>NC_059138.1:44130243-46630243 GCF_020740605.2 Lemur catta
TCCTTCCTGCCTTCCTTCCTTCCTGCCTTCCTTCCTTCCTGCCTCCCTGCCTTCCTTCCTTCCTGCCTTCCTGCCTTCCTGCCTTCCTGCCTTCCTTCCTGCCTTCCTGCCTTCCTGCCTTCCTTCCTTCCTGCCTTCCTTCCTTCCTTCCTTCCTTCCTGCCTGCCTTCCTTCCTTCCTTCCTTCCTTCCTTCCTTCCTGCCTTCCTTCCTTCCTTCCTTCCTTCCTTCCTGCCTTCCTTCCTTCCTTCCTTCCTTCCTGCCTTCCTTCCTGCCTTCCTTCCTTCCTTCCTTCCTTCCTTCCTTCCTTCCTGCCTGCCTTCCTTCCTTCCTTCCTGCCTTCCTGCCTTCCTGCCTTCCTGCCATCCTTCCTTCCTTCCTTCCTTCCTTCCTGCCTTCCTTCCTTCCTGCCTTCCTTCCTGCCTTCCTTCCTGCCTTCCTGCCTTCCTGCCTTCCTGCCTGCCTTCCTTCCTTCCTTCCTTCCTTCCCTCCCTCCCTCCCTCCCTCCCTCCCTCCCTTCCTGCCTTCCTGCCTTCCTGCCTGCCTTCCTGCCTTCCTGCCTTCCTGCCTTCCTGCCTTCCTTCCTTCCTGCCTTCCTTCCTTCCTGCCTTCCTTCCTGCCTTCCTTCCTGCCTTCCTTCCTGCCTTCCTGCCTTCCTTCCTTCCTGCCTTCCTTCCTGCCTTCCTTCCTTCCTTCCTTCCTGCCTTCCTGCCTTCCTGCCTTCCTTCCTTCCTTCCTGCCTTCCTGCCTTCCTGCCTTCCTTCCTTCCTGCCTTCCTGCCTTCCTGCCTTCCTTCCTGCCTTCCTGCCTTCCTGCCTTCCTTCCTGCCTTCCTGCCTTCCTGCCTGCCTTCCTGCCTTCCTGCCTTCCTGCCTTCCTTCCTGCCTTCCTGCCTTCCTTCCTGCCTTCCTGCCTGCCTTCCTGCCTTCCTGCCTTCCTTCCTGCCTTCCTGCCTTCCTGCCTTCCTGCCTTCCTTCCTTCCTGCCTTCCTGCCTTCCTTCCTTCCTTCCTGCCTTCCTTCCTGCCTTCCTTCCTGCCTTCCTTCCTTCCTGCCTTCCTTCCTTCCTTCCTTCCTTCCTTCCTTCCTTCCTGCCTTCCTTCCTGCCTTCCTTCCTGCCTGCCTTCCTTCCTGCCTTCCTTCCTGCGTTCCTTCCTTCCTTCCTTCCTGCCTGCCTTCCTTCCTGCCTGCCTTCCTTCCTGCCTTCCTGCCTTCCTGCCTTCCTGCCTGCCTGCCTTCCTGCCTGCCTGCCTGCCTGCCTGCCTTCCTGCCTTCCTGCCTTCCTGCCTTCCTTCCTTCCTGCCTTCCTTCCTTCCTGCCTTCCTTCCTTCCTGCCTTCCTTCCTTCCTGCCTGCCTTCCTTCCTTCCTGCCTGCCTTCCTGCCTTCCTGCCTTCCTGCCTGCCTTCCTGCCTTCCTGCCTGCCTTCCTGCCTTCCTGCCTGCCTTCCTGCCTTCCTTCCTGCCTTCCTTCCTGCCTTCCTGCCTTCCTTCCTGCCTTCCTTCCTTCCTTCCTGCCTTCCTTCCTGCCTTCCTTCCTGCCTTCCTGCCTTCCTTCCTTCCTTCCTTCCTTCCTTCCTGCCTGCCTTCCTTCCTTCCTTCCTGCCTTCCTGCCTTCCTGCCTGCCTTCCTGCCTTCCTGCCTGCCTTCCTGCCTTCCTGCCTTCCTGCCTTCCTGCCTTCCTGCCTGCCTTCCTGCCTTCCTTCCTGCCTTCCTTCCTTCCTTCCTTCCTGCCTTCCTTCCTTCCTTCCTTCCTTCCTTCCTGCCTGCCTTCCTTCCTTCCTTCCTTCCTTCCTTCCTTCCTGCCTGCCTTCCTTCCTTCCTTCCTTCCTTCCCTGCCTTCCTTCCTTCCTTCCTTCCTTCCTGCCTTCCTTCCTGCCTTCCTTCCTTCCTTCGTTCCTTCCTTCCTGCCTGCCTGCCTTCCTTCCTTCCTGCCTTCCTTCCTTCCTGCCGTCCTTCCTGCCTTCCTTCCTGCCTTCCTTCCTTCCTTCCTTCCTTCCTTCCTGCCTTCCTTCCTTCCTTCCTGCCTTCCTGCCTTCCTGCCTTCCTGCCTGCCTTCCTGCCTTCCTGCCTTCCTTCCTTCCTTCCTGCCTTCCTTCCTTCCTTCCTGCCTTCCTTCCTTCCTGCCTTCCTTCCTGCCTTCCTGCCTTCCTTCCTTCCTTCCTGCCTTCCTGCCTTCCTGCCTTCCTTCCTTCCTTCCTGCCTTCCTGCCTTCCTTCCTTCCTTCCTGCCTTCCTTCCTTCCTTCCTGCCTTCCTTCCTTCCTGCCTTCCTTCCTTCCTTCCTTCCTTCCTTCCTGCCTTCCTTCCTTCCTGCCTTCCTTCCTTCCTGCCTTCCTGCCTTCCTGCCTGCCTTCCTTCCTTCCTGCCTTCCTTCCTTCCTGCCTTCCTTCCTGCCTTCCTGCCTTCCTTCCTGCCTTCCTTCCTTCCTTCCTGCCTTCCTTCCTGCCTTCCTTCCTTCCTTCCTTCCTGCCTTCCTTCCTTCCTTCCTGCCTTCCTGCCTTCCTTCCTGCCTTCCTGCCTTCCTGCCTTCCTGCCTTCCTGCCTTCCTTCCTTCCTTCCTGCCTTCCTGCCTTCCTGCCTTGCTTCCTGCCTTCCTGCCTTCCTTCCTTCCTTCCTTCCTTCCTTCCTGCCTTCTTCCTTCCTCCTTCCTTCCTTCCTTCCTTCCTGCCTTCCTTCCTGCCTTCCTTCCTGCCTGCCTTCCTTCCTGCCTTCCTTCCTTCCTTCCTGCCTTCCTTCCTGCCTTCCTTCCTGCCTTCCTTCCTGCCTTCCTTCCTTCCTTCCTTCCTGCCTTCCTGCCTTCCTTCCTTCCTTCCTTCCTTCCTGCCTTCCTTCCTTCCTTCCTTCCTTCCTTCCTGCCTTCCTTCCTTCCTTCCTTCCTTCCTTCCTTCCTGCCTTCCTTCCTTCCTGCCTTCCTTCCTGCCTTCCTTCCTGCCTTCCTTCCTTCCTTCCTGCCTTCCTTCCTGCCTGCCTTCCTTCCTGCCTTCCTTCCTTCCTTCCTTCCTGCCTTCCTTCCTTCCTTCCTTCCTGCCTTCCTGCCTTCCTGCCTTCCTTCCTTCCTCCCTTCCTGCCTTCCTTCCTTCCTGCCTTCCTTCCTTCCTGCCTTCCTGCCTTCCTGCCTTCCTTCCTTCCTGCCTTCCTGCCTTCCTGCCTGCCTTCCTGCCTTCCTGCCTTCCTGCCTGCCTTCCTGCCTTCCTGCCTTCCTGCCTTCCTGCCTGCCTTCCTTCCTGCCTTCCTGCCTTCCTGCCTTCCTTCCTTCCTTCCTTCCTTCCTGCCTTCCTTCCTTCCTTCCTTCCTTCCTTCCTGCCTTCCTTCCTTCCTGCCTTCCTTCCTGCCTTCCTTCCTGCCTTCCTTCCTGCCTTCCTTCCTTCCTGCCTTCCTGCCTTCCTTCCTTCCTTCCTGCCTTCCTTCCTTCCTGCCTTCCTTCCTTCCTGCCTTCCTGCCTTCCTTCCTTCCTGCCTTCCTTCCTTCCTGCCTTCCTGCCTTCCTGCCTTCCTGCCTTCCTTCCTGCCTTCCTGCCTTCCTTCCTTCCTGCCTTCCTTCCTTCCTTCCTTCCTTCCTGCCTGCCTTCCTTCCTTCCTTCCTTCCTTCCTTCCTTCCTTCCTGCCTTCCTTCCTGCCTTCCTGCCTTCCTGCCTTCCTTCCTTCCTTCCTTCCTTCCTGCCTTCCTTCCTGCCTTCCTTCCTTCCTTCCTTCCTTCCTTCCTTCCTTCCTGCCTTCCTTCCTTCCTTCCTTCCTTCCTGCCTTCCTGCCTTCCTGCCTTCCTTCCTTCCTTCCTTCCTTCCTGCCTTCCTTCCTTCCTGCCTTCCTTCCTTCCTGCCTTCCTTCCTGCCTTCCTTCCTGCCTTCCTGCCTTCCTGCCTGCCTTCCTGCCTTCCTTCCTTCCTTCCTTCCTTCCCTCCCTCCCTCCTTCCCTCCCTTCCTCCCTTCCTGCCTTCCTGCCTGCCTTCCTGCCTTCCTGCCTTCCTGCCTTCCTGCCTTCCTGCCTTCCTTCCTTCCTGCCTTCCTTCCTTCCTGCCTTCCTTCCTGCCTTCCTTCCTGCCTTCCTTCCTGCCTTCCTGCCTTCCTTCCTTCCTGCCTTCCTTCCTGCCTTCCTTCCTTCCTGCCTTCCTGCCTTCCTGCCTTCCTGCCTTCCTTCCTTCCTTCCTGCCTTCCTGCCTTCCTGCCTTCCTTCCTTCCTGCCTTCCTGCCTTCCTGCCTTCCTGCCTGCCTTCCTGCCTTCCTGCCTTCCTGCCTTCCTTCCTGCCTTCCTGCCTTCCTGCCTTCCTTCCTTCCTGCCTTCCTGCCTTCCTTCCTTCCTTCCTGCCTTCCTTCCTGCCTTCCTTCCTGCCTTCCTTCCTTCCTGCCTTCCTTCCTTCCTTCCTTCCTTCCTTCCTTCCTGCCTTCCTTCCTGCCTTCCTTCCTTCCTGCCTTCCTTCCTGCCTTCCTTCCTGCCTTCCTTCCTTCCTTCCTTCCTGCCTGCCTTCCTTCCTGCCTGCCTTCCTTCCTGCCTGCCTGCCTTCCTGCCTGCCTGCCTGCCTGCCTGCCTTCCTGCCTTCCTGCCTTCCTGCCTTCCTTCCTTCCTGCCTTCCTTCCTTCCTGCCTTCCTTCCTTCCTGCCTTCCTTCCTTCCTGCCTGCCTTCCTGCCTTCCTGCCTGCCTTCCTGCCTTCCTGCCTTCCTGCCTGCCTTCCTGCCTTCCTGCCTGCCTTCCTGCCTTCCTTCCTGCCTTCCTTCCTGCCTTCCTGCCTTCCTTCCTGCCTTCCTTCCTTCCTTCCTGCCTTCCTTCCTGCCTTCCTGCCTTCCTTCCTGCCTTCCTGCCTTCCTTCCTTCCTGCCTTCCTGCCTTCCTTCCTTCCTTCCTGCCTTCCTTCCTTCCTGCCTTCCTGCCTTCCTGCCTTCCTGCCTTCCTTCCTGCCTTCCTGCCTTCCTTCCTTCCTTCCTTCCTTCCTTCCTTCCTTCCTGCCTTCCTTCCTTCCTGCCTTCCTTCCTGCCTTCCTGCCTTCCTTCCTTCCTGCCTTCCTTCCTTCCTTCCTTCCTTCCTGCCTTCCTGCCTTCCTTCCTTCCTTCCTTCCTTCCTTCCTTCCTGCCTGCCTTCCTTCCTTCCTTCCTTCCTTCCTGCCTTCCTTCCTTCCTGCCTTCCTTCCTTCCTTCCTTCCTGCCTTCCTGCCTTCCTTCCTTCCTGCCTTCCTTCCTTCCTTCCTTCCTGCCTTCCTGCCTTCCTTCCTTCCTTCCTTCCTTCCTTCCTTCCTTCCTTCCTGCCTGCCTGCCTGCCTTCCTTCCTTCCTTCCTTCCTTCCTTCCTTCCTGCCTTCCTTCCTTCCTTCCTTCCTGCCTTCCTGCCTTCCTGCCTTCCTTCCTTCCTTCCTTCCTTCCTGCCTTCCTTCCTGCCTTCCTTCCTTCCTTCCTGCCTTCCTGCCTTCCTGCCTTCCTTCCTTCCTTCCTTCCTTCCTTCCTTCCTTCCTGCCTTCCTTCCTTCCTGCCTTCCTTCCTGCCTGCCTTCCTTCCTGCCTTCCTTCCTGCCTTCCTTCCTTCCTTCCTGCCTTCCTTCCTGCCTGCCTTCCTTCCTGCCTTCCTTCCTTCCTTCCTTCCTGCCTTCCTTCCTTCCTTCCTTCCTGCCTTCCTGCCTTCCTGCCTTCCTTCCTTCCTCCCTTCCTGCCTTCCTTCCTTCCTGCCTTCCTTCCTTCCTGCCTTCCTGCCTTCCTGCCTTCCTTCCTTCCTGCCTTCCTGCCTTCCTGCCTGCCTTCCTGCCTTCCTGCCTTCCTGCCTTCCTGCCTTCCTGCCTGCCTTCCTGCCTTCCTGCCTTCCTGCCTTCCTGCCTGCCTTCCATCCTGCCTTCCTGCCTTCCTGCCTTCCTTCCTTCCTTCCTTCCTTCCTTCCTGCCTTCCTTCCTTCCTTCCTTCCTTCCTGCCTTCCTTCCTTCCTTCCTTCCTTCCTGCCTTCCTTCCTGCCTTCCTTCCTGCCTTCCTTCCTTCCTGCCTTCCTGCCTTCCTTCCTTCCTTCCTGCCTTCCTGCCTTCCTGCCTTCCTGCCTTCCTTCCTGCCTTCCTGCCTTCCTGCCTTCCTTCCTTCCTGCCTTCCTTCCTTCCTTCCTTCCTTCCTTCCTGCCTGCCTTCCTTCCTTCCTTCCTTCCTGCCTTCCTTCCTTCCTTCCTTCCTTCCTGGCTTCCTGCCTTCCTTCCTTCCTTCCTTCCTTCCTGCCTTCCTTCCTGCCTTCCTTCCTTCCTTCCTTCCTTCCTTCCTTCCTTCCTGCCTGCCTTCCTTCCTTCCTTCCTGCCTTCCTGCCTTCCTGCCTTCCTGCCTTCCTTCCTTCCTTCCTTCCTTCCTTCCTGCCTTCCTTCCTTCCTGCCTTCCTTCCTTCCTGCCTTCCTTCCTGCCTTCCTTCCTGCCTTCCTGCCTTCCTGCCTTCCTGCCTGCCTTCCTGCCTTCCTTCCTTCCTTCCTTCCTTCCCTCCCTCCCTCCTTCCCTCCCTTCCTCCCTTCCTGCCTTCCTGCCTTCCTGCCTGCCTTCCTGCCTTCCTGCCTTCCTGCCTTCCTGCCTTCCTTCCTTCCTGCCTTCCTTCCTTCCTGCCTTCCTTCCTGCCTTCCTGCCTTCCTTCCTTCCTGCCTTCCTTCCTGCCTTCCTTCCTTCCTTCCTTCCTGCCTTCCTGCCTTCCTGCCTTCCTTCCTTCCTTCCTGCCTTCCTGCCTTCCTGCCTTCCTTCCTTCCTGCCTTCCTGCCTTCCTGCCTTCCTGCCTGCCTTCCTGCCTTCCTGCCTTCCTGCCTTCCTTCCTGCCTTCCTGCCTTCCTGCCTTCCTTCCTTCCTGCCTTCCTGCCTTCCTTCCTTCCTTCCTGCCTTCCTTCCTGCCTTCCTTCCTGCCTTCCTTCCTTCCTGCCTTCCTTCCTTCCTTCCTTCCTTCCTTCCTTCCTGCCTTCCTTCCTGCCTTCCTTCCTTCCTGCCTTCCTTCCTGCCTTCCTTCCTGCCTTCCTTCCTTCCTTCCTTACTGCCTGCCTTCCTTCCTGCCTGCCTTCCTTCCTGCCTTCCTGCCTTCCTGCCTTCCTTCCTTCCTTCCTGCCTTCCTTCCTTCCTTCCTTCCTTCCTGCCTTCCTTCCTTCCTTCCTTCCTTCCTGCCTTCCTTCCTTCCTGCCTTCCTTCCTTCCTTCCTTCCTTCCTTCCTGCCTTCCTTCCTTCCTGCCTGCCTGCCTTCCTGCCTGCCTGCCTGCCTGCCTTCCTGCCTTCCTGCCTTCCTGCCTTCCTTCCTTCCTGCCTTCCTTCCTTCCTGCCTTCCTTCCTTCCTGCCTGCCTTCCTTCCTTCCTGCCTGCCTTCCTGCCTTCCTGCCTTCCTGCCTGCCTTCCTGCCTTCCTGCCTGCCTTCCTGCCTTCCTTCCTGCCTTCCTTCCTGCCTTCCTGCCTTCCTTCCTGCCTTCCTGCCTTCCTGCCTTCCTGCCTTCCTTCCTGCCTTCCTGCCTTCCTTCCTTCCTTCCTTCCTTCCTTCCTTCCTTCCTTCCTGCCTTCCTTCCTTCCTGCCTTCCTTCCTGCCTTCCTGCCTTCCTTCCTTCCTGCCTTCCTTCCTTCCTTCCTTCCTTCCTGCCTTCCTGCCTTCCTTCCTTCCTTCCTTCCTTCCTTCCTGCCTGCCTGCCTTCCTTCCTTCCTTCCTTCCTGCCTTCCTGCCTTCCTTCCTTCCTGCCTTCCTGCCTTCCTGCCTTCCTGCCTTCCTTCCTTCCTTCCTTCCTTCCTGCCTTCCTTCCTTCCTTCCTTCCTTCCTTCCTTCCTGCCTGCCTTCCTTCCTTCCTTCCTTCCTTCCTTCCTTCCTTCCTGCCTTCCTTCCTTCCTTCCTTCCTTCCTTCCTTCCTGCCTTCCTGCCTTCCTGCCTTCCTTCCTTCCTTCCTTCCTTCCTGCCTTCCTTCCTGCCTTCCTTCCTTCCTTCCTGCCTTCCTGCCTTCCTGCCTTCCTTCCTGCCTTCCTGCCTTCCTGCCTTCCTGCCTGCCTTCCTGCCTTCCTGCCTTCCTGCCTTCCTTCCTTCCTTCCTTCCTGCCTGCCTTCCTTCCTTCCTTCCTTCCTTCCTGCCTGCCTTCCTTCCTTCCTTCCTTCCTTCCTGCCTGCCTTCCTTCCTTCCTTCCTGCCTTCCTTCCTTCCTTCCTTCCTGCCTGCCTTCCTTCCTGCCTTCCTTCCTTCCTTCCTTCCTTCCTTCCTTCCTGCCTGCCTTCCTTCCTTCCTTCCTGCCTTCCTTCCTACATGCCGTCCTTCCTGCCTTCCTTCCTGCCTTCCTTCCTTCCTTCCTTCCTTCCTTCCTTCCTTCCTGCCTTCCTTCCTGCCTTCCTGCCTTCCTGCCTTCCTGCCTTCCTGCCTGCCTTCCTGCCTTCCTGCCTTCCTGCCTTCCTTCCTTCCTTCCTGCCTGCCTTCCTTCCTTCCTGCCTTCCTTCCTTCCTGCCTTCCTTCCTGCCTTCCTGCCTTCCTTCCTGCCTTCCTGCCTTCCTGCCTTCCTTCCTTCCTTCCTGCCTTCCTTCCTTCCTTCCTTCCTGCCTTCCTTCCTTCCTGCCTTCCTTCCTTCCTTCCTTCCTTCCTTCCTGCCTTCCTTCCTTCCTGCCTTCCTTCCTTCCTGCCTTCCTGCCTTCCTGCCTTCCTGCCTGCCTTCCTTCCTTCCTGCCTTCCTTCCTTCCTGCCTTCCTTCCTGCCTTCCTTCCTTCCTTCCTGCCTTCCTTCCTGCCTTCTTCCTTCCTTCCTTCCTGCCTTCCTTCCTTCCTGCCTTCCTGCCTTCCTGCCTTCCTTCCTGCCTTCCTGCCTTCCTGCCTTCCTGCCTTCCTTCCTTCCTGCCTTCCTGCCTTCCTTCCTTCCTTCCTTCCTTCCTGCCTTCCTGCCTTCCTTCCTGCCTTCCTGCCTTCCTTCCTTCCTTCCTTCCTTCCTGCCTTCCTTCCTTCCTTCCTTCCTGCCTTCCTTCCTGCCTTCCTTCCTGCCTGCCTTCCTTCCTGCCTTCCTTCCTTCCTTCCTTCCTTCCTTCCTGCCTTCCTTCCTGCCTTCCTTCCTTCCTTCCTTCCTTCCTTCCTGCCTTCCTGCCTTCCTTCCTTCCTTCCTTCCTTCCTGCCTTCCTTCCTTCCTTCCTTCCTTCCTTCCTTCCTGCCTTCCTTCCTTCCTTCCTTCCTTCCTGCCTTCCTTCCTGCCTTCCTTCCTTCCTGCCTTCCTTCCTGCCTGCCTTCCTTCCTGCCTTCCTTCCTGCCTTCCTTCCTTCCTTCCTGCCTTCCTTCCTGCCTGCCTTCCTTCCTGCCTTCCTTCCTTCCTTCCTTCCTTCCTTCCTTCCTTCCTTCCTGCCTTCCTTCCTTCCTTCCTTCCTGCCTTCCTGCCTTCCTGCCTTCCTTCCTTCCTGCCTTCCTGCCTTCCTTCCTTCCTGCCTTCCTTCCTTCCTGCCTTCCTGCCTTCCTGCCTTCCTTCCTTCCTGCCTTCCTGCCTTCCTGCCTGCCTTCCTGCCTTCCTGCCTTCCTGCCTTCCTGCCTTCCTGCCTGCCTTCCTTCCCTGCCTTCCTGCCTTCCTGCCTTCCTTCCTTCCTTCCTTCCTTCCTGCCTTCCTTCCTTCCTTCCTTCCTTCCTTCCTGCCTTCCTTCCTTCCTTCCTTCCTTCCTGCCTTCCTTCCTGCCTTCCTTCCTTCCTTCCTTCCTGCCTTCCTTCCTGCCTTCCTTCCTGCCTTCCTTCCTTCCTGCCTTCCTGCCTTCCTTCCTTCCTTCCTGCCTTCCTTCCTTCCTGCCTCCCTGCCTTCCTTCCTTCCTGCCTTCCTTCCTTCCTGCCTTCCTTCCTTCCTGCCTTCCTGCCTTCCTTCCTGCCTTCCTTCCTGCCTTCCTGCCTTCCTTCCTTCCTGCCTTCCTTCCTTCCTTCCTTCCTGCCTGCCTGCCTTCCTTCCTTCCTTCCTTCCTTCCTTCCTTCCTTCCTTCCTTCCTGCCTTCCTTCCTTCCTGCCTTCCTTCCTGCCTTCCTTCCTTCCTTCCTTCCTTCCTTCCTTCCTGCCTGCCTGCCTTCCTTCCTTCCTTCCTGCCTTCCTGCCTTCCTGCCTTCCTGCCATCCTTCCTTCCTTCCTTCCTTCCTGCCTTCCTTCCTTCCTGCCTTCCTTCCTTCCTGCCTTCCTTCCTGCCTTCCTTCCTGCCTTCCTGCCTTCCTGCCTTCCTGCCTGCCTTCCTTCCTTCCTTCCTTCCTTCCCTCCCTCCCTCCCTCCCTTCCTCCCTTCCTGCCTTCCTGCCTTCCTGCCTGCCTTCCTGCCTTCCTGCCTTCCTGCCTTCCTTCCTTCCTGCCTTCCTTCCTTCCTGCCTTCCTGCCTTCCTGCCTTCCTGCCTTCCTTCCTTCCTGCCTTCCTTCCTGCCTTCCTTCCTGCCTTCCTGCCTTCCTTCCTTCCTGCCTTCCTTCCTGCCTTCCTTCCTTCCTGCCTTCCTGCCTTCCTGCCTTCCTTCCTTCCTTCCTGCCTTCCTGCCTTCCTGCCTTCCTTCCTTCCTGCCTTCCTGCCTTCCTGCCTTCCTTCCTGCCTTCCTGCCTTCCTGCCTTCCTTCCTGCCTTCCTGCCTTCCTGCCTGCCTTCCTGCCTTCCTGCCTTCCTGCCTTCCTTCCTGCTTTCCTGCCTTCCTTCCTGCCTTCCTGCCTGCCTTCCTGCCTTCCTGCCTTCCTTCCTGCCTTCCTGCCTTCCTGCCTTCCTGCCTTCCTTCCTTCCTGCCTTCCTGCCTTCCTTCCTTCCTTCCTTCCTTCCTGCCTTCCTTCCTGCCTTCCTTCCTTCCTGCCTTCCTTCCTTCCTTCCTTCCTTCCTTCCTTCCTTCCTTCCTGCCTTCCTTCCTGCCTTCCTTCCTGCCTGCCTTCCTTCCTGCCTTCCTTCCTGCGTTCCTTCCTTCCTTCCTTCCTGCCTGCCTTCCTTCCTGCCTGCCTTCCTTCCTGCCTTCCTGCCTTCCTGCCTTCCTGCCTTCCTGCCTGCCTGCCTTCCTGCCTGCCTGCCTGCCTGCCTGCCTGCCTTCCTGCCTTCCTGCCTTCCTGCCTTCCTTCCTTCCTGCCTTCCTTCCTTCCTGCCTTCCTTCCTTCCTGCCTGCCTTCCTGCCTTCCTGCCTTCCTGCCTGCCTTCCTGCCTTCCTGCCTGCCTTCCTGCCTTCCTTCCTGCCTTCCTTCCTGCCTTCCTGCCTTCCTTCCTGCCTTCCTTCCTTCCTTCCTGCCTTCCTTCCTGCCTTCCTTCCTGCCTTCCTGCCTTCCTGCCTTCCTGCCTTCCTGCCTGCCTTCCTGCCTTCCTGCCTTCCTTCCTGCCTTCCTGCCTTCCTGCCTTCCTGCCTTCCTTCCTGCCTTCCTGCCTTCCTGCCTTCCTTCCTGCCTTCCTTCCTTCCTTCCTTCCTGCCTTCCTTCCTTCCTTCCTTCCTTCCTTCCTGCCTGCCTTCCTTCCTTCCTTCCTTCCTTCCTTCCTGCCTGCCTTCCTTCCTTCCTTCCTTCCTGCCTTCCTTCCTTCCTTCCTTCCTTCCTGCCTTCCTTCCTGCCTTCCTTCCTTCCTTCCTTCCTTCCTTCCTGCCTGCCTGCCTTCCTTCCTTCCTGCCTTCCTTCCTTCCTGCCGTCCTTCCTTCCTTCCTTCCTTCCTTCCTTCCTTCCTTCCTGCCTTCCTTCCTTCCTTCCTGCCTTCCTGCCTTCCTGCCTTCCTGCCTGCCTTCCTGCCTTCCTGCCTTCCTGCCTTCCTTCCTTCCTTCCTGCCTTCCTTCCTTCCTTCCTGCCTTCCTTCCTTCCTGCCTTCCTTCCTGCCTTCCTGCCTTCCTTCCTTCCTTCCTGCCTTCCTGCCTTCCTGCCTTCCTTCCTTCCTTCCTGCCTTCCTGCCTGCCTTCCTTCCTTCCTGCCTTCCTTCCTTCCTTCCTGCCTTCCTTCCTTCCTGCCTTCCTTCCTTCCTTCCTTCCTTCCTTCCTGCCTTCCTTCCTTCCTGCCTTCCTTCTTTCCTGCCTTCCTGCCTTCCTGCCTTCCTGCCTTCCTGCCTGCCTTCCTTCCTTCCTGCCTTCCTTCCTTCCTGCCTTCCTTCCTGCCTTCCTTCCTTCCTTCCTGCCTTCCTTCCTTCCTTCCTGCCTTCCTTCCTGCCTTCCTTCCTTCCTTCCTTCCTGCCTTCCTTCCTGCCTTCCTTCCTTCCTTCCTTCCTTCCTGCCTTCCTGCCTTCCTTCCTGCCTTCCTGCCTTCCTGCCTTCCTGCCTTCCTTCCTTCCTTCCTTCCTTCCTGCCTTCCTGCCTTCCTTCCTGCCTTCCTGCCTTCCTTCCTTCCTTCCTTCCTTCCTGCCTTCCTTCCTTCCTTCCTGCCTTCCTTCCTGCCTTCCTTCCTGCCTGCCTTCCTTCCTGCCTTCCTGCCTTCCTTCCTGCCTTCCTTCCTGCCTTCCTTCCTGCCTTCCTTCCTTCCTTCCTTCCTGCCTTCCTGCCTTCCTTCCTTCCTTCCTTCCTTCCTGCCTTCCTTCCTTCCTTCCTTCCTTCCTTCCTGCCTTCCTTCCTTCCTTCCTTCCTTCCTTCCTGCCTTCCTTCCTTCCTGCCTTCCTTCCTGCCTGCCTTCCTTCCTGCCTTCCTTCCTGCCTTCCTTCCTTCCTTCCTGCCTTCCTTCCTGCCTGCCTTCCTTCCTGCCTTCCTTCCTTCCTTCCTTCCTACCTTCCTTCCTTCCTTCCTTCCTGCCTTCCTGCCTTCCTGCCTTCCTTCCTTCCTCCCTTCCTGCCTTCCTTCCTTCCTGCCTTCCTTCCTTCCTGCCTTCCTGCCTTCCTGCCTTCCTTCCTTCCTGCCTTCCTGCCTTCCTGCCTGCCTTCCTGCCTTCCTGCCTTCCTGCCTTCCTGCCTTCCTGCCTGCCTTCCTGCCTTCCTGCCTTCCTGCCTTCCTGGCTGCCTTCCTTCCTGCCTTCCTGCCTTCCTGCCTTCCTTCCTTCCTTCCTTCCTTCCTGCCTTCCTTCCTTCCTTCCTTCCTTCCTGCCTTCCTTCCTTCCTTCCTTCCTTCCTGCCTTCCTTCCTGCCTTGCTTCCTGCCTTCCTTCCTTCCTGCCTTCCTGCCTTCCTTCCTTCCTTCCTGCCTTCCTTCCTTCCTGCCTTCCTGCCTTCCTGCCTTCCTGCCTTCCTTCCTTCCTGCCTTCCTTCCTTCCTGCCTTCCTGCCTTCCTGCCTTCCTGCCTGCCTTCCTGCCTTCCTGCCTTCCTGCCTTCCTTCCTTCCTGCCTTCCTTCCTTCCTTCCTTCCTTCCTTCCTTCCTTCCTGCCTGCCTTCCTTCCTTCCTTCCTTCCTTCCTTCCTTCCTGCCTGCCTTCCTTCCTTCCTTCCTTCCTTCCTGCCTTCCTGCCTTCCTTCCTTCCTTCCTTCCTTCCTGCCTTCCTTCCTGCCTTCCTTCCTTCCTTCCTTCCTTCCTTCCTTCCTGCCTGCCTTCCTTCCTTCCTTCCTTCCTTCCTGCCTTCCTGCCTTCCTGCCTTCCTTCCTTCCTTCCTTCCTTCCTTCCTGCCTTCCTTCCTTCCTGCCTTCCTTCCTTCCTGCCTTCCTTCCTGCCTTCCTTCCTGCCTTCCTGCCTTCCTGCCTTCCTGCCTGCCTTCCTGCCTTCCTTCCTTCCTTCCTTCCTTCCCTCCCTCCCTCCTTCCCTCCCTTCCTCCCTTCCTGCCTTCCTGCCTTCCTGCCTGCCTTCCTGCCTTCCTGCCTTCCTTCCTTCCTGCCTTCCTGCCTTCCTGCCTTCCTGCCTTCCTGCCTTCCTTCCTTCCTGCCTTCCTTCCTGCCTTCCTTCCTGCCTTCCTTCCTGCCTTCCTGCCTTCCTTCCTTCCTGCCTTCCTTCCTGCCTTCCTTCCTTCCTTCCTTCCTGCCTTCCTGCCTTCCTGCCTTCCTTCCTTCCTTCCTGCCTTCCTTCCTTCCTGCCTTCCTGCCTTCCTGCCTTCCTGCCTGCCTTCCTGCCTTCCTGCCTTCCTGCCTTCCTTCCTGCCTTCCTGCCTTCCTGCCTTCCTTCCTTCCTGCCTTCCTGCCTTCCTTCCTTCCTTCCTGCCTTCCTTCCTGCCTTCCTTCCTGCCTTCCTTCCTTCCTGCCTTCCTTCCTTCCTTCCTTCCTTCCTTCCTTCCTTCCTGCCTTCCTTCCTGCCTTCCTTCCTTCCTGCCTTCCTTCCTGCCTTCCTTCCTGCCTTCCTTCCTTCCTTCCTTCCTGCCTGCCTTCCTTCCTGCCTGCCTTCCTTCCTGCCTTCCTGCCTTCCTGCCTTCCTTCCTTCCTTCCTGCCTTCCTTCCTTCCTTCCTTCCTTCCTGCCTTCCTTCCTTCCTTCCTTCCTTCCTGCCTTCCTTCCTTCCTGCCTTCCTTCCTTCCTTCCTTCCTTCCTTCCTGCCTTCCTTCCTTCCTGCCTGCCTGCCTTCCTGCCTGCCTGCCTGCCTGCCTGCCTGCCTTCCTGCCTGCCTGCCTTCCTGCCTTCCTTCCTTCCTGCCTTCCTTCCTTCCTGCCTTCCTTCCTTCCTGCCTGCCTTCCTTCCTTCCTGCCTGCCTTCCTGCCTTCCTGCCTTCCTGCCTGCCTTCCTGCCTTCCTGCCTGCCTTCCTGCCTTCCTTCCTGCCTTCCTTCCTGCCTTCCTGCCTTCCTTCCTGCCTTCCTTCCTTCCTTCCTGCCTTCCTTCCTGCCTTCCTGCCTTCCTTCCTGCCTTCCTTCCTGCCTTCCTGCCTTCCTTCCTTCCTGCCTTCCTGCCTTCCTTCCTGCCTTCCTGCCTTCCTGCCTTCCTGCCTTCCTTCCTGCCTTCCTGCCTTCCTTCCTTCCTTCCTGCCTTCCTTCCTTCCTGCCTTCCTTCCTTCCTGCCTTCCTTCCTGCCTTCCTGCCTTCCTGCCTTCCTTCCTTCCTTCCTTCCTTCCTGCCTTCCTGCCTTCCTTCCTTCCTTCCTTCCTTCCTTCCTGCCTGCCTGCCTGCCTTCCTTCCTTCCTTCCTTCCTGCCTTCCTTCCTTCCTGCCTTCCTTCCTTCCTTCCTTCCTGCCTTCCTGCCTTCCTTCCTTCCTGCCTTCCTTCCTTCCTTCCTTCCTTCCTGCCTTCCTGCCTTCCTTCCTTCCTTCCTTCCTTCCTTCCTTCCTGCCTTCCTTCCTTCCTTCCTTCCTTCCTGCCTTCCTTCCTTCCTGCCTTCCTGCCTTCCTGCCTTCCTTCCTTCCTTCCTTCCTGCCTTCCTTCCTGCCTTCCTTCCTTCCTTCCTGCCTTCCTGCCTTCCTTCCTTCCTTCCTTCCTTCCTTCCTTCCTTCCTTCCTGCCTTCCTTCCTTCCTGCCTTCCTTCCTGCCTGCCTTCCTTCCTGCCTTCCTTCCTGCCTTCCTTCCTTCCTTCCTGCCTTCCTTCCTGCCTGCCTTCCTTCCTGCCTTCCTTCCTTCCTTCCTTCCTGCCTTCCTTCCTTCCTTCCTTCCTGCCTTCCTGCCTTCCTGCCTTCCTTCCTTCCTCCCTTCCTGCCTTCCTGCCTTCCTGCCTTCCTTCCTTCCTGCCTTCCTGCCTTCCTGCCTTCCTTCCTTCCTGCCTTCCTGCCTTCCTGCCTGCCTTCCTGCCTTCCTGCCTTCCTGCCTGCCTTCCTGCCTTCCTGCCTTCCTGCCTTCCTGCCTGCCTTCCTTCCTGCCTTCCTGCCTTCCTGCCTTCCTTCCTTCCTTCCTTCCTTCCTGCCTTCCTTCCTTCCTTCCTTCCTTCCTTCCTGCCTTCCTTCCTTCCTTCCTTCCTTCCTGCCTTCCTTCCTGCCTTCCTTCCTGCCTTCCTTCCTTCCTGCCTTCCTGCCTTCCTTCCTTCCTTCCTGCCTTCCTTCCTTCCTGCCTTCCTTCCTTCCTGCCTTCCTGCCTTCCTTCCTTCCTGCCTTCCTTCCTTCCTGCCTTCCTGCCTTCCTTCCTTCCTGCCTTCCTTCCTTCCTGCCTTCCTGCCTTCCTGCCTTCCTGCCTTCCTTCCTGCCTTCCTGCCTTCCTGCCTTCCTTCCTTCCTGCCTTCCTTCCTTCCTTCCTTCCTTCCTGCCTGCCTGCCTTCCTTCCTTCCTTCCTTCCTTCCTTCCTTCCTGCCTTCCTTCCTTCCTTCCTTCCTTCCTTCCTGCCTTCCTGCCTTCCTTCCTTCCTTCCTTCCTTCCTGCCTTCCTTCCTGCCTTCCTTCCTTCCTTCCTTCCTTCCTTCCTTCCTGCCTGCCTTCCTTCCTTCCTTCCTGCCTTCCTGCCTTCCTGCCTTCCTGCCTTCCTTCCTTCCTTCCTTCCTTCCTTCCTGCCTTCCTTCCTTCCTGCCTTCCTTCCTTCCTGCCTTCCTTCCTGCCTTCCTTCCTGCCTTCCTGCCTTCCTGCCTTCCTGCCTGCCTTCCTGCCTTCCTTCCTTCCTTCCTTCCTTCCCTCCCTCCCTCCTTCCCTCCCTTCCTCCCTTCCTGCCTTCCTGCCTTCCTGCCTGCCTTCCTGCCTTCCTGCATTCCTGCCTTCCTGCCTTCCTGCCTTCCTGCCTTCCTGCCTTCCTTCCTTCCTGCCTTCCTTCCTTCCTGCCTTCCTTCCTGCCTTCCTTCCTGCCTTCCTGCCTTCCTTCCTTCCTGCCTTCCTTCCTGCCTTCCTTCCTTCCTTCCTTCCTGCCTTCCTGCCTTCCTTCCTTCCTTCCTGCCTTCCTGCCTTCCTGCCTTCCTGCCTGCCTTCCTGCCTTCCTGCCTTCCTGCCTTCCTTCCTGCCTTCCTGCCTTCCTGCCTTCCTTCCTTCCTGCCTTCCTGCCTTCCTTCCTTCCTTCCTGCCTTCCTTCCTGCCTTCCTTCCTGCCTTCCTTCCTTCCTGCCTTCCTTCCTTCCTTCCTTCCTTCCTTCCTTCCTTCCTTCCTGCCTTCCTTCCTTCCTGCCTTCCTTCCTGCCTTCCTTCCTTCCTTCCTTCCTGCCTGCCTTCCTTCCTGCCTGCCTTCTTCCTGCCTTCCTGCCTTCCTGCCTTCCTGCCTTCCTTCCTGCCTTCCTGCCTTCCTTCCTTCCTTCCTGCCTTCCTTCCTTCCTTCCTTCCTTCCTGCCTTCCTTCCTTCCTGCCTTCCTTCCTTCCTTCCTTCCTTCCTTCCTGCCTTCCTTCCTTCCTGCCTGCCTGCCTTCCTGCCCTGCCTGCCTGCCTGCCTGCCTGCCTTCCTGCCTTCCTGCCTTCCTGCCTTCCTTCCTTCCTGCCTTTCTTCCTTCCTGCCTTCCTTCCTTCCTCCCCTGCCTTCCTTCCTTCCTGCCTGCCTTCCTGCCTTCCTGCCTTCCTGCCTGCCTTCCTGCCTTCCTGCCTGCCTTCCTGCCTTCCTTCCTGCCTTCCTTCCTGCCTTCCTGCCTTCCTTCCTGCCTTCCTTCCTTCCTTCCTGCCTTCCTTCCTGCCTTCCTGCCTTCCTTCCTGCCTTCTTCCTGCCTTCCTTCCTGCCTTCCTGCCTTCCTTCCTTCCTGCCTTCCTGCCTTCCTTCCTTCCTTCCTGCCTTCCTTCCTTCCTGCCTTCCTGCCTTCCTGCCTTCCTGCCTGCCTTCCTGCCTTCCTGCCTTCCTTCCTTCCTTCCTTCCTTCCTTCCTTCCTTCCTGCCTTCCTTCCTTCCTGCCTTCCTTCCTGCCTTCCTGCCTTCCTTCCTTCCCTGCCTTCCTTCCTTCCTTCCTGCCTTCCTGCCTTCCTTCCTTCTTCCTTCCTTCCTTCCTTCCTGCCTGCCTGCCTTCCTTCCTTCCTTCCTTCCTGCCTTCCCTTCCTTCCCTGCCTTCCTTCCTTCCTTCCTTCCTGCCTTCCTGCCTTCCTTCCTTCCTGCCTTCCTTCCTTCCTTCCTTCCTTCCTGCCTTCCTTCCTTCCTTCCTTCCTTCCTTCCTTCCTTCCTGCCTGCCTTCCTTCCTTCCTTCCTTCCTTCCTTCCTTCCTTCCTGCCTTCCTTCCTTCCTTCCTTCCTTCCTGCCTTCCTGCCTTCCTCGCCTTCCTTCCTTCCTTCCTTCCTTCCTGCCTTCCTTCCTGCCTTCCTTCCTTCCTTCCTGCCTTCCTGCCTTCCTGCCTTCCTGCCTGCCTTCCTGCCTTCCTGCCTTCCTTCCTGCCTTCCTGCCTTCCTGCCTTCCTGCCTTCCTTCCTGCCTTCCTGCCTTCCTGCCTTCCTTCCTTCCTGCCTTCCTTCCTTCCTTCTTTCCTGCCTTCCTTCCTTCCTTCCTTCCTTCCTTCCTGCCTGCCTTCCTTCCTTCCTTCCTTCCCTTCCTTCCCTGCCTGCCTTCCTTCCTTCCTTCCCTGCCTTCCTTCCTTCCTTCCTTCCTTCCTGCCTTCCTTCCTGCCTTCCTTCCTTCCTTCCTTCCTTCCCTCCTTCCTGCCTGCCTTCCTTCCTTCCTTCCTGCCTTCCTTCCTTCCTGCCGTCCTTCCTGCCTTCCTTCCTTCCTTCCTTCCTTCCTTCCTTCCTGCCTTCCTTCCTGCCTTCCTGCCTTCCTGCCTTCCTGCCTGCCTTCCTGCCTTCCTGCCTTCCTGCCTTCCTTCCTTCCTTCCTGCCTTCCTTCCTTCCTTCCTGCCTTCCTTCCTTCCTGCCTTCCTTCCGCCTTCCTGCCTTCCTTCCTTCCTTCCTGCCTTCCTGCCTTCCTGCCTTCCTGCCTTCCTTCCTGCCTTCCTTCCTTCCTTCCTTCCTGCCTTCCTTCCTTCCTTCCTGCCTTCCTTCCTTCCTGCCTTCCTTCCTTCCTGCCTTCCTTCCTTCCTTCCTTCCTTCCTTCCTTCCTGCCTTCCTTCCTTCCTGCCTTCCTGCCTTCCTGCCTTCCCTGCCTTCCTGCCTGCCTTCCTTCCTTCCTGCCTTCCTTCCTTCCTGCCTTCCTTCCTGCCTTCCTGCCTTCCTTCCTGCTGCCTTCCTGCCTTCCTTCCTGCCTTCCTTCCTTCCTTCCTGCCTTCCTTCCTGCCTTCCTTCCTTCCTTCCTTCCTGCCTTCCTTCCTGCCTTCCTTCCTTCCTTCCTTCCTTCCTTCCTTCCTTCCTGCCTTCCTGCCTTCCTGCCTTCCTTCCTGCCTTCCTGCCTTCCTGCCTTCCTGCCTTCCTGCCTTCCTTCCTTCCTTCCTGCCTTCCTGCCTTCCTGCCTTCCTGCCTTCCTGCCTTCCTGCCTTCCTGCCTGCCTTCCTGCCTTCCTGCCTTCCTGCCTTCCTTCCTGCCTTCCTGCCTTCCTGCCTTCCTTCCTTCCTGCCTTCCTGCCTTCCTTCCTTCCTGCCTGCCTTCCTTCCTGCCTGCCTTCCTGCCTTCCTTCCTTCCTGCCTTCCTTCCTTCCTTCCTTCCTTCCTTCCTTCCTGCCTTCCTTCCTGCCTTCCTTCCTTCCTGCCTTCCTTCCTGCCTTCCTTCCTGCCTTCCTTCCTTCCTTCCTTCCTGCCTGCCTTCCTTCCTGCCTGCCTTCCTTCCTGCCTTCCTGCCTTCCTGCCTTCCTTCCTTCCTTCCTGCCTTCCTTCCTTCCTTCCTTCCTTCCTGCCTTCCTTCCTTCCTTCCTTCCTTCCTGCCTTCCTTCCTTCCTGCCTTCCTTCCTTCCTTCCTTCCTTCCTTCCTGCCTTCCTTCCTTCCTGCCTGCCTGCCTTCCTGCCTGCCTGCCTGCCTGCCTTCCTGCCTTCCTGCCTTCCTTCCTTCCTGCCTTCCTTCCTTCCTGCCTTCCTTCCTTCCTGCCTGCCTTCCTTCCTTCCTGCCTGCCTTCCTGCCTTCCTGCCTTCCTGCCTGCCTTCCTGCCTTCCTGCCTGCCTTCCTGCCTTCCTTCCTGCCTTCCTTCCTGCCTTCCTTCCTTCCTTCCTGCCTTCCTTCCTGCCTTCCTGCCTTCCTTCCTGCCTTCCTTCCTGCCTTCCTCCCTGCCTTCCTGCCTTCCTTCCTTCCTGCCTTCCTGCCTTCCTTCCTTCCTTCCTGCCTTCCTTCCTTCCTGCCTTCCTGCCTTCCTGCCTTCCTGCCTTCCTTCCTGCCTTCCTGCCTTCCTTCCTTCCTTCCTTCCTTCCTTCCTTCCTTCCTGCCTGCCTTCCTTCCTGCCTTCCTTCCTGCCTTCCTGCCTTCCTTCCTTCCTGCCTTCCTTCCTTCCTTCCTGCCTTCCTGCCTTCCTTCCTTCCTTCCTTCCTTCCTTCCTGCCTGCCTTCCTTCCTTCCTTCCTTCCTGCCTTCCTTCCTTCCTGCCTTCCTTCCTTCCTTCCTTCCTGCCTTCCTGCCTTCCTTCCTTCCTGCCTTCCTTCCTTCCTTCCTGCCTTCCTGCCTTCCTTCCTTCCTTCCTGCCTTCCTTCCTTCCTTCCTTCCTTCCTTCCTTCCTGCCTGCCTTCCTTCCTTCCTTCCTTCCTTCCTTCCTTCCTGCCTTCCTTCCTTCCTTCCTTCCTTCCTGCCTTCCTGCCTTCCTGCCTTCCTTCCTTCCTTCCTTCCTTCCTGCCTTCCTTCCTGCCTTCCTTCCTTCCTTCCTGCCTTCCTGCCTTCCTGCCTTCCTTCCTGCCTTCCTGCCTTCCTGCCTGCCTTCCTGCCTTCCTGCCTTCCTGCCTTCCTTCCTGCCTTCCTGCCTTCCTGCCTTCCTGCCTTCCTTCCTTCCTTCCTTCCTGCCTTCCTTCCTTCCTGCCTTCCTTCCTTCCTTCCTTCCTGCCTGCCTTCCTTCCTTCCTGCCTTCCTTCCTTCCTTCCTTCCTTCCTGCCTTCCTTCCTGCCTTCCTTCCTTCCTTCCTTCCTTCCTTCCTTCCTGCCTGCCTTCCTTCCTTCCTTCCTGCCTTCCTTCCTTCCTGCCGTCCTTCCTGCCTTCCTTCCTGCCTTCCTTCCTTCCTTCCTTCCTTCCTGCCTTCCTTCCTGCCTTCCTGCCTTCCTGCCTTCCTGCCTTCCTGCCTGCCTTCCTGCCTTCCTGCCTTCCTTCCTTCCTTCCTGCCTTCCTTCCTTCCTTCCTGCCTTCCTTCCTTCCTGCCTTCCTTCCTTCCTTCCTGCCTTCCTTCCTTCCTTCCTGCCTTCCTGCCTTCCTGCCTTCCTTCCTTCCTTCCTGCCTTCCTTCCTTCCTTCCTTCCTTCCTGCCTTCCTTCCTTCCTTCCTGCCTTCCTTCCTTCCTGCCTTCCTTCCTTCCTGCCTTCCTGCCTTCCTGCCTTCCTGCCTGCCTTCCTTCCTTCCTGCCTTCCTTCCTTCCTGCCTTCCTTCCTGCCTTCCTTCCTTCCTTCCTGCCTTCCTTCCTTCCTTCCTTCCTTCCTTCCTGCCTTCCTTCCTGCCTTCCTTCCTTCCTTCCTTCCTGCCTTCCTTCCTGCCTTCCTTCCTTCCTTCCTTCCTTCCTTCCTGCCTTCCTGCCTTCCTTCCTGCCTTCCTGCCTTCCTGCCTTCCTGCCTTCCTTCCTTCCTGCCTTCCTGCCTTCCTTCCTTCCTTCCTTCCTTCCTGCCTTCCTGCCTTCCTTCCTGCCTTCCTGCCTTCCTTCCTTCCTTCCTTCCTTCCTGCCTTCCTTCCTTCCTTCCTTCCTGCCTTCCTTCCTGCCTTCCTTCCTGCCTGCCTTCCTTCCTGCCTTCCTTCCTTCCTTCCTTCCTTCCTTCCTTCCTGCCTTCCTTCCTGCCTTCCTTCCTTCCTTCCTTCCTTCCTGCCTTCCTGCCTTCCTTCCTTCCTTCCTTCCTTCCTGCCTTCCTTCCTTCCTTCCTTCCTTCCTTCCTGCCTTCCTTCCTTCCTTCCTTCCTTCCTGCCTTCCTTCCTGCCTTCCTTCCTTCCTGCCTTCCTTCCTGCCTGCCTTCCTTCCTGCCTTACTTCCTGCCTTCCTTCCTTCCTTCCTGCCTTCCTTCCTTCCTGCCTTCCTTCCTTCCTGCCTTCCTTCCTTCCTTCCTTCCTTCCTTCCTGCCTTCCTTCCTTCCTGCCTTCCTGCCTTCCTGCCTTCCTGCCTTCCTGCCTGCCTTCCTTCCTTCCTGCCTTCCTTCCTTCCTGCCTTCCTTCCTGCCTTCCTGCCTTCCTTCCTGCCTTCCTTCCTTCCTTCCTGCCTTCCTGCCTGCCTTCCTTCCTGCCTTCCTTCCTGCCTTCCTGCCTTCCTTCCTTCCTGCCTTCCTTCCTTCCTTCCTGCCTTCCTGCCTTCCTTCCTTCCTTCCTTCCTTCCTTCCTGCCTGCCTTCCTTCCTTCCTTCCTTCCTGCCTTCCTTCCTTCCTGCCTTCCTTCCTTCCTTCCTTCCTGCCTTCCTGCCTTCCTTCCTTCCTGCCTTCCTTCCTTCCTTCCTGCCTTCCTGCCTTCCTTCCTTCCTTCCTGCCTTCCTTCCTTCCTTCCTTCCTTCCTGCCTGCCTTCCTTCCTTCCTTCCTTCCTTCCTTCCTGCCTTCCTTCCTTCCTTCCTTCCTTCCTGCCTTCCTGCCTTCCTGCCTTCCTTCCTTCCTTCCTTCCTTCCTGCCTTCCTTCCTGCCTTCCTTCCTTCCTTCCTGCCTTCCTGCCTTCCTGCCTTCCTTCCTGCCTTCCTGCCTTCCTGCCTGCCTTCCTGCCTTCCTGCCTTCCTGCCTTCCTGCCTTCCTTCCTGCCTTCCTGCCTTCCTGCCTTCCTTCCTTCCTGCCTTCCTTCCTTCCTTCCTTCCTTCCTGCCTTCCTTCCTTCCTTCCTTCCTTCCTTCCTTCCTGCCTGCCTTCCTTCCTTCCTGCCTTCCTTCCTTCCTTCCTGCCTTCCTTCCTGCCTTCCTTCCTTCCTTCCTTCCTTCCTTCCTGCCTGCCTTCCTTCCTTCCTTCCTGCCTTCCTTCCTTCCTGCCGTCCTTCCTGCCTTCCTTCCTGCCTTCCTTCCTTCCTTCCTTCCTTCCTGCCTTCCTTCCTGCCTTCCTGCCTTCCTGCCTTCCTGCCTTCCTGCCTGCCTTCCTGCCTTCCTGCCTTCCTGCCTTCCTTCCTTCCTTCCTGCCTTCCTTCCTTCCTTCCTGCCTTCCTTCCTTCCTGCCTTCCTTCCTTCCTTCCTGCCTTCCTTCCTTCCTTCCTGCCTTCCTGCCTTCCTGCCTTCCTTCCTTCCTTCCTGCCTTCCTTCCTTCCTTCCTTCCTTCCTGCCTTCCTTCCTTCCTTCCTGCCTTCCTTCCTTCCTGCCTTCCTTCCTTCCTGCCTTCCTGCCTTCCTGCCTTCCTGCCTGCCTTCCTTCCTTCCTGCCTTCCTTCCTTCCTGCCTTCCTTCCTGCCTTCCTTCCTTCCTTCCTGCCTTCCTTCCTTCCTTCCTTCCTTCCTTCCTGCCTTCCTTCCTGCCTTCCTTCCTTCCTTCCTTCCTGCCTTCCTTCCTGCCTTCCTTCCTTCCTTCCTTCCTTCCTTCCTGCCTTCCTGCCTTCCTTCCTGCCTTCCTGCCTTCCTGCCTTCCTGCCTTCCTTCCTTCCTGCCTTCCTGCCTTCCTTCCTTCCTTCCTTCCTTCCTGCCTTCCTGCCTTCCTTCCTGCCTTCCTGCCTTCCTTCCTTCCTTCCTTCCTTCCTGCCTTCCTTCCTTCCTTCCTTCCTGCCTTCCTTCCTGCCTTCCTTCCTGCCTGCCTTCCTTCCTGCCTTCCTGCCTTCCTTCCTTCCTTCCTTCCTTCCTGCCTTCCTTCCTGCCTTCCTTCCTTCCTTCCTTCCTTCCTGCCTTCCTGCCTTCCTTCCTTCCTTCCTTCCTTCCTTCCTGCCTTCCTTCCTTCCTTCCTTCCTTCCTTCCTGCCTTCCTTCCTTCCTTCCTTCCTTCCTTCCTGCCTTCCTTCCTGCCTTCCTTCCTTCCTGCCTTCCTTCCTGCCTGCCTTCCTTCCTGCCTTACTTCCTGCCTTCCTTCCTTCCTTCCTTCCTTCCTTCCTGCCTTCCTTCCTGCCTTCCTTCCTTCCTTCCTTCCTTCCTGCCTTCCTTCCTGCCTTCCTTCCTTCCTTCCTCCCTGCCTTCCTGCCTTCCTGCCTTCCTTCCTTCCTGCCTTCCTGCCTTCCTTCCTTCCTGCCTTCCTTCCTTCCTGCCTTCCTGCCTTCCTGCCTTCCTTCCTTCCTGCCTTCCTGCCTTCCTGCCTGCCTTCCTGCCTTCCTGCCTTCCTGCCTTCCTGCCTGCCTTCCTTCCTGCCTTCCTGCCTTCCTGCCTTCCTTCCTTCCTTCCTTCCTTCCTGCCTTCCTTCCTTCCTTCCTTCCTTCCTTCCTGCCTTCCTTCCTTCCTTCCTTCCTTCCTGCCTTCCTTCCTGCCTTCCTTCCTTCCTTCCTTCCTGCCTTCCTTCCTGCCTTCCTTCCTTCCTGCCTTCCTGCCTTCCTTCCTTCCTTCCTGCCTTCCTTCCTTCCTGCCTTCCTTCCTTCCTGCCTCCCTGCCTTCCTTCCTTCCTGCCTTCCTTCCTTCCTGCCTTCCTGCCTTCCTGCCTTCCTTCCTGCCTTCCTGCCTTCCTGCCTTCCTTCCTTCCTGCCTTCCTTCCTTCCTTCCTTCCTTCCTTCCTGCCTGCCTTCCTTCCTTCCTTCCTTCCTTCCTTCCTTCCTGCCTTCCTTCCTTCCTTCCTTCCTTCCTTCCTGCCTTCCTTCCTTCCTTCCTTCCTTCCTGCCTTCCTTCCTGCCTTCCTTCCTTCCTTCCTTCCTTCCTTCCTTCCTGCCTGCCTTCCTTCCTTCCTTCCTGCCTTCCTGCCTTCCTGCCTTCCTGCCATCCTTCCTTCCTTCCTTCCTTCCTTCCTGCCTTCCTTCCTTCCTGCCTTCCTTCCTTCCTGCCTTCCTTCCTGCCTTCCTTCCTGCCTTCCTGCCTTCCTGCCTTCCTGCCTGCCTTCCTTCCTTCCTTCCTTCCTTCCCTCCCTCCCTCCCTCCCTCCCTTCCTCCCTTCCTGCCTTCCTGCCTTCCTGCCTGCCTTCCTGCCTTCCTGCCTTCCTGCCTTCCTTCCTTCCTGCCTTCCTGCCTTCCTGCCTTCCTTCCTTCCTGCCTTCCTGCCTTCCTGCCTTCCTTCCTTCCTGCCTTCCTGCCTTCCTGCCTTCCTGCCTTCCTTCCTTCCTGCCTTCCTTCCTTCCTGCCTTCCTTCCTGCCTTCATTCCTGCCTTCCTTCCTGCCTTCCTGCCTTCCTTCCTTCCTGCCTTCCTTCCTGCCTTCCTTCCTTCCTTCCTTCCTGCCTTCCTGCCTTCCTGCCTTCCTTCCTTCCTTCCTGCCTTCCTGCCTTCCTGCCTTCCTTCCTTCCTGCCTTCCTGCATTCCTTCCTGCCTTCCTGCCTTCCTGCCTTCCTTCCTGCCTTCCTGCCTTCCTGCCTGCCTTCCTGCCTTCCTGCCTTCCTGCCTTCCTGCCTTCCTTCCTGCCTTCCTGCCTTCCTTCCTGCCTTCCTGCCTGCCTTCCTGCCTTCCTGCCTTCCTTCCTGCCTTCCTGCCTTCCTGCCTTCCTGCCTTCCTTCCTTCCTGCCTTCCTGCCTTCCTTCCTTCCTTCCTGCCTTCCTTCCTGCCTTCCTTCCTGCCTGCCTTCCTTCCTTCCTTCCTTCCTTCCTTCCTTCCTTCCTGCCTTCCTTCCTGCCTTCCTTCCTGCCTGCCTTCCTTCCTGCCTTCCTTCCTGCGTTCCTTCCTTCCTTCCTTCTTGCCTGCCTTCCTTCCTGCCTGCCTTCCTTCCTGCCTTCCTGCCTTCCTGCCTTCCTGCCTTCCTGCCTGCCTGCCTTCCTGCCTGCCTGCCTGCCTGCCTGCCTGCCTTCCTGCCTTCCTGCCTTCCTGCCTTCCTTCCTGCCTGCCTTCCTTCCTTCCTGCCTTCCTTCCTTCCTGCCTGCCTTCCTGCCTTCCTGCCTTCCTGCCTGCCTTCCTGCCTTCCTGCCTGCCTTCCTGCCTTCCTTCCTGCCTTCCTTCCTGCCTTCCTGCCTTCCTTCCTGCCTTCCTTCCTTCCTTCCTGCCTTCCTTCCTGCCTTCCTTCCTGCCTTCCTTCCTTCCTTCCTTCCTGCCTTCCTGCCTTCCTGCCTTCCTTCCTTCCTTCCTTCCTTCCTGCCTGCCTTCCTTCCTTCCTTCCTGCCTTCCTGCCTTCCTGCCTTCCTGCCTGCCTTCCTGCCTTCCTGCCTTCCTTCCTGCCTTCCTGCCTTCCTGCCTTCCTGCCTTCCTGCCTTCCTTCCTGCCTTCCTGCCTTCCTGCCTTCCTTCCTGCCTTCCTTCCTTCCTGCCTTCCTGCCTTCCTTCCTTCCTTCCTTCCTTCCTTCCTGCCTGCCTTCCTTCCTGCCTGCCTTCCTTCCTTCCTTCCTGCCTGCCTTCCTTCCTTCCTTCCTTCCTTCCTGCCTTCCTTCCTTCCTTCCTTCCTTCCTGCCTTCCTTCCTGCCTTCCTTCCTTCCTTCCTTCCTTCCTTCCTGCCTGCCTGCCTTCCTTCCTTCCTGCCTTCCTTCCTTCCTGCCGTCCTTCCTGCCTTCCTTCCTGCCTTCCTTCCTTCCTTCCTTCCTTCCTTCCTTCCTTCCTGCCTTCCTTCCTTCCTTCCTGCCTTCCTGCCTTCCTGCCTTCCTGCCTGCCTTCCTGCCTTCCTGCCTTCCTGCCTTCCTTCCTTCCTTCCTGCCTTCCTTCCTTCCTTCCTGCCTTCCTTCCTTCCTGCCTTCCTTCCTGCCTTCCTGCCTTCCTTCCTTCCTTCCTGCCTTCCTGCCTTCCTGCCTTCCTTCCTTCCTTCCTGCCTTCCTGCCTTCCTTCCTTCCTTCCTGCCTTCCTGCCTTCCTTCCTGCCTTCCTTCCTTCCTGCCTTCCTTCCTTCCTTCCTTCCTTCCTTCCTGCCTTCCTTCCTTCCTGCCTTCCTGCCTTCCTGCCTTCCTGCCTGCCTTCCTTCCTTCCTGCCTTCCTTCCTTCCTGCCTTCCTTCCTGCCTTCCTTCCTTCCTTCCTGCCTTCCTTCCTTCCTTCCTGCCTTCCTTCCTGCCTTCCTTCCTTCCTTCCTTCCTGCCTTCCTTCCTTCCTTCCTTCCTTCCTTCCTTCCTGCCTTCCTGCCTTCCTTCCTGCCTTCCTGCCTTCCTGCCTTCCTGCCTTCCTTCCTTCCTTCCTGCCTTCCTGCCTTCCTGCCTTCCTTCCTGCCTTCCTGCCTTCCTTCCTTCCTTCCTTCCTTCCTGCCTTCCTTCCTTCCTTCCTTCCTGCCTTCCTTCCTGCCTTCCTTCCTGCCTGCCTTCCTTCCTTCCTTCCTGCCTTCCTTCCTGCCTTCCTTCCTTCCTTCCTTCCTTCCTTCCTTCCTGCCTTCCTTCCTTCCTTCCTGCCTTCCTGCCTTCCTGCCTTCCTGCCTGCCTTCCTGCCTTCCTGCCTTCCTGCCTTCCTTCCTTCCTTCCTGCCTTCCTTCCTTCCTTCCTGCCTTCCTGCCTTCCTTCCTGCCTTCCTGCCTTCCTTCCTTCCTTCCTGCCTTCCTGCCTTCCTGCCTTCCTTCCTTCCTTCCTGCCTTCCTGCCTTCCTTCCTTCCTTCCTGCCTTCCTTCCTTCCTTCCTGCCTTCCTTCCTTCCTGCCTTCCTTCCTTCCTTCCTTCCTTCCTTCCTGCCTTCCTTCCTTCCTGCCTTCCTGCCTTCCTTCCTTCCTGCCTTCCTGCCTTCCTGCCTTCCTTCCTTCCTGCCTTCCTGCCTTCCTGCCTGCCTTCCTTCCTTCCTGCCTTCCTTCCTTCCTGCCTTCCTTCCTGCCTTCCTTCCTGCCTTCCTGCCTTCCTGCCTTCCTGCCTGCCTTCCTGCCTTCCTTCCTTCCTTCCTTCCTTCCTTCCCTCCCTCCCTCCTTCCCTCCCTTCCTCCCTTCCTGCCTTCCTGCCTTCCTGCCTGCCTTCCTGCCTTCCTGCCTTCCTGCCTTCCTGCCTTCCTGCCTTCCTTCCTTCCTGCCTTCCTTCCTTCCTGCCTTCCTTCCTGCCTTCCTTCCTGCCTTCCTGCCTTCCTTCCTTCCTGCCTTCCTTCCTGCCTTCCTGCCTTCCTGCCTTCCTGCCTTCCTGCCTTCCTTCCTGCCTTCCTGCCTTCCTGCCTTCCTGCCTTCCTGCCTGCCTTCCTGCCTTCCTGCCTTCCTGCCTTCCTTCCTGCCTTCCTGCCTTCCTGCCTTCCTTCCTTCCTGCCTTCCTTCCTTCCTTCCTGCCTTCCTTCCTGCCTTCCTTCCTGCCTTCCTTCCTTCCTGCCTTCCTTCCTTCCTTCCTTCCTTCCTTCCTTCCTGCCTTCCTTCCTGCCTTCCTTCCTTCCTGCCTTCCTTCCTGCCTTCCTTCCTGCCTTCCTTCCTTCCTTCCTTCCTGCCTGCCTTCCTTCCTGCCTGCCTTCCTTCCTGCCTTCCTGCCTTCCTGCCTTCCTTCCTTCCTTCCTGCCTTCCTTCCTTCCTTCCTTCCTTCCTGCCTTCCTTCCTTCCTTCCTTCCTTCCTGCCTTCCTTCCTTCCTGCCTTCCTTCCTTCCTTCCTTCCTTCCTGCCTTCCTTCCTTGCTGCCTGCCTGCCTTCCTGCCTGCCTGCCTGCCTGCCTGCCTGCCTTCCTGCCTTCCTGCCTTCCTGCCTTCCTTCCTTCCTGCCTTCCTTCCTTCCTGCCTTCCTTCCTTCCTGCCTGCCTTCCTTCCTTCCTGCCTGCCTTCCTGCCTTCCTGCCTTCCTGCCTGCCTTCCTGCCTTCCTCCCCTGCCTTCCTGCCTTCCTTCCTGCCTTCCTTCCTGCCTTCCTGCCTTCCTTCCTGCCTTCCTTCCTTCCTTCCTGCCTTCCTTCCTGCCTTCCTGCCTTCCTTCCTGCCTTCCTTCCTGCCTTCCTTCCTGCCTTCCTGCCTTCCTTCCTTCCTGCCTTCCTGCCTTCCTTCCTTCCTTCCTGCCTTCCTTCCTTCCTGCCTTCCTGCCTTCCTGCCTTCCTGCCTTCCTTACTGCCTTCCTGCCTTCCTTCCTTCCTTCCTTCCTTCCTTCCTTCCTTCCTTCCTGCCTTCCTTCCTTCCTGCCTTCCTTCCTGCCTTCCTGCCTTCCTTCCTTCCTGCCTTCCTTCCTTCCTTCCTTCCTTCCTTCCTGCCTTCCTTCCTGCCTTCCTTCCTTCCTTCCTTCCTTCCTGCCTTCCTGCCTTCCTTCCTTCCTTCCTGCCTTCCTTCCTGCCTTCCTTCCTTCCTTCCTTCCTTCCTTCCTGCCTTCCTTCCTTCCTTCCTTCCTTCCTTCCTGCCTTCCTTCCTGCCTTCCTTCCTTCCTGCCTTCCTTCCTGCCTGCCTTCCTTCCTGCCTTCCTTCCTGCCTCCTTCCTTCCTTCCTTCCTTCCTTCCTGCCTTCCTTCCTGCCTTCCTTCCTTCCTTCCTTCCATCCTTCCTTCCTTCCTTCCTGCCTTCCTTCCTTCCTTCCTCCCTGCCTTCCTGCCTTCCTGCCTTCCTTCCTTCCTGCCTTCCTGCCTTCCTTCCTTCCTGCCTTCCTTCCTTCCTGCCTTCCTGCCTTCCTGCCTTCCTTCCTTCCTGCCTTCCTGCCTTCCTGCCTGCCTTCCTGCCTTCCTGCCTTCCTGCCTTCCTGCCTGCCTTCCTTCCTGCCTTCCTGCCTTCCTGCCTTCCTTCCTTCCTTCCTTCCTTCCTGCCTTCCTTCCTTCCTTCCTTCCTTCCTTCCTGCCTTCCTTCCTTCCTTCCTTCCTTCCTGCCTTCCTTCCTGCCTTCCTTCCTTCCTTCCTTCCTGCCTTCCTTCCTGCCTTCCTTCCTTCCTGCCTTCCTGCCTTCCTTCCTTCCTTCCTGCCTTCCTTCCTTCCTGCCTTCCTTCCTTCCTGCCTCCCTGCCTTCCTTCCTTCCTGCCTTCCTGCCTTCCTGCCTTCCTGCCTTCCTTCCTGCCTTCCTGCCTTCCTGCCTTCCTTCCTTCCTGCCTTCCTTCCTTCCTTCCTTCCTTCCTGCCTGCCTTCCTTCCTTCCTTCCTTCCTTCCTTCCTGCCTTCCTTCCTTCCTTCCTTCCTTCCTTCCTTCCTGCCTTCCTTCCTTCCTTCCTTCCTTCCTGCCTTCCTTCCTGCCTTCCTTCCTTCCTTCCTTCCTTCCTTCCTTCCTGCCTGCCTTCCTTCCTTCCTTCCTGCCTTCCTGCCTTCCTGCCTTCCTGCCATCCTTCCTTCCTTCCTTCCTTCCTTCCTGCCTTCCTTCCTTCCTGCCTTCCTTCCTTCCTGCCTTCCTTCCTGCCTTCCTTCCTGCCTTCCTGCCTTCCTGCCTTCCTGCCTGCCTTCCTTCCTTCCTTCCTTCCTTCCCTCCCTCCCTCCCTCCCTCCCTTCCTCCCTTCCTGCCTTCCTGCCTTCCTGCCTGCCTTCCTGCCTTCCTGCCTTCCTGCCTTCCTTCCTTCCTGCCTTCCTGCCTTCCTGCCTTCCTTCCTTCCTGCCTTCCTGCCTTCCTGCCTTCCTTCCTTCCTGCCTTCCTGCCTTCCTGCCTTCCTGCCTTCCTTCCTTCCTGCCTTCCTTCCTTCCTGCCTTCCTTCCTGCCTTCCTTCCTGCCTTCCTTCCTGCCTTCCTGCCTTCCTTCCTTCCTGCCTTCCTTCCTGCCTTCCTTCCTTCCTTCCTTCCTGCCTTCCTGCCTTCCTGCCTTCCTTCCTTCCTTCCTGCCTTCCTGCCTTCCTGCCTTCCTTCCTTCCTGCCTTCCTGCCTTCCTTCCTGCCTTCCTGCCTTCCTGCCTTCCTTCCTGCCTTCCTGCCTTCCTGCCTGCCTTCCTGCCTTCCTGCCTTCCTGCCTTCCTGCCTTCCTTCCTGCCTTCCTGCCTTCCTTCCTGCCTTCCTGCCTGCCTTCCTGCCTTCCTGCCTTCCTTCCTGCCTTCCTGCCTTCCTGCCTTCCTGCCTTCCTTCCTTCCTGCCTTCCTGCCTTCCTTCCTTCCTTCCTGCCTTCCTTCCTGCCTTCCTTCCTGCCTGCCTTCCTTCCTTCCTTCCTTCCTTGCTTCCTTCCTTCCTGCCTTCCTTCCTGCCTTCCTTCCTGCCTGCCTTCCTTCCTGCCTTCCTTCCTGCGTTCCTTCCTTCCTTCCTTCTTGCCTGCCTTCCTTCCTGCCTGCCTTCCTTCCTGCCTTCCTGCCTTCCTGCCTTCCTGCCTTCCTGCCTGCCTGCCTTCCTGCCTGCCTGCCTGCCTGCCTGCCTGCCTTCCTGCCTTCCTGCCTTCCTGCCTTCCTTCCTTCCTGCCTTCCGTCCTTCCTGCCTGCCTTCCTGCCTTCCTGCCTTCCTGCCTGCCTTCCTGCCTTCCTGCCTGCCTTCCTGCCTTCCTTCCTGCCTTCCTTCCTGCCTTCCTGCCTTCCTTCCTGCCTTCCTTCCTTCCTTCCTGCCTTCCTTCCTGCCTTCCTTCCTGCCTTCCTTCCTTCCTTCCTTCCTGCCTTCCTGCCTTCCTTCCTTCCTTCCTTCCTTCCTGCCTGCCTTCCTTCCTTCCTTCCTGCCTTCCTGCCTTCCTGCCTTCCTGCCTGCCTTCCTGCCTTCCTGCCTTCCTGCCTTCCTTCCTGCCTTCCTGCCTTCCTGCCTTCCTGCCTTCCTGCCTTCCTTCCTGCCTTCCTGCCTTCCTGCCTTCCTTCCTGCCTTCCTTCCTTCCTTCCTTCCTGCCTTCCTTCCTTCCTTCCTTCCTTCCTTCCTGCCTGCCTTCCTTCCTGCCTGCCTTCCTTCCTTCCTTCCTGCCTGCCTTCCTTCCTTCCTTCCTTCCTTCCTGCCTTCCTTCCTTCCTGCCTTCCTTCCTGCCTTCCTTCCTGCCTTCCTTCCTTCCTTCCTTCCTTCCTGCCTGCCTGCCTTCCTTCCTTCCTGCCTTCCTTCCTTCCTGCCGTCCTTCCTGCCTTCCTTCCTGCCTTCCTTCCTTCCTTCCTTCCTTCCTTCCTTCCTTCCTTCCTTCCTGCCTTCCTTCCTTCCTTCCTGCCTTCCTGCCTTCCTGCCTTCCTGCCTGCCTTCCTGCCTTCCTGCCTTCCTGCCTTCCTTCCTTCCTTCCTGCCTTCCTTCCTTCCTTCCTGCCTTCCTGCCTTCCTTCCTGCCTTCCTGCCTTCCTTCCTTCCTTCCTGCCTTCCTGCCTTCCTGCCTTCCTTCCTTCCTTCCTGCCTTCCTGCCTTCCTTCCTTCCTTCCTGCCTTCCTTCCTTCCTTCCTGCCTTCCTTCCTTCCTGCCTTCCTTCCTTCCTTCCTTCCTTCCTTCCTGCCTTCCTTCCTTCCTGCCTTCCTGCCTTCCTGCCTTCCTGCCTGCCTTCCTTCCTTCCTGCCTTCCTTCCTTCCTGCCTTCCTTCCTGCCTTCCTTCCTTCCTTCCTGCCTTCCTTCCTTCCTTCCTGCCTTCCTTCCTGCCTTCCTTCCTTCCTTCCTTCCTGCCTTCCTTCCTGCCTTCCTTCCTTCCTTCCTTCCTTCCTGCCTTCCTGCCTTCCTTCCTGCCTTCCTGCCTTCCTGCCTTCCTGCCTTCCTTCCTTCCTTCCTTCCTTCCTGCCTTCCTGCCTTCCTTCCTGCCTTCCTGCCTTCCTTCCTTCCTTCCTTCCTTCCTGCCTTCCTTCCTTCCTTCCTTCCTTCCTTCCTGCCTTCCTTCCTGCCTTCCTTCCTGCCTGCCTTCCTTCCTTCCTTCCTGCCTTCCTTCCTGCCTTCCTTCCTGCCTTCCTTCCTTCCTTCCTTCCTTCCTGCCTTCCTGCCTTCCTGCCTTCCTTCCTTCCTTCCTTCCTTCCTGCCTTCCTTCCTTCCTTCCTTCCTTCCTTCCTGCCTTCCTTCCTTCCTTCCTTCCTTCCTTCCTTCCTTCCTGCCTTCCTTCCTTCCTGCCTTCCTTCCTGCCTGCCTTCCTTCCTGCCTTCCTTCCTGCCTTCCTTCCTTCCTTCCTGCCTTCCTTCCTGCCTGCCTTCCTTCCTGCCTTCCTTCCTTCCTTCCTTCCTGCCTTCCTTCCTTCCTTCCTTCCTGCCTTCCTGCCTTCCTGCCTTCCTTCCTTCCTCCCTTCCTGCCTTCCTTCCTTCCTGCCTTCCTTCCTTCCTGCCTTCCTGCCTTCCTGCCTTCCTTCCTTCCTGCCTTCCTGCCTTCCTGCCTGCCTTCCTGCCTTCCTGCCTTCCTGCCTTCCTGCCTGCCTTCCTGCCTTCCTGCCTTCCTGCCTTCCTGCCTGCCTTCCTTCCTGCCTTCCTGCCTTCCTGCCTTCCTTCCTTCCTTCCTTCCTTCCTGCCTTCCTTCCTTCCTTCCTTCCTTCCTTCCTGCCTTCCTTCCTTCCTTCCTTCCTTCCTGCCTTCCTTCCTGCCTTCCTTCCTGCCTTCCTTCCTGCCTTCCTTCCTTCCTGCCTTCCTTCCTTCCTTCCTGCCTTCCTTCCTTCCTGCCTTCCTGCCTTCCTTCCTTCCTGCCTTCCTTCCTTCCTGCCTTCCTGCCTTCCTGCCTTCCTTCCTGCCTTCCTGCCTTCCTGCCTTCCTTCCTTCCTGCCTTCCTTGCTTCCTTCCTTCCTTCCTTCCTGCCTGCCTTCCTTCCTTCCTTCCTTCCTTCCTTCCTGCCTTCCTTCCTTCCTTCCTTCCTGCCTTCCTGCCTTCCTTCCTTCCTTCCTTCCTTCCTGCCTTCCTTCCTGCCTTCCTTCCTTCCTTCCTTCCTTCCTTCCTGCCTGCCTGCCTTCCTGCCTTCCTGCCTTCCTGCCTTCCTGCCTTCCTTCCTTCCTTCCTTCCTTCCTTCCTGCCTTCCTTCCTTCCTGCCTTCCTTCCTTCCTGCCTTCCTTCCTGCCTTCCTTCCTGCCTTCCTGCCTTCCTGCCTTCCTGCCTGCCTTCCTGCCTTCCTTCCTTCCTTCCTTCCTTCCCTCCCTCCCTCCTTCCCTCCCTTCCTCCCTTCCTGCCTTCCTGCCTTCCTGCCTGCCTTCCTGCCTTCCTGCCTTCCTGCCTTCCTGCCTTCCTGCCTTCCTTCCTTCCTGCCTTCCTTCCTGCCTTCCTTCCTGCCTTCCTGCCTTCCTTCCTGCCTGCCTTCCTTCCTGCCTTCCTTCCTTCCTTCCTTCCTGCCTTCCTGCCTTCCTGCCTTCCTTCCTTCCTTCCTGCCTTCCTGCCTTCCTGCCTTCCTGCCTGCCTTCCTGCCTTCCTGCCTTCCTGCCTTCCTTCCTGCCTTCCTGCCTTCCTGCCTTCCTTCCTTCCTGCCTTCCTGCCTTCCTTCCTTCCTTCCTGCCTTCCTTCCTGCCTTCCTTCCTGCCTTCCTTCCTTCCTGCCTTCCTTCCTTCCTTCCTTCCTTCCTTCCTTCCTGCCTTCCTTCCTGCCTTCCTTCCTTCCTGCCTTCCTTCCTGCCTTCCTTCCTGCCTTCCTTCCTTCCTTCCTTCCTGCCTGCCTTCCTTCCTGCCTGCCTTCCTTCCTGCCTTCCTGCCTTCCTGCCTTCCTTCCTTCCTTCCTTCCTTCCTTCCTTCCTTCCTTCCTGCCTTCCTTCCTTCCTTCCTTCCTTCCTTCCTTCCTTCCTTCCTTCCTTCCTTCCTTCCTTCCTTCCTGCCTTCCTTCCTTGCTGCCTGCCTGCCTTCCTGCCTGCCTGCCTGCCTGCCTGCCTGCCTTCCTGCCTTCCTGCCTTCCTGCCTTCCTTCCTTCCTGCCTTCCTTCCTTCCTGCCTTCCTTCCTTCCTGCCTGCCTTCCTTCCTTCCTGCCTTCCTGCCTGCCTTCCTGCCTTCCTGCCTGCCTTCCTGCCTTCCTTCCTGCCTTCCTTCCTGCCTTCCTGCCTTCCTTCCTGCCTTCCTTCCTTCCTTCCTGCCTTCCTTCCTGCCTTCCTGCCTTCCTTCCTGCCTTCCTTCCTGGCTTCCTTCCTGCCTTCCTGCCTTCCTTCCTTCCTGCCTTCCTGCCTTCCTTCCTTCCTTCCTGCCTTCCTTCCTTCCTTCCTTCCTGCCTTCCTGCCTTCCTGCCTTCCTTACTGCCTTCCTGCCTTCCTTCCTTCCTTCCTTCCTTCCTTCCTTCCTTCCTTCCTTCCTGCCTTCCTTCCTTCCTGCCTTCCTTCCTGCCTTCCTGCCTTCCTTCCTTCCTGCCTTCCTTCCTTCCTTCCTGCCTTCCTGCCTTCCTTCCTTCCTTCCTTCCTTCCTTCCTTCCTGCCTGCCTGCCTTCCTTCCTTCCTTCCTTCCTGCCTTCCTTCCTTCCTGCCTTCCTTCCTTCCTTCCTTCCTGCCTTCCTGCCTTCCTTCCTTCCTTCCTTCCTTCCTTCCTTCCTTCCTGCCTTCCTGCCTTCCTTCCTTCCTTCCTTCCTTCCTTCCTGCCTTCCTTCCTTCCTTCCTTCCTTCCTTCCTTCCTTCCTGCCTTCCTTCCTTCCTTCCTTCCTGCCTTCCTGCCTTCCTGCCTTCCTGCCTTCCTTCCTTCCTTCCTTCCTTCCTGCCTTCCTTCCTTCCTTCCTTCCTTCCTGCCTTCCTGCCTTCCTGCCTTCCTGCCTGCCTCCCTGCCTTCCTGCCTTCCTGCCTTCCTGCCTTCCTGCCTTCCTTCCTGCCTTCCTGCCTTCCTGCCTTCCTTCCTTCCTGCCTTCCTTCCTTCCTTCCTTCCTGCCTTCCTTCCTTCCTTCCTTCCTTCCTGCCTTCCTGCCTTCCTTCCTTCCTTCCTTCCTTCCTTCCTTCCTTCCTGCCTGCCTTCCTTCCTTCCTTCCTGCCTTCCTTCCTTCCTTCCTTCCTGCCTTCCTTCCTTCCTTCCTTCCTTCCTGCCTTCCTTCCTTCCTTCCTTCCTTCCTTCCTGCCTGCCTTCCTTCCTTCCTTCCTGCCTTCCTTCCTTCCTGCCGTCCTTCCTGCCTTCCTTCCTGCCTTCCTTCCTTCCTTCCTTCCTTCCTTCCTTCCTTCCTTCCTGCCTTCCTTCATGCCTTCCTGCCTTCCTGCCTTCCTGCCTGCCTTCCTGCCTTCCTGCCTTCCTGCCTTCCTTCCTGCCTTCCTTCCTTCCTTCCTGCCTTCCTTCCTTCCTGCCTTCCTTCCTGCCTTCCTGCCTTCCTTCCTTCCTTCCTGCCTTCCTGCCTTCCTGCCTTCCTTCCTTCCTTCCTGCCTTCCTTCCTTCCTTCCTTCCTTCCTGCCTTCCTTCCTTCCTTCCTGCCTTCCTTCCTTCCTGCCTTCCTTCCTTCCTTCCTGCCTTCCTGCCTTCCTGCCTTCCTGCCTTCCTGCCTTCCTGCCTGCCTTCCTTCCTTCCTGCCTTCCTTCCTTCCTGCCTTCCTTCCTGCCTTCCTTCCTTCCTTCCTGCCTTCCTTCCTTCCTTCCTGCCTTCCTTCCTGCCTTCCTTCCTTCCTTCCTTCCTGCCTTCCTTCCTGCCTTCCTTCCTTCCTTCCTTCCTTCCTGCCTTCCTGCCTTCCTTCCTGCCTTCCTGCCTTCCTGCCTTCCTTCCTTCCTGCCTTCCTGCCTTCCTTCCTTCTTTCCTTCCTTCCTGCCTTCCTGCCTTCCTTCCTGCCTTCCTGCCTTCCTTCCTTCCTTCCTTCCTTCCTGCCTTCCTTCCTGCCTTCCTTCCTGCCTTCCTTCCTGCCTGCCTTCCTTCCTGCCTTCCTTCCTTCCTTCCTTCCTTCCTTCCTGCCTTCCTTCCTGCCTTCCTTCCTTCCTTCCTTCCTGCCTTCCTGCCTTCCTTCCTTCCTTCCTTCCTTCCTTCCTGCCTTCCTTCCTTCCTTCCTTCCTTCCTGCCTTCCTTCCTTCCTTCCTTCCTTCCTGCCTTCCTTCCTGCCTTCCTTCCTTCCTGCCTTCCTTCCTGCCTGCCTTCCTTCCTGCCTTCCTTCCTGCCTTCCTTCCTTCCTGCCTGCCTTCCTTCCTGCCTGCCTTCCTTCCTGCCTTCCTTCCTTCCTTCCTTCCTTCCTTCCTGCCTCCTTCCTTCCTTCCTTCCTGCCTTCCTGCCTTCCTGCCTTCCTTCCTTCCTGCCTTCCTGCCTTCCTTCCTTCCTGCCTTCCTTCCTTCCTGCCTTCCTGCCTTCCTGCCTTCCTTCCTTCCTGCCTTCCTGCCTTCCTGCCTGCCTTCCTGCCTTCCTGCCTTCCTGCCTTCCTGCCTGCCTTCCTTCCTGCCTTCCTGCCTTCCTGCCTTCCTTCCTTCCTTCCTGCCTTCCTTCCTTCCTTCCTTCCTTCCTTCCTGCCTTCCTTCCTTCCTTCCTTCCTTCCTGCCTTCCTTCCTGCCTTCCTTCCTTCCTTCCTTCCTGCCTTCCTTCCTGCCTTCCTTCCTGCCTTCCTGCCTTCCTGCCTTCCTTCCTTCCTTCCTGCCTTCCTTCCTTCCTGCCTTCCTTCCTTCCTGCCTCCCTGCCTTCCTTCCTTCCTGCCTTCCTTCCTTCCTGCCTTCCTGCCTTCCTGCCTTCCTTCCTGCCTTCCTGCCTTCCTGCCTTCCTTCCTTCCTGCCTTCCTTCCTTCCTTCCTTCCTTCCTTCCTGCCTGCCTTCCTTCCTTCCTTCCTTCCTTCCTTCCTGCCTTCCTTCCTTCCTTCCTTCCTTCCTTCCTTCCTGCCTTCCTTCCTTCCTTCCTTCCTTCCTGCCTGCCTTCCTTCCTGCCTTCCTTCCTTCCTGCCTTCCTTCCTTCCTTCCTTCCTTCCTTCCTGCCTGCCTTCCTTCCTTCCTTCCTGCCTTCCTGCCTTCCTGCCTTCCTGCCATCCTTCCTTCCTTCCTTCCTTCCTTCCTGCCTTCCTTCCTTCCTGCCTTCCTTCCTTCCTGCCTTCCTTCCTGCCTTCCTTCCTGCCTTCCTGCCTTCCTGCCTTCCTGCCTGCCTTCCTTCCTTCCTTCCTTCCTTCCTTCCCTCCCTCCCTCCCTCCCTCCCTTCCTCCCTTCCTGCCTTCCTGCCTTCCTGCCTGCCTTCCTGCCTTCCTGCCTTCCTGCCTTCCTTCCTTCCTGCCTTCCTGCCTTCCTGCCTTCCTTCCTTCCTGCCTTCCTGCCTTCCTGCCTTCCTGCCTTCCTTCCTTCCTGCCTTCCTGCCTTCCTGCCTTCCTTCCTGCCTTCCTTCCTGCCTTCCTTCCTGCCTTCCTGCCTTCCTTCCTTCCTGCCTTCCTTCCTGCCTTCCTTCCTTCCTTCCTTCCTGCCTTCCTGCCTTCCTGCCTTCCTTCCTTCCTTCCTGCCTTCCTGCCTTCCTGCCTTCCTTCCTTCCTGCCTTCCTGCCTTCCTGCCTTCCTTCCTGCCTTCCTGCCTTCCTGCCTTCCTTCCTGCCTTCCTGCCTTCCTGCCTGCCTTCCTGCCTTCCTGCCTTCCTGCCTTCCTTCCTGCCTTCCTGCCTTCCTTCCTGCCTTCCTGCCTGCCTTCCTGCCTTCCTGCCTTCCTTCCTGCCTTCCTGCCTTCCTGCCTTCCTGCCTTCCTTCCTTCCTTCCTGCCTTCCTTCCTGCCTTCCTTCCTGCCTTCCTTCCTTCCTGCCTTCCTTCCTTCCTTCCTTCCTTCCTTCCTTCCTTCCTTCCTGCCTTCCTTCCTGCCTGCCTTCCTGCCTGCCTTCCTTCCTGCCTTCCTTCCTGCGTTCCTTCCTTCCTTCCTTCCTGCCTGCCTTCCTTCCTGCCTGTCTTCCTTCCTGCCTTCCTGCCTTCCTGCCTTCCTGCCTGCCTGCCTTCCTGCCTGCCTGCCTGCCTGCCTGCCTGCCTTCCTGCCTTCCTGCCTTCCTGCCTTCCTTCCTTCCTGCCTTCCTTCCTTCCTGCCTGCCTTCCTTCCTTCCTGCCTGCCTTCCTGCCTTCCTGCCTTCCTGCCTGCCTTCCTGCCTTCCTGCCTGCCTTCCTGCCTTCCTTCCTGCCTTCCTTCCTGCCTTCCTGCCTTCCTTCCTGCCTTCCTTCCTTCCTTCCTGCCTTCCTTCCTGCCTTCCTTCCTGCCTTCCTTCCTTCCTGCCTTCCTGCCTTCCTGCCTTCCTTCCTTCCTTCCTTCCTTCCTGCCTGCCTTCCTTCCTGCCTTCCTGCCTTCCTGCCTTCCTGCCTGCCTTCCTGCCTTCCTGCCTTCCTGCCTTCCTTCCTGCCTTCCTGCCTTCCTGCCTTCCTGCCTTCCTGCCTTCCTTCCTGCCTTCCTGCCTTCCTGCCTTCCTTCCTTCCTTCCTGCCTTCCTTCCTTCCTTCCTTCCTTCCTTCCTGCCTTCCTTCCTTCCTTCCTTCCTTCCTTCCTTCCTGCCTGCCTTCCTTCCTTCCTTCCTTCCTTCCTGCCTTCCTTCCTTCCTTCCTTCCTTCCTGCCTTCCTTCCTGCCTTCCTTCCTTCCTTCCTTCCTTCCTGCCTTCCTTCCTTCCTGCCGTCCTTCCTGCCTTCCTTCCTTCCTTCCTTCCTTCCTTCCTGCCTTCCTGCCTTCCTTCCTTCCTGCCTTCCTGCCTTCCTGCCTTCCTGCCTGCCTTCCTGCCTTCCTGCCTTCCTGCCTTCCTTCCTTCCTTCCTGCCTTCCTTCCTTCCTTCCTGCCTTCCTTCCTTCCTGCCTTCCTTCCTGCCTTCCTGCCTTCCTTCCTTCCTTCCTGCCTTCCTGCCTTCCTGCCTTCCTTCCTTCCTTCCTGCCTTCCTTCCTTCCTTCCTGCCTTCCTTCCTTCCTTCCTTCCTTCCTGCCTTCCTTCCTTCCTGCCTTCCTTCCTTCCTGCCTTCCTGCCTTCCTGCCTTCCTGCCTTCCTGCCTGCCTTCCTTCCTTCCTGCCTTCCTTCCTTCCTGCCTTCCTTCCTGCCTTCCTTCCTTCCTTCCTGCCTTCCTTCCTTCCTTCCTGCCTTCCTTCCTGCCTTCCTTCCTTCCTTCCTTCCTGCCTTCCTTCCTGCCTTCCTTCCTTCCTTCCTTCCTTCCTGCCTTCCTGCCTGCCTTCCTGCCTTCCTGCCTTCCTTCCTTCCTTCCTTCCTTCCTGCCTTCCTGCCTTCCTTCCTGCCTTCCTGCCTTCCTTCCTTCCTTCCTTCCTGCCTTCCTTCCTTCCTTCCTTCCTTCCTTCCTGCCTTCCTTCCTGCCTTCCTTCCTGCCTGCCTTCCTTCCTTCCTTCCTGCCTTCCTTCCTGCCTTCCTTCCTGCCTTCCTTCCTGCCTTCCTTCCTTCCTTCCTTCCTGCCTTCCTGCCTTCCTTCCTTCCTTCCTTCCTTCCTTCCTGCCTTCCTTCCTTCCTTCCTTCCTTCCTTCCTTCCTGCCTGCCTTCCTTCCTGCCTTCCTTCCTGCCTGCCTTCCTTCCTGCCTTCCTTCCTGCCTTCCTTCCTTCCTTCCTGCCTTCCTTCCTGCCTGCCTTCCTTCCTGCCTTCCTTCCTTCCTTGCTTCCTGCCTTCCTTCCTTCCTTCCTTCCTGCCTTCCTGCCTTCCTGCCTTCCTTCCTTCCTCCCTTCCTGCCCTCCTTCCTTCCTGCCTTCCTTCCTTCCTGCCTTCCTGCCTTCCTGCCTTCCTGCCTGCCTTCCTGCCTTCCTGCCTTCCTGCCTTCCTGCCTTCCTGCCTGCCTTCCTGCCTTCCTGCCTTCCTGCCTTCCTGCCTTCCTGCCTGCCTTCCTTCCTGCCTTCCTGCCTTCCTGCCTTCCTTCCTTCCTTCCTTCCTTCCTGCCTTCCTTCCTTCCTTCCTTCCTTCCTTCCTGCCTTCCTTCCTTCCTTCCTTCCTTCCTGCCTTCCTTGCTGCCTTCCTTGCTGCCTTCCTTCCTGCCTTCCTTCCTTCCTGCCTTCCTGCCTTCCTGCCTGCCTTCCTGCCTTCCTGCCTTCCTGCCTTCCTTCCTGCCTTCCTGCCTTCCTTCCTGCCTTCCTGCCTGCCTTCCTGCCTTCCTGCCTTCCTGCCTTCCTGCCTTCCTGCCTTCCTTCCTTCCTTCCTGCCTTCCTTCCTGCCTTCCTTCCTGCCTTCCTTCCTTCCTTCCTTCCTTCCTTCCTTCCTTCCTGCCTTCCTTCCTGCCTTCCTTCCTGCCTGCCTTCCTTCCTGCCTTCCTTCCTGCGTTCCTTCCTTCCTTCCTTCCTGCCTGCCTTCCTTCCTGCCTGTCTTCCTTCCTGCCTTCCTGCCTTCCTGCCTTCCTGCCTTCCTGCCTGCCTGCCTTCCTGCCTGCCTGCCTGCCTGCCTGCCTGCCTTCCTGCCTTCCTTCCTTCCTGCCTTCCTTCCTTCCTGCCTGCCTTCCTTCCTTCCTGCCTGCCTTCCTGCCTTCCTGCCTTCCTGCCTGCCTTCCTGCCTTCCTGCCTGCCTTCCTGCCTTCCTTCCTGCCTTCCTTCCTGCCTTCCTGCCTTCCTTCCTGCCTTCCTTCCTTCCTTCCTGCCTTCCTTCCTGCCTTCCTTCCTGCCTTCCTTCCTTCCTGCCTTCCTGCCTTCCTGCCTTCCTTCCTTCCTTCCTTCCTTCCTGCCTGCCTTCCTTCCTGCCTTCCTGCCTTCCTGCCTGCCTTCCTGCCTTCCTGCCTTCCTGCCTTCCTTCCTGCCTTCCTGCCTTCCTGCCTTCCTGCCTTCCTTCCTGCCTTCCTGCCTTCCTTCCTTCCTTCCTTCCTGCCTTCCTTCCTTCCTTCCTTCCTTCCTTCCTGCCTTCCTTCCTTCCTTCCTTCCTTCCTTCCTTCCTGCCTGCCTTCCTTCCTTCCTTCCTTCCTTCCTGCCTTCCTTCCTTCCTTCCTTCCTTCCTGCCTTCCTTCCTTCCTGCCTTCCTTCCTTCCTGCCGTCCTTCCTGCCTTCCTTCCTTCCTTCCTTCCTTCCTTCCTTCCTTCCTGCCTTCCTGCCTTCCTTCCTTCCTTCCTGCCTTCCTGCCTTCCTGCCTTCCTGCCTGCCTTCCTGCCTTCCTGCCTTCCTGCCTTCCTTCCTTCCTTCCTGCCTTCCTTCCTTCCTTCCTGCCTTCCTTCCTTCCTGCCTTCCTTCCTGCCTTCCTGCCTTCCTTCCTTCCTTCCTGCCTTCCTGCCTTCCTGCCTTCCTTCCTTCCTTCCTGCCTTCCTGCCTTCCTTCCTTCCTTCCTGCCTTCCTTCCTTCCTTCCTGCCTTCCTTCCTTCCTGCCTTCCTTCCTTCCTTCCTTCCTTCCTGCCTTCCTTCCTTCCTGCCTTCCTTCCTTCCTGCCTTCCTGCCTTCCTGCCTGCCTTCCTTCCTTCCTGCCTTCCTTCCTTCCTGCCTTCCTTCCTGCCTTCCTTCCTTCCTGCCTGCCTTCCTTCCTTCCTTCCTGCCTTCCTTCCTGCCTTCCTTCCTGCCTTCCTTCCTGCCTTCCTTCCTGCCTTCCTGCCTTCCTTCCTGCCTTCCTGCCTGCCTTCCTGCCTTCCTGCCTTCCTGCCTTCCTTCCTTCCTTCCTTCCTTCCTGCCTTCCTGCCTTCCTTCCTGCCTTCCTGCCTTCCTTCCTTCCTTCCTTCCTTCCTGCCTTCCTTCCTTCCTTCCTTCCTTCCTTCCTGCCTTCCTTCCTGCCTTCCTTCCTGCCTGCCTTCCTTCCTTCCTTCCTGCCTTCCTTCCTGCCTTCCTTCCTGCCTTCCTTCCTGCCTTCCTTCCTTCCTTCCTTCCTGCCTTCCTCCCTTCCTTCCTTCCTTCCTTCCTTCCTTCCTGCCTTCCTTCCTTCCTTCCTGCCTTCCTTCCTTCCTGCCTTCCTTCCTTCCTGCCTTCCTTCCTGCCTGCCTTCCTTCCTGCCTTCCTTCCTGCCTTCCTTCCTTCCTTCCTGCCTTCCTTCCTGCCTGCCTTCCTTCCTGCCTTCCTTCCTTCCTTCCTTCCTGCCTTCCTTCCTTCCTTCCTTCCTGCCTTCCTGCCTTCCTGCCTTCCTTCCTTCCTCCCTTCCTGCCCTCCTTCCTTCCTGCCTTCCTTCCTTCCTGCCTTCCTGCCTTCCTGCCTTCCTTCCTTCCTGCCTTCCTGCCTTCCTGCCTGCCTTCCTGCCTTCCTGCCTTCCTGCCTTCCTGCCTGCCTTCCTGCCTTCCTGCCTTCCTGCCTTCCTGCCTTCCTGCCTGCCTTCCTTCCTGCCTTCCTGCCTTCCTGCCTTCCTTCCTTCCTTCCTTCCTTCCTGCCTTCCTTCCTTCCTTCCTTCCTGCCTTCCTTCCTTCCTTCCTTCCTTCCTGCCTTCCTTGCTGCCTTCCTTCCTGCCTTCCTTCCTGCCTTCCTTCCTTCCTGCCTTCCTGCCTTCCTGCCTGCCTTCCTGCCTTCCTGCCTTCCTGCCTTCCTTCCTGCCTTCCTGCCTTCCTGCCTTCCTGCCTTCCTTCCTTCCTGCCTTCCTGCCTTCCTTCCTTCCTTCCTGCCTTCCTTCCTGCCTTCCTTCCTGCCTTCCTTCCTTCCTTCCTTCCTTCCTTCCTTCCTGCCTTCCTTCCTGCCTTCCTTCCTTCCTGCCTTCCTTCCTGCCTTCCTTCCTGCCTTCCTTCCTTCCTTCCTTCCTGCCTGCCTTCCTTCCTGCCTGCCTTCCTTCCTGCCTTCCTGCCTTCCTGCCTTCCTTCCTTCCTTCCTGCCTTCCTTCCTTCCTTCCTTCCTTCCTTCCTGCCTTCCTTCCTTCCTTCCTTCCTGCCTTCCTTCCTTCCTGCCTTCCTTCCTTCCTGCCTTCCTTCCTTCCTGCCTGCCTGCCTTCCTGCCTGCCTGCCTGCCTGCCTTCCTGCCTTCCTGCCTTCCTTCCTTCCTGCCTTCCTTCCTTCCTGCCTGCCTTCCTTCCTTCCTGCCTGCCTTCCTGCCTTCCTGCCTTCCTGCCTGCCTTCCTGCCTGCCTGCCTGCCTTCCTTCCTGCCTTCCTGCCTTCCTTCCTGCCTTCCTTCCTGCCTTCCTGCCTTCCTTCCTGCCTTCCTTCCTGCCTTCCTTCCTGCCTTCCTGCCTTCCTTCCTTCCTGCCTTCCTGCCTTCCTTCCTTCCTTCCTGCCTTCCTTCCTTCCTGCCTTCCTGCCTTCCTGCCTTCCTGCCTTCCTTCCTGCCTTCCTGCCTTCCTGCCTTCCTGCCTTCCTGCCTGCCTTCCTTCCTGCCTTCCTGCCTTCCTGCCTTCCTGCCTTCCTGCCTTCCTTCCTGCCTTCCTTCCTGCCTTCCTTCCTTCCTGCCTGCCTTCCTTCCTGCCTTCCTTCCTTCCTTCCTTCCTGCCTTCCTGCCTTCCTTCCTTCCTTCCTTCCTTCCTTCCTGCCTTCCTTCCTGCCTTCCTTCCTTCCTTCCTGCCTTCCTTCCTGCCTTCCTGCCTTCCTGCCTTCCTGCCTGCCTTCCTGCCTTCCTGCCTGCCTTCCTGCCTTCCTGCCTTCCTGCCTTCCTTCGTGCCTTCCTGCCTTCCTGCCTTCCTTCCTTCCTTCCTTCCTTCCTTCCTTCCTGCCTTCCTTCCTTCCTTCCTTCCTTCCTTCCTTCCTGCCTGCCTTCCTTCCTTCCTTCCTTCCTGCCTTCCTTCCTTCCTTCCTTCCTTCCTGCCTTCCTTCCTTCCTTCCTTCCTTCCTGCCTTCCTTCCTTCCTGCCTTCCTTCCTTCCTTCCTTCCTGCCTGCCTTCCTTCCTTCCTTCCTGCCTTCCTGCCTTCCTGCCTTCCTGCCTTCCTTCCTTCCTGCCTTCCTTCCTTCCTGCCTTCCTTCCTGCCTTCCTTCCTTCCTTCCTTCCTGCCTTCCTGCCTTCCTGCCTTCCTGCCTGCCTTCCTGCCTTCCTGCCTTCCTGCCTTCCTTCCTTCCTTCCTGCCTTCCTTCCTTCCTTCCCTGCCTTCCTTCCTTCCTGCCTTCCTTCCTGCCTTCCTGCCTTCCTGCCTTCCTTCCTTCCTTCCTGCCTTCCTTCCTGCCTTCCTTCCTTCCTGCCTTCCTTCCTTCCTTCCTTCCTGCCTTCCTTCCTTCCTGCCTTCCTTCCTTCCTGCCTTCCTTCCTTCCTTCCTTCCTTCCTTCCTGCCTTCCTTCCTTCCTGCCTTCCTTCCTTCCTTCCTTCCTGCCTTCCTGCCTTCCTGCCTTCCTGCCTGCCTTCCTTCCTGCCTTCCTTCCTGCCTTCCTTCCTTCCTTCCTGCCTTCCTGCCTTCCTTCCTGCCTTCCTTCCTTCCTTCCTGCCTTCCTGCCTTCCTGCCTTCCTGCCTTCCTTCCTTCCTGCCTTCCTGCCTTCCTGCCTTCCTGCCTGCCTTCCTGCCTTCCTGCCTTCCTTCCTTCCTTCCTTCCTTCCTTCCTTCCTTCCTGCCTTCCTTCCTTCCTTCCTTCCTTCCTGCCTTCCTTCCTTCCTTCCTTCCTGCCTTCCTGCCTTCCTTCCTTCCTGCCTTCCTTCCTGCCTGCCTTCCTTCCTGCCTTCATTCCTGCCTTCCTTCCTTCCTTCCTGCCTTCCTTCCTGCCTTCCTTCCTTCCTGCCTTCCTTCCTTCCTTCCTTCCTTCCTGCCTTCCTGCCTTCCTGCCTTCCTTCCTTCCTTCCTTCCTTCCTGCCTTCCTTTCTTCCTTCCTGCCTTCCTTCCTTCCTTCCTGCCTTCCTTCCTTCCTTCCTTCCTGCCTTCCTGCCTTCCTTCCTTCCTGCCTTCCTTCCTGCCTTCCTGCCTTCCTTCCTTCCTGCCTTCCTTCCTTCCTGCCTTCCTTCCTTCCTTCCTTCCTTCCTTCCTGCCTTCCTGCCTTCCTTCTTTCCTTCCTTCCTTCCTGCCTTCCTGCCTTCCTTCCTTCCTTCCTTCCTTCCTGCCTTCCTTCCTTCCTTCCTTCCTTCCTTCCTTCCTGCCTTCCTTCCTTCCTGCCTTCCTTCCTTCCTGCCTTCCTTCCTTCCTTCCTTCCTGCCTTCCTTCCTTCCTTCCTTCCTTCCTTCCTGCCTTCCTTCCTTCCTGCCTTCCTTCCTTCCTTCCTGCCTGCCTTCCTTCCTTCCTTCCTTCCTTCCTGCCTTCCTGCCTTCCTTCCTTCCTTCCTGCCTTCCTGCCTTCCTGCCTTCCTTCCTTCCTTCCTTCCTTCTTTCCTGCCTTCCTTCCTGCCTTCCTTCCTGCCTTCCTGCCTTCCTGCCTTCCTGCCTGCCTTCCTGCCTTCCTGCCTTCCTGCCTTCCTGCCTTCCTGCCTTCCTTCCTTCCTTCCTTCCTTCCTTCCCTCCCTCCCTCCCTCCCTCCCTCCCTCCCTGCCTGCCTGCCTTCCTGCCTTCCTGCCTGCCTGCCTGCCTGCCTGCCTGCCTGCCTTCCTTCCTTCCTGCCTTCCTTCCTTCCTGCCTTCCTTCCTGCCTTCCTTCCTGCCTTCCTGCCTTCCTTCCTTCCTGCCTTCCTTCCTGCCTTCCTGCCTTCCTGCCTTCCTGCCTTCCTTCCTGCCTTCCTTCCTTCCTGCCTTCCTGCCTTCCTGCTTCCTGCCTTCCTGCCTTCCTTCCTGCCTTCCTGGCTTCCTGCCTTCCTGCCTTCCTGCCTTCCTTCCTGCCTTCCTGCCTTCCTGGCTTCCTTCCTGCCTTCCTGCCTTCCTGCCTTCCTTCCTGCCTTCCTGCCTTCCTGCCTTCCTGCCTTCCTTCCTGCCTTCCTGCCTTCCTGCCTTCCTGCCTTCCTTCCTGCCTTCCTTCCTGCCTTCCCTCCTGCCTTCCTTCCTTCCTGCCTGCCTTCCTTCCTTCCTTCCTTCCTTCCTGCCTTCCTTCCTGACTTCCTTCCTTCCTGCCTTCCTTCCTGCCTTCCTTCCTGCCTTCCTTCCTTCCTTCCTGCCTGCCTTCCTTCCTGCCTGCCTTCCTTCCTGCCTGCCTTCCTTCCTGCCTTCCTGCCTTCCTGCCTGCCTGCCTTCCTGCCTGCCTGCCTGCCTGCCTGCCTGCCTGCCTGCCTGCCTGCCTTCCTGCCTGCCTTCCTGCCTTCCTGCCTTCCTGCCTTCCTGCCTTCCTGCCTTCCTTCCTTCCTGCCTTCCTGCCTTCCTTCCTGCCTTCCTGCCTTCCTGCCTGCCTTCCTGCCTTCCTGCCTGCCTTCCTGCCTTCCTGCCTGCCTTCCTGCCTTCCTTCCTGCCTTCCTTCCTGCCTTCCTTCCTGCCTTCCTGCCTTCCTTCCTGCCTTCCTTCCTGCCTTCCTGCCTTCCTTCCTGCCTTCCTTCCTGCCTTCCTTCCTTCCTGCCTTCCTGCCTTCCTTCCTTCCTTCCTGCCTTCCTTCCTTCCTGCCTTCCTGCCTTCCTGCCTTCCTGCCTTCCTGCCTTCCTTCCTTCCTGCCTTCCTGCCTTCCTGCCTGCCTTCCTGCCTTCCTGCCTTCCTGCCTTCCTGCCTTCCTTCCTTCCTTCCTGCCTTCCTGCCTTCCTTCCTTCCTTCCTTCCTGCCTTCCTTCCTTCCTGCCTGCCTTCCTTCCTGCCTGCCTTCCTTCCTTCCTTCCTTCCTTCCTTCCTTCCTTCCTTCCTGCCTTCCTTCCTTCCTTCCTTCCTTCCTTCCTTCCTTCCTTCCTTCCTGCCTTCCTTCCTGCCTTCCTGCCTTCCTTCCTGCCTTCCTGCCTTCCTGCCTTCCTGCCTGCCTGCCTGCCTTCCTGCCTTCCTGCCTTCCTGCCTGCCTTCCTGCCTTCCTGCCTTCCTGCCTTCCTTCCTGCCTTCCTGCCTTCCTTCCTTCCTTCCTTCCTTCCTTCCTTCCTTCCTTCCCTCCCTCCCTCCCTCCCTCCCTCCCTCCCTTCCTGCCTTCCTGCCTGCCTTCCTGCCTTCCTGCCTTCCTGCCTTCCTTCCTTCCTGCCTTCCTTCCTTCCTGCCTTCCTGCCTTCCTTCCTTCCTGCCTTCCTTCCTTCCTGCCTTCCTTCCTGCCTTCCTTCCTTCCTGCCTTCCTTCCTTCCTGCCTTCCTTCCTGCCTTCCTTCCTGCCTTCCTGCCTTCCTTCCTTCCTGCCTTCCTTCCTGCCTTCCTTCCTGCCTTCCTGCCTTCCTGCCTTCCTGCCTTCCTTCCTTCCTTCCTGCCTTCCTTCCTTCCTGCCTTCCTTCCTTCCTTCCTGCCTTCCTGCCTTCCTGCCTTCCTGCCTGCCTTCCTGCCTTCCTGCCTTCCTTCCTGCCTTCCTGCCTTCCTGCCTTCCCTTCCTGCCTTCCTGCCTTCCTTCCTGCCTTCCTGTCTTCCTGCCTTCCTGCCTTCCTTCCTGCCTTCCTGCCTTCCTGCCTTCCTTCCTGCCTTCCTGCCTTCCTTCCTGCCTTCCTTCCTGCCTTCCTTCCTTCCTGCCTTCCTTCCTGCCTTCCTTCCTTCCTGCCTTCCTTCCTTCCTGCCTTCCTTCCTTCCTGCCTTCCTTCCTGCCTTCCTTCCTGCCTTCCTTCCTTCCTTCCTTCCTGCCTGCCTTCCTTCCTGCCTGCCTTCCTTCCTGCCTTCCTGCCTGCCTGCCTTCCTGCCTTCCTGCCTGCCTTCCTGCCTTCCTGCCTTCCTTCCTTCCTTCCTTCCTTCCTTCCCTCCCTCCCTCCCTCCCTGCCTTCCTGCCTTCCTGCCTTCCTGCCTGGCTTCCTGCCTTCCTTCCTTCCTGCCTTCCTTCCTTCCTGCCTTCCTGCCTTCCTTCCTTCCTGCCTTCCTTCCTTCCTGCCTTCCTTCCTGCCTTCCTTCCTTCCTTCCTGCCTTCCTGCCTTCCTTCCTTCCTGCCTTCCTTCCTGCCTTCCTGCCTTCCTGCCTTCCTGCCTTCCTGCCTTCCTTCCTTCCTGCCTTCCTTCCTTCCTGCCTTCCTTCCTGCCTTCCTGCCTTCCTGCCTTCCTGCCTTCCTTCCTGCCTTCCTGCCTTCCTGCCTTCCTTCCTGCCTTCCTGCCTTCCTGCCTTCCTTCCTGCCTTCCTGCCTTCCTTCCTGCCTTCCTGCCTTCCTGCCTTCCTTCCTGCCTTCCTGCCTTCCTGCCTTCCTTCCTTCCTGCCTTCCTTCCTTCCTTCCTGCCTTCCTTCCTGCCTGCCTTCCTGCCTGCCTTCCTTCCTTCTTCCTTCCTTCCTTCCTTCCTGCCTGCCTTCCTTCCTGCCTTCCTTCCTTCCTTCCTTCCTGCCTGCTTCCTTCCTCTGCCTGCCTTCCTTCCTGCCTTCCTGCCTGCCTGCCTTCCTGCCTGCCTGCCTGCCTGCCTGCCTGCCTGCCTGCCTGCCTGCCTGCCTTCCTGCCTGCCTTCCTGCCTTCCTGCCTTCCTGCCTTCCTTCCTTCCTGCCTTCCTTCCTTCCTGCCTGCCTTCCTGCCTTCCTGCCTGCCTTCCTGCTTTCCTGCCTTCCTGCCTGCCTTCCTGCCTTCCTGCCTGCCTTCCTGCCTTCCTTCCTGCCTTCCTGCCTTCCTTCCTGCCTGCCTTCCTGCCTTCCTTCCTGCCTTCCTTCCTGCCTTCCTGCCTTCCTTCCTGCCTTCCTTCCTGCCTTCCTGCCTTCCTTCCTGCCTTCCTGCCTTCCTTCCTGCCTTCCTTCCTGCCTTCCTTCCTGCCTTCCTTCCTTCCTGCCTTCCTTCCTTCCTTCCTGCCTTCCTGCCTTCCTTCCTTCCTGCCTTCCTTCCTTCCTGCCTTCCTGCCTTCCTGCCTTCCTGCCTTCCTTCCTGCCTTCCTGCCTTCCTGCCTTCCTGCCTTCCTGCCTGCCTTCCTTCCTGCCTTCCTGCCTTCCTGCCTTCCTTCCTTCCTTCCTGCCTTCCTTCCTTCCTTCCTTCCTTCCTGCCTTCCTTCCTTCCTGCCTGCCTTCCTTCCTTCCTTCCTTCCTTCCTTCCTTCCTTCCTGCCTTCCTTCCTTCCTTCCTTCCTTCCTGCCTTCCTGCCTTCCTTCCTTCCTTCCTTCCTGCCTTCCTTCCTGCCTTCCTTCCTGCCTTCCTTCCTTCCTTCCTGCCTTCCTTCCTGCCTTCCTGCCTTCCTGCCTTCCTGCCTGCCTTCCTGCCTTCCTGCCTGCCTTCCTGCCTTCCTGCCTTCCTGCCTTCCTGCCTTCCTTCCTGCCTTCCTGCCTTCCTGCCTTCCTTCCTTCCTGCCTTCCTTCCTTCCTTCCTTCCTTCCTTCCTTCCTGCCTTCCTTCCTTCCTTCCTTCCTTCCTTCCTGCCTGCCTTCCTTCCTTCCTTCCTTCCTTCCTTCCTGCCTTCCTTCCTTCCTTCCTTCCTTCCTTCCTGCCTTCCTTCCTTCCTGCCTTCCTTCCTGCCTTCCTTCCTTCCTTCCTTCCTTCCTGCCTGCCTTCCTTCCTTCCTGCCTTCCTGCCTTCCTGCCTTCCTGCCTGCCTTCCTTCCTTCCTTCCTTCCTTCCTGCCTTCCTTCCTTCCTGCCTTCCTTCCTTCCTGCCTACCTTCCTGCCTTCCTTCCTTCCTGCCTTCCTGCCTTCCTGCCTTCCTGCCTTCCTGCCTGCCTTCCTGCCTTCCTGCCTTCCTTCCTGCCTTCCTTCCTTCCTTCCTGCCTTCCTTCCTGCCTGCCTTCCTTCCTGCCTTCCTGCCTTCCTTCCTGCCTTCCTGCCTTCCTTCCTTCCTTCCTGCCTTCCTTCCTTCCTTCCTTCCTGCCTTCCTTCCTTCCTTCCTTCCTGCCTTCCTTCCTTCCTTCCTTCCTTCCTGCCTTCCTTCCTTCCTTCCTTCCTTCCTTCCTGCCTTCCTTCCTTCCTGCCTTCCTGCCTTCCTTCCTTCCTGCCTTCCTGCCTTCCTGCCTTCCTGCCTGCCTTCCTTCCTTCCTGCCTTCCTTCCTTCCTGCCTTCCTTCCTGCCTTCCTTCCTTCCTTCCTGCCTTCCTTCCTTCCTTCCTGCCTTCCTTCCTGCCTTCCTTCCTGCCTTCCTGCCTGCCTTCCTGCCTTCCTGCCTTCCTTCCTTCCTTCCTGCCTTCCTTCCTTCCTTCCTTCCTGCCTTCCTTCCTTCCTTCCTTCCTGCCTGCCTTCCTTCCTTCCTTCCTGCCTTCCTTCCTTCCTTCCTTCCTTCCTTCCTTCCTGCCTTCCTTCCTTCCTTCCTTCCTGCCTGCCTTCCTTCCTGCCTTCCTTCCTTCCTTCCTGCTCTTCCTGCCTTCCTTCCTTCCTGCCTTCCTTCCTTCCTTCCTTCCTTCTCCTTCCTTCCTTCCTTCCTTCCTTCCTTCCTGCCTTCCTGCCTTCCTGCCTTCCTGCCTTCCTTCCTTCCTTCCTTCCTGCCTTCCTTCCTTCCTGCCTTCCTTCCTTCCTTCCTTCCTTCCTTCCTGCCTTCCTTCCTGCCTTCCTGCCTTCCTTCCTTCCTGCCTTCCTTCCTTCCTTCCTTCCTTCCTTCCTTCCTGCCTTCCTGCTCTCCTTCCTTCCTTCCTTCCTGCCTGCCTTCCTTCCTGCCTTCCTTCCTTCCTGCCTTCCTGCCTTCCTTCCTTCCTGCCTTCCTTCCTTCCTGCCTTCCTTCCTTCCTTCCTTCCTTCCTGCCTTCCTGCCTTCCTTCCTTCCTTCCTTCCTTCCTTCCTTCCTGCCTTCCTTCCTTCCTTCCTTCCTTCCTGCCTTCCTTCCTGCCCTTCCTTCCTTCCTTCCTTCCTTCCTGCCTTCCTTCCTTCCTTCCTTCCGTCCTTCCTTCCTGCCTTCCTTCCTGCCTTCCTTCCTTCCTTCCTGCCTTCCTGCCTTCCTGCCTTCCTGCCTGCCTTCCTGCCTTCCTGCCTTCCTGCCTTCCTGCCTTCCTGCCTGCCTTCCTGCCTTCCTGCCTTCCTGCCTTCCTTCCTTCCTTCCTTCCTTCCTTCCTTCCTGCCTTCCTTCCTTCCTTCCTTCCTTCCTTCCTGCCTGCCTTCCTTCCTTCCTTCCTTCCTTCCTTCCTGCCTGCCTGCCTTCCTTCCTTCCTTCCTTCCTGCCTTCCTTCCTTCCTTCCTTCCTTCCTGCCTTCCTTCCTTCCTTCCTTCCTTCCTTCCTTCCTGCCTGCCTTCCTTCCTTCCTTCCTGCCTTCCTTCCTTCCTGCCGTCCTTCCTTCCTGCCTTCCTGCCTTCCTTCCTGCCTTCCTTCCTTCCTTCCTTCCTTCCTTCCTGCCTTCCTTCCTGCCTTCCTTCCTTCCTTCCTTCCTTCCTGCCTTCCTGCCTTCCTGCCTTCCTGCCTGCCTTCCTGCCTTCCTGCCTTCCTGCCTTCCTTCCTTCCTTCCTGCCTTCCTTCCTTCCTGCCTTCCTTCCTTCCTTCCTGCCTTCCTGCCTTCCTTCCTTCCTTCCTTCCTTCCTTCCTTCCTTCCTTCCTGCCTTCCTTCCTTCCTGCCTTCCTTCCTTCCTGCCTTCCTTCCTTCCTTCCTTCCTTCCTGCCTTCCTTCCTTCCTGCCTTCCTTCCTTCCTTCCTTCCTGCCTTCCTGCCTTCCTGCCTTCCTGCCTGCCTTCCTTCCTTCTCTGCCTTCCTTCCTGCCTTCCTTCCTGCCTTCCTTCCTTCCTTCCTGCCTTCCTTCCTTCCTTCCTGCCTTCCTTCCTGCCTTCCTTCCTTCCTTCCTTCCTGCCTTCCTTCCTGCCTTCCTTCCTTCCTTCCTGCCTTCCTGCCTTCCTTCCTGCCTTCCTGCCTTCCTTCCTTCCTGCCTTCCTGCCTTCCTTCCTTCCTTCCTTCCTTCCTTCCTTCCTGCCTTCCTGCCTTCCTTCCTGCCTTCCTGCCTTCCTTCCTTCCTTCCTTCCTTCCTGCCTTCCTTCCTGCCTTCCTTCCTTCCTGCCTTCCTTCCTTCCTTCCTTCCTTCCTGCCTTCCTTCCTTCCTGCCTTCCTTCCTGCCTGCCTTCCTGCCTTCCTTCCTGCCTTCCTTCCTTCCTTCCTGCCTTCCTTCCTGCCTGCCTGCCTTCCTTCCTTCCTTCCTTCCTTCCTTCCTTCCTTCCTGCCTTCCTTCCTTCCTTCCTTCCTGCCTTCCTGCCTTCCTTCCTTCCTTCCTTCCTTCCTTCCTGCCTTCCTTCCTTCCTTCCTGCCTTCCTTCCTTCCTTCCTGCCTTCCTTCCTTCCTTCCTTCCTGCCTTCCTGCCTTCCTGCCTTCCTTCCTTCCTTCCTGCCTTCCTTCCTTCCTGCCTTCCTTCCTTCCTTCCTGCCTTCCTTCCTGCCTTCCTGCCTTCCTTCCTGCCTTCCTGCCTTCCTTCCTGCCTTCCTGCCTTCCTTCCTGCCTTCCTGCCTTCCTGCCTTCCTGCCTTCCTTCCTTCCTTCCTGCCTTCCTTCCTCCCTCCCTCCCTCCCTGCCTCCCTTCCTCCCTGCCTTCCTTCCTTCCTGCCTTCCTTCCATGGGGTGGTCTCTTTATGTTCTTGTAAGGACATTAATCCCATTATGAGAGCTCACCCCACTCCTGACCTCATCTAAACCTAATGAACCTAATGAACTCTGAAAGTTCCCACTTCCAAATACTATGGCTTTGGGGTTAGAGGCCCAGCATATGAATGGTGTGGGGAACATTCAGTCTTCCAATTGCTATTAAGAAGTTTACCATTTTCTCAAGCCTGACAACTTCCAATAATTTCTCCTTTCTTAGCTGTTGATCTCACCAACTCCCTTATAGAGGGAGGGGTGCCTTCAGCTTCCTATCACAAAGTCTAAAAATCTAGCTGTTTCACTCCCATTACAACAAGGTTTCTCTTCCCTAGGCTCTAGAGTCCATCTATTTCTTCCTTTCTTCTAGGAAACTTTTAGCTACCAAAGATGATATTTCTCTCCTATATCTTCACTTCTCCTGCCTACTATGTTGTCTTCTGCATTTAATTATGGATAATTCGCTTTCATATTAAAAGTTACTGTTCTGCTGTACTGTTCCCTTTACATCATAGCTTTTAGCTACCCACCCTCCGCCCTCCATAGCTCTTGTCCACAACACAGACTTCTTGGCAGATTTGACTCAACATACTTTCTCCATGTCCTCACCTACTTGTCATTTTTCAACCCAAGACTACTTAGCTTCCATGTCCACCCACTCCACTGAGACCTGTGCATCCCAAAGTCACTCCTTTGCTCCTTGTACCTAAGTGCCGAGGGGCTTTTCGGTGTTTCTGTTACCTGTCCTCTCAGCAGCAGCGGGCACTGATTATCCCTGCTTTTCTCTTGAGCTGATCTTCTCCTGACTTCTCTGTCAATGTGGTTCCTTGCTTTTCTTCACAGTTATTGAAATGTCACTTCTTAGTCACTTTTGTACACTCTGTTTCCTCTACATATCACTTACTGTTAGACATCCTCAGGCTTCTGTTTTAGGCCCTCTTCTGGTCTCACTTTAAATTTTCTCTCATGTTTTGGAATGTCATTTGTAGACTTCACCGTTCATAAAATTTTCCTAAACAACTGCCTAGACAACTCTTCTGACCTCTAGACTGGGCATACAGATACTATACAATACTCTTAAAGGGCATCCTGTCTAGCACTGACCTCACCTTTCCAACTAACAAAAGTGTGTGCCAACTGAATAAATAGAACCTTCCTTTAGCTAGGTGTCCTGGTGGAATATCTTCACATCAACTTTCATTTTTCCCATCTTTCCTCACCAAATGGATTCAATCATTTACTAGTTCTGCAATTAAAAAGAAAAAGTCTCTAAAAATCTCCCAGATTCATCAATTTCTCTATATCAACACTGCCTCCATTCTAGTCTTGTTCTCTCCAATACATTTCCAAAAATGCAAGCAGGCTTAGCTTTATAACATGCAAATCTGAACTGTATGTGAATCTGTGTAAAACTTTTCAAAGCTTCTTATGAGCCTTAAGATGAAGAGCAAAATTTGCATTATGGTTTGTAAGTTAATAAATTTCCCAGCTCATATAACTCTCTAAAGTGAGCTCTTGATTCTCCAGCCATGTTTCAATTGCTCAATTTCATTAATCTCTTTTTTCATTTTTTAAAAACTATATTGCATTTCAGGTTTCAGAAAGACATCTGACCAAAATAATGAGATCTACAGATTAGCATACATATACATTTCTCCATTAGGTAAAGGGTTCTCAAGTATTCCAACAATAGATGGCTTCATTTACTCTAGAGAGAGAATTCAAATCCAGTTTGGTGGATATGTTACCATGAACAGCAATCACAAAGATTATCTGTGAGGTTAATAATGAACAAACCTTCTGTCAGAAGTTTTAGCTTTTCTAAAACATTTCACACTTTCAGCCTTTGGTTTTGCAGAAATAGAAATATATTGTACAATCTCTTTTTTATATCATGTTTTCATGTGTTCCCATGAATTCATCTCCCCTAGAATGATCTCAACCATCCCTAATTTGCTCTTCATTTAATTAATCCTTACCTATTATTTAATTTTTCACTTCAAAATCATTTCGTCTAGGAAGACTACCCTAATCACTCATGCAAATTTATTTTACAAGTATTGTACTCCTTTTTCACCCTGCATTTGACCTTCAGAACACTCTTATAAACTCCAGAGTCATGTTTTCTGCTTCCTATTTGATACTTTCACTTGGATGTTGCATAGACATTTAATAATTAACAAGCCAAAAACAAAATTCCTCCCAGAACCTTCTCCTCACAGAGTTTTCCCCACAAAGTAAGTGACAACTCTATATGTTAAAAGTCTTAGGATCATCCTTGAATCCTTTTCACCTTATACCGCACATTAACGATGGTTGTGTCTTTATATCCAGAGCTCAGCAAAGTCTCTGCCATCACCACTCCTCTCCTGGTCCGAGCCACTGTTCTTGCATGCATGACTGCAATAGCTGCTAAGACCTCTTCCTCGCTTTTGCCCTTGCTCCTGTCAGTGTTTTCTCAATACAGTAGAGAGAATTGTCCTTTAGAAACCCCAGTCAGATCATGTCACTCTTCCCCCACAATGAAGTCCCATTCCCTCTCTTATCCAAACTCATCTCACATCTCACTCATCTTTACTCACACAGGCCCCCTTGCTGTTACCTGAACATCCCAAGGTCTCTACTGCTTCAGGGCTTTTCACTTGCCATTTCATCTGCCTGGGAAGCACTCCTGCAAATCTGCACTGGCTCTTTCTTACTGCCTTCAAGATTTGCCTCAAATGTCACCATTTTTAGTGTGAATCTCAGACAAGACTCTATTCAAAACTGTACTCTCTCACTTCTGGACTGCCTATTCACCTTTCTACCTTGCTCTTTTCCTCTTTAGTATTTATCACCTTTTGACATGATATACATTCTACTCATTTTTTCTTCTATTTCTGTCCTCCTGATGGAATGTAACTCTCAAAAAGTACTGGTGTCTGCTTTGACTGCTATATTCCCCACAAGTAAACAATGTTTGACAATAATATGTATTCAGTAAACATTATTGACTTAAGGAATAACATTCAGTTGTATTGAAATTTTATATTCAATATTTGTTGTCTCCCATATAATATAAACATTTCAGAGTCAAGAAGTTCATTAACTGTTGTCAATTACTGATGCAAGACAAAAGGAGATAATTGATAAAGTATCTAAAAAGGCAATTCCCAAAGATATATATGCTTACATTAATTTGTATTCCATCATTAGTTAAGTGGATGGTGAGAATGGGGAGGTAAGTGAACCCTTGTACATTGCTGGTGGGCATATAAATTAATATAGCCATAATGGAAAGCAGTATGGAAGCTCCTCAAGAATTAAAAATAGAATTATCAGATGATTCAGCAATTCTACCTCTCTGAATATCTCCAAAGGAAATGAAATCAGTATGTCAAAGTGATATCTTCACCCTCATCCTCATTGCAGCACTATCACAATAGCCAAGATATAGAATCAACCTAAGTGTCCATCAGTGAATGAATGGATAAAGAAAATATGGTTATATACAAAATAAAATACTGTACAGCCTTAAAAATGAAGGAAATCCTGTTATTTGTGACAACATGGATGAAGCTGGAGGACACTAAGTGAAATAAGCCAGGCACATGATCTCATATGCTGAATCTCAAAAAGTGAGTTCATAGAAGCAGAGAGTAGAATGGTGGTTACCAGGGACTGGGGGGTGTGTGGGGGTGGGATTGGGGAGATGTTGGTCAAGGGATACAAAAATTTCAATTAAACAGGAGGAATAAGTTCAAGGGATCTATTGCATAACATGGTGGCTATAGTTAATAACCATGTATTATATGCTTAAAAATTGTTAAGAAAGTAGATTTTAAATGTCCTCACCATGAAAAAATAATAAGTATTTGAGGTAATAGATATATTAATTAGCTTGACTTAGCTATTGCACAATGTATGCATATGTCAAAACATGTTGTACACTGTAAATATATACAATTTTATCTATCAAAAATAAACACACACATTATATTAAGGATATATAAGTATTTACAGAAACTTTTATTTTAAAAATATTATAATAGAGATAGTTGCTAATAAGAGAAGGCTAGTAAAAATTTGTATGCAAGACAAGAAAGCTTACAGTGGCAACTAGCAAAGTCTTGTTTTATTCTCATTCCAAGATATACTCTGCCAGCTTTCTTTTGCACCAGCTGGTGTACAACATTGTCAACCACATGCTCTTGGAGTTGCAATATGTCTTTAGGCCAAAGAGTAGTAGAGCTGATATGATATCTGTAAAACTTCAAATGTAGTAATTATATCTGATTTCTGGGCCTTGCAGAAGAAAAGTAAACTTCAAATTTATCAATGAAAACAATTACTGATCAAATATTTTTTATTATATCACAGTTTTAAACTATTGAAATATCATATTGGAGTTAGCAAATTGTGATAAGATATTAAAGGGACGAGTAATCTTTCATTTGATTTGTTATGAGTCAATACACATGTGAAAATAATGTACAACCAGTCCCCACTTATCCATAGTAGTGCAGAGGGCAATACAGATAATGCTTAAATGATTCAATTTGTTCAACCTCATATAAGTGTTTTCTAAATTCAGACTTGTTAAGAAGCAGCCAAACTATGGTATTAAGCAACAGATATGTGAAACATTGCCTTTCACTCAGGTAGACCTTTTTAAAAAATACTTTTGTCAGTATTTTAAATTCTCCATCCTGCATTGGTCAAAGAGCTGGGAATATATACCATATGATAAGAATATAAAAGGAGATAAATGTTAAAGAGATTTAGAAAGAAAAAAACGTTGAGTTATAGTCAAATTAAATCCTTATAGTAAAAAACTCAGTACCTAATATTTATCTTGTTTGTCAACTGCAATTTAAATGCAAAAACCTAACATGGATCTAAAATGAGTTTTCTCTGACACCATAAACCAAAAGGATAGAGCAATAGAGAGTCCAGGTGATATTTATGCATGTCATTTCCATGTAAGTAATGATAATGTTGGTCTAAATTCCAACCCTGGAAAAAGGTATTTTATGTTTACAATAAAATCTGTAATGGAGGTGAAGGAAAGAAGTAGAAGGCAGAAGGACTGTTTTTCAAATTAAAGATTATGCTTTTAACCTGTTTTCTGATGCAAAGAAAGGAGATTTTGTTTATGTGCCGTATCAACAAGACTCAAACCAACTGAATGAAACAACAAAGTAAATTCATTCAGGTCTGATCCAGTTAAAACAAGACTGAGTCAAGTATTTTGTGTTACGTTTGGAAAATATTACCACCAAACTGGATAGGTTCCTGAAACCTGGGGCCATTTTCTCATCTGGCACTGTGGTCAGAAAACTGTTCCAAGTGTAGCACTCAATCCCACTGGCCTACCAACTTTTCAAAAAAAACCACACTTTCTAAATACATTCTCGTGAATGAGAGAAGAACCAGACTTTTTTGTCAAATGTTTTTGCCATCCGGACAACTTCATGTTCTTATTTTGTATTAAACCTATTTCTCTCTACCTGCCTGCTTTTCTCTTTCTGTCTTTTTTCCCCCTCTGAAAAATTATTTAAATACTTCATACATCAGAAGTTCAGTTTTAATCTGAATACTTTTTAAGAATGACTTTGTGAAAATATGGCCAGACATTCTAGTTTTACTAAGTATACAAAAACTTCTTTTTATAAAGCTCTTGGCTACTGCATTTGCATTTATTAATATTTGTAAGTATAGGGTTACCTTATATCCAAAAATCCCTTTTATTTATTCTTTTATCCTTGTAATAAAAGGGCACTTGGAGTAGATCAATGGAATAAAATATTGCAAATAAAAATCATGTCAACAGCTAAATTTTACCAACAATAGATGATCTAAGTTGGTTATAGTGAAATGTATTAACTTTAGTTTAAGCAATATCCAAAACTAGAAATTTGTTGAGTAGAATATTAAACTCTATTTTCCTTTGTTGTAAACAGTTAAACATTTCAAAATTTTGGGAAGAAACAAGGGCTGATGGTGCAAACATTTTAGAGCTGACAGTTGCATGCCATATGCTGTGATTCTTTCACAAGCGGAGCAGTACCGAGATTCAAAATCAGTTTAAATACAATGTGTTTGTGCGTGCGTGTGTGTGTGTGTGTGTGTGTGTGTGTGTGTGTGTGTGTGTGTGTGTGTGTGTCTGTGTGTCTGTGTTACACAGTCATTTAAATAATGACTTTTGAGTACTGGGGGAAAAAAAAGAAACCAAAACATATCTGTTTTCTGCAACCTCCTACCCACACCACTTTTTAAACTTATTTCTTGTTTCATTCAGGATCTAATAAGCGAAGATAAAATACCAAAATTCATTTAGACTCCTTCTCTACTGCACCCCCACATCCAGTCATTCTCTATTTTATTTGACTTTATTTTCTGTCATCTCTCACTGCGTCCTTACTGTTGGCTTATGACCTCAATGTTTCTGTCCTCAATGTTTCTGCTGCAGGGCTGCAGCAGGGTGTGTTGTAGTCCATGAGAATGGTGCCCTTAGAGCTGTACAAGCACAGCCTAGGCAAACAGACACGATGACAGTAATTACAACTGTAATTACTGGTGCCTCTTTTGTGGTCTTATCCATTCCCCAATAATCATTCAATCCTCTACTAGAGTTTATTTTTTTAAGTGAAAATTTGAATTCTTAGCTCCACTAGTGCATATTTCTGACAAGATAGTTCTCAACACCACCTATGGATTAGCCAGTTCCATGTGTTGAAGGTATTTTATTCTATGGCCTTAACAAACTACTTTGAGTCCTCTAAACAGGTTAATAAGTTTCTTATCTCTTATTGCGTGTTATTCTGTCTGAAATGCCAATTTCACTCTTGTCCACCCAAAGAATATTCAGCTTTCTCTTTCATTAGGCTTTAATCTCCTCAACTCACACTAAATACAATCACTCTTTCCTCTGTGCTTAATCTGCTTTTTGAGCATAATTTCACTGAACCCCCGGTATGCTGTATTGCAATTGTTTTTTTTTAACAAAAATGCAGCCACTTCTCTCACTAGATAGTGCGTTTCTTGAAGTCAGGGAAGGTACATTTCATCTTTGGATGAATTTCCCATCATAATACTTCACCTATAGTTACATACTCACCAATTTTTATTGAAATAAATTATGCATATAGTAAAACCTTAATATAAAAAGTTCCTCTTGAAGGGAGATTTTCTTTGTAAAACTATCCTTCTTCTGAGCTTTATGATTTTTCATAATATCTGTTTTAAGATTAAGGGAAATTTATTTGAATGCAAATGAATTTATGCTGCCATAGCATAAGTGTAACAGTTAATTTATTGCTTCTGAAATAATTCCCCCTGCCTTTCTATTAAATCAAGGACACTTAGATGTGTATCCCTTTGTGTGAAAAGGTGCCAAAAAAAACTACTTTTAACCTACAATATGATTATGTGCCCAAAACACCTGGGTGCTTATAATCCCAAGCCAAGCCATACTGGAGCCTGAAGCTAAAGGAAAATTCAGTAATAGTGTCTTTGTTTAAGTATTTTTTTGTTTTGTCATGCCATTAATTTTGATTTTAAAAAATATTATTGAGGGTTTTTTCACCCCCTTAAATTCTACACCCGAGGTGAATACCTCATTAGTCTCACTCTAGTTCCAGCCCCAGGTACTTATTTTATTTTATTTTTTTTCTGCGTACTTATTTTAAATACTCTTTTCCTACATACCTTGTATAGCATTAGGATTTACTAATTTAAAATTTAAAAATCAGCATTTATATTTTTGTTCTGCATATGTAACCATAAAGTTTGTAATTTAAAAATTTTTCCTTGTCATGAATTGCTATACTCCACCAAGACATGAAGCAAATTAGACATTTACGGACAAAGTGGGGGAGTTAGATTAATGATAACAGGTCAGATTTCATTTGATTTCTGAGTACTTATTCACATGAAAGCCTTTAGCAAAGCCACTAAGATATCTTAATATCTTTGTCAGTTTTGATTATGAAATGTTTATAAAGTGTGCTTTGGAAAGCATGACTCAGGTATTTTGGGGGAAAATGATGGTTTATGAGCAGAAGTGTCTGGATTGCTTGTTGTTTATAGGCTGGATTGCAGTTTATAGGCTGTATGCTGAAGGACTTTCAATCAGGGGAAAATGTTTGTTTTTCTGATGCACAGTATAATACATACAGTAGAAAAAAAATTTATTAACTTAGATTTCATGTATTTTGTGTATGAATCTGAAATTGTTGACTTACCAAGATTTAGTAACATTTAGGGGAGTTTTATGCCTTGGCTAGAAGGCATTTGAGGAGAAAGAAAGCTCAAGTGATCATATGTCTCTGTCTGAGAGGATATTCATTCTTATCAAATTGCCTTGTGCTGTTTTCTCTAGTTGGCATTCCTGCCAAAGACTGAACTGGCATTAAAAGGCAATTATTTCTCAGTCTTAGAATCCTATAAGATTTCCAGAGCCACATCACAAAGAGGAATACAAACCTCCTACCAGCACTGTGCTTACTGGGATTATTTCATAGCATAGGCTGGTCTAATGTTCTATCCTGCAGGACACCTGGCTTTTTGGCAAGAGGAGAGTTTCCAATATTTGAAGAGCAATTAGTACAAGTGCAAAACCTTCATCTCTACCTCTACATTTTAAGATCATTCTTCAAAACTCCTTTAAAAATATTGTTGTCTCAGAAATGCTGTTGTTTTAAAATACCATTTACTAAAACTATTTCTGAAGCACTTTAGAGTAACGTAACTGCACTGATAAAACATATTACTGGCCTTTTGATGTTACACTCTCTACTTTTCATTCATATAATCAGAGCTTTAAATGGGAAGGATTTCTTAGAAATCATCCAGATAAATACCCTCATTTTGTAGAGGAAGAAATCAAAGCATCAAAAAACTGAATGACTTAGTGGCCCTTACCTACTTAGTGACAGAACCTTTATTGGAACATAGATCTCCTGTCTATGAGTGCAAAGTGCATTGATTGAACTTCCAGAACATTTGAGTGGAAATTTCAATACAACTTCACCAAAGATAAGAATGCTTACAAACAGGATGTTCTAATAAGAAGGGCTCATTTTCCTGCCTGTAAGGCAGCCATTAAAAATGGCAGGTGCTATGGACTGTTTCTGTACCCCCGAAATTCAAATGTTGAAATGTTAATCTTCAATATGATGATATTTAGAAGTGGGGCCTTTGGCAAGTAATAAAGGTTAGAGTAGGTCGTGAGAGTGGAACCCAATGATGGAATTAGTATCCTTATACAGAGAAGGGAGGAGAGTGTTTTTCTCTCTACTATGTGAGAATCCAGTAAGAAGGTAGTCGTCATCTGCGAATGAGGAGGAAGGCCCTCACCAAGCACCCAACCATGCTGACACCCTAATCTCAGACTTCTAGCTTCCAGAATTATAAGAAATATGTGCTTCTCTTTTTTTAAGTCACTCGGTTTATAGTAGTGCATTTTGTAGCCCAATCTGACTGAAACAGCGCAGAAAAAATGTTTACTGGTAAAATTGTGTATTCAGCCAGTTAAGCAAAAAACATTAGCTCTAATTCATGTGACATAAGAAGACATGAAGAGTTTAAGTCTAGGAGGGGACATGACTCTCTCATACAAGGTTACATCACCCATGTGGGATAAAGATATTTCTCCACCTGCTATCATTACATCTCTGCTTCCTGTCTCCTCTAGGTAACTCTTAGCTATGATATACACGCAGTCACATGTGCATGCATCAGCACTCATGCATGTGTGCAAACACACATACACACATGCATGCACACACACGCACACACACACCCATCATGTCCTTCCATGAATAATACATTTCAGAGACACTACCACCAAAATAAATATTTAGAATTAAGAAAGAAAAAAACTTCATAATTCAAAAGCAATAAATAGTTCTCTAATTCTGCAAGGAAGTAGTTCTGATAAATAAACACCTAATGTTAGGAAATAATCACTATTCTGATAAGTTATAAGTCTTAGTCACTATTTAGCTTTGATATTAATAGAAAATTCACAGTTTTCTCCAAGGATATTAGGTAGGAAGTTGCTTTACATTTATGTAATATAAAGATTAATACTGGGGTTTTTTCCAAAACCAAATGATTTCTTCCAAAGTTTAATAGCTCTATACACAAATAAAATGCTATTAATTTTTAAATTACAATTTGAAGCTTCAAAAAGATTTTATTTAGATTCTAAGTTACCTGAAGATGTAGAATGTTTTAAAGTAAGACTTGAGGCTTTATTATGCATGGGACATAGTGTAGTATGTTAAGTTTCTCACTTAGCCAATTGGATGGAATGCAGTGCCTGTAAGATAATTCAGGACTTACTTCCATGAAATCACTGCATTATGTGTTTCTGGAGTTTAGATGAGAGATGTGGAATAGAGGAAATAATACTGAATTTATCAACATAGAGATGGTAACCAAAACCAAAAAAGTGGACAAGATAATGAAAGGAGCATAGTCAGAGCTAGAAGAAAAAGGTTCAAAAGACTGTCCTGACAGCAACATCACAAGTGCTGGGGACTTCAAGACCCCACTGACAGAACTGGACAGATCAGTGAGGCAGAAGATCAACAAAGAAACACAGTATTTAAATGGGACTCTAGAAAAAATGGACCTAACACACATCTATAGCACATTCTACCTAAAACTTGTAGAATATACATTCTTCTTATCATCATATAGGACATTATCCATAGATAATGATAAATAATAGATCCATAGATCTATTATCCATAGATCATATGTTAGCCCACAAAACAAGTCTCAACAAATTCAGAAAAATCTAAATCATTCCATGTATTTTCTCAGATCAAAGTGGAATAAAACTGGAGATCAACTCCAAGAAGAACTCTCAAATCTACACAAACTCATGGAAATTAGACAACATGGTACTGAATGATCCTTGAGTCAATGATGAAATTAATATGGAAATCAAAAGATTTTTTTGAACTGAATGGCAATCATGACACAAGCATTCAAAATCTATGGGATACAGTAAAAGCAGTGTTAAGAGGGAAGTTCATAGTCTTAAATGCTCACATCAAAGAGACAGAAAGATCATGAATTAACAACCTAATGTCATGCCTCAAGGAACTGGAAAAAGACAAACAAACCAAACTCAAAGCTAGCAGAAGAAAAGAAATAATAAAACTCGAAGCAGAACTAAATGAACTCAAAACCAAAAAAAAAAAAACAATACAAGGGAACAACAAAACAAAAAGTTGGTTCTTTGAAAAGATAAACAAAATTGATAGATCTCTAGCTAAAATTACCAGCAATAGGAGAGAAAGAACCCAAATAAGCTCAATCAGAAATGTAATGGAGACATTACAACTCATAACACAGAAATACAAAACATCATCTGTGACTACTAAGAAAACATCTATATACACAAATTAGATCTGGAGGAAATGGATAAATTTTTGGAAGCACACAACCTCTCAAGTTTCAGTCAGGAAGAAATAGAAATCTTGAACCAAACAATAATGAGTAATGATATTGAAACAGAATAAAAATTCTCACAACAAAAGGAAGCCCCAGACCAGCAGTATTCACAGCTGAATTCTACTAGACTTATAAATAAGAACTGGCAACCATTCTACTAAAATTGTTCCATAATATTTAGAAGGATGGAATCCTCCTTAACTCATTCTGAAAAGCCAGTATCATTCTGATACCAAATCCAGGAAAAGACACAAGAACAAAATAAAACTATAGACCAATATCCATTATGAACATAAATATAAAAACAAACAAAATATTAGCAAACCAAATTCAATAGCATATCAAAAAAATAATCCACCATGACCAAGTGGGCTTCATCCAAGGAATGCCAGGATGGTTCAATATATGCAAATTTATAAATGTGATTCACCACATAAACGAAATTAAAAACAAAAACCATAATGACCATCTCAATAGATGCAAAAAAAGTATTCAGTAAAATCCAGCACTCCTTCATGGTTAAAAAAAAAACCTCAACAAACTAGGAGTAGAAGGACTATAACTCAAAATAATAACAGCCATATATGACAAATGTGTGGCTAACATCATACTGAATGGGGAAAAGCTGAAATCATTCCCCCTAAGAATACAAACAAGACAAGGATGCCCTCTCTTCACTTCTATTCAACATAGTACTGAAGTCCTAGCCATAGCAATCAGGCAAGAGAAGGCAATAAAGGGCATATGAATCAGGAAAGGGGAGGTCAAACTATCCCTGTGAACTGATGATATGATATTATACCTAGAAAATCCTAAAAACTACACCAAAAGACTCATAGAATTGATAAATAAATTCATTAAAGTTCAGGCTACAAAATTAACGTACACAAATCAATAGCATTTCTATATACTAATAACAGTCAAGCTAAGAGTCAAATTAAGAACTCAATACCATTTATAGTAGCTACAAAGAAAATAAAATATCTGGGAATATACTTAACCAAGGAGGTGAAAGATCTCTACAGAAAACTTTAAAACACTGATGAAAGAAATCAGAGATAATACAAACAAATGAAAAAAAAAATCCCATACTCATGGATCAGAAGAATCAACCTTGTTAAAATATCTACACTGCCCAAAATGATTTACAGATTCAATGCAATGCCCATCAGAATTCCAACGTCATTTCTCACATATCTAGAAAAAATAATCTTAAAGTTCATAGGGAACCAAAAATGATCACAAATAACAAAAGCAATCCTAAGCAAAAAGAACAAATCTAGAGGCATCACATTACTTGGCTTCAAATTATACTACAAGGATGTAGTAACCAAAACATCACGGTACTGATATAAAGCTAGACACATAGACCAATGGAACAGAATAGAGAATCTAGAAATAAAACCATTTAGCTATGGCCAACTGATGTTTGACAAAGCAGATAAAAACATACAGTGGACAAGGATGTCCTATTCAATAAATGGTGTAGAAGAATAAATCAATTCATGTAGAAGAATGAAACTAGATCCCTATCTCCTGCCACATATAAAAATTAACTTCAGATGGATTAAAGACTTAAATGTGAGACCAGAAACCATAAAAATTCTAGAAGAAAATGTAGGAAAAACTCTTCCAGATATTGGCCTAGGCAAAGAATTTATGAGTAAGACTCCAAAAGCAAATAGAGCAACTACAAAAATTAATAAATGGGACTTAATTAAACTAAAAAGTTTCTGCATAGCAAAGGAAATAATCAACAGAGTGAATAGACAACCTACAGAATGGGAGAAAATATTAGCAAACTATATATCCGACAAAGGTCTAATATCCAGAATCTACAAAGAGTTCAAATAAATCAGCAAGAAAAAAAAAATAACCCCATCAAAAAGTAGGCAAAAGACATGAATAGTTTCTTGTCAAAAGAAGATAGACAAATGGCCACCAAACATATAAAAAAATGCTCAACATCACTAATTATCAGGGAAATGCAAATTAAAACCACAACGAGATACCACCTGACCCCTGTCAGAATGGCCATCACTAAAAAGTCAAAAAATAACAGATGTTGGTTTGGTTGCGGTGAAAATGGAACACTTATACACTGTTGGTGGGAATGTAAACTTGTACAACTGCTACAGAAAACAGTAGGGAGATTCCTCAAAAAAAAAATAACTTGATCCAGCAATCCCATAACTAGGTATCTACCCAAACGAAAAAAATGTCATTGTATAAAAAAGACATCTGTACCCTAATATTTATCACAGCACAATTCACAATAACAAAGCTATGGAATCAACCTAAGTGTCCATCAACTGATGAGTGGATGAACAAAATGTGGTACACACACACACACCATGGAGTACTACTCAGGCCTAAAAAGGAATGAAATAGTTTATTTTGCAGCAACTTGAATGGAACTGGAGACCATTATCCTTAGTGAAGTATCTCAGAAATGGAAAAACAGATACCATATATTCTCTCCTACAAGTGGGAGCCAAATGAAGGACATATATTGTCATAAAGAGCAGTAATAGACGTTGGAAACTAAGAAGGAGAGAGGGCAGGAGGTGTGTGAGGGAAAAAAATCTACCTATCGAGTACAATGTATACTATTCTGGTGATGGGTACCCTGAAAACCCTGACTTCAGCATGATACAACTTATCCATGTAAAATGTAAAATCACTTGTACCCCCTAAATTTTCTGGGAAAAAAAAAAGAAAGAAAAAGAAATATATTGATGGTGTTCTGGGCCCATTCAGACATTCAAGAAATATTCCTTAAATGAATTTGTTGAAAAGGATATGTAAAATACATGAGTCATTTTCATGGGTGGTCTGGTTGTGGATGATTTTTTCTTTTCTCAGTTTTTACAACTCTTGGTAATGTTTCATTAATCACTTTTGTTATTATTATCATTATTGTCATCATTATTTTATAAACAAATGAAACAATTCTACTCCTTGCCCCTGTTAACAATTTGGTGATAGCTTTCTACATTTTTGATAGCATTACATTGCATGCACAGGCATGCAGTTTCACTGTAATATAAATTAAATAATAAAAAGTGTATTTTTCCACAAATGCAAAGGAAAAAAAAAAACCACAAAACAACAAAGACTAAGACTATGTCTGGAACATCACAAATGTTTTAGGTATAGAGGTAGAAGGAGACCACGGGGCCAACAAAATGAATGGAATGCAGGAAATTGTGGTTTCACAGGATTGAAAAGAAAGCCCTTCCAGAGAGAGAATCAAGTCAACCATATCAAATATCTGAAGAACTATCACGTAAGATACAGACTGAAAGTCTCCCACAGAATAGAGAGCAAGGAAATCCTGTGAAGCAGGAGTAGCAGTCTGGGGAGAAATGGTGGGAAGGCAATACAGACGGCAGTGAGCTGAGGGTGAGGGAAATGTGTTCACGTTGGACAGGAAGTGTTTAGACTTTTAATAAGAGGGGCGTAGTTAAGGTTTAGGTTTTTTGGATTTGTTTTCTGTTTTTTATGGAGGAAATTTGTGCCTGTTGAAATACTAATGGGAGGTAGCCAGAGGAAAGGGGGAAATTGAAAATCTCAGAGAGAAAATAATATCGGTGGAGTAAGGTCTCTGGGGAGAGCAGATTCGGGGCACAGGCCTTAGAGAAGGAGAGAAGGCTCCCCACACAAGGCATCAAGGAGGAACACAAGTGCAGGTCAGTTTGCAGGATTGGTGACAGATGTTAGCAGGCTTCCTTTGATGACTCTTAACTCTGTGAATAAAGAGGTATGGCTAATTGCTGAGCATGAGGTGAGGCATTGGTGAGATAAGATGTTTGAGCCTACGTATATCCTCAAATGGTTTTCCATCATCTCAAATGTATTTTTACAAAAATAATTTCTTACTTCAGTCTTTCTTTCTCTCTTTTTTTTCTTTCCACTCTTTCTGCCAATGGTATTTTAATTCTTTTGGTTTTCTAGCCTTTTTCTATTCCTTTCTGTTCACTTTGAGCCCGTGCCCTCCTCACTCCCAACCCCATCCAGGAAGTTGCCAGTCTCATGGATTCTTCTTTCCCTTCTGTCTTACATGTCACTGCTCATTTCCCTTGTATCATCACATTGGTATTGCACCCTTAATTGATAAAATGCCTATGTCACTGGAAAAGCTTCTTTCTTGGTCTTAGCAGCTGCCCTCCTCTCCCCATCATCCCCCGCATTGTTGGCAGATTACTAAAACACCGCGTCAACTTGTCATTTCCTTTGCTAAAACTTTCATTGTTTCCTCTGTGCTGACAGGATAAAATCCAATCTCTTATTGTGAAATAAAAAACTCTTTATTATTGGCCCCAAACTACTTGTAACAACTTATGTACAACTAATGCCAACCATATTGGTGATTTCAACAACAAAAAATGTATTCATTCTATCCAAATCTCACTTGTGTATTTGTATTTCACTGATTTTGTCATTCTTTTCCTCAGTTTGGAATGCAGCCTCAGTAATGACCAATTATGTAAAAAGCTGGCCTTTCAAGTACCTTAAATTCCGGGAAATCTACGTAGACTATCTTCTATCCATCTCCTTCCTCCACCTTAAATAGCACATAGGCTATTTACCATTGATTTGGCAATATTATAACTTTTTGTTATGTTTACTATTGAATGTTAAAGTTTAGGAGCCAGAGCTCAGATCCAATTTCCTAAATTTAAAACTTAACTCAATTCTATTTCAAACTAGTGATGTTGGCAACTTTTTAAATTTCTTATGTCTCAATATCCTCAACTATAAAATGACTTCTTAAGAAAAAAAAAAATCAAAGGGGAAATTTACGTAAGTGTTTATGGAATATCTCAAAGAAGATGAATTTTCAATATGTGTTGGAGTTGATTATTGTCATCATTATTACTATTGTTTAATTTTTTACTTTCTTCTCAAATAAAATTTGATGATTTTATTATATGTAGCCTCACAGAGCCCAATGTCTAGGCAAAGATAGAGTCAGGAGATGTTGAGACAGCCATCTGTCCATCATATGACTCCCAGCTCTTCCCACAGTTTAAAGACCTCCCAAGGCTCTACACCTTATTTTCTCATGTGGGTTTGCAGCAACACACAAGCCCCACAGGAGCCATGGTGCCCCTAGCTACTCCAGCCAGCCTCATCAGAGCACCCATCCTTCTACCAACCCTACTCTTGTAGATCCTACTGTCCACCAGCAACAGCAACCCAGGGGCTATGCACACCAGCAGACCTCAATCTATAAATATGGACTGACCTCCACTAAAGATTTTCACACCAGACACTACAGCAAACACCTACGATAAGCACCGTGATTCCACTGAATGCCCAGGGCATCCAAACAGGCATCCAATCATTTTCCATCCTGCCTGAGCAGCAGCAGCAGAAATAGCAGCAGCAGTACCACACCTGGTGGCAGCAGCAGCAGCAACAGCAGCTCCTCCCCAACCCCAGTCCCATTCCTGGCACCAGGGAATTCAGCAGACCAGCAGCAGCAACAGACAGCAGCTTTGACCCGGACACTCCAACAGCAGCTCTCCAAAACCCAGCCACAGCCCAATGCCAACGTATGTGGATGCTACTGAGCCACCCAGAGGAACTGCTTGTGCACTGGTTGTACCCTTTCCTCTTAATTCCCAATCAACTTCCAGGGCTAGCACCAGTAGTGATTGGGGTACTTCCTTCAAGCTCCATTTTTAATGAGCTTATAGTACGTTTGTTAATGTAAGGCCTTGAGTTGTTGGGTTTTGTATGTAATTTATATAGAGACCCCAGAGATGTTGCATCCATTACACAGAGCTTCTTTGCAAAGAAATCACAAAAAACAAAACAGATGTTTAGAAACTACTCATAACAACATGTAACACAAAAATCTAAGGCATTTAATAAATCAGCAATATTAAATAGTTTTTATATGCAAAGTACTGTGTTTAATGCAGAGAAATCTCATGCCTTGATTATACATAGACACACACACCAAAACATATAATACATAGATATAGGCACCATATGTCTAAAAGTGAAGATATGTTATCCCTTTACTCACCAAACCTACTTTTTCTTGATTTGCCATCACGTTGGAAGAGACTGCAAAGAGGAAATTGGAATTTTAGTAATCCTTCACTTCTCTCTCTTTCATCCTCTACTGTGGCAGTACCCCTTCCTAACCACATGTTCATTCAGATAATCTTCAGGGTCTGTCAAATCTATCGCTGAGATATCTGGGCAATCTGATCCTTTGTTTTATTCTCATTGTTTCTCTCCTGCTGTCCACTTAGCTTCTATGACAGCCTTTAAGGTCTCTTCCTGGTTTTGATGTATCTCCACCTACTCAATTTTTCTACACTGCCTTTAAATTTATTGTTCAAATGCATAATAGACACTTAATACATACTTGTAGAAGAAATTAAAGACTTGCATAACATTAATGGATTATGTTACCAGAAACACCTCTAGTCCATATGGTGCCTTTGAGAAAATTAGAAAAAGCTTCCTCTTTTCCAGTATAAGTAAATAAGTACAAATGAACATTTTAAAATTAAAATATATAAATTTGGAATATTATTGCACAACATAATACCTTGCTGCTTCCAGAGCCCCTAAGTCCACATGTGCCCAGACTTGCCCAAACACAAGGCCCCACCCATGCAGGAGCATACACACTGACAGCAGCAAGCACAATCTGCAGCCTACCCCCACCTCTGGGACCGTATCATGCCCGCAACAGGCAGGAAATAAAAGTGACCTTGGGGTGCCCAGAGCATGGTTGGAACAGGGACTAGCTGAGTACTATTGATTGTGCCAATGAATCAGTAGGCCCATGTTCTCCCGAGCCTGGGCCATGTATATAGTATGGAGTTACACAGGGCAGGATTCTAAAATATTTCAGTGATTTAATTGTGACGGCTAGAACTAGCCACACTTCCTTACACACTTAAGCTCTCATACATGTAGTACATGTCTAAGGTATGAGCTCACTTTGCTATAATGTCATCCACAGAATTGTGATACCCTTGTGCAGGGCACAAGCCAAACATCCACAGACAAGGTTTTTATGTTACCCTTTCATTTCTCCCTGTCCAACATCAGGATAAAATCAGCCAAACAACTTATGGCATTTAACTTAATTGACAGTTTGGACCCTGCTTACTGCCAGAGCCTCATCCACCGCTACTCCCACATACAAAGAAAGTCCCAGTCGTGAGGAACAATTTTCAGATCATTAGGAAAGCTATGAAATAGCATAGTGAGATGGTAACATAATGATTAAATCCCAGCTCCATTACATACTAGCTGTGTGACCTTGGACATGTAAACTAAGTTTCATTTTAGTTTAGTTTAATGTAATTTCGTTATTATTATCTCATGCTTATTTAATTTCATCAGCTTTCCTCTGGTTAGAATGCACATTGCCTCCTTTTGCTTGTTGCAAATTCCTACATATGCATCACGTAGGCATACTGAATGAATAATGAGTCTTAAAACAATTTTAATTAAAATACAGTGGTTGCTCAAAGGCATGAGGGTGATGAGAGAAGGCTTCAGGAAAGAGGTGCCATGTAGGCTGGGCCTGAAAGGAGGGTAGACAGTGAGGAGAAAGGTCACACGGAAAGACCTTTCTGGTTGGAGAAAAATACCGTGAAATAGGAAACTGTGAGGCTTGTAAAATGAAACACATTATTTTCACTGCATCATAAGATATAAGGAAACAAGGAGAGGAAATGAATTTAGAAAGATTGTTTACATCCAAATCTGTGGGTTCTAGTTTAACAAGGTTGACCTTCATCCTGTAGGTGATCACAGTTCTTATGTGTTTCTTGAAGAGAAGGTAGACAGCACTACAGTTGTACTTGAAGAAAATCTATCTAGTAGAGATGAGTAAAATAAATTGTCCAAAAAAGAGGAACTATCTTTCTATCGTTTTTTATATACAACATATTCCTACTCCAAAATTTTCTTCATGGGGAATCTGTGACTCAGACATTATCACCACCTCCATCTCCTTCTACACACACACAAACACACACACACACAAATGAGTTACCAATTGTCGGCATTTCTTCTCATGAACAAACTACCCCAGGCAGTACCTTGCTTGTGTTAATTATGGTAGGATTAAATAAATTAATATATGAATGTTTTTCAATAAGATCTGACACATAGTAATTGCTCAGTCATGGTTATTATTGTTAATATTTATGAATGTTTTCTTATTGTTCTATCCCTCCCAAAAAAATAAAGTGAAGATCTGTCCTCCTGCCTATTTCTACTGCCATGGCCTTAGTTTTGGTTTTTGTCACCTTTAGAGGAACTAGGAGCCTCCCTACCAGTTCCCATAAGCTTAATCTTGACCTTTCAGCCTGTCTTCCACACCAGAGTCTAAAGCCAAGAACTTGAGGTCATCCTTGACTTCTTTTTTTTTTCCCACTCCACGTTCTAAAAACCTAAAACTTCTTCTGATTCTACTTCCAAGATTTATCTAGAATTAACCTAGCTCTCACCAACTGAACCACATCCACCATGGTCTGTACCATAACCTTCTCCCTCCACTATTCCTGTGATGTGCTCCTAATTGACCTCCCTGTTTTAATCCTTGGCCCCCACATCTATTTTCAATGTAACAATTAGAAAGATCTTTTAAACTCATAATGGAGACAACGTCATTACTTTACACAGTGCAAAGGCTCCCCTTTTCATTCACAGGAAAAACTAAGTTTCTTAAAATAACCAACAGCACCCTAAAACACCTTAACCACCCTCCCTCCCGCCGCACACAACTTACCACTTGCCTCTTTCTCTTCTCTCCACCTTGCTGACACTCTCTGGTCACTCTAGTCCCCGTGCTGTTCTTCCACAGAACCAGGCCTTCTCTCCACCTTAAGACCTTTAGGCTGGCCGTTCGCTCTGCCTGAGATGACCTCCACAAATCGCTACGTACCTCCTTCACCTTCATAAGATCTACTTTGAGCAGCTTGTTTAAAATTTCAGCCAGCCCTGACACTATAACTACTGATGCCCTCATCCTGCTCTATGTGTCACCTTTTAATATACCGTGGTGTCTATACATTTATTATATTTGACCATCTCTTCTCTCTAGAATATAAGGCCAATGAGAACAAGGATTTTGTTGTTACGTTCAGTGACACATACTAAACCTCTAGAGAATTCCGTAGCACACAATGGGTCTTAGATTAATAAATATTTGTTGAATTAATAATTTATGTTTGCTCTATGAAATACTTTTCTAATAATATTGAAAAGAAATCCTTCAGGAGATATCAAATTCCCATCATAGAAAGTTCAACCTGACCAGGTTATTCAAATTGGACATGATACTTGATGGAAAAATAATTGGGCTCAATGACTATAAAGTCTTTCCATTTGTAAATTTTATAATCCTTGTAGCCCCACGAAGGAGAGTTTATGTTATGAAGATGCTAAAAGTATTCAGAGAATAAAATAGTTGTAAAAATATTTATTCAATAACTATTATATGTCATTCAGGCTTCTGGAACTGGATTATAGAAAGAGAACAAGACTAAAAGATCCTACTCAAATAAAGATTACATCTAAGGAGAAGAGAGGCAATAGACATTTAATGAGTATTTAATTAATATAAGTATTAAATGATAATTTCAAAGAGATATAGTTGCTATGAAAAACAGATAAGATGATAGAAAGCAAGCCAATTCTAATGAAACTAACTAGATAGTGTGGTCAGGAAATAATATATGAGCTAAAGCCTGAATGAGCAGAAGTCACCAGTGCAAATATCTAGGAAGACTGACATGAAGAAGGGACAGCAAGTAACAAAAGTCCTGTGAGTTTCACCGCCTATTTCAGGGACAAAGAGAATGTCTGTGGCAAGAGTGAGGGGCACATTGAGGAGTCCAGGTAAGCAAGGAGGTCACTGGAGGTATCTCATTACTTTTGGATAATTGTTTTTTGCATTTATGAAAAAAATACTTCAAAACACTTTATTTAGAGAACTATATATGTTTAATAACACACTTGCAGCCATTATAAAGCTTAGGTATAATTAATATTTTCTTGTTTTCTTGTTTTATTTTTGACATGTGTTTTTCTTTACTTCTGAAATAAAATAGTCTCTTAATGTTAAATGTTTTTTCTTAAGCTAAATTTACCTTTCTGGGGCTGAAATATCCTCCTATATTTGATATTTTCTGCCCAAATATAGTAAGAAACCCAATCCTTTACTGCTTATAACTATTTTTCTGAGGTTTCAAAAAAAGACATTATTCTCTTATACCCTGAAGATTTATTTGTAAAACTTCTACAAGGAAGGAAGGGAAACCACAGAAAATTTTGAAGCAGGAGATGAAAAGTAAACACAGTAGCTTGTTGAAATATGGTTAGCAAATGAAGAGGCAGAATGTGGAAAAAGAACTAAGAATTCTCTTCAAGCCTGGAAAGTTGTTGGAGTTAAGAACCCATGAACTGATAAGTCAGGGAGGGAATGTTTCGGTTAAAGTAAAATAAACAGATTCCAAGAGAAAAGGAAAATTGTGAATCTATTCAATCCTTGAATATCAAAAACATACAGGCCTTTTTACCTCTCATTCTAGGAAAAATGTAACTCAAAATTAAACCTTTTAAAACAACTTTAAAAATGAGCTTTAGCCCTCAATATTACTAATTTATACAAGACAATCACATTATTCAAAAATCCATTACCCTTTATTTTTTTAGAAACTTTATTTTGAGTTATAAAACATTCTTTGTTATTAAACAGAATAAGAGAAATGAGACTTTTTAAAACAATGTTAGTATCTGGCTATTTTAAATCTGTAGTTCTTCAAAAATAAAGCTGACACCATTTAATTTTTCCTAAAAAAAATCTGTGAAGGAAAGTTTTCTAGTCTAACTTTTTCAGAAACGTAGTATTTTTAGGACATATCTTAAGAAAAACTAGAATAGACAAACTAGAAATATCTAGACAATATATCTCAACAACTCATATATTCATATAAATTAGAATACAAGACACTAGGTATATCTACATAATAAACTCAGACATTTATGTATTAATCTTTACTTCAAACAGTTTAAATACATTGAAAGAAAATTTTAAAAATCCTAGTATCTTTCTCTCACTTGTTCTTGAATTACCCTGAACCACTAAAAAACCTAAACTTATATGTAATACAATTTTTAACAGTAGATAACTTTAAAACTGGGGCACTAAAGTGTGGAGTGCAGCTGGAGGATAAAGGGACTCTCATATTTTACTCTTTATATATATATATATAAAATATAAAATATAAATAATTTTCAGTCTTTCATTTTGTAGTGGAGAAAAACTAAATATAAAAAAGAAAGTTTTCAGTTGTTAGGAGAATTATAAGTCCCTTCAGAATGATTACTCAGGATTAGAATTATAGCAGAGTATAAGTATAGAACATGAATAAAACTTATAAAATTCAACATAGAAACATATGTGAAGCATTTCAATTCAGATATGAATTTCAGGGATTCAAAACTATTTTCTATATCAGCAAAAAACATTGTGTCTACAGTTTATCATATCAGTCATGGTTGTGTGTCAGGGTCCAATTCTATGTTAAAAAACCTATATATATATATATATATATATATACACACATTGATTGAATTTATTATTAAGCATGTATTAAGTTGTTATCTTTTTAAAGACAAGTAAAAATCTTGCTATAAAGAACAGACACAGAACCTGCATACAGATGTTTACAGCACCTTTATTCATAATTGCCAAAACCTGGAAGCAGCCAAGATGTCCTTTTGTAAGTGAACAGATAAATACACTGTGGTACATGCTACCAAGCCATGAAAAGACATGGAGGAAAATTAAGTGCATATTACCAAGTGAAATAAAGCATTTGGAAAGGCTGCATACCGTATGACTCCAACTATGTGACATTCTGGAAAGGGCAAAATTTTGCAGACTGGAGACAGTGAAAAGATCGGTGGTTGCCAGGAGTGAGCGGGAAGGAGATACAAACAGGAGGAACAGAGAATTTGTAGGGCAGTGATTACATGTAATTATACTTTGTCCTAACCCAGAGAATGTGTAAACTTTAGACCTGGGTGATAATGATATATCAATGTAGCTTCATTGATTGTCACAAATGTACCACTCTGGTGGGAGGTGTTGATGGTGAGGGAAGCTATGCATGTGTAGGGACAGAAGAATATGGAAAATCTCTGTGCCTACTTCTCAATTTTGCTGTGAATATAAAACCGCTCTAAAAATAAATTGAAATCTTAAAAAGCAGAAACAAAATTGGATTAAAAGAAGTTCATATTATATTAAAATTATTTAATCTTTGAATACAAAAGAGCTCTTTTATATTAACATAAAGACTAAAAAAGCCATCTGACTTGGGGAAAAATCAGAATTTAAAGTCTCTTAGAATATCTACAAAGACACACATTGTTCTTAACCTACACAATGATTATATCCCCAAAGAAAAGAAACCTCTTTACGGAGAGGCTAATACTTTTTGGAATGTGTGGAAGTACATTATAAGAACTTCATGGTGATTTTGTGACAATAATGATGGGATAATCAAATGAAATTCAAGATTGTTTCAATAAAACACATAGTAGATCTGGCCTCTGTACAGAAAATAAATGTCTCAGCCATCTACAACTAAAAAGCTTTTTGTTTTTTAACATAGAATTGGACCCTGACACACAACTATGACTGATACAATAAAGTGTAGACACAATGTTTTTTGCTGATATAGAAACTAGTTTTGAATCCCTGAAATTCATATCTGAATTGAAATGCTTCTTATATATTTCCATGTTCAATTTTAAAATGTTTATTAATATTCTGTGCTTATACTCCGCTATTAATACAATCCTGAGTAATCATTCTGAAGGGCCTTATAATTCTCTTAACAATTGAAAACTTTCTTCATTGTATTTAGTTTTTCTCCACTACACAATGGAAGACTGAAAATTATTGAAATTATAATTAGTGTTATGGCCACATGTAATATTTTATATTCTTTGGCTTTAAGTAAATGGGGGTTAGTATCTATGTTCCAAGCCTTGCCCAATTCCATTCCTGTAATCATAAGCCAAATATTCATACCCAGACAATTCTTACCTTTGGAGTTTTACAGGATGGTGAAGCATGAGTAAATGGGATTAGGGAATATGATAGCATGGAGTAAAGTTCATGGCACTCTTCTCTTTATCCACTAACCCCTTCTTGGATCACTAAAGGTATCCTAAGTGAGTTTGAGTTGACTAGGAAGCCTTAGATCAACGTGTATGCAAATGTTAAAAATTCATATTCTCTATGAGTACTAACCAGAACAGTGAAAAATTGAAAATTTCCAAATGTTCTAAGGCTATTTTCCCAGGACCAAGCAGAGAGGGGGCAAATTTTCAGAGCTATTATGATGTTATGAAGAAATGAAACTGTTGAAGCATGTAAACTTGATAGGAATCATTTAATAAGGGTATGCGATCACTAGCTGTTAGCCAATTAGAATTAAAATGCAAATATTGTTAGCTTGGGCAGGGTCTATGTATTTTGCATTTATGATCATTTAGTCATTCATTTAACACATATTTGTTGAGTACCACTAGCACTGAGAGTACAGGACAGTATGGTTCTTATGCATAAGGAGCTAAGACTCTAGGACTGCCTTGGGCTAGGTTAATAACATCATTTCAATCAAATTACTGCTTACTTTTAGGTGATTCATTTCAAAAAGATCCTTTGGTAACTTCAGATCATCTCTTTGGAATTTAAAAAAAAAAAAAAAAACAGGAGGTGCTGTAGAGAAATCCTGAGTAGAAGCTGTCTTTCATCTCCACTTGGCTTCATCTCCAAGAAGCTACCCTGATACGGTTAAAAGGGCAGGAAACCTGACTTCCTGAGCACTTTTCATGAGAAACTTTCCCCAGCTGTCATTGAAAAGAGAAGAATGGACTTAAAACACTAGCATGTCTCTCATTCTGTGATTCCCCAGTAGTATAGGGGGTCCATTTTTATTTAAATTAAAATAGCCTAATAAGTTAGGATGGGAAATGATTTTCACTTTTTAAGACTACAAGTTATATTAAATTTCTATTCGAAAGTTCATTGCTGAGCCATTGCCTGGGGAGTCAGAGTATTTGCTCCCTATTCTTGATTTGGTGGAAGAAATCCAAAAAGATGAGCAACTTCTTGCTAATTTCATAAAAATACCTTTGATTCTATCATTTCATGTTTTTTCCACATTGGTAGAAAAGAGGAACTTGGGACAAACGTATGTTTTCTCTATCTTAGCTTTCCATAAGACTCTCCTAATATGCATGGTCTATTTTCCACTTACAGTCTTTATCCTTAGACTGTATCTTTATAATATCAACTAAATGAGATTAGAAACAAGTTATCAAATTCAGCAAGAACTCCAACTTGAATAGGTAAGAGTCTACTCTCATCTACCAATGATGTTGGTGCCCAACTCAAAGTTGAAACAGATTAAGTAGGGTAAGTGGTCAGTGATTTACTTTTCAATAGTTTTTTGTATTTCAGACCTTTAATCCTTTCATAAGCAGCTTTCACAACAGCATAGCTGAGATTCTTATCTAAAATCCAAAAAGCCCCTGGGAGAGTGAAGGTTAAGGAAAACCATTTTAAGAGAAACCACATCTTTCTCTTGAAAGTAATCATACCTCTTAAGAGTTTTATATAAATAATTCAATCAAAAGCTCACCTACTTGAGGATTTTTTTTTTTCAAGGCACAAATGTAAGATTAACTCCATTTAGTTCATTTACTTGTTTACCTTTTGTTTTCTAAATGCCCAAAATATAGTCACCTTTCAAGGCTTTTTGCTTTCTAGACATATGGGTATACAGAGAAATAGGATAGCAAATATATTGCACCTAAAAGAAATTGGCTCTTGATTAGCTCTTTGCAAATATATGGTTGGCAGTCCCTCTAAAAAGAGAAGATAAATTTAAACTGTGTTTTGCTGTATATTTCAATATGTCTTCTAATTAGATCTAATTAGTCAAAAGGCAAAAAATTTCAGACATATCTCCAACATGAATGAATAAATCATTTTAGTATATTTATGAATTGAATGCATGTGTACTAAAAGTAGGTAGTTAGAACTTATTTTAAAACTTCCAATTAACTTCAAAATAGTAATATAGTCATTGTACAACGTATTACTTAGTAGGAGTTTTAACCTTTTAGTTTTTAGAAGATTATAGACAATATGAGCCAAAGAAAATAGGAAAAAAGTTCACATCATATGTTTGCACTGATTAACATACCTGACCCAGAAAAATAAGACATATTTGAAATTCTTCAAGCAGATCAGCAAGTCCCATATTTTAGGAAGGCTATGTTTTGTCTTGAGGCTTTTTACCTTTCTTGAGACACAGAGCTTACTGAAATTTACAAGGTATGTTGTTCTCCCTACTCAGGAAAATGGGACCTATATATATGCACATGAAATGCTCCACAGACTTTGTGAAACTCAGATTATCTGGTTTAGAAGAAAGATGAAATCAGAATTAGATGCACATAATGCTTTCTTATGCCTATGCTCCATTTCTGCATCCAAAGACAATGCGAATTTCTATAGTGCTCAAAATCATGTTATTCTCTGAATGAGTTACTTACTGTTTTCATATCAATGAAGAAGCTTAACATTTTCAAAACAACTTTAAAGTTTACAGATTGGATCAACCATTTTCGAAAGCGATTTGGAAGTAAAGATCAGTGACTTTAGAATAAGCAAGTCTTCTTTTAAATATTTGTTTTAGAAAAATAATCTTGAATGTAGATCCATATATAAAAATTGTAACAATGATGTATTATGATGCCAGCTAGCATATATGTAGTCCTTCCTATGTGCTGAGCTCTTTCTTTTCTATGTGTTTCAATTGCCAGATAGATACTATTACCCACCATTTTAAGACAAAAAAATCTGAAGCTTACAGGTGTTAATAACTAACCCCACATTTCAAATAGTAAATGGCATAATTGAGGCATGAATCTAGGTCTGCCTTTACTTATGCTCTTACTGGTGCACTTTGAAAACTATGGTTTATATAATAGAAAATCAGAGGCAGCCCAAATGTCCAATAATAATGGGAAGTTTAGTCACCACATAATTGTAGATACAAAATGGAATATAAGAAAGACAAAATTGATTTAATCAAATATTCTAATGCTATGGAAATTCTTAGGATATAAAATTAAGTGTATGAAAACAAACTCAAAAATATACCTGTCATATGAACATGCTTTTATGTGAGACTTTCACAAAAAAATTGTATTAATAAAAATTGTTTTTGAATTTTGCTTCTTTATCTTTCCCAGCATATCGAATTGTCTATAAAAAGTATGCAATGCTATTCTAATAATAAATATAAACCTTTTAACTATTTTTGTAATTGTTACTGATTTCAAAATTCTTCACCTGTCAACAAGGGCTGCTTAAAATTCAAAATGAGAGCCCAAACTAAATGCTGTCTCTTTGGTAAGAAAGCTGCACATGCCCCCTAGTGGCCATTATGTTTATAAAGTTCTCTGTTGCATCTGTACTCATCCCGGGAGTGATTCTCACTTGCATGTGCTATTTGATGGTCATGGGAAGGAACTAGGCATCAGACCACCAGCATGAACTGGCCATGGTGTCTAATTTGAAACTGAGCTATTTGTAACACTTTACTTGTACTTACCTTTGAGGAAATTTTAAAATCATATCAATCCATTTATGTATGGATTGATATATTTATAAATATAACAATATTTTAAAAGTGTACTGATTTCTCTGTTTATTGTGCCTGCTTATGTTTTAAACATATTTTTGAGAATTTTCTACAGTGAAATTTAGCTCTGTTGTTACAAAGACTAAATTCAGTGCCATTTAATTAAAGTGCTTTATTTGTGAGACCAATCTATATTTGAGGCAAAAAAATTGGTGAATGAAATGATGACAAGAGTCATGAAGTGACACAGAAAGTGATTATATATAAAAACATATCTAAATAGTAAATAAATGCATGTGCATATTGTAGAAAACTACAATACCTTAATATATTATTTTATTATTATTATGAATATCATTATTTGAACACTAGGAGAGACACATAGATAGGCATTCCTGGATGGGAAGATTAATATTATAGATATTAATTATACCAAAATTCAAAGCAACAAATAATATATATGATATAAAAATCCAATTGGAGGCAAGGTTTAGGTTGGTGGCTTTAAAGTGTGATTTGAAATCTTAGTCCTAATGACTACTTGCTGTATAACTCTGGCAATATTACTTAACAGCTCTGAGACTCAATGTTCTTGTTTGTATAATATTGATAATAACAATGTGATGTTTACTTTAGAGAATTATGAGATTTACATAATGCCAGGAACGCTTGGCACAAAGGAAAAACTCAATAAACAGTAGGAAAAATAATTATTAATTTTAATGTATTTCCATTTAGAATTCTAACAAAGCTAATTTATTTTCTTGGAAATTGTTAGTAAAATTTACCTGGAAGAATAAGTACTTAGAATAGATAAGGTATTCCTGAAAAAGAATGAAAATGAGGGAAACCAGTCCTCCCCAATAAATGTAGACCCATAAAGAATCAACAAATGCATCTATATATCTATGAAGTGGAGTACTATTTTACTGATAAAAATAATTAGATGGAAACATATAATGCAGTTATATCTTAGCATCAAGGGTTCTAAGCTAGTATGTAGAGCTAATTTACTTATAATCAAAATTACCCTTAAAAATCTCTCGGAAGTTGTCAAGTTGGAGACAACAGCCCTGAATAAATTAGTTAATTTCTATATAAGGACAGTGTTTTACAAAACATACATTCTTCATCTATTAGATCAAAGTTGGTGTTGGAAGAGCTCACTAAAAAAGGTGCTGAGTGGTCTTAGGAACTGAGACCAACAGAGGGAAGAAGGAAAATGGAAAAACATTTCTTGTCTACACTGGTTCAGAGACACTGCTTATTGAACAGAAATGCATGTACCATTTATATGTCTTTTCCTGATTTTTTTCTTTCCAGGTTGTATCTATTTCACTTTCAATAAGTTAAATGCATGTATAGTGGAGAAGTGTCCATTACAAAAGACAAATTGCAGAACCATATTATGATGTGCTATTATAAAAATGCACATATACACACTATTTTCACTTCTATAAAAATATAGCAAACCATCTATAAAACAGTATAATGCATATATTTATATATTCAAGAGGTTATACCTTTATAAGAGGGAGTTTGAAATGTTATAAACCAAGTTTTCAATTGTGGTTATTTCTATGGAATAAAATTGGGTAGAAGGAGGGATTTTCTATATATGTTTGGATGTTCAAAGAGCATGTGTAAATTTTGTAATCAAATAACATATGTATGTTAAATAATTGAAATAAGGTCAAAACCAACAATTAAAAGAAAACCTTAGGAGCATGTTTTTTTTTAAAAAATATATGGCCTAAACAAATTAGGGAATAAGTAAAGGTAGAACAATGAAACAGAAAAAAATGTCATAGTTCAAACAAATAACTGCATTCAAATATTGTATAACTGAAGCTATAAATGTATATTTCTATGTGTGTATATGTATATTCCACTCATTAATTCCTATCCAATCTGCTTCCCAGGTGTTCCTGAAACCCACCAGCCCTTGTCCACCCTTGCTGCTATTGCCCCAGTTGAGTCAATGAAAGGCAAACTGTGTTTGGGACAGATCAAATGCACAGGCATAATTTGTTTAAACCAGATATAGTTTTTAAAATTTGAAATTAATTATCATTTCATATAATTGTGAGATGTATTATTTTTTGCTTCCCCTATAGGATTAGATGTTCATACTAATTCCACATTGTCATATAGCATTGAGCTTCAGGAATTGAGTAGATGACATCTCCTTTAGGTATGGCATATGTTCTCAGTTTTCCATAGTCCTTATCAGCCCCGTTTCATTCATTTAAGTGAACTGCCTGATTGCTGAAATTGGCTGTCATAAGTGTGTCTCTCAAAGTATTATGATGGCCTCCAAACTGGTCTGAAGTTACTCCAAGCTGCCACTCCTATTCCTGTTAACCAAAGATAATTATGTCACTCTTGGGTTTAAATGAGGTACTTGGAAACCGGCTCCATTTCTTCATCACTTTGTTTTCCTTGCATATCCCTTGCTTTATCTAGAGTTTCTGTTTATATCACTGCTTTTTCCTGGGCTCCAAATACACATATCCTCTATCATTCAAGTTAATGTTTACTGAGTACAAACCAAGTGCCAGGCTCTGTGCCAGATACTGGGGCTGTAGAGTTCACAGGCCAGGACGAGGACAGAAAATTAAATTATTAATTGCAACTAAATTGCTATAATTGATAGTAATAAAGCACTTAGGAAGATCAACTCACTTTGTAGAGGGTAAGTCAAAGAAAGCTTAATCATGGTGAAATGAAATTATTCAAGAATGAATTATTGGAGATAAGTTGGGATGTGAGCTGAGGGTATGATATTCATAATACATGGAGTGACTTTCTCTACAGTGATATCCTATCAGGTAAATATTAGGTGTAGCTTAGAAAGTAAAACTTAATGGCAAAACAATCATAGGACGTATTTTCAATGTATTTCATTTAAAAAGTATACAGCATAGCATAGGAACCCCATTAAGGCACAAATATTGTTGAAATTGACAAAAATTCTTTGCTTGACCAAACTTTAGTTAGACTCACAAAACTTTTCTTAACCCCATCTGTGCACTTCCTTGTAAAATCCAGTTTTAGGAAAACCCTGCAAAGTCAGTTTAGCAAGAACCCCCTACATTTGATATCTGACCACTCTCAAAATCTAATCAGATTCCTCATTATCCACCATCCCCCAGGTAATGTCTGATTGCCCTTGGCCTGTCTTCAGCAAGAATCCTGTTAGCCCAGTTTAGCAAGAATCCCCCTTACTCTTGATGTTTCCTCTTAGTAATTTTCCTTCCACTGACCCTCACTCGTTGGCTATAAATTCCCACTTGGCCATGCTGTATTCAGAGTTGAGGCCAATCTCTCTCCCCCACTGCAAAATCCCATTGCAGAGATCGCTATACCTATAGCGATGGTCCTGAATAAAACCATCCTTACTATGTTTTAACACGTCCCAATAAATATTTTTTCTTTAATAAAATACAGATAATTACTAACAATCTCTTATTACCGTAGTTATTTTCTAAAATATTGGATAAATATAACTAATATGTTAATTTTGGAAATGCCAGAACCCTGTAATGAATGTATAATACACTTATATAAGTAGAAGTCTCAGGAAATAAGAAAAATAAGTGTGTCTGCATATGTGTCTAGAATCCCCAATTATTTCAAAGACAGCAATAGCAAGTGGAGAATGAGTAAGGAGTACTAATAAGTTCTATAGCTCCATCTACTGCTTTATCTTATTATTGCATATTGCTTTTTATAAACACTATGAATTTAATAAAATTCCCATTTTGGGTAAAAAAAAGTCAGAATTTTACTACATGTTTCATGGCAAGTTTAGTATCAATGTAACTTTCAATTAAATATTTTCAAAAAATAAAGCCTAAAGCTAGATATTTTTAAAAGAATTGTTAACCTTATATTAAATTCATAAGATGGGGAAAAAAGATAAATCAAAGAAGTTAATACTCCATCAGAACATCCTCAAATATACCACATAATTTTTAAAAATAAATAAAGATTATGTATATATTTTATATTTTATTGATAAAATAAATATTTATATATTTAATTGATATACATAGACAGATGAAATCTGTATATTTCATAAATATATGTGAATGAATAAATAAATGTGCACACATTTTTTTATAAGTCTATATGTACTTTTCTTTTTCTTCACTATATTTTGTTATGTTCCCTAAAGAAAGAATTGCTCAAAGAATGGAGAGGGAGTCTAGTATTAAATGCTTTATAACTTTTTTCAAACCAACAATAAATAGCTTCAAAGGCAAACATAGGAGAAAGCATGCCATGCAAAGAAAATTGATTAAACAAGATATGGAAAATAGGCATACATAAGATGATTTTAGCAAGTAATTTAGAGCAGCTGAAACATCATATTTGTGCAGAAAGTAGGGAGGAAAAAAAGTAGAAAAGAAGTGACTATCTGAAAGGTCCTAAATACCTAACCAGGTAGTTTGTTTTAAATGTGAAAAAAAAAGTAGTCATCAAAGTTTTCAGGTGGGACAATAGATTATGTATATGTTTAATATTATTGGGAGTAGTATTTCTGGAGGCAATGAATGCAATTTGCAGGCTTTCAAAGGGATAAAAGATGAAATTATAAGGTCTGAATGAGTCAGTGTAGCAATGGTCATGAACATGAAAAAAAGTGCTTGAAGTTGTGAATTTAAGGTCTGTTTCCACTTTTTTTTTTTTCTTTGACACTTCCCCTTCCCCCAGAGATTGTCAGACTTTGATTCTCAATATGGTTGTGGGGAAAAATGAAATAATGCATATTACACACAGTATATATATGTACAAGGCATGACATCTCCCACACTGGCAGATGACAGGCTATGGCAGAAAGAACAAGTTTGCTGAAGATAAGCAGACCTGAATTTGAATCCTTGTCATAACTTGGACATGTTCTTTGGTTTTCCAAGGCTCAGTTTCTTGTACACAGAAGGTTTAACTCTTTGCCATGTCCCTACCTATTTCTCTTTAATTCAGAGCTTCTGGACCTTCCCTGTTGTCACCAACCTCCCTCCCTGAGCAGACTTCGCAGCCAGGAGGCCAGGATGGGCCCTGTCCTTCCCACTGGAGACTCAGTCCTCAGAATGTCGCCTGCTATTCATTCCCTCCCTTTCCTGCACCAATCATTTCTTCTCTCTCTTATACTCTGTCTTATACATTTTGCTCTTATCTAGATATTTCTGAATTTATAGCTAGGCCAGAACACCATGTTTCCCAAAACACAACTATCAGATTTTTATTATAACTGACCCAAGCATTATCTAATAAGAATTCCAACTGCCAGACACAAACTTTAACTATCAATATTTTCTTTTCTGTAGTCCTGTGAGTCAGTTGATCTGAAAGCCACTTGCTTGCAAATGCTTTACTGTGAAAAGAAACTTCTTAGTATACAAATCTGACTCTGAGCTTTCCTTTAAACTCCACATATTGATTAGGTCTTTTCTAAAGGGACATACAAACATGTTTAAGTCCCTCTTAATTTCAGTCAAAAAGATTTTTTTAATGTAAAACCAAGCATAGACTAGCTCTCCTTTGAACCTACTCCTGCCTCTAATGCTGGCCCTATTTTTTCTTCCTTCCATTCTCACCTTAGCTTTTTGAAACAACTGTCTACTCTCAATTTCTTCAGTTTACACTTCCACTTCCACTTTTGCTTCTGTTCTCAGCATCCACAACAACATCTTTGGCATACCACCAATGACTTCCATATCCTGTCCAACAGACGCTGTTCAGTCCTTACTTCGGTCTGGATCCCCTCGCTTCTTTTGGAGTGGCCGAACCCCGACCCCTTAACACTCTCAAGTCTTTCAGCTTAACTGGACTTTCTCATCCTACATTTTAAATCCAACTTTATGACCTGCTTTTAACATTCACTAGGTTTTCAGCCTTAGTCAAGTGGTACTTGATCCATTTAGTTATGTGACTTTAGTTTTGTCATTTGAAAATGAGATAAAGAAACCTGCCTGTCAAGGTTATTGAGAAAATTAAGTGGCAATATACATGACGTGCATGCTAAAGTAAAGGAAATTCTTTTGATTGCTTTTTTTCTTCTGCCTCATCGATTTAGAGAATAATTAAGCAAAATATACCATATTAAATGTAAGTCTGAAAAATGAAATCAACATAATTTGAATCACTTACAAATTCTAACTAGGTAGGAGGAATGCAAAATATTTTTCATCCTAGAAAATTTATTTCTTGTTACCTAAATAGCTTTGAACTCTGTTGAGTACATCTTTATCTAATCAACAATAGCATTTTAAGAATCTTGGAAATGGAGAAATGTGCAAAAGAAATTAAATATGAGTAAGATCTCAAGCATTCATTTTTAAACATGATCTCACACATTTTATAAGAGAGATCTCCATGGTTTGTTTCTACCTGAAACCTCCTTTCTGTTGAAGTCCTTTCTTTTGTCAAAATAAGGATATTCAATTGTGTGCAGCTAGTGAAGTTATGATATTCAGGCAGCTTTTCATTAGCTTCATTGCTTTAAACAAACTTCCTTACATGATCTAACCTCAATCTTCTGTTCTAGGACAGAAGGCTGTTAATGCTGATGAAATGACTTATTAACACAACGCAGCCACATCTGTGCATCACGTGCTCAGACTCTACTTCCTCTCTCTGTCCTCACCTTCCAGGACCGCACTGTCTATACTCCCAGAAAAGACAATCTCTTTCTATCATTGCAGCTGTTCTATTAAATCCCTTCAATAGGACATTGTATAAAGAAGAGGATGGAAATTAAATTTCAAATCTAATTAAAATTCTCTGGCATTTGCAAACATATCATTACATTACATTCTAATAAAATTACTCAATAGTTTAATGAACTGCAAGGACTTTTCCACTGAGCATGATGTTCTGTGTTGAAATATTCTCAGAAAAGGGTGTTCAGCTCTGCATTTTCCTTGCTGCTTTCTGCTCTCTGGTTCTCTGCCCTGTGGATTCTAGCCATGTTGAACTCTCCAGTTCTCCACTCTGGCTGTCTCTTTAACTCAGACGGATCCGTAGACTTTGGGTCCCCCTCTCTGCGCTGGGGACTGAAGTTCCAGACAGTGAGCTTGGGCAGTCACAGGCTGACTTTGTTTGTTCCCCTGCCCTTGGGCATCACTGTCCTGTGCTGCCTGTGTGTCAGGCAACAATTGTAGCATATGCTTTGTCTCATTCTTCTGGTTTTTTCAAGGCAAGTATGTAAACCAGCCCTGGCTACTCCTTCGTGGACAGAAATGGGTTGAGAATTGACATCTTTTCACTATAGCAATTAGCCTAACTATAAGTAAGTGAGGATTATAAAGACAGAATAGGCTGTAAATGGCATTTCATATGGAAATGATATAAATAAGAAAAGAAGGAAGAAAAGATAGAGTGGTATAAAAGGGCTTTTTCCCTTATGTTTTATTGTAAGGATTAAACATCAATTAAATAATAGAGATTATAAAGGTAACCACAAGGAAATAAACACAATTAATGAAAATTGGAATATACAGAGGGGGAAGAGGTTGAAAGAAAGTACAACATATTAGTTTCATCATTGTCCATGGTAGGGATTGAATCAATAGTTGAATAGTGTATAAAATAAACAAATAGTGTATACATAAATGGAAAAATAAATGTACTAGAGCTTGCAGCTATAAAAGTAACTACCAAAATAAATATATAATCCTTTCAATAATCAAATGCATGCACACACACACACACACACACACACACACACACACACATACACATACAAGAATGATGCAATGAAAGATTGAGGGGAAAAACAGTAAAAGCAGAAAGCATTACATAAAATATATGCTGGAATCCAAAAGAAAGATATTCATGACTACAGCTGTACCACCCTGAACATGCCTCATCTGATCTGAAATACATCCATCGTGTCAGTAAATATTAATTGACTAAAATCGTAAATTGAAGGAAAAACAGTCACTGGGTCATAAAGTAAAATGCTGTGCCATCAAAGGAAAGCTTAGCAAAGCCTTGGGGGAGTCCATGAGGCATGTCCCTGGGCCAAGGACTTTCTTGTCCCCCAGGAGTGGACTTCTCTGAGGACCCTTGCTGCCTTTGGTCATTGGCTGGAAGCAGCACACACATACTCAGTGAATTTCAGAATAAAGATGGTGGTGCCTCGGTCACTTATGCTCTCAGTGTTGGAGTTCTGTGATGCTCATTCTCATGGTTGCCTTAAAGAAGCATTGTTTCAGAGATTGAAATAAAAACAAAAGCAAAAACACAACACCAAAATACCCAAACCACAGATCATTTCATAAGGATGTGATGGTTTCTCCTCAAAATTTAATAGTGTTTTGTTATTCCCTAGTAGCAAGTTTCACATTTATTTAATGCTTATATGTAAATCAATGACATTACTTTTTATTTGTCTGTTTCTCTATTTATTTATTTATCACAGACAAATAGCCAGAACAGCAGACATGCAGAATATCAGGCTTTGATTTTTTGGAATGTGGGCACAAAGATTTATTTTCATTACAGCTTTTTGTCATATTCCTTGATTCTTCACCAATGTTACATTAGGGAAAAAAGCAAAGACAAAAATTGGAACAGAAAATCCCTGGAAATTATTAGAAATTGATTACAACAAAAATAATGCTGTAAAAAATTCTAGAATATGATATACATCATTCTCTTTCAAATCAGCAAAAATAGTACCATGTATTTTGAACATTCAACCAGTTTTTTTTTCCATAAAGCAAAATAAATGCAAGTTATGTTCTCAATATTGTGGATAGATAAATTATTCTGTACCTGTAATTCTACTAAACTATGACAGAGTCAGCTAGGAACTACAGAGTCCGGGGATGATATGTACTATAATTGTGGAGATGATGTGTATTATGAGTCTTTGATTTAAGCAGATTCTCAAGCCAAAATACACACACATACATACACACACACACACACACACACACACACACACACACACACAGAAAGAGAGAGAGAGAGAAGTTTAAGACAAAGGACAAAGTCAAATGAGACTTTTCTTATATCACAGCAATATTAGAGTCTAATTTTAATGCAGTCCACACTGCTTCTGAATAAATTTTAGTTCGGCTCTCAAATTTCAATTGCTTAACACAGTTTCCTATGAATGCTCAGTAAAGTTCTTAGTGGTAGAGACCTTCAGTAGCTGAATGTGCATGGGGCTGATAACTGATCACTTCTTTGGAGTAAGTCTTGACCTTTTCTTGTACATGCTCCCTCCTTGTGTAACGGCATCTCTGTTTTCACATTCGGTTTTCCATAGTGCTTGCTACTTTATGCCCAGTACAGCCAACAGCAGCAGCTTCCATATGCATGATGTCTGTAGTCATCAAATGAAATACTAAAGATGGTCACAGTGTCTAGTATAAGGACATACTAGACTGCTTTGTTTTTGCTGTTATTTTAGTGTAATTAGTCATCCTCCTTGTTTTTCTCATCTTTCCACAATGGAAAATAACATGCCTAGAAAGTGAGTAGTCACAGGCAGGCATCAAAGTACTCAACAAGTGGATATAGTTGTATAGAGCCTATGGGTGCTCAACACTAGCAATTTAGAGATCAAGCAAAGCATTGTATGCCAAGTTATGCTTTTAGCATATTTAAAACATCAGTGTTTTATTACAGTGTCCTGGGTTAGCAAACCCCTGCTTAATTTCTGTTTTCTCATCTTCTAGGGAGAATTTAATAGTAGGGTTGTTTATAGTCCCACATCTGCAACTTAGATAAATGTGATCACTCCCATGCTTTGATTTTTTGATCAAGCTGCTTCTCATTGTTCAGAAAGCTCTCTGGTGAGTAGACACAAAGATTTGCATATTATTTTTTTAGGAATGGTTAATTTTCAGAGCCTTTGTGCAAGTCAGCTAGCTACACATAAATTATAATAGAAAATTGGTCTTGTATTTACATAGGTGACAGACTAATTTGTTAATAAAAATATCTTATTTGTACTGTTGTAATTACTTGCTACATGCATGCATACGTTTTTCAAAATTAAATAATATATTTTAAATTCTTATGAATATTGAGACACGTTTTGTGCTATGGTCTGAATGTGTCCCCCAAAATTCATGTGTTGGAACTTAATCCCAAATGTAACAGTGTTGGGAGGAGGAACCAAATTGGAGCTGTTTAGATCCATGAGGGCTCCTTTCTCATGAATAGATTCATGCTACTATATTAAGGCCTTGTGGGAGTGAATTTTCTCTCTTCTGTTCTTCTGCCGTGTGAAGCTGCAGAGTTTCTCTCTTGCCTTTCCACCTCCCACTATGTAAGAAGGCAGCAAGAAGGCCTTCATCTGGTGTTGATGCTTTGATGTTGAACTTCCCAGCCTCCAGAACTGTGAAAGAATAAATTTCTGTTCTTTACAAATTACCCAGTCTGTAGTATTCAGTCGGTCATAGCAGCACAACGTGGAATAAGACACTTTGGAAGCTTTTTTTTGTAAACAAATCATTTATTTTATAATAGTTTTAGATTGCAGAAAATCTGTAAAGACAGTACCAAGAGTTCCCAGATACTCCATACCCAATTTTCTCTGTTTTTAACATCTTATATTAGCATGGCACATTAGTTACAACTAAGAAACCAATATTGAAACATTGCCCTAAAAGAAAGGCTGTACTTCTCCTGCCCTTATCCCTCCCTCTTTCCCCTTTATACTGACCTCTTCTGCTTCAGAAAAAAAGCTGAGCATGCTAGGGAACTTTGAGGAAGAGACATACTCAAAATTGTATAGCTATGTTGAATACACTCCTGAGTCACTATTCTACCTGGCTTTGTCAGAGAGGGGGTGCTCAGGGCAGAGGTGGCCGAAGTACCAAGAACTGCGGGGAGGGACTGTAGTGCAGAGAAGGGGGATGGCAGAAAAAGACCCCTGGACTTTTTCAGGAGATGTATGTGGGAGGAGAAAATACTCACCCTGCAGCTGGGGACCAAAGGAGAAAACTACCTTCCTCAGTGACTCTCTCCTGCACCTTAGTCCCCCATGGACTAGCCTCCCCCACCTCTGCACTTCCATGCTTCCAGGTAGAAAATAGCATGATCTCCTAGTGGCTGTGGCTATAGCCCCTGACACTTGTGTGTTAAACTCCTTGGTCTGTGTGTGCAAGGAGGGAAACACACTTGGATTCAACTGATACAATGTGGGCAAATTGCAGTGGAAAAGGGAAATTACATCTTGTGCGGGGCTGGGGGGCAGCCTTTGGGGCTATTCAATGTGCTGTTGTAGTTTCCACTGCTGAATGTATAATTGGAATTGATGTGTTGTGCGCCTGTGCTGTAAATGCTTAGAGAGTCCAGAGGTACTTTTTCCATACAGGTATGGCCCCACACAGGGAGGTGATCCCTGTCTCCTCCTGTGTGTAGGCTAGCAAAAAATACATAGAATCCAGGAAAAAAGTAAAAGAAGAGAGAGAGAGAGAGAGAGATCACAGCTTTAGCGATCGTTTCTATGGCAATGGCTGCCAGTACACTAGGAGTGGCAATTTCCCAGTACAAGGGCGCCACCTGCCTGAAGCAAGTAAGTTCATTCTAAATCGGAGGGAGTTTCAAGTTGGAGTTTTAGAGTCCTCAGGCTTCACTGATGTTCCCATTTCAGGGTGGGTCAAGTCAGACTGATGAGAAAAGGGACCAATGAGCCTTGCCAGCGAATGGAAATGGTACCGATGACCTGGCCCTGGTGTCATCTTGGTTTTACCTGAAGTGGTAGCACCTTCACTTTTAGAGAACATTTCATTTCTCATTCTGCTACCTGAAGCAAAGCCACTGGCTCAGTGGAGCCCTTGATTTACAGAGGTTCCTATAAAGGCCTGGACCTGACTCCTTCGTGGTACAGCTGAGCTCAAAGCTGCCAGTGTCCACTGGGCAGCAGCACCAGCAGCGGCAGCAGCAGTCTTTCCCCAAAGATAACTCTGAAAACCAACTGCAGTAAGTGTCAGCACAATGAATGAATTGAAAGCCGGCACCCTTGCCTTAGGCAATACTCTTAAGGACCAGATATGTTAGATTTTGACTGACTTTTGGACTGTTGCCAATAGTATAACCATCTGCACTGCCACTTGGAACACAGGTAAAGTGTGGCAATAAACCACAGCTGCCTGTTAGATAGTTCAAGTCACTTATGCAAATAACCAGGGTAATAGTCTGTTCTCAACTGGAATCCAGCTCCTGATCAAGCCTGCACCACCCAGATTACGGCCACTGCCAACTGGATCCAGCACACGAAACAGAATCTTTGTGTTTCTGATGGAAAGGCTACTATTGCTTATCAATAACTTTCAGCAGGACTTTTGACTCTTGCTGAAAAATAGCCAGTTTATCTAGTGGTGAGAGAGGCCACATGACACAGGGCATTGACCCCACCTGCTCCTGACAGATTGACTACATTGAACTTTTGACCCCTTCTCAGGGTTATCAGTGGTGCCTCACTCATTGCTGTTGACACTTTATCAAGTTACTTCTGTTGCTTTTCTAGACCAATTGGTCAACTTCAGCCATACTACTGTGGCCCCTGCAACTAATAATGTGTCATGTTTTCAGGTCTGCCTTCAGAAAACAGTGTGCCTTTTATCATAAAAGTCACTTAACAATGGGCGAGTAGTCAAGGATGGCATGGATATTCTACATTCCCTACCACCCATAGGTATCTGATATTATCAAGTACAGAAACAGCCTCCTCAAAATTCAACTCAAAAATTTCTGACTCTACCTCCCTCTTCTCCTCCTGGTCCACACACTTAGTAAGGCAGTTTGGGCATGAAATGTAGTCATTTACTGAAAAGGATCATCTCCTCTTAGCCATTTCATGAGTAATGATCAGGATAAATGGGATGGATAGTTATAGACCTATTTTACAAATACATGATTGTGCCCTCACCATACTTGAGTCTGATGCCTTCTTCTTTCCCTTGGCAACTACCCATTAGGGTCAGTACATCTTGGGTAGCAGCTGATCCAAAAAGCTGAGTAAAACTTAATTCTAGTTGAGCCATTTAGATTATTGGAACAACAAGGAAAATATAATGGCCACTCCATTGAGTAGCTTGGTGTCTCTACACTGGGCCTCCCCTACAGTGGCCCATGCAGACCAAGGTGGAAGATACAGTGGGTAAAAATGCCCTTGTCCTACATGTGCCTGAACCTTCCAGATGAAAATCTGAATGTGAATAGGGGATGACAGGAGACAAAATGAAGGCATAGCCATCAAAATGAGACACTTGGATTTTTTAGTAGTGGAGGAAGAACAACAATCCCAGCACATACCTCAGATCCCAGGAGATTCAGGAAAGAGAGAAACAATTAACAGCCACTTTTCTCCATAGATCTAGCTCTATAGAGTGGTAAAACAATCACATGATCTGCCTAAGTAAAGAGGCATCTGCACCTGACCATCTGACTCACGGCTGCATTTGTCAAGGCCATCCATGTACTATGAAAACAGAAAAACTCATGTGGATGTGGTTGTTCTTCAACTATCCTGCACTTACTGCTGCCCTAATAGCAGCTGTTGAACATGGAACCTCATTATATATACACAAACATATGGATCTGCACAAACTTGTTTCAATCTGAATGTTACAAATTCAAATGTTTCTCCTGAAGCCCAAGCAACCCTGAATAACACCATATATGACAATCAAGACTGAAACTACTCAGTGATTCCATCCATTTACACCCCCAAACCAATTTATATGATCCAAGTCAAGTATAACAACAAATCCTGAACTGGCATGACCTGTGCCCTTTAAGGTAACGTTTATCTGTAGGGGAGATTGGCAATGGGATGTCTCCATGGAGGTTGCTTTTCGGCCCGTCTTCTCCCTGCTGTAATTACTGGCACTGACAACAAATATCAGCAGGTCAGTCTAAGTCCCTTGCATGACTCTCCATATGCTAAGTCTTTTTACAACACATTCTGTATCTCGTCTTCTAAGGCTTTACAATGTGAACCTTACTGTTCCCAGGCTTAACTCCACATGTACACCCAAGTCTGAAGAGGTAAAATAATTTTATCTTTTTTTTAAAGCCTTTTATTCAAATCTACTGTTTTCAGAAATCTAATCTGAAAATCATAGCTGAACATTTATTTCTTTGTTCTACCATAGTATTCACCCTCCTGGGACATTAAGTAAACCTTTCAAGAAGTAAAGTAAATCACATCACTGATTCATTGACGGAGCACTGCAGGGAAAAATGATTTATGGGGATTTTTAAAAAGGCATGAGTTTTCTCTCTTCTGTCTTTATTGCTATTTAGAATCTCAGAGCGAACTTCTCCTTCTGAGTAACCAAGATATGCTCTTCGAGCCACTGCTATCTTTAAGCAATCCCTTAAAAATGATTAGGGAAGAAAACAGTGAGAATCTGGGGCCTGGAGGACAGGACAACACTGAGGGTCTAAGTCCCCAGAAGCTCAACTATTAGGGGCTAAGCCTTGTGCCAGCAGCAAAAATGGGAACTTAGAATACAAAAAAATCCAATTCAGTAAGAAAAATGAGTTTATGAAAACTGATTTATGATATGAAAAATAAATTGCTTCCTTACTGCTTACCTTTGAGAAAGTAATTCCCAGATTGTTTAAAATCTAAATGAGAGAGATAAACTATGAAGTAAAATAAAGTAGGAAGTATTTCTTAAACATGTCAGAAACCACAAACCATAAAATAAGAATTTGTTAGATTTTACTATGAGAAAATTAATTTTTTAAAGATAAATTTTGTGAACATGCAAACAACTGATAAAAGATATATCTAGGATCCAGAGTTAATTTGACATAGGTATCTAGAATACAAGGTGAAGTACTGAAAATCAATATCTAAATTTACAAAACTAATCCAAAAATGGGTCAAAATATGAATGTATATTTCATGGAAGAGGAAATAGGATTGCCAATAATATGATTAGAGATGCTGAACTTCATTAGTGATGAGAGAAATGAAGGTAAAAAAATAATGAGACATCACTTAATACTCATTATATAGGTAAAGAATAAAATTTTGAATAAGCCATTGTTTACAAGGATGTGACATGGTAGTATAAACTTGGGAAGCCACTCTAGAATAAAATCTTGATCTATTAAGTGAAACTAAAGTTGTATATATCCCAAGGCCATGTAATATCTCTCCTGAGAAATGTCTCACCCAGAGAAGCTCTTGCACAGATTGAAGATACGTATATAAAGACATTTTCTCTCAGTACTGTGTGTGTTAATTGCAGGATATGCAGCTGTCTGTCACTAGGCACATAGATAAATACAATTCAGTGAATGCATAAGAAAGAATATTATAAAGCCACAATATTAGAAGCATCAATATGTATATACATAAAGCAAGACGGATGGTTCTCAAGGGAATAATTTTGAGTTTAAAATAGCAACAGAATAAGATTCATAGCATAACTTCATTTATGGAAATTGAAATATGCAAAACATCATTGTATATTTTTCAATTTAAGCACCTATATCAACACATTACAATTGGCCCCTATTGCAGGAAAAATGAGAGAAGGGATGAGCAATGGGAGGAAACAAAATGATGTAAAATAAGAAAAGGGCCTAGTGCAATCCAATGATTATTGGTTTTTATAAACCAAAGAGTTAGAGAACTAAACTCTGAACTCTACCTGAGACCCAAATATGGATGAAGGTAGGTCCCAATCAAGAGCCTTTCCAAAACCCCTAACTTTCTAAGGGACATGATAACATGGGCTTTCCATGCCTTAATTCAAATGGATGACTGATTTGGGGACTTTGAAATACTAAAGTAGGTCAAAGAAGGACATTTTTCACGTTTCCAACCATATAACTCTCTCAAAGCTGACAAATACAACACTCATAAAGTGGCAAGTTCTGTTACAGTGAGCTCTAGAGTTTTTAAAAGATGAAGTGGATGGGGCTGTGGTCTCCTCTTTAAACAAGATAATTTCTTATATTTGGCTTCTTTAGTAAGATTTAATTTGGCACAGGGATCTAATGTAAAAAAATCATTTCCAAATATTTCATTAAAAACAACCTTGAAACATAATTGAATTTAAGACTCTTTCTTTGAATTATTTACAATGGTTTTGCTGTATATAAAAACTGCCTTTATAAACTCTTCCTATTTCGTAAAGTAAATAATGGCAGATGTGAGCAGTTATATTCCAAGTTGTGCTAAAAATGGAGTACAACTTAGTACTACTTATTCTTTCCAAGAACAAAGATTTACATAAGGAAGATTATATTTGAATGTCAAAGAAATAGTTTTGTTTTAATGTTTTTGCATTTCATGCAGAAATATGAATCATCTCATCCAATTAGAAATATGGTTAAATAATTGCATTTTTGAATCTTTTAAAGATTTTTATTTTATTTTATTTTAATATGTTCTCACTCTGTTGCCCAGGCTGGAGTCCAGGGGCATGATAACAGCTCACGGTAGCCCCAAACCCCTCCTGGGTTCAAGTTATCCTCCCACCTCAATCTCCTGAGTAGCTAGCACTACAGGTGCATGCCTGGCTAATTTTTTTTTAATTTTTTTTATGTTTTTAAACATAAAAATAAGTTACCATGTTGCCCAGGCTGTTTTTAAGATTTTTATATACAGCAAATAGACAAATTTTTTTGTACAAATTCATGAGGTACATGTGCAATTTTGTTACATGCATAGATTGTGCAGTGGTCAAGTCAGGGCTTCTAGGGTGTCCATCACGGGATACCATACATTGTACCCATTAACAAGTTTCTTATCTTCCCCCCTCACTCCCTCACCCTTCCAAGTCTCCATTGAAATAGATATATTTAAACAGTAATTTTAATTTATTACATTACTTTCTTTTAGCCCATGTGTTACCAGCCTTCGAGTGAAAGTTTTTCCAAATTCTTCGTGTTCATAGGAAAAAGAATTTCAGGACGCACCACTCCATCCAAGCAAGTGACAGCTTTCTATTGAAAGCAAAAGTATACTCTCAGGGAGGAGAGTGAGCAGGCTCAAAAGAAAGCAGCTGTACTGGGAGGAAGAGGTTTTAGATCTCTTATAGTCTTACTGATTGAGGGGAGGAAGGCTAAGGGGTTGGCTTTTACTAAGAATTTGGGTAGTAATTCCTAGAATTGTGTTCCCTCCCATTTTCATACTTTATATGGTTGACTCAGAACTGTTGTGCTGATTTCAAGGGTGGTGAAATTTTAAAACCGCAATGTAAATGCTATTATAATTAGCCAAAGTTCATGTTAGGTGGCAGAGATAGCTGATAAGCTGGTTGAAGCCGGTTCTTGCCTGCAGTTGTCAGCACCTCTAATTAGTTTCTGCTGAAGAGTTGTTTATGTTAACACCTGCACCTGATCTTCAAGCCCCTGCATCTGGTCTTAGCCCTGTCTGTTAGTGTCCCACTCTGACACATGTACTATAACTCTTATTATGTCTATCATTCCTTTTATAATAACGCTGATTTTGAAAAATTATTTTAATAGAAATATAATGAAAGATATATAAAAACTATCAAAATCATCCTGTATTAAATTTTATATAAACATATTTATATTTAAAATATATTTTATTTGTAAATGTGAAAAGTAATAAATGTATTTTATTCAGACACAACTAACATCAATTGAGTACCTCTTATTTGTCAGGCATTTTCACGTACATGTTCTCATTAAATTACCCCAACAACTGAAGCCAGTTCAAACACGTTAAGTTCAAACAGATATAATGAGAAAATAGGGCCTCAACTCCAGGCAAGTCTTCCAGAGAAAACACTTTGTTACAGCACAGCATTCTCAGACTAGATTTACCAGAAAGCTAAGGACACTTAAGCTTCAAGACTTTTCGTATGCAAACAACCTTCTAATTTTATACCTAACTGTGACATCATAATTTTGTATATTTTTCTTTAAAAAGGATCTTTAAAGTATAAGTTTCAAGCTTCCCAAAGCCTGATGAGTCCTCCATTGCCCCTATTGCTTAGCTATAATTCTGCTATAGAATCTAAAATTAAAACAAAGAAGATCTTTTGTTCATATCAATAGCATCTGAACATGAAGAGTGTCATAGTCTAGGAGTCCCCAGAAGAAGACGGTAAGACAATGATTCAAAGGCGGATTAGAAACAAACAAAAATTATTTTTTCTTGTTCCATTGGACTTCCGGGTGAAAACACCAATTGTAGAAACCAAGAGAAAGTTAAATTGTTCTAAGGAAAGGACAAATCACAATGGGAACAATAGGCATAGGGAAGGAGAGGAGAACACCTCCAGAGAAAAAAGGTAGAAGATAGGAAGATAGGAAAAGATAGATGCTTTTGTACAAAGGCAAGAGCATGAAGGTCGGAGACAGTGGTGCCCAGCACAGTGCCCTCTAGTGGAAGATTGAGATACTTAAAGTTTTATATGATGGAACACACACACACACACACACACACACACACACACACATATGCACAAACGCACACACATGTGCACGTGCACACACCAGCTTCATTAAAATTCAACTTTCTACTTGCTCTTCAAACCTTTTATAGACAAATTTGGTAGGGAAAAGAAGAGTGCTTTACTTTTATGGTTTTATGTTGTACCTGGCCTTAAGATAAATGTAAGGCAGCCTGGTTACAATAAAGAATTCAATGATTTTTGCTTAGCAAGTATCCTTACTGAATGTAGCACTAGAGTAGCTAAAAATTAGAAACTCCCTGAACTCAAGGAATTCATTATTACAGTGGAATATTGGGACAGAAAGTTTACCAAAACATTCATAGACAAGCAACTATCTGGGCAAAGGAAATATGCAGACGAAAAGAGAATCTTAGCGTGGTACAAACAAAACCTTGGTACAGGTGACAAACTGAGTCCTGGAAGGTCTCAGGAGAACCAGGAGTAAAATTTGTAGGAATAAAGAGAACTGTGAGGTGCAGGAGAGGACTCTCAGGTTGAATAATTCCAGGATAAGAGATTAAGAAATATAATTTTTCCGCATTGGGAATAGAAAGTCTGAATAGGTTGCTTTCACAAGTCAAACCAAGAGTCAGCACAGCAAAGCAGTTGAGAGCTTGGAGGGTGGCAATGCAACTTATATAAGAACTTCAATCCAAAGTTGTAGAAATTTGGTAAAGTTAATTGATTTATCAAGGCTTTATTGCCTTCTTTATAAAAATAATAATATTACTTCATAGCATTTTAAAAGAATTGAATAAGATAACACTGTAAAACTCTTAGCAAGGTGATGAACTTTGAGTTGGAAATTATTTTTCTTCGGCCTTATATAATATTTAAAGCACATCAGAGAGTTTCTTTGAAATGTTAAAACAAGCCATAATTTCTTTATAACTTTTTCATTTGCAGAAGTTAAAATATAGGATAACTTTTCTTATTTATAAAAGAATTCTTATTATAAAATCTGAACAGGAATAGTTTCTTACTATAGAGGACCTCAGAAGACAACAGTGAGACAGTGATTCAGGGTAGTTAATTTATTTTGGAGATAATGCCCAGAAACGCAGGGGAAATAAGACAAGCAAAGGAAGGCAGCCGTGAGGGCTCCTCCTCAAGCGACTTACCACAGTGGAGAACTGGGGCTTATCCTTCTGCGGATCTAGGAGTACAGTGAAATGTGCACCTCAGACTGATCCTCCTGGCACCCCAAGCAGCTTGGGGCAGCTGGTGTATTCATACATAATTCCCTCCAGGTGTAAGTTGAAGGCAGCTCTTCAGGGATATTAAATCCTGGTCTGCTGAGTGCAGTACAGAGAGCTCTGGTGGTAGGAGCAGCCCTCAAGCAAATAAACACAGGTGCTGTCAGTTGAGAGTTGGGCAGTGCATACTGAGGTGGTGGTAAAGAAAAATTTTTCATGACTCCTGTTAAAGAGGGTAAGGAAGACTTTATTCAAGAGGGATTTCTGCAATAGAGGTTTTGCAGAAGGAAAGAGAGATTGGGCTTAATTTTGAACAAGGAGAAAAAGTGGGAATCTATAGCCAAAGAGCAGGATGGGGGATTAATTAGATGGAAAATTAAACACAGGTAAGGACGGGATTCTAGCTAAACCAGCTTGCTAGCATTCTTGCTGAATGTGGGCCAGGGTGATAAGATAGTGGGGGTGGGAAGTGATGAATTTGATCAGATAGTGAGGGAGGGGATTGTGGAAGACATTCATTAAACTGATCCAGCAACATTTTTGCTAGAACTGGACTAAGGGTGCCAAGGACAGAGCCCAAAGTGGAGACCTAGTTGAGAAGAAGGCTCAGAGGAGCCTGACTTGAGTTTGGTCAAGGACAGAGTCTTTGTCACTGATAAGGGCAAGGGGATATGGGGACCATTAACACCATTGGCTAGAAGGGTAATTTATGTATGGGTATAAAATTTAATCCAAAATGACATTATATGTACTATTTACAACCAACAAGGGAAATAAAAGTTTTTCTTCAAAATTAACCTATACCATGTTTTTTAAGTTATTTAATAGCAAAATAAAAAAATTAATATAATTTTATATTTTAATGAAATATTCTGTATGGGGTGCTGACCATATATAAAGAACATGAATATTTGTAAAAAGCCTCTTGATGCCATATGTTAGCTAGGATTACGGTGAAATAGAACATACATTTTTTTTATGAAGGGCAAAACTAGACAATAAGAGTGAGAGGAATTAGAAACTTGTTTTATACTGCCCAAGTAAAATGGAATATTGACTCATTCATATGAAGAATGTTCTCTGTTTAGAAAACAGAAATTTAATGCCACAGTCCTCACATGACAGGCTCAGTGACAGCATGGTCATCACCTGGTAAGGGCCCTTTTCTGGGCACAGTGCTGACTTCTAGTTGTTCCTCTTAGAGTGGAGAGCAGAGTACATCGAGTTCTCTCATGACTCTTACACAAGCACTAATCCCATTCATGAGGGGTCTGCTCTCAAGACCTCCTTTAATCCTAAGGATCCTCCAAAGGTCCCACCTCCTAATACCATCACATTGGGGTGTAGGGTTTCAACATATGAATTTTTGGGGACACAAACATTCAATCAGTCCATAACAGAGTTTATATATCCTCTACCTCCTAAAATGTTGTTTCCCACTGCTCTGGAGGAAATATCCCTCACATATTACTTCTTTGTTTCTGATTCTGTCAAATCACTTATACGTTCACCTATCAAAAAGAAAATTCCTATTGAGGTGATTTTTTTTTTTTAGTTAAAAAAATTCGGTTATAAAACAATTTGAACCCTATGAAGTTGCCAATAGTTGACAAATTTTGGCCTACTAAAGGGGAAATTTCATAGCTTTCAATTTAATAATACATGCTCATTGTGCAAAACCAGGATAGTAAAGGCATGTAGACAAAAATATTTTGTAGTAATTTTATCTTTCACTAATAAGCACTAAAAATATTTAAATATATCTTTTCGGACTCTTTTTCATTTTATAGAGTTGAGATTATGTTGTGTGTTACTTAACATTATAAACTACTATTTCTAGTCCCCATAAAATCTTAATATTTTTTAAAGTGTCCCTGGGGAAACTGAATGTTTCTAGATGGCTAGAAAATATTCCACTGGTGATATAATAGATGTTTACGTTGTTTCTAAACTTTTTGCCATTGTCAATGATGCTTCTGTGAATCACTTTTGCATATAACTGCTTTATGGTTACCTAGATTCTTGATCAAATTACTTTTCATATAGTGTCAATTTGAGCTCTCACTAACAAGACTTTAGAAAATTCATCTTATTGCACCCATACAACATGGAATATTACTTATAATTTGGTAAAATGTTATCCGAACCTCATTGTTGGTTTAATATGCATTGTCATAATTTATAATAAAAATGTTCTTTGTAATGGGAATGGGAAAAGAAAACTATGGAATCTCAATTTATACATAAAGATTCACAAGAATAAAATGAGAAGCGTAGCACACTAAGAAATGCAGAATGTTATCAAAAATTTGTAAGTGAAGCTTCTTCTAATGCCACTAGGTGGCACAAGGTAGCTGTAAATCTCACTAGAGTTGACCAAAGTTTAAGATTTAATGTGATTTGTTTCCTCACAGTATCAAATACATTTTCCCAATTATCTCATCTTTCCATCTTCACAGCTCTCTGCTATTGTTTTAAATATTAATGGATTTTTACACATTTTATCAGAGATATTAGACTCAATGCATTTATTTAATGATTGGTATTTAATTATAGATTGGTGCAAAAGTAATTGCAGTTTTAGCACTGTTGAAATTTGCTGTTTGACATTAGAATACATTCTTAAATGTGGTTATGTTATACATCATTTTAATGTGCATTTCTGGCTTTATGTTTATTTCTAATGACTTATTACTTGCTGTTTATTTTATATTTATTTTAGACTACAGAAATCACGTTAGACAAAAAGCAAAATCAAGCGATTTTCTTATTCAAGTTCAAAATGGGTCATAAAGCAGCAGAGACAACTCACAACATCAACAACACAGTTGGCCCAGGAACTGCTAAGAATGTACAGTGCAGTGGTGGTTCAAGAAGTTTTTCAAAGGAGACAAGAGCCTTGAAGATGAGGAGCACAGTGGCCGGCCACCGGAATTTGACAATGACCAATTGAGTGCAGTTGTCGAAGTTGATCCTCTTACAACTACACGAGAAGTTGCCAAAGATCTCAAGGTCGACCATTCTGTGGTTGTTCGGCATTTGAAGCAAATTGGAAAGGTGAAAAAGCTTGATAATTGGGTGCCTCATAAGCTGACTGAAAATTAAAAAAAAAAAATCATCATTTTGAAGTGTCCTCTTCTTTGTACACAACAATGAACGATTTCTCAATCAGATTGTGACTTGTGATGTGCAATGAAAAATGGATTTTATACAACAACTGGCGATGACCAGCTCAAAGGCTGGACCAAGAAAAAGCTCCAAAGCACTTCTCAAAGCCAAACTTGCACCAGAAAAGAGGTCATGGTCACTGTTTGGTGGGCTGCTACCGGTCTGATCCACTACAGCTTTCTGAATCCTGGCAAAACCATGACATCTGAGAAGTATGCTCAGCAAATTGATGAGATGCACAGAAAACTGCAATGCCTGCAGCTGGCATTGGTCACCAGAATTCTTCTCTATGACAACACCCAACTGCACATCGCACAATCAATGCTTCAAAAGTTGAACAAATTGGGCTACAAAGCTTTGCCTCATCCACCATATTCACCTGATCTCTCGCCAACCGAGTACCACTTCTTCAAGCATTTCAACAACTTTTTGCAGTGAAAATGCTTCCACAACCAGCAGGATGCAGGAAATGCTTTCCAAGAGTTCATGGAATCCCAAAGCACAGATTTTTAGGCTAGAGGAATAAACAAACTTATTTCTCATTGGCAAAATTTGTTGATTGTAATGGTTACTATTTTGATTAATAAAGATGTGTTTGAGCCTAGTTATAATGATTTAAAATTCACAGTCTAAAAGGGCAATTACTTTTGTACCAACCTAATATTAATAATTATATAAACTATCATATGATTATTTCTATATCAAGTTAAAATAAAGAAGGCTCATGTCATCTGCAAACAGAGGTAATTTTATATCTTCCTTTCCAATTGGGATGCCTTTGTTTCTTTCTTTTTTCTTTTTTTTTAGCTCAATGACTCAAGCTAAAACTTCCAGTACTACATTGAATAGAAGTGGCAAGAATGAGCATCCTTGTCTTGTTCCTAAGCTTTCAATTTTAAACATTGAATATGATGTTAGTTGTGGGTTTGTCTTTATGCCTTTATTATGTTTAGGTAAATGCCTAGTTTGTTAAGAGTTTTTATCACAAGGATAAGTACAGACGGTAGAATAAGAAGTCTCAGGTTGCATATGCACATACACACTCACACACACACACACACACACACACACACACACATACATACACACACTCCAGAAAGTACAACTATCAACTATCCACAGACCAGAACATCTTTTTGAAAACCCCAATACTTGTAAACAAATCTGAGATACTATGTCATCCACACACCTGCATGAAAACTGAATTAGAAGGATAAGAAGAATGATCACACTTTGATCATACTGTCCCTACCCACCCCCACAAACAAGTTGGAATAATGTTAGGCAAAGAGTATTCACCTGGTCCCACAGTTTCCACAAGGGGAAAGAAACCTGGAGGCATTCAGCTTCCCTAGGATTTTGAAATGAATCATAGAAAGTTCACTCTTGTCTTCCCTTATGAGGAAAGAAGGGGGTGATGTCATGGCTTGACTGCCTGGCATCAAGTAGAAACAAAGAAAGGAGATAGAGCTCACAGTGACCAGCACATGTATATTCATGGTACCTCTGTATTCATGCCAACTGTGGTGCCCAATCAGAGTTACCAGCCAACCTCATAACCCACCTTCAAAGCTGAGCTGGTCACCTTCAGAAGGTTGGAAGTTCAACCACACTAGAGTACCTGGATGACTAGTCTCCATGCACAGCCTCAGTGCCCACCCCAAGAACCCCATCCAGTCAGGGAGATGCCCACTTTTGCCTATTTTGAGAAGCATATGGACTAGACCTGCTTGACCCAGGAGGTCAAGGAATGACTCCACTCAGCCCTTTATTTCTTTTTCTTGCCTGATTGCTCTGGCTAGAAATTCCAGAACTATGTTTAATAGAAGTGGTGACGGTGGGCACCCTTGTCTTATTCCAGTTCTTAGGGGAATGTTTTCAACTATTCCCCATTCAGTATGATGTTGGCTCTGGGTTTGCCATATATGGCTTTTATAATTTTCTGGTATGTTCCTTCTATGCCTAATTTGTTAAGGGTTTTTATCATGAAAGGGTGCTGCATTTTGTCTAATACTTTTTCTACATCTATTGAGATGACCTAATGGTCTTTATTTTTGTTTCTGTTTATATGGTGAATCACATTTATTTATTTGCATATGTTGAACCATTCTTGCATCCGTGGGATTAAGTCCACTTGGTCATGGTGGATTTTTTTTTTTGATGTGCTGTTTAATTTGGTTTGCTAGCATTTGATTGAGGATTTTTTGCATCTATATTTATAAGGGTTATTGGTCTGTAGTTTTTTTTTTTTTTTTTTGTCATGTCCTTTCCTGGCTTTGATATCAAGGTGATACTGGCTTTGTGCAATCAGTTGGGGAGGATTCCCTCCTTCTTATGTTGTAGAATAATTTGTGCAATATGGGTATCAGCTCTTTGTAGTTCTGGCAGAATTCAGCTGTGAATCTATCTGGTCTGGGCCTTTTTTGTTGTTGGATAATTTTTTATTACTCCTTCAATCTTACTGGTCGTTATTGGTCTGTTTAGGAGTTCTTTTTTTTCCTGATTGAGTCTTGGGAAGTTGTATGCTTCCAGGAATTTGTTCATTTCCTCCATGTTTTCTAGTTTATGTACATAGAGATTTTCATAATATTTACAGACAGAATTTTGTATGGTTCAGTTGTAGTATCTCCTTTTTCATTTCTGATTGAGCTTATTTGGGTCCTTTACTTTCCATTCCTGGTTAATCTAGCAAGAGATATACCAGTTTTTCTTTTTATCTTTTCAAAGAACCAAATTTTTATTTCCTTGATCCTTTGTATTGTTTTCTTATTTTCCATTTTGTTTAGTTCTGCTCTGACACTAGTTCTTTTCTTCTTCTGGCTTTGGGTTTGGTTTGTGCTTCCTGTTCTAGGTCTTTGAGACGTGTCATTAGATTGTTAATTTGTGATCTTTCTGTCCTTTTGATGTTGGCATTTAGAGGCTATGAATTTTCCCCTTAGAAATGCTTTCTCTGAATTCATAGATTTTGGACGCTTGTGTCATGATTGCCATTCAGTTAAAAAAAAATCTCTTGTTTTCCATCTTAATTTCATTGTTGAAAGTAGATATCAAGTTAAATATTCTTACCACAAAAAAGCAGAGGGAACAGGAAGGAAATTTGGAGATGATAGACTTGTTTATTACCTTGATTGTGGTCATGATTTCATAGGTGAATGCATATATTCAAACCCAGCAAATCATATATATTCAATATATGAAGTTTTGTCTATATTAATTGTACCTCCTTAAAGCTGTTAAAAATAAAATAAAATAGAGAAGCATTTTATATAAAATAAAATTAAGTGTGATTATTCATTTTATTAATAAATGTAGGAATTATATAGGAGGAAAGAGCATTTACCTTTGGTCCTTTCTTGGGAAAAAATAAATCATCCAGCATTTTCAGTATGAAGCATTAACCAAGTGAGCTAATTTGGATAAAGTCTTAAAAAAATATAACACAAATGTGATCAGAAAAGTACTAGAAATAATGGGAAACCTTTACCTTTTTGAGATTATATGTTTAAAAGATTATCATTTGGATAATAATTGGCAAGGAGTTTTCTTTATGATGACTTTGAATGAAGTAATTGTCTGAAGGAGATTGCAGCTATAAAAACACATAATCTAAGAGGAACTTCCCTTAATACCAAATATTCACACATATGCAAGCATCAGTTGAGGTCACTTTCACCTACCTCTAGAGGCGAGGAAAGAAGACAATGGAAAGAAAATATTAGCTTAGGACTCTATTTTGGAAGGACAAATGGGCACTATTTGAGAGCTTAGGAATTCAGTAAGAAACTCTCATCTCTCATCTCCAGCAGCCAGAGGTCAGAAAAGGCTAGGCTCAGACCCAGGACATAATTATAAGGATAGTGTAGCTCCAGTGAAAATTTAATTTTCAACCCTGATGGATCTGCTTCACCATGGTTAGGCCCTTGATCAGAAAGAAGTGAAACTTGGAATCAAAACATCTGGAATGACAGACCTGACAAACTTGAAACTCAGTCCCCTCTGAACCTTTTGAGCCTATAGAAGTGGCCCATTCCTCCCTGTTAATGACTAATGCTCACCACTGGCTTGAAGACAATGCCTTGCAATTTTACTTTCAGGTCATTCAGGATCACTCTCCATCTCCTCTCCTGGCTACCAGACCAATACCTAGGGCCAAGTCACAACATAACCCACCTGAGGAAGAGCTGATTCTGCCATAGAATGAGAAAGACTATGCACCAGAGAAGCTGCAGAACCCAGCCAGAATGTACCAGCAGAAGGTGGGAGAGTATGTGGGGGACAAAATCCTAAAAATGTTGAGGTTGAGAGATCTAGTGTTATGGAACATAAAATTGACAAGGGAGGATTTATCAATATGACAGTTTTGATTAATACACTAGCACGTGTTCCTGAAAGCTTGGAAAAATGGAAAGTCCACACTAAATGAAATACAAATTGCAGAATTTTCATAGCCAGTGGTCAGGAAGGGATCAGATGGCTCATAGGGATGCCATTCTAGAGAAAATATATTATGTAAGGGCAGAACATCCACTTTCCAACTTTGTTCTACAGGAGAAGACAGAGAACACTGCATTTACTATATCAATAAGGGATTCATTGTTGAGAGTGGCCTCACCATTGAGATCCTCAGTGGTAGCTATTTTCCGTAGGCCAGGGCTGATAGTGGGAGTTGTTGTTACAGAAACTGAGCATACTGATTGCAATGGGAATAAAAAAATACTGAAATGAGAGAAGTCATGCACTTAAGAATCAAAAATAAGAACCAACATAATGAGCAATATGATCAGAATAGCAGCTGTGTCAGAAGTGCCTGGCCCAGAGAGTTATGGACGTTGTTACTAGGACCCATTTTTCCATGTACAAGATTGATGAACAGCCAGTTAGGATATTTCCTAATTTATACAACCAAAATAATTCAAAGGTTCATGATCTAAAGATTTAATGCAGTCACTCCAATCAAAAGTCATGATTCCATGCCCAGTACCCAGAGCTGAGGTAATTTGCAGGCTCAGATCCCATTAACTGAAGGAGCAACTGGGTTCTCATGAGGAAGAAAAGAAACCCCTTCAGCATCACAGCATGTATATATGACAATAATTACCCCAGTAGTTATTTCTTTCTCCAAGGGAATTTAAGGCCATTTACTTCTCTAAGTGATCCAAGTAAAAGGGTAATACAGCCATATTGTTTCCTAGGGTCCGAGGTATCACCATGCCTCAGATTTAAGGGTCACAGAAGCCAGGTAAAATAAATAGAGTCCCAGCCTAAGTCCAGCTCACTGTTGATCTGCTCAGCTCATAAGCTCCATCTGGTGACTATTTCCATGGTGACCAGAGGTATAATGACATACTTTCATAACGGACATACTTGTTTGTTGGGAAAAACATGTTAGCTCTTGGCCTGTGGTGAAGGCTAAATGTATGTCTTTTAAACTGCCCTGTCCCTGGAAAAGACAGCAAATCCAAAACAATGTCACAGTCTGGGGGTAGATGGGGCATGACGAGGATTACTTGTACCCTTAAAGACTGGTGGTCCCAGTTCAAGCCCTATTTAAATCACAAGTCTGTCTTCTACAAAAATTTAAAGGATCCTAGTAGGGGAGAAGAAACTACCTCAAACTCAACCAAGGAGGAGCCCCAATTTAAGCTGCTGGCTGGGTATAGTAATTCTATGAGAGCAGATCAATACTGTATCTGGGCATAGTAATTCTACTAGAGCAGATCAATACTGTAATTGACATAAGGGCATTGGTTTGGTATGTTATTTTTATGCATGAGAGACATGCATTTACCCTCATGAAATAGACAATTATATTTAGATTTAGGTTAATTCTTTCACCTTCTATCACAATGTAGTCCAAAGGGACAGTCATTGTCTAGACATAACATGAGCTGGTCTGAAAACCACAACTTCTATTTAGTATCTCCCTTCCTGAATATCCATTTGAGATTACTCACTTTCATTCACTTTAGTCTAGAACTTCTTATAAGTCCTCTGTTGCAACTGCATCACGGTTCTATTTCTGCCCAGTCCTCCTCCTCTCATTGCCTAGGTACTGTTCCCCAAAGCACAACTGTAGTAAACTTCTTGCAAGTAAATCTTTGCCTAAGAACTGTATTTTCAGAGAAGCTGATCTAAGATACTATCTGACTTGGGACATACACTTAGGTAAAATCTGAACAAGTGCAAATTTTCTGATTCTTTTCAGTATTGCTACTCTCATAAAATAGCACAAATTTGCAGTAGAACTCTATAGTTTTGAGGTATGTTAGGAAATTGAAATTAAGTAAACACATGGAATAGTATCCAATTTATCAGACAAGCTCATTGTTGAAATGGCATAAATTGTTTACCACTGAGATATTTGATCATGTCTTTTGAGAAAGAAAATCAAATCCAGTTTTTGAGTAGTCTAATAAAGAATTCAGTCTTATTTCGTGATATCATATTTTATATTTTATAAATTATTTTATATAAATGATTTCTACTTTTAAATGCCTTAATTTAATATTAGTTATTGAAATAGAATCACAGTCTGAACACAATTGGAATCTTCAATTTATTTTCTATTGGTTACTAGCCTATCAGTGTAATTTTTAAAAATAAAAACAAACACATCTCTACAGTATATAAACCTTATCATAATTGCAATAGTAAAATTCAGACCTATCAAAATATGTGACAGGTTACACAAAAGTATCCAGCTTTGTTGAAAAGAAATAGATAGTTTTATCATTAAAAGCTACGTTTTTAAAAGACCTTTTCAAAGAAAGCAAGTGACATGAAGATATGGTGACCTTTATGCTGGTTAGAGTCAGATGTCTTCCATTGGCATCACATTCTTTTTTCAATTGTTCAACATCTTGACTTCCCCTGTCTGACTGTCAAATAGATATTGCATTCCTGTCACTGAAGAAAAAGAAGAAAAATACTTTGTTAAAATATTTATACAAACTTGGATGTCTGTTAAATATAAGTACAATGTTGACCAATAAAAGGTAATAGAAATTGAAATATTTTATAATGTTAATATGTTGCATAGATAAATGTATGCTTAATCATTGTTTCAGCAGCTTCAAACAAATCTGATTTTGGTTTTTAACCAGAATCCCTTGGCACCAAGTCACCAATAATTACCAATATCATAAATTCTTTATAACATATGCATAAAAAAAGAAGGTGGAGTTTGAATTAATGAGTCTATTTCACTTAAAAAATCATAATAAATATACACTGAATACTGATTATCACTCTACTAATGTATTTCCTTGACTCTTTCCCCATAAGTCTGACAGAGTTACCCTGTGCTCTTGAATGCTTAGTTTATCTTTTTGAGGAACTCTTCTCTAAACTGTCACTAGTATCTGCTGACTCCATCTCCCAAGACCCTGAAGAACCTTCTCATTCAAAGATTAGGAAAGAAGTGAAATCTTCAAAATGATACAAAACATACACATAGTAGGTACACACATATGTACACCCAAAAAATATTATGAATCATTGAGGTTAGCCTAATTTCCATTCACTGATTCATTCAACATATACTTATTGAATACATTCAACAATCTCAGAGTAGTTGGGATTATAAACTCTAGAGCCAAGCCATTGGGATTTGAATTCTGTCTTCACATTTATCAGCTACATAATCTTACATAAATTCCTTGACTCTTCTCTATCATGTATCCTTACATGAAAAATGGGACTGATAAATATAGTACTTACCTCCTAGGATGGACATAAACATTAAATGAGTTTATACATATGCCTGGTACATAGAAATTTCTCAGTAGTCTAGAAATTTTTGTCAACTGCTGATAAAAGTAAAGTTCGAGAACTTGTATATAATGTCTCTTGTGTATAATGCCACATGTAGCTGCTGGCCTGCAAGTCTTATAAAGTTTAACTCATATAGACTCTTAATGAAAAAAATTGAATTAAGCAGGAGAATGAGGGGGTAGAGGATCAGGAAGGAACAAAACTGAGTTTGAGAAAGCAGTAAATCTAGCATTCAATATTGTAGATACACTCCTAGAATTGGTGACACTCACGTTCTTCCTGAATGGGCACTATATAGGATTGAGGTGGCTCAATTTCCTTGTGGAAGATACTCTGACATTTAACATTGGGAATCACTCATTCTTTTCTCTTAAAATGGACATTTTAATCGTCACTAAGTACGAAGTGCCTGATTCCCTTAAGTACTAAGTTTGACAGTTGATATCTCTGACATTTCACTTTGACACTTCTGGTTTATTTTTATTGTGAATATGCATCCTCATTCTTTCAAATGTGTAGTTTGGCTTGTGATTATCTTTCAAATTTTTTTAGAGCAATTTTTGTGAAACCATGGATAAATCAAAAATTCGTGTTATTTTCGAATATGAGTTCCGTCATGGAACCAGTGTAGCGCAGACAGCTCAAAGTATCAATGAAGTGTTTGGGAAGGATGTAACTAATGAACGCACAGTATGTGGCTGATTTGAGAAGTTCCTTTCTGGTGATTTTAATCTTGAACTTAAGCCACGTGGGTGACCTGAGACCAAGGTGGATAATGATGAGTTGAAAGCTGTAGTGGAAGCAAATTCATCTCAACCTACATGTGAATTAGCAGCAAGGTTTGACATAACTACTCCAACAATATTGGACCATTGGAAACAAACTGGCAAGGTAAAAAAGCTGGATAGACAGGTGCTGTGTGAATTAAATGTGTCAGAAGAGAAATCCTCTCAGCTTGCCCTTCTTTGCTGTCATAACATAAAAGTGAATCATTTCTACACCATATTGTTACATGTGATTAAAAACGGATTCTTTTTAACAATCGTGAGCATTCAGCACAATGATTGGATAAAGATGATGTGCCAAAACACAGTTCAAAACCAAATATTCATGAAAAAAGTGAATGGTGTCTGTTTTGTGGTCCACTGCTGGTATTATCCACAGGAGCTTCATGAAACCCGGTCAGTCGATGACAGCAGATGTGTACAGCAACGAACTGGACAAAATGATGAGGGTGCTTGTGATTAAGCAGCCAAAAATGGTCAATAGAGACAGGCCAATCCTCTTGGAAGATAACGCTGGACCACATGTCACACAAACACCACCACTCAACCTACTGGACTTAGAAACTCTCTGTCATCCACCGTATTCACCAGACCTGGCACCAACTGATTACTACATCTTCCAGGCATTGGACCATCTCTTCCAATGAAAAATATTCAATTCTCAACAAGCTGTGAAAAATGCCTTTCACAATTTCATTGCCACTCACTCTCAAGGCTTCTTCACTGACGGCATAAACAAGCTACCATTAATATGGCAAAACGGTCAATAGTTCAGTCACATATTTTAATTAATTGTACTGCTTCTTGCTTGAGATATAATAAACAAAACTTTTGATTTGAAATTGGACATTTTGTATTTAATGACCTAGCAAACTTGGTATACTTAATACACACTTTTACTTGCTCTATTTTTCTTTTTCATCATAAAGATCACAACTATTCACAATGACATGAAATAATGGAAGAGAGACCCTGGTGAATAAACATAGAGATGATTGAGTTGTTTTCTAACACATTATGGTAAGTTGGCACTCATTGGCTGAGAGCATTCACTGTACTCTAATAGCTATGAAAAAAGTACGTAGAAGCTCCCCTTTTGGATACTAAAACACACACACACACACAAATGTGTGAAATAACCATTGATCCTTAATGGGACAGCATTATTTCAAGTCAAATTTATAGTAAAGAAAAGTATCACGATGGGAACAATATAGTTCCAAGTTGCACAGGGAGATAGATGGAGAGCTCTGAAAGGGAATATTGGAGGTGGGAAAAGTAGTGGTACTGGAATTGGATTCTATACAACAGGTACAACCAGACATAAAATTAATTTGAGAAATTGATTAAAGCATTTTATTTCTTGGTAAAACCCAACTAGAATCCCTGGAAAAGCCAAAGCTATTCAATAAAGTCATATTTCAAATATGAAGCACACTAACGCATGCTATAATTACAGCAATGAATAGAAAGCATAAAAACATAATGTTTTGACCTTGATGATGGCAATGTCCTCCTCCACGTGGCACAGGGCCCATAACACTGGGTATGTACAGTAATGCCCTCTAAGGCTGGGGACACACATGACAGAGGGTATGCAAGACAATCTGATGACCATAGAAAGTGTATTAGGAGCTTTATTTATTTTTAATCATTTCTTAAATTTACATTTCTTTGGTTTATGTCTTTGATGCATAAAATAGAATAGTACTTTACTTTGTACACAAACACTCATATTTAATATGTTAAAACCACAAAGATTTATTGGGATTGTTATAGATTTATTTATTTTCTGATAGGACTGTGCAATGAAAAGGTTTGGAGAGCAATACTGTAGCAAGTGAAGTGGTACACAGGTATCATTTGGCTCTTGAGTAAAGGGTATTTATATGATCACTATTTATTGTAACTTATTAACTTTTGGAATCAAATTATAGTTGCCTCTGGAGACAAAGACTGAGGTGATTGGTGGGGTGACAAGGGGTCAGGTAGAAGACTGTTGCTTTTCATTATAAGTCTTTCCCTATTATTTTTAACATGTTCATATATTCTTACTTAAGAAAAATACATCATTTTCTTATTTTTTTTTTTTTTGAGAGAGTCTCGCTCTGTTGCCCGGGCTAGGGTGCCATGGCGTCAGCCTTGCTCACAGCAACCTCAGACTCCTGGGCTCAAGCAATCCTACTGCCTCAGCCTCCCGAGTAGCTGGGACTACAGGCATGCGCCACCATGCCCGGCTAATTTTTCTATATGTATCTTTAGCTGTCCGTATAATTTCTTTCTATGTTTAGTAGAGACGGGGTCTTGCTCTTGCTGAGGCTGGTCTCGAACTCCTGACCTCGAGCAATCCACCTGCCTCGGCCTCCCAGAGTGCTAGGATTACAGGCGTGAGCCACTGCGCCTGGTCACATCATTTTCTTAAATTGAGTTTAAGGCTAGCTTTTTGTGCTCTGATAGTGACATCATGTGTCAAATTAATCAAGAAACTAGTCAGTAAGTCAGATCAGCATTTCCCAACTACTTTGGTCTTCACAATAATCCAAAATATTTGTTAAAATATACATTTCCAAGTCCCTCCTCCCAAAGATATTTATTTAGGTGTGGTGGAGCCCATAAATCTATTTGTCCATAAGCATCTTAGATGATTATAATTGGGCAACCTTAGAAAACATCACTCCTGAATACATTTAATAAATTTTTAATGGAAGTATGGAATTATCATTTTGACAAATTTTCTGTGGCTTACCTAGATTTGTTTGGTAGCACAGGAACTGACATGATATTTTTTAATTATACATATTATATTCAAGGTATACCACTCATAATATGAGTATTAGATATGCTTTATGTATTTCATTTATGTTTTATTCCAGACTCATCCAATGCTTCAGCATTGCTTCTCTTCATCTATATACCAACTTTTTGACCCTTCACTTCAATTACATTTACTATTCAAGGGACAAACAACTCACTCTTCCTACTGGCTCATCTATCCTCATCCTTATATATTAGTTCCTGCTTCACTTCTCTTATCTACACTTTCTAGAGTTTCCCTCACTTGCACCTTCCAATGGGGTTCACATATTCCAATCATAAGCCAGTCACCACCACTTGAACAGGAATGATATTGAAAGTGTCAATCTCTTTGTGCAGTGCAATATTTCTCAATCCTGTCTATACATTAGAATCACTTGAGGGGCAAATGGGCTTTTAACACACCCCAATCCAATCAACAAGTACTTCTATGAGTAGGACACAGACATGAGCATTTTCATAGGAATGATACAGCCAATTTACAGAAGAGGAAACTGAAGTTCAGATAGACTAAGTGGATTCCCCAAGATCATATGGAAGTTAAATGATGAAGCTATGACTCCAATTAGCTCTATCTTACCCCCAAACCCAAATTCTTACCTCTATGTCTTTAACGCCTGAACCAAAACTTATCTATTGTTTACTTCATCTATGATTCCAGTAAAAAGTCACCCTTAGCTTATTATATACACATGTGCACGCAATCATACATACATATAAGAGAGAGGAAGGTATACACAGATCTACCCTCTCCAGAACAAAAATATTTTATTTGAAATTGTTCGTGTCATGCTATTAATACTATCCCATCTCTTTATTCCCTTCTGCTAGAAATCCTCTGGAAAGAAGAGCTTCCACATGATTATTTATTTCCATTAAGTCATTAATCCCTTGTACCATGATATTTACCTTCTTAAAGGTTATCAGCAATCTCTTAAACAGCAAATCCACTTAAGCAAACATGGTTTGAGTGCCTAGTATTTGCTTGGAACTGGAGATAAATATTCAATTAATATCACTTGCTGTCTTCCAAGAAGTTTACAGTAAGAAAGACAAAGAGAGAGGTCAATGATATCATATATGGTGTTAAGTGTTTTAGGAGCACAGTGGATACATGCCCATGCAAGGAAGCTTATCCAGGGGATGTGATGTCTGAGCTGTCTCGCTTTGCAACAAGAAGTTAGCTATTTGAAGAAGGGCAAATGAGTTCACAAAAGGCACTAAGAAAAAAGGTAATATACTGAATATATGCAATGAAGTCGTATGCAAAAGAATAAAGGCACAGCATATTGTGAAAGACTTAATGAGCTACAAATGGTGCAATATGCCTAGAATTAAGAGTATATATCTGGAATTGTAATAATATATGTCTAGGAATAGTGAAGAACATGCTTGCTTTCATCAGCTAAGAATCTGGAATTTTGGCAATGTGAAGTTGGCCCCAAGTCCCTCTTTCCTTATAAGTAAAAATTGGAATGATATTATCTTCCTCCTCATAGTTTCATGAGGATTGCATATAAAGATGCTTTTTGCTTACTTAGTACTTACTAACACGATTTTGTCTATAAATATAGCGTGTCATTATATAGTAGCAGTGGAGGCAGTATTTGAAATTGTTTAAGAAAATGTAAGATAGAAACAGTGAGGTCAATTAGAAGCCTATTACCTTGGCAGGCAAAAGTGACTAAGGCAATTCAGATAGTAATGGAGATTAATGGGAGATAACAGCGGTCATTTAAATCTACTTAGAATGGGGTTTGTAAATTTTCAGAACATAGTTTTAAGAAAAAGTATCTCAAGATTTCATGAATCATTGTGATTAAGAAAAATTAAATAACAGCTTTTTAAATAGTAGAACAACTCATTAGAACTTTAAACAAAAATAACCATTTATAATTCCCTTGTCTGTCACATAATTAAAACTTTACAGTACATTAATTAATCACACCATAATGCTTCTCTAATTATTTTGAAAACTTTTCCTTGCTCTTAGAATACTTTTTAGATATAGGAGCATCGATATTGTATTCTTCTTACCAGGGTCAATTATACATACATCATAAACTATTATTGGCTAGAAGAAATAATTTATAGTTATTACTGCATTCTAAATTTGCATTCCTATATATAGAGCTGACATCATCAATGACCTTATAATTCCTGATAGGATTACTACTTTGCAATTCACAGGCCTACTCTATTAGAGTCATTTATAAAACAGGAAATCTGACAACTAATTAAAATGATTGTCTTGTTTACTCCTATTACTCATGTATTAAGTAAATACACTTACAACATATTGGAAGCATCCTTATAGTTTCATAGCAATGTATTTGTTGATATTAAAGCTTTATCCATGCTGTATCCAAAACACTGGTCACTATTATACTATGTCTCCAGGGCAGCCAGAAAGCATGTGCACTGTCACCTTTTTATTGACTCCATAACAATAGATTTATTGAAATCAGAATTAGGTCCTATCTCCCCTAAATTGTAGGTCATTGGGTAAAGGTCATTTCAATGGAATGTTGGAGAATAAACCCCTCTTTGGAGTTAGCTGAGTAGAAATTTGGAGGCCATAAATTGTACCTAGCCAGTCTAGATAACTCTCTTAGAAGGTATTAACTATGGAAATAACAGAAAACGGGGTGGTTGATGAAGGAGGGAATGGGGTCAGGGAGGTACTTTGAAAGTAGAATGTTTGAAGTTATGTCAGGCAGTGTGGATAATCTAGTAGAGAAATGGTGAATTTTTCCATGAGAAGGCCAGAGAGAGAGTACTCAAAGCATAAAGGAGGGGACGGCCTTAGAGAAGAGCAAGGGCACTTCCGGAAAGAAGTCAAGCTTCATAGTACTGATGTAGTCAGGTTTGTAGAGTGGGATTTAAAAGTCTGGGAAAGATTTTGAAGCTAATTATGCCTGTTTTGTTTATGAAATGTGAAGACATAGCACATATCAGAGTGAGAAGAGATGGAAGTGTTGGAGATTTGAAACCAGCCGGAAAGCTGTGAAACTGTCATTACTGAAAGTGATAAAGTAAATTTATTAAGGACCTGTAGTTTGGTGTGGCTGCATTTGAAAGCATGGTCATAAACCTAAAATGAATTAAGAGTGCATAATTGTGTTATTTTCAACAACAACACACTGCTGCTGCTTAGGGGCAGTCATAGAGTGGAAAATAGGCAGATTTAGTCAGAATTGAGGTTTTTTCCTAGGTAAATTTGAAGGAGGCTGTTGGGACAAAAGAGTTAAGTGCTTGCAAATAGAGCATTACTGCTGAACAATGGCATCCAAGCCAGATCAGAACAGAAGTGACACATGAAAGAAGTAACAGATAAAGAAAAAGTAGTAGGGTCATTAGCATAGAGGAATTGGGATAAATAAATAAATATGTAAATTTTGGATTAAGTTGGGTAATAATCACAGAGCGGGCTCTTTGTAATCTAGATTTTTGAAAGCATTACAATTACTGAAGATGATAAAGTCTTGATGATGACCAGTGGATGTCTAGAATAGGGAGAAGGACCAAAGAGTAAGAACAAAGGAGTTAAAAGAACTGATTAGCCATATTGGTTGATCATTTTTGTGGAGATTCAATATGCCTTGAAAGATGCCAGGAAAAGTGGTGGGGGAAATAGAAACCCCATGATCCAGGAATAAAAGTCACTAATGAATTTGGAGATACCAAAATTAACAGTTAATGACTGTTAAAATCTGATGAGGCAGCAATTTGTGGAGGAGGAAAGAGATGTATGCTGGAAGAAGAAATGGAAAACAAGTCATTCATTCCATCTCTAGGCTCTGAGATATAGGGATGTGTGTACAAAATATAACCTTCACAGCAGTATTTTTCAAGGTAAAACATTTTCCATCAGTGCAAGAAGGTGAAAAGAATAGTATGGTGGGAGACACACACACACACACACACATATGTACGTGCATATATATATATGTATATTCTATATATAAGTCCATTGTGATAAATGCAATGATGAAATATGTGTAGGTTTCTACAGATATGTCTAAGATAGACTACTGGATGGTAGGATTGGAGATGGTGACAGGGTGGCAGTGTGGACATCTCAGTTCAGTTCCAAAGTATGAGAAAGGCAAAGAAGGGAAAGCTGGTACAGGTGGAAGGAAAGCTTGTGAAGAGTCTTGGAGTTTGTGCACCATACTTAATGCCAAGACTGTGCAACCTCTTTCCCACCATTCTCCATCTATAAAAAGATATATTCTTCATGTGACTCCCAGTGCTAATTCTTCTCCAAAGTTTCCTCTGGTCTAGCTCACTACGACCTTGCTGTTCTCAGATTTCCTCTGGAATGTGTTGTATGCACTGTGCATGTTGTATTAATAAACTACCATAAATTATTTCCTACAATATTTACCTTATATCTTTCCCCAGCTACAACCTGGGTTCTGAAAGAGTAAAGACCATATTTTATACTTCTTCAAGTTCTCTCAAGTATTCTGCACAGCTCTACAGTTAAGTGTTGCATAAATACATGTTTAATGTATCTTACAGATTTAACCAAGTGCAAATTACTTTGGTATCAGCTGGAAAATATTTCACCTTTTCAAAGATACCGAGTGAAATACAGTTTTATATAAAACGAATTCCATAATTCAGAAAAACAATGTGGTTTGGGGTGAATGTTTTAACTTCCATCTGAAAGAATATACATGCTAAGTGAATATTTCGGTGAAGAAGCCCCTATAAAACAATTTGGCATGTAGTAAATGTTTGTTAAATATCTGAGTGCTGTAAGGATGAATGAACCTTAAATTATCCATAGCCACACCCCCACTAGATTATCTGTGTGATTTAATCTCACCAATTGCTTTCAGACTTCAAAAGGTGGAAAAGAAAGAGCAATAGAAAAATTGTCATCTCACCAATACACACCATCAATTTAGACTTCCACAGATGTATCAACATAAGTATATTCTTTTCCTCATCACTGATAGTACCAATGTTAAGCACTTAAAATTTAATGCTAGCTCTTTCTCAATTTCCATTTCTACTTTCAACTGACATGCAGAAATTCTCTCAATTTTGTTTATGAGTTACCATTCAGTATAATTTATTTACAGGTGCATTTTATTGTCTGGATACTATGAAAAATAAAAGAATAGCTATTGTAATATCTACAACATGTTTTTTCTCTTTGCCCTTACCTGACAATTTCCAGGCAGCAAGTTTGGCTTAATGTTTGGTCTGAGGTCACTAATCAATAAGCTTTTATATCCATAAAAAAATTAAAGAAACAATGGAAATATTAATTTTACCCTTTAACAGAAAAGATATATTTTATTGCTTTATGCATAAGTATAAAATGATTCAATAGTTTATTTTTATAAAGAAGTAGGTAAACAAATACTATATAATGCTATATTTAAATATCCTTTATATTGACTCTTGATAGCCTCCCATATATAATAAATCATAACCATTTTATATTCTTAAGTTCAGTTAATAGAAGCCTTTTTATTAATAATACTTCCAGTTAGTATCTCTTCTTCTAGATAGAAATAATGGATTTGATGCTGCTTTAAGTAAAACATTTCTATGTTTCATCTTAGATTCTTGAAAAAAACTGTATTTTTTCTAATTCTAATTCCTGTGGCAATTTTTGCACCAAATCATTAAATAAATCACTTGAAAATAATAATAACCTTATACAGCTGGCAACAAAGCACCAGTAGTAGATCTTAATGTTCACTTGTAAATCTGATTTTGCTCTCTGCTAATCTTCATGCCTAGAAGAATATTAGGTGTTCAACATGCTTTGAATGAATATAGAACCACTTTTAAAATTTCCTCTGATAAAGAATTTAGAAGTTAAATGTAACCTTTTTAAATGCCACTCACTGGGGTCTGAATGTCTGTGTTTCCCTAAAAATTGACATGTTCAAATTTTAACCCCCAAGGTGATGATATTAGGAGGTAGGGTCTTTTGAGAGGTGATTAGGTTAGGAGGGCAGAGCCATCATGAATGGAATTCGCACTCACATAAAAGAGGCCTCTCACCCCCTCTGTCATGTGAGAATGCAGCAAGAAGGGTCTGTCTATGAGGAAATGGGCCCTCACCAGACACCAAATCTGCTCATGCTTTGATCTTGAAACTCCTAGTCTCCAGACTGTGAAAAATAAGTATTTATTGTTTATACGCCATCACTTTACGGTATTTTTGTCATAGCAGCCAGAACCAACCAAGATAGCAATCAACATTTAAGCCTCTAAATTTGAAAATTAATGAAGCATTAAAGAACAAATCTTAATGCCTAAAATTTCTTTCTTTAAAAGCATCAGGTCTGCTTTTACCTTGGTACCTGCCCAGACTCCTTGGTTGTGAGACTCTGTTGGCTCTGACGATGTTTGTGACAATGGGGAAACAGTCTTGAACAGGCAGGAGCACTATAGGTAAAGGAACAGAAAATGGGGGGCAGGGAGATGTTTCAAAAAAAGAAACCGAGTGTTTATTTTTTGACCAAAATTGTCAAAATTATCAAAATCAATTCCCTACTTTGATTTTAATCAAATAACTTTAAGCTTCTAGTTAACAGTCCCCATGCAAAAAAAATTAAACAATCTAAACATAATGCCAATTAATAACTATTTCTTTTGAATAAAGAGAAAATAATGTCCTTAAATCATTGAAATAAAATTTCCACAAGAAAATATCAGCTCCTTAGATGTAAAAATATTTCAGTTTACTCTGCCATTTCTATATTCAGAAAAAAAAAAACCCTATGAGTATGGTAGATGACATTGGAATGTCTGGGGAGAAGCTCTTCTAGAATAACGAATACCACGTTGTAGCCCTGTAATCATCATGCTCCTCTTGGCGATAGCACATCTGCAGGTCCCCTTCCATGATACAGTAGGTTTCAGATCAGGAATTCATTATAAAGAAAAGTGGGAAATGAGTGCAATACAAACTTCTAAACCCACTTATTTCACTTTCTTAATTCACTATATTTTTTGGATAAATGGTTTCTTTTTTTAATAATAAATTATTTATTTAGATACTTGATATTGCCATTATATATCCAAATATTGAGGTAAAATACATGTCACCTTCAAAACAAAAATTCAAATTTACTACATTGTCTCTATTTCACATAAAAGTGGCAGTCTCCTCAGTTGTCCTTACTGTTTACTTTCATGCAAAAACTTCTGTTACCTTTGGGTTTTATTACTTTATCTTGTGGAATCTATACTCCATCATCCAGGATGAGAGCTAATCTTGTGTTAGTGAGTAAATATAGTAGACTTCATTTTCCTGTTTATATTTTTATACCTCTCAAGAGAAAAACATTCTTAAATATATGCCAAATTATGTTTTGTGTCTTTCCTTCATGTTTTCTTCCATTCATTCTTCCAATGCCAGCTTCAGTGACACCTTCTCTGTAAAACTTTCCTTGCCCAATCCCTCTGAACAAGAGTTAAGTATACCATGGAAAGATACTTAAATTTCAGTTGCCCCTTTTATCACTCTCTCTTCTAATCTGTTGCAACCATTCATTCTCCAGAGTCCTTTCTATTAAAGGCTGTGCTCCTGGGGGACACATATTCTGGTTACCTGGCACAATATCTGAGCGCTCAGGAGCTACTTCTTGGATTATTTCAGTCCTGCTATAATAACAGTTGAAATTCTTTTATGTTACCTTTTTGAGACCTCTGTCTATCCTTTGATAGGAAAATGTAAGCAGAGGTCTTGATCTTGTTTATATATGGACCAACTAAATTTTACTTGTTCATTTTCTGTAAGAAAACGTAAAATCCCATACGCTTTTGTTTTTCCTTCCAGACAAATCGTCCTTAGCTTGAATCATTTAATTGATCACTTAGGGAAAGAGAATTAGCTTTAGAGCCAGAAGGTCTTTCTTAACATCCTTTATCTAAATCTAAAATAGTGATGCTGCTACCTATCGCTCAGCTTTGTTGTGATTATCAACAAAGATAACATCTGTCAAGCACTAGGAGTAATAGATGCTCCATACATTTTCCCCAACCTCTTCTTTCCACTTTCATCTTGGTGCCTTTAAGACATCCTTTATGGACCCTTTGAACAATAAACAAGTTCAAATAGGAAACAGCAATTAAAACCTTACTCTTTGAAGAGGCACCATGCAACGGCATAGAGGCACATCACAAAAAGAACTCCCGTTAGAGTTAGTACTGAGGGAATCCAGTTATCAGGGCTCCAATAATATGAAATCTTTATTAAGACAGAAGTAGTAATCTGAGAAATACAATAAATATTTATTAAGCATTAATCACAGTGCAACAGACAAAAATATGAAGAAGTATATGCTGAGTAGAATTTCCTGCACATATCACTTTGCTGCTTCTTAGTTTATTAAGATTATTACCAGATACATGTTGAATAATTAAAAACAAATACAGAAAGTTATAAGGCATAATAAACTGAAACCACTTTCTGCCACCAAAAACAAACAATTTTTTTTTTTTTATTAGAAGCAAATGTCTTTGTTCCTAATATTGCCTTTGGCCAGAATCCTCTTTCCTGTCTTGCCCTTTCAGTGAACATTTGTTCAGTATCAGGGTTATCCTCCACTACTGCTTGTGCAAGAAGTTTGACTTTGGGATAGAAATTACTATACCCACACCCTCTTTGCTCATACCTACAGTAACATCTAGAAAACTCTGCCACATTTACTTCCTTTAATTGGTTCTTCCTACTAGGAAACAAGCTATGAAACAAGGACTATTCCTTGCTCATCTTTGTGAATTCTCTACAGTTCTTGGCACAGAGAAGACATTAACGAGTGCTGGCTAAATGACAGATAGAATGAATCAGCAAGTTGTTTACAGGGCAAAGCATTATTGCAAAAATGAGTTAGACCACTGTTGCCCTTTCCTACTTCCTATTATAAAAGCACAAAAAGTTTTTTTTTCCTGGATGAGTTCCCATTATCATCTAAAGTATAAGCATTTAAGAAGCAAGTAATATAAAGTTCAATGTTGATTTTAAGTCCATGACTAAGCAACATTACATTTCCAGCAGATGGCAGCATAAGATAGGATAAGTTTGTGAACCCATGCAGTCCGTGTGCCATTTCTTAAGGCAACATAATTCATAGTGCTAGGTTCACAGAAATAAAAAAGGGAGAAAACAGATCTTTGCAAATAAGGATCAATAAATAATGGTGGTAGCAGAAATAGCACTACTTATACAGCTCAGTGAGAGGATTTCTGATTACTTTGTGCAAATTTGGTAGTTGCTGAGATCAAGTATTATATGACTAAACATTTTATTTTATACCACAACAATGTGGGCATGCCTGGACAAAGAAAGATCAAGAAATCAGACTAGGTTTTAGCAATATCAGTTGAAATACCATGGCCTTGTTTTCTCAGATAAATAACTATGCTGTATTTCCAAATGATAAATAGACCAAAAGGATGACAGGCATTTTGATTGTCACTGAATCACCTAGCTATATTTTCAGCTCATTAAGAAATAATTACCCAACTAAGCACATTTGGGAAGAATACCACTGCTAATGTAAGGAAAAAGACCTTTAATAGTCTACACCTGTTAAACTTGTTTTCTCGTTTTTTGTTTTTTTTATAATATATTTTTTTTTAATTTCAGCATATTATGGGGGTACAAAAGTTTAGGTTACTTATATTGCCCTTGCCCTCCCTCCCCCCCAAATCAGAGTTTCAAGCATGTCCATCCCCTAGACAGTGCACATCGCATTCATTATGTATGTATACACCCATCCTCTCCCCGCCCCACATCTGCCCGACACCCGATTAATGTTATTCCTGAATGTGCTCTTATGTGATGATCAGTGAAACCAATTTGATGGTGAGTACATGTAGTGCTTATTTTTTTATTCTTGGTATACTTCACTTAGTAGAATGGGTTCCAGCTCTATCCAGGAAAATACAAGAGGTGCTATATCACCATTATTTCTTATAGCTGAGTAGTACTTCATGGTATACATATACCACATTTTATTAATCCACTCATGTATTGATGGGCCCTTGAGTTGTTTCCACATATTTGCAATTGTGAATTGTGCTGCTATAAACATTCGAGTTGGTGTCTCATTTTTTAAGTCTGCCTTCCTGCCTTCTCTCCTTCTTTTCTTCCTTGCTCCTTTCCTCTCTCTCCCTTCCTTCCTCTCAACAAATATTTATTGAACAGCTACAATATTCCAAGAATCACCATATAAAGTAAATATAGAACCTTAAAACCCAAAAGGGTAGGGGGGTAGCATTTATTTAACAGCCACTGTGTGCTAGGATTGGTGCTGAGCTTTTTAGCTATATAATTTCAGTTTTTCCTAATGCTCATATTAAAAGAAATGTGTTCACTACCACCAATTTACAAAGGTGGAACTGAAGCTCAGGGAGGCTCTGTATGTTACCTAAAGTTACATGGCCACTAAGTAGCAGAATTGGTGTTCACATATATAGATTAGTAGACCAAGATACCTCCCCCAAAATGAGGATATTTGAGAGTTTTGAGGAAAAAATTCAATTTCTACATCAAGAGGTGATGGCACCATTTTGTAAATCACCATAGCTTTCATATAAAGGTAATTATAATTTTTTTCCATGATAATTTATCTGTATAGAGCCAATTAAAAGCACTTAAAAATTGCTTAGAGGTTAGATGAAAGAATCGTCTTCACTTCTACTTCACTTGCCTGACAAACAAGGGTAGATTTCCCAGCTTCTTTTTTCTCTTTGTTTCCTCTCTCTTATATACACACAAAGAAATATCTAAAGCTTTTATTTAAAAAAACAGATTTTTTTTTCATATTTCAAAGTCTAAGATAAGTCAGGATGTTACTTTTTTCCAGTAATGATATAAAAAGAGCAAAATCTTTCTACAGGGATTAAATACAGTATTAATGGTTTATATTTATATATAACATGTTTATTACAAGAGCTTTCATCTCTTGTTTCATTTGATCCTTACAACATTCTTTATGGAATATATGAAGCTATTCTAATCTCTTCAGTAATCCATGTACACAGAGTAAATATTTAAGTAAGTATTATGTGCAGGCTGGACTCTCTCGATTATATCCTTTTTAAATCGGTGATTTCAAACATTTTTCAAGAACCAAGTTTGGAGGTTAGCATTTGATACTCTAAGTGCTTCCATAGCTTATTCCATGATCACCTTATGTTTTAATTGCTTTTAAATTCTTTAAAGTCCCCACTAGGTAGTAATCATGAGAACAAGGGCATTTGCTCTTGCCTCATTTCTGGCAATAGCTTCCTGACTGGACCTGCTGTCTCCTGTCTCCTCATCGGCATTCTACCCTCCATTCTGCTGCTCTAGTTTTAATTGTGCAACTATTCATTTACATTTCCTAGGACTCTAACATGGCTTTGTGTTGTCTGTATACCAAAGTCTAAAATCCATGGTATCGACTCTAGGCTTTCATTAATCTATCTAGTACTATGGTCCCCAACCCCCAGGCTGCAGACCAGTACCTGTCCTTGGCCAGTTAGGAACCAGGCTGCACAGCAAGAGGTGAGCAGCAGGTGAGCCACCAAAGCTTCATCTGTATTTACAGCAGCTCCCCACGCTCACATCACTAAATAAGCTTTGTCTCCTGTCAGATTAGCTACAGCATTAGCGTCTAACAGGAGCTGAACCCTACTGTAAACTGCACATACAAGGGATGTAGGTTGCACACTCCTTATGAGAATCTAATGCCTGATGATCTGAGGTGGAGCGGAGGTGGTGACGTTAGCTCTGGGAAGTGGCTGCAAATACAGATTATCATTATCAGAGAGGTCTGACTGCACAATAAATGTAATGTGCTTGAATCATCCCAAAACCATTCCCCTCGCCCAACCCTGGTCTGTGGAAAAATTGTCTTCCATGAAACTGGTCCCTGGTGCCAAAAAGGTTGGGGACCTCTGACCTAGGAACTCTACCTTTCTGGCCTCACCTCTGGCTAGCCTTCCTCACATACTCCAGACACACTTGGTTTCTCTGCTTTTAAGAATAGACGGTGTGTTCTCACAACCATGTTCCTTGATTTCCACCATTTCTAAGTGTCTTTGCTTCTCACTCTATCCATCAAAGGCCTACATAAAATTCAAATACCTCTTCTTGGAATTTCTCATGTTCTTCAAGCCAGAATTTGCTACATTGTCTGTCCTGCATTTATTTACTCTTCCTTTACTGTACTTGTCAAAACAACTTGTAATTTGATTAATTGGAAATAAATCTCTATACTTCATATGGCTTATAAGCCTTTGCATGACATGATCCCCTGCCAATTTCCTCACCTTATTTCAATATCTTTTTTCCAACTCACTGTCCATAATGGTCAGAAGATTCCCCAACCCCCAACCATTTTTCTGTCTCTTTGCTAGTCTTTCTGGTTCTACCACTAAGTTTGTGACCTTGAAAAAGTTATTTAAGCTCCTGGTGCCTCAGTTCTCCTTTGTAACATGGACAAAAATAGTAGATACTTCGAAGTAGATTAAATCAAATAGTTTTTAATGTGAAAATTTTATGTATAAATAAATTTATAAACATAATTTCCTTGACTAGGTAGAAAATTTTGTTCAAACAGTAATTGAATTCTTTCCTCCCAAGGAAGAATAATAAAATTTGGTATAATTATTGCATCCTAAAATTTCTGAAAATGATTTCACATCATGTATATATATATCACTGTGTAAACTATACCTTTTTAATAGTTACTTTTTAAAACGTAGGTTGAAACTCTTTTTTTTATGGCTTACAGGTTTGCCTTAGCAGAAAATATGAAGATACTTATACTTGGAAAATTGAGCAGTTACTCATCCCTGTCATGAACATGAGGAGTGATGAAATAAATGGCTAAGGATTGACAGGACACTGTTTTTTGTATGTCATCAGACATTTATCTCCCCATTAGGTAAATCACAAGTGAAAACAAAAGAATTTTCCATCTGTCATTTGGTCATGCACTAAGCTTCTTACAGCTGTGCACAGTTAATTTGGTTTGATTCATAACCTTAATTACTTAACTTGTTATATTTTACAGGAAAGACAATACTAATAATCTTCCTTGTCATGAAATCTTTCGTCAGTGGGTATTACAGTCACAGCAGATGTGCAAGCCTATAACCTAGCAGAACACAATTTATATTATTTCTACTGGCTTTTAAATTATTACATTTAATTCTCACTGGAAGATTTTTTTAAAAGGTTGTAATTAAGACATTCTCATTCAAGTTTGTATAATGACTGCTTCTCATACTGTATCTCAAATACTTCAAGTTAAATTCCCACTAGACTTGTATAGAAAATATTAAGTAATTTTTAGTGCTAAAACACTGCTAATTTAAGCAGAAATGCTGGTTTTGTCCTTTTGCCAATAAAATTGTTATAAAAATTAATGAATACTATCAAACAAATTTTATGAAATATTAGTGTTATAAAAAAGAATGACAACTTTGTTTTTTTCCTTAGTGCAGGCTGCAAATGAGAACTGGAGGTTTGGTAACCATATCAGCAATCACTTATGCCTAATGTTTTCTAACAATCTATTTCTGTGCTTTCAATAAATTAATAAACGTAAGATAACTGATACAATGCTACTAATTATTACTCACCTCCTATTTTCTGGGCACTTCACCAAGAGAGGCTTCACAAGTAACTTTTAATAATTCCCATCGACAAATTAGAAACTGAGGCTCAAAGGTGATATGTAACCACCCAGGTTTACAGTTATCCAGTGGAAGAGCTGGGATTCAAACCAACACCCGTCTCATTCCCACTGCCGCACTCTTTCTGTTACATTACTTGTGCCTTAAGAGTGCTTGCTGTGGATGTAAACACTGCTTTGACAGAGTCTGTGTGAAATTACATTGTTTCCATTTATTTCATTTGAAACTTTACTTCCCTTTGACTAGAAGGCCTGCTCATACGTATGAATGAATTGGATATAATTAAAATTTTTAAAGTGAATGTTGTCAAAAGTTTTTTCTTATTACAGAAATGTTAAAACTCCTTTTTTAAACTATAATATTACTCCTAGAGCTTCTTTTCATATACTAGGTGGTAATTCAATTAACATATCATATAAATGAGAGAATTTACAAAAAAGAAAAAAACATGGAAAATTATTTAAAAACTTAAAGACAGAAAGTTAAAGTAATTAATTGCACAGCTATCATTTTTCTAGAATGAAAGATGAGATCATTATCAAGAAGAGATGTAGGAAAGTAAAACAAAATGGTCTAAAATAATTTTTTAAATCTCTTTGATCAGTGATTTGTCTTATTTTGATCATCCATATTTTAACCCTTGAATTCCAGAGGATTTCCTTTATATTTTGTAATATATTAAATACACTATTCGTTTCTAGTTTATAAATAACTTTTAAAAATGAATTTACTATGCTGATTACAAGTTCCAAAAAATTATACTCCATCTTAAAATGAAATAGTATTGAATTTAATATCAATGTATTAAATGTGAAAATATGTGACAAGTTATATGAAAAAAATTCAGAATCTGCATCCTGAACTGAGCATTGCCTTATACTTGTACTTTTGTCTACCCTTTTTTGTTTTTAAAGTTTGATTCCACGTTCTTCATAGATATTCATATGTAGTTGATAGTTATAAATAATTTAAACTGAAGAAGTTACCATAACTTTTAGGATTTCTATGTAGGAAATTTAGTATATGTGACAAAATACAATCTTAATTTTTTAATGGAGTAAAAGGGACATTTATTTATGACAGTGTTATTTCATAAAGCATATAACCCACCAATCAAGAGACTAATATAAGTAATGTTCTCTTTTTAATAAAATAAGACACTATTTTCATTAAAAATAAACTCTAGATATTCTGTTGAATAACCCAGGAAGAATTACCTGTGTACCTTTAGGCAATAGAGTAATCAAGTGGAATCAAAAAAGGAAATTATATATCAACTGTACAATATATAATTTGCTTATGAAATGACAGGCCAATATATGTCATGCTGGTTTTTTTATCCTTACCTACACATTTTAAAATAGCTCCTTCCATAACTCTTCTCAGTGATTCTGTATCTCTTTCCTTTTGTGAGTCAGAAGGACACAAAGTCCAAAATAAGTGAATGTAAAATGTGATTCTCACTATTTATTCATGGAGCTTGTTTCTTATAGAGTGGTTAAATGTGACATAATACACATCGAAATAAAAACTCAAAACAGTTACATAACTGATGTCCCTTCTCAATAGAAAATTAAATATTTTGAGGGTCACCAAGAGACTTTACTCCCAAGCCACATCTGAAAATAGAAGAGTGACTTAGCCACTTAGTTTCCATGTCTGTAACTTAAGAAGAATAATTAAATAGTTTATTGACAGAGGTTGAGCAGCAGAATGATCCAAGATATGTAGCAAGAATTTTCATCTCCCCCCAATAAGTCCAAGGAGACTTTTACTGTTGTTTCATCCAGGGGTAAATATAATACATACATCATATCTCATCATACATCTGTCCTGTGTGCTCTGTTACCGCAGATGAAAATGGGCATGCTTCCCTCTCATATGTTTCCTCACAGCCTCTCCAATTTCAGGCCCACCATAAAGGCATTATATTCATCATCATCAACCCATTACATCAATGTCTCTTTACTGATTTATTCTTAGAAATAATTTGAGATAAGAGAGGCAGCTTTTTTGTAATTCTTCTGCAACACTTAAAAAGTTATAATTTAATATATTTTTCTTTTATGCCTCACACAAAAATGGTGTAAATCAATGTTGGATGTTTGGGGAATTTATGTTTCCTTAAAAAGCATACAAGAATTAATCAAGTTTAAGAAATAAAGAAATAGTGGTATAGTGGAACAAACATGTCCTCTGAAAACAGATATATCTAATATGAAATTATGACTTTTACTCAATTTTTTGTTTGTCTCAGAGACAGAGTCTTGCTCTGTCACCTCAGCTGGAGTACAGTGGTGCAACTGTTGCTTACTACAGCCTTTAACTTCTGGGTTCAAGCAATCCTCTTATCTCAGCCTCTCAAGTAGCTGCAACTAAAGGCATGTGCTATCACACCCAGCTATAATATATATATATATTTTTTTAGAGATGGGGTCTCACTATTTTGCCCAGGCTGGTCTCAAATTCCCAGCTTCATGTGATCCTCCTGCCTCAGCCTCCCAAGTCACTGAAATTACAGGCATGAGCCATGGCACCCAGCTAGGTTAATTTCTCTTTGGAATGATGCTGCCTAGTTAGTACAGTTGCTATAAGGACTAAAAAAAAATACCTTAGAGAAGCTTATGGCATTCAGTAGGCAATCAATTTGTGACCACTATTACCACTACTACTATGTTCTATGTTGCTATTTCAATCTTCTTATTAGGAAAAGACAATGAACAACAAGAGAAATTTAGTTCAGCTGATAGAGTCATCGGGTAACCATAGAAATGCCACAATGAGTTCTACTTCTGCTATGGCTGATAAGGCAGAGTGGATGTTAAAACATAGCTCACAGCAAGTAATATATTTCCCTAATCTCTCCTGTACTTTTGCATAGATATAAAAGTGAAAATTAGACTCAGGTTAGCAGAAAGTGCTGGTGGCTTCCATGGGTACTCTGAACTCTAAAAAAATATGGCCCTATCATACATAGCATTTGCTAATTCTTCTTAAATCTTCTTCTTACCCACTTTAAATTTTTTCTGCTTTTCTACATCTATTGAAGAATAAGATAGGTCCAATAATGTGCTGGTAATCCAACTCTTAAAAGGCAAAATAAAAAAAAAAACTGGTATGTAATATTTGCCAATTTTCATCCAATTTTTATGGTCCAAATATTCCCACCATGACCTATTTCAGGCTACTAAATGCCTAACAACCAGACTACAGAATTTCTGAATATGTAACAATAGTCTCTAATTGGCTGGGGTGAGCCAGCTGCAACATACCATTGTTCCAAATTTCACCTGAAAGCAAAGTCCCAGGAATATTTGATTGTAAATTATCTTATTTGGTATATGATAGTAAAAGTCTGGTCTTTGATGAGTCAAAACCAGAATTATAAAAGTAATGTGTCTGTGCAACGAGCACCACAGTGGAGAAAACATATAAGGTTACAAAGATATAAACCCTCAGTGTCTCTAAGCAGCCATAATACCTTTAGGATTAGTCTTTAAAGTTCAAACTAAGTGAAAGGCACTAAAAGATTCCAATTTTCTCACTCTATGTACCTAATGCCTTTTTCAGTTCTTTACTGATAGGTTAAAACTCTTTTCATTTTACTGATATATATAGATCATGAAATATGGATGGGTAATCATGATGAACTGATGAAGAGATTAGACATTCTCCTTTCTACTCTTTTACCCAAGTACAGCTTATGTTGAAATCAGAGTAAAAACATAGCTATAAATTAGGATGATTTAAAGTTTCTACCATCTTCCATATTGTCAAAATGGACATCAGTTCTGAAATTTTTATTATGGGCTCAATTTGCTACATACGGATAGTTTCAGGAATTCTGATTCATAATTCTTTAGGGATTATATTTGCAGGAAACGGTGTCTAGCCAGTTACCTCATTGTCTCTTTAGCCAATCTGGACTCAAATTGGAAGGGTTTAATTCAGTTCATGAAACATGACTGAGTTTCTTTCTTCTTTACCTGCCCTGAGAGAGACCTCTGAATAATCAGGTATGGGTTCAAAGGCCAAGGTCAATCAGGAGACAATTTACAACAGTTCTGTTTATTTTACTTAGCCTAGGGTTGGGCTTATTTATTATTAGCTTATTTAACTAAGTCATTCTACACTTAAGATAAAAGATTTCTTTCTATTCTCTTTCCTATGCTTCAAGGTATTATTTTACTTATTCTAATGTCTATCAGAGTATGCTAATGTAAAGTTTTCTCTATAGCTGTATGTCAATGGCTTATTTTGCTATTTACTTTATATTTTACACTTTATACTTTGTAATAGAAATATAGTTAGCTCATAGAAACATTTTTTAAAAATTCAGAAGCACTGATAAACTCACGTTTTTAGACAGGGTTTTATAACCTGGGTTCCATGGATGGGTTTTACAAGTATCTAAAATTGAATATAAAATTGTGTATATATACACACACACATATATATATGTGTGTATCATTGTTCTGGAGAGAGAGACCATAGCTTTCATCAGATTCAGACATAGTTCATGCCCTTCTCCTCCTCCCAATTAAGAATTATCACATACCTTTCTTGTAACATATGGTATTGATCTTTGATTTATCAAGTACCATACTTGGCATTGTAAAAATGCAGAGGTCTTTATTGAATGCCTTCAGTAGATTACAATTTATGGGATGCTGTATATTTTTTTCAAGAGCCTAGAAGAAATTTTTCTTTAAAAAATCTACATTTATAGTGAATTTCATGCTGAAGATGTCTCCTATAATATTTATAATATAATTGAATTTATTTTTAATTATTCTGACCTTTTCATTATTGGGGCATTATCTCTTTAAAACTCATAGACACACATTGTTAGCAGTCTGGCTTTAAGAATGTTATGCTTTTAGAATGGGCTTTTATAGTTATATTTTAGAAGCAGATAAAATTCTGGCAGTATACTCTAACCACTTAGAAATGTTTTTTAAGTTTTCATATCTCATTCAACATTCTAAATAGAAAGATCTGCTTTGTAATAATAATAAAAAGATATGGTCTGTAATAATAATGGCTAAATCCTAAGAGAAATTCTCTTTCTCATGATATATTGTAAATATACATATTAAAATGCATCAATTTTAAGCAAAATAGATGGTGACTTCTACTGCTTATGTGTATTTTAGATGTAGCAGTTTATCTTCACGTCAAGCATCATTGTCTTGTTTTAGGATGTAACTCTTTTATCTGCATTATTAAAATAAGCTCCTAAATGGTTTTGTGGACATTTCTTTCTCCATCCACCAATATTCCCTTCATGTTTTCTCCATCATATTCTAAAATCTTAGAAATATCTGATCCTGTCACCCTTCTCTTATAATCTCTCTTTAGATCCTCCCTGATTGAAAGATAAAGTCCATATTCCTTACGGTGGTATACAGACTTCTTCAAATTTATGATTTAATAATTTTCCACTTTCTGAACATGAATGTTTACTATGTAAGCCACTTCTAGTTGTATATTCCATTATTTATAACTACAAGGTTTTTCTCTGACTTATTCAACTTTGTATGCCAACAACTAGCACAAGGTTTAGCCAAACAATTGGGAAATAGATAGCTGGAGACACAGGTGATCTTTACTGGATAATTTTATAACGTACTCTGATATAAATAATAGCTAGTCAGTGATACATTTAATAAACCTTTGGAAATAGTAGCTTTCTAAAGGCTGTCTTAAAATATATGGGTGTTTGTGTGTATGTTTACTCACTCTCAAGCAAGTGAAAGTTATAATCTATTTGGGTATAATTTCCCTTTTCTACACAACGGAAAAGTTGAACTACAGAATTTCTAAGGTTACCTCTGGTTTGATTATACTTTCTGCAAAAAGAGGCACATATTATTATATCTCCCTGCAGAGATGTGTGTATTATATAAGTATGCATACAAACATAAAAGCTGGTATGGCTTATCAAAAAAAGCAAAGACCATTTGCTACAGTCTTTAGTAATAAGTTCATAAGTCACAGGTTGGTAATCATTTCCAGACAGCATTAATTGGCCTGCCTCTTTTAGCAAGCCTAATGTAGTTTGCCAAAGGAAGTAAATAGATTAAAATACCACTTAGCTCAACTACAAATTTAAGAATGCTTTCACATCTCGCTGCAGAATTTGTTGATTTTCTCTATTATGTCTTATTATAATGCCTTCTACTTTGCTATATTTTGCTTTATTAATCGGATATCTGGGTGGTAGAAATCCATGCGATAACATAAATTAGGAGATTTCCCCAAGCCCCCACAGTGGTAGAGGCTAAAAATGATCTCTCCCAAAGGAGAAAGATCCAACAGAGAGGACTGACTCAGAATAAAGAGGCGAGGTTCATGTTGAGCCAGAAATGAAAAACAGTACATTTTAACTGGTTGGAATTCCACTATAATATCTTACAATATTAACAACAATATAACTCGGCCTTTGGCAATATTTACCTGACTTACATAATGATTTCAATACATAGTTGTGGAATGTGAAAGACAGTTTTATGGTCACATGCCCTGGAGTGGGAAGAGAGACTAAGTACTAATTTACTGATGAGAAGAACATTCATGCTAATCGTAGATTATAGGGTTTGACTATATAAAATGTATGACTAAAAGCTCCAAGGTAGATAACAAAGTTTTAATGAAGCACTAAATAAGAGAGACTATTTTATCTTTGAGGGTTATTTGGTGAACAATTTATTGTATTAAATACTAATAGCTTAACAGAGTACATGAGCATCTCAGATTATTTCCCTTTCTATTATTTTACAACTGTTTTTTCTAATACCTAAGACATATAAAGCATTAAAAAATACAATAATCTATAAGATTCCTATCACACAATCTCAGTAATTGTCAATTTATTGATAATCTCAATAATTGTCCAGTTATATTGAATCTATACTCTTAGTTACTGTCTACCCCAGATTATTCTGAAGCAAAAGTCCTATCATTTCATCCATAAATAAGAAGTTCTTAATTCCAACAGTCATTCTCAAAAATTTTTTATGACTAATATCTTTGTGTGTCTCATTTAAGAAATCTTGCCTTACCCTGAAATTATTTTTATTCTTTCTAAAGTTTAGTTATTTTCTTTATTTTTTCAATTTAAGTCTATAATTCATTCAGACTTGATTTAGGTAGGGTATTGTTTCTACTTTGTCTATACTCATATCAATTGCCTAATATAATTTCTTGAAGCTATCATCCTTTACCATTGCTCTGTGTTCCACTTTGGCATATATCAAAGGTCCACATGAACATTCACAAGAGTTGATTGTATATTAGGCTATAAGGCAAATCTAAACAGATTTCATTTGATTAAAGTCATGCAGATTATAATCTCAGATCCTAAATAATTATACTATAAATCAAAATAGCTAACTAGAAAATTCCTCATATCTTTAGAAGTTAAGGTAATAGAGAATATTTGGAAATAAACGAATAAAAATACTACATAATAAAACTGTGAGATGACATTAAAACAGAACTGAAGGCTATATATTTGCACCTAAATATATTTTTGCTGGGTATAGAATTGTAGGTTAGCAGTTATTATCTTTCAGCAACCTGAACATTTCAATTTTTCTAGTTTCCATTATTTCCATTATAAAGTCAGTTGTTATGTGACAATTCTTTCAAAGGAAATTTTTCCCTTTTTTTGACTGATTTTAATATTTTTTATTATATTTGGATTTTACATAGCTTTTCTATTTTGTGTTTAGGTATAGATTTCTTTTCATTTTTTTTCTCCTAGGGAATTGTGGGACTTTCTCAATATATGGTTTGATATCTTTCAGCAATTTCAAAAACATTTAGACACTACCTCTCTCCCTCTCTCATCTCTCAAATTAAAATAAACTACCTCTGCTCAATCTCATTTTTATGCCTCCCCCCCCACTTAGTATTTTCCATCATTTTTGTATGCCCATTTCTCATTCTGGGTAATTTCTTATGACCTATCTTTAGTTATTAATTACCTCTTTAGCTGTTTCTAATCAGCCATTAAATTCATCTATCAACTTCTAATTTCAGTTATTGTGTTTTTAATTTTTAGATATACTTGATATATTTTCAAATATTCTCTGTTACCTGTATAGTCTCCAGTACCTAACCAAATTTCAAACTTGGTTTCTATCTTTTGACTTAATAAGCCTGATTATTTTACAGTTTGTGTTTGATAATCCATTACTTATAGTTACCGTGTTTCTGTTTCTGATATTTGTGGTTCTATCACTTCTCAGTTAGGTTATAGTATCTTATCTTCTCACGTGCCTGGTTATATTTAATCATATGGCACATCCACTGTACTGGAAAATTGTTAGAAATAATCAGAGGCCTAGAATATCATTACTATTCCCCAGAGAGAATTTTAATTTGCTTCTACTAGGCACTTCAGAGAATTACCAGTCCTATACCACTAATCCAGTTTGTCTTCTTTGGATCGAGGATATTCAAATTTATATAATAATGATATTATATAACTATAGCAAAACTTTTTCATTATGATGTCAAGCAATGGGAGAAATTTTTTGCAACTTTTAAAAGAAATAGCTATATTAACTCAAATATCTTTCATTGGATTAGCCTTGTTATAAAGAGAGCATCGTAATGTTAGTGACGGCATGGATCTGAATACCCACTTGGCTGTTTAAATTTTAACTATTTTAAATCAAACAACATATTCCACATACACCAAGGCTATTATATCATTGATTTTCTCTTTCTTTGCACATTAGCAAAGTTTGTCAAGCATTATGAGTCTATCTTGCCTGATACGAAGCTGTTATAACTTCCTGTCTACTCTAATCATCTAAACTTCTCACCTTTACAGTTAAGATATCCTATATGCTAATATTTTACATGTATATCATGAACTTTCTTTTTTCTGACACAAATATAGCCTCCAGCTTCACTGCCTTCTCACCCCATGATATATTCTTCCCAGAGTAATTTTACGCCTTCTTCCTGCAAAGTTTTTCTTCTTCTCTTTATGTAAAAAAATGAATATCTGTTCTTTAAAAACTACATTGTTATTTATGAAGAACTCATGGCCTCCCAGAGTAAATTTACCTTATTTTCAATTTTAAATTTACTTAACAATTACACTGTCATTTGACATGGTTTCATATTTATTTAAATTGTTCTAAATGTATTATGAACTAAATGTTTGTTTTCCCTCAAAATTTGCATGCTGAAATCCCTAACTCCCATGTGATGGTATTATGAGATGGGGCCTCTGAGAGGTGATTAGGGCACGAGGGTGGTGCCCTCATGAATGAGATTAGTGCCCTTATGAAAGGGCCCCAGAGAGCTCTCTAGCCCTCTTTCCACCATGCAGGGACACAGTAAGAAGATGGCCATCTATGAACCAGGAAACAGGCCCTTACCACACACCAAATGGGCCGGTGCCTTAATCTTGGACTTCTCAGCTTCCAGACTGTGAGAAATAAATGTTCATTGTTTAAGCCAAGCAGTCTATGGTATTTTTTTACAGTAGCTTGAATTGACTAAGACAAAGTATACATCTTGTCCTCCAGTGAAACTGTATGTTATTCAAGAAAATAAGCTTGTCAAATATTTTTAGAAGCCTAATATAGTGTTATGTACATAACAAAATTTTCATAAGTATTAATTTAAATAGAGTAAAGTATACTATGATAAGAATCAACAGAATTACTAAGAATTCTACACTAAATGGTAAAACGGCCTATAAAAATGATTAACATTGATATATTTACCTTGATTCAATATTAATGCCTAAGACCTATGATAATTTCTTCTTATTTTGGTGATGAGAATTCAAATGTATTAAAGTAACTGTTTAATTGATGTCTTTCATTGCCAAAACATAAGGATAACTCCTGTGAGAGTTCCCAAGCACTTTCTATGTTTATGACTAATTCAGACTACTTTAGAATTATATTTCATCACTAAGTACTTACTGTAGTTGTCGTAATTTTTGTGGAAGAAGTTGGCTGTGTTGTGGTCCAGGGAAAAACATGAATTATGATTGTTGTAGTGGTTGACAGCTGACTAGCTGTATTCCCACCTAATTCATCAGTAACTTCAATAAGTAGCTGGAAAGTCATAGGGTCCTGAATCCCTTGAAATACATCATACTGGAAATTCTGTGTGATGGCCAGAGATGGAGGATCAACACCCAGTCTCCGAAGTGTGAATTGATTATTTGTATTTCCTGGGAATGATGAGGAATAAAACAGAATAAAACTACATTATGGATTGTCATTTCTATTGTCTTGTTTAAGGTTTTATTTAAAAGCATGCTTCACGATAATATATTTCCAACAGTTACAAAATATCTCACATGGGTATCTTGTAAAATAGTATAGAAGTGACATTTTTGAAATCATATGTCTTACCTCCTACAATTGAATAGCTCAGATGTTCCTGTGGAGAATCTTTGTCTGAACAGTTGAGCTGAACAAAAGGAATCTTAACAGTAGAATAAATTCCAGTTTCCAAATGTGGTGGATTGCACACAGGAGGCTCATCATTCACATTCTATGATACAAGAATGTTATTTATTTTCATTTGTCTTAAAAATTATGCCATGTTTAATAAATTATTTATCTAATTTTTATGATGCATTATTTTCATATTCACAGTATTGCTCATTATTTATTGCTCATCATTTAAGACTCATCTTGAAGAATATATTTGAGTGTTTCTTTCATCATATATACTTTCTTATTTGGGGTTACCCAGAAGTTAAGTCTACATTTTATTTTCAATTTTATGAATGAAAAACAAATTATTATTTAATAGACGTCAATTTCCCACGTAATATTGTTAGGACAAGTAATCAAGGCATGCATGAGATTACTGAAATTTAAAATTAGAAACACAATGTTATGGCATTATTAACCTTATTATTAATTTTATAGAAAACGGTAATAATTTCCCTTTATTCCAGACTATATATATGCCATCAAGTCTCTTTAACAATTCATCAGAAAGTGTACTCACTACCTAAAAGAAAGCATATTTCACTATTGGACAGTTTTACTTGTTAGAAACATTTACTTTTAATGGTCTCTAGTATTTTTTTGCCTGTAAATTCAGCCTTGTTCTAAAGAAATTCACAATCTAGTAGGGCATGTGATTTACATTTCAAATGTGATGATGTCAGCAATTAGATTGAAAGGAATTATATTATCTCTGGGAATGTTTGAATTCTAAGGCTCTTTGATTCTATAATCTAGGATATAAACTGATAAACTACTTGCCACCATCTCCCTTTTCCCCGTAATAAACATTGCTAATCTATGAAAGTAACTGTTTAATTGATGTTTTTTATTGCCAAAACATAAGGATAACTGCTGTGAGAGTTTCCAAGTTCCTGAGTACTTTCTTCCTTTCTCCCTCCTTCCTCTCTCTCTCTCTCTCCTCTCTCTTTCTCCCCCTCCCTCTCTTTCTCTCTCTCTCTCTGTCCTTCCTTCCTTCCTTCCTTCCTTCCTTCCTTCCTTCCTTCCTTCCTTCTTTCTTTCTTTCCTTCTTTCTTTCTCTTTCCTTGACAAGATCTCACTCTGTTGCCCAAGCTGGGGTGCCGTGGCACAATCATAGGTCAATATAACTGGGTAGAGAACGAGTCTCTCTATGTTGCCCAAGCTGGTCTTGAACTCCTGCACTCAAGCAATCCTCCTGCCTTGGTCTCCCTAAACACTGGGGTTACAGGTGTGAGCCATATCACCCAGCCCGTTTCTTAAGTTCTTACTGTAGCTGTAGCTCCTGAAGAAGATAGACACAGTCTCAGAGTTATTTTCAAAGTAACACTCTAAGAAGACACTGCCAATTTTTCAGAATGGAAAGTGAAATGAAACCAATTTATGTTCTTGATTTAGGAAAATGAAGTGCCTATTTCAACTTATACTTTCCTTACTTTTCTTAGTAATACTTCTTGAACATTCTTGGCTCCCTGTATGAATAGTTTCTTAAAAGCCACTTGAGAGTGCAGAGCAAGTTCCACTGTCTTCACTTTTTCCCTCCATTGCAGATGCAGCTTGGTTTGTTCAATTGCCCACTGGAGGCCAGAAAGGGGCATTTGCTAAGATTTAAGCCCATTTTACTAATTCAGTACTGATTCCTTTAAAATAAAAGCCTCGTTAACCATATTTCCCTGAAAACAAATCATCATTAGTATTACTCTCACCCTCCAAGTATAGCTTAAAAAAGGGAAAGATATCTTCTTTCACAGTGTTTTTCATAGCTGCATTAGTAATAATACACAATAACTACAACTAATATTTATTGAATGCATAATGTGTTAGACTCCAATTTACCTGTGTGTGTGTGTGTGTGCGCATGTGTGTTATGTGTGTATATATATATACACATATGTATATATATACATATATATCTACATATATATATGTATATATATACATATATATCATACAATAACCCCATGAAAAATATCCTGTGGTGGAAAGTAAACACAGATGAAATAAAATTTTCAAGTTCAGACATAAATGAAGTGGTAGAATCAGAACTCCGGAATCCAAATTCTAACCTGAGTGCTCTCTTAATACTGCTTAATCATAATCAGAGTTTACACTATTACTACAATAGCCTACTTCTGTTATGTGTTCTTATAAAAAGTCTCTTTTACTCCTTAAAAGATATTCTGGGTAGTGTCAGTTCATTGAAAGTGGGCATGTCTCCATGTTTTAAATGATAGTTCAGTTTATATGCACCCTTAAACCTGTTTCAGTTCTAAAAAACTTATGGATTTTGTTTTATAACTTCTTGATAGTTAAGCTTAAATTTTTAATAAAATTATAAACACTTCCCTTGCTAATCAAATATTATTTTTTAAATTAGCCAAACATATTTTAAACATTTTAAATTGAAATGCTGGTTATAAACATTTTCAGATCAAATGTAGACATATAGGTTTGTCTATGAAAAGAAATGTCATTGCCTAGTACTCAGCCTAAATTTTCATTTTTTTTCTATTAAGTTTTTTTTTTATTTTAGTAGAAAGGAAAAATATATACATATATATTTGGATAAAATGCCTGTATAAAACCAGATACACAAAGGATATTGCACAGCACAATTCACAATTGCAAAGATGTGGAATCAACCTAAGTGCCCTTCAATGCATGAGTGAATAAAGAAAATGTGGTATATATGTACCACGGAGTAGTACTCAGCCATAAAATGGAATGAAATAATGTCATTTGCAGCAACATGGAGGGAGCTGAATACCATTATTCTAAGGGAAGTATTTCAGGAATGGGAAAACCAAACACCATATGTTCTCATTAGTAAGTGGGAGCTAATACACAGGTACCCACGGGCACAAAGCAGTATAAAAGACATGAGAAACCAAGAAGGAGGAAGGGCAGGAGGGAGGCTGTGGGATAAAAACTTACCTATTGAGTATAATGAACGCTATTCTGGTGATGGGCACACCAAAAGCACCGACTTAAGCATAATATATCCATGTAATAGAAACACTTGTACCCCCTTAATTAACATTGTGAAATTTAAAAAAGGGATATTAGAGGCACAAACAGAAAATCATTGCAGAAGTGGATAATCAATGGCTATAATAAATGAGGGGGAAGTTATTGTTAAGTTAAAAATAACTTTATTTTCATAAACAATATATAGGAAAATATATTACCTAACTTTGAAGCATTTCACTCTATAAAGGCATAAAATAGCATGTACAACCTCTAATGCTTTATTATGGAGATTCTGGCATCACTGCAAGGATAGTGTGAATTTACAAAGAGGGAACAGAATTGTTTAACAAGCACTTTACCATTATAACGACAAGAATTAAATGGTAAGGGCATGAGTTAATTATTGAGTTCAAACTACTCATGAATTTTCTTGTAAAATTTGTTACCTTTAAAAATTACTCCATCTATTTCATAAGGCATTAACAAGCCCAAAAAAAGTAAAAGCATTATTGAAAAAGAGAGGAGATAAGGACAAATATTCTTTAGAGACAAATCGTCTAAAGGTTTTCAAAATATATTTCTACGATTATTTGTAGGTTTTATTCATTGGTGGCTTCCAAGTTCATCTCTTAACATAGTTTTCCAGAGCTGTAATTTTCAACAATCTTTTTGCCATCTCTATTATGTTTTTGAACTGGGAAAATGTTGGAAGGAGGAATCTTTCCTTCTCCAACATCATTATGGTCAGCCTTTAAGCTAGTTCTTAACATTAAGCACAAGGAGACCCTGCCAATCTTGAATCATCAGTTCTTTATTTCTGAGGTGCTGTTTCTATGGCTTGGGATTTAATATTAATATATTATGCCAATGTTGCTTGCCAGAATTAATTTTGGAAAAAGACCATCATTCCTCTAACTGAATCTCCAAATACAATGTAATATAGCACATCCACATCTCTAAATGTTCCCGATTAAAATATTAAAAGTGTAACTGTTGGTTTATGGAAATTTGTTCAGTACAAAGCCTTCAAGAGAGAGAAAAACTAAGTTTTTAGCTACTTATAAACTTCGAAAAATTAGAATTGTTAAACTTCTGGAATGTTCATACTCTAAAATTTTGTTGCATGTATTTATCAACCAAATTTCAATAAAACAGACAATTTATCTGGGAAGTTCTTTTAAGCCTGTTCCCAATTAAAGAGAAAGAAATTAAGTTGGGATGGTCTTTAGGTAATAAGAAAAAGACATTTTCAATTTTTGTATTTTTACATACTTAGCTAAGATATTTAGTAAAGAAACCAAAGCTATCTATATTTTCTTATTTCTTAATTGATAAATTATTATTCTAAATATAGAAAGTTTAAGTCTTATATAATTTCTTATTTTTATTTTATATTCTAGAGATAGATTTTTTTAAGTGTAGAAGGTCTATCAATTGCTAACATACAAATAAGATAAACTTTTGGACAATTTGGGCAGCTGTGAGATATTTCTGTAATACAAATTGCAGTTAAATGAAAAATTATGCATGAAAACCAACTTAATAAAGTTAAGCCATTTTTTAATAATAACATGCTATGTTAACATGGGTACTATTAATATATACTGTTTCTTATTACCCAAAGCAGAGCAGTACAAATAAAATAATGAAACAGAACAATTTATTCTATAAGAGGAAATTTAGATCTTGGGTATCTATATATAGGACATTCTCTTGCAGGAATGTTTAGAGAAAGTGTGAGACTTTAATATTTAATGTAAAACGATAGCCAATTATTTGCTTGAGTATTCAGTGTCTGTAGGGAATTCATGGAGAGACAAACAGGGTTATATATCACCCATAATGTTTTAAAAATATTGGTTCTCACAGACTGACAAACTAAATAATGATAGTATTCAGGAAATGGAAAAGCTGTTTTGAATGTAACATTCTACAAATTATATCACATACAAGTTTGTGAAAAATTATTGCACTTTTTATTTTGGTCCCTACCTATATATTTACCCATCATAACAAAAAGAATGGAATCCTAAATTTACCAAATGGGGCAAATTTTCCATTTCATAAAATGATTAATTCTACTGAGAAATCACAATGTATTTCATATTATTTTAATTATATTTTACATAGAACTTCACAATAACAAACCCATCTTCAAAAGTAAAGCATACTTATACCTTATAAAGATTACAAATGCAATAATTTTTGAATTTAAACATTACTAATTTAAGATAAAATGATTCTTTAAATTTTGGCTAACATAAACTACTTTGCTTACATCTTGTTGAAATTGTTACTTAAACCGGGCAACTTCTATTATTTACAGTGATATACTGTTTTACTTTTAAGTAACACTTTAATAATCAAAGTTAGTATATGCCATAATGGCTAACCTCAAGGAGATTGTTTCTATTTGATAAGGTATAACTGGAAACATGAAACAGAAAGACTATGTGCTAACCCAAGTGTTACTGCTAAAGTTCAGAAGACACAGTGATAACAGTTGGGAAACATTTTATAGAAGAGGAAAAGAAGTATAGTCTAGAAATTTATGGCACAATCTCAGAAATATTTGTGGTTTGTTGGGATTTTGAATACTCAGGAAAACACTTTCTACAACATTAAGATTTGAGTATATATCATATTAAAAACAAACATATATATAGTTATTAGTTAATGTAAACCCAAATTATTCTATTGACTTTGAAAGTTAGATGAAACCCAGAGATTAACTAGGTTAGAAGTCATCAACCGGTCCACACAGCAAAATCTGTGGTGTGCTATTAAAATGTAGCTACTCAAACTATAACTACTCATGTCTTCTCCCCCATTAAATTTGTAGGTATCACACTAAAGCCTTGTCATTTCAAAACACAACTCAAGTAAATATGTTAAACACTCAAAGGTGCTTTTTTTCTATTGGCATTTATGCTCTGGTATCTGCATATATATATATATGCATATTTATTTATGTATTTATATACATATCTCTATGTATATATTAATATATAACATTATAGATAATGTTATATTTATATATTTATATAATATATATTTGTGTACCCTTATGTAGATATAAGTATACAAATATATATTTGTGTATATACAATTATAATTGCGTGTTTATATATGTATGTGTGTGCACATATATATATATATACACACACACACACACACATACAGAGAGAGAGACACACAGAAAGAGAGAGAGAGAGAGAAACACTTGGGGATACCAGAGCATAAACACTGATTTAAAAAAAAAAAAAACAATTCTGTATTTTTAAGACAGTTGAGTGGAAGAAATGCTTTTGTTAAAGGCAAGATAGATGCCTTCTCTTGTTTCAAAAGAAACAGAAAACAATATATTACATTTATTATACATAAAAATGAGGATACCTATGATTTCTGTAAAAAGAGCACAAACTATGATTTGGAAGGGCAGGAGGCCCCAGAAGCCATCTCTGGATAGTGGTGCACGAGAGATCAAAGCAACTAATTCCCAAGCTCCTAAATTGGATAATATAGATAAATTATTGATACATAAATACATAATTGTACATATAGTCAATAATATAAAATTACCCATTAACAAAATTGTGTGTTTATAAACCTTTTAAACATTGTTCTAGAAATTGTGGGAAAACATTATTATAAGGCATTAGTGCTTAACCTCAAGAAGCTAATATTCTAGCTGTGAGATAAAACATTTATATATTAAGCCTTTAAAAAATCAGTATGCTAAATCAATCATCTGGAACTGTCATAGGCTTTAAGAAGACAGGGAGATAGTAGTTAGAAAAGAATTCTTCAGGAAGTGGAAGAGAAACACACTGCAGAAATTCATGTCAAGCCAGGAAAAAATTTGGGTTTTCATTCTTTTCATTTTTTGTAATTACGAATGCCCAGATTAGAAATCCTCAAAATCCTTTCCATAATTATGCTTTGATTTTAATTTTATTAAAAACAAATGTATGTCCAATTGTTGGTTAATGCAAGATCTAAATTATTTCACATAATTTGTGTGTTGAGAATTAAGTTAGAGATTATCTTATCTTTTGTTCTCAAATTGTCTGTTCTGGAATTATCTGAAATTCCTAAAAATTAAAAATACCCAATTTTCTAAGGTTCCTAATTTTGTAGGTCTATGATAGGTTCCAAGAATTTCCATTTGAGTAAGTTACTCATCTGATTGTAGTGTGCACCCTGTATGAGATCACAGAGTCAATGAATTATTCAGTAAATCCTAGAAAATATAGTTGAGGATTTCATGGAAAATCTAAGTTTTTGCACTAGAGTTCAAAATTCAAAATGATAGTTATTTTTCACTTCCTCAATTAGATTTTAGGCTCAATTCCTTCTTCTATTTGTTGTTATGTGCACTTTCTATTTACCATTAGCAAAGTGACAAAATTTCCAATATAAACTATAGAGTACTTTATGGCTTTATTTTTTTCTAGTACTATTATAATGGATGACATGATACGTTATTTAATACCAGTCAAGATTAAATTTTTCATGTTAATCTAAATCAAAAAGAGCTATATTAACAGCACTACTATTCATATGACACCTTTTATTTAGTTTAAATGAAATTTCAGAAAAGGTCTGAAGTGCATGATTTATTGCACTTACAAATGTATGCTCTTAAATTTGAGTTCAAATTTTTACTAAGTTAATGGGAACTAAATTTTTTTTCTGCATGGTAAAATGTTTAGGTAGCTATTAAAACAAATCATCTGGAACATACATTGAAATATCTCTTCAAATTATATTCTGATATATTAAAAATACCTTTAGAAATCTCAAATGGAAATTCTGAAAAAAATGATGATATACATCCAGGTGGTAGATAATTCTTAAAATTTTTAAATCAAAATGCATACTTTTTACTCTAAAATATTCTTAAACATTGACTGTGTAAAACAGTAATTCCCAAATAGCAGGTTGTAATAAGATCACCAGCAAGTATTGATAAATAATTAAAAAGTCTATTTGAGAATTTTGCTTTTGGTAGTAATCATATCGGTTGCTCTGAAAGGGCTGTACCACTACAAATAAAAAGATCCTACATAAAATATAATAATGACTAATGCATACATAGGATCTACAGAATTGATAGTTTACGGTCAGGAAAAATTTAAAAAGGGAGAGAGAAATTGAACTCAAATTTGCAAGCGAATCCCGAAGCTGGCCAGTGACTATATCGGCACTGAGATTCAGACTTGAAGCAGCAAGAAGAGAGCTGAACCCAAGATACGGAAGGCTGCTTAAAGATTACAGTGGTTTTTAATGGGTGTGAGCAGAAGCACACACACTTCTCTTTTTGGAAGACATCATCCTCAATTTTCACTCCAAGATTCCATCTGATGAGATCATTCATATATGAGTCAAAATCAAAAGATCACATACAGGAAAATGACCAATTAAATGGGCATTTGCTGATACAACTAACAATAGTTTAGACCTTTAAGTGCTTCACATATCTGAATTTAGTGGAAAATATAAAATATTAAAAAAAACCCCACAAACTATCAGAAATAAAGAAGCAGAGACTATAAAAATGTATCCAAGCACATTTGAAAAGAACTAAATATAACTTTTAGAATTAAAAAAAATAAACAGTTTAAAACAAAATGGATATGTCAACCGCAGACAAGACCCAGTCAATGAAATAATTAGTGAATCGGAATATAAATACAAAGCAATTGCAAAGAATGCAGTATAAAGGAAATAGAAAATAAAAAAGAGTGATTAAGAGAAATGGAGAATAGAATGGGATTGTATCACCTTATATCCAACTGGTATCCAAGACATAGAGAATAAAAGGGAAGGAAAAAATGCAACATTTGAAAATATGATGACCATATATTTTATGGACCCAGCATGCTTCCGCTGCAGTACTCTGCTACCTGATGACCATGTATTTTAAAGAAGAGATGGAGCCACAGAGACAGGAAGCACAATGTAGCTTAAGCAGTATAAATAAAAGAGAATCTATATCAGGACACATTATCATTAAATTAACACTAAAGAAGAAACTGTATTAGCAGAAGTAAGATTTATAGATTTCTCAACCAGAACTGCTATTAATTTGTGCCTATTGAATTATCTTTCAAGAATATTTATAACAGAATATTAAGAGAAATCAAAAGGGTTTATCATTAATAATCCTACATCTTAAGGGCATTTGTAAGTATGTATTTGAAGAAAAGGAAAAATCACCACAGAAGGAATTTCTGAACTTGAAGAAAAAATGAAAAGAAAAGAAATTGGGAAATGTGTGGGTAAATCTAAGCATGCTTTCTATTTCTATTTAAAATCATTGATTAAAAATAATAAAAAGTGTTATTAAAAATATAAACTCCAAAATATGTATTGATTGTGTGTGTGTGTGTGTGTGTGTGTGTGTGTGTGTATGTGTATCTCAAAGAGGCAAAGGGAATATGTCACAAGATTCTGAAGTTGATTGGGAGAAGCTTTCAGTATTAATTAATACTAATGTTTGTTAACTTTTTTGGCCGTTACCCACCTATTGTCTTTTAGTTTCAAATCACTCTTTTTGCCCTGCTTGTGAAACTGGAGCTGAGCCCTCTAATTTTTAAACATTTCTCTTTGCTAGCTGATATACTTTTAAGCTTTGTAAATACAGAGGTATGGGGTCACACCACCAAGCAATACCCACAGAAAGATGCCTCTTTTCCAAGTTTCAATACTCCATCTATTATTTTATATATATACATATTTGATAGGAGATTCCATTCACTGTCACAGACTTTCTCTTACCCACTTGCAGCTCACATTCCCCTCTCTGCAGCTTCCAAGGAACTCTAGCAAATGACTTCCACAGTAGCTTTACCTACAACCTACAGCCTCAGGTGTGCTCTCAGAGCAGCATCAATAGACTGTTTTCTGGACATGCCACCTGCACCTGCAGGATACTGCCTCTCTGTTTCTATAGACCATTTCAAGCCAGCGTCTTCTGGCAATTTTCTTTACCATAGGCAGTCTGTATGTTCCTGTGGTAGCCACAGCTTTTTCCAGAGGTAATATTCTCAGTGTTAGAAGAAGGTAGCCATCTCTTAATCCCTCAGTGCTTTCATTGTCCTCTCTTCCTCAGCCTAGAGGTAGTAGCTGCTCTTTTACACCTGCTACTTCTGGAGCACTTGGCATTTCTTTAATCTCCTTTGTAGTTAATGACTGTTTACTAGTTTTTAAAAAAGTTTTTATATTGAAATTTTTATATTCAATATTAAGGTCTATATATTTTTAATTAGCCAGTTGTGTTCATTTATATTTATTATGATTATTGATATATTTAAATTGACTTCTATAATCCTAGTTATAGTTTTTAAGTACAATTCTTTGTATTAAATTTTGCCTGTTCAAATAAGTGAGATTTCTGTGTACTTAATGGACTCTGGCTGGTTCCAGAAAAATTCTCAGGGTAGTGACTAACTGACAAAAATATAATGTACTATTTTGAAACTAGTGGAGGGAAAAAGCTGAAAAAAAGTCAATCAAAAAGAGAAAAAAAATTAAGAAAATGAATGATAGCCAAAGTTTTTTAAAAGCACAAGTAAGATTATAAAAGTCAATCTGAATATATCAACAATACAATGAAGGGGACTCTGAGTCCTACAGAGACCAAGTGGCTTCCAATCCTGATGCCTGTATGTGCATATGCCTTGCCAGTTACTCCGATGTGCCCCAGTGTTTCCTGGTGGGAGAGAGGAGTTTCAGGGCCTACATGGATGAGGACGTTCTCTGGGTACACACTTTTTACAGAAGAAGGCGTCTCTCATGACTCTGGGGGACACAGATCACTTCCTGGGCCAGGTCCTTGTTGTGGTAAGAATCCCCCCTTGTGGTGTCCTTTGCTGCCCCAATGCCTCTAGGCAGTGGAAGAAAGTCTCAGGCCTGTCAGGTCAAAGAGGCTTCCCAGGCCTGGCTGCTTGTAGTGTTTGGGTGCCATTTGCTAGTTCAGCTCCCCTGCTTTGGCGTCTCTCCATAGAGACCTGAAGAGTCATAGGAGAGCACTTGTTATGGACCCTGATCCATCCTTCATGACATTGGGATTCCCTGATGTTGTCAGAAAGATTCTCATTTCCTCCTAAGGAGGAATGAGTCTACCTGGGCTGCCTTCTGTTGCTAGGTTTGAGGTCAGGAAATGAGGGGTCTGGTTCATCACCTTCTGTTGGGTGGGGAAATGTGAGACGCTATGCCAACAAGTTGTTCCTGAAATCCTGAAGTTCCAAATGAGTATGTCTTCTTACAAACTTTCAGAGCTCTCCTTTGGTTGCCTTTTGTGTTATTTCCAGGTATTATGGTCTGTTTAGCAGGGAGGAACAGGGAGAAAGAGGACTATGCCATCTTGAATGAAAGTTAATCTGCTGATGTTGAAAAGCTATCTATTAGTGTATTCCTGAAAATTCCAAGACCAGGGAGAAGGCAGAGGTCATATAACATTCTGGAAGTTAGGGGGAGTATAACTAATTTGCAATCAGTTCAGGGCACTTTTTATTCATTTAACAATCTTAAATTTTCCAGACATTCACCAAATATTCAATTAGCTTTCCTTCCTCTGGAAAAAAAAGGTAGGAATAAAAAAAATTTGTTAATTATATTTTCTCTCTAAAGTCACATGATTTTTCTTCAAAAACATTTAAATTGAACATTATTACAATAAATGATGTATATACTATGCTCACCAAGTTTTTGTGAGACATCTTTATCCAAATATTGTCAGTTTATTTTTATATGGTACTGTAAAATGTCTTCCCTAACCTGTGAATCTGTTTCAAATGAAATAATGGGAGCTATGGCTTGATCTCATGATCACCAATCATTTCTGTCATAAGGAGACTATAAAAGGGGCCTGAATACCTCCCTACTTTGAAGCAGACATTTTTGTGTGCAATTCCACAAATAGCAGAAACTCCCAAACATCTTGGGGATAAAATAAAACAGTGTGGTGATATTTACATTTTATATAATATTGTTTTGAGTTGAAAATAGAGAGGTTTGAAGGTAACACACACCTAGCTATGCAGTTTTTCCTACCTCCACCATTCCATTCTTATATCTGCTTTCAAGATGCCATCATCAGTGACAACCTTCATCCTGTAACTAGTATTCAATATTCTACTGCTTGGTTTTGTTTTCATAATTTTACAAAGTGGACATAATGGGACTTGTAACCTTTTGGGACTTACTAACACTCAGTAGCATATTATTAGGACCCATGCATATTGCCGGATGTTACTATGAATCACTGCACAGTAACTGCTGCAGTTTGACGGGGGCATTGATGTTTAGTCTTTTCTCTTCCTCAACATCAAGATCTTGGATATTATTTTGTGAGGTAGTCTTGAAGGTGCAATTATATTATTTAATAAAAAATGACTACCTAGTAAAACAGGACATAGAGGAACAATGATTAGAGTGAGTTATGAACGAAGTATTACAAAAATGTGCAATTTTGTGCACCTAAAGTCAACTTTATAAAATAAATTAAAATATCCTCTCAGTTTTTCATTTCCTAAAAAAGATAAGAACCTCTTTGTATTTAGTCAGAGTTCTACAGAGAAACAGAACCAATAGGATATAGTTAGATAAACAGAAATTATGGGTATTGGCTTACATGATCATAAAGACTGAGAAGGCCTACCATCTGCTATCTGTAAACTAGAAAACTAGAAAAGCCAGTGGTTTAATTCAATCCCAATCCAAAGGCCTGAGAACCAGAGTTTGGGGAGGCAAAAACCTGATGGTATAAGTTCCAGAGTCTGAAGGCCCAAGAATCAGGAGCTCTTGTGTTCAAGGGCAGAAGATGCACGCTACAGCTTAAGAAGAGAGAGCAAGAATTTGCCCTTTTCTCTGCAACTGGATGATGTTCACCCACAGTGGTGAGGACAAGTCTTCTTTACTCAGTCTACTGATTCAAATGCTAACATCTTCCAGAAACACCTTCATAGACACACCCAGAAATGATGTTTTACCAGCTATCTAGCATCCTCTTAGACCAGTCAAGAAGACAGATAAATTAACCTTCACAACCTTCTACTACAAAATACCTCAAATGCTAAATATGAGCATACTGGATTGAATTTACAGGAAAGAAGAAATCCTTAGATGTCACCAACAGAGAAGAAGCTGAAAGCCAGAGCAGCAAGGATGCAAAATCACTTTGCACGGACGCTAGGGTCTCCTCGATTTGCACAGGGCCCAAACAGCAAAAGCTTGGCATGAACGTCTGCACAGGGATGGTGGGAGAGTAGGCCTTGAAACTATGCAGGACAAGAAGTTAAAGCTGACAAGTCTGTGCAGAGTCAGAACTCATGAAAGTGGGGACCCTCATTAGAAGAACTACGTGTGTTCCACAGCAAGAAAGCTTTTCTCAGCCTCGGGCTCTGAAAAGGAAAATCAAAAGTTCCTGAAAATAAATAAAAACCATAACCCTGGGTTCTAGTACAGAGTTCACATTTACCTCATTTTCATACTGTGGGAATCCTGATGAAAAGATCAATAAAAGATTTGTTCCAGAGCACAGGATATTCATAGAGTACCAGGCAGAAATACAGGCAAATGTGTTCTAGAGGGATAATTTTATGAGCCAGACAATGGGCTTTCCATTAAAAAAAAAAAAAACCCTGCATCAGATAAATGCACAAAATTGTAAAACACAAATTGTCCTCCGGGAAATGATAGAATAATCTAAAAAGGCCAATAAAATAAATACACTTGACTTGACTGAAGTAAAATTTTAAATATTATAAACCATAAGCAAAGCATAAGGCTATATAAAAAATACAAGTTTTGATCAAATATAATTTTTCCTGCCTTATAATTTGGAAATAATAGCAAAAAAACATATAAAATATCATTTTACATGGTTTTTATGTATTTATATTTTTATGTAAGGACAGTTTATGGTAATTGTAGTTTATTATCTCACCATTGAACTCTACACTGCCTTAATAATTACAAATAAATACTGTAAGTAGCTTCCCAAATACAGAGAATATAGCCTCTCTAGTCTCCCTAGAGACTCTCTACAATTTAGACAAGACAAATTTGCTAGTATCCAACAGCTTTACTTGAAATAAAGCAAACACTAATTGAAACTACCATATAATACAGGAAACCAATGAAAATAATGCTCTCTCTCTCTTAAAAACTGGTTTATTTTGCAAGTAATAAGGCAAGGTAGCCAGCTGTGTCAGGTTTACAAAAAAAACCCAGAAACGGTACTTGAATTACTAATCAAGTCTTCCTTTTTAATTCAGTCATATTTTCTGGAAATTAGGATAAAAGACTGGAATATATCCCTTAACTGGCACAGTGGGATTCAAAAATAATTCCTGTATTATGTTTTTCCTCTTAGTTTATGGGATCAATTTTCCATATGGTAGTTGTAGTACTTACAGGCAAGTTTGTATTTTGGCTTTCTCCCTTGTAAAACACATGTTCTTGAGTTCTTGGAATCTCATTGAACATCCTCTGTCTCAGAGGATGCCCAGAGGCCGTTTTTATGTTATCTCTGGGGTTTATACACACAGAGCCTCCAGCCAGAGGTTGGACTCTAATTACTTTAAGTTAGGAGGGCTTTCTAGTTGTGGGGTTGTGGGTGGGCATAGACATAATTTCCCTTTATCTCCCCCCCCCAAATAGACCCATCTTTGAGTTGAAATAACAAAAAAGTAATACTAATAATGCATCCCACCCTTGCTTTCATCCTGGCTGTTAAGATTTGCTACATTGTAAAAAGACAAGCAGTTTGGATTAAACAACAACAGCATTGAAAAATAGAAGCAAACTCGCATTCAAGTTCAAACAAATAACAAAAATAAAAACCAACCTCCCTTAGGCTTCATTTCTGAATTTTCTTGTTTTGGCCAAAGAAGAAAAAGAGAAAACTCAGAAAGGAAAGCTCTTGTATGGGTATGTGTATCCAATGTTGTTGTCATCCTAATGTTCAGACTCTCATGAGAAATCTCAGTTTCCATAGCAAGTACAGTTGTATGTCTGACACACTGCACTAATACGAGATGGTATGAATGTTGACAGAAAGCAAAATGGCACTGAAGCCAACATAAAAATATCTGCTAAATCATAATCTGGAATTTCCTTTGTTATGGTCTGGCAAATTTCCCATTATCAAACTGGAGTAAAAAATATAGCACTACTGAGGATTATCCAGTATTAATTCATCCAAATCTTTTCCATGCCCCTTAAAGTTTCCAATACTATTTGTTCCTTTATATTCAATATATGTCCTTGTATATTTTAATGAAGTAATCAAGGGCATTCAAGATTAAGTCTCTTAGTTTTTATTCCCTAAAATAAAAAATTTTGATGGTTTTTTGTTCATTTTTTATAAAAACATACCACATATCTATCATACTTTACCTTTTATAAAGCACAGTTTCTCAGGTAAGCCTCACAATAGCTCTAGAAGTTAGATGCTAAAGGAAACGTTGTGCCTATTTGATGAGCAAGGAAACAGAGGCACAGAGTAGTAAATGATTTGGCTAAGTTATTAGTCTAGTAAGTGATCAAACAGGTCTGCAGCCCCAGGCTTCTGCCTAAAAGCGTATACATTCTGGAGTCAGAATTTTTTTTTTTTTTGAGTCAGAATTTTAGGTTCAAATCTCATCTCCATGACTGTTTCCTGTGCAATTAAAAAAAAATGTTTTACCTGTAAAAGTGTTTGTCTGGGGGTTAGATTGTTCACTAATATTTGTATAATATAAGCTATATTATTGTACTTATTTACAGTTCTTGTTTTTATTTTTAATCTCAGTTATCTATTTTTGTATATTATTTCTCAATGCATGTTCTAAGAAATAAAACTTTGCCAAGATATGCCATAAAAAATTGTTTTATGGACAATAAGTTTGGGAACTACTATAAACTATTAATCCCAACCTCCTCAGAAAGATTCATAATGCATGCATATTAAAGACCCTGAGAATTTGAGCAGAGGATTAAAAAATTTTTATTATTGATTTCATACTTTCCTATATATACTTACATCTGTCAGTCTGTCTACATTATAGTTTAGTTCTACATTAACAAATGTTACTGAACTCTGACCAAATTTCCCAAATAACCTTCACCAAAAAATATGCTTATCATATTAAGTAGGTAAATGCCCATAATATTACATAAATTAGAATTTCAGTCCCTGTAGGGAACCATTCAAAGTTGGGTAAAACCACTCAAGTAGTGGTAGCTATAGCTAAAACAATAACAAAGACTAACATTTTTTAGTATTTACTATGTCCCTGGCACTCTGAGGGACTGACATTTTTATTTAATCATCCCCGAAATCCTTTGAAGTAAGTACTATTATTAGCAGATGTCACTTGTGAGGAAACTGAGGCCCACAGAGATAAGTAACTCTCTTAAGCTATCCAGTCCATAAGTGAAGAGCGGTGATTTCTACCAGGCTTATCTAATGCCAGAACCCAGACTTCTAACAATTATTTTAAACTCCCTTTCCAATATAGTAATTGACCAAGAGGACATACGTAATTGTTATAGTTTGACTTGAGCCCCTCAAAAAGATATGTTTAAGTTTTATCCTCTGATAGCTATGAATTTAATATTTTTTTGGAAATAGATTCTTACATAATCAAGTTAAGATGAAATCATACTGGAGTAACCTGTGTCCTTAATCCAACATGGTATCCTTACAAGCAGCAGGGAAGAAACACAGAGAAGGCATCATATGACAACAAAGGCAGAGACTGGAGTAATGTGGCTACAAGCTAAAGAATGCCAAGGATTTCTGGCAACAGCAGAAGCTAAGAGAAGGGCATGGAACGGGTTATCCCCTAAAGCGTTCAGAGAGAACATGACTCTGCTGACACCTTGATTTTTGACTTCTAGACTTCAGATCTGTGAGAGTATATATGTCTGCTGTTTTAAGCCACCCAGTTTGTACTGCTTTATTACAGCAGCCCTATAAAATAAATAACAATGATCATTCCATATTTAAAGCTATATTTCTCATATTATAGAAATATTTACAGATTAGGAAATTATCAACATAGAATATATTAATAAATACCATCTTCAAAATTGCAATGTCATTTAAATAAATAAAATTATTTTCAAGTTAATGCATCTAAAATAATAATATGTGAATTTTTGTTTAATAGATAACTATACATGCTTTTATTTAAAATGTGTCATATATGCTTACTTTTTATCAGTTTTGCTATAATTTAAATTACATAAAAGGTTCTACATTTCTGGTTAACAATATTTTTATTTTTCCCCCATTTTCCAATGACATAACTTAGGGAAGAATTTTAAATTGTCCAGACAGGAAATGCCAATTTATGTTCATTTTTATGTCTTAGTTTCTGCTTCAAGTAATCATCAAATTCTCTTTCTGCCTCTCTCTATGTATACACACACACATACACATACATATGTAACATATATACACACATAGATAATATATATACACACAAATACACACACAGCTATAAATGTGTTACATGTGAATATATTTTTTGTGTTTTCCAGGAAATATACTGGTTTCTTATAATCATACATAATAGCCTTGTGTAACATTATTATCCCCAGGACAATTGTATTGCAGTAAAAATAAAAGAAAAAATCAGAGACAATGTTCATCTCCAGTAGACAATTCTATAAATCACTTAATACTGAAATACAAATGCCAATATAGATAAATTTTAGAATTGCAGATATTTCAGTACCAATTTTAGTGATTTTCAAAACACATCATTATCTTTTATTATTGTTGAAGCTGAAATAAAATTTTGGTAAAATAAGTATTAAATTTTACCAAGAAGCTTCTGGGTTGCCTTATGCTTTATCATTTACTGACACTGAAAAAAATATCAAACAATTAGAAAAGTTCATAGTTTTAAAGAAAATTAGCTAGTAATAATCAATACCTAGGATTTTAAAAAAAAAAACATTCCCTTATACACATTTTTACATAATCTTGTAGCCTAAATAAAACTATAAGAGCATACGAGACATGTGTGTTGATGTTAGAATAAGATAGTTGGCTACTGTCAAAGCATGCAGTATAAAGATGTGAAAAAATTTATGAAAATTTCAACTCTTTGGGAGAATCCAACTGTCACCCAGGAAAGTCTGTCATTAGGCAAGACAGACTAGACTATGTTGCAGCAACAAATACACATGAAATCCGATTCACTTAACTTTGAACAAGGTTAATTCTTGCTTATGTCACCATTAGACATGTTAGGAAGCTCTCCTCAGAAGCTCTATCAAGCAATGACTTAGGGATCCAAGATCCTTTCATCTTGTAATGTTTTCATCTCTCATAGATGATTTTGGAAAATCATCTTCTAAAGACAAAGTGGATGATTGCACTGGGGTTTTTACAACCAGCCTTGGGAAAGGGCTTCTGCCCACATCGCAGTCATGGGGCCCTAATCTGGAAAGTAGTCAGAAAGATATAATGTTCCTGTGTAACCATAAAATAAAACAGGATCTGGTGAGCACAAAATGATGTATCTGCCATGATTTCAACTTCAAAGCTACACACTTGGGGAACTATCACTGGTCACATTGTTTTTGAACATCAATGAGACAAATCTAAGTTTCTTTTGTGTAAAATGAGAAAAGAAGAAACACAAGTTTCTCGTAGTTTTTCTCCAGCCCTAAAATTCTCATACTCAAAGATAATAAGTACTTAGGCCCTAATGCATTTCTTCTACTCAGAGTTCCTATTAAATTTACATATACACAGATATACAGTAATTATTTACTGAATACATATGTGTATATATGCTGAATATACACACATATATTCAGTAAATAGTTAAGGAAATCTCATGCTTACTACATAGAGATAAAATATACATAAGAAAGAATCCTGCCTTCAAGGGCTTAACAATTTAATAGAATAAAAAAATATATTTATCATAATATAAGCCAGAAAAATTTATGTGACAAAATATAGATACAAGAAAACATTGGGACATTGGAAAAGAACAATTTATTTCCATTGCAGATATCTACTAGAACTATGGTGGGGTTTTTTCTTCTTTGGTTTCCTTCAGCTTGAGTCACTTTTTTTTCTCAAAGTATGATCGCATGGATCCTATAAATAAAATCTGTAGTACGTTAGTTCTTTATGCTATATTTTTAAAATTCTTTAAGCTATGCCATGTTTGGTGCATGCAAGAAATTGATTTAAAGTTTTAGTATTATATTAATATAAACAAGTTGAAAAACATGCTTTTCAAAAATTTCCCAGCTAAGTGACTTATGCTATAGCTTTTATTCCATAATCTGCAAAAAAAAAGAACATTTTTGAAGTGTTTATCAGTCACACTTTAGTGGTTTCTAGCTTTTGTTTTGATGAGGAAATGATGAAAATCCAATCTTAATCATGTATACAGATTCAATAGAACAACAATTTTCATCACTTTCTTCTCCAATTATGGAAATGGTTCTGGTTTATTCATTTGTGGAACACTCATATATAGTGCTTACTATGAGTCACTCAGTGCTTTACAAATATTTGCTTTTTCAAACCTCATCTCTACCTTCAGGGTTAGACACTATTACTATCACCATTTGCTAATGATGAAACAAGTCAAGAGAGGTTCAATAACTTGCCCAGCAGAACAAAACAATGAGTAGTGAACATGGGACTTTTATCCAGCCTGTCTGGCTAAAGAATCTGTGTTCTAAACACCATGCAATGATATAAAAGAATTTTGACAATGCCATTGTCATTAAATACATGGAGATACACATAATGGCTCTTGTGGTTAGTCAGCATCCAGGTTAAGGATAAATAAATTCAGCGTCCATATCTTTGGCACAGAAAGCTCTCCAAGAGAAAAATAGCTACAGAGAGACATTCAACTCTTGGTCATGCCTTCACATTGCAGATGGTCATTTCTGTACTTTCTAACACCTCTCTGTTAGAAAGCAAAGTTACTAATTTTTTTTTCTGAAGAAGCAGTTCCCCTATAAAGCTATATAAATTAAATGTGGACATTACCATGTGGCTTCAGGCTATTTTTTTTTAAAGCAGGAATGAGTTTTAAGAGTTTGACTACTCTTGTAAACACATTCAAAGAAAGACAAACCTTAATTTATAAGTCATCGACTTTATTATTATTTTAGAGGTAAAGAAAATGACATATTTTTACACATTCCAGAAACTAAGTAAGCATCTGGCCATCAGAGAACCACCATACTCCAGTTTAGAAATAAAGGGCATGCGTTTGGTAACAATTTGTTTAAAAGAATAACTATGAGACAGCGATGATTTAGAAACTATCCTCTAAGGAAATTTATCATGCTCTTTGCAGGAGACAAAACAGCCTTCAATTTTGTATGCAAATTCTTGTCAGCAAGTACATGATGGTGTAATAGACAGTTATGATCATGCTATGAAATTCTTTTTTATGTCAGTAAAGATATTCCTGATTAGTTTTTCTTCAGATCAAGGCAGGAGCATTATTGGAGAATATTAATTTATTTACCTTCAGTGTCGTGGTTACAAAATGTTGTCTCTGATCAGGTGAATGCACATTTCCTTTTAGTTATTTGCTTTGTTTTGCAGGACAGACCTCTTTCAATGCTCTCTTGCTAATTTACAGACGGTACAACACTCACAGCTGACTGAAGCCACCAAGGTCATAATCATTTAAAAGGGCAAGTTTTCAATATCTTTTTAAAAACTTGTTTCACATATCATGATTCAACTTACAAATTATCATTTGATAAGAGAACCTGTTGAAATTTCTTCAGTGCATCCGGTCTTAGCACTATTTTTCAATTTTCTGAGGAATCATTTTTTCTAACTTTTTAGGACTGAGATGAGGTTTCTTATCACATAAAAATGCAACTTCGTTGCACGCTTGTAGTAACAACTTCTCAACCAACATAGTACTAAGTAACCTCCAGCTTCTTTTATTACAATCACATAGTGCCCTTCTAAACGTCAGGATAACATCTAATTTTTACTAGTGTACATTCTGTTAAAATATTCAATAATACCTTGATGCTTTGAAGCTAGGTGCTATTATATAAACATTGTAGTCACTAATTTCTAACCATTTACATTTTACAAATTCTCTATTTAAAATATAGTTATTTTTTCGCATTTCTTCCACAAAACGCACTTGCAGACATGCCAATACTACCTAGAGCTGCTGTGCAAATTTTTATGAAATAAACAGGAAACAGTATGTTAATAATTAGCAGCTAACTGATGTAACAATTAGCAACTAACTAATATAAAATAAAGTCACAACATTGTCTTATTGTAATCTGTACCGAAGTCAGAAATAAACCCCATAACACAAATCGCTCCTGCTCACCAAGTCATATTACAAAAGTATGCCAGCCTGTGCCTCGCACCCAGGTCCAAAGCTGTCTCTCCCCAGTCATTGCAGGTTATAACCAGTGAACGGGGCAGGAAATAACTGTGCACTGGTGAATTTAATACTCTGCATCTTATGGCTGTTTTCTAACAGTTTGTGATTTTAGATTCTGAGTTCATATTCTGCCAGTTTTTTTTCTTTAGGAATTTTCTGCAGGTTGGGTGGAAATTAGGCCTTGCCAGAGAAGTTTTGCTTCTGTTCCTGCAGGAACTACTCAAAATAAAACACCAATACTATTTTTTTTCTAATGTCTTATCTTGGATTTTCCAATATTTTGCAGTGTGTATATTCCAAAGCCAATATATTTCCTTCAAATTTTAGAGGACATGGTTTTCCCCTTAATTCAGAGCCCAAGCCTAGATGGGCAAGATTTCTTGTTGTCTTCCTGTGCCAGTATCTGAAGGTGTCCTTTCCAGTTTATTATTGTGAAGGCCCCTTATTATGTGGGGTTCCAACTTCATGACTTTATTACTCCCAAAGTTTTATTTCCTGATTCCAAGCGGCTGTGAAAACTGAAGGCTCTTCGTTACAGAGAAGCAAGATGCTCCCAGGACACTTTGGTAGCTTTGAATAGCCTCTTTATTTTTAGCCCCTAGAAATTTTTCTTAATTTCTTTTGAGATCAATATTCTACTTCAGAGACGTATTATATTTTTTCACACATTTTAAGGTGTTTTGTGCCAGAAAATTCTTTGAAATATTTACTTTGCCTTCTGGGTTAAAATGGAAATAAATTGTAAATTGTGTAAATTGTAATACTGCTGATTAGGATACTTCTGGGCTTAGGAACAGCAGGAAACAGCATCAATTTGTTCTTTTGTGACTTAATTTGAGTTTTTAAAATTTAAATTCTAAAAAAATTTGTAGATCTCACAAGCTGAAAGGGAGCATCTTTCATACCAGTACCTTAGTATTTGATACACATTCATAAGAATAAGCATGCCAGGCTCCAAGCTTTTGGAGAGTAGAGAAATTAGTGCATGGTATGAGCACAGCCACTGCCATTCAGTTTCACTCGATACTTGCATTGCAGTCAAAAAGTAAGACTTCATGTAGAAGGAATATGTTAGGCCTTGAAGGATAAAGTAGAACACTACTAGATGCAGAGGAGAGTAAAAAACACATTAAATTGAGAGCAAAATCCAGAGCCCTGAAAGCACATGATATGGTGCAAGGATAGCAGTACATAAGTATATGTCATTAGGTAATGACAGTAGCCAAGTAAGATTTTCAAATTTCCTTAGTGGTCAGGAATTATCTTTTTATAAAACAAGTAATAATTCCCTGTAGGGTGGAAATGGAATGTGTTCTGAACTTCATTTTAAAATGTGTTCCTTGAAAAATTGGTGCCTGATTTTGTCAAAATGAAGACATATTCCTCAATTCCTGCTACTATGGAATATGCATTTTGTAACAAACCTGTTTATTATCATGCTGCAGTTGATTATCGTGACCTAAGAGTTGTCTTAAAAACACATAACCCAAGAAGATAATTATTTCAGAAAGCTAGAGATCAACTAATCAATCAGCAACAACAAATTTGAAGTTGGCAATAGCTAATGATGTCTATAAAATTTATCTCTTTAAAACATTTTGACATACATTTTGAAACTAGTTTATCTTGGAGGACATAGCAGGAGTTTACATACATGATTTTGGGGTGCTATACTAGGAGTCTTTTTTGTTGTTGCTATTTTTGTTTGTTTGCTTTTTGCTGTTCTAGAAACAAAGGTAGACATTCTATGCTAGAATTCCTACAACTTAAATTTTCAAAAGATATAAAACTGATGTAAAGAAAAATATTTAATCACATGGAAAATTATCTATGAAATATTTCCAAATGCTTAGAAAATAATGTTTACTATTATCTGAAATAATTTTCTGCCACAGGAATTGGAAGAGTAGTCTTTGTGGTTAGTTTATTTTTGTAAAATAATAGAAGAGTATGGTAATTAAAGGGCTGGGACTGAGGATTGGGTCAGATTTTCATAATCATGCAAGGGTGGTTATGTATGTATGTATGTATTTGTTTGCTTAAATAGAAAGACAACAGGAAGCAGGGGGCCCGTTCTCTTCTGCAGGAGGATCAGCCTCTACTCTGGAATAGACTTTCTATGGTTTCTTCAGGGGGCTGGTTCTCTTCTGCAGGGAGAACTTGCTTTTGCTGTCTGTAGAGTAGACTTTCTAACTTTCTGTAGTTTCTTAATAAATCTCACTTTCACTTTATTTTGTTGGCTTGCTCCTGAATTCTTTCTTGTACGAAGCCAAGGATCCACTTGGACTTCAAGTGGCTCCCAGCATCGGGAGTCACTTTCCTGCATCAATCCCATCAGACCAGAGCCTCACTCTCATTTCTTAATCTAACCCTAATTACCTCCTAATACAAATAAGCTCCAAATACAGTAGCACTGAAGGTTAGGGCTTTAATGTATGAATTTGGGAGTAATTGTGGGAGGGTATGATCATTCAGTCCATAATGGTATTAATCTGTCATTTTATAAATAACATATATTTTGTTGTTCATTTTTGCAGAGGAAGTTTAGATTCATCCATCTACCTTTATTTAAGAAGTATTACATTACTATGTTTACCTTCACATGTTAGCTTCAATCTTTTTTTGAAGTTATAGTGTAAAAAAATTATTGTATTGTACTGGTGAATTTTGGCCTCAATTTATTTCTCTGAATAAAACAATTTGATACTTTCCATCCAAAGTTTGGTTGGAAGTATTTTAGAAAAAAAAAGGTGTTTAAATTCAGCGTCAAAAATTCACTTTGTCTTACACAAAATTTAAGCCCACCTATTTGATGGTGGGATATATAGCCTTTGCCTAGTCTCAAGAAATTAAGTATTCATTTCTGAATAAATCCTTCTAATACCATAAGAGAAAGAAGTGTGAATGCTTTTATGGACAAAGAACAAAGAGATAGTTCATTCTCATACCTATTTGAACATAGTAGCTCACACACAAAATAAAAATGGCAATGGTCAGTTTATATAAGTGCAAACAAGAACAACATCTATTGATGTTTAAACTATAACTCAGTGTACTGGGGTACATTATTGAAAACTTGCATAAGGAAAGCAGGTTCATTAGCTATGACATCCTCTGAGTCATAGCTGAAACCATTCAAGTCACTTTATTAAATTTCTCTCCACAAAGATTTTTGGCCTGGTTTATTGTGTTTTCCAGACATAATAAGCCTATAGTGGTGATTGTAACACTGAGTCATGGACTCTGCTAACTATTTTAGCTCACCAAGAGCACATATGAAAGTGTTCACCATGCAGGAGTATGCACAGGCTCTAAACAATGTTTGTGGTTTTAAATCTTTTTTATAAGAAGTGATTGGCTTTTCCATAGGACCCAGTTTTGGAATTCTTACTGTTCTCAAGCAGCAAAAAAGAGTGCAAACAAAGTCATAAGAGAAAGAAAATTTGGCACTACCTATAAAGGGGAATTTCTCTTTCTGTATAATTCTGCCAATAAAAGTAATGTACCGAATTCTATTGATGTAAATCTTGAATAAGCCAAGTTAAATACATTCTTGCATTTAATATATTTTTTAAAAACTTAGACGTTCTTGCCTCTATACTTCATGTTTATGAGACTCTGTGGCTGATCTCTTGGAATCTTTACTAGTGAAAATATTAAGATATTTCTTCTGTGAAAACCAGAGAGGAAGAGAACACTAAGACAAAGTGAGAAACAGATTAAAATGTATCAAAGACAGTAACCTTCTAAAATTCTAGAACATGTTTGCTTGTTTGTGGAAATACGATGAATCACAGAATGATTCTTCAAATAATATCTTAAACACAACCAGAGATATTACACACTCTTCATTCAAATTTAGATTTGTAAGATAATCAAATTAATTCAGAAGTTTACACAGATTAGTTTGCATATAATAATTTTATCAATGTATGTTAGTTATAGTTAGAGTATTTTTGGACCCAACATGTTACTCTCTAAAGCTAGGTCCATACTGAGGTCACTGAATTTTACCCATTCACAATTTTCTTTCATTTTTATTTATCAAGATTATGCCTTCTAAGGGATAACAGTATCACAAGCAGTGACTTATTCTTACCAGAACATCGATGGTCAGCTGAGCAATACTAGTTCTCTGCCTGAGGGGATCAGGGATGGCATCGTTGTCCAAGTCTGTTATTCTCACACTTATCTTGTACTGTGATTCAGTTTCCCTGTCTAGTGAATCCAATAGCTTTACCATTCCTGACACAAAAATAAAGGAAGACCTGTTATCCCAGGATTACTAATATCTTCAATTTATGCTAAATTATTAGCTATTTAAATGAAATAATCATTGTAATAACAAATGGGAATTAACTAATACAAATCAACTTTGATTACATACTCAAACCCCTAAAATCTAATAAGTATATTCAGTAGTAAAATCATGATAGGTGTTAATTCATACACTATTTTAGTTACCTGTTATACATTCTTAGCTATATGGAAGAGCCTACAGATGCATAGGCTTTCTGAAGATCAATATAGCAAAGACCAAAGCTTCAGTCAAAGCTGTTTTGCCTGCAGTTAACTAAGAATTTCTGGTTACAACTAACAAACCAAGGTGAACATTACATAGTTCAAAAGAAAGTTGTGGGTTTTTTTGAGATGTTCTCATGCTCATAGTTTCTAAGTAAACTAAATTCCAAATGAGTATATTGAAGCTCTTTAGTTTTATTATTAATTGATATTAGTGTTTTTACAATACCTGTATCTGGTTCAATGTAAAATTTGGGAGGTGCTCCCAAATTGCCTCCAACAATGGTATATTTTATATTATTAAATGGCCAGTCTGCATCTGTAAATGTAACTTTTCCAACTAGTGTATCAATTGGACTATTTTCAAATATACTGAAGGTAAATTCTGATGCAGTTCCAATTGGATTCAGTTCATTTATGCGACTCACTTTTATGATGATTGTAATAATTGCTATAGAGAAAAAAGTACATAAAAATGTAGGTAGGGCAATCATACATCTTTTTCAATCATTCTTACTTTACTTTTCCTTTTTTAATTAATACCTCATGTTGCATATTAAATTCCAAGGGTATAAATTATACAAATACATTTATATTAGTAAATATTATTATTTAATTATTACCTTTTCAATTATAGACCATTTATTATAAAAATAAGTTTAGGAATAAAACATTCTATTAACTGTTTCTGAACACCTGTCTAAGCAATTGCCTTATTTATAGTGTGTTATACATCAATGCTACTATTCTGAATTAAAGATCATAGTTTCCAAGAACATTCATAGTATTCACCAGTTGAAATAGGTTAAAAAACTTTAGTATAACCATTTTATAAAGAAATAATGAGGAAATGCAATTTATTATGAGAATGTGAATATTAGTATTTTCCATAATGCCGAATAAAATAATTTCTTGAAAAATATTTTAAATGTACAGAGATTTCAGAAAAGTTTCTCTTTGATATTGTTTTTAAATAACTACAATGTGCTGCATTAAACATTTAGGTATCATTCATTCTAGTCTCAAATTTTATTTAGACTTTTGGTTTATGAATAATAGTACATATCTACTAAATAAGTTAACACATTAACTGCCATGTGAGTTGTATTTAATTCATGCTAGTTTTGAGCCCAGGGCCTGGTGAAGCATATGAAGACTCAATTCTCCAAAAAAAATTCAGTAAGTATGTCGTGAGTCACATGCAACTCAATTGGCATGCAGTGTAAAAATTGATTCTAGCATCGTGTGAGTTGCATATAACTTACACATAGAAAACAATAAAAAATAACACATTTTTCATTAAATTAGAAAGGATCGTTTTGTTTTTGAAGTTTTCACTCTGTTTTCAAAATAAAACACCGTGGCCCCAGGGAAAAATTTTTTTTTCCAGTGTGGCAGTCAATGTGTTAATATAAGAATAATAATTTATATGCTTTATTATAACAGATCATTGGAATATTTTAAAAATATGATAAATATCTAAGAGCTAACTTGTAAATATACTAGCTATTTTATATAAGTCCAACTATTGTAATATTTCAAATTAATAATTTCTTACTTGATAATACAGGATTTCCTTCATCAGACACTCTAACAAACAATGTATATTTGAAGTACAGTCCTGCAAAAATAGCATTATCAAAATCTAGATGTGTAGGTCCAATCTGTAGATGAAAAATAGTATATCAATAACAGTTTGTTTCTTTGGTGAAACATCTATTTTGTAATTTACATTAAAGAAATGGGTAAAATTAATATTATTAGAATATTTTAATCAAACATACCCAAAATAGTATCATGTCAACTTGTAATCAATATCAAAAATATTGATGTTTGCATTTGTTCATGCTAATTCTGTGAGATTCCTTACTGAGCTCAAAAACACAGTGTATCTTCTCTTAATTGTGACAAACCACATTTTAGGTGTTGAAAGGCACATGTAGCTAGTGAGTTCCATACTGTAGAGCAAAGTTTTATAATATGTAAGTATAAATTTATTGTAAAACTATGATAATATTAATGTATATTCTGGCACCTTGTAAATATTACTTTATATTGTAGAATTATACTAATATCAAAACTGGAGTTTCATATTTTACATGCATTTGTTCACACTGATTCATTTGTCATAGGTTGTCTTTTTCTTATTCCATACATTCTTTTCATAAATAGTTACCATAGTGTGTACTTAAGATCTGTAAAAAGTAGTTGTCATGAATTTATTTACATTTTTCAAAATGAGTTAGGGCTGCGTTAGTATTAGTGGGAATAATCTCTCAGCAACAAATTTTGAATTGCAAGCTTCAAAATTGTGCATAAACAGAACTTGAGATCTGCTCTGTGGGAAAGGTCAAACCATCTCATATTTTTGCTCTTTCACTTTACTCTCCTGGGAAGGATGTACAGGGGAGGCATGATGTTTTGGGGATCTTTAACAATCTTAAATAAAAGGGGCAATGGTAAGAGTCTTCCCTTTCACAGCTCATGCATAATCACACAATCCTCATGGTGGTTGTAGCCTAGAGTAGGACAGAAGGCATTCAAGGGGAGGAGTGGAAAGACTGTGATTGCATGTGGTGACTCCAGTTCTTCTGAGGTCTTTTTCCTGCCTTAGCCACGTTCACATAAACTATTTTTCTCAAAAAACAGCCAGTATCTTTTAGAAAGGGAAGTTATATATAGCAACTAGGTGATGAGTTGGTACAGAAGAGTGTAGGTGAGTATCATTGTTTTCTTAAACTTCTACAGTGTTCCAACAATTACAGAAACTGGGGATTGTAAATGAATTCATCAAGTGAGAGAAAACAGTTTCTCCATGAATGAAGTAGAGTATTAAATAATCCTTAACGTACTTTTCAATCCTAAAATTCTTAGCCTTTTAAGTAGATGAAGAGAGGTGACAGAGAACAATGGCACTGAACTTGGTATCAGACAGGAAGTTAGTAATTCACACTAATAGTGCTCCTGTAAATTTACTGTATGCCTTTTCTCATATATTTGTACTAAAATAATATGAAATTGTAGAAATAAATTGAGCAACAAGAACTACAACTACAATAAGAAAATAACCACAGGCAGACACAAGCATATATAGAAATTTTGTATATGTTAGAGATGGCAATACAGGTTGCTATAGAAACATCAGTGTGAGAGTTCGTATTTCAAATGGTGAAAAATAATTAACTAAATTCCTATTTCACTGCAAATCACATCAGTTGCTTCACATTTAGAAAAACTTATATATGAAGGGCCGCTTGTAAAAATATTTATAGAAGATATAGGATATTTTCCAGAACATCTGAACATGTCCTACAAACAATAAGAAAAACAAAACAAGAATGGCCAAGTAGGTATTTCTGCTTTTCACACAAGGGAAATAGAATTAAATTTCATATTTAATTCAAGGAACTGGTGAGTATATGAAAAGATGTGCAACCTCACTCCTGATCATGTGAAAGCACATTAAACTGCGAGAGTAGCAGTTATCACCACAAGGATATTGATCAAGCGCAATGCTTATACATTGCTGGTGAGACTGTAAACTGATACACCTCTTTGGTAAACAACTTGGCACTAATTCACATAAACATTTACATACTTTATGATATGGTAGCTCTGTTCTGTGGTGTACACGCCAGAGAAGGTGTTGCATGTGGGCACCAAGAGAAACACACAACAATGTTCATTACAATGTTATGCATAATAAGCAAAAATCCGGAGTAAATTCAAATCTCCATCAATGGGATTTTCCAGGTTAATGCTCATTAAAGAGAAATGACCTAATAAAATATGATTTAGCAATACTGATTTAAAGAAATATTAATTTTTATTATTTTATTAATAAGTTAAATATATCACATATGAAATCATTTGGATCTATTAAATAGTTATTCAGTGTTAAACATTAAAATTACATGGTTGTTGCTGGTACCCTAGTAGACATCACTCCTCAATGAGTAAAGATAAATTTAAAGTTAGTATCTACTAGTCTACTAGAGCTTTAATCATTATTTTAAAATAAAACTCTTGGTACTTAATATAAATCCTAGTTTTGAGTGACTGCTAAAACTCTTAAACACTTTTTTTCTCCCATTAGTATAATATGCATGCCATTGGATAGCATCTAAAAGCAAATCAATTTTTATTTTTAATTTTTAAAAGAATTTGTATCTTAATTATGCCCTTTTGTGAGTTTAAAACTCAAATATTGTTGGAAAGCCAAACACATGTTCTTTCTATGTTCTCCTAATAAATGTTTAATTCACTAAGCATTAAAATTATGTTAGTTTCTTTCTACAAACTGCCTTCTTTTTCTTGGCTGCTGTATAAGATATGGATGTTGCCACTTTAATAACCCTTTCTGAACTTAATCACCCTTTGAGAAAAATGCTCTTGTTCTTATTCTAATAATGTAATAATTGGAGAAAAGAAAAAGGGGTTATACCATATACTAGTGAGTTTAATGAAGGTTAATATTCCATAATTTCCAGGGAAACGTAGGAAAAGCCATCATGGGGTACTGTGGTTCTAGAAAATTTATGTGACTGGTTTTATGGTTTTTGTTATTAGAACAGGTCCAATATAACAACAAAATTGTTCATGTGTTTTGTGTGCTTTTGTTCTAGTCTTATAAGAATTGCTTGAATAGGTAAGATTCAAAGAAATGTTATACAATGTCATGATCTTCATATTCCTCATTGAGGATAGTTTTAATACTATTTTCCATCATTACCAGGATATGAATATTATATATATCGTTTATATGGCTCTGTTTTAATATTCTGGTCATAAAGATAATATTTTATGGTTGCAAAGAATTATGAAAATGTGGAATTTATGTATTTGATGATAATCTGTTACTAAATCCTGTCAATGCCTTACAAAATGATTTCACAGTTTAACTTTGTTCAATTTTTACTCATTAATTCAATCATTATTTTGTTTTTTTTTTATTGATACATAATAGAGGGGTACATGTGATAATTTAACATGTTGATTTAATTTGTAAAGATCAAATTAGTGTAATTGGAACATCCATCATCTTAAATATTTGTCTTTTCTCTATGCTAGAAACATTCGGATTATTCTCTTTCAGCTATTTTGAAACATACATTTATTGTATACTATGATCACCATACTGATCTATCAAACACTAGTTTATATTTCTTCTATCAAACTTTATATGTGTACCCAGTAGTCAATCACTGATTAATATATATCTAAAAACACTGACTGTGTCAGACACTAGTTTAATAACAGATCTTTTTTCTTTCACTGTCTAATGGGGTACACAGATGAAATGTGTGATGAGTGCTATGGTGGGAGAAATACAAAATTTTGTAAGAATTCAAGGAGAAGCACCTGATCCAGACTGGAAGAAGGAGAAACACCAGGGATGGCTCTTAAAAGAATGATCTATAAACAAACTTACGAAGGTTGTGCAAAAGTATATGGGTAATAGAGACACAAAATAACTGGGGAGGATTTGCTAGCAGTAGGAACAGCAGGACTAAAAGGCAGAGCTGAAAGAAACCACAGCGTTTTAAGATTGTGAAAGTAATTCTGTGCATCTCAATCACAGAGAGTGAGACAGAAAAGAGTAAAGATGTTAGGGGTTTCTGTGAAATGCATCTTGGGTAGAAGTCCAGTTGCAATGACTTCAGTATCAAAACAAGGTGAAAAAAAAAGTGCTTGTTACCTATGTCTTACTTATTCAGACCGCATTGGGTTTGTTATCAGCTAAAGAGAGGAAACCCACCATGGATTTGAGTAACTTTTTATCACATCAAAATTCAGCCATTACCCATGAATCCTTGCTGAACACAATGACTACTCTAATGCTGTTTATTCTTTTTTAAAATATGTAAATATAGCAAAATATAGCTTCACTTAGGTCTCAAAACTTTCTAGAAATAAAATCTAGATTTCCTGAATTGGTAAAATATTTGAGCTATTCCATATTCCAGCATACAGTAATAAAGTATGCACCTTAGTTCCATGTCCATGTTTAATAGTTATTTAATATATTTATTAAAGGTAATTATACAATAATTTCAACACATTCCAAAGAAATAGTAGTTTATTATGGAACCATTTGTTCTAGGAAATTTATAACCTTCCTAGTTCAGCTCCCAAGATCAAAATTACATTCCAGCATTCATCTCAAACTAAGATATGTTGCTGGCAATTTAAGGTTCAACAGAAAATCCAGGAACAAATTCTGCCATTAGCTATTTGAATTACTGTAGCTCATTAAGAATTTTATAATAACAAAAATAGAATGTTTTTCTATCTAAGGTTAATCACAGGGACACAATCAGACAATCAGCAACTTTAAAATACTTACTCTCAGTTCATTGTTTGTGAGGGTAAAAGTTTCTTTTGAAAAAGTATCCATAATCAAATGATAGGTTATATTGTTACTGGGACTATTTCCATCCTTATCTGTACAAGTTAGAGAAACTAAAAGAGTTTCAACTGGGATGTTTTCAGGAAGTTCAATTCTGTAATGAGTAAAGTATGAGGAAAAATGTGTATAATATATTAATCTCAATTTTTGAAGATGATAATATTTAATATAAAAGATATTCTAAAATGTACTTATTTTTTAAATAACCACTCTGCCAATAGGAAAATCATAGTGTTGGTGAAAAATTGTAGAAGATAAATTATTTGACATCCTTCCTGAGGCCAAGGGAAATTAACTATTATTATGCTAAATTAATAAGGAACAAAATTAGTATGACACGCATTATTATCATTGAACAAAATGGCAATTTGTACCTTATATTCATAATTTTATATTTAAAAATCCTAGAGTTCTACGTGATCTCTTGAAATTAAATGGTCTGTGCTTTTTCCATTAGGCATGTAATATATCATTATCTCCAATTTAAAAATAAGAAAACTGAGAACTACTGACCATTACATTTACTTAACAGTTAGGGTCTATTGATTCTTTCGGATATCCATATGCCCCTCTATATATCCATTTCCCTACAACTCCTGAAGTTGGCTACATGAGGTGTGCTGGCAAGTGAAATGTAAGTGGAAAGGCTGTGCATGAGTTCTAGATAAGGTGATTATATGTGGAGTACATTCCACAGGATCTTTCTCTCTCCTCTCTTTGGTTAGGAGCAAAAGGGAAGGACATGCAAAGCCAGACAACTGAGTAAACTAGGATCCCTGAGTCACAGTATAGAGTGTCACACAGTGGAGTCAACCAACCTGCATTGCTCTTGCATAAGGGGCAAAGAAATGCTTATTCGGTTCAGCCAATAATATGTATATATTTTTAATTTTTTATAGTAATTAATGGTATCTTGGTGAGTACACACAATTAAATTGCATTTTTTCTCCCATTTAAAAGAGTATTTCTAATGTTAAGCATTTAAAATACCTTAGAATTAAAATAATAGTGGAATAAAGGGTGAGTTGTCTAATGTGTTAATATGAAAAATGTTCTAGAAAACAAATATTCTAATATTTCTCCAGGAAGAATCTATATAGACTACTAGCTATAATAGAAAATGAAAGAAAACTACTATTGAAGTAGCTACAGAATTAGTCTTTGTTGTTTTGGTCTTTTGGTTTTCTAGCAATACATCTTTGGTAAAATGCTTATAAACTAAAAGTTGATTATTTAAGTATTACAAAGCCGAGTAATGGCATTGTCTTTATATGTGGATTTTGGACTATGCTTGATTATAAAGTGATCAAATATATGACTGCATTTGTATTTATAAAATATTGTTTAAAGTGGGAGAAATAAAGTTATTCAAGAGCAGAACACCAAAAGCATTCTATAATGTGTTATAAAACACTGTTTCCACTATGAAAGTGAAAATTCTGATTAAGCAGGAGCTTCCATTACTCAACTTGTAGGACTATCAAAATTCTACTACATATAGTTGATTTTTGTTTCATCTAAATAGTCTTTTGTTGCTGGAAGCACATATTTCCATGGTTTTCCTCAGGTTTTATAAATCATATATAATATTTTATAATATCAATAATATTAAATAATTATTGATAATGATGAATAATAATAGCTTAATTATTATATATGCTGTTGGAATAAGGTTTGTTACTAGAATACCAAAGAGGAGTGTGTTACCAGATTAGTCCTGGGTGAAGACTATTCTGAGCACTCTGGTATTCTGTGCAGGACAATATCTTAAGGATGAGGACTGGGTTTCAGGACCCAGCACCCTATTTATTAAATGTATAAACTTTGTGAATAAATTAACTCTTACAGCTTTGGTATTCATCTTTATAATGGAAATAACCTATTATACCTGCATTTTAAATGCCTATGTAATTCAAAAGTCAGGCAAAGGAAGTAAGTTTGCATGTGGCTTTAGAGCTATCTAAAATATAAAATGAATTATAACTGCTATATATATAAATATGTGATTTCTAACATAATAATAATAGTTATTTTGCATCTCTGAAAGCATGAGGCCAGACAAAATCATTTTTTGGAATCCTTTCCAAAAGCTTTAATTTTTATACTTAAAGAACCAATAAAACAGATCTACTTGTACCACCAAGGAAAAAGAAAGAGAAGCTACTTATTGTCTGAAAATAAGGAAAGAATCAAAGGCTTCTGCATCATTCTAGGGTTGGTATGACGCTTACCCATTTATTCCTCTCCTTATCTCTGTGCCAAAATCTGAAGATCAAATGATTTCTATCATAACTTACGTGTAAATATCCTGCGAGCATTTAGGTGGATTGTCATTTACATCTTGTAGAATCACTGTGAGTGTCCCAGTTGTTGAATGTACTCGTTCATTGTCATAAGCTCTAACGTACAATACCCAAGAATTTGGAGTTGCTACATCTTCATAATCCAAAGGATAGACAACTGTGACCTCTCCTGAATCTAAAAAACAAGTAGGTGCAAATTTGTTCAGCATTCATAAGATGAATAAGTTATGAATTAAAGCAGTAGCATGGATACAATAGTTCTAGGGATAAAATAAAGATTGGTCACCGATCTGACGAAGCTCACAAGCTGGTCACAATTGTGGATCTGTAAGGAATGAAGAGCGAGGTGAGCGACAGGGATAGAGAAAAGTCTCCTAAACTGTATAGATCAGAAATTATTTCACTGGAAGGTATTGGTGGCTGGGGTGGGGAGGACACAGTGACGATGAGGCTGAGTGTTGAAAAATGAGTACAAGGAATCCAGACAGAGAGGATTGGGGTGCAGTGGGAATGGTGAAGAGAGTGTGGGTCGGGTATGTGGTGGTATGCAAAGAGAAAAACAACAACAGAAATCAACTAAACAAAAAACTAATATTTTAATTGAGAGTTGCTTTTTAAAATAACGTTATTATATATTTGAAGGGGATGTAATCTTTATGTGCAATACATGCTCTTCTTTATAAACACTATTTTTATTCTATAGGTAAATACATAATTGATGTTCGTGATCATTTTTTATGTTGGTACCTCTCCAGATATTTTGGTTGTCCAAAGTGCACTCTAGTGGATTCCTCAGAAAAAAAACTTATTGGAACAATAGTTCCTTAGGGCTTCCATGTTCTTAAAATTTTATATGCTGTCTTTATCTATAAGGTCATTTTGCTGGATATAAATTCCCTAATTCACATTTTGTGTCTTCAAGTTTCCTAAATATATTACTCCATTAACTAATTGAAAAAGTGCTGTAGAAAAGTCTGTTTACAACTTATCACTCCCTTGTAAGTGACGATCTTTTTGCTTAAGGGCTCAAATACCCTTTTTAAATTGACATCTAATAGTTTATTAGAATCTGTCTCAGATTCAGCCATTCTGAGGGATTCCTGGGATTGATTTCCCTAGGAACCTACCTAGTTTGCCTTTTTAAATTTGTAGCTTTAACTCTTCTTTTTTTAAAGAAATTTTTTTAAAAATCAAACTTTTGAGTATTTGTTATATTCCATTGCTTTGTGTGCATTTTCAGGAATTTTTGGAATATGATTTAAAGTGTTGGCTCTTCCCTGCCTATATTCTATAGCTATCATCTTTTTTCCCCTTTCACTTCTATTTTTAGTAAAATTATTAAATTTTTTAAATGATCACAAACTCATGGAAAAGCTTTTTTTCCCTTGAACAATTTGAGAATAAGTCACTAATTTAGTGCCTCAACATCCCCTAATATTTTAATGTATCTTTCCTACCAGCAACAGCATTCTCCAACACAGCCACAATACAAACATCAAAATCAGTAAGTTCATATCAATATATCTCATATAAGACCACATTCAAATTTCATCAAATGTCTCAATATTTTTAATAGCAAAAATCCAATTCAGAATCACACATTGTCATGTGTCTCTTTCAATCTGGAAAAGTTCTTCAATCTTCCCTGGAGTTTTATGACCTCCACCCTTTTTAAGATTAAAGACTAGTAATTTTGGAAAATTTCCCTCAAATTTTGTTTGCCTGATGTTTGCTTATGATTAAATTCAGGTTATGTAGTTTTTGATTAAATATCACAGAGGTTATACTATATTTTTATTGCATGCTGTCAGTTTGTCTCATTACTGTTGATGTCCACTTTAATTACTTGATTAAGCAGGTGTCTGCCAGTTTTCTTAACTCCAAAATTGCTGTTTTACCCTTTGCAGTTAATAAGTTTTTGTGGAGAGGTACTTTTGAAACTATGTAAACATCCTGTTTTCCACCAAACTGTCAATTCATTTATGTGTTTCTGTCTCCATGGACATATCATGTCTCATTTTATTAAAAGGGTTATAATCTACAATATTATTATTCATTTTGATGTTCAATTGCCCTGGAATTGGCCAGGGGAACCAATTCAAGCCAATTTCTGCATCTTTTTGACATGCCTTCATCATTCTTTGAGCATGTTCTTGATTTCTGGCTTATCTTATATTTTAACTGATGCAGCCTCAAAAAAAGCCATTTCTCTAATGCTGTCTTATAGGTAAAATGATATTTAGAAGTCAATATCTGAGTACTAGGTGTGCTCATTGCTCTTGTGATACCATGCTCTTAAGCTCTTCCACTCTTTCAGTAGACGTTAACACAAAATATATACATTTGTTTGTTTCTGTGTGTGTATACACATACAATTACATCAATATTTATTTATGTAGCTACACACACATATATACATACAAATACAAATACATATACTGAAAAACGTTAAGTTCATTCTGATGTCTTCAATTTTAATTTACCCTCACATTGTTCACTATACATTTATCATGTTCTACATTTGTAACTCACATCTCTAACAGGTGAAACCAGCCTTCATTTATCTTTGACATCATTAATTTATCAATCCCCCTGTATGTAACTAATCTTCTATCTTTGTTACTAAGTCCTGTTCTTCCCTCTCAGTTCAAGTAGCCTTTTCTCTCTCTGCTTAAGCTCTGACTTGCCCAACCAAGCCTTGTTTCCACATAAGTCACCTTCTCCATCCCTCTCTGCATGGGGCTCTTTCTACTGATATGTTAGACAATGTGTGTTTAGCTGCTCTTTTCATGTGCGAAAATGTACATCACCTCTTAAGAAGAGAAACCTTTCCTTCCTCTTCTTGCTTTATACCTTGGTTATTAGGGGCATAAAGTCCTAACTTTTGGTCATGTGGAATGTACTTAGAGTTACAATTATCATAATCAAGGAGATTGGATTCAAGTTCACGTTTTGCCACAAAAATTAGCTACATAAGCTTGGATAAATGGAAATTCCTTTTCAGGCGTCATATGTCAGGTGGGAATTAGGATAGTAAAAACTCAAGGGGGTTATTATGTATGCAAAGTACTTTTGAGAATGTATGATATAGAATAAATATTCAATTTATGTAAACTGTGGGAATTTCCATGTAAAAATTCACTTCTCAGAGAAAAATCATACAGCAAAATCCAAGAGAACACTGCTGTGGATTTAAGTTGTTTAGGAGTCTCTTGGAGTAGAGAGATTATGCAGATCATTTCCATACTTCTAAGAAGGAAGAAATAATCACTTTTACCTCATAAAGTATGCTAAATATGCCACTAAATATTTTAAAGATTGTTTCATCCTAATACCATGATATTCAGGCTTATTTTTAGCTAGTAAAAAAGACATTATATTATACTTTATGAAATGAATTACCACAAAAAATTATTATACCTTCATTTATAGAAAATTCTTTTTGTGTACCTATAAATTCATAATGTACCGAATCCCCGATGTCTCTATCAGTTGCTATCAATGTGACCAGTTTTGTTCCAACAGGCAGATTTTCATAAATATTTATAGGTGCATCTGGTATGTTTCTGTGGGACAAAGGGATTTTTTAAAATCAGTCAGTGTAAACAAATGTCTCTTTTCATCTATATCATATAGCAAATATTTCAAATTTCACGTAATACATATTTTGTAGCAGTTTCAAGTCCCTGGTCTTAAAAATTTCTTTTCTTTGTAAATTGTTATATGTACCAGAGAATGTTTATGTATTATAAAATGAATTTAAAAGATTTTTCTTCCATGTACCCTTCTACTGACTGGTAAATTGTACTTTTATTTCAGATAACAAAATACTACAAATAATTCTGCAATCACTTTTTCTGATCTATATGATTGTAAACATTTCCATATCAGCCAGAACTTATTGCCCAAATTCTCTTGAATGCTTACTTTGATTTCATAATAAATGTATTAGTATGCATTTTCTATATTTTGCTTATTAAAGATAAATAGCAGAAAACAGGAAGCTTTGAATTCTTATTCCACCAAAAAAATTATTTCTTTCTGCAGTTTCAAGAGCAAAATATAAATGAAGTTGACTTCCAGTGCATGTACAGAGAGCAATAATACAGAGCACAGAGAGGTTTGCTTTCTAGATTGTTTTGAATATTTTTAAGAAAATTTACAATGGTAATAATAGTAAAACACTGATATTTATCCTGCTATAAAAAAAAGTTTCAGTGGTCATATCTTAGCATTTAAATATTTAGATTATTCATTGCTTACATAAGAACAGGACTCTCATCATTAACATTCTGGATGTTGATAGTGATGGTGCCAATGCATGACTCCAGAGACAGGTTTTGTCTATTTCTCACAGCAATCACTAACTGGAAATGCTAAAATGAAAAAGAAAAGATAGAACGTGGGTTACTTTTTTTTCTGAGTACTTAAAATATGCAATCTCCCTTTACATAAAAAATACTTTACAAAAAAACTGAAAAAACACTTTAAAAAGTTGGAAGCATAAGAATGTAGAACCAATCCCAAAACATTTTAAGGCTATTTGTCAAAAGGATTATCTTTTGCACTCTCATGCAGATTTCTGTAATTGACGCTTCCTTCCAATTTTCATGGAATGTGGATCATATTTTCAAACACTGGTTTTCGGCATAGTACATTTAAGGCAACATATCAGATTTAAATTTGTTGAAATACCAAAACAACAGAGTAATTTAAGTTCCATTGTTTAGGAAAAAAATAATCTATGAAGTTAAACAACTATCTGACTTTTGGAAAAATTTGATAAAATCATGGATACTTTTGAAACCTCAAAAAATGTAACATTTCATTTAAAGAAGTGATATTCCAATGCCCAAAAAATTAAGAAATGTGGTCTAATAAGGTAATAACTGGTAAGTTTGATTAAGTCAAAGAATATTTTAATTGTTTCATTTTTTAAATGTAATTCTATAATTAATAAGTAGATTATGTGTGTAAATACAAATCACTTCAAGTGCATTTAATCCTATGAGATTGTACCTTATTAAGCTTTCTATTTCAGGAATATTTTAAATAAATGAGAAAAAACTGAAGATCACAAGGAATATTTAACAAAATTTTGGCGTAAACCAACAATATAATATCATCTAAGTAAGTTATTATCCAAAAAGAAAGGTATTAACTATTTGTTTAGAAAAAAAGTAGGAACAAAGTCTATAAAGTAGGAGAAAAATGTATAAATTGTTTGTTTATAAAAAATGTTGGAGAAAAATGAAGCGTGTGGTGTCTTAGAAGTCAGGATAAGAGGGAAAACACAGTATCTGGCATACAGAAGATATTAAATAAAATGTTTTTGAACCAAAGAATCTGTTATCTCTTGATATTTTATGTCTCAATAAAGCACTTAAAATTGGTAACTAGAGATCATGCTTTTATTCAAGAAATTATTTTTTGAACACTATTTGCTGCACTGTGCAGTATACTAGAGATAAGAATGAAATTAGAAATAATCTCACCATGGGAGAAGTCACATTCTAATGGGGAAGACTGACATGTAAACCAAAGGAAGGCAGAAGTTTATGAAGTGAAGGTTTGCTTTTAGATAAGGTCCATGGATAGATTAAAATAATTTGCCACAATCCTTACAGAATACCAATGAAATAAAATTATAGGAGAAAGAAAGGAAAAAAGGAAAGAAGGATGGAAGGAAGGTAGGAAGGGAGGGAGAAATAAATTAACAATAAAAGATCATACTTGTAACACATCAACTGTCATGTGAATTGTATTTAACTCACTCCAGTTTTGAGTCGGGAACTCATGAAACATATGTAATTCACAGGCCCCTTCACCTTGGGAGGCAGGAGAACTGTTTTTCAAGTTGCATATAACTCATGCACAGAAAACAGTAACAAATAACGAATTTTTCGTTAAATTAGAAAAGATCATTTGTTTAGAAGTTTTTGCTCTGTTTTCGTAATAAAACACCGTTGCCCCAAGGAAAAAAAGTTTTTTTCTAGTGTGGCAGTCACTGTGAAAATTTGGTCCAGGAATTGTCAAGGCATGAAATTAACATATAAACTTGCCTGAGGATAGTGATGCCCTACGGATGCCTGGAACCTAATTCTTATAATTGTCCAAATAGATTTCCTACATGTACAGCCCTTCTAAAGAAGAACCCTCTTGTGGGGAAATAAATAAATAAATAAATGGGTAAACAAACCACCATGAGCTCTGGTCAGCAAAGGGGGGAAAAAATAAAAAAGAAATCAGGATTCAAATACCTAAATTAAATTAAAATATTAGGAAATCAAATTCATCAATCTATATTGAAAACTATCTCATATGGGGCTGGTTATATGCCAAAAAACAAGGATGGTATAATAATAGAAAATGAATTCAAGTCACTCAGAATATTTCTAGGTTAAGGAAAATAAACTATATAATCACCTGAACAGATGGAGAAAAAAATATATAAAAGTCAATATCAAATTCCTGACAAAAGCCTTCAAAAAACTAGAAATAAAGAAAATTTTCTTTTCTTAGTTAAAGATGACCTACCGAAATCCTACAACAAATATCATTCTTGTTTTAAACATTTAATCAAGATCTTTTAAAATCATAATAAGGTAAGTATACCTGCTATTACCATTTCTAATAAATACTGTTCTGGAAGTCCTCATCAGAAATAAAGGCATATAATATAAATTAAAAAGTTGTAATCATTAAAAAGAAACACTTATCATTTTCCACAGGTATTTTCTGAATGTTAACACATAGAAAATAAAAGATCATCTAGCAATTAGTAAAATCAATATAAAAATTTAGCAAAGTTGCTGTTTTCAAGATTAAGATACAAAAATCAATGGTTTTCTAAATAATCATAAAAATAACTAGAAAATAAACATTTAGCAATAAACTTGAAGGTGACTAGGAATGTTACAATGTATAAGAATTTTATTGGGAAAAATACAATAGTTATTGAAGGATTTAAATGAAGTTCTTAAATAAATTAATGAATCTGCCAGGCTCATGGTGGTAAACATGCCAATTCTCTCCAGTATAATTTATAAATTCAATGCAATGAACATCAAAATGTCAACTGGGATTTTTTCATAATCCTGAACATTATTTGAATGAAAAAAGGAACAAAAAGAATGAAGTCAATTTGTTTAGGAGAGAATAGAAAACAGCAAAGTTGACTATATGAGAGATGATCCTATAATACAGGGTAAAAAGTAATATAAGCAACTAACCAGATGTTCTGGAAAACTAGTTGCTGCTTTTTTTTTTCTTTAACTCTCACACAGTTCTAGCCAACATATTTGCAGATTAGAAAGTCATGTTCTAGATAAGATGATGTTTAAAAAAACATCCTGATAAGTTTACTACTGGAAACATTGAGAAATGTTTAAGGAAACTGGAAAACATTTGGAATTTAAAGGGTCCCATTTCCCAGAAGGATTTGGTAGGAAAAAATAATTTGTTAATGTTTTTCCATCTCATCATACATCATTCTTCTTTCCAAATATTTGCAAATTTCAAATTTGACCAGGACATTGGGGAAAAAAATAAATAAAAAGGCAAATCAGGTCTCTACAATTAAGTAAAACTTAAGACAGAGGCAGATAATTCAAGACTATAAGAAGTGAAATTTTATTTACTTACCCAGAACATTGCCTCAGTTCTATGCTGTCAAATATGGAGATAATCCCTTCTCCAACTTTTATACATACCAGCAGAAAAACACACAAAAATTGAAATAATATTTCAATAAAGTCTAATGAAAAAGTAAAATGAATCGAATAAGCATCTAAATTTATTTTCTTAAAAAGAATTTCTGCTTCATCTAGGTGAATATGAGAATGCAATTATATAAATTTAGAAATTTTTATTTTGACTATGTAACTTTTAAAAAATTACTTTTATTGAAAAGTATTTAAGGGTATTCATTTTTTTAATGTTTAGTTTTTATATTTAGTCTCACCTTAGGATTTGTTTCATAGTCCAAAAGAGGTTCAGTTGTTTTAGAAATGACACCATTACGTGAATCCAAAGCAAAGTAAGCAGTGGCATTAACTGAAGAATTTAATATTAAAAACTGAAATACACACACACACACACAACCATGGTTAATACATTATTGAATAAGCATGAATTCTGAACTGACGGTTTCAATGCAATTATTTGGCAGGACTTAAACCAAAATTAATTTTGTGAAGGCAGTGCCCATAAAATAAAATAATCTGGAACTTACTTGCAGTTCCAGACTTCAAAAACAATCTAAACATTCTTTCACATTTTTAGCTGTACTTTTCCCAATGTCTTTGATACTTAAATATTAGAGTATTTTTGGTGGATAGCTGTCATTAGTTTCATAATTAGTTTACTTTCTAGTGTTGTATTTACAGATTTTTCTAATACAAAAAAAGTCATTCCCTCTTGTATACTCAGGAAGTGTATCTAAAGGGGGCCACATGCACTGAATTATCTGAATTATTTGCAAAAAAACATTTGATCTCAACTCTGAATTGATTTTCTGTATGGCAAAAATAAAATATTGCTTTGGACAAAGATACTGTTTTCACAAGCGTCAGCATGACCCCCTCCATTCTTATCACCCATGCTTATAATTGGGCCCAGATTCAAGATGAATATTAAAGATTTTGGACAGGATTTATTAAAGAAATTATTATATTATAAAAATTGACATCCACACTTTGGCTCAAAAAAATAATAAAATCTGGGAGACATGATATTTGATGCCATTTCCAAAAATATCTAACAGCCATTTTGATGGGCATATTTACCATCTTTTTTTTGTCTGTAAGTGAACAACCAAAGTTGGCTTATTTTAGACTAAAATCCACTTAATGCTGTTATGGGAAAATCTCCTTTTCTTTGTTTCTCCTCTTATTATTATGGTTTTAGGTTTCTATATTCTAATGACTTTTATAATAAAATCCAGATATTATAATAATTTTAGTTATGGAGAATATACATGAAAACACATAATGACAATTGATAGATATGTAGACACCCATCCTCCACACACATCCACACACCCTAGCCTAAACCCACACATACACCAACACACCCAAACACACATACCCCTCATTCCATGACCCAATCCCACACTCACACACTCACACACTCACACAAATACAGCTGCTGAGCCTGGTACACCAGGAATTATACTTTTCCTCTGTTGTCTTCTCTCCTCAGTCTAAAATTCACATGAGCAAAACATATAACTAAGTTTGCTAATCAATCTCTCATTAGAAGCCGGGCTAAATTCTTTAGAGAGCTGTTCCCCCAAACTTTAGTGATGTTTATAAGCCAGTTGTTACAGCAAATATGAACAAATAGGAAAAATCTTTGTTCTTAGTCTATTGTATGGAAAATTTGACTGAGTTACTAAATTTAGGGCAGAATATTCCAGTGTATTAATAAGATCTACAACATATTGTATTATCAAGAAATCTAATTATTTCTTACAAACATAATTAGATTATAGGTTTTATATATATATATACCATAAAAATTTCTGAGAAAATATACAATGATGAATTACCTTAAATTTCTTCTTCTTTACTCCCTCTTAACTATAACCATTTTGTCATCCATTACTTATTAATTCTCCATTCTTTATGAAATATTGCCAAAGCCAGAAATATTAATAATATGAAAATATAAATTATCCCTTATTTAAAATATGTGTATAATAAAGAAAATATACCTGATTGGGATGAATAAAAGGCAATGAACAATGAAAGGATATTTTATTTGTGCATCCAAATGTCATTGGATAAATGCCAACAGATGTAAGTTCTACTTTTTCAAAGTGTGTTCAGACCATTTTGGTCTATTGCTTTCATTTTTAAGCCATATAATTTTTATTCTATGTTACTATAATACATTCAAAGGTTTAAATTCCCTCTCTCATTTCAATGACTACCATAAGACATAATGAGTAATTAAAAGCCTGATAAAATATTATTTTACATATTAAAAATTGAGCACTCTTGGTTCTTTTTTCCATCAAAATTGGAAAAAAATAAATGTAAATGAGAAAAAACTTACTTCAACTTCTTGTCCTCGATCTGGATCTCTTGAAAGAATCATATATGTAAAAGCAGATGCAGGAACATTTTCAGGAACAGATATTGAAACACCTATACAATTACATAAATCATGAATAATAATTTAAATTAAAACATTCTTCTACCATTTCTTGCTTCATATTGGTGTCATAAGTTATCATGCTGTAAGTATTGCTCCTTAAAGAAATTTTCTTCATGATGTTTCAGGGAAAAAAAAAACCTACAAATATTTATTCCCATTAACATCAATATTTTAAAAAGTCATCCTAACTCAGTTTCATATTTCTACATTTAAATTTTTGGGCTAGTGTGTGAAATAAGATATAATTGCTTGGTGTCTGGCATATAGTCAATGGCCCTTAAGATATGATTTCAACTTTGATTTCTTTATGTTAGAATACTGAAGTTTTTTGTGTCCTATCACAATAAATGTACAAAAAATTAAGTGCAGGCTATGAAGTCAGGAAGAAATGCATTTGAATTCCTGCCCCATGAGTATTCTTATCCATACAATGGGGATATAGTACATTTTCAACCTTAGGGTAGTTCTGAGGATTAAATAAAATATCATACATACCGCCTCTCACAAATGCTCAACAAATGCTACTTTCCTCTCTCCAACTACTGCTCCTCATCTTCCTTCCAATGTTACCAACTGTGATTCCGTCCAACCCCAAAACCAAATAACACAAGTGCACACACCTTTAGACCACTGATAGGTTCTACACCTGTTATATGATTCTATCAATGGTACTCTTTTTAAAAAAAAGAGGATTGCTGCATACTGTGCACTTGAGCCTTGGATACAAGTCCAAGGAATATTGTATTATAATCTAGACTAGGTTGTCCTGCAAAAGCTTCATATTGTTTGACTGTTTCTAAGGATGTTATGGAACAATTTTTATGTGAATAGGACTTGCTCATCTTGAACCTTTGTTTCAAACAATGTATGTAAGCAGATTCTCTAATTTAGTGATTTGTTCTGGTTAATTACAGCAACTAGATAATCAAAGTAAGAAAATTGAATATGCATGTGTCACATCAGCAACTTGAAAACCACGTCAAGATCATTTTTTGCTATTTTTTTGGTCACAGAGACCCACTAAGTTGCCCTATTTTTAATAGAAGGTGGCATTTTTTCCCCCTACTTCTCTGTCCCAGGGCCCACAGCCCACATAATGGAAGAGAAGAGCATCCAGATCTTGATGGGGCCTTAGCAGTTTATGCTGGTTCAGCCAAGTCTGTGGTAGAAATCAGGTCAGAATGACCTCCTTGAGATCCATGTTTATCTTTTGAAAGTCGACTATAATTTGGGGAGACTGAAAGGACATTACAAAGAACATCAGTTAAATTGTTTCAAAGTGATCAAAAAGATAATGCCTTCATGAACACCAAACCTAGGAGCTGGTTCATTGCCAAGGCTTACCTAGAAGGTTTTTCTTTCTGTAGTTTCTCTGAATAGGTCCCTTTAACATAAATTCCTATTTCAGATAAATTTATTCTTCTGCATATCAGAAGGCATGTTTTGATTCAAAGTAAGAAGTGTGTGTATTTGTGAGTGTGTTTTGGAGCTTTTCGGTTTCCAAAATGGTAGTGTGTCTAAAGATGGAGAAGAGATCTTGCCAATGGTGAGAAATAGGTAGAAAGCAGCAGTGGACAGGCACTCCGGAACAACAAACAAAAAACGCTATGAAGTTTCCCTTGTTCCACTTGCCCTCAACTTTATTTTATTTTTTTTTAAATTTTTTTTGAGACATTGTCTTGCTCTGTTGCCCAGGCTAGAGTGCCATGGGGTTAGCCTAGCTCACAGCAACCTCTAACTACTGGGCTCAAGCAATTCTACTGCTTCAGCCTCCAGAGCAGCTGGGACTACAGGCATGTGCCACCATGCCCAGCTAATTTTTTCTATAGTAGAGACAGGGTCTCGCTCTTGCTCAGGCTGGTCTCAAACTCCTGAGCTCAAGCAATCCTCCCCCTCTGCCTCCCAGAGTGAGAGGATTACAGGCAAAAGCCACCATGCCCGGCCCCTCAACTTTATTTTCTTCTTACTGTCCCCCAGTTTGCTGGGTAGTTTCTCTTAATAGAAATAGGGAGAGGAAGAAAGCAGTCAAACAGAGAAAGTAGAAGGAGAAAGTCTTAATATGACAGATAAGCAAGTAAGGTTAGAAAGAAATGGAGAGAAAAGATCAGAAAGACTAACTAGCGGAACAGATATAATTGTTGAGACTCAGTTGATGCAACCAGAATTAAATCAAGCCAATCTATACTTTTTGAGATCCAGGTATGTGCAAGGTCTCAAGTACATTCAAATGTTCAAAAGGATGGTATTTTCAGGCGGTCTTCATGAAAAACACAAACACACATACAACACGGAGGTTAGGGGGAGGTATATGAGGTTGTGATTTATATGGCACAAAGTAGAAGAGCATATTTCATTATTTTATACACAAAAATATGCTTGTTCCAGTTAATATGTATGTTTTCTTTTATGAGTGAATTAAAAAATAAAAAATTGATTTATAAAATTTTAATTTACAACAAACTTTTCAGGAACACATCTATTTTAATCATACTGAAGGCTACTTCTATATATTACTTTAAATCTATTATAATTAATATAAATAAAACCTGTTATAAATAAGTATTCTTTGGGAGCAAGAATACCAGATAGAATAACTACATACTATTAGGAGTAATGATGATTCTTATTCAAGAAGCTGAAACTTTATAACTAAAGCTAGAATTTTTTTTTTTTTTTTATTTCAGCTCATCATGGGGGTACATAAGTCCAGGTTATATACATTGTCCATGTCCCGCCCATCCCCCTGAGTCAGAGCCTCAAGCGTGTCCATTCTCCAGACAGTGCGCCTGGCACTCACCATGTAGTCATACCTCCATCCCCTCCCCCCCACCTCCCCGAGTCAGCAGAATTAAAAATTAATAGTAGAGTATATTTATTAAAATGTCAGGAAAGAATAATTTACTTTAATCGTACTAAAAGGAATAATGATTGTATATTAAATGGTATATGTCTTTATAATTATCTATTAATATCACATCATTGTATATATGAAATTAAGAAAACTGTGTTTAGAATTTGTATCATGTATCATCTCATGCTTATTTTTTAAGACAATTTTTAATGGTTAGGTAACAATTTATCAATGGATATACCATTTTTTCATCAATTTCTTATTGTTAGACATTTTGGTTATATCAAACATTATGCTATTACAAATTTTGTCCATAAATCTTGATCATATCTTTAATATTTTTGTAAAGATGAAACCTAAGAAACAGAAATACTGGGATAAAAGTTATAATCAGTTTTTAAGTAGATGTTTAACAAAATAGTATTCTCCATAGTTATTTAAAATCCCTACTTTATCAGTGTTAATTTCTTATACTTTAGCCAATGCTGTATTTTTTTCTCTATTATTTTTATACCTTGGCCAATTTAGTTGGTGAAAATTATATTTTTTTATTTAGATGTTCATGTATTTGATAAATTATAAGGCTACATGTTAATTCATACATTACAGATACACTTAGAATAATTTTGTTATTACTCCTATTGCCTATACACCACACAGAGAAAGAATTATAATTTGAATTTGAATTACATTCACTCTAATTATTTTCTTTTTAGGAGAATGTTATGTCTCTCACTTTATTCAGTTCTTTTATTTGCTTCTCATTTATAAAACAAAAACAGAACATTAATTACTTAACTCTAATTTCAAGTTTTATTTTTAAATATTCTTATCATAGTTTCATGAATTTTATCAATAAAATTGACCTGTAATATACCTGCTCCAGTTGAAAAACTTGAATCACAGGAAACGGGATCATCTACATTCTCCACAAAAACCATAAACATGTAGGTGCTGGTATTATTTCCATTATCTCTTGCCTCAATTTCCAAAGAGTAGATTTGGGAGTTATTTGGGTTGTGAAGATTCAAAGGCTGAAGAAGAGTGATTATACCTGTGACTAATGAAAAGAAATAAAATGAAGAAAAATTGCCAAACTCAAATAATTGAGCCTGTGTTAATATATTTATATTAACGATATTTTAATTCACTTAATGATATACTTTTTTCAAGCATGAGGCAAGTGATTTTTAAAAATGCTTTCATAATATTTTCCTCTGTCTCTAAATTTTCATTTATTGATTTACTAAACATAGGTAGCATCCCTACTTAAAAAATACCAAACACAAACCATTATATTTCATTTTAATTATCACAATGAAAGGTTATTAATGTTTTTGAGCCTGAAAAATTAGGTAAACTGTATTAAAATCCTAATCATTCATTTTGCTTCTGCCATCCAATTTACCTCAGTCTCATTGCATACAAAGATGTAAATTGAGCTCAAGGGTCAAATTTAGGAAAATGTGCAAAAACCAGAAATGGCTGTTCATGGTGCGGTGGAACTCTCCACTACCTACCTTCCCTCCCAGAATTTCTCCTTTCTCATTCTAGAATCATCTGCTTTCACCCTACCTTGATGTTTTCATAACTTTCACAAGGCCTTAATCTCTTCCAAATTGTCCTTAGCTAGTAAATTGTTCTTTATTATAAATGTGCTTCCACTGACATTTGCATTTTAAAGGTGGACACATAAGTTGACAACAACTTTCAGGATTTAAATAAATAATCTCAAATATTGGATGACCAGTATGGTGGCTTTCTAAGGTGCCAACTTTGCTAAGCTAACCTGTACTTCCCAGGCTGGAAATATTCTAGTTCTTGTGTGTTTCTGGTTTTGGTGGGCAATAGGGAGATTCTTGGCCAACTTGGAGGGTGGAAAACATAGCAGCAGCCATTTTGTTTCTTGTATGTTTTTGCTGGTCTGCTGTAACACTGTTGTTGTGAACTCGCTGCAGCCGGGCTTGCAACTGCTTTACCCACCTCTGAATCTTCTTTCACCTTCCCTGACTCCTAGAACCGGTGTGTCTACTTAGCCCTGTGATTGAAGGTCTCAGCTTCTACAGAACACCCACACCACCACTGTCAGGGGTGATAAGAACTAACATGGGTTTCAGTCCATCCTTACGGGGTTCAACATGTGCTTGTGTGTTCCAGTATCCCCTAATCTCTCCCACTTTATATCCATCTTCTCTTCCTGACTTCTTGCCTTGTAGATTCAAGCTCCAGCATCAGACATAGAGTGAACAGCCTTACAAAGACTACTTAACTAGCTTCCACAGTGCACTTCCAGTGGTTCTATCTCTCTGGTTGAACCCTGATGGATAAAATCAGGTGTTGTGACAGCTGGCAAGAGAAATATTTTAGATCCTGTTTACACAGGCAGAAATCTATCCATAATCAAATATCCAAAATCAAGTTATTCAAGAAAAGTCCCAATTCTCACAAATGAAATTGAGGAAGTAGATGTCACTTTTTTGCCCTAAAATTTACAAGGATTTCACAGAAGCATTTGTATTGAGTGCCTGTGAAAAAAATGGCAAGTTATAAAAGTGAGGTACTATATCACTTATTATTTCACAAGAATGTCATTTTAACAAATTGGAAAATAGCAACTGTCAAATACCACATGTTTTTGTTATGTTTCATTCTTCATATTTAATTTAATTTTGAAAGGGTAGTTTCAGCAGCCTAAATTCTACAGGAAGTGCACAGATTAGATAGTGAATGTTGTAACCAAAGTAGGCTAGAAGTACTTATTTAAAACTTACATGGGTCCAAACCAAACATTTCCTGCTGAGTTTTAAAGGAATAAGTGATGCTGCTATCTTCATCCCGATCTGTTGCTTTTACTGTCGCTATAATTTCTCCAACAGGTTTCTTTTCAGTCACATTAATAGAATCCAAAGGAAATGGCCTAAAAAATAGCAATGAAAAAATTCCGAAGATGCAAATTTGTAAATTATTATGCACATATTGCCAGGTTATGATGGCCTGCAAAGAATCTTTTGTATTTGTGAGGATACCACCTTCCTTGTCAAAAATTTAAGAGTTCCAAAACTATGCAGACATTGTGAAAATCCATTGATAGCACAAAGTTACTTAATTTTTTGCATAAACATTAATTTTTAATCATATAGTCTTTGGCACCATGCCAGACATCAACGATATCATGACATAAAAGAGATTAAAAAAATGAAACACAGAATGGAATAGTGTATCTCTACTATTGTAGATATCCAATGTATGGAATAGTTGGCAACTGAACATAAGGGACTAAATATATTCATTTTCATTCTGTTATCTGATATGATGAAATGTTGTTTGAAGTCATATCATCTTAAACCATCAAGACAGTTCTTGTAAATTTATTATTCACTTCTTTAAGTCATACTTCAATTCCCTGATCAATTTCCAAGACGTTTCTGAAAGTTAAATTTATTTCTTCTTCAGCCTTCCATTTGGGTATTCGATCATTATTGATAACCTACAATGTGTCATCCAATTTATGTACATATGACTATGCCGTAGCTCCTGCTCTTTGGGAATCTCACTGCTAATGGGCAAAATGGGTATAAATAACTATTAACTATGTAACAGACCCTGTGACTTTGCTACAAATTTAAAGAGGGAAATCTGATTTGGAGGATAGGAGAGAAGTTCAAGAAAGTCTTCATAGGAATGTAAAGTCAAAGGAAATGAAAGGTGAGTGGGCAATGTCATTCCTGTGAGCAATCTTCTTTATCATTCTAATGTTTTCTCCTTTACAGTGTGATTTTCCTTTATACCATAATATAATGTAACTATAATATTTACATTCTGGACCACTTTAAATCCTTTTCTGTTTCATTAGTTTTTATTTAACAAGCTATGTCTCTTGAGAGATTTTTTAAAAAGCATTTGGAGGCAATATTTTGGTAATTTTTATATTGCTTATAATGTCTAGCATTAAATTCTACCAAACAAGTAAAAGCAGTAAGTTCATACTTATCTAAGACATGAAGGCAACAGAAAATTGTTCCAAAGAGTTGATGGCACCTCTGCTGCAAACACTGGTGGACAAGAAGAGCAACTAGCCCCACAAATAAAGGATAAACTAAGCTCCAAATTTGTTTCAATTGTTCAAATAATATAACAGAGTGAATTTGGGGATTCAAACAATGAATTACTGTCCTTAGTCATCTGTAGAGATATAACTTAGTAATATAAGGAACGTAACTTGAACACTAATATTTTTCTTTTTCTCTGCATTGGTCTAAGAAGTCTTTGATTCCTCTTGGGTTGTAGTAATATATTTGATTACTACATTTTAAAGTATAGAAAAACATCTAACATGCAATTGGATTTACAATCTGCAAACATTTTGGAATGCTACAATTATACCTCAAGAGTATGAAAATGAAATAGTTTAAATTAAATATTTTAAACTATTTTTTAAGATCTATTTTTCTCTTTATTCAAAGTTAATTTAGTTATTAACAATTAATGCAATGATTTGCAACACCTTCAGAAAAGAAAACAAAAGAAAAAAAAATAGATACACCAAAATCTTTTCAACATATTATAATGTTGGTCACTTCTAAATTTGCTTTCCAGTATTTTCTAATACATATTTCACTTTCAATCAACATGCATTAATGATCAATAAACATACATATATATTTTAAAATAACATCATGAAATATTTTCTCTGTAGCCACATAATCTTTATTATCATTATTTATGATACAATTAGCATGTGCATGGGTTCTGCATCTGTCAATTCAACCAACCATGAGTCAAAAATATTTGAAAAAAATCAATGGTTATGCCTGTACTGAACATCTACAAATCTTTTTCTTGTCATTATTCCCCCAAAATATAGTATTTCAACTATTTATATAGCATTTACATTGTAATAGGTGTTATAAGTAATCCAGAGATGATTTAAAGAATACAAGAGGATGTGTCTAGGTGGTATGCAGATACTGCACCATTTTACATTAGGGATTTGTTATCAGCTGGGATCCTGACATCAATCTCCCACAGATACCAAGGGACTTCTGTATATGTGGCAAGTGTACTTTAACCATTCTCCTGTGAAATACTTTGAAATAAATATGCTTACTCAAATTGAGGCATCTCATCATTTAGGTCTCTAATCGTGATAATTAGTGTCCCTTGACAGAACAGACCTGTTGTATCTGTTGCTCTCAGTGCAAGCTGGAAAACCTGCAAAAGAGTTTTTAAAAACTTTATAATGTACTATTTGGTAACACATACATACTTTTACAATATGTCTCCTGTTAGGTGTTTTGTTTTGTTTTCTCCAATTAAATGTAGCTCTTACTTTTCTTCTAGTTTTGTTAAAGGAAATACAAATGGTTTCTTACTTATCTTGATTAGTTGTAAATTTTAAAATAGCTTCATTTTATATGTCATTAAATTTCACTCAAAGGTCTGTGTAGCTTGGCTATATGCCTAAATATCGATGAAGTTGAATTTAAAAAATGAACAAATTCCAGATTCAATCATGAATCAAAACACAATGCACTGAGACTATTGACAAAGCAGGCTGATTGATGCTAATCCCTAGAATTAGGAGCATGTGCTATTTTTTGGGATGAAAGACATTATGTAATTTCTGAACAGTTGAGAATATCATTCATTAGACCTCGAATATTTTTCTCGTCAGCTTGTCACACATCTTACCATTTAGATACCATGTATTCATATCAGCAAGTATCTTTTTGAAAACAAGAACAAAGCACCACTAAGGCAAGCATTCAATGAACCCCTACAACCTACAAGATTCCACGTTGAGTGGAGGGCTGACAATGATTGCACAAAGCTTCAATTTCTTGGATGGATAACAAAATGTCAAACGTTCTAAAATGAATTGATTATTTATATAGTGGAAAGATGAAGAAGGTGACCTTAAAGGACTCAGTAGAAGTTTGGTTGGACGAGTGAGTCAAGGCAGCAGGTGAAAGGAAGCAGGGAAGGTCAGAGGCATAGAGTTGAACTGCTTGACTACGGGGCTCATGCACATAACCCCCATTTCTTTTCTGCCTAACTGTAAACTCCTATTGTGGTTCTAACATTCAAATTGCTTAAAAGATATGTATCATTGGCCTCTTCACCATCCTCTAACATGCAACATATCCAATTGAAATTTAAATAGAATTCATTGGCTTTCTTCCACCATTTATTTCTTTAAGGCTAGAAAATTAAGATCTTCTTCAACAATTAACTCTCCCTGCTAAATGTCTAATCAGCAGCAAATTCTCTATTTTTACTATTATCTCTTGCATTTTCCCCATTGTCCCCATTTTCTCAACCACCTTATTGAATAATACATATGCAGGCGTTTCTGAAAATAGAAATGTTTTTATGATAATAATAAAAATCATCATGATGATAATAACTTATCCTTTGTTTTCCAAACTTCACATCTCATTTCTCTGTAGACAGATTATCTCAATAGCCATTTAGCTGATTTCTTTCTAGTTGGTGTTCCTACTTACGTAGTCTTCATTTTCCACTCAGAAAAATCATCCCCAAAATGCTTTCCTTAAATTATGTTTTTCATGGAAATATCAGAAATCGTTCTTCTTTTCTTACCATGTTAGTTTTAGATTCATCTATAAGGTTTTATCTGACTTTGGCGCTTTAAGTGTTGTAACATTCTGAGTCGGGTAGGGTATGAATGGTCAAATAGTTTTAATATGAAAACTTCACTGTTTTAAATTTCTTCCATTTCTTTGATGGTGAGAAAGATTTCAATTTTAATGATTTACCAGTCTGGTTCTCTCAGATTAAAAAGACACTTAAATCTTTTTTCCCCCTTAAACTCCTTTAGGTAGATCTAAAAAGTTGAGACATGATCCCTATGCTTTGAGTAACCATAAAGATTGGATCTAGACTTTTGGTTAACTGCACAAATCCTTACAAATGAGTCACACAAAATATTACTCTTCCTTTAAAATAACAATATGTTTAATTTTCTACGAAGAGTTCATAATTATAAAAACTCTCTTTCACTCTGTGTAGAAAAATAGATAAATATATTAATTACATGATATCCAGCATCAAAGTCCAAGGAATCTTCACCTCTCAAGCTAACAACACCACTTATAGGATCCACTCCAAAAGAGTTTGCTCCTTTCTTAGGTCCAGATAACTGTGTCTCAATGGCGTACTAGAAAAATAAAACATACATTACTCACAGCAAAATGAATGAGAAGGCATGGAAGATCATAAAGATATAATAATGGAGCAAATATGTAGAAAGTTTCCTATTTTCACATTGATAAATTGCAGTTTTTCTTTTGCACTAGCTAGAATTAGAACCACTGGCATACTCTCATTCAGAATAGAAGAAAATCAACACAGTTCTTTAACCTATTAACACAATCAAAAGATTGGGTATTTTTTAATAGAGCTGTGCAACAATTTTCTAAGCGAATTTTTAAAAGATATTTAATTCTGATTCTATAAATTACTACAATTCTAAAAGAATATACAAAAACTTACTGTTTTTAAAGTTTCAATTTTAAGAATAAGACAAGAATTGTAATGAGTATAAACCAAATTCAAATTGTCAATTCAGTTGAATATGCAGTTTGTAATTATCTTAAGTTCTTTGCTTTTTATTTATTTGCCACCACCCTGAGAAGAGGTGAAAGTAGATAAATCTATTCTCAAAGTATCTGAAGAAAATCCAGTTCAAAATGGTCAAACTTCATGAAATAACAGTTCAATTACTGCTGTGTATTTCTTTTTAATCTGATGTACATTCTAGCTTCTAACAATATAACTATTTCTGAAAACATTAAATTTTAAAACAATCACCTACTTGTTTCTTATCATGTTCCAGCAAATGACAGAACTGGTAATAACGATTTCCAACTATACCATAGTGGGGTTTTTTTTGGTTTTGGGTTTTTTTTTTAATTTAAAAAAGACATCATCTAATAAGAAGGGTCTTGTTTCTTAACAATTTCCTATTGGCTGGGCTACAACAAAACATTGGTAAAGCATTCCACAGGGATTTCGAATACTTTGACTGACATCAGCACATATATCACTGAAGGTTAAAGAAAGAAAAAACATCTCTTCTCATAATTGTGGAAATCAAAGGCAAAAAGAATTAAATGACTTCCCCAGTATCACAGCACTAGTTGGTGGTGAAGCTATAATTTTGCCCAAGTCATCTGACAGCCCCACTGCCATTTTTTCTTCATTAGTTTATACTGTGAGTTACTAAATTAGAAGTAGTAAACTACTTCAATATATGTTTAAAAAGAACATCTGAAGAATAAGCATGCTGACTTTTGTAGTCCAGATAGAACTTTATAAGTTCTTTTTATTTTGCCAAATCTCTTAAGAGACTTTACAATGATGAATCAATTATAGGAAAGGCAAGTCTCTTAGGATTAGATGCTTAATAATTAGGATACCGAAACATCAAAAATGTATTTAATCACATTCACATGTGTTATTGAAATAGCTAGAAAAGTGAAACAGTTCTGATTAGCACTCAAAAGTCAAAGCCCCAGTTTTGCCTCAGCATTGATGTCTTCCTCCCAGCCCCCTACCTCAATTAGAAGTCATTGTAGAATTTTCCTGGACACCTCTAGAAAATATATTTTTCTAAAAATGTTATTTCCAACATTCACACAAACATTATATTATAGTTATTATCAATTTCATTCTGCTATCTTTAATTATCAAATTATATTAGCTATGCTTGAAAAATTTTCTGAAGCATCACACTGTATGCTGAAGTAATGTACATATCTCACACAACAATCACCACCTACCGTCAGCCTATCACCATTTGCAAAGTCCTCATCTGTTGCAGTCACTCTATAAATGGACTGAAATAATGGATAGTCTTCACCAATTTCTAAGGCAGCTGTGAACAAAAGCAAAGATTTTTATTGTTCAAAAAATAAAGTATACTAGGCATTCATTATCTCTTTATATAAATAAAAACAGAACAATATTAATTTCAGATTGGATTGTGAGGCTGGGATAATATTTTAAGATAGCAATCTATATTTTTGTCACTTTTGCATTTTTCCCTTTGGTTTCTTGTCATCCTTCCTGGCCCTACAGAGTGCCTTTTCTTTACTTCCTGGCATCGTCTTTAGCAACTATACCTTAATAAGAAAGAGCATAACATATATGCTGACAAACTGTCCTGTGGAAAGCCAACAGGCTAGCTTCACAAAACATTTCTGTACTCCAATTTCTACACCTGATGGGATCATAGGGGAGGACTCTGTTTCTTACAAAAGCACATGTGGACAACTGATCAATGTCCAACTCTCACACACCTTCTAACATCTCCCCACAACCTTGGCCATGGATAAAAAACATCCACTCTACACTATAACAAGAATGAAGTGACCTCAGGAAAGACTTAGGTATAAAATTAATTGTTTTATTGATTTCTGGTTATTGTTTGTGTGTTTGCATGTGTGTGTGCTTCATTACAGCCTATTGGAATACTAATTTGAAATAGAGTTTAACTCAAGTTGAGTAATGAGACATTTAAAATTTTTCTATTTATTACACATACAAAGCTGTGGACCACATATGTCATTAAAGTGAGTGACCAGAAGGTTTTTAGGTAGATAAAGCTAATGATGGGTACCTAGAACCATGTCTTTCAATATTTTCTCCAAAAACAATAGGGCAAAAACCAAGAAATAAAATTACACAAAAGCTGTGCCCACAATATAACTTGAAGACAGAGCATGATCAAACTTCATAATAACTCTAAGTAAATTACAAAGAAAGAAAGAAAGAAACAAGTTCGACAAATCCTAGCAAATACTGTCTCAAGTTTCCATCCCACCATGAGGCCTTGTGTCAAGCAAGTAATGATCCAGAAAAACTAAAGTTAAGAGCAAAACAGAAAGCTAACAATAGGCCTAAGATGGATGTAAAATTACTGCCATGAAGAGTAAGTCTACTCAAAGTTTTAAAAAAATAGAAAATTCTATTATGTTAAAAGTACCATGCATGCTTAATATTGTGGGAAAGATACGTAAATAAATAAAACCGAGTTTTATATCCTCAAATTTATATTTTTCTTAAAAACAAATAAATAATAAAGACAAAATTGGTTTTAAAATAAGTAATTTCAAACAATGAATGAAGTAAAATGTGTGCTACATATATACAGATCTCTGGAACTTGTTTTTTACTCAAATAATCAGAAACTGAGCTTAAATTTTTAAAACATTTTCCAACATTCGGATAAATGTCAGCTTTTGTAACACTTTGTAAGTATCAGCCTGAGCTACTGATTGCAAAGAAAATTATTAGAGGAATAACTGTATTCGACCCTCAATGCTCTTAAGCAAGTCTCTATTCTACTACTCATCATCTTTCTACAATTCTTTCAAATCTTGACTTTTTTCCCTAAACCTCTAACTCCTTCCTTGTATTTCACTCTTCATAGAGGATCTCTCATCTTACTGCACAGAGTAAATAGAAATAGCTCACCTTTTCCCATAAGATCTACACCTCACTTACATTTGTACCTTCTTTACTATAAAGGAGAGAACGTCTTGTCACTAAGGATAATCCCTGTTCATCTGGAGGTACCTCACCTTGTACTTTCTCAAGGCTTGTCTCTAATTTTACCTCCCATCTTCAATCATTCCTTCACTCCTGGCCCCTTTCCATTAGCATTTAAGCATGCTCAAGTCTCCTCCATTTAAGAAAAAGCACTTGGCTTCAAGCCCACCTTAACTATGGCCCTGACTTTCTCCTACCCTTCATGGCCAGAGTTTGTATTAAATATATTTCTTCACCTCCCGTTCAGACTTTAGTCCACACTACTAGATGTTCTGCCTCTACCAACAGAAACTATTTCAAAAAAGTCATCAAAGGCCTTCATGCTGCCAGACCCAATGGATACTCAGTGTCCATCTTACTTAACTTCTCTTCAACCTTGACTTGTCCTCCTTCTCTTGGCAGAACAAGAGCATTACACATCTATAGGAATCACTCTAAAACTTCAGAGTACCTCTGGAAAAACTGTCTGTTAAAATCAAAGTTGGCAAATTTCCTGAATAGCCATTAAGTTCTTAAATCAGGCAAAATCCTTATTACAGCTTTCCAAATCTTAACCAGCAACTTCTTAATAATTTACAGTCTCCTCTTGCAACCTCTGTACTCTATCATCCTTGAGAGCACACCGTTTACCTCCTCATGGACTGGACAAAGGCAGCACTGGAAATGGAAAACAGGAAGTAGGTAGTTATAAGACTCAAGGGCACTGAGTGATCCTAGGAGTTTGAGACACAGAAAAGGGCTGAGAGCTCAGGAGAGATGATGAGATGACCTGGAGTCTCATTCCTTGAGCAAGAGAATGGAAAAATATAACTTGAAAGGACTTCAGTTACTTATTCATATCCATAGGCAGTATCATGATTAAAAGTAGGTGTGTATGTGTCTGTGTGTGCTTTGAAAACCTAACTGCTTTCAATAGTGAAAATTAGAAAAATAATGATTTGGTATCAACATAATGTAGTAAACATTACATTTCTGAGTATAATCAATGTTCCTTCTATAGCATTTAAGGAAATGAATGTGATATTTGAGCATAACATAATAGAGATGCATGTATAAAATCCTAGTTTATTTTTATAATCAACTTAAAGTATACTTAATATGACTCATTTAATGAAATGAATAGTTGATTTTTGGTTTTTATGGTCCAAACTTCAAAACGGTAAATTTTCATTTCTTTTATACCTTCAAAAGAGATTGATAGTTTATGTTCTTGACTTTTTCAAATCAAGGGATATTAAAGCATGTTTTCAGACTATTATACTTTACTTGCAATGAGAAAGAAAATTTTTTCAATTACTCATGTCTCCCTTTAAAAAGAAATATACTGGACAAAACTCTGGCAATCCCATATAATTCTGCCACTACCTTCGCTCCAATTTTATATGCAAATTTTTTATAAAAAATGTATATATTTTCTGTTTTAACAATTTTGCTAATCAATCTGCTGTATTCTGACTTCCACCATTAACATGCATAAAATAGTTCTCAGACTTATTAGTTGTCATTTTCCCCATACTGCTAACTAAATGCAATGGGCCTTTTAATTTCTCATTTTACTTGACTGTAGATTCAAGTCTACTACCATTGGTGCTCTCTTGAAACACTCTCTTCCTTTGCCATTCATGGCATAACTCTCCTTTTTCTACCACTTAACAGCTCATTCTTATTCTCTAGTGGCAGGCTGAGTCTCTTCCCCACATCAAGTGTAGGAGTTCCTCAAGATTGGCCCTCTGCCCTCCTTTCTTCTAATTCTCTACTCTCTGACTTAGTAATCTCCTCCTAGTCCACGGTTTCAATTACAAAACATTAATAGCCCTAAGCAAACTCAACTGTTTACTTAAATCTCTCCTTTGATATAACAAACAGGATATGTCAAACAGGACCTCTTCAAAAAAACTCTTGATTTTTGTCTTTAAATTTTTCTCTTTAAAAAAAAAAAAACTATTTCTAGGTTTTCCTATCTTCCTTGAGGATCTCTTCACCAGTTATGCAAATCAGAAACCTCAGAGTCCTTCTTCTCTTCCGTTATGTTTAATTCATCACCAGATTCAATTTACTACTTAATATCTCAAGACTATCCTTTTCTCTATCTCTCTCACCATCCTACACCCAACTATACTTGCTTGGAGTACTGAAATATCCTGGTAACTGGTCTTCCTCTTTCTACTCTATGAGGCTTCAAACCACTACCTTGAGCCAAATCTAGACTGGTGCCTGGTTTTCTATGCTCTGTAAGCTAAGAATAGTTTTTACACTTTTATATAAAAATGGTTAAAAAATTAAAAGAAAACTAATATTTTGTGACACATATTATTAACAGGACACATAAACACTCGCTTGTTTACAGATTGTCTATTGCTGCATTCTTGCTACAATGGCAGAGTTGAGTGATGGAGACAGAGACCATATATCATGATCTCATCACTTCAAGTACTATAAATCCCAGTGTAACCAGCCCCCCATTGAACAAATTTCAATGGCCCCTATATAATCCTTTCCCTTTACTGATTACTTGACTTTTTGAGATGTTTCCCAGAAAGGGTGGATGTTCTGCAAGACAAAGGAGCTGAGATTCTGAAGGCCCCTGGGAAGACTTCCTGACAAGATTCACCATACTCCACTACCTGCCCCTAATGCACTGTAGCCCCTTATACATTACACCATCACCTGCCCCAAGGCATGTGGCCCCTCCTTTAAAAGCCCATGATCTCTCAGTCAGAAAGATGGATTTGAGGTAGCTTCTCCCATTCTCCTGATAAGACATCTGTCATATTAAAAATTCCTTTCTTCCTTGGCAATCCTCATTGTCTTAATAATTGGATCTACTTTGGCAATCCTTGTTGTCTCAACAATTGGATCTTTGTGTGATGAGCAACTGGACCTAGACTGAAACCCCCTTGTGGTTTCAACAACACCAGTAATCCAGTTATAACAGTACCACACTATTATGAGTACCATATTATTTTTATCATGCTTACCCATCATGGCAAAACAATAACAGAGGAGAAAAGTAAACTTTGAATGACACACTTTTAAGGCATGATGGAGTCTGGATTTTATAATCGACTTACATAGCAAAGCATTGTGTTAATTATACAACGACACTATAGCTATGATAAAAGAATATAATACACATCAGAAAAACAAGACTAAACACTCAACACAATCTCCCTACTTGACAGGAAAACAACGATCAGAAAAAAATAGAAAATTTAAAACAAACTATTTCCTGAAGAGAGATTTTATCCACAAAAATAATTAAAAATGAAACTGCAATGAAAATAAGATTCAGAGTGGCTCATTTGTTAGCTAAGCAAGGAAAGCCATTCACTGATGTTGAGTTACTTAAGCCCAACCCAATGAAAGTAAATTCTAACTCCCCCGCAAATGAAAATTAGTAGTACAAAATTATACTCAATCGTTATTATTATGTTACGTTTCAGTCTGAAACTGTTGGTTCTTGGCATGCTCATGCCCAAAGAATGACCAGACATTCCAAAGTTAGGCAAGCACAGAAATGAGGTATATTGAGGAGAGAAAGATAGCATTATAGGGCAAGAGCAAGATATAGGTTTACAGAAGATGGTACATATGCCACGGATGACGACCAGACCCATTGTCCCAGTACGGCAGGCAAAAGGAAGGGCAGAGAGAACTTGGCTGTGGTCTGCATCTTATTTTATAGTGTCTGGATAGGGACCTCCATTGTGGTTCAAAGGTCACCACGGAACCACTTTGATAAGACAGTTGAGAGTCACATGACCTGAGCCTTAATTACACATGTGGGTTCTAGGTCACTTTCTGGACTTTATGGTAACCATGTGGCTTGGCCCATGGGCTAGAGTCCTCTGCATTCTTCTGCAACTGGTGTGCCAAGTTCTGATTGGCAGATTCATAGTCAAGGTGGAGAGGAATGCAATGTATTGGACCTAATCCTTTAGGTCCAATACATTGTAATGTGTGGTCTCAGGCGAATGTTGCCCAGTAATGTATAAGGATTGGGCACCACAGGGTGTAGAGGCACAACTGCCTCATTAACTGCCCTAAAGTCTTGTACCAATCAGTACATGCCATCCTTTTTCTGGACAGGTAAAATAGGGATGTTACAAGGAGAGCAAGTTGGGATAAGTAGCCCTGAGAGTAGGAACTTTCTTATAAGGGGTTTGAGACCTGCACAGGCCTCAGGCCACAAGGGATATTGTTTAACATGGGGATATCCCTGCTGCAGTTTGAAATGGACCATAACCAGCTGGGCCATTCTTGCACGGCCAGGGAAACCAGTGTCCTAAACTACCACAGGGATAGTTGCCTTCCAGTCCTGTTGATCTTGGCCCAAGACCTCTGATTCTGTTAAGAGGCCTATGAGGCTGGGTTTCTCTTGAGGATAGAAAGAAACATATGCTCTCAGTTTAGAAAGTCAGTCACGTCCTAGCAGGTTGACGGAACAAGTGGGAATTACCAGAAACGAATGTTCAATGGTCACATCCCCCCACAAGTAAAGTAAAGGGAGAGTAAAGAATTGTTTGGTAGGGGTCCTAGAGACTCTGGTGACCACACAGGATTGAGTGCTTGTTTTCCAGAGTAGGTGAGGAGGACAGAGTAGACAGCCCCAGTAACCAGAAGGAAATTTACTGGCCTACCTGCCACCAAGAGGGTTACCCTTGGCTCCAGCCCAGTGATCATTATCTGCCAGGGGGGCTGACAGGAACGGGCTGCTTTATTGTCGTGCCATGATCTGGTCTGAAGACTGACTTCCCTCCTGGGATAATCCCATAGGACAGAGTACAGTCCAGTGACCTGTTTGATGGCACTGATAAGGGGCCTTGGGTGGCCTGTTCTTATTGGGGCAGTTCTTGGCCCAATGCCCTTCCCGTCTGCAGATGTGGCACTGGAGATCCCTTCCTTTGGAGGGGGCTTTGCCCACTGGTCCAAATGTGGGCACTAATGCTGCCATTAGCTGGGCATGCCTAGCCTCCTTCCTCTGCTCCTTCTCTTAAGCCTGAGATCAAGCTCAGAAGTTCTGTTATAGTAAACAGAATTAGCAGCAGCCACCACGTAATCCAGGGAGGTGGTAAGGTCCTGGACAGGCTTCTGGAGCTTTTTCCTAATATCTGGTGCTGCTTGAGTCAAGAATTTGCCTTTTAATATCACCTGCCCCTCATAGGAGTTAAGATCGATGTGTTTCTCTATTGCTTCCCGGAGCTGATCCATGAAGGCTATGTGATTTTCCTCAAGCCCCTGGGCTATGCTTTCGAATAACTAGTTGACCACCTTTTGCCTGGTGGCCTTGAGGCCAGCCTGGACAGATACCAAAAAATGTTCTCTCTCCCACTTCTCTTCTGAGGAACTATTATTCCACCCTGGGTCAGTCACGGGCACTGCTATTTCACCCACTGGATATCTAGGATCTGCAAGGGGTAATCCAGTGGTAAACTTCTGTGCCTCCATTAACACTCTGGATTTCTCAAAATTATTTAAAGTCTGGCTTAGAATAACAATATGGACATCTTTCCAAGCCAAGTCATAGGCTAGACACGAATGCTGGAATGTCTCTACATACTTACCAGGGTAATCAGTGTGGCTTCCCCGATCCTGTTTTATTTGTTTTAACTCTATTAAACTAAAGGGCTTATGGACCAGGGTTGGTCTGAATTTCCCTGCTGTTTCCACCAAGGGCAGGAGTGGAGTCATATTTCCTCCTGGTGGAGATAGAGAGGGCACCACCTTCCCTTTGTAGGGCCCCCTTCAGGCCTGAGTATGGGGGCAGCTCAGAACAGGTGGAAACCTGGGTAGGATCTCCCAACACCATAGTCTTACTTGGCTCTGTACACACCTCGCATCACTGAGGATTTTCCCACAAATATTAGAAAGCCTATACGTACGGTATTTCAGCCCATTTTTCTTCCCTCTTGCAAAAGAGGTCCAATTGTAAGATGGTGGGGTGATTCAGAGTCCCATGTGGTGGCCACTGTTCTCCGCTGTCCAGCTTATACTGTGTGGCCAGGCAGTTGTGCAGAATAAGATCAAAGGCTGGACCAAACTTGTGCCAGTTTGAAGGAAAAAGGTGGGGGAAGGGAGCAACCAGGGTACATCAGAGCCGGGTCTCCCCAGGTGACTACCCCGACCATGTCGCCAAGGGGAAAATGACAGACCGGGGTCTGTGAGAGCTGGGTCTTCCCAGGTGACGACCTGGACCACATTGCCAAAGAACTAGGGTACCGTGAGGGAAAATGCATTTGCATGAGCAACAGGTTTCTTAGGCCAAACGAAGATGACTGCGGCAATGTTTTTTCCGGCTGGGCCCCACCTCCCTTCCGGTTAGCATTACCTGGCCTTCCGGGGAGGCGTGAGTCAGCACACTCGCCTAACCGAGGTGTTATCTCCTGTGTGAACCCCTGTTCGCTCTTTCCCATGGCAAGTTGCCACTATTGCTCAGAGCCGTATATGAGCAGTCGCCATGTCCTCAGCCATGGTTTCCACCACGGCCGTATTTCCCTGACGATAAAGAGCATGTCGTACCTGCCTGCTGCCGCTTCCCTTTTCTTCTAACTTCCGAGGCCGCCGCCGGAGCCCAAGCAAGCCACAGACCGCCCTCCTCACAGGTACGTCAGAGCTGGGTCTCCCCAGGTGACGGCCCGGACCTCGTGGCCGAGGGGGAAGGGGCGACACCGGGGTCTGTCAGAGCTGGGTCTCCCCAGGCGACCACCCGGATCTCGTGGCCAAACCGGAAAGGGAGAAAGGGGGCAGGCTATGCCCACTGGGGTCTGTTAAACCTCAGAGCCTCATTGTTAAGCACCAGAACAAGGATATCTGTTGGTAAAACAACTTGGTTCATTTGTAAAAGCAACAGTGATCAGGAGGCCAGCAACAATAAGGAAGGCGCTCCATGGAGTGAAAGAACAGCCTGACAGAGAAGGAGAAAGGCCCGATAAAGCCAGGGGTGTGGGTATTTAACTGTGCCCCACGTGGGAGGGACATGGTGGGGACAGACGCAGAAGAGATGCCTCAGGAGAGCCCAGACCTCGTCTTGTACAGGCATATCCACAACCTGTATAAACTGTCGGCTCCTGAAAAGACCCTAACAAAGCAGGCCTTGCCTGAGTCCCGCTTTGCTTGTTACCGGGCGTGGGGAAATGCTGATAAAACCAGGGGTGGAAACATTGTTAGCCTTAACTCAGGAAGGGGACCTTAGCTTCCCATCAGATCATAAAGAAAAGTACACAGAGCCCCGTAAATGCAAAAACTACAGCACAGACGGACACGTCCACGGGCTGCATAAACCCTCAGGTCCTAAACGGCGCTAAGTCCTGTCTTGCTTGTTGCCGGGTGTACAAGTTCACTCCGAGCGACTGAGTGGGCACTAGATGCCCTAGTGAACGCAAAACCTGGGCAAGAAAAACTGTTTTGGTCTTAACACAGGAAGGGGCCCATAGAAAAGAAAAGCACATTATCAAAACGAATGCAAAGCCCTCTTCCCTAAAGAGGAACAAAATGAAATACTTCTCCCCTACCTGGACGAACGCAGTGCCAAACTCCTTGTCACACAACCAAGTTTATCCAAGAACTCAACTGTGCAGTCTGAGAAACGGCGAGGGTGGAAAACCGAAAGCGAGCTCCAGCGCCCCCTCCAGCGCTGGCTGTGAGGCAGGAAACCCCAAAGCAGGAGTGTTACCATGGAGAAAGGCGAACTAGCTCGCTACACAGAAACATCCAATTTGCGGAAATGGCAAGGATGGAGAAGGGAAAGCAAGGCAGGAAGACACAAAGCGAGGGCTTAACTATGGAGAAAGGCGAGCTGGCTTACTGACAAACATCTGAGCCACAGAAATGGCAAGGGTGGAAAAGAGAGAGCTAACCAGAAAGACACAAAGCAAGGCTTGCCTAGAGAGAAACATCCGAGTCAGGGCACCAAATATGTTAGGTTTCAGTCTGAAACCATTGGTTCTTGGCGCGCTCATGCCCAAAAAATGAACAGACATGCCAAAGTTAAGCAAGCATGGAAATGAGGTTTACTGAGGAGAGAAAGAGAGGATTATAGGGTAAGAGCAAGATACAGGTTTACAGAGCATGGTACATACGCCACAGATGATGACCGGACCCCATTGTCACAGCAGGGCAGGCAAAAGGAAAGGCAGAGACCGAGAGAGCTTGGCTGTGGTTTGCATCTTATTTTATAGTGTCTGGTTAGGGACCTCCCTTGTGGTTTAGAGGTCACCATGGAACCACTTTGATTAGACGGGAGTCACATGACCTGAGCCTTAACTACCCATGTAGATTCTAGGTCACTTTCCAGACTTTATGGTAACCATGTGGCTTGGCCTGTGAGCTAGACAGTCCTCTGCATTCTTTTGCAGCTGGTGTACCAAGTTCTGATTGGCAGATTGGTAGAGTATTCCCTGCTCCCCCAGGTATGGAGAACCAGGGTTGGCAGGACCAAGATGGGGGCAATAGCACCCACGTTGGTCCCTAGGAGACCCAGAATCCCTCACTATCTACCTAAAAATTACACTTTTAAAATTTATAAAGAAAAAGTAGTGGAAATTTATTTGTTTGCTCTCTTATTTTTTATTTTTATTTTTTTTTTTTAGAGACAGAGTCTTGCTCTGTCACCCAGGCTGTACAATAATACCTCATTGCAACCTCAAACTCCAGGGCAAGCTTCCACCTCAGTCTCCTCAGTGGCTAGGACAGGTGTGTGCCACTATGCCTGGCTAATCTTTTAATTTTTTTGTAGCCCCTGGTTGCTCAGCTTGGTCTGGAACTCCTGGGCTTAAGCAATCCTTCCATTTCATCCTCCCGAAGTACTGGAATTAGAGTGCAGGCCAGCACGCCTGACCTGTTTCCCCTCTTTTAAGTACTACATAAATAACAGACTCAATTTTGCCTGTTGGCTTGCAAAGCCTAAAATATTTATTTTCTGGCCTTTTACAATGCTTGCTGACACCTAGTTTATCTTTGCCCCCTTCCAATCTTTCTCCACACTCAACAAGATGGGTATATTTTAAATACCTATCAGCTTAACATACTTCAAAGCATTCCCATTATCCTTAGGACTAGGATGGACATTCTTAAAATCTTTCTTATTAGCTTTAAATAATTACTTTGTACCATATTACTCAGTACTTTCTCCATTTCAATTATATTAGATTTTTAATTATTCTTGGTTACCATGTTCTATTCTGCCTCAGGGCATTTGCACATAAAATTCTTTCTGCATGAAATGGTATTCCCTCTCTTCTCTCTTATTTACTATTATCAGATCAGAGTTTAGCTCTAAAGTAAATTGTTAATTCTTTAGAGAAAACTTCCCTTATATCTCTGACTTGGTCAACCCCACACACAACCATACTCATTATTTGCATTTTTACAAGTGAAGGTTTGAATTTATTTATTAAGTTATCAAAGCCTTGTATATTTTTCTCTCCTGCCTTACTTCTCTTACAGTATTTCGAAGGATCTCTATTGCTGTTTTTAATGTATTTGCTCTCTAACCTCATAATTGTGGAGTGATAATTTCTACTTGGTAAATCTGTTTTTCAAACTATTCCTTAGAAAGGTTATAGGTTTTCTTATGACCATGAATGTCTGCACATATTTTTGTATATTTATATAAACACACAGTATATTCATAATGAAAAATTCGCTGAACAGCTCTAGCTGAAGAAGTATGCCCTGCGTCTTTCATTATAGAGAGCTTTAGGAATTAAACTATAGCAAAATAATGTATCATACCTGTGCCTGAAGAAAACTGGGGATCAGCAGTACAGTCTGGAGGCTCAGGAACATCAATGATATTAATGGTTAAAACACTTCTAAAGAGCCCCCCAGTATCAACTATTAGTAGAAACCTTATTGGATCAGTTTCATAATTAAAGATTTTGGTAGAAGTGATTACACCAGAACCTAGTAAAGAAATAATGGACAAATTAAAATTACCATCAGTATATGGAAATGCACCTTTTGTGTCTTGAAAGATTTTGAAATAACATATTTTAATTCTTTTATAAATAGCCTATATTGGAAATGACATCGTCTACCCAAAGTTACACAATTAACAAGTATCATATGAATCTTTAACTGAAGGGGGAAAAAAAGAAATGAATGTAATCCCAAATATATTTTTTAGCTGCCTCTTAAGGTCCCCAACCTTTTTGGCATCAGGCGTTGGAGACCACAGTCTTAAGGAAAAGATTTAAAATATGTAAATGGTAGCAAATACTAATATTAACTCATTTTGTGTTCAAAATGTTTCACAATTCAGACTTCCATTTCAGACTTTCATTGCTGTTGAATATTTTCACTGAAAATCATTTCCAAAGATTATAGGCACTATCAAGACAGAGATCATACTGTCATCACAGTACATGTCCACTTTTTATTGACAGAGAAAAAAATTAGTGTTTATTTCTATCCAATCTCATCAGTTATTATGAGTTTACCCTAAAAATCATAAAATAAGTTTGGCGTAACATATGAGTTTGCACCAAGGAAAACTTTGTCACCAAGATTTCTCTAATGTCAAAGGAGGCATACTGTCTCAGAAAAGAGTGATGCAATAAGTATATGCTACTTATTGCAATAGTAACCAATTCCCTTCTGGGCTGGCCTAAGACCTGGGTGTAAAATTATCAGCTATTTTAAGTGAAGACAAGAAAAGATAATACCTTTTTCCCTTTTATCTATAGAGGATATATGCTCCAAGATCCCTGTGGAGTCCCGAAATCACTATTGTACTAAACCTTATATATACTATGTTTTTTTCTATCATACCTACATATGATAAAGTTTAATTTATAAATTAGGCACAGTAAGAGATTAATAACAGCTAGTAATAAAATAGAACAATTATAACAATATACAGTAATAAAAGTCATGTGAATGTGCTCCCTTTCTCTTTCAAAATATATTAATGAAATAACGAATGCTGTTGTCCATGGATAACTGAAACCAAAAAAGTGAAACCACAGATTGGCGGGGGGGGGCGGGGCGCGACTGTAGAGATAAAGGAAAGAAAATACAAACCCTAATAAAGACAGTAATTTTTATTTTGTTATTATCAACAAGATTAGTTCCATCAAATTTGGGCATTTTTTAAAAAAATTATAATCAATTTTTAGCAGAGAAAATTTTAAAAATTAATGTAATATTTGGAATATTTTCAGAAAGCCCTGAGTCACAAAAGCAATTGAATTAGAGGATGAAAAAGAATTTTCTGAATTTTGGGAACGTCACTGTTATCTGCCATCCCCAACACCCAGGCTGCAGACCGGTGCCGGTACATGGCCTGTTAGGAACTGTGCCACACAGCAGGAGGTGAGTGTCAGGTGAGTGAACAAAGCTTCATCTATATTTACAGATACTCCCCATCACTCACATCACCGCATGAGCTTCGTCTCCTGTCAGATCAGCAGTGGCATTCGATTCTCATAGGAACTTGAACCCTACTATAAACTGTGCATGTGAGGGATCTAGGTTGCATGTACCTTAAGAGAATCTAATACCTGATGATCTGAGGTGGAGCTGAGGCAGTGATGCTAGCTCTGGGGAGTTAATGATAATACAGATTATCATTAACAGAGAGGTTTGACTGCAGAGACCATAATAAATCAATTGCTTGCAGACTTATCAAAACTCTATCAGTGAGTGGCAAGCTGGCAAGTAACAATTAAGCTAGACTCTAGTTGCAGGAAAACAAGTTCAGGGCTCCCATCTGCATTATGATGAGTTGTATAATTATTTCATCATATATTACAATGTGATAATAATAGAAATAAAGTGCACAATAAATATAATGCACTTGAATTATCCCAAAACCATCCCCCCACCATCTGTGGAAAAATTGTCTTCCATGAAACCAGTCCCTGGTGCCAAAAAAGTTGGGGACTGCTGACTATTATGAATAGGCAATACTTTATATATATATATATATATATGTGTGTGTGTGTGTGTGTGTCTGTATATGTATACTATATAGTATATATAGTGCATATATATACACACAAAAAAAATAATCTTAGCTAATGGACTTAATAAGGACAAAAAGTGAGTTCCAAAAGTATTTATAATTTCTTTTTCAACTTTATAGAATAATAAGACTCAAGAAAAATCAGATCACAAAAATAAAATAGATGAATAACCCAGTGCTAACTTCTTTCAAATGGAAGTGCTTCTATATCCCTTCTAAATAGGACAAGAAGCAATCACAAAATGTGGTGTTGGATCAAAGACAGAGGAAAAATTAATAGGTTCAACCATTAGATTGTTATTGATTATGATAGAAGACCCTATTGGGTCTTCTCCAGCCAGATTAAAAGAACTAAAACTTGATTAAATGATCATGTGAGTATCCCCTGACTCCCAAGCAAGATTTTTTGCCTCTTATCTTTGCTGTCAAAAATACAAGGTAGGAAAAGTCCCAGGACTAGTATCGACAGTGTATCAAACAACTTGTGGCTCAATAGAAACAGCTAGATTCATCTGGGCGCTAGAGAAATAGGCTACCAAAGGAAGAATTTCTACAATGAGATATTAACTGTAACCTGTCTCCAGTGCTGCTGTAGCCCTAGGATTTTATAGATGAGTCACCAGGAATAGCATTAGAAGCCTTTGGCATCTTAGAGGAGCTGAAGACAGGCTTTGATTAATTTAGAACACATTACTAAACTAGGTTTCAGAGGTTAACATAGACTTTCCATTGGAATAGACATGAACAAACCTTTGGAATTTGCCTTATGAATAAACCCAAGCAAGAGCAGCAAAATATTCAACCAACCAACAGAGTTTTAATAAATAAAACTCAAGTTTGTTTGAAGCCACTATATTTTGAGGTGGCTTGATATGCAGCACCAGATGAGATACAGGAGGCATGTAGATTTGAAGAGCTGAGTAAAGAGTTAGAAACACAACCAAGAATTTATTAGTATAGGAACATACATGGATATATTAAATCAAGAGGGAATGCAACAGAATCAGGCATGGGCCTTGTACTCAAGAAATTCAATCAGGGAAATAAAACCTCCGTAGAAAAATGGTTTAAAAGTATATAATAGAAGCATTTTACCTAATGTTGGGAGCAGGATGGATGCTGAAATTACTTCCTGGAGGAAATTATTTCTAAACTAATACATGTAAGATGTGAGGGGTTGGTCAGGAGGAGGAGGATAGAGGAAGCAGAAGGCAAGATATGTGCACAGACTCAGAGGGAGAAGAAAGGTTTGTATTAGAAGATGTATATTGTAACTGAAATGTAGAATATGCAATGGAGAATGGCAGCTTTTCAGTCTGGAAAGATAAACAGGAGCCACATTTTAAAGAGATTTGTATGTCAATTTAAAGAGTTTACTTTGGGGAAAACACAAAGCTATCAAAAAGTTATAGGTGGTATGAAATAGATAGATAGATAGATAGACAGACAGACAGACAGATGTCAAAGAATTAGAGTGATACGATCATATCTATACATTAATAAAATTACTATCAGTGAAGAGAAAGTTGTGAAGGAAGTCTGGAGGCAAAGAATTAAGTGAGAAGGTTGGTGCAAAAATCTAGAGCAGAGGCACTATGGTTTGGACATGGTTTGCTTGTGTCCATCAAATCTCATGTTGAAATTTGCTCCCCAGTGCGGTGGTGTTGGGAGGTGGGGCCTAGTGGGAGGTATTTGGGTCAGGGTGTGGATCCCTCATGAATTGGTGTCATTAGCAAGGTAGTAATCACGTTCTCACTCTTGCAAGACTGGATTGCTGATAGGAGAGGGGGTAATGGATTAGTTCTAGGGAGAATGGGAGAGTGGGTTGTTATAAAGCCAGGATATCCCTTGGGTTTTGTTTACTTCCCCTTTGACTTTCTCTGCTATGTTTTGGTACGGTACAAAAGCCCTCACCAGAAGCCAAGCAGATGCCAGCGACATGCTTCTTGTACAGCCTGCCAAGCCATGAGCCTAAAAAACCTCTTTCCTTATAAATTAGCAAGCCTCACATATTCCTTTATAGCAACACAAAATGAACTAAGACAAGAGGTAATGGAGAAGTAACCTGAGATAGTAATAATGGAGATGAGATAAATATGCCAAGAATTTAGAATCCATAGAATTTGATGATTGACCCAAAGTGCAAGGCGTGGTGGAAGGAGTCAGTCATGTATGCCTGTCACACGGTTTTCTGAAGAGTAGATGGTCGTGGTAGCATGGTCACCACACATGATGTTGTTTGTGATGTCCTGCAAAAGTAGATGACATTAGGTATGGGGGTAGCTGAGGATTATGCACCCTAGTGCTTGGCTGCATTTGCCCTGGAGAGAGTTGTTTTATATAATTCACCTACAGGTTAAAGTAGAAGCAGGTTTTTTGGAGAAGATAATCAGTCCAGATTTGAATAATCGAATTTAAGAAGTTTGGGAGTATATTTGGGAATATATTTAGGTCTGGACTTCAGTCATAATGTTTGAATTTGTATATATTCAGGATAATCAGAATATACGTTGTAACTGTAGTCAAGGGATAGAGAAATAGACGAGATGTGGTTGAAGGATAGAGGCAAGGTACAATTTGTAGAGTGTGAAGAAAAGAAAACCTAAATAGCCTCGAATAACATAAATGTGTACAGAATAAATAGAGGAAGAATGTAGAAAGGAGAACAAGGAGGAAGAGGAGAAGTGAGAGGAAGAGAAGGTATATGTAGAAAACCAACGGAGTATAGTGTCACAAGAATCAAAAGATGAGTATATTTCAAAACATAAGGAGTAGTTTTCACTTCTAAATGTTAAAGAGAGATTACATATGAGATGAGGACTGAAATATGGTATTATATTTAACAATAAAAGAGATTGTTATGTCACAATTCATACTAAACTCTGTTCAAAAATAAATGGAAGGTGCAGGAGTGAGAAAAACATAAAGAACTCTTTAAAAATATTTAGCCAGTTAGAAAAAAATGCCAGGCATTCTATAAAAGGTCAAAAAGAAGACAGTAAAAGGAGAGGGACATGGGGCAAGAGTGAATTTTATTAAGATAGGAAAGGCTTATAAAACGACTTAAAAGTTAATAGAAGGGAATCAGCAGAGAATAAGAGAAAATATAGGAAAAAGGGCATAATCAGTATAAGAAAATCACTGAGGAGGAGGAAAAATATGAAACTCAACAAAGTTGAAAGAAATGGAAGTAGACAAGAGAAAGCATGAATCTTCTTTTGCAACAAAAGAGCAGAAAGAAGGAGTTGATTGTAACCAACCAACTGTCTACAGGATATAAGGAAACTCCTTCCTGATTGCTTATATTTTTCTTCAAATATGTAAGCTGGTTTTATCTGCCAAGAGAAAAGTTTTAGGTGAATATGAGATTTGAGATGGGACTGGAGAAATTTTAAAATAAGCAACTTGGCAAATGAAAGAGAAATCTGACTGGAGAAATTTTGAAGAACTACCAAAAAACATTTTGGGCCAAGTAAAATTTAGAGTTAATTGCTAGTTCATGTGATTTTCTCCAACAATATTCATCAGCTCAGGAACATCAACAAATGAATTAATCTCAACTTGAAATTTTCTGGGGTAAAAGTTGCAGAAGCAGCACAGGGCAAGTTATATGAGGATATTTTCAAGGAAGGGCTGAAAGACAGATCCTAATGCCAGATAGGGAAGTAAAGAGAAGAGTGAGTGATAGAAAGAAAAAAAAGAAATCAATGGATGGTTGACCTCAGTCTATAATGACAAAATAGTATAGTAAGGATAATGGAATAAAGTAATCAAAAAAGCATAAGAGTGAGATTCTGAAATTAAGAGTACAGAAGTAAAAGTGTTCTGTGTGCTGACAGAGTACTGGCTGCAGCCATAGGAGTGTGTGGATGAAAGTAGATTTTAAAGTCACAGAAATTTAGGTACAGAGATTTACACTGAATAAGGTAAAAGGACTGAGAATTTGGAGGACTGTATAGGCCATAATGTGAACATCGAAGTAATCTAAGAGATGGTGGCAGGACTTGAGATAGGGGGAAACACTATGAGTGATATATTCAAGTCCCCAGGGCCTGAGGGGGAGTGACTAGTACCGTCTGGTAAGGAGCCAAATATCCTGAGCTCCAAGTGAGCAAGGGAGTTTCCAGAGAGGATCAGAGTAATGGTCAGGAATCAGCTTTGTGGAGTGAGAAGAATGCCGACTCCCCACTTCCTGACCCAGAGATATGAGATGTGTGGGAGAATGAATAACATCAGCTTGAGGCATGCCACATTTGTCCCATGGGACAACAAATTTCAGTTAAAGCCAAGAGGTAGAGAAATGTCACAAAGTAGGTTAAGAAAGTAAGGGATTTTTAAAATTTATGTGTTTACCATATAAGGGCATTACTATTTCACAGGGCACAATTGAAAGGTATGAGAATGCAGGGAGCAGGCAAAGTTAGGTCAGGGGCAAGGAAGCTTGGAGTAGTATGGCAATGAGAACAGAGAAGAGGAAAAATATATATTTGCAAGAACTTTCATCTCTGGCAACTACCAAGCATAACAGGGATATGAGTGACTTTGAGCGTAAGTGGGCACACATTTTCGATATAATGAGATTCAGATATTGCTATATTATTAGGTAAGCAGTGTGCAAAGAGAATGGAGGATTCATGTGAGATTCAAGCCAATGTTTGTGCTGTCACTTCTAGCAGAGGACAAACAGAAAAAAAAAAAAATGCCTTGTGTGCAAATGGCAGGCAATAGGGGAGTCTGAGGAGGTGGGCAAGGCTACAGTCTCACGACTGGGAATCACACACCTTCCTTCCAGAGGGAGGTTTCCAGTATGACCCTAGTCAGAACGAAACAGAGCTGTTCATATTGTACTCAGAATTAGACCACAATCCTAGTGACTGAGGGGAAGAAATGAAGGTGAATCAACAGAGGTTAGAATTGACTTCTGCAGAAAAGGGTGGGCTTGTTCTACCTACAAGTGTGGAACTGTGTTTAGCCACTGAGGAAGCATTCAAGAGAAGTGACACTGGGTCATGAGTGAGACATAAAATTGTCCATTTCTGTTTTCAAAACCATTTTCTTAAATTCATAAAAATCATATCAGGCAATATTTTGACATTTTCTGAGCACACTATACAAATAAATGTGTGCACATTTTGATAGCTATTTGAAATTTAAATAAAACAGCTATGCTATCTCATAGCTTAGTTTAGAATTAACATCTTATTAATTGTGTATAGCATACATACATAAATCATACCTTGAGTAAAAAGCATTATGATGAGAAAATGGGTTGACCTTATTTCAGAAGACTTCAGAAACATCATTTGTGTTTGTAACTGGCCTTGGTTGGATTCTTGATTGTGAAAACAAGAGATTTTTTGTTTGTTTTTTTGTTTTAAATGGGAAACACCGTCCCACTTTTTCACTGAACCTACTGAGGACCTGCTGTGCAAACTACCTGGTTAGATAGAGGGTACTGTGAGGAGCACCAACAACATGTATTATTTGCCTTATCTGACTAATTTATTAATACTTCTTTTCAGGAAAACGTTTCAATCCACTGAGAAATTTGGTTCTCAAGCACTGACAGGTGTCAGGGTTGGTAGTCAGCAAACCAGGATTAGGACCACAGAGAACTTCATCACATTGCACTATCTTCACAGATAAACTCAGCAGTAGATGCAACACTGAAGTGTTGTCTGTCACTACAGTAGGGCGCCTTGATTGCCCACAAGCACTTTGGAAGAAAATAGGCAAAGTCAACCTAAAATTAGCTCTTTAATTTTGATTGGGGGAAATTTTGCATTTAGTTGCTTAAAAAAATTTAGTACTTAATAAGTTGATTTTTAAATGTAATTTCAAGCAATTAGATTATGAACCAAAGATGAAGAACAATTCAATGTCCAACAGTATTTATTTAGTAACACTGGTCAAATTTTTAGCTTAAATGGGTGTAAAACATGATAAATTTATCAGTTATGATGTCTCTCTTAAGTGTACCAAAAATAAAACATTTAAAAACAAAAAATATATACTTTTAATTTTTTCCTTGAAATTAGTACAAATATATACATATATTCTGAATCCTCTTTTCTATTAATCAAAAGATATTTTTCTCTCTGAAAAGATTGGGGTAACTCTAATGTCAATTTTATGAATAAAAAATTTTATTTTTTCAGGAAACCACACTTACGGCAACATTGAGACATCACCAATATGGGACAAGGCAGGAATGGGAAGTCCCATTAGAAATTTTGCTTAATTTATGTAAGTATCTGCAACAAGTTTTGACCAAGAAATCTACTATGTTACTTGGGCTGAACTAAATAATTTTCTTTAAAGTCTAAATCTTAAAAATGTTCTCATTTATATGTGAAAGCTAAAAAATGTTGAGTTCATAGAAGTAAAAAGTAGAACAGAGGATACTAGAGGCCAGGAAGGTTAGAGAGAAGGGATAGGGAGAGATTTGTTAGAGCAGGGGTCCCCAACCTTTTTGGCATCAGGGACTCCAGTTTCATGGAAGACAATTTTTCCATGGACAGGGAGGGGAGGGAGGAGGCGGAGCCAGAGCCCAGGTGGTGATGTGAGCAAAGGGATGGGAGCAGCTGTAACTACAAGAGCAAGCTTTGCTTGCTCACTTACCACTCACCTCCCGCTGTGCAGCCCAGTTACTAAGTTTCATGGCAGATAATTTTTCCACAGAGGAGTTGTAGAGTGGGGAGGAGGAGGGGAGGGAGGTGACCTTAGGTGGCCCGGTTCCTAACAGGCCACGGACTGGTCTGGTCTGTGTCCCTGGGGTTAAGGACCACAATGTTAGAGGATACAATGTTAGTGTTACAGCTAGATAGGAAGAATAAGTTCTAGTGTTCTATACCACTGTAGGATGACTACAATTAATAATAGCATATATAGTTTCAATAGCTATAAGGAGAATATTGAACATTCCCAGCACAAAGAAATGATGAATGAGATTATACATATGCTAATTACCCTGATCTGATCACTATTCATTATATGTATTGAAACATATGCACAATTATTGCCAATTAAAAAATAAAATTAAGGTAGTAGGTATAAAATAAATAAAAATATAAATGCAAAAATTCATTTACTCGCATCGATGACAAAATCCTTTGTTTTATTCAGAAAGCGGTAGGCATCTGCTTTTCCAGCCACGTTTTTATCATAAGCACGACTTAGTTGTGTTCCAGGGAGCATATTTTCAGGCAAATTCACTGGATTAATTAATATTTGAATTTCTGCTTCAATGTTTGAGAACACTGAAGAAATAACACAGGAAGACTTCTTAATTAATACCAAAAATATATGTAAATGAACAATTTTATTAATAATCATCCTATGTGTTTTTCCTGATAAATTTTATGTATAGCTGAAATTTTAATAGGGAAAAAAGTTTTATCTAAAACTGAGTCAATTTTTTTCTTTAAGTTACATTTCTGTATAGTTTTCCTGTGTTGTGCTGTGCAGAATAAACTTGCAAGAAAACACAAAAGTTGAGGTCCCAGCTTTAATATATCTTAATTTCTCAGCTTTAATATATCTTTAGTTTATTCCTTTGTTCCACATATATATTTAACAATTATCATGAAGAATCGTTATTTCAGTCAAAAGCAAGTTTCACTAATTTCCTCCTTTAGTTTATTGACCATTTCAGTCAAATCATTTTGCATGTTCACATAAGCTATATTTTTAACATAAAGTTTGTTATATTACAATTTAAAATGCTAGTTGAAAAAAATCAAGAAAACATCCTTTTTGCTTTAATTTACTTCATTATTTTCATTGCTTTTCTTTTTGTTAGAAAAGAGACTCTGTTTTTGGCTTAGTTATGACTCATTGTAAATTACATTATGCTGCACCTCTACAATGAAAAGCAGAAATAGGCACATCCTGAAACCTACTTCCAGACTATGTAGTATGATTGAAAGGGAATAATATATGTCTAAATAATATCCCAATCACTTAATATTAAAAAATAGTCATAAATTAATAAATAATAGCTCATATGACTTTTTGTTATATAATAGAGAAAGATTTTTACGTAGCAAAATACCAAAACAAAGACCCTAAAGGAAAAAAAATACCAATAGAGTCCTGTTTAATCCAAAATTAAATATTGAGTTTTTGTTTTTTCTTTAATATCTCTCCTTCTCTCTCAACACATACATACATACATACACACAAATCAAGCAAGAATGAAAATGAGAAAGAAATATTCATGAATTAAAAGGACCTCATCAGGGATTCAAATTCCTTAACACTTAACTTTCTTAAAAACAAATGAAATATCAAATTTGTACAAACCTTTGCATATTAATAAAATCTTGAAGATGTTCATATTTAGACCAGCTTCCCTAATGCCCATGGCAATGCTTACAAACAGATACATGGCTTTGGTTATTTATACAAATCCAATCTTCACACGAATTAAGCCAACAGGTCAATAAACTGTTACTCAACATTGAAGCCAATCGTTTTATTCTGTTAAATTGAGTGATGATGCGCATAGGTCATATTTCAGCTTCTGTGTCTCTTTCCCATATATGTCTGGTAAGAAGATTATCAGCAGAGCCAGGATCATTATATCACAACAATTTAAATCATAAGTCTTTAGAGTTGATGTGGGGTATCCTATGGAGAATTCTTGGCAACAAGTCCAGGTGATTTGTTCTTTAATCCTTGTTTACCTAATACAAGGTGTTCTGTAAGCAGCATAAAGAGTTACTTTTAACATAACTGCATACATATTTGTAAACTCTGAGGCCATTCAGTATTATTTCTGAGTGCCATTTGTGTACATACCATTTTACTGACGGCTGAGAAGCTCCAAAGGTGAACCAGACTCACTCTTAGGTAGTTTGTAACCTACCCAAAATAATGGATGAATAAAAATAACTATACCAGAACAAAGTAGGTGATACGTTTCAGTAAAATAACATGAAAGTTCAGAAAGGAAAGAAACATTTTCAAAGAGGTGGAAAGAAAGAAACGTTCAAGGAGGTGGTGGCTCTTAAAATGAGGCTTTAAAGCACCAAAGTCTTGATAGTAGCACCCTATTAGAAAAACAGCTTTCAGTGTTTCTCCCAATATATCAGCATTTATATATTTATTAATATAAATTATTCTTATGCAACATGGCATAGGTATTAACATATGCTCATGAAATATACACAAAAGCTAGAATAAATTTAATTGAATGATTTAAACATGGAAATATAATATTGTATTATATTATACCTATTATAACTGTCATAAATATTATAAAATGATATAAATATACTAGAATAATGTTTTTATCTCTAAAATATTAAAAGTAATATATTTTATAGTATTTATTATTATTTAATAATATTTCATAATGAGATGAAGAATTAGCCAAAGATAAATAAAACAATATTTCTTTAAACATGTATTTTATTTTATTCATTAATTATATAATGTGTTTTAAATATTAAATTCTTAATATGAATATATTTATATAATGAAATATATATTTATTGTATAAATAATACTTAGAGTGAGAATAAATTAATATTCTCCATTATTATAAAGTATTACAATGTTTTATAGGGCTTATTAATATATTACTTAGTGGCATTTGTTTAATAATAATTTAACAAATTTGGAAGATGTCCCTTTGCAAAAGAAAAAATAAGTGGCTCATCCTTAAATTTAACAATTCTTTAAATACTGCCCCTTGGTATTACAAGTAAATATGTATAGTACAAAACATGTTTATTATTATGCCCTATTGCTTTACAAAACATTATGATTCTTAAGAGATCTGTTTTTGATGACCACTTTCCACTTCTGGCTTAAACTGCTAAATCTTTGCTGTAATAACTTGCCTATGAACATTGCAAGTGAATGTATTTCAGATATGACACTATTTCTGTAAACTAATTTTCTAACTCTTTGTTTAATTCTTGTCAAAAGATCCATTCTATAAGAGGTTACCCTTAATCATAAATTCTCTCATAAATCTTAAATTCTGTTTTCCTTAGAGTAGTCACTTTTTAATGATAGTACTTTTTGCTTAGTGAACTTTTCCTTTAGTTGTTCAAAAAAAGAGATTCTTTAAGTTTTTATTGTTAAAATAGGATCTACCAAATATCATAAGCTAAGGCATATTTAAAACCCAAACTTTCATCCAACTATAAAACAAACCTCTCGTACTAAATGATTGGTTCTCATCACTGTTTCTTTATATCCATAACATTTCTCTACATCTTACAGAAGTATTTGATAACAAACTAATGCATTTTACATTGGCTTCTATTTCACATGATCTCTTTTAGCCAACTTCCACCATACGAAGAAAAATTATTACCTCAATCAAATGTGGACTTTTGTCTTTTGCTCTTGCATATTTATTGCTGAATTGGTAAAATTTTATCAGGTTCAAAATATACCCCTAACCTGTAATATTATTAAAATGTTGCATAATTTTGACATTATCTTCTGGATGCTAAATTTTAACATTTTACTTCCTGCGATATGTTCAAGGTATCCTGAGCTAAAATCTCCAGAAAACATGTACACTTAAATTGAATTTCATCATTGATGAGAGTGCCTGTTAATCCATACTACAACTATTTTTTATGAACAATTTTGAATGTCTTTTGGCTGACTTCTTGGTAGGTCAATATTTAGCTCCTAATACTAGTAGTAAGCATACCCCACGTCATTTCTTGTGCCCCTGACCTCCTGCACACACACCTTTTTTTCTCATTCTAGCCTCATTGAATTTAAATTTCCTTTTTATTTAGTGAAGAGAGATTTAGGTTAAGCAAGATGGTATAATACATAAATCTACTTCAATTGCATTTATGTGAAGTGTAAATGATTGCAATGTGCTGAACATGAACAAATGTGGGAGAACTCCCACTCTGCCCTCTACATATGACTGTTTGACATGAGGGCCCCCATAAGAATGCCATTGCCTACTTAGATACTAAAGCTTAGCTTTTTTCTTATATTTTAGATTAAAAAGAATAAATATAGATAGATGTTCTAATATTTCCTTTCAGCACTACAATAGCTGATTTGATACATTCCCTCATGTGTGAGAATCACACTTTGGGATATGTTTATTTTTTATGAAATATTGTAATAGTAAAAATTTTCTCATTTATTCATTCATTAATGTATACATTCATGTAATAAAGGGAAGATGAAAATGGGAAAATGAGACACTGGTGGAAAGGTAGGATAATGAGAAAATATTTTTGTTTAATGAAAAAACACAGAAGTGTCCCATTATTCACTTTTGAGAAAGGCTGTGGCATGTCCACAAATGCATTCAGGAAGATTCACATGAAAGGACACTAAAGGTTAATTAGCAAGATAAAAAAATGGAGCAGAGAATGGTAGAGATATTTATAACTTCCTATGTGAAAATCAATGAGTACTCAAAATAGGATGTTGTCAGGAACACAGGAAGATACTCATACTTCATACTTATGGAATAATCTCTGGTATGTGTAATATATGTTTATATCATAAGCTATTTTTATATACATACAGACAGTCCTTGCTTAACACAATATTGCAGGATTATAAAAATTCCCATGTAAGCTGAAATGATGCTAATCGATCTTAATAATTAATAGGACAAATCACAATTGTTCCAGCATTTTTAAAAAATTTTGTGAAGACATTAAAAACTGTCTTACTATAGCTTAGAAATGGATAGAGATAAAAATAGTAAAACATATTTATTTGATACGCTATAATTTAAGTGAGAATTAAAATGCTTTATTTGTAAAAAAAAAAAAACTTTTTCAGAATAGTTTAAACAGTGCTTGCCTTCTTCTCACCATATAATTTATGCTTTGGAGCAAGGATCTTTCCTGCACCATGGACAGTTATCCTATTTCTTTCTAGGTTTGGATCAGCTTCTCACATTTTATCCTTTGTACTTTCAATATTGTGAAACATTTTTGAGATTTCCTTTAACATGAAGTTTTCTGACACTTCCTTTAGGATGTCTTCATCATTTTTGTCACAACCACTTTCTTCATTTATGTTGATGTCAGCTTCATTAAGTTCTTCTGGCTATATACCTCATGTTTCTCAAGTGGTGGCAATGTCAACATTCCCACAGTTGGGCTTTTTTTTTTTTTTTTTTTTTACTAATTCCATTTATATTCAATTGGAATCCTGCAAAGTTATTTGCACATTGTGGTAAATGTTTCCGCAATACTGTGTGTATACTACTCACTGTTCCTGAATGCTCTCGTGATTTTAAATGTTTGCTTTATGTCATATTTGATCCAAAGATTAGCTAAGGAAATTGTATGATCTCTAGTTGTAGTGCCAATGGCCTCTCTGAAAATCCATCTAAAATGTGGGGCTTCAAAAGTCAAAATAGGGATGAGTGGCTCACACCTGTAATCCCAGCACTTTGGGAAACCGAGGCTGGAGGATTGCTTGAGGTCAGGAGTTCACAAGACTAGCCTGAGCAACATAGGGAGTCCCCAACTCTACAAAAAATACAAAAAGTAGCCAGGCATGGTGGCACATGTCTGTAATCCCAACTACTGGGGAGACCAAATCAGGAAGATCACCTGAGCCCAGGAGTTTGAGGTTGCAGTGAGCTATGATGATGCCACTACACTCTAGCCGTGGAAACAGAGCAAGACTCTGTCTCAAAAAAAAAAAAAAAAGTTCCAATAATTCCTCAATCTAGTGACTGGATTAATAAAATTGTGTTGGTGGTAAAAAACAAATTTTCACATTTTCATTCATGACCCTAAGAGATTCAGGATGATCTGAAGCATTATCCAGCAGTAGTAGCTCTTTAAAGATAAATTATTTTGCCGACATCATATATATGCGATATATATTTTGTCTGTAAAATATGTATCACATGTCATATATATCACAAAAATATGTACAATTCAACCAGTCACAGTGCTGGAAAAATACATTGAATTATATCCATTCTTCTATTGTATTATAGCATCAAAATGTACCAAATAGTGATAGTTTCTATAATTTGATTAAAAGTAAATTCCACAAAGGCATATTAAACATATAATAAAATCTACAAACGTCTATGGCACTGGCAGTGGAATAGAACTTGACTCAGATCACCCAGGTCAAGTTCTCAGAAATGTTTACATTTCAAGGCTCTGTGGGATTCAGGTATATAAGGTAGAAATGGGGGTTGGTTAGGCTTCCTCACATATTCTCTAGCTCAGAGTTGCTTTGAGTGAGATACTGGGAGACCATTCTCCACGGTTTCTTGCATTTCTGTAGGTATTATGAATTTAGGACCTGACTGCTTTTGTTTTAGACTATCTTTTCAAAGATTTTTGTACAACAAATAGTCTTTTAACATGGAGATAGTGTCTTCTTCTAGAACAAAGGGCTCGTTTGTTTTTTATTCCATATGATAAAATTTCCCTCCTGGGCAAAGTTCTTAGTGTCCCTTGTAAAAGATTCGCATTCCCTAAACTCAAAGTTCCTATTCTCTACTCAACCCACTGCATGTGCAGGCATGGTTTGGCCTTCTTTGCCTTACTTTTTTGGGATTTGGGACTGAAAAAAACCAATGTGAATGTTGACACTCTAGCTTCTGCAATCCTTGTGAATAACAATGTCCTTTGTGTCTGACCCAAAGTCTTATATGTCTTGTACCAGCATCCATGAACCTGTGGGAAGCCAACTTCTCAGCTTTCAAGTAAGGCAAAATCTCAGACCTTTCACAGTTCTTGCCACAAGAAATTCAATATAGTTTTCTAGTCACTGAAACATTGTCTGAGTGCATAAACTGAAGCAAGGTCAAAATCTGTGGAAGAAAAAAACATTTCAGATATGTGCTGTTCCTTAATGACAGAATACTACAAACTCCAAAATCTGCCACATTTTCAGGGAAGTAGTGTAGCATAGCATTTGCAATCAAAGATACCTGATACCAAAAAAAAAAAAAAAAGCTGTTTTATCTATAGATGCTGTTTAACCTCCCTTGACATCATTTTCATCATGTAGAATATGGGGCAAGTTATAATAACTACCTCAGAGCTGTTATGAATAGTATATGAGGTAATGCATAAAATGATATATGAGAGGCACTCAACAAATATCTTATAGTACTTTAGAGTTACTTAGGATACCTCATTAAATAACTCCCAGTCTAGAATGGAATTTTGTAGACCCACATATTTTATACCCCATGGATTATGATCTGAATATTGTCGGAAATAACCTATCCTGCTCTGAGTTCTGTTCTACATCAACACTAGCAGTATGATTCCTATGCAATGTTACAAAGTTTTCCCTGACGAATTAAAGCATCTTTATACTTGTACATACAGGGACCTCTTATAAACAGCTGCTAACTGTAGATGGTTGTCTGCATGGTGTAGTCCATCCTCCACACCCACCATCAAATAGTTCTAATTTACAAACCTGATTATGTCACTGTTCTACTAAAACACTCTTCCTACAGAAGAGTCCATGCTACTTAGCATGCAGTATTTTATATTTAACTCATTTCTTTTTTTCTCCTCTCATGTATCATGCATCCAGTAAATTCAAGGCTTTTTTTTAAATTTCAGAATATTATGGGGGTACAAATGTTTTGGTTATATGTATTGCTTTTGTACAGTTTCAGTCAATGTTATAAGTGTGCCCATCACCCAGATAGTGTGCACTGTAGGCTAGGTATGGATTTCCCCAACCCTGCCTTCTCTCCACCTGCTTGGTTTCTGTTGAGTTTTACTTTCATATGTGCATGTACGTGTTGATCAATTAGTTCCAGTTTAATAGTGAGTACACGTGGTGTTTGTTTTTTCATTTTTATGATACTTCACTTAGAAGAATGGTCTCCAGTTCTATCCAGGTTATTACAAAAGGTATTAGTTCTCTATATTTTTATGGCTGAGTAGTATTCCATGGTATACATATACCACATTTTATTAATCCATTCATATATTGATGGGCACTTGAGTTGATTCCACATCTTTGTGATTGTGAATTGTGCTGCGATAAACATTCTAGTGCAAGTGCCCTTTTGATAAAATGTCTTTTTTTCCTTTGAGTAAATACCCAATAGTGGGATTACTGGATCAAATTACTGTAGAATTTATGAAGAAGACCCCCAAAGGCAATCACGGCAACAACAAAAATAAATAAACGGGACCTGATCAAATTAAAAAGCTTCTGTACAGCCAAGAAAACTATCATCAGAGCAAATAGACAACCTACTGAATGGGAGAAAATATCGCATGCTACACATCCAATAAAGAGCTGAAAACTAGAATCTATATAGAATTAAGGAAAATCAACAGGAAAAAAATCAAACAACCCCATTAAAAAGTGGGAAAAAGGCATGAACAGAAACTTTTCAAAAGAAGACAGACTAATGGCCAATAAACATATGAAAAAATACTCAACATCTCTAATCATCAGGGAAATGCAAATCAAAACCACAATGAGATATCACTTAACTCCAGTGAGAATAGCTTTTAAAGTTCTAAAACAACAGATGTTGGCATGAATGTGGAGAGATAGGAACACTCATACACGGCTGGTGGGACTGCAAACTAGTACAACCTCTAGTTTGCAGTAATATGGAGATACCTCAAAGAACTAAAAATAGAACTACCATTTAATCCAGTAATCCCATTACTGGTCATCTACCAGTAATGTACATTCATCGGGTATCGGGCAGATGGGGAGGGAGAAGGGAATGGGTATATTCACACCTAATGGGTGCAGTGCACACTGCCTGGGGAATGGGCACCCTTGTATCTCTGACTCACGTGGGGCAAAGGCAATATGCATAACCTAAACATTTGTATCCATATATTATTCTGAAATAAAAAAAGTAATTTCAAGGGAACAGAATACTATATTATGCTAATGTATCATAAACCTATTTTGGACATTTAGTTGTTTCCAGTTTTTGTTTCTTTGGACAATATAGAAAGGCTACAGTAAATATCTTTGTGCACATAGCCATTTGCTTTTTCTGTATTCTTTTTTTAAGGCTAATTCTCAGAATTTGGATAATAGTGTTGCTAGTCAGAGTCTGGGGACATCTCAATGGCTCTATTACCTTACTGCTTAACAAAAGGTCCTAGGCTACCAGCAGTGTGTGTACTTACATCACTGAAACCTCATTAAAATTGTATGCTATAATTAAAAAATTTGTTTCCTTCCTTCTTTAAACAAATTATTCATTTGTAAACTGCTCATTTCTTTGGAGCATTTTCCCCATAAACTTTTCATAAAGCATCAGTAATTTCACCATTCTTCCACCCAAGATTCACCATAAATTTGATGTTTGTCCGTGCTTCAATTTGAGCAGAATTCATGTTGCTCTGATAGGGGCTCCTTTCAAACTGATGTCTTTTCCTTCTTGGGGCCTCCATATCCTATGCAGACATGTTAGAACAAGTTAGTACAACTTTATATCTGTGCAAAAAAATCTTTGAAATCCATCCATTGTTTTTCCTGAAATCTTGAAGACCCTTCATGTGTGTGTATGTGTAAAAATTTGTAAATTTACACCAGGTAGAGCAAGTATTTAACATCTTTATTTAACATTTAAAAGGAAACATTAGTAAGCATATAGATATACAGTCAAATACTAGGTCAACAAAATAAGTTGGTGGTTTTTTTTCCTCTCAGTGATTATTTGTTCGCTCCTTCTGGAATATAGTTTAATATATAAAACAACTGTAGATTTTTAAAGTGTCTTTGAAAGTCAAGAACTAAGATAAGCAACAGAAGGGCATGATTAAAACAGTCAATTAATTTGTGTGTTCTGGTGAAGCAGGAAAGAGCAGAGGCGATGAGGGGGAGGGAAAGAAGAGGTTGGCTCCGTTACTCATCCTGAGTCACCGGTTGCGTGCCTGAAAAAATACAGATCTTTCATGAGGAACTCAAGCTCTTTTGAACCTAATGCTTCAGTAACCATTGGAGGAAATGGCACTTTATCATTGATTTCTGAATCATTATGTAATCTTATAACTGGAACAAATTTCCATCCATTATATGAATTCTTCCATATAAGATATCAAACTATCAGATATAAGATCATAAGTAGCATTCTATTTTTCCAGGTTGATATGTGTATTTAGGACTACCCAATTTATTTACTAGTCTATAAGATCATTCAGGTATTTGCTTGTTATTTGATTGGTCAGTGGGTTTTTAATTACCTTTTATTTTGAAATGTCCCCAAACACTCCAAAGAACCTAAATTTAAAAAAAAATTGCTGCTAATTTACCTCTGAGAGAAAAGGTATATAGTTAAAAATGTAGTGTTTTTGGTTTTGGTTTTCCTGAATAGAGAGCATTTACATTAACAAATAGGAAATGAAAGGGAAAAATCAAGAGAAAATGACTTATTTTTCTTTTTGGGCTTTTCTAAAATGTTCTTTTGAAAGTTTCATTGTTTATGCAGTTTATAAAAGTAGTTAGGCCTTGAATTCTGAAAGGTGTTAACCAGTATAGGGATCGTACCCAATCAATCTGTCGCAAAGTGAAGTTGGAAAAGATTTTGCTGGGATTGAAATAGACAGTTTAAAGACTCAAAGTTAAATACATTGGTCCCTCAACTTCTCAAAGTTGTGATATTAATAATAAAAGAATTCATAAGTATTCCTTACATTATTAGTCCTGAACATATGAATACAACTTGGTCAATTTGGTGCCATATGAATGGGTCACGAATCTAGTAGAAGAATATGAGGCAATGGGATATTATCTTGAAATAGAGAGACCTGTAACAGCCACTTCCAGCATTCTCATTTGCACATAAAAAATTCAAGACCACAAGAGGATATGTTGGACATTTCACTCTATTCTTGGAGAACTCCATTTATATATGTGGTTTAATGGGGGATAGAATAAGAAGAGTTATAACCATGTAGTAGCTGTTATTTATAGCTCCTCCAAACCCCTCACTTGTCTTAGCTTTAAAATGAAGATAGTAACAGTTTCCTCACAGGTTTTTAAATACTTTACTTATATATATGTAAAACATATTTATTTATATGCCATATTAAAATTATGTTTATATATTTGAAATTATTTATACATGTGTGTATATATGACATGTATATGACATTTTTAGCCTATAGAATTATTCAAAATGTGCAACTTCATCACATTCCTTTGTATATTGAGAGAAAACCACCTCTTTATGTTCTACTTCATCCTCTGAATTTTGTTCTTTGGAGCACCTTTTATTATAAGAAGCTTCATTGCAGTTATTTTCATTGTGTCATGAATTTGAAAGGAATATCATAGTTTTTCTTAAGTTCAGTTGTCCTATTCGCTAGGTTAAATATCACCAAACTTGTAATTTTTTCTAGCTGCTGTTATAATAACAAATTCCCCCCAAAATACACTTTTTTTTTCCAAAGGCACATCTGCAAATTTCTGAAATGCAAACCATACTTGACACTTGGAGATGAAGGTTGGTTCACAATGGAGTGCAATTATTTTGAGATATACATTATAATTACATAATAACACAGTAAGATTATATTGACATTTTATCCTCTAACTTTTGTTTATACCCTTCTACACTTGAAACAAAATGGCTACTAATAATCATATTCAGAGACACTTAGGTTTGAATCCTAGCTGCACAGCCACAGAACCTGCAATATACCCTATAATAGCTATTATGTTGAGGAAATTTTGATTTTATTTAAGTCTTATTGTTCTTTTTTGTAAAATAGGCATAATAATACCCATAACATAGGTGTGTTGGGTATGTTGTCTGACACATGGCATGCACATTAATTAACAGTACTAATAGCAGGAAATTATTATGTCACAATTTCATTTTTACCATTATCATTATAGAGTGTTCTAAGAAGCCATATGTCTTTTACCTAATTTGCTTTTTTCTTTCTGGAAAGAAACTAATCTTGAGAAGCAGAGTTTTGAAATCCTCTCTATTAGTCATGAGAATTTTAAGCTGTGAAGTCTTGTCTTTGAAGTTGGGGAATCCATACATCTTTTATATAGGAGATATCTTTGATCATATTCAGTATTTTCTGCCTTTGCCATCATATATATAAAGATGGAATGGCCACTTTTCACCAAATGGCATTAACTCTACTTAATCCTTGTTCTTTCAGATTCAAATCCAAAATAGTAGCTCATCTAGTCACTCTCTTTTCTTGAGGGAAGAAATAGTCCTCTCAGACAGAATAAACATATAAGTGCTCTTTTACTAAAATAAAATTTATATTTATTTCCATCTGGATTATCAAATTCCCACATCACAAACACTTCTTGTCTCTGACACAGTTTTGTGATCAAATCTTTGTCATATCATGTAGCTCACCTTTCGGACCATCCCTTTAAATGACTGACACATTTATATCAATTCCAGACTGCCTATGGTATATTTCATTTTTCCTTGTCCTTAAAGCTTTACCAAAAGTTTTCCCCACCATCTGATAGTTGTTTATAAATGCAAATATTTTCTTGATAGAAAACATTTATATAGCTATAACTGCTTTTTTAACAGAAATATACACAGTTTCTTTGAAATATTACAGGCATGAGCCTCACATAACCAGTGTTAGTGATTTTCTGATTTTTTATTTTTCCAACATTTATTTATAGAAACATGTAGATATCTGAAACATATTTCACGCCAGTACTTCTGTTATTATTGGTAAGATGACAATCTACTCTGGTTAACCTGAGATATTGCCATCCTGACATTATTACCAAGTGTTCTTTCACTCTCAAAACTTGCATTTTGAAGGATGAAATAAACAGTTCCTCTTATTTGGAATACAACTCTGCTTAAAAATTTTATATCATATTGGTAAACTATCAAAAACTCAATATAAACTGGAGATATTTTCAATCATGTTATGCTCTATAGAAGCATATATACAATTTCAGGGCTAATTGCCCACATTGTGTTTGTATCCTGATTCAAAAAACAGTAAAATAACATTTTAATTTTAGCACAAACATTTTAATTTTAGCACAAGCAGCCATCAGACTTATTCACTAACATGTTCAATCAACAGTTAATGAGTAAGTACTTGTATACAAGGATGACTCATATGGAGTCTATGCATGACTCATATGGAGTCCATGCATTTCAAAATGTATTTGAGGAGACTAGCCAAACACATACATATGAATAATATGCTGGTCGCTATGGACGTGATAATGTGATCAATGTTCATATGTAGCAATATGATAAGTGCTCTATATGGTATTGTTTATTCTAACAATCTATATCTTTTGCTTTCTACCACTCCCAATAGTATCCTCTGCTCAAGACAGATGAAATTTCTTAGATTTTCCCAACTGCACTATGCTGTTTTAAGCCACCTAGGCTTTTTATACTGTTCTATTTGTGTCTTTTTCCTCTAGCAAGCTCCCAGTTATCATTAAATATCATCCCCAGATAGAGTTAATTACTCCTTGTATTATCATTTCACTTATCAAAAATCATTTTAAGTGCTTGTTGATGTGTCTCTTTCCCATATCAAACTATAAGCACCTTGAAAGCAAAACGGACCACCATCGGGCACTGAAGATTAGAAACCCACTTTGCCCCCCCCCAAAATAAGCAAAATGTCAATAATTAAAAATATGGAGATTTTACATAAAAAATCCAAATTCCTAGCTTCCCTTGGAAAATCATAACATTTGGCAAAGTCCCCAACCCTGTAGTCTTATATATAGACTGCTTATTCATTGTTAGTGAATGAATTTCACCCCCAGGATTCATTGAGTTCTATTAGAGCACTAACCTGGGATTGTTTTAAGTTAAATACCACCATTCTCAGTAAAAAGGAGTGATAGACATTTTAGGGAGGGGAGAAGGAATGGAGATATATATAAAGATGAAGCACATTTAATAAAAATACATTTAATAAAAATGAAAACAATGTAGAAGGCCTTGTCTGAATTTTGAAAGAAGCAATATAGTGTAGTTTTTAAGAGCCTAAACTTTGGATTTAGAGATTTGGTCTAGAATCTTGCTAGAATGGACAAACTGCTTAATTCTTAAAGGTTAAGTGTCCTTGTCAAAGAAATAGGAACAATTATAATAGTTTAGATTACCTCTTAGATTTGTTGTAAGGATTAAATATGACGAGGTATATGCAGGCCCTGTTGAGTGCAAGGGATTTAGACATGCCTAGACATGCACAGACATTTACAGGAACCTAAGACAAGTCTTAACCTAAGACAAATACCTGAGCTATACAGAAAGAAGGGATGCAGGAAGGTGAAGGAGATGTTTGGGAAAGGAGACAAGGGGGGACACAAGGAGCAATGCCTCTATCCCTGTGTGACAGCCTTGTCCCCATTTCACAACATTACCTTGAGTAAATTGGACAACCCAAAGGCTTACGCTGTCTGCCTTCAAATGTGCATATGTTTAGACACAGCAGTACCTTGCAGATGATCCAACAGGAGATGATGGAAGGTTTAGTAGGAAATGGTGCATGAGTAAAGATAGTCATACCCAGCAGCTGCCTAGCAGAAAGAAGGTGGTGTGTTCATGAGTGCCTGTGAGACAATTTCAGAAGGATACTTCAGGGTTACTTTATAGGTAGCTTATATCCTTTTTGATAAGGAGAAGCAAAGACCAGTAATATTTATTATAAAATGGTGACTATGACCCTATCTGACAATTATATTATATATAACAAAATATAAAGTGCCATATTTTAATATTAGAAAAACTTTCTATTAATCCCCAATCCTGGGTGTCCTGGTACGCAGCTGCAGGACTTTTCTGAGCCTTACTTTCATTAAGTATTGCCAATGGGACACAGAAGGAAGTTCTGTACACAGTTCTAGGCCAGGCACATAAAAAACTCCAGCATGAGCCTATAAACTCTCTCTGATGATCAGATACAAAACAATTTTCAGTGATCTTTGAGCCCTGGTGTTTCAGAGGGCCACACAACTTAAAGAATCTGGATTCCTGAACAACAATGTAGAAAGCTGCCCCTCAACCAAAAATATCTGTGTTGGGCTTGAGTGAAAAAGCAACTTCTATTGTGTTATGCCTCTGGTATTTGGGGATTTACTTACCCCAACAAATAAACCTAGTCAACCAAATATTCTGAAATATCATCTCTTCACATCTTTTCAGTTAACTCTCTGAGTCTATTGTAAATAAAAAAAAAAAAAAAACAGTTAACAGCCAGAGCTAGCTGAAACAAAAACCCACAAGCAGTCTTTGTTCACAAATAAGTAGTTATTTGATCTGTCCCACAAACATCATTATTTCAATCTTTGCATTGTCTACCTGAGAACTTTCAAAAGCACTGTCTGTCATATTCCATTCCCCGTCTGGAAGAAAGTAGACATGTTCAAACTTCTATGGCCATTCCAGCAGTATTGTTAAAAAATCAGTGCACACTCACAAATCTGTACTTTTCTTCCTAAAATAGGGTGTTGACCTCAAATGAAAACAGGTTTAGGCTACGTCTACATGGGTGACCATGTGTGGCATAAAATAGATTTTCCAGCATGCGTTTATTTGGCAATGACTTGAAAGTGCAACCAGATGTTTTCATAGAGAACAGCTCTTTTAGCCACAAATGTTTCCAATTTAAATACATTTGTTTTGACTCTATTTTGCTGCAGATGGAAAACATCCATTTTCTTCCAGTGGGGATAGACAGTGAACGTTGGCAAATCTCATAGAGAATGATTACCAGTGTAGACAAAACTTCAGTGAGATCTGTATTTCCATAAGGAGAATTTTTTAAACGACAATTTTGCATTTTAAACAGATTGGCTCTCTCAAGACCATTTTCCTCCTCTAATTTGTACCATAAGTCTTAAACATCTGTATCTGTTTGATCCTAAGGAACTACCTTACTTTTAAGTGATAAGTCAAATGAATCTATTCAGAATGACAGCATAGCTTCTGGGTGTGCCATTGAAAGCCACTGCAAATAGATATTTAAAATTTTCTTATCAAAATGTGTATTATGTAGAAGTGCTTTAGCAAATTTACTTGCAATTGGCAGGTTGAAAAATTTTAAATGTCTTTATAAAAATAACAAAAAGGTTCTCTTATTTTTTCAAGAACAAACTAATGCGTACGTGACAGAGTATAAAATTATCTTGGCAAGAGGATAGATTTCTGTTTTAAGAACCAGGGAGTTATATTTTAGCTCATAAAATATAATGTTTTCTTTAACTAAATTATCCTTAACATTTGTTGTTTTAGTTTAACTCTATGACTTGTGAGCAGCTTCTTGAAAACAAGATATTTTAAAATTGTATTTTCTGTTTTCGATATTTAAATGAGTAAAAAAAGTCCAAATTCTGTTTTGAGCAATAAAATTATAATTATTATTTTTCTCCTGAAAGAATACAGTCTTTGTCAGCCAGAAAATAACATTTCCATAGACTGAATGCTGTGATATGCAAATGCTATTTTTAAAATATAGAGCCTTGAAAAAGGAGATAGAAATGCTAAAATGAATATTAATTTTTATATTAGTAATTAGATTGATGTAAGAACCATTGTCTGCTTTTCCCCTATATCTTCCCATTTTTTCAGGTGTTTTAAGGTATCATTCTTTGTGGAAAATAATCATTTCTATGTTTTTTAGTTTTTCCTTCCAGATAGGATTAATCTTTGTCAGATATCTTTTGATGGGTCTCTTCTGTCATAAATTTTCCAATGAACTTTAAGTTCATGTTCCTAAAAACTACTCCACCCACTCTTCATCCTATAGTAGCTACTTAAGCATTCATCACTTTGGCCTCATTTATAGGATACTGGACTCCCAATGGTTACCTGTTGGAAGAAATCTGGGTTTCCCCTAGATTCCAGTTAAAGAGAAGAATGGTCTTGTCCCTGTTGCAAACCTTCCCAGTGGCTCTTCCGCTTTGATGTCACTGGGAAAAAAAAAACTTATTTTGCCAGACTGCAGAGCTGGCAGGATTCTAAGAATAGAGTAGGCATAGATTGTTTAAATGATCCATTGGAATTAGCTGTTGGTTGGGAGAAATATGTATTAAAAGGCACATTTTAGCAGCAGAGTGAAATGGACATTCCCAAATTATCTGGTGTTATATGGAAAAGGAAAAAGCCACATTTGTCCACTTATATTTTTCCCTAATAATTTGCAAATTATAATGATAAACACCAAATATTTTCACTTTACTATTACCTCAATCTGATGTATTGTATATGTTGGGGGTTTCTAATGGGAGAATACAAGAGAAGACTATCCCTATCTTCTTGGGCTAAATATGTTATTTATGCTACATTTAATTTTAAAATTTCACAGCTCAGTATAAGTATTTTTTCTAGAGTCTTACTATTTTAAGATTATTATAAAGCACTGTCAGTAGGAACATATTCTATTATCAAAAATATTATGCATTCTTTTTAAATCTGCTGATAATTGTTGGAATCTTGGGCTTAAGCATAGTTTTTGTGTTTGTTTTTTTAATTAAATGCCTTAATACCTTTGCCTATTTAAAAATACTATTTAGCGTATTTTCTAATACAATAAAGAAAGATACTTTCACCTACACAAACAGCTTGACACTTAGTTTTTCAATTTTATTTAGGAGAAAAATGTAAATAGGACATGGAAACAATCATCATAAAATTTTTATTGTTTTTAACCATTATTTGAAAATAAGGTCAAATCCCTAAGACTGTATAAAAATTAAATATTTATAATTATTTTTTCCGAATATGAAAATGATTAATGTTTAAAAATTAGCCCATCATTTTTTTTTATTATTTGTATGGTTTACAGATCAGTTTCCACATGAATAACGTGAATTTGCCCAAATTATCACTCTTATTGCCATTCTTGTTTTATTGAGAAAATTTATTTTGTGTCCACTGGTTTAAGGTCTTCAGATGTAGCTCATCTATACGAAAGGGTCTTGAAAAATTGCCAGGCTAGTAAGACTTGTGAATGTAAAGTTACTCCTATGAATTACATTTTTCTTAGAATGTTTGCTTTCACTATTTCACAGGCACTTAAGATAGGACAAGTTTTAAGATTTCTGAACTTATGTATATAGCTTTCCCTTATACATGTATGTGCACCTTTTTAAAATCATAAATTCAAGGGGATCAAATCGATACTTTATATTACTTTATAATTACAAAACGTAGTCAGAGCATAGGTAAATGGAACTTTAACGATTATCTGTAGCATGGACATTGAACATCAATGTTTCATGCTTTGTGAAAATAACTCAATTTTAGGAATTTCAAATAAGAGTAAATTTGTGACATCGTTTTCCTAAATTTAGAAATCTGATGTTGAAATGTACGGTGCAAAAAGACTATGATGACGAATGTAGTAAACAATAGTTTCCTCTCATAAATGACATCATGGAGTTATGGGAATTACTAGGCACTGCATCTGGTATATGATGACTAATACTGAGCAATCAAATTGGAAGATCTTGATTTAGTAAAACTGAGTAACCATAAGGATGCTAAAACTTCCTACAGCAATCCAATGTTAACCCACGAAAAACATGGTCCTATAAAATCAGCACACTTGTCTTTCAGATTCATTAATAAATCTCAGCAAGATTAATTGAAATTTGTGGGAAATCATAAGTTCTTATTTTCACCACAAAGAATTACTCAAAATTCAATGTATCTGGAGTCATGAACCAAAAAATATAAAATACTCCCTAAAAAAAAATGAAGTCCAAGCAGACGCAAAAGGGTCATTAAGAGTAGAAACTTTATAAACAATAGACTCTTACTTTATGACTAATATTCTTAGTCATTGATTTATATCTATATTTATGCAAACTGAATTTTGGAGAGAAGAGGATAAATTAATAAGTAAGTAAGGCATCTAGTAGTGACTTTGGAATATTCATCATAATTATGTTCTCTTGAATCCTCTACCTCAAAATGGAAGCCACAGGAGCTTATGTCCTTGAAATCTAGATTTTGCCTAGGCTTTTTTAGCTCTCATTTAATTATATTTCTTTCTCCTCTACCAACCCATTTTCCAATTACTTCCAGACACAAAAAGAATAACAAACATTTCAAAACATATTCTCAAGTTAAAATATTCTCATTCTTGTTTTGTTTCTACATTGGTGAGAATTATTCAGTCATAAATCTGTATCAGTTTTTAATGAATATGAAAATTATAAGAATTTTGAGATGAATAGAGTACTAGACAATAATATACAATTATATTTGTTTATGATGAAAATCATAAAATCTTGACATTAGACCAGTAGGTTAATCATAAGTTAATGCAGGTAGTATTCTCTGTATGTGCAAATAATTTATACTTAACATCAAAGCAACTGGTTAGAAATGAAAATTTAATTTGCAAATTGCTGAGGAGATCTGGCCTCAATACCAGAAAGCTTGGATGGTCATCCTGCTTCCAAATCTTCTCTGATACTTACATACCAATTCTGTGTCTTTGGCAAGTGACTTGATTTCTCTAAGCTTTAGTTTCTTCTTCTATGAAGTGGGTATAATCAAAATTCCTATCCCAAAGTGTTATGTGAATTAAATGAGAATTTATGCAAGGTTATTACTACAGAACTAGGCACATAGTAAACATTTCATAAAAGCTGGCTAATTGTCTTCATCATCATCATCATAATAAATTTTTAAACAATTTGAGTGAGCATATGTTTTGTACTATATAGACATGTCATAAAAATACAAAGCATTATATCTGCTTTTAGATTCACATGGTATAATTAAGTACTAAATTATATGTGCAGAAGAGTGTTTGTCACCTGAACCTACAATCATACACATGCATATCCTGTGTCTTTTGAATGACCAATTATAAACAAGTACAATATATTAATAATTTCAGTGCCCGTGCTTGCATGTGTGTTTATAATCTTGTTAGTTGTCTGTTAGCAATGAAAATTACAGCATTGAACTTATTAATAGGCTAGAAAGCAACTATCCCATATATGTTGTTAAATTTATGCTTAATTATTTCTCTAAGTATGAAAGAAAAAAGCTTTTTTCAATAATAATTCACAGTTTAAAAGGCTTTAATTTGGTATCATAAAAATGACACTATGGTGATATATTTTTTAAAGAGAAAAGAGAGAAAGATATAAAACGTAGCCAGAGTGGCTAAATGAAATAACTTGACATTGTGCTTTATGAATAGGAACTGCACAGTAATTAAAGAAAAATTAAATTGTTGGTATAATTCATTTATTATACAGTATGTGGAACTCATGTTTTGAGTATTAATTTATTTTTAGAAAATAATATACCAAGTTAACCTAGTTTTAATTTGAATTTCCTTAATTTTATTCTTTCTATTTATAAATATGTTTTGGGTTTATAGTTATATGTCATTACAAAGATTAAGAGTATTCTTTTCTGACTATAAACCATTCCCAACTTAGTGGTGTGTTCCAAACTATTCCAAAAGTTGTGAAAACTTTTTATTTCCATAATCGTTTTATTTTGCTCATGGATCCTGCAAATCAGGAATTTAAACAGACCTTAGTGGGAATAGCTTGATTATACAATGGCATTGGTTTACAGCTGTAATCATCCGGAGGCTGCTTTACTCACATGTCTAGTGCTACGATGAATCTAAGAGTGGCTCAGCAGAGACTATCAACCAAAGTGCCTACAGGTAACCTCTCAATGTGGCTTGGGTTTTCTCAGACACGGTGGCTTCAAACTTTTTACATTATGACTCAAAAATCCAAGACCAAGTTATCTGGGAAACAAAGTGCCTGATCTTTTATAATAGCCACAAAAGTCACGTAGTATTACTTCTGCCAAACTCTGTTGGTCAAAGCATCGTACATAGCACACACAGATTCAAAGGAAAGGAATGTAGACCTGACTTCTTTTTTTTTTTTTTTTTTTTCAGATAGAGTCTCACTTTGTTGCCCGGGCTAGAGTGAGTGCCATGGCGTCAGCCTAGCTCACAGCAACCTCAAACTCCTGGGCTTAAGTGATCCTACTGCCTCAGCCTCCCGAGTAGCTGGGACTACAGGCATGCGCCACCATGCCCGGCTACTTTTTTCTATATATTTTTAGATGTCTAGATAATTTCTTTCTATTGTTTTAGTGGAGACAGGGTCTCGCTCAGGCTGGTCTCGAACTCCTGACCTCGATTGATCCACCCGCCTCGGCCTCCCAGAGGGTAGACCTGACTTCTTGATGAGAGAAATGTCAAAGGATTTGCCACCAATTTTCAAAAGTACACTAGTATGCCTTCTGACCATAAATTATTTACATACATCCCACAAGCAAAATGCACCCACACTCTTCCAAGATTTTCCAATGACTGTATAAGAGCAAGCTCATGGTCAAGACTCTCATCATTTAAATCAGGTCCACATACAAATGAGGGCTCCTCATGTGTAATTTTTTATTTAAAGTTTGTCTAGATCTGCCCGTCTCCTACCACCACCACCACATCTAACATTAAATAGTGGGATTACCTCAACAAACATTTTTTTCCCCAAAAAATAGAGGAAAAGAGAAGGTACATATCGCTTGTCAGTCCATATTTGATTAGTATCTACATGCCATTATTCGATTAGGACCCAGGCCTGCTCCCTGAAAATGATTATCTGCAGCATGTGGCACCACCTTCTATTAGAGTCACGTTCACATTTTAGTTTACTGCTTATAGATGTTTGGGAATATAAGGCCTCTTTTTATTTTATACTGCCTTTATCCCTTTAAATCCAGGCTAGTATAATTCCTTTAAAAACATTGTCAATTTTTATGCATAATTATAATTCATTAGATAAAAGCCATATGTACAAATATCTTCCACTTAAGCCTTTCACTATCTTAAGTCTCCTTACTGTGGGACTGCTGTAGGAAAAAGCCCTTAAGATTCTTAGAAATCCAGTATCTCCAAAGCCCACCCTTAAGATCCTTGGAGGCCTTATGTCTTTCTGAAACATCTATGAGAAAACATCTTAAATCTTTCTGGGATTTTAATAAAGGGTTTTTGTCTCAAACCTTGGCCTCACTTTTACCCCGAAGCCATGATTTCCTGGCAGTGTTCTGGATCTGACTTCTGTCTTGAGGTCTTTCTTTTAGACTCCTTTGCTGGCTGGAAAGACTGTTCTGGGTTCTGTGTGTATTTTCTCTGAATTTTACTTGAAAACTGAACAGTTTGTTCTTTAGTTTATGTCTCTACTCTAGAATTTTATTATAAGCAGCTAGAGAAGCCAGGTAGTACTTTCAACTTCATGGCTGGAAATTTCCTTAGTTGTAACAGTGACTCCATTCAGTACATTTGATTGTTTTTTTTTTTGTTTTTTTTTAGAAGTTGTTTTTTTCTTTACTTTTGGCAGTTGTTGAAATAAAAAGGAAATAAAAATAAAAATATAAATTGGAGGGTCTAATCTGGTTCCAAAATTTGAGAAGTTGTTCAGTGCCTAACAGGAATACATATCCCATTAGTAAAAAATTTGCAGTTATTTAATAATAAAATAATACTGTTTTTCTTTTAATTTATATGTATTATCTTTTCAAATGTCTGCTAAGTTATTAGGCTCCAATACTTAAGTTGTTTGCATATCACAACTTAATAAATGGGACTGTTAATTATTTCTTTTGTCCTAAGAACACTGCTAAAACATTACTGAGACACTAAGATCACCATGAACTGAAAAAGTTTGGGATTTCTGCTTAAGTGTAAAAATGGAAAACTAGAAATGCGGCCTAGGATGAGAAGATGTTGTTTTTTCTAAAGGTGGGATGCTGCTAGTATTACAGTTTTGTTCTTGAACATGGGTCTTCAACTGAAGATCAGGACAGATAATTAAACAGAGACCTTCACGTCTAGGTGAACAAATTATATTATTGTTTAATACAGTTATTGCTACATGAGTCTTAGTTCTATTTCCTCACAGATCATAAAACCTTCCCAAGTAAATAATTTTTTCATTACTCATGGATCACATATTATAGAACCTAGTGATATGACAGTCAATATAAAATAAATCCTAAATTTTCATTTAGAAATATGACAATGCTTTATTCATAGCTTTTTTTTAATTACTGCTGCAAAATTCTAAAGCAATGATTAGCAGTACTGTTTCACTAAATTGTACCTGCAGTCAATACTAGCCTTTTAAAGCTTTCTGTTAGTAAAATTAAAGAAATTAATGTAAAAGTGTCATATTTAATACATTACTATGACTTTGGTCTCCAAAATTGAGCATTATTTTTCTTACTTTACACAACTAATTAGTAAGCTAATTTGACAGTAGATTAATTTTCTCTTTTTGGATGTTTTATTTATCAAGATTTAATTATTTCAAACTGCACCTCATTTATAATCTCATTTAACTCTAGCTACATTAGAATCTGTAGGTTCCTGATGTATCTTCTCTTTTTGCTTTTTTTTTAATTTCAAAGTATTATGGGGTAACAAATATTTTTGGTTATATGCATCACTTTTATAATGCTTCAGTCATGGTTATACATTTGCCTGTCACCCACATAGTGTTCACTGTACCTTCCTCCCTGTTTGATTTCCATAAAGTTTTACTTCCCTTTAAGCACATGTGTGCTCTTTAGTTAGTTCCAATTTAAGAGTGAGTACATGTTGTGTTTGTTTTTCCATTCTTTAGATACTTCACTTGGGATGATGGTCTCCAGTTCAATCCAAATTGTTGCAAAAGGCATTAAGTCATCCTTCTTCATGGTTGAATAGTATTCCATAGCATATCCATACCACATTTTGTTAATCCACTCATGAATTGATGGGCACTTGGGTTGATTCCACGTCTTTGCAATTGTGAATTGTGCTGCAATAAAGATTCAAGTACAGGTTATCTTTTTGACAAAATGGCTTCTTTTCCTTTGGGTAAATACCCAGTAGTGGGCTTGCTGGATCAAGTGGTAGGTCTACTTTTAGTTCTTTGAGGTATCTCCATACTGCTTTCCATAGAGGTTGTACTAATTTGCAGTCCTACCAACAGTGTGTAAGTGTTCCTTTCTCTCTGCATCCACACCAGCATCTATTATTTTTGGACTTTTTAATGAAAGCTATTCTAACAGGGGTAAGGTGATATCTCATTGTAGTTTTAATTTGCATTTCCCTGAAGATAGTGATGTTGAGCATTTTTTCATATGTTTATTGGCCATTTGTCTAGCTTCTTTTGAAAAGCTTCTGTTCATGTCTTTTGCCCATTCTTTAATGGGGTTGTTTGATTTTTTTCTTGTTGATCTGCTTGAGTTCTTTGTAGCTTTTTTTAATGTTATATTTTTTGTAATAGGTGCAGTGATGCCAAATTTTCTTTTCCTACATGACAAAAGTCCCCTTTCTTCCAGCTTCCAGTAACATTTTCCTCAATTCCTGTCAATGGTTTATGGATAGGTTCTTCAAGGACTGGCAGGTTTCCATATACTTAGTCCCAAAACCAGCATGTTATAGGTTTTTTATGAAACTCCCCAGATTTTTGTTCCATTCCCAAATTATTCTCTGGTTTTCTATTTTTATATAACAAACTCCCAAATCTTAATGGCAATAAAACAACCATTTTATTTTGCTTATGGTTCCATGTGTCAACATTTCAAATAGAGTACCATGGGAAGACCTTGCCTCAACTTTGCGATATTTGGAATCTCAGCTGGACAAATTGGAATATCTGGGAATAACTTAAATGGCTCGAGTTTAAAATTATCTGAAGCCCTTTTTGCTCATATATCTGGTACCTGTGCTGGGAGGACGCAAAGGCCAGACTCAGCTGGAACTGCTACACAAGGTTTCTCCATTTGGCTTGGGCTTTCTCACAGCATGGAATTTTTAGGATACACAGACTTCTTATATGACAAGTTAGTTCTGTTTTAGCAGAATCAGGGTCTGCTAAAGAAGAGGATACTAATAATAAATCCAATAGGTTTTCAGATGGGACTTGGATGGAGTACATCATAGGAATCAGAGCACTGAAATTTATCAGGTTTCATAATGACCAAAGATCATATTTGAAAAATATTGCTAAATAAAAGAAGTTATCACAAAATAGGAAACATGAAAAACTAATTACAAAAACTGAAAATTAAAAATGCAATAACTGAAGCTAAGAAATTAACAGATTAGTTTAAATAAATTTGAAGAGAAACTTAGTAAACTAGAAGATAAAAAAGAATATATCCGTGCCAAAGGTACAAAGAGATATAGTGTGGAAGTTACACATAAAAGGACTAAGCAAACATAGAAGAGTAAAGAAAAAGTCTCGTATACATATAATTGGGTTTACAGGGGGAATAAAAGATAGAGTTGAGAAGAAACAATATTTGAAGAAATAATGGTCAAGAACTTTCCAAGGCAGACAAAAGATAAGAAGTCACAGATTTAAGAAGCACTACATATACCTGAGTAAGGTAAATACCAAGAAAACCACATCTAATGGCATAATATGCATTAGCTTAAAACTAAAGATAAAGAGAAAATTTTATGGCACTGAGAAAAATATACACATTAGCATCAAATGAGCAAAAAAAGGTCTAATGAATGACTTCTCAACAAGAATAAGGGACACCACAGAAAAATAGAATTATTGCATTTTCAAAATACTGAAAAACACTTCCAAACTAAAAATCTACATCCATGAAGCATCTATAGGAAAATATGGGAGAGTAACTTCATGAATTTTTACCTAGGCAACTATTTTTGCAAAAAACAAAAACCTCAATAATAAAATTAAAAAATATATGACCTACATCAAAATTACAAATTTTTATTCATCAGAAGATAACATTAGATAAATGAATAGATAAGCTACAGACTGATAGAAAATGTTTGTAATACATTCATCTGACAGAGGACTTTTAAGAATACACTAAAAATACTCCTAATAGTAACTGAAAATAAGATAAGCAACACAATAAAAAATGATTAAAGGACTTTATACCTTACCAAAAAAAAAAAAAATATATATATATATGTTTGGCCAAAAACACACAAAAATGTGCTAACATAATAGGCACCATGTCAATGCAAATTAAAATTACAATGAGATTCCATTTTACACACATTAAAAGGCTAAAAAAGAAATGAAAATATTGTTATTACCAAATGTTGGAAAGAAAGCGGAGCAGCTAGAGTTTGAGTATAAAATGCTACACACCTTAAGAAAACTGATAGGCAGTTTTTTATAACATTAAACATACATTTACCCATGACTCAGTAATTCATTTCTGATTATCCAGTAAAAAACATATGTCCACAAAAAGACTTATATAATAATGTCATAGTCATCTAATTTATGATATGTATAAAGTGGAAATAACTCAAATGTCCACTAGTAGAAAATAGATAAATTGTGATATAGTCATTGAATGAAATAATATTATTAAAAGAAATAAACTATATATGCAACACTATGGATACATCTCAAAAACATTATATTGAGAGAGAGAAGGTAAATACTAAAGAATATGTACTATATGATTTAACTTACATAAAGTGTGTAAACAGGTAAACTTAGCCTAAGGTAATTGAAATAAGAAAACTTTTATATCCAGAAGAAGATAGGGGTAGGGGGTTGACTAGAAAAGGGCATGATAGAATGTAAAGTTGGGTATATAAAATTGTTGAAACTCAAGGAATTCTACACTTAAGAAGTAGGAATTTTATTTTATGTATATTATACCTTAATGAATAAACAAAAAACATAAAAATTTCTAATCTTTAATCATGAAAGAAATTTAATAAACAATTTATCCTGCCCTTATCCCCCCACAACAACAAAAAAACTGCATTTTATACATATTGACACAAAAATGACAGTGACACTCTCAATTTGGTTTAAGGTCATATAGCGTTAATACTAAAATGAGACAAAGACAACACAGTAAAGGCAAGTCCCAAGCCAATCACTGTCATGAATAGAGATTTTAAAAATTATAAATGAAATATAATTCATTGATAGTGTGTGGAGGGAGGGAGTGGTAAAATCACAACCAACTGGATTTCTTCCAGGAATATAATGTTCTTTTAATATTTTAAAATTCTTCAATATAATTCACTGTTAAGAGAATGTAAAAGAACACTTGTATTTTAGGTGTTGAAAAGGAACTTGGTAGCATTGTCATTCATGACATAAAAGTCTTTTAAACTAGGAATATAAGGGAACTTTCTACAAAATTTCTTTAGCAAACATGGACTTAATGGTGAAATGATGAAAACTTTTTCTTTGAATTTGGAAATGAAACAATGCTACTTGGTATCATTGCTTCTATTTAACATTTTACTTGAGGCTTTTCCTAGTCAGTAAAAAGAAAGGTAATGGAAAGGAAAAAATATAATTGTAATTATTCCAGATGACATGAATTTGCATCACAAAACCAAACAGATCTGTATTAAAATAAGTAAGTAAATTTAGCAAGTTCACATTATAGCATCATAATTGTATTCCCATAAACCTGCAAAACTAGAAACTGAAAAATTTTTTAGAGTCCTATTAACCATTAAATCAGAAAACATAACATATATAGGAATGACTCCAATGTTTTGCAAGACTCCACAGAGAATACAATAAATCATTACAGAGATATTTTAGATTCTAAAATTTATATTGAAATGTAATAAGCTGAAAAATAGAAAGAAAATATTTAAGGAAAAAATTAGAGGACTTAATCTACTATATATCAAATATTATTGTAAAGCTGTAATTAGTAAGATTTTGTTGAATAGCAGTGTCAGACAGCTAAAACAATACAGTATTATAGAATTCAGAAACACACACACATCTAAGAGTAGACTGCAGAACAGTGGGGGAAAGGATGATCTTTTCAATAAACAATCTCAATCCATTAATAATATAATGGATCTATAAATTTAGGTTATTCATGCAATAAAATACTATACAGCACAGTAGTTGGGGGAACCCAGTGTTCCCTGATGCTCTTACGGGTGGTCTGCAAAGTCAAAACTAGTTTCTTAATAATACTAAGACATTATTTGACTTATTCACTCTCATTCTCTTACAAGTGTTCAGAGTATGAAAGTTTATGAGTACAGTTTCAGTTGTATCTTCTAACTTACCTCTAAGAAATTACCGTTTGCTTTTTTGTAGTGTCAAAGCTTTTGTGCAGTATCAAAGAATATCCACAATTATCTGAAAAAGATATTTTAAAAATCTTCTTTCCAACTACATATCAGCATAAGATTACATTACCTTCAAAGTATTCAATCAAACAGCATATCGCAACAGATTGAATGCAGTAGCAGATCTAAAAATCCAAGTTTCTTCTATTAATACAGACATTAAAGAGATTTGCCAAAATGTAAAATAATGCCACTCTTCTCATATGTTTTTGTTTTGGAAAACAGAGTTACTTTTCATAAAATATGTTATTTATGTTGACATATAATGGTTTATTACTATTAATAAATATTTTTAAATATTTTATATTTAATTTCTAATATATTAACTATTAATGGTTATATGTGTTCATTTAGGGATAATTTGTTGCTCTATACACTTATGGCATACATATTTTATGTGTGTATAGTTTACATCAATAAAAAGCTTATTAAAATATAAAAATATTTAACATAGGAATGATGATTTTATGTCACAACAGAGGATTTTCTAGCTCTTTTTCCATTAAAATATCATCTTGTTTTAGATTTTTTTAAATTTTTGATTATTATTCTCAGAAAATGAATAGAGCCTTTATCTCTAAGTTTAGAAACATTTGCTTTATTACTTTTTCATTACTTCTCTTTTTCATATTTAACCAGACTTGAAGATTAAGATGTATTACTAAAGCTCTCATGATTTTTAATGAGGCAATTATTTGGCTGTCCTTTAACAATTCTGTTATCTGAATAATAAAATAGAGCAATCAAACAGTTTTTTTTTCTTTCAAATTCAATTTCAGAATGGTTGGACAAACTTATCTCACTGGAGATTATTACCAGCAGTGGAGATATTATTTCAATACAATTAAAGATTACCAATGGAACACATGGAAATATGCTGCAACTCTTCCAGGTCCTAGGGCAAAGATGTCAAGCAGAATGAGCTGAGGTCTTGGAGAAAAAGGAAAGATGAATTGTTACTAGAAAAGGAGAACAAATGTTTGTTATTTCCTACTATAAACTAGGAACTGTTCATATTTATATTACTGTTGTCGATAATGCTATGAAATGTGTGGGGCTTTTTCCTACTGGAATTAAATATCAAAGAGGCTGTCACATAACTATCAATGTAGCCAGAGGAAAAATACTAGTCCATCAGCAAAGCTGGTGGCCTACCAATTCATCATAAATGCATCACAGTCACCAAAAGTGCTTTTAAAGATGGTAAATCTCTAATTATGGCACCGCTATTATTCTGTTGTCACTGGAATTATAGGCTTAGAAAAGTGGCAGCCAAGCTGACTCTGCCTGAAAAAAAATTCATTTCAGTGTCAGTCAACACTAGGGATCTTTGGTGCCCCCAGAATGATCCATGGCCTAAAATATATGAGAACTATTATTCTAGAAGATATTTCCTTTGCCAAAATCCTGTCTACTTTTATATAATCACATTTCAGCAAATTTATTCTTTGGATGATCTAATTCTCTCTGGATATAAGTGACTTTTCACTTGGGTCTTCTGTTTGGACAAATTTATAAGGGTCATATAACATATTTCATTTTTATTTTGTAGAAACTTGAACAGTCAGATTAAAGAACTAGAGGTAGAAAATAAAAATAGAAAGGCTTTTCTTTTTTTCTTTTTCCTTTTTTTTTTTTTTATATACTTTCAGCATTTTCTCTCAGGATCCAGTATTAACTTTCACTTAACAGCAATCTCAAAAGTATGCCTCTTAGTCAGTTCCCTGGGGAAAATGGTAAACCAATAAAAACAGAGACAGTACAATCATTTTTGGCATGAAAGCATAACTTATTTGAACAGATCAGGAAGCATCAATAAAATATAGTGCTGCACAAGATAAATGGAAATGTGATATACTGTAGAGTTATAGAGTAAAGAGTGTCTCTTCTCCTAATATACATGTCAATCTAGCAAAGAGATGGGTTAAAGCTCTCTGGTGTCTAACAGGTCCTGGGGTCATCCTGGGAAGACAGTGCAGATTATGTAGAGATCCACAAACAGAACACTGCAAATAAACAGAGGGATTTATGTCTTCATGGATTTCAAGAGATAATGTTTCAATTAGAGAATGATGGTGTTCAGCCTTGTGAAATGTCACATTTTCCAGATTTAAAAAATACCTTTGGTGAAGCAGCCATTTATGAACTACCTAACTCCTTGATTTAAAAAAAAAGAGAGAGAGAAACAAAAGAAAAAGGAAAACTCCAGACACTGTACTGCAATTTTCAGAACTTAATACAAAAATTAACTAGGCCATCTGAGATGATATCTGTTTGATAGGTTAAGCCTCAAACCAATTGTTTTCTATCAAAATGATTATTAATAGTTCATATGTTAAATTTATTCTCTATTTCAAATGTTTAAATGCAAAAGAATTTATTAATCCTATCTTTGAAAAGTAGATGATTTAAAAATATAGATTAATAAATAATGTTTAGCAGTCTCCAATTTCACTTTATTGTGAATTTTACCATATCACAAGATAAATTATATGCTATCATTAAAATATCTGTAACCAAAAAAATTAATAAGTATAAAGTTTATCTTATATATCAGACTACTTTTTAAAAATCTAAGCCTGAAAACACTTTAATTATGTAGCTTTCCTGAAGCAATACATTTATTTATGCACACACATACACACACCCATATATGTTTGTTCAGTTCAAAATGTAAGCCCTCATTAAGGGACTCTTACTAACCTCACTACTGAACTAGTCATTTCTAGGCATCAAGGAAAGAAAGATGAATAGAATTATCACCCCTGCCCAAAGAAAACCTACCGTTTCAAGGGGAAATGAAGAGGCAAACATAATTTAGATTTACTGTGGTAATTTAGATGAGAGACACTTGCATGGAGGAAATGTACTTAATTAAGTCTAAAACAAAAAATCAGAATACTTCCCTGAGGATGTAATACAACAGCTGAGTCTAAATGCATTATATCCACTAACCAAATTAAAGATGAAATGAAGTCCCTGCTAGGGAGAGGAAACAGTACGAACAAAGACACGAAGTGTGAAACAGCATAGTGTAAGCACAGCTGTGTATATGAGAAAGAGAGAGAGAAAAAGAGAGAGCAGGTGTGAGTGAACTGTGAGGAAGGAAATGACAGATGATGCAGCTTGAACAGCAGATCATGATGATCTTAAGTAACGCTTTTTTAAGTGGGTGATACAATCAGACTTGTGTTTTAGATTCAGTCATTTGAGTGTGTTGCAAACGTCTGAGGGGTACAAGCTGATGCACAAATCACTCAGGACACTGTTGCAGTTACTCAGGTGATAGGTAATAGGGATCCAAGCTAAGGCTATGTGTGTGTGTGTCTATATATTATATATAGACACACACACACATATATACATACACACATATACATATACACACACTATATATACTATATAGACTATATATGTACAAGTCTATTGTATATGTAGTGTATATATACACTATGTGTATTGTATATATACACACAAGTCTATTGTCTATACACACACACACACAGAAAAAAAGGAAAAAAGGGAACAGTTTTTCTTATAACATATGCAAGTAATGAAAAGAGTAAGACAATACTTAATCAGATGTGGCTAGTAAGAGTGAGGAGTAGCCAGGGTAGCTCCCCAAGTCCCTATCTTGGGTGTTATGTGGGTGGAAATATCATTAGATGAGATGGGAAATACAGAAAGAACAGAGGATATGTGATTGAGAGAAAGGAGAGAGCAGTGAATGATGGAGTGTGGGTTACATGTGAGACATCCAAATATTATTCGCTTGGTAATTTTATATATTTTTTTCTAAAGGTCAAAATGGAGATAAGGTCAAGAAGTAAATATCTGGCATAAAAATCAGCATAGTTGTTAGTTAAAATCTTGAACATAAGTAAGATGATCTGAGAATCTTTTTTTAGAATGATACCACCACAATGGTGAATGGGAATATATGATAAAAAATTATAAATATATAATACATTATATATTATATATATATATATATATGAAGCAATCAGGAGAAAAGATTTCAAAAAGCTAAGGAAATAGAATTCAGCCATTGAATTTGACATCATGAAGTCATTGGTTTACATTCCTTTGCCAGGATAGTTTGAATGGTCTTAAAAATAGTCAATACACCAAAGTAGTATATGACGGGGTGACATATTCTCATCTCCTTCATACTCAACAAAAAATTTAAAAAAGAAAAAAAAAACACAGAGGCTATAGTGGAAGTTAACTTCTCTATTATACATTTTTAGTTACAACTTTTGATTCTAATGCATAGTTTAAATGACTTTAAAATGTAAATAAATGATGAGAACTATAAGGGTGTTAAAAAACAAAAGAAAGAAAATCCATAGCAGTCCAGACATTATAAGAACTCCCAGAATATCTAAAACATATAGAATTGACTTATGAGAGAAATGAAAGAAAGAATACTATAGTTCAAAGCCTAAGCTAAGAGCAACAGGGCCCTTAAGAAGCTTCATGCTGGGAGTCAATAAACTCAAAATCCTTGAGTAAGCCTTAGGCTAATCATCATAGTAATTAAAGGGAATTTCACTCTGAACAGTTCAACCAGATAGGCTCAGTGGATTCTGCCCTCAGACTATAAACCAAGAACTTCTCTGAAAGCAAAATGAGCCATCTGCCAAGGAAGCTATCCAAATATGGGTGTTGCAGAATAAAGAATCAGACCCTGTGGTAGCTCTAAAATCTTCAGGACCACACATAGGGTCATATAAAACCAAAGACAGCTTTACCCAAGAGTGAAATACAGATACCCACTCAAACACTGAGTGCAAATCTCTTCCTAATTTGGTAATGGTAGGAACCCTAACCTTCCAACTTGCTACACACATTGAATCCTGAACCACAATAAGTACTCATGTAGAGCCCTCAGATGTGCTCCTGTAAAGAACAAGTCTATTGCAGAAATTCACCTAAATCAAAGCAGAGGAAAACTGCACAGCAATCTAGATAATTATCCCAGCTCTTCATTTAAGAATATAAACAAAGAGGCAAGGATCATCAGATTAAAAAAAAAGAAGAAAATGCCTAAATGAAAGGGACCAAGATAAACTGAACTGGAAAACAAAAATAATTCAATGAAAAAAAAAGAAATTTGTTTCAAATTTTAGATTAGTATAACCACAGATTATTAAAATAATATTAACATTAATTTTGGGCTTACTATATGCTGGCCACTGTGTTAAGTGATTTTTAAGTATTGATATATATACTCCACAATAAAACCTCATCAAAATAATGCTAGGTGCTATTACTACTCTTATTTCATGCAAGGCCTACCACTTCTTATGTTTTACAGTTGGATTTGAACACAGAGTATTTGATAAATTGGTCCCTTAACCTATATTTATGTCATATCTCTTAAACAAAAACAGACTACTATGGAAAAATAATGCATCAAATAACTAGAAATATTACTAGAAATTAAAAGTATGACTATTAAAATTAAAGAGAAATAATGATGAATTATATAACTGAATGAATCACGTTGTTGATATATAAGATAAAATCTAGCAATCCTTCCAAACAAATCAAAGAGACAGATATGTAATATATTTAAGAAAATTTGGAAGAAGTAGAGGATAGATCAAGTAATTTCAGAAGTCCAGAGTGTCAGGTCTGATCTCTTGGCAGACTGCTGTCCTGGTTCTTTGGCTCCTTGCTTGGAAAAATCACAAGCAGGTCCGATACAATAGAATGAATGCAAACAGGAGGCAATTCCACACAAACAGCTTTTATTGTAGAAAAGAAGGAAGCTACACAAAGCAAAAATATGTTGCAGAGACAGCAACAGTTCAGTCTCCACAAGTGGAGAAAGAAGTTAAGGACTCCCAAGTGGTTTCCTTTCATTGGCCTGGTCCAGGGGAGGGCTTGTGGGAGGTGTGGGATGTTACCAGATGATTGATATACATGATTTTCAGGTGTTCTGTGTTTTCCTGCAGTCCCTTCCCCTGACTGGTTCCCTCCCCAACACCCCACCCTCCTACCCTCAGGGAACCTCCCAGCTTCTCCCTAGGAACCTATCTGCCACCTGCAGATTTGGTCTCTGCCTAAGGAGACAATATAGGGGAGAAAATATTCAAATAAACATTGTACTACTGAATGAGACTGACTACAGTAAAATGAATTAAAATAACCCACACTAGACGATTAGAAAAGTACCTCTCCCGGCCCACTTAACACTCCTACTCATATTCCCCCGAATTGTTTCTTTTTGTGTTTCTTTTCAAATATAGTTTATACATAAAATGACCACTTTAAATATGAATAGTTAGTCAAATATCTTGTCAAAGATATTTAATGTCACCTTTGAAATTAATAAAAGATTAAGTGAGTTAAACATACAGAAAAAGCCAAGGAATCATAGCAATAACTTTCTTATCAATATACAACTTATCCAAAAAATAATAGCAAGATCATTTTTAAATTCAAGGAACAGCCAGTAATGAAAGAGCAGCACAAGTGAGAACTTCATTACGCAATATTTTATTTGGAAACATCAAATCTCAAAAGATAAAGATTAAATGATTTATAAGAAATTCTTCATAAACATCCAATTTTATATAGAAATGCTTTCATGCATGCAAAATTATATATTTTTCTGTAAGTTCAAAGTGAATTTTTTGATGTAAATAGTATTTAAGCATATTTTGAAGCTAAAATAATACCTGGTTTAAAAGGGATTAGATGTAGCTAGGGAAAAAGTAGTTTCTTCCAAATAAAATATAAACTTTTATCAATTAAAAAGTGGTCATTCAGATGGATCAATTTAAACATATGAGACACATTTTTATTACAAGAAAATTTTAGATGTGAGCAACACATAATGAGATTAGAAAAATTTAATTTCATTGAATTATAGAATTTGGTGTCCACTTAAAATTTGAATGAAATCAATGAATAGGAAAGGAAAATATTCCTAACCTCTTATGAGAATTGCCTTTAAATAGCATTTTTAGATCTATGATACTTAAGTTCACTACTTGGAGTAGTAGAATATGAAGCAGGCAGTGATATAAAGATGGTACATTGTCCTAGAGTGCTTCTTTTGTTTTGCAATGCATAGGTGGGTGGCAACACTATGTGTCCTAGCAATGCTATATGTTTTTTGTTACATCTCATCAAGAGGGGCATAACATCAAGTTGCTCCCCTTTTAGTGATGTTAAGATTGATCAGGGGAGCTGTGAAAATTCCTGAGACCCAGGTGCAAGCGATACCAACTAAATCGGAACGTCCAGGGCTGGCTGCCAGGCATCAGTATTTTTTAAAGGTACTGAGGTGATACCAATGTGTATGTGGCAAAGTTTATAAACCATTGTGTTAAGGTGATTCTAGGCTAATCCATCCCTTTATATAATTCCCCATTAAACTTTTAGTTAATAGTTTTAGTATAGTGATCATTGCTTAAATCCATTATTTCATTAGGTGTGTACGTAATGACTTAACAAAATTCTGTCATTTCTGAGCTCATTATCTGGGCTTCTATAAACAGTTTTTTGTGATCAATTATCTGGTTAGCCTAAAATATAGTTTTTACAAGAAATCCAGAATAAATTTTTACAGTAAATCCAGAATAAATCCAGAACAAATCCTATTCACCTTGACTTTATTTTAAAAGTTATACTAAATAATAATAGTCCAGATATGGCCCAGGCATCTTTTTGTACGGTCCATAAGCCAAAACGGTTTTTTTACATTTTTCAAAGGGTACTAATAAGAACAGAGAAGACTATGCAACAGAGACAGTATGTAGACCTATGGAAGCAGAAGGAGGAGGAGGAGGAAACCATAGAGTCTGATGTGGACCCCAAAGCCTAAAATATTTCTATGTGGTCTTTCACAAAAAGTTTGCCAGTCCCTAGTTTAGAACAAAGAATTTGTGTCCTAGCAAATTTTCAAAGGTAAAGGTAACTAGTAAGTGTTTTTGAGCAAATAATCATAAATTTCAGCATAAGTTACAGTTTCAATCATTGCAGTTATTATTTTATTTTGATGCTGTAGTTCTACCATATATTTTAGGTATACTTTAATGTAGTGTTTTAAATTTTGTTTAGTTTTATTTTGAATTTTTAATTGGACCCCAGGAATACTTGATAGCTTTCTTTGTTTCTGGTGCAAGAAGTTCCAGGACCACCTTATACTCTTCCTGCTTCAGACCTGGAACCAGACATTTCTTAAAGGAGTCCTGGTTCCCTTTTATGAGAAATCATATTTAGAAACCATAATCTGAGTAATAGAGGTACTAATTGCTAATGAGTTGTTTTTCCTTATAGGTTAGATTGTTATTATTCCTATGCTTTTAAACTATTAAATGTTCCTATTATTTCTAAATCACATTTAAGATGATAGAGTTCTCTTATCTCATTTGATATATCTCTTTTATGTTAAAATCTTAATTCTAACATTAACATAACTTACTTGATTTATTCTATGTTACAATAAAAATAACATTATTAATGAATTCAGTTTCAAATTACATAACTTTGTTTTATGTAAATCTATTTAAAGACACCTTATTCAATATATATTGTTAGTTCATTATGTAGGGACCAAGGTCCTTGGCTCGCTGAATATTCACCAAAAAATCACTAACATGAGACAGATTGATTAGTAGGAGAAAAGGCATACAAATTTATTTGATCACAGTTTTACATGACACAGGAGGCTTTAGAATGAAAACACAAAGATGCAGGAGAAATTGTCCATTTTTATGCTTAGCTTCAACAGAATATAGACAGCCATGTAGAAATATGATTGGACAAAAAAGATATGATCTAATGCTAATAGACTGAGTTGGGGAACCCAGCAAGGCCTGTGTGTCTAGATTCTTTTTGGCCTCTCTGAGCATGCATTCCTTCCTCTGGGTGTGGGCAGGCACTCTCTGGAATGGGGGTTTTATGACCTGCAGTCAAACAAGGTAGATCAGGTATTTCTTTATGGCTAGTTTTTACACAGAATATTTTTAGGTTTTTGGCTGGCTTTGGGGAAAAGGAGTTCTGGTTTCTATGACCAACCTTGGTGAAGAGGAATTCTAGTTTCTATGGCTACCTTAGGGGAGAATGGGACTAAGAGACAGGGCCACAGGAGAAGGTCAGAGAAAAACTTTTGCTTCTGAGGCTGTTTCTGAGACCTTCATTTTGGGGTACTGTTTTCTGGGCCCAACAATTAACATTGAACTCATGGCTAATAGCACTGTAACTCATGTCTGAGGGAGGCTGACCTAACACACATATATTTTCTCTCATGGCATATCTCAGCCATCTTGCACTTAGGAACCCTAGACAGCACTGCAGCACCATGCTTGAAAGCCACTTTAAACAGTGAAATTACAACCCAAACCCGCAAGAATGTGAAAAATATGGCATTAAATAGACCACAAAAACGATACTGTTTACAGTATGAGAATTGAAACAAGAAAGCAGAGTACCTTCTTGTTTAACATCTGTTGGGAACTAGCACCTTGGGCAACTCAATTTTTCTGCCACTCTGTGAAAGTCTGCAAATGACTGTGAGAGCTTTGTGAATATTGATTTGAGGGTTAAAAATAAATTTTGGTGAATAGGTGGATTCTCAAATATGGAATCTGTGAATTATGAGGATTGGCCATATGTGAAAGATTCACAGGTAATATAGAGAGAAAAGATATGATGCTGAAAGAGTGAGGAAGGGTTATGTTAGGCTGACTTCTTGGCTTAAGAGTTTTAACCTAGGGAATCTGGGCATAAGATAGGGCCATTAAAAGATTTTAAGCTGAATAATAATAACAGTGTATATCTGTTTTATAATGATCACTCTGTTTATGTGTTGTGGGGAGAGGGGAGTGTTGTGTGAGGGAGAAGCTAGAGACTTATCACCAGGCTGTAGCAATAATTCTGGTAAGAAGTTATGAGGCCTGTTCTGAGGAAGTGGCAGTGGGCCAGGTGTGAGGGGGCTGGGCATGGTGGCTGATGCAGCATAAAGGATAAATAAACGGGAATCAATGTTGACTTTCTGGGTAATGGAGGTGCCATGTACTGGAATGAGAATTAAAGGAGACAGAACCAGTTTCAAGAGGAAAATAAATGAAGAATTAAGTTTAGCTGGGTTGAGTTTTAGTTGCCTATAGGCTATCTAGGTGTAAATTTCCAGAGAATATTTAGATATAGAAATCAGATTGTAGATGAAATTTAAGTCATGAGGAGAGAGCTGAGAACTGAATTAAAACAAAACAAAACAAAACCAAGATAAAACTAAGAAGTTGAAGGAGATGAAGAATATATGAAAAAAAGGGCCGGGCACGGTGGCTCACGCCTGTAATCCTAGCACTCTGGGAGGCTGAAGCGGGTGGATCGCTTGAGGTCAGGAGTTGGAGACCAGCCTGAGCAAGAGTGAGACCCCATCTCTACCAAAAATAAAAAGAAATGATTTGAACAGCTAAAAATCTATATAGAAAAAATTAGCCGGGCAGGTGGCGCATGCCTGTAGTCCCAGCTACTCGGGAGACGGAGGCAGTAGGATCGCTTAAGCCCAGGAGTTTGAGGTTGCTGTGAGCTAGGCTGACGCCACAGCACTCACTCTAGCCCGGGCAACAGAGTGAGACTCTGTCTCAAAAAAAAAAAAAAATGTTTTAAAAAGTGGCCAGAATGGTAAGAAAGAAATGAAGAGTAAAAAATTTTCATGACAGCTAAGCAAGAGAGAGTTTCAACAAGGAAGAAGTGGATAATAATGTTAATTATGGCAAAGAAGTAAAACAAGATAAGCTCAGAAAGACATCCAAAAGATTTGTCAATTAAGAAGGACTGGATGACCCTAGCAAAGAGAGTTTCACTGTAATAAAAGCCAGATTGGTGTACGTTGAGAGGGAAACAGATGGCAAGAAAGTCTAGACACTCCATTTGTGATTAAGCAAATGGATCCAGTCTTGTAGTTGTTTCACATTTCAATTCGGCCACTTGAAAGCTGTGGTAACCTTTGGCAATTTACTCAATGTTTTTCTGTTTTTGTTTTGTCATCTGCAAAATAGGTTTGATGAGAGTACTCAAATAATATATTTGATTGTTGTTTCTTAAGAAGAAATGAGTTAATGCATATGAGATTTAAAATTAGAAACTTTAAAAATGTTTCAAGCCTAAGTAAAACTAAAATGTGAAACATCATAATATATGATATAGAATTCATTTTAAAATAATAATGCTCAAGTAGAATAAATAGAAATGTTATGAAGGCTCTTCAAAAGGAACATGATTTCAAAGTTAAAAATAAATATTGGTTTTCTGAAACTGGATTATATAACATAATTAAACATAAATTAATATAAAAATTAGTAAGATAAATTTCCAGAGGCAATTACCTGGTACAAAGTAAGCACTTAATAAACATTAAAAGTGATACACTCTGATAGTATTTTTATGACAAACTTACTATTAAAAGATCCACAACAATCAAAAGAGTATGTTGGCATATCTATAATTTTTGATCTATTTACTGGAGAAGAAGGAAGGTAGGTAGGCACTTCTTTTGGAGGTAGTCCCTTTATATATTTATTAAAATAGCCAAAACATGGAACACTGACAACACCAAATGCTGGTGAGGGTGTGGAGCAAGAGGAACTCTCATTCACTGTTGGTGGGAATGCAAAATGGTATAACTACTTTGGAAGATAGTTTGAAGATTTTTAGAAAACATCCTTCTGCTATATGATCCATCAGCTGTACTCCTTGGTATTTACCCCCCAAAAATTGAAAATTTATGTCAACTCCAAAATCTGCACACAAATATTTATAGCAGCTTTGTTCATAATAAATAGCCAAGTCTTAGAAACAAATAAGATGTTCTTCAGTAGGTGAATGAATAAACGGTGATACATCCAGACAATGGAATATTATTCAACTCTAAAAAGAAATGAGCTATCATGCCATAAAAAGATACGGAGGAAACTCAAATGCATAATACTAAGTAAAAGAAGCCAATCTGAAAATGTTACTGTATGACATTATAAAAAAGAAGAAACCATGGAGACGACAAAAAGATCAGTGATTGCCAGGGATTGGGTAGGTGGGGAGGATGAATAGGCAGAACACAGAGGATTTTTAGGACAGTGAAAATACTCTGTATGACCATAACAGTGGATATATGTCATCATAAGTTTGTCAGAGTCATAGAATGTACAACATCAAGGGTGAACCCTAATGTAAACTATTGACTTTGGGTGATTACAATGTGTCAATGTGGGTTCAGTTGTAACAAATGTGATCCTTTGCACGCAGGGGAGGGGGTGTATGGAAAAATCTCTATACTTTCCTCTCAATTTAGCTATGAACCTAAAACTGCTTTAAAAAATAAAGTCTTTAATAAAATAAAATTGAAAAATCAAGGTAGTCCTTGTTTACCATTAAGCAAAAACAGATTGTAGAATGTTTAATTGTGTTATACACTTGAATTTCACATATTTTTAACTTTGAAATCATGTTCCCTTCAAAGAGGCTTTATAATATTTCTTATATATTCTAAACTTTAGCATTATCATTTTAAAATGAATTCTATACCATACATTATGATGTTTCACATCTTAGTTTTACTTAGGCCTAAAATGTTTTTAAAAGTTCTAAATTTAAAAAATTAGTAAGATGATAAATTGTACCTTTATTTTATGTGATTTCTACTTTAATAAAAATGTTATGTTTCATTTATTTATCCTTTAACATCATGAAGTGTTGAAAAATTTTTTTAATGCTGTGGTTTTTCTGGATGCTGCATTACTGTGAAACTGCAATGTTTTAAGTGTGAAAGCATTAAAGTTTCAAGTTTGGTTTGGCATGAATATTTTTCTTTGGCAAACCTTCAGCTTTAAAGACATACATGCCTATTTGTGGTTTCTTATGGTTTTGAGCCTCCCTCGTTAGGGGGGAAAGAGATTGGCTTAACATGGTTAAAACTATCTCTGTGGGGTGCTGGCAGGTAGAAAGGAAAACACACAAGAAAAGACTGACTAAACGAAGAATTCTCCAAAGTTGTCCCAGGAGAAAAAAAAATCATTCTTTTAACCATGTTAAACAAAATAGCCATATTAGGTATAGTTCATACTTGACAAAATTATGCTTGATATTTATTTTAGCTACATTTGCCTTGGTATTAATCCAAGCTATTCAGTTTTCTATTTTGGGAACTTACTGTTAGATTGTCCTTACATTAAAAAATATGTCATCTCTCCTGAGCAATCCACAGTTGTCCCACCAGAACCTCAAGCTCAGTTTTCCCTAATACATAATTATCATCTGTCTTCTACCATTCCACATCCTCTTACCTAAGTGTATTTTTATCATTATGGAGGTTCGGGATCTTTTTTATTCTTTCAGCATAATAATTCACACAAAAAATATTGGGCAGTTAATATGTACTGTAAATTTTCTATAGGTACTGATGACAGAAATGAAGAAAATCTGTTCAAAGATCCATTATGGGACATTCAATCCAGAGAGAAGTCAAATAAAGAATAACTATTTGAAATAATTATTATCACATCTTTTCAATGAGGCATGATGAGAGTGATTCATAAGCATACCTAACTTGCCTGAATTTAGACAGCAAAACTAAATTCTGGAAGTAAAAGCAGAAACAGTAGGTGCAAAGACCGTATGATATAACGATCTCAAGGTGTTCAAGAAGCTATTACAAGGCCAGTAAGACTAGAGTTAAAACATGTTTGGCAGGTGGGGAGTTGGGATGATATGTTGAGGTAAATATGGAGATAAAGGTAGGGGTTATATCATATTAAACTTACATAATTAAATATTAAGATATTTATTGAACTTTCTAGGCACTGTTCTAAATCTATTATTTAAACTCATTTAATCTTCAAAATAATCCCATAATGCAGATACATTTTTATATCCATTGTACAGAGGAAGAAACTTGGCACAGAAAGTTAAATAACTTGCCCAAAATTACATAGTTAGCAAGCAGGAGATCTAGGATTTGAAGTGACTCCAGAGGATGTTTTCTTAGCCAAAGAGTTTTATAGTGTCACTAGCTGGACTGCTGGGCAATGCTAAGGATTTAACATTATTTTAAGTTTATGTTATTCTAAAATCACTATAAAAGTGGTGTGAGAAGCTACTGTAAAGTTTCAAGGAGAGAAGCAAGCAACATGATAGTTTGGTATGAAAACCACTCTGATGGTTTGTTAGTGAGTGGATCCAAGGAGCTCAACATGTCTTTGAGTGTCTATGCTGGCTTAAACTTGGGTGATGGTACCAGAGATGTAGAAAAGTGTATAGCTCTGAGAGCTACTCAGGATTTAAAATTTAAAATTGTTGGTGATTTAGGTGATGGAGATATCATGAAAGACTCCTAGGTTGCTTTCATAAACAACTTTGATTTCTAGATTATGAAAAATACAGGCCCTTTGCCCCCCAAAAAGTAAATATTCTAACACATGCATATAAACATGGATATTGTTTTCATACTTTATGGGACTAAGAACTACATAAAGCACATGTAATGAATGCTCAAGAATTCATGGATCTCAACTTCAGAAGTGTTGCCCTATATATTCTCTGTATCATGGATTACATGATGGTTACAGACTTCTTGAAATGACAGCAGAGCCCAGTTTCAATGCTTAAAGAATACAGTAAAGAACTGTACATAACACAGTTGTATTGTGTACAGTTCTTTACTGTATTCTGTAATTTCTGTAATCACCAGAAATTTGTCCAAATAGTGAAAGCAGAGTTGAAGGAGAGTTGAAGTATGGATCTGATTCAATAGCAGAAAACACCTAGTCTAAGAAGAATAAATCCAAGAAGTAAATTCCATATTTGAACCTACAAGAAAAACTTAGAAATTAAATACTGTGATTCCAGAAATTGTATGATTGCTGTGGCAGATACCCATGAAAACACATGGTTGGGTGCCCATAGGTTTTTATAGGCAACATATTTAGCCTAGTACCATAAATTTATAATCAGTTTACAAAATTCCTCTAAAAAGTTACTAAAAATCTGACTCTCTTTTCTATCTATACTGTGACTGTCCTGTTTCACTATATTATAAGCTCCATGTTAGCAGGGATGGTAATCTGTTCCTACTCTAACAGAGTGCCAGACCAACTAAATACTTCCTAAAATAAGATAACAGCACCCCATGCATCAGTGTTATAACTATTCAAATAGACTAAATGCTATCTACCTCCGCTTTCAGCATTTCCTACTTTCCACATGAGAAGCCCATCAGTCCCCTCAAAGAAGACCAACTAAAGCCATATGTCAGAAGTATCCCACAGTGTGGTGAGTAGGGGTGGCATGGGATGGTTTATTGGTTACAGGAATTAGGCATCCAGTAGCTTTGTCCTGTCTGCCTTTGGTGTAGGGCCATGGTAGCAAAGTATTTCAGATTTTAATGGATGAAAACAACTACCGCTTATGTTGTTGAAGATCAGCTGTCTGATGTAGAGCAAGCATCCAGAAGTGAATATTTGGCTAAAACTTGGGTGCTTCAAGGATAGACATCACCTTCATTGGCCAACCTGTCTCTGGAGTTCTGGTCAATATTGAGGTAGCTTATGAAATATTAATAGATGCTTTATTAGCAGGAATGATGGTGTTCTGGGAGAATCTGCCTATTTTGAATATGTAGATTGCCCAGTACTGATTCAGTAAAGCTGACAAATGTGGAAAATCAATCAGTCTCTGGATTTGATCAGCATTTTGATACAGCTTTACAATTCTTATGTAAGAAGGTACAGGATAGCTTTGCACTATGAAGATTTACCACATAGTGATACTATCTAATATCTGATTTTAATAGAAAAATATAACATTACACCCACTGCTATTTGGACCAGTTACTGATAAGAATATAAAAATCTTGTGTTAATTTATTTTCACTAGAAACTAAAGACTGGGAAAAATTTTGAACCTGTATGTTTGATTGCTAGTGTAACAAGCACTATTTTAAGATATTATATGAGATCTGGAAAAAATAATAGAGGAAGTCGTTTCTCTGCTTTATTTTGTTTTGGGGTAAGACCTGATAACTGTGAAATGCCCTCTAATCAAGGTTTTCCTTGGTAGAGGTTCTCAGTCTGTCTGACATACTTGTTGATACCATCTGTTAGGAGAATTTAAGTCAAAAATTCAATTGTGTAAACTGAGTAAGAAACCTTCAACCTCAGTTGTGAGTATGCTTTTTTGTGTATAACAGAATAAATGAAAGTTAAGAATATTTTAGATTCAATGTGTCTCGCATGAAGCAGGCTGCAGTTTTGATTTGGGCCTTTTTGAGCAAGTACCATCGCACTGTGTTAAAACTATTTTCTTTCCAGAATCTATGATTTTGTTCACAGTAATATTATGCAATGCTGTTCCTAAGGAATATGATGAAATATCTGTATATAATATAAAGAACAGGGCTGGGTATGGTGGCTCACACCTATAATCCTAGCACTCTGGGAGGCTGAGTCAGGAAGATAGCTTGAGCTCAGGAGTTCAAGCTCAGCTTGAGTAAGAGCGAGACCCCATCGCTACTAAAAATAGAAAAAGTAGCCAGGTGTCGTGGTGCACTCCTGTAGTAAGAAAAAGAGAGGAGGCACATATTAATATCAGGAATGTAAATGTGGACATACCTAAACTCCTACTAATATAAATTCAATGGACAAATTCCTAGGAGAAAACAAACAAACAAATAAACAAAAAATATATATATATACCAAAATGATACAAGAAGAAAAATAAAATCCAAATTGTACATAAAAACTTTCCTGCACAGAAAATTTCATATCCAGATGCCTTCTTTAGTGAACTTTTCCAAATATTTGAAAAAGAAATAACACAAATATTATATAAACTTTTTCAAAGAATATAAAAAGGAGGGAAAATTTTCCAACATGCTTTATGAGATCAGCGTAACTGTGATACCAAAGCCTGACAAAAACATCATAAGAAAGGAAAATTATGAGTCAATCTTTCTCAGAAGCATTGTCACAAAAATTCAAAACAAATATTCACTAACTGAATCCAGTATATATATGTATGTATACATATTCAGCTATCTATACACACACACATATACCTATATATTCAGAAACAAGCAGTTAAGGAGTATATTTTTAATCTGAGATTGGGCATATAAAAAAACCTATAGAAAACACACATACGAGGGCTATCTGGAAAGCACCCCTCCATTGTTAATATAACAAGAATGGGTTGCTGGACAGCGATGTAACCTGGCAGCCAATGAGAGTGGACTGAGACGCGTATGTGTGAGCAGTGACATCTTCACTGTGCGAATCAGTGGGGCGCTAGTCGCTGTTGAGTGAGCATGTGTACTGTGTGACCGTCGCACTTAGAATGACTGAGCCAGTAGAACAACAAATCTGCATCAAATTTTGCGTTAAACGTGAACATTCCTCCACGGAAACTACTGGGATAACTCAGAAGGCTTTCGGGGACGACGCAATCAGTGCAGCACAAATAATACTGTGGCACAAATGCTTCAAAGATGGTTGAGAATCTGTTGAAAATGATCCACGTTCTGGAAAGCCTACGACAAGCAAACACCTCAGAATGTCGAACGTGTACGAGTTAGGTCGAGAGAAAGGTGACTGAGGCGTCATTGTCCTATGTACAATGTTTCTTGTATCTTGTGTCTTCTTCAATAAATGTCCTATTTTTCATATTACATTCCGGACAGACCTCGTACTTATGTTTGTTTTCAAAAACATACATACATACTTATGAAATATTGAAAGTATCCCCCACACCTCAAGTTTAGAAATGAGACAAGGATGCCCATTATCACCATTTATATTTATCACTGTTCTGAATATCCTAGCTAGTAAAATAAAATACAGAAGGGAAGAAATAAAACTGTCATTATTTATAGCTAATGTGACTGTGTAAGTCAAAAACTTTAAAAGAATCCACAGAGTATACTATCATACCACTTTTCTACAATTACAATTTTACTATTAGAATGAATATATTAGAAAGGCTGATGATACAAGACTAATATGAAAATCAAATATATTGTGATATATTTATAAACAATTGGAGCACAAACTTTAAAAAACGATACCATTTGAATCATATCATTACAATATTTGGAATACCTCTACATTAAATACTATAGTACTGAGGAAAATTAATTACTCAGGATTTATAGTGGTAATAGATATACTTAATAATTAACAGAATGTCCATGTTTGTTTCCTAGCCCATGGAATAAGGACTATTATGATAGGAAAAAAAAAAACCTGGCATCCCCTGAAACTATCCCACTCCCACTCCAGCCAGCACTGAGTCAAAAAACAAGAGCAATACCACATCTCTGGATTGTGCAGGCCAGCATTTAGATTGTATCCAATTCCCACATGAGCTATAGGGCACTGTGATTGAAGTTCTATTTTCAATTATTAGTGCCAGACTTGGCAGGCAGTGTGAGACTAGCCGCTCCAAATTCCATTCTGTGTTTTAATCTAAAGAGAACTGCAGGAACTAAAACCTTACATTCAAGTGACTTGTCCATAGGATTTTTAGGTTCACCTTCTACCTTATAGTCTCCAGTGGGCCCTGGATTATTAATTATAAAAATTCTGAAAACATTCTGGAAATCAGAGACCTAAATTTCAGCTTTACCCAGAGAAACATGGTAGTTTTTATCAATGAACAAATGAAAGGAAATGCAAGCCTGTATTATAAATATACATTTTCTTGGGTTAAAATAGGACTAAGAGAAATTATCCAAACTCAAGTATAAGAAGGTAAATAGGCAGGACTTTGATGAAAACATTGTGCCTAAAAATTAGGTTTCTTTAAAGAGAAAATGTGGTGTTTGTAAAACATGTTCTGATATAAGAGTAGTAGCTACTAAAAAAATTTAAAAAGAAATAATAGTAATTAAAAGAAGACAAGGTGATTCTAACGTAGGGATAAGGCAGAAAAGGAAGGTCGAAAGAGCCTGAGTGCAACCATTTAGACTGATGCAGACCCTAACCATCCTGAACAAGGAAGTCACCAGCAAGTTGCTGGCCCGTGGTCCCCCAAATATGGATGAATTACTAAACCAGATGTCTTACAAACTGTTTGCACTTACCTTTCTGTTACAGCCATTTATGATTAACCTTTATGGCCTAACTTCAAGACAATGCTGGTCACGTATGAGTTTTTTGAACATTTAAAAACCTTACCATTGCCCCATAAGGGGTCCCCCTCCTGCTCAGGAAAGGACCCCTACTCTGTCTGTGGAGTAGGATCTGTTGTGTGGCTCTGTCTCAATAAAACTTTCCTGTAGCTAGTTGGCCTGCTCTTGAATTCATTCCTGCATGAAACCAAAAACCCACTTGGCAAGTTCAGGGGGCCTTCCTCCCTTTATTGGGGCACCCCCTGCATCAACTGCACAGGAAGAGAAGAGAGATATCATTTGGAAAAAAGATTGACATACAAAGTTTAGACTAGAGATATAAACTGAAAAAATGATGTGTTGGAGGAAAAGTTGATGTTTCTAGATCTAACTACTCTTAAAGAGAAAAAGGAGGAAAGATGTGTTAGCTGTTACTGGATCATATTGTTGTGAAAGAACAGATTGCAATCATTTCCCGAAAACAAGCTAAGATTCAGGAAATGATGGAGAATGATTCTTAAATTTTCATAGTAAGAGCAATTAGGAAACTATCTCTTTAAAGCCTGAGACATGTAGGCTACATGATTACAGAAAATAGTTCACTGACTTGAGATGGGAAGACCATGAATATTAGAGTAAAATATTCAAGGGATTACAAGGATTTTTCAAGATGATATAATAAATATAGATACAGACATTCTCTGTACCTAAGAGATGTGTGTAAAATCAGGCCTCTAGGGGAAGGTTCAGGAAAAAGAGACATGTTGAAGCTCAGAGGACAGAGAAGGAAAGACAAAGGCAGATTGACTCCAGGCCTTGGTGATGTTCTGATGGGAGGACACCTCTAGATATGACTCTCCCAAATTAAAAACTTGAAGATGGACAAGATTCATGTAAACCAGGGGTGGTTTTGGAAGTTCTTGAACTAATTTTCACTATTTATCCTGTGGGAGACAACACAAGACGACATATAGAAGATTATGAGGGTCAAGGGGAGCACAGATATTGGGGCAAGAAAGAAGTGGAAAGGGAATGAAAGAAAGCATTCTGTTCCAGAAATCAATTTGAGCCCAAGCCCAGTAAAGATGAAAAGGAAACAACTGAAACTTGTAAACATTAAGCTGAGCCTTCCTAAAAGAGATGAAGAGTTCAGAGGAATCAAATACTACACGCATAACCCACTACTGCTAAAAATGATGTAGCAGACAGAATGCAGCTCAAGGCCATAAAGCTACATGAGCCCTTCAAAAGCTGAAGAAATATACATACATTGTGGAATGACTAAATTCAGTACCCCTCTGAGGGGCCTGCCAGTACCCCCACGCATGGAAATAAAGACAAATCTTGAGTTCCTTCAGAAGTTCCAGATACCTGGCTAGCCTTGAAAAGTGAATGGTCAACCTGATGAGAACAATGGCCCTCCAAGAAAGCCAGAGTCAGGAGGTGTTTTGGTTCCCTACGGAAACTAAAAGATGACATTTTAAAATATGTTCTTGGGTTGTTCTTCAGAAACCCCCACCAGATGAAAAATGCACGTAAGGGGGAACTGAGGAATTGAATTCTGACCATCTTCTTTTGTTCTAAATTTCCCCCTGAGGGAACTGTCATACCCATCTGAACATTCAAAGAATCTCTGAATCCACCTACATTCCCGCTCCTAACTTCAGGATATCTCACCTTTTGGGGCCAGACCAATGTATTGATATAACCTCCATATATTGGTTTGAAATTAGATTTACCTGAAATGTACCCCTGCCATTAAAAGCCCTGACTTGTAAGACATTGGGAGTTTGATTTTTAAGGATTAGCTGCTCATTCTTCTTGCATGGTACCCTGCAAATAAAGCCTCTTTCTGCTGCTGCTACTCTCAGCCTCAGTGTTTGGCTTGGCTGTGCTGAATGAGTGGACCCCAGTTTGGTTCAGTTAACAATCTAGCTAGTTAATATATGCATTACCTCATATAGTATCTCATATAGTTAACATCCACTCTCTTATCATTTTTTGCACATGATAAATACACAAAATTTAATCTGTCGATTAAAAATAAGTAAATAAAATAATAAAAATAAAATATTAGTGTAAAAAAATAAAGCTGAAGAAATGCAATGCCTTGGGAAGCACACATTCTGACTTGATATCTTCTTACATTCAGACCTTACTCACTGGTTCTGACTTGAACAATGGGGCCCAAGTTCCAGAACATCAGCTGCAGCCTCGATTCAGAAATCTCCTGAGAACAAATATACATCTGAAACAAATATGGAAATCAGAGAGAAATCTTCCCTAGGAGGCAGGTATTAGCTGAAAGCCTGGGGAAGCCATGTTAATCCCTGGAGACCATAATCAGCACAAGAGGGGCATATTACATAGGAGAGTTTGAATGTGCTGAACAGGTGCATTTAATGCAGGCTGGGCCAAAGTGCCAATTTCTGAGAAAGGAGGGGATATAAATCAATGACTTTTTCCCCAACAGAAAAATGCACAAGGTCAAATAGACCACTTGAAATGAGAGTCTTCCAATTAAGTCTTAATTCTGAAGTTGTGAACTCTAGACAACTGGTACAGACACAATGGCATCTTTTGAGGCAAAAACAGATTTTCCCTCTCTACTCTCTTTTTCTGAGATGCTACTGAGTCTCTATATTTTGCAATCATTTTGGAGTCCCATGTGTGCCTGAAATAACTGCTTGATGGGCTTTTTGTTTAAAAATAAAAATATTAGACCTTTTTGTTTTTATTTATTTGTTTATTTTTCAATTTGGTGGGTGATGAGCCAGTGCTGTGATCATCTTATTTATCCTACTAACTCTTCAGCTCCTTTAAAAGGAGACACATGAGAGACTAATTAGGACTCTAAGGTACTGGAAAAACCACAGTGATTTCCATGGAAGAGAGCCCAGGCTACAGATGCTTAAAGATGCTCACATCTACCCAGGAATTGAGAATGTCTTTGGCTGAGGCTGAGCAGAATAAAAAATCAGAGAGATGAGTTTTAGATTTTAATTTCTTTGAATTTTACCTCACGTGGTCAAAAGGATTTGATTTTGTTCTTTAGTCATTTCTACTCTTTGAACAAGCATTTGGAAACTTGGCCAGTCAGCCACCTAGGGCTCCAGAAAAATTGGCCAAAAATAATTTTTACTCTTGCATGTTTGTGATAGAAGAAGTATGATAAAGCATTAATAACCAAAAATAGGACATTAGTTAGAAGAATAATATTCAACAGCTGAGTAACACACACATATACATATATACATACACACACATATATATACCTGTAGGTTTATATACCTATACATATAATATATTTTTATAAAGAAGATAGATTGATAGTGTTGGGGGCACAGAGAATGATACCCCAAAGTATGGTGCTTTGCCATGCGAAGCATTTGAATTAAAATAAATTGGAAGGACTTAGAAGCTGCCTCAGAACCATGGACTTTCTGATCTCTTTTGTCCCCCTTCACCCAAACTCAGGGTAGAACTCTCTGGAATTTCCTTATCTGACTAAGGAAACTTCTTTTCAAAAGAAATGCAATTGTCTTAAGACCCCCCTCCTCAAGAATCTCATTAAGTAACCAGGAAATATTAACCATTGGATAAGAGAAAAAACTAAAAGTATTTCTAAAAGACTAAGAGAAAAGATTAAAAGTCATCATGCCAAGACAGAGTTTTCATCTATTCTTCTGAGGGCAGCCCTGAGAGATTACCTGGGAGACTTTATTGGCATAAAAAGACAACCTTTGTTTACTGTCAAGTTCCAACCCTCCCTCATCAAAACTTACCTTCATCTTCCCCAGAGCTCAGAGGAACATTTTCCTAGGCCTGTTCTTTGGGCTCATGCATTTATTTCCCCTGAAAATCATTTATAACCTACTCATAATTACCTACATCCTCTGTTTTCCCTCTCCCTTATGAAGATGGCATTTAAGCTTCAATCATCTGGCCCTTCTTTGAGTCTCATATTTGCAGACTCCTGTGTTCATGTGTGTGCAAATAGTCGTGTATGCCTTTTTCTCCTATTTATCTATTGTCATAGAAGCTTTCCCTCTGCTCCTACAATACACAGATACATACATTAATCACTCTTAGTGACTGTCAGGTTTTAGTCTGAAACGTCAGTTCTTAGTGTGCTCATGGCCAAAGAATGACCAGACATGCCAAAGTAAGGCAAGCACAAAAATGAGGTTTATTGAGGAGAGAAAGATAGCATTACAGGGCAACAGCAAGATATAGGTTTACAGAGCATGATATACACGCCACAGATGACAACCAAACCCACTGTTGCAGCAAAGGGAGAGCAAAAGAAAGGGTGCAAAAAGGGAACTGATTATGGTCTGCATCTTGTTTTATGGTGCCCTGATTGGGACCTCCCTTGTGGTTCAGACGTCACCATGGAACCACTTTAATTAGACAGTTGGGAGTTGCATTACTACGCACGTGGGTTGTTCTAGGTCAATTTCCAGACTCTATGGTACCTATGGTGCTTGGCCTGTGGGCTAGAGAGTCCTCTGCATTCTTTTGCCGCTGGTATGCTGAGCTATGATTGGCAGATTCATAGGGTGTTCCCTCCTCCCCAGGTATGGCAGTCCCTCGGGAGATTAAGGTGGGGCAGGACCAAGATGAGTGAGTTCTTCCCAGGTGGGGCAATTACATCAAAGGAACAGCACCCACTTTTGTCCCTAGGAGACCTGGACCCCTACCTAACAGTGATTATGTCATCATATGTTAATAGAAGTTGCCTCTAGGTGAGAAATATTACCGATAGAAATTGTGACTTATTTTTTGATTTCTGATAATTCAAGATGATCGAGCATTGGGGCAGACATGCGCTGTTTAGGGGAGGATTAGATTTTTTTTTCTGCTAAAAAAATAGTTTAAAAATCAATTCTGTCTCTTACTTGCTTTTCCTCCCTACTTTTGATGTATATGAACAGGATAAACCAAATTTATTCACTTCTAAAAGATTACCAACTGGACATACTATTTTTTCAGTGTTTCCCTAACACTAACTTGGAAAAAGAAATATAGCTGACTGGAATGAATTTAATAAAATAATACTGCAAATAATGGCTAAGATTTTAAGCACATTAATTTATTATACACCAGATGCTGTACTAAGATCTTTACAAATCCTAACCATTTAATCCTCATCTACCAATGTGAAGTTTACTCTATTATATGAGATTAAACATCTTGCCCAAAGCCATGCAGGTGTTTCTGAGAAAATAATTGTTAAAGTTGGGACATCATTTTTGCTTTGCAGAGAACTTGATAAAAGATATTTCAATTTTCAGAACCTGGCTGGGCATTTCTGACATTTTTTTTATGTTTCCTTAACTTTTTAATATATTGTCACAAAAAAGGAAAATCATCTAGGGTGATTTCATTTGCACCTGGTCTGACAAATTACTAGTTGTGGAATCTTAGCAGACTCATGAATTTGATATTCATTTCTTTAATAAATACTTATGTACAAGAAGGTATTCCAGGCACTGAGGCTATAGTTGTGAAAAGACTGAGCAAGGTCTCTCTTCTCCTGGAGACTACATTCTAGCCAGGGAGATGTATAATAATCACGCAAACAATACCAAGAAAGGTCACTTTAGGTGGTTAATACTGCTTAGCTTCAATTTTCTTTTCTATGAATTAAGAAAAGTACTACCTACTTCAGGGCTGTTGCTGAGATTTAGTAAGATAATATGTGGAAAACATTTAATACAGCAAAATTTGCAGCTCTACGGTGGCTACTACAGTAACACATATTTAACTTTTGTTTGAATCTCTCTCCGTACATAGTTCTTTTCTGCTTATAAAACAATACATGTATACTTTAACAACATTTAAACAATATAAGCAATTTTACTAAGTATTACACATAGAATCTCAGTTTATCTTTGAAAATATAGGCCCCTTTTTTCCCCATTGTGGGCAATATTCTGTTCTCTGTTCAAAATCTTTGCCTTTATTAGTAGCTTTAAGGAATTTAAGATAAATATTTGCATAAGAAAGAGTTTTTATTGAAATGATCCCAAATCAACATATGCTTTGTCATTTGCAATATTCTCCTGAGGGAGTAGAATGAATAATAAATGGCCAGCCAGATGTAGAATTTATTTAAGTACTTAACAGAGAGTTTATATTTGAGGCATTTAGCCATGACCATACTTCAGCTGTGTTTTTGTCTTAAGCCACATTTTTTCTGACTCCGTGAATACAGAGAGCTTCAAACATCTCCTTTGACTCTGTCTCTTTTGGCTCAAACAGAGTTTGGTAGTAAGAGTGTACATAGTCGTTAAAGCATGGTAAAGAAAATTCAATTAAAATTATTTTAATCTGACATGATAAATGGCATTGTTTACAGGGAACTACCTATAGGTCAACGGTTGGTGTATTATAAATATGAAAACATAGTGAATTGTAAGCTATGCTTTGAGTCACTGTATCCTGGTCGGAATTATACTAAGTACTATAAATTTATACATTATAAATAAGCAGATAATTTTTCTGTACATTTTTAAAAACAAATATACTGAAGGTTTTATTTATTAATTTAATAGCTACTTTATGGTACTTAGTGTGTGTTAGACCCTGTTTTAAGCAATTTACAAACATTGATTACTATATTATAAGAAACTAATGAAGAAGGTTTTAATATAGCCCCTATTTTACAGATAAGGAAACTGAAGCCAGAGAAATAAACAAATTTCCCAAGATCGTGTAGCTAGTTAGTGGCTCCAATCCACATTCAGCCCTAGAAGATGAACTTCTGAGTTAAAGTTCTTAACCATAGTCTTTGGCTGCCTCTTATTTGAAAAGCATGTAGACAGAGTAACTTATGGGTAGGAAAAGAGAAGTCAAAGCTGGTTTTATTTAATATCGTAAATCCCTGAACTTTTGCTATCCCTTATTAAAAATATTATTTCCAGTAATAAGTAATAGTATTCTATGATAATTCTTGTATTTTTCAATGACTATCATTTGATCTATTCAGTTAATATACTTGGCATGATGGTGCAAAGTAGAATAAATTGTAATTTTCTAGGGAGCAAAGATATAGCCACACTAATTAGAGTGTCCAGATACGACTTTTTTACATTCTTAGTTAAAGGTACGATAAAGAGTTTCATATGTAACACCAGAAACAAAATGCATTTTGTGAGACTTGGCAAACAATATCATACAGTGTACAAATAATATTCACATAATATGCAGAAATTTTCCGAAGATTGTGTATACTTGGATATTGACCTTTAAAGTTCAGGTCTATTTTTTTTTTAATCTTGTGGTTCATCATAGTTTCCTAGCAGACTTCAGCTATGATGTATAACTATCAACAATAACATTATGAAAACAATTATTTATATTAGACACTGGAGAGTTTTGTACTCCGGGTCCACATACTAATTAATTAAAATCTCTGGAAAAAAAGAAAAGAAAAATGTCATAGAAAAGAAAGAAGGCAGATTTCAGCTAATTAATAAAGAAAGGAAAAGCCGAGGATCACCAAATAAATTACATCTCACACTAACTGGATAATTTTGCCATTTTATAAATCAAAATGAAATTGCTAATAACTAGTAGTATCTTTGCATTCTTAGCATAGTAATCTAGATAAAACCGTTAATCATATGTCACTATTTCCCCATTGGGCCATTCATGCTCTGCTATATCACAATTATGTAATATGTGCTTGGCTCTCAATCTAGGTCAACCGCTTATCAAAGCACAAAGTCTTCAGACTTGACCAATAAAACTAATTAATTTTAGGTAGGTACTTAGAAGTTTAGTCTTGAGTTCCTCTTGATGTTTATCAAGAGTTCATCATTATGGGATAGTAGCTGATGAATCTATATCCAATTCCCTTTTCTGAGTCTGTCCCTGAGTTAATCTAGAGTCTAGATGATCAGAGAACAGCGTATTGGACATCATTAGGTGCATGTTCCCCCTTGGAAAAGTTTCCTGAAATGTTTCTTATGCAATGGTATTAGTTTAGATTTCAAAATATTGTAAAAAAATAGGCCCATGAAACATCACCAGTACAAGGATTTTGAGAAGGACATTGTTCATTACTTTATGTCTTCTATATCAGCATACTTAGAACAAATTCATTTCTGGTCTTGGCATCAAAAAAGTTGTGCCTCTTCTGATTAATTTTTGACATTGTAAACTGTGTGGATACCTATATATCCCTTTTTGATTTGTTTGTTAAGAAGTTTAGAAAATAGTTGCCTCCTTACATCTAATTAGGATGACTTGAGGCAGAGTTTTGTAGGCTACCCTCATCTTTGCTCACTGTTATGTTCCTATCATTGTTTTCTTTTGGAATTCTCTCTCTTATCCACTTCTAATTTATGTCATTATGCTGGTTCTGGGCTCTCACACATATTTGTTATCATATTCCCCCATTCTGCTCTTCACAGTGGGAGCTACCCTGCAAGCTGCATTTCTCAGCTCCTCTCATCCAATTTTCTACTGTTTTCTGTCACCAAGAAGCACTGTTGGAAGGCTGGTTGGTGTGCAGAGGATGGGAGAAGACAGAGTACTTACCCCCATCTCTCTCTTTCTCTCTCTAGAGATGCAGTCAGCAACTTCATCTTCCCTGAGGCCCTGGCTGCCACCAGATAGGCCTGCGGTGTTTCTATCTTCCATGGGGAGACTTCAGTCCTACCTTCCACTAACAGGGCCTTATCACTTTGTTCCTTCAGCTGAGGGATGGCAGCTGCCTCCTGCTGTTACTAATTTCTGTGTTGCTTCACTGTCCCCTGTTTTCCCTCTGCCCTAGTTTATCATCCATGTAAACAATTTTTTTCATTAAATTCTCTTTATTAAACATGATTAGAGCAGTTTCTGTTTTCCTGGTTAGACCCTGACAGTTATCTTGCTAAATTTCATGTATTTCCATATAAGCTGTCTTAAATCCTTTTGGAACACAGCAGGGAGTCTGGATAGATAGGGAGAGAGGGGAAGGGAAGACAGAGGGAAAGAGGGAGACAGATGAGAGAGAGAGAGAGAGAGAGGGAGACGATGTAAATAATGTAAGTTTTTAATGGTTGTAAATAGATTTCTAAGGCATAATTGCTTTCAAAGTTGCATTTCTCAGACTATCTCTTTGCACTTCATTCAGGGGTTTAAATGCACTTTTGCTTTCTTCATGTTCTTTATAAGATTTTTGTGAAAGAATGTTAAGGAATCTAATGTATGAAAAGAAATGATTAGCTATTTTTTTTATGACTGTGAAAGTAGCAGCAATCTTTTAATACTTTCCATTTCTCACTTGGATTTATTTTAAGCATTCTTACAGTCTTGCCTAAAATAACATTTCTTACTTACAGGCTCTTACATTTTAAGTCAATTCAAAAATTATGTGCAAAACCTGATTTTTTTCAGAGAAAGACACACTTGTTTTCTTTTTAATGTCATTAATATTAATCACTCCTAGAAGCCCCTGACATTAACATGTGGGAAGTATAATGTAGATATTATAAATCTGCTTAACCTTACAACAACCTAACAGCTATCTTAGTCCATATGTGCTCCAGATATTTTTCCAGAATCCTTTAATGGGACATACTTGTATTATTATGTACACACACAATTTTAATGTGTTTGTTAGGAGTTTACATTTTTTTTATTTTTTTAAATGTTCCTTCCTGACATACCATATGTCAAGGAAAAGACCTATAAGTTGTAGCTCTTCAGTAGCAGCTGTATGTTCATGAGAGACCTTGGGTTTCCTTTTGTTAAATATTTATGTGACATTCACACCACTGAGCTTAGCTCTCAACAAGCAGCACTGATTTTTCCTCCATACAAACCTTTACTTAATAAATATATTGGCAAAGGCAGCTTTTCCCCATTATGCCAAATATAAATTATCAACATAAAAATCAGTTATTATTACTAATTATAATTTAAACATTTAAGACAAAGAGTTTCTCCTTCCTCAAAAGCAGGGCTAACGTTTCACAGATTGGTAATTATTATTTCTGTTAATAGTTATAGCATGTATAACATCACAAAATTTATTTCTTTTTTCACAATTCATTAATTTCTATCATCTTAATTTACTTATGATATATACTCCACTCACTTCCAATAATATTTTTGGTGGAATAAAATTAAGTATGAAATAAAAGGAAAAAACATTATAAAATTTAAGAATAAATTTAAGACCACAGTTAAAGCAGTTGCCAAACCTTGGATAAACTAATTATCAATATTAAGTGATAAATACGATTATGGATTTCCTAAAAATTAAGGCCAAAAAAGGCAAACAAATATCGTCACTCACAGACAAAAGTTGCCAATTCACATGTAAAGATACATTTCTCCTCAGAATTTAACCAGAAATTTACTCTTCATGGCATTTAACAATTGTGTAGACAATATCCTTAACTATAACAAAGTTATCTTAAAATTGATTTTAGTTATTCCAGTAATACCCGTTTAAGTAAAAATTTCCAGAAGATGCAGAGACAATGTGTGTATGGTTAATTTTTAAAGCATCCTTCTATGAAGTGGAAAATATGGTATTAAATCAATATAGAAGACTGAGACATAAGGTTGAACACTTTGTTTTTTATCTATTACTTAATTTTGAAATAGAACTTGGAAAATGTATTCAAATGGATTGTAAAAATGTCCATTATGCTATGCTGAAACATCAGTGTCTTAGAAGAGCCTGGCAGGTACTGGATGGCAGTCAAGACATGATGGAATCCTCTATTTCACTCCGATATGTTGGTTAATTGAAATTCATATGCTGTATCTAGGAGAAGCAAGGAAGACAAAGTCCTCATTATACTTTACATTTTTAAGAAGTACATATTTAGTCTCAAAGGCAATTCAGAATTCATACAGGCATTAGGCATCAGCAGTTAAACCTAAGTTTGTACTCAGAAAAAAGCTTTGGATCTTCTTAAGTTCTTTGAGAATATGTCAAAAGTATGAACTTTCAACCATAGGAGATATGACAGTATGAAAACAAAAAGTTAGGGAAGCAAATGTCTAAGTCCTGTAAAGAATTGTACCAGGTCATGGTGAATTAAACCATAAAGCTGAAAGAAAAAGTTGATGTTATTATTTAAATCTACTGGTTTGAATGCTGGAGAACACATATGGAATGTGATCATTTTTGATTAATCAGAATTGATACTGAGATGCTTTTTTTAGGCGTCCATCAGTCACCAAGCCCTAACTCAGCATAAATCCACTATCAAAGCAGTAATGCTTTGGTTTTGCCTTTTCATAGAGGTAAAATATTTATCTAATTCTCTAGAAGATTAACAAGGGATTATAGAATAAATAGCAAAAAAATATGAGGAAATAGCCATTTGACAATATTTAAGGTTGAAGTTATACATATGTATACCTGACATGAGAATATACAGCATAAAAGATAACTATTAAATAGTAAAGATTAAAAGAATGAATTAAAATTTGTACAGAAAGAGACGAATGAGAAAATTAGAATCAATGTTTAAAGAATTATCTTGATAAATTTTCCTCTGTTGGTTAATCCAGATTAGTTCAAGGGATTTTGGGGTATCATGAGAAGGTAGAAGATAATAACTAGCTTGTGGTGTTTCCAGAATTAAGTTTGGTTTAAACTGGAGGCTTTAGATGATAACTACCAAAAAGTGCCTTATATATTAAGCCCTACTCCTAACTGGTTTGAAGGCCTAAGAGAAAGCAGATCAATCCATTCATTAAACTGGATAAAAGTTCTGAAACTATACTTACTTATTCACAATTTTCTCTTTACAAGATCTCTATTTTGTGATGAAGTAATTTTTGTATAATTAATACCTACTGAGAATGCAATAATGCAAATTAGGGAGGCAGACTTTTAAGAAAAATTAAATCCTTTTTTTGTTTGTTTGATTTTTGGTGCCACAATTTAAAAAAGAGAATTCTTTTAACAGCTTAAGTAGCTGCTATTGTTTGTACGTGGTTTGTCCCCACCAAAATTCATGTTGAAATTTGATCCCCAATGTGGCACTGTTTGGAGGTGGGGTCTAGTGGGAGGTGTTTGGGTCATGGGGCAAATCCCTCATGGACAAATTAATGCCCTCCAGTGGGGGTGTGTTCTTACTCTCATGGGAAGGTATTAGTTCCTGTGGGTTTTTAAAAAGGAATCTGGCTTCTTCTATTTCTCTCTCTTGATTCCTCTCTTTCCATGTGATCTCTTTATACACACCTACTCCCTTCTGCTTCTGCTGTGGATTGAGGCAACCTGAGGCTCTCACCAGATACACAAACTTTCCAGCCGCCCGAATTGTGAGGCAAATAAACCTCTTTCTTTATTATTAAATAGTTATCCAGCCTCAGGTATTCTGTTATAGCAACACTAAATGAACTAGGCAATGATGGTGATGGTAAATTTCAAAGACTTCCTTTTGAGACTTATACTTTGCTTTTTTTCACTTAAATTTAACTATTTTGCAGTCAACTTCCAATTATCTCCACCCAATCCTACTGATTCCAAAGTGCCCTACCACTTCACTGCCATCTGTTGTCACTAATAATTCTAGTTGGACAAATCGTAACTATGAAATGCATCGTTGTGCCAAGGAGAAATAGTTTATGATTTTAATAGTTTATGATTCATACTATTACTTTAATTCATCTATTGTATATTTTTATTCTATGCAAACTATGACCACAACTAATAGACAATAGCAAACAAACTCTTATTCAAAAGTTGTAGTCTCCCAAAGGACAAGGTTAAGACAAATTGATAACTTTAATCATGACATCAACTATGAAGAAGATTAACAAATAAATAAGACACAACTACATTTGCCCACAAAAATCCAAAGTAGAAATCAGTTATTCACATGTACAGTGCAGAATCTTCACGTTTCAAATGCCTAACAAAATGTAACTTTAATTTTAAAATAAACTTTGAAGTTAATTAAAGATAAAATGTGTGTCTTTAAGCCAACCTTGAAAGAGTTAGAATGTGCTACAGGACCTTGAAAGTCAAACTTGGTGACTTCCTTTCTCTGAAAGGACTGAAAAATGATTCTTTAGTACTTAGATTCACAGAAGCATATTCTCTAGTCTTAGGTACCTTAGTTTGAATTAACACTTATCTAATGATTTGGTTTAAAATATATAAAAATGTATTTTAAATCAATTTCTTTGTAAAGGAAAGGAATTTCCTTTGTAAAGGAAGATAATTTTTGTTCAACCATGGAAATGCTCTCTTCTGCTCTGAATAAGAAAAAAGGAAAAAAGGAAAACAGGAAGGAAGGAAATTTAAAGTTCTGTTAATGAAACAACTTGAAAATATAACATATTTTATTATATGACAGCCTAGTATTTGTTCAGGGGAAAAGTTGTTGCTAAAATATCCCAAAGGATAAGCATTAAAGAAAGAAAAAGAGTCAATTTGTGTCTGCAATTCAATTAAAAAAGTCAAAGCAGCAAGAGGATTACATCAGGGTGACAATTTTCAAATTTAAAAGGTAAACTTCTACCGCTCATAATACAGAAACACTGACTTCTTCACTGCTAGCACTGACTTCTTTACTGCTAATATTTATCTTTTCCCCTTCTTCTATGTTGTTTTTTTTTTTTTTTTCTGTAGTCCCTTCTAAAAGGGAACAGGAACTCCACTCTGGAATTGCTTTCCTCCATTAGGAGCCAAGAATCCATCCTAAGAACTTTCTGGGGAACTCCCAGTTGCTGGACCATAAATTAAAATCTAGCAAATGGACTTATCGATTGTTACAAAAATAATATATAGATGTTTATAAGCTTAATAGCCTGTACTACAACATTACTACTACTTCCTTGATCATACTAATGGAATAGACTGCACATCATTTCAATAACCAACCTTAGTTCTAAAGCCAAAAGTACTTAATTTTAAATGGTCTTATAGTTATAACAGATAAAAGTACACTGCAGTTACATTTGCACTTTATTGAAAGCTACATTGGATTGTATGTCATTCTTTAGAGAGAATTTTACTTTCAGATTTATTTTTTAGAAAAAAATAAAACAGCTGCTTTTAGTTTAAATAGTTTACTCTTGCTAAAAGCGATGGCAGGCCAGAGACATTTTTCTATCAAGGTTTATCTCCACTTGTTAAAGTTTAGATAAGAGACTGCCAGATTTTCTGCTTCAAAAGAGATAAGAACAAATGTAACCACAGACTCTGCTCATTTATCATTAACGTGTATGGCTTTACAGAACAAAGTAAAAATGCATCTATCTTTGCTTCGAAAGAGGATACATTTAAATTAGACCAAAGAGGAAACATCAGATATTTAATTTGAAAAGATAGTGGCACAGGTTTTGTACAAGAGGAGAAAATAATTCATACCTAATGCAATAATGAAATTTTGAAGATAAAGTTAATAAATTAGTTTTGAACTTCACTAGACTCAGGTGTTTTTAAGGGTTTTTGCAGAAGACTGATGTTTTAAAAGTCACCCATCATTATTCTAATGCTTACAGTTGAAATATCGTGATTTTTCTATCCAAGAAGGTTTGCAAATATATTTTATACCTACATAGTATCTTTTTTAAATTTAGTAATTAACATTAACATGCACTTAAACAAGTATTGGACAAAGTAAGTATTGGGAATTATGGTGCAGATAGTATAATTTAGGCATGCTAAGCACAGAGGATTAATAGGCAACAAAGAAAGAATTCCAGAGGGGGAAGATACACAAAGATACAAGTAATCCAAATGCAGAATAATAGGAATTATGGGAGAAAAATGAATGAACAATTTATAGACAAGGCAAGATTCATGGAAGAAGGATATTGGATATGAAGAAGAATTATTGTAGAATAATCAGGATTATTTCAAGTAAAGATGAGAAAGGGAAAAGACATTCCATATAAAGGGCAGAAGTAAAGACACTGAATCATAAAAGAATATTAGGAATTTGAGAACAAATATAGTATGACTTGGTCATATATCATCAGTTGTTGAAATAATGTGGAAAGAAATAGTGCAGGAAATATAGATTTGGGCCAGGCTAATGACGATAATTTAACTGAAGCTTTGGCAAAATTGCATGATACAGGTCTATCATGGCAAATAGGTAACTATGGCTAAAATATGTGATATCTTTGGGTAACCAAGGAAAAACAGAGGCAGCAGATAAAATGACTGAAGAGATGTGTATATAGAAGGGTCTTGCATATTATGCTAAAATGCTTGTATTTTAGCTGTAGTCAATGAGGGGCCACTGGAGTCATTTAAACTTGGAAATGATGTGACTTCTGTCACATGGGATAGCCGCAATAATGCTGTATGGCATGAGAATGTGAAGGAACTGATTTGTGTAAAACCAAGGTCATGTTAATTTTGCCTTCCCATCACTCTTTCTCCCCCTTCTGGTGAAAAAACTCTCTTTCCTTTCTTTCTCCTTCTTGGTTCTAGGAGCAAGGAGCACCCTATCATGCCTCAGCTGGTTAATCATCTGGATTACTTATAGCTGTGGTCCCCAACCCACGGGTTGCAGACTGTTACCAGTCTGTGGCCTGTTAGGAACTGAGCCACACAGCAGGCGGTGAGCACCGAACAAGTGAAGCTTCATCTGTGTTTACAGCTGCTCCCCATTGCTCACATCACCCTCTGAGCTCTGCCTCCTGTCAGATCAACAGTGGCATTAGATTCTCATAGGAGACTGAATCCTACTGTGAACTGTGCATGTGAGGGACCTAGATTGCAAGCTTCCTTATGAGAATCTAAGCCTAATGATCTGAGGTGGAGCTGAGACAGTGATGCTAGTGCAAATACAGATTTGCAGGGAGCAGCTGCAAATACAGATTATCCTTAGCAGAGAGGTTTTACTGCACAGAGACCATAATAAATCAATTGCTTGCAGACTCATATCAAAACCCTATCAGTGAGTGATAAGTTGGCAAGTGACAATTAAGCTAGACTCTAGTTGCAGGAAAACAAGTTCAGGGCTCACACTGACTCTACATTATGGTGAGTTGTGTACTTATTTCATTATATATTACAATGTAAAAATCATAGAAATAAAGTACACAATAAATGTAATGTGCTTGAATCATCTTGAAACCATGTCCCCACCCCATGCCCTGTCCATGGAAAAACTGTCTTCCATGAAATTGGTCCCTGGTACCAAAAACATTAGGGATCATTGACTTACAGTATTCTTTATTCCTGGCTACAGTGAAAGAACCAGAGATAGGTATGTATACCTAGCAGGGTTTCCCCCAGATAGTTTTTCCAGAGTTGCTGCTGGGGAAGAACTTAGTTTCATTGTAAGCACTGAGCCACTTGCCTCTTTAGAACCAGCCTAGAGAGAATAACTGGCCCGAAAATTATAGATTGGAACTGAAGAGAGGAAGAGAGACAGTGACTGATTACTGATAAAATTCTTTCCCCATATTCACTCTTTGTTAAGATCAGCTCCACCTCATTTCTAAATTTTATTTATGTGATTATAGTACTTTGAGTGTGAAAATGGTCCCTGTTCTTGCCCACCCTTTACCTGTGCCTTTTGCAATGTGAGTTTTCAGCTCCTCCCATCAAGAAGTGGAGCCTATCCTTTGAAGCCAGGATAGCCTTGTAACTTACTCTGGCCAACAGAATGAGGTAGGAGTGACCATGGACCAGCTCTGAGCCTGGGTCTCAAGAGTCCTAGGGCAATTTGTTCTCTTAAAACCCTGCCACTGCCATAAGAACAAACCCAAGCTAGATCTATGGAATTTGAGAGACCTTGTGGAGGAGAGTTGAGTCATCATAGCCAGATGGTAGCTGACCTGCCAGCCTACCTCAAATAATCATGTTAGCCCAGCCAAGATTATCCCAACCAAGTTCATATCAGCAGATGTGCTCCCCTAACGCATAGACTTACAGAGCAAAATAAATTTTTAGTGTTATATTCCACTGAGATTTCATGGCTATTTTTGACATTGTTTATTGTGACATTATATACTTGACAGTATATAATTGTGAACAGTATATAATTGATAAGAATAAACCAATGAATTTCCCCTTTTTTGAATAAATTAGGCAGATTTGCAATTGTGACATAAAATGAATCCTCTTATAACCAGTCAAGAAGTCATTTCAATAGTCTAGGTGAGAGTTTAGACCCTGAAATACCATGGGATGCGCAATCATTTGACATTAAAAGCAAATTAGGAAACCTAAAATTATTATTGTTTTCTTTTTAGAAAACCTAAAATTATTAAAATAGAAAGTCTTTTAATAAACAACAAATTAGATGGATAATGCACAAAACTTGTTACGTAATTGAATGCAGTTTGGGAGTGAGGGGGCATTATTAAGTAAAGCTTAATGTTAAGCTTTCCGTCTAGAAAAATTGGGTACTTGTTAACTAAGATGTGGAATAAAGAAGCAGAACGAGAGACCAGGAAAACAATAAGCAGAAGATGTCCTAGGAGACATCAAGACAGAAGTCAGGGGAAGAATGGACTTAAAAAGGAGTTAGCATTTAATGTTTTGAATGGTTATGGAAAGGTCAAAATGAAGAAATCTAAAATTAAGGCATTGGATTTGATAATTAGCATAGCATGGTTGAATTTCCCAAGGCAATTTCAGTGCAAAAATAAAGTGAAATATAAGAGAAAGTACAATCTTCTCAAATCATTAACAACTAGTATTTTATGTACCTATTTTAAAGTATATATATTTTGAAAGGTAGGGATGCATATGCATTTACTCATTCATTCATTCAACATTTATTTATTGCCTGCTTTTTGCCACGTTTATTGCAAGGGATGGGGATAGAGTCCTTGATTATAATCCAGTGAAGGAGATAACATGTAGATATATATATGAAGTTCATAAAAGTATGATGATAGAAGAAAACATTTAATAATATAAAACACAACTTTATTATAGAAAGAGAAATAATCAACTCTACCTTTCAGAAGGCTTTCTGAAAGACAATATATGAATTGAGTTTTGAAGCATAAATCTAAATTCTCCATGTGGTTTAGCAAATATACGACCATCTAGGCCAAGGAAATTATTTGCTAGGATGCACAGAGTTGTAAAATGTATAGGGTATGATCGAGGAAATTTCAACAACTTGATTTTAATGAAGCACAAAGTGTGCTGGGGAAGTTGTGATCCTTGAGGTTGGGGACAAAGGCAGGGGTCAGATCACAACGAGATTTGTGCATTCTTAAGATTGGGATCTGTACTGCAGAAAAGTAGTTGAAGACATCTAAAGCAAGGAGGCTACAGGATCAGATTTTTGTTTAGAAAGATAACTCAGAAGATATTATGAAATTGGAAAGAATCAGGGAGTGAGGCTGGGGTAATAAGACAGTCCAGATAACATACTTTCCAAACATTAGTCATTCCCATAAAAAGTCATCATGATTTTTTGCGCATCAACGTATTACCTATATATGTCTTTACTTCCTGCTTTATTTTATATCAACTTGCTTTAAAATTCAAGACTATTCATTCAGAATAAAGCTAATTTTACTATCTTAGAATAAAGAACTTTATTTTTATGGTTCATTCTTACATGGCATCTAAAACAGTCTTGTGTACTACTAGTGTCATATGAACAACTTGGGAAACAGTGCTGTCTGTCATCAGTGGTAAGGAAAAAGATAGGGCAGAGTCAGGAGACTCTGAGAGGTATTCACCAAGGCCTGGAGTTTGATTGGGTGATGATAGTAATACTAGCTAAGTTTATATTAAACATTTCAAATGTGCCGAACACTACTGTAAGCACTTCACCCTATGAGAATAGAGTGAATTGTCTCCATTTTAGGGAATTATCCACATTTATAGATGGGAAATGGAGCATAGAGTCCTGTAGGGTGGTTCTCAGGTTTCTCATCTCATTTGTTTTTCCCTAAAGATTCAACTGGATGGGATAAAGATTCAATATCATTAGGAATAAGCATTTACTGGGCACCCATACATCGTGACTAGATATTATAATAGAATTTAGATGGTGTTTGGTAATATTAAGTCCAGGGACAAGAAAATCACCATATTCTCTCCCCTGCTCATCAAAACTAACCTCTCGTCTCCCATTATCACATAAATTTTCTTGTGGAATTATTCTTAAAGAATGGCAGCAAATTGAGGATTAAAGTGCCAATTGATTAAGACCTGAGGTAGTATTCCAGATCCCAAAGGAGAATTCTGGCGCAATTGGGTTGGAATTTATGTACCTTCTGCCCACCTATCTGATTTTTTCAGTTTTTTGGTAAATATATGTTGAGTACCTACTCTGTGTCAAGTACTGGGGTTACAGGATTGAACAAACACCTCTCTACCCTCTTGGAGTTTATATCCTATTGAGGAAAGAGAGACAATTAACAAGTGGATTAGATATTTAGTATGTTGGGCGGTCATAAGTGGTTTGAGGAGGCAAATAAAGCAGTGAACAACGACAGCGGGAGCCAGATGGGAGTGTGGTTTGTAATGGAGAGGACAAGAAAAGGTCTCATTGAGAGCTTTTCACTTTTGACAGAGATCTGGAGGAAGTAAACCATGAGATAACTCAAGTAAAAGTATTGTACACAAAGGGAACAGCAGCAGAAAAAAAGCCCTTTAATCTGGACAGGCATGGGGAAGATATGCTCAGCTCGGTGAGATAGAGAGAAAGCTAGAGGGCTTTGCAGGGTCTTATCCACTCAGCTGCCTACAAGAGAAAGTGGAAGACAAAGAAACAGACAATGGCAACCACCTTTCAGCTTACAGTGACTCCATTTGCTGGTTACTGTGGATTATAATGCACTTGAGCTTCGATCAGGCAGATTGGCAACTAGTTCCTCCTTGAGGAAAAGCTAGGAATGGGTTTAACAGAAGCAGGAATGGCAAGAAAAAAGGGCAAAAGTGTTCTCCCCAGTGGTAGTGTTAGATTATAGGTAGGTAAATAGAGTATCTTTCTTCAAATAACTCCATTCCATGCTAGATTGTGTTCAAAGCATTGCTTTTCCAAACTGGATTCCTTGTGTTATCATCATGTATGAATCCACATCATTTATATTCATTGCTGACATAAAGCCAATACTATGCTTAAATACAATAGCTGTTTTCTAATATATTATGGAATTATTGAAGGTACAAAGTTTAAACATCATAATAATGCAATTAATAATCTTGTGTCTAGAGTTCTCTCACTTAAATGTAATCATATTTGTAATAAAGTATTGAATTTCAGTTTATAGAAATCAATACCTCATTTGAAATGACTTTTATAACAGTATAAATGTGCACGTAACTAGTACAGTTGCTCCTAAGAAGAGAACAACTTCCAAATATAGAATATTATTGAAATGGAAAGATTGTTTCTAACATTATAAGAAGAGAGTGCTTATAAAAATAAATTGAAAGCAGCTCAAATGTCAGCAAAATGCCATAAAAGAGACACTAGAATGACTTTCCAATGTTGACTTTACTAGAACTAGGAAATTATAAATGGAGAAGACATAGATATTATAAAGTCACACAAGGCTCTAATGCCTTAAAAATGAGGCCAGAAGACTTTTCCCTAGGTCATCTTCTTGTGCCCAACAAAACAATACGCACGATTTGGACCTAAGATCAGAACTTTGGCAATATCTGTTAGATTCTTTGACTAGATCTGTAATGGATAGAAACATTTGTCCTATATTCTCACCTTTTTCATATGAAGCCTAGAGTAAAATAGGCCACAATAGTGGATAAAGTTTAGGACATAATTAATATCATCCATAGCTACAAAAATATCCACCCTCAAAAATGCAGATTTAGATTAAAACTGATCAATATTCCTTTTGTGGATTTAGTAATTTCTCATTCTGTCGTCAGAGTAGGAATGTAACCTCAAGTTAAGTATTCTGTGGTATTTATTAACTCTCATTTCTTCAGCACTATTTGCCAGCCAAGGAGCTAGACTTGTGGGGAAGATAAACAGAAACCCCATCACGATCTTATTGTCCAAAAGTTTGTGTTCCAGTGGAAATAGAACCAAAATTGTCCTATATTGTGATATGATATGTACTATGGTAAAGGCATGTCTAAATTGCTATAGCAACTCATAGAAGGAAGTGATTATTCTTTCTGAGGAGATCTAAGAGGGCTTCTCAGAGGTGGTGACAATTTAATTAGATGTAAAATATGAATATAAGTTTGTCACATATAGAAGGGAGATTTAGAAGCATTTGAGAAAACATATGACAAGTAGTGAAAACATGTTTGGGGAAAGACAATTAGCTCTGTGTGATAATGGGGTGCAGGGGACAAAAGCATTTCAATGGCTTTTAAACGTTGAGGATTTAAGACTACATCCTTTAGAGAATTGGAAGTGATTGGACGTTTGTAAGTAGGTTATTAAATTTTATTTTTAGAAAGATAAATTGTGAAACAATATAAAACAAATATTCATTGAAACACTTAAATGAGCTCTGTATTGATACAGATATGTTCAAATACTGTCAGAGCCATCTATCACTTTTAGTTTTTAACTTCTTAGAGTCAGTTTTTCCTTCCTTTTGGAAAATGGTCATAATATATCTAACTTGTATGATGGCTAGACAAATTCCCACAACATTGGGTACAAGAAAAGTGCTCAATAAATATTTTACCACCAGTGGGTTTTATTCACAGTGTTGTTATAAAGGTAAAAATTAATTTATACTTTTTAAATTTCTAGTATAAATCCTGCCATATATTAAGCACAATGTTTCATTTCCCTTTCTTTTTATTTTTAACTGAAATAAGTGTATTTTTTATATTTATTTTTATGAGAAAAGGAAAAACATTACTCATTTTAAAAATGCCATAAGAAAATCTTGGGCATTGTGCAGTATATTGGGGGAAAATGACAATAATAAAGTTATATGATATCCATTCACACAAAAAAATAACAGCTTTCAAGTGTAATGCTGACCTCTATATATACTACTAAAGTATAGAATGATTTCAGATATAGAGGATGAAAATGGTCTATAAATGTGATCATGGAAAGATATATATGATACAGTGTCAAGTATAAAAATAAAACCATAACCAAACCCATATCTATAGGCTGATCACATTTTAGCAAAGAAAGTATATATTACCTTATAAATAGAATAGTATTTAAGTAATATATGCCAAACTATTAATGTCATCTCTGTGATGATGTGTTATTTTCAATTTTACCTTATATTGTTCTGCATTTTTTGCATTTTTCATGGTCACAGGCATGTATTACGTTTTTATTATAAATACAAAATGGTAATAAACACTCATAACCTCTCACTAAGCTTTTATTTTACACTAAGATAATACACACAAGGTAATATTAAAGAACAAAACACCAGTTCCTTTTACAGAGGGACCCAGCACACAAAAATGCAGAAGGGAAGTGGTAGCTTTGCCTTAATGAAGATAAAGCTGACAGTGAGAGAGAGCAGGGGAGGGCAATTGAAGAGGCCTGCGGAGGTACAGGCCTCCACCCACGGCACCGACTATCAACACCGCTGCTGGGCGTGAACAGTAGAAGCAATCTGTGAGGCTTAAAATTAAGTAAATAAAGATAAATCTCTCCCTTTATTCCACACAGAATTAGAAGCAAAAGGGATCAGGGACCGTGGCGATAAACAGCATAAAACTAAACCTCAGCATATGGCCCCGGCCACCACACAGAATATGTTTTCTGAGACTCCAGCTAGAGTCAAGAACAAAAGTTTGTGTCATTTTTCAATGACACTGAAGGTGTAGGATTATGAAATAGAGTCATAAGGGGGCTCATTCTACGTTGCACAAAGTAAAGTTAGCAAGGAGGAAAATGCTATTTTTCATGTGCATGAGAACTCAGATTTTCTCTTTTAAATACTTTATGAATATTTTGTAATTGTATATATTACATTTTCTGCTTAGATAATCCCAAGGCTGAGAGGGAACATTTGGAAAAACATAAACTAAAATTACCTGCTAATCCAGTACATCATGTTTAATTTCTTTTCTCCCTCAATTAAATCTTGTTTTTCTAAGATCAACCATAGAACCCTGGCTGCCAAATCCTGTAGGCCATAATTTTTCCTATATCAAAGGATGTGTACATACACTATTGAGTGATAAAATTTAGTAAAATTTACCAAAAATAATTTAAAATCACTCATTTGTCCATCATCTTATGGCAATAAATGTCACCATTTTGATTTCCTGCTATTCAGCAATTTTCTCTTTCACTTTTACTATGTTTTTCATATATATACATACACACATACACATCCATACATATATATACTCACACAAATGTATAATATAATCATAAGTATTTTTGCTGAACAATATAACATTTTAATAGCAGCAAAATATATTTATGAGTTTGTACTACCTATTAAAACATTCTAAAGTTGGTTATTTAGGTTGTTTCAGAGTTTGAGTGTTATAAAAATGCCATGATAAACATATTTGCATACTTTTTCCTCTCTATCTATGATTATTTCCTTAGTCTAGATGAGTTTACCTCCTCAGCCTTGCTCCCAAGGCTCAATAATAATATTTAAAATGATAAATAAGTCCCCAACATCACTCACCCTGGCCCAAACCAGAGTTGCCAGTGGCAGGGCAACTCTAAATCAACACCTTTTCATTTGGAGTTTCTCTCTGTTTAAATTTTAATCTTGGCCTCATAAGAGAAACCATGATTTGTTTTCGCATTCCATAGCATCTTAATGCTTATTGTGTGCTGTTACTGATTGACCGTCATATAGGAGTCTTGGTGTGCCTTAGTTTCAATCTTCTGAAGTGTAATTATAACAGTAAAGATAGCATAGGTTATGCCATGGTGATGAACAACATGAATATCCTAGTGATTTTCAAGACAAAAAGCTTATTTCTTTGCACAACATATATGAATTACAGGTAGAGAGAACATGAAAAATAGCTGTCTTCAGAGGTAGACAAACACATTCAAATTCTAGCTCCTCTTGGAAGCCAGTGCACTAGAAAGCATGGGCTATTGTTCTATATTAGGAAACTAAAATACAAGTCAGAAAACAAACTACTAATGATGCTCCCTCCAATGACACCTAAATTCTCATACATTGTTGATGAGAGCTTACATTCATGCAACCTTGTTTTGGAGGCAATTTGATTATATTTGTAAAGAACTTCAGAAATAATGATCTCCTTTACTCTAGTGATTATTTTCCTGTAGCTTTAAATAAATAAAAGGAGATTTTGACCTGTTCGGCTGATCTGTTTGTTTCAATGAAATAACTAATTTTTTTTTTTTTTTTTTGCAAAATTGGGAAAATGTATTTTAAATAGTATGATATAAATTTTGTTATTTAGAGTATATAAAATTCATCTGGGTGTCCCAGAGGACCCTCAAAGTGAACAGTTACTTATAGTAGGTTGTGTTATTATTCACAAATGTTCCCTGCCCTTCCCTTGGGGAGAATACATTCTGGCTCACTGACGCAGGCTTGGCCATGTGACTCACTCTGGTCAACAAACTGTACACAGAAGTGATGTGTGTTGTCTCTGGACAGCAGCTTTAAGTCCTCCCTGCAATGCTGACAGGCTGTGGTCCAGAGTGAGGCTGTTCCATCAACCTGAGTAACAGAGCTTCCTGTCAAGCTCCTAACCATAGCCTACAAAGCCCTGCACATGGGATCTGGGCCCTGTCTATCTCCAAACCTACCTCTGAACTACTCTTTCACCACTCTTTAAACTCATCCAGTTATTTATTTATTTATTTTTTGAAGCCCTACTGGGAAAAAAGTTTTTATTTAATATTTAAAATTAAAAAAGCAGAGAAAAGGTTTTTACATATATATCATGGATTATAACATCTGCATTTCTATTTTCAGTTTAAGTGGTCTTAACTCTCTTAATTCTATAACACATCTGGGACTACCAATTGTTGTCAAAAAGCAATGAAACCTACTTCAGAGAGTCTCACAAGTAACAAAAAAACTTTTCCCAGGTCAGGTTTAAAAGGTTCCAAAGTTGAAGATAATCAAGTTTTATTAAGTCAGCACATTTAAAAGGTGTGTCATGGGATGGAGCAAAAGGAGGAGGGATTAAAGTAAATTCATATATAAACAAGTAACTCTTAATGTTGCTAGGACCAAAATCACCAGTTGGAGATCTGTCTTAAGTACAGGGAGAAATGAACACCTACCAGATCCAATTAACTAAGACGAGGGAGGAAGGGAAGTGGATGACCACACATGAAAACTTAAATGGGGTGGGGTTGGGGGTGGGGAGCTGGAATCTCCTATCCAGAACCCGTAATCCAGGTGGCCAGTTGCCGATGAGATGAGGAAATCATACGATTCAGACATAAAGGCAGGAAAATAATGTCACTTCCAAACTCCACAATTGAACCTCCAGACACTGGTTAAGGGGATATGATCACATACTCTAATCCCAGAACTCAAGGACAGACAGCATCATCCCCACATGGTGCCCAGGGGGAAGGTGAGATTCACCCCTATTCTGGGACTGGGAAGCAAGCACCCTAAGACACACCCCTAAGGGGGGGGTCAAAGGCCCCAGGCCAGGCCTTACTGAGGCCAAGAGCGAAGACAGCCCCAAAGTCCCCTAATTTATTCCAGAGCTGCCTCTGCTTCTCGCACTGCCCCTTCCCCAACATGCACCCACCCCTACCTGATATGGCAGCAGCTCCTAGTCCGGCTGGGCCCCTTGCCAAAGCTAGCCCTGTGGGACTGAGACTTGTGAAGCAGGGAGATGTCATCAGAGGGAGGGGATTTGACGCAGTTCCCCACCTTCCAGAGCTGGAGTGTATGAGCTGTGCACTATTCTGACAGTCTTCTCCTCATCCAGTCTTGCAGACTTTCTTATTGCTCTAGAATTCTCCAAGCATGCGCCATGTCCATTAATCTTGCCCTCCATCCCCATGGAGCAGTGTTTTCCTTCTTATGTTTTCTGTCTCAACTCAAATATGATCTTCATGGACAGGAAGTTCCTCCCTGGTTATAGATCTAATTGATCTAAATCAGGCCCTTCCTCTGATTTATCTCCTTGCCTTTTTTTTTTTTCTAATTTCTAAAACTGTTGTTTTTATTATTTTTTAGATGTGTTTACTAATGCCTGAGTCATTTACTGCTGTGTTCTCAATGCTTAGGAAAGTACCTGACACATATCATCTGTTCCATTAAAATGTGCAAGTTAGACTGGGCGCAGTGGCTCAAGCCTGTAATCCTAGCACTCTGGGAGGCCAAAGTGGGAGGATGACTTGAGGTCATGAGCTCAAGACCAGCCTGCACAAGAGCAATATCCTGTCTCTACCAAAAATAGAAAAAAATAGCCAGGTGTGTTGGTGCATGGCTGTAGTCCCAACTATTCAGGAGGGTGAGGAAGGAGGATGGCTTGAGCCCAGAAGTTTGAGGTTTCAGAGAGCTATGATGACACCACTGCACTTTACCCAGGGCAATAGAGTAAGACTCCGTCTCAAAAAAAAAAAAAAAAAAGTGCAAGTTAAATTAATGAATATTATAGTTTAGATCACATTTTTTAATAAGTGGTTTGTTCACTTGCTGCAATAATTTTCATAAATATCAACAAGCAGAAAATGAATTAACTCCTTCAAATGTATCCTTAAAAACCAGGGAGGAAGAACACACAGCTATGATGGTAACACTAATATATCTGTCAGAATAGATATTTTAGGAATTTAATCCTGATATTATGAAAAGAATGAAAATAAAATGCATGTCACGTGGAGCAAGATGGAAAATCTGTGGCCAAGACTGCAGATTGGATGCACATTGCTTAATAGCGATCACCATGCCGAGTTCCTAACTTTTCATTAACTTGTTGGTAAAATGAAGATATATAGATTATTGTGAAGATTATTGTAGAAATCTATATTCACTTCTTTGTATAGTGTCTTTCACTCAATAAATATTGGCTGTTTTATATTATTTTTAATAAATATGTTTTAAATTGTGGGCATGCAACACATCATCATTTAGAAATAGATTACCCAATCATAAATATTTTCCAAATAGAAAGTCTTTTCAATAATAAACAAGTAGGCATTATATTAGTTATACACTTTAACTTAAAAATTTGGCCATTATAAACTAAAATTCTCTTTCTTCATGAATATATGGAATCCATATAAGAAATTCCTATAGAATATGAGGTTTCAGTGGCATTTTTAATGTATTGGTGTTTTTTCACTTGAATATAAATATATTTAATTTAAATTGAAACAGTTGCTAAAAAAGTGCATAAAAGTATCACTCTACTTTCTTTCCTGTATAAAATCCAACTCTTGTAATTATCTAGTGTATCATCAAATCACGAGTGTTAATTTGAAATACTCATGACCACATGTTAAGTACACTTTTGTTTTCATAATTTTAACAAGATATTGTTTAGTTTTTCCTTGTCCTTTTTTTAACTCACTGATTAATTGCATAATACATTTTCTCCCCATAAAGTATACAAAGTTGGTTACAACAAAAGTACACATAATAAAAAAGCAAAATATATTAAAACATGAAATTTCAGTATATAATCAGATGAAAACAGTAGAAAATGAAGACAAGAGGAGAAATTTGAGGATGAAATTTTCTTTAGCAAACATTTCCATACTCACTCTGGATCATGGGAAATACTTATTTCAATGCCTTACAAATACCTACTTGCCCCTTATGTAGCCTGACCTTGTCATTTAAATAAAATACTATTATTACTAGGTGGGTTAAATTGTTTATATCAATACTCCTTCTAATTAGAGAAGTATTATAATAATTTTAGTTTGTCTTACCACCCTCACCATCTATACCTTCCTATACAAAGAAAAGAGAACTATATGCTAAATTTCCTCCTCAAAATTATGAAAAATTCTGAATAACTTGCAAGAAGGGAAAAGAAAATTTTAAAGTTTTTCTTTAGAAAAGTAAATAGCCTTTGTCAAAGAGTTTTCTAGTGCTCCCTCAAATCCATCCTCCACTTCTATGTTAGTAATAGAACCCTCAATATTTAGCTGGACACATGGAGCCTAAGTCACCCTTTCATGGCTAGGTTTGGCCATGTAATTAAGTTATAGCCAAGGGAATATGAGCGGAAGAGCCATGCTTGGGTTTCTGGGATGTGTTAAATGGAGGGTGCATTTCCTTCCTTTTTCTCTTTTTGGTTGTCTAGAACACAGACTTAATGACGAGACCTCAAACGGCCATTTTGTACGTGAAATGGAGCTGAGTATTGGGAATAATTCAGTAACAAAATAAAAGATGTCTGAGTCTTTGATGCTTCCTGAAGTTACCATGCCAATGCTGGGCTTCTATCGCCAGATTATTTTTATATTAAAGAGAAATAAAATTATTATTTTGAGTCTTTTGTCAATTATAGCTAAACTTAATTCTAACTGATAAATCCACATCCATGGGATTTTCTTTATATTAATAAACAACATACTTAATAAAAGAATACTTAACATGACAAACAACAACAACAAAAACCCACAAAGGTATAGATCTCTTTAACATCACACAAATCATGTTAAATATTTAACTGGAGGAGAAGGAGGGGAAATTAGATTCAAACTACTGCTGACTGACTAAAAATCTAAAATTAAGATAAAACAAACCCAAGGTCATAATTTTTTTTTTTATTTTGGAGACAGACTCTCGCTCTGTCACCCCCTTGTAGAGTGCAGTGTGGTCATGGCTCACTGCAATCTCCAACTCCTGGGTTCAAGGGAATCCTCCTGTCTCAACCTCCTGAGAAGTTATGACGACAGGCACACCACCACACACCGCTAATTTTTCTATTTTTAGTGGAGACGGAATTTCACTCTTACTCTGGCTGGTTTTGAACTCCTGACCTCAAGCCATCCTCCCACCTCAGCCTCTCAGAGTGCTAGGATTACAGGCATGAGCCACCGAGCCCAGAAATAATTATTTTAAAAGGCCTTTATGTGTACATTGATCTAAATTTCATTTTATAGAAGAGAAAGCAAAAATATCAGAATCCATGGTTCAGTGGTAAATACCTATTCCCCCTGCAGTTAGTGAGCACACTAGGCAGCACTTGGTCTGGACATTGAAGTCCTGAGGAAGAGGGGCCAACGGTGAGAACAGTGTCTACAGGGTTTTATAGGTTTTATATGCAGCAGTGTTCAAGCTCTAAGCAGGCTAAGCCCAGTTAACAACTACAGAGCTGAAATCCTGTTGCTTCAGGGAAAGTAGGTTCTTTAAGGATATTCATCTATAATAAAAACAGATGAAACAGATCTAGAGCAGTGTTTTGTTCCCAGACAATGGGGCTGGTAGGAACTAAACAAGAAAGGCAGGACTCAGCCAGCCAGCTGGTTGGGATAAAGGCCAAGAGAAAGTTACAACTACGGTCAAACTCAAAACCTAAGTAGGATTTAGAGGAGATGGTAGACAGAACTACTTCAGGAAGACAGGACACTATGAAAAAGTTATTGAGGCAAAAAACAAATGAACAAACAAAAGCAAACAAATGCCAAAATAAAATACGTCAATATTCTTTCAAGAAACTACCGTGCTATCTCTTTGCCTGAAGCAGAGCTAACAAGGAAGGAAGGGGTGAGGGTATGCTCTGAGGTCACCAAGAAGTTTGGAGGCTGTATCCTGGCAGATGCAGAGCTCTAGAAGAACTGTCACTCAGGTTGCCTTTTTCACATGTGCCTTTTAAATAGATCATTCTAACAGCACGAGGGAGGATGGCCTGAGGGAAAACCAATTTGGATTTAACCTTTTGGGACTCTGCGGCAGTGAAGAGAAATAATAAGGATTTCAGTGAAGGCAAAGAGGCAAACAGGAAGAGAATGATCACTTTCAAGGCATAATTAGGAAGCAAAATCAGAAGCACCTAGAGATCTGACATGTGGAAAAGTGGGAGAGGAGGAATGGGATGAGGCAGGGCTCTTACAGCAAGGATCCAGGGCTCTAGTTTGGTGGTTTTACAGACGATACTGCTCCAACTGGAACAGAAAATAGTAAAGAAAACCCAGGTTTCGGGGAAATGACATGATCTGGGTTTGGAAGATATTATTTTAAGTACCTATAACATCCAGGTGGATAGATGTGCACGAGTTTGTCTTTCTGAGTGAATCTCAGAAGAGCATTTTGGACTCCAAATACACGAAACTCTAGGCATAACACTGTAAGAAGGTTCAAAAAGTTCAGCTGACTAAAATCTGGGCCACATTATTATGATGGTAATAAACACAATGTTTTTCGGTTTGTTTTTACTTTCACATAAAAAAGCACAAAAGTCAAGATAATGCAATTGTTCTTCATTGACCACATACTTACGTGATCAGGATACCTCATTTGCGAGCTCTGTCCCTTCCCCAAACAGGACTATTACATGAAGAAAGAGACTTCAGAGGGATCATTAGACTACGGAGAGCTTTTTTAAAAAAAATGGTTTTAGACATGTGAACATCTTGAGAATACTCATGATATTCTAAGGTGCATAGAGACAGAGTTTGAAGAATCAAACGCATGAATTAAGGTGACTGAGAAATATATAAATCATGTGCATGATGTAGAGAACTATAAATACTGTTTAATATGCCTTTAATCCCAATGAATAATTCTGTATGTTGAGAAATTTAGAGCTATAGTTTCAAATTTGTCTATTAAGAACTTATCTTCTCATAGGTTGCACAGCCACAGAATACTCCTGGTCCTATATGAGTACATGAATGCAATTCTAAATCTGCAAACAAGGCCAATCTTCTAAAGCTACTTTAAAAAATCAAATCACCTCTCTAGGTCAGGAACTCTTACAGGTTTCTGAATTGGCAGAGTTATTTCCCCCGTGGTTGGAAAGAATGCACCTGCACTCATTATTCCATTTTATGCTACTGCTTGTTACCTTGTCCTCTTGCTTGATTTGCATTTCAACTCCATTTCTGCCAACGAATTCATCCCCCAGGTTTTCCTTGGAAAGGCTTCTCTTCCCAGTCAGGGATAGAGTCAGATCCCAAACTGAATTAAGGATAGAAAACAAGTGAAAATCCACCTTGGCCCACGCCTTATGTAGGAGTTTGCTAGAACTGCACCTGAGATTGTGTCTCTCTGCCAGGCCTTTTTCCTGATCCCTTTAGGCTGTGAGGTAGATTGAGCCTCTCCTTTTCTCTGAGTGTTTCAAATTTTTAACTATTCACTCTTTTTAATTTTTTAAAGGATTGCAGATCTTTTAAGATTTTGATTAAATATTAACATATACTTTATGATCTCATTTTAATAATAAGTAAAAATAAAACTAAGGTTTTGAATTAAAAGTGGAATAGATCTTGTTTCCAGGGCTGGCTCTGCCTCTATCTCTGTGATCCTGGGCAAGTCATTATACTTTTCTGTTCTCCTTTTATTCTTTGTAAAATGAACAGATGATTTTTAACATGCTTTTGCAGTTGTCAAAGTCTGTGATTCCGTGTAATATAATGCAAAAGAACCCTATGCAAAAGATTATAATTTCCTTTGAAGGTGTTTCTCTCTTTCATGAGACACCCTTTGCTATCTGGAACAAAGGGCAAGAAACATTACTGCTTTTCTTTGTTTCAAAATAAACTCAATTTATTTATTAAAAAATATTTTTCCCATCAGGACCCCTTAGAATTCATGTTTCTTCACGGTTATTACTATTTCTATCTCACAAATCTCTTGCTTTTCTTTGTCAATAGCTATATCCCCTTCCACCTATCAAAAATAAAGAAACCTCTTCTGCTAAACTGGCCCTTACCTGCTAACTTTCAACTCCATGGTAATTGGCATTAAAAGCAACTCATATTTTAGCCAGTTATATTAAAAGATGAGGAGGACATATTCCTTTAGCTGATGTCTCACAGAGCTTTGGGTAAGGCCTGCCTGAAATGCGATTTGACCTCTGAATAGCTTCTTGCTCATTTCCTACACAGATGATGACATCATTTTCTTGTTTAAATGTTATCTCCTCTTTCTATTTTTCTGGAAAATAATTAAATCAAATGTTCAATAGACAGTATAAAACAAAGGGGTTAAGTTGAATTAATATTGAAAATCTCCCCCAAATATGTCCTTATAGCAAATTATTTGAACACCTCCTTTTCTCTAAAATGGATATAGTTATTGCACTTGCCTATATAAAGTTGTAATTATGATGAAATAAGATAAAACAGAGCCTGGAAAACAGTAAGCACTGAATAAGTGTTATTATCTATTGCTATGAGATCATCTTCAAATATTAATATAATTAAAAACTTGTGATGATAAAACATTTGTCAGTTTCATGCTAGCAAAACAAACCTTTGTAATCCTATCTCTAAAATTGCCAGTGTTCTGACCATTTGAGTAAGTACATTATTCTCTTGATAATAAATGGACAGACCTCTCTGAATCTACTAAGTGTGATACGATTCTTGGAAATGTAGGAAGAAGGGGCAAGATTTAAAAGATTAGGAACCTAGAAGAATTGAATAAAGAAAGAGGAAGAGAAAAGCAAAGTAATTGTAAACTTCGTTAAATAATCAGTAATGTGATAATGGAGGTGTTCATAAAATAGAAAAAAATAATATTCAAGTTGACAGGATTTAAGATCATCATGATATTGAAAGATTAAGGGAGGATGAGCCGAAAAGCTCAGTAAAATATTGCTATGTACTCCAGAAGCTATTTGTACTTCTCAGTTAACATGTTCAGAGTCTTGTTTCATGCCTGCCTCCCAGACTTGTCTGTCCTTATAGGAATGGTAGAGGCCAAGGTTTATTTATTCAGTGTTGTATTCCCAGTACCTAGCATGATCATAGAAAGTGCTCAATAAACATGTGTTGATTTAAAGGGTATGACAGAAGCCTGTAGAAACCATGTTCCCCAAAACTACCATCAAGGAGTTTAGAGATGTCATTATTTAAATATTAATAGTAAACAAAAGTTAAAGATTGTGAAGTGATTGTATTTTGGAATTGAATGGAAAAAAGGAAAACTGCAAACAGATAATTACTGCCACATTCATTTAAAAAATATTTCTTTATCATGTAGTACCTAGCCTAGCCTATGTTCTCATGTAGTTTACAATCTACTAGGACAGACAATATTAATATATATGCAAATAACAATTTAATTAACTGAGGTAAGTGTTCTGAAATAGAAGTGCATCATCCTTTGAAATGTTTAAGTGGGTCAGGAAGGTGGGTGGGGGGACAATTGGTGACATTTAAGCTGAATGATGAAGTAAGCATTAGTCAGGCAAAAACTAGTGGGTGGGGGGATAATTCCAGGCAGAAAGAATAGCAGATGCAAAGATTGTGAGGAACGAAAGAGCTTAGCCTAATCTCAGAACTGAAAGAGTCCAGTGCAGCTGGAATATAGTGGGCGAAAGAAAAGGAGGTGAGTGATGAGTTGAGCCATCAGGGACAGTTCATTTATTGGTCAGCTGGTGGGAAACCATTGAAGGATTTTAAGTAGGAGAATGACCCAGAGTTACATTTTAAAATGTGTACTTAAGAAATTGATAGAAGAGGGAGTAAATGTAGAGAAACAAGTTTTGAGATTATTGTAGTAATGAAGGTAGAAAAAAATTGTGGCATGGGCTAAAGTGACGCCACTGGAGATGGAGACGTGACACATTCAAGATGTTCTTAGGAGCTAAAAATGATGCCTTGGTGATTCTTTGGATGTAGAAAGAAAGACACAAATAGGTAAAAAATGACTTTCTGGATTCTGGTTTGAGCAAATGAGATGGATGTCCCTTTTGTTGAGAAGAAGATTGAAGGGCAAGCAGGGATTGGGGTGCAGTGTTGGATGCATTCAGTTTAGATGCTGAGAGCACATCCAAGCAGTGATGTCAAGGGGACAGATCAGCCTTTGCCTTTGTCTCCATCTGGTGCTTCAGTTCCTTCTCTTTGGCCTGCTTTGCTCAAGTTCCAGCCAACTTCAACTGTAAGTTATGGCAGTGGAAAGATTCTGAAGCATTTGAGGGTGAGAATGGAGTTGTTGTAACATTTTAGAGCATAATTTTAGTATATAGATAAAGCTTTGTTTTTCACTATTATTGGTCAAAGGGTACAGACCTTCAGTTATAAGACGACTAAGTATAGGAGACCTAATGTACAGCATAGTGACTACAGTTGATAATAATACATTGTATCTGTGAAATTATTTGAGAGTAGAAATAGTGTTCTCTTCATACACACACACAAATGGTAACTATGTGATGTGATGGATATGTTAATTAGTTTGATTGCGGTAATCATTTCACAGTGTATACATATATCAAACATCATGGTTTATACCTTAAATATATATAAATTTTATCTGTCAATCGAGCCTCAATAAAGCTGGAAAAGGGATGTCATTGAAGAAGGTAACAGGTAAAAAAGGAACAAAGATGATGAAAGAATAAAAATGGGACATTGTGAGAGTGGAAGAACTGCATTCACGCTCTGTGCTTGTTGATTTTAGGATGACTCATTGTCTTTAGTTTATAAGTGGATTTGGGAAATACAAGTGATTGTGATTAAGGAGGAAAGACACTAATAAAGAAGAATAATGCCTCAGATCTTTTTGTTGACCTTACTTCTGAGGACATGTAAATGCCTGCAGAAAACTTCTCCCAGCTCTCCTTTACTTTTTTTTTTACAATATTTTTCTTTCCTTTTTCTTTCCTCTTTGCTTTTGTAATCCTTCTTCTTTTTCCCTAGTTCCCCACTTCTAAAGCTAGAAAATTCAGCAGGTGAGGAGATATTCTAAGCACTAGCAAGATAAGGGAAAAAACAGCCTTTTTTAAAGCTTTGTGGCATTAAAATAGGACTAACTTCATATTTTTATATAATCAATTTTGCATTTATATTAAATATTAGTGATAAGAGAGGTGTGTAGATGGTACAAGCATGTCAAGAAAGTATACCTCAACACCTCCTGAGTTTTACTCAAATTGAGTCGAAAAAGAGTGAATCATGTAAAAGAAGATTGGTCTGGGAAAATTTGCACAATAGAAAGATTTGCTGGAAAATGTTTTTGTAGAGAAAAAAATTATTATAGATTACAAAGACGGTAGAAATCTCAAACCATGTAGTTATCTCTGCCTTCCATTCAGAAAGTAAATATGTAAATCAAGTTTTCCTGGACTGCATTAAGCCGAACTCGAGTGTCTAAAGATGAAGTGACATACTGTCTCTGTAATTTTAAGGGGGTTCTATAATAAAGTAAATTTGAAGAATATTCCATGCCATGTTCCCTCATGCAGCTTCAAAATACACATGAACATTCAAAGGCTCTTAACTATTCTGCAGCAAAGTGGCCTATATAAAGCCTCCCAGCATCTCCCAAACTTGCTCAAACCCTGAACATTTTGTTCTTCTCAGTACAGCTTTTAAGCACCCTGCAAAAATGGTATTCCACAAAAGACCAGTTTGGGTAAAGCTTTCCTAAGTCATCGGAGAAGTATGTCCTACTTTAGGAAATGTCCATCGTTAAAGATTTTATGAGTCTTCTTATTCATTCATGTATTCTACAGCTTCACAATTGGGAAGTACTGCCTGATTCCTAAACTATCTGGCTGAAATGTCAATCTCAGTTTTCACAAATTCTTACTCTCTTAACCAAAAGGATGCGAACATTTCCTCTCAGAATGATTCTTTGGACAAGCAAAAAAAAAAAAAAAAAATATATATATATATATATATATATAAATCATATTTGTGCCTTCTCTTCTCTAGTCTGCAAATCTTTAATCACTTTTATCATTTCATAGAATCAACTTTCAACTTATTAAATCATTCATTATTTTTCTATTATAGGATGTAAAGTCTTTGTTTTAAAGCACAGTAATGTATTATAAACTATGTCTACATTTGGATTTTAATCTAAATATAAAAAGTCAGAAGTCTGAAAACTGAACAATATCTTTGTAAAGCTTTAAAAATATATGGAAAATTAATAGGAAAATCCATCAGCCTTTTGTCCACCTCATTTCATTGCAACATGCTACCCAGGTTTATTTCTTTCTGTTAAGACAATTCATCAAATGAAAACCTTTCATTCATTAAGTAACAATATTGTGAAACTTCTGAAAGCACAGCAGATTGCATATTTGCACATAAGTAATGAGTAGACTATTGTTGACTCAGGGTATTTTCACTATAATTTATATTATCCTTTTTCCTTCAGTGTTGTGATAGCAACCCTTCATAGAAGAAACCCCAATGCAAAAATGTTCACCAGCATAACCTAAACTGTATTAGTTTGATAAAGTAAATCCCTTTATCCATTAGCAAGCTAAAATCTAATTTTCCATTTTTATTTTGTAATAACCACATTTACAAATATAAACATATAAACTCTCTAAAGTAAATAATTCCTATTTTTTCCAGCTGCATGGTCCAGTGTATGGAATACAATAAACCACTTACAAATAGCCCCATTGACTAATTCAAATCTAAATAATGCAATTAAATATTATACCCTAAAATTCTTAATCCTCAGTGATAGTTGCAAAATTTTCATAAGAATTACAGATCTCTTATTAACATTGATAAGCCTTCAAAAAGAGGGTGATTCATAGAATATTAATAATTGTAAAATATATATTAGGTACCATTATGTGTGAAGCATTGTGCAAAATAAAGACTGTACAAATATTAAAATAAGATAATGCTGATGTCTCCAAGGAGCTCAAACTGATTGGAGGTGATAACACATTAAAAATAAAGCAGAATTCAACAAAATGAAACTAATCTAATGCAGTCATAGGCAGACTATTGTCATAAGTGAAAAGGAAGCATAAACGACCACTGCAGCAGGGTGAGGAAGGGATGACTTTTGGATAGGGATGTTAAGGATGGAGTCACAGAGAAAATTAGGTGGTATCTGAAGGTTTTTAAGTGTTGAAGATAAGTTTGATATTCACAGGGACTGTTTGAACACAGAAGTTTCAATGTGAACACGTGTTCAAAAATGATGAAAATAAAATAATGGGTGTTTAGGAGTATTTGGAATAGATGAGAGTCCAAGGTTAATTTGGAATCAGATTGGTAAGATTTTTTTGTTTTTGTTGGTGTGGGTTTTTTTTTTTTTTGATGATGTTATTTACTTTTTTGAAGCATAAATACGCATATAATCTATAATCCCATACTTCTTTTGAATTATATAACACATTGACTACCATGTGAGCTGTATTTAACTTAGGCTAGTTTTGAGCCCGGGGCTGCATGAAGCAAACCCTGCAAGAGGTTTGTGAAAATCTTACTTGTTGATGTTCTTATTGTTACAATTAACATCGACAATTTAATTCTAAAAAAGTGGATTGCATTGCATATAACTCATGCACAGAAAACAATAAAAAATAACAAATTAGAAAGTATCATTTTGTTTTAATAAAACACCATGGCCCCAGAGAAAAAAGTTTTTTTTCTAGTGTGACAGTCAGTGTGTTAAAGTAAAAGTGAGGTTTTTTTTTTTTCCTTTGCCAGGTAATTTCTGTCTTGCTTAGATGTGCGTTAGGCAATACCATATTCTTGATCATACTACAAACTCTGCCCCAGTTACTACAAATATTCCTTTTATCTTGAAGTTACTTTTAAATTTCAACTTTCCTAAATAACATATGCAGCTGTGATATTTGTAAATATAAGGGACAAAAGAAAAATATAGGCTGCCTAGAATAAAACTTCTAATGTGAATTTTACATGACAGGTTTGTAATTCGATGGAAGTGCTTTTAGGATTGGATGGGTTAAGGATGGTACTTGTGTAGGAGAATAATAAAATAGAATGAGGATAGAAATCCTGGACTAAAACATAGAGGAAACGCAGACCAAGGTGATTCTATTCAAGACATTGCCAAATGGTGACTAATTAGAGCATCACAATTTATAGGAGTAAGTAAATAAACTATATCGAGAAACCAACATAAATATTTTCTTAATGTTAATAATCAGGCCCCAGATATTTAAACTGCTTGCTTCCTCACTTCATTGAGGACCCTGTTCAAATACCATCTCTTAAAGAGGCTTTCCTGGACTATTCTACTTAAAATAGCAGAAAATAACTTTAGAATGGAATGGAATTCTAGAAAATAGAGAAAAAAAATCAAAATTTAGAAAAATAAACAGTATATATTTGAAATATTTTTACTGTCATCATAAATGAATAAGTATATATATCCTGCTTTAATCATAATCTTTAAAAAGTTCAGATATTGTAATATGGGCTACAGAATTAGATACATTAATCACCACTTCAGATTACTGTCTATGCCAGAAAAATTAGTAGAGCAACCTTTCACGGGGGAGAGGCACTATAAAACAATCTGAAATAATCAATGTTGTTATAAAACTCTCCTTGGTTAGATCATTGATGATTAGTTCTTCCAATGTGAATCAAATGAATCCATTTGATTTCTATTTATTCTGAATTTAATGCATGTTTTAAAAAGATACCCCAAAGTGATTGATTAAATAATTTAAAATCACTTTTATATAGTGATATGAGAAAGGAAATTAGGTGATAATTCGTAACCCTTTGTGTATATTGGCAAATTACAGCATAGCACCATTCTGGCAAATATGAAGAATAAATAATAATATTTTACAGTGGGAGAAATTGAAGTGCTTGGAGATTAATGGTTTACTGAAGACCACTTATATTTCCACAAATTTGGAATAAAAGAATAATTTTTGTCTTAGTTCTATAAACAAGTTATATGATATTTCTTGCAACAAGTATGTGTAATTTCTGTCAATGAAATCACTGTTGTTGCTGTTTTCTGCATTAAAGTCCTAGGACAGATACAATTATGCCCATGTATATAATTATAACAGAGAAGAGAAACATTTTGATAAAATATTTTATTATTATTAAGAATAATAATATAATCATGGTTATAAAAATAACAACTTTATTAACTACAGAGACTTATAATACAAGTCATAACCACAGTGTTCTCTTTTTTGGGTAAGCATCCAGCTATACCACTCAATAGGCAGCTTATCAATTTCCTATTTACACAAAAACAGTCATAACATCCACAGTATTTCATTTTCAGTTTCCTAAAGATAGAAACTTTCTGTGCAAATGGAAATGAACCTACTTAAAAGTTACACTGTCAAGATTTATATGATCCAGAAAATCTTAACTTTTTTTGTATTAGTAAATTCTTAGTTCTAAATTCACTTGAATGTTGAAATATAACTTCTTTTTGGATTTTATCATGAAAAGTAATTCATTTAAAAATTATTTATTTAAAAAAGACAAACACCATGTCTTTTTTACTCTGATTTTATTTATCAAATGAGTTTGTAAATATGGGATATAATTAATTGAAAGCAGTTACTTTTTGAATCTCAATAAATCAATTTAAGAATTCTTAGTATGAGACCTTATTAAAATTTTTTATCTCATGATCTCCATATTGCAGAACCAGTATTTGTTTTTTAAAAAAAATGTTTAGAAACAACAAGAAAATGCCTGACAGTAATTTCTCACTTCTTGACAGTGTTCTTTTCAAGAGAATGTTGTGGCTATAACATTCACTTTGTACAGTACCATTGGTACCAACAAGAAATATTCACAGGAATAAGTGAAATACAATTTTGCTATCACATGCCATTATTGTTATTTTTCTTGCCTTCCAGTGTCTCATATTTCCCATGGTTTGAAACACTGAGATAGCAAGCAAGAGCTTGTTAATACTAGAGATTGACTCGATATAAACCCTTTTACTGAGGACCTGCCCACAGCAAATAGGTAAAAGTCATTACACATTTTACAATAAAATTAAAGAAGTATACAAAAGGATTATTATCCCTTCTGCACGGCAGAGGCATTATGAGAAATATTTTAATTTTACATTTCAATTCCTGGTAGACATCAGAAAATGTCTATAATTATAACAGCACATAACCATTATTCAAACAGCCAAAACAAAAATAGCATTGAGAACTTCTGATTTAAAAGGTCCTTTTGTCCATGACACAAAATAAAATGGACTATTGGATAAATTAGACTTTTAAATTTTTTTGTAGTTTATTCAGACAAGAACACCCGGTAAATCATATCTTTCACAAGAAAATAATGACATGATTGCACCCTGTCCTACTACCTAAAATAACATGGATCTTGTTCATCTAGCTCTCATTGTCAATTCCACCCATTTCCCTCTATCACAAAAAAGAAAAAAAAAAAAAAACTTCCCAAAGAAGAATTGCTTTGTGCACCATGTTTGATTTATTGGTGTTGTTTTTAACGCTTTAATAAAATCAAAAACACTGTGTTCAAAATGTCTACAAAGTTAGCTGCATCTTGTATTTAGGTAATCCTATCTCTTTCCATGAAAAGTTAAAGGAAAAGACCTGAAAGTATTTTTAAAATGTGAGTATTTAAAAGTATTACAATTTTAATGAAAGTTTTACAAATATCATTAATACGTGACAATAAAATTTGGCTGCTTCCTCAAGAACAAACTATGGAAAATATTTAATATTTTGGCAATATGGCTTGGGAATTGTTATATGTTTTCATCAAAATGGCATAGTATATAAGGAAAAGAAAAACACAATCTGATAAGATGATGTGGACTGGCAACTAGTTGGATCTCTTTTTGCTTCTACTGTAAGTTTCTTGATACCAGCCAGTATCTTATTACCAAAAAAAAAAATGGCACAATTTGTAAAAATATTTCTGGATTTGGTGCCCTACACTCTGTGGACTAAGCTCTCCAAGTAGACTTAAGACCACTTTACTCCAGACTGAACAATATCCCAGACATTTTTAGGGCATTGTTTGTAGACTTTGGCCTTAATAAAGACCATTCAAGAGAACCAAGTCAGAGAAATGGGAATACTGTATTCAAAGCATTCAAATAATTATTTTTAAAGATGTTTTGTACAGTAAGATTTTGTGAAAATTCAAAGCTTTTCCTATTACTCTTTGTTAACCCATTTCTCAACAAATACATGCTCTTTAGCTAAGTATGACAAATACAACAATAAATATGATGATTTAGCTGTTATTATACAGAATACAAAATTTAAGTGAATATTGATTACCAATGGCATTAGGAAGATCTTATAAAATGAAGTAAGAAAAAAATGAATATATCTTGATAAAATATCTGATTCAGCAGATTCAACTCTACTTTTAAAAAAATAATTGAATACAGAGATTAGATAAGCTGATTCTTTTCCTTTCCTTTTACAACTTTTCTTTTATTTGAATAAATGTTTATTAGGCTAAAAGGCTGCCAGGTTGAGAAAAATATTTTCATTTTTTTCTCGGATATATACTTTAATGCATGATTTGATGAAGGGATATTTACAAAACTCTGAAGACATACGGACATTTTTCTCTTAAATATTTTTAAAAATTTAAAAAGAGAGTGGGCTAGAAACCAATTACAGCAGCAAGTTATAAAATTAACATCTGTAACTACATTTTTATTGACCAAAACACTTTTAAACTTAGACATTTATCTGAAAATTTAAGAAATGCTTTAGGAAAATAGATATGCAAATATCTTGCATAAATATGTGGTCCTAAATTTGGAGGAAAGAAATAATACAAATAGACCCATTACTCTCTTTCCTTTAAGATGTAGAAACTACATGAAATAACTAGGACAATAAATACAAGTAAACGCCTAAATTAGGTATTATTTAACTCTGTAGGTCATGACAACACCTGAAATGCCAACCAATGAAGGTCATCTGCAAATTATGTAGAGAAGATGAGCTAGTCATTTCAATGTTGCATCTTTCTGAAATATTTCTACTGGTCTTTAGAAATTTCTATTTTTTTGAGGAAAAACTATAGGTACATACTTCCAAAATATTTAGTGGTTACACTAGGTACACCATAATTTAAATTGTAGCACATGCACATGTATACCCAGGCATGAGTACATGATTATATGTTTTGTAAAAGTGTGTTTGTGTACCAGTATTGCAGGATACACAGTGAGGAGAAATGAATGAACCATAACATATGGCATATAAAATGTAATATAATTTAATACAGAGTTACAATTTAAGGACCCAAGGGGTAAATTGTTTCGGTGAGGTTAAAGTTACATTTAACTTATGGTTTATTCATCATTAAGAAACTAACCTTGGAAAGCAGCGTAGAGAGATTAATTGATCTTTTCCATTAAATCTTTTATCATCCAGAAATTATACCTTTGCATTTTTTAATCCATTCAAGTATCTTCAGGAAATATGTTACTACACTTGCATGTACCTTAACTCATTTCAACATTTACAAAATAACACTAACAAACAAAACAACAGAAAACACCCACAAATATTAATGAGTATTTTAACAAACATGACTCTCAAGTAGTTGTCTTAGGATTGTTTTAAGTGACATTTTAATTCCACATTCTTTGAAATCTTCATGTAAAAGAGAGCTGTATTGATGGATGCTTCAGGCACACTTACTTCAGCTATGACTGTGGTACCTTATATGTTAAAATAATTTTGTGTATCCATTTTGCATAATATGCTACTCGGACAAAAATACCGGGACGATTTGGAATGGCACATCCACGACCAGGAACAATGACACCAAGAACCAATCTCATTTTATGCTGTTCACAAACAAGTGGGCCACCATAATCCCCCTGGGAAGAAGATATACAACAACAAAGTATTATTAGACATAAAAAATAATAACTCAATAATATTATCCTATAAAGATTTGCATCTCAGAGATATATATATATACAAAAAATGAATAACTGAAACTGAAATATGAAGATGTAAAAATTGGTGCACTAGACCATTGTTTGTCTTTCTATTGAATTAGTCAATTAAGACTAAGGTAAGTACAAAGGTTGAAGTGCTCTATCATGTGTAATACTCACTTAAGAATGCCTTGCCTTTTCAAAACTATTTACTCATCCTTTAAAGTGTGCTTTGCCATTATTGAATCCAGATTAACACATAACCATTAATATCTGTTTAATAAGGTATAGTTTATATTTATTTTGATCATATAATGTTCAATATATTTTATATATAGAAAATTTGAAAAATATAGTAAAATACAAGTAAAAAATATCCGCCTTGTAATCATATAGTTTTAATGATTAAACTGCATTAAATTTTCTCTTATTTTTAAGGCTTTTTTTTCCTTCCACTAACCCTGGCCAAGATGATTTTAACAAGTTAAATAAAAAACTTGTAGTTAATAAAATAATTCTATTTATTATTTGGGAATTGCTCTTCCAGGCAAATAATGTTCCTCCACTTACTGTTGGCATTAGCAGTTAATATAGTTATATTCATATTTTATATCCTCCTTCCTGGAGGGTAGCCTATGATTTCATGGCATTTCTTGTATAGTAACCCTGTTGTATCACCAACTAAAGATAGAGGAGAGAGGAAAAGAAAGATTGATAGATTGAGTTCTGTGTATAAGTATGTATGTATATATTCATATATAGTTTATTTATATATAAATAAATATAAAAATAAAAAATAGAATATATTATATATGATATATAAATATATAATAAATAAATAAAAATCAACAGTATACATATTGTTGTATATAGCCATTACAACTGTACTGCATCCGTTTCATGTGCCAGGTAGCTTCCTAAGGATGCAATGAATGGATTTTGATGTCTTTATATGAAGAAGAGTGTTTAGGACTATCTTAATTTTCCCCCAACAGCAATGTGGTGAAACGAAACTAAACATTGCAAAATTTACTTTTGTGATACACAAGGAAAGAAGATAGTCATCAACACTCTATGATGGAGAAAACCAAGGTGAGGGTGAAGTAGAAAATCAAACAGTAAGGAAAAATAGTTTATTATAAGAGACTTTGCGTAAACTATGCCACATAGCTAGTCAAACTGATTTTTGAACAAATGCACCAATGATTTCTGATATGATTCTTCAAAGTGATTCACTTTGGAGACTTTCACTAAATGTGATGTTATTGCTATTTTACAAACATTTGGGAGATTTCTTTTTCAAATTTCTTTCAATGGTTAAATTGCCTTGATTTAAATGTCAGTGATATATATTAAAAAACATTCTGGAGGATAAATGCATTTTTGACAAGTGGTAGAATCAAGTTGAAGTCATAAAAGTAACAAAAATGGAATAGAAGAATAAATACTTTAATGCTAAAGTATATAAATGAAGAATGTGTCATTGATAAACCAAAGTAAAGGCTATTCTTGAAAAGCAGTTGTCAAGCCATTTTTAGTAATGGCAATAGGGCTGAGCTAAGTACATAATTTCCTAGATGATCTTTAAGATTGGGCCTCGCTCAAACTTCTGTGTTCAAAGGACTCAGATTGCTTTTAGAAAAAAATACACATTTATTATTTCTCCTAATAAATTTTCCCTTGTGGTAATGAACATGGTAATTCGGATTTGCTGGAAAGGCACCAAATTTGAAAGTGGTTATTAACACATAATCCATTTCTAACTGTATCATTTTAAAGCAGTTCTAAAAACTCTTAGTAAACATTTTCTTTTCAGAAATAAAATCTCAGAACAAGGTATAGAACACATGCATTTCAATACATATTATGCTCCATACTTAGGTCATGCATGATCCTACGTATCAGAGAACACTTCACTATTATTAAACTCATTTCATGGCTTGCTACATGTAGTATTCCATAATCCCACAGCTCCAAGGCTTAGAGAACATGTCTCTCACATTCAAAGTATATCTAAAATAATAGTTTAACAGTGTATCTATGTAAAATAGGGACAGGAACACTGCCAAGTTGAAGTAACGGTTGCCTAACAAATGAAAATAACCAAGCTCTTAAAGTCACAAACTTTGACCTTGAGGTTTTAAAAAATGGAATGTTGTTTAAGTACACACACACACACAGACACACACACAGACAGACACGCACAAACCAGCTTACCCAAAAACAGATTTAAAAGTTTAAAACCAGGCATGTATCTCTTAATAATATTATTAATGGAGTTCATTTATGAAGAATTTGGGAAGATCAGATAAATTTAGAAAAGCATCAGAAAAACGCAAGCTATTTTATCAAACTGATTTGGATACCTAAATTTGAATAGTTTTCCCTTAGAGTTCTGGCTTTGTTCATTTATTATTCTTTTGAGAGACAAACGTCATCATAGTTTGCTGCTAATAAAGCATCGGTTGTCTTACTGTTTAAAGATATGGCCAAGGATAACACAGGGTTACCTTTCTCAATTTCTCTCTCCTAAGACAGGTTTGTAAACGATAATTTTGACTTGAGGAAAATAAATAGAAAAAAGTAAACAGAAAAAGCTATCAATCACATACTCCTTATGAAAGCACTTCCTTTTTACCTCACATGGTCCTGATCCAATCTTTTCAGCCCCAGCACATATTTCTGACTCATTCAGAGTCACCTTCCCTTGATGATGCTGGCTGCATTTCTCATTTCCCATGATGTAGAGATGTGCTACTCGTAACAGACCATCAGAGTTGATCACTGGAATAGTGCAAAATAGAAACAGTATATGAGTACGGAGTAAAGTGAGAAAAATAAGAAACAAGACAAATGTGGTCTTTTTTCAACAAAATAGATATTGCCTCATCTTTTAAAAACCTGCTTACATCCGGTGTAGCCCCAGCCATAAACACTGCAAGTGGTCTTTTCAGGAATTGTGCATCCATAGTTAGGTAAATCAATCGTACTAACAAAATCGTCCAGAACAGCAGGCCTGAAAGAGAAAATACAATGGTAAGTACTCTCCATTGAATCAACACAAAATTAACATTAAAATGTAGTGTTCATGTTTAATATGCCATTTATAGAGAATGCATCTGGCTTCTTAAAAAACTGGAATGTCTAATATATAATGGCAAAATTTGGAATAGTAGTAGAGAAATGAGTCACTTATTTGCTAGTATTAAGAGTGTTTAATGATTTTTTTTATTTTACATTTTAAAGTTATCAAATAACTGCTCACAAAGCTTTAGTTTTAAAGCACACTGATTAGACTGTTGACTCAACTTTATTCATTTTTGAAAATTTTGCAAATACCTGTCTTTCTCCCTACATACACATACAGAGACCCATACATACATATGTATACACACATATATATGACATGTGACATATGCTTTTATAATAAATCTATATAAGAGAGGAAGAATAGCCACACAGCTGAGGAAAATACTTCAACAATTCTAGTCTAGGTTAAAAATACAAAATCTAAAGTAACTAACCTAGCAAGCTTCAGTAAAACCAGATCTGATCCTTCAGGTCCATATACTAGCTGGGAAACATTGAGAACCTGTTTGCGTTTCTCATCTCCTCTTCCGTGGACATCATGAATTCCAAGCCAAGCTTCATAATCTTTCAAGTCTTTGTTTCTAAGTAAAAAGTTTAAATGTAAAATATAGTTCCAAATTATGTAATATTATTCCTATAATATGAAAACCAGCTTACATCCAGTGCAGCCCCAGCTATTGCTATTTTAGCTATTTTAGCTTATAAGGGCAGAAAAGCAATCTAAATTTAAAATGTGATTCAAATTATAATAAATAGGAGATTCTGAATATTACAAGCATACTTAAGTGAAAAGAGCTTTTACATTGGTGAAATTCTAAATGGCTATTTACAAATTTGATTATCCTTGCTGGAGAGTAAGTCACTGGTGAAAAACTCTCAGGTAAAGCACTTTACTTGAATTCTAATTTTACTGCAAATTTTGTTTCATTTATGTCAGGTGTGGATATATTTGGTTCAGTAGTGGAGACTGAAGTTTTACACAAACAAAATCAAAGTGACCTTAATGAGAAGCAGGAAGTAAACTTAAAGATACTGCCTCCTTATCTTTTCCTTAAGTTAATTTTCATTGAAAATTATGCCCAGAATGACTCTGAGGCTGACTGCACATGAGAAAGGAGAAGTGAAGATTAAAATAGTCTATTGATAATCAGAAAGCAAATTTCTCTTTAGAAATAAAGGGTGCAAGTAGCAGGTTGAGATACAAATTATTGACATAATTCTAGCAAATTTTCCCCCAAGTGAGAGTAATATTAATTTTGAACAGAGGTGAACTGAAATAGTCCCCTGTAAGTAAACATCAGTGAAGTCAAAGTATGTTTTGTAAGCTAAATTTTAAAAAGAAATTAATAGGTTCACCCCATGCTACTGAATCTGTACAATGAATACGCATTCTAACTGTCAAATCTATACATAGACATATGTATTTTTAAAGGCTCAAAACAAATATTAGTTTCAAAAACATTTTACCTAGAAGGGAAACACTGTCTTGCGGTTAGAACCCAACTTTCTTTTATCAATGATCCTCCGCAGATATGTTTATTTCTATGAGAAAGAGGAAAGAGAAACAAGTAACATCTGTGCAGAAAGAGTGATTGCCAATTAATGCAAAACCTATGGCTCCATTTGTTATAAACAAATGCACTGTAGAGGCAAATGTAGAAATTAACCTAACTGGAATATGAATAGTTCTTTTATCTAAAGGGTGATATTTGGTGATTGCAGCATAAACTGTTTTTTTCATAATGTGATTACAATTTTATTAATTCAATTTTACTTTTGTGTAATTTAAAGAATCACTCATTACACACCAATATTGATTTCCCACAGACACCATGCATGCACACACATGCATCTATACTTGTAAAAATATGTGCTACAAATATAGGATGATTAAAACACACAAAAAAATTGGAACTATTTTCAGTGTTTGATCATGAGAAATGCAAAGTTGAGTTCTTATTTAAACTCTGAAAACCATCCGTAGCAACAAATATTGTTTGTACACTATTTCCTACTTTTGCTACCATTATTTAGTTTTGATATGATAAAATATAACTTAGTTTGAATTTGTTAGTTCAGTGTAAGACTGATAATATAATATTTGATTTATAAAAGTTAAACAGCTTTGAAAGACAAATCATGTAGGAAATTGTAAAATATTTTTAAAGAATTATAAATACTAGTGCATTTATTTCCTGATATCCAAAATTTATAAATCTATTTTTTTTTGGCAGAGACATGGAAAACTTACAATGTTTCACAATTTACATTTCCAAACAGTACAGATGTTCAGTGCTTCAGAGAGTAGTACTAGAATATTCCCAGACTAAGACCACAGTTATTTATGGCCTTTGCCACACAGGAGGATAAGAGTATATATGGAGTTTTAACTTCTGTTCCTCTCAGTATGTGTTTTGGAAGAAAAACTAAACAGCTGTTGTTACTAAGAACTTGGATTTAAAAGGAAAATAAATTTCTAAAAGTTTATAATACTCTGATCTGATGAAAAAGGATTTCCTCTGCTTCTCCAAAAATGAACATTACCAAAGAAGTATTCTTGTATATTCTCTTTTAGGTAAAAATAACTTAGAAGTATATGTCTTTTTCTTCTATGGTTATGAGATTAGCAAAGAATCACCAGTTAACTCAGAGATGTGGATTTTTTGAACATTTTCTATAATAAAAAAAATTAAACACTCCAAAAATTTCCAGTCTTTATTAAATCTTCATATTGTACAATCAGCTTTAATATTCTGGTTAGTGTCACAATTCTATTTCAGTACTACATACCTAGGACAGCTACACTATAATTATTGGCATAAATATTTATAAAATCTAATGAGTTATTCATTGAGAAAAATGAACTTTCAGCCATATTTTACAACATTACGGTTATCTAAAGTCATATATATCAAGGGATGTCAACTGCTTGTCACAAATTTGTTTATTCATAAAAGGACTTCAGTTTCAAGTTGTCTCTATTCTATTTTAATGTTACTGTGATTTAATGGTATTAAAAGATATATTTGCCTCCTCTGTTCTAGGATATTAAGGGTAAATGAACAAGGAACATTTCCTAAAAGAGCAAATCTTTAAGTTGAGATTGGAAGAATGAGAAAGAATTTTCAGGCATTAAACATGGAGGACGAAAGCCACAACATGTAGTGGGAATGCAGGAAGGAGGAAGTTGAGATGTCTAGAAAATAAGAGAAATTGTGGCTAGAATTCAGGTATATTTTGGGGTGTTTACTGTATGATGAGGTTCTGATAGAGATAAATAAAAACATAAATATTTTATCATTCTGATTACCATAAAGAATAATATATGTAGTATATGAAAAGTTGTAAGATCAGATTTTAAGTTAACTTATATTTTCAATATTTAATTCTTATGACATAATTATTAAGCTTAATTTTCTTTAACAATATAATTTGCAAAGTGATTTTAGATAGAACATGCCATTGATTCTTAAGAGCATTGAGAAAAACATGTCAAGAATTTTTTATTCACATTGTTCATTATAATATCAAAACTATCAATATAGTTTTTTAACCTTTTTTGTAATGATAAAATATTTCAGAATATAAAATGGCCAATTTCATTTGAATGATAAGGAAAACATCAGAAATTAAAAACAAATATAAAATTTCTGACATGATTATGCATAGACATGTTAGAAAATAAACTCATCATAGATTGGGCACTTAATAACATGTATTATAATGACTACTATGATATTAAGGTATAAATAGGTTTTCTGTACAGTTGTTCTTTGCTTAATCAAAACCAAAGTGTCCCTTGGATTTGGAGACAATGCTGACACATATGGGATCTTTGTGAACATTTTCAAACTCACTACCTCTGGAAGCACAAATTGCAAAGTCCAGAGCAAGCAGAATGTGATCAGTCTCCTCACTTACCTCCTCAGCGGGGTGCACTGTGGAGGGCACGACCTTCACAACCCACATGGACCATACTTCTGGGAATATGACTTTTGCAAATTGTCTAAATATGTTTGATTTGGCATCTATTAATAATTACCTGTATTTCAAACTAACCATCCATCCCACATTTGTTCGTGTTGGAATCCCATTTACAACTCGCAATTGTTTTGTTTTGGCGCAAGATATTACAGGATCTGAAACCAGGACCAAACATAACATTTTGACATAACACTTTGAAATAATCAGTGCCTCTCAGTTTTCTTAAATGCAGTAATAACTAGACAAATGTAACTACTGCAATTGTATCAGAAGGACATTTTGGAGAAAGAGTAGTATTATGTGACCACAGTACCGTGTCAAGCCTCTAACACTTACCGTCTTCATATAAGTAGAGGGACACAGAAAAACTAATCAATTCAAGGCAGACAGGATCGCCATGCTAGTGACAGTGGCTTTGCTCACTTATGCACTAAGAACAAGTTCCTCAGGCCTAAGCCTAATGCTGTATTTCCCTCACCACTCTCAACATAAAATGAACCAATGTTATTTATAGTTGTTGTTTCTAAATGTCAATAGAAATCAATAGCCTGAGTGAAACAAAGCAAAACATAACTATATTTGGTTATTTTTTCTGAATTTGTGCAGTAAGAATGTAGAGCTATTTTGAAACACATTATTAACATTAAATTTATTGAAATTATATCCAAATGACATAATTACTATATCCAAATTATTATGTCCAAATGACATAATACAGAATTCTTTGGAGTAAACGTTTTCCTAACCCTCCTCAGTGTTCCTCGCCTTCTTCTTTCTACTTCTGCCCAGGGTCTAGAATAGATTTCCATTCGCGTCCTCAGCCCGGGGGCAGCAGGTGGTCTTTTAAATCAAAACACTTGAGCAACTTTGTTCAGCCCAAGAAATATGTGAAAAGCAAAAACAAGCAGCTCCCACTAGATTCTTAAATTGAGGCTTAAGGGAACCTCTCAGATTGTATCATCTTTTGCCTAATAGACTGTGGGGCGAGCAAAGAGCTTTAAAGATAGAGCAGAATAGAGACACTGAATAACTTTCCAATTTTCTGGTTTCATTCTTTCTGTCTTTAGCATTCCAATTTTATTTAAACGATAGTATATATAAAAGCAATCCATTATTTACATTGTGCCCCAAATTAGAAGTAAGTATCAATGCTTTTTTCAAAATCACATATATCAGTTTATAGATTTTCTGATAGAGAATCAAATTTTGTTATTCAATATACAGTTCCCTTTGAAATTCCTTCATCTACATATAGAAAAAAATTTTAAATAATAACAAATAGATTAACTTATTCTTCTGATGGAAGTTAATAAAGACAATTTTCTATGAAGAAAATAATGACATAATTTCTGACACATAGAAAACCAGATATACCTTATATTTTGAATGATTACTTACGGTCTAAATTTACTATTGTAGGTGTGGTATCACCTTCACCTGTAAAAATAAATATATAGATAAATATAATTCATACATACATATTTCTCTTGCATAAAATCAAACTATATATTAAAATTCAAGTATCCATACATTGAATAATTTCCTAAGATTCTTGACATTTTATTCAAAGATAAAATGTCATAGTCCTCTTTTGAGTAATTATGTATTACTTTTATTGGATAATATCGTAAGTATATTCCTACTGGTACTAGGTGATGTGAGGAGAGCCCAATTTTATGGCTGTGAAGGTTCTCAGGTGTGTGGTGTGATGACTATTGGTAGCTTGAATTTCACTGCTAGCATCAGTGAGTCATTTTATTCTACCAAGATGCCCAACGTTGTACACAATGCACATTTTATTAAATAGAACTAATGCATGTGTCTGCTTGCACCCTTCATAGCTAGACTATTTTGTCTTTACTGTAATTTGAATCATTTAAATTTTTTCTGAAAACTTTCGTTTTCAATCTTTGCAAGAATTCCGGATGATAGAAATTAATGTCACTAATGGGAAAAGACAGATACCAAAATATAATTATGCTTTGTTGTTGGACTATTTCAAAAATTGGCTTTTCCAGATGTTAGTAAAAAAAAAAAAGTATGGCAAAAAGAGAACACTGAAAACTACAAATTAATTCTAACTAAAACCTCATAACTTACTACTTTTTCATCTCTACTGGGGTTTAATTGCTGCAAAGAGAAAGGCTTGGAAGATGCTAGGATTTGGAAACACTTATGCAGTAATAAATGAGACACAAGACATTTCCTGGAGCTTAACGTTTGACTATTCAGAATTGATGGCACAGAGTTCAGTCAGACACTGTTTAGACCCAGATGGTTGTTAATCCCTGGAAATGCCCTGGGCTCAAATAAACCAGCAACAAAACAGCAATGGCATATGGATGCAAATTTGATTGTTATTTGTAAGGATAGGTAAGAGAATTAATACATGCTTATTTGTGTTCATTTTCCAGCTCTAGATATTTTAAATGAATAAGGGTAAAGGTGAACATAGAAATTTTATCATTTCCCTTTCCTCTTAGCTTATCCTGGAGGAGGGTTTTGTTTTAGAGTCAGCTGAGGTCAGTATTTTAGTTCACAGTACAAATTAAGATTGAGGCAGACTATGGTAATGAAACTTTCAAGGATATTGTTTTTTCCACTCAAGTCAATTGCTTGAAAATGTTAAAGTAAATAAGTAGATATTTATTTCTTATGTTGTGATGAGAGAGACTAAATTATTCATTCTAGCCTTAATTGCATATTTAATCTCTTATTTCTAAGCATTAAGCTAATAAGTAAACAAAGTGCTTAGTTCATTCTTGCATCTTACTAAAATATTTAAAGTTTTAAAAATTTATAGATATTATAAATGTGGGGTTTTAATAATTAATAGTAATACATACATATGTTTTGCTTCCTCTAATCTGATATTTCTCACACTTTAGAATAAGCTGAAATACCATTTAAAATCAGATTTCTAGAGCTTCTAAGCAGGTGGCTAGATTCTGAATTTTTAAAAAGCGCTCTAGGTTCTTCTGTTGTATACTTTGAGCAAAACTTTGAGAAATTGCTCTCTAGGTCTTTTCCATTTCACTATCAAATACTATTCTCATCTCTCTTCTTTTACTTACCCAACTATTTCTGCATTACTCATGTCTGAAATACAAATCTTATTTGGTATTCGTTCAACTTAAATTTAAAGAAGGAAAACATGTCAATGATACATGTTTTACCTATGGAAAAGTAGATGTGTGTGCGTGCATGTGTGTGTGTATTTGTCTGGCCTCAGAACCAAACATGAATACAAAGAAATTTTTCTTTTACAGTATTCTTAAAGTTTCAATTTAAATTCAAAACTCCATGAACAGCACATATTTCTCCAGGCACAAATCTATGTTCCCATTCTCATATTATGTATTAATATTAATATATATCTATTACATGATTATTTTGCTTTATGGTTGTTTATATAAATGTCTCCCCTCTGGAGTGTAAACTATTTGAAGAAGTGGTGTGTGTGTGTATTTATATTTTTGTATACCTAGCATATTATATAGGGCTTTGCACACAATAGCAGAGCAATAAAATATAACAAATGATTGAATAAATAAAAACAGAGATGGAAGGTAAATTTTTGAGTGTGTACTATGCAACACTGTTCATAATTGCCAGCTGCCATAGGTACTTTTATTATACAATATTACAAATACAGAAAATGAGTCATAAGTAGGTTAAGTAACTTGCCCAAGGCATTTATAAAGTGATGAGTCTGGAATTCTTAGAAGTCAGAATTGATACTCTTAACAACTACCTCAGTAGTTAATATTTTTCTAAGATATACTAAGGGTGTGTATATACACAAACATAGGCATTTCTACATTTTTATGTTTGCATATTTGACAAGCTTAGAATATGAATATTATTTTGTAAGCATTTTAGAAAAAAATGAATAAAAACCTTCACATGTTTTGTAAAAGAAATAAATGTACAGTGTGAAAATGATTTATATAGTCTCTGCAGTTATATAAATAATAATAAATCAAATCTTCTAATGATAAATTTTACTACCCTTTCACCAGGGAGAAAATGTAAATAAATCCTGGCTATAAATATTAGTTGGAAAAATGACTGCAAAAATCTTTATTGAAATTAATGTTTGGTATACACTGAAATAAAAATGAGTTATCTGCAATAGCATTTAATCAAATACTAGAAACACCATGAAGTCTTTCAACAGCAAATTACCAACTTTTAGTTTAAAAATATTAGTTGAAAAAAAATTTTGAAAACTTTTAAATTATGAGAGCCCTGTCTCCCTTAGTTAGGCTTATAAACCAAATCACAATGCCCTGAGATTCCTTGGGAGCATTTTACTCTAAACAATACATATGTGCTAGATGGAGCTGCTGTGAGTTTTACAAATCTGTAATTCTGTAGAGAAAACAATATAACCTGTTTTATAAGCCAGATCACTGACTTTTTCTTTCTTCCTAGATCACTGTATATTTCTGTGAGCCTCCATTATTCTTAATCAGGGAGACTTCATAAAAAGATACAGTGATGTAAAACTAACATTTAGGAAAAATTCTCCTTAATCAGTTTTTCTTTTCTTTTTCTTTTATTTATTTATTTATTTGTATAGCATTCTCTGTACAGGTAGCCTTGTTTGGTTTAGTGTTAAAACATGAAAGACATCTTTGCTGGGAGAACATTTTCAGGGCCTATGCAAACCCAAATATGAGGAAAGTGTAGAACATTAGGAAAACACTATTTGAAAGGCTATGGTCATGGCTGGTAAAAATAGAATCATTGGAAATCCCATTTCTTTACAATTATACAAGGTATTTAATTATTATTATTATGAAGAAAATCCCAACCTATTAAAAATAGAGCCGTTCCGAGTCTTAATGATGGGTATATTTGATTAGCATCATTTTTAAGAAGTTTGTCTTTTTATGCTACAATTTCATGAAATGCGACTAGTGATTCTACTTAAGGTGAAAACTGCCTCTTTAATTTGACATACACTTTGGAAAAATATAGACTTGTGTTTGTATTTCATTTTGTAAAGCAATATTATTATCTCTCTTTTTAGGGTGGGTATTTTTGCTGCTACTCTCAAAGTACTTGCTACTACTAGCTTGTCTCACAAGAAAACTATTCTTAAAACAAGGTTCTTTGTGAACTTACAAAAGTACATTCTTTCTAAAAAGAAGGTAGTTTAACATCGTGGTTTGCTATAAGCATACAGCTATGATACAAGTGTAGTAAAATGATCTCTTTCTACTGACACAGCATTATAAAAAAGCTTTTTTACTCAATAACATGTTAAAGACATATTTCTATCTCAATACAAATTAATGATTCTCAGTGGGGGTGATTTTGTCCCCCAGGGGATATTGGCAATATCTGGAGATATTTTTGATTGCCAGGACTTAGGCAGGTGTGGTGCTACTGGCATCTAGTGGATAGAGGCCAACAAAACTACTATCCTACAATACACAGAACAGCCTCCCACAACAGAGAATTATCTAGCCCCAAAAGTCAGTGTGCCAAGCCTGAGAAATCCTGATGTGTATCAACAATATTATTACTTTTGATAATATTGCCAAACTGACTTCCACGCAGGATTTTCAATTCACCCTCGAAAAAGTAGCACAGTATTGAGAAAGCCTTATTACTCAAGCCCTCGCTAATATTGGGTATTATCATTTTATTTGCCAACATTATAGGTAAAAATGATTTCTAATGCTTTTTAAATGTCATTGTTTTCTTACTAGTAAGTTTTAATGTCTTTTCATTTATTTATTAACTGTATTCTTGAAGATTTATTTTCTTCATATTTCTCCTGAGTTATCACATCTTTTCCTTATCGATATGTAGGAGTTTTTTATATGAAGTATATAAGACATGCATTTTATATGAAGTATATCAAACATGTATTATATGTTTTACATATATCTTTTACTTTATAATATCCTTTTAACAAAGCCGTCTTGGATTCAGATGAGTGGGTGGAAATCTCCAGGCTCTTAGTCTTGTTTTAAAGAACTGAGAAGAACATTGTGGGGGTACAAATGTTTAGGTTGCATGTATTGCTTTTGCCCCACTCAAGTCAGAGCTACAGGCATGTCCATCCCTCAGGCAGTGCTCAATGCATGTGTGTATATGGTAGTAACATGCATTGGATATCGGCCATGTGGGAGGGTGGAGGAGGGGATGGGAATATTCACACCTCATGGCCTGACTTTTATGTAGTTTCTTAGTAAACTCATTCTCTGCAGTAGCAAGGTTCCCTTGAGTCTCCTCATTAAAAAAAAAAAAAAAAAAGAACTGAGAAGAAGATGAAGGCACCAGCATTTCATGTGTGTTCATGAGTCTTTTAGTGGACTGGGGACTTTGCTGAGAGAATGAGTGGTATGTCAGTGTGTGGGGTGCGTGTGTGTGTGTGTGTGTGTGTGTGTGTCCGTGTGTGTTGCTCTCTGGAGGGCATCCTCATTTGGGGATCAATTCCAGACCTCTGATATTATTTACAACTCTGATGAAGGTATCATTTTAGAGGAATTGCAGCATATTTAAAATATTTCACATGAAAAAGATGCCTAACTGTACTTACAACGAGAAATAGGGCAATAATCCCAGGGAATGAGAGGATTCCCCGTGTAACACCAGGGGCCGTGGGCATCATCGTCGGGATTGCGGCAGTAATTCTTATTCAGCTTGCTAGCATCTGGTTCCCAGAAGATATGGCTGCATAAACAACAAGCCTCAAACATCACAAGACGCTCACTCCATCCAAGAGAAACAACATACTTCAAGAAGATATAATCCTAGCACATTACTTTCAAAGCAGATCCAGCACAAACTTCTACTTGGGGTGAATTTTACTTATTTTGTTTGATCTCTATTTTGTTGCTGCTGTTGTTCTTACAGTTTGGTAGCACATTTTCTAACGTGGAAATATGGAAAGGGGGCTCCATGATTAGCATATGCAAAATGATGAGGGATTTTGTAACTTTGCCTCTATTTAATAATTATAGTGGAAGGTAACAATACCACTGCACAGAAATAAAGAAACATTGTCTAAAACATGCAGATGGCAAAGATCAGAATTATAAAATGCATGGAAAATACAAGCTATTGTAAAAGTATTTTTTCACATTTCATGTACAGATAAAGCATCACTAGCAATATGACCATGACAAAAAACAGGCAGATACACTGAAAATTAATAATAATGTGCTAATGAAATAATTAAATTCTAAAATTTTGCTGGTCATATAGTTACAAAATATGATTTTCTGACAGATAACTAACACTCAATCTTTCTAATTTATGTCTTAATTAAATTTATTACCAAAAAAAGCAAAAACATTATATGTTATTTTATAAGACCAAGCCCATTCACGGAACATCCATATTTACATTTACCTCAATAACATTAATGTAGTCAAATTCTACATGGCCACTCTGATCAAATCATGAAAATCAGACATCTAACTGAATTTATCTTGTGTTATTAATTACTATCATGCTTGAATATAATTAATATATCATTTTAAGTAAAATTGCAAAGAGCTTGAACATGAAAACTTGGACCATTTCCAGACCAAGGTTTATTTTCTGGAAAAACAAGTTATTTACAGACATAACCTTAGACCAATCTTATGAAGCAGACTTTAAGATTATGCTTTATTACATTTAAGGAAATTGAAATCTACAAAGGACAATTAATTTTATTTTCAAACACTTCAACATTTCAGCCTTTGCACTTGCTATTTCTTCTCTCTAATATACTCTTCCTCCTATACTTCTCTTGGCCAGTTCCTATTCATCATGTATGTCTCACCTAATGTCCCTTCCTTTAGGAAACATCCTGACCATCTAAGTCTGGGTAGGCACTTCTTTGCATTCCCATAGCATAAACTATGCTCTCTTTCATATGTAATACAGTCTTGGCATTTCCTGTTTGCTTGCATCCCATACTAGAGTGTGAGTTTCATGAGGGCAGAACTCTGCTGCTCTCTGAAGTCCTAGACTTCAGGTAGTATCTTCTAGCCACATGTGGCTAGTGAGCAATTGATATGTGGCTAGTCCAAATTGAGAGGTGTTATTAGTATAAATATATTCCAGATTTTGAACATGTAGCATGAAAAAGAATATAAAAGATGTCATTAATTTTTATATTGAATACATATTGAAACTTTTAAAACTTTAGATATATTGGATTAAATAGAAAATATTAAAATTAATTTTGCCGTTTTATTTTTATTTCTTTAAAAGTGACTACAAGGAAATTTAAAAGTACATATATGGCTTATATTGTGAGTTGCATTATATTTATACTAGAGAGCATGGCTTTAGAACTATCATATTTGTTTGTGAAATAAATTACTTGAAATGATATCATCCACTATTGAGTATATTTTGAAAGAGAATAAGGGATTTAAAGTAATACTGAAGCAAAGTGACTCTGAGACCTTAAATTCCTATCCTCATATAGAAATGTCTTCCATACAAGATTGTGGTGGTCAAATGACATAATAATTCATGTAAAGCAGCCATGTTGTAGCACTTGATCAAATGACACTTCTTTTTTATTTTATTATAGTGAGTATATTCAGGGATGTGCACTAAAAATCTGTTTTGGGTAACAATTATGTGTCATATTTCATTTGTAATTTTGTAAACACTATCACTATTGCTAGGGCCAAGTGGATGCTACCTTCTTTGTGAGTACGTCCAATATACAAATCTGTAATGCTCTGGAAGATGTATATTTTTTTCAATTTATATATACTTTCCTATAATTATTGTAAAATTTTACATATTAAAGCTACATGAGGAAACTCGTCTCTATAAATTTTTAGTAGTTAAGTGGATATTTTAATTATATATTGATATTAAAATGATCATTCATTGATTTCTCATAAACTGCTAATATTAAATATGAGAACATAATAATCCTCTAATATACACTATTCAAACACCAGATTTGCCACTATATTATATACTATCTTATTAAGTCATGTAATTGTTTTGTCAATGTGACCATGTCCTCCCTGAAGGTTGAAACCAAAACGTGCCTACTTACTGTTGATATTCCCCATGGTACCAATTATAGTACAGACTACATAGTAAATGTTCAATAAATGCGTGCTAATTTGAATTGCATATTCCAAAGTTTGCTACATGGAGAGACAATGTTATGATGAGTTGTATAGAAAAATCAATCTAGTGTTTTTATTAGCTTACTATGATACATAAAAGAATAGAAAGATATAGCAATGTATGTATCTGAATATACAATCTGTTGTTATCACTACATTCTATATATTGACATAAAGAAATTTACACACCGGTGTAAATCTTCCATGTTCTTGTCCCACATTGAACATGTTAGTCCAGATCTTGTTTTGGATAAATTGCCCATATAATTTTTGCCATTCCCACGATAACAATCTAGATGTAAAATACATGGAAAGAAGACTAGTGAATATTAGGGAGAATAAAGCAAAGCCATTTTTTAAAAACATATGAAATTATGAAAATCAACATAAAAATTAAAATGAAGCACTCTGAAATCTGTACAAATCAAAAGACTTAAATATCGCAAAGTATCTTTTAGTCCAATCTCTTCTTCATTGAAATAAGGGCAAATTCAAATATTACAAGTAATAATTTTTTAATTAAAAAAATGAGTGGCCCTTTGAGACACCAAAGAAATGCAAATTTTTAGAATAACATATATATTTCCCAATATATTATTCTGAAAAATTTCATTCCACATTAAAGTCAATAGAATAATATACCAGGCACATAACTTGTGTTTTGATTTTTGTCATTCATGACATTGACATTCTGAGTTACCCAAGCCAGCTTTTTTACAAATACTCTTTAATTTCAATTTGATTATTTTCTCATGAATAAAATCAAGTTATTTTTGATAGGAATATTTCACCAGTGATGCTTCATCCTTTTCAGAGCATTATATCCTGTGACATATGACATCACTGGTGATGCGTTTGATCACTTGGTTAAGTGGTATAAAGGAAAAACTTCTCTTTATATTTAACAAAATCTGTTGAGGACTTTGAGACTGAATAAACCTCCTAGTGCCAAAAAAATTTTCACAAAATGGCTTAGGCATACTTGGATGAAATTTGCATGAATCAGTTATTACTTTGCTGGTTGTAAAATGGTTATTTTGCTATTTCTAACATGTCTTTTATATTTATTAGTTGGCATATCGTAAATAAGATTTTTTCCTTTTCCCCTACCCCTTTCATTTAGGTATTAGAAGTAGAAGTGTTAGTACTGGTAGTAGAAGTAGTTATTTAAATGTGTACTTGTAGATTCTATTTTTATTCAATGTGATATATAATCTATTCCTGTTATTCATTTTTATGTTCAAATTATTCCAAATCTACCCAATGAAATCTGCTTTAACTGACTCCTGTGTCTCCTGTGTTTCTGATGACTTTGACAGTTTTGAGGACAATTGGTCAGGTATTTTGTAAAATGCCCCTCAACAGGGTTTATCCGATATTTTCGTTTTGATTAGATGTGGGTTACAGGTTTTTAAAAAGAGGAGGACATGATTTTCTGAACACTTCTTAATTTCTATTTCCTTTCATTTGATGCTGCTAGGCAATGTGTGTTTGCGTGTGTGGGTGTGTGTGTATTTACATCTATTTGTTATGAGTAACTACTGATTCCTCCTAATCTAATACCCAGAGTTCTTGCTTTCTTCCATTTCATTTCTCTATTTCCTTTTTCCCACAGTGAGAACTCTGACTCCAGGTACCATCAATTATTAGTATTAATAGTAAATTCCTTTCTTTACTATTATTTAATAGTATACCAAACATAATTTCATGCCTAGCTTTTTAAAAAAAATAACAATATACGTGAAAATTATCCCATATTAGTAAACGGAGAGTCTTCTTATTCTTTTTAAAAGTTCATAGCATTCCATTGTGTGGCTGTGCCAAAGTACATTTGGGTTGTTTTGCTATTACAGATAATGCTGCAATAAAAAAATTTTTGTGCATATGTTTTTGCATGTTGTTGGAGCTGTATATTCAGGTAGTGGCATTGTTGGGGCAAAATCTATGTGGTGTTCTTTTTTACATTCTAATCTTTTATCTATGTGGAATTTATTTTCAGATAGAGTACAAGGTGTGGATTTAATTTTATTATTTTTCTAAATGGTTAACCTGCTGATTCATTATTTTATTTTAAAAGTTCATATTTTACCCAGTGGTATATATTGCCATAGTTTTAATATATTTCCATATTTAGTTAGGTCTATTTCAGGACTTTGTGTTTCGTTCCAATTGTCAAGTTATTCCTGTGCCAGAACTATCCTATTTTAATTATAAAAACCTTATAAAATATTTTAATTTCTGATAGGGTTAATTTCCTCTACTTACTCCTTTTTTCAAGGTTTTGTTATTATACTTACATGTTTAGTTTTCCAGGAGAATTTTAGAATCAAAGTTTCATATCAGAAAACTTATTGACATATTTATTAATATCACATTAAATGTATGGATTAGCTTAATAAATTTCTATATTTCTTCTATAGGAATTGGTCTATTTAAGCTTTCTTTCTCTATCAGAGTCAATTCAAGTAACTTAAATTTTCCTAGTAAATTATCGTTCCACCTATATTTTCAAAGTTTTATATGAAGTTGAATAAAATGATCTCATATTTTCTAATTTTCCTGTTTTGATCATTATTATATCTTAATAACTATTATATATTTGTGCTTTCTCTCTTTCTTGATTCAGTTGTCTGGTAATTATTTATTTTGTTAATTTGTTAAAAAGAAATTATCCTTTTGATTTATTCACTAGTTCTACTCTTTTCTTTTTTCTCTCCCATAAATGTCTACTTTTATCTTGATTATTTTCTTTCTTATATTTATTTTGGTTTACTTTAGTCCCAGCTTTTTGAGTTGGAAATTTCAATCACTCGTTTTCATTATTTTAAGATATTGACATAAATACTTAAGGTTACAAATTGTCTTCTGTTTATTGCCTTAAGTATATCTTATATAATTTACTAAATGTTTTATTGACATTTTAAAAAATTCTGCCATTTCTATTGTCATTTTTCTTAACAGTGTTATTTAATATTCAGTGGGAAAAGCATTTGTATATATATACTAATTCAGATATTGTGAGATTTGAAAAAAGATTTCCAACTCATCAAACTATATGTGGAATTTACACCTTCTGTTAAATGAAGAACGATAAGAACAACATCCTCTCAAATACAGATCTGTGTATGTTTAGACATATATATATCTCTCTGTAACTATAGATATATATATAACAATGCATATATATAGATTTATATGTTAATATATATGTATAAAACAATGCATATCATTAGCTTGGCAGTATCATACAATGGCATAACTGTTAGTTTAAATTTCACAGCTAAATGTTGAATTGTCCAGCAGTGTGAATAGCAGGTCTTTGCCTCCTTCGTTTTTAAATTGTCCCACAGAGTCTAACACATTGTTGCATGTATCGAATATTGTTAAAGAATGAATCAAAGAGAGAAAGCATGAAATAATAAAAAGGTCATTGTAAGGAGAGTCAGATTTAATTCCAACTGAGCCAATTTGAGAATTTATGCAAGTTATTTAAATTCCACAAAACTAATTTCTTCATCTATTAATGATTAGATTTATTAGATAAGCAATGAACATCTACTAAAACTCTAGAATGGAAAACTTTTATATTTGATTATGTGATCCTTTTGTAAGTGATATATATATATGTGTATATATATATATATATATATATATATCTTAACACACCATAAGCTTATAAAACAATTGTTCTTGTTTCCTTCCAGCACTCACAAATTAACAGCAATTTTTCAAGTAATTGAAACAGAAACACAGAAGACGGAGCTGGTACCAAACTTCCTTTAATCATTGGTTTCAACTTTATTTTCAACTGACCTTTAAAATCTGCCAAAGAATAGTGAAATTGACTGAAAGGAGACTCATCCCCTCTTCCCTCTACAGCTCTATTTTCAGAGTTGCTCATGAACAATGGCACTGTGGAAAAACCCAAAGGATGGAAGTGTACATAGGACAATAACTCTATGAAATGGAGTTTAAATCAGGCTTGGGATTTGTAGGATGATTTAAGACTGATAGTGACCATGACCATCATAATTAAGTTTATGTGAAATAGAATATGATCATTTAAAAATTATAATTCAAGTTATTATACACCAACAAATGCACAGGGCTCAACCTTATTGTTAATTGTAAATATTGTAAATGATTTATTTTTTAAATCTATTTCAATCTGACTTTACTACCACTCCCTGAGACAGTTATTGTCAATGGTATCTATATTTCCAGATATGTAATGATTTATCCCAAACCCCACCACTACACATCAGCTCCACTGCTAACACCCAGGTCCAAGTCACTCTCATGTCTTGCCTGGATTACCGAAACAACCACTTCATTGGTTCTCCTGCTTTAACCCTTGTTGAGAATAATGGCTATTTTCCAGAATGCAACCTGAGTGATCCAGTTAAAACTTAGATCAAATCACATAACTTCTCTTCTCAGAGCTCTACAACAGAGTCCCTTCTCTTTCAGAGCGAAAGTGCAGATCATTACAACTCCTACAAGGACAATACAATTTAAGCCCAGTTGTCTAACTTTATCTCCTGCTACTCTTCATCTTGCTCACTCCACACCAGCTGTAGTGATGTGCTTATTTCTTTAACTTTTCAAGCACTCTCTCATCTCATTTCATTTGCATCTGCAGTTTTCTCTTCCTCGAACACTCTTTACATATATATATACAAGGTATACTCTGCTCCCTCATTTCCCCCAAGTCTTCTTTAAATGTCCCTTAGCAAGTAAGATCTTCCCTGACCATTAAAGTATAAAATAGCAGCACCTCTCTCCTCTAACTTTGGGATATTTTTGTCTCCACCACTTCCCACAAACTAACATAACACTCCCACCCTCATTTTTAGATCACTTGTTTTCTGGCTGCTGGAAATTAGCTCCATGAGGTCAAAGAATTTAGTTTTGTTTACTGATGTATCTCCAGTGCCTAGAAGTTTGCCTAGCACTAGCATACATGAAGGTAAATAAATAAATAAATAAATGTGAATGAATGAACATATAAAAGAAATCCAACTTCAGACTTGGTGATTTTGTTTGCTACCCAGCAAAGGCGATGCAACAAGAAGTAGATCTTTTGCTAGAAAATGCATCCTCCCTTTAGGCATTTCCTCTGAATTTAATCATGCCCATCCTGCAAAATGTCAGCTATTACCTTGTCCACTTGACACGTCACAGTTTGGAATTTGGGAGCAGTAGCCAACTCGGATGTTTGGATCAGTGGTAAAACACCAGGGTGACTCAGCCCCATCTGGATTTCGGCAATAATTTTCTCTTAGGTCCCTATTAAGAATAAGCATGTTAATGTAAATTGACTGAGTTTTTACATTGGTGCAGTCAGTCCTATTACATTTCTAGAATTTCAGAATGTATGCACGTTTATAAATAGAGTTCTAAGTTTTTGGACCTATGATAGTTATAACAATTTAGAATTCAGTAGACACAACTGACACTGCCCAATTCACTGATATAAATGCTGTCAGATGTTAGCAGTTTTTTTTTTTTTTCCCTTCCACAGGCATGGAGTTACATACAAACATTACTGCTTCATGAAAGAAAGAAACAGTACCACAGCAATCTTCTAACCATTCTCAATATTTGGACTTGTAATTGGTACCAGTTCAAAAAACTGGCCTCTTACTTGTTATATTTCTTGGCCCATCTATAATGCAGAAAAAACACGTATCTCTCTTCAGAAGAAAGGTTATTAATAGTCATTAACCATTCTCATTTAAAATGGAAGTTCAACCTATTCAAATATTTGCCACAAAAATAGCTATCTTTTCCTTGAATTTCGTATTTCTTTGATTTGTTCAATTTGCTGCATAGATATCTTTTTTTTTTTTTTTTTTTTTTTTGAGACAGAGTGTCACTTTGTTGCCCTGGCTAGAGTGAGTGCCGTGGCGTCAGCCTAGCTCACAGCAACCTCAAACTCCTGGGCTTAAGCGATCCTCCTGCCTCAGCCTCCCGAGTAGCTGGGTCTACAGGCATGCGCCACCATGCCCGGCTAATTTTTTCTATATATATTTTAGTTGGCCAGATCATTTCTTTCTATTTTTAGTAGAGACGGGGTCTCGCTCTTGCTCAGGCTGGTCTCAAACTCCTGACCTCGAGCGATCCACCCGCCTCGGCCTCCCAGAGTGCTAGGATTACAGGCGTGAGCCACTGCGCCCGGCCCTGCAGATATCTTTTAATTACAAAGTAGTTCTTTCTTGATTTAAAGAAGTTAAAATCTTTATAAATATTTCTGTAAAGTTAAGGCCTAATTATATAGTACAGAAAACCTAACTATAGAGTTAAGTTGTCAATGTAGTACTTGTACATGCTTCCTACCAAGAAAAAAAGTCTGTGCTAATATTTTGTGCACATAAAAGGATTTTGTTAGTTTTCTATCTTAATATAAGGTTCATATTAAATAAAATATGGAATTTATAATAAATAAAATATTTGAAATATTCTTTTTAATTTTAAGTTAAGCATGTACTTTCTTTTCATAGATCCTGGCTAATAATTTAACTAAATTGATATGCAATCCTATTGGAAACCACAGTTTTTGTATCACTTAGGTCCAATTAGAAGTACTACAATTTTAGTAGTACCCAGATGGACCACCAGAAACGGAGAAGTTTTTAAGGAAGAAGCTTGCTCTTGGTTAGAAAATCAACAAATAGTCTATCTGGTCAAAGCAGGTCCGGATACAAACTGTTATTTGAGGATATGAGGACATTGATTGCTAAAAGTTAAGGCCATTATATAGTAAATGCTCATTATTATAATCCATATTCAAAGTTTTAGCCTTCTTATAAATTTATTAACTAGAAGAGATGAAAAAATCTTTTTATTTCCTTTAAACCAATTTATACTTACGTTTTAAAATTTTATGGCTGTATAAATATGGGTATTAAATTTTGCACAAATTTGCAATTTTAGATGAATAATTATTCAGCTAAATCATTTTAGATTGTTAATTTAAGGAAAGATAATTAATTAAGTGAAAATCTATGGCTATCAAAAGTCTTAGTTTGGGTCCCTTTTTAAAACCTATATTTAGAAGCACCTCATTAATCTAGATTAAGAAAGAATGAAAGTCAGGGTTTGTCCAGATATTTTCCCTAAGGCATTACCCTTCATATGAAGAAAAAATTGTTCACAATTGCTAAAGTGAATTGATGATTTTATGATTCATGTAGATTCATCACCGAGGCAGGACTGTTCAGTGACAGTGTTTCAAAGACTGTCATTTGTAAGGAGTCTCAGTAATAGGGGAAGTGATGTTTCATAGAATTAGAGACACTTGACCAGCACATCCCCCCAGCCCTCCCCCTGCACCCACTGCTAGATGACAAATAGTAAATAGTCAATCAATATTCTGAGCAAAATGTTGCGTCCAGTTTTAACAGTTTTATAACAAAGCACAAGCTTTGTTTCTTGATATTTATGTTTGGTTATTTTGACCAAATAGCTTAATTAAGAAAAGATGGTTTAAACTCCAATAAGATATAACAATTAAACTTTTGATAACTAAGTTTTAATTGTGAAGCCTGTGAATTAAATTTTTGTAATCATTCTCTTTTTCTTACAGATGAAGTTCTTTGGATAACTGCACATACACAACTTCTTCTTGGGTATTACCAGTCATTAGAAGTTAACAAAAAGTATGAATGACACAGTCACAGACTCCTTTGTCCCTTGTAAGTAATATTTTCTCATTTTCTTTGTTTTCTCTAGTTTGATATTTCTGAGGTGTGAAACGCATGAGTCAGGAATAGTGAATTGCTGTGAAGGAAATGAGGGAAATAAATCCAGAATAACAACTGTATGTTTTGTTATTGTAAAATAATGTAAAAAAAATCTTAGATGAATATTTACTATCTAAACAAATCAATTACCGAATTAGCTAACACACACACACACACACACACACACACACACACACACACACATATCTCCCCTCTCCTCCAGTGGATGGGGCAACTCGTGTTCATAGCTCTCCACCCTGAAATGTTAGGCTGTCTTATTAAAAGCCAATTACATAAAGCCAATATATGTTATTTATAGGTGCTATTTCAGCAAAGCCACTATGAATGACACGTGTGTTATAAATTTCAAAAGCGATTATTTTATGTTCCTCATAACAAGGTGGACAATTTAAAAACACATGGCATTGTGGCTCTGTCTGTCCAACAAACAATGAAAAAAAGCAACCATAGAGAATGCACAAAACAACTATATAACTGATAATCAAGGACATGATTCATCCAAACAATTGTTTTGCATCCTCATTTTTCTTTTTTTTTTTTTTTGGCACCCAGTAAGGTAGGATATATCCCCATTTTTCAAAGTGAATCCAGAAACAATGAAAACATTCATTTAAACTTTTAAAAATAATTTTGTTCATAGATCTTTAAGGCTAAAAACCCATCAGTGTAAAAAATTTTTTGTTTGGTATTGTGGGGGTTCTTTTGGGGTTTTTTTGGTTTGTTTGTTTGTTTGTTTGCTTTGAGACAGAGTCTCATTTTGATGCCCAGCCTGGAGTGCAGTGGCATGATCACAGCTCACTGCAACCTCCAACTCCCAGACTCAACCAATCCTCCTGCCTCCCAAGTAGAAAGGACCACAGGTGCGTGCTACACACCTGGCTAATTTTTTTTATTTTTTGCAGAGACGAGTGTCTCACTGTGTTGCCCAGGCTAGTCTTGAACTCGTGGTCTCAAACGATACTCCCACCCTGGCCTCCTAAAGTATTGGTATTACAGGGTGAGCCACTGCACCTGGCCCGGTTTAAAATGTTAACTGAAATCAAGGTGGGCCTCTTATAAGAGGAAAAAATATGTAATTTCTCCTAAAGCTAATAAGAAAAATTAAAAAGGGACTAGTTTGAAACAAGCCTGGTTATCATTACTATTAATTGATTTATTAAATAGACCTGTAAGAGCAAAGCTGTGATCAGAAACAACTTAGGGATGTGTTTCTCAAAGCACAGTGAATCAACCCTCTGGATCAGAATCGCCTAGAGTATTTATTAAAATGCATTTTTAAGGGCCAAATCCCAAAACTAAGGAATCAATATCTCTGAGTGGAGTAATAAATTGCCGTGTAAATCCTGATTGTCATTGGGCACAATAAAGTTTGAAAATGGCTAACACAGAAATTAGTAAAAGGTAATCACTTTACCTCATTTCCCCCAAGATCTGCTGAAATTTATAACATTTGCCTACTTTACTCACTTGCACTTGAAATTTTCAGGAGTTATGTCATGCTGGTGAGGATACTGAGAATCCCAACGTTGACATGGGATTCCATTCCAAATAGTATTGATGGTGCCCCTGTAACCTTCTCCTTGACCTTGAATGCATTCAGTTGTTTCCGTAGGGACATCAGTATCATTTACAGGACTGTAAGCTGCTGGTAAAAAGAAATATAAACTTAAACAAAATCTTTGAACATGTCATTTACCTTTTAGAGTTCATTGGCATTTGTATTAGAAGGATTTTTATGTCAGTTATAAGTTTTATAATAATTGAGTGGAGTAAGAAATTTATTTAACCTAACATGGTTATTATCTCCATTCCAATTTTCCTTTCATTTAAACCCTAAATTAGTTCTTTCTTGAAAAGTTCTTTAAAGGCATTTTACTTCCACGTAATGCTGAATTTATAGTGTTTCTGAAATGACTATACAATTATCCCTAAAATCAAGTAGCTTAAATACATACAAAAGAGGTAGTGAAATTAACCCTGATTTTCCTCCAATATGAGGAAATATGTATAAATATATTCTAAGCTGATATGTTAAATGTCTTTTTAATTACTTTGTTGAAAATAAGCAACAAATCAGTTGTTCCTAAGATCTATTTCATGCTTTTTTCCCTAGTCCAGCTTCAATGCTTATCACAATTCATGAAGATCATGAAACCCTCAGTAACTAAGTTTAAAAAAAGCATAAAATTAAATTTTTAGCACAACTTGTACTCTCTCTTTTTGTGTTTAATGTTTACTGACTTAATCAAAATATAACTCAAAACATTCTGGAGCAACTAAAAAATATCTTCTCAAAACGTACATGAAAATGTTTATGCTTCGGTAGAGTAACATCAGTGTAAAATCCTCAATTACTTGTACAGTCTAAATGGTCATCCAGGATGCCTCTGGATGAAACTCAAGTTGACACCCTGTAGGACTCTTTGAGATTTGAATAAATTTCTTTGATTTATTCCATCAAGGGGATAAATCATTTTGTACCATGTCTACAAAGGAGAGGCCAAAATTAGAGTTGCCTTTCAAGACTAGGGATGCCTGTGAAAGTTTTCTATGTTTGATAGTATAAATTTTTTTAAATGGCTCTAAATTTTACTTAAATTTGTTTCTCTCATACAAATAATTACAACCTTATGTGGCTGAATGCTTTATTTTACTGCATTCCATGAACTAAGCTTAGGCAAACTAAGTTCAGCCTATGTTTACAGCTATTTCATAAAGCTTTGTGAAAAAAAGGGGGACGAATACATTAATGACCATCCCAATCACTGGAATATCCTGTACACACAGATTTCCACTAAATTCCTGTTAATAACTTCATTTCAGCTCATTTAAAAATGTGTTTAAATTTCTTGTATGTCTATTTTAGAAAATAGACATATGGCTCAGGAATATCCTAATTAAAAAGAAATTCAAAGAAGTTGAAAATATCTAGGGATTGGCCCATAAAGTGGTAGTTGAGAGCTCACAGCCTAGAGAATTAATATATTGATATTGGTGATATATATACATTTGGAAAGAACAAAATATATTGGACTTTTGGAAATGACTTGTGGTTACCCACATCATTCATGATTATAATTTTATTAATACCTAAAGGCCTTTAGATGAAATCCAAAATAAGATGGATTTCATAGATTCTAAGGGACTATATTTCATCAAAATAAATGCCACTAAGCTACTCTATTTCTGATGATTTGAGTTAACTGTTAAATGATTTGAGGAGACTGAATGTGTAGAGGAAATCTTCCAAAGTGATGACTCTAAAGCAGGTAAAAGGTCAAGCTTGTACTGATATATTTCATATCTAGTTATCAAACTATAGTGGAAAAGAAGGCAAAAATGAATGTCCTCAGGAATCCATCAATTCATTAGCTTCACATGTTAAGAGAAAAGTTTTGATTCCCCCACCTCTTGGGCACAAGCTCTTGTGCAGCAAACGTGTGACCTCAGTCAGGACTCAGTCCTGACAACAGAAGGGAGTTCAGAGTTCGGGCAGCCCATACAAACATTCTTCCACTAGTCTCATATACTTCATTGTCTGCCTCCAGTACCTCAACTCTATTGCTCTCCTACTTAACTAAATGTGGGTTTTTGGTTTTTTGTTTTTTTTTTATGCTTTACTACAGAACCGTTCTTCTCAAGCACTGCTCTGGTACTGAGCACATGAAATCCACAGATTGAGTCTGGATGAGTCCAGAAGTCATCAGGACTGTCTTTTGCTAGATAGGGGCCCATCACATCTCACTGAGAAACTAGTTCAAGGCTGAGCCCATCTGAGCTCATCTGAGCTCATCTGAGCCCCTACTAGTGTCTGCTCCTTGGACTCTAGTATGATTTGCCAGACACAAATCGAAACCATTTTTAAAAGGAATATAATATTCAGACATGATTAAAGATTTGGCCATTATTTGATGCAATTTCTAAATAGTGGAAGCAACTTCAGAAGGCTGTTTCCTCTCTATGGGAAGGTAGTCTCATGTCGTAAAGGTAAGCTTCTGCGGGAATGACAGAGTGAAACAGTCTGTCTATTGTGTCAATGTAAGATTAAATATCAAGTATCATTTCTAGAGCATGTTATTAGACAAGGGGGACTGGAATTTCAAAGTAATTTTTTCATAAATAACTTTTTAAAGTTATGTTCTTGTAGAACTGACTTATGGTAGTTAAAATTTGAAGTAACACATAGAGCCTTAAATTCAAAAACAAATGGAAATTCACTTTATAAAAAGGAAGATTATTAAGGGACACAAGATCATTATAAAATCAATATCTGGAAGATGCAATAAGTAACTGTGAGAAACCACATGATTATAGGGAAATATTAAGAGGAATGATAAAATGTAAATACTCATAAAGGATAAATAGTTTCCTAATTTAAGTGCAAAATTTGAATTTTAGGAGTATCTATGAAAAGGAAGCTCTATATTACAAAAACCCTAACAAAGAAAAGACCACTTGTATAAAAATATTGAGGAAAATATTTCACTGCTGACTTATCCACTAAAACTTCAGTGTCAAGTTCAGAGGCCTGTATTGTTAGTGTTCATTCTATACCTCAACTGTAGAGGTTTCCAACCAGATTTAATTTAAAATTCTTTCACTTTTAAAAATAGCTATAAAAAAGCATAAAATCTCATCATTTGAAACATTATGTTAAATATTTTTTCTAAACCTTCATTAGGATATTTTAAAGCCCTTATTATCTTAAAGAGTCACTAAATATTCACTAAAAAAAACCCAAAGTATGTTAAAATGGTAAAATAAAAATGAAAATTTTGTATTTGGATTGAATAATTTGAGTATTTAATAGATTCTACTTTGGAGGTAGAATCTTTGGGTAGAATTTGGGTAGAATCTTACCCAAAGGTAAAACCTTTGGGAATTTCCAAAATTACAGAATATAAAGAATTGACTGAAAATTAATAAAAATACAATATTCTACCAAATAAATCTAATTTTTAATTAGGCTTTATCAAGATGTAAAGAATCTAAATAATAGCATTATTGTTGTTTGTCTTTTATTTTAATAAGTATCCATAAGTTTAAAATATATAACCTTAAATAACGTGACAGTTTTACTTTTTGTTGTGTTTTAATTCATTGAAAATACTTTCCATGATTTTAACTACAGACTAGCAGCATCCAGCTAACATTTTTCTTTAACTCCAACGTACTCTCTAAAGTTAGTGCATTGTATTTATCCCCTTTGACATTCAGCTGCTAGAAGTGACCTCATAAATAAAAGCTACATAATTCTCGTGGCAATGTATAGAATGAATAATATAGGTGAATAAAGATATATTAGCACAAAAAGGTAACTAAATAGTTTTCACCAATAAATAAGAGTTATTATGAGACTCCATGAAGATGTTTAATAAATATTATCTGATGAGGAACATGATGAATGATTTTTCCATAGACCATTTAACTGTGATATAAATGTTTGATCTTTGCTGTTCACAGTTACTATTCAAACAAAATGAATTATTGCTGAATGGCAGTAAAATAAACCCCTTCTGCTGCCCTTCTATATAAATATCAAAACTGGGTGCACAAACAAAACAAATGTTTCATGACAATTGCTTTGGGAAGAGCTATTAAATGTTGGGAAAGCCATTCCTTTGTACTTAATACTTTAACATGGAACCTGAATAAGGGAAGGTTTCTGAGAGTCTCCAGTGGTTAAACTAAGTGTCAAAGAAGTACAGAAACATCCCCAAACATTGGCTGAAGCTGATCAAGTTTAGACAAAGCAACAGATTTTTAAAAAACAGCATCCCCATGTACACAAATATTTTTGCAAGTATGTCTACCAAGTTCATACTGAAAATACCAGAAACTCTCTTCTGAGAGTTCCTTACAAATAAAACATTTTGCCTAGGGCATCAGTCGTGGCCACCCTTTGGAAGCAGATGCAAAGATATTTATAAAATCCTCTGTGGTCTATGAGTGAAGGAATGTTTGCCTTTGATGACTGACACAAAGTTTCTGTTTGGGAATGCTCTAAGGAAAACAACATTTGCTATTGAAATTTTTCACTGTTTTATTAGACATGATCAAATGCAATGGGTGCCTTTTGGAACATTAATTTCACTTTGCTGGTATGGATGTGCTGTGATCTGATTGCTATAATACTTGGAAGGGAGTTTTATGATTTGAATAGAGAGAAAGAGCATTAACTGTTTTTTAATTCTTGGGACAAGTATCCTCCCTTTTAACAGAAAGAGACCAGTAGAACAAGATCGCTAATAAAAAATCTGATCAATTTTCTCTGTGAAGGACTGGCCAAAGCTTTGCTTCTAGGCTATATGACCCTGATGGAGGTCTGTGAATGGCAGCTGGAGAGTAGAAACACACAAGTATATTTTATATATATATATATATATATACACACACACACATACACACACACACATACATTATAAAGAGCCACACCCAAGGCTCTGTAAGCTTTATATGAAAGATGAGTAAATCTTTACATTTAAAGTTACTCATTCCAGAACAAAATCCAGATTTTCCAGTAGAGATAGGCTATCGCTATTCTTTTTCCTATAGCTAAGAACAATTTGCCTCACAGGCCAGTGGACAAGTACCTGCTTATCTTTTGGAATAGTTCAACCCAACCCACTGCTGCTTATTCCCAGCTACTGAAGAGCAACTGAAACATAGGATTTACACTATGATGGTCCCTGGAGACTGAGAACAGTGTGTAAAGTCACTCTCCCATCAACAGTCCTTGTGCTCTTGGGCCACAAAGGGCAGGATCTGGCTCATTGTAAATTTAGAGCTCCATGTTTTAAAATTGACATGGGAAAGTACTAAAGACCTCCAAAGTACAAACCTCAAATTGCTTGCACGTTTGCTTTCCATGTGAAGCCAGGATTCATATCTGAAACTTTCCCCTGGACTTTATCCAAGCCTTTTCTGGTACAAAATGCTCAGGAGACAAGACTTTCATGAAAGGTCTTCAATTCTATAGTCTTATTCCTTAGAAGATGACTTGGAAAAGACCTCCAAGCACAAAATTTTTCCCTCGAGAATGGATATTGATAGCATCATTTTTTCCTGACTCAGAATACAAGATTTTCATTTCTATGAATCTCTATTCTGGCCTTGGATAAATTAATAAAATTCAGTGAAACAATTAGCTTTCTTTAAGAAAGAAATTTCTTAAAATTATTTTCCAACATACAGACACACTGAATTTTAAAAGATGACAACATTCTTTTAAAAAAATGCCAATGTTCATTGGTTACTAAGAGGAAGGAGCTTTTGTATTTGTTACCAATGGCAACATACCTACATTAGTCTGCTGATGCTGCCATAACACAACATCACAGACTTGGTGGTTTAAACAACCGTAATTTATTTTCTCACAGTTCTAGAGGGTGGGAAGTTTAAGACCAAAGAGTCAGCCAATTGGGTTCCTAAGGAAGGCTCTTTTCCTGGCTTACAGACAGCTGCCCTCTTGCCATGTCCTCACATGATGAGACAGAGATCTCTTTTCCTTACTCTTCTTATAAAGCCATCAACCCTACCAGATTAGGTCCCACCCATATAAATTTATTTAACATTAATTACCTCTTAACAATTCCTAAATACAAATATACTCACATTGGGGATTAGAGTTTCAATATATGAATTTGGTGGGGGAGGACACAATTCAGTCCATAGCAATATCTTGAATAGAAACCTTAGGTATCAAAGATCTACCTAGGTCTCACTTATAATATGGCTCCAGACACTTAGGTACAGTAGTTCCTCCTTAGTCAAGGTCTTGATTTCTCCCATTTCAGTTACTCGTGGTCAACCATGGTCCAGAAAAATTAAATGGAAACTTCCAGAAATCAACAATTCATAAGTTTAAAATTGCACATCCCACTTCATTTTACTTGGAATCATCCTTTTGCTCAGCATGTTCATGTTGTCTAAGCCACCTGCCTGTTAGTCACTTAGTAGTCATCTTAAATATCAGATCAACTCTCAGGGTATCTCAGTGCTTGTGTTCATGTCACCTTTTATTTTACTTAATAATGGCCCCAAAACACAAGAATAGTGATACTGGCATGTTGTTATAATTGTTCTATTTTAATACTGTTGTTATTAATCTCTTACTCTGCCTAATTTATAAATTGAACTTTACCATAGGTGTGTGAAAAAACATAGCATCTATAGGGTTAGGTACTATCCGCAGTTTCTGGCATCCACTGTGGGTGTTGGAACATATCCCCAGCAAATAAGGGGGCAGTACTGTATACAGATACCTAAAAGCAAGAAGAAAAAGGAAGAGGAGGAGAAAAATAGAAGAAAAATAAGACAAAGTCTCTCTCTTTGGGTGGTAAAAGAAAAGCCATCAAGACAACCAGCAACTAATGGACGTAACTAACCCTGGAAAGGATAAAACTTGAGGTGATGGGAAGAAGGCATAAAGCAAATCTTCTTAGTAACGTCTGAAAAAAGCCAGGTTTTTATACAAAAATCAAGAAACATAGAAGAAATATGAGGAGGTACAAAAATAAAAATGAAAAACTATCACTTACTAGAAAAGTAACATTCATTCTTTCAACAAATATATGTTGACCTCCTGTGATGTGCAAGCCAATGTGTTAAGCATAAGGGGATAGAAACTGGCATGGTCATTGCTCTATTGAGGCTTATAAATTTTGATAGAGAAAGCTATTACCCCCCAAAATTCCAAAATAAGTGTAAAACCAAGACTCTTAGAAGTACAGAGGAGAGGTTTATGGTGCTATGAATATACACCAAGGCTGCAGTCCCCAACCCATGGGCAGACCAGTACCCGTCCGTGGCCTGGTAGGAACCGGGCTGCACAGCAGGAGGTGAGCGGCGGGTGAGTGAGCAAAGCTTCATCTGTATTTACGGCTGCTCCCCATCGCATGCATCACCACATAATTTCTGCCTCCTATCAGATCAGTTGCGGCATTAGATTCTCATAGGAGCCTGAGCCCTACTGTAAACTGTGCACGTGAGGGATCTAGGTTGCATGCACCTTATGAGAATTTAATGCCTGATGATCTGACGTGGAGCTAAGGCAGTGATGCTAGCGCCAGGGAGAGGCTGCAAATACAGGTTATCATTAGCAGAGAGAGGTTTGATTGCACAATAAATTGTGTTTGAATCATCCCGAAACCATCCTCCCCATCCCCAGTCCCTGGAACAAGTGTCTTCCATGAAACTGGTCTCTGGTGCCAAAAAGGTTGGGGACCACTTTATTAAGGGATATAAAATGGATTTGACCAAGTCAGGGAGATCAAATGAAGAACTGGTAAGTGATGAAAAGATAACTGAGTTGAAATTTGAACAACGAATAGCTGTCAACTAGCTGAGGAAGGAAGAGAAAATTTTTCAAGGCAGAAGGGATGGCAGGAGGGGAGGAACTATAATAAGAACATGGAAAATATAAAGCATAGGAAGAAAATCCTTGTGGCTAGAACAGAGAGCAAGAGAGCATGGAGAGACATGGGGTGGTATATGAGGTGATATGTGAGGTTAGAGACATAGGGTAGGAGGTAAAAGACAGTTTTGTTTTGTCTTTATCCTAAGATGAAAGGAAATCATGAAAGGGTTTTTAATCGATGGGCATGTGTGTGTGTAGTATGTGTATGGTGTTCTAAGGATGAGGAATGATATATTAATTATCAGAGTTTTGAAAGCATTCTGTTTGCAGTGTGGAGAAAAAATTGGAGGGGAAAAATAATGGATACAGATACAACATAGATGATCATTCACAATGAAAAATAATAATCTCTTGGATAAGGGAGACAGTGATGGAGTGAAATGGCCATATCTGAGAGGCACATAGAAGATAAAATTGATAGGATGTGGTGATAGATGAATGTGAGGAGAGAAGGAGAGGGTCATTTCTAGGATTATTCTATGCATTTGCATTTTTACCTGAGCAAATGGTTGTACCACTCATGCAAAAGAGAGTCTAAAAAGAAGAATAGACCTTTCCCCTACAGGAATAATGAAGAAAATCAGGGAAAAAAAGATAAATAAGAGAATTGCTGGTGGTGAGAGCATGAGGACAATTGGAGCAGCCAGCAGGTACACCCTAGTTAGTGATTCTAAGGTGACCATATCAGCTTTACATGTTCTGACACATAGCAAAAAGTTGTTCTCAGAAGATTCAGGGAAGGGACATCTGAGGTTCCTAAAATCCTTTCAGGGGTACAGTATATCAAAACTATTTTCTTAATAATGTTAAAACATTTATCCTTTATACAGTGGAGTTTTCAGATACCAAGTAATATGTGATATCCCAAAAGACTAAAGGCAGAAGCAAATATAAGACACTCAATTGTCTTCAATTAAGGTGACATTAACATTTGCAAAATTGCTAAATTTGTACAAAATCTACAATGCTAGTTTTCTCTATTTTTCTAGAAAATATAGATATTTGTTATTAAAAATATATTTATTAACATCTAATAAGTATATCACTATTTTAAATGAATTAATAAATGCTTTTAAATTTCTATTTTAATTTCTAATACAGTAAATATAAATTCATATAACCCACACAGAAAATCTGGGGTTCCCAATAATGTGAAAGAGTATAAAGGTGTCTTCAGACCACGAAGATTGTGAACTGATTTAAATAACCAGGAAGTTGTCTAAGAGGTCAGTCAGAAGAGAGCTTTTAAATTGCCAGAGACTTATTGAAATTTACTTCAGAAAAATAACAATTAGTTCCAACAAATATTATTTCTTTCTGAAAATCAGTGAACTAATATATAGAACAAACTATTATGCCAAATATGAAGTTATTAGAAGGGAAAACCATAAGAAAATCAGTACTTCATTCAGGCATTATACGGGACTTCCAATCTTGTTATATATTTGCAAAGTCTTAAAATTCCATATGCCTGGAACTCTATTAAAAGTTGTATAGCCAGAGTATTTATGTGTTGATGACATCTGGATAGATATCCTGTCCTGAGGAATATAGTCTGAAGGAAGACTAAGGCAGCCTGTCCCAGAATACCCCCGACACACATATGTCAGACAATGAGCAACATTCATCCTTCACTTTCAGTGATATCTCGATTATAAGACAGAGCTTGGAAGCAAAGGGACAAGAACAAATTTGTAGTTCATTCAACTTTCGAACAAATATAAGGAACTGAGAGCAGTATTCAAACTTTGACTCTGAAAGGTGTAAATATCCAATATCAAGGCAGTGTCATCTTTTGCTTTACTGGTTTATGTGAAAGCTCCCAAATTTCAATTTTGTTATAGGCTTTGGTGTGTTTTGTTCACTTCTGTATCTCCAGCATCTAGAAAAGTGTTTGAAATAATAGCTGTTCAGTAAATACTTATTGAATAAATGTTGGGAGAAGAGGGACAAACAACTTTCTGTTCTTGATACGTTCACCAGGATTGCCTATGCCCAAGGCTCTTGCTATTCTCGTGACTTTCTTTTTTGTTTTTTTTTTGAGTGCCGTGGCGTCAGCCTAGCTCACAGCAACCTCAAACTCCTCGGCTTCAGCGATCCTCCTGCCTCAGCCTCCCGGGTAGCTGGGACTACAGGCATGCGCCACCATGCCTGGCTAATTTTTTCTCTATATATTTTTAGTTGGCCAGATAATTTCTTTCTATTTTTAGTAGAGACGGGGTCTCGCTCTTGCTCAGGCTGGTCTTGAACTCCTGAGCTCCAGCGATCCGCCCGCCTCGGCCTCCCAGAGTGCTAGGATTACAGGCGTGAGCCACCGCGCCCAGCCTCTCATGACTTTCTATGACTTTCTATGACCTTCTAGAGATGAATGAACTTAGATGTACTGTAAATACAGACACCAAGCCTGTAATGAACTTACTGCTATTTTAAAAGAATTAATAAATGTTTTTAAATTTCTAATACAGTAAATATAGATCCATATAACCCACACAGAAAATATACTCAGAAGTAAACTTGTTATCTTTTTCCTCAAATTAATAGCTCTCTTATATCTGCATCATCTACCTAATAACTTGGGAAATATTTCAGACTTTTTTCTTTCCCTATTTCATCTCTTAGTATACCTAATTTGTCATTATATGCAATGCATCCTACCCTTTTAATATTTTTCACATCCTTCCTCATCTTATTTTTTTCACTGTTTAACTGCCTTAATTTACACCTTCTTTATTTCTTACTGGCCTGTATTTATGTATTTTATATTGAAGAGTCTTTTATTCCTTGCTTCATCATAGTTCTCTGAAAGATTTTTATATTTTAAAATTCCTATGACCATAGGGTTCTAAAAGATAAATGCACACATACGTTAACACACACACTCATACACAGACACACACAGACATATGTATATGTATATATTCTGCATAAAGCTACAATTATTAGTAGTCCATGATAAACAGCATGAATATATGTGTAGTGTATTTTCAAAGATCTCTTTGTTTAGTGTCCAAGGTTTTTAAACCCTGGGGCAATGCCCTCCAGTAAAATTTAGGTGGGATGGGATGTCTGCCTTTGTTTAGTAAAGTCAGAAAGGGCAGTAGTGAATGGGAATGTAGGGGTGTTGAACTGGCCTGACTTCTGAAGAGAACATGCAACTGAGGCCATCTTTCTTTGGGAAACAATTACTATGGAAAAGGGGAGCTGGAACTTGAGCCCCTTAAGCTATCTATGTCAAAGACCCCTACAGGAATCTTTGTGTTCCACTGAATTTCATGGACACTGGTTAGGAAACAACTATTTCTAATCACAAATGAGATAAGATCACTCTCCCTGCTTAATTTGTCAGTGTTTCTCATGGCAGCTGAATGGGCTACTCATGGATCCTACTTGATCTGCCTCATATCAACTTAACGTTTCTCTTCTTCTTTCTATTTTTCTGTTTTTGCCCCATATTAACCTACTTACCATGTCTTGAATACTACACTGCTACTCCTCCATCCATGTCCTTCCACCTTTCCTCACTGGCCTAATCACAGCCATCTTGTAGAATCTAAATAAAGATTATTAATACTAGAGAGAAAACACCTTTTGTAGGTATTAAATAAATGGTGGCAATCATGATTTTCTAATATAATTATTATATAATGAAACAAGAGTTTAAAAAATCCCCCCTCAACTTTCAAGAAATTAAGTGACATAATCACCAATTTATTCTTTTTTCCTACATATTGAAAATCCAGAATGAGTTCAGCTGGTCCAGACTAAGAGATAATCAGAAAGTTGGCCCAAGACTTTAATGTTACAAATAAAAGTGACAATCCATTATCTGTTACAACCAGTGCAAGTAAATATGTGTGTGATCCCCAAGATCTCCACCCGCTGATGTATACACACTGTATAATCCCCTGCCCTTGAGTATGGATGAAACTTTTGAATATGGTGAGAGAGTCACTTGTGATCAGGTTATATGGTACAACAAAGATGTAGAGGTTCTACATATGTAATTAAAGCCCCTAATTATTCACTTTAAATTAATTAAAAGGGAGATTGACCTAGGCAGGACTGACCTAATCAGGTGAGTTGCTTAAAGAGTGTCTAGAGGTCAAAGGCTCAAAGCAGGAGAGATGCTATCCTGTTGGCCTTGAAGAAGTAAAGTGCCATATTGTGGAGAGGATCAGGTATCAGGCAACATCAGGCAGTCTCTAGGAGAGTTATAACCACAGCCTCACAACCACAGGAAGCTGAATTGTGCCAACAACCAGTGAACTTGAAATGTGACATGGAGTTTTAGATGAGATCACAGGTTTGGCAGCCACCTTGATCATGACTTTGTGAGACCCTAAGCAGGGAACCCACCTAAGTCATTCCTGGACTCCTGACACACAGAAACTTTGAGATAACAAATGTGTATTGTTGTAAGCCACTAAGTTTTTGGCAATTTGTTGTGCCACAATAGAAAAGAAATACACAATTAAAACCACCACCAAATTCTTGATTTTGCACTACTGGCTTTATATGTGTAAGCTAAAATATTTGAAAGAATATTCATACAACGTTATCTCCTATGCTATCCAGAATGTCATCTTTATTTTATTCATTTAGCCATATTTATATCTCTATCATATTTTTAAAACTAGAAACCGTCCCTTAACAAAATTTTTTCCAAAATATTCCCCAAACTCAGAAGATTATTTTAATCTGAATGATCTAGATTTCACTCAAAAATTCTACCCTCATTTTGTTAGAAGTAACCACCCTCTATTTAACAAAGCCATAAGAATGCATCATATTTGCATAATTAGCCAATTCTTTTATGGACAGACAAGAAAAAGAAACCTATTTAATAGTTAGAAAAAGTCATATTCATTCTCTTTATCGTCTCTCCCAATCTCTTTAAAAATATTCTAAAGATTGGCTTGGAACTGAAGAGGAGGGCAACACTTGCATTTCTTGGTGTGTGCGTGCCAGTTGAAGCATGAATGTGCAGGTGAGTGTGCATGTGAAAGAGAGAGAGAGAGAGAGAGAGTGCGCGTGTGTATACTGGTCTTATTCCAGAGAAGATTTATAAGAATGCCTAAATCACAAAAATAGAGGGGAAACAGTTGGTTTATTGTGCCTATCTGGTCTACAATGATGGAAAGATTAATAAGATTAAACAAGTCAATGAGTGGAACTAACCCAATCTATACAGAAAAACACTGTCACAGGAGTCATCTTTTATTTTAAAGGACAAAACAGATGATTCAATTTCCTTGGAACATTGTGTTTCACTTTGAGAGGCTTCCAGATTTTGCAGGCATTTCACATATGCCAGGCACATCCCCTTTCTATGGGCTTTATATGAGTTGTCAAAAACATTTATTTTTATTAGCAGGTCAAACTGAAGAAAGATTTACATTGGCAGTACCATAGTCTGGATAATATTGAACTAGATTTGTTCAGAAGAATGTCTCCATTATGCTGCTGTAGGGAAATATGCAAAAATCTATTGATGTTCTCATAATTAAATACGTTACTCTGTGTACTGGTACCTGATCTTATGTAGATCATTTATCTTTACAGATCTCACTATATACACATAACTTTACATTATCAAGCCAATTTATAGCATCACACCTTACTAAATTTATGCAATTCTATTGATTTTAAAGAATTTTAGGAACCTGTTGAAAAAATAAGACCTGTATTTAGAGAAATAAAAACAGTATCCAATATTATTTCGGAGAATAGTGAAAATGTGTGGGTTAGTTATGGGAGAGAAGACCAAGTATGCAGATTTAAAGGGACACCACAAAGCAAATATGAAAAGAAACTTTTTATCATAAATGCAGGAAAGCTTAATAAGAATCAGCAGATGGAAAAGGACTGTAGTAGGCTGAGTACAAGGATAGCCACAGAGGTAGGGATCGGCCACTAGAGATTAAAGACATCTGTGTGAAGCTTGTATTAGACTTATTATTCTTCATTGTGGCCTCTGTCATTCACCAGAAGAGGTTCACAGTCAGTTGATAGTTCATGTTATGTCTCTGGGGAGGAAAGATAGGGAAAAGATACAGGATTGGAAGGTAAGAACCTAAGGTCCTAGCTTTTACTATCTTAATGACTTAGTGATGCTGCACATATTTCCAATTTTTTTTCTCTCTGTATGGATATTTTCATTTTCTTGATAGCATTAGAATGTTTAGGCCTTTATCATAAGTATGAATGTTTCTTGTGGACGTGAGCATTTTCATATTTATCTCTTTCAAAATAATGCCTCTCCAAAAAATTCAAAAGATTGCAAAGGATTATGTAACACATTCTTAAAATATTAAAACCTGTACACATTAAAGCATCGAGTAAAATAGTTGTTAACCTGCCTCACCAATAATCGACTGTTTAGATCCAGCCTGGGAGAGGAAAAGGAAGCAATAAATTTGACCCTAACTTACCACACATTTTAATTGCACAGTACTCCCAGGGGGTGTCAGGGTCAAGAGTATAGCACCATGGCCTCGGCTTGCCATCAGGATTGCGGCAATAATTATCATCAAAGCCCTTGTCGGGATATCTGCAAACCACACCAAGAAAAGTGTCATGTAAATCTGCCTAGAAACACCACGCAGCCCCCAGCTCACAAAATAACTTTCCACTTAAGTTGGATACTACTAGCTGGGAAAAGAGGAGGTTTTCTTACTGCTAATCACTGACTATTGAATCTACTAATTTACATATCCCACTAAGTATGGAGTTTCATAGCCTTTGCTAATAAGTTAGGTCCATTTGGTATCTGCCCACCAGTTGAAGCTCCAAACTGAATCCCTTTCTCATAGAACTCAATTAAGGAGAGATTGTATAAACATGACCTCGTGTAGAATGCTCATTAAGAAAACAGGTCCTCTTCTAGGGCAGGCTTAAAGTTCAAACTGAAAGTTCGATTTCAATAGCTCTGTTACTAATGATAGCTCAATTTTGGAAATAGAGCCTTTCTAGGTCATGCCCTCACCTCCACCAGAGCAAGAAACAAACTCCATCACACCACTTTCTCCACACCCCATCTCCCTTTAAATTAATAGGACCCTGAATTGGTGACTTGATTTTAATTGCTACCATATCCCTTCTGCTCTCACTTAAAAGATAAAACATGCATTTAAAAAATAAATCAGAGTTTTAATTTCATTTAAAAGAACAACTAACAAACAAAAAAATACAGAAAAAGAAGAAAGAAAAACATGTTCCAACCATTTCTAAAGAAAGGTGGGGATGGAGATTCCTTTGTAATTATTTGTATTTTTATTCTTGATAATAAAAACAAAAAAAAATTCTTTCTTTTTCTTTTTTTGACTTAAAAGTGCCATGTGAAATAAATGCACAAAAGTAGACATAATTTTTTTTGTAACTATTTAAGCTAAAAATCTACTCCTGGAGGAAAAGATAGACTTAGATGCCTGAATTCTCCAAATTGGCTGTCCATATTGACAAATTCAAAATACACCAGGATAAAGCAAATGAAGAGTTGTTTGTTGCATGTTTCATTCCCTTTCTATGAGCATTGCCTATGTCATGATGTTACATGTGAGTACCTGAGCCTCTGAAGATGCTTCTCTAGAGGAAATTTGCTTGCATTTAGTAATACTGCCTCCACCCACAGCTCAGACCTGTGTCAAAGTGGTCATTTCTGAATTGGTCTTGTCTTGCCCCCTACCCTCCATCCCACTATGGGGGAGAAAGAGGAAGCTTCTATTAGTGCTTCTACTCTCCATTAACATACGCTTAGTTATGTTCCCTCTGATGGTTCTGTGTTGAGGACCATCCTGATTTTAGGAATTCTTACCCCAATCAGCCAAGCCTAGTTAAAGGCGTAGTAGTGTTTCAAATACCTCATCATAAATCCCTTTGCCCTAAGACTACCTCCTCCAAACATAATGGCTGGCAACTCTGTCTGAAGAATTCTGAGTCAGGGAGTTCTAAATTTTATGTTCATGCTCTATCAGGAAAACATCATTTAAAGAGAAATTCCATGGCAGTGTGTCATGAAGCAAATAACAATTTGTAAAAAGAATCATTGAAACACAATTCAGTAATATTTTACCTTTCGGGCAAGAATTTGTGCCGGTGTGGCGTCTGATGATCCCAACGCTGACAAATCTTGCCTGTTTCTGTATGATCCATGGGGCCTCGATAACTTTCCCCATTGCAGGTCATGCATTCAACTAATAAAATTAAAGTATGCCAAGTTAATTGTTTTCTGACAACAAAATCACAAACACCACTGTTCCATTTAAAGAACAGCACCTGTTTAGCAAACAGATTTTTAGAAAACCCTACCCAACGTTCTAACTTTAAATTAGGGCTGAATGTTCATAAACAGTGGCATAAAATACATGCTACAGACCTTTTCATATAGTTTAAATGTGATTTTTGTGATTGGTGTCATACAGATTTCTAGGGCCAGGATGCTGCCTATATAATTTTTCAATAACTGTCTGAAAGGTACCTAGAAACTGACTAGGTATCTTTAAGATAGATCCTTAGCGATTTTTCGTTTTTGGGTAAAATGCAAGTCTCTTAGTATCTGTATTATCAGCACACTAATGTTCCTCTCTCGACCTGCCCTTCAATCACAGACAAAGAAATTACACAACTTAAATTGAGTTAATGTCATACTTCTATGGTTAATGTCATAATCAGGACCACACAGATTTAGGGTATTGGCTTCTGATAGAAATCTGGTACAATTCAAAGAACATAGATTTTTTTTTAAAAAGGAAATCACAATTCCTTTCTGTTACTGAACACTCATGTTAAATAGTTAAGTTGAATAGGCAGACTTACATTCCTATCTAGCTTAGAAGATGACACGTTATTGAACTCCTTATACCGACTCTTTTTAAAATGTATAAGCTGATCCAATTATGCAGGATCTTACTGATGATTCTGTGAGGTTAACGAATTGCTCTCTTCTGTCTGGCCTCTCATGTCACACTGAAAACTCTGAATCACATCAACTAGCTGAAAATGAGACTTCTCAAACAGACAGGTTGATTTGTAGCACTGCGAGCATCCTGTAGAATAAATCATTGCTTGGCTTTTCTACAAATCCGGCAAACTTCCCCAAACACATCATTTGTATCTTGTGATTACTGATCGTGTAACTTTAGTAGATATCGATGTTTAGTTTTATCCACTGGAATCTAGAATAATGAGTATTTGTAGTAATTTAGGGTATAATATTAGAATCATCACTTTTGAATCTTTGATTCTTATAATCTAATAGGGTGTTAACTATTAACTTTCTGAAACATGTGACCATTTGGCTGGATCCACCTACTTCCTTTGATGAAGTTTAATCCATGAACTAAGAAAAGGGACCAACTCAGCTTCCCCTCGTTGGATACTGAGATTCCCAGGACTGTAGTCAATAAGCACCTGAACTGTAAATGAGAGCATATTGATAAAGGTGCTCAGCTTGGCCAAGGTCATTTCCACATTGAAATGTTAAACATAGGTTATGCATCATCACATTTCAGCTTTCCATTTGAACAGAATATAGGCTTATTTAGTTCCCCTTTTTTAAAAGAACACAAAGTTTGACATCTTCAAAGAAAATGATGTAGCACTTATCATTTTTGTTTGCTTCTCTGTATTGAATGAAAAAGTAGAATAGAATACTATGGTCATACATAAAAGATAAGTACTCACATATACAATTTTTACTCTTATATAGTACTGAAGGATAAGAATATATCTATTATTTCTCCTTCAGAAAATTCAGTTTGTAATAGTATATTCCTTTCTAATGAGAGTGAATAGAATTATTTTCTAGGAAGTTCATAACAATGGGCATTATTATAAAAACTCCCCCCCCCGACTTATAGACGTGTAAGTCTTATTTTTAATAGTTTTACGGAAAAATAGCTATACAAATGAAGCAGATGGCCTTATAAGATGACTACTTTTCAGTATGAGTGTGGTAGATCAATACTTCCTCAAACATTAGTGTGCATAAAAATCACCTGGAGATCTTGTTAGAAAGCAAATTCTGATTTCATGGATCTGGGCTGGGGCATTACTAACAAGCTCCCAGAGGATGTAGATGCTACTGGTACTTGGACCTCACTTTGAGTACAAGTTGTGGATAATGTGGTCTAGTCTAAAAGTTCTACATGTTTGGCAATAATGATTTTTTAAGGATTTGATTTGGACCTTGAAGAATGGGTGAAAGTTCAATAAGGTATAAAGGGACAAAATAACATAAAATGGTACAGAAACATGAATTAGTACATTATATTTATAGTAAAGAGAGAGTGGCTGCAGTTGTGGGCCTAATGAGATAAAAATAAATAAATAAATGATAGCAAGAACAATGTTAAATTTTTGAAAGGAAGGAAAGTTATAGTTGGGGTGGGAATTAAACATGTCTTGTGATAGAAATGAGATGCTAATATATTATAGTTACATATTATTTGACAATTTATTTCATACTTCTAACATATAAGAGATCATTTGATTCTTACAGTGAGGAAAACAAGGCTCACAAAAGTTTTACAGGACTTACCTAAAAACAGAAAATGTCAAACCTGTGTCTGGAACACAGGTCTTCTGACCCAGAGTCAAGAGGTCTTTGCATTTTCCCAAATTGTCTTTTTGATCTACATAGTTTAACATCTTTGCCCCACATTCTAACTGGCCATATTTTACGATAGACTGGTAGCAAAAATTTTAGAAATTTGATATCTCTGCCTTTTTCAACATTTTCCCCATTACCCTCTGCCTTCTTGTTTATTAATACAACAGGAGGTTGCCCTCGTGTTGGATTCTCACCTTTTGGAGCTTGGGCAAAGGAGGCCATGGGAAAGCATCTAGACTGGCCATCTTATCCAAGGTAAGTGGCTGAAAAGCTGGTTGTTTTACCATTGAATCAAACTGTCAAGTTAGTCATAAAAATTACTTCAAGAAAGCTAAATTTTGAACTCATATTCACTTTTCAATCTTCTGGAATTCTCCGAATCTTCTAAATTTTCCTAGCTCAAAGGCAAGCAGTTCAGCTGGATATCAAGTCCACTTCTCAAGGAAGCAGGTAAAAGTCTGAACTATGTAATGGTGTAGGGGGGTGAGAAGTGCCCTTGTGGCTTGGGGCCTTGTAGCCTTGTTGCCAATGCATTATTTAACCATTCTGGCAAGTTCTTCTCTTGAACAAAAGAAAAAAAAGGCAAAATACTGTCCTAGATCACAAAAACAAACAAAGTAATAGTTTCTGTTCATAAGTTCAATATTTTTTCCAAGTATAGTTCTGGACTAAATGATAGTTGAAAACTACACAAACTAAACGTAAATTAGGATTGATTTAACCACATCTTTCTCATCATTATCAACAATCAAACTCAAAAATTGTGTTCCATTTTTCTCGATCTTAAAACCACAAGTGATGTGAGGTTATAGATTAAAACAGATTTTGAAAGTATCTTAATCTATTTTTAATCAGTGTTTATTTTATTCCAGTAAAGGTATTCCTCAGAAAAATCCATGCAGGTGATTACTTCAGCAAAAATGAATATTTAAAATATGAATAGTCTCACAAATCCACATTAGTAATTAAAATTTTTATTTAAATCATTGTTCTTAAAATTCTTTCATCACAGAGTATGAAATTACTCACATCAATTATGTAAGTATTATTTAGGATTTTAAGTATAATGCATTTAAAAATAATGATTATGGCTTAATTAAAATATATTTATTTGAATATTTGACAATCACTGAAATTGACATCTGCTCCAATGACTAATCACTGCTTTATTTTAAGTACCAAGCAAATACTAAAGCAAGAAATTGGATTTTTCATATCTTAACTTTCTATAATTTTTGAATTGAATTAAGCATTAATTGGTAGTATTATTTACATAATTATGTAAGTTTCTTTTTTTAAATTGGCATATTAAATTATATGTATTTATTGTGTACAACATGTTTTGAAGTATATATACATTATACATAACTAAATCTAGCTAATTAACATATGCATTACATCACATATTTATCATTTTTGTGGTGAGAACACTTAATTTCTAGTCTCTTGGCATTTTTTTAAAATACTATATATTGTTATTAACTATAGTTACCACGTTGTATAAGAGGTCTCTTGAACTTATTCCTCCTATCCAACTGTATGTGCTACATGTGATAAAATAGTATTCATTTTGGGGGGAATGATTAATGTATTTGAAAGTTTTAAAGGATAAGAAAATAATATTAATCATTCGATATTAGACATAATTCTTTTATGAGCCAAAATTTTAGACAAATTTCAGGTCATTATTTAGCCAGGAGTTTAATATAGTTAGAGGAATTCCAAAAAATACACACTATTCTATATATATATATGTCTTTTGCAACAGAACAATCCAGAGTTTAACCATAGGTATTTAAATATACAAAATGATCTGATAATTACTACCTCATCCACAGTGATGCAACCTTGATAACTTCACATTTAATAAATTGATATCCATGGATAGAAATGACCTGCCCATTCTATACTTTAAGCATTCTGGATTTTGAGGTTTCTCCCTCGCATGTTTATTTTAGTAGAAATTTACATCATATGTACATTATTTTGTATATTTTATATTATCTATTCTGTCTCTGTTTTTCTCTATTAATGTTTGAACAATGCTTCTTATTTTGGATCTTCTTTATTCAAATCCTGCTAAAACATTGTTCATTTTAGATTAAAAGATCACAGTTCAATTCACACTCTTTAAAATACGTTTAACTTACAGGGTAGATATTTGTTTCCTTCAATCACAGGAGAGTTTTTCTACTATTGTCAGGTCTCTGTTTCCAGAAAAAGCACATCTGCAACCTTTAGTGCCATGGTGACCAATAGCATCGTGTGCCATCAATACCAATGAGCAATGCCATTTTGTAAATGAGATGTGATGATTTCAAATTATTAAAGGATATTAGAGAGTTACATTCTAATAAGGTATGGATAACTGAAAATAGGATTTTTCCCAGTTGCTTCTTTTCTAGCATTTCTAATCTATGTCTCCCATCAGCCCAGATCTATGTAAATATATTTTGTTGAAGGTTCTTCTCATAATCCAGGAGAGGAAAAAATCACATTCTCACAAGGACCAAGCAGGCAATGTAAATGCTAAGCTATTTAAACTGTGACATTACCTGCCTTTGAAAACCCTTTGCCAGGTCAAAAAATAATAATAATAAACAAAACTCGTTACCAGTGATTTTTAACCTCAGAAAACTGTGATAGCGGAGATTCCCCTACAAGTAGGATTTTTTCTTCCATGTGCAAAGTTAAGACAAATATTAATCACAGACTTATTCATACAAAACAGACTTGTTCATAACGTTATCACAGATAAGTTTATTATTTTTAAAAGAAAAGAAAACAATGAAGAAGTTCTAGGGAACAGAATATGATATGGAACGGAAAGTAAGAATTTACAAACAAAGATGAAACTGGCTGTAGCACAAAAAGTCAAGGATTTTAAATTAACCAACAACAAAAAACAAATTCACCTTCTCCGAGACAATAAGCTAACAATGGCCTTTACTTTTCATGAGATAAATATCAACCTAATATTCAGTGAATATTTCCAGAGGAAATATTATTAAAGAAATATTTGGTTAATAACAAACAGCTAAGATATCTTACTATAAAACTTGGACAGCATTCCAATAGTCCCTTCCCCAAATACTTCAAAATCTTAATAAATTTCTAACAGAATTTCATCCATGTTTCACTTAGATTTTTGGAAATTTAGAGTTTCTCATAGAACTGAAAAATCCAGCTATTCAGTAGCCAGATAACTTAGAAAAATGAAACCACAATCACTGCTGAAATGATTACTCTTCCATCTTGTCAGCCATTCAGTTTTCCACTGCAAAAGTAAGGACAGTGCCCTTTTATGCTATGAGAAGAGGTAAAAACACAGACATGGATTTAAGGTGCCTGCCTTCAAGACAGCTTGGGATCCATTGCTTAGATCTCTTTGTTCTAGGCAGCTTTTCACCAAAACATACACGGAGGGAGTTGGGGTAGAGCTTCCAGCATTCCCTCTCTTATACCATATTCTCTTCTGGATCAATATACCCTTGTCGCACCACTTCAAAGCAGTTTTGACAAAATTTCTGTGGAAGCAGGTGCTAGATGAACACAATGAGCATTGCTAATAAAGGACTAAGTTTCATTCTGCTCCTTTCGGGTGCTGTATAGGAGCTCAAGACAGTAGATATATAAACCTACTCTTTTACTCTCCCCAGAGGGATGTCTCAGGCTGTGTTAGAAGTCAAATGGATAATTCACTCCATTATTTTGCAATAATCTGGTGATAATCAGACAGTTTCAAAAACAGTGTGTAAAAATGCTCAAATAATTATCTAGAGTTGCATTTGAATGAACAACATATTTATTGTGATTGATTTGTTTCTATGAACTTTCAATGTGAGTTACAGTTCTACACATAGGGGGAATAGAATGCCCCACATGGCATTCAGATTCATTTACCTTCTGAACACTGAGGAATGTCACAGACTTCGTAGCGTACCTCTGGATTGCTTGTGAAACACCACGGTCCCCCTTCTTCCCCTCGAGGATTTCGACAGTAGTTTTCCTGTAGGTCTTTACCCCGATAGCTCGAAGGCAAAAAGCTAGTTTTAAAATGATAATCATTACAGTATAAGAGCATGCAACTTTATTTTTGGCCTATTAATTTTACTAGTTAGCGGATATGTTTGCCTGAAAGTCAAGAAACGCTTTATTTTATCTCATATGTCTTTCTATATTTTAACTTAAATTCTGTTATTTCCAATGATTTTTAAACTTCTTGAATTTTATTAACATTCATTTAACTGAATTGCCATATTCAACATCACGTTAGAAGGGTTGGCCATCAGATCTGCCAAGAGCCAAACATTCTAGAACATAATTGATGTTTGTAATACAATTTCAAAGCTCCACTCAAGGGTAGTAAGTGATTGAGCACGTCCATTAGGAGAGAACTGAGAAAATGCTGCAATTGACTTTGAAATCTCACTATTCATTACATTCCTTATCCGAGATCATTACTTGTTGTTTATTGCTTTTCTTATGAAGAAAAGCCCTCTTTTTTTCTACACAATTGAGAAACAGATTGATGAAGTAACATGAACAAAGGGTACAGAATCAAATTAAACCTGGACTCAAATTTCAGCACTTTCTCTTACTGTGAAACCCCAGCAAGTAATTTACCTTCTTACATCCTATTGGCTTACCTGTACACCGAGCATAACCATAACCTATACTATCTTATACCTTATATGCTTGTTCTGAGAAGCTCAATGAAATGATGGAATAATTGACACTTAATAACACTGATAACCTGTTATTAAGCACACTCCACTTTGTGGTCTCTACTCTGTCTTAATAAAGAACAGAATTGCTCATTCTCCTCAAAAACTTTGATAATTTTGACTGGGGCTTGGTGCTCCCAGTTTTACTTTATAATAGTAGGCCTTTGGGGGCAGTAACCGTCATACATTACCTTCATTTAAAATTTCTAATGTCCTAGTCATAGTTTTGTTACTAGCATAAAGTATTTCATTGCAATCAGAAAAGCCCAAGCCTTTTTTATTCTTTTATTTTGCTTATGGTATTGGACTCTACATTTTTCTGCTAGACTACACACAAAAGATCCTAATACAGAACATATATCTGTAGGTAATGCTAGTAAACATTTTTTTTTTAAATCTAGTAACATTGTCAATATTCATTTTGGTTTTTGTTAAAAAGTTTTATTTCTACTTTTACTAATCTCTGAGTTCTATATAGTACTTAAATTAGAGTGAAGTCAAAGGATTGTAAGCTTTCAGTAAATACCATTCACATGTATTCCCTACCCAGTGAAACTTCTAATAAAGAAACCATCATTTTTCTTTATGTTGTGACACAAACCAAATACAGACATGCATCAGGTACTGAGCAACATTTTGCAATGAAATTCTCTCATTTTGACTTGAATGTACACCTGAGTTAAGTCCTCAAAAAATACAGATTATTGGTCAAAAAGAAATAGTCTATTCTAAGAGGCTTACTACTAACTAAACATTTTGAAGGAACCAATTAAACATTGTAAATATTAATGCAATTCCTAAGTGTCTTTAGATAGAGTATATCCTTACTTCAGTAGCATTTTAAATGTTGGGAAACAAAAATAAGACAACAGGCCATATGACTGACAAAAACTATAATGCAATTAAAGCTCATCATATTAATAATTTCACAGTTCCAAACAGTGATTTTAAAAAAGGTCATTTGTTTTTTGTCTTAGTTTTAGCCCTATGATTAGAGAATATTTTAGTGTATCTTTTGTTTGTAGTATTGCTTGAAATTTATTCTCTTTCATTTTTTCACCTCTTAAATTTTTATAGTAAATTCATATGAAAATACTCATTTTTCTGTCAGAATCAAAAATGACTTTTTCTTTACATATTTTTACAAAATAATGCACTAATCAAATTTATTTAAGAAAATTCTACTGTAACTATTTTATGAAAAAGCTTAGCATAGTAGAGTGGTAAGAAGTTATTGTTAATCATAAAATCTACATTGCTGTCATATATATATCACCCGACTAGTATGTGGTGTTAGCCATTAGACAATTTATTTATTTTCTGGGTTTTAATTCCTTCACTTATAAGATGAATGGAGTGAACTAGATTATTATACTTTCCCTTTTTTGGCGTCATTTTATATATTAAAATTCGTTAAGAAATCTAGTGGGTTTAGCATATGTTCAACACACGTATATTCAATATCTACAATTATAGAGAGAATTTTCATCCCATACACACACACACACACTCAGAAATACACACACATAAATACACGTGTACCTTTCCAATGTATTTGTAAAGCCAAAAAGAAGCTGTGAAGAAGTAGTAAATGAATTGATCAATCATTTAGTAGGAAAAATATATGCAAAAAGGAAGAGAGCTAAAGTAGAAATCAAAACTAGATAAAACTAAAAGATGAATAAACTTTCCCCACTGGAGTTAATAAAATCAAAAGGAAGAGAAAAGAGAGACTTCTTTCCACAATTCTGAATCAAACCATATCAAATTCCCCTCTAGGACGTGGAGGTTAAAGAGCAGTCTGGGTCATCTTTTTTCTTCATTCCTGGGTGTATTTTACCTTTTACCTAAATTAACTGGTTTTCTTTTGTGTCCCAAGGTGTTTAGCCTGCTTTGCTCTAGCATCCCATACATGGCCAAGGGATGAAGCTTAGCCCTGCTCTTCCACTTATATTCATTTATTCAACAAATGTTTATGAGAACCTCTTACACACAAGGCTTGTGCCAGTCAGTAGGCACTGTAATAAGCTTTTATTCACAAAGGTACTAAATTTTTGGTCCTCTGTCCTTGATGTTAGCCAGGCTTTAAGAGAGATAAGTAAAGAAATACTTAAGATTAGGTTATATCCACATATACTTTGAAATATAAAGTAGGTCTTCTGTGTGCTAGCCTCCCTCTCTTTTCTTTTAATATTAACTGTGTTTGTAGGAAACTTGATCTATTTCATCATCTGATTCATTAATGAATGCTGTGTGGCCAATGAAAGATACAGATGTAGATATCAGGTCACCTGATTTTCTGGTTAAAGTTCTCTACTAATTTCATCATCCATCATCATCTTCCTATTAAGCCACTTGTAAAATATTTCAATTTAGGGAGTCAACAATAAATCATTTCTCCTGACAAAAACATATTTCTTTCTCCATTTCCCATAAAATTAATCTTTAGTCAACACAACTTAAAAGTGCTGTCATGCAGATATTCCAATAAGTTATTAATTGAGGAAAATTAAGTGTTACTTCCACCACATACAAAAAAGGATTTGATTAATATAAAAGATCCTCTCAGCCATAAACATCTGTATTACAAGGAAGTGTTCGTTGGTAAAATAGCTGATCAGACTGGGAAACCAGTTCCCAGGGAGATCTATTTCGTTTACTCCTTTTGCAGAGAATCACAATCATAGAGAATTTGGGTTGAAATAAGACCTCTACTAGGTCAGTTCAATGCACCCTCCTGAACTGGTAGGATTGATTTCAAATGCTATTCCTTTGTTCATGAAAAACTTAGAGCCATTTATTTAAATAAAATGTTTTCTTCTCTGTGCAAGGAGTGACACCATGAAAACTCTTAAGTAAGGACATATCATTTGTTTTTGTAATATAAGGATAATACTATGTTTAGAGGTGTTCCTACATAATTGTAACTAATTTGTGAAAATTGTTGTTTTCTATTATTGAACTACCATAGAGCTGATCAGCTTGGACACTTACTAAGCTGGTGTTAATTAGGCCAAAATCACCAGTTTGATCACAGTGTAAAGCAACTAACTCTTTTTCTTTATATGTTGGCCAATTAACTCATGTCTGTTTACTAAAGTAAAATTATGTGGCAAAATCATGCCTCAAAATGGAATAGAATAAAAAGTGGATTCATCAAGGCAAAGTCATCACCACTATTGCATAAACAAGTCACACAACACACGTCCTACTGACAGGCCAAGTGTTTCATGCCCTGGGTTCATAAAAACACAGGTTATAGAGTGATAGTGGCTGCACTTACAATCTGGCCATGCCACTTACTAGTTGTGCATGACCCTGAATGTGTACTAAAGTTCTCTGTGTTTCAGTTTCACCCTGTATGTAAAATAGAACTAATAAAACTACCCAGTGTGTGGATCTTGTGAGGATGAAATGAGATAAACCAGGTAAATTGCTCAGCAAGGTACTTGGCACATGGGAAACTAAATCTTCCAATGCATTTTACTAACCAGAGGAGAGCTACATTAAACTTGTTGCTGTTCCTGTTGAAAGCATTTGTGAAATAAGTCTTGAAAACTGTGGCTATAATTAGGTCTCTAGTACTGCAGTCCCCAACCCCAGGAGCAGAGGACGGGTACCAGTCTGGGATCCAGCCTCGGACCTCCTCCGCCCACTGCCCCCCAAACCACCCCCATGGTGGAAAAAATTGTCTTCCATGAAACTTAGTAAGGGAGGGGCGCACAACAGGAGGTGGGGGGCAGCGAGCCAGCGAAGCCTCATCTGTATTTACAGCCGCTCCCTATTACGATTTCATCACCGCCTGAGCTTTGCTCCCCTCCCCCCACCCACCCTTTCGTGAAAAGAGTGTCATCCATGAAACCCATCCCTGGTGCCAAGAAGGTTGGGGACCGACACTCTAGTAGGTATTAAATATCTATGTTTTTCATCCATGATGACTAACACTCCCAGTCTCATAAGCTTATGGATACTATGTTTACTCATCTTTAAATAGTATCCATCTGTTATAATGAGCACAATTGCCCTGTTCAGCGTAGACATTTAATTTCCAAGGAATGAGAAGTTTTCTCTAGTCTTTAGGCAGTAGGTGAAATGGGAAAGCTGGTCGGTCTGAGGCGTGAGCGTTTAGCAGTGGTTGTCAACATTGGCTGCACTTTGGAATCATCTGGGGACCTTAAAAAAATAATAGTACTTCATTCCCCCCAGACATTCTGATTTAATTGGTCTGTGTTGCCACCTGGTTGGTGGGCTTTTTCAAGGACTCAGAACAGGTGATTCTGATGTGCAGCCAAGGTTGAGATCCACCGAGGTTAAAGATCACCCAGCCCCTCAGTAAGCTAAGAATCTGTCTATGTCTGATTTTTCACAATCACCGTCTCTAGCTGCATACTGCTGCGCTTTCTCAAAGCCAAAAGAAAAAGGAATAAAAATATTTTTAAAAACAAAGTTTACATTATTTCTTCACAAACATCAAGATCTACAAATTGAAGCACTGAGGTAAGAGAATGTTAGGCCACATTTTACTGATAAATTTATTAGTCTTTTCCTAAAATATCAGTCATGAATTCACATAAGCCTTGGCCTAACACAATTCAGCAAAGTTGGGTGAGTTATTATAGAACTGTAGTAGTATTCTGAAGGACTAATGTGAGGCTGTTGACACATATAAAAGAAAGGCTCCATCCTCTTTTCTTCATACTGTTCTTACCTGTGTTCGTGTGGTATCATGGAATTCCAGGGCTGGCATTTGATGCCGCTCTTAGTGATAGATACAGTTCCCTTGTAGCTGCCTCCTTTACCAATGATGCAGTTCCTAATGTAGTCTATTGAAGAAAGCAGAGAAAAATACTGTAACGATGCAAAACATATGCTGCATTTATTGAAGAGAAAAAATAAAATAAAATTCCATTCAAACCTGTAAGTAATTAACTCTTATAAACAATTTCAAATAATATTGAAATTTCTTGCCTAAAGCTTCCACTAGTATTTTCAAAATAACACATTTCAGGATAATCTAAAACAAACAGACTATTAAGAAGTTTTAATTTTGTGAGTATATGCATGGATCACTACAGATATTAGTCTCTGTACTTAACACGGATTAGTCTACATACTCAACTGGCCAGGCACTTGTGACTTGCTCAAGTATATAGAACATGTTAGGAAAATAGTAAAAAATAAATAAATAAATAATAAGTAGCTGGGCACATTGGCTCATGCCTATAATCCTAGTCTTTTGGGAGCCCAAGGCAGGAGGATCACTTGAGGTCAAGAGTTCTAGACCACCCTGAGCAACACAGCCAGACCCTATCTCTACAAAAATTAGAAAAATTAGCTCAGTGTGGTGGTGCATGTTCATAGTCCCAGCTACTTGGGAGGCTGAGGTAGGAGGATTGCTTGAACCTAGGAGTTTGAGGTTGTAGTAAGCTATGATGACACCACTGCCCTCCAGCATGGGTGACAGAGTGAGACTCTGTCTCACAAAAAAAAAAAAAAAAGAAAGAAAGAAAAATTAGGTGAGTTTTTAAAAACCTGTATTGAATTCAGAAAGTTAAGATAATAACATTAACTAATTCTAGTAAAATTGTATGGATTTTGTGTACATATGTGCACGTATAAACTAATTACAGCAGGTTATTATTTGCCATATTTTTGCTAACATTTCAGCTGCTAAGTTATAGGACAACCAAATTATAACAAGATACATATTCCTATCAAATAATATAGTGCATGCATCTGTTAGCAAGCTGGAAAAAAGATTAAATAAAAATGGTTTTACACTAGATCATGAATTATGTTTATAATTTGTAGAATTATTGAGTTACATAGAGATTATCTTATTTTCTACCATGAATTTATTTTTAATTTCATTTAAACATTTACCCTATTAACATGAAAACATCTTTATATAGTACCAACTACTGTATCCAAATTTAATAGGATACAGTATGATTTCTTTAAAAAATTAAGATTGAAATAAATGAAATGTTATTTTCATAAGTGTAATTCATAATTATTATTTTGTGATGAGATACTTGGTTTATAAAATTAATATTTATTTAACATTCTTTGGTTATTTCATGTTATTCTGCTTTTGAACAAAGTACATATCTTGTGAATATAATATCAGAGTGCCAGAATAGAGAAATTAACAATATGGTATCAATTTCTTTTTTAAAGACTTTTTTCAAGTATATGATTAAATATAGATCCAATGCATTTTTGTATAATCTACACATTTTGTTATTTACAGTATTTATCACTATAATTAGATTAGGTATCCAACATTGTTAAAATATAAAATACTATGGTAAATTCAATATTTGCCATAATATAAGGTGCTTTAAACTAATGACTTAAGGTAGCAATTTCTAAAATGAGCATAGAGAATTTCACTTCTTGGAGATGCTCCTTAAAAAAAAAAGGGAGGAAAGAATCTAGAAGTTTGGGAAAACTCTCTATAAAGTACCATACTAAAAACAGTCAAGGTACTAGTTTCATCTGTCTTAATGGATGAACTGACTGCCTAACATATCCAGCATATAATAAAAAAATCAGCAGGAAAGAGCAATTAAAATAAATTATAAACACTTATTTTATTATACTTTATTTCATTATTCAATATTTAGGGAGAAGTCAGTTACCTTTGTTTTCATAGAGGTCAAACTCATGGCCAAACTCTTTTTTCACTCCACTTGACATGCTATTGAAAGGGAACCAGAGGCATCGTTTTCTTGTTTTATCAAAAACAAAGGCCCTGAAAAAAATATCTGAATGAAAAGAAGGAATAGTACTATTTATACAGTCTTTAAAGAATGGACATATGGTTAACCAAGGAGGGCAACATAAAAACAAAGGCATAATTACATATATATAATAAAAATATGAGTAATATTTGAAGCTACTGCTTTGATGGCTAAATAAGAAAGAACAAAATTAAGTTTTGTAGGTATAGATTTAAATATTAGATTAAATACTATTTGGAATGTTCTCATGTTATGCTAAATGACTTGTAGAAAAATAAGGTCTTCAACATGCAAAATCAATATGTAACACAACTACTTAGATTGTTTCTGAAGACTTTATTTTTTTATAACTGTACAGCAAGTTGGAAGATTTTATTTGTAGTTGTATAGAGATGATTATATTTGAGATATGGTGAGTAATTTCTAAAGCTTGTACTTGTATCAAGTGCATTCTAAAACAACATTTTCTAAGGTGCATTAGATAAATCCTCACCCCAGGAGATTCTCCTAGGAAGAGGGATCTGAAATAAAATATTTGATAATATTTGCATATAATATACCTTTTTGGTGAGTTATAAAACATTGATCCTTATTAAAGGCTATGAAAATCTTGCTGAGGATAACTATTTAAGCCAGTATTTCCTAAGCAAATCTACTTGTATAAGCATTTTTAATTTTAAAAATATTATTAATTTTAGAGAATATCCTTTTGATATAACATTGCAAAGAAAATTACTAAAGTGTGTCACCTGTACTATTACCATTCCTATAGCTAGGTTTTATACTGGTTTGTTGTTGTTCACTAAAAATGGCTATGATAAATGATAAATACAAAATAAGGTGATACAGTTTTAAATAATTTCTTCTGCAAAGTGCATAACAGGATGTCTAGTTCTCTAAGCTCATTCACTCTTTTATTCCATCACAGTGATCTTTTCTCTAAGAATAGTGTCTCTTTATATTATTTTGCACCTCAATATGGAGTGGCTGGAAGCCATCAAATTCCATGAGTTGCATCTTCCTTTAGGTTTGACTTTAAAAGTCTTTACATAAGCATTATTTTAATTATCATATTCTTTTCAACATTTTATTTTGTCTGTTTCCCAGTTTTTTATGGCAAAAAGGCAATTCTAATATCAGTTACTCAGTCATGGCCGGAAGAGGAAAGCCTCCTATTTTCTTCTAAGTCAATTCATGAATTAGCAATTTTCTGAAGAGCTTAGATTCAGGCATTCTGATCATCTTTCGTAACCAGCAAAGAACATCTTGAATTCCTATAAAATCAATATTGTTGATACCTTCTCAAGAGGAAACAGTATTTGAGAGTGTTCTACCCACTCAATTCACAGATGCTTTCACACAACTTTGTTGGTATCTTCAAAGTGGTTTAGTGTATTTTTCACCGGTTTTCAATGATTTGTTCCATATAACAAGTCTGAAAACAGGATCCTTTAATTCATTAAGAACTTAATTTCAGAGTATCCTACTATATCCATTAAATTCTGTATAATTCTGTATAATTTAATGATCCTAAATACATACATACACATGTATATGTGTATGTATATATAGAGAGAAAGAGAGATAATTTCCTCATTTCTGGGCAGAAGAAACTTAGCTGTACATAGGTAATATTACATATGGTTTTCTGTACAGGTTTCCATAAATTTGGAGACTGAATATAACTCAACCAGAATATGGTAAGAAAGTATGAAACCTCATACACATGGAATATGTGAGTACTTAGTAATTAGGTCACATATCCTCTCCAATCCAACAAAATAATTTCAGTTTATACTAAATAAAACAAAATGAAAGCTTTTCTTTTCCAGGCATATGGCTGACTAATGTGAAAACTGAGGGGTAGCAATACTTTTCTTACTTGTGGGTCCAGAACAGTAAATTTTCAGATTAAAAATCAACAATGATAATGATATATCATCCTTTCCTTCCCTTTGGCTTGTCCTCCCAACTCCAGCCTCCTCAATTGCCTGAAGAACAACTCCATAAGTCTTCAAACCTGAGATGTTGATTAAGAGTAGTTTTCTTTAATTTATTTTTAACAATCTCAAGGCCTTTAAAGGGAAGTCAGGAAATAAAATAGAATTACCATAGCAATATACTCGCAAAGTCAATTCCCACACCCTTACCAGGAAATATCTCCCTGAAAGTGGCAGTTTGGCCATAAAAATAGAAAGGAGAGAGTTTCTCCTCCTCCTAAGTCTGATGAAGACCTTCTCTGGCATGTCCTTTCCTCTCAGGCCCGTAACACTCATTTTTCTGAAAAAGGCAAGATTCAATTAGGACCTCTTGCCATGACATTGCTACATCCTGTGTTCCCAGTATGTGTCACTATCCAAATGCAATTGAGTAGAATTCAAAATTTACAGAATTTTATGCACAATCCTGTTAAAAAAACATAAAATCAGGAATGAAAAACTAGGAAATAAGTGAGGGGAAAGAATGTGTATAAGAAAGAACCAGAAAATGCATCTTCTTTTGGCAGTTTGGGAGACTAATCAGATGGAACTGTCACCTTACTGGCCCCAAACTAAAAGTTTTATCATCTGGGATCACTGGCAAAGTAGTAAGGAATTCTTCCCTGTGAGATCACACAGGGACTGTCAAAAGATATAAAATGCTCTGTTTGAGTCGCCTTATGCCGATTGCCCTATTAATTTTCACCTGAACCCTCATCATCACTATTCTCTCACTTCTTTTAAACAGCCTCTGCTGCTGACACTGATCCCTCTAGTTTTTTTTTTATCTAATTCTCTCAACACCTTTTATTTAAATCCCTAAAGATGATGATATAAGTTGCAGTAAATTTTGGCTGTTGCCCAATTTCTATTCTGAAAATTCCTCTTTCAAGAAAAAAATAATGTTTACTCTGAATAGAATATTTTCAGATAGATCAAAGTCAATCTAATTTAATTTTAGTTTCTCAAATTCAGTTGTTCATAATATGAGAAAACAAAATCCATAACCAAATCCACTGTGGATTTTATTAATAGAAGGTAGCAGTTTTTGTACTCTCTTACTCAAGCCATGTTTCCATAAATTGAGAGCTAAGTCTTCTGGTATAATGAGTTAAAACTAGACTCAAGCTTAGAATTTTATGGCCAAATCACATTCAATACAAAAAAAACCACGATTATAATGTATACATGCCATAAATTATCCTAAGAACAAAATGAAGTAACTTACTTGCAAGTGAATGGAAGTCCCTTATTCCTAATACATCTATTAGCACACTGGTCTGCAGTGTTCATTTTTTTGGTTTTTATCTTCAGAAATGGGTCTTCTTTGATTAGAGTAGTCTTTGCTGATTTTTTGAATTCATGAAGTGTATTTCTTCTTTTCTTCTGTCCCTCTATTAAATACAAAAATTTAGAAAAAATAACCATGGGAGAAATGCTTTTAGGGATCATATGGAAAAAATATCTGTAAGGATCATCCACAGAAAATGATTTTATCTGACAACATAGTAGACCTCCAAAGGTTGGGGTGAAGTGAGGTGGAGAATAGCTAAGAGCAAGACAGTCATATTGTAATCAGAGAAAAACAAATAATTTGTCATGTAGAGTCACTCATTTATATTCTTTCAAAGGAAGAAGCTTTTAAAAATTAGGGCAGAGTTCACCCTAAATAAATAAATAACATGATATTCTCCAAACAGCATGAAAGTGCCAGAAGCTTATCATGTCATGGTTTATAATTAGATTTTTCATTTCCTTCTACAATTGGTCCTTATGTAAGTTATAGTATTAATTAGATAAGCCAATTCAAAGACAGGTGAGAAACCTCTCATTAAAAACTGTGCAGTAGACAAATTCTTCTGACTTGATCTTTAAAGTCTTTCATAGTATTCATATTTTAGCCCTTCTCTTCTCATGTACTGTAGAAATGTTTTCTGTGCTTTCGGGCACTATTTCTTGATATCACTGAACTGTTTGTTTTGAGATCAGGCCAAATGCTATAGATGAAATGTATGTAAAACTTCACCCTTTAATGTGGGAATATCATTTTTCTTCATGAAAGTACAAGGCCCCTAGATAGCATGGAGCCTCCTACTGAAAACCTGAAAAACTGAACTAAAACATCCTAAAAGACTTAATTTTATGGATAACTCTAGAGTACCAAGAACTTGTTTCTTTATGCTCAATCTGCCCAAAGTAGCCCTGATCTAATGATGATCACTATTTTTACAATGCCTATCAAGATGTCTAATAGATTGCAGCTATTGTACAATAAGGATGGATGTGCTCATGCTCCTCTGCCTATCAATTCTTTTGGAACATGTTTATAACCAAGGAAGTAATGATACATTCTTTTTTAAGTCTAAGAAACCAAGATACAGGGAAAAATTAATTGACCATTTAGAAGATCTCTGATTGGAAACCCAGCTGCCTGGCTTCAAAACCACTACTCTGAACCATTTTCCATGCCATCTCTATCTAAGAAATGCAAAGATTGCATGTGGTAATATGGCTTTTTGGTTTAGAGGTATCACAGAAGAAACTTGAATGGCAGAGCAGGAAATACATTCCTGATCTTTGTATGTGGTGAAATGTCTCAAAAAGGGAGGGTGAAAACTTTTGTGCAGAAAATTTGGAAATATGGCTAGCAGAGTAAGTTACCAAAATGGCACCATATTTCAAGTTTGCCAGCAGCCACTGGCTCCAATTGGTTTATTAAGCATGCAGATGCTACTCATTAATGTCTATCCTAACCTGAAGTTCACAATAAATAAGAGAAAACCAGAGGTTCTCTAAATTTCTAGTTCTTTATAAAACTTCAAAACACAATCTCCGTAAGTACTAATTCCTGTAATGATGCTTTCATTTTTAACTTTTCTTTCCCCTATAAGATAGAATGGCTATGGTACAACACATGTAGTTTAAAAGACATTTTAACATGGAAATTAAAACTACCAAATAATCTATCAACATGTTATTTATTGAGTGTGGACCAAATACCTTATATAATGTTGGCAGACAGATGATAATTCTGTTATCTTTATTGACTTGCCAAATGACTTTAATTACCTGAAATGTTAATATCCAAATTAATCTACAAAATAAAAATTATATTACTTTAAACTAAAAAAGTTATTTAAACTATAATAATTAAATAAATATTTGGGAATCGATTTGGATAAAAAATGTAATAAATATGCAAAATTTTAGTTTTGTTCTTGAAATTTAATCCTTTACTTTCTGGCATAAGAGAAGAAACTTATTCTCCCAAGCAAAGAAGGCATAATTCTTTTCAAATTTTGGTTTCTATCATAGAACTATATTAATGGGAAATGAGTTTTTCTGTTAAGAATTTCTCTTTCCTTTGACCTTATTATGCTATTTCTTAGGTGCTGTGAAATGTTTCATAATATAATATTTATCTGATTTCCTATATAAATCTGAATATTTCTTAGAAATAAATGGTAGTTAATTGATACAAAAAAAATCTGTTAAACTATCTACCAAAATGGAATAATTTTATATATACATTTCTCAAATGAATTCTGTTAACTAAAAATATAGAATTAAAAATGGCCTGGTGTATAATGTATTTATTAGACATGTCTAAGGGTAAGAGAAAAGCATAAAAGTAAATTCAAAAAGTCTAAGAGAAACATTAAATTTATAATGTATTTTAATAATTATCAAATAGAATCCGTGGTCAATGTTCTGGTTTCTTTTCTCAATGCCATGCAATATTAAGGCAAGCTGTGAAGACTATTCTGGAAAAAAGAGGTCTCTGTGGAATTGTTGGTTGTGTTTAATTCTACAGATCCTGTTGTCCTATTGAAATGTGTTAATGTGTGGTTGTACCTCATAAAAACAGTCTACCCTTGCTTGCTGATAAATTTTCCATCCCTACCTTTCATCTAAAGATCAAAAAGCATTTTGAAAAACAAATAAATCTATGATTTCCCTTTACTAGATAATAAATAGAAGTGAAAAGCTTATCTGGGGCTACAAAGCTAATCAAGAACAATCGGAACCAGACACCAGAATTCCCTTCTCACAATTTACTTCTCAAGACATAGAAACTTTCCTTTATAATTCAGTCATTTATACTAGGTCAGTAACTAATTACTCAAAAATATGAAGTTGGAGCTAGTTGTACATCATGTAATCCATGCATCTATGAAATTAATGCCTTATTAAATAAAAGAAAAATTCAAAACAGAAGTCATTCAAAAACAGCATCTGAAAATAAAATTCCTTTGCTGAAAATACTTTCAACTTTCTCTTCCATATGTATTAACAACTGATGCTTGTTTTACTGAAAACAGTTAAAAGCCAAGCTTAATTTGGGAAGAAACTCCAAAATATCTTTGGATTAGATTTTTCCCTACTATTTTTTGTGCGTGTAGTTTATAAACAAAATATTGAAATGACATCAAAGGGTGAGAGATCACTGCAAATTTGTCATGCTTTCCTGTACTTTAAATTACAACTCCTTTTCCCTCTTCTCCCAGTATGGGAAAACATTCTGGAAGCTATATTTCCTGATGAACCTGAAGTCCCTGTTTTAAAACTGAAATCATTAGGATCCTAGTGAAAACCTACAAACAGAAAGTAGGGTCAAATGTATCAAGGTGCTTGAAGAAAGACACATTTCTCCCTCTGGTCCCTGGGCCTCACACTCATTTCTCTCAGTACCTCATATATTTTCTTCTCTGTGTGGACTAACCATTGACTTCAAAGGAAACTCATTCAAGGAAAGGATTTGCAGGGTGTGGAAAGAAACAGGAGTCTGGTTCCATACATTCTGAGAAACCTACCCATATGATTAGTGATTAACAGTTTGAAGTGGCAAGATGTTAAGATGAAAGTATACAAATAATTAATGGAAGGGAATGGTTAGGACTGGAGATTCTCAACTTTCCAAAGACAAAAAATCACAAATAGAAGTCCAAATTTTCATTGTTATTGTCTAGGACTCAGATTTTGCAAATTGACAGTCATCTCCCCTTCTTTAGAGAAGGCAGCACAACAATATCACAAGATGACAGGAAGAAAGAGATCATGTCAGATTTAAATCAAATGTTGGAATTTGAGAAGCAGCATAAATAATCTCTTCCAAGGAGATTTACAAGATGAAGTGATGTTCAATGTGATTTTAGGGACCTCCTCAGATATTTCCCTCCTCTTTCTTTTCAGTTATTGTTCAGGGTTTCATTGTTAATAGAAGCCTCATCCAGGTCTCTGCCTTCACTGTCTGTTTCTGTCTACAACACTCCCTCCACACAGCAACTGAAGCGACCATACTGAAGTACAACTTCAAGTATCTTGTCACTGCAAAAACTTTCAGCTGTTGCCCATGATATTCATTATAGAGAATACATGGTTTAGCATGACATTCAAGGCTATTTATTCTACCCCATCTTACTTTACCAATCACAGGCCATACTTCCCCTCACATACCCAGGACACCCACCCCAAATGGTTGCCTTCAGTTGCTGTGGGAGGTACTTTCTGGGGCATCCATTATACTTTCTAACCCCTATGCTTTGGGCCACTTGTGTTCCCTTGCTTAGGTACCAACAATGCTACCTCCCATCTTTTCATACTCAACTTGTGTACCATATACCCCCAAGCCTGGTTTGATCCTCTACACCACAAATAAACTTTCAACTATAGTATAATAGTATTTCTAACAGAGGATTTTTTTTCATGTCACTTTGCTAAGCGACTTTTTAAAAGTAAGTTTCAGTTGATTTCACTGCTGCTGGCTTCAGTATAAATATAAGGAAAAAAATTTCAAGAACAAAACTAAAACTTTGCATATTTATCACATTTTTTATCCAAATGGATAATTGAGGTCTTTAAGCCTCAGTTTCCTCATGTAAAATGAGTCCATTAATGTCAATCTTATCAGAATTAAATAAGCTTTACTTTAGAACTTGGTCCATAGCAGTTGCTCAACAAATATAGGTTTGTTTATCATTTGTTAATTTTTATATTCCCCACAGACTCTTGGATACTAGGTGCTCATGTGATGCTTCTTTTATTACAGAGGATTGGATATTTATTTCCAGTGTGAGTGGGAGTGAATAGAGGGTAATTCTAAGTGGACCAACTCCTAGAAGGATGGCTTAGGTCCACTATATTGACTATTTCTTAAGAAACTTTTTAATAAATTGTCTCCATAATGTATTCTATTCATAACTGGTTCTCCACTTATTATAATATCCACTTCTATTCTAACAATATGTTATTTTATAATATGTACAATATATACAATATGTACAAATATAGAATAAATCAAAAAGTATAACTAAAGAAATAAGAAAAATAAAAGAAAAACCTCTAAATCTCTAATATTAGATGACATTAAAAAAAGAACAAACTTTATATATCCTCAGAGGGCTACCCACGTTTTCCATTTTGGAGGTTATTAAAAAAAAAAACTATCAAAATAAACTACCCACCCAAACAAAAGCAGACCCTCTTTTGATGACAATTTTAGAATTATCCACTTCAGGAATTATTCACAGCATATTTGTAATTCCCAACTGGACCCTCCTTGCCTGCCAGCATACTCTGGGGCTGCATTCTCTCTATGTTCAGGAAACACAGTCATTTCTACATTAGCCAAAGCGAAATATAATTACGAATGTATATCTCCAGCCAAAACTTCATAATGCATGCCAAAAACAAATAGACATTGTCTATGGTTGATCTACTGTTTGGGTTTTCCACACTGTGTTCCCCTTGCATTAGCACAGATGATTTCAGGTAACCATATTCTACTTCAGAACAGCAACATTTTAATCTTTAAAAATGAAAGCCCTCAAAATATGAATCATGATTTCAATTTATGCACAAAATCCCCTAAACCAGCAATGTCTTCTATAAATTCATTTTTAACATGACACATCTCAAGCATGATAACCTGCTTGATTTGAACTTTTTTTTTTTTACCTCTTCAGAAATCTTGCCTAAATGGTTTCAAAGTGACCTTTCCCAAACAGAGTCATTTTCCAAAAGGGCCACTTTGCAAACTAAAAAAAAATCAGGTGGGTTGAATAATTTCCCTTATCATTTAGCAAGTCCTTGAAGTTTTTACCCTTGTATTACCTCAGAAACTAGATCAGAGATCTGATAAATTTCACGTTCAACTTATTTCAAAAGACATAGCCAGTTCTCTGTTTTATATTGTAAAAAGGCCAATGTGGGCCAATGTGGGCATTTGTTCCATTCTTTTATTCCCCTGTGCCCACCCCTAATGCGCACTGCCTTCTCCCGTTGGCACCCCAGCCACTACTATGATAGATAATACAACCAAATACAGATGTTTCCTCTTGTCCTGATAACAAGAGAAAACTTCCCCAAGCAGCAAATGAGATCTCTAAACTTCCAGTCAATACGAACTTTCAAGCAACTCCTCCCCAACCTACAAATCCAAGGGAGAAAGTAGGAGACTGAGAAGAGCAATCCTGCAGCTTTAATCAAAGTCACGCAATTTTTGTGTCCCTTGCACTGTAATTTCACAAGGGCAGACATCCATACCCAGAAAGAATGAGAATTTAGAAAAGAGGCTTTCTCTTTCATTTTTATAACATGCATATTCCCAGAGTTTAAGCTATCTCCTCCAAATGAAAACCTGTATAAAGTCATAATTTGGCCCTGAATGTTGATTGGATGATGTGGAAGAGTGGATTATCATGAAAAATTATCCTCTGGAAAAAGATGAGTCCCTGCTGGGCTGACCATCACTCTCCCCTGTTCAGACCAGACCCTTCAGCTTTAAATTTGTCCAAACCAGCAAAGTTCCAGCCAGTGTTAGTACTTCCTACTTATCCCATAATCCACAACTATTAAGCTAAATGAGGTGGGGCTGGGTGTTGGGACGTTGGGGGCTGCTGAGGGAGTGTTAATTATCATTTTAAATGCTTTTCAAACAGAAAAAGAATGTCAAAAGAAAGCATAATGAGAGGTTTTAGGAACCCATACCACATACTGAGTTAAGGATGCTAGGAAGAGGGTAAAAAGAGTGTGTGAAAAGGGAAAGGAAGGTTAGCAAAAGACTAAATTATAATAATAATGAAAAAGAAGAAAACTAACCTGCATAGGGGATGGCGATGGGAAGCAGAAGGAGATGGAGGAGGACATGCTGCAGCAGCAGGACTGGCAGAAGTTTGGTCACCCACATGGTGCTGCTGGCCGTGCTGGCGGATCCCACTGGAGGAGATGCCCGGGTGAGTGAATCCTGTGCCGAGTCAGTGCCTAAAAGAGCCAGTCGGCTTTGAGCTGCTTTTTATTGCGATGAGCTAAGTTTGTTGTGTGATTAACTGGAAAGATCTAGGTCTGAACTCCCTCTTACGGTAAGAAACTGTTTAACAACAGCCCTTTACTCTCTTCCAGCCCCCTCCTTTCCTCACTCTCCCCCCAAACACCACCAAACAGATCCCACCCACCCCTTCTCTACCCCCCCGCTTAGGAAAGAAACTTACAAAGAAAAGGTCACCTGGCCTGAGGCCAGCTTCAATTTGGAAGCTGGAGCTCCAGATCCCAGTGGCTCCTATCCGAGCAGGGAAGGGAGAAGCCAGGCTCAGCCCAATAGCTAAATCAAGGCACAGGCAGAGGACCAATTCGCTAAATTTAAACAGGAAAATACATGTGTTTACATATCTATTTGGGAAAAGAGGAAGGGGAAGCAGCATAAGAAGAAAGCAAAAGAGCTGCCTTTCAGCCAAATGTGCCCCAGCTCCTAATCTGTCTAGTTTCACTGCTAGAGCAATCTAGGGATTCAAAGCACTGACAAGGTTCCCCAGGGTTTTAGGAGGGGAGAGGAGGGAGGGAGGAAGGTGAGGGGGAAGAGCGCAGGCAAATCCAGCCCAGGTAGAAAGAGTTTAGGTAAAGAAAGGGTGTGGTATTGTGGGGCACAAATAAATAAACAAGTAAAACAAAAGCACCCGGATCGTCAGGTGACAAAACTACACCTACCCCATGAGCTCTAAGCAGGCGGCTTTTTTTCAGAAGCTATGCTAAAACTCCCCAATCACCACAAATTTACCCAAAGTATACAAAAGAAACTTGTCTGATTTATCTGGTGATACTTTCTCTTAAAAAGTCTAAGAGATAGTCATCGTCTACTGCCTGTCCCTAGCAGGTAAATATTCCATGGACTACATGTCCTAACATGGACACACTCACACACGTATGTGTACATGCATGTATGCACCTTCTGAGATTAACTTGCACTGGATGTCTGTCAAGCCGTTTTAATTCGTGAATAATTAATGTGCCTCTCCTCTCCGGCTCCGTCCGCCTGCACACACCCCCCAGCCTCCCAAAGTCTAAGTGGAAGGATGAAGAGCTTGCACGGGGAGGATTTATAGGTAGCAAGTCTTTGAGATCATTGCGCAGATCTCTCATTTTATTCAGAGAATGTGTCTGTACACCTCGAGGTGGATGCTCCGATTATTTTAAGCAAGAGCTCGCTCTATTTCTAATGGATGTTGAAGGATAGTTGCCCCTGTGTTTCTCTGAGATGGCTGTTAAGTAGGAACCAGCATCTCTGTGGACAGAGGGAGGGAAAGTGGGCGGAATGAGTCGGGAGCAGTGGGCGGCTGCCAGAATTGGTGGTAGTGGGGCAAAACTGAAGTCATCCACGAACAGCTTTCATTCTTCTTTCTCCAACTCCCCCATCCCTGCCTTCAGGGGGAAAAAACCTGCCTAATAAATCCCTGAGGTGGTGGGATTTCTGGAGAAGCTGGGGATTAAGAGAACTCTTTTTGAAGGATCTATTTTATATTACCTTTTCCTTTTGCTAATCCTTCCCTTTTATCATTTTCTCCTTACTTGAAACTCATTTGTCAGCTTCTCTCTGGTGCCCCAGTGTCCATTTTACTTTCTTTTTAGTGTCCATTACAGTTCTGGAAAATCTCAATTTCATTTCAGTGTATCGCCTGAACATGACCCTGAATTGCTCCACTCCAACTCTTGTGCTTTGTTAGGGTGTAGGGGCTCAGAAAATGATACCCCAAAATGAAAACTTTAGAAGCAGCTCTCTCTGACTTTCTCTTGCCCTCCTGTCCAGGGGCTCTTATTCCTCCCCACCCCCAGTCGCTGGCCATAGAAACTAGAATTCCTCTTCCCAAAGGTGGTTCACTTTCCTCCAAAGCCAGCCATAAAACCTAAAAATATTACTCTAACTTTCCTCTATGCCTTTCTGTGTAAAAACTAGCCATAAAGAAATTATCTGACCTTGTGTGATGGTAGGTCATAAGACCCCCATTCCAGAGAGGGTTCTGCCCTATCCCCAGAAGGAAGGAATGCTGCAGGGAGCGTCCAAGAGCAACCTAACCAGACTCCCTACTCAGTCTGTGAGCATTAGATCATACCCTTTTGTCCAATCATATTTCTATATGACTGTCCATTCCTTATTGAACCTAAGCATAAAAATGGGCCATTTCCCTTGTATCTTTGGGTCTTCATTCTGATGGCTCCCGTTTCACGTAAAACTATGATCAAATACATTTGTATGCCTTTTCTTCTATTAATCTGCCTCTTGTCAATGATTTTCAGTGAACCTTCAGAGGGCAATGGCAAAGTTTTCCCTTGGCCCCAACGAGGGATTAAAGGTGTTTTAAAAGAAGCTAGATTTTTCTGTAAGTAAATTCTTGTAGGTAAAGAATGAAAGAGAAGAGTCTTTCTATTTATTTTTTCTCTCTCTCAGAGAAAGTAGAGTCAGGGCTGTAAGCATAGGTATTGTTACAAGTTTGAAGGAAAATCAGAAGGGGATAAGGAATTCAGAACAACATAAGAAAACTGAATTTATTTATTAGGTCACACATTTTCACAATTTTTTGAATTATCACATTGAATATGGTAAATACAACTTAAGCCTATTTAAAATTATGTATTTATATTTCTTTTTGACAGAGTTGATTTGGTTTCTCTTTATTGAAATTATAGATAATATGCATTGAGCTTTTAGTGTTTCCTAAGCATCATGTTAAGAACTCTTAAAAATTGTCTTATTTAATCCTTACAATAAGCTTAAGAAAGAATTTGTTACAATTTCTATTTTATAGTCCAGGAAACTTGAGTAAATTATTTTTATTCCTAAATAACTTGTCCAAGATCCCACAGTAATATTCATTCAAGTGTGAGATTCAAACAGATTAGTCTGTTTACCATCCCAAAGGATGGGGTAAATTTCTTTAAACCCCAGGAGGAGATGAATCATGTGTTCAAAATTATAATAGCCAAAATTAGTCTAAAACTGGACATGTAGAATATACTCAAAAATGTTTACAAAATAGGCCAATATATAAAGAATTTTAAATCTCCCAAAACTATAATGAAATATCCAAATGAAATGAATTATTAATTATGCCATTGATTTACTGTGTTTCAATAACACACTCTGTTATTTCTAAATCATAACAATGTTTTCCCCATATCCTGCTAATTACCTTCATACAGGAATGCCTCATTATATTGCACTTTGCTTTATTGTGCTTCACAGATACTGTGTTTGTGGCAACCCTGAAATGAGAAAGTCTATTGGTGCCATTTTTTAAATAGCATGTGCTTACTTTGTATCTCATTTTGGTAATTCTCATAATATTTCAAACTTTTTAATTATTATTTTATCTGTTATAGTGATCTGTGATCAGTGATCTTTGATGTTACTATTGTAATTGTTTTGAGGTGCCACCAACCACACCCCAAACTTAATCCATAAATGTGTGTGTTCTGAATACTTCACTGACTGGCTGTTCCCTCATCTCTCTCCTTTTCCTGGGGCCTCCCTATTCTCTGAGACAGGAAAATATATTAAAATTAGGCCAACTGATAGCCCTCTAATGGCCTCTAAGTGTTCAAGTGAAAGGAAGAGTTGCATGTTTCTCACTTTAAATCAGAAGCTAGGAATGAATGATTAAGCTTAGTGAAAAAGGCACATTCAAAGCCGAACAGGCCGAAAGCTAGGCCCCTTGTGCCAAACAGTTAGTCAAGTTGGGAATGCAAAGGAAAAGTTTTCGAAGGAAATTATAAGTGCTATTCCAGTGAACACACAAATGATAAGGAAGCAAAACAGCCTTATTGCTGATATGGAGAAAGCTCAAGTGGTCTGGAAGGAAGATCAAACCAGCCGCAACATTCCCTTAAGCCAAGACCTAATCCAGAGCAAGGCCCTCAACATGGAGGCAAGACCCTTCATCAGCAAGATTATGGCTCACTGAAGGCTCAGATGAGCGTTAACATTTTTTAGAAATAAAGTATTTTTAAATTAATGTATGTACATTGTTTTTTAATATATAATACTATTTTACATGTAATGGACTGCAGTGTAGTGTAAACATAACTTTTATATGCACTGGGAAACCAAAAAATGTGTGTAACACACTTTATTGAGAGACTCGTTTTATTGTGGTAGTCTGGAACGAAATCCACGATATCTCCGAGGTCTGCCTGAACTTCTTAAATGTTAGTTAAACAGTTTGTATAAATCCCCCAAAAGATATGTTTGAAAAGTTTTTGATAAAGAATCTTACAAAGAGAATACTTAAATGCTACAATTTATGTATTTACTTAAATACTAGATGGATACTCACTGTCATATAATTTCATTTTAAATCTGTCCTATGATTAAGGTCTCTAGTATCCCATGTAAAACTAGATGGATTGAATGGAAAATTGTACTTTATTGTACTTTTTAAACGGCTGCCCTTGCTCAAACACACACACACACACACACACACACACACACACACACACACACAAATATCTTATCTTCAAAAGCACATGTTTCTCAACCACAAGTGATGTTTATAAAATTGTACATTGGGAATAAGCTGGTCTGACCTTGTGATCTGCAGACCACTAATGAGTTTTTGTGCTTTTGGACTGGTCATTTCATTTATTAAATGCCTGGCACATACCAGGTTCCATTCTGTTTGCTGCTAATGCTCCTCTAGGCTCTGTTTAGTCATATGCCTGGTTTCAGATCCCAGCTGAGTCACTTATTAAATCCATTACTAATTGAGAATGGTAATTAGTCTCTCTAATACTTCAGTTTCCCTCCCACCAAAATGGGATACTGTGTGCCTGGTACTGTGCTAAACACTTCATACGTATTATCTTATTTACTCTGCCCTCTTCCCCCAGGAAAAAAAGAAGTATGTATATCTGAGGTACATCTCTGATTTACAGATAAGGAAATCAAGATGTAGAGATGATAAGTAACTTAGTTTCGGTTAAACTGTTAATAAAGTATGATTCTAAGCCATCGGCTTTCCAGATATCAAGACACTGCTATCAAACACTATGCCACATTGAAAGAGATCCAGATTAAGAGATATCCAACATTCCTTCCAGCTTTAAAATTTGATTATTCTACTTATCTAAATTCTACAGTGGTCACCATACTTCTATACAATTCTTACCTTCCACATCTAATACAGAAGCACATGTGTAACCTTTGATATTGCTTACCTTTCCTACATAACCATATCTTCTCATTTTTTATCTCTTTGTCGGTCTACTCTCTGAGTGGTCATTTTTCATCTATAGGCCTCACCACTGAATAATTTGTATTGACTACCCTTGATGTAGGAAATATTAACACGAGTCATTAGAGTTTGAATCAGAAAACATTATTAAACACATGAAGTTAAAATTAAAAAATATATGATGTAAGCAGGTACGATGACATATGTATTCATAAAATTATTGAAGAGTAGGTACAATGTCCATGCAGAGACCTGGACCAATGTTGTGCAATATGGCAGCTGTAAACCATTTATGGTTATGTAAATTCAAAATTAAATTAATTAAAATTTAGACTTAACTTCCTCTGTTGTGCTCAGTAGCCACACTTGTGTGGTTGGTGGCTCCACAGTGGAAAATGCAGCTATAGACTGCTTTCATCATTGTAGAAAGTTCTATTAGATAATGTTGATACAGTCTAAGATAATCAATTGGTATAAATATTATCTAAATGTGATTATGGCTCAGCTAGAGAAGCAAAGCATGACAATGACTGTTGAAGGTGTAGTAAAAAGAGATTCTATGAAGTAATCTGTATGTTGATAGCACTTTAGCTTGAAAGTCCCCGCTTGCTTTCTATCAGTGTTTTATAGAGTACGAACAAGGATAACAAGTCTTTGATTATTTTGTCTTTTGAGCATAAGTAACAATGACAGAAGATAGCTCATTGTTAGGAGGATATGTCAAGCAGATACTACAGACACAAGCCCAGAAAAACATGGTTATGAGAAAAATGTTTTTAAATAGTTATTTTTAACAAAACACCTATCTACTAAGGAAGGAACGTGATGCAATCCACACAGTCATGTATAGAGTCCCTGGGAATGTGGCAAAGTCTTTGTCCATTACATAATAAAAATGGCCTAATTGAAAACAACTGTGACAGGACTTTAGGACATATTATAGATGTAATGTAAAAATATTTTCTATTATTAATTCAATATTGATTAGCCACTAAATGAATAACGGTTACTTCATTAAATCATAGACTCAGCCACTCACCCATGACTTTTGCCACACTCCCAGGAAATCTGTTGCAGAATGTGTGGTGAGACCACAAAGCAACATCCAGGAAAATGACAGTATCAGTTAAAGTACATCATCACAGGGTAGGAATTGTCATGTGTATAAAAATAGCAGGGTTATTTCTTCTCTAGAAGTATGCCATATATACTTATGCAGAAATCATTCTTTTCATGTAGTTCACTATGTCTATAAAGTAATAGCCTGGTGCATATTAAAAGAATTCTTCTCAAACAAAAAGGACAGTCATGACTTGAGCTGTGCTTTGCCTTTGGGGAGTAAAAAGAAGATAGGCATTGAGAACACCAGGAAATCTGAGCTAAAACTAAACTCTGATGCTGCATTTTCAGTTTTCTTTTCTGAGACGCAAGGGGCCATTTTCTGGAGCCAGGGGGCCTAGTTAACTAACACTCATCACCTTGGGCTTAGAGGCCAGCTTTTATGTATTTCCAGGTGTTGGCTGCTTTGTTAAATCTGGAGTGCCCTCAAACTTATAAAGCCTAAGCACTCCACACCTGGTATCTCGGACACTGGCATATTAGGAAAATGCATGAATTTGGGGGATCTATTTCTTTTTTCTCAGTTTAGGATCCAACGAAGATAAAATCATTAGTGTAAGAAAACTGAAATATTCACAATAAGGGACTTTTCAAAGTAACTGTTTAATCCATTTATGTTGCATCTTAAAAACCACGTAATAAAATTGAGGTTTCCCTTTTACTATATGTACATGTTGCATGTTTATTGTGGTCTTGGGGATAACTGAGAGCAATTCCTTTGACCAGATGGCACTCAATACCAGGAATTACATTTCAATCCTGGGAGGAAAAGGCTCCACCTGGCGGAGCACTGCTTTTTTTCCAAGGGTGGGGGCGGGGGTTGTTTATAATATACTATACTGTACACAGCTCATCTGGTGTATTGGTCCTACTTCTGAATTACTTAAAGAGCTATTTAATGCTGTGACAACATGGCCCCATATGATATGCTAATCTCAGTAAATTTTTAAAATGGCTAAATGTATATCTAGCTTATGCTTAATTAGGTAGTATGGTTTAGGTTTTTTAAGAAGCTTACACTTACATTCCTAATTTGTGAGCCTGGGAATTTTTATTCTAAATGGTAGAGTCCTTGACATAGATTTCTTACCTCTGTCAAGTTTGTATTTGTACCCACTGGACTCCTGGAGACTTCATAGAGCTATGGGACTATTGAATCCACCAGAAGCATCCCTTTTCTCTAGTCATGGAGTGTTGCATATGAAGAGACAAATTCATAGCTCCTGAAACTGTCTATATTCTTTAATTATTTAATATCTCTTTATTTATGTGCTTTGATAGTTCACAATACTATTACGGGGATACAGCAAAATGGAAAATGCCAAATGTAAAGGACAGGTGAAGTACGCTGCTCAATGCTTTACTCTAATCCTGAATGGAGATAAATAGCTCTAGAATGAGCCTGGTGTTCTCATGCTGCGAGTCTCAAACAGAATTATGACTCATATATTGACTAGGTAATGACATTTAGAACGCCCACTATGGAGAACACCAGATTATAGCTATCCTTAAACTTGTTTTGTGCTTTGCCCTGATAACAGAGAAAACGTTCATGGAGTTTTCTGAGTCTCTTTTGCATGGTTAATTTATTTGCTTTTTTTCATATGAATAAAAAAGTTGCAGTCTTCTCTCATAAGATTTAAGTGAGTAAAATATCCTTTTTGGCTATCTCTGTCTCGCCCCCAAATAATATATTTATCCTAGCATTTTTTACATTTAAAGGTGTACTAACATTTTTTCCATATTTTTTCTTTTTCTAACAACTTCTTAGATCTCCAAAGCACTATTACAAATTATTCAGCATTGTTCTACATGTTACTTATCAGAAGAAAACCTTGTGTCTTGTTCAATTTTTAATTCTAGATTTCTGTATAATAAACATCTTGAATACCCTACTAATTAACATTTCTTGTTATGGATTGATTTATTTTCTTCCTAATGTACACAATGAGATAGCACAAAGTCCAGACCAGCTGGTTTAAGTCTTAATTTGTAACTGAGAAAACCTGAACAAATTAATGCACTGTACTCATCTGTAAGATGATTATAATAAGGGTTGTGAAAGTTATTTATAATTATATTTATTGTATATTAAATATAGTGATGACTGCAGAATAAACATACAAAGCAAAGGGGGCATATTTAAGAACATAATACATTTGTAGTTATTCTTGTTGATACTGAAACATTTAAGATATTCTTTTGGTCATTCAATATCTTAAAAAGAAAATACCTAAATTAAAATGCACAGTGAAGACATGATCTTGGCATAATGATATTAGGAAAGCTCTTAGTGTTTAATAGTTATTTAATATAAAATATCTGTTAATATTTTATAATAAATTGTAAGTAAAACTAAAAATGAATTTAAGTTTTCCATATGCCTCTATTCACTAATGCAAGGATGCAAAAAAGCACAGAATTCCATGTTATAAATATTGCTAGTGAAAAAAATTATATATAAGTCAAATAATTTAATATTTTAAAATGTAAAAGGTTTTGGGTATGCTAAACTTTTCATTGGCATCTTGCCTAGATAAATATCATCAAAATAATTGTCTTGAAGTTACTTAAGGGAAATACAGCATCCAGAAATGAACAGCGTTTGTGTTTTGTTCCATTAAATCAGTACAAAGAGATTAAATACCAACATATTTTACCCAAATGATCCTTATGGACTCAGTTCTCAAGGCTAAACTGTTAACTGAATTTTCCTATTTCAAAAGAACTCAAGCTAGCCACTTATTAAACTCTAGCCTATAGAGTTAGAGCCTATAGCAGTGTCTGCAATGTCTTAGTGATGACCAAAAGGTATTTAGACTCTGAGTAGGCTTTAATAGATTTAACTAGTATATTCAAAGTGTTTGCTGTTTGTATTCAAATAGCATTACAAAATAATAACAATTTACCATTACTTTTATTCACACAGATACACATATACACATATGTATATACATACCTACACACACACCTCCCCACACACAAATGCATGGAAGTAAAATCTGTTCATCAAAACCGTTGTAAATTATTCTAAGCCAGTTTACCATTTAGTAGACTGCTAGATTTTTAAGTGACCCAAGATCTGTCAATTTACAAAAGAAAAAATTGAAACTGAGAGCAGAGTTCTACTTCCAGAACTCTCAAAGATCACCATTCTCTGACACACATCTTTATACACAGATTTAAGACAAAACCCAAGATCCATGTCCCTTGGCACTGTAGTGAGATTGCGTTCACCTCTAATAAATATTACTCTAGGTAGTATATGATTTATAATAGCAAAACTTAGGAGTTATTAACATATATTGACATTAAAATTTATTTTTCATAATTATAACAATATTCAATAATAGATTTGTAAGCATATACTTGTAAGTTGTTTTTTAAACATTTTTTTAGAGACAGGTCTTGCTATGTCACCCAGGCTGGGGTGCAGTGGCTATTCATAGACACAACCGTGGCACACTGCAGCCTCAAACTCCTGGGTTCAAGCGGTGCTCCTGCTTCAGCCTCCTGAGTAGCTGGGACTACATGCATGCACCAAATTGCCCAGCAGCTTATAAATTCTAAATTGAAATCTTTAAATCTTTTGACTTGAAATAATTAGATATTATTGTAGCCAAAGCCAAGTCATGTAGATTTATGTACAAGTGATGTCTATTTCCATAAACCTAAAAACACTTTTATCTTTATTGTTTTATACATCTTTCTACTTATTCATTGATTCAAAACATTTATGGAGCACTCTCTAAGTGTTAAAAATACCACAGTAATTTTATATGTTGTGGTAGGCAGAATCAAAGATGTTCAGGTCCTAATCCCTGGAACCAGTGATTACCATGAGTTTCATAGCAAAAGGGACTTTGCTTATGTGATTAAGGTTAAGAACTTTGAGACAGGAGATTATCCTATGTTATCCAGGTATGTCCATCACATGAGTCCTGTAAATCGGAGAACCATTCCTGGCTATATTCAGGTTGAGCTGTGAGTACTGAAAAAGGGTCAGAGAAGCACAAAGTTGCCAACTTTGAAGATGGAGAAAGGGACCAAAAGCTAAGAAATACAGGCAGCCTCTAGAAACTGAAAAAGGCAAGGGCACAGATTGTCCCCTGGAGCCTCCAGAAATGAACAGTTCTGCTGTCACCTTGATTTTATCCCAGCAAGACTCATGTTAGACTTCGGATATATTTTAATACATTAACAATGATAGTATGATTGTGTTACTGTACGCCACCAAGTTTGTAGTAATTTGTTACACCAGCAATAATAAATACCTAATACATATGTATGTATTACTTTTCTGAATACTTTATAAATTCTTTAAAGGTATTTGTTAATTCTTAAATTTCATTGTATCTTTCCAAATTACCTATTTCTATGTTTAGCGTTTCATAAATATTAAAAGGCTTGATTGAATGTTTGATATAATAAGGAAGTTTTCTGTTGTGTTTTTTTTAAGACACTATTTATACTGAATAGGTTATAGTGGCAATCCTAACCTCAGAGTGGTTTCTGCCTTGCCCTGTGCTCTTTCAGAGAAACATTTTGCAATGTGCTGTTTATTCAAGTAATCAGGAGAAAGCACAAAAATTACACTTGACTTTGCAGGAAGATTAGCAAACAATAGTGCTGTTTTGAAAGACACAGATCTGTATCTTTGAAAAGGGAAGTTGCAAAACTGTCTTTTCCTTTATCTATTCAGATTCCTTAGGAAGGAGGATTTTACAACTAGTATTATCCTTGTTGGAGACTCTTTTATTTGTCTGGCAATCCTCCAGTCCAAGTTTATCTGATACCCTAAGGCTTCCCGGAGCCTCCTCTGGGATGTAGATCCAAAGTTTTTGTGCAAAATGTAACTGAAAAATTGATGTAGCAGTGCAAAAATATTGCCAAATAATTTATTTAAAAGGAGCAGAAAAAAATAGTTATAGGAATTGCACAAAGTTTGTCAAACAGATGGTTTTTGCTAAAAATCCTGGCCACGTGCTCTAGAACCTGTGGGTGTAAAGTGGGCAATGGAAAGTATTTTTATTCTCCCCCTCCTTACCTTATTGGCCCATTTACTATGGCTTGGATGACTGTTGTATTTACACATCTTATTACATACATAAATCATATGTTAAAACCTACTCCAATTCTTGCACCTGCCGGGAAATGACATTAATAATCATTGAGTGCCCAATGTACTAATAGATATGAGGTCATTCAAAGAAATAATAGACACATTCCCCATCCAAAGAAGGAATTATCTTCTACCAACAAGCCTAACAATAATGATCTGAGTAGAGCCACTAGAGATTTTATATAATATATGTATTTAAAATTATTTTGGGTATTTTTAAATTTAAGTTTGTGTTTCTATTCTTTGTATTACATTTCTAGTGTTTTTTTTTTTTTAAGACGAAGTAGAACTCAGTTTATTTCTCTTCTTTTCTTCCTCAGTTATCCTAGTGTTTGGTGACCAAAACACTAGTATATGGCAAATCTAACATTAGAGCCCAAACATTCTGCTTCTGAAGGCTATGCAATTAACTTCTGGAAAAAGAAGAAAAATATGGCACAGCACTCTAGAGACAAAAGATAGGGGTTTTCCTCCAATTTGAACTTGAATTCAATGTTGGAAAATAGGGAGAAATCTATCCATTATTAATAAAACTGACTGTTGCATGGGTGGCAGCATGGATAAGTCAATTGTCTCTATTATTACTCAGGACTGCCCTATTCTGCACATACATCTGTCTATATTATGTTCTATCTTTTTCTGAACCCTATTAATGGTTACAAGTTTTTTGGATATTGAAATAAATCATTAAATCTATTGCAGAATCTTAGTTTACCCATCGCTGCCAACAACACCTTCAACTAGTAGTTACTTATCCTCTCTTGTTTCTTCAAAGACAGGACATTCCACCATCGTTTTAGGCAGTTCTTTCTATTTATTGAGCCATTGTACTGTTAGAAAATTCTCCTTCATATTGATCTGAAATCTACCACCTTATAATTTTCATGTACTTGGTTGTGATTCTGCCTCCCAGAGGCAAAGAAAATAAGGCTACTCTCTCTCAAATACATAAATATGTGTACTGCTTCACAGGGTACACCCACTCCAGTCCTTTCAACTACTCATTCGCAACTCTTACTTATATTCAAATGCACTTTGCAACCACCAGGTCCATAGGAGAATAGAACACCATTAATATGATCCAATCCACACAGAGTGCAGCTCTGTTTATCTCTATTTATCAACTAAAAATGCAAGAGATATCACTTGGATTCAATTCATATAGTGTAGAACCTACCATCTATTGACAGGCTATTATATATCCAAAACTTAGAAAGAACTTTATGTAACACCATATCATTTAATCCTCTTAACAACCCCCCGTGGTGGGTACTGTGCAGAGCAAAGCATACTATTTCTAGCCAGATGCAATTTTTCTTTCTCCACATTTTGTTCACTGTGGTCTCTCAGTGCCCACTCAGTATCACTTCTTCAGGCAGCCTTGTGAAACTTTTCTTACATACTTTGTGGATATTTAGGAACAATAAAATATAAAATGTACATAAATATATTTTATAGCAGTATTAAAATGATGTAGTAAAACCATTCCCACATAATAAATCCTCATAAATGCAGTAATTTTGAAGTGTTATTTTCCCATGTGATCCGTTCTTTAACTGATGCTTATAAGGTTATGTCAGCTCATATATTTACATATGATTTGATTATGTAATATTAACAGGTAAACATTTGGTCATAGGATTTTTAGCTGTTTTTCAAAACTGAAATTCACAGTAATTAGGAAAAAAATACATGTCATCAAGGTAAAGTTGTTTGGAACATGAAAATAAAAAAAAACTATAACAAAAGTATCCATAAATCACAAAGAAAAGCCTTTGAAACATTTATCTAAATTTAAAACCAGAGATCATTGTTTTTCAATTGGAATAAAATTTAATTATTATACCATTAGGATCAAGAATAACTGTCCAATAATGTGTTTTAAATTAACTAAATGACACCTTACACTCTTTTCATATCTGCTCCAGGAAGCTCTGATTTTTATAGTTCACAAAAATATAAACAGACTTGTCAGACCTCACTAAATTTATTAAGATTTGGCAGACTGCCTATGTAAAAAAAAAAAAAAAGTAAGAAAGAAAGAAAAAAAGAAATTATGCTTCAGAAGGAAGTTTAAAATGAATAAGAAAAATAACCTTGTGAAGTCAACCAGCAGAGCAAAGCAGGTTAAAGCTAACCAGTGAAATAACGAGTTCCTTTAGTGTCTATCTATTATATATTTACCATTCCATTTTTCTTTAACAAAGTTCTAAAACAGATTCGCTGCAGCCTGAGCTCTGTTCATGCTGGCCAATAAAATCCAACTTTCACTGAGGTAAATCTGTGTCATGAAAATGAGGGAGAAAGATGAAAAGCGTATTAACGAGGTGATGCTGTCACCTACAGGGATGCCTTAAATTTGTTTTCACCTGTGTCTTCAGTTTATGTGGTGCTTAGTAAATCAGCCCCGTATTATGTTGGTTTAACCAACATTAGGCATAAAACCTTGGACTGTGGCTACCTAAAAATAAATAATAAATAATAAACAATAAGTTTTTCATAATCTTTATTGAAACAAAATGACCTTAAATCACCAGGCTTTAATTTCCTTATTTCATATGTTGTGATTAGCACTTTATTTAACCTTAAGAAATTAAGGCAATATTAATGAAAAATTAGAGTGCACATATAAATATATAGTCAAGATATGTGCAGAGGAATTACAAATAATAAATTTACAAACATATCTTAAAATAATTAATCATTAAAGAGTCATCTTCTAAAACTATTTGCTTTTATTTACAAAGATTTTAATAACTATTCATTAAGAATTTCTGACATGGTAACATGAGAAATTTCTTAAAATTTGATAACAATATACTTGGTTTAAGAATGAAAAATAATTTTTTAAAATAGAATACAATTTGTCCCAGAGGTTTACTAACATGGTACATTCACTGAGTTCATGATTAATCTAATTTTCTGCTACTGTGATTAAAAATGTGTACAGGATCCAGTCCTAAAAATAGAGGATACAAATTTTCCAGGTGTATCTAGAATTTAAATTGTTTGTTGCTAATGACAGAAAGGAAAATGACTTCTGAAAACAACACAGTTGTTTTATAAATTCCTTGTTTTACTTTAGTTCTTGCAACAAAAACAAAGAGAAGTCAACTTTTTTGCCTTCCGTTGAATAAAACATAATGACAAAATACAACCGTCGAACTCAAACAAATTTAGAGACTAAGCTATTAAGCGCCATAATTACCCCTAAGACTTATAGATTGTTTCACTAAAATTAAATTTAAATGATAATAATTAAAATATAATTCTAATTTTCATCCAAGAGAAATATTGTTTTCATTCTTGCTAATCTTTTCCAGCTATTGAACTTCCTATTGTTATTACATATTTATTATACTATATAAATTTGATATAAAAAGACACATGCAAATTTTTATTTAAGATATCACTATAGAAAAATTTCAAGGATGTCTGGGGCCAAAAGCAAGAATGTTTTACTGTAATTTTTTAACTTGTTACTTGTTTTTGAATGAGACTAAAAGTATAATTAATAAGTTAGCATCTAAGTTGGACATACATATTATTATTATCTCTGAAATTAATTGGTAAATGACAATTTTTTTATCTTATCCCACTAATATTCACCATGAAGCAGCTTTTTCACTAGGTTTCGTTAATAATATCTTACCTTTACTATGTGCTTTTATTTTTCTCTTTCACTGGATCAATTTTGTCCCCATACACCATCTTTGGCTACTCTGCAGATATTGCTTCATTGTATTCTTGTACCTAAACACTCTCCCTCAGAAGACTGCTTTATTGCCATGGCAAAGCCTCTAAATGAAAGTAATATGTTTCATTAAGTTAAGATTCCTCAGTATTTAACTAAGAGACCCATGTATATTTCAGTATCATCCTTTCTTTCCCACTTTTTTCTCTGTAAGAATTCACTGAGTGCCTATTTTCTGCCAATAATAGTTCTAAATTGTAAAGATACACTGGTGAACAAGATAGGCAAAGGTCCCTGGTCACCTGGAGATGGTATTTTATTGAAAAGAGGTAGCAAACAAGTAAATAAATAATGACACAGATTATTTCAGATAATAAGTACTACGAAGAATGTAAAACCCAGTGATGTGTTAGAATGGTGGGGCAGGGAGGGATGGAAAATGTAGATTGGACTAGGAAAGACTAAGTGGGAGAGATGACAAGGGAGCTAAGACCAGAATGTCAAAATAAGACAGTTTCAGAAAACTCTGGGACAAGAAATTCCAGACAGAGGGAACTGCAAGCATGATTTGAAAGCTGTCTATCTAGAATGAACCTGTCTCTGGACCAACCCTCTCAATTATCTTCAGTCCCTTTGGTCATGTCCAATAAATATTTGAATGTCAACTCAGAGTGAGTTTAATAAACCATTATACTAACTTCCTCTTTTAACTTGCTAACCCTTTTAACTTTAAAATGTTTTTATCATTTTTCAAATCACCAGGTTTAGAATCTTAAATTAGCTGAGACATATACACGTCCTTCCTTCTCATGAAGAATCACCCAATATTTTTTGAGATGCTCTCCAGCCTCTTCTTCTTACTTCCCTAGATGTGTCTCAACTGGTCCAATTACATCACTTCCTTAAAACAGTTCCACATCTGTCAAACAGAGGTAATACTTCTAGTGGTTACATACTGCTCCTGAAAATTAAACGGGTTTTGAAAAGTGGTACATATTAAAATTTGGCCCACCTGTTACTAGCTGTGGCTTCCGGGTAATGGTAACCTATTTGAATTTCATTTTCCTTCCATTATAAAAAATAATCCATAAAATAAAATGATGCACTTGCTTCACAACACTTTTATAAAGTATAAGGAAGATATCACACAAAACGAACATAACATAAATATTTAATGAGTATTAACTAACCTTCCTTGTACTTTGATTGTCAAACTAAAGGAATTAATGTAAGGAAAACACTTTACATGCGATGTGAAGTATTTTGTCAAACGTTTTCCTGCTTTTCTATTTCTTATACTCCCAATATCAACACATAATCCAAATTCTCAATTCTTCCTGCTTGAAATTTTCTCCAATTTTTTGATACAGCTATGGTCTGAATGTTTATGTCCCCCCAAAATTTATATATTGAAATCCTAACCCCCAAGGTGATGAAATTATGAGGTGGAGGTTTGGGGAAGGTGATTCTGTCATGGGGGCAGAGCCCTTAAAATGGGATTAGTGCCCTTATAGAAGAGACCCCATAGAGACCCTTCTCCCTATTCACCATGTGAGCACACATCTAGACAGTGCCCTCTGTGAACCAGAAAGCTGGCCCTCGCTAGACAAAAATCTGCCAGCACTTTGATCTTGGACTTCCAAGCCTCTGGAGCTGAGAGAAATACATTTCTGTTTGTAAGCAACCCAATTTATGGTATTTTACTATAGCAGTCCTAATGGGCTAATTCAGACGCTACATGAAGAATTCATAATTCTTATGCCTTTAGTTCTCTCATGTCAAGCACATTGAAATTGGGGCATTGGAGCTTGGAGTCTGCAGATTTTGCCTAGACTAGATCACAGGAAACGGAAACTGTCATTGAGAACAGAGTTTTGGCAGTTCAGCTATCATTTGATTCTTGCCCTGCCATAAATGGTCCCTTGGGAATGAATGCCTAAACCCAGTGTAAGGTAGAAAGAGGATTCCAATCACTCTACACTGGAAGGAGATCCTTCTCCATTAAACTGTGATCTCCTGGAGGTCAAAGCCAGGTCTCATTTACTTCGTATCGACAGTGCCTACCACAGTTCCTGGAATATGGTAGGTGCTTGATAAAATGTGTATTTTTATTTTCACACGATGCTAATATGGTCTTGAGTAAATTTTCAAATAAGAGAGGGATATCACTAAATATGAAACCACTACAGTTTTCATGATTGAGTTTCTAAGGGTGCAGAGGTTCACATGGAGAAATCTGTGACCCCTGGCATTGTGTTGCTTGAATGACTGGTTATTTTGAAAGGATTGCAATCGCTGAGCCAATTGGAGAGCAGTCTTCAGCCCAGTCCTGTATACCCCACACCACCCATGATCAGGAGTCTGGCTGCTCTCCCAGAAGACGTTGCCAACAGAGTAACTGTAATATCATGGAGCAGGTCATAGCCTTCACAGATCAAGAGAGAATCTCTTTTTGAAGCTATCATTCCCTGCAATGGAAGTTCCAGCAAAGAGGAGCTTTTGCTGTGGTTGCTTTATTTGTTTTGGGTTGTTTTTGCTTTTGCTTTTTTTGTTTTGTTTTGTTTTGTTTTTAACCAAGTTCAAGGCCAGAGAAGTGTATCACCCTTAAAGTAACCCCAGCACTTCATGCCAGAGGAATTTCTGACAAAATGAACGGTTTCAAATGCAACAGCCTGCTAACCAAGTTCCCAGCTTGCACTCTCCCTGGAATCTGCAGTCTTGGATTAACTCTCACCAAAAAGCCCCTAATTCTGATGCTCTGCCATCTCTATTGTCTGCTCCAATCCTATAAACTTTCTAGGTAGGGTAAGCTAATTTGGACAACTAGATGTGTGGTCATACTTAAAATCATTTTGTTCTATTTCTCCCAAATACATTTTTAAAAGAATGTAAGGAGAAAGTAGCTAAGCCTCTTTAAAAACCCAAATTCAAAACACAGCAAAAGGAACACAGGAAGTTTTACTGAGTAACTGAAGTGATTACATGCAAAGCACTTTCCCATAATCAGTGAGTTTCAAAGGAGGGTAGAGGGTGATTGACAGTATTGGCCACCCTTGAAACTACATACTGATTGGAGAAAGTAATTACAAGCAAGGAGAAAGAGACCCAGTACTCTGTATCTCTTTTATTTTTAGATTTAATCTGGGACAAGAAAGATTATAGTAGAAAATAAAATTTAGGGAGATTAGAAACCTCGTTCTTGGGGAAGAAGAAAGTTCCTACTGTACCAACCATTGTAGATCTTAACTTTTCAAGAAAAGTAATTAGGGCAAAGTGACAAGCTATGATTCCAGATCTTCTGGATTGTAGATGTGTATCTACCCACATATATAAGCCAGACATGGCAGAGCAATTTCAGTGGAAGCAGACATGGAGTCACTTGACTCCAAGAATTCCAGAGCTTTAGGAAAGTGTCTGAAAGCCAGAAGCCTAGAAGAAAGTGTTCATGCATCCTTGTCCTCTGTTGGTGCTCTGTCCCTTCAGAAGAAGCCAGGCTGTTTTCTTGCTATCTTTGAAATGCTTCCTGCTCTTTTCCTCTATCTTGTTCTTCCACTCCAATGCTCCTAGCTTGAATTCTTGATCTCCTTTTCTTCTGAAAAACTAAAAGCTTGCCATCTTCCCCAAAGATTCCCAGATTCACATTTATCTTTTGGTTTCTCCTAAGGGCCTGTAGCAACTACTAAAAATATAGTATTTAGTTGAAGATCATTTTTCTATAAGTTATTCAATGCATGAATTTTTCATAAGTCCCATGATATAATTACCTACAATTGTTAGAGTGCTTATTACAAGTTGCCCAGCCTCTGGGGTCAACTTTAGAGGGTTTGAAATCTGACTCTCCCACTTAATTTGTCCTGACCTATAAGTAAGCTACTTACCATTTCTACACCTCATTTTCTTTATCTATAAAATGGTGATAATACTAGTATATACCCTATATGGTTATTTTGAAAGTTAAATAAAATAATGCATACTCAATGTTGAGCACAGTGCCTGGCACATAGAGGGCATACAATATAGTTCAGCTGCCATTATTATTAATCAGTATTTTAATTATTTTCTCAGGAAAGTCTTACCGAATGGAATTCTATTGAATAAAAATTAGAATAGGTCTACTAGCTTCCACATTCTTTCCCAAGGAGAAAAATGGAAACTGTTGAGAATGTCACCCATTCACAAGAATGCATTGCCAAAGCCAAATGGGAGGGAACTAGAAAATCCTGAATGGAACTGGCTAGGCAGAAAGCATATTAGACTAAACAACAAGCTGGGTGATGGAGGGGAATGATGCATTCATATGAAAGCATTGGCTTTGAAATTCCTGGTCACCCGTGGTCAAGTTGGATGAACAGAAAGTGATGCAGCCCAGCTGCCTTGCTCACCACTGCTCCTTCCATGTTGCAAGCATTTTCCTAGGATAGGCTTAATATCAACAGTATTTAGTCTCACTTTTAGGTATTCTGTTCCATTTTATGTTGAATTCATTTTCTCAGTTCTTTAGTGGGCTTTGTAAGTTAATTATAGGTGGCAAAATTTAATTGGTCTAGAAACAAGGGCAGAATTTGGATATTTTTAGAGACACAAATGCCCAGCTACTCTCAGTGAGGTGCTGGACCATTAGTTGTACTGTTTATTTTGGTTACAGAGTGGTGAACCATGAAACATTGAGCAAAACTTTAGGTTGCTAATGAACAGAAAACATCATGATGTTGACAAAGCGAACCATAGATAGTATACACAATGAAGCCCCTTAGAAGGATTCCTCCTTTTAATCGTGTGTAAGTGAATTTTTTAATCTTGTAAATTTTTCTAATTTGGTTGACATTCTCCCAGCAATCTTGTTAACTAAAATATGTTGGCCATTGGTCTGACACCATCTTCTCTGACTTGCCAAAACAAAAGTAGCTCTCGCTGCTCTGTGGTAATTGGGGTTTGTACAATGAGCTATCACGTGGTTTTATCCTGTATGTGCCCATCGCTCTTAGTTTAGGCTGTTCGCTCCTTGAGGGCAAGGACTTTTGTTAATCAGCTGTATTTTCAGTACAAGGCACATACTAAAACAAAATATAAATGTTGAAGAAACCAATGCTAAATATTTTGTGAATAAACGAGTATATCTTTTAAAGTGTTCTACTAACTTTGATTTAAAGAACCCTGCTAAGTTATTTTCTTGAATTCAGAAGTTTCTGCAACCTCCATCCCAATTCCAAAAAGCTCCTTAGCAGTGTCCCTAATATCAATTCCTCACAATCTGCTTGGACACAATAATCTGAGTTTTATTTCCTTGTTTGCAAATAGGGATAATCATATCTGTTTCCCAGATAATATGTTAAAACAAACAAACACAAACAAAAAAGAGAACACAAAAAGCTCAGGATACTAGTTTTTATAAATGCAGATGTTACTTTTGGCACTAAAAAGTACCAGCAAGAGAAGCAATAACCTTTCAGAGAGTCTTCATTGGGAGACCAGTCCCAGGAGGAAAGATTCGGCAGTTAAATTTCAACAAACTCATTTTTTTTTTTGGAAAGCTCTAAGCCCACATTTCAGTAAACAATGCTCACCCACTTAAAATGTTAGTGAATATGCCATACAGTAATCTTGCAAAGGACAAAAAGGGATACTTACATCTTCAAAATCTTCAGTGGCTAATAATTACATCAGGCTTATATTATTCAAGATATTCCATTAGGTGAATAGCAGGTTACTATAGATTTGGCTGTTTCCAGATTTATTGTAATTAATTCTGAATTAATATCTCCATTCCAAAACATTGTCTTTTCATTAAGAAATACGTTAAATATTGTACATTCTGTGTTTTGAAATGTATTTATGTCTAAGGGAATGATATCATTTGCTTCTAAATATTCTTCGGCTTCATATAATTCTTTGATCCTATATAAAATAGAGATAGATATATAAATTGCTATATAAATATTGATTGCAGATATATATATATATGCGCTTTGGTAAATCAAAATACATGAAATCATTTTAAATTTCTAGATTTAAATGTCAACATATTTAGCCATGCCTGTAAGATTCTTTCCATAACCCCTACTTCTGATTTAAAAGAACTTTAAAACATACATGCTAGATTTTAAAAAATAAAATTCTCTGATATATCTTAATCTCCCTAAATAATACCTTGAAGAATTTCATTTCTTATGTAAAAATGCAAAAAATTTCAGGCAAATTTTTAGTTATAATGCAAATTATTCAGTGATGTTTATGAAATAGCACAAATGATAAGAAATTTTATTTAAAGCACTCTCAATGAAAATGTTAGATGTAGCTTAGAAAATAGCCAAAGTATAATAGAAAATATGTTTACCTTAGAAAACTAGTATGCATATTTCTTAATGTCTGGGAAAAATAAGTGATACTTATTTACTTTATTGTGTTATAGCACTATGTTGAAAAGATTAACAACAAATTTCCACTAATTAGACAGTGGCTAAAAGGAATTTTTGTACAGAATTTTAAATCCATTTAACCAGCGTTGGTTAAGAAATCTCCTCCAGCACCAAAACATGAAATCAAAATGTAAATAAAAGATCAAAGGCTTTGCACAGCTGGCCATGGTGGCCCCTCAGTTCACACCAGGCCTCACTGAGCAGTTAGCAAAGTCATGTTTAATAGCTATGCTGAGTGTCAGTGTCACCCTGAAAGCAGCTTAGTTTTGGAGATCAGGAAAGGAAAATGGAGAAGGGGTATAAAGGGAAGAAGATGAAAATATCAGCAAAATATTCAAAAAATATTTGCCCAACAGAGAAGAAAAATGATTTGGGCTTTAAAACTTATTTTACCCTTGATTAGCAGATTCATATTGCAGACAATGGTTCTCAGCTGTTTCTTAAATTAGCACACATTTTGATGTTCAAATAAAACCACAAGACATTATCAAGTGATCTTAAATAAGATTTGACACACTGTCATCAATTTCTCTCTTTAAATCAGGAATACAGATTCCAAGTCTCTTGCTAGGGATCATAAATACATTATGTCTTGCTTATATGAAATTGTTTATGCACAGAGTCCTTGTTCATGGACTCATTTCAAAGAGCATGATGTTAAATATTAATTGAGTTCTTCCAGAATGAGATTATTATGTAGAGCAACAATGAGTGGATCCTACAATTTGGGAAATACACCATTCTCCCCCATTCTCTGTATAATGCCCTTTAAAGTCTGTCTATAGTACATCTGGTGTTTGTTCTCCTAGACTGAAAATAACTAGTAGACCACCAGTAATTTAAATTGTACCCTGTTCCAAGGATATTTGACATGTGGTCCCTTTGGAAGAACTAATGCAAAAAACTGGCGCTAACCCTGGAAATAAGGTTACTATAGACTAACAGAAGGTTGCAATTAACTAATATCAAGAAGGTTAACCTGTAAATTTCTCTCTCAAATACATACTAATCTCATTTGTAAACCATTTTATGCAGTTATAGAGAATGAAATAATAAGGGATAAGGGTTATAATGTTTAGTTTTAAATCTGATTTTTTTCTCTGAAAAGAAAAATAAGAAGGAAATGTCACATTAATAGTTACCATTCTACCAAGGAACACACACACAGTGAATTTATTTAATGTCTAAAATGTATAGATAGATGGATGAGAGAGAGAGAGATTCCTTCTGAAGACCACAATATCTGTTTTATTTTTATTTAAATATATTTAAAAGAAATAAAACTTTCTATTTTAAAGTTTTCCTCCATCATTGTGATTTCCTAGTTGATGGGGGAAAATAGGATAGACTCATTAGAATACTAGAGGATGAATAGTTAAAAATTATGTAATTTAACCATTGCACTTATAGATTAGGAAACTAAGATGCAGATCACTGAAGCAACTTGCTGCAGTGTGCACACTTACTGGCAAACATGAACTAGAAACCTGTCTTCCTGATTCAAAGTCCAGAACACTTTTTTATAATACCACAGTGTCTCTCATAAAATATTCTTCATGTATCTCCATAATTGATAAAAGATGGGCATATTTAACTAGGAGGTTAAAATAGTAGCATATAAAACCCAGTGACAAGTTTTCAAAAATTCTTGTATAAAAAAGTTCCATTTAGAATATTTTTTAAAAAGGGAAGGTGGGAGGGGCAAAGACAGTGAATTTTCTAAATTAAATAAGTAACATATTGATTTGCATTTAAAAAAACAACAGGGCTGGGTGCGATGGCTCACGCCTGTAATCCTAGCCCTCTGGGAGGCCGAGGCGGGCGGATCGCTCGAGGTCAGGAGTTCGAGACCAGCCTGAGCGAGACCCTGTCTCTATTAAAAATAGAAATAAAAAAATTATCTGGACAACTAAAAATATGTATAGAAAAAATTAGCCGGGCATGGTGGCACATGTCTGTAGTCCCAGCTACTCGGGAGGCTGAGGCAGTAGGATCGCTTGAGCCCAGGAGTTTGAGGTTGCTGTGAGCGAGGCTGACGCCACGGCACTCACTCTAGCCTGGGCAACAGAGCGAGACTCTGTCTCAAAAAAAAAAAAAAAAAAAAAAACACAACAGAATCTGATCATGAAGCATTCAACACTTACCTATAGTTTAAAGAATTATTTTAGTTTCATGTTGACTGTTTGGAACAAAGTGCATACACTACAATAGGAAGGACATATTACTGCAGTATCCTATGAATTATGGTGCTGCCCATCCTCGCATGATAGAATAAATAGAAATCATTATGGAATTTTCCTTCTTACCTCTTTCCAGGAAACATTACAGAATGACACATCAAGCTTAAAAAAGCTGAATAAAATAAAAATTGAATCTGATCTAAGATATTAACTTATAGGACAAAAAGTAGAAAAGTTATTTATAAAATGATAGAGATAGATATATAATTATCCTGGGAATAAGAAATTTATTGCTAACTCTAGTCGTTTAAATTTGCCCTGCAGTGCAACACCCAGTTCCCCAATGATAAGCCTTCTTCAATTGCCTTCAGTTCTAATTTTTCTTGGCTGTTGCAGGTAGTAAAATCATCTATCTATGGAAAAGTGGATCATTCATTTATTTCTTCCATGTAAATATTAAAATACTGAAACACAACTCATAACACCACTAAATCCTAAAACAGTAAATATTGTTGCATTAAATCATTCTTAATTTTTAAATAATATATTCAATATAAACAATATTGAGTGACAAATTTGATACTAAAAATGTGACAATTTGGCTGAAGTGCAGATCCTCAACATGGGAAAGGGAATAAGCATTTGGAGGACTTAAAACAACGTTACTAATAATAAAGTTAATAACTTTCATAAATAAACTCAGCTAAATAAATATCTACAATTTTTACTTTGTAAAAATATTAGGAAATATTACTTTATAATCATAAAATTTGGACATTAGACAAAATATTACTACTGAAGAATCAATCTTGAAAAGTATAAAAATTCAACAAATATGAATAAAAACAATATTCAGCAACTCCTCCATACATGGTAAAATTAATTTCCAATATTTATCTAGGCTACCTTTATGTTTTGACACAAAGTCACCCTAAAGGGAATATATCAAATTTTATATTAAATTTTCTCTTCAAGGTCTGGAGAGAAGGTCTCCAGGAAGGTGAAGTGATAAAGTAGCAATGAAACCATAGAGATTATTCATGTGATTCATTGCTTCAATTTCTTGAACCACACTTTTCTCATCTCAAAAATATGGAAACTAATAAATATCTTGCAGAGTTGTGTTGAGTTTCACAAATTACGTATGTAAAATGCCTGGTGCAGAAGAGGAGTTTAATACATGATAGATAATGTTATTAATGTGATTGGAGGACATAGGCTCAACATAGCATGGGAGAGACTTCTGAAAGAAACAAGAAATAGAAGACGCTACGATTTTCTAAGTTTGGCTCTATTAAACATCAACTTGGCAAGAACAAATAATTTGTACAATGCAGTATTTTTTTCATGCAGGTGCAAATGCTTGATTTATGCACTTATAAATAAATCTGGCTTTACACATGGTTGACTATGTAAAATGAGGCTTTTTTTCCAAGGGATATGTGATCATGGCATATGTGCATAAAAGAAAAGTAGGACTGTTGAGAGCCAGTAACAATAGCAATTGTGGAAATGATGATGTCAGGAAAGCTTGAAATATTTGAAAATAAATTTTAAAAAATATACCCAAGCCCATGGGCACAGTTTACTTTTTAAAAAATAATACTGGTATCTAATATGCCACAATCAACATCAATGTGCAAGAAATAATATTCTTCATGAACTAGATAAGTGAAAAGGAGTTTAAAACCAAAATCATAGGCACAGCGCTATCATGTAAATACCTATACTGAGGAGATCTTAAATATCAGATAGTATTAATATTTCAGTTATTCACTTGCTACATGTGGGACCATAGATAGAACACTAGACCTTAATTTTATTAACAATTATCTAGGTATGTCTCTAATTTTCCATAATTTTATTTTATTTTAATTTATTTGTATATTTTGGGAACTAGATAGGTAGGCAATTAAGCAATGAAGTCCTTCCTTCAAAAAATAGCTTATTCACATACCTGCTATTTAAGACAGACAAAACTCCGTCTTTGATTGAAGCAGTGATGGGGCTTGGCAATCTTCCAGATTCCACTTTAATCTGCACACCTCCTTCCCAGTGCTTTTGGTGCACCATGTAACCCAGTTGAAATAATCTTTTAAGGAGTCTTTTGATGGTAAGAAATATTCTGATCAAATGGTTCATTTAGAACAATGTTCCACTTTCCTTAAGAATATTTCTCCCTTTCTGGTTATTCAAAAAAGGATAATTACTTCCTCCAGTTTATTTATAAAAAACAGTATGAGTCACGCACAGTTCTCCTGAAAAGATAGCATGGTGTAAAGTAATAACAGTGAGTTTTAAGCAATAAAATCTGGTTTGGTTGCATTTGCCTCTATTTACAATATAGGTGAACTTGGTCAAGTCATTTAACTTCTCTGAGCCTCAGTATTCTCAAATATCTAATGGACACAATGATCTCTACCTACTTCAAAGGATTGTTGTGAAATTCCAGTAAGATAAATATATTAAAGTTCTTGTAATGTTTATAACACTCACATTCTGTATTATAGCCCTAATTCCTATATATTCAGATTGTGAATTTTTGTTTAATATGCAAATTAATTGGTGACTTATTTCTCACTTTAACCTTTTTTGAAAATAACTACTTTTTTCATAAAATACCAATTTACTGAGTCATCACTAAATATTGCAGAATTATTGCAAGAATACTTGCAATAACAATCATATATTTATACTTAAACTACTGATAGAATTTCACCATATGAAACACATATTCTATTCAGATATGAAAAATAAAGCTGAATGACATGGCTTGTTCCTTTTAAGTGCATTGATATGGCAAATAGACTTCCAGGGACTCAAATCACTTTTCATACACATGCTCAGGAATGTTAAAAATGACACGGAAGTAGGCATTCATTGCTTTGGCTTTCCAAAGGCCAAGGCTGAAGTCAAAGTCATTTAGCAGATTTTGGCCAAATTTAAAGACTGAAGGAGAACTTTGGTGTATCCTTAAATATATTTAATGTTCATAAGTTCTCTCTTGTTTTCTATTTTTTTCTTCTCTCTATTTTGTCTTATTCTTGTTTTGTGGACATGATTATCTTTTCCAATATGTCTGATGGTATTCAATAAAAATGTATTCTAGTTTGCTTCTGTGTTCTAAGCAGGACCTGCTTCATGTTGGTGCACCCTGTGCATTCCCACAGGGGCCCGTGTTCAGAAGGTCTTGCGTTTGGTTTAACGCTCTGCTGTGGCCACCCTGAGATTTTTAATAATTTTTGAACAAGTGGACCCATGTTATTATATTTCACTGGGCTCTACAAATTATGTGGCTGCTCCTGTTTTAAGTACTCTTTCTTCCTGCACCAGTTATATTCCATTCTTCTCATTGTTTACTTCCTTCTCTGATTTGGATGTTGATTCCTTCTTGCAACTGCTTAGCAATTGTTGGTTGCCTATTCGTTTTTTAAAAGTGAGGCAGTAAAAAATGCTCTTGGTAACTGTGTACACAGGCAGAATTTTGCCTTAAAGTGCTCAGGTGGGGAGCCTTTTCCTCCCTACAGCCACTTGAAGCTTGTTCTTGGGACAGTGAATTTCTCCACAGGAATTTGTGAGGTATAAATTTCTAATTAAGTGTGATACTGATACAGTCACGTTTCAGGTTAGGGTCACTCTAAGGTACACATGGAAATAGAGCTCCCTTTATCCTCTCCACATATAGCACAATACATCTATGTAAGAATTTTTTCCAGAAAATGCATTTTCTACAATAATCCACCTGTTATTTTATCATCATACACCTAACAAACGATTTATTTCAAGAGTTAAGCAATATAAAATGTTAAGATTGATGTAGTGAGAGAAATGCTGTTTTGAGTGGCTAAAAGGAAGCCACTTTATAAATAAGGTGGTTCAGGCAAAGACACTACTGAGGGGACTACGAGATAAGAGGCTTCAGCATTCATTGTGGGCATGAGAAAATGTGAGCGCCTGTGCGCCCCCACCCAAGCATATGTGGTTACCTCCCTGCGCATATTTATAATGACAGGGAGAACAGATGTGCTGGGGAGAGCTGGGGATATACAGAGAAGGCTGGGGATGCTGAGAAAAGTTAGTAAAATCAAGTCTCACTTTTACCTCTCTTACTTTTACCCATTGTGTATTGAAAGTGTCAGTATTTTAAAATTTGAAAAATATCCCATAAATGCAATTTTTCCAGTACTCAGCAATTCCTTGCTTGAGGGGGCTCAAAAAATTAAAAATTTAGGGTAACGCCTCAATCTGTGTGACAGAGATATGATGTAAAATTGTAGCAAAATAACATATGCGCTTTTAAGGATATCACTGCACAGAAAGAAAGGCCATATTTCCTAGTCTACTCTTCCTATACTTACATTTCTGTGAGTGAATTCTCTAATTAAAAAAAATACTAAGTTAAAATGAGAGGCCTAGCTAGAGAACCATTGTCACTTGAATGGCCTTAATGGTCAAGGAACCCCCCAAATCATTTATAAACTTGTGTGAGGTACATATGTATATGTACAGGTAAGATCTATGTAAATCTCACAATTATATATTTATACATATCACAGTTACATTTATACATATATCAAAATTATATAGGGAGAGGTATTTTTTTTCCTGAGAGGAGCAAAAGACAGAGTTATTATCAAATTCTAATTTTCTTACAGATCTGAAACTCAACAAAGTTAAAACACAAATTGCTCCTTTTTATGAAACTAATACAAAGCATTGACATAAATTGGGACCTAGTCGAGGGATATAGCTCTTCAATTTCTTACTCTCCCGACTCATAGAATTTCATCATCATCTTGAAGAAAAATAAATGGGGAACCCATGGTCTCAAGGCCACATGTGGCCCTCCAGGTCCCCAAATGCAGCCTCTCTACTGAATCCAAACTTCACTTTATTAAAAGGATATGTTCAGTAAAATTTGGATTCAATCAAAAGGCTGCACTCAAGGATCCGGAAGACTACATGTGGCCCCAAGGCCGCAGGTTCCCCACCCCCCTGAAAAATAAGGTTATTTTTAATAATTACACATCAAACTTACATCTAGGGAATGTGACCAGCAGAGTGTTTGAACATCAGTGATTAAAAATTCGATATCTGAATTTCTATAAAATTATTGGCAACAGACTTCATATTATTTTTGTTTTTAACATATATACATAGCAACAAGTAATAATAAATTAAATTAGATTACCTATGTAGAACAGAAAGATATATTTATCAAAGCTTCCAGAGAAAGCAACTTCAAACTCTTTTTAAAAACTCTCTTATTTTTCCTAAAATGATACTGACTTTCATCTACCTCATTTATTTGCCTCTTTTTGAAAATATAAACTTGATGCTAAACATCTTTTTTCATAATATATTTAACCAACCTATATTTTCAAAATATGCTTGATTGTATATCCAGTGTATTCATGGAGCTCTGAATTTCCATTTTTTAAAATGAGAAACAGCTGTGTGAAGAGTTTCTGCATCTATTTTGAAACAGCTATTGAAGGTGTTTGTAGGAATTAAGAGCATGAGCTCTGAAATCAGGTTTGTAACCTGGTTCTATCAGTGACCATCTGGGTGACCATGGCAACTTACTTATTAAAATTATAATCATAAATTAATATACTATCTTCATTGGGAGGTTGTGAGGATGAATATATGCAAAGCACCTAAAACAGTGCCTGGCACAAAGTAAGCACTCAATAGATGTCAGATAAGATACCGCTACTGTTTCTGCTGACACCCGGATTGGTCATTGATACAGCAAACCTGTTTGGATTGATTGGCCTGCAATCCATTGGCTCTCTTTTAACAGCACACTGATTTCCTTTTAGGAATTCCTGTTCCCACTTTGTGTAGCGTTGGTGGGATTGCAGATTCAGATGCCTGCTTTCCCACTATGGAAGCCAGTGAGGTCTCTAGGGATTCCCTATGTGAGAAGATTCCTCACTGCCCCATTTGGCTAAGAGGCATCTATGTTCCCTAAGCTCAGCCAGCCACTCTCATGGGACTTTTAAATCCTGAGCATCATGCAGATATGAAATTGTTTTTAAAAATATCTGGTGTACTTTTGCTTTTTTAGTGGTGGCTCTTTATATCTCTTCCTCCCTGAAGATGATGAGTTTATGTCCTCTTTCTCCTCCTTCCTCCTGCACTCTGGCTTGGGGGTAGAAGTAAGGAGGAGGGAAGACTAAGATTCATAGCTAAAGTGTTTCATTTTCTTCTGAAAAATTCTGTCTGGTGCAATGATATGCAGTCTTACCAGATTATTAAATTTTACTCTCATTTCAGTTTGGTATTTCCTTTCCCTGCAGCGTAGTTAATTTGCGTAGCCATTTTTATCTTGACCCAATAGATCTACACGGACCTACCCATTGACATGATGGGAAGGGGTTGGGAGTAGATGATGACGGCAAGAGAAGGAAAGCCGTTCAATATCTCAAGTGACTGCCACAAGCAAATACTTGTTAGAGAAGCAAGGACAACAGAAAAGTTGGACTTACTCATTAGAGTGCTAGTGCCTGGGAGAAACTGTTAAACTCTTTCTGTCATTGAGACACAAATCACCTAGCTATAGTTATAGACAGCAGAAAAGGGGGACTTATTTAAGTGCTATTGCCTAGGTGAGGCTGTCAGACTGTTCTAGCTATAGAGACTCTAAAATAACCTGGTTCCTTTTGAGTTCAAGATGGTTCTTCAATTTATCCTTTGATTCTGTGAATTCTCACATATCTTTCCAATATGCTCACTCAAGTTACCCAGAGGTGGTTTCTGTTGTGTGAAACTGAAGACTAACTGAATCACTGCTTTATAGTATCATGAAATAAACTCCTCCTAAAAATTAGTGTTAGGAGATTTGTTTTCCTGGTATTCTATTATGCTTTGCTTGAGATAATTTATTTTATTTCTCTCTCTTATTTTTAAAAATTTGTATTTATTTATTTATTTTGCCTTATCTGCTGAGAAGTATAGGGTTAGAATTAGTTCATAACAACTATAATAGCTATCTTAAAGCAAGGATTTGGGAGAAAAAAATAACATCCTTTTTCTTCTCCTTTTAGTATTTCTTCACCTGTATTTTAATTTTTGATTAAATATTTGCCTTTTATCACAAGTTGCTTCTTTTATGCTTAAATGGATGAAACAAAACCTCAAAACTTTAAAAAAAATCAAAGTTAGAGGTGGTGCATTTTTATTTCAGATAATTAAAACATCCTATTTCCATCCAATCTGCTATTGTCCTACACACACTCCAAAAGAATTAGCTATGAAAACATAAATTTTTATTCAATATCATAAATTAGTCTTTACGTTACTTTTAGCTTTTAAACCTGATGTTTGCATGTATTCTAGGTATGAAACTTTAGTGTCAGTAAATCAGATTATCATGAAAATTTGCACGATTCTTTTTTTCCTCTGATATTTAATGTCATTGGACCCTTTTCTTTATATTTAAACTCTTCAGTGACACTTACTAATGATTAATGACCCACTGACTCGTGCTGCCTTATAACATGAAAGTCACCGAAATGCCTTTTCCCTGGAGAGCAATTATTCTATGGAACAATATCCCCTACCTGGTGCATTGAAGTCCCAAAGGTTGGCTGTTAAACTTGCAGTTGTAATTCGTGAAAAAGTCCAGAATGCCAAGTTTTGAACTGCTGGGGATTTTATGCACAGTTTCATTTTACTAGAAACAACTTGTTTCTTTTCTGCTTTTCCTTGCAAAGATTTTAAGTAAGTAGCAGAAATGGCACAAACCTGAATTATTTTTCCTATTTAAATCCAAAGATACCTAACTGGGAGCTATGCATTTTCTGGTTTTTCATTTATGAAATTATACTATGGACCAAAAAGAAAAAAAATACAGAAATTCAGGCATTTGTATGTATTCAGATGTTCATCTATTTTGATATTTCAATGAGGTAAGACAATTAGAAAGAGGAGGCAACACAAGCCTCAGAGTTATATTTTGAAGTAGTAAAGAATTTCAATATATAATATAATTCTGCATGTAAAATCTCTGGTCTTTGAAGTAAAGGATGGTTCTTATTAGGATACTACCCTTGTCTGCAGAATATTTAGCTCAGGAGATGTATACAAATAAAGCTAAAATAACTAGACATGTAAAGTCTAAAGAAGTCAATTACCTCCTTGAGATATTTGATACTAAGAGAGACCTTGCCAGCTTTTCCTATATGCTTATTAAAAAAAAATACCTGTTTAGTGAATTAGTCAATTACTAAGAATTTTATTTTTATGTGCATTCAACTGTTTTGATACTGTGAATGGTGGAAGTCATATTAGTTTTACAGAAGAAGTATTTATGATTTTTTTGTTAAGATAAACACATCATATCCTTTAGAGCACAATGGAGAAGCAGAACATATGATACTGATGCAAATCATATGAATTCAGAAAATGGAGAAGTCATTATAAACTTGCTTGATCACGGGAGACAATTATTTTGAGCTGAGCCTCCAATTATGGTTAAAGTTTGAATAAAAAGAAAAGAGGTAGGAAGGAAGGAAGAGAGAATATTTTAAGACAAAGTTTTGAAGCAGAAATAAAGAGACTTGTGTAGGAGAATGGGTGGGAAATGGCCTCCTTCAAACTTAGAATGAATGTTGGACTGTCTTACAAAGTAGACAGATTAGAAAGACCCAGACATCCCAGAAGTGTTTGGACTAGCTAGGGGCTGTGAATATTGACAGACCACTGATCTGAGGCCAGAGTGGTGGATGATGGAGTATAGGCAAGGGAGTCGTCCTAAAGGCTTTTTCAGTAATTTACATGTAAGGTGATGAAAGCCCAGAGTAGTGAGGTAGCTGCAGGAAGGAAACAGGGGAGGCAAAGATAAAGGAATGATAACTTTTATGGACGGATCATAATTAGATGATGAAGGAAACAAAAAAGTAAAAGATGACTCCAAATTTCCTAGTCCCATCCAGATGACTAAAAGAATAATAGTATCTGTGAGAGATACAATGCAGTTGGGACTTGGTAAGTTTACAGTGGCGGCATCCTACAAGCAGTTAGAAGTATGGCTCAGAAGAACTGCTGAAAGATCCTATACATATATGTATCTGATATGTATATTAAATATATATATATAATTCATGGATGCATGTTATAGAAATAAATAAGAAACCAGAAGATTAAACTAATTCCAATTCTTATATAAGTAAAATTTAAATGACATTATTCAGAAATATCATTTGTTCTAACTTAATATCTAGGCAACCCCAGATAAGTGCCTCAGCCACTTTGCACATCAGCCTCCTCATCTGTAAGCTGGAAATAATAACCATGGCATTTCCCAACTCAAAAATGTATCTAAACTTTTTTATCCTAATTATGCTTTATAGTTATATTTAAACAATCCCTGGTTAGTGAATCAGTCAATAAGTAAAAAAATCTTTTTTTGTGTTTGCATTTTGTATTATCTCTTAGTGATACACATGTAATATATAAAATATATATTCCAGTTTCTAACTAATATGCACATTTAAATTTGCTACTTATTGCTAGCTACCCTATCTAGCCAGCTGTGGGGCTCCCCTCTGGGTTATTGTGGAGTATATCACTTCCCTACCCTCTATCTTATGCTACTGGGGTCTATCATGTCTACTGCAACTCACCACCATCCCCTCCCACTTCTCCCGTTCCAGAGGCTCATGGGCAGCAGTGGGACATGGCAGCACTGACAGCTATGTGAGGGGAAAGGACTGGGAAGAGTGTGCACTGGTACCCAGATCCCATTAGACCATTAGGAACTATAGTGGCCCCCAATTCTCCCGCTGCAATAAAAAGGAAGTAGAATGAAAAGAGGAGAAGGAAGAGGAAGAGGACAAAGTTAAGAAGGGAATAAATCATGGGGAAAGGACAGAACAAGCACAAGTCCTTTTCAATCCTCAAGGGGTGCTCTAGAATCCTGCTTTATCACTTTAACACCCCACGCCTATTTCTCAGCCTCTAATCTCTGACACTTGATTTCTGCCATGTCTTCTCTATCCTCTACCCAAAGTCCTTGCTTTGCATAATCTTCAGGTCCTGGGTATGGAAGGCAGTGCTGTCAGTCTAGAGCTGGGGATGGTCCTTTTCTTATCATCATGTATTACTATCTAGTAGGACACAAATAGATGGAACATTGAGTAACAGGAGAGAGAGAGAGAGAGAGAGAGAGAGAGAGAGACAGTTTTCTGCCCCTTTCACTATTGCATGATCTTCCTGGAATCTGGAGGTCACTACTAATAAAAAAAAAATGATGTCACTGAAAATATGAGGATTTTACTGTCCATTTCTTCTCCATTCACTATATATGATGCATTTTCAAAGATTTTTCAGCACTTAAATCTTGGGAATTCTATTTAACCTTGTTCTGTTCATAACGTGTTTATTTTCAAAAGTCGCTGTGCTAGATGCAATCACTGATATGTTCTGTTTTCTAGATTTTTTTCAGTTAAATATTTCGAATCTTCTCTGCAATTCTTCTGTGGAAGAGAGCACTGAACCAAAATGAAGAATTTTATTTATTCTTGTCCCAATTCTGCCACAGTGGCTTTGAGCAAATCAGATTTATTTTGGTCTTTTTAAGTGTATGCCATCTCTGGAATTCAGTTCCCTCAATGTAAACTTGGGATAATAATATTTATCTTACTGGGCTCTTGTGACCTTTGAATTAGGTAATAGAGTATTATTGTTAGATGATAGCTTTAAAATTCTTTCTTGTTTCACTTTTTAACAAGAGAACCACAAATGTTTTGGGACATGGGATGATAGATGAGACAATGACAATGAGATGACTTTGGGACAAGGGATAATAGATGAGACAATGAAATTAGAAAATCAAGCTATATTATGAATTAAATGTTCTTAAATTCAGAAACTCTTGATTTTATAAAGATTTTTAAAAATGTTTTTGTGTAGAGAAAAAAGTATTTAAGACAAATATAGTTGCATCAAAATAGATTAAGCAGATGTCTACAAGCTCAAACAAGTGGACAGACACCTCCATGTTCTTGGAAGACAAGGCGGTAAAACCATGCTGTCCCCAATCCGCTGTCCACTTGCCAAAAGCAGAAATTTCCTTTCTCACTTGCCACCTGCTGTGTCTAAGTAGCATTTTAGTTCCATCATTAAGGCAGCATCAGGGTAACAGATGCATAGGGAAACACCTTGGTGCCTGCTTTTGGTGGATATAACCGAAAACAACTAGATAGTTTTAATGCTGTTGTAAATAAACTTGTAAATATGTTTAATAAATTTAGCTTTAATTTTGTTAATTATTTAAAATAATGAAGATTAAGGTAGGAATTTAGATTTTTAAATTTATAACCCATAAAAAATATTCAATGGCAGACATCAAAGATTTACATTTTATATAGTACATACATTTCTCTGTTCTCTGACTATATATTAATACATTTGGAAACTAAGTTCATTTTATGCATACAGGAATTATAAATTACATTTGTCTTCAATTGAAATTTAATTAAATATTTTCACAATGAAGCAACATATATTTATATATATATTATCAATTTTAAGAAATTTTACTTCAATTGTGCTATATTTATGACTTTCCTACAGACATTTCCATATTCAATAAACAAGATGCATCATCATGTTTATTCATCTGGAAGTTAGTAATATCATTTTCCTCTATTCATTCACATCCTGAAGGAAACAAAATCATGTTCATGTTATGATTTCTACCATATAGTATCTATCTAACATATTTTACAAATTGTTCAAAAAAGTCCTACTATATTCTTTACCTACCAACCACATTGAAGGAAAGATTAGATTTCCTCTATACCAGAGTTTTGCACATGGAATTTTCTTTATAAAATATTGATTAATTTCAGAGGCTGAGCCTTAAGCATGCTCAGAGGTAACATAAAAAGTATATAAAAACCAGAGTGAGGCAGAGTTAATCAACTACCAGCTTAGTTTCTAGGGTGTCATTGAATTTCCCTTTGCCTTATCTGTGAAATGGGATTGTTAGGAGCAGTCAAGAGGCAGCTCTTGTGAAGACTTAACACATGACCTGCTGAGACAGTGTTAAGCACCCCTACAATTTGGGGCACTGCCCTGGAAACTGGCCGCCAAGGGCTTGAGTGCATGTGTATAAACATACACACACACACACACACACACACACACACACACACACACACACCCCTCCTTCCCTTCTTAGTGCTGAAAGATGCAATGCCATTGCTCAGGAAAGCCTTTGTGTATTTTCTTCTAATGACACCACAGTTTATAAATACAAACAAGGTGCACATTAACATAAAAAGCAAGAGATTTGAATTAATTTTCTCTTTGGCCCTCCCATACTTTGCTCCACCATTCACAACTCACACTGCAGATCCTCAGGACAGTGAGACAGGAACAAGGTTCACTCTCTACACTTCATGGCAGAGTGAAGAAGAGGCATCATCCCAGCTTTTTATCAGCTGGTTTATAACAACCTCCACTCAGGTCTCACTTAGAAGAGAGTGCAGATCCAAGGGAAAGTCATTCTGTGTGGGACGCTTTCCAAAACATATTAAATTGAACATTAGAGAAAGTTTTAAAGAGAGAAGAAATTATAGAAGCCCAGCTTGAATGCCTCTGCTGTGCTGCTTGGGGTGTCTTGGCAGCGTGCGGGAAGGCACCTGATGTGCTCACGAGAGAGGCGGTCTTAGGCTTTTTAAAAACAGTTTCATCTAGACCTGGAATGAGACAATGCAGGACCGAGACTTGACTCCCTCAGAAATAAGCACTGGGTGGGGGAAGTGTAGCTTTGTATGTCATCATACCAGAAATGCTGAAGTTAATTTAGGGAACTTAGCACGGGTTTATGACAAAAATATATTTACAATGGCATAATCTTTACATTTTGATACTTGGTGGAGTTGGTTTTACCATGCTGAAAAGAGTCTGGTTTTAACTAAAACCAGAGCAATGGTCCTTTCCAGGTGAAAAGAAAAGCAAACGATACCGTCCTTGGAATAACCCTAGTTTCTCAGGGATTCAGCAGTGAAGATACACCATGAAACATGCTTACAGTGATACGAGACACTGAACTTTCCCCACCAGTCTATAAAGTCATGTGGTCCACCCAAAGCCCTGCTCTGTCGCAGGAATTGCTTGCTGATGCAGCAGGATTATTTTTAAGTATTATTTAATGGTCTTGAGTCCCTTGTTGGGGAAAAAAAATAGTAAGTGAGATGGAGAAGTCCTCTTTTTATCATAAGTAAGGGAATACATATCTGGAGGCTGTGACAAGATCACCACGACCTGATGCAGTCAAGCTAACCTAAAATAAAGTTCCACCTAGCCGATTGCCATGGCACTACACAGACTACTTTAGGTACAAAATAGCAGCAAATTCTGGAAAATCCATCCAAAAGCCTACATTTCTGAAACTTCCTCACAATATTTTGTAAAGGAAATCAGTTACTGAATGAGTGGGTCAACCCTGTATACTCTAATATTGAAAGACTGTAAACATTAGTACTCTAATATTTAGTGACTATAAATATTAGTACTCTAATATTTAGTGAGTAGCAACTAAAAGTACTATATATATGGATGAAAACACAGGACATAGAGCCAGCACTATTGATCTTTGAAAAGAAGACAGCTATGGTGAGACTGGGTTCTGCCAGCTATGTGACTTCTAAGAGGTGTCACAATTTGACAGGTCCCTTAGGGAGTTATCTGATCTTCTTGATTGAGAAGTCCAGAAACTTTATTTGATCAACACACCAGAAGTGGTCTATAGCAAATGTATTAACCTAGCTCAAAGTAAACTCCGAATTAGCTAGAATAACAATGATCAATTTACAAGAAATGCAGTTGCATTAGAGACTGGAAATACCGTCCTATGTAATCAGCTCATTTTATTTCTGCCAGGGTTGGGCATGGGGATCCAAACTATAACTTGAAGTGTTATAAATACATGATGAGAATGGAAAGAATTACATAAATTGCCTAAACAAAGATGCAAATCTGAATCCCTAGGGAGGTTGTTCAAAATAGATTATCTTGCCACACCCTGTAGATTCTGAATGGGGCACAGGAATTGTATTTAAAAAGCACCTCAGACAAACTTGACATCAGTTTGCATTTGGGAATGACTGAAAGATCATTGAGTGTGTACTGACATAGCTGTAGGACAATCAAATGTCTCATCTGCACATTGAAGATATACCAGCCCCCTGACTAAACAGCTTATATCCTTACCTCCTGCCCCCCTGGACCTAGGTGAATGAGCACTGCCAATGAAGCTCTTTCTGGAAATATCTATGGCTGAGTGACTTTTTTCTAACCAATACCTTCTTTATTTATGTATTTTTACCTTCACTTGGTTTTGCTGTATTCTAAGATCTAGTCTGCTTCCTCAAAGGCAAATTTCTCAGAGAATAGTACTATTTATGGAACACGTATTTATTATGTATAAGATACAATGCCATGTAGTTTACATACATTTTCTAATTTAATCCTTAAAATTGCCTTGAAATTTTATCCTAAATGTATCAGTTAATTTCAGCGAAGTTAACTGATTTCCCAAAGTAAAATGGGTTTTAAAAAAATCAAATATATTTTGTGTTAATTTAATCCCAATGTCATAACTGCCACATATTGCCTCGTACATTGATTTTATACTTCAACTCACAAAGGAAACTACTAATTCCAAATACTTGTGTAGCCTCTCGTTGATTCACTTTGCCTTCATGTATTACCTGCCTAAGAGACCTGAAATACCTGGCTGTCTAATGTTTGCCTGATCCAAACAAAGGATTCGGAAATTGTATTTATTTATCTATTTGTTTTATTTACTTGTTCTTGTCCATTCTCTCATTCTACTCATAGGCATAATGAGAGCATATTTCAGTTATGTTAATGAGTGTACATTAATATTAATAGAATATTGCAAATGAAGAAATATTGAGAAAGCTTTTAAGTAAGTTGTTTTAAAAATGGAGATTAATTAACAAGTGGTAATTTTTATTGGAGAATATACACACACACATGATGGAATAGGATATGACTAATAAATATTAAAGAAAATATGCTCCTAACTCACCACAGCATCCTTAGAAAACATGTAAATTTCTTAATCTTGAAATGCAGGAGGTCAGGATCTCCCCTTCCTCATATTAATTCCCTGCCCTCCTCATCCATGGTGGAAAGGTATAATTAGGGTAAGTTGTCTTTGAGAAGAGGAAACATGTAATCCCATCTAGCGATGAAAAGGAAGGCACGGCTTCCTGCCTGCAAGGAACATTGCCTAGAGTTTCCATTATTGCAAGGACATTTCCCCTAAGGACTAAGTCATGAACTTGGGGACTTGGCAAAGAATTGGAAAAGTTAAGGATATTATGGGAAGAAGAAAGAGCACAGTAGGAGATTACGGTCAAAAGTCTCCAGAACACTGGAAAAGAATTCTAATTGTGCTAAACATTAGCCGAATAGGAAAAGGATATAAATGTCTGGTACCATTCAACAGGCCCCAGATTTCACTAGCATTGTCATCTAAAGTGATCATTTTCTTTCACATACAAGACTGTATATAAATGTCCTGCCACTTTTGAAGATATAACTAAGAGGCTAGTTTACATTACCCACATTTTCTTCTAGTAGTTAGTCCAATAATGAAAGTACTATCACTAAACTTCACTTTGGAGTCTTCACTTCTTCATTTGACAAATGCCAGAAGAAACAAAAATGTTTATTCTACCTTCTCCCTAATTTCACACTTGATTTTTCTTCCCAATTTCATTTGAAAATTACTCAACTTTTATTCACTCCACAAACTTTTATTGATTACTACAATTTAGACACAGTTACCTAGTGATCTATCTGCCTGCTGGTTAAAGCTTTATGAGTTCATTTGATGAGTTCATAACAAAATATTTTACCTCCCAGGGTGTATGATTTCTCTCTAATTTTACTCAAGGTCTCTATTCTTGCTCTCCTGTCTTACAACTGTGGTTCAAAAATTAAACATCTACTTTATATTTTAAGACTTAGGCCCAGGTTTACCTATTCTCTTAAGCCTTCCTTGCCTTCACACCCTTCTAGAATATTCGACACCATTTCCTTTGTGCTCTCAATAAGCTCATCTGTATTTCTATAATACTTATGCTATATAAATATACTTTTAAAGTATCCATAATGGACATTATATTTTATCTTCCTGGCCAATTTTTGGAAAATCACTTCTCCCCATTAAAGTCTCTGTAGTTCAGGTAGAACTGACTTCACCTCCCTGTTTGTAGGACAGACACATGACCCAGATCAAAGCCAATCATAATACTAAATTTCTCTGGCTACAATGCACAACTCAGGAAAAAAGATCCAAGTTGTACAAAATAGATTACGCTTTGAAGCTGATAGGAACACTTGAAAATAAAGGGTCTCTTTTGTGAGATCTCAATTGCTAAGCATGTAAATTTGTGGCTCCTATTTGACACCGTTTATTGGAAGCATGCCTGAGAGTGAAATCATTAAAGAAGAAAGAAGAACCACGAAGTTGAGAGGAAGAGAATGTGTCCTAAAATATTACTTGAGCCCCTGCATCTAGCTGTGGCTGAAGCCATATATAACCCCCAGATATTTTAGCTGTTCTTGCTAATTCTGATTAAACCACGTTAGTTTGGCTTTTCATCATTTGCAACCAGAAATGTCTGCATTAATACCTCATGTCTGTGTACGTCACTATATTGTGATGGTAATGTAGAAATTGCCCCTTCTAATCTATGACAGAACTTGGAACAAAATGGGTATGCAGCTGGTTTACTGATTAAAGAATAAATGAATGAATAAATACATAAATGAAGGAATACTAGGAAAAAAGTACATATATTTTTTGTAGTCACAGTATACCAACAATTTGGTGCTCTTGTTCTAAAATAAATAAACAAAATGCCCCAAGAAAAATATTTTCAAATTATTATACTGCACTGTGCTGGTCATAGTGGATCACAATCCCTTGAAAAACCCTTAAGATGGCTTACTCAGGTTGGATGGATGTAGTAAATATCTCAGGATAATCAAGCTCTTTATTTAGTTCTTAACACCAAATGATATCCTCCAGGTCCTAAAGTTATTTTAAATGGCATATGAGATGGCGTCTCTGTCTTTTCCCTTGAGATTGGGTTTCATGGTCTAATCAGACTCACCATTAACAATCTTCCCCTGGACAGGAACAGAGCTAATATAGTGTGATGAGAGAGTGTTGGCCGGTGGCTCAAGCAGCTCTGCAAGTCTGCACATGTGGATTCTATTTTCAAACCTATGATTGATTTACTTTCAGACTATGGCAAACCCTCCATTCTCCCATATGATGCTTATCAACAAATGGTGTCTGCTTAACTCATTTATTGAGAAAAATGTAACTGCATTTCAGAAATGTAAAATTATTTCCCATAAACAATTTTTGCTTTTCTTACCACAATGTAGTTCTGCCATATGATACAGTACCTGATCAAAATAAATAGGTACATTGAGATGTTTTTTTAAAATTTTGAAAATTTAATATTTCCTCTTAATAAAGATATTGACCTTTGTTGATAATTTAATATTTATCTTGTCTCGATTCCTATGTTATTTATAACCTCTACTGTAAAATAATATGAGTTGAGGATGCATTGTTTTTAAATATTCTCCAATTAGTTTCTTATGGATTGTAAACTACTCAGAATGGGATGGATGAGTATTGAACAAATACTTTGTTGATTTAACTTAATGACTTTTGAACTTGGTACAAAAATCATCAGTGTGACTTATTCATACAGAGTGATATGTGTCTGTGTGTGTGTGTGTGTGTGTGTGTGTGTGTGTGTGTGTGTGTGTGTGTAATGCAAATTACTAGAAGGGAGTATTCATTTGGGATTCATTTTTCTTTCGATAGCATACAAATTTGAGTTAGCTTGTGCTGGGAAGAAATGGCATGACCCGTGAAAAACAGTTTGAGTTTCTGAATTATTGCTATACCTTAAAGTAAAGAGCTAGAATAGATAATCTTAAGGGATATTTTAGAAGTAATATTATTTGAAAACTGATATAACATGAGAAATTATATAAGACATTGTCATCCATAAATTTAAAAAAAAATTTTTTTAATTATCTTGCTATATGGATTTGTGGTTAGAGTTACGTTGACTGACTTATGTATCTCCATGTTATGAAACATGAAATAATATCAGCATTGTCTACCCCTTCAAAGATTGAAAAAGAAAAGTTACCCAGGAAATCTAGGCCTGGTACTTTGGTATTAAATCAATCATTCAGTGGCCAATTGTTTCCATGGTCAATGGTTTGTTCAGTGTTTCTCTCTCTTCTAGGCTCATTTTTTGTTACCTTGTTTTTTGGGTTATTTAGTTATTTTGGTATTGATTGTAGATTATCTTCCATTTCTTCTGGGTTTTTGCAATTATTCACCTGTACTTTTGCAAAAACACACTAAAAACTATTTGATCACCTCTGTGCCTGTACCATTTTGCTCTTTGTTTCTTGTAATTGTGCGTAATTCTGTTTTCTCATTTTATTGATTTATTTTAAATTATTTTACCTAAAATTTGGCTCTTTGCTTTATTTAACAATGTTACATTTTTATTTTTTGATTCATTTATTTCTGCTTTTGACTCTATCATACCTTTCATTCTTCTTTCTTTAGGTTTATTTTGTGGTCTATTTCTACCTTCTAGTAAATGCTTAATTTAATCTTTTACATTTATTTTGTATCAAATTAAGTAGCATTAAAGTATAATGCTATGAATTTTTATTTGGGCCCAAGTTTAGCTTTATCCATATATATTTCTATATGTAATGGATTTATTTTAAATATTCTCTATCTACTCTGAGTATTAAATATATTTGCATACATATATGCATGTATAAGTATACATACAAACATATACACATGTATAGGTATATAATATACATATATGGTAGCTGGATATCTTTATTTCATTACTGTTATTTGTTCTATATCACATCTGTTGTCTAAAAATTACTATTTTTTAAAAATATTCTAAAATAACTTATGAAGTGTTACTTTAGTGACATGGTATATATTCACATAGGTATATTTGGACCAACCTTATTAATTGCTATATACATCTATACCTTTTTGTTCATCTATTTGATTTTTCTTGAGATATAAAAGGTCTTGAGTTAGTCCCCAGTCTACTGACTTTCTGTAGATGTATCTGTAAGAGTCTGCAATTCTTGCTTTATATAGTTGATTATTTGCTGTTTTCTGTATAATAATTCATTCTGTAATTCAGAAACATTAGTTTTCTATAAGTTTGGTGTTAATTCTATACCCAATATAAACTATGTACCCGATATAAACTATCTTTTTGCTGACTCTTTTAAAGACATTGTCTTTTCTGTCATTATTTTAGTGTTGAGATATGCACATTTTATTTTTTCCTAATAGTCTCTTATTTGTTAATTCAACAATGATATGATTTTGATATTTGTTTCTACAGTCTCTAATTTATATCACTCCTATGTTTCATTATCTCAGCTTTTTCTTTTTTTGTTTTTTTCATTGATTTCATATTGTTTTGCATGTCTTCTAGAAATGAAAGGATTTTTGAAGGAATTTTTTTGGTATCATATAAGTTTCTAAGTTATTTGTAAGGCTATACTGCATTTTATGTTCTTAAAATTATGGTAGCATTTTTTTTTTCATTGTGGTCAGGGTTTTTCTTTTCATCTTTCTCATAATTAATGTGGGTACTTATGTCTAGATATTTCTCCCCAATATAGTTTATATGAATTTCCCATAGTTCTTTTACTTCCATATCTGAGATCTGTAGGTGTCCACCTCACAGCATAATGCAGTGTTAGGGCTGATTATTGCTGCTTTGGATTCTGTATGTATTTTGGGATTTCATATTAGATCAGAGGCATGGGTTCCTCAGTAGAAGCTGAATGGTGACATGGTTGGTGGATTTGGTATCTGATCTTTTTAAATTAAAGCCTTTACAACATCACGTTAGAGGTCTCTCCTAATCCAACAGGAGATACATTTGGATTTAATATCAAAGTTACATCACGAAGACTTCATTGCCCATGGATTCACTCAGAGGAGTTGAGTTCCACACGTTTGCCAATTTTTTCCCAAGAGCATTCCACCTCCTTTCTTAGCCAAAAGACAGGAAAATAGACAAACTTCATAGAGTTCAAACGTAGCTTTCTTCAAGGCCTTTCCCTTGGGTATTTGCACAAGTGCCAAGATTCTTGTGTAACTCATTTTCTCTTTTGTGTTTCTGACAATTCCATCTTTATATTTGTTGTCCATTATTATTTTATGTTGTTGCCTCTGCTGACTTTCTACCTGCAAGAAGACAAACTCATTCATCTTTAATGAGTAGTTCTTATGGTGATGGTGACATTTGCCTTCTTTTTACTTTAGCTATCTGTCTGCAGATAGAATTAATTACTCTGGAAATGAGGTTTGCCCATTATGTAGCCTGAAATAATCTCATTTTCTACAGCTCAATCAAAATCCTGGGAGGTAAAAATTCTGAAACAAATGTTCTTAGTACCCTCAATGATAAATACCAGAATACTAAATTTTCTTCTGAAAATATCCATTTTACTTTTCTGTTCTACATGATGATGATGGGATCCTCAAATCATAAAAAAATTTCAGCTCTTTATTAATATTTTAAAATGTCTATAGGCTATGATTTCTGCAAAGCAAAAGACAAGGCTCTTTCTTTAGCTTTTGCCATGCTAATTTGTCCTGGTCAAGCCAAAATATCATTTTAGTTCATGTGGTATTTAATTGTGAACAGCAATGGCTGGAGGATTTCAAGGGTCACTAGGTCCAGATGTTTGGTCATTAGTCACCACCATATAACCCACCTTCAATATAATAAATATGGATAAAATAAGGAAACACTTCAGCCGTCAACAAGATTAGTGTTCAAGACTAATAGGAGCCTGATTTCTGCTTTTTAACTTTGTTAACATTTAACCCTTTGAGGGCAGAGGATTTCACTTGAAGTAAATCTCTCCTTCCACACTCTGCTGTTATTTTCTGAAGTTTATATACCTTCATTAATGGCACGTCCATTCACCAAAGAAGTGCAGGCATGCTTTTAAGTATTTTAATACTTTACATCACACTTCATATCTTTTTCTTAACAACATATTGGAATGTTTAAGAAGGTGGTTTTGTTGGACAGTCAAGTAATTGTCTGATAAAGTGACCTATGTCTGTGGCTATAGAACAGCTTATTTAAATGAATTTATTGGACATATTGGGCTGATCTGTACTCCCTGAAACAAAAAAGAGATTATTTTAAAACCTTTTCTGTGTGTTTGCTTTTCCTTTTTCTTTTCTTTCTTTCTTTCTTCCTTTCTTTCTTTCTTTTTTTTTTTTTTTTTTTTGGTATTTATATAGAAAGAAAAGCAAATACCCTAAAATCTTTTATCTCTCATGTAGTAATTCTCCCCTGGTGCAATGAAAATAAATACCTGTAACCATATGGTACAGGCCTTGGATTCTAGCTACATTAGAAGCTATTTCTGTGACTTTTATAGCTTCTTCTCCAGTAAATGGGGATGACAATAATAATAACCATGTAGAGTTGTTGTTTGGATTTAATGAGATTATGTAGACACTCAATTAATACTAATTTTCTTTTCTTATTTGTATAGATGTTTGATGATATTCTGACAGATACTTTTGCAAATAAAATACCTACTTGAAAAAGTGGATGAGATTATTGGCTACAAGGTGAAAATTAATCAGTTTGTATTCTCTTGGTGATATTTTGGCATTATATAAATTCCAAGAATGTCTATTATTTCAAATATAATTCTTTTATGGATATTCTTGTTTTTATTATTGAATTAAACATCACTTTGATTTCATATTTAGGGAACTTTTTTATCCTTTCAAAACAGTTCTTATTCTGAATTATTAATAAGTCACTTGATTTCTAGTTTATCTTCAAAATAAAAATTCCAAGTTGAAAAAAAATCAAAGTTGTCTTTACCTAGTTGGTTCTGTTTATTAGGACATATTTATATATATATACACACACATATATTTTACACAACTAGCATTCTTAGAAACATCTTTTTTATCCAGCTTTATTGAGGTATAATTGAAAAATAAAAATGGTATATATTCAAGGTATACAACAGAATATTCATATACAGATGCATCGTATAGTGAAGACCATAATGAAATTAATCAACACATTCATCACCCCACATAGTTACTTTTTGTATGTGTATGTGTGTTAGGGAGAAGTGAGGACACTTAATATCTACTCTCTTATCAAATTTCAAGTAAATAATGCAGTATTATTAACTATTAATGTACATCCTATACATTAGATCCCCAGACCTTATTCATCTTATAACTGAAAGTTTGTATACCCTTTGACCAACATGCTGCACTACCTCCATGCCCTAGTCCCTGGCAACCACAATTCAGGGTATATTCTTGATAAAGATACAATGTCATTTGTGACCTCCCTAAGTAAGGATTATTTCTGCTCAATTCCATTGCTCCAGAATCATGGGAGAATCATAGCTTGTCTCTTCCAGGTCTTCGAGTCCTTCTTTAACCAGGCATAGGAGCTAACTGGCAATGATCTAAGTGAAAATAATTGTTCAACTGAAAGAAAGCAGTAGGAAAACAACGGATTACCCAGTTCAACCAAAAAATGGGGGAGTCCATTAACTAAATTTCAAAACACGCTTCCCTCTCATCATAAATTATATGGTTTTCTTTTCTCCTCTACCTCCCTCTGCTTCCTATTCTCTCTTTCTTTCTATAATTTTCTCTGTTCCATAAATAATAATCATCTCATTCCATATGGTCTATTGTGCTGGCACAATGCATTTATTTAAATGATTAAAAAGAAGTAATTCACTTCTATGTCAATTATTTAATCCTAAAAAGCCAAATTTTTGTAAGCTTCTACATAATTAGCTGCGTTGTTCATTTTTATATGAAGATGTTCTCATATTTTTAAAATTCAGTCAGCTTTCAGTCTTATTTTAGCACTGAACTAAATTATTTGTTTTTTGTTTACTTGTCTATAACCTTTATTTTTCAAGCTCATTATTTAATCAAGATACATAAGATAGTTATGTTTAATATGGGTGTATAACATACACATGAGTAATTATCTATTGTTCACACCAGTTTATAGATATATACACATCAATATGCAAATTAATCTTCATTTATACCTGTGTGCTCTTATAAATTTAGAAATAAGATTTCCAATGCTTGTATCTATCCCTGTTGAATCTGGGAAGATTGTCACAATTTGTGTAGTGCACTACTATGAGCCTATATATGGAATATACCCAATTTATTTTTGAAATGTCAACTAAACACTTTATAGATTTTTATTTCCTTCATCCCCTCCTGTAAGCCTCTTAGTGAAATTATTAGTGCGGCTGTCTGAAAGAATAGACTTAAAGCTTCAAATGTTTCCTTGGTCTTAGAACTGATGCCTCCGGAGCCTTTCCGCCAGAAAGGTACATTGGATTAGCACAGCCTGTTTTCCTACTGTATTCTTTAAACAGAACTGACAGCCCCAAAATGAGAAGGACAATTTATTTGTTAGGACACATATGGAATTTAAAGTGAAGACATACTTTCACCTTACCAGTATGAAGGAGACCAAAATAGGTTATGTAGAGAACAATTTCACACCATTCCAGTGAACAAGAGGAGGTCAAATAAAATACATAAAGATGGGAGGCTTCTAACAAATGAAATGGATGCTTGCAAAATAAGAAGGGCTTAATGGTGAAGGAAATTAGTGTATAAACTTAGTATACTTATCAATCCAGGCATAATGCAGTGCTAAGGATACTTGTCATATGATAGCAATCTTGATTGCATACACTATGATCTGGTTTTATCAGAACACACCTGTCAATATTTATTGATTAGGCAGCAGTGAACCATGGTAAGATCAGACATGGAATCTGCAACCTCTCAACAAAGAGTGGGTTTAGTGAAGAATGCTGCACATGTTGCATTTTTTTACCAAGTGACATTTAGGGATTTATTTTTTTCTTTTTAACTCTGAACTGAGTAAGTAGACTTGATAATAACTAACTCATGGTTAGAAGACACCACTCTAAGATTAAATGTAGAAATATGCCACAAGTTATAAAGAGCTAAAATTAACTCATGAAAAATAAATAGAAAATATAAGTAAAATCTAAATAATTATATTGTACTTCTCTAATTCTGTGAGGGGGTAAATGTGTCTGAATATAAATTTGTGTTTCAGCTACAGAGATCTTCCTATTTGGCAAAAGAATTTTTCATTATGAGACAATAGCTTTTGTAGACTAGATTCTGGCTTCTGACTATACTTTTTATGCAGGCTCTAGTTGAGCAAATGATGTTGTTTAAATATTACAACACATTCCTATACAGTGAAAAATTGAGAAGTCCCACACAAACAACCTACACATGCATTTTCACTTCATTATTTTAATAACAAAATATGTATTATAATACCAGGGAGGCAACAATTTATCTAATTATGACTTGTTATGCTTATCTAAATTTTCTTTTACAAAGCTGTACTAAGTCCAAGAATTTCCTTTAAAGTAACAAAAAGCTAAAATAGCAAATGACAACAATATTTAGGTTGTCATAGAGACAATAGACATAGAGACAATATTTGTTGTTTAATATTGGCCATTTGACTTCTGATTTCTAGCCCAACATGTAAAGACCTTCAAAGTCATCACTCCCATCCAGATATGAAAAAAGGTGAACAAACTGAAAATCAACAATTATTAGATCAGAGACTCAAGGTCATAAGTCAAATGGCTACTCTGAAATCTAGAAAGACAACAGGCAGATTCAAAGAAGAACAGCTTACCTGGAGCAGAAGCCCAGGAACAGAACCCTGCAACAGGAGCCAGTTTTAGTAGCAACACGTTAAACTATAATTGCAGAATTGCTGTAGGTACAGCGTAGACTGGCTGGAGAGTTAAAAACTCTGCGGTGGCCCAGTCTTAGGGGAGACCCCTACATTTTTGTGAGTTCTGCCTCCAGGTGCTCAATCAGGTTCTCACTATAAAGGTTTGAGAAAAATTACCTTGTTTTCAGTAGAGTGAGGAAAAAAAACAACCATTTTGAAATATGCCCAGGGCTTTCTGTTCTCATTAAAATGCTATAAAAAAGAATGAAATCCTATAATGTGCAGCAACATGGATGGAAGTGAAGGACATTATGTTACGTGACATAAGTCAGGCACAGAAAGACAAATATCACATGTCTCACTCATATGTGGGCACTAAAAAAATTGATCTAATGAAGGTAGAGAGGAGAATGGTGGTTTTCAGAGGAGGGGAACAGTAGGGAGGTGGGCAGTGTGAAGGGAGATTAGTTATTGGTTAATGGATACAAATATACAGTTAGATAGAAGGAATAAGTTCTCACGTTTGGTAGCAGAGGAGGGCAACTATAGTTAAAAGTAATTTATTGTATGTTTCAAAATAGCTAGAAGAGAAGATTTGAAATATTCCCAACAGAACAAAATGATCAACGTTTGAGGTGTTGGATATCCAAACTACCCTGAATTGATCACTACACAATGTATGCATGTATCGAAATATCACGTGTACCCCAAAACTGTTTTATCAAAGACTAACTGACTGGGGCTTTACTAGACATTAACCAACCTGCAAGAAGGAAAATACCCAACTCAGGCTCACTAAAATATTGACACCTAATCCTAGAATGGTAGAACAATTCTCTTCCCCTTCACCTTACCATCACATCTATAGCACTTCTACCAAACAACAGGAATTCAGCTAAAAACACTACAAACCTTTGACCCTATTAAGTAGTCTCTAGAAAAATTTAAAAACCACATGAGAGGCAAAAACATGAACACTGAAGAAAATTTTAGCCTCTGACACCACAACCACAGCAAACACAAACACAGCCTAACTCCTAGACAGAAAAACATAAAACCTCACCCTACCTATACCTGATAATCATGTCTGATCTTCAACAAAAAATTACAAGGCATGCTAAAAGGGCACGGATATTATAAGAAAGAATCAAAAGGAAATGCTAGAAATTAAGCATGCCTTTGATGGGTTCATCAGTAGGCTGAACTCAATTGTAGAATAAATCAGTGGGCCTGAATACATGCCAATAGAAACTCTAAAACTGACATACAAAGTGAAAAAAATTAAAAATATAGAACATGATATTTAATAACTGGGATGATTACAAAAGGTCTAATATATGTATAATGTGAATACCTGAGGAGATGAAACAGAGAAAGGGGTAGAAGAATTTTTTTGAAGTAATAATGGCTGAGAATTTTCCAAAATTAATGATAGACACCAAACCACAGATCCAGGAAGCTAAAACACCAAGAAAGATAAATACCAAAAATTCCATACCTAAGTACATCATATTCCAACTGTAGAAAATGAAAGACAAAGGGAAAATCTTGAAAGAAGCCAGAGGAAAATAAACATCATACCTACTGAGGAATAGTGATTAGAATTACAATTGCATTCAGAAACCACAGAAACCATCTAAGGAAGAAGAGAATGAAAAGAAATATTTAAGGTATTAAAAAAGAAAAACCAACCTAAAATGCTATGTACAGCAAAATAATCATACGAAAGTAAAAGAAAAATAAAAACTTTCTCAGATAAACAGAAATCCATGGAATTTGTCAAGGGTGGATCTGCCTTACAAGAAATGTTAAGAGAAGTTCTTCAGAAAGAAGGAAATTACATAGGTAAGAAATTCTAATCTATATTTTAAAAAGGAAGAGCACTAGAGAAGGACTAAGTGAAGGTAAATAAATTTTTAAATTTTTCTTGTTCTTAATTAATCTACCAGTTAAAAGGTGGTACAAAATAATAACAAAATGTATTTGGTGATTACTGCTCAGGGAAAAGTGAAACAAATGACAGCAAGATTATAAAGGACAGAGGAAGGAAAATGTCAAGATTCTGTTGTAAGGTATTTGCATTACCTATGAAGCAATATAGTTTTATTTGAAGGTAAATTTGAATTTGTTGTAAATGTATATTGCAAACTTTAGGGCAAATATGGGCCAGTTATTTCACCTGGTATGTAACACATAATTTTTTAACCCCATGTAGTAGATATTTTTATTGTATTATAGATGTGAAATTAATAATAGTTTAGAAAACAAACTAAACATTCTAGATGGCAAAACTAGAAATTAGAAATGCATATATAAATTAGTTAGTTCACAGAACTACAAAGTAGAGGACTCATAATTTTAACTCATTTCTAGCAGCTTCCAAATCTTGTAATTTCCACCAGTTTCATGATGCTTTCTATTCATCAGCTGTCTTTGAAATATGAATCAAGGAGAAAACTCATAGTTGAATAATCAAAAAATCAAAGGCAAAAGAAGGTAATACATATTTTTAATGATGTCAATATAAGAAATATGTTTGGAAGTAGCAAATGCACTTGGCACAGAAATATTAAATAAAAGGTAGTGATGAAGAATACATATCCAAAAGGTCCAATTCTTTACAATGCAGGAGTAGTACCATTATCAACCAACTTAGAGCTATAAAACACCAAAGTTTTACAGTCAATGTCATAAAAAGGCATGTCTTCATTTATTCTTTCAATAAATGTTTACCCACCAGGTATAGCACTGTCCTGAACAACATCTGGTATTTCTGCACTCTTTACTTGTATGGGTCTTGTGATTGTTCTCTTAAGATTTTTTTTTATTTCAAAATATTAAAGGGGTACAAATGCTTTTTGTTACATGGATAACTTTTGTAATGCTTAAGTCAGGGCTATAAGTGTGCCTATCACCCAAATAGTGTTCATTGTACCCATTAGGTAGGTTTTTGCCCATCTCTCCCTTTTCCCTCCCCCCTGCTTGATTTCCACTGAGTTTTACTTCCCTCTGTGCACATGTGTGCTCATTGGTTAGTTCCAATTTAATAGCAACTACATGTAGTGTTTGTTTTTCCATTCTTTAGATACTTCACTTAGGTCTCCAGTTCCATGCAAATTGTTGCAAAAGGCATTAATTCATCCTTTTTTACAGCTGAATAGTATTCCATGGTATACATAAACCACATTTTGTTAATCCACTCGTGAACTGATGGGCACTTGGGTTGATTCTACATCTTCACAATTGTGAATTGTGTTGCAATAAACATTTGAGTGCAGGTGTCTTTTTGATAAAATGACTTCTTTTCCTTTGAGATTGAATGGTAGGTTTACTTTAGTTCCTTGAGAAATCTCCATACTGTTTTCTATAGAGGTTGTACTAATTTGCAGTCCCACCAACAGTGTATAAGCATTCCTTTCTCTCTTCATCCATGCCAGCATCTATTGCCTTTGGACTTTTTAATAAAAACCATTCTAACCAAAGCAATCTTGAGCAAAAAGAACAAATCTGGAGGCCTCACACTATCAGACTTCAAATTATACCACAAGGCTATAGTAACCAAAACAGCATGGTATTGGCACAAATATAAAGACATAGACCAATGGAGCAGAGCAGAGAACCCAAATATAAAACCATTCACATACAGCCAACTGAACTTTGACAAAGCAGGCAACAATATACACTGGGGAAAAGAAGGCCTGTTCAATAAACGGTGCTGGGGAAATTGGATGGCCACATGCAGAAGAATGAAACAGGATCCATATCTCTCACCATTCACAAAATTAATTAAATATGGGCAAAAGACAAATGTAAGACATGATACCATGAGATTTCTAGAAGAAAATGTATGAAAACTCTTCTAGATATCAGCTATGCAAAGAATTTATGACTAAGACCTCCATGGCAATTACAAAAAAGAACAAAAACAAATCAATTGGACTTGATTAAATTTGAAAGCTTCTGCACAGCTAAGGAAATAATCAACAGAGGAAATAGACAACCTACAAAATAGTAGAAAATATTCGCAAGCTATATATCCTATAAAGGGCTAATAAGCAGAATCTACAAAGAACTCAAGCAAATCAGCATGAAAAAATCAAACGACACCATTAAAAAGTGGGCAAAGACATGAACAGAAGATTTTCAAAAGAAGATAGAAAAATGGACAATAAACATATGAAAAAATGCTCAACATCACTAATCATCAGGAAAATGCAAATTAAAACCACAATGTTCTCTTAAGTTTTATACAGCTAAGATGTTCAAAATTTCATCTCATTAGTCATCATTAGTCCTAAGTCTGCTGTTGACAAAAACCAATACCTTTCCCACATGATAGCTCTGAAAATATTTGAAGTATATCTCATTACTTGCCTGGGCTAACCTTCCTGTAGTTTTCTTTTTGGGGGAGAAAGTCATGATTTGCATTTTACTACCTGCTATTCAGATGAATAGTTCTAAATTGGTGGTCCATGCTCACAGAATATTTCTCTTGACCCACACAGACTTAAAAACGTCATTTGTCAAGATTAAAAATCAGAAGATATCACATAAGAATACCTACTTAGCACATTTTGGTAAATATTTGAAGGTTCCAAAAACAAAAGCCTTGTATGTATTGGAGTAGTCACCCCACAACTAGGGCACTACCCAGTTCACTGTACTCTTGGCCAATTCTTATTGCCTGCCCCAAACTAAAGAAGGGCAAGGGTCAGTTATCACTTAGCATTTTGCTGCTTCTTTGTTTTTCTTTGTCTGTCTTTTTTCTCCCTCCCTCCTCCCTCCCTTCTTTCTGTCTTTCTGTCTTTTTGTCTTTCTTTCAATTCTAGGCCTGTTTCACTCCTTTACATTATAAGCCTGGCACCCTAGGCAATTAAATTTGTCCCTAAACTGTATGTCACTGTCTCATAAAATTTTATGTCCAGATCTAAATGCAATACACCATTTTTTAGGCCACCCTCTTTGATCTTAATGCTATATTCCTATATGAAAATAACAACTGTATTATATTTTTTAACATCTCAAATAAGCTTATATGGAATTCACAGTCAAATATTACAAAATTCTCAAGCCCTCCTTTTCACACAGCTGGAATTCCTTGAAAACCACCTATAGACTCAACATTTCCCCACATCCCAGTGAAGTACTTGGAGCTCCAGCTAACTGTGAGACTAAACATAAGTCACCCCTGCAATGACCCATAGCTATGTTCTGATAACTCAGCTTTTCTTTATTCTCACTTGAATCTTTATTCTAATGCATGGGTCTTTGCCTGTTTACCTACACAGAAGTTTCTGCTTGATATTTTGCCATTCCAGAACATGTGGCTGGTCCCTAAACCCTAGCAAAGTACCTAATGCTATTACTGGCTTTAGACAGCAAGCTTGTTTATATTTCTAAATGAATCTTGCTGCCATTACCCCAACATTGCCTTTTGCCATTGTTTCTGTTGGGTTGGATATGCCAGTCCCTGCATAGGTAAGCTCCCTTTCAGCCTTGATTTAGTCACTCAGCATATTACATATGTATTCTAGGTTTAAAACTTCTGAAAAATTGCTGATTTTCTCATTATCTACAAAGTAAAGCAACCTTTAAATGGACCAAGGATAGAGACTTGTGTCTACCCTACACAGACAATTCTCTGGGTTAATATTTTTCTTGATTTCTATTTCATTAGGTCTTGGTTTTAGACATTGATGTTTTTAGTGTTGGAGAATATACAACAAACAAATTTGGGTGTGGCATTTAAAAACTCTGAGTTACAGTTTCTTCTTCACCAATAAAATGCAGACAGCCTAGGTAGAAATGATAAGAATCTGGCATATGTGGTATAACTAAATATTTGAGTTGTAGCATCCACAGAACTTGCTAACAACTCTGCCACTCCATAAAAGGTGCCAGGTTCAAACAGTTCCCTAGGGAAATTTTCACAAACATTAACTTTTCCAAAACATAAGCCAGTGGATTTCAACAGGAGGTGATTTTTGTTTGCCAGGGAACATTTGTCAATGTCTAAAAAATATTTTTGTTTATTACAATTGGGCAAGGTAGAGAGGTAGGGTGTGTGGTGGTGGTGCCTACTGGCTCTGGTAGGCATAGGTCAGAAATGCTGCTCAGCATTTTACAATGCACAGGACAGCACCTACAGAAAAATATTATTGACTCAAAAATCAAGGTAGAGAAACTTGGCACAGACCAAAAAAGTAAATAGAAAGCTTATTCTTAATTTATATTCAAGGGCAAATGAAATTCCAAACTGACTATGGTAAAATTATATACAAAGATTACTTGATGAAAAACAACAATGCAACTGTTGATGCAAATACAACAATAAAATATGAACAAGTCCATCTCTTATTAAAATAATACATCATGGAAAAGAAGGCTTCATTTTAAGAGTACATGGATAATTCAACAAATGCAAATCTGATAATATATCTAATTTCATAAACAATAGGAAAAAATCTATATCTCAATATATCCCAAACAGCATTTCATAAAATTTAATATCCAATCTTAATTTAAAAAGAACAATCCTAGCCTAGTGATTGAAAAAAACCTTTATTAACATGGTAGAAAGCCTGTATTAGAATAAGAAATCATATTGAACAGTGAACTACTAGAGGCATTTCTATTAAAATTAGAAACAAAAAAAGTATGACAATCACCAGTATATTAGGTTATACTCCATAATGTAACAAGACAAGAAAATATCTAATAATATAAATTTTCAAATGGAAGACACAAAATAAGCATGACGTACATATATTGTTGAATGCCTAGAGACTTCAAGAAAAAAATATAAATATATTCAAATGATTGAAAGAATATAGAAAATTTTATTAAAGCAAGAGTTTTAAAACTATCAATTTATTTAATACTAGGAATAACCAACTAATCATCATGAGTTAAAATTATCATTCTATTCACAATAATAATAATGGTAATAAGCTTAAAATAGAGGCTATCTTTTGCTTTTGACTATCTACTCTCTCCTCCTCCTCCTTCACTTCCTATAATAAAATATCCCAGTTTTATTGTAGGAAAGTAAAGATGTTTCTTTCACCCTTATCTCTAGATCCTCAGAGTTACTGTAGCCATGTATTTGTTCTGAACCCATTATTTCCCTTTGTTTATAGAGAGACTCTACAAAGGTTAGATTGATTTGAAATTGTTTGTTAGAAGAGTTTCACTGATTTCAACCAAAGAACTAATAAAGTAATATAGAGGGCCAACAGAAAGAAAAGTTCAACCACAAAAGTGAATGAAAACATGAACTATTAGGTATCTATTGTTCCTGGATGGGGAGACCCAATCAATAAAGATGTAAGTTTTCTCCCAAGGTAATGATCACAAATCTACGTTGTCACAATTCCACTAATTAATACTACAGTTTATTTTTAAATAAATGCAAGAAAACAGCAACTTTCAGAAGTATAATACAGAGGATTTGCTCCTTAGATAATAAAAACAGGACAAATAAGCTCTGTTTATTGCAGGAAGAAGTAAGAATAAACACACAGATGAACAGACATAAAAGAAATTATAGCACTAACTTCACACACATGATAAAATTCTAATTAAAAACCAGCAAAAGAATTCAAACAAATGAAGTTATACCCCCTACTTCTACATTACACACACACACACACACACACACACACAAATAAATTCCAGTTTGATTAAAGGTTTACATTTAAAGTATAAAACCATACAAATTTTAGAGAAATTTAGGAGACTATCTTCATCACGTTGGTGTAGGTTGGGTCTGTTTGAAAAAAGAAAACTAGGCCAAACATCAAAAAGGGCAGGACCAATAAATAGATCTATTAACATACAAATATAGAAATAAAAGTTACTATAGTATGCAATAAAAGTCAGCATAAACAAAGTTTCAAATATATTTGACAAATGAAAATATGTTTTACCTCTTTAGTAACCCAAGACTTTTAATTTTAAACAACCAATTAAATTGAGGACAATTGAAAAGATGTAGTGAAAAGAGACTTCAAACACCATTGATATAAATTAGTACATTTCTGAAGCACAATTTGGTAAAAAGATTTTAAATTCTGAGTGCACAGTAAATATTCAGCAAATTTACTTCTAGGAATTTATTAAAAGGAAATAATTTGACAAGTCCAAAACATCATGTATATGCTTATTTCTTTGAACATGACAGTACTAATTTCAAAACAACTTGAATGATCATCTGTGGTGGATTATTCATAAACAAAGTGTAACACAACCATGTAGGAAAATATTATACAGTTATTCAAAAATTTGAATTATGACTATAGTTAATAAATAGATGTTTACAAGACATTAAGTGTGATAAAGCACATTACTATATCTAGTATATAAATCTACCTTATGGAGTATAATCCAAAATTATTAAAATAAAGTCTCGAAGAACATATATCAAATGATTAGTCACTGGGGGAATAGGAAATTAGAATGCTAAATTTATTTTTATTCTGTGCATTTTATACTTCTTAAATTTTTCACATAGATCAAGCATTATTTTTATAATTTTTAGCATACATTAGTATCAGTTCAATTTTGAAAGAAGAGTTAAGTTGGATAAAATAAATCATACATTTGGACCCAGTAATCTCATTTATAATAGTTGATCCAAAGAAAATAATTCAAAATTAGAAAAATCTACAGAACTCTGTAATTGGATCATAATTTATAATTGTAAAATATTAAAATTAGCATATATGTCCAACAATAAGTGTATGCCATTTGATGTGATATTATGAAGCCATTAAAATGCCATTGTGAAGCTTTATAGAAACTTGACACAATATATTTGACAAGTGATAAGTAACAAAGTAGGATACAAATTGTATTTTTATAAATATTACAACTATGTGCATATGTATGATAGATTGAAATAGGTGTATAATGTTGATAGGATTATTCTTAATGTGTATGTGTGTTTAATTTTTAAACTCTTAGCATTTACTTTTATTTTATGAAAACACTTTTATAAATGAGACATGCCTTGTCTCTTTTCATTAAGTCTCTTTGAGGCCGAGTGCGGTGGCTCGCACCTGTAATCCTAGCACTCTGGGAGGCTGAGGCGGGCGGATCATTTGAGCTCAGGAGTTAGAGACCAGCCTGAGCAAGAGTGAGACCTCGTCTCTACTAAAAATAGAAAGAAATTATATGGACAACTAAAAATATATATATAGAAAAAATTAGCTAGGCATGGTGGTGCATGCCTGTAGTCCCAGCTACTCGGGAGGCTGAGGCAGGAGGATTGCTTGAGCCCAGGAGTGTGAGGTTGCTGTGAGCTAGGCTGATGCCACGGCACTCTAGTCCAGGCAACAGAGTGAGACTCTGTCTCAAAAAAAAAAAGGCTCTTTGGCTGGTCAGTTAACTTCTGGAAGACAATCAGTTTTGCCATTGATTCTACATGACCATTTCATATCACATATCACAGTTTGTGATTATTCATTGACTTGTATGTTATCTACTTATAAATCTTACAAACATAATCATATATTCATAAGTTCTATTTTTATTCATTTCACTTACTAGATTTTAAGTAACATGAAGGTAATTACCATAACTACTTATACTCTTTTCTAGTAATGTTATAATATTTTCACCTGTACACCTAAATAGTATTAATCTCTCAGACAAAAAATCACCCAGACAGGACAAATGTATTTGCAAAGAAGAGAAAGAGGCACAGTAAGAGAGAAAATAAAAGCAACAACAACAACAGAGTTAACACATACAGTCCTTCACCATATACCAGGCACTGTAGTAAGCACTTTATGTGTATTAACTCCTTTAATAGTCATAACAACCCCTTGAAGTAGGTACTACTGATAGGCTGTATTTTACAGATGGAAAAAACAAAACAAAACAAAATAAATCATAGAGCTAAGAACTAGGCAAACTCTGGACAGGAACCCAGGCAGTCTGGGGCATTCTGGCTCCAGAGTCTTCATCTTTCATCACTGATGTTATCTAACATGGCTTTAGTATTGTTATAAAACAACGTTTCAATTAAATATTATGTGATGTACACATTGAATGATTCATCTTTAGAAAACTCTTGAATATATGCATATATACCACACATAGTGTTGAAACTGTACTATTTATAGTTCTTTTGAGGATTTCAGAAAGTGGTAAGGAATCCATTGTGATCTACTTAAACTATAGTTTTAGCTCTAATTAATAGTTTTCTCTCAAAACTATCAGATAACATTCCTTTTCTCTAATTCCGAAGTGTCCTTTAAAATTGAGAAACAAAATTTCATATATCTAGCTTTCTAGCTTTCTATAGTCTAAATTTTATAATTTAGACTATTTGGGTAGCTCATCTGTATTCACTGGATTTTTTTGAGACAGCCCAAATAAACAAGACTTGGAATTGTAAAATACGGTTGGTCAAATTTTCCCTGAACCATCTTAATGGATTGCTGGCAGTGGAACAGGAATTTCCATTATATAGAGAGCAGCAATCACTAGTTCTACTTAAAGCCAACCAATTGAAAGATTTTGGTAGAAAAGCATTGTAAAGTTATTTGCAATGCAGCACCAAAAGTATTTTCAGGGAGACAAAATGATTGTTATAGCAGGTAGGTTCTTCGACACCTTGAAAATGTGTCTCTACTAGTACTTCCTACGCTCTTGGTAATTTGGGAACTTTGCTAATTAAGCTTTTTGCCTCCTGTCAAATGCAGTACAAAGTCAAGCGATTAAGCTATTTAAACTGTAGAAATGATTAAATTGTACACCTTAGAGAGAATGCTTTACAAACTTAATCAAAAATTCTTAAGTTCTTTTTTCCCATTCCCAAATGGTTTGAGGGTATTGTATAGCTATAGTGGGGATGGCCCTATGTAGTCTGATGCTATTTTGTTTTGGGACATTTGATAATAAAGAACATAATTGATAATTTGATAATAAAGAACACAACTTAGCATTGACAGTATGAGACATTAGCAATCTTAAAAGTACTCATATTTTAATATCTCTTTTAGGTCAATCAAAAGGACAATAGTGTTCTATTGTTTCATTACGTATGGCATTTTTTGGGTTTTTGGTTTTCTTATTTTGAAGAGCCCTTCTGCCTTCTGTAGCTAGTAGATCTTATGCCTCAGAAATACTTTAAGTAAAAAACAAGATAATACACATAAGAAGAACTATAGAAACTATAAATTAAGCAGGATATTCTTCATCATTCTTATGTCTTAATTTGTATGCCTTCTTAATTGTATTACATTCCCTCTTCTTTTTCTTCAGCCTAAATATCAAGCTTCCCTCTCTTCACCCCACATAGGGTGTATTCTCCACTAGTCATTAATCAATGTATCCATTCAGTCAGTCCACTGGGGATAGGGTGAGGAAATCATATTCCAAAATTTATTGTGGAATAAATTTGGAATATCATTTCATATTCCAAAATCTTAACTAACTTATATTTAATTAAACAATGGCAGAAGACAAGCTGTCAATTCACAATTTAATATTGTTATTTAAAAATCCAACATATCTAGTCAAAGTATTTGTGATCTGATATTCCCTTTTTTGGTCTTTAAATTCCTATCCTCCCCCCGTAGAACCCATAATCAAAGTAAGAAACATAGGTAATATAAAACACCCTTTGGAATCAGTCAGAACTGAGTCTCAAACCTTATTTTGCCATTTTATCTTTATGGGATTATCAATGAACTATATAAGTTCTCTAAATATCAGTTTCCATATCTGTCAAGTGGGTACAGAAATAAAACCTCTTAAATTGTTATGAAACTTAACATACAACCTATGGCATTTGGTAAGCTCTCTATGTGAGATATTGAGTGTACTTTTTTCTTCTATAACCATTTAGCTTAACTCTTCTTTGAACAGCTATTTTTAAGAGCCCTACATAATCTTTAATGACACCTACATGAATGGAATTATAGACACTACCTTTCCGTCTTAACAAGAGTGACCAAATTATATGTAAATCAAATGTTTGAAAAAGTTCAAAATGATAATGGTATTGTTTGAGATTTAGATGTATCTTCCAGACTAATTTGGATTCTTGATGTTTAGTTTTCTCTTTCATTCTGCTTGCAACCAAGATGATAACTGAAAAGAGATATACGAAATGTTTACAGTTTAGTTTATCCTCTCATGTTCTTCATTAACTTACTGTGGGTGTTGTTCTTTTAAAAGGCCAAGGTTCATGGTTCTGTTTTTTAATTGCAATTCAGTCTTTCCTCCCTCTTCCAGGAGCATCGGCTTTATCATTGCTTGTGAGATTTACAGCGCTTCCTTCCATCGTCAGCTTGCTAATAGGCAGTTGCTGAACTCCCCGGAGTCTAAACTAGGAAATATGAGCACTATGTAATTGCTACAGCTGGAATCGCATTCCACTTCAGAAGCTTCTTAACGGCATTCTCAGATGTGTGAATATCCATTAGTGACCCAAGGGGATTACTCCCTGGCACCAAGTTTACCTTTATGAGGGGCCTGGATGATGAGACTTTTCCCCTCCCATCGGCAGAAAAGCGAGGCAAGGCAAGGGGCTTACAGGTTGGCGAATTAAAAAAGAAAACATGTGAGAACACAGAATGCTTTTAAAGGAGAAGAATTCAAAAGGAAAACGATAACATTTGGCCATGGTGTATGTAAGTTTAATATTTATATTGAGTAAACAGCTAACATATTTATCAAAACATCGAAGGGCACTAAGGCTAAGTAACATGACTTGATCTTCCTGTGTCTGTTTATGTGGATGGTAATTGACAGTAAGCAACACTGAACTTTCACTTCCTGTTCACTGTATCTAGGACAGACAATACTGGGAGGATGACTCAGTTGCTCCTGCAGCAACTGCCCTTTGAGGAAAAAGCTTCCTGATTTCACCATGTCTCTTTTTAAACATTTCTACTCTTCCTGCCCACCCCAACAGCTCTTCAGCTTCTCTTTTTGCAACATCTCTAACCACTGTCCCCTAGATGTTATGGCAATCAGAAAGGCTCCCCTTCAGTTTTCAGATTAAGGGAGAAATATTTTTCAGTGGATGCACCTACTTTACAGGAGAGGTTCATGGGTTTTCTTGCATAAATATAAAAAACTGTGGTATTACATTTGCACAATTTGAGGGAAGGACTATTGCATGATTAAGTAATATGTATAGTGAGAAAATAAACAAAGAGAAAATTCTAGGGTTAAATTTCTGATTAAACTACTGATATTAGCTAAGGGAGGAAGGAGTTCCAATCAGAATCTGGGAAGGATCTGGCTACATTATAGATCCTTCCCAACTCCTTGTAGAAACTTTTGCTTCTAGTAACAATATATACTATTTAATATTAGTGTAACAAATGTAAGATTTAATAATATACAAATTAAAACTAGTATTATGAGTTTTGAATAAATTCATGAATTAATGAATATAAGGACTATTTAATTAGAATTAGAAATTTCCTAGGCCCAGAGTAATGGTTTGTATGGTTCATGAACAGATGGGTATTCAGATTTCATCCATTAGAGCATGTTTCACAACTCTAGCTGCACATTAGAATCACCTGGGGAGTTTTTAAAAATATGTTGCCTGAGCCCCATCTCCAGAAATGCTGATTTAATTGGTCTGTGGTGGGCCTAGGTATGGGTATTTATTAAAAGCTCCCCAGATAATTCTAATATGCAGCCAGGGTTAACAATCACTCCAGCACCGTCTTGTAGGTAGGTTCTTAGAATGACTTGCAGATTACAGGAATGCATATCTCTTGCTGATCTATTAGGGGGAGGAACTACAAAAGAGAGAAAGAAAGAAAGATGAAATACATATATTCTAATTATTCCACATTACAACACATCTATTCAACAATTGCTAATATGTATTGAATTCTTATTGAGTGTCACCTACTCTGTTAAATATTGATGCTATAAATACTGAACATAAACAGGCTATTGTGGAGCTCATAGTCTATGGAGAAGAAACAGACATTAATCAGATAAAATAGAAATGCCTGTGAAATTATAACTCTGACAAAAGCCATTAAACAAATAGCACTATAGGATAGGGATTTTTCTATATTCCTTGAGAGGCATGGGTTTCTCAGTGAGGTGATATTTGAACTAAGATGCTAATTACAAGTGAAGATGAGGGAGTAAAATGATATAAGAATGGAGGGAACTGTATGTGCAAAGGCCCTGAGCCTTCAGGGACTATTTATTGAAAGAAAGCCAGTAAGGCTGCCATAGAGAGATCAAGGGGAAGCTTAGTTTGATATGTGCCTGAAGAAGCAGACAAGAGTCAGTTGGTGCTTGCTGGCCATATGTGGCACTAGTCTGTGGGACACATTTAGGCTTTTGATTATTGTCCTGATAGCAGAGGAAATCAATGAAGGATTTTAGGAAGAGGTGAAGGATTATCATACTTGGATGTGTAATGACCATCTCCTGTAGTGAGGAGAATGTATTGGGAAGATATTTAGAATGCATAAGGGAGACTAATTAGCAAACTAGCCTGAGTAAGACAAGATAGAAGTTTGGCTTAGGGAGGTAGCAGTTCAGTGGAGAGGAGTGAAATAATTGCAAAGGGTATTTTAAATATGAAATATAATAGGGATGCGAAAATGTTAAAGAAGAGGACCATGTTTAGAGAGATCATAAAATTTTTTTGTATATACTGAATTAGAATTCCTTTTATATCATCCAAATGAAAATATCAAGGAACTTGTGGACTTTGTCAGCTTGGAGCTCAACATTTTTTAATAGGAAATACAAATTTAGAAGTCATTTTCAGAGTAAGTTAATAAGTGCCATTGGATGAAATTTCCTTTGGAGAAAGTACAAAGCTTGAAGAGAAAAGTGCCTACAGCCTGATCTTTAAAAACATCCAGCATTTTGACCAGGAAAAAAAAAAAAAAGCAGGAAAAGATCTACATTTACATCATCCTCTCCCCTTTTTATTTTCCTGTATATGCATCGTGATATAGAAATTGCCATGAAGTTGGAACCAGTATAAACCAAAATATTATCAATAATGTCTTTGCTCCCAATCAACTGACTTCTCAAAGTCTAAATTCATAATTGTTTTTACAATAAAGATAGGCTGAGAAAGACCAATCTGTTGCTCAGAGAAAAATAGATGATTCAAAGGGGAGAGGTTTCAAAGTTAAATTTTATGAAAATAAATATTGATCTAATCAGTGGTGTGCTGGTAATTATGTGACACTTGGTTCTCAAAAATGTAAAACAAAGGAAAACAAATTATTCAATAACTCTTATTAAATAACATGGTGACTATAGTTAATACCTACGTATTGTTATTAACTGTAGACTGAGAGTAGATTTTAAGTATTCTCACCACAAAAAATAAGTATGTGATATAATGCACATGTAAATAATAGCTCAATTTAGTAATTCTACAACATATACATATTTCAACATGTACACCATAAAAAATACAATTTTTATGTGAGAGTTAAAAATACATAATTTTTAAATTTTGTTTGTAACTGACACATACTAATTGTACATATTTATGGGGTACAGTGTGGTTTCAATACATCTATACATGATTTTTATATATGTATTATATAAAAATCAAATCAAAGTGTTTAGCATATCCATTACCTCATACATTTATCATTTATATGTGGGGAAAACATTCAAAATCCTCTCTTCTAGCTACTTTGAAATGTACGATAGAGTGTAGGGTATTGTTGACCCGTCACCTTACTGTGCAATAGAACATCAGACCTTATTTCTTCTGTTTAACTATAACCTTTTATCCATTGAGCAATCCCTCCCTATCTTTCCCAGCCCCTTCCCTTCCCCTGACTCTGATAACCACTATTTTACTTTCTACTTCTATGTGATCAACTTTGAGTGAGATCATGCAATATTTGTCTTTCTATGTCTGGCTTATTTCACTTAACATAATTTCCTTCAGGTTCATCCATGTTGCAGCAAATGATATGATTTCATTATTTTTATGGCTGAATAGTATTACAGCATTTATATATAACCACATTTTCTTTATTCATTCATCTGTGGATGGGCACTTATGTTGATTCCATAACTTGTCTATTGTGAATAGTGCTGCAATACACATGGGTGTGCAGATATGCCTTTGACATACTGATTTCATTTTCTTAAAGAATAGTTTTTTAAAAAAGAAACCAATAGGCCGGGCGCAGTGGCTCATGCCTGTAATCCTAGCACTCTGGGAGGCCGAGGCGGGCGGATTGTTTGAGCTCAGGGGTTCGAGACCAGCCTGAGCAAGAGCAAGACCCCCGTCTCTACTAAAAATAGAAAAGAAATTTTACAGACAGCTAAAAACATATATATATATAGAGAGAGAGAGAGAGAAAAAATTAGCCGGGCATGGTGGTACATGCCTGTAGTCCCAGCTACTCGGGAGGCTGAGGCAGGAGGATTGCTCGAGCCCAGGAGTTTGAGGTTTCTGTGAGCCAGGCTGACGCCACAGCACTCTAGCCCGGGCAACAGAGTGAGACTCCGTCTCATAAAAAAAAAAGGAACCAATGAATAAAAATCAGATAGTACAGTCATTCATACAGTTTAAAAAAAGAAATAGTTCATAATTTAAAATAAAAATGAATTATGGAAAATTCATAAGGTAAAAACAAATACTACGTAGTTGCTTTAAAAATGAAATAGATTTGTGTGTGTAGACATTTAGAGTAAAAAATCTAGTTACAGAACACCCTATAGAGCAGTTTCTCACTATTGGCCTTATTGACATTTACGACTGGATAAGTCGTTGACGTGGGGGGGCTGCCCTGTGCCTTGTAAGGTGATTAGCAGTATCCCTGGCCTCTACTCACTAAATGCCAGTAAAACCACAACCATCACCATTTTTAGTGACAACCAAAAATATCTCCAGATATTACTAAAGGTTTCCCAGGAACAAAATCACCTTTAGTTGAGAAACACATACAAAGCATGATTTCATTTATGTAAAAACAAAATCTATATCATTTGTTTTGTATGTATGTGTGTTTATTATTAACTGCAAAGAGTACAGTTTGAAGTATATATAGTACATGAGACAATATACCTGGAGGAGGGAATGTAATTGTGGATAATAGAAGATATTGAAGGAAGGACTAAAATTCTTACTTCTGGGGCAGGGGGGAGAAAGAAAGAAAAACTGATTGTTAACAATTGTCCATTTTCTTGGTATAAATATTTATGCCATGGCTGATTTCAGCTTCAGTGATGTCACTGAACCCAGTGTTTAAAACAGATTCACGGAATGGGTTTTCAAAAGCGAGTTCAACCCAGCTCCAGCCCACAACTGTATCTAATATATAACAGATAATAAAATTAAGCCTTGGGAAACCACTCAACTTCCATAACTCATAGTTCTAGCAAAGGGAACATCTGAAAGAGGACCTAGATCTTCTCATGAGTCTTGTGTTTTCTACTCACCATGCTAATAAAAGTAATATAAACCAGTGGTTCTCAAAGTGTGGTCCAGAGACCAGTGGTTTTAGCAGGATTCCCGAAACTCTTAGAAATGCAAACTCACATGGTCCTCCTCACACACCTATGGAATTTAAAAATCTGAGGGTAGGACCCAGCAACATGTGGTTTAACAAGCCCTCCAGGTGATTCTGATGCATACTAATGTCTGAAATCACAGGCCTAGGCAATAATAATATCTTGATTTTTGAAGTGCTACAGTGCTTTTTAAAGAATTATCCTCTTAGCTGAGTTTCCCATAAACCTTAGTTCTAATAACAGCTTAAAACTGCACTTTAGAAAGATCAATCTGGCAGCTTTGTTAGAGTCAACAAAGAGAAATTGAAAATTTAGAAATGAGTCATGGCCCTCATTTATTATGCTGATTTTCAATGAAGAAAGAAAAGGTCCCAAGATAGAATCTGTAGCAATGATGTCTTATTGAAAATGAAGACTAACACACAGAAAGAAATTTACAATGCCTCTAAGGTTTTCAGCTTGGTTAGCTGGAGACAAGGGCTTCAAAAAAAATTTCAGAAAAATTCCTGTCCACAAATCTATCTTGGTTTCTCTTCAGTTTGTTGCTATGGTTTCACTACTTCTTTTGAACACACTCAGAACTTTATAAATATATCTCATATAACATGTATTCTCCTTAATAGCACTTTTTCAGGCTCTCCACTTGAGGATTCAGAGCTTTATTCATCCTTACATCTCCTGCAAAGCTTGGCAGAATGTCTACCACGTAGTAGATAACCCTAATAACTGAAATAAGAAATCCATATGTAGGAATCATTTCAGAAAGGTGATTAATCTGATCAATATTTACTTTGACCCTCATAACAATAGAGGGCACTAGGTCAAAATATTAAAAAAAAAAAAAAATTGAAGTTAACTTTCCAGGAGCGCTCACAGCCACATATAAACCTTCAAACAAGGTTCTATCACAGCTTATTTCAATCCAATGCATTCTTAACGAGTTTCTTTTGCTTCAGCCAACATACATTCCATCTATGTCAGCCACAGGTGGGGTCTTGAAACAGATAAGCTTTTTATTTGATATCCATGTAGAAGTTAACATCAATTACAGAACCTACTTTTAAATTTAACATGTAGAATTACATATTGAAATATATTTTAAGTTAATTCTCTAATATTCTCGTGTCCTGGAATATCTTAGCAAGATAGAAAAACTGTTTATCTTCACATTTATGTGTCAAAGGGTGCACAAAATATTTTACAGAAAATAAAATGGAGACTTCTACTAAACGTATTAAATGAATAAGCATTCCTGAGTTGATGGGTAAAATGAGTATATTTACAATAAAAAATATAAAGGAAAGAAAAGAAGGAAGGAAGGAAGGAAGGATTTTACACACTCAAATACATGTGGAATTATAGAAAAGGTGGTATATTTATTTGGGTATTATTCTGCTTTTTATGTTCTTCTAAGCTCAAATAGACTAAATTACATGAAGGTGAGTAAGAAAGAGTGTAGGTACCAGAATGAGAGCCAGTTTTGCCACTTAAATTTGTGACTTAAGACATTTTATGTAGGTTTCAATCTAAAAAAATTGAGATAGTAATAATACCTACCATAAAGTGTTTTTCAAAAGACTAAATTTTGACCCAAATAGGGCAATTAGCATAGGACCTGAGTCATAGTGCCTGTTTCAACATTTATTAAATTACTGTTCACTGCTATTATTGTTGATGTAACTTTTTTCAGCAGCAATAGTTATGCAGTCATCTAAACTTAAATAAGAACATTCTAAGAAGTAAAAATTTAATTATTTGACAATTCATCAAATGAAGAAATTATTATTATACTCATTTGTAGTTGTCATAATCATGGTATGGTTATGTTTTTGATTAAAAAGTACTTGTCTTTTAGAGAGATATTGAAATATATACTGATGAAATAGTGTGTCTTGAAATTGCATGAAAGTAATCTGGAAGGGAAGTAATAGATGAACACAATTAGACCTATTGTTGAAAATAGAATATATATATGTGTGTGTGTGTGTATATGTGTATGGGTTTCCTTGTACTATGCCCTCCACTTTTGCATATATTTGAAAAGAATCCATAATAAAAATAACTAATAAGAATAAACAAATGAGATAGACTTTTCTGTGGTTTAATTCTTTTTGCCAGTCTTTGAACATCTTGAGTCTCAAGTACATAGCTGCCTCAGCTGAATGCCCATGGCTTCAATGACTGTCAAAATTCACAAAGTTCACAGGAAGAACAGTAAATGGTGGCTTTTGTAGCTCTTTCCTAGTGGCAAACAGGTACCCCCCCACACACACATATACAAATAAAGGAGATTTTTATGGAAATGGAGAATACTATATATAAATAAAGTACTTTTTCGGTAAATATGAGTGACAACAATACATTTTTGTAGCTAAAAGTTCTGATAGCCTAGTAGATTTAGACAACTCTGTATAGTTGAGTATGGCATATTTATATATTGATAAGATGACAAGGAATAAAACAATTTCAGTATAAAGTTATATCAGAGTAATGAAAATATGAAAAGTCTTGGCCATATGACAAATTAACTATGACTATTAAAAAGGTCAATACATTTCCAAACTTTTGCAAATCTACCCTTGTGGAAAAGCTTTCTAAGTTACAGATAGGTTGTTTGGAAATCCAAGGGAAAATTCATGTATAACATTGAACTTCATTTACCCTAACCAAATCCCACATGACTGATATAAAAAAGTTTTCAAATCATCTCAAAATAAATGAATGTATCTCAAAATAATGTATTTATATTACCTCCACTTTAGACCTAATTTTTGCAGTCTCCCTCTTAGAGTTTCATCATATTCATCAGCATAAAATTGTTCTTGATCTTAGTAAACTTTTCATGTAATTCATTGTTAAGTCATTGTGGTGAAGAAGAATGTTGGACTCCCAAAGAATTTTTAGAAGGGGGTTTTGTACTTCAAAGTCACGTTTTAAAGTGACTTTGGTAACTGACGTGTTTTAATTAGACCTATTCTTACAAATGTCCTAAAGAATCCCCAAATTTTTGGCTTTATCTTTCACAAATATATGACTTTCTGAAAACTAGATACTGGTAATTAAATATAGATCCAGTATAAACATGAAAAACCATAAATCATAGTATCATTTTAAAGTAGCTTAGTGTACTGAGTATGTATTTCAGAAAATCTGGAGCATGTTAAGCTTGCTCAGAACAAAGCAAACAAAACCTCCTCCACTAGACTTGAGTTATCTTATTATTAGTATAATTACTGTGATGTCTGTTTAATTTAGTAATTGAGAAAAGCAATGGAAACAAGCTTCTAATTCATAAAGGCTGAAATTTTTAAAAATCCTGTTAAACTTAAGAAGAACGTATTCTGACCTATCATCCTAATCTGGATAATCAGGCTGTGTAAAAGCAGTCATTTTTATTAAAAAAAAAAAAAGTTAAATATAATATTATTTGTAAGAATAATATTATACAGCATATTTTTAAGTTGAATTTATTGATAATCATAGAATTCATGGTATTTTCCTACTTAAATGATTATTTATATGCAGCTTGATTAATTTGGAAAGAATACATCAAGAAAGCACCAAGAGTTATTATTATTTTTAATCTTAAATTCTTAGTTTATGGCAAAGAGTTTAACATCCATAGGTATTTTCCTCCAGTGTTAAGTTAATGCTAATGATTTATAAAAGGAAATAAAATGTGTCCAGATCAGGTCTGCAGAAAAGAGTGCTTGGTGTTTTACAATTTTGGGATACATTTTCTTTTTTCAAATATACAAAAGTCTCTCTTCATCCCACATGAAGTCATTATAGTATGTTACTCATCATTAATGATAACCCTTGACTTTATTGATGCTGTCAAGTGGTAGGCTGAAAAAACAAGTAGCCTTAGATGGTGATATGATAACATATTCTTTTCAGCTTGATGTAGACAGTATTAGTGTTAAGTTACATTTCATTCATCATGATGACATGAATACAAATGATATAGTATAGGCCCCAAACTTCTGAACTCAGTCGTTCTCCTTTGCATGGATGCTTCTTGATCCGCACTCTGAATTATAGAACAACTCTTTCAGTTTGGCTGACAGCCTGAGGAAATGTGAGTATATTGTAAGTCCAACAGATGTCTTAAACTACACTTCAAAATTTTATATTTATTAAGCCCCATGTTAATCTTTCAATTTTTTTTTATTTGTGCTCCAATCTCCTAAGTAGTGCCCTATGGGGTAGTACCTGAAATCAAAACATACCCTTATAATAAAGGGAAAATCGGCAAAGAAAGACATGTAACATGTATTTGTCAAATGTATATTTTAGGTTTCTTTATTAGATATAAACCATCAAAAATTTGGAGTACTATCCTGAAAAATGTTGGTTTCCCACTTCGAAGAAAACATGTACATGTATACCAATCTGAAAGCCATACATTCTATTTATGAACTCTTAGAAAAAATATTTAATCAACAAAACACATTTTCTCACCCATATTTCCCACTTCGAAAAAAACATGTACATGTATACCAATCTAAAAACCATACATTCTGTTTATGAACTCTTAGAAAAAATATTTATTCAACAAAACATTTTCTCACCTATATTCCTTTTTATCCCTCCAATCTCACACACATACACACTCACACACACTGACAGACTTTCCCAGTGTGTTGGCTTTTTCAAACTCTTTATGTCATAAACACATTTAGGTCCATGTGGATGTTGAAGAAAACATTGTTATCACTGATGTGAGACTAAATGTTATTAATATTACTCTTTTTTTCTTTTAGAATAGGCGAAGTATGCTTTCTAAATTTTATGCAGCTCTCAATATAGGAAAAAGATATGTAATATGTTATTGATGTCTTTAAATTCAGATTTTGGAATAATATTTTAAGGAAATTGTGTAAAGAAATAGAAGTCCATAAAGACTGCGTAAGCTTACGATTACTAGATTACATGACCAGGCAGACATTTCAGGGTATGTGTTGAGTTAGCCAAATGTCATTCACTGTGGCCCAAGGGATTGGGGCACAGTTTTGTAAAAAAATTAGCATAAATATTTAGTTTTGACTTCTAAACCAGTGTTACAGAGAAATATATTCAATAGATATTTCAGTCTAAGATTACTAATGGGTTTCTTCATATCATTACTGATCAGAGATTTGTTTACTTTTGTAATATTTTTAACACTCTTTCCTACTCTTCCTCCAAGGTATGAATAAATTTTTACTTTTGATATCTAGTGTGAGTTATAAAGGCAATAGGTATGTCAAACAATCTTTTTCACAAACTTCAAAATCCCTGTCTTATCTACAAGGTGGCTATTTGGTAAGCCCCTTCCCCAGGAGATACATTTTATAATTCTACCCCTGGTGGAGAATGATTCTATAGATAATGAATTTTTTATTAGTGGTCAAAAGAACATAAATATCTATGAACCAAATTTAAAATAAAACAAGGAAACATTTCTTTGCTTTAAAAATTTAAAATTATACTGGGGGGGAAATTCCCATTTGTTACTTAGGTATTTTTAACAACAAAGTTGTTTAAGGGGTCATGTAATTCTATTGATAATATATTATAATTATCATTTCTATATTGTGAATTCTACATTTGTATTTGTAACGGGTTAAATAGTGCCCCCAAAAGATATGTCTGAATCCTAACCCCGGAACTAGTGAATGGGATCCCATTTGAACCAGGGTCCTTTGCAGCTATAAGTAAGGATCTCAAGACGAGATCACCTGGTATTATTAAGGTGGGTCATAAATCCAGTGTCAAGTGTCCTTGTAAGAGACACACAGAGGAGAAGAAAAGACCAAGATAGAGTCAGAGATTGGAGTTAGGCAGCCACAAACTAAGGAATGTCTGGAACCTCCAGAGGCTGAAAGGGGCAAGAAAGGATTGCCCCTAGAACATTCAGAGGGAATATAGCTCTACTGGCACCTTAATTTTGAACTTCCTGCCTCCAAAACTGTGAGAAAATAAATTCTGATGTTTCAAGCTGCTCACTTAGTGGTAATTTATTATGGCAGCTCTAGGAAACTAACACAGTATTCAGCTGTATAAACTTAAGAGCATACACCCTTATGTTGTAATAATAGATTATTAGATAGGCCCAGGTGGGAGCCTTACTTGTTTTGGTCACCAGCAAATGCAGAAAGCCAGCCACATAGTAGGTGCTTAATAAATGTGTCCATAAATGTCATCAGTCTTTTCTTTTAAAATCATAAGTCATGTAAAGTGAAAAATGTAAAGAACAAAAAGTAAAGCAAATATTTCACATCTTGTATGTTTCTTTTATTTCCTTAAATATGATGGGGAAGCAAATTTTCAGTGTTTGTAATGTTACAAGTTTATTGGAAGCCTGAAATCAACAGGAATAAATAAGCTGAAATATAAAAGCCTGTCCAATTTAACTGAAATAACTTAGTTGGAAGATATTTTTGACTTTATGAATGGTGGCAGTCTACAAAATCATTGTGTGTGCTGCTAAACTTTAACAACGGAGACCGATCTTCATGGAAAGGGTGATAAGACAGAGACACCAGGAACTTTTTGATGCCAAATACATTAGCTAGCAAGACTTATAAGAGGTATAACATAATTATTTTCTCATACAGAACAATCTACAGACACCTATAAAAGTGGCAGAACTCCTTTGAAGTCTATTACTAATTTTTAAAAAGATAATATTAAATGAAAATGTATATAATATATGAATTTATGACATATATAATACGTTGGAGTAAAATACATTAATTCTCATGGGCTAATTAGTAATATATCTCTATTTATTTCAATCAAAAATAATTTTATTAAAGAATATACCCTTGACATCAGAACAGAGCAAGCAAAAGCAAATGGCCAATAAATGTTACTGACTCTTTATTTAACCCTTGGAATCTAACACTGTTTATCATACAAAACCTCTCTGTCACTGACTTTTGTGGGACGAAGCTCTTCTACAGTTACTTTCTCTCTGAACTTTCTTTTGAAACCTATATTAGTGAGAGAGAATTATGTTTCTTCCTTAATCTTAGGATTTCTTCCCACAAGGCAAGATTCAAAATGTAATATATTTGGTGTATTTATTTTTCTAAACATATACCATTTTTAAACTCAATTTCTTGATTTCCTCTCAGTGCATGGACTTAAGGGACTTTATTACATTTTACTGTCCTTACCATAGGGAAATTGTAAACATAATGATACAGTCATTTTATTACTAGCATCTCCTGGGGGATCTTGCTAATTTCATGTGTGTGGCACAGCCGGATCACTGATACCTACTTCTTTTCCTAGTAATCTGGGAAGACTATATTTCCAGCCTCCCTTGAAATTAAGTTCAGATCATGTGACTGGCTTCTGGCAATTGGAATGTGGCTGGAACTAATGCTGGCTTTTTCTAGGCTTGTGTTTTCATCCTCATTTTGTTCTATTTCAGCCGTGATCTTGGAAGCCGTATGTTCAAGATGGCAGCATAACAAGATGGGGGAACCTGGGCCCCTGGGTCACCACTTGCCCAATTCATGTTAGAGTATGATGTGAACAACAAATGAACTTTGTGTTATATCTCTGAATTTGGTGATTATATATTACAAGCACTAGCATTAGTTCATTTGGCTAATATTTCCAGCCTGGGTTAGATGTCTTCCATGTAGCTATAGTAATACCATGTTTATATATCTATTGCAATTTTTACTTTAGTACCATTTTTGTTTTTTAGTTTACCCCTATTGCACTTGTAACAGGAGCTTTGCAAAGAAATATGTATATATGGGGAAAAAGTAGGTGTACAAAATATGATTCATGAATGAATATTTAGATACATTAAATTTAAAAATACATGAGAGCTGTCCAGGGGCCGGGAGCGGTGGCTCACGCCTGTAATCCTAGCACTCTGGGAGGCCGACGCAGGCGGATCATTTGAGCTTAGGAGTTCGAGACCAGCCTGAGCAAGAGCGAGACCCCGTCTCTACTAAAAAATAGAAAGAAATTAGCCAAAACAACTAAAATATATACAAAAATATTAGCCGGGCATGGTGGTGCATGCCTGTAGTCCCAGCTACTTGGGAGGCTGAGGCAGGAGGATCACTTGAGCTCAGGAGTTTGAGGTTGCTGTGAGTTAGGCTGACGCCATGGCACTCTAGCCCAGGGAACAGAGTGAGACTCTCTCTCAAAAAAAAAAAAAAAAAATACTTGAGAGCTGTCCAGAAAGTATCCGGCCATTGTTAATATAACAAGAACAGTTACATGACTGGATACTTTCCGGACAGCCCTCATATATGTTAAAAGAATTAACGCTTAGTGTTTGAGATTCTAATAGGCAGATATTAGTTTAGATGTTACAGTCTAAAGCAAGGTAAAGAATGTATCATTAAGTTAAAATGTGAGGTTTTTAAAAAAATTATTCTATTTTTGAACACTACTACAGAACTCATAATCTGAGGCAGACACTTAAAAAATGTTTGACAGAAATTAGTTAGGCATTACAAAAATCATCATCTTTGTGCTTCACAATTCATTCCATTTCTTCTAGGTGCAGATTTTATAACAAAAAAAATCTTCTCGTAGCTAGTTTTCTTTTAAAAATTTTATAGGGGGGAAAAATTTGTGTTTTGTCATATTACAAAAAATAAATTTTGCTTCTTACAGTACACACAATAAAGCCCTCTCTCCCCAATAAATCTTAGTCATGATAGCAAAAATTACATGCCTATATGTGTGTGCATCTGTACATGCAAGTTAGTTATGAATGTGAGAGATCATGTGTACATTATGCTCAAAACCAAGAAAAGAATGTCATAAGGGCCAGAAATTGTTAGGATTTCTAAGAAACTAGGAAGAGATGATGAAATTAAAGAATGATTTAGTAACCTAGAATGTAAGTAAAAGCCGGAGTGAGAATGCTACCACAAAAAGTGCCAGCAACCTCAAGATTGCTCCAAGCCTAAAGGGAGTAGAAGCTGGAAACAGTAAGGGATTTGGACAGGCAACTCAGAACAAAATTTGTTTGGCTGCAGAATTCTACACTCAGCTAAACTCATTAATATAGAGGCCAAAGACATTTTTCTAACATATAGGAATTCAGTTTCCTACCAAAACACTCTCAAAAAACTACTATAGGAATTATTCCATTAAGAATGAAAGTGAACTCCATGAGAAGACGGTGAGAAGAAAAATGTAATGGTGTACAAAAGCCAAAAAAGCTGAAAAATGTGTCACCATCTAATTTAGTACCATTTGGAAAAATACAGAACAATTTTTGCTTAAGCAACAAACACCAGCTATACTAGAAATAGTGAGCATTATATATATATTTTTTCTATCATAGCTCAACTGTAAAGAAAGAAAAGCAGATTGAAGTTTCTAGAAGTAAACGTGAAGCTTCATTTCATCCCAGAATGAAGAGGGAATGTAAAGATAAAATGAAAAGTTCACTTGTTCATGCTTTGGGAAGAGGTATTGGATGCAAATATAGATCCTGGCATTTAGGAGGTTGGAGTTTTAATGGCCAACAGCAAGAGAAACATGTTAGATCTGAATTCATTGTAGAGTTGGAAATAAGATTTCTAAATAAACCTGGGACTCACAAGTTTTCTCCATTCAAGAAGAAGAAGAAAGTCTTAAAAATTAGCTCTCTGTGTCCTAGTGTAATGATAGGAAAATCCTATGCCAGGGCTTTGGTGGCCACAAAAAAAAAACAAAAAAAAAACCTTACATGAGAAGTAAAAATGCCAAGCTTTTACACAACTCCATGCACATGACACTCTTCAGGCAAGTGAGGAGGTAGTGGGGAAGGACCTCACAAATAAAACCTAGAAAACTGCAATAAGATAAACATCTACCATAGGAAGGACCAGTAAACAAGAGGTCTGTCTAAATGGCCTTGTTAGACCATGCCAATCCCTCAAATCAAAATGCATGACAATATCCATTCTGCCACAAGCATAAGAAAAAAGACTTTTTTTCGCTACTATTGAAAGACAGTCATCTTAAAATGCCTACATAATGATAAAGGTTTTTTGTTTGTTTGTTTGAGAAAGAAAGATATTGTATTAGTTTTCTAAGGCTGTCATAACAAATTACCACAAAGTAGCTGGCTACAAACAACAGAAATTTATTCTCTCACAGTTCTGGAGGCTAAAAATCAAGTTGTTGGTAGTGGTAGGGCTATGCTCCCTCCAATGGCTCTAGGGAAGAATTCTTCCTTGCCTCTTTTAGCTTCTGGTGGCTCCCAGAACTCCTTAGCATTCCTTGATTTGTAGCAGGGTAATTCCAGTCTCTGCCCCTGTCTTCAGGGGGCCCTATTCTCTATGTCTCCTCTGTGTCTCCTATGTCTCCAAAACTCCCTCACCTTATAAAAACTCCAATGTTGCATTAAAGGCCCACCTTAATCCAGTATAATTTCATTTTAATTTGATTATATCTGCAAATATATTTCCAAATAAGGTCACATTCACAGATATCTGGGGTTAGGACGTCAACATAACTTTTTGGAGGACACAATTCAACACACAACAGATACATAAATGCTTATGATGATTCAAAGAGGTAAACATTCTCATAATTTTCTGTCAAAGACTTGACAACTTTTCTAGAGGAAAATTAGCAATGATCACCAAGAGATGTAAAGTGTTCACATTCTTTGGCACAGTGACTTCATTTTGAAAAATGTATCCTCAACAAATAATTGGAAATAAGTAAAAAAAATAGGTACAAAGCTATAGAATACAGCTTCATGTATAATAAAAGAACATTTTTAAAATACATATTATTTATAGTATTAAAGCCTTTAAATTACATATCAAGTAATTTTTAATGTATAGTAAAGTGCTAATGAAATATTTTAAAATAATGATATATCTCAGGTTTTTTGTGAGGAGTATGATAATCCTATGTTTAAAGAGGTTTTTCTAGGTGGTGTAACTTTTTCTTTTCCTATATATATATATATATATCCTATATATATATATTTTTTTCTTTTTACAAAGTTTCTCCAGTGAATATACGCATGAGTTACGTTTATAAATCAGGAAAAAAATAATAAGTAAAACAGTATTGTTAAATAACCCACCTGTTTTTGTGGTCGTTGCAGCTGCAATGACCTCTCAGTCTTCAGTTATAATAAATTATATCTGTTCATCTGCTTTTTTGTCTTCTGTTTTCCTGAATTGTAATCATGTCTTTCCTCAGGCTCTTTTGATCAACAATGTTATTGTTTTTCATGTCCTACTGAAATAATAATGTACTGTGTGTGTTACAGACCTTCTAAATTAAATAGAAAATGATTCTGAAAAACAGCTACTTAAAAAAATTAGAATGCCACAAAAACATAACATACTCCAAAAAACATGCTGAGAAGTTATGCTCTTTCACAGTTGCAACAAAGAACCATCGACAAAATGATAGTAGTGCAGCCAAAGCACAGAGTAAAAGAGTCAGGAAGAACATAGCCACAACTTAGAAACTGAGGAACTGAGTGGCTAAAATACACCAAGAATTATTGTATTATTTCAATATAACAGATAATTTCAAAATTTTTTGTGTTATTCTTGTTTCAATAAGAGATATAGCCTAACAAGTAGACTCTCTATAACACTCACAAATGAGTACATGTTGATAATATTTTATTGCCCAACGTGTTGAGCACGATTGAGACCTTATCCAGGCAATCCACTCTACTGGCCTGCAATGTAGGAATTTACAGTCTCATCAGGAACAACAGCCTGACATTCAGAACAATGAGGGAGGAAAATTATATTACTTTTGAAAATAAGTTACCAGACTACTAAAATAACATAGAGTGATGAATTCAAAGGAGAGAAGTTAGACCTGAAATCATATATTTTAAATTGAATATTGGGGACATGGAGAGCATCAAGAAAAATCCAGGAGTTGGGGAAAACTTCAAGGAAATGATGAGCTGTGGACCAGTCACTGACTGTAATAGTATCTCTGTTGTGAAAATGTGTGCCGTGTTGGCTTCCAAGGAGATGACACTTGGTTGCTAATGAACTTGACATATCAGTAATAGTATAATGAAATATCTTAGACTCCATTTGATGTTCAGTCTTACTCTAAAAATTTCATGGATGATAAAGCCTTCAGATGGGCATGTATAATATTTTAGTAAATCAAAGTTTTGGGTAGATGTTTCAGTGATATATGTTGCATTAGATGCCACAACTTCTAAATCTTTCAAACATTTGTTCTAACATTAGATTTTTTTTAACTGCAAGTAATTATCAATAAGAAATTTATATAAAACAAAAATGTGCTAATTTTCTTATATCAGATTGTAAAACTTTAACAAAAATGACTGTGCCAAGTGTTGGTCAGTGTATGGAAATAACATGTGTTATCCTGTGCTTTGGTAGGGCATGTAAATTGGCATAGAGTTTTTGGGCGGGGAAACTACTATCTCTGTGAACAGCGCCATCTTGATTAAGGAAAATTGCTTCTGAGAATTCATCCCAGGAAAATATAAAGAATATTCTACAGTAATATATGAATAAATATGTTCATTCTAGTCTTATTTATAAAAGTTTATGAAAATAACCCAATATCTAAAAATACTTAACTAAATGTGAAAAATTAAATATATAAAGTAATAATAAACAATAAAATATCTATAAATAGAACACCTTACAGTAATTATTAGAAAACAGTATGTAATTGTAGATTTAATGACATGAGAAAGTATCTCTGCCACATTATTTACCAAAACAAAATTCAAAATAGATTATCAAAAATATATAGAGTGTGGTGCCATGTTTACGTAGAGTGTACTATACGACACATACCTAAAAGTTTTCAGTCCTCATGTATGAGCAATCAAATATATTTGTATTTGTTACTTGTTGCTTGCTTATATTTTCTAAGGTTATACAATAGCCTTGTAATAACAAATAACAGCAAACTAGAAGGAAAAAGACAGTATATTGAAGTTTTTCAACCATCTGCTTCATGAAGCTCTCATTTTAGTAGAAGAGATAGATAATAAAATAAGTGACTTATGTGGTGTACAAAAATAATATGTACTGTGGAGAAAAATAAAGCAAGAGAACCTAAATAAGCACTGTTTGGGGAGAGAGTGTTGCAATTTTCGGGAGGGGGTGGTCAGAGAGTCAGAGAAGGTTGCTTAGTTATACTTCATTTACCTACTCAAATCTATTCTCCACACTTCTTTGTCCTGTTCTGACCAAGTTCTCTTGTCCTCTGGATTCTAGTTGAATTTGGATAATAGAAATTACCAGCAGGAGATGAGAAGTGAGAGAGGTCTGGTTATTTATTTCTCCTAACCACCCACCAAGGGTCATGATTTGGCAGTGGCTATGGTCTACTGTCCTAGCCATAGTTACTGTTGGGCAACTTCTCTACTAGGGACACAGCTCTCCCAAGTTTCTCTTAATAGTTCCCTACCCTTACCTATCAGGCATAAGGGGTTTAAGGGCTTCCCATCTAGCTCCCAAAAGTTCCCTGGAGCTTTTGCAGTCTTCTTGCTTCCCATTATGCTGCTCATAACTATGTAAATAGTTCCTACATTGAACTGTTCAAATACCCCCTTGAGTGTTCTATTTCCTGCCTGAGTAATTTCTTTCTTTCTTTCTTTCGTTTTAATTTCAAAACACTAAAGGGGCACAAACGTTTTTGTTACATGGATAGTGTTTATAATGCTGGAGTCAGGGCTATAAGTGTGCCCAGCATACAAATAATGTTCATTGTACCTGTTAGGTAGGTTTTTGCCCCTCCTGTCCCCCCTTGCCCCTGCTTGATTTCCAATGACTTTTACTTCCCTCTGTACACATATGTGCCCCTTGGTTAGTTCTAATTTATTAGAGAGTGCATGTGGTGTTTGTTTTTCCATTCTTTAGATACTCCCCTTAGGATAATGGCTTCAGTTCCATCCAAATTGTTGCAAAAGCCATTAAGTCATCCTTCTTCATGGCTGAGTAGTATTCCATGGTATACATATACCACATTTTGTTAATCAACTCATGAATTGATGGGCACTTGGGTTGATTCCAATATAATTGATATGTGGGATGCTGTTTTGCTCATCATGTTTGTTAGTACCTTATTGCTTTGTTTTCCCTCCTGTGCTATTGTTTTATATGAGCTGACAGCTTTAGCTCTTGGGTGATTTTACACTGGCAGGTATCTATTGTGCTGATCCATGTATAATGCAGTTCTGAGTATTTCCTGCAGGGCAGGTCTGATCTTGACAAATTCCCTCAGTGTTTGCTCGTCTGCAAAAGTCTTTATTTCTCTTTCACATATGAAACTTAGTTTTGCAGAATACAAAATTCTATGCTGGCAGTTGTCATGTTTAAGAAGACTGAAGATGGGGCCCCAATCCCTCTGGCTTTTAAGGCCTCCAGTGAGAAATCTGCAGTTACCCTAATTGGTTTTCCATTGTAAGTTACTTAATGTTTTTGCCTCACAGTTTGCAGGAATTCCTCTTTGTATTGACTTTGGCCAATCTGATAACAATGTGTCTTGGTGGTTGCCTCTTTGCAATGAATCTCCCACATGTTCATTGAGCTTCTTGTATCTGGATGTCTAATCTCTAACAAGACCAGGGAAGTTTTCCTTAATTATTCCCTCAAATAGGTTTTCTAGCCCTTGTGCTTTTTCTTCTTCACCTTCAGGGATGGTTATGATTCTTATATTTGGCCATTTATATAATCCCATATTTCTTGTAGGCTTTGTTCATTCCTCTTGATTCTTTGTTCTTTATTTTTGGCTTACTGGGTTAATTGAAACAGTTGTCTTCAAGCTTTGAAATTCTTTCTTCTGCCTGGTCTAGTCTATTCTTAAAGCTTTCCACTATTTTTCTACTTCCTTAAATGAATTTGTCATTTCCAGAAGTTCTATTTGTTGTTTTTTTTTTAATATGTCTATCTCTTTAGTAAATTTTTCATTCATTTCCTGAGTTGTTTTTCTGGTTTCTTGGAGTTGGTTTTCCATTTTCTCTTGAATTTCATTGAGCTTCCTTACGATCCATATGTAGAATTCTTTACCTGTCATTTCAATATTTTCATTTTGTTTGGGATCCATTGGTAGAGAGCTGCTATACCCCTTTGGGGTAACCTTTCACTCTGATTTTTCATGCTTCTGGAGTTCTTGCACTGACTCCTTCTCATCTGGAGCAGCTGTTGCTTCTTTTTTTTTGGATTTTCTTTTGTTTAGATGGAGCTTTTTCCCCCGTTACAGGTAAGAGTGTCTCTGTAGTATATATTGGGTAAGAATGTTTGGCTTTGCTTCCAGGTGCTTTGATGGGGGTCTAGATTTTGGATGGATGCCTTGGCTATAGATATCCTTAGGGTGGTGTTTTTCTCAGTTGCTAGTTGTATGTAGGCTGTAGTGGTGGTGAGCTATGTGTGTGGGCACAGTCCCTGTCTCTTGTTGATGAGGGAAGATAGAGGTCTTTGAAATCCTTCTCTTTCCCGTTCTCTGTTGTCTTTTTAACAGCATGAATTAATAGGGATCCCCAGTTTAATCTCTGAGACAGTAGGTGTTGCTTGTGGGTAAGAATCAGCCATGCTCTGTATGATTAAGTCAGTAAATGCTATGAAGGGCTACACAAGTTGTCCTCCCTGCCAGTAGATGGTGCTTGCCAGAAAGGACCAGCTGTACTTTTGTGTGTTTTTTTAGAACCTGTGACCAGCTCTAGCCCCTCAGAAGAAGTGCTTGGATACTTCAGGTGGTGGGCAGGGCCCTGGATTTTCCGGGTGAGTTCTATTCTCCACCAGAGCAGAGGTGGGTGGAGGAGTTAGTCTGGGTGGGGCTGGGTCAGGTGAGCCTGCCTTCAGGCTCTGCAAAGGCCAGTAAGGGAGCAGTGATTGATTTTTAACTAAATTTAGGGAAACTCACCTGGGATGAGTTTAGTCTGTCAGCTCAGGCACCTTGACAGTCTACTTGGTTCAATACCTGAATGAAAATTGAACTTGATGGAGAAATAATATCAATGTAGTGGAAATGGCAATACTTCCTGGGATGCTAAAGGTAGATGTGTGAAGGCCTGTGGAATGTTGGAGTGGATCTACTTTGCACAAATTTCCACCTCCTACTATCTTCCCAGACAAGCAAAAGAATACTCTTCTCTAGGGCACTAGTAAAAGCTCTTACTGTCTTGTGGTAGCTGTCTTCTAGAGCCAGAAATAATAGAGAAAGATGAAGGATGGAAGTGAGATCTTTGAGTTTAATTTTTATAATAGGCTCCTGGGCCCATAGGTGCAAGAAGTAGGCCTAAACCATCAGAAGCAATGTGGCCACAAATATTGGAAAAATGACTCTGCAATGTGACCACAAGTTATTCCATGAATCTTTCTCTAAGTCTTCCCCAAATGAAGGGAGCAGTGGTAGAACTCTAGACAAGAGACAGAAATATACAGATTTTTTGGAAGGTTAAATAGATACTGGCTTTTCACTGAGGTTAATTCCTAGAAATCTAAAATGCCACTAATATCCATTAATTAGAGTGATGCTTCTTGAAGTGAGATGGCATCTTGGCCTATGTCTGTCTCACAGTGAAACCAATGATCTATCCTGTGGGTTATTTTTCCAGCCCAAATATGCACAGTAAGAATGGATACACTTAATAACTGGCAAAATTGACCACATTAATTATCTGACCATGAAGAAAGGGATAGTATGATAGACAAATTCTAGTGAAAACCCCTATAAATGTGGCTCTCCATTCAAAATAGTCATTCAAGGCAACACTACATCTCCATGAGAATTGCAGAGATTACCGCTATCATTAACATCATAAAAAATGCAGGATTTGTAATTCCTCTCTTATCATTGTTTAACTTGTCTCTTTGGGCATTGCAAAATGAGATGGATCATGAATAATGACTGTGGATTTTCTTAAAGATATTCTGGAGCTGGAGCTAATCCCAGCTGCTCTGTTTGATATGATTGGAGCAAATCAGTCCCTGGTGCCTGATATACAGTTTTCGAACAAGAAATCACTTTTTTTTTCAATTCACATCAACGAAGATAAGTAGAAGTAATTGAGCTTTACCTGGAAAGGTGGATGAGTTTTGTATCCTGGAATTAAGTAAGCACGTAATATACATTGTAATAGCATGGGGGCCTTGTAATAGAGCTGCAGGATGGTCCTGGTTACTCTGGGCTATGACAGAGAGGAGTTCACATAACCCTGAGGTAAGGCAGACAGCAAATATATACTGCCGATTTTTCCAGGTACAGGTCAACTATTTCTGTCTATCTTTGTTGATAGGAATTGCCCTTCAAAATAGTCAATTTTATGATATGTAAATTATATCTCAGGACAGCTATTATTAAAAAGAGTAGATTCTGGAAGAGGAGAAAGGATGGACAATTGTGAAATTCTCCATTTTACCCTCCAGATCTATTCCCTGACTTTCTCTTTCCAACTCTGTACTCTGAGAGGCTTTTTTCCGTGGTGTATATCTCCTGGACTCCCTCACTCTGGGATTCTGTTTGAGTCCAAGGTGAGTCCTATGTGAGGCCCCAGCAGGCAATCATACAATGAAAATAAAGAGATATCAGGGTATTTATTCCCTTTACTCTCTCCGCAATGATTTACAGTTTGTTATTGCCTCCATTTCCTTATCCACAGCCTCAACTCCTATCCAGGTAACTTCTCTTTCAAAAATTCAGCTTTTTATTCAGATAAAAGCTTTTCCCCCTTGTGCGTTCCCTCTAGGGATGATAATGGATTCCAGCTGTAGTTAATCTCTGGGTGCTTCCCTTTGTAGTGCCTTAAACCTTCCCATACTTTGTAAATAATCCCTAATTATCTCTTAAATTACCTGTTTGAGCTACCAGTTTCCACCAGAACACCAGCAAATACAGAAGGTCTCAGAGGCATAAGAAGGTAAGTTTTGCAAAAATACTTTAGTAAGAAACCAGAGGAAAATATAAGGATATATTGGGGGACAGTGTTCTACACAAGAGATAAGAGCAAATGCTAAAGCCTGAGGCAATAGTGTGACCCCTTAGATTGCTTAAGAAGCAGTAAAGAGGCAAAATTTGGCTTAAGTGGAATAAGCAAGTGTGAGTTTTAAGAAATAAGGTTGGAAAGAATATAGGTCGGATAAGATCATGTAGTAACCTAAAAGTCCTTGTAGAAATTTTAGGATTTACTCTGTACAATGAGAAGCCGTTGGGAGGTTGAAATGCAGACGTGAATTTATTTCACTCCGGCAGGATCACTCCGGCTGCTGTGCTGAATAGACTCTGGGGGCAAGCGTGGAAGAAATGGTTGCGATAATCTTGCAGTAAATCAGGGTAGAGATGATGGTTGCTTGGATCAGAGTGATAGCTGTGGAGGTGATGAAAAGTAGTCGAAGTCTCAATATGTTTTGAAGGCAAAGCCAACAATATTTGCTTATGGAATGGATGGAGAGCGTGAGAGTAATAAAAGTCAAGAATGACTATGACTGTTTTGGCCTAAGCAAAGGGAAGAATGGATTCACTATTGAGATGATCTTTTAATTATTTCAAAGGAAAATAGAATATTCTTTTTACAATCAATACACACCTTAATTCTTCTGGAGAACTGTGATATTTTGTTTTTCATCTGTCTCTTGCAAGATATTTAACAGGTCCTACACCAACGCCGTTGTAGTCAGTGTTGTTTTGTTATAATGTTGATGAGAAAAATAAAATCAATTCCAGGTGGGCCTAGTATCTGTGCAGAGTTTGCTTGGTCTCCCTGTGCCTGCCTGGGTTTTCTCCAGGTACCCCAGTCTCCTCCTACGTCCCAAAGACTGGCATGTTAAGTTGGGTGAGGCATCTCAGTTGTCCCAGTGTGAGCGGGTGGGGGTATGTGTGAGTGGTACCTGTGAGGGAATGGCGTCCTGTCCAGGGCTGTCCCCACCCTGTGCCCTGAGCTGTCAGGATGGTTTCCAACCACCCGTGACCCAGAACTGGAATAATTGGGTAAACATATTATTTTTTTATTAATCTTTCTTAAATCTATGTGTAGCTCACATTTATTTCAATGTTTAATATTAGAAGTGTATTGGTCTTTATTTAGAAATTTGGTGATGTTTTTGTGACCAGAAATTGTGCGGTAAGAACTAAACTCTTGTTTATAATCAATTAGCCTATGGTAAAATTTGTTTCGTTATATGTTACTTAAAGTTACAGTTTCCAAGAACCTATCTACAACGTGAAGTGAGGACTTACTGTATGAATGTGTTATGTATTGTTTTATTGTTATTTTATGGAGATTTTCTCCTAATAGCAAACTAGTTGACGTTTTCACAACTTAATTTACTCATTTTAAAAGTACACAAGGGTTTTATGCTTTATTTTCATAACACAGTGTGAGAAGCCATATAAACGAGAAAGAATGTTTGATGGTGTACTCATTCTTTAGAATCATTCATCAAAAGAAAATGATAGAAGCATTTCCCAGGAATGGCTACTCTGAAGATCGTAAAACATACCCATCAAGTACTTTTTTAAAAAAATTCAAGAAAAAAATGTGTGGTTAGGTCACTGACGTCAAAGCAATGATGTGTCTCACAAGAACAGATGTAAGATTTCAAATATTTCATAATTTAAATACATTGTTTTCTTAGAAGTGTTTCAGTTTACAGTAATCAGAATCTGATGTCTTTTTAAAAATCTGAAACCGTTGTTATAAATGGTCCTATAATTTGCATAAGATAAAATTGAAAAATATCAATGAATCATTAATATCATTTAAGGCTCTATTTAAAAAAAGCTCATTGAACTTACAATGAGAACTTTATTAAATATGTAGAAGTAATTTATGTAATTTAAACATGATTATACAAACAGTCCCATTCTCTACCCATGGATTCATCAAGGCAAAGTCATACAGTAAGATTATATTGCCTTTAATACCTTTTAATGCATGCTTTGTTGCATCTATTTCCCTCTGGATATTATTCCTTTAGAGAAATATTTAATGATAGGCAATTGAAAGACTAACTTTTTCATATAAATCCTTAATTTCAAATGTAAAAGTGACAAGAATAGAGGACACAGAAATAAACTATCATATCTGAGTGCCTGAAATAAGAGAGTAAAAATCGCCATTCCAACCATCACAATAGTGTAATGTTTTATTAGGACGTTAGTCAATGCATTTTTATTGAAAATATATTTATGTAATTCTTACAATGACCCCATGGGGGCATAACTAATTAATTTGTACATATGGTATATCATGACTCAGACTATGAAAATTTACCTATTAAAAAAATCAGTCTTTTTTACTATACATTCACATCTCTTTAGCTATAAAGCTAATAGACCAGCTTTGCATAGATCCCCTAAACAATGCTATCTCACCTAAGAACTGAATAGCAAATGGTAATTGCTTGTTGCTTATTAACCAATAGTTATTTAAAAATGCAGTTATAAGTACTTGTTATACTGGCATCTGCCCATACACTTTCATAAATAATAGAATTGAATATACAATGAGATCTTGCTAACCTAGAAAAATATAGAAGGCAAATGTTACCATTTTAATGTATTTAGTCTCAATGAGTAGCATTTTAAAAACTATACATCAGTTTCATGATCAGGTATATTAAACTATATAACTATAATTTTGTACATATAAGTAGCACTTTTGTTTTTTAAACTTTTCTGTCCCATGTTTTTGGTACTATTAATTGGTATTGAGTTTTTTTTTTTTAAGGCTTATCAAAAGTCAGTTTACATCTGGCTGCTGGTCAAATCTTCAAAGTCCAAATTGGTGGAATCTCATACCAGAAACTGTTGTGCTCATGTCCTCCTAACTTCATTCCTAAACATCCAGTCCTATTCATAATAACTTTTAAGTCTCTTTTCAATGTATAAGTTTCTTTTCATATTTATTATCATGTGTATTACAACAGCCTTTACTGTAGGTTTTTTACATCTAGTCTTGAACTGCACTGAGTGATTCTCAACAGGGCAAAGATATTCGAAGTATTAATGCAAATCTGATCCATTCATTTGTTTAAACCCCCCTCAGGGCTTCCCATTACTCCAGGGAAGTATCCAGTGTCCTTAGCAGAACTTCAAGCCCTTTTTCTTGCCTCTGTTTCTTTGCCCGTCATCTGCCCCAACCTCTTTAACTCTCCTCCTGGATTCTAAGCCCCAATAATAAACCAAAGCCAAAGCAAATCTCTCTGCTCTTTTCCTCAGCCATAATGACTAATGACCTCCTTGAACAATTCTTGAATTTACCACACACTCCAGTCTTGCAGGTTCTCTCCACCAGTTTCTAACTAAAAAGTTGCATCCTTCAATAAGCCTTTGTAGACCTTCCTATCTTTTTGAAGACTTCTTTAGGAGCTCCTTCTGGCATGCCATGGCATTCCAATATATTCATCACTTTATTTCCCCCAACTAATTGGAAGTGTTTTTTTAATTATTTTATTTCCAACTTAGTGATTCCCCCATCAAAAATATAAAACTGATCCAATGCAATGGAATTCAGGTTTCTTATAGGGCATTTATTTTATTTGAAGTCACCAAAAAAGGTTGCTAGCACAATGGAGCACAGGCAAAACTAATATTAACAATTACAATGGTTGATGTTTCTCTACTTTGTTCTGTAGACCTGCTCTCCCAGCACATTAGTTTCCTCACAGAAGCCACAGAAATGATTTAAAACAAAAATCAGATATTTTTACTTCTTACATCATCCATCAGTTACACCTCCATCACTTTCTTCAACTCAAATCCTATCCCTCTCAGCCCTACTTAAACCTCCTTAGGTATCTTGCAGTTTTATGAGTATTAAATCCCACGGAGGGACCTTATACCTATAATTCTCTCGGGCCTCAATTATTTACATAATTCTATCTTTTTTTTAGGTCTTGTTCAAACACCAACACTTAAAGACAGCTAGCTGCGCTGGGCATCCTATCTAAAATATCAGCTCTTTGTACATGCCATCACTCTCTTACCTTACTCTGATATCTGTGCTTTCTTAATAGGACTTTTCAATACCTGACATTGATTTGCATATTTATGTATATATTGGCTCCTGTAATTACAATGTAAATCAGCGATGGCAGGGATTGGTCTTATAAACAGCTAAATTTCTAGCACCTAGACCAGGGCCTCACACTTAATAAATGTTCAATAAATATTTCTAGAGGAAGGGGAACAAAAGGACTAAAGATTTTAAACCACTAATATTTTAAAAAAAAACAGTTTATTCAGTGCTTCAAACCAATTAAATAGCTGACTTCAACTGTCATGCTCTCAGTAGATTTGGTCATGCAGTCATCAGTCTTTTAATTAGTTTCAAGTTAACAACTGGGTTGAAATGTGGATTTGGTGATTATGAATAATCTATTTTAATATATAGTGAATACATTGATTTTTATGTTATGTTTTAAAATTTCAATAATACTACTTGTGGATCACAGACACAGGATGTTTATTAAGTACTTGGACATTTTTTTCTCAATGTTTATATTTTAACAAAGCTGTCTGTTGGATATTTATTTCATAACTGTTTGTTGAGAGTTGACCATTGCAGGCACTGGGGACATAGCAGGGACCCCAGCTGGGTCAATAATGATATTTCATTACTCTAGCCTTGATGGTTCAAGTGTTAGCAAGTGCCTCAATCTGGCCCAGGCAGAATCTTTTAGAAGGATTTTTAAACAGGAGAGGTGATCAGGTGATCTCTTTTCTCTGTAGCTTCAGAGGTGGGAGCTTTTGGGTACAGAGCTACAGATGGCTCTTTCGCCCACTATGTAGAGAAGCCCATCTGTGGTCAAAGATAATAAATGTGACTCACAGAGAGAAACAGGATTTGTGAAAGACAAAATCCTGCAGACATTTGTTGTGTGATTTATAGCTGCTCTGACTTTTGAGCTGCCCTTTCTGAGATTTGGACGTTCAGAGCTTCCTTCAGTTTTCTGCAGTACCACAATATATTTCTAATGTGTAGCTTGTTACTGATTAAGCTATTACAAATTGGATTTCTGTCTTTGCAGCTAACAGTTCTAACATAAAGAGTATTCATAACAAAGTATTTATTTAAAAAAATGAGTGTACTTGAATCCTATGAAATTTTATGATACTGTTAAAAAATGGAGGTAAATTGGTACCTGGATTTTGCCTCAATATATTAAATGAACAAAGCAAAAATAGTATAGATCATGAGATACTATTAGGGCTGGAGGCTGAGAGTATTGGGGGCAAGGGGAACTTTATATATTCCATTACATTTTTTGTTTATAATAACTTATTTTTTTAATTAAACAGGAAATATGGAACTATTTAAAAGTAACAAAATAAAAGAAGTAGGCAAGTAAAGAGCGTGTACTAATTTAAAGCAATTTATCCTTGACTGAATACTAAGGCTGTGTCTAGACTAGTAAACCATATATGTATATTTGTTAGCTAAAATTTTGTCTTCAAATTGGGAATATAATGGTAATCCCCTTTTTATACTTAAGATTGATGCAAGCTTCTACCCATAATAAAGCAACCTCACTGGGGTAAGAAATGCTTCTAAAACCAAGTCATAATCTTTACTCAAGTTGTTTTTTATATTACTATATTATAGGAATTTAACAATATAAAACAGGAAGTATGTTGCCAGAAAGAAAAGGAAAAAATTTCTTCCTGTAAACAGTTGAGAGAAAGAAACACAGAGCTAGGGTTACACATGGATTATTTTGTGGAAAGACCAATTTTGGTCCAGTATCCTTTAAACTATATTATAGACAGAGTAAGGCTACTAGCTCTGTGGGTCACTTGCTCTGAAGTTTCATATGCAAGAATTGGTCAGCACTTTGGATTTAGAGTCTCACAGAAATATGATGTGACTTTCTGGCTGTTGCAATGAATTAACTTCATATACAAAATATGATACTTCTCACATCAAGCACTCATGGCACAAAGATATTACTTGATCCAACTCCTGATTCCACATTGCCCGGATCCTTTTTTACCAAGTAAAGATGATGTATCACAGTGGAAAAGAGCAGGACTTTTGAGTCATTCAAATTTGGGTTTTAAATGCTGGTTCTGCTACTTATCAGTTTTGAGATTTAGTGGAAATTATTTGTTTTATACTTGTTTTCCTAATATTAGAAGTGGGTTACTAACATGAAACATACACCATTTTTGTTAAATTTAATTGTGAGGAGTTTGGCACATAATAGTCCCTCAATAACTTATAGCAATTATTATTCTATTCAACATCAAATTCAGTTACACTGAAGGAGTATTATTGAATAAAAGCCTCATGTTACATAGTGACAGAATTAGAGCAGACTCCCTTTTAATAATTTTCTATGAGCAATTAAGTTAATCTTCATCAAATAGATAAAATAGATAAAAGTAACATTGTGAAAGTTGGTTTTTTTTTTTTTTTTTTTTTTTTTTGAGACAGAGCCTCACTCTGTTGTCCAGCTAGAGTGCCATGGCGTCAGCCTAGCTCACAGCAACCTCAAACTCCTAGGCTCAAGCAATTCTTCTGCCTCAGCTTCCAGAGTAGCTGGGACTACAGGCATGTGCCACCATGCCCGGCTAATTTTTTCTATATAGTTTTAGTTGTCCAGCTAATTTCTTTCAAGTTTTTTTTTAGTAGAGATGGGGTCTAGAGACCAGCTCAGGCTGGTCTCTAACTCCTGAGCTCAAATGATCCGCCCGCCTTGGCCTCCCAGAGTGCTAGGATTACAGGCATGAGCCACTGCACCCAGCCTGTTACAGTTGTGTTAATATAGTTTACTCAGACTATTAAAGGGCACTGTCAATTCTAGTAGGAATATGATGAATTCGTTATGATTACAGTAAAAATTAGCATAAAGCCTAAACTCTTCAGAGATGATGTCTGTAGTGAAATGATCTGGAACTGCAAAGCTAAAAATATTCATGCTTTTTGGAATAGATCTAAAATGAATGGCCCAAATTTTACCTGTAAGAATTTATTAAGAGTTTTTTCCAATGCATAATTTCCCTTGTAGCTGTAATTAACCTTCAAGATTTTATAGGGCTTAAGTATTCTTTTGAGAATATAGCTTTAAGAATAAGGTTACTTAATTGATCAAATAGTTAAACAATAAAAAATTATTTCTTGGAGAATTAGGAAATTGTACTCCAGATCTCCTCACATATTTGCTATAATGTAATACTAATTACATGGGTTATGTGTCTTTTCAACAGCTTATGAATTTGTATAGACAGCAAGGCCACCAAGTACAACTTCCTTACAGATCCAGGTCAAGGTGTAGGATTAGTTTTGTGAGTGGAAGTTGCTACTAGAAGACAGGAGAACAGATGACAGGCCAGTATGGGAAAATAAAAGGAGCAAGGAGAGGGTCTTTTTTTCCACTGGATCAAGGGCACACTCAATTTTTGATTCTTCAAATTCAAATATTTCAGTAAATGTCCTCTATTTTTTTATAAGCTTTAGTAAGAAAATTAATGATGATCTGTAAAACATCCTAGGAGAGCTTTAAATTCAGAAATTTTATATAGCATTCAATAGTTCTATTAATTAAAAGTTCAACCAACAAATTTATTCCATTCTGTACCATGTCTTTCAATCCCTAGCAGATTTCCTGCAGTGAAGTTGCCCTTCTTCCTTTTAATAAATTGAGAAAAAAAATTATACTAGAGTTTTTCAAATAGTACATCAGAAAAAAATATACGTAGACACTACTATTTAGAATTCCAGTATTTTAAGTATATGACACATTAATATTTTTCTTAAAAGTATATTTTAAAATGAGGCCGGGCGCGGTGGCTCACGCCTGTAATCCTAGCCCTCTGGGAGGCTGAGGCGGGTGGATCGCTCGAGGTCAGGAATTCAAGACCAGCCTGAGCGAGACCCCATCTCTACTAAAAATAGAAAGAAATTATCTGGACAACTAAAAATATACATAGGAAAAATTAGCCGGGCATGGTGGCGCATGCCTGTAATCCCAGCTACTCGGGAGGCTGAGGCAGGAGGATCGCTTAAGCCCAGGAGTTTGAGGTTGCTGTGAGCTAGGCTGACGCCATGGCACAGTACTCTAGCCTGGGCAACAAAGCGAGACTCTGTCTCAAAAAAAAAAAAAAAAAATGAATTAAGGAAAATATTAGGGTGAAAATCTTTCCATACAAAAATAACAATAACAACAAAACAATAACAAAATCCAGATTCATTTAGGTTTTAGGCATAAAAAATAAGAGAAAAGATAGAAGGAAATACAGTTAAAGCAAATTCACATGATAGAAGTTGACCACACAGAAACGGTATGTATCAAGAACCTTAGCAAAGATCTTTAACTTTGTATCTTCTAGTTTTACTTCTAGAATTTTATTCTAAGTGCATTATCAATAATTTATACATATAAAATTGTATGTACAAAGATATCTGTTGCAAGTGGATCTATATTAGCAAAATTTTAAAACAGAACAAGACTTAGAACTCAACTCTGTATCTAACAATAGAGAAATGACTAAATTTTGTTATAGATGCAGAATGGATAATACATTTTCAAAGAATTTTTGGAAGATAGGAATGCTAATGATACAATATTATGTGAAAATATTACACATAGTTCAATTCCATTGATGAAAAATAACAAAAGGAAATAGAATTTTAATAATGAATATTTTGGAGTGGTAGAATTAGGATTATTCTCTTCTGTATATCTTTCTATATTTTTAATTTTAAAAATGTCACTCATTAATTTCTGATTTAAATCAAAGAACATTAAAGTAAATAACAAACATATGGCATATTTGATAGACTATACCATTATGTCTAGCTAGCTTCCATATATGTGAGGAAGATTACATTTTTGTCTTTTTGTTTCAGTTCATATTTTCTTATCTATCAAACAAACCCAAACAAAACAGCTAAGAAAGTTTTCAACAAATGTCCATTATATGAACAATATTAATATGATTAACAAGGTTTGGTCATAACATATTTCACTGAAGGAACTGAAATATATAGTATATATTTTTCTTTTGATTCTCACATGTGATTTTTTTGAAAATAGTTTGACACTTTGTTGTTAATGGTAGTATTTATGAGATAGTTTTCAAATATTTAAAAAGGCATACCAGAACCTTAGGCAGGAAAATATTCTCTGTAATGGAAATAGCACAGAGGAATTTGTATACTATCTTCCTCAAGAACATCCAGCTACCCTCCCAGCTAATATTATGTTCGTTCTTCCAATTTGAAGCAAGTTATAATGATAAAAATTAATAATATAAAACTATGAGAATGTAGCACAAAATTAAAATCTTTTTCTTCTTAAAATATCCTCCCATGCTCAGAAAGCTCATTTGGCCAATTGTATACACACTAACCACATTCTTCTGTTCGTAGCATAAGAACTGAGAGTATATTTAAACTATATTTAGAAGAAAGACCAATGCCATCTTTTGATAGTTTAATATATGCCAAAATATATGATGTAACAAAAGTGATCATGATACATAATATTACAAAAGGTTTACCAGTTAATGGCCTATGCGAAAAATAGAAGACAATAAATTAGTTCCAGGTGTGTGTTTGTATTTCCTACTCCCACAATACATGAATTTCTGCTTAATCTGGTATGAGTTAATGAAGGCAATGACTTCTATAAATCTGGATTTTTATTCTAAAAAAGAAGTGTATTATTTGATGGGGTTGCAATCATATGGAAAGTGAGAAAAATGAATTAGAATCAGGGATGGGAATAAAATGAAAGGAGTTAAAGTGATCTGTCCATCAGGGGAATATTGCAGCTGTGGGTCACTTAACAGTGGGGATACATTCTGAGAAATACATCATTAGGCCATTTTGTCATTGTATGAACATCACAGAGTGTACTTACACAAACCTAGATATTACAGTCCACTACACACCTAGGCTATATGGCAGCAGTCCTCAGCCTTTTCAGCACGAGGGATTGGTTTCATGGAAGATAATTTTTCCATGGACAGGAGGTAGGGAGTGATGGTTTCAGGATGATTCAAGTGTATCAACATTTATTGTGTAGTCAAATCTCTCTGCTAATGATAATCTGTATTTGCAGCCGCTCCCCAGTGCTAGCATCACTGACTCATCTCCATCTCAGATCATCAGGCGTTAGATTTTCATAAGGAGCTGCAACCTAGATCCCTCTCATGCGCATGCGCAGTTTACAGTAGGGTTCACACTCCTATGAGCATCTAATGCCACCGCCGATCTGACAGGAGGCGGAGCTTATGCAGTGATGTGAGTGATGGGGAGCGGCGGTAAATACCGATGAAGCTTTGCTCACTTGCTGCTCACCTCCTGCTGTGGGGCCGATTCCTAACAGGCCACAGACTGATAACTGGTCCGCATCCTGGGGTTTGGGGACTGCAGCTATATGGTATAGCGTATTGCTCCTAGGCTACAAAATTGTATATCACTGAATACAGTAGACAACTGTAACACAGTGGTGTTTGTGTATCTAAACATATCAAAACATAGAAAAGGTTCAGTAAAAATGTATTTCAGTTAAAATATAAAAAATGGTACACCCGTATAGGGCACTTACCATGAAGGAAGCTTCCAGGACTGGAAGTTGCTATGGGTAAGTCCTTGAGCGGCGAGTGAACGTGAAGGCCTGTTACTGCACACTGCTGTAGACTTTATAAACACTGCACACTTTAGGCAACACTAAATTGATGAAAAAATATTTTTCTTTCTTTAACAAATTAACCTTATCTTACTGTAACGTTATAAGCTTATTTTTTTAAACTTATGACTCTTTTTAATAACACTTAAAATACAAACACATTATACAGCTGTATAAAAATATTTTCTTTATATCCTTATTTTATAAACTTTTTTCTATTAAAAATTTTTTTCAGTTTTAAATTTTTTTGTTAAAAACTAAAACAACACACATTAGCCTAGGCCTCCATAGGGTCAGGATCATCAACATCACTGTCTTCCACCGCCACGTATTGTCCTGCTGGAGGGTTTTTAAGGGTAATAACTCCTATGATAACAATGCCTTCTCCTGGAATACTTTCTGAAGGACCTGCCTGAGGTTGTTTTACAGTTAACTTTTTAAAATGTATATGAGTAGAAGAAGCACATTCTAAAATAATGATAAAAAATACAGTATAGTAAATGTTAGGCAACAGGAATTTTTCAGCTCCGTTATAATCTTGTGGGACCTCATTGTATATGCAGTCTGTCATTGACTGAAACATCATTACATAGCCCATGACTGTAATATAATTCAACTGGCTTTCAAACACAGAAAATTCAAACATAACATAGTAGAAAAAAGGGCACAGGCTTGGGTCCAGTTCATACTGCATCCCTTCCTAACTGTGGATATGGGAAAAATAATAGCTATCCTTACTGAGGAGTTACCTTCTCATGTGCCATAAATATATTATTCCTAATCATCAAAGCAGTTGAAAGGAATTCAGTACCTGGCATATAATAGGTACTTAATAAGTATTATTACTATTAGTTTTAAATATTTATATAGGTTAGAATAAAGTCTCATGTGACACATAATGATATCAATTTCACCTGCCAAGTCAAACATGAACAAATGTGTTTTAAACAAGTGTGTTTAAAATATACTGCAGTGTTTTAAATGTTCTCTTCAGCTCCAAAAATTGTCTTCCTTGTGGAATTTTTAGGCCTTGAACAGTTCTGGTAACATTATGGCCTGTCCTCATTTCACTTTCTCACCAGGTTGAGAGGAAATTATTACTCTTCTATCTTAACCACAGATATTTCCGTTGCCTTTGGTCATTTTATGAATTCTCCATCTTCACAATTCTCACAATAGCACAATGGCTGTTTTGGGCAATCTAGATCTTCCACCTCAGCCCCAAATCAGGAAAACATGATCAAGTACAAATTGATCACTAAACAATTTTCATTATTGAAAGCCCCAGATTTAATAAAGTGAAAGACATCGATGTTACCAAAGACAGCCACAAAGATGATATTCATTCTAGCCACAGCATTTTGAACTACTTTTCTTTAGTTCTGAAAATTTTCTCATATGTATGGCCAATAGAAGAAGAACACTGCAGTTTGTCTTTTCCTATATCTTTCTAGAGAGTGGAGTTTCCCATTTTGATGCCATTATTGTGTTTCACATGGTCAAACCTGTCAGCAGGAAGGTTCCCACTGTAACTCTCATTGTCCCAGTGCTGGCTTACCTACAGTTTTGCTCACTCAGGGACACCAACTTGCTAGTCTTGCAGAAAATCTGTATATCCAGCACAAAATATAGTCTCCCTGGTCTCTAATAGGGTTGACATGACCATGATTTCTGTACCTGCTCTTGGAGAAATCTCTACAGAATTGGCTTTTATGACATAGCTCTTTAGATTTTGCATGATGATATACAGCCACAATTTTCTTTATGAATTTTTCATTGTTCATAGCAAAGTTTAAATATGCTTGCCTATGTAGTATTTAAAGTCATGTATAGTGATATTTTTCAGGCTTTCTTCCCACGTGACTTTTTTCCAGTGTTCTTCATATTCTTGGTGTGCTTGTTCGTGTCAAATTTTCTGCAGACACTTTTGGGTGTTCTTTTCACTATCGTAGTCATGGGCTTACCAAAACCAGTTTGAAAAAAATGTCAGCCAACATAAACACAGCATCATTACTTCTGAAAAGTAAATCTAGTACTGTAGATAAAGCTCTGGTTGAATCAATACATATTTTCCCAATAAATAATTTATACCTGCTTTACCAATGAGAAAATTGAGGTATAGAAATGTTAACAAATGAGACTAAACTTATTTGAAAAGAATGAGTAGCACCTGACTTTATGGGCTCTTCCCAGTTAACCAACAATCATCAACAACTATAGGACATTCTTGCTTTCTCATACCTGATCCTGCATCTGTGGCAGATGCTAACTGATCATAGCACTCTTTCCAGGTGAGTCTGAACTTAACCTTTCAGTCTTTCTCTGAAGAAGTTGGTACACAGACACTAGCAATTGGCTAGAGTTGGCATTCAACCAGAAAGCTGTTTTTATCAAAAATTAGAATGTACTCCCTCCCTAAAATAATTTGTTTACTTATCTGCAGGATGGAAGTATTGGACTTAGAAATTCTCTGACATCTTTGCCCCAGTAAAATTTTATGGACATCACTAATATCACCAGAAAATACATAATGTAAGAATTCCTAAGTATTTTCCATAGAAAATATATTCGAATTACAGTATGTTTACAATATGAAAGCAGTGTCACCCATGAACTTACATTCATTGTGTAACCTTCAAATATTTTTCCCCAGGATGGAAATTTCTCATGCTTGATCACAGCCCAGAGATAATTATGTCCGGGAAAATACACACACCCTATCTTTATTCATCTACAAGTTCTGTCCTATATGTGAAGAAATAGGAAAAAAATGAAGAGGAGCCACACACAGTTGAAATAGTCCACGTGTCTGGTCTTCACTGAGGCATATTCTCCTGAGAATAACCATTTGAAATATGTTTTACAAATTGCATTTTTAATGGAATATGTGTAGTATGAGGTCAGAAGAAATTCTTTGGTTATTTCTTTGAAGTCTAATGTTTTAAAAATAATGCCAATACTGATTTAGGAATCTTTCAAAATTACATAACTGTGGTTTAGTTTTGCTTTTTAACCTAGAGGTATGATCTTTTTTTCCCTTTTGAAAGACACTAGCAAAGCCCTGCTCTGAAGAATCTCTCCGTTTCTCACTCCCTTCCTTTTTGGCCAAAGTGTGCTCACATCTGCCCAGAGCTAAGGAAGTCCCAGCCGCCACGAGTAGTCTTTGTGCTTTCAGCCTGCAGCCCAGGAAATTACTACCTGTGTGGGCAGATCCTTGGCACGTAACTACTAGGTTCCACAAAACTGAGGACTCAGCAAAAAAAAAAAAAAAGAAAGAAAAAGTTCAGTTTCTTTCACCAAAAAAAAATCCTCTTCTGTGAGGTTTTATAGCCAGGGTTACAGAAAAAGAAGTGTAGAGTTGGCAATGTATACTCCCTTACAAATAACAAAACAAAACCAAACACCATAGAACATCCTTAATGACACTTAAGAATACTTTCATAATCAAAATAATCACTTGTCAAATGAAAACGCTACCTGTTTACTCATTTAATCATCAGCTCAACCCTGTTTAGTGTAGATTATCATCTCTGTAGATGAAGAAACTGAAGCAGAGAACCTGAATAAATTGTCCAGAGTTACAAGTATTAAGTAGGGGTGCTGGGATTTGACTCATGGGCCTCTGACTCACACACTTAGTCCCCTAGGTTGTGCTGCTGTCCTATTGCTAACATAGATTTGTGTGTAAGGACTGTACACTTAGAATCCTCACAGCACAAAGTACTATAATTATTTAGTAGTACTTTATAGAGAGAAAATGTGGGAAAAAGCCTATTGTTTTGAGAGTTCATCACTTCACACAGCCTTTAGCTCTGAGCAAATGATATTTTAAGAATTCCCTACATCATTCTCTCCTTTGCAACATCTCAAGACTCCCCTCTTCATAATCCAATGGGGAGACATATGACAAAGTTTGCCTCTTGTGTTCTGTTACTTTCTTGTACCTAATTAGATATTATACTGCAGGGCAGTAAGAGAGAGTCTAGAAATCCTCTTTAAATGCCCTGTAGTACCTGACTTTCCAGCTTGTTTTAGAAGACTATGGGGCCGGGCGCAGTGGCTCACTCCTGTAATCCTAGCACTCTGGGAGGCCAAGGTGGGATAATCACTTGAGCTCAGGAGTTAGACACCAGCCTGAGCAAGAGTGAAACCCCATCTCTACTAAAAATAGAAAAATTATCTGGATGTGGTTGTGTGTGCCTGTAGTCCCAGCTACTCGGGAGGCTGAGGAGGAGGACGGCTTGAGCCCAGGGGGTTGAGGTTGCAGTAAGCTATGATGACACCACTGCACTCTACCTGGGGTGCTGGTGAGACTGTTTTTTTTTTTTTTTCTTTTTTTGAGACAATGTTCCAGGGACTGAGAGCTACAGACATACAGGTGCCACTTAATCACACGTCATTATTAGTGTTATTCCCTTCTATTTGGTATTCCTTTAGACATAAAAATACTCTGAGGAATGTAAAAGCAACATCATTTAGTAATCCAAACTGGCTTTCATAACGATCAGCTAAAGAGGCAGGATGTGCAATTATGTTTTTCTATTTTTCAAATGCAACACTTAGTAATTTAATTCTGGTTTAAATATCTGAACAATCATCAGTAAAGAGTGGCCTCAGAAGTGTTTAAAAATGGATTTATCTATCTCAGTGATCTTTGAGTTCCTCCGTCTCCTTTCCAAACATGGAAGTGTCCAAGCAGAGGATGGTGGCCTGTCTTCTAGGGCAGTAATAGAATACCTGCATTAGTAGGGAATTTGAATGAGACAGCTTGAAAGTCCATCCTGCTATTAGCATTTATGATTCTGAGATATTGTGTAGTATTGGTATATTAGAAATAAAAAAGAGTATAAATCTTAATTATGGGTTTTAAATTATTTGTTTAAACCTAAACCAATTTCCATATGAGCAGTGTTAAATTGAATCATTTTTTTTTTTAATTCTTCTGGCTAGATTCCCTGCAGCTAATCTATATGGTTATGCCATGTGGTTGGGAACAGGAAACACCTGTCTCCCTGCTTGCTAGCACTCACTTAACATGATCCCTGGCAAAACAGTTTTTTCAGCCCTAGTCCAATTCACCAGAGGTCATTTCAATATGGACTATTTCAACTTGTATTACAAACCATCAGTGTTTAACAATTTTCAAGCACTTTCTGGATATGAATCATTATATAGTCACCAGAGGTTTTAAAACTATCGTCCTGAGGTCCTCTGAAAGAGATCATCTGCAAATTTCAAATTCATTGGGATTTCCATACATAAAATACCTTATTTTTACATTTTTATTGTCAGAAGGAGAATATATCTCACCTTGCAAAATGGAATGTGTATTTCTAGTTCCTTGTTTTTAAAAAGCATAATAAATAAAATCTATTGTAAGAGTTTCAAATGTCAGCACAATATATTTGCCTTAGGGCTTTTAGTTTCTTTCTTATTTGCTCTTTACAGTGCTTCAAAACAGAATCCTCATATTTAATATCCTGCTCAAGTTCTGGCTTTGAATTTTGCAATGCAAAGTTTGACAGTTACCACCAATACAGATGCTTCAGATATGCTAACAATTTCAGCTTTGGGAATGAATATTTAAATTTTTTAACATTGCCATAGTTTTATAATTGACAGTCTGCCTAGGTTAACCAAGGGAACAATGAAGTTGGGCAATTGCTTTACCAATCCCTCTGGTTGTGAGCATATTCATTTCAAACAGGAGATTGAAAAATAGACTAGATATCCCCCCACCCCAACTTGAAAGGGTTAAGAGGCAAATATTGACTTAAAAACAGCAAATTGTAGAATACCTATTATAAGAAATAATTATTACACATTTAGTCACCCTGTAGAATGACATGGCTGCTTGAGAGAACTGTTTTCACCCCCATTTCACCATACTTTGATTTCGCTATACTTTTCTACCTGTGTATCAGACAAAAGCATTTGATATCCCACGTAAACACAATGTAGCTCTGGCTTTGAATTCTATGATACTATGTACCTTACCCCTTAAATTGTAATCTGCCCCATATTATGTTTTACAATCTTCTCAGTTAAAAAGTCGATTTGACAGATATCAACATAAAAGCATATATTCTCAGTAGAAATGAAAATACATTTTTCACATAGATTAAAATTTGGCAGCCATGTCTATGAATGTTTGGTGGTCCATCAACTTGCCTTTGCCTTTATACACAGGAATAGATCTAACTGATTAAATATAGGTTAATTAGGCAGATAATCAGGCAAATGACAAGACTAATTTCTGATTAGGTAAGTGAAATTAGAAATCCTGGCAGATTGCCTCTCCCTATTCCCCAACCCCTAAAGAAGTGCTTGGATAATTACTTGTTGCAATAATGAGGTTGGTCCATGTAAAGAAAAAAAAAAGGGAGGGGGCAGTTGGAGGGTAGCAGCTGCATTGTGTGAATAATAGCTGCCAAGTATGAGTTCTCTGGGCAGAAGTTGTAGAAATAGGCAGCCATATGTCAGGTTTTTTTTGTTTTTTTTTTTCAGGAATCTGTTTCTCCCAGTGGAGATGCCTCTCTAGACTCAGGAAATTCTTCCAGTTCTAAATGTATTGTCATAGTTTTAAGAAATACATTACACTTTGAGAGTCATATCATTACCAAGAGAACTATAATGCAAACAAAAGATAGCTTAGGAGAACAAGATTGAGCCTCCTACATCAAAAATATACCAATTTCTACATGGAAATGTCTCAGAATTGAAGTGAATTCTTGAACTACCCCATACCTCATTACTCTGATTTAGAGATCCAAAAGGAAGATGGAGGAAAATAATCACTTTTCACATAAAATCTTAATTTTAGAAAAAAGGAAGGAACAAAAACAACACAATTTATAGGGCAATTTTTTGCATGAGATAAAATAAAAATTCTTAGGTTGTTAGGCTCATTTTGACCTATTTTTCTCCTGCCATTGCCTGAAAAACTTGGACCATCTCCCCTGAGTAGAGATTTAGTAAGATTCTCCTGCCATTGAATACTCTGTAATCATCAGATAATTATGGAGATACAGAAATAGTTTGCTTATATTACACAGTCCTACAGGTTTTAGAAAGGTGTTTTTGGGGACATTGTGGCATTAGGTTAATCCACTTTCTAAGTAAGGAAGTGCAAAAAAAAGACTGTATAAGAAAGATCCAATTAGAAATTTACCCCATATTCCCAATCTTTTCTCTTCCCCCTATCACTTTTCACCCTGAGTTCACAGGAAGTGAAAACTCCTTGGAATAAATCTCCATATTGATTTTTACTCAGTAGATGGTTCTTAAGTTTCAGGAATCAATTCAAAATAATCTGATTACTTTGCAAAAAAAAAAAATAAAGGCAGAATATTTTCTCAGTAATTTCTCTAAGCAAAGCTGGCAAGTTAAAATCTTGGTATATACTATTGAAGCAACTGGTTAAAATACTTGTTGTGATTTGAAATCCAGATTGAAGTCTACCATAGCAGGAGATTGGGGGCAGCAGGTTATATAAAAAATAGTGGAATATTTTAAACTATATTTTGTAACCTTTAGTAAGTATTTAGAAAGCAGGAGACATCAAAGACAATGGTATGGAAACAGAGAATATTTTAAAATAAAAAAATTCTCTCATAGACAATGTTCTAAAATTACTGAATCCAAAAATACTATGTTATAGAGAACTCTAATGGGCCAGTTATCTCTACCACATGCTGAAGATAATAAGGGTAATAAAGGTCATATGTGACCAACCCACAGCTAACATAATCAATGAGGAAAAGTTGAAAGCTTTTCCCCTAGGACCAGAAATAAGACAAGTATGCCCCTCCTTTCCATTTCTGTTCAACACAGTCCTGGAAGTTTTACCCACAGCAATTAGATAAAAGAAAGAAATAAAAGGCATTGAAATTGGAAAAAACTAAGTTAAATATTCTCTGTTTACAGAATAATCTTATATGTAGAAAACCCAAAGACTCTACCAAAATACTGTTAGAACCAATAAGCAAATTCAGTAAGATTGCAAGATACAAAATCAACATAACAAAAATCAGTAGCTTTTCTATATAATAATGCATTATCTGAAAAAGAAATCAAGAAAACAATCCCATTTACAATAGCTAAAAATAAAATATTTAGGAATAAATTTAAGGAGGTAAAACATCTATACACTGAAAATTATAAGCATTGATGATGGAAATTAGAGAAGACACAAATGGAAAGATCTTTGTGTTCATGTATTAGAAGAATTAATATTGTAAAAATGTCCATATTACCCAAAGTGATTTACAGATTTGGTGCAGTCCCTGTGACATTTTTCAAAGAAATAGAAAAAATAATCCTAAAATTCTTATGCAAAATATCTCAAATAAACAAAGCAAAACTTAAGCAGAAAGAATAAAGCTGGAGGCATCACACTACCTGACTTTAAAATATACTGCTAAGCTCTAGTAGTGAAAGCATCACAGCACTGGGATAAAAACAGACACACACAGACAAATGGAGGAGAGTAGAGAGCCTAGAAATAAATCCATACAATTATAGTCGGTTGATTTTAACAAAGATACCAAGAACATATAATAGGGAAGGGACAATCTCTTCAGTAAATAGTGTTGGGACAACAGGATATCCACATGCAGAAAAATGGAATTGGACCTCTCCGCTCAGACCATGTACAAAAATCAACTCAGAATAGACTAAACTCTTAAATATAAGAACTGTAACTATAAAATTTCTAGAAGAAAACATAGGGGGAAATCTCTGTGATGTTGGTTTTGGACAATGATTTTTGGATATGATCAAAAGCACAGGCAACAACAGCAAAACTAGACAAATGAGATTACACCAAACTATATAGCTTCTGCACAGACAAGAAAACAAAACAACAGAGTGAAAAGACTACCACCAGAATGGGAGAAAATATTTGCAAACCATGCATCTGATGAGGGGTTAATATTCAAAATATCTAAGGAAATTAACTCAATAGTAAGAAAACAACCTGATTTTAACATGGGCAAAGGATTTGAATAGACATTTCTCAAAGAAGACATATAAATGGCCAACAGATAGATGAAAAAGTGCTCAACATCACTATACATTAGAGAAATGTGAATTAAAACCACAATGATATATCACCAAAAAGATGAAAAGTAGCAAGTGTTGGCAAGGAATTGGAGAAAATTCTCTCATGCTGTTGGTGAGACTGTAAATTAGTACAGCCATTATAGAAAACAGTATGGAAGTTCCTCAAAAGAGTAAAAACACAACTACCATATTATTCAGTAATCACACTATAGGTTATATATCTAAAGGAAATGAAAATAGTATGTCCAATATTTCTGTACTTCCAAGTTTGTTGCAGGATTTATTCACAATAGATAAGATATGGAATCAACCTAATCGTCCATCAATGGATGGACAAAGGAAATGTGATTTCTATACACAAGAGAATACTATTCAGCCATAAAGAAGGAAATTCTGTCATTTGTGATAACATGAATGAAACTAGAGGACATTATGTTAAGTGAAATAAACCAGGCACAGAAAGACAAATGCCCCATGATTTCACAAATGTGAAATCTGCAAAATTTGAGCTCACAGAAATAGAGAGAATAGTGATTATCAGTGGCTGGCAGGGATGAGAAGGGGGAGAATTAGGGAGATGTCAGTCAAAGGGTATACAATTTCAGTTAGAAGTAATATGTTCAAGAGATCTATTTTGAGACATAATGGCTATAGTTCATAACAATATATTCTTGAAAATTGCTGAAAGTAGATTTTAAGTCTTCTCAACACAAAAAATAACTATATGAAGTAATGCATATATTAATTAGCTCAATTTAGCCATTCCACATGTATGCATATTTTAAAATATCATGGCATACACAACATATTTATTGATTAAAAAGTAAAAAGTTCACATGGCAAAGGCACAAGATTAGAGATAAAATTGGATTTTGTTGGAAAGAGAACAGAAATGGGGAAAGCCTGAACTTTTAAGCACCTCCAAAATAACTGTCACTGTGAATTATCCACCCCAGAGTAGAAACATTCTCTCCCCAATGCCAACGTAAAATGGGATTTCCTGAATGCAGCTTGTGGGCAATCAGCACATTACATCTGCCTCACATTTGAGTAGGGAAGATACAAGCCAAAACTGTAGATTCAATCTGGAAGCAAGGTTTTTTATTATATCAGAGGACTTACCATCAATGCCTGATAAATTAAGAGTTAGCATTGGCAGAATACATCAAGTAGAAAACATAGGAACATGTTCCATCATAGAGTCTCCTAGCATAATGAAATTCTGAATCTCTGCTTGTCTTAATCTTCCATCCATTCTGTCAGCTATCTTAGTATACGTCACAGAAAAATGAGGCAGTGCTTTTTTCCCCAGATTAAATTACTTTAAGTCAGTTTCTTTTTCCATTAGGAATTCTTTGCCACAGAATTAAAAGGAGTGCCCATTCGTTGAATAGATATACTTTAGAGTTCACTTGACTTAGCTTTTTCTGAGGATATTTTTCCCTTGGACTTATACACAATATTATGGAGTCTCCTGAAACATTTAGAAGTTTGTTTATGTAAGCTAACACTCGAGAGGAAAATGTGACACAGACAACATGTGAACTTCCCAATGCTGGAAATATTTCTGCAAAATGAATCGAGAGTTTATACATCAGATTCACTACAGGCAGGAATTTGAAAACACCTGGGAAACCTGAAGCCCTCTTGTGAAGATTACTTTAGCTCAGACAACCTCAGAATTGAAATGTGGATTTCTTACTCATTTCTTGTCTAGCATAGACAACATCAATAAGGTATACCTTGCCAAAGATGATGTCAGCTTTAAAGACAAAAGAAAAGATTTGACATGATTTCAAAGAAATGTCTTAGAGAATTCTGGCTTTCCTCGAAATAAGCCATACTTATCTGGAGAAGTGGCCATGAGAATTCACTGTTCCTGTTTGTTAATGCATACTTTTGTGGGTCTGGATTTTCTACAGCCTGCTGTCAAGTAAAAAATGGTCAAAATTAATTACTTGTCAATAATATGTGTATTGCCATGTGAAAGACCACTTGCCAATGAAGATTACTATTCATGTCTATTATACAAACAGCAGTCTTCATATTGAAAGTTACTAGGATCAGAATTAAACTTTATACAAGTTGAACTTAGTTCCAAGTGAAGTGGCTATAAGTTGTATAGTAAAATAAGTATAAGTTTAGATTTTTCATTTTGTAAAGAGAATAATATTTCTAATACAATACAATATATTTTAGGTAAACTTTTGAATGCAAGTGTTGATATATATTGCATGAAGCAGCAGTGGAAGAGGTTGGTAGATTTCTTCAGTCTTAATAAAGCCTATGGCCCCAAAAGATTGAGTCACTTTTATATAGTTTACATTTGTTTCTATATTTTTCAGTGATTGACACTATATATGCTACATGTATGTATTGTAAGTTTTCTATGTAATAGTTTTTGATGATCAAGATGTCTTCTAACTTCCATAATGTAAAAAGGAAAATTTGACATTTTACATCCCCTTAAGATTTGAACCCCAAATTTTGTCTTTGTTGCCTGTGCTTTTGTTGTCACATCTAAAAAACGATTGCCAAGACCAGTGTCAAAAAGATTTTCCACTCTTTTCATCTATAAGTTTTTTTGGTTTTAGATCTTACATTTAAGTCTTTAATCTATTTCAAATTGATTTTTGTTTATGGTGTAAGACAAGGGTCCAATTTTATTCTTTTGATTTTGAATATTTAGTTTTTCCAACATTACTGATTAATAAGACTACCCCTTCCCCATTGTGTATTCTTGGTGTTTTTGTCAAAGATAGTTGACCCTGTGTTTGTAGGTTTATTTCTCTTCTTATTCTGTCCCATTGGTCTGTGTGTCTGTTGTATGCCAGTACCATTCTGTTTTGATTACTACAGCATTAGAGTTTGAAATCAGTGAGTATATTGCCTCCAGCTCTGTTCTTTTTGCACAAGATTGCTTTAGTTATTCATGGTCTTTGTGGTTCCATAAGAATTTTAGAATTTTTTTTTCTATTTCTGTGAAAAATGCCAGTAGAATTGATGGGATTCCATTCAATCTGTAGATCAATTTGGGTAGTATGGACTTTTTAACAATATTAATTTTTTTAATCCATAAGCATGAGATATCTTTTCATTTATTTGTATTTTCTATTTCCTTTATTAATGTCTTATACTTTCTATTGCAAGATCTTTCCCCTCCTTTGTTAAATTTATTCCTATTTTATTCTTTTTGATACTATTGTAAATGGGATTATCTTCTTAATTTATTTTGCATATAGTTTGTCATTAGAACATCTGTGGAATGTTCTGTATGTGTCTGTTAGATCCATTTGGTCTATGGTGTTATTCAAGTCTACGGTTTTCTTATTGATTTTCTGTCTGGACAATCTACCCCAAAAAATGGGGTACTGAAGTTTCCTACTATTATTATATTGCTGCCTATGTCTCCCTTCATTTTTGTTAACATTTGCTTTATAATATTAAGTGCTCCAATGTTTAGTACATATGTATTTACAATTGTTATATCTCTTAATGAATTGACCTCTTTTTCATTAGTGACTTTCTTTGTCTCTTGTGACAGATTTTATCTTTTATTTTGTCTGATAAAAATGTAGCCACCCCTTCTTTCTTTTGTTTACCATTTTTAGGGAATATCCCTTCACTGTCAACCTGTGTCATCTTAAAGCTAAAGTGAATCTCTTGTACACGCATTTTTGGATTTTGTTCCTTTAATCCATTTAGCAACTTTGTTTTTTGATTAGAGAATTTAATCTGTGTACATTTAAAATAATTATTGATAAGTAAGGACCTCACTACTGCAATTTTGTTCATTCCTTTCTTACTATTTTATAGTTTCTTTGTTCCTTTCTTCTTCTCTTATCTTCCTTTGTGATTTATTGATTTATAGTGGTATTATTTCTCTTTATTTTTTGCATATCTACTAGAGGTTTTTTTCTTTGTAGTTACTATGGGGCTTACAGAAAGCATCTCACAATTATTACACCCTCTTCATGAATCTGAACGTCCATGTCCCCCTCAAGATTTGATAAGTTCCAGCAAGTATTCTCCAAATAAACATTCTATTCCTTTTTCTTTTATCCTTCTGGAACTCCTATAATTAATATATATGTATGCTTGACAGTGTCTCATGGGTACCTTTTGCCTTCTGTACTTTTTTTTTTTTTTATTCTTTTTCCTTTTCTTTCTCAAACTAGTTAATTTCAAATGACCTGTGTTTTACTTTTCTAATTATTTCTTCCACGTGATCAAGTCTGTTTTTAAAGCTCTCTTAAATTTTTTTGATTTTTGTCATTGCATTCTTCAGTCCAGGATTTCTGCTTGGTTATTTTTTATTATTTATATTTCTTTATTATAATTTTCACATTGTCCTTGCTTTATTTTTCTAATTTCATTTAGTCATCTATGTTTTCTTGCATCTCATTGAGCTTCTCTAAGATGATTATTTTGAATTCTTTTTCATGCAATTTGTAAATCTCCATTTATTTGGCATCTAATGATAGAGCTTTATTAGTTTCTTTTGGTGTCATCTTGTTTACCTGATCCTTTGCTATTCATGCCGATTTGCATCGGTGTCTATATATTTGAAAGAGCAGCCACCCATCTTTACAGACTGGTTTTGCCAGGTAAAAACTTCTTCCTGTTGAGTTCCCAGGCTGATAAAATTGCTTCTGGGATCACGGTTGAATGGGATTGGAGCTACGTCACATGGCTGCTACTGGATCTGCAGAGGGATCTGTGGTTGGTGGGCCTTTGATCAGGAGTTCAAGTGGATGTGTATCCTGTCTGGTCCCTAGGTGAACTGGATTACCACTGAGGTCTGTCAGCCTGCCTGTACGGGCAGAGATGTACATGTTTCCTCCTGGGTCCCTATGGAGCAGGATTGCTCTCAGACCACAGCTGAGAGGGGCTATAGTTGAGTTACAGGGCCATTTCAGGGTCCATAGGTGGGACCAAAGTTGGTGGTCACTATCACCTGAGACATGAGTGGGTGTGACTCTTTCTGGGTCACTTGCTAGATGGTTCTGGTAGCAGTCCCTCGGCCAAATGGGGCTGTAGCCAGGTCTGCAATAGGATGTGATTGTGTGAGTCTGGAGCTGGAACCACAGTTGGTGAGCTTGCAGCATGGGTGTGAATCTCCTTGCTCAAAATGGTCCTCATAGATCTTGGCCTTCACCAACATTTCACAGCTTACTACCTGAATCCCAAAGCTCCCACAAAGACACTTTTCACCATGGATGACTGCAAAATTATTGTTGCTATGTGGGATATGAGCAGGGGACCTCTTATTTTGCCATCTTGCTGATGTTTCCCTCCTCTTTAATTTGTTAATATAGTTATTTGCATTGATTGAATCCTGGATGTAAAGCCAACCTTGAATTACTGGGATAAACTCCACTTGGTCATGATGTATTATTCTTTTTATATATTACAGGATTTGTTGTGCTAAAATTTTGTTAAGGAATTTGCTTCTGTGTTCATAAAGGCTACTGCTCTATAGTTTTCTCTATAGTGTTCTTTTCTTGATTGATAGAGATATCTTGCTAAACATGAGTTTGTATTGATATCTCTGACTTTAATCCAGTACTGAAGGGTTTATTGCAGCTTTTTCTTCCTGATTATATGCAAGCTGACTATCTGTAACTCCAACAGTAAAAATCATGGCTCTCAACACCCACCACTCATCTTGTGTGCATTTTTATAAGTTCTTTCTTATCTTTAGCCTTATAGTTTCCAGTCAAACATCATTTGCCAAGGTTAAATCAGTCTCTACCCATCTCCCCTTTAGTGTGGTTATGTCACATATTTATAATACAGTTACCTTCATTTGTTACAGTTTGCATCCTGGGGTACCAGCATTTTGGTTGATGTTCTTTTTTTTTCCCTAAGTTTGCATACATTAAATTTAGCTCTTTGAGATATACAGTTTTATGAGTCTTGACAAATGCGTGAGCCCTGTATCCACAACCCAGTACTATATAGAACAGTTCCTCTATGTGTCCTCTTTGTAGTCAACCCCCCTTCTCCATTCCACCAACCACTAGCAACTGCTAATCTGTTTCTCATGTTGATTGTCCCATATTTTCCAGATCATTTTAATGAAATCATATAATACATAGCTTTTTCTGTCTGCCTTTTATTGTTTAGCAAAATGCGTTTAAAACCTATCCAAAGAAACAACTCATTTTTTTTGTTTTGTTTTTGAATAACATTTGCATTGTTTCTCAGTTCTCCATCAGAGCACATTTTGGTTTCTTCCAGTTTTAGTGATTATGAATAAAACTGCCATCAAAGGTTTTATGTGTGAACATGAGTTTTCAAATCATCTGGTGAATACCTAGAAGTGTGATTACTAGGCCATATGGTAAGTCTATATTTAACAATAACCACAACAATAACAACAAAACTACCAAACTGTCTTCCAAAATGCCTGGATCATTTTGAATTCCTATAAACAATAAATGTTCTATATCCTCATCTGCATTTGGTATTGTCAGTTATTTTATTATAATCATTAAAATAACTAAAATCTATATTGTTTTAGTTTGTATTTCTCTAATTGCAAATGATATTGAACATAACTTCATATATTTCTTTTCCAATATATGTGTTTGAAGTTTTGTTTAGATCATTTGTCCATTTTCTATTGGGCTGTTTTATTAGGATTGAGTTTTAAGAATTTTTATATATTCTAGTTCAAGGTCTTTATCAGATATATGATTTGCAAATATTTTCTCCAAGTCTGTGGTCTTTATCTTTTTGTTGTCTTAACAGTATCTTTTGCAGATCAGTTTTTAAAATTATGTTAATATCTACTTTATTGATACTTTCTTTCATGGTTGTACCTAAAAACTGATTGCCAAAGTCATGAAGATTTTCTCCCATATATTCTTACATATTTTATAGTTTTATGTTTTACACTTTAACCTATGATCTAAGTTTTTTATAAGGTATGATTTATGTGCTGGGGTTTATTACTTTTTTTTTCTTTTGCATGTGGTTATGCAATTTACCTACCATTTGTTGAAAAAAAAATCCTGTTTTTATTGAATTGCCCTTGAACCTTTGTCAACAATTTGTAAAATATATTTGTGTGGATCTGTTTGTGGGCCTTCTATTTGATTTCTTGATATGTCTCTATCCTTTCTCTAGTAGCACATTGTGTTGATTGCTGAAGCATTTAGAATGAGTTTTAAAATTGGAAAATATGAGTTCTTCAACTTTTTTTTTTTACAGAATTGATTAGCTAATCTAGTTCCTCTGCCTTTGCATATAAATTTTGGAATCATCTAGTCAGCATCTACTAAATTCTTGAAGGGTTTTGATTAGGATTGTTTTGAATATATAGACCAAATTGGAAAACGTTAATATTTTAAGAACATTGGTATTTCTAATCCATGGACATGACATCTGTCTCAATTTATTTAGGTTTCTTTTATTTCTCTCATCAGTGTTTTATAGTTTTCCACCTAAATATCCTGCACATAATTTGTTCGATTATACATAAGTAGTGACTTCTGGGGTTGTTATTGTGGCTGTTAAAAATTTTACATTCCAGTTGTTAATTTCTGGTATGTTGGAATACAATTGAATTTTTAAATGACACTTGCCTCTTGCAACTTTAATTAAACTCATAGATTATTTCCAGAAAAAATTATAGACTCATTGAGTGTTTCTTCATGGGAAATTGTGTCATCTTAATAAAGAGAGTTTTATTCTTTTCTAATCGGTATGCTTTTTGTTTTTCTTCTCTTACTGCACTAGCTAGGACTTTTAGTGTTCTATTGAGCAGGAGTGCTGAGAGAGGACATCTTTGCCTTGTTCCAAATCTTGGGGAGAACACATCAGTCTCTCACTATTAAGGATAATGTTAGCCTGTAGGCTTTTCATAGATACTCTGTACTGGGTTAAAGATTTGACCTTCTATCACAGTTTGCTGAGAGTTTTCATCATAAATGGATGTTGCATTTTGTCAAATGCCTTTTCTGCATCTACTGAGATGATCATATGGTTTCTTTTATTCAGTCTGTTAATATGATCAAATTCACTGATTGATTTTCCAATATTGAACTACCTTGCAGTCTGTGGATACATTCTACTAGGTTGTGATCTGTTATCCTTTTAATACTTTGCTAGATTAAATTTGTTAATATTTAGTTAGGAATTTTTGTGTTTATTTTCATGAAAGATACTCATCTGAGGTTTTCTTATAATGTTTTTGTCTGGTTTTGGTAATATGCTGGAGTCATAAAAAAGTCAGGAATTTGGGAAGTGTTCCTTCAGATTTTATTTCCTGGAAGTCATTATGTAAAATAGGTGTTATTTATTTTTAAATGTCTGGTAGAATTTATCATTGAAATCATTTGGTCTTTTTTGTTTTTTTCATTTTTTTTTTCATTTGGTCTTGAAGTTTTATTTTTTGCAAAGCTTTAACTACAATTTCTTTAAAAGACATAGGACTAGTTTATCTACTTCTTTGTTGAATTTGGGGAGTTTGTGTCTGTCAAGGAATTGGTCTACTTCATCTGTTATTGAATTTATGGACATAGTTTTTTAAATTATCCTTTTAATATTGGTAGGATCAATGGTGATATCTCCATTTGATTCTTGATATTAATAAGTCATGTGTCCTCTGTTTTTTCTTGATTAGCTTAGCTAGGGTGTAGACTTCAGCTAATAAAGCAATGTAATTTATGAGAGGTACAAGGAAAGATACAAACAGCATGTTAGAAACAAAGCAAGAAGAAAATTAAAGAGGAGCACAGAAAACCAAATTAATATCTTTAAAAAGGTAGATATACATCAAATTCTGCACTCTAAAGAAATTATCTTCTTGTCCAGGGTTCATTAAACAGACAAAAATTGACCATATATAACTCCACAAAGATAACTTTCTAAAAAGCCAAATGAGTTGCTCAAATACTACTATATACAATATTCTTTCATTACACTACATAAAAACTAAACATTAATTAATGACAAATATCATAAATGACAGTGATAGCAAATCCTAGTAATTCTAATATTATTAGATATTAAGCAATTTGCAGGAGAAGTTGAAACTTCCTGCCATGTAAGACAAGGCAAAATGAGATGAAATCAAGCCTACAAAGACATATCAATTTCCCTTTGAAATATCAATTCAATCAGAATGACCTTAGTGCATGGAACCAGCCGTGTAAGAAAGTCTGTTTGAAGAAGGGGAGTAATTGAGTAATGTGTGGTTACAACAAATAATTCAGATTACCATTATCATTACAAGACTGGTAAGATTAGGTAAAAAAGTAATCTACAAACTAGAAAATTAAAGGATTCACGTTTGTTTCACATACAAATTAGTGACAATGATTGCCTCATTTAATTTTCCTTAGACTTCTTTTCAGGGCATTTTAATCCTGCAAATTTGTCAGTTCCATTGCATATGCAAATTTGTCTAGAGTGTCAAAATACATATTTGTTTCAAAAAACAAAATCACACTCCAACTTTCCCTTATAACTTCATCTTTCTATTATTCACTGCAAAACACATTGGCTCAACTGGCAACATAACATGCTTTTAACGTTTCTTATCTAGATTCCTGGTTAACTTAACAAGGGTGGTTTCTGTCCCTAACACTTCATTGCAATCAGTCATTAAGGTCATGTTTTGCTGCCTTATATGTACTTTGCTTAATCTCATCAACACCATTAACCTAATAGATCACTGGGTATTTTTTTTCTTCTTCCTCCCATTCCCTTTGAGTGAGAGTCCCTCCTTTTCTTGTGCATTCCTGATACCAGTCATGAAATAAATTTGTGATGTCAAAGTTACAATAATAATTATTCAACCTTTAAGCAAACCGTACACTATGGCAAAAAATATTCCAACATATATTAAAAAACAAAACAAAATTTCATACAGCTTGAATACCATTTCTATATTTTAGTTGAAATAATATACCTTTCCTAAAATATATCATAAAATTAGTGATAAATTAACCATGTTGCTCAAAGGATGTAAAATGAATGACTTCTTCTAAAACAAAAATGAATACATACAATGCAGTTGCTTTGTTAATTTAAACATTTTAGAGGTAATTTTTCAAGCTGTTTCAGTGGCCTGGAGCCAAATTTTATGCTTCAGGTGAACAAAAATCTATCCTTTCCAAATGAACAGTATGGACTGGCCGTTCACTTAGAGGAGAGAAATGTTTAATGTATTTTCTTTGCTATAGCTATCAATAATGATATAGATAAACTATAAAATATAAAAAGAACCCCTTTGTGAAGAATTAGCTTTGCTTCACCTCTGTGTTAAGTTAAATGCAATATGTATTCACAGAAAAACAAAAATTTAAACTAGAATGTAGTACCATGTCACATCGGTTTTAAAAGGCTTACTTATGTCTCAGCCATATGGATGAACATCAGAAAAATAATGTCAACTAGATATATGTTTTCAGCAAACGAAAAAAAATGTGTTTTCATTTTCTGGGTTAAAATATTGCTTTTCTAAATGTTTTTCCCCCAAAGCTCATGAATATACCATACATCTAAAATAATACCGGTGAATTATGAAACTGTAAACTATTTAGTGTTTGAATAAATTAATAATGTGTCTCAAAATACGGAATAAATCCACATAGCACGTAGCAGACCATTAACTCTTCATACACTAATGGTTTTTACAACTACAAAATTGGGTTATTTTCCAATAAAACATACCATAATTATTTGATGATTACAATAGGGAATTAAAACCTAATAAAAAGTAGTCATCAAGGTTCATTGAGAATTAATATGTAAGGACAGGAGACAGTGATTATAACTTTATGGCAGCAAATAGAAAAATGCGTAACAGTTTCAGTTGCAGGTAAATAACTGTATTGTTTGCCTTGGAATCTACTGGAAGGAAAAACTGATAAATGGAAGAAATTAAGTCAAGATAGGGGTAGGTTTTGGGCAGTAAAAGGGAGGCCTCTGAAAAGAGGTGGAAATGGAAAGTATGGGCCAGATTAGAAGGAAAATGCAAGTGTTGTGTTGTATTATAAGAACACATAATGCTGTATCAGAGTGAGTAAGAGGAGTAAAGTGGCTGAACAACATAAATGCCTGCTATTTCAAATTAAATTAACAAGTCCAGTTTTCAACATGTGGATTCCTAAAAAAGAGGTAGAGAAGTCAAGAACCAAACAGCAGAGCCCAGACTTCTATTTGTGATCTACCTGTGACTGGATCACTACTTGTCAGTATCTTCATCCAGAAAATAATTCATGCATGGACAAAAATTCTATATTATTTTATAGTCTTCCCTTTTCTTTTAATGTGCTCTCCTACATAACCAAAATATTATTATTGAAGTTATTTTTATTTCTTGCCTTATGAAAAAAGTAGTATTGTTATATGGGTATTTTTTAAAATAAACTTTACATGTTTAGTTTCAAAAATAGTTTTGTTTTTTTTTTTTTGAGACAGGGTCTCGCTGTGTTGCTCAGACTAGAGTGCAGTGGCACCATCATAGCTCATTGCAACCTCAAATTCCTGGGCTCAAGCTATCCTCCTGCCTCAGCCTCCCAAGTAGCTGGGACTACAGGCACGCACCACCACACCTACCTAATTTTTCTTCTTTTTTCTTTTCTTTTTCTTTCTTTCTTTTTTTTTTCTTTTTTTTTTTTCTTTTTTTTTTTGTATAGATGGGACCTCACTCTTGTTCAGGCTTGTCTTGAACTCCTGACCTCAAGCAATCCTCCTACCTCAGCCTCCCAAAGTGCCAGGATTACAGGAATGAGCCACCATGCCAGCCTCCAAAATAAAATTCTATTGTATTTCTTTTGTGTTAACTTTTAAAATTAATTTAGTGATAATTGACATCTTTATAATAGATTTTCTCACCAAGGCCAACAAATACTTTTCCATTTACTTTTTTATCTGAAGTTTCTTAGTTGCATTTTTTTCTCATTTATTTTTCACATTTTCTGTTAGGATTTTTCTTAGCTATTTCATCTTTTTATTCCTATTGTGCCATTTGTTCCTCTGTATAAAAATACTCCTAATATTAATTTTTCTCCCACCACTTTATATCTTAATATTTATAATATTGTTCAGGGTTAAGCTGGTACAGTATCATCAACAAATGATACTTCTCTCTTCCCATTTTTGTAACTCATTTCTTTTTTCTTTTCTCATTACACTAGCTTCAAATTCACTCTTGAGTTAAAGTGTCATAATAAATTTGTTAAGTCATATTGTAATTTTTTGTGGAAGTGGGGTACTTTAGAATGCTTTGAAGTACTAAGGATCAGAGCGAATAAAAGCATATCTAAGCAGGGAATGGCTTAGAGAGGGTTCTGAAGGGGAGCAGATTACTGATGTGGGCATTGAGAATTCCAAGAAATTATTTGTTAACCTCATTTTACTGAGGAAATAACCAAGGCAGAATTACCAGCAGCCTTTTGCTTTTTCCCTGTTTTATCCAACATTGTTTGGTTTGCTGTTTTTCTCTTAACCAGTTTCTGATGCTGATTTAGGAATAATACTTGGGCTGCTTAGGCCATCACCTCTCCCTTTTCTATGATCTTCCTTTAGTAGTAAGGGGTAAGTGTTCATGTTTTCAAATGTGTCATCAGTTAGATTTGGGATCCATGGTCCACTTGGTCCCAGTGATCACTCACGTTACTCCTGAAGTGATGGCTCTCCCTACCCTAAGTGCCTCATTCCCAGCACTGGAGCTCAGGTTTTCTGGTGAAACTGAGTCCAGGTCCAATGTCTTATGACGTGCCACCTCAAGGGCAAAACTTTCAAATGTTCACTACATAACCTGCTAGTTCCCAACTTTGGCTATCTATTAAAATGATCCAGGGAGGTTTAAGAAAATTACACGTCTAGGTCTCAACCCTACATGTTTAATTTCATCAGTCTGAGTTAGGTTCCACAACTGTGTGATCAGTCTGAAAACTACTGATCTTACTAGGCTCTAAAATATCATCTTTCCTTTTCTTTCTTTACCTTTCTGGCTGACATTCTACCACTACATGGACACTCCTGGGTGCTTATGGCCCAATTAGCCTGAGTCTATCGGTATCCTTGGCCGTTGTCCTCTGTATTACTCACCTGGTTGATGCTCCATTGTTGCCCTGGCCCACCTATTAGCCTATTCAAGTCTGGTAAATTGTTTTCCTGGGCTGCAAGGAGTAAGTATCGTTCACACTTTAGTTACTTACATAGGTAGTTAGTGACAAGGCCAGGGCCAGAAGCCAGGTGTACTGTCTTCTAGACATCTGTTTTTTGCATTTTGCCCAAATGCCTTTAAATTATTTCATTACTTACTTTGCTATGTTCTAGATTCTTCTTCTTTCCCCACATTTAGTACACTCACTAAATATAAATTGGTGATTATTTATCTTTTTACACATTTTCTCCCTTTGTACACATATCTCATTTTAGACAATGCTGAAAAGATCATGATTCATTATTTCAAATAGTAACTGACATCTGGAGTAAATTAAAGTGAGCCTAACTCATGTGCCACATGGTACAGAAGCTGGCTGAAGTTTTTATTGAAGCTAGACATTGGTAATGTAATATGTAACGTACATAGACTCTTCATCACATTTTTTTCCACATGTCTTTGGACTTAGATGCTATAACAATGCATGATTGGATGACCAAAATTTATTATATCTTTATTTTTTCAAAGAAATAGCTATTTAGCTTTTACCTAGGTCCTGACAATTATGCTTTAAAACGAATTACAAAATACAAATTATTTTTTACACCCGAAGACTGAAAGGATCTTGAAATAAGGCAGTGAAAATGTGACTTAAAACATTGCTTACTGATGTTTCTCATAAGAAGTCATAGCTTTCTTATGCTTTGTTTCTTTTTAAACCATCAAGGAACAAGCAAGAGGCTGTTTTTTATGTATGGTAGTTGATAATAAGGTGGTTGATAATAATTTTCTATTTTAGGAATAATCTACTTGGGAAGGGAAATTAATTCAAATGTATGGACTAAAACATTATTCCTAAAGATAATATTTCTGTAAATTAAGGTACCATACTGAATACATACAAGAAATTTTATGGATTAATATTGTGATCACTAAAAAACCTAAAGGGGTATCATATATTTGCCCTACAATAAATAATACCAAATATGGTATTAGTTAATATTATATTATCAAATACAGTTGGACTAAAAATGAAAAAAATCATAAAATATTAAAGTGTTTATATCTTAATCTCAGGAAACCACATTCTAATGATATTATACATGAATCCTGGAGACATTCTTAGACTGTAAAGCTGCAACTCGAGTCTTAGATCACAGTCTCCATGTATTAGATCACATTAAGTTATTTAGTAATAACTAAACTCTGATGTTCATCCATTCACTGATTATGGTAGTTGTCTAAATAGTGAAGAGTAAAATTTTATCCACTACATTTAGTTAAGCAGTGGGATAGAGATCACTGGGAAAGGATGAGCCTAAAATAAAATTTCTTCTCAAGAGAATTCCTTATAAAGTATAGGTTACTCTAATTTTAATTTAGGATTTTTTTTCTTTTTTTCTGAGACAGAGTCTCACTCTGTCACTCTGGCTAGAGTGCCGTGGCGTCAGCCTAGCTCACAGCAACCTCAAACTCCTGGGCTCAAGTGATCCTTCTGCCTCAGCCTCCCGAATAGCTGGGACTACAGGCATGCACCACCATGCCTGGCTAATTTTTTGTATATATTTTAGTTGTTTGGCTAATTCCTTTCTATTTTTAGTAGAGACACAGGGTCTTACTCTTGCTCAGGCTGGTCTCGAACTCCTGAACTCAAACGATCCACCCACCTCGGCCTCCCAGAGTGCTAGGATTACAGGCGTGAGCCACCATGCCCAGCCAGGATTTTTTTCTTTTATAAATAAAACTCTTTATTCCATTTACTCTAGTGACTATGTGATAGTATATTCTAATTTCTCTCATCTCTAAACCCAGTTTGTATCTTTGCAATGCAGTTATACTGTTTATTTACACACCCTTTAGTATGTGTCATGTTCCTGACAGCATAGTTGCAACTTCGTGCAGAGCTCCTTGGCTGTTAGCAACATGGAGAAGACCAGAAAATTTCTGTATGGGATGCAAAATGTGGTTGGGATTATGGCGCCAACATGCTTGCTGATGGTTTGCAGTGGATTGAGGCAAAGGGACCCTGTCCCTGAGGCTACAGAAGGACAAGCTGTATTAGAAGATAGCTGAGTGTCATGGCATCAGATATATGCAACAAGTACTAAGTTAGGACCCAAATTGACAGAGGGAGAATCACCAACCTCCACTTTAGAAATAACACTAGACATTTCCTATGTCTAAAGTAGATACCATAAATTATTCCATCTGGAAACCCAATGGAGGCAGTGGCCAATGTCTTGGGCCAGATATGGGAGGCTATCAAAGGCGGATGTCAGCACTTGGAGCAGACATTGCACTCCTAGGTACCTCCTGGTATTACTAATTTCCTTTACCAATAAGAGAACAATCCCATGCATTAAAAACTTAAGGACCTCAGTTACCTTGAATTGGCCAGATAATTATTTTTACTACCAGATACAAATTGTGATCCATGAGCTACAAACAAATTTCAATTAGGAAGAGATATAGGAGCATTCTGTAATTGGGTCTATTTTGTAACTGAAACTATCTGAAGCATATTATAAACTCTGAGTGCATCGCCCTACTCCCTTCTTACATTCAGGGTTACTCTTGATAAGTCTGAAAATTATCATAGTCAACGTTTGTTAACAGCTTATTAGGTCTCAGGTACTATTCTAAGCACTTTAAGGTCTTAAGGACCATAAAGATAGAAACTATTATTATCTTTATTTTGTGGCTGAAGTAATTGAGACATGGGTCAAATAAATTCCCTGAATCACATGGTTAGTAAATTGCAGCACCTAACTCTAGAGCTCTTGTGCTTTAATGCTACATTACCCAGCTTCTCATGACAGTTATTCTCATTGCTTTTTGAGTGACTTTTTGAAAATATCCTAAGAAACTTTTAATATCTTCATTGTTCTGAAATTTAATGCAAATATGTCTAATTATGAGTCCTTAAATTCAAAGTGATGGGCACTTTATGAGGCTCTTTCATTCTGAAAATTGTGTCTCATTCAATCTGTTTTCTCCTGTTCATTGTCTTTTTTTCTTTCTTTTGTGGGAATCCACAAGTACTAAAATGATAGGGGTTTGATTCTGGGGTGTAAATGTCCACACTAGAGGGCTTTTCTCCCCCATTTTTCCTAAAGTTTTTGAGTAAGAGGGTAGGCAAAGTGAGAATAGACTAGATTTTGCTGAGATGATGAACAAACTACAAAACTTAGTGACTTTCAAACAGTAACAACTGGCATCTCTGCTCCATGTCTCTTCACTTTGGGATGCAGGCTGAGAAAGCAATATCTCAATGTGGCTGGCCTATGATTGATGGAAAGAAGGTTCTGGAAGGGTAACAATTGAACAATCCTGTCTAAAAAGGATCCACATCACTTTCTCTAACAATTCATTGGCTATAAGTAGTCACATGGTCCTATACAGTCATCAGTGAATTAGTTCAGGAATGAACATGGACTGCTTATGATTTGTGTATTCAGTATTAGTTGTTATCTAACAACAATATTCAATACATACATATTCCCTGAATTTCAGCCCTATTTTCCATTTCTATACTTTACCATACTACATCTGAAATTAGAGTTTCTCTGAGGTGCTCTTTTGTACTTTAACTCCTACCTTCGTCCTCACAGCATATGTCATATGTTAATAGCATGTGCTAGGTTGCACCTCCTCTACTGATTTCGCCCAATGACCCAGACTCAGTTACATTCTGTGTTCAAGGAAAGTGTTGCTCTTTCTCACTGGTCAGTGACACTTACATTCTACCTCCTGTTCTGAATGTTACGTCTTTTATTCTTCTTTGTAATTCTATACATTTATTCCAGGGGAATCTTAACAAAGAATGGGGGCAAATTATATGTATTATCTGCCATCTTTAATGTGAAGTCAGAAAACTATTTTTCAGTCCCATATTTTATTTTTACATTGAGATACACCTAAATATATGAGGAAAAAATACTTCAAGGATACTTTGAGATAATCCTTTTTCATGAATTAAGAGTCTAAGTCTGTTCTTACTAGATTTAGGGGACAAGGATCATATCAAAATTTTAAGCTTTGATATTACAGTGGGATTATGAAAATAACTGATTCTTATATTGAAGAAGCTCAAGAGGATTTATCAGGGAGGGAAGATACATAAATATGAAATGTATGGTACTAATTTAAAAGAAAACAGTAAAGAGAGTATAAAAGTAGTATGGGGTTACAAAACATGGAGAAATTCTTTTTTCCTGATAGTTGCAAGAAAGTCCACCTAGAAGAAGTAATGCTTGAAATGAATATTTCTCCTGTTCTTTACCCCCTCTCCCAGTTCCTTTTCTGTATTCTAGGGTTTTTTTTGCTCTGCCAATGAGTTCATTTAAACTACGTGTGCAGTACATTTGATTCCTTCATAAGGGATTTGAGAAAATTCCTACTTAATATTTAGGGTTCATTTCAAGCATGATTGTTACAGACTGAATGTTTGTGTTCCCTTCAAAATTCATACATTGAATTCCTACCCCAATGTGATGATATTGGGAGGTAAGGCCTTTGGGAGGTAGTTAGGATGAGATGAGGTTATAAGAGTGGAGCCCTCATGAATTGGATTAGTGCCCTCATAAGAGTATGGAGAGAGCTTGCCAGGAGAAGTCAGTTGTCTGCAACTCAAAAGAGGTTCTTCACCAGAACCCAGCTGTGTTGGCAAGCTGATCTCAGATTTCAGCCTTCAGAACTGTGAGAAATCAGTCTCTGTTGTGTATTAGCTACCTAGACTATGGTAATTTACTATTGCAGTCTGAACTAAGACAGTGATCTAAAACCTTAGACACAGTTTAGTTACAGAAATTACCTAAGAAGCAAGAAATTATCTGTGTATATACATAAAAATTAACCTTTTAAAAAAATCTTTAAAAAATTTATATTTATAATACAATTTGAATAAATAAGATTGACATAAAAGAAAGTTCATGGGTCAAAATATTTATTAGGCTAAATATACATTTGTTGCCAACTTTTTATTTTCCAGTTCTACCACATCTAAACCTATGACTTCAAGTAGTTTACATGTTGACTCCAACATCTTTATTTTCTCTTTTGTGTTTTCTTGCTGAGATACAGACTCTTATATCTTAGAACTATTCCATACTTTGTTATCTCATTGACACCTAAAACCCAACCTTGCTAAATGAACTCATTATTTCTCCTCCCAAATCTAGTCCTTCTCCTAATTTCTTGTACTTAGCAATGGCTCCATCATATATCTAGAATCACAGTTGATTTCTATATCCATTTGTTTCAGTTAGGATTCTTTGGTTTGAAAAAAACAAAGTCTGACTAAAATCTGGAAAATTCATTATCCTATCTAATAGGGTATTCATTCAATTGTCTCCTATTCACCTCATGGGTAAAGGACGAATTCCCACTGTAGGGTTATGGAGATGACCGAATGTACAATACCTGGTGCTAGGCAGATAAGATTGACAGCTGTTTATACTCATAGTCTAGGGAAGAAGGGCACTGGACATCATTCCAGTTTATGTGGGGTTGTACTCAAGAACACAGTGAATAGTCAGGGGCCGTAGGAAGCTCTGTAGTACAGTATTAAGAGTATGGAGTTCTCTATAGTTCCATAGAGAGGATGTGATTGACTTTTTGAACAATTCCACTGGGCTGGCAGGGAACCGAAACCCATTATTCAAAGATAAGCAGAAACTGTGCTGGTTCATTTGATAAGGAGAAGACCTGATTCCAAGACAGATTGAGGAGGAGAACTTGTGTTTAGGCCATTCAACTTTCCCAGTTTCAGATGTCAAGGTGGTACATAATATTCCAAATTAATTTTAGGCTTTACTATTAGGGTAGTTATTAAGAGTTGTTTTCTGGAGGGAATTTCTGATGGTTCTTCCTAAGGAAGAGAGTTATTTATAGTCTTTAGCCACATTTGGAAAGCTCCAACTACATGAATGTTTCCCAGATCTTCATATTATCAATCTTTCAACATTAGCCTTAGGCCCTGATTACCTGGGTAAATCACTGACTACTATACCAGTGTAGATCCTGATCTCAGGCCATGACTTCAGATAAAGTAGAAAATAAGGCATAGTACTAATTGTCCTGCTTACATAGGGTATTCCTATTATTCCTTTTATTTCATATCCAATCTTGAGTGGGACTTAGTACTGTAGAAGTCTTCTGTATGTGATGCTAATGAATTGCACAGAGTTATCTACAGTGGTGGTGGTTATTTGTCCTCTTTCAGCAGGCCATAAGAACAATCCACAAAACCCTAGTTGGAATAACTGGAGGCCATGAGTAGGAATGCTGAAGTCTGAGCATCCTGCTCACACAATTCATTTGTGCCTTCTGGGTATTCTCAGGTCTAGTCCTAATACCACACTTCTACCTTAAGAATGGAATGCTACAGGGTATGCTTGACTCCTTAGAAATTTGGAACAGATGGATAATTTTAGACACATGATCAATCTGTGTCGCATAGACACATATTTGGTATGCAAGATTACACATTTCATTTCCTCCATAGATTTTTTTCCAAATATTTTGTTTCAGTTCTCCTTACTCACACTCTCCTCCAAGGGAGAATTTGCCTGATGAAAGTTAAATGCCTTTACTTAGACACTCAATTATTCTCCTAATGAGGCTTCTCACAATCTCCACAAAGAATCTAGATTTGATGCATGCATGTTGAGCTCCCATGAATCTGTAGGTTGTAAGTTTAAATGGTAGAGGTACTTGCATTGATTGTATCCTAGACTACATTAACTTTCTCCTGCTCAAGGCACCATTCAAATCTGGCCGTTATTAAGGCTACTCCATAAATATTTTGGAACGGCATGTTCAAAACTTTACCCTCCGGTATCCAAAGAGGCCATTCATGCATTTTTTGTTTGTAATTTTAGGGGCTACAGTTTTTTTTTTTTAAATAATGTTGGAGATTCTACCACAACCTTTATGAGAGCTAAATACCAAAAGAGACTTCTGATGTGGAAGGTTCTGTGCATTTTTGTGAATATAACACTGTTGGCAAAATACATTTATTTCTATGATGCTTACATTTTTTGCACCCCAAGGGCAGGGCACGGTATAAGGGGAATTGGCAGCTTTCTTCTTAGGCAAAAAGATATTCCAACATTAATCTAGTTCTTTCAACTAGACTGACAGAAGAGATCAAATTTTATTAATTTTTTTTTGGTACTCAGTATATAGTGTATAAACATAAAAGCTTGTTGAATGGATATATAAACAAGAACAAGACAATGAGAATAAAAGGATAGCAGGAACAATTTAAGTTTTTAATAAACTTTGCATGTCTTTTTACAGCTATATTAAAAATTATAATGTTCTCTCATTTCTCATTACACTATTGTTAAGAATAATAAAACGACTTAATAAAATAATCTACTTATCCATGATTCTGGATTTAAAATTCATGAATTTATATCTTATGGTTCTTGCTAACCTGCATTGTCATGTAAAAAATTGTATAGTGACCTAATTCATGCTATTAATACCTATTTTTATCCAGGGAACTGCCTGGTACTGGATCACACATGTAAGCCCATGACTCATAGCTTTGAACACCACGTTTTAACCAGAGTGTCAGAGAAACTCAGGAAATCATTCTCCCATTTAGTCAGCAGGAAGAGTGGGAATGGATGGACAAGAAGAAACAAAAAGTCAAATATGTGTTTTTGTATATATGTGGGAAGTCTTAAAGAAATTAACCAGCAAATAAATTCAGAAACAATCAACCCACAATATGCTCCTGGATTGCACTGATAGCCTGCTGCACTTCTGGGAGCATCTGCTCTGCTTGTTCTTGAATTAGAGCCATTTAGCTAAATTAACAAAACTGTGCTATTTAGAAAAATATTATTTTACATAACATTCACTTCATTTTATTATTATATGTGCATATTAAATATTTACTTTAAAATAACAGGGGTCCTGAAATTCCACTGTATGGAATGATATGGTGCAATTATATGCAATGAAGATATGTTATTTAGTAGTAAGGACAAAGCCAAGCTATAGAGAAGTCTACAGATAATTCTTCCCACTCAGGTTGTACGCACTTTCCATTTCCCACTATAAGAGGTGACCTAAATAAATTTCAGAATACTTGTAATAACTGACACTTACTATAGCACTTACTATATGCTAAGCATTATTCTAGCCCTTCTACACTTATTAATCCATTTAAATTACAACAACTCTATAATGTTGGCATCTTTATTATGTTAGTACTATTATTCTGTCAATTTTATGGAGGCCTAGAAAGGTTAAGTAAATTGTCCAGGATCACAGGACTAACAATTGAATAGTACAGGGGGGAGATGATGTTCACACTCGGAGATTAGTAAAGACAATGGAAAAAAAAAAAGTAGGCAGATGTCCAATATAATTTAGAACTAAAAGTACTTGGCCTTAAAATAGGATTTTGGTAAGAGAAAAGGGGCATGGATTATGAGGATTCCTAAGTTTGGGGTTTGAGAACTCTGTGGATGATACTGTGATTTACTAAATTGGGGAAGGAGGATGGAACCCTTCTAATGAAAAGGAGAATGCAAAGTGTGGAGGTTACATTACAATAAGAGTTGTAAAGGGTACATTAGATTAAAGATGCCTCTTTTCCTGAACTGGATTCTATGGAAAATAGGCTGAAATGGAGACTTATATACAGGTCTATTGTTGCAAAGAACTCCCAGGAACAACACCTGTGAGGGAAGGAAGGAAGCAGGATAGAGCAGAGAGAGTGCTGGTGTACAGTTGAAACAGAAATGTCAGTCAATCTCCTGGCAAGCTCTGGAGCTGGGATGACCCTCCAGACATGGGCTGAATTGAGACATGTGCTCCAAGTTTTTATAACTTCCCCATCTACCCCCTTTGAAGTGGGTATTACTTGGAGCAAAGAAGCTTCCTTCACCGCAAGGTAATTTCTGGGGAGAATCTTAGCTATGAATCACAAACAGTCAACTCTCCTGGAAGATGGGAGAATGAGTGCCTAAGTCTTGAGGCACACTCCACACTCAGGTGGAGAAATCAAATTGGACATCTAATATATCAAATTGGATATAAGAGTTTGGACATAATGGAAAAATCAGGCTGGAGATATAAATTAGAGCACTTACAATAAGCATTCTTCACTCACATACCACAATGCCAAGGGAAAATATTAATATGTAGTGGGCTGAATTATGTCCCCCTAGAAAGATGTATCCAAGTCCTAATCCCTGGTACCTATGAATGTGATCTTATTTGGATAAAGAGTCTTTTCAGATGTAATAAAGTTAAGGATCTGGAAATGAGATTGTCCTGGATTTAGAGTAGACCCTAAATCCAATGATACTTGGCCTTATAAGAGACAGAAGAGGAAAAAAGACAGACACAGTGGAAAGGCCAGGCCATGTGAAGGCAGAGGCAGAAGTTAGAATTATGCTGCCACCAGCCGAGGAATGCCTGGAGCACCAGAAACTGGAATAGGCAAGAAAGGATTCTCTCTTAGGGGCTTTGGAGAGCACATGGCCCTGCTTACACCTTGATTTCAAACTTCTGACCTCCTAAACTGTGGGAGAATATATTTCTGTTGTTTGTAAGCTACCCACTTTGGTAATTTATGGCAGCCCTAGGCAACTAATATCATATGTAATCAACTCCCTATGCCTAAGGGATAAAACAATATTAAGAAGCTAATGCCCTATAAGGATAATAAGAAGGATTTATATACTGCTAAGGAAATCATAGGAAGAAATTGTGTTGTTGTTCTTTGTGAAATATTTAGGTCAAGTTTAGTAATATTCTGTATTTCTCTTATTTAATTTAGAAAATATGAAGGTCAATGCATTAGGGAAGACTATTTAATAAATTATTTTTATATACGTATTAATCCTACTATATGAAAGGCATACTACTAAACTTTCATAAACATATTTAGAAACAGCCTAGAAGAGAAATTCACAAAACAAATGACAACTTGAGGTATTGAGGCTTTTGAAACACAAGGAATAACTCTTGGTAGGTTTGAAGGAAAAGAACAGGTTCATGGAGTTGATGGAATCTGCTCTGTGAAGACTCCTCTTCTTCGTTGCCGTCAGTGGCAGCACAAGGGGAGATGCCGGAGGAGGCGGCACCTGAGTACTCCCAGGCATAAGCACAGTGGTGTGAACACTTCAGTGTTATGGCACTGAGGCATTTATGATCTTAACACCAGTAGGACAATAGCATTGATCAAAGGGCTCCAGATTCATAATGACCTCAAGTTCTCAATATGCCATGAAATAAATACATCAGGATTTGAGACACTTTAGAGTCACATTCCTTCCTATGGATTGGAGGGAGTGACTCAGACATGCTCAAATAAGCAGCATTCTGGCTTTTAGGGCCACTCTCCATTAATAATTTAATAACTTAGTATCACCTTGCACCGTAATGGTATCCTTCAGGGTGGAGATGTCCTGTAATGTCACTTATGTAGAGATTATTAAGATGTGCACTTGGATGTTGAGAAACACACATTATAATTTTGAAAGCCCAATTTTAATTTTTTGGGGTCAATTTGAAGCTATGTGTTTTCAGGTTTAGCTTAATCATTCTCTTGGGTTTTTATTCAGAATTTTCTTGATTCTCCGTTCTTATTTTGCACCATTCTTCTATTAAAGAGCAAGGAATATAATAAAAATGTATGTAGAAACATTTTACTGCATTATATGGTTAAATTAAGGCTATAGTTTAGCTATTTTTGGTATAATTGTCTTTCTTTAAACTATATGTGTATATATGCATATACATATGTGATACCTAGTATGCACTTATCTATAATCAATAATATAAATTTACTCAGATCATTTTGCGATTTTGCTGATTTATTCAGTTTAATGCAGTTTGGGTGCAATGACATTCCACTGCAGAATAAAAGATTGAACTATCATGGCAGCATAGAATTAATTTTTTAAAAGAAACATTGTCTAGTTACAGATCACATTGTGTAAGAGACAGGTGAAATAAAAACTGGATTTGACATTTTCTTGCCCTGACTGTATTGCTCATCATATTCTTTTAAAAACCAAATGTGTTGCTCCTTTCTACTCCTTTTACTCTTCTTACCTGGTGGCTAAATTGTTTTGCTTCCCATCATTGGAGAGCCACTTAATGTCTTTTCTTGAGGCTCTGTTAACTCTAAAATTTAGGGGAATATAAGGAGTAACTTAAGGTCTCAGTATTAAACTTTCTCTTGACTTCTGATTTTGCACTGCAGTTTTATTTTTTTTAATATCATACCTGTCTTATTTAAAAATAATCTATCTGATCTGCCTGCCAGCTTCTCTATGACTTTAGCCTGTCTCCCTTTTGCTAATCTCAGCATTCTGATTCTGGATTCTGACCCAATCTCTCTGGTCAGATCTCTTCTTCATATTACCCAAACTCTAGGATTCTCAGATAATTTTAAAAAACAACTTAAGAGGAGATTCTTGAGTTATGGGTGAGGTAGTCTGAAATGCAGGTTGACACATTCTATTATGTTTTCCTGATCTGACATGTAGTCGTACTAAGTGGAGTGATGCCAAATTAGAGAAGTAGAAGAAGCCCTCTGAAAGATGCGACAGCATAACCATTAATTAAACCGAGATGAAAATATTAATTAAAAAGTTAACCAAATACTTGACTACTAGAAGCATTCTTGTTATTCTGGCAATACCAGAGAGAGAATAGATATTAGGGGATTAGATTATTTTGCTAAAAGTTGGCAGTAAGCCTCTATTTTATATCTGCCCTATATTATTAATAATTGCTCCAAAGATATTGCAAAAGAAACATTGTTGGAACAATTTACAGTTGAAGATACTGATGCACTGAGATGTTAAATAAATCCCCTAATGTCACACTAGTAAAAATCAAAGGTATGGTTGAAACTAGGATGTTTATATTCTAAAGTCCACACTTTTTTTTTAAGAGTATAACACATTTGCATAGATTATAACAGAGATATATTCCAAATATCTCACTAGGCCCAGAGCTGAGTGTCCACAAAATACTTGGATTTTCTTTATTTACAAGATTTACCTTGTTTGTTTTCTAAAAGGAAGTAATTTAATTTAAAAGTTATTTAAGATAATTCTGGCAAACATTTGCCACCAAAGCTCTGTGGAAGTGGGGAGGAGCAAATGGCATAACCATATCAGAATATCAGACAATACTCCAGAGAGGCGGTAGCATTTGAAGTGGGCATTGAAGTGTAAGTCACAGTTAATAGGGCAGGTTAGGAGAAGACATTGTGGGAATCATGTTCAGGCCCTGAAACGTGAATTAGTGTGCTGTATTTGAAGAGCTCTAAAGTAACTTGGTAAGGTTTGAGTTAAAATTGCATGTTTTTGGTGTTGGGATGGGAATGAGGGGAATATGAAGTCATATGTAGGCAGAGGCCTGCTTCTAATTGGTATCATATGTCCTCCTAAGGCACTTATATTTTATTTTATAGGCAATGGGGAGTCACTAAATATTTTTAAACAGGGGAAGATGTGATCAGAGGTAAATTTTAGAAAATAAATAGCATGAGGGATGGATTGAAGTAGAAAGAAACCCAAAGCAAGGAAACCAATTGCAACCCATTTAAATAGTTTGGACAAGAGTTGACAAAAGTTTGAAGCAAGAAAGTAGCACTAGACAAGGGAAGTAATTGGGAATCAAAAGGTACTTAGGGGGTACATTTGTCAGAATTTGGTACTTTAATGACACTAAAGTAGCTTCTAGCTTAGGTGACTTAGCCTCTGTGGCTAGGTCCTGAGATGCAGAGTATAAAATGAGGGACATTTATAGAAAAATAGACAGTAGTTATTTTCTTGTCATGTTAAATTTGACATATATTTAAGACACCTGGGTATGATTATCCAATGACAACTGGAAATTTGGACCAGATAGCAGATAAAAAAATCATGCAATATAATAAGGTAGGTAAAAAATTTATAAAATCAATATTTAAGGGGCAGATGAGTTGGATGATCTTGAGGAGTAGAAAGAAAGAGAATGAATGAGAAGACAACAGCATTGAGATGAAGAGAAGTCTGAGTTTTAAGAAGAGGGAGTTGACAGAACACATTGAGACTGGAATGAGCCATTAAGAGGTCATCCAAAGCAGTTTTAGAGGAGGGGTGGAGATGAAATTGCAAGAGATTGGAAACTAATGGTAGAGCAAGTAGCAATTCAGCACAGAACATTTTCAGAAAGGTTTGTGATAAAACAAAATGGGAAAATGGATGAGGTAATGCATTTTTGTTGAGAGAAACTTAAGTGGAGGCCCATCTGTAAGACAAAGTTCCTTCTTCCACACCCCAAGCTGTTAGCTTAAGTCAAACGTTCTCCCAGAGGTAACATCACCATCTGCTTCGCCATCGCTTCGTCTCTATCTGCTGTGCTGCAGATGTCTAATTGTTTCTGAGATTTGGATGAAGACACCCAGGACAGTTTGGATCTTCCATCTACCTTCTCGGCAGCTCAGTCACTAAACCCAGGTCAGTTCCCATCAGGCTCTTTCCTCCCACCTGCCATCGATGCCTTGTTAGCAAGATTTTTTATGGCATAGTGTTTTTTTTTTTTTTTAAGTTAGTAGTAGTATGCTTATTTGTGTGATTTGGGGATGAATGTTCTCCCTGCGCTCTCCTATAGCTTGTGCTGTGTTTGTGTTTCTCATCATTGTGGCCTCAGTGCCCAGCAGAGGGAAAATTTGGAAGTTCTGGAAATATTCCTTATACCTTAGAAATGCTCTTTATGCCAAATTTCTCTAGGCACTCCCTAAGTCATTAGCATCAGAATGATTGAGCTTCTCAGGTGAGAAGTAGAGGTTTGAGCAGCTATTAGAAGTGGCTATTACCATTGTTGTTACATACAGATATTTATCGAGTGAATAAAATAAATCAGACAAGGAACAGAAATGTCATATAACATACACAGGGCGGGGAGCAGTCTGACTGCAGAGCCTGAAATTTCTACCAGGTATCCCACAGTCTCTCTTGCCTCAGTCAGATTTCTTTGAGGTCCTGTGGATAAAGATAAACAGGCGGTCTGAAATCACTCTGACATATTCATCTTTTAAGTGGGGTTTTAAAAGTTTTGCTTGGCTTTTTATTGAGGAATAGCCATTATTTACTTAACTATGATATATAAAGAAATCAGATTTTTAATATCATTTTCAGACTTTATTCTGATTTTCAGTATCATTTACCGTAAGAATGAACCCGATTGACAAAGTTCTGTGATATTTACAGAAATTTGTGGTTCAATTGTATATAAGGCATTTGAGGTTAATATGACTTAAATAGGAGTAGAATGTCTTAAAAGGAATCATCCTAATGTCCAGATTATCAACCACCATCAGTGAGAACTTTATTGGTTATCAGCTATGTGCAGCTATATAATCTAGATGCAAAGAGAAAAACAATTTAAACAAAAGCCCTAAAAAAATTGCAATTAAATTCAACCAATAATCTGCATCTAGATAGTGTTTTTTAAATTAGAACTCAAAATAGCTTGCATCAGTATTGTCACACCTGTAGCTGAACATGCCGCTAGATAGTGTTTGGGGGCACAAAACACCCAAGATTCTGAATTAATTACAGCAGACCTCATCACTCACCCTTCCAGCCATACTGAACTCACATTCAACTGCTTCCAACTCCTGGGATGCATATCTTGGCTTTTACACACTCTCTATTTGTCACAGAGCTGCCACCTTCTTCCCTTGGCTTAAAGTTATGGCAATCTTCCCTGGTGCGCTTACTCTTGCCAGGTTACCCTTTTCTGTAAGAGCCTACGATACCACTTATTTCCCACATCATAGCACTTATCTCACACTACTGTAAATACTTAATGAAATTTTCATTATTCTCAGCCAGTAGTTCCTTAAGGAAAGGCACTCTGTCTTGTGTAAAGGCTCTACTTCTAATACTTAAGTTGAATAAAGAATAAATGAATGTTTTAAATGACAAATTAGTAGTGCATATTATTAGGATCTTTAGAGCTCCAGGCCAAAATGGTGGTTAGGACGACCAGGAAGATGACTGTGACAATAACAATTCATTAGTAAATGGGTGGCATTGTTGACTGCTGACTCAGTGCTGGGCCCTGTGCTAAATGCTTTATGTGAATTTTATCATTTAATCATCATGGCAATCCTGCAGTATAATTACTGTTATTATTTTTAGTTTATAGACAAGGAAACAGGCTTGGAGACATTATGTAACTTGTTCACGGTGCAACAGCTAATAAATGGTGAAGTCAGGATCCTCCTCTAAGCAACAGATTCCATATACCACTTGGCAATACTGCTTTCACAATGAGGGCTAGTGCAGTACAGTAGTTACTGGATTTAGGAATTGTATAGATCAGTATAACTGTAAAATTAAAAAGGGAGGGAAGCAGAGTTAATGTGTTGCTGTGTATAATAGTTATCAACTACGTCATATACTTTCACAAAAGGTCATTTTTTTCTTAAACTAAACAATCAGGGAAAAGAGAGTATCTGGAAAAGAGAAGTTCTTCCCAATAGAGAAAATTGGCAAACTTGCTTCAGTTTTACTCCAACTTATACATACATTGTCCCTACATTAACGAGTGGGAGAGCTGGTGTCTGGAACCACTGTCACTAGGGAAGTTACTAAGAGTCAGCTAACTCAGTTCCTAGTCCAGTGTTGACAAAAGGAGCTGGTGGGCTTTGGATACAATGTAATTCTTATGGGCTGCTTCGTGTGAAAAGTGAGCACTTACAACTGCATGGGTTCTGTGTCTTAGAATCCATTAGCTCTTTTTTTTTTATCTTGAACATTTGTTTTTCATGGAAACTTTATACCATTGTATAATGAGAAAGGTGCTTTAAATCATTCACCCCTACCATATAAAGTTCATGATGAACTTGTTTATTTTTAGATGTTTTTTAAAGAAAATGAAAATGTTTCAAGTGACCCTAAAACTATTATGAATATGATAAATCATTTGGGGGAAAATCTGCACACCTAAGAAAACTCAAACTTCATGAGTATAAATTTTTTAACACATTAATAATTAAAATGTATAGTCAAATGTTTGGGTCCAGGATTATACTTTAAAACATTAGTGGAAGAAATATAAAAACTGCCTAAAATGTTATTATAATAAATGCATTGAGGAAGTGTTTTATTAAATGTGGCACATTTGACAACTGGCATATGCTAAGTGATTTTGTTGATTTCTTTTTGTAATAGCTATGAACCTCTTTTAATGTGACATATGTACTAATTTGGGCAAGTATATTTTCCAATTTTGGTAGTAATAAATTTCCTTCTTAAATACAATTTTTAAAGAAAATAGTCCATTTAAATAACAAATATTAAATAAATGGCATTCTTGAGTTATAAACCAATTTATAGAAAATTGTAGGTCAATAACTCCATTTTGAGATACAAAACATTTGGAATCAAGAAATGCCCAAGACCTTGAATTTATTAGGACCTCACACCAATAATTAAAAATTTTCAGCTGTTGTGCAAAACTATAGGTCAGAGACCCTACAGATCTAAAGTTCTAAGCCCTAGTTGATTATAATGCAGAGAAAAAATGCTACCAACATATGTCCGTGAATATACAAATGAATATTTTAATTTTAGGTTTCTAAATCTAGGAAGGAATAGGGTTGATAGGCAATGATGGACGTTTGATTGCTCTATTTGTTTTAGACAGTGGAGTTCTGAATGCATTTGCAGGCAGAGGGAAAGAAGCCTGCAGAGAATGGGGACTGAATATGCTTACGAAGGACAACTAATGAAGCAAGGTCCCAAGGGAAGAGGTGTAGATGGGCTCAAGATGATTGATAGAGGAAATGAAGGCCTCTAGGGAGTCGGAGAATTGATTGAGGAGATAAATTAGTACAGAACGAAGCCAGATGTTCCAAAAAACAAACATTATCAATGTGATACTTCTAAGTAGGATTTTTCCCGTTAAAATGCCTTGATCAGACATGGAGGTCAGATTTTCCAGTAATCACCATCATGAGTACTCACATACTACATTCCACCCACACTTTGGGATTTTTGGAATTCCCCAGAAAGAAAAAGAAAAGTAGGCTTACATTATACTAGATTCCACACAATATCAGGCTCATTACTATGCTAGGTGAGTGTAGAAAAGTAGGTGGTAAGCTGACATAAATGGAAAAGGAAACTAACAGGTTTTTTTTTTTTTTTTTTGAAACTCCTTACTCTATATACTTCATTGTCTCACCTGTTGTTTGCTATAAAATATCTAGGAAGAATATTTAAATGTTCGATATATGAAAGATATGCACATTTCAGAAAGTCTAACTTGTTTCTTTCAAATTATTTTCCTAAGATCTTCATTTTTTTTTTTTTAACAATAGAAGTCTAAAGTCTGGTTAGGAAGTCCCTCAATGATTTGATGGAAATGCACGAGAAGGGTCAAACTTAAGCCGAGGAGTTGCAAATGCTTTTACAGCGGTCCCTCTGTATACGTAGGGAATTGGTACCAGGGCTTCTGCCTATATCAAAATCCACACATGCTCAAGTCCCACAGTCAACCTTGGTGAATCTGCGAATAGGAATTGTGGGCCCTTCCTATACACGGGTTTCACATCCTGTGAATACTGTATTTTCGATCTGTGTATGGTTGAAAAAAAAATCTGCATATAAGTGGAATTGCACAGTTCAAACACGTTGTTCAAGGGTCAGCACTTTTATAATCCCAAATTTTATTTCCACAATCCAGAATTCTCTCTGTGGGAAGGCCCGCTTTCTTAAAATGCATTTATGACAGAGCCATCTGTCTCTTTCAAATGGATCTTAAAAAGCAGATAATCCAAACTATGTGTTGACTTTAAATGATAAACTTTTATTCTGAATATACTGTTTTTGCACAAGATTTAACACAACATTTTCTGGGATTATAAATATTTTTATAACAGTATTATACAAATTTTTACAAAATGTTTTTATCAGGCTAGTTAATTTCCACAAAAGTGTCAAGAGAACATAATAAAGGGGAGAAGAGATCTATTGTTCACAAAAGCCATTTGGCCTTTTGCATGGATGCACACTGAGCATTTCAATAAAAGTATCCCTAAAAGCATGATCCAACAAGCACACAACACGACAAAAAAGACAGCTTTACTAAGTCACATTGTAAACTCAATTGGCATCTATACATGACAGTATCCCGTTAGACTCAGGAATTTCTTTGAGATAATTATGTGAACTAGAAATAAGGTAATGAAACTATTGATAAGAGTTGTCGAATTTTTTCAACACTTGATACTTTTGTTTTATTGATTTTTCTGTTTACAGAAATGTACACTAAATATTAACAATATTAGCATTTTTGCTATGGGAAACAACACAGGTTTCAGATAATAAAATATTTTAACATTTTGGGCAAGTGAAATAGCCATTCTATTCTACACTTTAAAAAGTCACAACATCCATTTTGTTTCACTAGGTCATACTATACCATTAAACATTTTAATGTCAACTAATGTGATCAATGGAATAGCTTAAGAGTTTTAAATTAAGACAAAATTTAAGCTTTGGTGGAGACAAAGATTTAAATGAGATGTAAAATATAAGAGAGCATCAAATAAGCAAGTAACACTTGGGTTGCAAAGGTCACTTAAAAGGGATACTGCCTATTTGAACCCCGTAAGGCCAGTTTTAAAGTTAATAAAAGGAATATTATAGGAAAACTTACAAATGGCAGCAACACTGTTTTGTTTTTTCCAAGTTAAGCAATAACGCCTCAAGCATTAGAAACATGATAAAAGGTCATACTAAAATCTTATAGGCCCAGGACCTAAAAATCTCTTCAATCAAACTTGCTAACTATGTCATGTTAAAAACCTGTTACAAATATGGACCACGATTGGTGTTTGGCAGTAATGCTGGTTGTTTAAATGAAGAAAACATAAATAAACCATTAATGCAAAATTCCTTCCTGTTACTCAACACTAATGCCAGACTGATTTTGACTTTGTTTTAGTGACAAACTATATTAAGCTACATGAGCAGAGCAAAAATTAAATAGTAAAAGCAGTTTACAAGCCTTTTTATTGATTTCTTGTACTGTTCAGTCTTGGAAATCAATATTAATAACAGGTTTTAAGTCTTTGTCAACAAAACTCACAGAAAAATAGTAAATTTAATATAATAATTTATAATATAATAATATATAATAAAAGTATGCTGAAAGCATGAAGACTAGTATCAGTCATGAGAACGATTTTTAGTCAGAGACCAAGTTCTTACCCAATTTATTACCATAGTATGTGGTTGTCATAATATATAACTATTTTATGACAAAACAAAGGGTCATAGAAAGACTCGTGCATGTAAATATGTTTTGATGGCAATAGAAATCAAATAGGACCCTGCCAAGAGATGCCAAGTTTAACTGTGATTAATACAACAATAATGTAGTTGATGAAAACATATAACTGACATTAGCCATGAAAATATATTTAATAGATTTTAAACATAATTTTAAGGTAGTTTGTTGTAAGCTGGAAGCAATCCAATGTGTGTTTTAATGTGTGTCACTTATGTACAAAAACTAACAATTTTATAGTTTAATATCCCCTTCCAGACACTTTCATGATTTAAAAGTCTAGCAAAAGTTAATAAGTTTTAAATAATTAACAAATAACATGATTTAAACATTGTTACTAGAGAAGTTCCATATTTTTTTAAATCACTTTGGTGTTTTCTAAAATGTCAAATACCAGTTATGAATGACACTACAAAATCACAACAATGCATTAGAAATGGTAACTGATGTCAACTCTTAGAACAATAGCTGGCAAAGTGATTCCATTTCCCCCTCCCCCCTATTTTAAATTAAAAAAAATCTTAAATAGGGAAACATAGACAAAAGTACCTAGGGTATGTTGGCCATGGGAGGAAATTACAAATGTATGCAAAGCTAAAGACAAAACAAATTTTATCTTTTAACTATGCTAAAGAATTGATTATATCTTTGATATGTGGAGCATATTAAAGCATGCTGGATAATGTTAATAACTTTGACTTAAAAATGATATGTAATAAAATTTCCAGCATATACACATACCAATATTTGGCATGTTCAAAAAAATGTATTTTACCATAAAAAATATCTACATACTTTCAGCCTTCACTAAAATTATTCATATTCCTAGAGTTACACATTCATGGTTTTTACCGTTTCTTCAAATACTGTTTTCTCCTGAAAATAATTTTTAGAAGCGTAAATAATATTCTGCTACCATATTAATCTATAATGAAATATCTGATTTACTACACTAACCATTTTCACCAATGAGGCTGTATAAAAACAATTTTTATTATTCACAATCAAGTATTCATGTGCATACATATAGATTCAAGGTTTCCTATTTGTTCAGATGATTGTAAAACCCTCATCAAATTGCATGGAAATTTTGGTCAAATGATCATACCATTTAAAATGGAGGGACAAAGCAACAGTAGCAGGAACTTTTGGATTGTACGTGCTACTAAGGAAACGAACAAAGAGGAAACCTAGGATGAATCTTCATTGAGAACATATATGTACTTTCAAAAAATAAATGTGTCAAATCTGATTTATGTACTTAAAATATCTGTACATAGGTTTTCAGGCGAAAGCACGAATCTGTATAAAATCCATTAATTCTCATTTCACCATTTACCTAACCCCAATCATTCAACATTTACATTGCACAGTATATTCAGAGTAGTTTTAACAACATTTTTAAAGATGACTTAGGTGCATTTACACTGCAAGGTTCAGATTCTTACATAACAGTAATGTCACTCAGTTAACTTTTCAATGGACTACACTCTACAGAAAGAGAAAAACAAACCGAAAAGTTAAAATAGCAGCAGCATCATGCAAAATACCCTTGGTAACCAAAGTTCATTTATCACAAGAAAGACATTTCCCCCTCCCCCCAACAAGCTTTTCTTAGAGCATTTTAAAATATCTGGCTAGCACTACATAACTGTACTGAGAACAAAAGGAACATCACATCAAAGCATTTAAGGGCTTGCTTACATTTATGAGAAATATATCACATATTCAAATTTCACCCTCAAGCACCTTTAGTTTAATTGTTTCTTAGTTATTATTTTCAAACCATCAAGTCATCACCCCACCAAAATTTAATTGGTCATCGACTGTGTTTTATTTTTGGCAGAGAAGCCATTCTTCATAAGGCATCTTATTTATGGCAAATTTTTTGTAGAAAATTAGCCATTATTTGTATTTCAACAATTTACACCAACGTTAATTCTCACACACGCGCTCTCTATTTTTTTCAATAATAACTATTCAAAGGAGGAGTTAACTTTTATCAGAAGGATGAGTGAAGGCAAAAATAACTTTTTTTCTCCCCTAGAGATCTCCTTGATAAAACTGCAGCATGTCAAAATTCCAGGTCAAAATCAAGACATTTCTTATGATTCATAAACAATTGTATGGGGAGCCCTTATACATGTAATCGCCAACAATGCAACGACAAACTGTCAAATTTTCCAGTAGAGCACGTATAGAATTTTGCTTTGATGTTATACATAGATGATGCAGCATTCACACACGTTTAAGGATCGGACACCCTGACATGCAGCCAGTGGGTGCCTTATGAGTCAGCGCCTTGGTGTTATGCCATGGTATAGGCCCAGCTAATGTTTTGCTGATTCCACAGTTGACCCTATTTTAATGTAATTGAGGGGTCATGTTTTGGCAGGGTCTGGAGTTTAATTATGTAGATTTGGTTTGAGGAGGTCATAACGGGCAGTGTTTGCTGCCAGATACCAGCCAAAGTAGCACAAACTGGATTCCAATGATAGACCACAGGGAGGGAGTTAATCCAGAAACACCACCACAGTCGGTATAATCCTCCTGTTGGAAAGGGAAGAGAAAAATAGTTAAGACATTTTTCAGAGTCATCCATAGATTTAGTCCCTTCTGAACTTACCTTATAAAATACTTTAATTGGAGTCTAAGTAAATTACATTTCCTATATTTTATTGGTCAGTAAGTTTGGATAAAGCAATTTTTCTAGCACCATTTGACAAATGCTTTAAAGTTTAAGTTGTAGATTCCGATGATTATGAAAGAAAATACTTAAATAAGAAATGTTGTTTTGAGCAATATACCACTTTTAAAGAAAAAACTTTTATAGTATCAAAAATTCCTATATATTTATAAATGTAAGAAATAAGAAAATAATAGTATGTTTTAATCATTCCTAAGAATTATGATTTTTAGCAACTATGCTCCATAAGGAAAAGTTGGGGACTGGTAAATAAATTTAAGAAAGAAACTTCCATTTCCCATATCTTCTATATCTAATTTCTAAGGTTGAACAAACAGTACATATATGGTATGTGGACCTTCATCAAGAATTAAAGTAAAATGAAGACTAACATATTGGAACCATATACAATGAAAGGAGACTCTGAAAACATATATCGAAAATAAAGAAGTCAGCTATAAAGAGGTTTATTTAGAGAATCATGAAATATTAGCAATGAATATACTCACATGGATTCCCCACAGTCTAGTGGTGGCTCATTTGGTTTCCTACTAATACAAAATTATTCTTTCTCTTTAATTCTTAGGTCCTATTTTCCACATCCTTCCATTCCTTTTAATATAGTGAATGCCATTGTAAAACATATTCTCCTAAATTTCTGTTAAGAATCTACTAATCCAAGGTTCATCTTCCAATAATCAAAATAGGTGAAATAAATATTTTCTTTTTTTGGAATAATTTTACAAAGATTCTAAGCTCCCAAACCATAAGAACTTTGGCTCTTTTTATTCACCAGAATTTAATACAGAGCCTGTAACCTAGTAAATAAAATTCCTTTCTTGTATCTTAAGGCAGCAGAACTCTTTGTTTGTTAAAGAGAAGATTGGGGGAAAAATAAACCTATAAAGAAAAATTTTATTTTTCAGAAGCTATCTCCTAAATTTAAACAGAATCATAAAATAATCAGTTCATAGTCCTCATCCTTTTTGACCTTTTAGGAGAATTTAACAGGGCAGGGTATTCTCTCCTTGAGATATTTTCCCATTTATCTTTGGCTAACACATGCTTCTCCTTACGTGATCTTATCCAGTCCTAGGGCTTTAAATTTCATCTATTTCCTAATAACTAACACTTTTATATCTTCGGCCCTGAATTCTCCTCTGGCCTGCACATTCATTGCTTCCTACCACCTCTCCTCATTTATGTCTTATGGAGATTTCACACTTGCCCCAAAACATTCTTCTTCTGAGCATCAGTAAATGGCACTTTTAGAGTAGTGGATTAGGCCAAAGACTACAAGTCATCTGTGATCCCTCTCTTTTTCTCAAATCTAATCCATCCTCTTAACTCTAGCTTCAAACTCTATCCCTAAACCTACTACTCACTATTGCCGCTCCAAGTCACCATCACTTCTTGTCTACACTTTTGCAAAACCTGCCTCACTTGTCCCATTGCTTCTACTCTGCTCTTTTACACTCCAAAAGGAGTCATCTTAAAACTGTAAATCAAACCCTTTCACTCTCTGCTTGAAATATCTCATCATTCTCAGAACAAAATCCAAATTCTTTACCAAGGCCTACAAAGCTTTATTGGTCTGGAGCCTGTCTGTCTCCACTTCTTCATCTTCTCACATTCTCCCCCCCACCCCAACCCACTCTACTCTAGTAACACTAGCTTTCTCTGCAACGGGCCAAGGTGTTTCCTATCTTAGGGACTTTGCACTTGCTCTTCTCTTTGCTCAGATACTTTTTGCTTCAGGTAGGGTAACCAGATAAAAAACAGAGTATCCAGTTAAATTTGGTTTTCAGATTTAAAAAACTCAAGAATTAACGTATCTCAAGTATCTCACACATAGAAGAGTGGCCTGATATGTAGCAGGTGTGCAGTATTTGATACAGGAATAGCTGGAACTCAAAGTAGTACACGTTAACTGGTTAGTAACACCACAAGCATAAAATACTACCTTAAAGGTCTACTTGTCAATCAGAAGTACTCCCCAGTTCTTGTTAATTATTAATTTGGTAGTATAAAAATTAGCATACAAACAAGACCCATTTGTTAAGGATATATTTTGTCAAGAAAACTCATTACTGTAAAACACATCTTCATATTATAGAAATGTGTTATGGAAGAAAAAATATTCTGGTTCTTCATTGTTTTTCTATTTTATGGGGCTTTTTTTTTTTTTTGGTTGCATTCCCTCTGTGTGATGATATGTCTGTTTCAATTTAAGAGGTGGGAGTTCAGATAAGTTAGAGTCCCTGTAGTCTTCATGTTGATTCACACTGAAAAATCTGCCTCTTCAGTTTCCTGATCATGTTTCCCCATGCATTTTGCACCGTATAAGCACATGTAACTCACTTTCATGAAATAATTTCAAGTCATATCATGAGATACATTCTAAAAACATTCTTAATCACAAATGCACAGAAGTGAGATAAACCTCCACATATTCTCTGTCCTATAGAGACTGAAAACCCACTGACACTATGCCCAGATAAATCAATCTGAGTTTTAAAGATTATTGTAATAGAAAATAACAGATTGGTACCTTCTTTCAGTTTAGCACATTAAAATAGAAAAAGGATGCAGTGCCAATTTATATATATTTCTCTTAAAATATAAGACTAATTTTAGTAGATTCCTCATAGGGGACCTTTCTCAAAAGGCTCTATTAATAAAGATATCAAATGAGAATTCTTTATTTTCCTTCTCATTACTCATTAAAAGGAAAAATAATCTACACCATAGTTACATTCTTATGAGTTTGCCCCAAGGCTTACTTTATAAGACCATGCATACTAGTAGTTAAAACCTTTTCAATTTACTGTTGGTAAACTGGTATTACTAAACTCTTACTTTGCCTTTCTTTCTCCAGTCAGAACCAGGGACAACTAATTGCAAATAAGAGATCAATAATTTTTAATTTATTTAAATAGATTTAGAAATATCTCATCATTCTCAGAACAAAATCCAAATTCTTTACCAAGGCCCACAAAGCTTTATTGGTCTGGAGCCTGGCTGTCTCCACTTCTTCATCTTCTCACATTCTCCCCGCCACCCTACCCCACTCCTCTCCAGTAACACTAGCTTTCTCTGCAACGGGCCAAGGTGTTTCCTATCTCAGGGCCTTTGCACTTTCTCTTCTCTTTGCTCTTTTTCCAAAAGAAAGTGTTCTAGTCATTTAGCTAAGAAGTTTTTGCTCTTTCTTTTTCCCCCTGAATTACAGTCATCATTTAATTGCCTTCAAAAGGCAATATTTGGTGGTGAAGACAGCCACCAAATATTGGATAACTTAATTTAGGTAAGTCTGTACTGAAGATACCCCTAGCAGCTTAAAAGAAAATTTATATTTAAAAGTTTTTGGGCAGGTGGATACTGTACAATAGAAATAATGACCCTAAAAATAATTTGTTTTTCTACATCATACCTTAATATCCTTACCCAATAGCTCATGAGATAGGTAATATATTTGTTCAACTCTTTAAATGTTGATAGATTAATAAATATATACACACATTTATTTCTGCCTATTCATTTTTTATGAACCCATTAACATGCTATATAAATTGGTTAGCATAAAAAAACTTTCTCAATGGATGGACTATTGGCTTGCTTTATTTTCTTCTTTGATTATTTTTCATTTGTTTGTATTTCATTTATACTTCTTTATAACTTGAACCTTCACAAAGCCCTTGTAAAAAGATCTCGTTTGAACACTTGTGTTTTGAGAAAATCCTCATGGTATGGCGCTTCATAATCGTATACTTATAATCTATATCCTTTTGGACTCCAAAAGATGTAAGAATCTTTTACAGTGAGTCATTTTTAAAGGCATTAGAGAGATTACACTGCCATTCCACCTTCCCTGTGACCAGAACCTAACCCACCACAAATTGCTAGTTTTAGCCAGACTACACGGAAGCTCAGAAAGTCTATCTTGACCTTTATTGGTCCTCAAGGTTGGAAACAACTGCCAACTAATCTCTCAGTATTTATAATTTTTTTCAACTTTTAAAATCATATCAACATTCAAACTTCATTAAGTGGATTCACTGTTCTATACTGATAACTGTTTTTAAATACTGAATCCTAGTCTTAATGTAAAGTATAACATCAGATGTATCATCTTCAAGACCAATCATTATGTATTCCTCAATGTTACAGTAATATCTCAAATGTGCTCTTTTCATGTTCTAAAAATTGTTTCATTACAACATATTGATCTAATCCAGTTGAGCTCATGGTGATATTTAACTATTTTCATGATAAATTTACAGTTATGGTAAAAAAAAAATCATGAGATGCAAATTCAAAATTTTAATTTGTGGAGGGCTTGGATGAAAGAAATGTAAATTCTTTGTTGCCTATAGATTTTAAAGATAAAGGTAAAAAGGGAGCTGGCCTGTTGAAAACAGTACTTATGCATTTTTGTGTCTAATTGATAACCTAGACATCTTATCTAAAAATTCTGTGACACGTAAACTTTTGAATCAAAGTTAAAAATATAATGAATTTTTATATTAATCCTCACCTATAGAATATAACATAATTTGGTACCCTGATGTTCTAGTTTGCTCATTTTTATTATGACCACAAATAGGGACAATTATATTAATAGAAACTTCATTACACTTTTTTTATGTAAGTGGTTGATTACCTATGTACTTCTTGAAGGAATCAATGAATAAGTATTCAGTAGCAGAATAGGGTGACTGTAGTTAATTTATTGTATATTTAAAAATAAAAGTAATTGGAATGTTCAAGTGCTTGAGGTGATACCCCAATTACCCTGATTTAATCAGTACATATGTCTGTATCAAAAATCATATGTAATTCATAAATATATACAACAGTTAATATATCCATAATAAAAATACAACATTTTAAAAAGTAATGGAAGAAAACAGAAAAAAATACTTCAAATAGCTGCCTTATAGGATATCACTTTTGAAAAGGTGTATGTGGAGACAGATTATTTAAGTTTGGTCTTTAAAATAGGCTAGGTTTCCTTAAGTTGGAATCTTTTGCCATGAAAACCATTATTTTATTATCCCAGAACAAATCTGGTTATTTTCTGAGTCTCCTTCTTCAACTCCACGCCCCTTCCACCCCAGGCCCCACTCTGACACACTCACTCCATTCATAGTAATGGCCACATCTCCATCTAGTGGCTCCCTAATCAATGAATACCTAGAAACCAATGAAGAAAGAACACAACAAAAATTGCTCTAGTAACATAATCATTTCTTTCAAAAAAGAAACTGCAAAACAGTAAATGGAATACTAAACACAAATGTAGGCTCCCAAACATCTAGTTAGTAGAACTGATTGTATAATTCAGAAATTTCTCAAAAGGTTAATAACTAATGATAATTTTGGCCTAGATGATATATTATTAAATAAAATGAACTTAGATATTAGAAGCAGTTGCACTAAAATATTTCAATGAGAATATCAATATTTTGGGAGTAAAAAAGTTATTTAAACCAGATTTGTTTAAAAGAAAAATCACAATGATTGACAAGAAGTCCTTATATAATGCCTGATAAAACTGAAAATAGTTCATTAGTTTTGTGTTAGCATCTTTTGAGAATAAATTGAGTTGACCAGTTCTAATAATTATCATTAGGCCTTTTAATAAAAGTAAGGTATCACGAAGCACATATAATCTCTCCACACTGACTTAAGTTTTACACAAAATCATATGAAAAAGTATTTTTTAAATGAGTACATGAAACTAATATGTTTGGTTTAGGATTAGAAATTTGCATACCATTTGAAATCAGCTATTTACAAAACATCAGTACTGGGATTTTAATGACCTGGTTTCAGGAGATTTATTATTGTGGATTTAGGAATATGGGTTATTTTCTAAAATTTCAAGCCAAAAAAAAAAGAAAAATTAGAGAAAGTGACTGACCATCCACACCACATGAAAACTTGCAGTAAAATGAAGATAGGAGCTGACATCATGGTACAGGCACGACTCGTTGTGCATATAAGTTGATCCTATTAATAACAGGCAAAGTAGCAAGTACAGGAAAAGGAAAGAAAACACAGAAAAGAAGACATACAAGATGAGATTTCATGCAATTTGCTTGCAGTTAGCAGTTAATGTGAGCCTCCATCCAGAGCAGATTCACAGTGACCATTGTCAATAAGCATTACCAAAATACTCCACTGCTAAAGAAACACAACACGTTATTAGCACACCAAGCTACTGAGCAAGAGTTGTACTTTCACACACAACCTGATATATAATTTACAGGAACTTCAAGTGTTGGAAATTTTGGTCTTGGTCAAATCTTCTTAATGCCTTGATCAAATATATAGCCTCCCAGGATGATAATATTTTGAGTAACAGGGCTTTTATATAATTTTCAAGTTCCTCTGAGTGAATTTAACCTGCCTTTCTACTGTCAAAAGTTGGTAAAAAATAGTTGATGAGTGAAATTTCTTTGATATAAAATTCTTTGGGGAATGATTTGACGTGGGTAAATCTGAATGTGTAGTAGACAGAATAATAGCAGTCCTCATATCTGAATTTTATATGTCTTACTGGATAAATGGAATTTAGTTACAATTTATTATTATTATTATTTCAGCATATGGTGGGGGTACAGAAGTTTAGGTTATGTATATTGCCCTTGCCCCCCTACCCCCCCTGAGTCAGAGCTTCAAACGTGTCCATCTCCTAGACAGGGGCATTGCACTCATTATGTATGTATACACCCATCCCCTCCCCGCCCCCCCCCAACATCTGCCTGACACCCGATTAATGTTATTCCTGAATGTGCTCTTAGGTGATGATAAGGGAAACCAACTTGATGGTGAGTACATGTGGTGCTTATTTTTCCATTCTTGGGATACTTAGTAGAATGGGTTACAACTCTATCTAGGAGAACATAAGAGATTCTATATCACCATTATTTCTTATAGCTGAGTAATACTCCATGGTATACATATACCACATTTTATTAATCCACTCATGTGTTGTTTCCACATCTTTGCAATTGTGAATTGTGCAGCTATAAACATTCGGGTGCAGATGTCTCTTTTATAGAATGTCTTTTGTTCTTTTGGGTAGATGCCCAATAATGGGATTGCTGGATAAAATGGTAGGTCTACTTGTATCTGTTTAAGGTATCTCCATATTGCTTTCCACAGAGGTTGCACTGGTTTGCAGTCCCACCAGCAGTGTATGAGTGTTCCTGTCTCTCCGCATCCACACTAACATTTATTGTTATGGGACTTTTTGATAAAGGCCATTCTCACTGGAGTTAAGTGATATCTCATTGTGGTTTTGATTTGCATTTCCCTGATGATTAGAGATGTTGAGCCTTTTTTCATATGTTTGTTGCCCATTCTTCTGTCTTCTTTTGAAAAGTTTCTGTTCATGTCCTTTGCCCACTTTTTGATAGGATGGTTTGATTTTTTCTTGCTGATTTTCCTGAGTTCTAAATAGATTCTAGTTATCAGTCCTTTATCTGATGTGTAGCATGTGAAAATTTTTTCCCATTCTGTAGGTTGTCTGTTTGCTCTTGTGACAGTTTCTTTGGCTGTGCAGAAGCTTTTTAATTTAATCAGGTCCAATTTATTTATTTATTTTTGTTGTTGCTGTGATTGCTTTTGGGGTCTTCCTCATAAATTCTTTGCCTAGGCCAATGTCTATAAGAGTCTTTCCTACATTTTCTTCTAGAATTCTGATAGTTTCACACCTAAGGTTTAAGTCTGTTATCCACTGTGATTTGATTTTTGTGAGAGGTGAAAGCTGTGGGTCCTGTTTTAGTCTTCTACATGTGGCTATCCAGTTTTCCCAGCACCATTTATTGAATAAGGATTCTTTTCCCCAGAGTATGTTTTTGTCTGCTTTGTCAAAGATTAGATGGCTATATGAGGATGGTTTTATATCTGGATTCTTGATTCTGTTCCACTGGTCTGTGTCCCTGTTCTTGTGCCAATACCAAGCGGTTTTAATAACCACAGCCTTGTAGTATAGTTTGAAGTCTGGTAAATTAATACCTCCCATTTTGTTCTTATTGCCTAAAATTGCTTTTGCTAAAATACAAAGTGTAAAATTATTTTTTCTATATCTGTGGAAAATGATGTTGGTAATATAATAGGGATTGCACTAAATCTGTAGATCACTTTGGGTAGTATAGACATTTTAACAATGTTGATTCTTCCGATCCACGAGCATGGTATGGTTTTCCACCTGTTTACGTGCTCTGCGATTTCCTTCCTCAGTGTTTCATAGTTCTCCCTATAGAGGTCTTTTACCTCCTCTTAGTTAAATGTATTTCTAGGTACTTTATTTTCTTTGTTGCTATTGTGAAGGGTATTGAGTCTTTGATTTGGTTCTCAGTTTGACTGTTATTGGCATATATGATGAATTTGCCTATTAAAAGGAATGATCAATAGTCCTCACAGAGATAATTGGGATTTACTGGCTAATACATCTTGCATTTGTAGCCCTATTTCAAGCTACTGATTTTTATCTCTCCTTTGCTCCATTTTTAGATTATCCTTTCTGGGAGTAAAGTGGCCGTATATATGAGTAGGTAAACCTATTTTAAATGAATAAAAATGCACCTTAGTCAATAGATGTTTTGACATGTGTTTAGGATAAACAATTTATGAGATGATAATGCTTTATGTTTAGGATGCTCATTGGTGTGTACAAGCCACTTCATGCAAAGGCACAACTTGAAGAATAAGAGAATTTGGAAATATTCTATGCAAAATCCGTAAAAAAAAAAAGTGGATAGATTTTTATGTGGCCTTCATTTTTAATAAATTTAAAATAATTTTAAAAGCACAAAGCTTATTACATATCCAGTAAGTCAGAATATTGTTTATTAGGGAAAAACAGCTGAAGTATAGAAAAAGTAGTCGTCATATTTCAATAACATACATTAAATATGCTTTTTAATAGTTTATCAAATTAACCCTGTATAATTGACCTAGTGTAATTTCAAACAATAGAAAAAGAAATATAATTAAAGAGTGTAATACAAATCTAATATGTGATAGAATCAGAAACTAGATCTATAAAATAATAGGACAATAGCTGCATAATAGGTTTTTAAATACACAAGCTTAAACTAATGAAAATGTAATAAAAATAACTTATGTATCCTTAGGCTTAAAATATAATGAAGGGAGGCAATACATATACCACAAGTAACATTTACTATGAGTTATTTATTTATTAGATAATTTTTTAAATCATCAGATTTGTGACCTTGTATTATTAGTAAATTCATTGGAATTGTGTTTGAAAGTACAATTTCTGTGGGAAGGACAGATAAAAGAAGCAACTGTTAAGTTTATGCTAACCATGGAAACCACTGAAATGAAAAAAAAATCTATCTAATGAGAAAAAACTATGGTTAAGACATTATGTTTGGGTTAAAATTGCAAATTCTTGTGGACCGTGATGATTAATTTATAGTATTTTAATCCAGTAAAAGTGTGGTCTTACCAAGACATTGTTATCAAAGCAGACATCAGGCCCTTTTCGATATCTGGGTTGCTTAACCATATCACAAGGATCTGGACCGTCAGCTAAAGAGACTTGTTAAGGAATATGAAGTTATTTCTTTTTTTTTCACATGATAAAAAAAATACAACACAATACAATGTATTTATTTCCCAAAGCAAGTAAGAGACACCTTTACCATTATTCCTGCCCAACACAATCAATTTAAGTACTTAGGGATTTAAGGAACTAAATTGTGAATTCTCCTGTTCTTGGTGCATGTGTAGAATAATCAGTCTTGACATTCAAACCAAATTTTGTGTGAGAGATCCATAGCATTCTGAGAATAGTCAATGTACCAAGGTTCAAAATGCATCACTTTAAGATGAAAACATCTCTGATGTCAAAGGATACAAGTCTGCTCCGCTTGTATGAGCAGTCGTGTGTCACAGGGACATGTCCCTTTGCTTTCAACTATTATGAATATTAAGTTGGTGTTCATAAGCTTTTCTACATGAAAGATTCTGCATAATAAATATTATAATAGCACAGAAAATGAAGAATATCTCTCGGAAAAAGAATGACAATCTTTCAAGGATTCTTACATATTAAAATAAAAGATATCATATGACATATTGAAACACAAACCATCACAATAGTACAACAGAACAAGTATGATTTTAGAAAAAAAAGATTACATTTTTATTAGCATCAACATATTACCTTATCTCAAATGAGTACTAAGAAATGGCAATGGGAGATGTTTTCACTGTGACCTTTTTAAAGTGTTTTAGTCCTCACTGCAAAATAAGCACTATTTAGTTGTTAAAACTCATAGGAAAAGAGTTTCACTTTATACATTTAAAGAACTGTGATAATTGTGACTGCAAATACGCCAAAGTTGCCTTATTTTACCAATAAAAAAACAAGGAGTACAAAAATGGCCCTGCATCTTGCCCTAGCTAAGGGCAAAGTCCAGATCTTTCCATAAAGATGGAAATGCTTTCTGCTCTGTCCAATATGGTAAATAAACACTAGCCATAGAAGGCTACTGAGCACTTGAAATGTGACAAGTGAATGGGGCACAAAATTTTAATTTATTTGAATTTTAAATAGCTGCCAACTACCTCACTGGACAGTACAGACATAGACAGAATTAAGGGTTCTAAAGTCCAGTCTCTATTTTGTCCACAACTTAAGCTGCTTCTACCTTCTTTAGTAAACAACATAAAAATGTAAATATATCACTAAAAAAGTAATTTCTTTATGATTATATATTTTGCAAAGTGGGATTTTATTTCTTTTTTCCTATTTCCTTTTCTTTTGCTTTATGTAAATCAAAGGAAACTGTCATTCAATTTAACGTCTTGATTATTGTGACCATCACTTTAAAATTAACTTAGTTCTTTAAGCACATGTTGGTAGTAATTGGATACCAATTAATAAAAGGCTGAAGCACTGTGAAACTCTTTCCGATGTATCCACTAAACATTTCCTGAAGTCAATAGCCTGATATGCTCGTTTCTAAACAAGATGGTCTGCTTTTCTCTGAGTTCATGCTTGATGCCTCCCCATTTCGCCTCCTCTTCATACACTCTACCTCCTCCATGGACCAGAGGTTCTGTGGACCACAGGTTTGGTAAAGCAAGTCATAAAACAGACTGTGTCTTTTAAAAGCTAATGATATTCAGTTAAACCCTTCTTGAAAAAAATTTTTAAACTCTTAGACTACTTTTCTGAATCCCCTAGTTATCACTATTCTCCCATTTTTACAATCTCAGATTAACCCACCTTCTCATCTTTCCTCCCCTGTATGTTAATATTTCTTCTAGAATAACCTGCCCTCTATGTCTAAAAACAAAGTGTCCCAATGCTGTGACTTGCTGCTCTGTTCTCAGGGACCCTGTGGCGTGGATCATCACTTTCCTCTCAACACTTCAAAAATCTTCTATCCCATTTCGACCAAATATTCTCCACCTCTTCCCAAAATTTTTAAAGATATGTTTTATGGATACTGACTAATATTAAACATGACCTTGGAAAATGGTATTTTTTCACAGTTCCTTCAGTTTCAAATCAAAGATAACATTTCTAGAAGTAAAAACAACCCCCAGAATACCTTTTTGTAAACTTATTTAGTTACCACATGTAAAAAGAAATCATATTTGGCTTATAATGACTTAAATAATCTTAATTATATTAGAATACAATCATATTAAAATATCAAATTTCTCTGTATTCTGCCTAAAAGGGAAAGTAATTATCTTAATCATGTAATTATTATTATAATAGAAGAAATTACAACTCATCAAAGTTAGCATTTTAAAAGCCTACAGAGAAACTGAAGACCTCTGACATTTTCAACTTAAAACAGTAACTTCTATCTGACTCCAACAACAATCTCCATAATTTTAAAAGTGAATACAATTTCTTAGTGAAATAGGACTACTGAAGAAATCTAGAAACAAATTACCTGGAACAGTTTCCACAGTCTAATACACCATTGAATGATTTACTATCATTATCGAAGAAATACTGGGTTTGTTCAGTAATGCAGCTCTGCTTTGACAGGGAGGCTGTAAAGTCGTCATCCTCCATCTCAACTGTGGGGAGTCAAAGCAAGGATCACCATGGTGAGCAGTCACTATAATCAGTGCCCTGGAGTCTTGTTTTCTCATGGAGCAAAATAAATGTGTAAGGCCAAACACCTTGCTTGGCTTATTTATTGCTGTCTAATGTCATGACAGCCTCTGATAGGTGCCTGATAAATATCAATGGAATAAGTTAATTCATATATATAACAGTTATGAAATAGAGGCCAATGTCACATAGTAAAGTTTCTAGGACAATAGGAAAGGTTTGACAAAAAAATTTCAACCTATAAAAGTGTGAGGTGGATGATCTCTCTGTCCTCTCTCTCTCTCATACATTTTCTCTTTGAGTTTGTTGAACTCAGCATATCCAAAAAGAAAATTTTAATTGTTATTATGACAATATCTGAACATTTACATACCTGCTTCAAGGAGTCTTGGAAAGGTCAAACTCAAGAGAAACTGCTGTAGAATAGACCTGAGTTTAAGAAATAAATAATAAAAATCTAGAAAAAAATCCCAAGTATTTTTGCATGTATACATACACACAAATTCATCATTTTGTGAAAAATGGATAGTTTGGTCATGGAAAGCTTAGGAGCATTTTTATATAAGTATTTTTTAAATTATTTAAAACAGCATAACCTCTTTCATGTATAAGATCATGTTCAGGACCAAGAGAGGGACAGATATGCAATGTTATTGTGCAGAAGTGTTATGTCTATGAGAGAGATGTCAATATTTCAGTGCATAGGTTTTTACATTAACGACTTTCTCTTTATTTCAGTTTTTAAAACTTTGTTTTTTGGGTTATTTTTTCACTACAAACAAACATGACTCTGTGCCACAGGATTGGATTTGTGAACTACTTTGTGATGTAGAATAAATTCATAAATATGCAATGTGACATTCATGAAATAAAATATACAAAATATATATAGAGAGATGGCACATTTCAGTTTTATAGTAAATGACAATGAAGCCAAATAATACAGAATGATCTAGGCTGAAAAAAAAATTGGGGGGGGGTATTTTGGCCAGAAATTAAGATAAAGACAAACAAGTATTTCAGGATCACTATGAGATTTAGAAAACCTACTGAAATTAAAGTAAAAATATCATCATCACACAAGAGAATACAATTTTTCAGGAAAAATAGAATTTTTAAAATCTAAAAATAAATTTTAAAAATCTCCAAATCCTCTTTGCTACTTTACTTTAATAAAATGATATAATCACTTAATTTTAGCTGGGAAACCTCAATATCAAATGAATATTATACATTAATCTATAAGAAATAGGGCTAGAACAATACCATATGATGATGATACAAAAAAAAAAGATACATAGGAATGAAAGAAGGAAGGGAGTGAGATAATGGATTTCAGACATAATAGCTGGTTTAGTTACCTGACGGACCAGAACTAAACAATGAGAAATTTGATCTTCCAGACTTTCCACAGTACCTCAATAAGCCATTTAAATGTCTTATTTTCATAAGGGGTAGGGCATAGGGTAGGGATGAGAAAGGTAGGGAGGATGTTATCAGTGCAAGAATTTGCTTTTAAAACTATGCCAATCCTTGCATTAATTGCAAAGAGGTAGAAAGTTAAGTCACCATGCCATGAATTTGATCAATGTAGACATCTGATTCGGATATTAAAGACAATAAATGGTAACTTTTTACCATTACACCTAAAATGAGAAAGTAAGAATATAAAGAAAAATATACAAATAAAGAGTTAACAGATCCATAGAAAAAAGGAGGTTCTAAAGAGGCTACAGTTTGCATGAGCATAACATTGTTTTCATATGAAAAATGGAGTAATTCTAAGGTGCTCAGTTAAGAAAACCTGTAAATTTTATCAATATTGCTATAGCAAATGAAAAAAAGTAATTCTCCTAACAATAATTTACATGTTCCCAAATCTATATTTTCATTGAATGCTTTACTATTTCATAGCACCTTTCTTTCATTACCAATAAAATTAACATTTTCACTTACCAGGCAGCAGCAGTGGCCCACCAGCCAATTTGTAATATGTCTGCAATTGATGGCTATAAAATATGATAAGTCATTACGTTAGTCTACACTTCTGTATCCCTTTGGGAGGAATTCATTCGACTGTGGGTATTTTACTGACCACATATGCTGAGCGATGCCCTGCTCCTTGTTTTGGTGCTGCACCAGGTTCACACACAGACTGATAATCATAAGATTTATTAAAAGCATAAACTGATATATTGACCAGATGTCTCATCAAGCTTGGATCAATCTCTCCAAAAAATCTTCCAATCTGGTAAAAAAAATAATAATAATACAATAATGTTTCAAATTTAAGCCCAAAATGAACACCTGAATCATCAGTACAGTGAAAAGAATTAATATGAATAAACTATGAACTAAACTCAGGAGCTTAAAAGCAAATGAGAGACCTGTATACGGCACGGTGGTAAAACTAAAATGAGTGTAGGTGTTATTATTCAATGGTTCTGTGTGATATTTTATTTGGGGAAGGAATGGACATAGACTACTAAGGATAAAGGTCACAATCAAATGCCTCCTGGGTGAGTAGAACAGAGTAGGAGGGTGGAGAATGAGGAGATGTGTTTCAAAGAACACAAAGCTGCAATGATGTAGGATATACAACTTTAGAGATCTAAAGTACAACAGAGGGCTGTGGTTAAAAATATTGTACGCCGGAAATTTACTGAGAGTAGAGTTTAGGTGGTCTTATACCACACAAAAAAAGGTTACTGTGAGATGATGACTATGTTAATTGGCTTGACTATAGCAATCCCTTAAATAGGTATATCAAAATCTCTTGTATACCTTAAATATATGCAATACAAAACAAATGCCTCCTGAGGAAGTGAAAAGTAGCATAAATGATAGTGGGTTGGACTAGAAAAGGAAAGAAACTTGGGACTGTGAACTAGAGCAAGTCCCATCTAAAGGAGCAATCACTAGATAATCAGCTCCAGCCCATAAACAGCATCATACAGAAAGATAGTTTGCTTTTTTTAAAAAGAGAAGCCAGAAATGCAGATTCAGAAATGAAATTAGTTGGTATCTTATGCAAATTTGTTTAAAAATTTGGGTGAACCAAATAGCCTCTGAGCTGCCAATTTGGAACTAGAAACCATAGCAATCAACCAACCATATATTAAATTAAATTAGACATTATCAACTGGCAAATATTTAGGTGAAAATTTTCTAAATTTATGAAAGATTAAAAATAAATTTATATTGTACTGCAATCCTTAACTATATGTTTTCATCGTAACTGTGTTAGTACCAAAAGGTAAAATCAACTAACAAACATAAATAACTAGATTTAGCATGCATTTCTTAATGGCTTATATTAAGCATTTTAAAATTTACTTTATGACAGAACAACTCATCAATTTCTATAATGTTGGGGCTTTGTAATGTTGATCAGGGAAACACACTTTGGAAAGCCTACTTCTCTACTTCTTCAGGTACATACCTGATTAGTATAATCATCATGATTTGCCATCAAAAGAAACCCACCATCATCTAGAATCACACAATCCATTACCTATCAAAATAAAATGAATAGTTAACACATTTTCAGGAAGGTTAGGAGGTTTCATTATCATTACTCCATTACATGTAGATGATTAGAACAAAAATAGAAAAAATTAAATGCCTATATCTTCTCTTAAACATATATCATTAGGAAATTCTGATGAAAGAGGCATGCACACATTTATATCAAACTGCCAGGCTTGATAATATACCACCAACCATCCAATTAGGACTGTCAATTCAGCCTGAATAAATCTTAAGAACAAATTACAAATATTCTTATTACCACTTCGAGGTCATCTAAGTGATCCAGGAAATTGGATAGACCAAGACATCTAATAATAATTAATTTAATAACTATTTCAGTTACTAGGATACACAGACTAAAAAAAAAAGGAACATAACTATTTTATATTTTTATATTAAAATGTTTGGTTTGGATAGCAATATTTAAAAGCAAAATATAAAACAAAAAACATCCATGGCTGAGGAAAAATTTTTCATTCAACCTGAAATATAGGATAAATTCCCACCCAGTTTAAGTAATGTTTTAATATATAAAAATCAATTTAATAATTTTTATTGAATAAAATCCCAAATAAAAACATTGTTTTCAAAGTTACAGACATAATGCATTGCATTTTCCTAATGTGGAGGCAGCTTGCTAAAATCTTTGTTCCACAAATAGTACATGTAGTACATGTAAAATGGATAAGCCAGAAAAATAATTAAAATTACTGGCTTACAATTTCACAGGGGTAGGAGTAATAGAGATGATATGAACCCCCTGCTTCCCTTGAAAATATACAGACATACATAAGAGGACTGGAAGAAAATAGTGCATTTCATAATTATTATTTATCTACTGTTATTCTTAGACATCTTCAACTTTTGAACAAAGAAAGTTCACATTTCCTTTTTTAATTTCTCAGAGTAGAAGTAATACAAGATAATCTAAAACTCAATCTATATAAGTAGAATTTTATAATAATTTATATAACTTCAGGGTTTAGTTCAACAAAATTTCCTATCACCATAAGTACATTGGAGAAAGAGCAAAAAGTGAGGGAAGACTGCAGTGATAAACCAGTAAGATTGCTTTGGTTAGAAACTTCCCATCCAGAAAAGGAGCTAAAGATAAATATGCACAAAAGAATGCATAGCAATTGGGACTGAAAAGAATACCATCCATATTTACATGGATCTTTTTAACTTCCCATGAATATTTTTTAAAATAGAAGCATTTGAAGTTAGGAATTAAAAGCATATAAATTCAGTTCCCATTTCCACAGATTTTTTTTTAGCATTTAATTAAAAATTACTGCATCTTTTTGATCATTAAGGTCTTAACATGAGTAGGAAAAGAAAATATTGTAAGTAAAAGACATTTAGAGTTTTCTTACATCACTGTTTCTTTTGCAGTCACAAACTGGACCAGCGCACTGAAACACAGAAATGCAATTATCACCTCACATTTTTTAAAAGTTGGATTTTAATTATATTATTACCATGTTATAATTTGAAATTTGTCTTTTTTTTCCTGGCTAATCTAGCAAGCAGTCTGTCGATTTTGTATAACTTCAATCAGGAATTAAAAAGGAGATATTACAACTGATACTACAGAAATGTAAAATGTCATTCATGAATACTATGAAAATCTCTACTCACATAAACTAGAAAACATAGAGGAAATGGACAAATTCCTGGAAACACACAACTTCCCAAGACTCAATCAGGAAGAAATAGAATTCCTGAATAAACCAACAGTGAACAATGAAATAGAAGTAGTAATAAAAAAATCTTCCAACAGGTAAAAGCCCCAGACAGATGAATTCACAGCCGAATTCTACCATACCTACAAAGAAGAGCTGGTATGTATACTACAGAAACTATTCCATAACATCGAGAAGAAGGGAATTCTCCCAACTCATTCTATTAAGCCAGTATCACCTTGATACCAAAACCAGGAAAGAACACAACAAAAAAAGAAAACTACAGACCAGTATTCCTTATTAATATAGATGCAAAAATCCCTAGTGAAATACTAGCAAATCAAATTCAACAGCACATTAAAAAAAAAAAAAATCCTTCATGACCAAGTGGGCTTCATCCCAGGGATGCAAGGATGGTTCAACATAAGCAAATCAATAAATGTGATTCACTACATAAACAGAAGCAAAAATAAAGACCATGCACTCTCAATAGATGCAGAAAAAGCATTTAACAAAATTCAGCACCCTTTCATGATAAAAACCTACAACAAACTAGGCATAGAAGGAACATTTCTCAAAATTATAAAAGCCATATATGACAAACATGCAGCCAACATCATGCTGAATGGGGAAAAGTTGGAAACATTTCCCCTACGAACTGGGACAAGACAAGTGTGCCCATTGTCACATCTTCTATTCAACATAGTGCTGGAAGTCCTAGCCAGAGCAATCAATCAAGAGAAAGAAAAGGTATCCAAATCAGGAGAGAGGATATCAAACTATCACTCTTCACTGATGACATAATCTTGTACCTAGAAAACCCTAAAGACTCCACCATGAGACTCCTGGAATTTATAAATTTATAAATAAATCCAGCAAAATCTTAGGATACAAAAATCAATGTATATAAATCACTAGCATTTCTATGTACCAGTAACCGTCAAGCTGAGAGTCAAAGACTGAATACTATGCACAGTAGCTAAGTATAGGAATATACTTAACCAAAGAGGTGAAAGATCTCTATAAAGAGAACTATGAATCACTGAGGAAAGAAATTGCAGAGGAAGTAAACAAGTGGAAAAACATATCATGCCCATGAGTGACTTACAGATTCAATGTATTGCTCATCAAAATACCAACATATTTCATAGACCTAGAAAAAATAATTCTATGTTTTCTTTGGAACCAGAAAAGAGCCCAAGCAGTCAACACAATCTCAAGCAAAAAGAACAAATCTGGAAGCATCACATTACCAGACTTCAAACTATACTATAAGGCTGTAGTAAACCAAATAGCATATATTGGTACCAAAATAGAGACATGGACCAATTGAACAACAACAGCAAAAAAACAGAACCCACCTATAAAACCATACACATTCAGCCAACTGATCTTTGACAAAGCAGACAACAATGTAAACTGGGAAAAAGAAGCCCTAATCAATAAATGGTGCTGGGAGAATTGGATAGCCCCATGCAGAAGGATGAAATAGTACCACTATCTCTCACCACTCACAAAAATTAATTCAAGATGGATAAAAGAATTAAATGTAAGGTATGAAACCGTAAGAATTCTAGAAGAAAATACAGAAAAACTCTACTAGATATCAGCCTATGCAAAGAATTTATGAATCAGTCCCCAATGGCAATCCCAGCAGCAACAAAAATAACTAAATGGGATTTGATTAAACTAAAATGCTTCTGCATAGCTAAGGAAACAATCAACAGAGCAAATAGATAACCTACAGAATGGGAGAAGATATTTGCAAGTTGTATATTCAATAAAGGGTGAATGATCCGAATCTACAAAGAACTAAAGCAAATCAGCAAGGAAAAAAAACAATTCCATTAAAAAGTGGGCAAAGACATGAAGAAGAAGATAGAAAAATGGCTAATGAACATATGAAAAATGCTTAACGTCACTAATCATCAGGGAAATGCATATTGAGATATCACCTTACCCCTGTTAGAATGGCTTATATTAAAAAGTCCAAAAACAACAGATGCTGGTGTGGATGCAGAGAGAAAGGAATGCTTATACACTGCTAGTGGGACTGCAAATTAGTACAACCTCTATGGAAACAGTATAGAGATTCCTCAATGAACTAAAAGTAGACCTAGCATTTGATCCAGCAATCCCACTACTGGGTATTAATATTTACCCAAAGGAAAAGAAGTCATTTTATCAAAAAGACACCTGCACTTGAATATTTATTCCAGCGCAATTCATAATCGCAAAGATGTGGAATCAACCCAAGCGCCCATCAATGCATGAGTGAATTAAGAAAATGTGGTATACGTATACCACATAGTACTACTTATTCATAAAAAAGGATGAATTAATGCCTTTTGCAACAATTGGGATGGAACTACATACCAATCTCTTAAGTATATCAAGAATGGAAAAACAAACACCACATATACTTATTTAATTGGAACTAATGAATGAGAACACATGTGCACAGAGGGAAGTAAAACTCAGTGGAAATCAAGTAGTGGGGAGGTGGGGAGGGACAAAAACCTACCTAATGGGTACAATGAACACTGGATGACGGGCACACTTAAAGTCACGACTCAAGCATTTCAAAAGTGATCCATGTAACCAAAAACATTTGTACCCTCTTTGATATTTTGAAATAAACATTTTGAATAACTTATCTAGCATAAAATAAAATTAAATAGTTTAGCCCATTAAAAAAGATAAGTTTTAAGTTAAAATTAGAAAATATCAATACATAGATATCCAAATTAACATTTCATGTTATAACCTTGAAATATTTTTTTATTACTTATTACTTCAAAAAAAAACTTTGAAAAGAAATAGGAATTCATAATTTCACATGTAGTGGCACTGAGAATTTATTTTGCCACTACATAAGAACCTTACTTTTGCTGATTGAATTTTCAGAATGTTAAGTGTAGCATAAGAAGTTTTTAGAAATTATCTTACCGGATCCCTGATTGAGGTTTTGGTGAAATTCTCTATCCAGGAATTTATATCAATTTTAATTCCAACAACTGAAAAAACAATATGAATTAATTTAAAGTCATAACTAGCTATAAGACAATCTTTGCCACATGACAGTTTAGGTACTTTATTCAATAGCAAATGTTGCAATGAATATAATGTTTAAGATATTTTTGTGGTTCTCACTAAGAAGTAAAGCTAATAGCTCTTAAACTATTACATAAATTGTAACATATATTCATAAAATATTGTATTCATTAGCCTCAACCTGGTCACTTAACTAATACCTTAAGCTAAAATAAAATAGTAGTGTCCCGGATAGCCTAATAAACATGAGGTCATTCAAATGGTATATTTTAAGAGGGCTTCCCTAACTTCACCGGTGCATGCAGTATGTACAGAAGAAATACGTTTTGAAAGAGTGAATAGATGTGTGGGTGAATGAATGAGCAATTGAATGAAGGAACAGGTGAATGAGTTAGTGAGTGGGAGAGAATCCACGTAGCAAAACCACAGATGGGGTAAAACTGCCCTCAGGAGCACAAAGGCGATCGTTCTACTTTTTCTATCTGGCCTCTCTAATATATGCTATTTTAAAACTGCATTCAATGTTGAATCATACGATAAAATAAGCCAGCAGTTTTTACTTTAATGTATTTACCCTCTCCAGCTTACTTTCATTATGTTTTTTTCATTTACTTTCTTGATTAATTTTACCAAAAAGGTTGTTTTTATACATTTTATAGAAACATTTGAATAGACTCCTACCTAATTCTTTTTAACAGACATATAGTAGTCTACAGTGTAGATATGCCATAATTTTTCTTTTCCCCCAGTGATGGGAACTTAACTTTTGATGTCTAAGTTACTATAAGTATGTATATCCTTGGCCATATAACTTTGTATGCATTTGAAAGTAGTAGGAGACACTTCCAGAGTGAGATTGCTAGATTTACCCAACATTTAAAATTTTGATATATCCCACTAAATTGATTCCATAAATTTGTGTCATGTATAAACCTACCCACTTTTTTCAAAATTCCTCAACTCTGCATAGTATCAATTTGGTTCCCCAATTCCATAGATAACTAATTTTATTTTATTTTCATGTCTTTGACTTTATTTTGTTAGAGGCTTTCTGATGACCTTCCTGATAAACACTGTCAGTTTATAATACAAATGTCAGGTCACATTTAATTTTTGTTGTGTTTATGTGTATAATATGTATGCTTACCTGCAGGTTTAAGAAGTTTCCCTTGGATATATATTTCTACAGCTTTGCTTACCATAATGCCTGATTCATAGCCAGCAGATCCACTTTCTAAAAAAAAAAAAAATAGAAAAAAACCTATCTAGATAAATCAAATAATAATATTGAATTTCTTCTAATAGATACAAATGGATGGTGTTTTGCTTAAAAATTCTAACATTTATAAACTGTAAAGAGGTATGGTCTCTCCTGCCTCTCTTCTTTATATATATAAAAATATGTATATAGCAGGCTAATTGGAATATCCATGAATTTGTTTGTATTAATTGACTTGGGAACATTAATTAGTTTGTTGCATCTACTTCATGATATAATGAATACATGCCAAATCTCTACTTCTTAACATTTGTTAAAATATTGGGGAAGCTGCTGAAGTGAAGTAGAAAGACTGATCTTGAATGTATAAAATTGGTTTTGCCTTTTATAAGATATAAATGTCCCTGAACAAAACTCTGAAATTCTCTGAACTTCAGTTTCCTGATTTGTGAAAATGGGGGTAAATAATACCTATGCTCAAAGATGTTGAAGGATTAAATTAGAAAGTTTTTGGGAAATCACCAGATAAAATATTTTAAAAGATGAACTATTAATTTTTATAAATATCATTATGTAATTAATACTGATAAAATATAATTAATCCATGAACTGCATTTTATTTAATTCACTAAACAGTCTTCAATATATTTTCAGTTGTAGTATGAGGGATTATCCACATGTGGTTTCTATTTATTGTGCATGCCTGCTAGACATGCTATCTTTAAATTATTGGATGTCTTCTTGCTGTGTATGCATTTTACCTGTCCAACTAAATGGATGTTCCTTTTCTATTTTTCTAATGCCTTGCATATATGCTTAATAACTATACTGAGCACTTAACATAAAATATAGTGATTTGGGGAAGCAGATAATAGCCATAATTTATTTTAAAAAAGGAATTGAGAAAATCTGAATTCCAAAGCAATACTTACTGTTAAAGTAGGGAGCAGTGAAAACATAGTTATCATTATCTAAGCTCCTTTTATAGAAGCTGTCCTCATACGTCTCTGGGTTTTCTTGCCAATTTTCTCCAGCCCTAAGAAGGAAATGGCTCATCATTTGTATTCTTCAATCTACTTGATAACCTACTTTTCCCTTTGTGGACACACTGAACTTTTCAGATATGCCTACATCTCAGGTATGTCTGAGGAAGTCAGTGGTGATTGATAGTGTAACTGATACTCATTACTAAGAAATGTATCAACATAGCATTACATTAAGAATCAGCAGAGTAAAACTAGCAGTCAGCTTTTCCTATTTACTAGGCAGGTAATATGGACAGGTAAGTTAATAGGTCAATTAGTAGGTCAATTAATATTAGTTAGCCTTCATGTCTACATAGGCTACTTCATAGACAAACAGAGATAAGATGCATCAAAGAACAGGGAAAACAATGGAGTGCTACACAGATATTACTAATAGGCTATAATCATTATGTTAATTTAGCTTGTGTTTATGAAGAGAAACATCTCTTTAAACAGCTCAAGCAATATCATTGGAGAATTTTATAATATAATTTTCAAAAAATGGGATAGTTTAATAATGCAAATACTTTAAACAATGACTCCAATTTAATCAACCAACAATGATCAGTTTCTCTAAAGAATGGCTTCCTTATCAAGTACTGTAGAGATCCTTGGCACAGTCATGTCATGCACCTATTTTTACAGATGTTATCTGAACTTACTCTTTGGGATAAACTCTGGTAATCCCACCATCAGTCACAACAAACCGTGCTTTCACTCCCTTGCTGGAATAGAAGACAAAAGAAAGAAATGTTTTACGAAACTTACTCTAAGATACTAAGTTAGGTGTTGGTGATAAAAAGAGAAATAAAACAAGTTTCCTAAAATAAAGGAAGCCAAAGTAAATATATCAATAGATGCATACTATGCTTTAATAATTGAAATGTCTATGAAATAAGTACTCAAAGGATGCTTAAGGAAGGTATCTCATAGGAAATAATGATGGAGCTGCATTTTGAAGATGGAATGGAAGTTGACAGGGATGACAGAGAAAGCAGGAAGACAACCCATGGAGAGCAAAAAGTGTAAGGGAAAGCTAGTGAAGATTGCTGGTGTTTGGTATAATAATAAAAGATTAGAGAAAAGGAGAGAAAAAGGAAGTCAAGTTTCAAGTACAAGTTTCTCAAGAATCGTCAGTTCGTGAATGACTTTGAATTCCATCTTTTATATTGAAATTAGAATTGCATTTTAGAAATAAGATTCTGGCAAGTATGAATTATACAGAGAATAGAATGGAAGCTCTGGGTAGAGGAATAGAAAATACTAAAGGCACAAAAACAAGTTGCTGTAATTTCATAGAAATGGAATTTTATGAAAAAAAGTGTAAAATATTGCTGGGGGAAATATTTAGCATTTAATGATTGATTGGAAATGAGGTGGAGAAGATATTGTAAATAAGAATCACACTCGGATTTCTCAAAATTCCTGACTGGATGTATGGTAGTGCTACTTGACAGCCAACTGTACATTCACTAGAAATCCTATTTTACCACAAACACAAACATACAAACGTGTCTATTTAATTTGTTTTATTCACACTGAACTGTATATACATGTAAAGCTGAGTAATGGTGGATATTAGCACTGAAATACACTCACAACTGAAAATGCAAGTTGTCAACACTTGTAAAATGATTTTCTTCAGAAATTATTAAAGATAAATACTAAATTTACCCAAAAATTTCCCAGGGAGAAGCTAAACTAAAATGAAGAATATATATTTTTATTAATAAAAGCAAATACTTACATATTTTTCTGTTTACTCCAGTAATTCTGGACAAGTTCATTTGTAAAGCCTGCATCCAGTAAGACTCTATTAATCAAATCTGTATTACCTAACAGAGAAAAAGGATATCAATTATACCCACATAGTTTTTAATTATGAAAATAATAAAATTTCTATTCCCAAAAGCAAATTAGAGTGGATAACATTTCTATGAATTTAAAAATATTTCCTATTCATTTTCTTTGTGTTTTCTATATTGTTCATCTTGCCTCATACTTTCCAGGATACGGATTGGGTTGAGTAGTGCAAAGGCCAATTCTAAATGAGGCAAATTAAACTTTATCAAAAAGATACCCGAAATATGTGATGTTAAGAAACAATGAGGAAGTAGTTTTCCTTTTTTGTTTCTTTCTGTAAGTTAGTATGATGATTTCAGACCATGATAATTTCAGAGACAATGTTATATATATATATAACTTTATATACATACACCTATATATAAAATTGTGCGTGTGTTTATGTGTGTATGCTTGTGTGCATCTATCTCACAAGATTGTTAACTCTGAAATTGTTAAGTAAAAATATTAAACAAAAGTTGTGAGAAAAGTATTTTGAATCTTCCCCATCCCAAATATCAGAGCATTGGATAATCTTGGAGTAAATTTTGACTTTTTTGAAAAATTCAGTGTCACATATTGAGTGGCAAGGAACAGAATAAATGTCACAGATAAGCACAAATCCTAGACTGGTTTTAAAATCTACTGGTATTGCTCAGAGCACAGGATTCAGGTTGTCATTTCTGGAATAACTGAAGTGTGTATTAGCCCAAGTTCACTCTTAAACAAAAAACTTTGCTGCCTTCCCTTTCTCCTAGCTCCTCTGCTCTAAGCCCATGAAGCTCTGAAATAGTCTATCCGTATGCTCTGAGATTTCACATTTATGATAAAATTTCTTTTTTTTTCAGATAATGAATATATGTCCTTAGTTAACATCCTGTTACTACAAGAGGTGGGGGTGGGATAGGCTGGAAGTATTTTCATTAGTTTTAATTGTTTTAATTTAATATATTTTACCTGGGATTAAAGGATCAATTTAATACATATTTTGGAGTCAAATTCATATTTTCAAGTCATTCTATGAACTTTCTTTTTTACTAGATTATTTTAGAAACTGAATTACTTTACCTTCCAAATGGACTATTTTTAAATGATATATTTTAATGATCTCCAATCCTTTTTGGTAAAATAAAATAAGTGAGACTATTAATTTATAATATAAATCAAGGTTTCAAGTAATTTTTTAATTTCATTCCTATACGCATATGCCCCAAGCCTAAAATGTGTCCTCAAAGTTGTTCCCTCTAGCTGGCTACATACAATATATAAACAGATAATTAGTATTAATCTTTACCATTTTACACACACACACATTGTCTCATAAACACTAAAGAATGGGAGGATATGAAGAAGATAACCACTCTATATCATAAATATTTAGGAAAGTTAGTAAATTAATTTAAACATTAGGTGAGAATTGTAATTTCACTAATGGATTAAGTACTTTTACGAAGCAAAATTAAACCTGACTGCACCCTTTAACTATCTAGATCACAGATTTCAATCACTGATACCTACTTTTAAAGTTAATTTTACATATTATTTGATAACAGATACAGACATAATTGAGAAAAAATCTACAATGTATAGTAGTGCTACAGGAAGATATTATATTACAGGTATTCGCTTTTTTATAATTAAAATTCTATAAATTCTCAATTCTTCACATAGTTATATAATCACCTCAAACAATTCCTATTGGATTATGGGGGAGGCAGGTAAGAGGTGAGGTAAAATGAAGGAAGAAATTGGAGAACAGACAATAACAGTATGGATTATACTAAGAATATTTATTTTGTTTAAACTTATTTATACTTCCCTAGAAACTTGAAGCAGTGAAAAAAAGAATGATTCTAATTTTCATTGTGTTCTGAAAATGTATTATATACGTTAAGACAAACCTTTATGATAAACTCATCTTTGCAAGGAGTATAAGTGTGTTACAATAATTTGGAAATGCAATTAAAGAAAAATTCAACAATCTTATTATTTCAGTTCTCTCTTGGGGATGCCTGTTACTTATTAACAGAAAATAAACAATGATATAAAAGAGCATTTGGAAGGCTCTGGCTCAGTCCCAGTGAGCTGACACTGAGTAGAAAGGTCTGGAACCATCGTGTTCAGGCATGATCAATGTAGACTTCAGCTGCCCGTGACAGGTTTTCTGAGAGGCTCTTTGAAGCCACTAGCTAATTTGTGCTGAAGTGGAGGCGCTAGGAAGATATTTCTTCACATATGAGATAAGTTGAAATTTAAGGGAAAGCCTTAAAAAGAAGGATTTTTCATTTTTTGGTAACTGATAGAGTGCTTTGTTTAGCCCTTCCTGATGGAAAGAGAAATAATTAAAAACAAAAAAAAGAATGGATGAGAAGGAGAAAAGGGAGACAGAGAAGGGAAAACAAAGTCAATTATGTGTATTTATTTATTTTTTTCAAATTATATTTAATACTAAGGTATATTTTGCCATGAATTTAGTTTTTCTTTCATATTTCCTATTTGCACTGCATTTGTTCCTGATAGTACTTTTATAATAAATATTTTAAGGAGAAAAAAACAGTTTAGATTTCTAAATGTTTTAAAAGCCAAGAATCTATATGAAATCTCATAATATGAATGATGCAAATTTATCTGAAAGACAAATATAATGGTTAAAAATTAATTACCAAATTTATGTTTTCAGCTTGAATTACTTCATAAAATGGGAAATTATGAAAGTTTATTTTTTAAGACATGAAGTTAACTGTCATCAAAGTAGAATGTCAGGAAGAAAGAAAACCATTAACTGACATATCTTTATACTTTGTTTTTTATTCTACCCATATTAAAACTCATTATAAATTGAAGAATACAAATAAATTTATAACAGTGAGTTATATGTATTCCTCTATACAGCAGGGGCAATACAATGGAAAATCTTCAAAGATCATTTAAAATTAAATTTCTTAAATTTGAGAAGAACTAAGGTGAGCATACCCTATTTACATTTAACCACTTGCAAGTATCTGTTACCTAGCTTTGAAAATTTGATTTCACTTAATAATGAAATGATATTTACTATATAAAATTTTACAATTGAAAATCTACAAAGTAAATAAGTCAGCACACCAACGAATATGATTATCATAGCATATGTGATCACACAAACCAAGATTTGATCATTTTAAATATAACCACACTGAAGCAATTATTATAAATTAACGCATACTTACATGATGGGTTGTTTGGAGTTTTTCTGTCAATAAACTCATTGAAATTTAAAAGAAATTCAGTGTTATTATCTGATATTTTAAGGTCATTGCAGTAATCTCTGAAAAAAAGATATTTGGGGATATTAGGTATTAAAATCAAAACTTTACAGGGCAATTAGAAACAGTGAAAACACTTTATTTTTTTATTAGCTGTATGAACTTCCTGTTACCTCTATTTCCTTAGCTCTAAAACGGAAGAATAATTTGCCAGTAGGTGGTGAGGATTATAGATAATGCATATTAAACATGGTCTCTGGACTGTAGATAATATATATTAAGTTTTCTTGTACTTATTATACTCTTATCATTGCAGTTCTCATATAAAAATTAAAATAGTAATCTTAGAATATCCATTTTACAAAGCTTATATGTTAACATATTTTATGAACAATTACTGTATTTAAAAAATTTGTGGAAAAAAGTGGCACTGTTTTACATATTTGCAAATATCTTTAATTCCTGACTTAACAGAAGACAAGTATACCTCTGCATTCAGTTGATTGTAAGACTTTGTTTTGGTACATAAAGAAATATGTCCTCACAGAGATAGGCATATGGAAAAGAGATGGCTCCTTTAATAGTTTTTTTTAAACATTTTAATAACATACCAAAACTTGATTATTTGTAATTTATTATGGTTAGTTCTTATATGGAATCTGAAACAATAAACTTTTTGTTTTCTGTTACATTAAAATTCAATGTTCTATCTTGCACTTTGAATGAATCTGTTAAGCATCCATGATTTTGTAACATCATAAATCGGTTATTTGGAAAATATGAGTTTACAAACCTTCCAAATGATGGCACATTTCATTATGCAATATTGAAAAATTACATTCATCAATATCTCCACTGACCTCACCAGATAAGTCTGTAAGTATTGAGTAGTGTACACAACTTTCCCCAAATTGTAATGTTTCTTTTAAAGCTCAGATGTTGTCGTTGCTAGAAAATACTCTTAGTTGTTGTCTTCAAAGTAAAACACTCATGATTCATTTTTGAGAAAATGTTGATACCCAAGTCTGAATAACCATAGTTCATCTGAACAAGTTCACTCATTCTTTCAAGTAAAATAAAATTTCATTAAAAAAAAAGCAAAAAGCACCTAGTTCAGCTCCCAACTCCAACACTCACACAAGCATTTTTGAGACATCTAAGGTATTATGGGATGCAGTAGCACTTCCAGTTTTATCACACATAATATTAAAAGAAATAAACTTGAGGGGAGAGCTTCAATAACATTCATGATCTTACTGTTTCAAACAAGGTTATTTTTAAATGAAACTCTTTTCTCTCATGTGGGTGCTTGGCAGTGAAGATTACAATGGCTATCAGTACACTTTAGTGCCATGGCCTTGATTTATAGTAAGGTACCAGCCTACCATTGCTTTTGTACTGTCAGTGCAAATGTCAATACAGTGAAAAAAATGGCATTTAATATTGTTGAGAAAATAGCTTTGACCCTGTGGATCCTCTGAAAGAGTCTCTGGAACTGACAGGGTCCTGCAAACGTTACTGTGAGAAGTGCCATCCTAAATGTTTTAAAAAGTCAGAATAAATATAAGGCAACATAAACATAAGCAGCTCACAATTACAATAACTAGGTTAACACAACCAACAGATTGTACAAATATTCAACACAAAATACAATTAAATAGTAAACATTTTCAGATGCAAAGCCATGGCCTAAATACAAGCCTCGGAGAGTAGAAAGGAACAGAATGTCAGAACTTCAAAAACAAAATTAAATGTTCTTGGTTCATGGAAAATTTTAGCTTACAGTCAAGGTTTAAAAAGTTTACATGATAGACATTTAGTTTTTGACAGAGCTAAATTTGACTTTTTCCTACAATGCTATGTTCTTTCTAACACTAATCTGATAATCAAAAGACTAATATATTGAATTATGATCCACAGAATTAGAAGCTGATGGCCAGGTTTTACAAGGACTAAAGAAAATGTTCAAATAATTATTAATAAAGCCATTTTGGAATACCACTTTGTTATTTAAAAGACCTTCCTAAAATTATCTTTGTTCTTTTAATTGAAAAATAACTTTATCAGAAGGCATTTAACAAAGTGAGATTCAAAGATATAAAAAATAAAAAGACTTCCCCAAAGGCACCTAACTAACCAATCCCCGAGATGCCCAGTCTTCAGATCCCTAATTAGTACATTTCAATCACACAATGTGCTTTGAACTTTCACTTTGTGAACTTTTATTGCCACAAAACTCCAAGACAAAAGCAACTTTGCCCTCTACTTACAGAAGGCTTTCAGTGTTGTGGCCAAGCAATTTTGACATCATGTTGTTTTTTATTTTTGCTGCCTGAGTTGTGCTCAATTTTGAAGCAGTCTAAAGATATTATTTACCTTCTGATATTTACCAGTGGCAAAAGTTATGAAAATGTTTAATCTACCAGTAGGAGAACTGTTGAATAAGGATGGAAACATAAGTAGAAAGTTTATACAATGGAAACATAGGAAAATGCAGAATGTTTTGTTAGGAGACTGAGTTCCCCAGGATAAGAATGATCCAGGACAACAGAAATCCACCTACCATGTAGAGCCTGATTGAAATATCTGAGACATGAATATGTGGTTACTAGTTAGCCTAATTATTGTTCACAGGGCTGGAAGCTTGAAACTCAAGGTCATCACCACTCCCTAATTCTTGTCCCAAAGGAACCATCCCATGGCCGGGTAACTGTGGTTACCAAAAGTGCTAAAACTGGTTCCTAATCTGTGAAATGGGTTAATAATACTAATTTGTTATAAAGTTGTTTTGAGCAGTAAATTAATCCAGCATGTAAAGGGTTTAATGTACGTTAACTCAGGTGGACATTCACTGGTTTGTCCCACAAGCTACATTTCCTCCCTTCTCCGGTATTTGCTCCTCCCCTACACACACAGGCAAATGCCAGCCTTCCAGTCAGCTGTAATGATATTATTCAGCCATAAAAAAAATACTGATACATGCTACAACATGGGTGAACCTTGAAAACAACATGCTAAGTGAAATATTGTACTATTTCATTTATATGATGTGTCCAGAATAAGCACAGCTGTAAAGGCAGAAAGTAGATTACAGGTTGCTTGGGCTGGGGTAGGGGAGGGGGAAGATGGGGAGGTAATAGCTAAAGAACACTGGGTTCCCCTTTATGATGATGAAAATTTTCAAAAATTAACTGTGAACATGGTTGTACATATATGTGAACATATATTTTAAAAACTTTGAATTAAAAAAAAAGAATGTGGAATGTGACTTAGGCCACAATAATGGTCCACATGCTATTAATAATACCTGCTAGACTAAACAAAATCCATTGCCTGTGAATTAGAAATTAGAATTGAAAGACATATTTATCCTCTCAGCGTGTACCTGGACTTTATCCTATTTTCCACCTTGTCGTATAGTGAAGCTGAGAAAGGCAATCTGCACCGTCTGCCACTGAGTAAGTGGGAGAGATGAACAGAGAAAAACACAGATTTGAGATGGAGAGAGAGAGTCTCACCAGCATAGCAGATTAATTTCAATCCCTTCTTACATTTTTGCTATGTTAATGTTCTCCTCGGTATTGAGAATATTCTCCTTTCTGGTTAAAGCTGGTTTTAGTAGTTTTAAAGCTACTCAAAGTAACTTAAAGTTGCTCAAAGTTACTTGTGTCCAAAAAGTGCTAATAAGATTGCAGGTATTAATAACATGCTTTTTCAAAATATTCTTTATATATTTATGAATTCTCAAGTTACCAATTAATTATTCAGCCCCTACTACATGCTAGCAATGGGTTTGATATTGGGTATTGGATGGTAAGTCAAATGGACCCAGTCGTGGCTCTGTTCAGGAAAGTAAATAAAATATAATGTGGCTAGTGCTCTGGTAAGAGAAATACAGAATTCTATGAAGCAGTCAGCAGGGATGCATAATCCAGTAAAATGGGAAAGAAATTCCCAGATCAAGGAGCTTCAAAGTTGGGATTTGGGAGAAAGTGGGGTGTGTGTGTGTGTGTTCAGTGTATATAGAAAAGGGAATTAGTGGAAGAAAGAAGGTAAAGAAAAAACAAAACAAATAAACAGTATATTTAGGGACAGAGAGAAGTTAATGTGGCTGGAATATAAATCAGGGGTTGAGAAACCTTTTCTCAAAGGGCCATATACTAAATGATTCAGGCTCTGTGGGCCATAAAGTCTATGCCACAACTACTCAACTCTGCCTTTCTAGCAAAAGCAGCCACAGACAATATACAAAGGAATGAACATCACTCTGCTCCAATAAAACTTCATGTATAAAACAGGAAGCCAGTCTGCATGTTGCAATTTGATGGCCCCCGATTTAAGGTATTGGGAGCCACATTGGTATCCCAGGACCTGATGACAGGGCATTTGAAAGCTATGATACAAAGTACAGATTATAGTAACGATAATATGGAACCATTGGTGAGTACTTAACAGATAACAAAAAATGATTTTTTTCCAGTTTTCAAAACTCTGGTTACAGAGCAGAGACGGGACTGGGAAGTAAGGGGGATATATGGAAGTAGGGAGATCAGTTAGGAGGCAGCTGTAGTTGTTTAGGTGAGAGAAGAAAGTGGCCTAGATTAGGGCAAAGGCAGGTAAGATTGAAAGATATACTTGATATTCATAAGATGGAATTGGTAAGACTTGGTGATTGATTAGAAGTTAGATACAAGGGAAAAGGGTTGGTCAGGGACAACCAAAGTTTTCAAGATTACACATTGGGAGGATAGCATTTTCTTCACTGAGGCAACACAGGAAGCAGAACTTTCCAAAGGGGACAAATATTTACAAGACACTGAATTTGAAGCATACTGAAGCGATATTCCTGTTGTTTCCATGAGATATGAATGTTTCCTACTGAAATATGTAGGGTATACATAAAGTCTGGAAATAGATAATATTATTTGATCCTATATTATAATGTAATGTCAATAACCACATGTATATATATATATATTGTTTTCAGATGTTATGGCCATTATATAGATTTGAGAGCCATAACCCTACCCTGTAGGCAGGGAATAGATGAGGGAAGGTAGTCTCAGAAAACAAGAGAAAAGAGCCTAGACTAGCACTCTTTGTAGCACTCTCATGTAAGCATTCAGCTGAAGAAATGAAGCTAATAAGAAAGACTATGAATATGCAGCCAGGGAGGCTGTAAAAAAATCAGAACAGTATGTCATCAAATAAGAGAAAGCAAAGAGTGTCAAAGGAAGGAGTGATTAGCAGTGTCAAACGCTAAAGAAAATTCAAGTAAGAGAAGCTTCTCAAGGGTAGAGTCACTCCCAAAGCCAAGAATATTCTTTGTTAACAGGGATATCTCAAAAAGTTAGAGAATATATATATATTTCAAGTAGAAACAATTCAAAAATTTTCTTATGTAGAAATAAAAGAGTAATTCAGAACAATTTTTATGAGTCTTCCTTGGGTTCTTGGAGTCATTTTCTTAAAAAGTATAAGTGTGAAAAATTAATAATACAAGCTTCTGTATCATTTTTTCAATAATTAAGCCTAGATTAACAGGAATTATGTTAATTTTAATATATGTGTCTGCTATAGAGAATGAGTCAAGAACTGAGAAAGAAACGTAAATGCACTCTTTGATTATTGAACAGCTTCCAGTAATTACAAGAAAATAGAGGTAGGAATAAAAGATGTACATGGGGATAGAGAAAGGGAGATTATATATGAGAGATGACTAAAATTTGGGTAGGAGGAAAAATAAAGATCATCTGAAAAATTACGTGAGACAATGCCACTGTACATACATTTTCCCAAAAGTTTGTGTAAAATTAAAAAAATCCATTATGATGGTAAAACATTCTAGCCACATGTGTATAAATACACGTGTGCATATCCATGTGTATTTATGTACATATGCATGTGTACATATGCATGTTTATATGCTCACAGGTGAAATACACAGTTCTCCATTATTGTTGGATGCGCTGTTTGTTCCACGAGAACAAAGCCTATGCCCATCTTATTCACCATTGGATCCCTGAATCAGCACATTGCTTAGCACACAGTAATTGTTCAATAAGTATTTGAATGAGAAAATGAACAAATAAACAAGATTCTGTTTCACTTTTAAAGTTATGTTTCCCTTTGGTTTTATAATTTGACATGGAATTAACGCAGAGCAGTTTTGACCCCAGTTCAGGACTGTTGTTGAACGCCAGCCTACCCACTGATAACAAGTAATATAAAAAAGAAAACAAAACCAACCTTGGTGCTATAAATGTATAGCCAGATTCTTCAAAATTATCTGGCTTCAGCGTTTCTGAATCTGCAAAGATAATGTTACAGGAAAAGCAATTAGATAAGAAATTCAGAGTATACATCCCAAGATTCTATGACAATAAGAAGACATTAAAAAGATTGCCTAACAAGAAAATTTAAAATAGACTACTTACATCCTAAAATTGAAATATATCAATGAATATAAAGGTCCTCGATGCTTCCCAACACAATAATGAAATTATAACATGGATTACAACAATTATATCAGAGAAAATGCTATGTCTACAATTTTCCCATTTACTAACCCTACTGTAATTCAGAACAATTTCAGAACCCTACTGTAACCAAGTATCTTTTAAAAAGATATTAATATGAATGTTACATCAGATGTATTTTATTTAAAATGTCAATTTAAAAAGTTTATCAATATTATGATAAAATGATTTTAATAAACTCATTCATGCCTTTAGTAAATTAATAACACTCTTCATATTAGGTATGGATTAGTAAATGGGAGGATAAAAAACAAAAGATTTTAAGTCTAGGGAAAAAACTTGAATGTGAACCAGGTTGCATGTGAGAACACAGGCATATTCTTCTCCCCTTTTTTGCTGCTAAAATTTGAGTGATCATGGAGGAAAATTTAGCAAATGAGAAGCACAAAGGATAATATCCAATAGGAATGAAAATATCAGTGGAGATGTCAAGTGTACTAAACAGAAAGAAATTGAGCAACAAGAAAATACTTGCCCTTCATTTTGCCCTTTTTTGCTGTGAAAATCCATCAGAAAGAGAAAGCAGGGAAACAAAAAAAAAAAGAGGGTAAAGCAAAGGGGGTCACAAACAATATTTTATTCAATGACTTTCTTGAATAAAAATATTGTGCATAGATCAAAGGTTCATTTATGTACAGCTGTAGTCTGGAAAAAAAAAAGACATTTGTTTGAAGACTGGAAAAGTATGTCCTGTCGATATTTACTAGATACTATTACGAGATTACCCTCTCTGTGCTGTGGTTATTTCAAGGGTCTGTTTTGCGGAGTGGTTAATGCAGGTGCTATACCAATGACGTCAGCCTATAAACAGAAGCATTCACCATTTATCCAAGACTCACTAGTTATCCTCTCATTTATCAAGTGAAGGACTAGCTCATGCAGAATTGCTGGTTGTTAAAGGACCATCATATCTATCTATCGGGAAAAAGTGGAAATATAAATGAAACATTTAATGTCCTATGTATAATGTGCTATGAACACCAGGCCTGTGGAGAGCAAAAATGAACTGACAGAGAAATGAAAGAAACTATAGTTTACTTTAAGGTCAGATGTAAAAGATATATATTTTTTCATTTTTTACTTCATCCTCACAGAAAACTTTTAGGTTGTTAGCAATACTTGAGGAATATGCAAATGATATGATGGTCATTTTAGCTTACAAAATCTAGTCACCCAAAACAAAACAAAGATTAACGATGACTTGAAATACGCACTAGTGTTAATAATTACTCTCCATTCCAAATGATGCTTAAAAAAAAACTTATCTATTTGCGTTACTGAGACATTAATTTGGATTATGAAAAGAAAGTTAATCGCCAAACCAAAGCCAAAGACCAGTGCAACTTAATTTATTCAAACAAAATAGAAGATGTGGAAGATGTGAAGCACCATATTTTTCTAGCCAAATGCAAATAATAATAATGCTAAAGGAAAGAGAAGTAAAGGAAAAGGAAAAGCTTTACTAGCACAATGCCATGAGAGACTACGTTGATGATTAGCATGTGAAACATTCTGCTCCAGCTAGCGACCCTTAAAACGACAGCAACAGAGGACACGGCACTGCAATGATTCTATGAGCGCATAGCAAGGCAGGGAAGGGTGGTGGGGACTGCCAGTGAGACTGGGGTACCTGCTCATATTCTATCCATGTAGAATATTTCTTGTTCCTTGCATGTTTGGAATGGGTTAGAATCATTGCTGTAGATTTGGTAATAACAACTACTAAAATGTATACATAATAAGCCTTAGGTATTCCAAAATCTAGACGTATGTAAACATCTGATACTAGGAAATAACAAATAGACCCTGAAGTCACTTTCACAGTACTTACATCTGGCCTGAGTTATTGTCTCTTCTATTTTGGCTTTTATATAGTAAAAACTGTAGGTTGGTAATACCAAGGCCAAACTGCAATAGAAACAAGAGAAGCATAAACACAAACAAACAAAAATGAAACATTAATTAAAAAAAAAAGACACTTTAATTTCATGGAAAAATCCAAAGATCTTCCTCACAGGAAGGAAAAGACATATTACTTTGACAAGAAAATGCATTCAGCAAATAGAGTACTTAGTTTCAGCCTTGCCATCCAGAGTCATCCAGTTCTCTACATTGTAGGGAATCAGAAGAGACATGTGGAAAATGAAATACTAAATACACCCATAAAGTAGCTGAGGAAAGGATGTCATGGCCCCCTACTATATTTTGACAAAAATAAAAGAACACTAGGGATATGTTTACACGGAGTAAAACATCATACCCATTGGACACCTTCTCCTTAATGCATTCTATATAAGGTGAAAGTCCTTTATATCAGACAGACACTATTAAAAATACAAATGGAAGGATAATTATTATCATTACTATTGTACAGTGCATAAAACCATCTGAAATATACTCTTCTGAGGGGTTAAATACTATTTTCAAACTCTAATCCTTGGGCAAATTCTCCAGTGTCTGCTGCTAGGTACATTCAGATTCCTTTACAGCACTAAGAGAGATAAGAGAGATTGTCTGTTCACCCCATTCGTTTTTGCCAATGGAAAGCTACGTCATAGTATTTATTTCCAGATTATTTACTGTGAGTATGCCATATTATTTGGTAAATTGTTATTAGGCATAACAGGAAATATATCTTGAGTTTGGTAGTTTACAAGAGCCTTTTATAGTAGAAGTCCAAACTGGAGGACAGTTGCAGTGCAAATCTTAGGTCAAATTCAGAATGCTTTAGACACAAAGAATGTCAGACAAGCTTGTCATCAAAACTTGTCTTAATGACTGCCCAAAATAAAAAGCCGTTAGACAGGTAACCTTACTCATTTTGAATATACCAATTAAACACATGGTATGTTAGACTGTTAAAAGATGTCAGTATATTATGCACCTTTCAATAACACAACTGCATGTGTGTAATTCTTCTATTCTCCTGCTGGCTAATATGCATATGTGGGCATAATTGATTATCCCATATCCACATGTGCAGTTGAAAGGGACCTTTGCTATGCTTTGAATTAGCATACCTGTGAGCAATGGGTATAAAAAATAAGTATATCTCTAAGATGCCCTGTGCAATTACTTTAAAAAAACTGAAACTTGTTTAATGAGACCAATTGACTTATTTGGCATTCACTTTTAATATTTAGTCCAAATATTAATAATGCACAGCAAAAAGTGTGCACTTATTGACTTTTGAGTATTGTAAGGCATTTTCTGGTCTTTTAAATCACTCAAGCCTCATGTATCTCCCTTCTTTGGGGATGGATGTCCGAACTGTTATTGATTATATATTTTCATGAATAACTTAGAATAGGAAAAAATGTAAAATTTCAACTTTTCCTTGTTATGAATGTTAAAAGTTCACTATATGGAGAGGAAAAAAAAGCAAGGGTTTATTTGCTACAATTTAATTATGCAGTAAAGATAGCAAAATAAATGGAGGCTTGTTACCTCCAATTTCCAAATCTTTCTCCATCATTAAGTAATTCATAGACTTTCCTTATGGGAAAAGGTCAGGATAATAAAATGTTATGTAGATTTAATGAAAATTTCTTCATTTTATAGGTAACTTCCTTTAAGTGGAGGCAGAGATTAAAATTAAAATAAGCAGCACATCAGTCTGACAGCAAGATGACCTTTCATGATTCACTTGCCATTTATAAAATGTAGAGCAGAATTACTGAGCATTTGAAGATTGTCTCCTACAAATTCTTCTCAAGGGAAATTAGGACATTTTTATTGCCCCATCAGCATTTATTGCTAAGAGAAACTTCTAATTAAAACCGATAACGTTATATCATGTAACTACTACAGTGTCACTCCGTGAGCTAGGGTTACATCTCATGTACTATAAAAAATAGTGTGGAAACCCATAAGGAACACAATAGAAATTTTAAAATTGGCATATCAAATATACATTTTGTTGGCCTCAAGTCTTAGGTTGTCATTAATAGCTATAATCCATTCTATAGAAAAGTATAGTTATACTTAATTATTTCTATCTCAAGCCAGACTATTTTTTTTAACATGTAGTCAGATAAGATCTTTACCAACATTCCGAGTTAATGGTACTGTTATATGCAATGTTTGCTGTCTCTCTCCATATAAAACCAATAGACCAAGACTGTTTTATTTCTGATTAAAGTTTAATAAAGCAAGTGGGCACCAGAGGAGTGGCAAAGCCTATGAAATATTTCTGTTTCTTAAACATGGTTTAGTGAGGTAAAGAGAATATAACACACTTTTCAACTCAATCATTTATCCCCATAAAAGTAAACTCTTCACTAAAAAAAGTATTTTATTAAAATAATTATGATATTTCAAAATATGGCACCTAAGTCGGATCAAAGCTTAAGGGGACAGAAATCACCAAGTGAAATATTGTACCTTGTTCATTTAATAAAAACATACATATCACTTTCTTCCTTCAACTTACATGTACTATTTTGTTCTGAATTGTTATTTGAGAATTTACTTGTACAGCAATTCAGGAAATTATTTACAATGGAAGTAGATTCAATCAGGCCCAGAGTTGGAGACTTGGGAAGGGACTGTGTGAAGAGAACACGCAGGAGTGGGGAAGTTGGGCCTTTTCAGAGAACAATGGTATATACGGTAAAGGGAGCAGCAGACATGACAGAGCAGACGGTTGGGCTAGAAATGATGTGAATATTAAACTTGGAGTCTAAAAAGGGAAGGGACTGCAGTTTGTCAACAAGGAGTGACATAAACTTGAGAATTTAAGAACCTTAATCTGCCCACACTCCTTATTATCACCGGGTATATGAGGAAAAGAAGTTGAGGCCATTCGTGAGACAATTACAAACACATTCAAGCAGAGTTTATAGAGAATTTAAAATACCCCAAAAGTGCCCTTATAACTGTAGCAGAACCAACCATCACATTGTCAGGGTCAAAAAGGGATCCATTTTTTTTCTGAGAATTTGTTCATCTAAACAACAAAGGCATAGAGCATGTTCCCACACGGTGCCCTAGATACTGTTTCATCATGAAATCATTTCTCAAGAGACAGGGCTCCTGGATTTCCTATGTCTTCACACCTTTTGACAAGTTTTTCCAAAAATTTAAAGGTGGCAACAATCAAGGAAAAGGGAGGAAAAAGTATAAGTTGTTTATATAGATGAAGATTGTGTATGTGTAAAGAAATGCCTAGGTAGAAATTAGATAGGAATTAGTAGAAGAAAATAATTAAAACGGTCATTCTGGTATTTCACTGTAAGTTCAAAAAAGTATGTCAAAAACTGAAAAAGTGAAGAAACAGTGGCATGTCAGATATCATGACATTAATATTTATGTTCTTCTCTTCTATATCTATTCTATAAGCCACCCCAGGAACATAAAACGAGAGAAGTTCCTATGACACTAACATTGCAGTTCTAGTGAAATCTCCAGGACTCTAGGCTACCCTAAAAGGTTATGTGTATGTTCTGATTTCATTAGGAAGGAAATAGATGAGTCTACTATAGCCTACTAACTGCATATTAATATGTAGTTTAAGAGTCCATACTTGAATATTGCAATGGAAGTTTTGCATGCCATTATATGAATATGACAGGACGAGACAGATTAAAAATTTCTTCAATTTGAAAATTCTTCCATTTATTCAAATTGAAATTCTTCAATCCTGTAAATATTTATAGAGTGCCTACTATGTGCCACTGTCTTATGAGCTGGTGCTTCTGAAGTAAATAAAGCAGGCAACAATCCCTGCCTTCTTAGAACTTACTAGTGAGGGAAGACAAATGATAATCAGTAGAATGAATTTCTGTATTTATGCACCGTGTGTGTGTGTGTGTGTGTGTGTGTGTGTGTGTGTATAATCTTAAATGGTAATAAGGGTTATAGAGAATACGAGGTAGAAGGGGGAGATAGAGAGTGTGGTAAGGCACTTTAAGTAGGATTGTTGGAGAAGGTCTTTCTGAAAAGATGAAAAGTTGGTAAAGATGTGAAGGAGAAGAGGGAATGAGCACGGGACAATCCAGGAAAAGCCATTCTAGGCGGAAGTAATTTCATGCACAAAAGCCTTGAGGCACAAGGATACTAGTGTTTATGATGTGTAGCAAGGGAGGACAGTGTGGCTTAACCAGAGAGTGTTCCGTGGAGAATCTGGGAGAAAAGTTCAGAGAGCTGACAGTGAGTAAGGTCATATGTCCTAGGCCACTGATGGCCATGACAGACTTTGGCTGTTATTCTGAATGAGACAGCAAATTATTGGCAGGGGGAGGGGGGTTGAGTAGAGAAATGAAACAATCTACTCAATGGTTTAGATCATTTTTATTACTGTGTAGAGAATAGAAATAAAGATAGAAGATGGAGATATCGATACAAGTAGTTATGTACTTTGCTAGTGGGAGTTTTCTTTGACCACTTCTATTTTTCTCTGGAAAGCAAAGACATCACCTGAGAGAAAATGATGAGAAAGAGTTACACGTTTGAAGAGAGAAGAGATGTGATCAAAAGTCATCTATGAGCACCCTAAATTTACTGGAATATCGAGATCACAAGCACCAGTAAGGCCCACTTGAGGTTAAGAGGTAAATGAATTTTAAGGCCGGGCGCGGTGGCTCACGCCTTTAATCCTAGCACTCTGGGAGGCCGAGGCGGGTGGATCGCTCGAGGTCAGGAGTTCGAGACCAGCCTGAGCGAGACCCCGTCTCTACTAAAAATAGAAAGAAATGATCTGGCCAACTAAAAATATATATAGAAAAAAATTAGCTGGGCATGGTGGCACATGCCTGTAGTCCCAGCTACTTGGGAGGCTGAGGCAGTAGGATCACTTAAGCCCAGGAGTTTGAGGTTGCTGTGAGCTAGGCTGATGCCACGGCACTCACTCTAGCCAGGGCAACAAAGTGACACTCTGTCTCAAAAAAAAAAAAGAAAGAAAGAATTTTAGGAGTTGTATTGGCCAGTGAGTATTCTACTTCAGCCACTTTTAGCTGCATGGGGGCAGGTATGGTGTTGGTAATAATTGGCACTTAACCAAAATTGGCATTTTGCCAAACTGCTGTTTTTGAAACCCGTGATGAAGGGGGTTGTGTTATGTGCAAGAGAGTGAACATAAGGCCCAAGGAATTTCTGCTAAATGAGGAAGGGCACAAGGATATGAAGAGGGCGAGGCAGTAATGAGGAGAGAGGATTGATGGATTTCACATCTACACTGAGTGAAAGGATTGTTGGACTTGGGCTATTAGCAAGAAGAGATGGAAAACTAAAATGCGGTAATCTGAGAGTTAGATAAACAAATCTCAGATTATGAAGGAGTTGCAGACTTGATACTGTAAGAGTTGAAAAACATGACTTTGGACTAGGTGGCTAAGGTAGAGGGATGACAAGATCATTAGACGAGAGGGGAGGTAAGGTATTAGAAGAATCATCAATGTCAGTGCTAAAGTGCGGTCCATGGACTTAGTCCATTTGCAAAGTGTCTATTACCAGCTCATGACCAGTAAAACACAGAAATTGAGAGTAAGCATTTAGAACACTTTACAGCAATTGGACAAACTAATTTTATGTTTGTAGAATCTAATAATAAAAATTTTGAGCTTGTGTTTTTATCTCTGTTAAAATTTATTTTAGTAAATAATTTTTTTTTACTTCATGCCCGTGTGAATATGTCACAGTTTGAAGAATAGTGATCTACGTGAATGTAGGAGACAGTGACAATGAGTCAGAAGCTGAAATCTTACAGGAATGACAGGGAAATGACTATTAAAAGGAGGAATGATGGGTGGTGTGAGCTGGTAACACAAGATTCAAAGATGGGGGTTTTCAGAAAGAATAAAAGAAAATGAATAATGAGGACATATCCGTATCAGCCTCAGTATTATGACGGTGAAGGAAGCAGGACCACGGAGAAAGTGGTGAGTGGGCTAAGAAGAGCGAGCAAGAAAGCGAAGGAAGTGCTCAGCAATTGTTGAAGAATAGAGGATTTCCAAGAGACTGCAGGGCATTAGGCCGTCCAATTTTGCAAAGCCCAGCCAATGGAAAAAATCAGGATATTATAGAACTGTTATTCAGTGGGGGTAACTTACATCAACTAAGCATTTCATATCAGATACTGTGATGATGAGATAAGCTTTATTTTTAGGTTAATTTGCAACCTGAAGGTAAGTAGTATAAACAAAATGACAACGTAAAAGAGGAAGTCAAAGAAGTGATCGCTGAAAATTATTCTGTGAATTTGTCAACATTCATTTCTAATTTAAGTATATAAAACATATACACTTATATCACATATGTTTTCAATTCTAAATTACATATTGTTAGCTTCTTTCTATCTTTTCCATTCTGAATATTAGACTCTATAAATTTAATACCTTTTCATGTTGGAAAAAGTAACTTTTCTATTGAAAATTACATTAAAAATAGTTCATGGAAATGCAAAGACTTAGTATTCATTCATTGGAAAATGGCTATTACAGACTGGAGAGACACTGAACACTCTTTTATACAATACATATAAAAACACAGCTAATTACCTACCTGTAATCTGTGCCATTGACAGGTGTCCATGTGTATGTCCTGTTTCCTTTGTCAATATATCTCTAGAAAAAAGTTTGACATGGTTATTATCACCTTATATTCTGTATGAATTTATATAAAGAGAAGAGCAGAGCAGTAGTACCTACTTATAAATTTTGTGGTCACTGAATATCCTTCTTCACAAATGTATGATCTATTCTATTCTACATTTATTTTGTTATGGAGATGTGTATATAGCAAAATTTTAGGAAAGAAATAAATATGCAAATGATATCAAAACATCAGATGAACCCCATAAATATTACAACTATTATATATCCATAATTAAAACTTTAAAAATTTGTAAAAGAACTTATAAATGCAAGTAGTATATTCTAAATTATCCCCAAAACTTTGAAAAGACATTTCCTGAAAAAGAAATTTTAATAATGAAATAGGACTATGAAACATTTAGACAAGATTCAGCTATTTCCATATTAGAGTATGTTTATGAGTAATTGGCAATATCAGAAAATTATTGCAGCCAGTGAGTCTAGATCCAAATGAATGATTAGCACATTATTTTTTTATTAAGCCATTCTTATAACATTATTATGTATCATAAGAGGCTAATTACTCAGTGTCGTTCAAGGTTCGGAAAACATCTAAATCCATCAGGGAAAAGAAGTACAGAGCTAAATAACTTCATGGATATACAATCTTCTACATGTAGCTACTGAACAATAGTAAACACATTCTCATTCTTTCTTCCATTATAGTGCATAGTGATGGCACATATATAATTTTAATTTTTTTAGTTATCTCTAGCTTCATCATTCTCACCAAAACAACATTTATTGAAGTATTACCTGATGTTAGTTTAGACACTATGTTAAGCACCTTGCAGTCATTATCTCATTTAATCAAAGCCCTGAACTAGATATTTTTGTTTCCCAAAATTTATTCATGAAGAAATAAGTCTTAAAGAGGAAGTTAGGTACTTAAATTGGCAAAAAGCATGATGCCAAATTCATTTTTATAACAAACACACAATGTCACTTCCTTACATCAAAGTTTCAAAATGGCTTGATACATGTGTGTGGCAGGACTGGTGAGTTGAGCAGGTTTTTGGACTAGTAAAATTCTTAAAAGAATTAGAAGAAACAATGTTTATATATTATTACTACTCATAAACGTCCATGGCAAACTAGTGTTGCTCACCAAGTTTATAGTATCAAAAAATAGGATCATATTAGGGAAATAAAAATACCAGATAAGTTTTTCAATACTAGCAGCAGAAATGATCATAATCTTGTTCAGTGTTCAGTTAGCAATAAAATAATCAAATAGACAATTTTAAACATTGTTAGTATCTAATTTTTTAGTCAAGAAATCTATTTTCTAACTGCTTACAAAGTTTGGAATATTCTTAAAATATTTTTTGAGGCAACTGTTATAGAAATAAGTATATTCAATTCCACCATTTTCATTAAATTCCTGCATGAAATAGTACAAATGCATTCTCATTTTAGCCCAACCGTAGTTATAAACAAAAGACTATTGATGGAGTCCATATAATATAGACTATTTTTAGATTTCTACAAATTAGATTCAACTGGGCATAAATTTAAGCAGAAAAGCCTTTAATTCTGTTTTAAACTTAGTAGTAACATTTAAATCAATAAAATATCAGTATAATAAATGAGAGTTTGCATATGTGCATTACGTATTTGATTATTTATTCTATACATTTAATTTTTTTTTGCAAAATAGACTACTGAAAGACATGACCATAAAAAGTGTTTAATAATTAATTTGAGACAGATTTTTGGTGAAAAATAATAAGTCAGATGGGATGAAAGGTTTTGGGGGAAATATTTCATATGGGAGGAATTTAAAATTACTTGCAGTTTATTATACCAAACATTGTGAGATGTGTTAACATTGGAGTTTCCTATCTAACAGATATAAAAAAATGGTAAAAAGTTTAAAAAATTTCCTACAACAAAAAATAATGAACTTCATAGTCAATATGTGACCTCAGCCCATGGCATTTAGCTACTTTGGATAAAACTAAACCAAATAGTATTGTAATTTGAAAGTATCACATCTTAAATATCTCTGCCAAACTCCATGAGCAAATAGAAATATATTTTTGTAAGAAATAAAATTAGAATAACATGTTCACACAATGTTGTAATTGTTTTGATCTTCTATAAAAGAAATAGGGAATGGTGGTAAAATTTGTGTTCATTCAGAGTAAATAATAACTTTTCTTGAAATGAACACATACACATAGAAATCTAGAGGGAAGAACAATATGGTAATTAAAAGTTAGCAACTATACCTATTTATAATAATATATTCAACAGAAAAAAATCCAAAAATTCTAAGATGGAAAAATACAGTTTATAGGTAGATATTAGTCAAAAAAATTCTGCAGATATTAGTCAAAAAAATTCTGCAAAATTACTTTGCAAGCTGAGAAAAGAATGTGCAAAAGTCTAAGTTAAACAGAGTTGAAATTTCAATAGAGACCAAAATTTGTATGTATCTCTCTTTGTGTGCTGGTAATAGGGACTCATAACAATATTAAAATGAGAAAAGCCATCTGATAATGTAGGATCATAAGTAGATCCTAGATCCATTTTAAGAAAGATCTGAGGAACTTGGAAGAAATGTATACATCTAAAAAGAATGAGATTGTGAAGGAAAAGATATAGGTTATATATAATAGCTTAAACTTCCAGGCTCAAAAGCTTCTGATTCACATATATTTTTCAAATAGTCAAACAGTAAATGTCTGTATTTACTCCACATGTGACTGATAATAGAGAGACACACTCCTCATAAACAAAGAAATCTTACATGTCAGCATAAAACAATACAAGCTTATTACATAAACCAGTGATTTATGGGAGTAGTTGTGTTATCGGATGATTTAATTTCAGATTTAAATGTAGGGCAATTATAAAGTATATAAATCATAAAAGAAGATAAATCAAGACAAAAACAAGTAAATAAAAAACTAAAAAATACAAAACAATGTATGGAACTCAACAATTAGAACATGTGCATGAACAAATCATATAAAACATAGCTATTAAATATTGACTTTAATTTTGTATTATTGGCATGGTCTGGGCACAAAATTATATTGTGTGATCTATTTCAGTTCTTGTAATAGATATAATTTTCAAGAATATATTGTTAATAATATAAGAATAAAGAAACATTATTTTATGAGAAGAAAAAAAGTTAAAAATAAATCTTAGGGAAAATATCCCTGCAGCTAAGAAAGTGCCTTATAACTGAAAAATGGTTTACTAGAGACATCCCTATTGTACCAGTATCAATTATTCTTAATATATAGGTTTCTTTAAGAATAAGCCTGGCCACAGAAAGACAAGTATCATGTTCTCACTTCTATGTGGGAGCTAAAAAAGTTGATCTCATAAAGGTAGAGAGTAAAATGTTAGTTACCAGAGGCTGGGAAGGGTGTGTGTTTGGGGTGGGGCTAAGGGGGTAGGTAAAGAGAGGTTGGTTAATGGTTACAAGTACACAGTTAGATAAGGAGTAAGTTCTAGTGTTTGATAGCACAGTAGGGTGACTACAGTTAACAAATATTTGTTATAACGTATATTTCAAAATAGGTAGAATATTTTAGATGTTTACAACACAAAGAAATGATAAATGTTCGAGGTGATGGATATCCTAAGTACCCTAATTTGATCATTGTACATTATATGCATGTATCAAAATATCACAGGTACCCCATAATATGTTCAAATATCACGTATTAATAAAGAAAACGAAAGAACAATCCTGAATCAATTCCTACCTCATCTTGAGATTTAACCAGAGTTCTGAAGGTTTTTTCTCCACTTTCTCCATCTATCATTTTATTTCGAATCTAAGAAAAAATGAAACAATTATTTCATTCTAGGAACCAAACTGACCTGTCAAAGTATTATTATTAAAATATTAGGGTTTTTTTAATACCTTATTTAGAACAGATTGAATAAAAATAGTAGGTTGGTTTTACCAGTAATTACAGCTGTTCTCTGGGATTTTCTTTTTCTTTTGTTTTTTTTTTGAGACTGGGTCTTGCTCTGCTACCCAGGCTAGAGTACAGTTGCATCATCATAGCTCACTGCAACCTTCAACTCCTGGGCACAAGCCTCCCACCTCAGCCTTCCAAGTAGCTAGGACTACAGGTGCACACCACCACACCTGGCCAATTTTAAAATTTATTTTTTTTAAGTTTTTAAAATTTATTTTAATTTTTTGTAGAGATGGGGTCTTGCTATGTTGCTCAAGCTGGTCTTGAACTCCTGGGCTCAATCCATAATCCTGCCTTGGCCTCACAAACTGCTAGGATTACAGGCATGAGCTCCTGGCCATGGGAATTTTTTTTAAATTTACCATATTATAGTCATTGTACATTATTTTAACACATTTACTGCCACACTAGAAAAACATTTTTTTTCCTTGGGGCCAGCAGTTACATATGCTTCATGAGGCCCAGGCTAAGAACTAGCATGAGTTAAATACAACTCATATGGCAATTAATGTGTTAACATAAAAAAAACACCCTTAACAAAGCCTTTCTAGCCAGTCATTAATTTTTGAAACATAATTAACAAAAGAATGATCAATTACCTTATGGGCTGGTCATTTTTAAGTGACAAGTAGTCACTGAGAAATAGAAATGCATATGTATGTACAGAATTAGCATATAATATGGAATACTGCATATTTCTGCCTCACACAAATAATCAGTTTCATGTGAGAAAAGATTTAAGAGTACTCTTTATATTTTTTAGTTTTTATCATATCTGGCAGTATAAAAATATCTAAATAAGTGATAGAGAAAATGATAAAACACCTACTTGAATTTAATATAACATAATTTTTAGTCTCCTTAAGGAGAATTTCCCATATTTGTAAAAATAGGCAAGGTCATATTTATTTACTAAATATTCCAGTCCAATGGAAATTCTCAGAATTTTCCTTATTTTTTATTTTATGTAACTGTACCAGTGTTTTACTTTTGGTTTTTGGTAGCTGCAGATAAGTGAACTAACTTGGTATGACAAAAGAAGTAATTTGAATTAGAAAAATATGTGATTACTCTAATGTAGTTAAAATATTTGCATCTGAAAGTAAGGAATAGATAACAGCTTCTAATGTAAGTTGAGTGTCTACTTATGAGGCACTCAAAAATAATAAAGACTTTACCATAACCTGACCCTTTGTTAAGCTCTCTCTCTATATTATTTCATTCAATCACTATAATAATTGATTGAGAGGAAAATGAGGCTTAGAGAGACTAAATAGGATCATTATGGCACTCAGTGGGAGACTAGACACCTAGCTTGTCACCATTACTTTATCCTACTTTATCATGTCAAATATTTTACAACAAACATTCATTAATCACCTGAAACACCCCAGCACTAGGCTATAGTCTAGGCTAATTATAATAAATTATTAAATTGTATTGTTCTACAATGAGGGCATAGAAGTGTAAAATGTGTAGATCAAGTGCAAATTAAAATACACTGTGACAAGTTATTACAAAAGATATGGTGGCTTTTGCATAGAGAGGAGTTAAGCCACCTAGGAAAATCCTAAGAAATCTGTTCTTTGAAGTACAACAGCCTGATTCTGCTACTTATGAAGCTTAGTAACTGTAGACAAATTATTTAACTTCTCTGTACCTCAAATATATCATCATTACAACAGGTGTTATAATATGTAATAATAAATAGTAATACCTCTTTCAAAGGCTCTTGAGAATCCTTGATGACCATATATCATGTACTTAACAAATATTATTGTAATGTTTATTAATATGATTATGGAAGACACCCTCAGAGGAAATGATATGCAAATTTGGTTTTGAAATAAAATAGAAATTTGCTGAGTAAAGAGTACTAAGGCAAACATGGCAGCTTCTCTCCTCATGTTGCACAGCATGTGGTTGGGTAGTTGGATCCTTGCCTCCATTTCTAAGATTTTTATTGAAATTTACAAGTTATACTTTTATTGAAATAGTTACAATATCTCTACCATTGAAAAGAGAAAGAAAAAAAGTTAAGGTCACAATCAACTTAAAATATTTATTCCTTTTCATACGATCTTTTGGATGAGACAGCCTAGGATCTAGCAATTTTTAAAGACAAAGAATATTCAACCTAATAGACAGCCTAACACAATATAGTTGCTCAACAAATACTTGTAGGATGGATGAATGCTAGCATCTGAGCCGAGGTACTGTTTTACCCTTACTGATTACACTCACCTCCACTTTAATATCATTCTCTAACTCTGCATCAAGGAAATCCAATGTTACTGGCTCCTGAGATTTGGGGTTCTACATAGAAAACAATAATAATTAAGTACATACAACATTATAAAATGATGCTGTGTACAAACAATTCAGTAGGTATCAGTGAAATTAATTCTGTAAAAACTACTTACCTAAGAACACAAAAATTACTTCCTTTACACATTAATAATTGTATAAAGGTATCTTCTTTCACATATATATGAAACTAAACAGCCAGAGCTAGAGATTGTGCTTTTAAGTTCAGCAATTTTTAAATCAATCATCACCTGAAGATAGACTCATTTTGAGTGCTGTATTAGATACCGCACTTACAAATCACAAGTTCTATGGGACTATGACTTTTGACGATCCATTCACAACTTTCTTTTCTTAGCATGGAAAAAGGGCAAAATAAAGCCACTTGGGTAACTTATTTGGCAATAAAATAAAGGCAATTATAGAAGCATACTTTTTATTTGTATTCTTTGAAGAAATAAATTGAGAAAATGTTTGAAAACCATGTTTGGATTTGTTAAGTAAAACAAACTCTTTTAAACCTATTCTTCCTTCCGAAAATGCATAATGGAAAGATGCAAGTTTGCTTCATATATTTGGATCTCAGAAATTTTATGAGATATTTTAATAATTCCAATTAAGTCAAGATTTTATAAGGTAAAATTTGTGGTCAAGTCATAAGACTTTAATTAAGATTAGCTATTGTAATTAAGATCTTACTAGAATAATAACCCCTGGGTTCACCAAATATTTCCTATTTTAACACCTACTGCTTCTTGCTGATATGTAATAATAAAGTTCACTGTGGAGCACAACAGATTATTTATTCATACGATTTTATCAAATGATACTGTTACTCTGGAAAAGTTATCTCATATGGGATTATTTCAATTTCTCAATCACAAAATGAAGACTTATTGAACTATTTGATAAACAAAATACATTCATTCCCTTATAATACTTGCTAAGAAATATAACACGTCATACTAAAATTTCAAAGTTCACTAGAACAATAAAATTATAATAGGTATAAATGATTTTATAATTGTAAAAATTTTAAAAACTGGATTTTGATGTTTATTAAAATAAATATCCAAATATGATAATTAAATATCAGTAGCAAATGTAAATTATGCTGGATTAGTACAAGGGTCATGGGAATTTCAATAGTATCAGCCTCACAGGCTCTTCCAAAAGATGTTCAGATCATCACTGTATCTTAAACACTGTTTTAGGAGGACAGACTTCCCAAGACAATAATTTAAAATGTATTCAAATTAAGCATATCCTATTTAGATGCAGAATGATATAGTATACAGGGCATATATTTATTTTATAATTATGACAAAAATGCCTTCCTTCAAAGAGTAACTCATTTAAAAAATGAAAATTTTTGATTATGAAAAATTTTGATAAATGAGGATTCTTAAAAGCAAATTAAAAAATATATATCAGGTGTGTCTGGCACTTTTATTGAAAAAATATTCACTGCTTAAGCACTCTATTACTCTAGTCAGAGGGTTCTATAATATTGAAAATACATATTAGATTTTTTAATGGTGAAATTGTTTGGACAGCATCTTACTGCCTCAGAGGCAAACAGTCATTTGAAATGTAGCATATTTCAATAGAAAAAAATAAAAGCCAATATTGAAAATCTTTCTAATCCTTTGTTTAAATAATGAAACGTAAAGAGTCCCTAACAAAAGGATACTCCCAAGCTTATAATATTATTCAGACTTGCTTATTTAAGGTCCCATAAATAATGAAAGAAACCATTTCACACAAACACCAAGATATCAATGTTAAAATTTTGCAAAACTTTCACTGCAAAACAAAGGCAAAATAATCAAAATAAGAAATATAAACAGAAATAACAATATTTATCTTACATGCAATGGATAATGCATAGCATGACCAGACCCAAACAGCATGCATGGAGGAGGCATTATCAGGAAGAATTGTCAATATGAAGATCATGTCCCAATCCAACATATAAAGACACAGAGAAGAAAATAAAATCATAAAAGAAAAATGTCAATGCATAACTTGTACTTTTTAAATGGCAATCTGGCTGACCATTTTTTAAAAGACCCATCACAGGTTTAGAGACTGAAAAATTCAAAAGCACAGTTTTCTAATAAGAAAGTACCAAGAGAGGCTAAAGAACTGAAATCTAGTCCCTGTATGCCCATTACTTTTGTTTAATATTCTAAATACAAGATAGAGTGCAATGTTAACAAATTTTAAATTGAAATAACTAGTAGTTAGTATTATTACAAATACTACATAGTTCAAAAAATATTCCCCAAATTGAGAAGTCTTGTGTGGTTGCTAGTTTGCCATTTAGGGTTTTCTTAGAATGAAAACAAAAATAAAACAAACCGTTTTCAGTTTGTTTATTTTTTAATTATATCGTAATAGTTACATGCAATAGTTAAGGTTGCTGCAAAAATAAAAATTCACTAAAATGCACGACTGCCAAAAGTATAATTTAAGATAATACATAAAAAGAAACATGCAAGGAGAGTAACAAAACAATTTAATATATGAAGAAAGGCATAAACATAATTTTAAGCTCTATAGGAATCATGAAAGATATGAAGACTTTCATATGCAACAACATGAAATCAGATTATCATAGAATTCTAAGCCTGGAAGGGAACTAAAGTTTCTCAACTCGTCCAATGGCTCTGCACTTTAGAACAAACTGAGAAGTTTAAAAATTATTCAGAGGCCTGGGTCGTATCACTGGCCAAATAAAATCAGAATTTTCAGGAAATGCAGCTGGGGATTGATATATATATATATATATGTGTGTGTGTGTGTATATATATATATATATATATATAATTTCCTAGTTGAAAAAACAATGATTAGTTCAATTCTACTGCTTTTCAAATGAAGAAGCTGAAGTATAACAGGGTTTAGTGAACTACTCAAGGACGCACTGGTGGCTATTAGAACTAAACTAGAACTCGGTTCTATTAATTCATCTATCTCTTCTTAATATCACACTACTGCTCTATTATAATGTCACCAACTTTTTAAAAGAAATGGTAGGCTGATCTATAAAATATTACGTAATGTTGAACTCCTTTGAAATTCTGAAATTCTCTTACTAAGCTGTAGAAAGTATCCTTTTATGCTGATTTTTCAGTGTGAGTAGAGAAATATGCACACTTATGATAACCTTGAAGTTTTGTTGCCAACAGAGAAAATGTTTTGCAATAAGTTTGCCAGGCAATAAAAATTCACACTATTTAACTGCAACTTTGGACATTTTTAGTTAGCTGAAGGAGAATTTCTCTAACTTCTAATCCAAAATTATACTTTTAGAAATTCAAAGAAATTTTAGCTCAACATTTGTGGTTTATGGAAACTGTCACCAAGGAATTGCCTTTTTATTTCCACTTAGAAGTCAGTTTTACAAGCAAATTGTTAGGATCACACCGATTTAACATTGATTTCACAATACTTAATAACATTCATTTTTCAGAAGCCATCTCATTATGATTACTCTGATTGTTAACATTATCATTACATAATTAACTTAGCGATCTTGAATTAGCTAATGCATACACTTTACCGTCATTAATAACATTTTTGCTCCAGTTTATTGAGAAATGATGCTCATCTGCATCTCATGCTCTGGAAGCTTAATGTCAGGAAAGGCAGCTTTAATCATAAGCTTTAAGAACAGAAGCTTAATTTCAACTCTGATTTAGCAAATTTGAAAGCACTGCTAAGTCTACCTTCATTCACAGTTACCTGGACATTAGGTCTCCTTTTTCTTAAATTAATTGTTGGTATACCTACACCAATAGGCTGAAGCAACAGAAAAATGGTAATTGATCATAATGCATATAAACATAAGTAAGGGTTCTATCCTATAATCAATTTTGGTCAGGTATTTCCTTGATCAGAAACAGGCCTGATCTACTTAGAATTTAAAATATTTGGTAGGTATAGAGTTCACGATGAGTCAATACATAAAATGAAAGTTTAAAACTATTTTAAGTAAATAAAAACTGTCATGCTAATAAAAATTCATCTTTTAAGCAAAATGACTGACAATGCTTTCTTTTTCTAGAAAAGTATATATTTGGGAAATGCAAAAAATGGTTGTCTCAGGTAATTTTTTCCACTGATTAAAAAAAAAGAGAGAGAGAGAAATAGGAATTATTACAATTTACATGACCCAAATGTATAAAATATAAATATCGTTAATGTACATCCCCAATTCATATGTTGAAATCCTCATCCTCAAAGTTGGTAGTATTAGGAGATGCGGCCTTTGGAAGGTGATTAGGTCATGAGGGTGGAGCCCTCATGAATGGGATCAGTGCCCTTATAAAAGAAGCCCTAAGGGGACTCTTTGACCCTTCCTCCTCCATATGCAGTTAGAGTCAGAAGATGGTTCTCTATGAGGAAACAGGCCCTCGCCAGACACTGACCTGTCCATGCCTTCATCTTGCACTTCCCAGCCTTCAGAACTGTGAGATATAAATTTCTGTTTTTTTGATAAGTCACCCAGTCTACAGCATTTTGTTAGAGTAGCCTGGAGAAACTAAGACAACTATGATAGGATATTAAATAGTTTTAAACATTTGAAATTTGTGCTTTTGTTTTCTGAAGTAATAACAAATGTTATACCTGTGGAACTAATGGAAAATTCAACCATAACCCTGTAGATTTATTTTAAATATTAACCTCTCCAACACAGATTATGCATAATTTCCTATACAGTAAATATTTCTTAGAATTGATCAAAATGAGATATCTAATGGATAGACCTAGTCTTGTTAATTTCAATGACACTAAATGGAAGAAATGCAAAATACATTTTGGAATAAAGCAGGTTTTACAATTCAACATTTGTCAAAATGTGGTCATGGTGGCAGTAGCATACTTTGAGAAAATAAATAATGATTTCTTAGAAAAGTTGATAAGTGAAAAGTTCATAGTTATTTTATTTACTGATATTCTGGGCTTTTTAAAGGGCATTCATCCTACCTTCTACAAATTACACAATTATACTGAAACATTTTGAATTAAGATTGCAGGATCAGGAAGAAAACACAAGGCATTGAGCATGGAATACTTGTATAACATTAGACTTTTAGCTTGTTAAAATAATAATGAGTACTATGGACATAGCTTTCTTTTCCTTCATTTGTATTAATGAATTTCTAAAAAAATAAAATTAATTTTGTTAGCATACTAGGTGTTACCACATGGTCCTTTGTATTTGCCAATTTCCAAAACAGTTTTCTTATACTATATCATCCTTCTATGAGGTTCTTGTACCTTCTGAGAGATGGAAAGCAGAGATAATTACCAGAAGAGAAGGGCAATGGAAAATGTGGACTAGCCATAGAGGGACCTTACTGATGTTTATCAGTTTCACACCATGTCTGGAGCAATATCCTTCATGTACCACACAGCCTCAAAGTTGAAAGTGGGATATATGAAATTGGAGCTCAGGAGGTGATAATGGCTGTCTTTGAGACAGGAATATTAGTTCAGCTAAATTGGTAGGAGAAAATGAAACTCCTTTCACACTTTCATATATTATTAATATAAGCTGTGGTCTTGTCATCTGAGATCCACATTACAGACTGTTCTTTTATATCTAGTGCTATATAGTGAATTTTCAAACTATTCTATTAAGAACTTTAATCATTAATTTTACAAAACAAAAATCACTATAAACAAATTATATACCTACCTTTGGCTGAAGATTTGGATGTAATAAAACATAACCATTAGGATCGATTGCAAAATAATAGCCATTGGGACACAGCTGAAAAATAATCAAAAAGAGATTAGAGATCCATGAGTCATAAGTGGAAATCTACATTTAAAAAAAATTATTTATTAAATACACATTTTATAGCATGTTGAAGGGTAACACTACAGTATCATCACATTTTATTTTAAGGATGGTTTTTAACATTTAGTTCATTTGCTAAGATAACTGCACATAATTTTTGAGGATGACTTAAGTGCTCACAGGCACACTAAATGAGTAGAGTTCTAAAATAGAAAAGGTACCAAAACAGTAAATTGCATCTTACTGTAAAACGTGGTGTCAGTCTTTTAATGTCTTCCAAAGACACGTCGACTCCCATCACACCAAGAATCAGCTGGTTCTATAATAAGATAGCAAAAAGTTAGTGCATTTTATACCAAAATTTTACATATTTCTACACAATTGTCATATGTTCATCTTTTTGCTTTGATAATGGTTGTATTCCATATTAATTTAAACATATACACAGGGTGAGGCATTTTTGGTGTCAATTGACATGGATTCTCAGTTTTGTTTTCTACAACTTTATCATCATCATTAAGTTGGCAAAGGAAATCTTGATGATTGGAACTAAAATAAAAAAGATTTGTAAACATTTTTATGTGATGCTTCATGTACCCTTTTCTTCTAATATTTATTTCTACCGCTGTTGTACAGTCTGCAGTTCTAGCTGTGGATGTGTGTTTATGAATGTGAGTATAGACTGATTTTGTGGTTTACTATTAATACAATAAAGAAACCACAAGAATGTCCAACTTAAAGATTGTAAAATGTGGAATAAGAACACATTGGATTTTTGCTGAAGATGGTACCTGTGTATAACTATTCCGAAAGTATATGACCTTACTGGTAATAAAATCCTCAAAACACAGTTTCCAGTTGCTGCTAATAACTTCTAAATGCCCAAAAACTACCATTATACTTTTAGTTGTAGGTTAATGAGGTTGTGTTGCAAATTGCTATCATAATCATCTATGGAACATAAACAGACACATTGTGTTAAAATGTTGAGTTAGGAATTTTTGTTTCACAGGGAATTATATAAATTATAAAATATAAATTGAAATGTGTTTACAAAGAAAATTATAAAATCTAGTGCATAGTTAAAAAAACACTTAAACCTTCTGTAGGTGCAGATAGAGTGCGAAAGTTACATCAAAAACTATGTTCTTTTCCATGAACCAACCCTTACTCTGAGCAAAAACTCCCCAATTAAAGCAAGCTCTTAGACTGACATGGCAAGATTTGTAAATACATATGAAGAGTTAGAGAATTACTCCTTTATGAGTTACAATATTTAGAACCCATAGATACTTTAAAATGGTAATGGACCCCACCAAAGAGAAATAACTAATGTTTTCTATGGCCACATTTTTAACATAAAGAATTCAACTGAGATTTATAATAACTAGACAAACAATGTTTAAGTGCAATAGACTTCATTAAACCATAAACTGGAATTAAATATCCACTCAAATCAGGAATATCACCTACGTTATAAAATAGGTTTCCAGTACTAAAAAATCTTAACTTCTGCAGTCTTACATTCCTCTGAATTAAGCTAAAAAATACAAATGTAATCCTATGTTTAAATCAAAGTATTTAACAAGTAAGAAATAAAGTAAGTACAAGATATACATTTTCAAAACTTTTAAGAAGGTGATAGCATTTTATAGCACTGAAAATATTACCAGTGCTATAGAAATTAAGTACTTTCATGAAATTATTTTTACTGTATCTTAAAAAATAGAAAAAAAACACCAAAGAGAACTATTAATTTAAATTAGATCCTTAAGTTACATGATAATTAAAAACTATTGTTTGGGATGCAGGGACTGATTCAATACATATACCCATATACATCTGATACAAACATCACTATGGTTTTGGTCTTTGGAGTTTTCTTTCTGAACTCCATGAATATCTCAGATGCATTTTTAAAATATGCACATAATATTACTGTCCATTTATCATGTAATTACTCCCAGAGGCTGACTTTGTGTTCTCATCGGGTCATGGTTAAGTAGAGCTAAGTTGAGTCTTGGCTCTAGGGCAACAGAGAGCTTGACCCCTGTTTCCTTTTTCCCAGGTGGTTATCGCTTAGGCAGCTGTTGCCTTTGACCTCTGGCCGTACAAGACAGTTACATTCTATGTATTATCTTATAGAAATATCTTATTCACATTGGGCTTCAATGTCACAGTTTATCACTTATTATTATTAATTTTATCTATTAATTTTTAACCTTTAAGTTTGTCTTATTTTCAGTTTGGCTGGTTACGTTGAAGACCGGAAGAGTTCCAGTAATGACAAGTCCCAGTTCCTAAAAATAGATTCAGAGAGAAAAAGCAAACGCAAATTACAATTTAAAATTTGTCTTGTTGCCATAGTCTTTGGTATCTGACATTGCATTTTATAGTTACTTTATAAAGAGTCAAAAAAACTAGTAACTAATTCTGAATATCTATTAATGTTTATTTTTTAAAAAACCAGTGAAAATGTCTTGGAAATAATCTATTAGGCAGGACCTATTAGTCATGTAATATCCAAAATAATGCTCTAAGAGAGAATTACAAATAACTTAAAATGAAAGATAATCAACTTACACAGTCAAAAGACTAAGCATTTCAGTAACCTTGACTCCCCTATTCACAGTGATATTTCACCTAATATCAGGGCCTCCATAAGAATGGTGATATTAAAATATTATTTTAAATGATTTATTTACCTTCCTCTTTGTAGCTTCATTCTTAATTTTTTTAATGCCCTAAGCCAAAGACTTCATTCTAAATCACAAATGTTCAGCTAAATAACATGATAAATAGAAGAAACACGCCATTGATATTGTATTTCTGAGATATCCTAGGTAAATGCTATGCTGTTCAAAAGAAATAATATTACTTCTAAATAGCCCACAAATAGTACTTTTTGACAAAGTAAAATGATGTAAAAAAGACAACTGCAAGCATCAAATATGAAAGGCTAGTCATGGTGCAGTTTAGCATAACAAAAATTATTCATCTTATTAATAATCAGCATAAAGAATTTCATATATTAATCTATGGACATTAGTTGAAATAAACCAATTTTCAAGTCAGAGTTTGCTTTTTATATTACTAACATTTACAGCCATTACCTATATATATAAAAATATATAAATATAAAAATATGTATATAAAAAACCACTATTTCATGTCAAAACTACATTTTCAACAAAGTCACAAAATAATAATTTTTAAATTATTGCTTGAAATTTTGAATTTGCTAAGATGGAGAAAATATTAGCAATTTTCTTGTGAGTAATGATTCCAAGTCCAAATCTGATAAACTGTGTTCTGATTCCAGAAACAACACAGCCTCAGGGAGAAAATGTCTTAGAGAGGCTGTGGTTTATAATTGTTCACGCAGGAAGCCCAAACATAACAGAAACTGAATTAGGGAGGAGGGACTATCACAGAGGGGTCTCTTGCAGAACAAGATACCAAATTATCTGGGACAAACAAAGAAACAACCACATGTAATTGGGTGCATGATGACATACACATTGGCTCTTTAGTCCCAGGCAAGAACATCTGACAATGAAAATATACTTAAATAAGTATGTAAATTATTATTCCCCATGAAAACTTTTGATCTCAATAAAGTCAGGCTATAAACTAATTCATAATAGTGGTATCCAAAACATAATTCCATGAAATTCCTTTTTGTGAGCATTCTATTAGATTATAATTTATAAGCATAGTTTTTAAAATGCTACCATGGCATAAGACAAGGTATATGTGGATGTAATCTTTTTATCACTTTTGCATTTATACAGAATACCATAATTTCTTCTAAAAATGCTATGTTATATACCCTGAAATGAAATACTAGATTACTAACAGATTTAAAACAGTTACGAATGAACTCATTCGTGCCCAACTTCCTTTTTTTTTCCCTTCATTTATTAAGCAGACCAAAAGATTATACTCTATTCCTGAGCACTGCACATGTCTCTAGAGAATAAAAAGAGAAATAAAACAAGATTTCTGCCTCTTGGAATTTATTTGATATTTATTTCCTAGAGGTCAACTCTTGTCATACTTCTCTTTTTATATAAAGAGCCTCACTTTATCTTCCAATGAAAATGAACTCTCTACAATATTGTCCCAGTCTTGTTTCTGTCCTTATCTCCCATTACCTCCAAAAGTGAACAGGGTTATCATTCCTTCAGCATGCCAGTACTTCCTCAAATTTTACACTATACCTGCTTTGTGTGATTTCACTTCTCACGACCAATTGCAGAAACCTTACTTTGACTCATAAAATGTCTCCACTTTTTTTTTAACCACACCTCACTCTACCTCCAAATATATGACTTCTTTATTTTGAAATTCCAGAGATCTTAAGAGTTTTTCTCATTATATTTATTATATTTGATCTTAAAATATTTTTACCTTTTCCTTCTTAATACAACTATTAATTTGACCAACATATATTTTGAATCTGCTGTGTGCAGAGATTATAAACTAGAAATACATGATGGGTCACTTATCATTCTTAAACCAGTAAAAAAGAATGCTTTCTGTGTCCAATGAATAGTCAATTCATGTGCCCCATTTTTTTTCTTTTTTCATATTTAGTTTCTGCTTGGAGAACAGCACATTTAGAACCAACATTTCCTCCTAATGTCATTTGTACTATCAGTAAGAGCCTTACCAGCAATGCAGACATACTGGTTAATGAACTTCTGGTCATAGGAAATACAACAGGGCATAATTATTGACTCCTCCTATCACACACTGTCCTGTGATGGATTTGAAAAAGTAAAATATTTTGACCATGGCTTTAGATGTCCATGTGACCTTAAATAAATATGTGATGTCAAGAAGGAGCACTGGCTAGTAATTTTAGCAAGGGTTTGAGGTAAGCAAGCTTTACTTTATCTTTCTTAGCATGCAAGGCTGCTGTTAAAAGTCCCTATTTTTCTTCTAACTTCCTGTATATGTTTATTTTATAAGAACCAAATGATAAGTAATTCTAAACGGAATATATTTTGCCCTACGGGTTCATCATTGCATTTAGAAAAGTAGTTAGAGCACATAACTGAACTCCAAGTAGGGAAAAGGGTTATTGAATCAGCATTTACTTTTTAGGACTTAGTATTTTGATTCTCTCCAAATACATAATTTTAGTAAATCATTACTAAAGTCTTCTCATTAAGATTAAGCATATGAATAAATCTTGTGTGATTATTATTTATAACTTTCATGTCATGAAAGTAAAAATTACATAAAAAGAGATTTTTCAACTTCAGACCTATTGACATTTTGAGTTGGATAAGTGTCGTGTGTATGTGGAAGGCAGCTGTCCCGTGTATTAGAGGCTGATTAGCAGCATCCCTGGCCTCTATCCACTGCATGCTAGTAGCTGCCCTTCCCCCCAGGCTATGACAATCTAAAATGTCTACCAATATGTCCAAATAACTTGTGAGAGACAAAATTACCCCAAGTTGAGAGCTATTGCTCTAAAATACAATGGAATACAGGTACTAACATGTTATTTCACACCACATTCTATCACCTCAATGGCATATGTCCATAAAAATGTCTGGAGTTGAATCTAATACAAGAGATTATATATGAAGAGGTGAGTAGGTTTGTGATGATTTCAATGCAGGATAAAATTTTTGCCTATCTGACTGCATGTACTTCTGAGTTTTGGTGGGTCTGGCTACAGTTGCGGAGGCTAAACATGCTTCTACTAGGTGGCCTACTTTAAAAGTATTTTCTTCAAAATTCTTGTTCAAAATCTGCAGAAATAGTTTCTAATTCACATGACTTTCAGCATTGTTTTTAACATTAAAAATTCAAAGTTATCTAAATGCCCATAAATTCAATATTCTAGGTTAGAAATTCTATGTTCTCAATAGATCAAGTAGAAAATAAAAATACTACTACTTTACATTTGTGGTTCTCTACTATGTACTTACAAATCTAAATTTCTATGTAAATAATCTAAATTCTAGTAAAGAAGCTTGTGACAGAAGGAATTTTAGCAAGGGTTTAATGAAGAGGAAAAAAGAAGTGTCACCTAGAAAGAAGTAGAAATGCTGTTTGCTTTTGTCATGACAGTCTTTGGTTGAACAACTCAACCTCTTACCAGTGCATCGAGGTACACATTTGTCCACTGGACTTGCTTTGCTTTGTCTCCTGCTAAAACCATTGGTCTTCCCAAAACATCCAAATATTCCTATTTATGAAAAAAAATTGTGGTTAAGACTAGGAATGCTGATTTGAAAAAACAGATCTCCACAGAGGAAAACATACTCTAGAGTTAAAAATGACTATGGAATCAAAATTATTGAGAGTGAGTATATAGTCATTTAAGTCTTACTTTGAGCGCTCCATAAGTGGTATGGCTACATATTTTGAATCAACAATATTTGACTTATTTATGCAATATATGTACCCCAGTTTTTTCTAGTAACAATCAGAACATTGTTTTTCTGAGTTACAGCCAATGATAAACGTTCCTTGTGAATTGTTTCACGTTAATCTAAACTATTTAAGGCCGTGTGATTTACTGCATGGAATTGCACAAATTTGAAATAATAAAGCAGCCACATACTTCCTTTCATATCACAGATTGTTTGGCTGAAATTCAAAACTACATTTAAGCACATCAAAAAATAAATAAAATACTATGCCAAATCCAGACATCAGATACAAATGCAGCTGCTGTTTCATTTCAACATTCAATGTATTCAGTATTCATTCCACAAATGCAATGTTATTTATGCTAAATTTTGACTTAGTCTATTTTATAGATCCTTTGCTATGTTTAAAACTGAGCAATGATTTTAATAGTAATTTGTGAATAGTAAAAAATAATATATATTTAAATGAATTTATTTCTTCAGAAAGTTACTTAACAGGCATGTTTTCAACTGAATGATGTTAGAAAAATCATCTCCTCATTGTAACTTAATTTTAAACAGATAAATAAATCCACAGTGGTTACTTGGGAAGTATCTAAATTCCAACTCAGTCCCTGTATAATTTGTCCAGAATAATTATTGTGTAATTTTCCTTGTGGTACCTACAATCTGAAGGAACTCCTTTAAATTACATGCAATAGAACAAAGTTCAAATTACATAAGATGAGACTGTTGATTAATTTTGTTCATTTTCTATGATGTTTTTAACATCTGAGAATAACATCATGCTCATATTTACTTTTTTTTTTACATGAGTTTTGGATGTTTAAAAACACTTGAAATGTTAATGAAATAAAACCAATACATTACCATGATACTCAGCATTTTAATATAAATGTAATATTATGGATTCTTTTAACTTATACCTATTTTCTCCACATTGGTCATATTTAAACCAGAAAAGAAATATGTTATTCTTTGAAAAAATAAGTTTTAAATAACCGTACCTGAGTATTGATTCTTATTGCTCCAATGGAAGGAATTTCATAATAATAACCTGAAATATACATACATATTTAATAGGTAAATATTAAATTATAATAAACGGACATAAAATTATCTTATTTTATAAATCAGGTATATTTGATTCTGTAAATAAAGGGTATTTATTTTGAAAAGGGTATTCTTTTACTTCTAAATTAAGCAAACACTAAAATATCAATATAAATGATAAATTAAGAAAATGTACGATGAATGAATCTTCACAACAAATGCACCGGCTTTGTGAGAAATTTCACTACATTTCTTAGATAGTGTGAAAGAAATGCTATTCTTCTACAAAGCATAGGGAACTTGGCATCATTAAAAATCTATTTTTCATTAGGGAAATTATTAAAGATGCATGATGGATAAATATCTAATAATTATATTTATATAAATTTTTTGCCTAAATATAACTTTCAGAATAAATTCAGGTTCTTTTTGTTGCCATAGTGTCATAGTTTACCTTCCAAATAATATAAATTTTTCTGAGTAACATCATTTTTTCTGAGTACAAAGGAAAAATGAGCTCACTACACAAAATTTGAATTATCTAACAATGTATAAGATGATATTTTCCATAAAACAGTAATTTATCCACCCAGAGAAAAATATACATGTCATACTCTTATATCTCACTTTTACAAAATTCAGATATTCTTTTATTCCTAATTTTTATCTGTTATGTATCATTAAATATCCCTGTCCCAACACATAACTTTGTGGTGTGTTTTCTCTATAGATACATGTTCTCAATCCTATTCTTGCCTAATTCTTGCAAAAGCTACAATTTTAAATTACTTTAAATGATAATGTGTAGACCTAACAACAACTACCATAATGTTTTTTCTTCTAATAAAATGTGGTCAAGAAAATAAATCTGTTACCTTTATTTTCACAGGCCATCCACTGAATAGGTCCTCTGTCATAATTATGTTGACCAACTGAAAATGTGAATACACGTACCTGGATGAATTGCAAAATAGGTCTCTGTTTAGGCTAATAAAATTTAAAGGAATGGCCAATCATAATAGCTAAAGTTAAAAAAAAAAAAGCATGTTTTTCAGTTGATTAATATGATGAGAAACATTGAGGCCAGTAAAGAATTCAGAAAGGCATTAGAGGGAAACCACATAACCTACTCTAAACACAGATTCCAGTTACTAAATTTAATTAGCACTTGGGTGTCCTGCACCATGTCCTGATCCTCAGACAGGAGCACGACTAAGGTTTCATTAGTAGAAAATGCATCCAACCTAACATTACCTGTCTCACCTGGTTAAAACATACTCACATATCTAGTCACTGCAAAAAATATATATTTCCCTACTCCATAGGTAGGTGGTGATAAAAATGTATACAGAAAGGTAATTATACCTTTAGTTGCTTAAGGCAATTAAATTTTGTGATGGTTTTGCTGCTTTCACACCATGGAAATATTTAGGATGTATACATATGATTATGATGTTAGTATATTAATTATTTTCTGTAAAAGATGAATGGCACATATAAATAGATATTCTAAGCTCCTAGATTTTTAAAGAGAATCAAAATATTGACTGTTTTAATATGATATAAAGTATACAAATCTTTTAAAATTCAATTGAAAGTTTTAAAATTGTAATAATTCAAATATTTATTGAAAGCCATTGAAGTTAAATAATAGTATGAAAATATAGAAGATAAATTCAATGATGTCAATAATAAAGTAGACATTTTACATATATTGATTTTTACTAATTTAGTAATCTAAGTAAATTAACATTTGAAGTTCAACATTATACCTATTTCTAAAGATAGACATGCAGAAAATCACTTATCTATAAGTTCAAATTCCTGGTTGAACTATGTTAAGAGTTTTTCCCTAATTCATGTTCACTGACTATTTGAATTGACTTTTTTTTTTCTTTTCCTTTCTTTCTTTTTTTTTTTTTGAGACAGAGTCTCATTCTTTCACCCTGGCTCACTGCAATCTCAAACTCACTGCATCATCATAGCTCACTGCAATCTCAAACTCCTGGGCTCAAGAGGTACTCCTGGCTCAGCCTCCCAAGTAGCTGGGACTACAGGCATGTGCCACCATGCCCAGCTAATTTTTTTTTTTTTTTTCTACTTTTAGTACAGATGGGGTCTCACTCTTGCTCAGGCTGGTCTCCAACTCCTGACGTCAAGTGATCCTCCCACCTCAGCCTCCCAGAGTGCTAGGATTACAGGCGTGAGCCACTGTGCTCAGCCTTGAATTGACATTTTATAATTATTGTCTCTTTTAACTTTTGCACATGATTCAAGAGATTTCACTTCTGTTCTGTGTTTTTTTCATTGGTCCTAGCCACACAGATCATATTATAACAATCCCTGACTCCAAAATATACATCAGGGATGTTGCTATTTCACTTGTAAGGTTTTACCCGAGCCACCCTTAAGTTATCCAGTTTTGCCTCAGCTAGTTATTTAAGATGCCATATTTGAGTTTTAAACACTTCATATTGTAAGGATAAATGACTGGTTCTAAGTTAATGGTACAATTGGTTTTTCCTCTCTCTCTTTCCCTCCTTCTCTCAATCTATCTATATCTATCTCCAGGAATTCCCACTCAAAATGCAATGATTTCATTTTCTTTAATTTTTCAATTGGGTCATTTTTGGGTCTGTCTGTATATTTCAATCTAGGTTAAGCTTGCATTATAGCCAAGCTTACTTCTAAATGGAAATATTTTTATAAGCAGGTTGACCACCCTAACTGATAATTCAATTTAACTGCTGTACCTTAAACAATTGTCACATGATTTCAGGTCAGGAAATAAATTTAGATGCTTCAGAAAGCACTTGGGGATCTTCCTCATAACTCACATTTGAACATATGCCTCAAATTTTCAAATTAAGGCACAGCTTTGTCTAGAAGTTCCTGTTACCACAACAGTGTTCTGGTAAAATATTTTTCATGAAATACCTCTCAGTAAAAAGAAATGAATGGATACAACTAAATGTATTGTTATATCTATGTTTCCAGAAGGCAAGCATTTCTAGTAACATGGAGGCTACACTGAGGAGACCCACACTGTATGATTATTTTGACTTAGTTATCATTGAAATAGCCCAAATAAATACTTAGCAAAAAAGAAAACAGTAAAATAAGCTTGTTGCTTTATTTGTTTTACTACAAAAGTTTCACCTAATTCCCACATTTGCCTACATGGAGCCCTCAGAGGTTGTCAAAATTAAATAACTTGGGATCAGGGCTGAGTGTGGAAGTGTACATTCTGTCTGTCACATTTAATTATAATTGGTTAGACATCCTATACTTTTTTTGCCTCTTTTTGTTCTTTTTCTCACCTATGTCCTTGGCTTCTTAAATGTAAGCTGCATAACCTGATTGAATCATTCTGATACTATAAATGTATAATTTGTACCCCTTTCCACAATTTTCATTAGCCCGACTAAAGAGATTAATTTTAAAGAAACTATTTTTTTGAAATTTTCTTCCCAGTGGTTATTAAAATCTTAAAAAATACAAATGCAACCTTCTTTTTATACTTTATGCAAGGTAACTGCCTTACCACCATTACAATATTTACAAAATCTAAGATGCTTATTTTTCTCTTGCATGTATCCATATACAAACACACATGCACATGTGTATTTAATCATTTTATAGGTTATACAGATTATCTTAGAACTTTCTGATATGATTTTATAAAGATATATTTGGGGGAGAAAAAGTTTAATATCGGTCACTCAAAACTTAGCATCTATTGTAATGCCTTATATTCATCCTTTATATGACAATGAAAAGTCAATATAAAAAATATTTCATTCCCCCATCATACATTGCTGAACTTGTCTTTACACATTTTAGCCAATTATGTAATAAGAATGTTACCCTTCACTGATTTTATAAACACTTGCATTATACATTTTATAGTGCATATACATAATTAATTGGTAAAGTTTAAAAGAATCTTTGTGTACACTAACTTCCCACTTGGAAACATAGATGGGCTTCATTCCTTCTATTCCATACTATATTACTGCCACCCTGTGGAACAGTCGATGAACTAACTAAAATTCCAGATTCCAAAATCCACAGAGATGATTGCTGTCTCCTCTTCTTGTTTTTCACTTCTTCAAACTTACAGTTCTTGTTTAGCCATAATTTTGGAGAAATGGAAAAATAAAGTGATTCCTTGAAATACACACAATTTAAAATTTAAGATAAATTACATTCTCAAAGATGTGTATTTGTAGAGTTCTTTTCTTATTAGTATGTTTGCATGGTCTTACATAAAGAAAATAAAATGACATGCAAACTAACTTGAAATATTTATTTCATAGTCACACAAGCTAAATATTTCATCTAAACTCTCACTTAAGCAAATCACTTACATGAGAGTATGTTTACATCAAGGCAAATTCAATTTTTGTGGAAGAAAAATTCCTTTACTCATGCCCAGTAGTACATTTATAATCTTGCTAGATTCATGTAACAAATACACACTAGAAATTTTCTATTTTGAGTAAAGTGTTCCTAGAAAATTAGCTAAATACTTCTCAACTAATGTGTACGATTTTAGATAGGCCTTTATATAAAAATGTTTGTTTCTATGAAATTTTCATCAGAGTCACATGAGACATACACAATCATAGATGGCTTTGACAAATATTTTTCATAATGTTGGAGCCCAAGTCTTCAACAGATAGGATGTGGGAAGTTAGTATTGAATAAACATTGGATTAGTTTTACCAAGTTCCCAGATTGTACAACTTAGCATCCATTGTAGTCCTTTACTCATAAATGAAAATAAATATTAAATAAAAAACAAGTCAATAGACAAACGAGTGGTCTTTTCTTCTTACCAGAGGGATCTAAGACAAGCTTTGGTGTCAATTGACGTAGAAATCAGTTCATTACACTATGTGGGGAGAGCAGAGCCAAAACCGGGCTAGCAGTTGTCTTGTATTTTGCTATTTGTGCTGTTTCATTATACTATTAATAACATCATGGTAAACTCCTAATCTTTTAATTTAATATTATGCAGACATACTCACTGCAGTTAAACAAAATATTTTAGGCACAATAAAGTCTACTTAATACACATATCATTTATGTAACTTATTATTCCAAAATTAAAAACAAATTCTTATAATTCTTGACTTAGGCTTAGTTGTATAAACGTATTCATAAATGCAGCAGTAATTTTGAAAGCAGACTTATTAAAGTTAAACTTAAAAATTGGTCTTTATTATTAGTTGTAAATGTGTATCACTTTACTTTCAGTTCTTTCAAAAACTAAGTTTTTTCTGACCCGAATGTTATCATTCTAATAATTCAAAGTTGATATCACCAGCCTGGCTTATTTCATTCACAAAAACTTTTAATTAACAGCAAATTTGGTTATTTTGGAAGTATTACTGATTTGTTCCTTATAATACACCACTGATTTGTAGCTTTATGCTACAGTTCTGACTTCTGCTAATCTGTTTTTTGTTTTGTTTTGTTTGTTGAAGACTAAAATACTTGTCTTCAATTAAGAGTTTTTCCAAAGCCACAGGGTCAACCTATTTTAAAAAGCCATAGGAATTTGTTTCCCAGCAGAACCCAGTTACTGGAAACTGTCACCTCAACAATTATCAGTTACTCAGAGTTCAAGTTTAATTTACAATAGGCAAATCTCCAAAGAATAATGGAAATGAGTCTATGAAGAAAGGAAGCCAATAAAACTAAAATAAAAACTTCAGCTATCGAAACATGTTAGAAAAATGATGTCAGAGATGGGTTTTATTAATCTACTCTGTGTACTAAAATTTTTGGCATTAAGCCTATGACAATACTAGATTGGCCTAAATATTTTAGGATAAGATTCTACAATGGTTTCCATAATTCAAAGATACTAGAATCCAGAGCATTTGAATAGCCCACATCTCCAGTTTTATAGTATTATGCAATAAATAAAAGTATCCAAATTCACCTTTTACACTTAATTTATTTTATAAAGCCCAGCGATCTGAAAGGTACTTGCAGTCTGCAAAGTTTTGACAATCCATCTTGGCCTGTTAAAGCTGTGAGGGGCGTGTCCCTGGGGGCAGAAGGCTTGCTGTCTGACTAGAAGACTCCTGGGTGGGCAAATGATGGTCAGCGTAGCCACAGGGCTGCCCAGGAAAGAGACAGACAGATGGCTAGCCAGGCACATTCCATTTCAGGTTATGGAACTTGGACTGCAGATTATTTAAAATCTTTGCCACTTAGTAGATGGATGACTTTCAACAAGTTACTTCTCTAACTTTGGTTTTCTTATTTCCAAAATGGGGGTGATGATGATAAAAATATTTCATCATGATTATTCCAGTTGTAAATGAAATAATAAATATAAACATTTATATTACATAAGCTCAATAAATACTAGCTATCGTAATAGAGATGATGAGGATGACTACAATGTTGTCTTCTATAGTCAAACTACAAGAGTTCGATACGTTAACATTTTCCATTAGTGGGGCTTTAACCTTTCATGCCTCAAAAGGAACTTAAAAAAAAATTTCCAGATTCACAAGTGTGGCTACTTTGATCACTTTTAGCAACAAACTCTAATGAAAAGGGGCCAACGTTGTCTAAATGCAATGGTGTCCATATAAGATGTCATATATGGAATTTCCCAAGGTCTGACAGAGGCAAGAATCAATGCCCATTAAATTTGTTCAAGTAAATAACACCAAGCAACTGTTTAAAAAAGGAAAACAAAGTGCAGTAGTCATGTAAGTTTTGTATACACAATCTTAAAGAGCCAAGCTGATTATTTCTTTCATGTCTTAAATATGGGTACATAACATAGAAGCATACCTTGAGATTGTAATGGTATTTTAATTTATTAACAACTATAATGAATCATCCTCATATTATCAGTTTATAAGGAAGTAATTTCAGGTTCCCTTTTTTTCTATATACATTTATAGTACTTGATAAAGGAAGAATACGCTATGGGCACACTGCAATTCCAAGTAATTTGTAGTTCTCCCAAAAGAACCATAAGCTGAGAGGTCAGAATTTAAGCAGTACAGTGATTTATTTCAGTTGTTCTTCTTGGTTACTGCCAAATACTTCCATGACATTGATAATAAGAATACTCATGAAAAACTATGTGATAGACTGATTAGGGTGAAAGGAAAGGTACCATCAATACAATTCTTCGTTTATATAAACTAAAGCAATCCCTGCTTATATGATGACATACACAAGAACATCTCTATTAATTTTATTCTACATTACACTAATAAAGAAAAAAATTGTTGTTTTTAATGATTTCCTTTTACAAGAAGAACAAAGCTATTCATTTTTTCTAACATTTACAAATTTCTTGTAGTTTACTGTTAGGAACGTATTTATTGCATATTTACTGAAATGGCTGACATATCTGCAAATATTGTGCAAATACTGTGCGTCAAGCACTTCTGCTATCTTCTAAGAATTCACTGGTATGTTTAAAAATGTACACAGCCCCTACTTAAAGGAGCTTACAATAGAGAGGAAGGTTCAAGCTAAAAAATGAACTAAGAATTAAAATCATCAAAAATGGTAATCTGAATGAAAGAAAACCAAGAGGGAAGAGGGTGCTGACATAGAGAATGATAAAGGAGATGTCAGGGGAAAGGGGCCACCCTAGAAAGGTTGAGTGAGGACGACCCCTTTGAGGAGGTCCACTGTGAGCAAAGCTCTTAATCAGAGAAGAAAGCCACAGAAAAAGCAGAAGAGTGAGCCTTTTTTGGCATAATGCTTTAACACAAACAATGGGCAACCCCAATCCTAGGTAGTAAATTTTGCCTAGAAATTCAGGTTACCCTCTGTGCTATAAAGTTTATGTCATATAATACACTCTGTGCTTAAAGTAATCCTTAACATTATTTTTCATTCGATTTGTTTTAGGTATTCAAATAAGGACTCTGTAAAATGCAAGAAAGTGATATTACTAAACCCTGAAGAAGATGTCTTTCTTAGGTATTTCTTAGTTTAGGAGATGAATTGACAACATTAATTTTACCCTAAGAGGAACAAACGCAAATGAATGCTGTCAGAGACAAGAACACACACAAAATATGCCTTTTAAATTGATGATCTCTCTATTGGCAGGGCCAGTATTACACTGTAGTTATTGTTTTTAGCTATATATAATAATAGTAACTCCAACACAAGCGTTTGGTTTTTATGAACAAAGTATAGTTCTCATTCTAAAGCTGAAAATTTTAAAAACTGTTGAAAGTGCCAAAATATCTGAAAGTTTTTAGAAGCAGTCTATTTGTTAAATAGAATTAAATATGTAACAAGTTAAATGACCTTCATTATTATATCTTTGAACACTCCATTCAAAGTCTTCATTCTTGCCTGATGGACAAGCCAGACAGAGAGAATGAATTATTTTGCCTACCATCTTTTAAAAAAATAATTGACAATGTTCATTCTAACTATATAAAACACATGCATATTCAGCTATTTGTGACTTGTTTTAGATTGTTATAAACTATAGATTATTTCTCTGTATTTTGGATCTGAAAGGAAAATAGGAAAGGGTTACACAATCATTTTTAAATTCTTTAAAAATAAATGCATTGAGAATAATGTATTTATTGTTTTAAATGTGCAAACATTTGGAAAGTTATTCCACATCTGTAATATACTATTTTTCTCATTTGTTCTTCTCAATTTACTCATTATTTTGAAATTTTTGATTAATTTTGAATGCCTTTTAATTTTTAAAATTAATTCTAAGAATTAAGCTAAGAATCAGAGAACTATTTCCTAGCTGGCTAGGCAATCTTAAATGCACATTGCTAAGCAATCCCTTTGCTATTCTACAGAAAATCAAATATTTTTAATTTTGCTAGCCCTGGGAATAATCTTTCAACTCTGTGTCTGGTTTCACTTTCCTTTATTCATTTGTTTGGACTACATGATAGAGTTCATTTTAGTTTTGGCACCATTTTTATGGCGGTCTCGTACACATGGGTGAGCCCTAAGGAATGGCATTGCTGCAGGTAAAGATTATGAAGTGAATGTATTTTAATTTGCAACAGCTGTGTGAGGAGATTAACATGGATTCAGTTTTAAAGCTGCACCTATCTATATATAATCAGATAGATTAATTCCCAAGAGTAGTGCATTTCACAAAAGAACCCAAACATTTTGTTCTAATTCTCAAACCTTTTGGCCTCATTAAATTGTGCTGTGTATCTGCAGCCTCATTCATCAGCCCTACCTGGGTTGCTCTAAATGACTTCTGACTCATTTGGATAAAAAATGAGTGTAAATGAAGCATTCAGCAGCCACATTAGTGTCAAATAAGAAAGAGGCTTGGGAAAAAAGTAAGATTCAAAGAATAATTTTCAGATTTTTTTGAAGCTCACCAAGCTTTAAGAGGACATAATTTTTTATTTTTTAAATCTTATTTTACTGTGGTAAGAACACTTAACATGAGATCTGCCCACTTAACACATATTTAAATGTACTATGTATTATTGTTGACTATAAGTCAATATTGTACAGCAGATCTCTGGAGCTTAATCATCTTGTTTAACTGAAACTTTATGCCCATTGATTAGTAACTCTCCATTTGCCCCTCCTCCTCACCACTGGCAACCTCTCTTTGATTTTTGCTATTTTGGATATCTCATATCCAAAAATCATGTGAAATCACGTAGTATTTGTCCTTCTATCATTGGCTTATTTCACTTAGCATAATGTCTTCAAAGATCATCTTACATGTGTGCATATGGTGCAAAATTTTATTCTTTTTTAGTCTTTATCCATTCATCTGTCAATAGACATTTAGGTTGTTTATACCTCTGGGCTATTTCGAATAGTGTTGCAATGAACATGAAGTGCTCTTCAAGATCTTGATTTCAATTCTTTTGGATAAACACCCAGAAGTGGGGTTGCTGGATTCTATGGTAGTTATATTTTTAAGTCTCTGAGGAACCTCCATGTTGTTTTCCATAGCTGCTATACAATTCTGCCTTGCCACCAATGGTGTGCAGGGTTCCAATTTCTCTACATCCTCTCCCACACTTGTTGTCTTTTGTTTCTTTGGTAACAGCCATCCTGACAGATGTCAGCTGATACCTCATTGTGGCTTTGATTTGCATCTCCCTGATGACCAGTAACGTTGAGCATTTTTTCATGTATCTGTTGCCTATTTGCATGTCTTCTTTAGAGAAATGTCTATTCAAGTCCATAGTCCATTTTTCAATCTGGCTATTGGTTTTTTTTTTGTTTTTTTGCCAAGTGGTCAATTTCATATTTTGTATACTAAACTCTTGTCAGAGTTATTTTCCCCAATTCCATATGGGTTTCCTTTTTCACTCTGTTGGTTGTTTCCTTTTCGGTACAGAAACTTTTTAGTTTGATGTATTCCCACTTGTTTATTTTTGGTTTTGTTGCCCGTGCTTTTAGTGTCGTATTTGTGAAATTATTGCCAAATGAATGTCCTGAAGCTTTTCCCCATTCTTTTCAGAATTTCAGCATTTCAGGTCTTACATTTAAGTCTTTAATCCATTTTGAGTTAGTTTTTGTGTATGGTGTCATATAAGGGTCCAATGTCATCTTTTTTGGCATGTGGACATCAAGTTTCCCCAACACCATTTGTTGCATAGACTATCCTTTTCCTATTGTGTATTCTTGGCAGTCTTGTAGAAGATCAGTTGACCCATGAACTTTTATTTCTGGGCTCTCTATTCTGTTACATTGGTCTCAATGTCTGTCTTTATTTTTCTCCTTTATTCCTTGCAAATTTGCCAAGATTTAAAAAAAAATAGTTTATATTTCTTCATCTCATTCATTTCTCAACCACCTGTTGGCTTTTACTCATACCACTTTATATGACAGAGCTCATGCCAAAGTTACATACATGGTCCCTTGTTCCTGGAGATACTATCAGAGGGGATATCCACTTAAAATAGATATCAATATGTGTAAGTATATGTATGTATTCAGGCATTTATATATATAAATGGTATATCATTGTATGCAGGCATTTATATATATAAATGGTATATCATAGAACTTTGTTACAGTTATTGAAATTAGAATCACAGAAACAATACAGAATGCAGTTCCAAGAACATCTTAATTTTTGTTAGGTAAAAATAGAATTTACTAACTGAATAATTTTCAAAGTTGCCTTGGCATTAAGGGTATGTATTTTTAAGAAAAATGTGTGTGTCCTTAAGGCACAGAAGTCAATATGTTAGCAGACAAATGGGATTGCTGAAGTTGAATACAACTTGATTTATTAGTTTCACAAAAGTACACATGATATGAATCTTCCGTTACGTTATTTATCATGTTACAAAATATGACCTTTATTAGAATGCTGAGTTCCTATAAAAGGTGACTAGAAGAAGAAGCTGTGTTTCAAGATACTAATATTTAGATACAATATTTTTAGAATTTATGCATAAAAAGGCTTTAAACCAGTAAATTCTTCATTAATTCAACCAACTGAACGAATTGTGAAAATAGAGGGTAGAATACATTTGCTTTCCTTATAACATAAAACTTATGTTTAAAAAAAAAAGAAAACTACTTATATGCCTCTAAAACATGCTATTAATTCTGGATGCATAGAGTTTTGAATGAGGAAAAAAAGAAAAATAATACCACATATAACAAGTTTAGATTTTTATATATTTTATATATTTATATTCTTCTATCTAAGTTTATTTTAAAAATTGTGTACTCCTTTGAAATCAGGATATATCTTATGCATAAATTCAAATAGAATGTAAAACTCATTGCCATATTTGAATAAGAAACTATTCTTTGTTTTTTTTGTTTTTTTTTTGAGACAGAGTCTCGCTCTGTTGCCCGGGCTAGAGTGAGTGCCGTGGCGTCAGCCTAGCTCACAGCAACCTCAAACTCCTGGGCTTAAGTGATCCTTCTGCCTCAGCCTCCCGAGTAGCTGGGACTACAGGCATGCGCCACCATGCCCAGCTAATTTTTTCTATATATATATATTTTTAGCTGTCCAGATAATTTCTTTCTATTTTTAGTAGAGACGGGGGCTCGCTCTTGCTCAGACTGGTCTCCAACTCCTGAGCTCAAGCAATCCACCCGCCTCGGGCTCCCAGAGTGCTAGGATTACAGGCGTGAGCCACCGCGCCCGGCCTAGAAACTATTCTTTTTTGAAGAAAAGTATCCAGAGGGTGAATAAGATTTTTAGGGTTGTTTTGGATGATATTACAATAAAAGAAGAAATGATTTATCTACACTTAATATCTATTTATAAAATGACACAAGTAGTGGCTTGGCCTTATATATCTCTGCCATAAAATAATAAAATATACTTAAAATTATGACTAAATATAAGCTAAAGTATCTTCCAATTATCAAAGATTAATTTAGAAAATTTGTGAGATAATTGTATTATATTAATATAGTTGAATTCCATATTAAACTTATTGTTATATTTGAGTCCTTCAAAACATGGAAATGTTAAACTATTTAGAATATTTGAATAAGTAGACTCTTCTTGTCCCAGTTATGTTTTACAATTATGAATTTGTCCTAAAACAGAACTCATGCTTCCAACTTTTGTTAGATATTCTCAATTTATTTATTAGCATATATTAAGAACTATTACTGAATCTGTGCTCTTAGCTGCATGCCTAAAGTTCACAGTTAAACAAGACTCAGTCCCAATATTGGAGGAGTTTTTTTGTAACCTAGAGAAGGACAGAAGCGAGATTCCCAGGAGTAAGTACAGAGCTGGGGCCGCGCAGGGCTTTGCACAGTGTGCTATGGGATCGGGGCCTGAAGCGGGAGGGAGGCATCAGGGCGCCCCCTGCAGGTGGTAAGGATTGCCCTGGATTTTGAATGATGAGTAAGAGTCACTAAATAACATATGCACATATCTTAAATACATATGATATACATATTATATTTTAGATTAATGTGTCTGCATTCTCCTACTACTTTTAATTCTGATGATTTACTTGAAAGAAATAGTCATAGAATCAAGTTATTACTTGAAAATCTTCAAAAGATACAACTTTTTCAAAAGAAATGGTTCCTCTATACCATTAAAATCATCATGGTAAACAAAAAATAAAACCAACTTATATTTAACCATATGACATTATATTAATAGCATACACAGTATGCAGAGTTGAATATTAAAAATATCTGTGATGAATTTGAAGTAACGTGTGCGTATATAGTTTCAGTTCTTTGATCATGTTCAAATACTAATAGACTAAAAAGCACCTAAGAGTGTTTAAAGTATTCCAGAAATTTTCATCAAAACTGTACCCAATTATTCACAATATTTTAACACCACACCTTGAGTATATTAATTCATATTTTCCTTTCTCTTTTTATCACATATAAACACAATCCATATGTGTTCCTCAAACACATATAAAACAATCCATTAGACCTAGCAATAGACACATCTTTGTAAATGGTAAACTCTCTGACTGAAACCAAAGTGAATGGGCATTTTACTCTGCGCAGTCATCTTGTGGATAGATGTATAATTTTTGTTGGAATTTTTGAAACATTAAGAAATAGCTTATAATTTCTCATTGCTTTTTTTAAGGATCATTAATATTTTAGAAAACCAGTTTGAGAGTCACTGTCCTCATAAATTTGGAGAGTCAGTCAGAAAATCAAAATAATCTGATGGCAGGACTGTTAGAAATAGTAGTTAAAAGTTTGGGTCAAAGCTGCTACTCTCCACAGTACCAATAGGTTCAGTTAGGTCTCTATGATGCTTTTCCCTGTCAGCAAAACAAACACTGAAACAAATATATTCAACTATAAAATGCTGATCTTCATTGTTTTTATTGCTTATGGAATGATTTCTTTGAAAATATTATACCCATAAAAAACTACCTTAAATGTTTTCTTGAATTAGTTTTCAAATGAAGAGGCAACTTTTTGCTGTTGTAAACTGCCTTTTTGTAAATCTATAAAATACAGATTTAATAGATTATAAATGTATCAAATAATATAGAGACTTTATTTGAGTATTTAGGGAATTTTATTACTATAATATTTAATAATTAAATGATATAATAAATTTTATCCAAGAAAAGCTTAAATTTTTCGTATGTTTTCATATTTTTCTTTTTATAACATTTTTTATTTAGAATCTCTGCATAAGAATCAAATAGGACCCACAGATCAAGATGCTTTTATTAATATGTTAGTCACAAGTTACTTGTGAATCTCATATAAATATTATATTTAACAATTCTCTACTTCACACATTGATTTGTAATCCGTGATTCATATGACTTTATAGTTAGTACACTAGTGTTTTGAACCAAAAATTCTCCACTCATCACCACTAGCCAGTATCTCTTTAAAAACCACCTAGATCAATATTAAGATATAAAATTGCACTTACTTTTTTGTCTTTATTGTATTTGGCAAATATCTCCTGGGCTCTCTCTTCTCCTCCATCCGTGAACAGCATAATAATCTTATTGCAGTTGGCTCTAGAAACATTATACTGTTAAAACAAAAAATATATATTATTCATAATAAGAGAGAATATAAAGCTATATGGAAAGAGCCTGAGCAAGTTGCAAGTAACGAGTGAAGTATCTGGTCACAAAGTATATTCTAAGAACTGGTTCTTGGATCAGGCCAGGCCCAACTGCCAGTCAGGGCCTCCTATCACCACCCTGACTACCAAAGATCGACTATTTCACTCCCTTCAGATCTTTAGTCAAAAGTCACCTTATCATGAGGCCGTTTCTGACAACCATGTTTTAAATTGCAATTGCCCTCTCAGGCAGTTTTTTTCTTCATAGTATTTTACATTCTTTTACATACAGTACATATTTTATTTGTTTGTTCATGGTGAGCTTACTCCCACAGGGCAGGAAGTTTGTCTTTTTTGTTCAATGTTGTTTCCCTGCCCAGAAGACTGTCTAGCATATAATAATCTCTTAGTAGCTGATTAATAAATGGGCCATCCATAAATAAATGGTTATTATGTTAATTTTATGCCCCTGTAATTTTATAGTAAAAACAAAAAAATTAATTAGAAATGTGCATACTCTTTCACATATATTTTCAATCGTTTCCAAGTATTTCTTCTTTTCTTCTGTTTTACTTTACTTACTTCACATTTTTGAAATGACAGACTTCCAATTGACCACCTAAAACACAGTGCTCTTTTGTTCCTCTGTAAATGCTGATACCTATTTCCAGAATATCCTCCTATCCTCTCTCCACCTGCCACAGATATTCTAATTTTGAAAAAGTCAAGTCCAATGGGAAATCTTAAACTTTAAGGTCTTCAAAAGAGCTGGACATGGGGGAATGATGGATTAGCACCAAAGATCCATTAAAATGAACAATTAATTTAGAAAGCTAGAGTTCTTTGAGGTCTGAAATTATAATCTTTGCTTTTCTGTTGCTGTGAAATGTGCTTGCTTAAATGCTAAGAATAAAAGACCACATTAATTTTTTTTTTTTTTTTTTTGAGATAGGGTCTCACTCCATCCTTCAGGCTAGAGTACAGTGGCATCATCATTGCTCACAGCAACCTCAAACTCCTGGACTCAAGCAATCTTCCTGCCTCAGCCTCCCCAGCAGCTTGGACTACAGGTGCGCACTACCATGCTTGGCTAATTTTTTTATTTCTTGTAGAGATGAGGTCTCACTATGTTGCCCAGGCTGGTCTTGAACTCCAGGCCTCAAATGTTCCTCCCGCCTCAGCCTCCCAAAAGGCTGGGATTACAGGCATGATGCCCACGGTGCCTGGCCAAGATCATACTAATTTATGAATGCTTAGCTTCTTTGAAAATGTCAACCCTCAGGTTTAGTACGAGCCAAACAAAATGTAATATGAGCCTAATATGTGATTTTAAAGTTTCTAAATACGTTAAAGAGAGTAATATGAAATATCTGAAATTAATTCTGATAATACATATCATTTAACCTAGTCATCCAAAATCATATCAGTTCAACAAGAAATCAATATAAAATTACAGAGATGATAAACATTTTTTTCCATAATAAGTCTTCAAACTCTGGTGTGTATTTTATACTTACACCCATTTCAATTCAAATCAGCCACATTTCAAGTGCTCAACAGCCACATGTGATTGTCGTTATTGTATTGAACAACACAACCCTGACTGATAAATGACTAATATTTTTAAAAAATCATTAATCCTCCTTTAGTGTTCAAGCTAATTGAAGGTCCAAGCTCTATCTTACTTTTTAAAGAGGATAAACCTCTTTTTCTGTTATAAAAGTTAATGAAGAAAACACTGTGCTCTATTAATGAAGAGATCCTATTTCAGATTATCTCACTCCATTGACTAGGCCATTAGAACATTGGCAGCAAAAGCTTTTAAATCAAGCATTGTGAAAACACAAATATTGACTAATATAATTTGTCACATTCAAGCATGGTTCTTATCTTTGAAGGTAACCTGTCCAAAACCCTGACTACACAAAAAGTTACATATTTTACCATCAAAATACTTTTGTAAAAGGTGAAGTCCCTTAACTTTTTCTCTGATGTTTTGTCTTTTTAATCTGCATGTGTAAAATGGGCAAAATTATATGTACCTAAAGGACTGTTTAATAAAAGTGATAAAGTTTTTTACCACAGGACATGGTTTTATTTTTGAAGTATTGAAAATACTATTATTATTGAATGAAAATACCAGCGTAAGTTACCACACTAGGTCTTGGTGATAACTTGTGTATTTGTGTAAATAAAAGTACGATAACCTTTCCCAGGAGAGATAGCTGTTAGGGCACACACAAAAGGGGGAGTACAGGAAAAATAAAGAAATGTTTTGCTTTCAACTTGATTGTTCCCAGAAGTAGATTTTTCAGGCCTTGTATGGCAGCCAATTGTAGGAGAGCAAATTTTCCATGCATTTGCAATTATCTAAAGAATCGCACAGTCACAACAATTAACAAAATTGGCTTTTAACAAATTAAACAAAAAAAGAACTCAATTATTTCAATAAAATTACAATTAGTAGAGTTGGCAATTTACTTTAATATGATATTTCATATCGTACTTTGTCTGTTGTATCTCTGTGTGGCAAGTACATAGCACTGCATAAATCACAGAAAATTTTACTTGAAAAATGCATCTCAATATATTTGGTAATATTTTATTAAATTCTACCTGAAGATTATTAATTCAAATATTAATTTAAGGTTTACTTTGAGATTAAATGATATGTCTAATTCTATTTGATTCTTGCTTCAGTGATCTTAAAGATAAACCTTGCAAGGACAAATAAAAAACAGAGAATGGCATTGTGTGATAATAAAAAGAAAGTGTGTGAAAGAAATAACAAAATATGCTTCAAGTTTGAATAAGGCAAGCCATGATATTTGGGAAAAATATTTTAAAATAAAGAATTTTAATACATATGGGATGTATGGGAAGCAAAACATAAGAGAATTACTTACAAAATAACTGGGAACATATTAAAAATCATTTACAGCTATTATAGTTGTAAAGGCAGTAGGAGAGGCCAATAGGAATTCAATCAGATTTTATCAGCAACTGGGAGTTAATGTGGTCGCTCTAGTGAGACTGCCTCTGAAATAGCACTTTAGGCTTGGGACTCTTGATCATTTCACAATCGAAACCTGAGCAGGTGGGAATGAAGTGAGGCAAATTAACAATACTAAGAAGAATAATTAAAATGCCAGGAGGATCACTTGAGGCCATGAGCTTGAGACCAACCTGGGCAACACAGTGAGACCCCTTCTCTAAAAAACAACAACAAAAAAAGTTAAAAAATTAGCCAAACGTGGTGGCATGTGCTGATAGTTCCAGCTACTTGGGAGGCTGAGGCAGGAGGATCACTTGAGTCCAGCAGTTTAAGTCTGTAGTGAGCTATGATCGTGCCACTGCACTGTAGCCTGGGTGACAGAGTGAGACCCTGTCTCTAATAATAATAATAACAACAACAACAACAAGAAAAATGCCAAGATTGAGAAAACTCACAATCATTAACTTAAGAAAAACAGAATTTTTATTTAAAAAACTCATATTCTTTTACTAGAGAAAGAATATATATATCACACTCCAGTGGTCAATTACATTTTAATTTCAAAGTTTTGAGCTTTCACTTTTTATTAATGAACATACAACATTTAACAAACATATATATTTCACCAAAGATAATTTCCCCTGAAAAATGCAGACTTGAATGTATCTGTTCTTCTGTCTCTTTACTTGCCTAACACTGTCTATCAAATAACAAGACCTCCAACTCACCCTATCTGAAACTGAGCTATTTCTACCCCACATTTCCTCCATCTAGGTTGCTGTGCCACCATCCACCTAGTAGTCCAGTTCAGAGAACGTGGAGTCACCTAAGTCCCCTCTCCCTCTCAGCAACTCATGCTGTGCTTTCTAATCAATTACCATCAATTACCCCTCTTGATGTCTCCCTGCGTCTAGTCACACACCAGGGCCTCTAAGATAGCTTCCTAACTTAGAACTCTCCTAGGCCACGTCATTCTCATACTATCAATTTCTTGTTCGCCACTAGACACTTCATTAACTGATACCTCATGGCCTTTCTGTCTCCATCATGCTCCGATATTGCTCGTGTCCCGGCTATGCCAAACCATGCGCAGTTTTTTAAATGTGCCATGTCATGTTGTGTCACACTTCTATGCTTTGTCCATACTGTTCTTTTTTTTCTGAAATGATTTTCCCTTTCTCCATCTACCTAGATTCTAATCATTCTTCAAAATCCCATTTTCAAGGAAATGCCACACTTTCCCGGCCTCCTTTAGGTGAGGCAAGTCCCACTCTGCGCAGCTCCAGCGAACACGCTGAGTGCCCTGGAATGGGCTTTCACATTGCGCCATGGATGATGTTTAGTGTGTAAGGAGGGACCTTCCTGAGAGCAGATGGTCTTGTTTACTTCTACAATTGCAGCACTAGCACTATGACAGGGAATTGTGACACATTCAATAAACAATGGCTGGATAAATAAATGAATTAATTAACCTAACCGATCAGGCATCTCAAAAACTATTTAGAATATTCACTGAGGTCAATCAACAAAGATTTGCAGAAAGACCAAATGTAAGAGTTCATTCAATGATCAGCAAATCTGATGGAAATTATGACCTGATTCTGTACCAGACATGAGCTAGTCATTAACTACAGTAATAACAACCGTGACTTTAAAACCACCCAACAGCCTACACTCGCATGTGGTTTGTTACGTGCTAGGTTCTGTGGACAATCTTATACACAACCCTCTGGTGTGTGTGCTATGGTGAGGAAACCAAGGCGCAGAGAGGTAAGGGCTGTACTCTCAACCACTGTAATAATATGGCCTCATAAGAGATACAAAATTGAAAGATGAATCCTGCTTTCAAATAGCTCAAAATGAAATAGAGGACGTGTCTGTTTAAAAATACTAGTCCACAGTGGGAGACACATACTATGGGACAGTAAGCATGCCAGTGTGTCTGACAGTCTAACTGTGACATCTATGGGCAATTCTGGGGAATCTTTACTGAGAGGAAATTCCTGCTCTCAGTCTTGTCTTCCTGTTTACCTCAGTGCCTACTATTTGGACCTTTCTGTACACTTAGAAGCAACTTTGGCTTAAAAACCAGAAATAGATGTTTAAAACAAAAATTTTCAGTAAACATTTCATGATTAAAAGTGTGGTTTCCAGATAAATACTGTAGCAACTGGGATAAGAAAAAGTAATGATATTCTATATAGGCCAACTAAGTTTCACATGCTTATTCAATATTAAATGAAACCATTTCCTTATAAAAGATTTTTTTAAACATAGTTTGAAAAAATGGGGGAAGAAAAGATCTAAACAGAAAAGAAAATCTGAATTTTTTATACCTTCTGAATTCAAAATAAAAATAGTTCAAGCAGTTCTACTGCCTGCATACATCTGCTTTTTAAATAGATGAAAAACAGCACTGTTATCCCTAGGGAATAGAAACTATTGGGATATTGAAATTCAGGTACTACAATTCAACAATAAAAGAGAAAGATACAGTATTGATACTTACATTAAGTAGCTGTTCAAAAGCAAAACTAAAGCCCTTCTTATAATCTGTGATTCCTTTTGCTGTGATATTATTCACTGCATCTTTCAACACTTTTTTATTTCTTACATTTGCTTGGACAAGGTGCTGAAAACAGCTTACATCCTGAGCATTGCTGTTAAACTGCAAAAGAGTAAAATAAAATTAAATATATTTTTATTTTAATATTACACACTGTAATATTAAAATAAATAAATACATATTGTAATAAATGCATTTAATTAAAATTAAATATACTTTATTATATAAACTAAATATAAATGAACATTAAAATCACCATACAGTTTTCATTGAACTGTTTAATTATTTATTAACCCCACTGCATTACTTTCTCTTTTAAAAGGAAAAGTGAGCAGACTAGTCACAAAAGTACATTAAGGAACTAATAGTAATTTTCATCTAAGCCACCAACTCATACTGTAACCCTGAACCTGTCATTATCTTCCTAAAGCTTGGTTTCCTTGTTTGTAAATTTGGGATTTGAGTTATGAGCAAGCAGCCTCTTCCAGTTCTCAAATTTGATGAGCATGTAGATTCCTCCCATCAAAAAAAAAAAAAATCCCAAAACAAAGGAATATATTCAGAATCCAGAAATGATAGGGGATGTCTGCCCAGGATGCAGAGACAAGTTGAGCATTTTAATTGTCTCTTCTCAGGAAAGACTGGTTGGAAAAGAGTACACTGAATGACAAGAACAGATGTTTAATAATTTTGAAATTTGATGGTAGCGTCTTTCTATGGGGTCTAAAACAGGAAAACAATCTAAAAGAACCAACGACTGGTAGCCTTTTAGAAATATCACTTTAGCGGTTACATAAAGAATGCAAGGAAATGACGAAGGCAAGGCCAAGGGCAAGCAGGTCCGTACTGACAGTTGTCGCTGTGACTGATGGAGCCCTGAGTAACAAAGAGGATGTGGGAGAAGAGAACATAAACTCCAACGATACGTGCCCGAAATTGAAAACTTAAGAATGATCACCAAAGTAATTTCACCAACCCTATACAAAGTATTAACTTAGGTTTTTCTCTTTCCAAAGAGAAAAGAACAATAGGAGTAACGCAGTAACATCGGGGATACTAAGATGAGTGTATCATGTGATCATTTATTAACTCGGTAATTTGTGTAAATTCCTCAGGCTCTTGGAGTCTAGAGTGTCTCAACTGCAAAATGGGAATAATGATAAAAAACATACTTGTTAAATGGAGGGGACTGGCCAGGTAGAATGAAGGTATCCACAGATCAGAAACATACAATTAAATGATTTTAATGAGTACCAAGTGGTTACCTATTCTTCTAAATATAACGCACTATTCCTCTTTTTCTCTGAAGATCACTGCAACTAATTATGAGGTACACTGCACAATTCATCAAGCCATTAAGCAAATATTCACTAGCACCTTGTTATACGCCAAGAATCATGACAGGTGACAATTTTGTGCTTCGGACATTAAGTAAATAACTGTCACATGTACACATTCACAAATACCACAAATACATAAGCAAACACTTCCATGGTGTTTACTATGTGCTGTCTTTACTACATATTCTACAAATATTAATCACTTCTTCTTGCAAATGCTCCACAAGATATGTATTATCATTATTCCCATTTTATCCAGGAGGAAACTATACTACTACAAAGTAATATAATATTATGTTCTAGGAGACAATGTCAGGGGAGGAGTTTCTAGTTTGGACTGTGAGCAGTCGAGGTAAAATTCCCCTCAGAAATGGCATTTTCTGTGATTCCAGAGAAACGTTCCAAAGAAGAACATGGGGGAAGAACATTCCAGGCAAACAGAACGACACAAGCAAAGGCCTGATGTGTGTAGGGGCGGAAGTCTTTTAAGAAAACAAAAAGAAGGAGAGTTTAGCTCGGTCCTCTTATGAGGATGACAAATGATATAAAATGAATTTGGCAGGGGAGACAGGAGCTAGATTATTTGGAGTCTCATGGACGTACTTAGGAAGTGGGATTTTATTATCTGTAAAATCAAAAGTCACTGAAAGATTTTAAGACAAATGGAAAATAATTTAATCCAGAATTTTAAGAGATCACCTTAGCTGTTGTATGGGAAATCGATTTAAGGTGAGCAAAATTTAAAGGAGGGAGAATAATTAGGAGGCTATTACAGTAAACTAGTGGAAAATAATATATGATAGCTTTGTTATTTCTGGAGATGGTTAGCAAGGGAAAGATTCAAGATATATTATTGTTTTCTATAAATTCAAATGTTGAAAACTGAATATATTCAAGTCCAAATGAACAGTCCCACTGCTTCATTCATCAGTCTCCCACTTTTTCATAATTGGATGCGGTATTATTCTACATGGTCCACTTTGAAAACAAAAGAATGCAAGAATTCCCCTGCATTAGTAAGTAAAAATTTAGTTTGCCAATACATTCATGGTAAAATGTCCTACCTTGGAGAATTATTAGAAATGGTTACAGGAAACGTTATTAACTGATTTGGCTAAACCATGAATCATCACAAAGGTACAAGTTTTCAGAAAATGGTCACTGAATAACGTATTGCCTTGAGTCTTTCAGTTGGCCTTGACCTGCTTTTAACATAGAAAACTGAAGCATCTCATTAAGTCACTTTAACCCAAACTGATTAAACATAAATTCAATTCATTAAATACAAATTCAGTGGTGTATAACAGAAATACTATAATTGCACTCATAATAAAACTCATAAATAATGCAGAGAGAAGAATAACTTTTTAACTCCCTCTAACAAATCTTACTCTCCTAGGAAAGTGATGAGAAATTTTAAAAGTTCTAAGTTAGGTAAGAATATATTTCACAGACATCTTACACTCATCAGCTTTTATAATATATATGTATTTTTTTAAAGGGTTTATTTTCATAAACTGAAATGGTAGTCTTTGGTAACATGTGTCCAGATACTAATTTGAAACCACACATTAAAGACCTTAGAGCAAAAGTGTTATAATATAGCATTACAAAGCTTGGAAATTATGTATGGTAAGTGAAAAGATAGATTTAAGGAGCCCCAATTTTTTCATCTATTAAGAAAATAGTTCTTTATACGGTGTATATTTAATGCTACAGAGTCAGAAATCCAAACTAACATCTGCTGATTCCTTTTTTGGATTCTAGACAATTCAACCAAGTAGGTCCCAGATTAGAAGTGCTGAGAAAAATCTCTGCAAGCCAGTATGTTTAGATGGGAAGGAGTGTGGGTTAACCTGGGCATCAGGGGAAAATTTGGAGGACTCTGTATCTCTTCTACAGCGTTAGGGAATTCTTTGCTTTTCGCCTTCCAAATATTGTGTTCCTTCTGCCTATAACACTTTTCCTCCCTTCTCCCTTCAGTCCTCATGAAAGCTTTTATGACTTTTCCTGACTAGAACAAATTATCCACTTCTCAGACCACCTAAATATCTCTCTTGTTTTACAGAAGACAGCACAGTTATAATCCTATATTTCTTTGTATAATATCTTGATATATAGATTTTTCCATTAGATTATTAGCCCACATGGCTGAAGAAAATATTCATTCCACCACTGCATCACCAGTACCTGGCACGTAATATGTATGCTATAAATATTTACTGAATAAATATATGCATTTTTCACTTAACCCCTTGGATGTGGGGAAAATTAGAATTTAATGAATTAGAAATTTGAGAAAATTAGAAGCCTGTGTAAAATGTTGATCAATAAACAAAGATATGTATGTAGAACAGCTAGTATAGAGTCTGGCATCTACATTTAATAGTAGATATTAAATATTAGATAAAAATAGATATCTACTATTTAATAGTAGATATTAAACTGCAACTCAATCATTTAAAAAATTATTTTAGTAAAAAACATTAGTACACTTAATGCTGAAATCGGAATGGATTCTCAATTCATGACAAAGGTTCAAATAAACAATATTAGCTACAGCGAGCTTTAAACAAAGTTCACTAACAGGATGACACAGTGTCCCTCAAACATTAATTTAGTGTTTGAAACGATTTCTGAGAAAACTGTGGTTGGTACATTTCAATGCTTCCAGGGAATCTTCCTATTAAACAGCACAGTCACAGATCAGTTTAAAAGATGCTTTTGGCCTAAATAAATATAATTTCTCAAATGAAATAAGCCAAACTCTTGTTTTGTAAAGGTAGTTTCTATTTTTGTTGTAATGTCCTCTGCTGAATAAGAAAGCATTTCACAAAACATTTCTGAAGAGGGGTATTTTGCTGGTCATCACATTATCCAAATACAAACAATGAAAGATTACCATTGCCTTGATATACATCACAAGTCAAAGCAGCAGAAAATTCCTAGAAAGTGCTCTTTGTCTAGGAATGGCAACTGGAATACACCACACCTTTACTGACTATCAAGTCTCCCGTTGAAAGGGTTAGTAGGCTCAAGTAGTTTTTGCACTACATACATTAAGAATTAAGGACAAAAGAAATTCCAAAGGTGCTTGCTATCTTCCATTTGGAACCTCAGAGAAAAGTAGCTTATTTAATCTTTGACAGCCTACCTTTTATTTTCCATCACTGTACCTCAAAAAGACTGCCCTCCTTATCCATGGATTCTAAACTGCTATAAAGGCAGACTTGCTTTAGGGTACTTTGTACACTGTTTAGTCATAAAGCATTTTAAATGGGCAAAAATGAGACAATTTATAATTCCTTGTTTTTTTAAAAAAATTGCTCAATAAATTATTTCTTAAAACATGTCTTAATTTTTTGTTCTCTGTCCCTTTTTCACATGAAAGAAATATCGTGCAAAACTGCTGGCTCAAGCTGTGTAGCTGATCAGCAAAAATAAGAATTCAAATCCAGACATGACTGCTTTGGAACATGGGTGTATTTTTAAATTAAAAAAATGAGTGAACTTATTTATATAAGTTAACTTATTTACATAAGTTAAAAATTATATTATATAAAATATAATTTAAATTAATAATCTAAATAAGCAATTTAAAATTTTGCATATTAAGCAATACTATCACAAATTATAGTATCAGATGCTATTTATATTTTGGCCACCAGAGGGCAATGTAGGAAAATAAAAGTGAACAGAGGCTGTGGTCTTCAAAATCTTGGTTATTATTCAAATTTTATGTATGTATTCCTATTAAAATTTTTAAATTTATTTTTATCTTCATATTTTTCATAGGAAATTTGAAAATTATAAAACATTATATGGAAACAAAATTACTATTCTAAAACCCCAAAACATAGCTGATAACATTTATGCACATAGATATGGATGTATGCCCAGTTAAAAATGACTTCTGGGGTCTCCATTTATTACCAATTACTTTCCAGAAGTTCTGAGTCAATTTAAAGTATATGTGCGACAGTCTTACTGTACTGTCATAAATACTTAACATTTTTATTTGCTAAATTGTAAATAAAAAGGATGTTTCAGTTTTTTTTTTTTTTTTTTTTTTTTTTGAGACAGAGTCTCACTCTGTCGCCGGGCTAGAGTGAGTGCCACGGCATCAGCCTAGCTCACAGCAACCTCAAACTCCTGGGCTCAACAATCCTTCTGCCTCAGCCTCTCAAGTAGCTTGGACTACAGGCCTATGCCACCATACCCGGCTAATTTTTTCTATATATATTTTTAGTTGTCCAGATAATTTCTTTCTATTTTTTAGTGGAGACGGGGGTCTCACTCTTGCTCAGGCTGGTCTCGAACTCCTGAGCTCAAACAAGCCACCCGCCTCAGCCTCCCAGAGTGCTAGGATTACAGGCGTGAGCCACACCGCACCCGGCCTGTTTCAATGTTTTAATTACTTGAATTGCCCTGATTGCTAGTGAAATGAAACTTTTCCTCATGTTAATTTTCATATAGTTCTATGAATTGTAAAACATATTTTTCCAGTTTGTTGCTTACCTTTTAAGTTGAACCTAGGCACCTATTCCTTTATGACTTCTTCAAATTATTTTGTGCTTAGAAAATCAACCACCAATCAATCAGCTAAATATTCATCTATAACCTCTACTAATATTTCATGGGGTTTTTGGCTTATTTTACCTCTCGGTGTTTATTCATGGTAGCATTTATTTTCCACAAAACTATGCGGTGACAATAAAAAAATAAGCAATTTGTTTCTCAAATAGCCAATCTTCCATTTATTGAATAATTATTGGTTCGTGATCTATTCTTAAAAATTCAGATATATTTTTATAATGTTTAGTCCTTTTCCTTCATTTCCAGAACTTCTTACTTTTTAATATAAATCCTAATAAAAGTATTAGCTAACGTGTATTGAGAATCACATGTGCCAGACTAGACATGCATTAAATCATTTAACTTTCTACAGGCTATGGTTTTAGTTTTAATATGCTTCCCATTATAGCTGAGGAAATGAAGCTTCTAATGTTAAACAAAGTGCCCAGGTCACATAGCAACCAAGATTCAGAGCTCAACCTCAAACCCAAACTCCCTGACACACTTTTTCTAAGATCTTTAATCACTTTCATTTATATTTTAATGCCCAAGGAGAAAGCTGCTACACCCTCTATCATGCAACTTTTTACACAACTGTCTTCCTATTGAATTTTAGAATTTTTGTGTGTCAAATTAAAATTTAATTTACCAATAAATGATAAAAACTGACATCTTCACAAGAGCCTGCTTTTCATTTCAGGAAGAATTATTAATTCTACATTTCAGTGCTTCTAACTTTATATCATATATTCACATACTCTTTTCTCTATTTTTAATACAGGTCCTAAATATGTTATTATAAGTACTTCTAGATAATTCATGATTTTTGCTACTGATGTGAATGTGTTTCTAATTTCCTTTATTAATCCCCATCCAGGGAAAACCAGAAGGTGTGGGCACCCTCCCACGGTCAGAGATGCCAAGGGCATCTTCACTAATGGGGCTCTTGGACTTCATCAGTCCTGTCCACAAATTGATGGAGCTGTTTCCGACAGTGGCTGCTGGTTTGTGGTTTTCTTGGTCCATTATAAAAACATAAACATATTGAGAAAGAATTGTCCACTCTTTAATTCAGTTTAGGAAAACCAGGTCTAGTCCAGGCTCTGCCTCTATTCAGTATCATGGCCACAATTGATTCAGTTATCTCCTCTGAGCTTTAGGTTGATCCTTTCTGAAATAAAGGGTTTTACTAGATCACTTGGAAAGCTCCTCATGTGCTACAGTCATATAATTTAGATCTGATAGTTTAGCAGTCAGAAAAGATAACATACATAAGGAATAATAAATTCTGTATATGTCAAAAGAAAATGGCACCAATAGAGAAAACAGAGAATCCAATTCTTTATTATAATTATAAAGATAAAATGTTTGCCTCTAAATGTAAATCATTCATTAAAAGTTGTAATAAATATTTCGGTTTAAAAAAATTCCAATTAACTTGAATCATGACACAATCCATATTAAGATCGTTTACCTTTTTTGAAATGTTGACTGGATTTCTAAATAAGTCCCAAGTATCATTTCTAATACATTATATTTTGATAGAGACAATTTTAAATTTTCTAAAATATTCATTTAGAAGAATTGAGAATACACTATCCTTTTACTTCAAAAATAATTTGTATTTAGCTTCCTCCCTTATCTCTAGCTGACATTTCTACTTTCTCAACCATCTTTTAATCAACCACCTTTTAATCAACCACTATGCACTCCTGATTCCATAGCACTTGTTCAACTGGAAATATGGGCAGGTTTCCTTCTCAACTCACCATTGCCAAGATACAATAATCATATCAGTATTATTTCTATTACAAATGCTTTTTCCATAGGCCTCTGAAAATGTGAATGCCAGCCCCTGAAGATAAACCTTAATGAAATGACCGAATGATCACAATACTCTTCTATCTAATATTCTTTTCCAACTTTGTGATGCAGACCTGATCAATATGTACAATATTTTCATGGTACCTGAAGCTAATTACGTGGAAAATTTTCCCTAGTTGAAAAAACAGCAATTACAGTGTGGTGATGGCTCACTTTGCTTAAAGAACACAAAGAGAATGGCAAACATATCTAATGGGTTTTCAGAGTAGAGATACTGCGATACTGATAATACCAGAGAGGATGAATCTGGTCACATAAAAACACAAGGTTAGGTTGGCACGAGGAAGAAGGCTAACCAGAGACACCAGCTGCCAGATTGTCTCAGAAAGAAGGAAAAGTTTTAGATGAAAACGAAAAAACAAACAAACAATCATAGATCGGGTGTGATTCCGAGGGAAAAGTGCCAGAACCTACGAGAGATTCCAGAAGGAGAGGTTGCAGAGCAGAACCAGAGGAGCAGGATATCAGCAGGACGGAACCCCAAGAGCCTTGGAGTCCAGCAAAGAGGGTAGGTGGAATTGTTTGTTTCTCCCTCCCTCACATCTCCGGCAATCAGCAGGCTCTTGAGCTTCAGGAAAGCCTGTCTACCCTCATGAGCCCAAAAATACGCTGCTGCCAGGGAACTGGGAGCTTCTTGAGGACAAAGCAGCAGGCTACCAGCTTCCTGGGGATATTCCTGTAACCACAGACCCAAGACAAGACAGCAGGCACCATATTGCTTCTCCACCCACCATGAGCCTTTGTCCTCCCCACGGGGCTTCAGCCCCTCAGTTTTCATCTTGCTCATTCCCACACAAACATTTCCCAACTGCAGGAGCCACAGGGGGCAGGTGGTCCCCAAGGATCTGTGTGACGCAAGAGCCTAGCCATCTGAAGAGAGGGACGGAGACAACCAGAGTGCTAGCTGTTCTCCATTCAGACTCCTTTCCTCTCTTTCCCCTCTCCCGCCCACAGAGATACCTCAGGTGTCAGCCAGGGCTCTCAGGAGCTATTGCTTCCTCTCTCTTGGGACATCCACAGAAAGTGGGGCTCAAAACTTTCCTCTTCAAGACCTGCTGCGAGTAAGGGATGCTTGGACTGAGAGCTCCCTGCTCACCAGCCCTTCTGGTGCTGCTTGGCCAGCTGTTCCATCAGAGCAGGGCACACCCCAAAGCACAGGGACATCAAACCTGCCTGAGCACCCCATAGGCAACTCGGGACCAGCATGCTTCTCCCTAGCATGCTTAGGGATTGATCTTTAGGGACTTGGGGACAGGCCCAGAGGCCAGATCCTTTACCCCCAGGACTTGATCATGTTGTTTGAGGGCATGGAGGGGAGATTTTTGAGTCCAAGTGAGCAGAACTGAAAAGACAATACAGTGTGGGTCCCAGCCACAGCACCCTCGTGGAGCACTTCTCCCCACCCAGGAAAGCCGTGCTCGCAGCCCAGGGAAGGATCCTGGACAGAGAATCTCCCAGCTTGCAGTGACTTCCATGGGGAGCTCAGCTAGTTTGAGCTCCTGTCTGCTGGCAGACCCGGAGGGAGACTGTGACTACAGAGCAGAGAAAGGGGCAGAAGAGGGAAACCTGCTCCTTACAGCCAGATTGTGGATCTCAGAGGGCCCCAGCATTCACAATCTGACTTTCTGGCTGGGTGGGGCCACCTTAGTCCCTCCTTGGTTGCTTTCCCCAGAAGGCTCAGAGCAGTGACCTTTGAACCCTGCCAAAACAGCTATCTTACCAGCTTTTCTGTAGCCTAAGGGTAGGCTCACCCAACCCAGCCCCACCCAGTCTCACTCTTCCACCCGCCTCTGCCCTGGTAGAGAATAAAGGCTCATTTGGACTTTCCAGGACCCCACCCACCATCTGGGGCATTCCAGTGCTTCCTCTGAGGGGCTAGAGCCAGTCACAGGTCCCAAATACAACACTGCAACTTCTTCCTTCCGGCAAGCACCACCTTGGATGGAACTGTCAGGGAGGTCAATTTTCACACCCCTTTATAGCACTGACTGACTCAATCATGCAAGGTATGGTTGATTCCTACCCACAGTTCCTACCCTACTGTCTCAGAGATTAAATAGGGCATGCCAATATACATTGCACACTGTTAAGACAACCACAGGGCTAAGAAAGAGAAAATACCTCAAAGACCTCCATCTTTCCTCATCAAAGAGAGACAGGGAATCTGTCCACGCACATAGCTGACCACTGCTATAGCCTACAAACAACTAGCAACTGAGAAAACCACCACACTAAGGGTATTTATAGCCAAGGCATCCATCCAGAACCTAGACCCCCATCAAAGCACCCACAAGCAAAGCCAAAGGTTCTTACCTAAAATATGCTACACACACTCTCTTATAAGATGAGGGGGAAAGGAAAAAAAAAAAAGCTGCATCTAAACAAAAGAAAATCCAAAAATAAGAAGTGACAGCTGCTTCAGGGGAGAAGGAATCATCAAAAGAACTCCGGAAGTAGGGAAAAAAAAAAAAAAAAGAGCGACAGGACACCCCCAGAAGGGAACGCCAGCTCTCTAGTTACAGATGCCAAACAAAATGAAAATATTGAAATGACAGATAAAGAATTCCAAATATGGATTGTAAGGAAGTGCAATAAAATCCAAGAGAAAATAGAAAACCATCTCAAGGAAACGAGAATAATAATTCAGAAAATGAATGAAAAATATACATCCATTAAGGGCTAATAACCAGAATCTACAAAGAACTCATCAAATTAGCACGGAAAAAACAAACAACCCCATTAACAAGTGGGCAAAAGACATGAATAGAAGCTTTTCAAAAAAAGATAGACAAATGACCAAGAAACATACAATAAAATGCTCAACATCACTAATCATCAGGGAAATGCAAATTAAAACCACAAGGAGATATCACCTTATTCCAGTTAGAATGGCTTTTATTAAAAAGTCCAAAACAATAGATGCTGGTGTGGATGCAGAGAGAAAGGAACACTTATACATTGTTGGTGGGAGTGAAAATTAGTACAACCTCCATGGAGCATAGTATGGAGATTCCTCGAAGAATTAAAAGTAGACCTACCATTTGATCCAGCAATCCCACTACTGGATTTTTACCCAAAGGTTAAGAAGTTATTTTATCAAAAAGTCAGCTGCACTCAAATGTTTATTGCAGCACAATTCACATTTGACTCCACTGATGTGGAGTCAACCCAAGTGTCCATCAAATTATCAGTGGTTTAACAAAATGTGGTATATGCATACCATGGAAGAAGGATGACTTAAGTCCTTTTGCAACAATTTGGATGGAACTAGAGACCATTATCCTAAGTGAAGTATCTAAAGAAGAAAACAAACACCACATGGCCTCGCTCTAAAACTGCATCTAACTGATGAGTACATGTGTGCACAGAGGGAAGTAAGTCTTTGGAAATCAAGCAGGAGGGAGGACGGTATGAGCAAAAACCTACCTACCGAGTACAATGTACATTATCTGGGTGATGGGCACACTTATAACCCTGATTCAAGCATAGCAAAATCAATGCATGTAACCAAAAACATTTGTACCCCTGTAATATTTTGAAATAAATGAAAAAGAAAAATATAAAGTTAGCTTACCACTCATTGAAATTGTTTATAAAATCCTGTTTACAAAATCCTGACATCCCCGTAGCACCTTTTTTTTTCAGCACTATTATGAATGTCAAAGAGGTAGAGTCAATTCAAGAATTACCACTATGTTCTTTAAACTATTCTATATCGAGTAACATTATTGTAAAACAGACAATAAATGTCTCTACACTCAAGTAAGCACATGTTCTTGGGGAGAAGGGAATAGAGGGATATAGAAAATAAAATAGAAACACATATAAAATACCAGGTGAAAAGAAATGAATGCTATAAAGAAAAATGAAATGAGGTAAAGCGATAAGGAATAAAATGGTAAGAATAACTAAAACTGAAATGCTGTCTGACACATGGTAGTCAAGAAGGGCCTCTCAGATAAGGTAGCCTTTGAGCAAAGACCTGAGCAAAGTGAGTGGATAAGCAAGTGGCTATCTAGACTCAGAAGCAGCAAGATTCATGTGACAGTAAACAGAAGTGATTTTTATTCTGTGCATATCTGTAAGACATGCACCCAATAGAAAGGACAGATCTATTTCTCAGCAAGGTTATTCACACCACCAATGAGTTCTTTTAAACATGAAATGGCACCTGGGAAACACAAAAACAGCTGATACAAGTTACCAACTAGGGTTGAAGGAATGATACACAATTTAACTCAGTTCCACTGAGATCAAACGTATATATCTGAAAAACATAGAACATGATTATAGTTTAAATTAATGAAAAAAAAGATAAAGAAGATACCTACCAATAAACAAAAGGTTAAGCAAGGAAGATTTTATGAGTAAAAAGTATTTTGAAATATATTTTAAAGGGTGCAATAAACATGGATTACCAAAGAAAACATTAGAAAGGTGAATTAACTATAGGAAAAAGTGTCAGTATTTTTATCTGAAGTTTATAAGAGAATTTACCATGTACTTGTCACTTTAGTACAAAGCCCCTTATATTTTAACATACAATAAAAAGACTTTCATGTCTTAACACATTATTGTTCAAACTATACTATATGCATCAAAATTCTCAAAATATGCCCATCAGTTAATGAGTGGATAAAGAAAATATGGTATGTATACACCATGGAGTACTACTCAGCCATAAAGAGGAATGAAATCATGTCTTTTGCAGCAACTTGGATGGGGAACTGGAGACCGTTATCCTAAGTGAAGTGTCTCAGAAATGGAAAAACAAACACCACATGTTCTCTCTAATAATTGGAAGGTAATTGATGGGCACAGGCACAAAGAGATGTAAAGTCATTGGAAATCCAGAAGGGGGAAGGGGATAGAAAGAGGGGTAAAATCCTATCTGTCAGGTACAATGAACACTATTCAGGTGATGGGCACACTAAAAGCCTGGCCTTAAACATTACAAAATGTATCCATGTAACAAAAACATTTGTACCCCCTTAACATTTTGAAATTAAAAAAAAATGTTTAAGACAAGAAAAAAAATTTTTTTTTAGTTCCTTAGGAATTTGCTAAAATGGATTTTTGTTTATTCAATAGTTAAGATTAAAGTTCATGCATTTTAGTAGTAAGTACCTATAGTATCAATTTATATTTTGATTTCTTTTGAATTTTAAGCCTACTAATAAGAGCAAAGATGATAGTTTAATTTAAATAACTCCAAAAAATTCTACTGCATCTACTGCTTAGGCCAGCCCAAGTCACTCTCTTTACTTATACTCAAAATTAAATGAATAAATATAATTTGAAAAAATTTGCCCAATAAGTATTGACATACATAGCATCTTTTCCTAGTCCTCAATCCTCGGCAAGTAAGTCAATAACTTTCATATTTTTAAAAGCAACAGCTCCATTCAGAAAAAGAGTCTTCCTTCTGCCTTACCTTGAGTATTGCTGCGCTGTTTCCAAAACTGCCCATACTATTAATTTCTAAGTACTGAAAATTTAGTGTACCAAGTAATTAATGGAAAAAAGTATTCATCATACTTGTCAACACCTTCTTATAAACTTTCATTTCCAAAGCAATTAAATTTTTCTCTGGCATCTCTTTTTCAAAAAACCAAAAAAACAAAAAACTAAATAAACTTTATTACTTTGCCCTGCTATATAATTCCTAAATTTGTCTTTTTCTCCATAGTCTTTTCTTCACAGTCCATAATTTTTTACATGTTTTAAATTAAGATAATTTTCAAAGCACCCACCTTTGCCTTGAAAAAAACAAGTACATAAAAGGATAGAATTTTCATTCTTTTAATGATCTTAATTCCACTTCTATTTTTATTTTAATACCCTCCCCAAAATAGCAAAAGCTACAAAATACAAATATTCACAAACATCTATAGTATCAGGAATTCTATACATTACCAAGAATTTAAAATCTAAGTCAGTGATAAACATGATTAGTTATAACAAGCCCCAAGATGCCTGTTGAATTTGTCAAAGATATTTCCTTAATATACGCTGATTTCCTCTTCTAGAATGACATGAAACCCACCCATTGCACATACAGTTTACAGTAATATGATTAAAACCGTTGTGTAGGAATCACTTGCAGGACTTGCTAAATGCAGATTCTCTCATTAGTCCTGGGGTGGGGCCTGAGAGTCTGCATTTCTAACCACAGACTAACACAGCTGCCAGGCGATGCTCCTACGGCTTGGCCACAGGCGCCACTGTCGGTAGCAAAGGTATAAACTATGATCTTCTTGTTGACATAAGCAGATCAACATAAAGTTTCCCTGAAATCTGGATGGATGACTATTTTATAAGACATGAAATACAATTATGCTCCCAGATTTCATTTATCACAAAACTGTATGGCAGGCCAAATATCCTTTATTTTATCTGAGCTCTGGCAAAAAGATGGAAAGGGGAGTAGAAACAACTTTTAAGCTCAAATTGTGCAACCATTTACAAATGTGCTTGTTATCTATGCTGAGTAGGAAAGTTTTTAATCTAAAAAAACCAAAAAAACCCATGTTCTTGTCTAGGCACATAGTAGGCATATTTGACAAGGAAAACTGCAATTTAAAGTACATAAGAAATGGAACAGTTGAAATCATGTCTGTCTTGCCTCTGCAGTGCAATTCTACATTTAAACAACATCCTACTCTGATATTAGTTGGTGTTAAACAGTCAAGTCAGGAACTGTGAAGTGTCTGAGATTTTACCCTAGTTGCCAGCTAACAAGTTAGCCTCCTATAGTTTCATAGGTAACAGGCGGAAAAATACAAGCCCTCTGGGTCAGAGACAAAGGGCAGTTTGTTACTCTAAGCAATAGCAGCAGCCAGAGTAACATTTTGTGTGCATAAAGTACTCAAGCCCTAATTCCCACCGGGCTACAGAAGGAGGGCCAGGGATCACCTGCACAGGCAGTGAAGTGTGTTTCAGGCAAGGGGTCCCAAGATGAGGAAGTCCTTATCTTATTTATATTGGCACTTCTGACAGTTTACTCACCCTCCCCTCCAAAGACAGACAATATCTTAAATACTCTGCAATGGAAAGATGTTCAGTTTAAGGAGACTTCTCTGTCTTTACTTGAAATGCATACAAATCTGGGCAAATTGGTTGTTAATGCTTAAAGAAATGTGAAAAATTCATAAAGAATTATCTACCAACAGTTGGTAGAAAAATGTTGGAGGATGATAATGATAATAATAACCATAATAATGATCATAATATATAAACACTTTACATATGACATTTAATTTGGTGCTCAAAAACATTTTAGCAAGTTAAATGATTCTATCCATTTTGAGGAGGAGGGAACAGATTTATAAGCCTTAGGTCACTCGTGTGAGGACATGTAACTAATAGTTTCAAAGGCTGCGCACTATCCCCTATGCAATTCTACCAGCCCATCTAAGAGGCAGGATTGTGTGAGAAGAGTGAGCAGGAAGCCACTAAACCAGAGGTGAGCCTTACTACTATTGTCCATGCAGGTGTAATGTGTCAGCAGGATTGCTCCACCATGATGTTGTTCACTCAATACATATCAAAATATATTGGCTCTCTGATCCACATGCTACACAAAACTAAGACTTTTACAATCGTTAGAATATCACATCCAGAGTTTTTTGTCTGTTTGTTTATGTAGACACACAAGCACAGACTTGCATCACACAGAGGTCTGTCCCCAGGAAATCCACAGGCTTTTTTAGCAGTTGCATGTAGGGGAAAAATTCAAGCTGGATTAGGGATCACCTTCCCTGCCCACTTGGCCCATGTGGCCATGGCTCTTCACTCCTCATTTTGTATTTGCATATTTAGCCTCTCATTTCTAGGATTGCTGCTTAGTAACTATGATCTGGACAAAAGGTAAAAAGTTTTTCATTCTTTGCTAAATGTAATAGCAAAGATATTATAAGGAATTATATTTTGATTATTTTTTCTACTGAAAAATCAAAGACAGTATTTTATAATGACCAGGAATTAGAAAAGCTTTCCGGAAGAAAACCATCTGAAAGATCTTTAACGTAGGCATGACATTTGTATCTAATTCTCTAGTAAGGAAATGTTTGGTTTTATGAAAACACATGAAGATTCTCTTCAGTTGTTTACCTTTTAGCATAGTGTCCACAATAAATATAGATTTTCTTTTTCTCTTCCATTGGCTTGCAGTATGTTACTCCTGAAACGTCAAACTCCCTCACATTCATAAATAAATTCCACTCCCTGTGTCAACATCTGAAATTTTGCGTGTAAATCAGAACATGCTGTGATTGAATTGCTGCTCCTATCATCTACCACTGACTTCTATCAAAGCATATAACTGGATTAGTAGGAAAACAGCTACATTACGCTCCAATTTCAGCTTTGCCTAACAGCAGGCTTCCTTTCTACAACAAAGAACAGCCCTGGAGATAGTAGAAACACTTGGAAATGATGCAGCATTCGTTCTGACATCTTATGCATGATTTAAGCTTAAAAATTACTGTATTTAAAAAAAGACAGAAAGAAACTTAGACATTTAAACCTAAAAATGCGAGGCTACTTGATGTTTCTGTCTGGTGGTTCTAGACAATTTTGACATAGTGTTCATATACACTGCACCGTAAGTGTTTGGATGACTGACATGCTCTTGGGTATAAGGATGAACAGAAATGCATGAGGGCTCTATGGGAAAATTATTGTCAAAGTTAACTCCAGAACCACTACCCTGCTTCCTTAAGGCTTTATGACTATGCATCCTTGAAGTTACAAAGGCTAAAAGTTGTATTGTTGCCTTCTTAGACCTTCAAACAGTTTTAGGGAAAAAATAGAAATAAAATACACACACACACTTGTGCATACACACATACAATATGACGTTATAAATATATTTTGAATTTTTTTCCTGAGAATTTCTATATCACTAAATTGTTAAACTTGTATTTAATGAGACGAGCCTATCTGATAAAGACAAAAATGTAATTTTACTTATCTCTTACCAAAATGTTGCATTAAGAGTCAATTCTTTTCAAATATATCAATTTCAGGCAGTTTATAGCCAAAATAAAGCATAGTAACTAATATAACTGAAGAATTTTTTTAATATTATGAATTTAGTGTGGTTGACACTAAAGATTAAATAAATGTAAATAAGAATATATGAAGTTTGATAGCAGCAAAAAAATATATAGTAAAGGAATTAAATAAATATATACAAAGAAGATATACTAGGCAAAATGTGTAATTGAGATATAGCGTTTAGGTGCTTATTTGTATATATAAGAATAATCCAATTCAAACATTCTTTTTCAATATACAGCAAATTTCTTTAAAGAATTCCTCCACCAAAACAAAAACAGTATTCTTCTTTAAAAAGAAGTAATAAATTTATATTTAAAAGGAAGCATTTCTCTTTAATAACCTAGTCATTATTTCTACCTTGTTTTAGAATTTATTTCAGTATATCAGCAATAACTATAAAATTATTTAAAAATTGCCAGAACTCTTTTTACCTGTTTCCTCATCTGTAAAATTAAGACTAGTAGTATTATTTACATCAGAAGATTGTGAAAACTAAACACATTACCATGAAAAACACCTAGAACAGAGTCTGCCAGATGAGCATTGTTTTTTTAAAAAATTAACTCTCATGATTAGCTATCATTTATGATTAAATTGAAGATTAACGCTCAAATAAGAAAAACAATGAACACATGTCTACTTTGAATCTTATTTGTACGGATATTATGAGAGGCAAATCTACGTCTGTAATCACATGACTTAAAATCACTTAGTGAGTTTTCAATCATGAAAATGTACTGATGATTATCTGAAATAATAAAATTGAACAAAAGTGTATGGTAAACAAAAAATTCAGAGTATAATTGACAGAAAAAATTAGTTTTGTTATAGTAGATAAGAGCCATAAACAACTAAAGAAAATATCCAAAACTAAGACAGAGAAGGAGGTAGGAGCTGAGACCAGTAATAAATTTTTCTGGGAACAGAGTGGAAAATCACTATGGCTTCACCTTTCCAATGTGTTTCTATAATATTCGTCTTACAATTTCCAGGAGTTGTGCATCTCTCGATATTACTCTTGTCTATTTTTGTATATATAAGTGAGATATTTTCATAATTTTTAACTTGAAGTACTGAGGTGCATTACTTCCAGAGCAAATGCATTCCCAGTTCTTTCTACAAGCAGCACATTCTATTTGCCCATATGCTTTTAGCTCACCTCTTCAAGCCACACCAAATGAGGTCACCCAAATCAGGATTTACAAAGAGTTGTCAGTGCATCGGTAAAATCTGTGTTAATCTGCTTCACATAAATCACAAGGAAATATCTTGTAATTTAGTTTCTTAGGAATTGTTTTATACTTTTCTTTAAAGAAATACACATTTAGAAACCATAATATTTGTAGGCCTTTAAAATCTGTGAGGCATTAAGAATCCCAATGTTCAGCCCATCTAAGTTCTTTAACTAGGAAATAACCGTTATTTGCTGGCTAAATGTTGAAAGTATAAAATACATTGAAAGCCTGCTTAACCAGAAGTTCCTTTAAAGCATATTTATTAATAGCACTACTCAGTTTCTAACTGGGAAAGATGTTATTGATGCCCCATCCACATTTCTGTTCATGCCAGACCAACTTTTAACTGCCCAAGACTGCAGTGAACCCTCTGCCATTGCACATGGTGGTCTGGAAACGCCAGGAAATTAACATCCCTGGGGAGTGATCATCAACTTTATATCCTCCAGCTCATTTTTCCTCTTGGAAAGGACAACTCTGATTCATATAATCTACACTGGTTCCCAGAATTACCCAGAGGAATAAGCTCTACTCACTTAGAGTGGTAATTTGGTTGAAAATGCATCGTTTATTAGTTCTTTTCCTTGTTTCAATTTCCACAATTCTCTAACAGTCTTTCCCAGAGTTAACTTTCCAAATAAACCATTTGAGCTTGAATCCTCTCCTCAGTGATTTTATCTGGGGAAACCCAATCTAAGCTGATACCAGCAGTTGTCTTAGTAAGCAGATCCTCAGGATGAGATTCTAGAATTGAATAATTCACCAAACATATGGCAACAAAGGCTCTGGGTGCCCCACTGGCTGTACAGTCAAGAAAATTCCTCAGATACTGTAGCATCACAATTGCTAAAATTTTCATTTGCAGTGATCAGAACAGAATACAGATGGAAGGAGATGCACCTAGCATTTGAAAGGTAAGGGGAAAATAAGAACCACAGGCTAAGATTTGGCCAGTTGTTACATTTCACTGAAGAAAATGACAACCTCAAGTCAGCCAACTATCAACTAAGGGCACAGTAAGAAAGCCAGAAAACTTCTATGACAGCCAATAAAGAGATTCTCATTTCCTGTTGTGGGAAGGTCAACAGATGCCAGAAATTTGGCTCAGAATTGGCCTTTGAGAATCACAGAATTATAGAGGAGTCTGCATTCACAACCTTGGTAGATTTTGATGCAAATGTCAGGACATTAATATGCAAGGAGTGGGACCCTAAAATGAGGCTAAAGACGTCTGAGTAGATGCATTTGAGCACATTGAAATTCTGGATCTGTCTATGTTCTCTGGATAGGTAAAAGGAAACTGTTCCCCTTAGTTGGGGGATAGTAACTTCTCTGTTCCTAGAGACTATAAAAGATAATGCTTACTCTCCTCATGATCTGATCTTATCTCAACTCATGGCTCTAGGCAAGAAGAAGGCCAAGTCTCAGCATAGTCCACTGGGAAGTCTCTGCTCCAGGAAAGCAAAAAGAAGCTATTCAACAAAAGAGCTGCAGGATCTACCTAATATTAACCAGCAGATACTGGGAGAATATGCCATGGAATGGATGTTGAGGGATCTTGAGGCAAAATATACTTGGTCATCAACTTGGTATAGAAAAATAAGTAGTCTGCAATAAGAAAACACACGGACCTTTATATAGCACTAAAGTGCTTGGCTAGCTGGCCAAAGACCTGCAAGGAGCAAGATTAGAAGATCTTCAGACAAAGAATGAATGCTTCAGAAAGAGTATGAGGATGGACCTGTGGGAGTGGGCATGAAGTGTGCAGATCTCTGTTTCACATCAATGTTCTCTAGAGGGCATTTATCACAGAGAAGGTACTGAACAATTGAGTAGATAAACTAATTTTTCCAGTGGAGGTCAGCGAGCTCTGTATGTGGCAGCTGCAATGATTGCAAAATGGGCTCAAGAATGGAACAGCTGGATAGCAGAGAGAGAGAGAGAGAGAGAGAGAGAATATGCATGGGCTTAAAAGTGTGGCCTCTTTCTCACCAAGTTTGATGTAGCCACTGCCACTGGTAAATGACCAATCCACTGGAATAGGGCCAGTGCAGAGTTCTCAATATAGTATTAGTGTAAGAACCAAGGGGAGGAAGTAGGAATGTCTCCTTGTACCATAACTCAAAGTGATCAAATGTGTACTTCCTGTCATTGCAACTGTAGGCTCTGCTGAAAGAAATATTCTGCTTTCCAAGTGTGTGTATGTGTTTGGGGTGGAAGGGTAGTGCTGGAGGGGATAAACTGTGTTCTTCCCAGGGTCCCAGTAAGAATTTCACTAAACCTAAATCTATAGCTACTATCTGGATATTCTGGGCTTCTCATGACAGTAGACCAACACACACACACACACACAAATGTTTTTCTAATGGGTTCCAGGTGACAAGGAGATTATCATGAGGGTTGCTGCTACACAACATAAGGAGGAAAGACTATGCATGGAAGTCAGGGGGATTCACCCAAGTACATGTCTGGAGATAACTGTAAATGGACCATTGCAGCAGCCACTGTGGTGAATGGGCTCAGAAACCATGGATTCATCAGCCTCTGGCATAAAAGTCTGGGTCATCCCACCAAGCAATCTACCAGCACAAGAGTTGGACAAGGTCACAGGGAAATTAGGAAGGATCAATTAAAGAAAAGAAAAGATGAATATAAACTATGACCTTAGTTCTAACTTTAGAAGCCCACCATCTTGATGTACCATGTTTGGGTTTTTTTGTTTGTTTTTTAAAAAGTGTGGGCAGTCTCCATCTTTAAGAATTGCTGACTGGATAGAGTGGATACTGGCGGGGCAATACCTACCAGCACCTAAAACTTTTTGCTTCAGTACTCCCTCTTGTGGCCAGAGTCTGTTCTGCCCACACTTGGGGAGGGCGGGTACTTAACACCCCAGCTCCTTTGAATTTGGGCCAGGATAACACACAAGTGAATATGCTATATGGCTTCCAGAATTCCACAGCAGAGTTAAGTTCCTTTACATTAAATTAAGATCCTCTAATTGGCCTCTTTCCTTCCTCTGACTCATTTCCTCACTTTTTTAACAGTGTTTCCTATGATCACCTCCCAAATAAACTACTTATGCGCATTCTAATCTATGAGTGAAGTTCAGCTTCTGGAAGAAGGCAGATTAAGATATTTACCATACTGAATACTGCTGGTTTTATACAAAGTTCCCTAGATGTGCCAAATCTGCAATGAATTTAATGTTTTTAAGATATTCTCTTTTTCTATGTCAAAGATAATATTTTATTAATAACCATTCCACTGATTTGTAATAAACAATATGTTTATATACAAATAAAGCTAAATAAGTATCTTTTCTGATCATCTTATTAGGGAGATCAAGCATTGCATTTTATTTGTTTGCATTTTGAGAAATAAGTGGTGAGTTAGCACACGGTCAAATGGTAAAATCAGACTCGCATGAATCAGAGATTTTATGCAGTATAAAACTGTACTAATTAATGTCAAAGATATATATAAGCTAAAGGATTTCTTAGGGTTCAGATGAAGCAGACAGAGGTCTGTACATGGAGGACGGCTCCCTGCCTTCTTCTTTCCTGTGTTGAACACATCCCTCCAGCCCACATGAAAGGAAGTACCAAAAAGAGTTTCACAGTGTTCCTTGTAAACTTATTTAAACTAAGAAATATTTCCAGTTAATTTCCCAGAGAATTCTATCACCAGTGAGGCCTTTTTCCAGGAATCTTGCCTCATAGATATTGGATTCTATTTACTATAGCTACCCTTCGCCAGGAATAGCCCACTAAAAGCATTTCAGGGATAAATTCTCTACCTCTTTGTAAATACCAATAATCTAGTTCCCTGGAGCTTTAGTTAACAAAAGATGATACAGGTCTCCTACCTTCTTTTTCCCCCCTGTGGTACCTTTCCAGTGAAGAGAGTAAATCGCCTGACTTAACTTCTTCCTCCCAAGGGATTTCAGAGACAGATCCAGTCTCAACACATAATAAACTCTACACAAATTCCTCCTCCTCCACCTATATCTTTATGAATATATCTAAATCTAAAATAATATCCACCAGAAACTGGTTATAAAATATTTTGCATACATTTTATCAATTGAAATGAGACATAGTAACATTCATTTGTCTTGTTTCATTTGCTTTAGAGTTAGTACTTTCTAGCTATGAGTAGGAAGGTCTAAAGTGGTTTTGAGGAAAAAAGACTGTAATAAGAGCACATTTAAATGTCTATGGGTTCTTGTGTTAATAAGAAAAAAACATAGTTTAAAAACATAATTTGCTATGGATATGCATCCAGGGTGAAAATGAACACCGTAATGAATACAAACTTGCCAGATAATCCTATTGCCAAGTCGCTACTTATTAGGAGTTCCAATGTTATCAATGAGTGAAGGGGCTCCTGTTACCTATTTAAGCTCCTCTGAGTGAAGGAGAATGTGTCGAATGCTTTTCATTTATATTCATTACTTCAATTACTTTACTCAGGGGCAAATTTTTTGCAAACTAAAAATGAAATTTTGGAATGGAACTAAATGTGGATCAGTCTCTAAGGATGGCTCGGTATGATAGTTTTATATCAGAGATATTTCAGCCTATCCAAGATTAAAAATATAAAGTACTTAAAGTCAGGGGGAGATAGAAATTGCCGGTTTAATTCAGGAAAATGCAGTCATCTTATACTTACTGAAGCTACATTCACGAAATCATCATCTGAGAGAGTTTCTAACATTTCGGAGACAGACGTTCGTATCAGTTTAAGCGTCAATCCACTCACACTTCCGCTCCTATAAATAGACAAATGGGTCCGCACATGTTACTCACCATGTACTTAATCAAGAACATCATACGGAAAGACAACTTATGCACTAACTTTAGAGCATTTATATATTATTCAAATAATAATTTTATCTTTAAGAAAATCAGTAGTAGAAAAAGTTGGATTTTTTGATAGCACGGAAATCGTAAGAAATATTTCTTTTCTATCAATATGAGCATGTATATATTTCTAACTGAAATTATCAAAACTACATGTTAAGTGAATTTTAAAAAATATAGATGCTGATGGCATATTCACTCATTCAGGGAATATGTACTAAATACCAGCTCTCTTTTAGCCAGGTTAAAAGTGAGAGGTACAGACGTTGATAGATACAGTCATTGCCTTGGCAAGCCCATTGTTTGATTTGATTAAACCAATAATTATAAAGCCACATAATAATTGTGATAACAAATTTGCGGACAAAATGCCTTGTTCTGTACCCTGAAGCAGATATCCTCTAGGGTTTAGTCTTTTTCTTTTCTCTACATATTCTATGATACTTGGTGACCTCACCTATGTACAGAACTCATCTCTAGGCAACTAACTCCCACTTCTATTAATACATCTCTAGCTCCCAATATTTTCCCAGTTTTACCATTCTAGCTGTCTGCTAAACAACTAAGACTCAACGTCCAAAATGACAAATTACTCCCAAACATGGTTTCGTTTCTATTTGTGTTCTTGGTACCAAACAGGCTCTGTGTCAGTCATCCAATTTGTTCCCCTTTCAACCTTCCTCCCATTCAGACAATTTCCCTCATTCATTCCACTTCCCAGTGTTCCCAAAGCAGTGGTCTCCCTTCCACCCTCATTCTTCCCTGGCTCAGTCCTCATTGCACAAAAACACTGAGCTAGAACAACAGCCACTTACTCCGTCCAGCTCTTAGTCTTCTCTTCCACGGGCTAACAGGTGAAAATTCTGCAAAAATATCCTGATCTGATACTTTTAATAGCTCATAGTTACCTACTAAATATCCAGCAATCTCAATAGCCCTGCCTTCCAATACTTTCATAATTGACTTCTGTTTCAGCCTTTTCCTCTCTCTCTCCTTCTTCCACCTCTTCCAGACAGCTCCCCAGATATTCTCACCTGTGCCACTTTGCTTCTGGCAGTTCTTCCACCAGAAATTCTAATCACGTTCCTCTCCCCTCCCATGCCTGCCTTGTAAAAATCTTAGCCATAAGGATTCAATCCCAATTTTATCTCTTTAATGTGCTCCTGACACCATAAGAGAAAGTGCTCTCTCTTTTTTATAGATTCCTTTGGTGCTATGTCATCCTTTATATCCATTACTTTCTGCAGTTATTTTAGTTATTTGTTAATGTGGTCTAGTTTCCCTAATACATGTGAATTATCTTTGAGATCAGGGACTATAACTTAATCATCTTTGCCTCTATGTTACCACATTGTATGGAGGAGAACCTCAATATATTTCTGTTGAAATAATTTTTAAAAATAGTATTTCAATTCCATATATTTTCTATCTTGGGATATATATTTGATTTCCACAGAGTTTAATGTAAGAAATTATTTCTGAAAATTATCCTACATCCAATAGGATTATAATATATTGCATTGCCATTTAGACTTATACTTAAGAAGAATGTCAAGGATTAGCATGTGATATAAGATCCAAAATAAATTAATTGAAGCAACATATGGCATAAATGCATTTTATTGAATGCAATAGGAATTACCATTCAAGTTACATTTGTTGAATTATGTTATCTTCTCTTTTTCGGGCTGGGTTATAAGGCTTTGGACAACTGAACTGAACTTGTTTACCTCAGGTCAAAATGGGAAATTCAAATGTTGATAATTGCCTGTGATATTGATTTAGTTGCCTACAGATTACTAGATTTTGTGTCTTCCAATGAGACAAAGAATATATTTTTTTCTCTTGGAGAATATAATCTAAATATCTTATACTTCATGTTTTAATTCCTTGATATTACTATTACAAAGTAAATCTCTATAGGATATAATCTTTTCAATGTTCTACATTTACATCTTCAACCTTATTATAAAGAGTCTACAAATGCATCTACAATAGACACACACATATATCTGTACTCGAAGCAATATAACAAATAAAATGACCAATATAAAAACTCCTGGAATTCTTTCTTATATGTCATCATTTCCCTTGGAAAAGTCCCAGTATTGACATTTAGTATATTTAACATTTACCTACTTTGTGGGCAAATTCCTAAAAGTTAACTGAATCATTAATGACTAAGTGCCAACTAAATGATTTTTTCTTTTTGTGCCAGGAACTGCTTAGTTTTAGCAACCGGTACTTTAAATATTTTTTCAAAATATAAAGCAAAAATTGGAGGCAAATAACTAATTTTTCAAAAAGCTCAGGCTTGAGAACTATGCCACAATTTCCCATTCCAATATAGATTCTTCTCTTTATCAATTAAAAAATTTTTGTTTTGTTATTGTCTCCATATGACTTTTATATCTGGGTATAAATCATCATAATTACTCTTTTTTTAATGTATCAAAATTTCTAAGTCCCAATATATTACTTTACTGTTAACTACAAATCCTCCTATATTCTCAACACATAAATATGTAATATTTAACTACTCACACATCAACCAGAATAAGCATGTCTTTAGGAGATGCAGCTCCTTGGATATACCTGAAAAAAAATACCATATAAATATTTTTTTTCTCTTGCAAAATATCAAACATTGGTATTTGTTGAATTGACATTTATTAATCTCTGAGATAAGGTCTAAGCAAAGACCCACTTCCATTCTATTTCAGTAGACAATGGCCTTTTATTCATATTTTGCAATGTCAGCTTTAAAAAGCTATGTTTAAAATAACATTGGAGATGTCAGAGGCATGGCATTTAAAGTGTTATTTTTTAGATATTTGTAACAAAAGATAAAGACATGTATTTTAATACTAGCAGTGAAAGAAATCAACTTTAGAAAGGACATTTTTCTGGAAAAAATTTATCCTGAACTTCAACTGTTGCCCACAAGTTTTAAAAGTCACTCTAGGAAATAACAGATTGTCAAATTTTTAAATGCAAAAATAAACAGAAAAAGAGATTAAGTGCTCTAGGTACATGAAAAAACAACATCAAAAAAGAAATATAATAGGCCAATAAAGTAATTTAAAATGGTACAATATATAATGTTGTTACAAAGAATTTCCAGGGGTGGTTCTCAAATTTTACAGGGTCGAACGATCACCTGGAGAATCAGTTCAAAACCTCGATTCTCAAATTCAACCCTACAGAATCAGAACCTCTGCATTTTAAAGAGACTCTAGGAGAGTTTTATGCAGAGGTTCAGTGATTGCAGCTAAATGACCTAAAAAGCTCATGTTGCCTGGCCACAGACTGATGGGGGACAGGGGGCCTGTTTTCTCCAACAGGAAGGACTGCACCTGAACTCAATTTTCTGCTTATTTCTTAGGCCTCTTTGCCCATCACTCTAAATCTAACTTCTCAGAAGCCTGCCAGACAACTTGCCAATTAGTTTTCAGAATACATGCAGCACAGGTAATATCTACCCTGGACTATGTGTTGACAAAGCAGTTAGAATTTATAAGCTGCACCCACACTTGTTTCTCTACAGTAAGGTAAAGTGGCAGAGTTGCAGGTATATTCCCACGGAGGGCAAATCTAGTTCATGCCTAGCATCTTAACACTGATCCTGCTATGCCTCTCAGTGGGAAAATGAGAAGACAGAATATTGTCTGCCTCTTCTGTTCAGCACCTAGCATTTAGGTTTCCCTGAAAACAACAAATCCCTGAACCCAAACCATGTGATATAATAATTTTTGCCTCTACTCAACAATTGCCCCACAGGGACACATTAGAGACATTAATAAGAATAATATGTAAACCTATCACTATTATATATTGTTGGTGTTCATGTAAATTGCCACTGGGATGTTTAGCAGAACATTTAAAAAGCATTAAATGCATGCCTTTTAAATCAAATATTATACTGCTTAGCATTTGAACCCTAGGCAAAACATTAGAAATAACCTAAATGTCCAACAATAGGGGATTTCATAAATAAATTCACATACAGCCTTCTTTTAAATGATGTTATATTTCTTATCATGAATATGTACTCAAAGGTATTAATATGAAAAGTGTGAGACACAAAATATTTTGCTGTATATAATGTAAACTCATTAAAAATATATATCCCCACATTAAACACATTTTGAAAAACTCAAATAAAATACAATTAATGGTTAAAAGAACAAAAAAATTAATAGCTGTTGCCCAATTTTGGATTTTTTTGTATTTTTTTAGTTTTACGTTTGGAGAATGAATGGCTTTAGTAGTAAAGAACAAATAAAACTCTTTCTGGAAAAAAATAAAAGCTAAGCTATATGAATATAACTAGGGGCAGCTTTTACCTTGGGGCCAGTTCTCATTAGCTCACTGCCAGAGGCAAACTATCTTCTACTCTATCTCATCTCTTTGTTAGAGCTCTACTCCAAGTAGACCGGGAGCCTTTCACTACAAATCCCCACCAGCTAAAAGAGATTTAGTGCTGAGACAGTTTTTAATATAAAATTTAAAGTAGTCTATTTGAAATAAATATGAGAAATCAGTTCAACAATATAATCATTACCCACTTGAACTCCTCATTTTCATTTACCTTGAATTATACTTATTTTAAAAAAATCACCAGAGCATTTTCAATAAGTAGCTAATATTCATCCTAATAATGAAACAATTACCTCCAACTCTTAAACAAAAAAGTTAACTTTCTTTTTTGTATTTCATCTCTTCATGGCCAGCTAAAAATTCTTACCATGGTCTTCTGCGTACATCATAAAGGTCAATCTTATTTGGAGTTCTACTATTGTCAACCCATGGAGAAGCTTAAAGAGAAAGAGAGAGAGAGACAAAGAGAAAGTACATCAAAGTATTAGATATGCTCTACAAAAAGAATGTAAGACCTTAAAAAAAATTACAAAACACCATCAACACATAATTCCACTTATCTATAGCAATGCCCAAATGGGAGATACCATTTTTATACCCTCAATATTTTCCTTTTATTAAAGTGGAAAACAACATAGCAGTACCAAAGAAAAATCAACAGAAGTCAATTCCCTTTTTTCATATTATTTCAAAAGTAACATTTAGAAATGGGGTGTTCTGGGTACTAACTTACCTATTTTACCAGGTGTCCAGAGGTTATATATTTTCTTTCCTCTCTACTAACTGAAAATTTACCTTGATAAAAAAATGTATGTGCTGCTAATAGAAATTGTACTTTCAATTATTTGCTCCTTTTATTTTCATTCAATGCCACTCTTTCTTGGTCTATATAAAATTGTTGTTTTTCTTGGATTGTTATCACATAATAGCATAATTTTAATCTTCATATTCATGTATTTAATAATAGTCCATATTGAAATTCCAATTGAAAGATCAAACTATAATTAAAATAACCCATAGAAAACTTTTTTCCTTTAAATTTATTTGAATGATGTGAAGTAATTCAAGTATGGATCCAACCATTTTGTGTTAGTTTCACAGCCTTTATCATTTTTCAGTAATCAGAAAAAAACTTCTTAGTCTAATTGTACTGATTTTTAAATGCAATTAATTTATACTTATTCTAATTAAATCTACACTTAAATTAAAATGCTTTACATGCACTCAACCTTAGACCTAAAGAAAAATAAATGCTGATGAATTGGATGATAATTTTATGCTGAACAAGTCTCACTCCTTGAACATGTTTAAACTCCTTGGAAAATTCCTAATTCATATGACTTATGCCCCACAATCTATTTTGCTTTTTTCTTTATTAGAAACTGTGAAAATTATGAAGAACTTTACTAAGAGTCAGGTTTATTAGCCAACTAAGATAAAATTTGGCCAATTAGGATATGTCAAAAAAATATATACAACTAAGCTCTTTCTTGTGAAATTTCCTTCTTCTTAGTGGTTATATTATAAAATGATTTATTCATTTTAAATGACTAATCATATTTACACGAAACAACCATTTACTGACATAGTCAATTCAACGAAATGGTAAATTTACTTAAATTCTTTCAATTTGTATTTGCAGAAACTGGGAGCCAGTGATAAAAAATAGTGTTTTTTTTTCTTTTTGTGGTAGCACTAGAATTAAGCAACAAGCATGCTGCATGCTGGTAGACAGGTCAGTTCACTTTCAACTATTTCTCTATAGTGTCTGACTCTCCAAGTTAAGGTCTTGGCAATACCTAAACATTTAAAGGCATTGTATCCTACTTTCAGTACCACGTTGTGCTGGTTATATTAATATGTTTATTATTGCCTCTCACCTCCAAATGCACCCATCTACCTTGTTCTATGAAAATGATTTGAATCCTTTAAATAATTTTCTTTTGCCAGCTGGCACAATTTCAAACTTTGTCAGCAGATGATACAAGACAGACATTGATTAAGAAAATGGTTTTTGCTTCCTACTTCTGGTTTGTTTGTTCACAGGCTCTTGCAACATGTGCAGCTTTTCTGGTGTCTGTCTCCTACAGTGAGAGTATTTTCTCCAGTGCTCAGCTCCTAAAATATTGCAGTTTCCCATTTCCCCGTGGTCCTGCACCATTGGTAGCTTCACCAGGCCCAGAATCCTGTGGTGTTCTCACCTTCTCTGTTACCTAATGGCCAGCAGTAACCCCTTGGGCAGTTTTGTAGTGGAGAGCTTCAGACGAGACAGCTCAAACCCCAGAGGGTCAATTTCTAGCAAATCCCACCAATGTGACATCACAGTGACTTCTCTGCCTTGAAGGGCCATAACCATGTCCTCTATGAGAAGGTCTGGATCTCAGCCCAGTGGTATTGGGGGATTAGAGGCTCTTCCTTGGGTACTCTCTCTCAGCTATGGGGGTTGTTATTATACAGGGTGTCCCAAAAATTGCCATACATAGGGAAATTGGGAAATTGTAGCTAAAGGTACATTTATAAAATATTCATTGGAAAATTTTACAAAGGTTTTCCTTTGTATGGAGACTTTTTGGACAGCCTGTATATTAGATTACATAACATTATATCTGGGATTCATATATTCTTTAGAATTCTCTGTACTCTAGCCAATCCCTCATTACTCTAATTCTGTCATAGTTAATAATTCTTTATTAAAAATATAACTTTCCCTGTTCAGAATTCTGTGTATTTTTTTTCCTTTGGTGATTAGACCAAGACTGATATAAATGTACAGGGGAGAAGAGAGAAATGGTATCAGTTACCACTGCCAATACAGCAACAGCAACCATGAGTTGCAAGTAGGCAGCCCTGAATTTGATAAATGATTTAATGAAACCAGAATTTCAAAGTTATGTTTAATGTTTAAATTAGATTTCTGAATTGTTTACAGATCACATTCATCTAGGATTTCTATTTTCATTACAATTGCTAATTGAAATTAACTATGATATATATTCCTATGCTCCATAAAATTTATATCTTTCTTTAAAGACAGAAAAAAATTTAAAACACAAGAATTTACAGTATGAGTCAGACCATTAAATTGTAATATCATTTATAATCTTATATGATTTATATTTTAAAATATTAATAATCTTCTCAGGAGTCTTCTGAGATATTTACTATTGGGTAATATCCCTTGACTATACTAAATTAAGATATTTATATTATGGTAAAATTAAACAATAAAATTTCTTCTGTGATATTACTAATTAACTTGTTGTAAAATACCATTGTGGCATTTAAGTGGTGTATTATTTATATAGACTCAGAATTACGGAAGATCAAGTAGTAAAAAGGATAACCATATATTGCAATTCCCTGAAACAATCAGCTTCATAATCATGCATAGTGAAAGCTACATATTTTGAGAGGAAACCAGAGCTTCTAAAATCCCTGCAAAAAGTAAAATATTGCACATTTTAGATGTCCCTTTAGCTTTCCAATAAGATTTCACGATGGCAGGAGAGAGGAGTGGAAATGACAGCCCACGCTGTGGGCATCTCATTTCTGAATGCCATTATTAAAGGTGAGAACGATCACTTATGAGAATGTTTTTCCCATGATCAAAAATGAAATGACATGTGTCTTTTACTAAAGCTACTGGACTACTTTTCTACTTCACATATTTAGGTTGTTCTACAGCAGTTATCAAATCATTTATTTAAGGTGTTTACCTGTACATTAACTCAGAATACTGAAATATGTGGTAGAGAAATATTCTTTAGAAAGTATACAGATTTTAGAGCCATTTTCTGGTTAATGTGGTCTAGAAATAATGGGATAGTACCAATTTTTCATTTCAGCTATGAGGAAATAATAAAGCAAATAATGATAACATTGAAGACTAATTCTCTTGGTAGAAAAGCCATTTCAAATGACAGCTAATTCCATTTCCAATCAAGAAGTTCAAATGCATTTTTCTAATTCTAAAAGACTTCACATTTTGAGTCTCATGAAAATGTTAAAAAGTAAATTTCATACATTCAAAAATGTCTTTAAAAATTATTCCTTGTTCTTTGACTAGATGGAATTGGTGGATCATTATTTTAGGCTTGTCAAAATCATCTCTAGAGTATTAGTCATGGCTCTGAACTGCAAGCCAAGATAATCAATTGCGTTTGTTTTTTTAAGCCAAAATTAATTCATCGAATATGTAGTGCCTGGCTAAAAGTATTTCCAGAATGGATTCTGCACAGTCCCTACTTTGCATCAGGGCTCCCACATCCAGGTCCAGGGTAGGTAAGTCTCATGAGTGGGGATTATATATTCACACCGAGGTGCCCCAAAAATCTAGGAAAGCAAACAGCTGACCTCTTCAGCTTTTCAGTTATCTGCTTCCCAATAAAGCTTTTAACTTGAGAAATACTCAAAATATATATGACGATTCTATATTAGTTATGGTCACACAAAGTGCCTTAATGAACAATCCCAAATCCTTCATGTTTTAGCATAGTGAAGTTACGTCTCACTCATATAACATTCTAAGTTAGATATTTCTAGTCATGGGGTGGGGAGAGGGGTAGATTCTGCTACCAGAGACTTAAAGCTTTTGCTTTCTCCAACACTTGGCTTCCAGGGCATTGGGCATGTAGCTGCTAGATGGAGGAAAGAAATGTAGAGAAGGTGCACTCAAGGCACAAGAATCTCAGGCTTGAAGTGACGTACTATTTTCATTCATTTTCTGTTGATAAAAACCAGTCACATGGTGCTGCACACAGGCAAAGGAGGTCTGAGAAATGTATCCCCTGGCTCCACAGTCTTTTCCAAAGGAAAACTTCACAATAGAATGAAAGGACAGAACTTTGGTGAGGAGCTAGCAACCTCTGTCACAGGGACAGATGGATAATTTAAAAATGAATAATGTCCACTACTTATTAACCTCAAACTTTCTATACTTGGCAATGTCTTCGAGTAAGCCAGCATTGAGAGGAGGGAGATGAAGGTGGGCTAATTTCAAAATCTGGTAAATAAATAAAATATGTCAGACTTAAGAATTATTTTCAGACTAAATTTTAGGACTGGAGTTGCTTGCACAAGAAATTCATTGGAAGAAAACAACTAGAAGCGAACAGGGCATCATTGTTGATGTTTGAATTACTAAAGAAATCACAAATCCAGTCTACAGAAATGTTGTAATTGACCCGAAAGCAACTTTTGGGCTCTAATCCTGCACCAGAAACAAGCTATAAAAGCTTTTTAGCCCCAAGAATACCCCTTCAGATGTGTCAGAAAATATTTTAGACAAGAGAGTTACTCCCACAGAACACTACTAGGAACAGACAGATGAGTGAACCAACAAACTAAACTTTATGCAAGAGCAGGAGGTCTTTGTATTTCTTGTCTGATGGAATGGAAGATGATGAATACCATGGATCAATGGTTCTTCTGTATTTCTTTTTCCAAGTGGGACTTTTTTATTGTATTGACCCCATAGACATGACCACTGTATATTAGATATTTGGGCAGTGATGGGAATAGGGTGAGGAAAATATCTGGTATTTTGATGTATTTTAAGCAGTCAAATTAGGAAACGTTTTACCTGATGGTGAGAATTGCATGTGACCCAGAGATCCTGGATTTTGAGCCGTATGTACTAACTTGCTGGGACTTTGGGTCATCTATGGGGAGGAAGTGAGTGTGCTCCATGTGTGGGGAAAATGCTACACACAGATGCTTGAACCATCGAGGAACAGGCTGTGACAGGGCTTCAACATACATTTTCTTCTTCCTTCTTGTAATAGTACCCCTCAAGTATTAGTTGATTGCTCTGTAAAAAACTATACTTCTCACTCTCTCTTGCCGTGATGGGCCCTGTGATAAAATTCTAAGAGATGGGCTGAGAGCAGAAGTGATATATGTACAACTCTCTAGCCATGCTGGTTTCTTTCCATTAATCCCCAAGCCCCTTCTTTTGGCCTCAAGTGTGACGGTGGTGGTTCTGAGCCAGATTTGATGAGGACAACAACCTAAGAGAGATGACAGATGAAGCCTCAGTTGCTGGACAACCTCATGAACAAAAGTTGCTCTAACCAACTGGTTTATCTATGATGTAGGAGTTTTAACTGAGGGTAGTTTCTTTTAAGTCCTTGGTATACTGTCTATTGTTTAAGTGATTGAATCAATATATGAGAACTTTTCTCAATCACACAAACCTGGGAGAATTTTGAAAGCTATGAAAAGATGTAGGAGGCAAAATTTTCATGGGGTGTTTTAAATCTGCTTTATTGTTTCTTTCTTTCATTCCTATATACTCTTAGGAGAGTCTTATTTTGTCCTCAGGAAATTGCTTATTACTATATAATATTTGTAGTGCTAGACTCTTGGTAGCTTTGATATCTACCTTATCTTTTATGTATCAATACTGGATTAGGGGGTGGACATATATCTCTGAAAATTAATTGGTCCCAAAATAATGGTCATTTTCACTCACTCTAGCCGGGCAACAGAGCGAGACTCTGTCTCAAAAAAAAAAAAAAAAAAATAATGGTCATTCTGAGATCAAGTTTTCAAAGGCTGAATGACAAACTTTATGGCTTAGAACCACCAATAAGATTCACAGGCAGAGAACATAAGACTAAAAGGTCCATGTGCACATATAGTAGTAAAACTCGATGGAAACCAAGCAGGTAGGAGAGGGGAGAAGGGGGTCAGGTAAATTCACACCTAACGGGTACATTAGGTGCACACCAATATGTAATGAATTACCTCTACCTGCATTGCAATGGTTTTAAAAAGGGCACATGCAAAATAAATTTTGAAAGCAAACAAAATGTGATAGCTGCTGTTATACAGATAAAAATAAAGTTCTCTCAGAGAACAAAACAAAGAAAGATTGCTTTGAACAAAGCTTTCACATGAAACGTGGTGTTTGCATTCTATTTTGAACTATGGGTAAGATGCATACAACCAGAGATGGGCTCTAGGCACAAAGCACATAGAGATATGAAAAGACAGATTTGTAGAAAATAAAATAAAAATTAAACAAATAAAAGGCGAGAAGATAACATAGAAGTAAACAATGAAGGTTGAATTATGTACTGAGAGATAAAATTGGAGACGTAGGTTGAGTTAGCATTTTTCCATGGTCTGAATGGCATAGTAACAGAGCCAGATGCTGTTACCTGAATGATACCAGCTTGTATAATTTTACAAGAAAGCTGATAATCTAAGTTGTAATCCAGATCACTTCTTAACAATTTTACTAGATATCTTTTTGCATTGCATCTCAGTGTATTTACAAGTTTTCTGTTTCACTCTTCTGTGAGCTTCTCCAAAGCAAAATTCTCTCTTACTGGGATTAGAATTTCCAGGATGCCTTAATGTTTTCAGAAACAGGAATTTTGCCTTCTTCTTATCAGTCTTCCCACTTTTGCTCAGACTTACCTACATGACTTAATCAAATAACTTCTGAATTTTACTTTTGTTTCTGAGCAATGAAACTCAATATTCAGGATGTTCAGATGATTTTATTGTATTGGCTGGAGAGTGACTTTTATATTCCCACTGTAATATTTCAGAAGTCTTCTCCAACTTCTTATAGATAAACAAGTGCCAAAAACTCATATAGAGATACATGGTATTACAGCCAAGGATAAGTCACCACAATTCTTAAAATAAAAGCCCTTATTACAAAGTAGTTTGCTGGTAATTCTGCAGATGCCAGATAACGCACGTAAAACATTTTCACTTAACGTAAAGGGATATTTGTCTGTCAGCAGGAGTAGCAGATAACAAGGACAAGTTGTGTGGTTAAGTGTAATATTCAATGAAGTAAATGATACACAAAGATTTAATCATTTAGATGGCCCATATGTTGTCATTAAGTGGCTCAGAAACAAGCGTGAGCATGGTTCTATGAAGGCATGGGAGGATTTGTTGGAAAAGAATTTTAGATATATGCTACATAGAGAAAAATGTGAACTCTGACAAAGAAACAGGTTCTCTATTTTTGTAAGCAAATAAATCCAATTAGATAATAATGACACATTCCTAAAAACAAAAAACAAATTATGATTCTAATAGGAACAAGTTATCTGTTTTCTAAAAATCCAATCTTCTCAGATGATGGTGATAATTATAACACATTTCTTAAAAAGTTTATATTTAGTGTACCTGACAAAATGCTTAAAATGTCTGAATTTTTGACAAAAATCTTTTTTAGTTTTTCCTAATCAAGTAGACTGAACATAATTGCACAGCAAAGATGTTCTATGCACCTACAAATAGCCTAACCTACAGAAATTTAGTAGTACATAAAGAAAAAAGATTAAGAGATATATCTTAGAAGTTGAAAACATCTAAAGTTTTTTTGCAATACTTATTTACACATTTTATATATAGTGTTATCCCCAGTCAAATTATAAGCAACTTCCATTTTCATATTAGCATCCTATTTAACTACTCTAACCTGTAAGCAATAAAACATTTAGTCAATTTAAATTACACTGGACCCATAGTTGATATTAAAGCAAATAATTATTACAGCCCTTACCTGCAAAAAAATAATACAGACCCAGATGAAAGATGAGGTTCTGCAAAAAGCAATAAAAATGAGGCTACTGAATCACCTCTATAAATTGGGATTAGCTGAGAACTTCAAAATAGTATGTCATTATTTGGTGCATGTACAAGATGTATCTCTCATACAACACAACTGGTGGATAATATATAGCAAAGCAAATCATATAATTAGAATACAAACTCAGTGCTTGAGTGCAAACAAAGCTATTTGCACCCTCCTGTCAAAACCTCAAACTTTACTGTTCTAAATTAATCACTTACTTCCAAAATATTATAAAAATACTTCTGATATTTAATTTCAGTAAACAGCCCCAGTATCATCATAGCCACACAAACTAAAAATGATAGTCAATTACAGTCTATGTCAGTCATTAAATTCTTTTTTTTTTTTTTTTGGTAAAGACTCTAATATCCTCATCATTTCTCTTCAAAGATTTTTCGTTTTTAATTCCTAATTGATCCCTTGTTCGGATCTTTAAAATTCCACATCTGACCATTATAATAGCATGCCTTCTGGTCAATCTTCCCTAAGTCTTCTTCCTTCTAATCAGAATAAACACTGCTTTAATCATTGTATTCCACTACCTCAAATGCTTAACAGTATTTTGCCTGCACATTAAATCTCAAACTATTGTAATATTCAAGGCCACATAATCTGCCTTTAATAAAACTTTTGATTTCATATTACTCTTTTTCTGCAACGAACTATTGGATTAACTAGGCCCATTAGCCTCCAACAATACGCATTCATCTCCCTCTATTGTTACTTAGTGTCTTCCTTCCCTCCAAAAAGGGTTTTGCCTTCTCTTCTTCATTGACTTGATTATCAATCCATAGTTCATAACCCTCTCTTATGCCTATAGTCCATAATTACCTCTTCTTTTTGAAAACTCCTATAGCAAATCTATTGCCACAGTCTAAGTTATTTAGCATTTAATTATTTAATGATTTGTATTGCAATCTAAATTTAAGATGTATTTAATTTAGATGAATAAGTTTGGATCCCTAATTAGATGTAAATTTTCTAGAAGGCAGAAACAACTTGCTCTCTTAAAACACAGATGTGCATATATAACCGAGGCAGAGATGCTTTTGTTTCCCAGGATCTCTTCTCCCTTTCTTAGTTAGTACAGCCCAGAACTGGGTACATGGCCATCTTGAAGGTAACTGTGACCACGAGACCACTAAATTCTGGCCAATATCAAATAAGAGGAAATGCTTTATGTGAACTTCCAGGAAGTTCCTTTAAAAAGAGGGGAGAGGCAAGAAGATTGCTTGAGGCCAGGAGTTTGAGGCCAGCCTGAGCAAAAGAGAGACCCCATCTCTACAAAAACCCAGAAAAATTAGCTGGGCATGGTGCCATGTGCCTGTAGTCCCAGCTACTTGGGAGGCTGAGGCAGGAGGATTGCTCATGCCCAGCAGTTTGAGGTTGCAGTGAGCTATGATGATACCACTGCACTTTAGCCTAGACAACAAAGTGAGACCCTATCTCCAAAAAAAAAAAAAAAAAAAAAAACCAAAGAGGGGAGATATAATGAGATATAATTCTTTGTTCCTTAAGAAAGAATGCAAATAACAATAGTCAACCCTGAGGAGGGGCCACACTCTGAGGATGACAGAGTGACAGAGATATGAGATCATAGTGTGGACCCCTTATGTGTGTAGCTGCCCTACCAGCCCCAGTGTATGTAACCCTGACTGACTTGAGTAAAAAACAAACTTACGTAATGTTAAATTCACAATTATTTTGGATTTTCTGTATTTGGTAGCTAGTATGAGTCCTAACTGATACACTGGACTTTAATAATTATTAGCATAAAAAGGTAATAATCACTTCAATTTAAAGTTTGTTTATAAAATAATCAATAAACATTAAATACATTTATAGTTAAATTATGTATCCATTCACAAATATGAAAGTAAAAAAAATCAGGCATTTTTAAAGATAATTGAGCAATGAAAGCAGTACTTCTATAAATACCATAAATGTTGAGGCTCTACTGTCAACCCATTTTCTTCTAATTGGCTAGAAATCTACCGAATGCTTCCTTTCTGAGTCAACTAAAAAGGATTCTTTGGACTACCTTGTCACATGCTATTAATATTTGATGTTTAAAATATTCTTAAGCTATTTTTCAAAAAGTGTTACACAATTTAAGTACAATTGGCTACTTATATAGGGGAAAAAAGTCAGTTTATAGAATTTGTAACATGGGTTCTTCTGCTTTTATTTCAGCAAAATCTTAGCAGATATAGCAGCAAGAAAATATTTCCCAGAGTTCTATTTAGCACTAGCTCAATATACATTAGGTCACTTTATTATAATCTCATGGTTTTGAAATGAACAAATGAGGTAAAGCACAGGAAGAACAAATGATTAATAAGACATTAAGTAAACGTCATATGGAGATGAAGTAGATTTTAGTTTTATCTATCTTGTTTTATAAATGCAACTAACTATCCACAAAGAATAAGTGCTGCCTACATTGGCATTTCAATAAGCCACTGATTCCTAATTACAATCCCAATTACTGCAGTAATTGGTACAATTTCAGGAGACATTAATAGGTGAAATGAATAGTTTGTACTTATAGTTTTTATGATGTGTAAGAATTCACAAAGTTGCTAGCTATTGAAAGCAGTTTTAACAGCTTTAAAGTTAATTTAGGTAAGTAAATTAAGAGCTTCTAAAGGAAAGAACTCATAAACTGATTTTACAGTAAGCACATATTCAATGAAGATGTCATTAGATTTGGGTTCCAGCTTTATCTATGGTAAGAGATAGATATCTGTATGACTTAGCCAAACCACTCTAGTTATCCTGCAAAACAAAGACTACACTTAGCAGGCTATAAGCAGATAAAGTTAGTTCCTGCCCTGAATATCATCTGCTTTAATCATCTCAAGTTACTGGTGAAGAAATAGGTATAGAAATATAACATGACTTAGCCAAAGTACAAAAAGATGCTGATGGCAATTTTTACAGGAACCAGTAACTCCTCACAGTACAATGTTCCTTTTATCATAACACACAGTCTACCTACCTACCAAGTTGGAGAGAAGAAAGGGGAAGAAAGGAGAGGCTGGAGGAGGAGAAAAAGAAAAAAGAAGAAAGAGGAAGAGGAGAAGAAAGTGGACAGTAGGAAATGATTATCAAAACTTATTTCCACACACATCGATGAAATCAGAAAGAAGGTTCATGTTCAGTCCAAGGACAAATATTAGAGTTCAAATCTCTATTAATTACCAAACAAACTACTTTTCAGAATTAGCCTGGAGAGGTACCTTTGCATTAGGCCAGCACTAGAAGCCTTATGAGGAGCCAGCGTTTCAATGCATTTTAAACAATCTGATAAATGAAAATCATGAGGGTGCTCTCATTTCCCCTGTATCTGGGCAATGCAATAAAAAACATATTTCATGCTTTCTATTCTCTTAACAATTTGAAAATTTAAGCATTATTATGTTCCTTGTCTCACAGCTGAGTTCAGTGAGGGTTTTTTAAAGGTCACCCCCCTATAAAGTGGATTGATATCCTGGGGATCTGGTTTAAGAATATAATTGCTGAGGAATCTAAAAAGGCTGATCTCATCATAGAAGTAGAGAGTGGAGTGATGGTTACCAGAGGCTGGAGTGGTTATTGGGGAGGGAAGAATGGGAAACGTTGGTCAAAGGATATGTAAATAATAATTAGATAGGAGGAATAAATTCAAGATTATCTATTGTATGACATGGTGATTGTAGTTAATGATGATATATAGTATTCTTGAAAAATGTAAAGAAAGTAAATGTTAAGTGCTCTAATCACAATGATAACTATGTGAAGTGATGTTTGTTAATTAGATAGATTTAACTATTCTCAATGTATATAAACATCAAAACATCATGTTGCATATGATAAATATATACAATGTTATCAGTTTAAAAAAAAATTTAAGAATTGCATATCCCCTCCCCCCACAGTACGTGGCCCAGCTCTAAGTAGCATCTTAACAATGAACAGGAATATTTTTTAGACTCCATTGTGAATCAGAGGGCTTTAGTTTCTACAAAACATTTTATTTTCAATAACTCCATGACAAGGGTCCTCTTAGAAAAATAAAATTTAAAAAGGCAGCTTACAGAACTAAAAATAATTATATAATTCTATATGGATGAATGTATAAAATAGATTTTGTCTGATCCTTACAACAATCCTAAGCAGTTATGGAGAAGTTGCTTTTCCCATATTACAAATGTAGAAACTGACAGCCTGAGAAAGAGGATTGGCAGATTTAGCAAAAAGAAATACAGGATTAATCAATTAAGTTTAAATTTCAATAAAAAATAAACACTTTTTTGGTAAAGGTATCTCCCAAATATCACGAGACATACTTATACTAAAAAGTTCTTCATTGTTTATCTGAAATTTAAATTGAACTCGGCATCCTTTATTGTATCTGGCAAGCGTATAGAAAAGTAACCTAAGCCACTGGCTAAAACCTACATCTTCTGACCCACTCCACTATGTGGTGGTACGGCCTAACACTACGGCTGAGTCATGTTTAGATCTTCCACATTTCTATTTCAGCTTCCTTGTCAACAGACCGTAACTCCAATTATATCTTTAATGTCTCAGATGAAGAGAAAGCTGGATTTTGGCAAAATAACTCCAGTTGACATGCACTGTAATGGAAATGCCTTCTGTTTCGTATTTTCAAAGTACTTTTCATCATGTTATCTCATTAATCAAAATAACCCCTAGAAGATAAACTGAGGAGTTATTAGTGTTCCTATTTTTCAGATTTGATGATTAGGACTCAGAAATTTTTGGAGACCTATCCAGTTTCTCACCGCTTGTAGGGAGATCCTAGCCTGGGGACCAAGTCTTACATGTGAAAATCCAGTATGTAAAAGTAACATATATTCTGTTTCTACTCATTGTTAAGATAATTAATAATAGAGACTATTTTTGACCTTTGATTTAACAGACAGTAAACCAAAATAAGCCACTATACATTATTAATATTTTTGCTTGTATCAAAATGGTAAAGACAGAGAGGGATGTATGGTCTGCTGAAAAATTTAAAAAATAAATCACTTCATTTTATAAAGGCTTTAAACTTGCTAAAAGTGTTAAACATGTTGAAAGCATGTCTTCATATAAACAGAAACACAGTAGTCCACTTTTAAAAGTATAGCATTGTCTTAATGCCTTTGCTAAAGAGACTTGGTTCTATTATATTAATATCATTACTGTCAGAAAGAGTAACTCAGTAAAAGATTCACTAAAATTAAAATTGCAACAAGTGTATTCCATACCAGTCAAGCGAGTTATTTTGAAGATCACCCTCTAACAGATAAATGAATTCAGCCTGACAGTTATTTGGTGAGTCAACTTGTCTGCCAACCCCTTACTTCAAAACCAGGTACTGTAGGTGTGCATGGGTTGCTTCGACAGCTAATGTTCTCAGGGGAACTGCATGGATTCAACTAAATTAAACATCTAAAGATCTTTTCCAAGATGAAATGAACAATGCCAACACATTTGAAAACACATGATTAGGGTTAAAAAAATTAAAGCCATAATCCCTCAATTAGCATTTAAAAGTAAAGAATTACAGAAGATGATTTATAACTTTAAAAGTTAACTGGTATTAGTAAAAAGAGCCATTTTGAAAAGTGTTCATAACACAGCCCATCTCTCCTCCATCTCTTCACCCCTATGTTCTCTACTGCTTTCATAGAGCACTCATCATTGCTCTCCTCCTCCCATTTCTCTCCTGTAATTGTTCCTTGTCTCTCTCTCTGCATCAACTTCTTTCTGGCATTGGCCACTTGGTTTCTCATTATTACTTTTCTTTTCTCCTTTTGCTCCTTTCCCTCACTGCTCATTTATGAAACTTTATAATGAGGTAATATATTTTAAAAGACTTAAAAGCTACGTAATGCTATAAGTTACTGAAAAATGTATTCTTATATTTGTATAATTATTGGATAGGATATCAAGTGTCTAATTCCTATACTTTAAATTTCACTTATAAATGTTTTATGAAACCTGATATAATTTTAAGGTTTATTTATCAGGTTTATTATGTGTATGAGTAGTGGAGCTTTTTTTCTTTATATTATCTTGTATACTAAAATTTTCAATCTTCTAATAAATAATATTTAACATGTTACTAAAGTAACTTAAGAGTATTTTTAGAAGGGTTATATTTAAGTGAAAAATATTTCCGTAACAGGAAAATTCTATTATGATAACTATGTGATAATATCTTCCCCACATCAGACATTAACACTAGTATTTTATTATAACTCATGACTTTTTTCTATATTTAATACAAACTTGGCCTTTTTGGTGCATTGTATTTCTGCAAAAAAAAAAAAAAAAAATGCTGGTTTTACTATCTGTCATTTGCAACCATGCAGAAGTTTTATGATCTTTACCTAATTTGAATAGGTATTCAGTCTGGTGATGTCCAGATACTTTTATTCATTGCTACTGCAATCCAGAGCTATATATTATCTACTTTCCATTTCAACCCTTTTCATGGCTGTGATTTTTTATTATGAATAATTCAAATTGTTAAACATGTTTAGGAAACCCAAGTCTCAAGAATTCCTCTATTTAAATTCATATTGTGGCCATTTAAAGCCAAATTACCTAGCATGTATCACATAACACAAGACACGTCTTTGAGAAAGAAAATGCATTTTGTGTTTGTCAGCTTGTTCTAAAAAGTAGAGAAGTTAAAAATACCAACAGACATTTCATTTAAAGTATTTTCAATAGATTCTCAGGATGTACCAGGAATTAATTTTTCATTTTCATTATGGAAGTTACTATTTATTTCTCCCCTCACTTATAAGAATAAAGGACATTACCAAAGGATTTTTAAAATTTTAACTAATAAAATATATTCATCTTCATTGAATATATATGATCACGAAGATGTACTCAGAAGTAATCCAACCTGATGCATGAAAAAGCTCTATTTTCCTTGTGATTTCATTTTACTTTTGTCACACTCATTTTAACAAATCCACATACATTGATTAAAGAAAAGCATTAACACTTTTGTTATAAATTTCAGGCATAGACTTGAAATCTGGAGAGAAATACTTCAATTAGTTTCTAAAAATTCTTTCAATTCTCTAATATGTCTTACAGTGTGGTCCGTGCTGAGCAGTTGGATCCTTATCTCAAAATTGTTTCAGGAGTCATGGTAATCTCCTGTTGTAGGTACATACCTGCCCCTGGTCTCCCTACAGCCTAGACTGATTCCAGGCACCAAATGCTCCATTTGCTTCTTAGGTGTTTCAGTTTAGACTGATTTTGGTCAATATAGAACCATGTAAGGAGAAATATTCTCTCCTTATAAAAATAGTGTGATATAATCATCTTCTTACAACATTGGAGAAGGTGATAGCATGTTCTCAAAAAACACTGAGGCTGAAACTTAACAATTTTATTTGACAATTATTAGATCACCAAGCACTTACCTGGATAATATCGGGCCAGGCCGGTGGCACTGCCAAACACCTGCCACAACAATGAAGGGTCTTCCTCTCGATTTTTTTTGAAAACGTCATCTAAGGCACTTGTCCAGTTTAGTTCATTTAACACAATTGTTGCTAACACACACAAAAAAAGGAAAAATCAATTAATTCAATTTTATAATTAAAAATTGAATGTCTTCATTTATTTGCAGAATAATATTACACATTTTCATTGCTCTACCTCTAAAAGCACTCTAATCCTGTTGTTATCAAAATGTTTTAGACATGGAATTATTTCTTTAAACAAAATTTTATATGACAGTGGCCCCACTGATATTTTCAGTAGGGTAATTGGAGGGCGGGAGGCTGTCCTGTGCACTGTAGGATGTTTAACAGTACCTCTGGCCTTGACCCACTAGACATCAGTACCATTCCCCCTCTCGTGACAGGCAAAAATGTCTCTAGAATTTGTCAGATGGCCCCTGGGGGCAAAATCGCTCTGGTTGAGAGCTGCTGTGACACATAAAACAGGAGGAGCGTCGGGTGGTATTTCTCCTTATCCTCAGAGGCAGTTCTCAGGAAACCTATAGGATGTTCTAGGGCACAGTTTAAAGATCATGACCTTCAAAAATGGATGAGTCTATGTGGTATACTAACATAAACAGGCCTACTACCCAAGTTAAAAAAAATAGATATTTGTCATTAAGCATAGTTTATTAACTATGTTTAAAAAATTGTATGTATTTTGATAAAGGAAACATTAATTCAGAGGCTTGACAATATCAGTGTTAGAAATAGCAACCAGGAGATACTTTATCACTACCTTTATAAAAAATGTGTTTTTCTTTTCCTGGTTAGTTCAATTAATAATAAGAGCATGTTGCTATTAAAGGCCAGGTAATTGATTTTGATACCTAACTACCGATTGATCTTGCATAGCTATCACAAAGATATGTCATTCATTACAATGAAAGAGAAGCAATTATAATGTGAAATATAACATGGGCTAAAATAGTACATAATTTATAATTATGGTCCTTCATGATCATAAATTCTTAAGTCTTACAGATTACAAATTTAATTGCCTTAGGATACAATTTTTCTTTTATCCAAAAAGATAACCTAGATAATCTTATATCTTTTTTTTTTTGCCTTTATACATAAAATATGCATCATGACCCCAGAAGATTAGCAGATTAGGCCATTCTGCATTGGAGAATCTCTGCCCAAGCCTAAATAGTGAAAATGTCCTTAGGATAAGGACTGGAGATGCTGCTTCACTTTCTTCTATTCTTTTATGCAACAACAAATAAAGCAAACAAATGCAAGCGCAGTGAAATCATGCACAAGATTTTTTAAAGGTAAAAGAAAAAAGAGCTTTGTCAAAAAAGATGCATAGCATCTGTGTTTATATTTTAAAGTCTGTATCATTTACCAAAAAGGAAAACAATAAAAACAAGGTGATTGTAAAGTGTTCTGGAACCAGCATCCCAATGTAGTTCTCATTATTGAAAACTAACAAGATTTTCATCTTTATGGGTGTGATTACTTTCAGAAAGATCAGTTGTGTGTGTGTGAATATTCATGAGCTGGGTCAGATCCATAGTGCATCTGAGATACTAGAGAATTCATATTCAAAAGCATGATCCAGTGAACGCTAAGTGGCTGGTTATATGAAAATTTATATTCACACAGATAACTTGAACTGATGCCCACCATTCATGAATATTTATATTAATATACAAAACGTCACAGAAAAAAGGGACATTGTACTTTGCTTCAAACATTTATGACTTTTATAGTAATATTCTACTGAACAAATAATGATGTTTATTTATGAACCAGATAGACTTCATTAATCCCCAATCTATTCTATCTTTTTAATTTCCTTGACTCTTTAATTCACATTAAGCAACTAACATCTAATTATTTTAATAAAGATTTATTTGTTTTTAAGTCTGCTAATTTTTTCATAGTTTGATAGCTTAAGAGCTACTAAGTATTAGACACTGATATACTGTGAATTATACTTTTATGTATTGGAGGAAAAGTCAAGCTCTGAAATATTCCTATCATCATGGCAATATGTTTTAAAATTTCTACTTTATACATTTGAAAGTTCTTTTTTTCAGATAAGCCATTACTAAGGTAGATTTCAAAATATTTCACCTACAAATGAGCAAACTATGTAAAGAATTCCCAGGCGAGGTACCTGAACTAATTAAATTTTACTCAAAATGAAAGAAATGGTATCATATATCTATCACGTTAGCAATGTTTATAAACTTGATAATACTCAGTGTGTAGCACAGTGTAAGGATACAGCTACTTCCATGTGTCAGTGTATATTTATAAGGATTTTAGAATGTAATCATTATTCTATTAGTCACAGTCTTTCTATGAATGTCCAGAGCCAGAAATAAAAATTCAAAGGGTCTGCCATGGGAAGGCAAAATTACTACAACCTTTTTAGAGGACAGTTTGACTGCATCTATCAACAAACACACAATCTTTCTTCCAACAATTTCACTTCCAGATATTTATACTATGGAGAGAGTATAGGTCCTCCAGTGCTTAATCAGAGAATTATAGAGCAAGAATTATTCATCCAACTATACCATTTAAATTTCTTAAGATATTAATCCCAAAACTAGAAAGTAGTATAAATTGCCGTACTAGGAAAAGTTTTTTTCTCAAATTCTATTAAAAGCAGCTAAAAAAATGTAAAAAAAATATGTAAAGCTTCAAAGCAAACAAACAAGCAAGTATAAATAGTATTTTAGATCTTTGGTTATTTGGCCACATTTTTCTGATCCACATTATGAATTATATTTGACTAACAAACATATATTATTTTGGTATCCTGAAATGAACAGACTTTTCTCTTCTTAATTTTACAAAATTAAATAGCTTATCCAGAATTACTAAGGCACCAATCATTTCTCCATCTCTATGCTATTAACATACTTAGGACAAATAATGCTGAAATAACTGAGTAATCTGCAGATAAACCAATAATAAAACTAATGCACGATACTGGCCACACTAAAATAAGTTTATGTCATTTTTTGGATTTGAATTCTAACCCTGCCATTTTCATTGTATCTACATATATACAATTTCCCTTTCCCTTTCTCTCTCAACATGTAAGAAGAGTTTATTTAGGAAGATTTTTAAAAGTAATTATTCTGGGTAAAAAGCCAAGTGTGTTAGAAAAGTTAAAAGTTGTTATTAGATCTTTTGTTTTATATCACAAAGAGTCTATGTGGTTATGCTGGTGTCTTTCTCTATTCTCAGCAAATATCTTTAGTCTCCTCTAGTTTCCCGATACCACAGTTCTTAAAAAATCACAGGTATAAAACATGATTCTTTCATGATGGAAAAGAATTAAACAAGGTCAAATTCCTTGGGAAAATACTATGTTCAGCAAATATCTCAATGGATTATGAAACTGGGTATGGTTCATTCACGTAAAAAAATCTACACTCAATAATTGTGGAACTCTGGCTCACTAAAGTTCAACAGATTTCAACAACATTCAATAGAAAAAAATAAGTTTTCATTTGTCATTGCATATTACAAAGACTTTAAAATGCAATTATCATCCCATAAGTCACAATCTTTATTTGAATGTTCACAGCAAGAAATCAAAATCCAAAGAATCCATTCAATTACAGAAATTTTAATATATAATAAATTAGTAGCTAAATAATGTTTAATATAAGAATTTCATAATAAATTGTCTTTTTAAAAAAATTTGAAATAGTTCTAGACCACATATAAAACTTCTCCTTTTATTTGGACAGATATATTTAAAAATACTGATAATAGTTCTCATGGTTTTCCATAAATTATTTAGTATTATTTAAAATTACATTGCATTTTATATTCTCAATTGTATATTATACATGATATTATATTACATATTATGTATTATATTCACTACTACCCTCCCATTCCTCCCCATCCCCAACAAATAGTAATGTTTTACATTCACACAAACTTCTAATTTTTTGCTTGAAATGAGATTGGAAGTACATGTGTGGTCAATAATTTTTCACTGCAGAAGGCTGGTCAATGCCAACTGGCCTTGAACCAGTTACTGACAAACTTTGCTAAGTTTCATACGGTTACTTTAAGAGTAAAATTAGTTCTCGTTTTCTGTCAACTTTTAAGAAATGAAGATCTTTATCTCTGTTAGAAAATTAGATTTTGCAAAAATTAAGTCTTTTATAGATAGATGTCCAAGGCCAAGCCTACTAAAAGCAGTGAATGCTTGGAAAGCAACCCTTGACTTTGAGGCCTCTATTCTGAATGGCATAACAGGATTTCAGTGATAATTGATTCAGAATGCCAGAATAGTTAGTTTTCAAAAACATGGCCTTGGTGTTCAGCAATTCTCTCTTTTAGAGTATTCTATTGTTCAGTCTGGCTTCTCAAGGGAAGAAAGAAAAATCTAATTTGTAACAGAACAAAAGAAGCACCTTACATTTGCTGCTAATTCTTCAAAAAGACATGACTCTCATATCTATATCTTGTTTACGACATGAAATACAGAATCTTTGACGAGCTCTGAATCCAATTTTCTTCTGCAAACATCAACCAATAAAGTATGGCATTATTGCTCCCTTTTAAGTTTGAATAATTTTGTTGATTTATCCAGGGTTCAAGGCCTCTCCATGCATTGAGGGCACTATTTGACTATTTGAAAAACCCTAATGTTATTTATAATATCAACTACAGCTTTTTTTTTTAACAGCATTATTGAGATGTCATTGGCATATAAAAATTGTGCGTGCGTGTGTGTGTGTATAAAAAGTGTAAAACCTTATGTTTTGATATATGTATACTTTGTGAAATCATCACTAAAATCAAGCTAATTAACTTTTCCATTACCTCTACATAGTTACCATTGGGGTAAAGGGTGAAAAGATCTAATTTAATATCTACTTTCTTAGAAAATGACAAGTAGACAACACAGTATTGTTAACTACCCTCACCATGCTATACATCAGATCTTCAGAACTTATTCACCTTGCATACGTGAAAGTTTGTACCCTTAATTGCAGCTTTCTAATGAAGCAGATATATGCTAGAATAAAGACAAAACATATTTGTTTTGATGTACTTAAAATATAATTTTGATTAGTGTTTGATAAGAGATGTATCTAGTCTATGGGACTAGATACTAAAAATTATTTTTGTTTAACAATACTAAATATTATAGAATTAAATAAATAAGACAAAGGCCACAATGTTTACTACACTATATACATTTAACTAAAATACTATTCTGTTATTACAGCCTCGCATTGAGATAAAAATTAGCATGTTAAACTACTGCCACTAAGAATATTAACTTAGTAATATTTATTAAGTACTTACTGCATTCCAACAAGTATTAACCATTTTCTATACATTATTTAACTTACAGAATGACATTTTGAGTGAAATACTATCACCTTCCTTTTTAGATGACAAAAATAAAACCTAAAAAGGTTATTCAAACAAGTGCGTTAGATTCCAAAATTCCTACCATTCATGAGCTATTTATTTCTAAGCTTTCACTTTTATGTAGTCTGATTATCTAGAATTTTAAATCTGAAAAACAAGATTGCCTATGCCTCAAATGATCCCTAACTGAGACCTATATTCTTCCTCAGGAGATATTTGGCAATGTCTAGAGACATTTTTCCTGGTCATGACTAGTGGGATGATACTGGCATCTACTGGGTAGAGACCAGGAATGCTCTAAATATCCTGCAGTGCACAGGATAGACCCCACAGCATTATCAAATGTCAACAGTGCCCATGTTGAGAAACGCTGGTAAAGTATAACTATAAACACAAGACAGTTGATCCGCTTTGAAAGAAAACAATATTCTCAACGAATAGTGTCAACAAAAACCAGAGTAAAACTTCTTCAAAGTAAAAGTTGACATATTTAAAAATAATACTATGCTTCATGCTATTAAATTATGTCAATATTTCAGGCTACATTCTGGCACTCCTTGGGTTGAGCACATTTTTATTTTAGCTCCAGAAACTCTAACACACCATTCTCTTCCCTAAACAAAGCAGGCAAGGGTTTCAAAACTAGTTTATAGTGCCATTAAATGTTACCCAAAGCTAGTTTTTAGTGCTATTAAATGTTACCCCTTCCACCATCTTCATTTTTGGACAATTACAGAATATTAGAGGGTTTTTGTTTTGTTTTATTTTAGATTCAACACTGTGTGATTCTAAACTAGACATATCTTTTATCTTTATAACAAGTGTTCATTTCATACCATAGTAAATAACATAGTCATTAAAAGAGTTGCATCAACAGATGAGCTGAGCCAGATGTCGCTAATTTTATTCATCAACCCTAATCTCTAAAAAGAAAAATGTTAATAAGAAGAAACTCACTGATCCAATTAAGAGCACAGACAAAAAGAATCTACTTTAAGGACTAGACAGTGTGCATAAATATTAAAATGAATGAATCTTTTCAGTGGATTTGGCTAATGGAATCTCATCAAATCCCAGCGTAAATGAAAGATTAATAAATTACAGGGAGATGGGAAGACCAAATCTAATCTCTATAATTATGTCTCAGGCCCCAGAATTCACCTCCCACTGAGGATGGGAGAGCAGAAGGCTCCAAGGCACACAAGGACCTTGATGAGGAGATAAGCCTTATTCCTCCAGTTAATTTGGTACAAATATTAAAAGGCCCTTGTCCTTGTCAATTCTCTAACCCCTGTATTACTGAGATTCTGGCCTTGCTATCTCTTTAGTTTCCTGTAGATTGAGCACCTGGCCAATGCCCAGAACACAGCTGTTCTGCTTTAATGAAATCTGCAAATTATGGAGCACACAGGGAGCTCAGAAGAAATCCACATTATTATTAAAGGAAATAGTAATACAAGGGGAATAGAACACACTAGGATCTAATATCATGTCTACTAATTGAAGAATTTTACATCACTTTAAATAAAATGATTATTATAAGATTTGGAGGGGTGCTGTAGGGATTTTACATAAGAAACCTCAAAAGAATAGGAGGCAAGATAAAAATTGTGTTTTATCCTTCAACATTCTGTTTTTCTGTTCCTAATATTATCAAAACCAAACAAATTATTAGTAACTTTGGTAGCCAAGAATCCCAATCACCAGTACAACATGCTATTTAAAACAAATCATTTAACCTCATGTGCTTCTGTTGTTCATCTAAAAAAAAAAAAAAGAGAGAATGTAACTATACTAAGGGTCCTATAGAGCCTACAGGGTTGGTGTAAAGGTCAATTAAGTTTATAAATGAAAACTGAATTAATGAACATAATTTTATTACAGTTCCTCAGCTGGATTAAAAAATTATAAGGTGCATATCTCCTTTAAATGTCTTGCTTAGACAACAGCTCCTTTTGAGATGTCAGCATATTATTTTAGTCTTGTCAGTAATTTTCTTTTCCCTGAACAAAAATACATTTCTTTTATATGGAGCAATTAGAATGTAATTCTGTGTTTGTGTTGTATAAAGTTACATTACTGCTGCCCAATCCCCTAATTTACTTAAAAGCTATCACATCATGAGACTATTCATTAGACTCAGCTAGTTGAAATATTTTCACTTTGAATTTGGGAACATTACCTAATTTGAAAATATAAACCAGGAACTGTAGAGTAATTACCTAAAGAATACAATACAATTTCTTCCATTGACACTACTTCACAAAGTCATCTTCATCAGAAATTTGAATATTTGTAATTAAAAGTATAAAACTGTTAAATCTCTATTTATAGATACTAATATTTTAGTAAATACATAGCCTGCTAAATTCAAACAAAGAAAACTAAAAATGCCCTAAAGACCTTTTATTTAAACCTTAAAAAGGGTAATAAAATATGAGGTAAAAAATCAGAATCTCTGAAACACACAAACTAAGTTGGAAGCTGTATAGAAATGAATATGCAATTAAGATCAAATTTAAAGGACTTCAAGTTGAGTTTTTTTTCCCCATGCACACTATCAATTCTCTTGCTGGTGACGCTTTTTCCTTAGAATAAGTGGTATTTTAAAATGAGCATGTGAATGTACACGGTATGAGCAAAGGCTGTTCTCACCCCCTGCCCACCTTCTCACAGACTGCACATCTTTCTGCCAGAAGTAGCCATTTGACCTTAGGAAAGTCTTTTATCCTCTCAACCTCAACTTCCTCACCTGCACAGTGAGGATAATAATAGTACCTGAGCCACAGAGGTGTTCTGAAGATTACGTTTTACTTAGAATACTACTTGTCATTTAGTAAGTGCACAATAAACGTCACCTGCCTTGTCGTCCTTATTAATTTTTCTCTCTCGAACTCCTGACTCGGCGTCCCAGAGTGCTAGGATTACAGGTGGGAGCCACCGTGCCGGCTCTGACTCAGGTGGGGCAAAGGCAATATATGTAACCTAAACATTTGTACCCCCGTAATATGCTGAAAATAAATAAATAAATAAATAAATAAAAGTTATAGAGTTGTAACATCAAAAAATTTTTTCTTTCTCAACTTTCAGGATTTAAAAGATATTTTAAATTTATCTTAATGGAGCAAGTCTTATCTAGCTTCTATAAAGAAAATAGTGCACTAACCTTTCCAAAACCATTTCCATTGTTATAAGACAATGGCAAACTAAATATATATATATTCACACACACACACACACACATATATATATTTATATTCTTTCTAATGATAGCACTGAATGTAATACATAATTTTGGTGAGGAGAAAATTTTTACAATGGGATATTCCCAGTGCTCCTCAAACCAAAGCACAATGGTGAATGCTGCATGGAGTACAGCAAAGAGACACCAAAATTCTGGTAAAAGGAGTGAAATTATGTAAGATCTAATAGGCATGCCAGACACACACACACACACACACACACAGAATTATGCACAAACAGGCTACTGCTACAGCGGAGAAGAAACTCAGGTTGAGAAATTCAGACCAAATTAGATATGGGAAAACTCTTGCCTTTGCTCTGAGACTGCCCAACTGCATAAGGAATTTAGTGTCTCCATATAAATCTGGACTGCTGAATTCACAAAGAAGGATCAAAAAGTATTGGAGCTGACTAATGAGATACAGTTGAAGATGGATAACAAGGCTCCTGGGGATGAGGGTGATACTGTCAATGTGGCACACACTGCTTGGTACTTAACGGTTTGTGTCGACCAGTTTTAGAACAAAGAGTTGCCTGGTGATTTTAAGATAGAAAGATCAGATCCATTGAAGCACAGTACATAGAAGTCGGCTATAATCAAGAAAAGCAACCCCTTGGTTTAACACCATGTACTGACTCAGAGTGAAGAAAGAAAACAACTAAACACATCTCAGAAACTGAATCAAAAACTATTACTTAGAGTCATATTACATAGAGGTATGAATGAATGAACTCTAATACCATTCTAAGACAACATGAGGTTAATATCCTTATGATATCTCTAGCTGCACATATATAATTATCTACGTGCATATTATGCATATGTATTACACATGAAGAGCATTCATTACTTTTTATGTATATAGAAATATGGACATCTATATAAAAAAAGAAAAAACAGACATAAATATTGTTAGTTTTCAGGATGCTTACAACATAGCATGATTTGTGCAGATTTTAATGTGCTCATTACAGTTATTGACACATTAGATTTATATTCAGTCCTAGCTACTGCATTGCTCAGCAAATATAATACATAAGATAATACAGACATAATTCTTTCAATTCTAATAAATCATGTATTTTTTATTTTCATTCATAGCTTAATATCCTACAAAACAGATTTTTCAAATTGATGGAAGAAACTCAAATTATTCTGGCATAGCTTTAAAAAATAGTATAAATAATTCAACACCTAATCAAAACAAGTACTTATAAGACTTTTTTAATGACTTGAAGGCTTTCGATCTGACAAAATATAATAGAGGATGGTAAACAACCAGATCATGTCAGTTCTAGCTCCCACTGTATCCATCCTCTTTCCTTGCTCCACAGCAATATTTCCTTAGGTCTTTTGCAGTAACCTTTAAATATTGTCTCTGCCTCCAGTTTTAGCTCACTTCCATCTATTTTGCCTACTGCTGCCACAGCGTTCTGCTTGGCAAATGCCTGCCCTAATTAAAAGTCTTCAGTTGTTCTCCACATAAGCTGGTCTTTATCATTGGCTTCCATCCATCCTTCTGGCCTCTTCTCCTACTGCTCTTCAATCCCAGTAAGCCCAAGCCATAATGAAAGCCTTTTGACATTCTCAGAGGATGCAATGTTCACTCCTGCCTCCCAGGTCACTGCATACATGTACTGTCTTCTCTGGCTGGACTGTGTTTCCTACCATGCCTACTTGTTAAACATCTCCCTTCTTTCATATCTCAGTTCAGTATCAACTTCTCTATGGGGTGTCCTTTGATTTTCCCCATTCCGCCTCCCCCTCACCTAGCAGAGTATAAACTCCTTCCCCACTCTCCTATAGCTTTCTCTGTATACCTGTTAAAATACTTCCTGCATTTCACTAACCTTGTTTACCTGCATGCCTTCTATTACACTACAAGTAAAGTTAGGGTAGGCACCACAAATTATTTATTTTCCCCAGAATGCCTAGGATATAGTGGAACAGGCAATGTAATGTGACAAACTCGTGTTTAATGAACAGTTGTACAACCTTAGGCCAACTATACAATTGTATAGACTTCTAGTTTTTCAGGTATAGGATGGAGAAAACCTTACCTATGACATCTAGGGTTATGAAAATTAAAATATAATGCTACACTTAATGCATAACAGGCATTCAGTGAACAGTAATGCCTAACATGTTTAGGTACTCAATACATATTTGTTAACGAATGACAGAGTACATGAATATATGAATTGTGACACTCAGGTGTTGGGTCATATTTTCAAGTTAGAAAAAACTTTCAGTAAAGAGCAAACATTTTCCAGTTCTTTAATCACCTTTCATTGTGCCACATCATCCCTGAGCAAGTACAAGTGGTAGAGCATGTCCTTTTCTTCCCTTAAGCCACAGTGATAGATGACTGGTGGGTATCATCTGAATTGGAGGAGCTTAATCATTCTGGTCTCGTTCCTAGTTTCACTTCAAGTTCTGTAATACAACTACCCCTTTTAATGGAGATGTTTTGAAGAGCCTGGTATAAATACTATGCCCCAATTTTTAGAGACCTCTAAGTCAGTGAATATGTCTAAGAAGGTTTCTACTATCTCCCAATCTGTGTGGTTCATTTCCCAATCACTTCATTTCTACCATATATTCATCCAATGAATATTTACCAAGCAACTATTTTGTTTCAGGCACTATTCTAAGCTCTTAAACAGGAGTAGGCAAAATTTTTCTTAAAGCAACAGATGGTAAATAGTTTTAGGTCTATGGTCTACATGGTCTCTGTCGCAACTCCCTTTGCAGCAGTAGTACAAAAGATCCCATAGACAACACTTTAAAAAACAAGTGTGACTGTGTTCCAATAAAACTATATTTAAGAAAAGAGGTGTTGGGCCATAGTTTTCAGACTCCTTTGTCAGAACTATAGGGCTCATCAAGATGGACATTCTACTGAAAGAGAAACAAATGAACAAATGAATAAATAAGACCACGTAAGAGCATCATAGCTGCTTTTTAAAGAATTAAATCTTGGGATGCCACAGATATTGACTAGGTGGCTTCTTTAGATTGGATTGTCAGGAATGTTCTGTCTGAAGAGCTGTATTTTAAACTGAGGTTTGAATGTCAAAGAACTAGCCATGGGAAAATTAATATAAAGCACTTAAATTAAATGATAATCTAAAGAGACTGAAAAATAGGAAATTCCTAGATGTCAATATGATGGCATTATGATCTAATGTGATATTTCAAGGATAAAATATCCAAACAGACACACACGGCAGAAAGGAGTATTGTGCCAGACTAAAAATGTTTTGGGGATTTTCTACTGTAATAAACGTATCCTAGAAAGGAAAAGGTCTAACTCTAGCATTGTATTTAATCATTCAAAACATCATTTATTAATAATCCTTGACTAGGTTCTTAAAATTCAGTTTCAGGTAAATGACGATCACTATTTTCAAGTTACTCTGAGTCTAATGGAAAAGACACAGAGGTACATCAAAGCATCTAAATCAAATTTTGCTTTGTATCACAGACACTATTAATATCACATGCCTATCAGAAACTAAGCAAATGTTCTGAGGAGCAGGGAAGAAGTGCTGGTCACAAAAGACTTCCTGGAAGAGGTAACACACAGTTTTAAAGAAAGAGCAGAGAAATGGTAGAAGGACCGACCGTGTGGCGAAGGCGGTGAACTCTTTGTGCAGGGCACATAGGCAAAAATAGACACACAGCATCCCAGGAGTTGAACATTATTAGAAATGCTTGAATGGAAGGAGAATGTAGAACAATGGCAGAGATAAGATTACAGACACACTATTGTAATTATCCAAAATTACTAAACATAAATATTTTGAGATTTATAGAGAGCCGCATAACTGAAGTGTGAAATAATCATGCATGCACTTGAGACTTCATTCTGAAGCCAGTGTGGGACAAGCCCAAGTGTGGACTGGAAGCCAGCCAGATGTGAACAGGGAGGACAAGAGAGAAAGCTAGTGAGTGCAGTCAGACTGCTGAGGAATAATACTGGTCTGAACTAAAAAAACAGCGGGGAACACAGAACAGAAGGAGATTAAAAAGATGTTGAGGGGAAATAATCTACAGACCATGGTGACAAATAGTGGAAAAGGGGAAAAGAGGAAGTCTGGTTTTCTGGCATGGGTGCCCGGATAGTATTATTCACAAAGATACGAACACTGGAAGAGAGGTATTATTTGGGGCCAACAATGATAAATTCAATCTGAACATAATGTGAGGTACCTGTGAGATATCCATTAAACAGGGTTATTCAAAAGGCAATTAGAGTAATGAATCTGCATCTTAACCATGAAGTCTATATGGAAGAATCGGATTTGGGAGTCATTGTTTCAGTGACAGTTGGAACTATTGGTTTAGAATAAAATTATCACTAAATGACACCGATACAGTATATGGATCCTCAGGTACTTTAAGAAGCAAATACTTATCAGATAGAAGTTGCTAAAGGGATGTAATATGGACCCAACTCTCATGAACAACATCACTTCCCATAAAAAGTAATCGGTGAGTCATACACTTTAATATTGTTTTCACTTAACAAAACTGGCAAAAGGTGTCTTTAAAGATGATGTTCACATTTGCAGTAAAATAAATGTACTGATTATAAATCCCATGTATCTGTGCAAAACTCAGTCTACCAAGACAAGATATTGAAAACAATAAAACTCCATTATCTTCTAATGCATTTTTAAAAATTTTGCCTTTTTCAAAATAGTTATTGACTTAAATCAAGCACCCAAGGATACAATTCCTGCAACTCTTATAGGTAGAGCACTTTGACTAATGCTTGCTGTGCACTTGGAGAATAAGCAATTGCCCTGCCTCCTCCGTTAGAATGATGAGGTAATCTATTGCGCCTTTATACTTACAGAGCCTCAGGAGACTGAGGCTTGATGATTGCATGGTCTTATAAAGCCATAAAGTTCTACCACAGGAATCGCATGTGTATTATAAAGACACTTCAAATTGCTGAACATACTCTCTTCGCTATCATTGCATGACTCTTTTGCAATTCACATGCACTTTTGACTTCTGAAATGATTTATACCTGCATCAGAACTTTGAATGCACGTATGCCAACTGCTCTCATTCATCAGAAGGCAAGACTGATAAGATTTAATTACTTAAAAACATATCAGATTTTTATTCATCAGAAGGAAACTTCAAATGGCTTTTCAGTAAGATGTAATACCAAAAAGTACATTTTATACAACATAAAATTAGGCATATGTTAAGAAGTAATAGTCAATTTAATTTTAAACAAATAGGTTTTGATTCTCTGATGTAAACACTGATGGTATATTGAAATGAATTTTACCATTCTTCCAAAAATGTATCTGCCTTCATATTAATCTTACTTTGTTTTTAAAAGAAGCCTTTACTTTGTCAGCTTGTGTTCTCTATCAAACTGACGGAAGCCAGGATCTTTCACATTATTTGTCAGTTTCTCTGCCCTTTCCAAATAAATCTGAAGCAAAGCCTTTTCATATCTTTGTCTGATTCAGTTGAAATCCTTTTATATTTTATTCTACTGAAGTACTTATCAATCTTCCATTTTTTTCTCCTTCCATTTGCTATTGCTGTATGTGACACCTCCAACAATTTGTGGTTAAAATCAAAAGCCTGTGCATTTTATTATTGTTTGACATATTCTTTTGTATTTTTTAAAAATGTTTTGTTACACATACCCTTAAAGTAGCAATACCTTGTTTCTTAGGCAGGAAAGTAGGTATATACACGAATCACTATAGGAACCAGATCATTTTATTCTATCCTCTATTTAAACCGGTGTATACTTATTACATGCATAATTAATGACACAATTCATTTTTAAAATATTTGGTTATTATAGCCCTTCTATACACTGACAAAACTTCACATACTTATTTTTTGTGAGGACAAAAAATGAGGTTTTTATACTTTTAGACATTCCAAATGCAGTTAAGATGGAATTTATTGTTTCTTTGTATTAGTCTCATTTTCCTAAATGCAAATTTGTTCCTTTGGTTTCAAGGGCACACCCAGTGAGTGATCTTTACTACTGCTTGAAACCCATCTTATTAATTAATAGAAAATTTTCTATTTTTAAACTACTAAATCCAAAAATTGAATCTTTTTGTCTAGAATATATATCTTTTATTAAAGTTAGTAAATCTTTCACAGGTATTAGTGTTTATAGAGCATAAAAATGTGTTCATTAAGATGAAAACTTCTTGAAACCCATGGACATTGTTATGTCCATTTCTACACAACTTCCTTCTGTCCCTTAGTTCATAATAAGTTGAAATAAATGCTATCAACATTGAAATATAGATTACAAAAGCACACTTTTTACCTAGCTTAAGATATTTTTTTCTAGAATTTAAATCAATGCAGTTTGCTAAAAGAGTTCTACATATGAATGACATGCTTAGATGTACACACATGAGCATTTATGCCAAGTAAAATGGAGATTAAGGAGATCTGAAATGATATTCTAAATACTTCAATTTTCAGAATGTCTTCAACAAAGGTGTATTTTGAACTACTGTTTATATTTTGGACCAAGATTGATTTCCTGAAATTTTTCACTTTTTTTCCTGGCAAATGCTTTAATGCATTTTCTAAGTAGAGCTTGTAATTATAATTTTTGAAAAGTTTAAATCACAGTAAGACCATGATTTTGTGGATAAATGCTTTGAAATAAAATGAAATTAGAATATTTGGCAATATTTTACATTGAAATCTAGAACTTACTATTTATACCAAACATAAATGTAGATGCAGACATGCTAAATGTGTAAATGTCATACTCCTTTATAAACGCCTGTCCTGGGTGATTCTTATATACATAAGATTATGTAAGTAGATTAAATTTGTAGTAACCATACGCTAACATAACATGAAAATCTAAAGAAAAACCTATGCACATGTACCCACCGTAGGTTAACTACAGAATTTGAAGTTTGAAATGGAGTATAGCTTGGTCATAACAGACTTCTAAACATTGCTGTACCAAAGTCTCCAATACCATTACTATAATACAGTAGTAGGTCTAAATTTGATATGGTCAAAGTCTTAAGGAGACAGATAGGTAATGAGTGACATACACCTTCTACAAATGAATGCCAGCAAAATGTCACATGACAGATGAAATTCATAAGACAAATTTAAAATTCGCAAAATAAAAATTCCAATATATTTTAAAATATACTTTATTGCTAAATTGAAAATAAGCAAGATACATAACATTCCTATTTGATCCATCAATAACCTATTTTTTTTCCTAATTTCCATTAAGGTATTTTCCTTTATTACATTAGTGGAAAATATTTCAATGTAGATGTGTTTAGTAATGTTATAGTTATAGTAATGGTATTATGATATGATAAATGGTCTTTTGTAATGCAAAAATATCCTATTTAATTGACAATTTAATTGTTCTTCTTCCTTTTCTCCCCACAACCTAACAACCTAGGTCAAATCCAAAGTTTTTAATTTGAATTTGGCCTCTAGCCTAGTGATTACACAGTACATGTTAGTTCAATTATTTTTCTCATAAATTAATAGCAGTGTAATTATTTCAGTGTGATGGGTAGTTAACATCACATACTGTGGGTCACAGACTAATTATTTTGAGTTTTATAAAACAAACTAATAAGTTGGGGATAATAATATTTCAACATATAAGATTTACATATTTACATAATACCTTGATCTGACTGTTGACTTGAAAATGAGCAAATACACAGATTTAAAACTGTCAGAGTCTAAAATCAATTTATCATCCAACCTTCTGAGAAAGTAAACTGTGAGCATTTTATTTCCCTAAACTGTCATAGTTTTTAAATCTGGATTAAGAAGAAAAAGAAAGGAAGATTAAGAATAAAAGAAGAAAAGTGACATTATTTTGTAGCTCTAGAAACATATGTTAGATAAAGTCTTTAAGACTTGAAAAAAATTGTCTTACAATTTAGTTTGGAAATAAAATTTTTATTTTTTTTAAATTTAAAAATTTAAAAATTTTGATTTTTGAAACATTTTGGGGGAAAAAACCTCTGAGAAATGGAGGAAGCCAGATTTGAATCAGTTAGTAATTTTATAAATGGAAGGATGACCCAAAGGTACATACATGAATAATATTTCAGGAAGATTATTCAAGTAGAAATATCAGAATATATTTATGCAGTATATTGATATGTACCCTGCATATGTATATGATTTAAGTGGGTTAAAACATCAAAGTGGTTGGTTTGTTGTTGTTCTTCCTCACTCATCCTGCAACCCATTCCTTATTGTTGGTGAAATTCTGACATGGAAGAGGGGCTGTCTCTGTTATGTTGTTCATTCAATGCAGGGACCCAGACTGACAGAGGTCTATCCAGCTGGTTCTGTCCATTTGGTCAGGGAGCAGGAAGAAAGTTCTAGAGGGCCTAATGCTGGCAATTAAATATACAATCTCGAAAGTCACACATATCACTTTTACCCATAACCCATGGGTCAACACAAAACATATTACCACCCTGCTGCAGGTAAGAAAGGGTGTGTAATCCTCCTGTTTCTAAAGGAGAGATTAAGATTCAGTTGAGCAATGAAGTCTCTAATAAGCTTTATCATAGCACAAAACACTGATTACAGATGCATTCATGAAATCATTCTCTTTAATTTCATTACAACAAAACCTACAAAAGATCCATGACTTCTCTTTTAATAATGATTTATGTAAAACAATATAAGAGGAACAACCTAACAAAAGGCAGAAAGTCAAGAATGTTTTTGGAACGACCTGTGGAACATGGATCTATGGGGAAGACTGTTCTGAATGGAGCAAAGGGTATGTTTTGATTAAGAGAGGAGAAAAGGTGGGCCACATACTGAACTTGTTGAAAGGCAGACAGAAGAATATTAAAATGTCATGACCATGCTATTGTGTGACATAAAGCCTAATAGCTACTTTTTGTACATAATTCTTAATGTAGAGTTTACTGTAATACTATAATGCATAATGGTACATGAGTCCCAGTTACTCAACTGCCTTATTTTCATTTTTATATTCTAATTTTTCCTATTCTTTGTACAAGTTAATACCAGTTACATAATTAGATCCTTGCAAATTGGGGCTTTGTATAGATATATTCAGATTTTCACAAAATACATAAAAATTTAGAAAGCACTTTCAATCTCAGCAAGCTCTTTTTGAGAAAGGTAGAAACTGTATATTTAATACCCTATGAGTAAAATATGCTTAAATACCCCAGATACGTATAGTTAATTCTACTCATCCATAAGGATTGGTTTTATGGTAGCAAAAAATTATATGGTTTTTATTATTATGTTTTTATTACACTTAATCTTTAGTCAAATATTTGAAATCTTATGAACTCTAAAATATATAATTTATTACACAAAGGGAGATTGCATATTAATAACTTAAAAGCCCTCAAGTAAATGATTTCATATTCAAATTTTCATGCTAGTCAATTCATCAAAATATAACCTATCTCTAAATCGCTACTAAAATTCATATTCACAAACCACTTATGATATTGCAATATCTGTGCCAACACAACTATGAAAAGAACATAATCAATATAAAATAATTTGCATTTGATTAAATTTAATTTTATAATTCATTTCCTTTTTGTTAAATATTTGTTAAAGGATTTTTTTAACTCAATGAATGAATGAAAAAGAGGATATGTGCTCACTTCCATGTAAAGAACTTATAGTAGATGGCAATATTCCCATCAGACTAATAACAAAATAATTTTTACTTAAATTATGAAAATAAAACCTGCTGATACATTAGATAGATTTTGGTTTAACAGTCATCTAAGAGTGGTTTAGTTTCTCCATAAGTGTTTCCTTTTAATCCTAATTACAGTCCTTTGAGGCAAGTATAATTATTATAATATTGTTATAAATGGCAACTCTGTCATGGTATTTTTGCTAAAGACTGTTTATCTAAATATTCCTTGGAATACCAATACTCTCCTTTTATAATTTAAAAATTTTATTTGCTATCCTTTATTTTTGGAACCATTCCATTTATGTCAAAGGCTATCCAATGAAATGCATGTTTCACACTATACTACTCCTTCCTCAACTTTTCTACTTTGAAAAGTGTTTCAAGAATCTTCAAAAACAACCCACAATACCCTTTAGAGAATAACAAATATCAGACAATAAATTGAGTAAATTTGGACTCCTATGAGAAGACTTTAACAGAATTTGGTTTTGGAAAACAGGTTGTGATGGAAGTGAACTACAATTAAATATGAATATTCACTTGACAAACTATAATACATAAATAGTAGTCTTCATTAAAATGATTATAAATAACATGTGGTCTTTTAAGATTATAGATGACTATCATTCAAGATTCTGTTTCTCAAAATATTTTTGGAAATCCTTATTTTGAATTATACTTTTTTTTTTATTTCTTTATTTTTTTTTTGAGACAGAGTCTCGCTCTGTTGCCCAGGCTAGAGTGAGTGCCGTGGCGTCAGCCTAGCTCACAGCAACCTCAAACTCCTGGGCTCAAGCGATCCTACTGCCTCAGCCTCCCGAGTAGCTGGGACTACAGGCATGTGCCACCATGCCCGGCTAATTTTTTTTTCTATATATATATATATTTTAGTTGGCCAGATAATTTCTTTCTATTTTTTTTTAGTAGAGACGGGGTCTCGCTCTTGCTCAGGCTGGTCTCGAACTCCTGACCTCAAACGATCCACCCACCTCGGCCTCCCAGAGTGCTAGGATTATAGGCATGAACCACCGCGCCCGGCCTGAATTATACTTTAAATTGATGACAAATATTTTGGCCCTTTCTGGAATTATTTCATTTTTCAAACAGCTATAATGCCTCTAGAACTAAGTCTATGAAAACCTCTGTTTTATTTACTCTTCTTTTAATGCAATAATTATCTTTTTTCTTCAGGCTAAAAAACTGGTATTGAATGTTAATCCTAAAAGGGAATTGTAAGGTTAAAACACCAAATATAATATATATGCAAAATTATTGCATCAATCTTGTTAACATTTAAAATACTAAGAGAAAATTTCATATCAAAAAACATTTTTAAGAATATAAAAAACTTCAAATGATGAATGACAATTAAAATACAAGGGTTAATCAATTTTGTCTGCTTGCCCCTCTATTAGAAATGAGAAATGTTGGTTATATATCCTAAAAAATTATTGAAAGCAATTTTTCTTGTCATTTGTTTTAGCTTTGGGTGGAGCTGAAAACTTAAGAGGGTCACAAATTAAATTATTCTAGAATTAAGAGACATTCTCCAGGTCAAAAAAGCCCTGTGATTTATAAAAGGTGATGATTAAATAGAGGAGCCATTTTAAGTACAAAGAATACCATCCCCAGGCAAAATTAGTTTCTTTCAAATATGAAACCTTCCACGGACCATCTGTGTGACCCCTCTGGGGACTTCTGCTCTATAGTTAAATTGGCCTGGTCATTGCCAATGTATTTCCATATGATGGGTAATGATTACCAAGAAGTATAGAATCAATTGGCCTTCACCGGTCTGGAAGTACAGTAATGAGACATTTCTTCAATCATGCTGCAGTCTGGGTGAATGTAAGATAACAAGGGCTCCCGTGTCCATCAGAACCTACGTGAAAATCCTCACAGCTTCCAGCTACTATTATTTGCAACAAACAGGTAAAAATAAATCAATTTTTACGTAAGACTGAAACAATATTGGTATGGCCTTTGTCATTACCTTATGATACTCCCATAACTAAAATAGTATATTTAAATATTCTATAACTCAAATAATATATTTTTAAATACCATGTATTATTAAGTTTAAAACCGCATGTAACTTGATTTGATCAAATGACAAACATTAACTAAATCCAGTCTGAATACCTGTATAGCTCATAGCCCCATAATTTAAAAATATCAGCTTTGTAACTTGAGACAAAGTAATTTTTAAATCTTTAGTCTATTTAAAATCTTTCTCTTTATAATAGAATTTTAGAAATATCTTTTAAATGCCTCTTTATCTCTAGGGAGAAATCCAAGTAAGATTTTATCCATGAAGTCAAATGCCAGATGATTAAAAAAATTCTCATCTCGAATTCCAAACTTCCATTTTCTCTCCAGTTGTCAATCGCTTTTTAATTTGCTATGAACAGTCCTGTCAGTCTGTTTTGGAAGCTATTCTAATTTAAGATTTCATTATCTCTCTTCTTCAAGCTTTGAATGGCCTGTCACTTGTTATACCCGTCATAAAAGCTAGCCAAGTACATTTCTGATTTCTAGCTATCAATTTATAGAGGCACTGAATTGTGCACACATCCTTTTTCATGGCTTGCCTCTGTGTTCTCTTTTTAATTTGTTTTTAGAAACAAAGATATGGTGAATTTTTATTTTTATTCCCCACTAAACAGTAAGAAAAATATAATAACTGGACTTTTTAAAAATCCATGATTATTCTTGTTCAATAATAGACTAAAAAATTCACAGATTATTTTGTTTATAACATTGTGCCTAATATATGTGGAAAACAAATAGAAATGAAGGACATTTAGTAAACATGTATAATATTTGAGCTCCCTCTTAAGAAAGGGCACTGAGATATAAATATCAGCTATGAGAATTACTTATGGAAAAATGTGTTTGTTTTTTTTTTTTTTTTACTTATGTGAGTGGCAGACAAAGTGCTGGGATTCAGTGATCGACATGTGAGTGTTATCTTTATTTTATGAAAAACAGGGGTTCAATACCAAGGTTAACCAAGTATGCTGACATACAGTCTTTAAAAACTTTTCTAAGTACTCAATTCACTTAACATCCTTCATAGTCTCTTCTAAGAACAGCAGAATTTCTGTTGGCTGTTTCTTATATATTTGGCTAAATATCCAAGGATGTGCGATAAACTTTGTAATGAAATATAGTATAAGAGAAACAGTGAAACATTAAGAACTACGCAACATTTTATGGCCTAATTTTGGCTGACTTAGTAGCATCGGCTAGGATTGGCATGAAGCATTTTTGTATTTCACCACACTGCTCTTGTACCCTGCGTAGTACTGGGGAGGATAATCTAAATTGCCCCCCAGGGCCATGGAAGCAACTGGCAGTAAGTTTTCCCACAGAATAGAGATGTGTCTCTGCTGAGTCAAAGGAACTACGGAAGAAAGAGCCCAACAATAAATCTATAAATAAGATCTCTTATAAAAAGAAATTTCAGCTGAAATTATCTACAAAACTCACCATTTACTTAGCCCTGCCCTAAGCCAGACAGGTAACAACTATCATTTTCCTTCCCAACCCTCCCTGCTTCTACCTGATGGGGGTAAAATTCATATAGCAGCTAGGAAAAGCCAGCCCCTCCTTTGCTCCTTCTCCACTGTAGGCTTTCATCGGCTCTTAATTAGGGTAGGGGAGAAGAGTTAACACTGACTCGAATAAGGAGAATTCACTATTACATGGGAATAGACTTTTTAATTTCTAAATTGAGTCTTTTTGAGACTGTTTTTATGACTAAAAGTGACTCAGGCCATTTTATTATTTTCTAATCACCAGGGAAGTTATCTTTATCCAGGGCTACTCACTGAAAAACTTGAAGAGGCTAACAAAGTAAAGTTAGATTTTCACAACAAAGCACATGTCACACTTGTACAAAATGATTCATATGGAAAGCAAAAGGAGTTTTAAATTTTATCAAAAGTGTTGTTTCTACTTATTAATATCTTATCTGGATTGTGTGAATTAATTGAAATATACATTTGTGAGATGTTAATGTTACATGGTCACATATATATAGAAAATATTGGATAAAACAAATTTTTATCCAATGTTCATTTTATGCAATGTTTATTCCTAGCAGAATATCTCTGAGCTTTTAAAGGTTAAGGAATACTATCAGTCTCCAAAGAAGTAGTTATAAAGTGCAATATTTCCCAAATTTATTTGAACAGCAAACCATTACTCAAAAATCTTGATGTAATTTTATTACCTATCACGCAATTTGGAAAACGTGTCATGTTCTAACGAGCAGCTCTCAGTAACATGATAAGTGCTGTTGAAGATGGATTTAACCATCTAAATACAAATATAAAAGAGCTGAGTGGACATTGCAGTAACAGCTATGTCAAGAGCTAATTGGCAACATTATTTTCAATGAGATCTAGAGTTTTTTTAATTCCGAATATTATCATGGGTTAAAATATCCCTCAAGTTTCAATTAAGAGATGGAGATGCTTCACAAATTCAAGCACGGAGAGAGTAGTCTAATGTGTAATCAATTTTTAATAATGACCAGGACAATATTATCTGCATAGGCTTATAAAAGAACAATTTGATTATTGTTTGACTATTGTTAACTATTGTTACTCCAGCACCATCTTGGACACAGGCACTGTGAATGACTAGACAATCAATCAGGTTGTTACAGTATTCTTCTGCCTTCTCTACAAACAACAAAAAATACTTTCAGCAACTATATACATTTCCATCTCTACATCTTCAGAGCCTAGGTACCCACTAAATAACTTGTCAAATTCCACATAAAGCAATCCATCTAATTATTCTTTCTATATATGCCTACAATTCCAAATTAATTTGTTTTTCTAATTCAAGCCTATCTATTGAGTTTGGTGAGCATTATTTATCTCCAGAGCCGAATTACATCAAGGTAAAGCGCTGAAATCAAGATTCTGATTTAAAATACAAAAAAAAAGACTTTGCAAATCCAAACTGAGCAGCCAAGTAATTCTAAACTGTATATTTCAGTATAAATTGTAAAACATCTACTTAACTTTTCAATCCTTGTTTCATATAAATTCTTTTAAACCTAAGTTCAAGCCTATAGCAATTCTTCTGTGAAAATAAATTTGTTTTAGTCCGCTCAGGCTGCCAGAACAAAGTACACCATAGACTTGATGCCTTAGACAACAGAAATTAATTTTCTCACAGTTTTGAAGATGAGGAAGTCCAAGATGAATGTACCGGCCAATTGGATGTCTCATGAGGGCTCTTTCTGGCTGGTAGGTGCACAAGAAGAGAGAGGGATCTCTCTTTCTCTTAAGCCCACCAAACTTCTTGGATTAGGGACCAACTCTTATGATATCATTTAACATTAATTACTTCTTAAAAAGCCCCTATCTCTAAATACCACATCATATTGGGGCTACAGCTTCAACATATAAGCTTGGGGGAACACAATACAGTCCAAAACATTTTACAAAATCTATAAAACTATTACTAACTGGTCTTTTATTCTACAATCCTAAATTAGTTAAAGGACCAGCATCCACATGATCGGAACACTGTATCCTTGGCATTTGGATTTATATGTGGTCAACATTTTCCTATCATAAAATGAATACTATATTGCTATCTGTGAATATGTATGTAGTACAGAAATATTATTAGAGAAAGATAATGAAAGTAAGTGCCAACTTTACCTCCAAAGTGGTATTGCTTCTCTTTGTACCAAACTTATTAAATATGATCAAATTACCCTAGCCTGAAATGTATAATTTGTACCTCAGGCTTGTCCTCAGTATCTTTTTTATAATGTTTTTACCATTTCACTACTCGCTCCTAATGAGAGGCAATGTTAATTATTTATGCTAATCCCTTTAGTACAATAGATGATTACTTTGTTACAGAATCAACTGTACTTCTCAAGAGTGCCCTTTTTTAACACTTAATCAGATTTTTGTTTTCATGATTCAGAACCAAGACTTTACAATTTAAACAGCATTCTAAAAGAAGAATATCCACACTGTTAATATTAGAACCATGGCAACATTTTACTGACAGTTCTTTAAAGACATTCATTTTTTTATTCCTTTAACGTACAAGTCTATAGCATGGAATGATGTACCCTCCAGAATTGAAATTATTATTCTTTTGTAAATCATCTGGTTTAAAAAAAATCAGTAAATACAAAACTTAAGAATACATTACTACTGAAATATTTTTTTATTGTATCCTGATCCAAATTCAAGATTTCAACCTATAATCTGGTAGGTAGAACATCCTAGGCAGCATTTTTATTTCAAAGAAATAGGAAGAGTGAAGCATTAGTTCAAGGTTATTTGTTTTGTACAGGGAAAAAAAAAGTTAACTATATGTACCTACGTAAACATCAGTAGTTTGTATAGTTCAAAACCTGCTGGTAATGTGAAGTGAATCCCAAGCCAGAAATCACAGGAAATAGGCCAGACAGGCCCCAAAAAGGAGCACAGCAATGTGCATCAATGTGTAAAGATTTATGTAAATGGGAAAAATGAGAAATTTCTGTGTATTTTTCCTCCATGTTCCTCTAGAATTTTTAGCATTTATTCCTAATTTGTATCATTGCATGATCAGGAAAGGAACTAACTTGTATAGAATTCATTAACTACAAGAGAAAATTTAAAAGTTATGGAGAAAGGCATACAGAGAGAGTCTTAATATTCCACTGAATCTGTACTTTCATTTAATTCATTGCTCTTTAAAATAGCACACTAATTTTATCTTAGCTCATTAGCTTCTCAATTTAAAGTCCCTTTATAAAGTATATTTATAAGGATATTTGTGTGTCACCATTTTGAGATAATTAGGTTAATTGGCCAGAATATCTTCATCATATAAAATTTTTGATAACAAACAAAATTAGAAGAAAGAGTGTAGACCTCAAAAATATACTAGGATTACACAATTTTGACAGAAATACTTTCTTAGGCTACAACCAAAGGCTATGACCTTGGTCCAAGGCTCCACCATCCCACCTCTGTTCTTGTCCCTTGTATGCCTATTCTCAACAAAGTATCCAGTATTTCCAACTTTTTCTATAGAGATGAGAAAGATTATACAATCCTGCTTCCAAAAAATATCCCACAGCTTTTCCATCTAAGTTATGGATTGAATGTTTGTATTCCCTCCCAAAATTCCTATGTTGAAGCCCTAACCACCAATGTGATATTATCAGGAGATGGGGTTATGGAGAGGTAATTAAGTTTAGATAAGGTTATGAAGGTGGAGCCCCTATAATGAGGTTGGTGTCCTTATAAGAAGAGGAAGACAGAACAGAGCTTTCTCTGCAAGTGCACAAGAAGCAGTCATGTGAAGACACAGTACAAAGCCTGCCATCTACATGCCAGGAAGAGAGCCTTAACTAGGAATGAATCTGCTTGCCTGCAAGTTTCCTCTCTTACAAAATATATTTGGTAAAGCAGCACTATGAACTAACATCATTCTGCTGAAATCTTTTCACTGGGACTATAATTCGCTGAAAAAACATGAGTATAAGCTTTAGAGCACACACATTGCTTCTGAATAAAGCATGTTACCCATGAGCACAAAATACCTTAAGGAAAAACTGTTTTCATCTGCCTTTTAAAACTATTAGGGGTATGGAGTCAGACATCCTGATCTTGGACTTTCTAGCCTCCAGAACCATAAAAAATAAATGTCACTTATTTCAGCCACCCAATCTATGGTATTTTGTTACAGCAGCCTGAGCTAACTAACACAATGTCAAACTAAAAATCAAAGTCTTTGCAAAGCTGTGCATAACACAGCCTCTCTGCTGCTACATCTGCTCCCTTGTCCACTCTGCTCTGGTCACACTGGTCTCTCTGCTATGAGCCCAGCATGCTCCTGCCTCAAGATCTTTGAACTTTCTGTTCCTACTGCCCACAACCTCCTTACCCAAGTGGGTTTATGGCTCTCACACTCACTACCTACAGACTTTTAACGCAATGTTACCTTAGCCATGAGGCCTTCTCTTGTCTACCTGTTTTAAAATACCAACTCCACTCTCCTAACCCAAGAGCTATCCGTAACCCCTCCCCTATTTTTATCTAGAGAATTTATTATACTATCATTATTATAATTGTTTGTTTTATGCTCTATTCCCTTCCATTAGGAGGCAAGCTCCATGAGTGAAGGGGGTTTTGTCTATTTGTTCGGAGCTATATCCCCATTATCTAGAAACGGGCATGGCACACAGTAGGTGCTCAATAAATATTTGTTGAATGAAGGAAGGAATAATGTGTTAGAGACAAAAATAAATTAATATTTTTCACTTCTGTGATATATATTTTAAGTGTGACAAATATATTTGAAGTGATTCTTTTTAAATTAATAAAATCCCACCTGATTATTGGCTGCTTCTGAGGTAATTAAATGATAATATCATGTCTAAAAAAACTAATATTTTCCCAGCTATCTTACAATGTGTCTTCCTAGATTTCTATTCCAATAAAAGATAGTTAGTAACATTTTATAATAGACTATAATGCCATTACATGGTAAAAGTGATATTTTTCTTAACACATGTAAATACAATCCATATTATTTAGGTTTTATAATAGCAACAGTGTGTTGACTTTAATTTTGGGCAGTTTTTTTTCCAAAATAACACATCAATAATTCAAAGTATTTGTTAAATAACATAATATGCTAAATGCAGATTAAAAATAGTATATACTCACATAACTAAAATTAATATATATCAATTATTACAGTCAATAATTTAAAAGGGGAGAATGAAAATTTCAAAAACAAAAACATTTAAAAAAAAGTTAATTATATAGTTTATACCTAATATTTGTTGTTAACTTTTTGAAAATCTACCTTGGTTATAAATTAAACAAATTACATCCTAAATAATCTACACTATTCATATGAATCATTGTAAGTAACATCAAATAATCATACATTTGCTAGGGCCTGCATTTCTTTCAAATCATCTGTTATCCAAAGAACTAATAATTTCACTCTTTAATTTTTAGTCCTTTAAAGTTTCTCTCACACATCTTTTCATTATTGCAAAGCTAAATACAATTTAAAGAATAAGAGTATACACTGAAAGTGAATACAACACCACATACAAGTTTCCCCTCTTTCAAAATATATTTGGTAAAGCAACAGTATGAACTAACATCATTCTGCTGAAATCTTTTCACTGGGAATATAATCTGCCAAAAAAATATGAGTATAGGCTTTAGAGCACACACATTGCTTCTGAATCAAGCATTTTGCCCAAGAGCACAAAATACCTTAAGGAAAAATTGTTTTCAACTGCCTTTTAAAACTATTAGAGGTATGGAGTCAGACATCCTGATTTACATTGAGCATGCCAATCAATCTGAATATTAACTTTTTTACTCTGTAAAAGGTATATTACCCACTTTGTTACTTGTTGCAATAACAAAATGAGTTGTTTCCAACAGTTAAATGGTAACTATCAGTTAGTACTCTTTAATTAAATGGTGGACATATCTCAGAACAGAATAGGTGCTAAAATTTAAACATTATGAAGGGCTTGTCACACAATTGTGAGCAAAGACTGGGCAAGCACCATTTTCCTCCGTAATTTTTATACTGACATCACTTAAGATATCATAGCTATATCTTTTATAACAAGACAAATGAACATCAGGATAAATTGCAATGGCAGTATTATAGATTATTAGTAGTTTAATTTATAAAAACAAGTGCTTTGAGTAAATCATATGAGACTTCAAAACAGAATACAATTTCTGGAAATTCCCCTGTCTTTTATTGAAATGAAGACATCTTTGTGATAAAGGTATGTTCAGGTTTATTTCTACAGTGGAAATAATAATTTCCTCACTTATATTACAGAGTAAGTGCAAGGAAAAAAGAATTTGATACCAGAAAGCTTTATGCAAGTTTGGGTTTTTTTCCATTATTTTCCCTTATTAATGTATATTTTTAGAACTATATATAATAATCATATAAACAAATATCAATATGAACTTCTATTTAAAATGACTGTAAAATAAAAGTAGCAACCAGTGAAATTCTCAAAAATGGAAATCTTCCATGGGACTCTAATTAAATACACCATTCTAAAACTTTAAATATATCATTGAGCAAAAATAATCACATTTCAATTCCAGGGACTTCAAAAAGTAATCACCTTTGTGAAATTAGAACATGAGGTTTCTTATGAGAATGTAGTTACATAACTGTCTTTAAATGAAAAAGGCTGTTTCCTTCAGCTAAGCCTTCAATTAAAGTGCACTTTCATATTCATTAAACTCAGAAGCCTAGAAAAATCCTCTAAATCTGATATGTTCCGATGAACTGCATGAAGAATACTGGTAATTATTAAATTTTCCAGATCTTGTGGACATTTCTGATTTTACTCCTGTCATTTACTCATGCAGCTTATAACACTGGATATGAATTCTAAAGGAGTACAGGCCAGACAAGGTTAGTGTCTTACTGATGAGATTTCGGCAAAGAAGGAGATGCCAATATTAAGATAAATGAGACTAAATAAATAATCCAAAGACACAGCTGCTTTTTCTTTTTAAAAAAAATTATGACATATTCTAAAAAGTGCCTTACGACTTCCAAAACATATGTTTAAATATTTTATCTTATCGATTTTCAAAGTAATAATTTTTATTCTCTGAGACTATTAAAATTATCCTCTGCAGATATTTACAAATAGTTTATTCTAAATTGGAAAGGAAAACATCATTTATACCAAGTCAAAACTTTTTGTAGCATGCTGAAAAAATGTATATGCTATGTGAAATATAATATTCTTTAAAAAATTATGCTTGAATGTATGTGTAAGATTTCATGTCTGTTTTTAGCACAAAATAGATGAAGACTTTAATTATGAATGTGATTTCAACTAAGTAAAAAAATAAACAGATCAAAAGAATAAAAAAATGAAGATTCTCATGCATACTACCTCCTGTGGACAATACTGGCTCCCAAATAATTGAATAATAAACCATACACTTTCTCAGAATCTATCTTGACTACCAATACTAGATGAACAGAGGACATCTTAACAATGTAAGGAGGTCAACACCCAGGCTTCTGGCCACACCACGTTTATTTTAGTCACAGTGGTTTTTGCTTAATTTTCTTTTACATGTAAGTCTTCCATGTTAAAAATATATATATATATATAAAACGTATCAATCAAAATGTTCCACATATTAAAACTATTTGGAAGAAAAAATCACTGACTTAGAATAATCTTGTTGACATTTATAAATTACTGAATTTTAAGAAAAAGGAACAAACCTCCTAAATATCAACAAAACATTTTTTGAATAGTTATAAATAGCTACAAATGTGATTGCAAATATCAAATATAATAATTGAAAAAATAATGCTTAACGGTCAACGTAAAAAACTATATGGATCTAAATCCCAGATAATTCCAAAAAAGACTTGGAATTAATAGTGTGAGTTGGATTGTAAAGAAGTTAAATTATCTTTAAGGCTCATGTAATAAAAAGCTACATGTATATACCACTTTGTTTCTATTACAGATACTTATATATTTAAAATCATCAAAGAACTGATAGGATGAATATAGCATGTGCTTTTTAAAACATTTAAAGGAGAATCAAAGCAAATAATTTTATCAATAAAATTTATGTTATGAAAAGAATCATATATGTATTTAGAAATTTCCTCTTCAACAACAAATAACCTCTAAGGGTGAATCCAAAGATAAAAATTAATTTACAATGTTAGTCCCTTTACTTAATCTTGTGGGTCTAAATAAGCTTTTATTGTAATTAGTAACAACACCACACACTTACATAGCACTTACTATGAGTCTGGCACTACTAAGGGAACTTAAATACATTAACTTACTTTATCCTCAAAGGACCTTGGATACTAATCTTATCTCAGTTTTACGGATGAGAAAATGCATACTGAGAAAGTTGAAGGATTTGCCCAAGGAAATAGCCCTGCTAAAATTTAGATTTGAACTCAGGCAGTTTGGTTCCAGAACCCAGGCTGTCTAGATACTCTGAATGCCTGATACATTCTACAGCCTAATTAAGAGAAATAAAAGAAACATGTTTTTTTAAAGTCTCAACCGGTTCTTTCCCATTATTCTTTACTATGTGAGAAAGCGGAGTGCAAGGCATAAGAGGGAGGTGGAGGGATGGGCTAGACAATAAATAATATGGAAGACTGAACAAAGATCCTGCTTCCGGGGTCACAGTTCATCCTCATAGATGATTAGGCTGTCCTTGGAAGTCCCAGTTAGACTTCTCAGGCTCTGTCCTGATGAATACATAGGGCATCTCTGAAAAAGTCACTGGCACAAGCTTCTTCCTTGTACCTTCCCAAATACCTTATTCCCATTCCTTCCTCACAACCAAGACTTCCAGTCTGTGGTTTTCCACTGTGTTAGGTCTACTGCTTGTTCTTCTCCCTGCAACACTTGTTTTTGTCTGGAGCCCATGATATACTGGGAGAAAGGTACTACCTTTTACCTATATCCCAGGGTAAGGCAGAGAGAGGGAAGAGAATGACTGACATGATAAGAAGTGGTAAGAACTGGAGAGAGTCTAAAATGTACAACCATCTCCCTTTACCAGTTTGTGTTTGTGTAAGAACATTTGTTGCATGGCTGTGTATATAACACAAGCACATAGTTTCGAGCTTAAAGACTGTATCTATATACTTTGCAAGTTATTGATGTCAATTGGGAAGGCACGATTGTTTACTAAACAATAGATTAGAAGGACATCTCCATGGACATAGACTCTCCTAGAAATATTCATGTAGTGAGACCGTATGAACATAAACTGTTCGTGAAAATCAGATTTATTCTTTTACATAAATCACTCCACCACAGACTCTTATATGACATGCAAATAAAAGTGTCACATTTGCTCTTTTTTCCCTGAAAATATGGGATGCATATGACAGGTGAGAGCACAGTACTCCAACAGTTGTTAACATTCTTTTACTTACAGCCCTCGTAGATGTCAGTGGGGATATGGACTGCTGCGTGCTGGTAAGATATTTGTCGTCCAAAATTAGCGTCCTCGATAAACACAGGTTTTATTCTCTGGCTGCCTGGCTCACTCTCATTTTTCTCAGGCTATATAATAAAAGATAGATATAATAAACAGAATATTACAATGTATGGTAACAGATATTTTCACATTCGCTTCTTCATTTGCCAAATGAACATTCTTTGAAAAATATATCTACAAGAATATTTTTAAATATAGCACCATGATGGCATTGGATACACAAATTTGCATTCAGGTATTAGCATTCACATTAAATCCTCATGATATTATTCACATTATAACTAAATTCTCTCCTCATTTCCTCAATCTTTTACTGATACATAATATTTGTATATATTTATAGGGTAGGTGTGAGATTTTGTTACATACATTGAATGTGTTATGATCAGTCAGGGTTATTTAGGGTATTCATCACTTCGAGTTATTTATGATTTCTATATGTTGGGAACATTTCAAGTCCTCTCTTCTAGCTATTTTGAAATATACAATACACCGTTGTCAACTTTAGTCACCCTACTCTGTGATCGAACATTAGAACTTACTCCTTCTATCCAGCTGTATGCCTTACCTGTTAACCAACCTCTCTTCATACCTGCCCCCTCCTATTTCCTCAATGTTGAGGTGATTCGAGATCATCCTGGAGAAACTGGAACTTTCCCACATGCAGTGTGTAAAATATACATTTAAAGAACAGGATATGACTCAAGTACTAAGAAAGCTATCCATATAACCAAAACATTTGTACCCCCTTGATATTTTGAAATTTAATAAAATAAAATAAAGAACAGAATAAGTGCCTTTAAATACAACTGAATTAAAATCATCTACTTGAAATAAAATTCACAATTTATGTAACTAAGTTTCTATTAGGTAGTTGAAGGTAATTCTTGATTTGACAACTAATGGTACATGGGACAGCAATAATATAGCAATGATTCTTTTATATCATGGTCCCTTGATTTTTTCATGTTTTCCAAGTGTATCAGTCTTCGTGTTTTTTAGATGTTTTTCTTTATTCTGTTTATTATTTATTTATTTAATGTTTTGTTTTGTTTAAGACACAGAGTCTCACTCTGTTGCCTAGGCTGTAGCACAGTGGCCTGATCACAGCGGCCTGATCACAGCTTACTGCAGCCTCAAACTCCTGGGCTCTCATGATCCTTCTGCCTGGGTTTTTAGAGTAGCGTGGACGATAAGGGTGCGCCACCACACCCAGCTAAATTTTTGTTTTAAAAGAGAAAGTATACTAAGAAAGAAGAGATCTACTGTAACTCAAAATTCAATTAAATCCTAAATTCAACCAATTTGTCTCCTGAGGTAGGAACTAAAATCCAATCAATAATGATTCAAGAAATCCCACAGGAGTTTAAAACTGAAGATTAATTTTCCATTTATTGGAAGTATGCTTTTGAAACTGAATTATCTTGCTGCCCTTCCCTCGCAAGAAAACTAAGAATTTCATTCACTTATGCAAAATGCATCTATAACTTTTTTTTTGCTATTGATATTAAACCTTATTTATCCAGTCAAAACAAAATATAGTTGTTTCATCTCTTCTTCCTAACTGTATTTGTTTTCAAATGATATTAAATTTTAAGAGTACATACTGAGCAAAAAAAAAAAAAAACTATTTTGGGAGGAAAGAGTAGTAGAGGAAGAAATGAAAGGATGTATACATAGCAAGTATTACCAGCACTATTTGTGGCATTGTAGTTGCAAGAAATAATCATATTAATATTTGTGCTTTCTTTTTTCCCAATGATGCAATGAGCATGTATTATATTTGTGATTAGAAAAGAACTATTAATTTTTGTTTTTAAGTCTTTTCTATAATGCTATTAAGCATTATATGCTTATCTTACTAAGGTAAAAATGATATTTCATCTTCTGAATCCTCACACTTAAAATTAGCAATTTTAAATACCTTTTATGGAAGTTCTTGCTCTTTTAAATTACCACACGAATGGCTTTTAGGAATAACTTTAAAATAATAATGTACTGCTCAACTTGTATAATCATGTTTCAAGACTCCCTTTAATGTAGAGTTGCTAAATATTATATATTAAAGAAAAAATAATACTGATGCTCTCCTTGGTTCTCCCTTTTGTAGTTTACATAAATTGAAATTTCATAAAAATATTAGAGTTTCTGAATTCAAATCATTTATTATCTTTAAGCTACTGAAATTATTGTTTCTTATACCATAATAATCCATGTCTTTACTTATCTTTATATATTATGGCAGTATACAGTTTAATTGAAATACAGCAAATACTAGACACAAAGGAATTGACTGACATTTTGGAGAAAAAATACATAACACAATATTTATTGTCTAGTGTGTTAATTAAACATCCCTGAAATTATCCCCCTGAAATTAAGATTTCCTTGTTTTTCAGGCCACATAACAAGAAAAAATAACTTATATCTCTTTCCAACTTTTTTTTTTTCAAAACCTCTCTTCTGAAGCCTACAGACTACCATATATAAATGTGTACAGAGAAACTGAACAACTAGATTCTAAAATATATTCAAATGCATTTAGTAAAATATAATTTAAACATAAAATGCATGATTATCAAAGCATTATTCTCAATAATTTTAGTTATTAAATAATAAATCACTCAGAAATACAGAATAATGTTAGGCGGGCAGGTCATTCAATTTTACAAGCAATGTATATTAGCAAATTTAATTTGGAAAGTTACAATCATAATTCTATGACAGATACAAAAAGCATCTGCATATTTAATATATTTATATCAACCAAACACACTTAGAATTGATATTTATAATAAAACATTGCTTTTTAATATTTTGTTCTCCTAAAACTATTTCTACTTATAGCAAAATGTTCAAAAATTAAAGTCTATATATTTTACCTAAATTGTAATGAAAGCTAGCTTAGTCATTCTGCACAATTCAGATTGAACATGGTCACTGATAAACTTTGCTCACAATCATACTATGTTTATATCTCCCTGTTCTCTGTGATTTTTGTGTCCCACAAAATTGTGAACAAAATTAGTTGATACTGAATAAAACTGGTTCACTAACACTCTCTATAGAAGGGTCACTATTTTTCTTTCTTTCTCACTAGTAAAGGCATTAAATCAGTGGGATCTTGTGTAATGAACCAATTCTTCAATAACCAGAGGCTTAGCCTTGTATACAATTCCCTAATATGTATGTATATTTTTAAATTTCCACCTCGAAATACATTCTATTTTTTACAGCTATTTCATAGACTTTGCTTACAACAGGGCCTTGCAACTTTTATAATATAGATATTACTAATTTTAGAATTTTTAAAGTCTCAATTTTATTACCAATATCTAATAAAATTTTGGATATGGAATATGCATTTAAGCATGACATTATAGTCCAATATAAATAATTACCACAGATAGAATGTGAAATATTTTGAACAGACTTTCATACAGGCACCAAGTCTGAATATTCTGGTATACTGGCATGTTAGTATCAACACTATGGATTAAAAAGAAATGTTGTTTTTGTAACCATTAGTTTACTGTTGAAATTTAGGCATGCTCTGCTTCTACACTAGTTAAGGCTGGTTACCAGTCTGACTCCTACAGAGGAAAGCATCATTTTTAGATAATCACTTGGATCAATCAGAAAGAGAGACTCAACCTAGCAACTGCAGCTGACCATGTCCAATCACAGAATGACTAGAGAGAAGGAGGTGTGGAACCTTCCTAGCTGTTCATAGCTGTTCTAGTCAAGTTGTGAGGCCGGGTCAAATATTAAATAATGAATCTAGTACAATGGCAATAACAACATGATTGAGCCTTCTGACTTAATTTGTGCTCCTTAAGGATGCTGTGAGTACTGAGAAGTACTCAGTAGATGAATAGATTTAGTAAGAAAATATAAGTTGGATGACACAATAAATATACACTAAGGACTTACATATAATATGCATATTTTTGCTTTACTGAATTATAACAATAAAAAATAAAATTTCAAAATTATGAATATAATAAATGGCTATATTGTTCTTGCAGAAAACACATTAGCTTAGCTAGTTATGTTTAATGAAAAACAAATAATTTTTTTATGAATTCGGAAGATTTTTCCAGTTATTCAGGTAATTAAAATGTTATAACTCCTTAGATTTACCCTGTGGAAAAACTATAGTATTAATTCTTCAGAAGCAATATATTAACAAACTAAAAAAAAAGAACATTTTCAAATTTACATGAAATTTTTATAATATCAGTGGTCAAAATAAATTTGAAGAAATAATTCTAGTTCTTAAAGATCAAATTCACTGTTAAGCCTTCAGGTATTCTTCCTACTACCTGATATCTCTTTTATATATCATAATATTTATGAGCATCATATATATCATAATAATTATGATATATAAAAGAGAAAGAAGACACATTTGAGATATGCAGACTTTGAGAAAGGGAGGGAACAGGAAGCAGCTGAGATTGTGTGATAACACAAAGAAAGACAGCAATTTAAAAAACACTATAGAGGATACTAAAGCAAAAAAAATACATTTTCCAAATGACAGTCAAAGATAAGTATGAATATGAAGCACATAAATCTCCACTAAATTAAGTTAAAAGGGGATACTGATCATTGCAATAACATGTTTATTAAATTTAAAAGGCAAAAATAGACATTCTTCAAATAAAATGTATTAAGATTGCTGATAAGGATTACAATGATAACATACAAAAAGTTGAAACACAGAACCGGAGAACATCTTGAAATAAAACAGATGTAATTTTAGTTTGCATGATGAATGAATGGCAGTGAATTGCCTATCACAGGGCTAGCAGAGAGTGAGGAGAGCCATTAGAATCACAATACACGTGAGTATGACGGAAAAGAAGAGTTGGGGGATGATTTCAATTCCACATGTGTGAAATTTTCAAACCACTAGTATCAGAAAAGGATATAATACCATGCTATAATAGTAAATCTGTATCTATACATCATATCTAAACATGTAACCTATATTTTGGGAAGAAGGTGATCAGATATTTTTCTACCAAGAGATCGTAAAAAGCACTATATGATTTCAGAGAGTCTGAAAGTTAAATGTAGCATGTCCTACGGAAATGATTTAGTATTATATATTATAAAAGGAAAAATATTTAAATGAGGCCATTCTATGTCTAAGGAATTAAAAATTTTTTTATATTATGATAGACAAATATACTTTTCAAAATATTGTCAGAGTAAAAGAGTTTTTTTTTTAAAAAAAGAAAAGCAACCTTGCAATATAGGAAGATCAATTATATCCTGTTGAAATTTGAGGCAAAGACTGGCTAAAGTCACACAACTAAAACATAATCAGAGCTTGAGGTCGGGGGCGGTGGCTCACGCCTGTAATCCTAGCACTCTGGGAGGCCGAGGTGGGTGGATCGCTCGAGGTCAGGAGTTCAAGACCAGCAAGAGCGAGACCCCGTCTCTACTAAAAATAGAAAGAAATTATCTGGCCAACTAAAATTATATATAGAAAAAAATTAGCCGGCATGGTGGCGCATGCCTGTAGTCCCAGCTACTCGGGAGGCTGAGGCAGTAGGATGGCTCAAGCCCAGGAGTTTGAGGTTGCTGTGAGCTAGGCTGACACCACGGCACTCACTCTGAGAGACTCTGTCTCAAAAAAAAAAAAAAAAAAAGAGCTTGAATGCTAGGACTCCAAGATCCCACCAGAAATGCCACTAATCCAGAATGACTGAGAACCAATGTTTAAAGAATCTTTGCAAAAGGAGCATGTGCCCAAGTGAGCGAAGCATTAAAATTGTATCAGGACAGGCTTGAAAAATTTTTGAAAGCAGCCCAAAAAAACATAAGGCAGAATTCTTAGAAGAAACTGTTCTACCTTTTCTATTGGTTTTGTAGGGGTTTTTTCCCCAATAAATTATAAGGTGGCTATATTCCATACAGGGATGCATGCATGAATTTTAAGATATTCATGGTAAACATCACTGGAAATACTAGATTAGGTCAGTGGGAACTTGGGATTCGAAGTCTAACAAGCTTTTTAATCATAGAGATTTCATTTCCACCTATTGTAAGATCACTGTAACCTAACAATTGTCAATGATAAAGCTGGTTGGATGAAATATAAGCCAAATATATCAAAATTAAATATGAACATAAAAATGGATATTATAAATTAAAATCTTAAATCAAAACCATACCCAACATATTTAACCTCAAGTCTTGATTTATAATGGCTCCTTCAGAGGGCTTTCTGTCCCTAATGGGTGCCCACTGCAGGCAGGGCAGCACAGCACAGTGACACACCATGCCAGCTATGAGTCATGCACTGCACTCAGTTCCTTACTCTATTAAATACAAAGTGTGTGACACTGGACAAGTAACTTCAGCTCTCTATATTTCACTTGCTGTACCTGAAAAACAGGAAAATAATAGAGCTCAGGAGTTTGAGGTTGCAGTGAGCTATGACAGTGCAACTGCACTCCAGCCTGGGCGACAGAGCAAAACCCAGTCTCTAAAGTAAATAAATGGGATGTGCCACAAAGGATTATTATGAATTTTAAACAATACATATAGGGTTATAATAATAGCTAGCATAGAGTATATATATATATTTTATATACTAGGTAGTAAATATACTAGGTAGTATGCTTTAAATGTTTTTTATGCCACTATCTAGTATAGAATATACATATGTGTATATATATAAACATATATATGCTACCTATTATTATAATTCCATCCAAACATACTGCATACAAAATATCTAAATCATTTATTTTAGATGCACAAAAAACCAACCTAATTTTGAACATAAAGCAATTAACATTCTATCTTTATGCTATCACCTACTCAAGGATTCAATATCAGCCAACATCAGAGGCTGAAATAAAGTCTGCATGCTATAAGACAGCTTTTTTAAATGTTAGAAAAGAAACCTAGATTTTTATTCTTTAATAATTAGACTGAATTCCATCACTGTTTAAGGCATATCCCTACCAGCTCATTCTAGAACCATGTTTGTTTATTTCTACAAAATAAAATCATGAAAGATTGGGCTTTTAAAAAGATATTTAAGTAGGACATTATGTTGGAGTTAATTTTTATGTAGACAAGACTCTGAGCTAAGAGGAAAATAAATAGCAACATAAATATGCAAGGGAATTCAGCCGACTAGCCAAATGTCCCAGACAGGTCAAATTTTTAACATGATCAATAAAATAAAATGTAGCAAATAAATCAACTCTATTTAATGACATGGGGATTCTAGGTTAAACTTATTTCATTTGGATTTTAGTCAGAAACATAGATCTTGGAATTAGGTTAATAAGGGTTTGTAATGATCTGCTTTCTTTTTGCTTACTTTGAGAATTTAGAAAATAGTGCAGCCTGCTAACACAACTCATGTCTTCCGGGGAATTTGCTTCACTAATCTTCGGGGAATTTAAGGACTTATTGGGTCAACATGTCTCTAGAAACCTAAACTAAGAACCTAAATAAATTTCAAAGCTAAAGAGACTTGAATGTAGATTTTCATAGATAATTGTTAATAATAGCAGACTTTTCTCATTTTATTTTGACATGTAATTTTTGTTTAAAATTTAAACAATTTTTAAATGTTTTTTTGAAGATTCAACTATGATTTTTATTTTGTACATGCATTGTCTTAAGTTTTTCACACAAATGCAAGAATTAAATTCATAACAATAAAATGAAAAATATCTCAATCCATTTATTATTAATACACTCAGATACACAAACAAGTTCCATGGTGCTAAAAATCGCTTCATTATCTTAAATTTATTTCAACATTAATACTTTTTAAACTTACATTCATCAACATTTCTGGACTACCCACTATGAGCCAGGAAATATTCTAAATGCTTTACCTGTGTTAACTAATTTAATCTTCACAATAACTCTGAGGTTGGTAGCATGGTCATCTCCATTTTACAGACCAAAAAAGTGAAAAACGAAGAGATGAAACAACTTTGCCGGTATCACCCATATAGAAAAAGGTTTAGCTGGGATTCATATCCAGCTAGCACTCCAGTGTACGATCTCTTAACTATCACACTCTATTGCCTCTTCTGCATAACCAGGTATACAACAATTGTACATGTATGCCTATTATTTAGAAGAAAAACTAGGCTTGCATATAGAACTATTTAGGAATAAAATACTGTATTTTTATCTTAAAAGATTTAAGCAGATAAGAGATGAAGCAGTTATAAAAGAGATACAAAATATTTTTAACTTAAATAAAAATATTTTTAAAATATTTTAAATGTTTTTGTCAGGAAACATTTAAAATAAAAATTTTAAAAATATTTACCAATATTTTTCCTGATAAAACAAAAAACAAATCTTACATTGAAACATTATACCCATTTAAATGAGGCAGCCTCTTTGGAAATAAAACTCAACAACTATTATTTATTCTAATTATATGCAGAATCAGACAAAACCTTAGTTTTGACATGAGAATATAAATAAGCCTGAGTGAATGTTTCACAAAGATTCATGATAACTTGGCTCACCATAGCTGCCCAGACTTGGAGCCAAAAATACTGATACTTACATCACTGTAGTAACTGCAGACAAATATTCTAACCCTGCTTCAACTGGAATCAGTTTTGGACACAGGGGAAACCACATTGTGTCTGCTTTGACATTACTCTTGGTCCTGATGACTGTTCCCCAGGGACAAATGGGAGCAGATGAAGAAACATTGTCCACTGCCACTCCCATCTTCGGTAGCCAGCCCCGATAAATGAACAAGGGAAGCAAATGTCTATCTTTAAAAATTCTTTCAAATATAATCCATAGGAAAAGCTAGTTTTGTCATTTCCTCTCTTAATTTTGTTTCTACTCACCTTGAAAGAAAATAAGCATAGTTTACTTTGCTAACACAACACCACTTTAAAAAGTAAACATGTCTTCACAAATACTATGAAAATAATCTAGGTATTCAAACAGAAATCAGGCAAGCACTATCTCAACAATTACTCTATACTATGAAAGAGACAAAATGGATAAGATTCCTATCTCAAGTTGCTAAAAACTTAGTAGGGAAGGTCAAACCTTGTATACATATACTATAGTGTGAGGTATTATATCATTAAAGCCAGAAATATTTTAGAAGTTGCTTAGAACATCCATAGGAAGGAATACCATTTGCTACATAAAAAAAAACAAGAAAGGCTTCAAGAGGAGATAATTATTTGAACTGGGTTTTTAAATACTTAGCATTTGATTGGAACAGCTGTATGATATCATGATCATGTAATTAGAGGAGTGAACATGTTAACATTAACTAGCACAAATTAACTGGACATAAGAAAGACTGTCTTAAATTTTCAGTAAGGCTATGAGCCTTAAATCTTTCCAGGAGAACTGTGGCTCACCAAATAATTTAGCCCAGTTATACCTGCATTTTTACATTTCAAGAGGAAAATTTGTTTAAATGACTACAGCCGTAGTTTTTATATTATACAATCTTAAGGGGACATTAATTCTATCCCTTATTTCATCCACTGCTTGAGCTAAATCTGGCTGTCAGTATTTATTTCATAGCCACAAGGTGAATATAAATAGCAGTGATCTAAGTAGAGGAGCATAGATACCACAAAATGCCCTTGAGGAACTGTCTTATACCAGAGTCCTTGAAGAGCTTACATTCTCCCTACAAACTGACCAATTCAGATGTAAGTAATAGAAAGCTTATACTCTAAAGAAATAATTGATCAACTTCTAATACTTGTTTTACCTTTAAGTGAGGCAATGCATCATTATAATGAACAAAATCAATAGATGACACTAGAGTATATCATTGTTTATATACAAATGTGAAACTTGTATATAAAGAATATACAAGATATACTAGCATAATACAAATTGAAGAACTGTAGAAATGTGGCGATTCGAAATTTCAGCCTGATTCCAACATGTACTAAACCCAGGCCTTCTTTGTATGATTCACTTCTATTATGAAAGCTACTCCTTATTCAACTCTAGCTACTCATATCTCACACTCCCTACCCCTGCACCATCTTATATTAAATGGCGTTGCTTTGTGGATTCTATCCTGCACTATCTTAAGGCATTTGCGGGGAGCGACGGGTGGAGGAGATAGGGTCTCAGTCTGTTGCTCAGGCTGGAGTTCAGTGGTGTCATCATAGCTCACAGCAACCTCAAACGCCTGGGCTCAAGCGATCCTCCTGCCTCAGCCTTCTGAATAGCTGGGACTACAGGTGTGCGCCACAGTGCCTGGCTAATTTTTCTATTTTTTGTAGAGATGGGGATCTCGCTAGGTTGCTCAGGCTGGTCTCAAACACCTGGCCTCATGTGATCCTTCCACCTCAGCCACCCAACATGCTAGGATTACAGGCATGAGTCATCACACCCAGCCTTGTCATTTTTATTATTTTATTTTTTTCTATTGTGTAGATGTGTGAAGCAGGCTGAGAGTAAGACAATAGAAAATAGTGGGATCATGGCAGGCTGGAGAACGTGCTACAACCAAAGGTATTCAAATTCATTTTGTTTTTAACTTCGTGTGAGCACGCCGAAATATATCTTTAGTTGAATCTGGCCTTGCTATATATGTAACTTCACACTTGCTAGAGAAATTTCAGCCACTTGTTTTCAAATTCCACTCAAGCTAAACATAAAACTCTATTCTAGGCCATTCTCCTAAGCAACCAAACTAAATATTTAGCTGCCTACTAGAAATCTCTGCTTGGATATCCTTGAGCAAGTTTTTGGTATAAATGTTCCTGACTTTAAAAAACCTTTGCCTGAAACACTGTAGGCCTTCCAAATTTGCAATTATATACAGATTCCATTGCAGACCTGAATGTTTTCTTCCATTAAATCCTTGATGATTGTATCTAATCCATACACGTTGAGTTAGTCTTTGGGAATATAAGACTTATGGATACATCTCTGAATTCTGACCTCCATATTTACTATTTTAGTTCTCATAATTTATCTTACTTTTTGGCATTCAGGGAGTATTTCTCAAGATGACCCTGAGCATCACTGATGAATAATTTGCATTGTCAAATCTGTTGGTTCTTCCAATGGGAATTTTGTTTCAGTGGTTTTTGTTCTGATGTTTTTATTTTAGTCTACTTTTTATAGATCACTGGCTCTTTCATTGGTGGCACTAAGCATACAGTTAATGTTTTTCTTTTTACCTTAAGAAGGTAAGTAACATTATCTCAGAGGAAATTTTCTTTAATACTATGGTATATCTACTACACTGCTACTGAATCTTTCACAGATTCCTCCATTGACTATTTTCTATTTCATTGGTCTTAAACAAAGAAAAGCCTCTCTAGTCTTAGCACCAGGAAATGGTCACGTGTACAAATTTTTTCCAAGTATTTGTCCTTACTGTTGTCATATTTGTAACTAGAGGGAAGAGAATGATATAAAATATTTGGTATACTTGCTGGCCAATGGTAGGCACTCACTAAAAACAAGCATTTTCTTCAAGTATGTATCTCAATGTCAATCCTCTAGATCACAGAGACCCACAAACATCAAGGCTGAAGTTGGGGGCAGTGGTGAAAGGGTCTCTTTACAAATGAAACAAAACAGAGAATAGAAATGGGAAAGCATTCCTGGGTAAGAAAATTTTATTGAGTGATTATAATGTGCTAGATATTATAAGAGTTATGTCAGCCGCTGTAAGTACACAAAAGCTGCCCTGTGGAAACTTATACTGCAAGGAGGGACCTCAAGGGAACATAATAATTGAGTCATAAAGACTGGCTGTGCCTCCAAGAAGGAGACACTGTCATTTAATTGCCAAAAGTTATGTCTCCTTAGAAAAGTATATGGTAAAACTTCTGCAGCATCTTAAATACCAAACAAAATCAATAGTAAGCGACTTGAAGGTCTTGACTGTGGAAAATATATTTATAAATATTATTTTTAGGAATATTTATAAATTAATAATGTATCACATAATTTAAAATATATTTAAAATTTAGAACCATAAAATGAGATCATTTCAATAGCTTTTAAGTAAATATTTGAGACTAATATCTAAAACTTAGGTGATTGTATTGGAGCAACAAAAGGAAATGATTGCTATAACAGTATTTGAAAATATAGAAAATGATCACTATTCTCCTAGTCTTAGGAGTTGGGAAAAAAAAAAATCTCCTGCTAAAGTAGAACTAGGGGAAAGGTTATAAATAATAACCAGAGGCTTGGGTTATTATCTTTTAGTTTTCTCCAGGACATATAACATTTAAAGCATAAACTTTGTTTAGCCCTTTTAAATTAAATTTGGCTTAAAGCTGCATTAGAATTTTGAATTTCCACATACTGAACTGCAACCTAGGTTAGTATGTAAACAAACTGCAACCTAAGAATACATTCTTGTAAAAAATAGCTGAGTCTTAGCCAATCCCAGCAGTTGAGCTTTAGCCAATCATAGGCTGTCAAATGATCGGACCATGTCCAAGGAAGGCACATGCCATATCACACAATGCCCCAAAAGGGCAAATACCCAGCTATAACCAATCAAGCTGATTCTGTACATCACTTCCATTTTCTATTTATAAATCTTGCCTGCCCATGTTGCCAGGTGGAACTCTCTTTGTTCTGAGTGATGCTCAATTCATGAACACTGCTCAAATAAGCTCTGATAAATTTAATATGTTTCTTTTAATAGCTCTCAGATATTTATATCACCATTGAAACATACTGAGGACAAAAACTGATGTTTTCTCAGCATTTAGTATTCCAACTAATTGCATTGTTTAATTAGATATTAGATGTGGACAGATGGTTAATTCACATTATACACTCTCAAATGACCAATTTTTAATGAAGAATGTGACATTGTAGAAATTGAACAATAAAAATACACAACTAAAATGGTATATAAAAAAGCCACGACATGCCCGGCAAAGTGGCTCACACCTGTAATCCTAGCACTTTGGGAGGCTAAAGGCAGAGGATCGCTTGAGGCCAGGAGTTTGAGACCAACCTGAGCAAGAGTGAGACCCCATCTCTACAAAAAATAGAAAAATTAGCCAGGCATGGCGGTGCACACCTGTAGTCCCAGCTACTTGGGAGGATCACTCCAGCTCAGGAGTTTAAGGTTGCAGTGAGCTATGATAATGCCACTGCACTCTAGCCCTGGAAAGACAGCAAGACCCTGTCTTCAAAAAAAAAAGAAAAGAAAAGCCAGGATAAATAACAGTTATAGTGAGTCAAATTTAAACAAAAGCCAAAGTGATTGCATTATGATTTGTGAACATTTGACATATAAAATATTGGGAGATAGTTGTGGACAGAGCAGCCAATTAAATCCATGCTCTATTGCAAAACTTTTGGTGAAAGTGAGTAAATTTCATTATTCATAAAAGTCCAACTTCATCAGATAAGTAACAATCTTTGAAAAAATAATATAATCCTGAAGTGGAACATCAAAGTACAACATTTACTTACAGTTCTTAACTTTCTTACACTGTAAAATAGTAAATATTTTGATTGCAGAAAACAATTTGATCATAGTGATCATAACACATGCATTAAGAGAGATTAGAAAATAGTGTGGTACACAACTTTATTTTACTTTGAAAGAAAATTTTCTTTCAGTAAAAAAATTTGACTATATTTAAATGATAGAAGTCACTCAGAAAAGTAGGTGGAGTGTTAGCATGAACTTTAATATGTCAAGAAGAATATATTAAAGATGTGTGCAGAAATTACTAGTTAATTATGTCCCAATTACTATTCTTCCCCTTCTTTCTTTACTAACAGAAGTCTACATTTTAGCTGAGTATATACAGGAGGGGGATTATACTCCACATCCTCTATGCGACTAGGGAAGGCTAGTCACTAAGTTGTAGCCAATGGATGCAGAGAGAAGTGATGTGTGCAACTTCCACAGCATACCCCTAAAGGCAAGGGACATGTCCCCTATTGCCACTTGCCTTCCACCTGTTTTCTAGAATGCAAAAAACCCATTGTGGGTATTAGAGCATCAATCTTAGACCACAACTTAGACAAGCTGCATTGAGCAGAGCAGAGAACATGGGAGAAGAAACTTGGAGACCAGATGATTTTGAGTTGCCATATTATCTAGTATCTAGATGGTATCTAGACTGTTCCATGAGAGAGGAATTAACTTCTGTCTAGTTTTAGCCACTTTTATTTTACATTTTCCTGTAACAGAGAAACTGATGTGCTAATCAATAAAACATGGCTCATTTTGATTCAAAATGTCTTTTGATTCAAAAGGTCTTATAAAAGAGCTACAGTATCATATCCAAAGCACGTTGAGCTTCTCCAATAAAAATCTTTCAGTGTTGTTTAAAATGAATTCTCTTAAAGTTGTTTATAAATTCTCAAAAATTTTACGTAAAATATTATATTCCAAATCCAGAAGACTGGACTATGTTAGCAGGATTCACCTTATGTTTCACATTCAGGTTGAGATTCAAAATGAAAATGTATTGGCCTTTTCATTTTTTAAAAGCTTTATATAAGTAGAATTATATTTCTCACGTCATTCCTCCCAAACATGTTTTACCCTTGACAAATTACATTCTTGCTTTATCTTAAGCAATGACAGCCACATCATCAATTTTGATTCTGTAACTGACATGAACTACAGGAAATGCAAAATAAAATTAAGTATTTAGATACAATAAAAATTTCCCCAAATACCTAGGGCAGAATGTTTTCTACACATCTCTAGGTTTCGGATGTCTCTTTCTGAAACATTTGAATTTGGTTTTTTACACTAAATCAGCTCAAATTCCATGTGGAAATACATGCCATACAGATGAAAATTAAGTGAATACAAAAATATCCTTTAAAATGTCCTGACTACAAATAAAATAATTCCTTATTTGTTATAAATAAAAATATCATGTATTTACAAAAAAAAATACCCAGACCCATTACTATGGCCAAATGCAAGTAACATTTATTTAATGCTTATATCAATTAATAGGTATTCAGATTTATATGTGTAAAATATTATTTTAGATATTTAATATTATTAAAGAATGCATATTAATATACAGAATCTATAGATAAGCAAATTGAGCCTTACTTTGCTTAGACAACTTTCACAAGTAAAAGAGCCTGAAAAAACATGGCTTTCCATGTGAGGAACAAAATCTGAATATGGACAGACACAAGTCATCAAAACAATGAAAATTATTTTAATGTGTTAAATTATCTTCTAATATAATACTGAACAGCCTTTGAGGAAATAATTACTCTGTTCATTAGTGATGACAGTGGAACTTGTTCTGGTCCTTTTCATACATGATTTTGCAAAATGTATCAAAATTCATTAAAATGTCTAAAATTTTTGATCCAATATTCCTACTTCTGGGAATCTATCTTAAAATAAATTCAAAACTTTGTAGAAAAATGTTCATGCACAAAGATGTCTGTTGCATTGGTATTTATGTGAATAGTCACAAAGGAAAATGAAATTTCCAAGGTAGAAGAGGAGTTAATTAAATCATGTTATATCAACTCAAAACAATGATCCAAGAACTAATTTGTCACAAGATAGAAAATGACTACGCCACTTATAAACTTCTTCACTTAAAGAATCACAGAAATAAGTGAATACCTATATTGATAAGAAAACCAGGAAAATGTTTATAGTAGGGTATGAGGGTAATGAATGTGTTTTTCTCCCTCCCTTTCAACTATTAAATTCTATAATGTGGCCATATTCTTTAAACATGTAAGTAAACTCTTTATAAACACTTGTATATATTTCATAAGAATCCAAGAATATACAGAACTGGAACGAACTTTCTGAATTGCCTACCCAGCTATATCTGTCTTAGATGAGAGAAGAAGATTTCAAATTTTTAATGCTCTAGGGGCGACTATAATTTTAGGACTACATTGGGCGTAAATTTGTCTGATTCCTATTCTAGTTGTCTTTCCACTATCCAGCACTCTGCAAATTAATCTGGCAGTGTTACTTATTTGTATATAAAGAAATGAACATTGCTGACCAGGTTTTTAAGTTTTAAATTTAAATGGTGATATTTTGCTACTAATAACATTTTGATTTAATTTGCTAAGGTTCACCTTATGTCCTAAAAAAGAAAATGAATCCTTTTCATAGGCATAATTATAACCCACAGTAGTATTATAGACTAATTTTTGGATAAGGAAAGGCAAAAAACAGGGCAAGTTCAATGGTTCACTCACACGAACTTTTCTCCCTCACAGAAAATTTTGTTTAAATGAATGAGCATCTGTGTAGACAAACCATGTAAGAAAATGTTGAGGACAACTCAATTCATTCAAATATGTGGCCCATGTGCACTTTTCCACTTGTAATGGGTAAATATGTTTAAATGGGCAACTCTGAAGCACTGTGATTGAAAGCGGGGTGGTACTTACTAAAAAGTCATATTGACATTTGTGCACATAATTGCTAAACCTTTGAACAAAGAAAAATGGCCAATTTCTAAGTAAAATAAAAATAACTTTCTAATTAATAAGCAAACCTGATCAAGTAAATAACACTGCTGACATAAAAATGTAATTTCTTTAATTAGTTTACAGAAAAAAAATATGTATTTGCATACAATATTGGTTTCATTATCTTTAGGCAATGCTTAATTGGAGGACTGCATGTCAATCCATTCACTTTATTATAAAATCTTTGTCTTAGTTTTACAAATTAAATGTTTAAAAAAAGTGACCATCAATGTACCACCAGGAAGGTTGATGAAGATTTTGTATATATTTTTAAATGACCATATGATTTTTAAACATCAAATACTAATTCTAAGGGTGAAACTAAACATCTCTTCAAAACTGACATTTATTCTGATACCAATCAATAAACCATTAAAACATGTTGAGTTAGCTGACAGTTTGTCCTTAATAAACCTCCTACATCATTAAAATGACAGATATATTCATCATAAGAAAAAAGATATCACCAGCAAACTACCTATGTCTAGAGGAAAGAAAATACATTTTAAAACAATCTTAGTTACTCATTTATGAATTGGAAAAAATAAAACCTACTTTATTCATAGTTTTTTGTAGGAATTACGTAAAATAATTTGTGTAAAGTAGTTAGGAGCATGCAAAGTTAGTGCTCAAAAAAACTATGGTATTCAGAAGTACTAGTAGCACTGGTATAATTTGGGAAACTATGACATTTCAAGCAAACTATAATTATTTTGCTTTTTTGAAAATCAGCTCTACTTGTTTTGTGTACTTTTTTCACTTTTATCTTTTAAACAGCTAGAAGAAAATTCTATACAATAGTATAGGAATATAATTTTTTATTCAGATAAAAAAGAATGGATGACATATAATAATTTTATTATATTTGTTTTTCACTGATTTATTCCAAGCTCTTAAAATACTTAAAATATAGAAGACCCTCAACAAATAATTTTGTGTAAATAGATAAGTATATCTAAGTATTTTTTCTGATGTAAATAGTCAAATATATGATAATTCTGTAAAATTCAGTATAATCTTTATAATTTTAGAAATGTTTCCATCATAACTAAGTAATTAACATGTCTCTTCAATTTCTATCCAAATGTGGCAAACATTAAAGTAATTCATTAGTGCTAAAGTAATCCATGTCCTTAATTAATTTGAATATGTATATTACAGGCATTTATTTAAAGGGATTTATTTAAAGGCATTTAAAAGCAACTACTTTATTTCAAAGATTGGACCAGCAGAGCTAGTTGTTGTACAGCTTCTGGAGTGTCATTCACATTGCAGTTGAAATAAATGGTTCCCCCTGGTGTGTGCAATTCAAGTCGGAGCAGGTATGTGTGGTGACCCTAGAGAGGGGAGTCAGGATACAGAGATGAATGGGATACGATCTCTGTCTTCAGCATTGCTAATGGACTCCAGAGGATCACAGGCAGTGCAATGGAGTGAAGTCTGGACAGAGTGCAGTGGGAGTTCAGACCCAGGCAAACACATGGAATTTTTACTCAGGAAGATGCCAATAAAAAGTTGTTAAAAATCTCTAAAGCACTAAAATTCATCATTACTGTTTGACTAGTATTTTCTTTATGCTCTGTAACATTTTCTTAAAAACTAAACCTGCTAGCTCAATTTGTTCTCTAAAACCAATCATTCTACTATAAGTTTTTCTTGGAATTTAATGTAAAACTTGTAATACTCACATCGAGATCATCCTTTGCATTATAGTAGACAACTTCATTGCTCTACAAAAGAAAAAAAAAGTGCTTTATTGACTTGAGTAAGAACAAAAAATACTGCATCAACACTTAGTACATTTTATGCATATTTTAAATATTAAAATACTTGTAATATTTCTTTCACAATATATTCCACAAATATTAGCCAATATTTTTCTAAGAACATTAAAAGAATGTAGAAAAGGTATTTGCAAAGCACATCTTGCATTGGGAATAAGTTCTCAATATAAGCCTAAGAACCATTTGTTAAGAAAAAATGAAGTGTGTATTCATAAGTCAAACAGCTGTACAAAAATATATATTATACATATAAACACATACATATGTATTAAGTAATAAATGGGATACTTCAAGAAGCATGTACGATAAGTGTCTTATTAACACTTTGTTGAAGCCATGATTTATATATATATACACACACACATATGTAATATTGGCAGAAATTACCTTATGAGAGTCAGATAAGGAATCATGAGCAACTGGGAATTCAGATAGCAAAAAATATCAGATTATCTAACACACTAATATTCTCATATTCTAGCAAAGTGGTAAATTAGTATTAGCTTTTTAGCAAGAATAAATATATAATGGACAACTCTGCTAGCCATGATGTTGCTGAAAAGTACCATAAATACAAATTAGGGCTACAAATTGTGCTGCAGGGGGAAAATGGGAGAGAAAGGATGAATGAAATGACTGTCAAGGAATTTAAAACTACTATTCTTTGTGTCTCTGAGGCTATTTCTATGCAATATAAAAATAATCCACTTATACAGATTGCTCTTTCCTTTCTTCTCCTGAACTGATTGAAGATATAGTCCATCTTCCTTATGTCTGCAGTTGTAAATTGACTGCTATGTAAAGATGTATTTTTCTGTGCCTCTTACACATCCACAAACATAGAGACTCTAAAATTTTATTAAAAACATATAATCCACAGTGTATTTAAAAGAAAATTGCTTGGGGAAAATTTACTAAATTAGTGCTTCTCAAAATGTATCACTCCTCCAAAAAAATCACTAGTTCTTCAAAATATTAATAGATGTTTCACAGGCAAAAGCATTCCATAGTCATATGACTTGAGAGAACAATAAAGTTAAAATTGTCTCTTTTCAGTAGGACTTCACAGGGCCTCAGTGTATGATTGTACACTATAAATGTCCAAGAGGAAAATATATCTGGTTTTGTTTCTCAACTTATTTGCCATAGAAAATTACCTTTGTTAGTTTGTTTGAGGAATATACTAGGAAACTGAAGATCTATAAAATATAGGTCTCCATGAAGACCAAACCAAAAACTATAAACATAAATATCAGAATATATGATTCATAATACTGAGTAAAAACCATCAGTTTGAAGTTATTTCATTTAGAATTACTAAAACTTTTTAAATTATTTAATTGCTTTTTAGAAACGAATTATTAAGTAGTTAGAAAATTTTAATACACATAAAAATTCTAGTTCCTAAAATATTTCTTACAGCATTAGTTTTTAACAGTTAAAATAAAAATCAGATCTCATCACATACACAAAGCAAGAGAATCTTCCGAAACCACCGGAGACCCAAACCTAATTACTAGTTTATTGATCCCACTTGCAACTCTGTAATTTATACTTAGGAGACAACTTTTCAATTTAGAATATGGATTCCAGCAAAACTGAAAACACTAAGTTTATTTTCATTTTAGGCTTTCTTCCTGCCATTTTTTTGCTTTTATTTACAGAATTGGAACATATAAAAAACAAGGTGAAGTTGCATTAAACTGCAAGCAATTCAACATAATCATGTCAACAGATACTAAGTATCTCTATTCACATTCTGTTGTGCCAAGAAAGGCATAAAATAAGTTAAATATATCTACTCCTACCATTTAGGTAAAATAATGGCTAAAGATCAATTATCCGAAACAACCTATGTATGTAGGATTACAACTTAGTCCATGGTACTAGAGCTGATTGACTAGGTTGATTAGTCAACTTTTTCCCTAATAAATAATAAATATAATAAAATAAAAATAATAATATAAAAGTAAAAGTTAAATTAATTTTAGATATTTATTAAAGCTATGATTAAGGGTATCTTCATACAGGGTTAGAAGAGGGTGCAAGTATGATAAAGAAATACTAGTATTAATTCAAACTAAGTATTTCTAATCTGTTAAGATAGACTTTGCATGAAATTACGTGAAAATAAAAAGAAAGAAAATCTAAGTTTATTGAGAGTTTCCAAATGTCTTTTTTTTTTTTTTTAACTATACTGTATTTTACATAAAACTCTGTTACTTAGCTTTCCTTTCAGAAACTCCATATTGTGAGGTTCCATGTAGGTGAGTGTTCTGGACTCTAAAACTCTGTTTTGCTTCTAAAACTGTTATTAAAAATATATATTCCAAAGTTTATTTAAATTTTATATATTTGCACAAGGCTTTCTGAATTCTGGATAACATATAATCCCAAAAACTGAGTTTTTAAACAAACTGAAGAAAAAACATACTAGTCATAAATTATATTGCACATCAAAGATCCATATACCTTCCTGTTAATGGGTATTTTATATTTCTGTTTTAAAAGTGTTCTTTCTTAATATAACACTCATCTCTGACATGGCCAAAATATAAATGCAAAGAACAAAAATGTTAGTTTTTATAGAAAACAATAAAACAATGAAACACTTATTCAAATGTGTGTGCTTAGAAACTTGTCAAGTTTTCAGAAGAGAACACAGACCTCAGTGGAATATGCAACTGATTATGTCAAGTGTCAGGACCAAATTTCTTCTCCACCAATAAACATTTTTTTGTTTTTTGTTTTTGGCTTAGCAGCATTTTCTTTACCTCATATTATAAATATGCTTTTCTTTCTCATACCTCAAACTTCTCATTGATAGTATCTGCACATTTCATTATTTTCCTTATTTTAACAGAAAAGCTCAGCTGATCAATTTTAGTAAGGCTAAATTCACACAGGGCATCAGGAGTTGGGGAAACTATAACTTTGCATTTGTTCTGTCAACCCAGTCCAGCTCTACAGCAATATGACATTAAGATAAATGTCAAACATGGTTATATATATTTTTATATAACTATATAAAAATATTTTTCCAGCCCGAGCATGTTGGCTCATGCCTGTAATACTAGCACTTTGGGAAGGTAAGGTGGGAGGATCACTTGAGTCCAGGAGTTTGAAACCAGCCTGAGCAGCACAACCAGACGCCATCTCTACAAAAAACAAAAAATATTAGCCCGGCAAGGTGGAGCATGCCTGTAGTCCTAGCTACTCAGGAGGATGAGACAGGAAGACTGCTTGAGCCCAAGAGTTTGAGGTGGCAGTGAGCTATGATGATGCCACTACACTCTTGCCCAAGTAACAGAGCAAGACACTATATCTCAAAAATATACATATTTTTTCCAGTCTCAGTTCATCATATTTTCCTATAGAAAACTGCAAGGATTTATTCATGACTTTTGTTTAGACAGTGTGAGAATTATTTGGCTGAGAAATAATTTTAAGTGTAAGTTTGAAAAAATAATTTGGAAAAGTAATAATTCTCTTTCATATCACATTCATTTATAGATATCTTCTCTGCTATATAAAAATATATATTAAGATATGTGCAGTTATGTTAAACTAAATTAGTCTTTGCTAGAGTGATTCAATCACTGAATCACCAAAATATTAATATATCCAGAACCAATCTTAGCATTATTGAGATAAAGGACAATTCTCAGGAATAAAGGACAATTCACACTGAATCAACCAAATTCTGTTCTGAGGCTTTTAGAGAGATGAGTTCTAGTTAAAATGAACTCCTTGCTAAAAGAAAATTAGAAGAGGAAATTTTATAAAAAACAGTTAAATGCTTTAAAAGGGTGGAATTAAGAGGAGAAAGGGAAAGGTCTCACGTGAATTCCTTCTCCTTTGACCCGGTCTGCCTCCATCTCACTTGGATTTTGTACAGAGAGATTTTGGGGTCTTCACATCAACAGAGGGAGCCACATCGCACTCATTCAACAATTATTTTGGCAACCTTCTCTGTGCTAAGTGTTGGAGAAACAAAGGTGAATAATATCGACACCCTGATGATAGGGAGTAAGCTCTCTCTCACCTTCCAACTCATTTGTGGCAAGAAGGTGATAGCTGACCCAATCACTCTGACCTGCTAGATATGAAAAATGTCTCTTATTATGGCTGGATGGCATAACCATATAAACCAAAACGTTCCCAGTTTTCAATATAGTTGAGAATTAAAAATTTCAGATAGTTGAGACACTCCCCTTCTGTTGATCAGTTCGTGTGTGTGTGTGTGTGTGTGTGTGTGTGTGTGTGTGTGTGTGTGTGTTTCTTTCTTAATAATTTCCCTATCACTCAAAATTCCCTGTCTCTCCTCCGGAAAGTAGAGCTATACCAGTATCATTTAATTCTTATGCCATATAAACTAATTAACATAGACACAGATGATAGAATTGCATCATCTTGTTTCTCTATTATCTTCTTGTCTAAATGTTTTTATGCAAATTATTAAACATCATCATCTTGGAAGATATTTCACACTGAAACACAGAGGTTTTCAGTGGATTTCAATGCATTATGTACAGTATGATAGAGTAAAGTTAGCAACAGCCTCACACTAGATTCATGGATGAAACCTTTAGAGAGCTATTTTTCATAATTTAAGCACCACCAGATGACAAGGACAAATTGTTTTGTTTCTGATTTTTAACCATGTAGTTTAGTTATTTATTATCTCCTAGAAACAAATGTACCCAAATGGTCCATGCTAATATAATACTGCTGCTTACTAAAATTTAAAACATCCCCTAGCAAGTTGAGACATAAATTACTTTAGTCCCCCAGTGTCTACTGGGAGTCAAAAATTAAATCTGAGCAAAATAGACCTTTCCATCTTAAAAATGTATATTGTGAGTGACAGTCCCTTGCATGCCACTTTCCATAAAAGTTGGCCTCTGATGAATAGTTTATGTTAAAAATCTGAGGCAAACAAAGCTTCCACAAGGAAATAAGATGTTGCCAGGAATAAGGCTTAAATATTAGAACTGAATATTAGGATTTTATAGTCAACAACTAAAATATATGACACATTCAAAATTTAAATAGAGATTAACTTCCTGTCCAATTTCCTTATACTTTTTTCTTGGCTACACCCTTGGCTGTGCAAATGATCCACAGCCTGACAAATTCTGGGCAATTGTATTGTCTGCTAAAGTCACTGTAAAAAAAAATAATTGCATTATCACTGTCATTTTTATCACTCCTGAGTTTAAAATACGAAGTCAATTGGTTGAACGTTATGGATAGTGTTCATTAAAAATGAGTTATGTTAATGATTCCTGCCAGCCAAGATCCACACTGTTTAGCTAAAATCATTTATAACTCAACTTTTCTGGAAATATATTTGTAGCAATTTGACCTAGCAACCATATGCGGTACTGCTATTGTGGCCAAATCAACTATTGTACATGGGATGAGTTCCACCAGCAGCACTGCAACACTGTGTGAATTAAATAACTTAGTCAGCCTGGGCAATAGTGAGATATCGTCTCTACAAAACCTTTAGAAATTAGCTGGGTGTTGTGTCTGTAGTCCCAGCTACTCAGGAGGCTGAGGCACAAGGATCACTTGAACCCAGGAGTTTGAGGTTGCTGTGAGCTAGGCTGACGCCACGGTACTCTAGCCCGGGCAACAGAGAGAGACTCTGTCTCAAAAATATATATAAATACATAAATAACCCCCACAATATGCTGAAATAATAATAAAAAAATAAAAATAAAATAAATAAATAAATAAATAAAATAGGAAGAGGTGTCGGGGAGAAGAGGGAGGATATGAATGTGAGTGAATTATTTCTAAGACAATAGTCCTTGAAAAAGTATTTATTCATGTCATTATATTTATTTGAGGTTTGGAACACATGAACATATTGAGAAAGTATATAATATAAAGGATAAAAGGAAAAATAAAGATGGCTACAGGCCCATCTGGAGATTAATGTTACCATGTTACTAAAGACATGTAATAAACCTGCATTCATATTATGTAACAAGAGACTACAAATGAGATAATCGATATAAAATGTTTAGCACAGTCCCAAGCACATGATATGTTCCCCAGAAATGTTCACTATTATTTTATATATAAAAAAGAAATAGAGAATACATATCCAAAGAATTTATCTTTTAGCTTTATCTATACTTATACATGAAGTAAATTATATTTTTATTTTCTTAGATCAGTTAGTATGCAGTGAGTCTATTTAAAGAACTATCTTCAAGGATTACATGTAGTTGAGTGAAAAAAGAAATAGAATCACTAGTTATTGTTCTTTTTAAACTGATAAACCAAATGAGATAATTTATAAGAAAGCTTAACGCAAGTGGTATTTTTTTTTGTTTCTGTATGTATCGTGTCCACTAAATGTGTAGCTATACTCCAAACTTCTGTTATTCTAAACTCTTTTCAACTCTACATCTCTTTTACACATCAATTTTTATGCATTCCTGTCCAGAAAAACTCCAAAAGTTAGAGAAAGGAATACTTATATACTGCTGATGGGACTGAAAACTAGCACAACCTCTATGGAAAGCAGTAGGGAGACAAAGAACTAAAAGTAAACCTACCATTTGATACAGCAATCCCACTATTGGACACTTACTCAAAGGAAAAAAAGTCATTTTATTAAAAAGACCCTTGCACTAGAATGTTTACTGCAGAACAATTCACAATCTCAAAGATGTGGAAACAACCCAACTGCCCAACAACACATGAGTGGCTTAATAAAATATGGTATATGTATATCATGGAGTACTACTCAGCCATTAATAAAATGGGGAACTAATAACACCTTTTGTAACAACCTAGATAAAACCAGAGACCATTCTTCTAAGTGAAGTATCACAAGAATGGAAAAACAAACATCACACACACTCACCATTAAATTGGAACTAATCAATCAGCACTTATGTGTACATATGGAAGTAAAACTCAACAGAAATCAAGTAGGTGGGAGGGGGAAGGAAAGGTTGAGTAAATGCACACCTAACAGGTACAATGCACACTATCTCAGTGATGGGAACATTTATAACATTGACTGAAACTACAAAAGCGATACATGTAACCAAGACATTTGTACCTCCTATAATATTCTGAATAAAAAATAAAAAAAACCTTAATACTGATATAGACGGTATATATTCAAAGTGTTCATATAAACATGGAACACAAGGAATCACCATTTCACTTAAAATTATTTTTTAGTTATAATTGCAGGTCAACAAAGTTATGAATGTAATAATTCTCTATATTAATTACCTACACATACACTTTCAAGGGACATGTGTACAGTTTTTGTAATTTTTTTCTTTTTCCTTATGCTATGTTTGTTCTTATTATTTATTGAAATGTAATTCTGTCTGTCGTGTCTAATAATAAAATATCTGGGCTTATCAAAAGGAAAAAAGTTTGCTTGTCCATCCCAACACTCAAACTGTATAATCATGCTGGGAAAAATTATATAAGCAGTAAATCAGTAATTTTTATATTTTAAAAACAGTAACCTATGTGGATTTGCTTTGCTTGGTAAAAATTTTTTCTGTTAAGAAACTCTATAGTTTTCTGTTTCTTCCCCCCAATCCAATCACGTGATTCCGTTTGGCTACAAATCACATCCCCGCTTCTCTAACTATAGAAATTAACAAGTGACTAAATTTGTTCAATAATCATGTCCTCCCTCCCTATACTTCTGCCTTTAATAATAGGTCCATAAGTTATGCTTGCAAAAGCTGAGCTGGTGAAAGCCTGACTCCTTCAGGCTACCTTCATCTATAGGTTTCTTAGTTATAGGACCAATAATTTATTTTTTTAAAGGTAGTTAGAATTTGGTTTCTGACTCCTGCAACTGATAGTGCTACTACAAACACCACACTTCCTACAGTGCTTTTTTCCATTCTGATTTTCTATCACTAATAGTTAATATCATTTGGCTTGAAATTTAATTTCTATTGGTGAGTTTATGAGAGCACAAATGTTTTTATTCCCCCATCTATGTCCTAGATGCTAGTCCCTCCTGATTCCTTCATTCCATTACTTCATCATCTCTGTAATTTCCCCTGTGTGTCTGCTTTCCCTTTAATCACATTCAGGTAATTTGCAAAATGTGACTAAGATGATTTATATACTAAAAATTCAGATGTGTTCTGGCATGAACTTTTTTGTCTAAAATTTAAAATTCTAGTAGAAGATAAAAAAAAATCAAAGAAGCCAAGAGTTCAAATTTTCTTAGATCATATATAAAAACAAACCATTTTAATATTTTTCTAATATTTCTCTAATGAACTAAAGGTCAAAAATGACCCAGTGCCAACTTATTATTATGTGATTAGTATATCAGCAAATCATTACCACTTTTAAGATGAATTTGACCAATTTCTTTATATCAGCTCTTCATTAGCCTTTAGAATTGGATAAAAAATTTAAAATTTTGATGATGTGCTTAAATATCATCATTTTATTAAAGAAGATGAAATTAGAATAATGTTGCTAAAGTGTTCTTCAGTGATCTATGCATTATAATGGAAAATATAATCTATTCCTTCCCTGAACTCTCAGCATTCATTCATAGGGATAAATACGTACTGAGCTTTGTATACACACTAAGCCCCAGGATGCATGCTTTATATACATGCTAGAGACATAAAAATATATGTGTATTTCTGAGAATCTGATTGCTAAAGATAAACCAGTAAGCTACATATTATCAATCTTAATTTTGTGTATTGTAAAGTTCAGAATAATAGTATTAACAGTTAAACTGAGTCTTGTTATCCCCAAACACTTGTGCCTTCCATGTACTGTTCTCATAAATGCAGGAATGACCTACTTCTTGGAGACGGAGAATTCATTATATATATATACTCTAAACAGTTCACCCAATAATAAAGAAAATGTTTAATAATCTTTGAGATACATTAATCCAGTCCTTTTAACTTTATTTTATAATCTGCATTTAAATATGGATTTAATTTATTACTAGTTTATTTAGCATACTAGAAGAGGAACAAAACTGGAAAATAATTTTGGCCTTTTGTAAGCTTACTTCTCTTACTTTTTACCATATATCATTTTACATACTCCAATTCAAGGATAGACAGTATTCTTTCATGCATACATTCAATGCTAGCACAGTGTCTGGAATATTTAATGCAGTGCTATTGAATGGAATGATAAATGAATAAATATCATAGGCCACAATAAACTACTAGAAATTCTAGATTAAATTCTATTTCTAAGCTATTAGAAATTCTAGTTGAAAACACACACATGTATGCACATGTGCACACACATGCATAATGCATCACAGTAGAGAAGAAGTATATAGCTTTTAAAAAGCTTCAGATAAGTTAAAATGTAGATCACTTTTATTACTATAGGAAACCCAGGAGAAATTCCAAGCAGACTGTGATTTCAGAGTTCCCTGGTTCTTGAACTTCAAAGGAGATCAATTCCTATTAAACATTAAGAGCTACATCAATTTATTTCTTCATCTGATAAACTTTAATAGGAATCTGCCTGTAAGCTATTTTGGTGTTCCAAGTGATATCAATAAATATGTGATTTAAACTGTATGAGGAGAGCAAAAATAGACTATAAGAAGGTAAATATATTATTCTTCTCAGGTACCAAGTCTCCCAGGAACCTCAGTCCAAAACTGAACAAACACATCCACAATGCTGAGGAACTTGCTTTAATCCCCTTTAATCTGTAATGCCAATGAAGCTTTGGGTATAATCATCTAAAATTAAAATTTAATTCACCAAAATATTTCATTTTTTATCTTTCTTCCTATTGACTTAGACATTCACAGATCTTCTTGACTCATGATCAAAGTGAAGAGAACTTGATCATAATATATGATGTCCTAGCAATAGAGTCACTCTAATTTGTTCAATGGTAACTGCCTTTCCAAATTAATCATTATCAACTTCAGAAAATTATCATACTTATAACAAAATATGAAGACTTACATTATGGTCAATGAATTACTGAGTTTAAAATAATCTGGCCAAAATCGGAGCCTCAAAGAATATTAGGTTGGTAATCACTAAATCAATTTAATTCATCTTTCATTGGGCTTATAGGCTATGTAGGAAGGGAAAGAAAGGAGAGGACAAGAAACATTTATTATGTATCTATTAGGAGACAGGCATTCACATCTATTACAATATTCCCTCCATCTGCAGGGAATATGTTCCAAGACACTTAGTGAATACGTAAAACTACAAATACTACCAATCCCTATACATATCGTGTTTTTTCCTATACATACATAACTATAATAAAGTTTAATTTATTGTTATATATTAGGCATAGCAACAGGTTAATAATACAGTAGAATAATTGTAACAATATGCCAGCATCATTACTTGTGTGCTTTGGGGCCATCATTAAGTAAAATAAGGATAAGGGTTACTTGAGCAGAAGCCCTGCAATCCTGCAACAGCTGATCTGGTAACAGAGACAGCCACTAAGTCACTAACGGACAGGAACCATTACTACTTTTGTTTCAGAATAAATTCTGAGCTTTTTCCCTCCTGTATCTTGGCTTCTTAGAATTCTTACCACTACATGTTTCTCCCCACTTCTTACTATTTCTACCTCAAAAGTCTGTTGCTTTGTCAGTAGCCATATCCCTTTGCCCCTGTCAAAGACAAAGAAAGCCTCTCTGCTGAACTAGCTTTTACCTGCTAACTTTCAGCTCCATGATAATTAGCATGATAAGCAGCTCATATCTTAGCCAGTTGTATTTAAAGATGAGGAGGCCACGTTTCATTAGCTGATATCCCACCGAGCTTTGGGCAAGGCCTGTGCAAAAAGTGATTTGATCTCTGAATAGCTTCTTTGCTCATATCCTGCCCAGAGGATGGCAGCATTTTCTTGTCTAAGTAGTGTTCCCCTCTTCCTACTTCTCTGGAAAATAATTCAATCAAATGTTTAGCAGATAGTTTAAAACAAAGGGGTCAAGCAGAATTAGTATTGAAAACCCACCCCAAATGTGTGTCCAGGGTGGATCCACTGAACAAAGGACCAATGATTCACATGCTATAGGCGAGACAGATGAAGACGATGGGAGATTTCACCACACTACGCATAAAAATGTGCAATTTACAACTTATGAATTGTTTAATTCTGAATATTCCATTTAATATCTTCAGATCTCGGCAGACCGTAACAGAATCCATGTGAAGTGAAACCACGGATAAGGGGAGACTACTGCATCTCACTTAAAGCTTACAAAATCCATTAGATATGTAATAGGTATGATCTTTTTGAAAATATATTGATGAAAATTTCAGGAACCTTGTATCATGTTGCTATTTGGATTCCCCACCCCTCTCTCTCCTCCATCCCAACTCCACCACTGAGACAATGAGTTTCCACACCCTAGGTGAAAATGGATACCAGCTAAAACAAATACTTCATTGTTTAGCTTGCACATTGCATTAAGTTTAAGTCCCTATCAGGCAATAGTCTTAAAAGCCAGGCTTGTTAAAGTTGAAAAAAGATTTATGAATTTCCAAAGTGGATAATTTTACATATAAAGACAAAGCCAGGAAGTCTAAATAATGAGCCATAGAAAGAACTTAGAATATGGAACAAGGGATGTTCCTACCATTAGGAAAAGGATTATTGAGAATTTCCTGAGTAGGGTAGAAAGAGTAAAAGAAAAGCTAAAGGAGAGTGACATATATATGGCCTGGCTCTTCTTACAGTAGAAAATAGTGTGAGAAGGAAGGAGTTGTGTTTTGGAGAAATTCCCCACACTTTCTATTAGGACTCTGGAATAAAGCCTTTCCAACCCTCAGGTACATCCAGGAAGCTTTGCTTGCTGTGGAAAATTCCCCAGCTTTCCCACTTCAAGTCAGTTAGATCTTCCTCTTAATACCCCTCATCTGATATTTTTCTCCTCTATAAAATCAGAGAGAACAACAGTTGCTTTATCACTGGTTTGTCATACGGAATAAACGAGTGCACATCTGAGTTAATAATCAGCTGCTCTCCCTGCTTCAGTCTGTGCACTTACCACACCACACCCGTTCACTTCTCTCAGCCCCGTGAGAGACTATAGTTGAGGCGTCTTCGTGCTCAATGCCTGGCCTGAGGCCCATCACAGTTAGGTACCAGTGACTAATAAACAAGCCTGCTTCCCTCACAAAATTGTTGAATTATATGCTTAATTATCTTTATTCTCTACAGACAAGGTTTTAATGGATGAGTTTTTAGCTCTGTCTTTAGCTCTTTAGGTATGGTTCCCTAGAAACAGACGCTGACATTGGGTTCGAGCACAGGTAATTTATTTGGGAAGTGATCCCAAGAAACACCACGACAAGAGTGGAGAAGTGATGCTGATGCAAAGGAATTCGATTTAAGGTGTGTTTAAACAGCAGGTGGGCAACTGGGACTCAGTTTCCCTGGCAACCTCTGGGAGACTATACAGGCTATTACTTAAAACTGTCACTTCCAAAGAGGAGACTGGGGTAGTATCTATCCATTCCAGTTGTCACTGGTTGAGGACTTTCACTCCTGCATATTCTGGCCACCAGAGAAAGCCCTCAAGCCCAAGATTTGCAGATGCTTGAAGTAGGAAGCTAAAGGGGTGTGTGTGTGTGTGTGTGTGTGTGTGTGTGTGTGTGTGTGTGCATTCATGCACTGAGGGATGTGGGCAGGGAACCAACAGCAACTACTATAGGCACACAGCGAGTGTTTTACAGAATTTACTGCAACATGACTAAATCAACAAATGACTAAGCATTGACTAGTTAAGCAAATGAGGCTTTCCCAGGCTTTGGTTCTTGCTCTGTAAAATGATGAGCTGGCTGACAAATAGGGTCCCTAGAATCCTTCCACCTTTATGTTTTGATGTTTCCACTAATGTTTTGCTTTAGATCACATAAGACCTAGTAGCTGGGTTCATCTACTTTTTTTCCAGTGATGCTTTGATTAGTTTGCTTCTCATCTGAATGAACACCCAAAAGAACTTAAAGAGATATCTTTCTATTCTGAAAACAAAGCAAAGCTGTTTGCTTTTTCTTTTTTCCATTATTTGAAACCTCTAGGACATATTTCTGTAGAAATATGTAAAACTGGAAGAAGAAAATCTCCACATCGTTATTTTTCTTTTTGTCTTTAATGGTCAAGTCAAAGTATATTCATCTATCTGAAAAATAATAGCTGTGTTTCTGAGGATAGATGTTTACAATAGAAACATCCCCAAACTAACTTAAATCAACACCTACCAAATAAAATCTGGCAATCTTTCTATGATGGCATAAATTAACTGCTATATATCAACTGCTGCTATCTTTAATTAATATAATTAAATGACATTCATTTGTATTTAACTAAAGCAGAAATTACAGTGTTTTTTATAGGGCATAGATTACAGTTTAAGTTTATACTACCTCTCTGTGAGAATTATTTGGGTAAGAGAACAAAGAAAGGAAGACTACTGCAGAAGAAACAAATGGAATGATTTCAGACATCTTAGAAGCACTCCATTCCATCTAAATAATATATAATTGCTTTGGAAACACCAGTGGCCTATGTTTCATTAGCCTAGTTTTAGTAACTGTATTTAATTAAGTTATATTTCAAAGAGCTTTTTAAGATTCAAACTATTTACTAATTCAGAGATAACTTGTCTTTAATTAAAACATGCATAATTGTTAAAATGTTAATTTCTGAAAGCAACAATCCAAAAGATTCTCAAGAAATCCAAATGACTCTCAACATAGTCCTAATTAAATTGTATGCTTTATTTCATCTCTTATTCAAATTAAAAAAAAATAAAGGAGGGCCAAGGAAAGGGAATTTTGTAGACTAGGCTTCATTTGTCAGGCATATTTTTATAAATGTGTGATTTTAATTTCATAATGCATAATTTTTTAGAAAATAATTTTTTTTCTTTAGAGTAGTAAATGAAGACCTTTATAATTTTCAAAAAATTATAGCCAGTCCAGGTGTGGTGGCTCATGCCTGTAATCCCAGCACTTTGGGAGGCTGAGATAGGACTACTGCTTGCAGCCAGGAATTCCAGACCAGCATGAGCAAGATCAAGACTGTCTCTATAAAAAATAGAAAATTTAGCCAGGAGTGGTGGCACACATGTGTAGTCCCAGCTACTCAGGAGGCTGAGAGAGGAGGATTGCTTGAGCCCAGGAGTTTGAGGATGCAATGGGCTATGATGACACCACCACACTCTAGCCTCAGCAACAGAGCAAGACCCTGTCTTGAAAAAAAAAAATATGTAGCCCAAGTTGTACCAAGGAAAGACAAAATGATCTAATTCAAGTGCACTGAATAACAAGCTAAAGATCTACATCCTCTTCCTTGGTTCAATTCTTAGCCCATGGCAGCAAACAAATTAATCTACCCAAAGTTGTTTTGTCTTCTCATATATTGATTGGGCAAAGAACTCCAAATTCAGAGTTTTGCAACGATAATTTAACGTCATAATTTATCTGAAAGAACTCTGTAAATTTTAAGGTAATATATAACACTAATATTATATTATTATGTAGTATTCAAATTATTTTCAGATTGTTTATATAATTATATTCAAGGCCACTAAGTACTCAGAAAATATTTGTTTCAGTGATATAATTATATAAATAGAATAGAATAAGAGAAAGTTGAAATATCAAAAATTTCCTAATATTAAAAAGACATTTACCTTAGCTAAGTATAAATGATGAAACAGATGATTTTTAAACAAGAAATTGAGGTAAAAAGATTAAACTAATCAGCTAAACCACTTGCCTAAATGAAGCTATTTCAATCATAAGAGGCTGGTGTCACTTCAGCGGAAAGCAAAAATATTGCAGAGAAGCTGGGCCAATTATAGAGCTGTCTACATTTTGAACTATGATTCCAGATGTGTTGTTGAACAAAGGAACACATCAACATACTCATCTTTTGATCATATTTACTTCTTTCTAGCAGATAAGAAACTCAGTATGGAAAATATTTTACATTTAAAGAATCAAGCAATTTCAAAGTTAATTTCCAGGTGAGAAGAATGAAGAGAATATATTAGCACCTAATTAACCTTTACAGACATGATTCTCTCTCTACCGAATCAGAAGGAGGTGTTTTTCCCTTTAATATGCTGTGTATTTTTGTCCACTCTCATGGATTATTTAATAAAAATAGATCTATTACAGAAACACCTAAGAGGAACAAATGAACTAAAAGCAGATCAAGTGATACTGTTACCTAAATTTTATATTCTAAAGGTAAATTTATCAAGGTGTCCATTGACAGACACAAGATAAACCTAAAAATGTTTAATCAAAGCTGATAAACATTAATATACATAATGTACTTTCCATTCACCATCAAGTAAATGACACAAAAACCAGATATATAATTGGCTTAGTATTGCTTAGAAGTTATGTAGGGATTGATCAAAAAGAAAAATTAGGTCTTAATAAACAGAAAATTGAGGAAAGCTCAGGCTAAGGATTTTCTTATAAAACCTTTAGAAAATGTTAGTATTTATAATATAGATTTTTCAGATAAAACACAAGACACTCAATTAAATGTGAATTTCAGATGTTGAATTCCTTTTAGTAAAAGTATGTCCCAAACGTAACCAAAACATATAGTTGTTTATTTGAAATTCAAATGTAACTGGGCATCCTATATTTTTATGTACTAACTCTGGTAACTCTCATTTATAAGACACTACTGTATCATTCATATGGATTTTACATTATTTCTGACAATTTTTTAAATTGGATATTGTTGCAGGAATTTTAGGGGGGAAAGGAGGAGAATGCTGTATTACCAAATACTAGTTCAGAAATTACAGGGAAAGATGGCTTTAATTACTTATCTGATATCCCACTGATCGTGTAGGTTGATTTCCCTGACCTGATCAGTCAGGAAGTTACACACAAACTGTGGACAATATGATCCTTCTAAACTTGCATACTATATCAAATGAAATGACTCTCCCAGGCAGATGCCATTCTTGAGGTCAAAGGTATATGAAAGGCTGAGACCTTGGTAAAACCTGCAAACTAAGTGTTTTAAGTGAATCCTAAGCAATTTTCTTCTTTTTTGAAGTTTTGTTGCCACCAATTATTTTGTTGCAAATGACTGGCAGCCTAGCTTTTTTAAGAATTAATGAAAGAATTCAGAACTGAGATAAAAATTATGGATACAAATTTGTAAACTAAAGGCAAACAACTCAAAGCAAGCTTGAAAGAGCCATTAAATAAATTACATACAATAAAAACATATTTGTTTTTTATATCTTTTTTCCACTAAGTTAATTTTATTTGTTATTATACATTTATCCTCTAATTTCTATAAGTAGAAGGCAGTTTGCTCAATTGCACAATTGAAATTTGCTCATGGTCCTATTTTTCTCCAGTTTTCACTTAAAAGATTCTAGGATCAAGAGTGATATCTAAAATTGACAAATTATGTAAAAGGGCATAATAGATCATAGGATATCTACATGTATAATATAAACTTATTTGTGACATTGTTTACAAATTCCAATGCCTTAAAGCTTTTAATTACACCTTCCATTGATGTTTGTATAATATGACCCACTTCTTGATGTTTAATTGATCCATCATTGATTTATCACTGGATTGTGTGTAGCAACATCAAGAAAGTTGTGTTTGAAAAGCTGCTGTAGAGATTTTTCTAAATTCCTCTCTCCATCCATGGACCCTCATTAAGCATCATTGTTCTAAGATATGTGATTCTACTCTAACATCAAACTACAAAATTGTCCATTGAACAGGACAAATACTTCAGCAATAAAAATTTTAAAAGGAAACACTTAACAGGAGGAAAAAGATAACTGCTATAGAGCCTGCAATCTTGTGATTAAGCATTAAATTTAGTCTTAAGCTTCTTGACAGACTGGGAGAGAAGGAAATCATGATCAGTAGCATCATTCTCCATGTCGGAGAAAAAGGATAAATGAGATTTTTCCGTGAGCAATAAGCTTCTTTCTATAACCAAAGCCTGCAGGACAGGGAAAAATATAATGGACATAAAATCAAAAGCGTTTTCTCAACAAAACACAAAAAGATTCTTCAAATAGTGTCTGTCTTTTCTTTTCACCCCCTCCCCATATACCTGCATGCCTAATGAGTATTATACATTTATATATAAGACAATAGGAAATGGTCTAATATCACTTTCTTTTAATTTTTAAAACATTTACCCATTGAAAACTTTAAGTTAAATGCTTCAAGAAATATCTGAGTTTTGTATATGTACAGAGAAGAACAGAGAACCTGAGATAACCAGCACTTATTTTCTTTCCAGTTGTAGGAAAGAATAATATGGTATACACCCTCACATATATTGTTAAAAAAAAAAAAAAGAATTGTGCTGAAATTAAAGAGGTATAAAATGTGATTCAATAAATAAATGACAGTTGGTCTTTGCAGAGTCATCTGTAGTAAAATAAAGTATAAACAATAATGATAATCTGGTATTCATTTATTATTTAGTATGAAAATCTATACCATCTCATGCAATACTCGCCACAAATACTAAAATGATGCATGTTATTACAATTTACAGATGAGGACACTGAAGTTCAGAAAGGTAAACCAATTTTTCAAAGTTAGTAAGCATCAAAAAAATGTAAACCCAGGTCTATCTAACACCAGGGCTCCAGCGACTTGCTCTAGAACCAAGCAACTTCCTTTTCCACTTACAAATGTGACATTAGTATACAATTAATATATATTTAAATTATGTGGGTAAATAAATATATTGGTAAAGAAAACAAACATCCTTAGTATGAGAATATTAAATCCTAAATCTCTCAATGTCTACATAAAAATCTTCCCTCCTGATGAGCTTCCCAGGTGGTAATGTTTGCTATTAACAAACGAAAATTGGTTCATCAAAGTTAGAATTTCTTCAGATCTCCCTGACTGATTATTGCCAGCCACCCCAAGCAAAATGCTGTTGACATAAAGAAAAAAAAAAAATGACAATGGGTGAAAGGAGACAGAAAATAAGATTTCAGCAGCATGAAGAAAGGGTATAACAAATCACTGTGTTAATTACTATATGTTTCACTAGAAAGAAGCTGAAACAAACAGCTAAAAGTTTGGAAGAAGCACAGTAAAGTATGTCAGTGAATTATTACTATGTTTAAATAGAAACATATTAAGCATAGTATATTTGTTTTGATAATGTCAAAAGTCATACATTAATAACTGTAGGTATTTTCGTTACCCCCCATCTAATTCTTATAACATTGAGTTTACTAAAAATTAAGAAGTGGGTTTAGAACACTACAAGTGAATTTTTGTACCATTAAAAACGTGGTGCTTATATATAAGATCTAAAATATTAATTGCACAGCAAATATAATTATACAATACCTAATGGCATAATTTTTAAAAGGTAATTTTTGAAGAAAATATGTTGGTATACAATGTGATCAATCTAATTTTCTACACTCTTGCTTTAATTCAGAAAACACTGCTTTTAAATTTAGTTACAATCCGTGCCAAATAATACCTATATAATTACTTGTTTGGTTGACTTTTCTTCAGTTATCCCAGCAGGAATCCCTTTGTATCCAAACTGCCTGACCAAAAATAAGCTCCAGGGGAACCTGAAAGCAGTTAAAGTTAAACTACTGCTATAGATCAGTCTTTTCCAAGGGGGAAGGTGGTAAATCAATCTTCAAGCAATTCAGAAATCAGCTCCCTCTTACTTGCTACTTAATCAACTTTCACTCTATATTCCCAAGTAACATATTGCTACCCTACTTTTTTTAAAAAAGTAAATTATATATCTTCTATTTTAACATATTTTAAAAAATGTACATAAATGAGAACTATAATTTTTAATATATTAAAAAATCTTTCATTTTTCTCAGAAAAAGGAGAGATTAATAGGCATAATATCAAGTAATAACTAAACTATTAGTCACACATAATATTTTTATCTTCTTTTTGAGGTAGGATGGATAGGGGAATTGAAATGGAAAGCTGAGTAGACTTCACTTTTTTGTGAGTTAAGTGTGGGTTGGACTATTTCTCAAAGGCCTCTGTTTATAAATGCATTATTATTAACCTGTCATAAAAGTTGCTAAATTTTATAGTTTCCACATTACCAAACAGACTAGCATTATTAACACAATTAAGTAGACTTCCTATCAAACCACACAATAGATGTTTGACATCCTTTGAAATCAAACTATTTTGACAAAATTTAATTTGCTCAAGTAGCCTTGAATTTTACATCTTCAGAAGAACTTTAAAGCTATTGAAGATACAGTTCCTTGGTACTCTCAGACACAGCTATGAATTATGGTACAATTGTTGGTTTTCTTTCTAAATTCACAAAGCTTTCAACATGGTCAAACGGTGCTTTTGTAGCTAGACCTTGGCTTTTCTTGTCATTGCTGTTTTTACTGTGAGTCACAGAGCATGGCTCAAGACAGTTTATAATCATCAATGAAATATCCTTGACATTTTGAGAGTACCGAGAAGAGAAACAATAGCAAGTAGGCCATACAAACCCCCACACCAGAGAACGTGATATTCTAAACTTCCACAACATTCCTGTCGTAATCCTTCTGTGCATATTCAGATATGAAAATAATTTGATGAAAATAACATATAATGTGTTTATTCATTTGTGGATTATAATTATCCATGTCTTCCATCATTTCCCCTTGTCACCACAAAGGCCTGTGAGCTAGAAGAAACTTTTGGTATTATAATCTAGGTTATGAAATTAATAAAATAACTTTGTAAATCAGAACTTCAGAGGAAACCCTGTAAAAACAGATAAATTTCCAGGAAGCCTCGGGATTAACTTCTACGATCTTAAAATAACAGAAACACTGATAATCTTTGTCATGTCCTTTCATTTTCCCTCCAGCCAAAGAAATAGGCTTAAGTCATCTTGAGCACATGATTTGGTGATTTTCACTCAGCACAAGATTATAGAAAAAGAATTTAACAGTAGAACCAAACATATACTTTAGATTTATTACAACTTAGATTCTGTAATCTATTCCCTTCCTGAGTGTAACTGATGCTCTTTATTTCAAATCCAAAAACAATCCAAACATTAATACCTCAGATTTTCAAATAAAAGTGTGAAAATGTAAAATTTATTAGAACTCACCAATTGTGAGTAGTAAGATAATGGAATTCCAATGCTCATACAAATACTAAGATTGCATAAATGTTTTCAGGATATTTCTAGAGCCTAAAATAGCTGTCCCCCACCCCCGACCCCCGCGTGCGCGCACCCACCCACACACACACACACACACACACACGTATATATTTGTGCTAAGCAGGAATACAATTCATCTAAATGCATCTAAATGGATATTTTGATTCTGTACTGCCCTCATTACTTAATATTTCACATGCATTCATTTTGGAAATCTTAAAAATATGTTCCAATAGGCAAAGAGCACTTTTACTAGTATAATTGATCTCAAGGAAATGTATTGATGATGTGAAATGGCAGGATGCTATATACCTTGCAGATTCCATTACAAGGCAAACAGGAGAAATGTAAGCCAACTTTTTTTTTTAAAAAAAGCTGAATTTGCTAATAGAATTTCAGTTATATTTGTTTAGCCATCATTGAAATATCAGTTTCTAAATAATGTGGCATTTTCCATATTTCCTTTATTTAAGCTTGATTCTACTCAAAGACCTGTGTATAGGCTTACATGCACAATTTCAATTAAGTATCAACTCTATGCTATTGGTGCCAATATTATTGCCATTTTATTGACGAGGAAACTGTGGTTTAGATATTAAATAACTGGCTAAAAGTTACACAACGGGAAATGACTAAATTCTTTTGGCACCTGGACTGGAGGTCCTATTTAATTATTAGAGTATGTTACTTCCAAATATTATTATTATTATTTTTTACTTTCTTCATGACTCAGAACATAATTTTAGACTTTACATTAGACAAGAAAATATTCGACTGAATAAAGTGGACTCAGAAGGACATTATACTCTCTCGGTAGTACAATCAATATGTCCCACGTGCAAATGGTAACTTTAGAGGATCTGTTTAAACATCGAGTATTTTCTACTCTCTATACCTTTGTACTCATTTATATTATATTTTCTTCATCAGATTTTCTAATAATTTGTATAAAAATGGAATTTGTAGTAGCTAGCTAGTGTCTAGGGTGTAATAAGATACTGAACATATTTTTAAGAACACTTATGATGGTCATTTCCATTGGCTTTGAAAATGCAGTTAATTCTTCTACTACTTGCAGTTTTCTATTTTTCCCTAATAAATTATAGCTAAAAAACATAAAAAGAAATAAATCCAAGTAGGAAAGGGAAACTGGCAATCATTATATTGCAACAAGAAAAGCCAGGACTTAATCATATTGACCATTAAGTCTTACAGACTTCTTGACCATTAAAAATGACTGTGCTATACAGTTTTTATACATACATACAGGGAAGAGCCTATTTTGTAAGATATTTGAGACTATGCACCCTAAGTGGAAGCTCTAACCTCCCTCGCCATCCTCTCCTTTTAACTTTCCTTCACTATCTTCCATCAAATCATTAGTTTATTCAGAGATTCAGGAACCTATGTACAGCCAGGTTAAAGATATTTAAAAAGACTATAATAAAGACACCATACCAGTTATAGAAAACTAAAAAGTTGGTTCAGTTAACACTATAATGTTCCTGAAGAAGAGAGCAAGAAAACACACACAGATATTTAAAAATATGCTAGAAGAAAACATCTCTGAAGTAAAATTAAAACTTTAATATGAAGATACCAAAAAATCAACAATAAGATACATCATTGTTAATTCAACCTCAAGAATAAAAAAATATATCATTAGGAAAACTGGTGGGCAAAAAAAAATCACATCAATTTAGGATGGGGTCTAGGGGCTAGAAACAAATTGATTTACATACATACTTAGCCAAGGCTTCCTTCAAGTCCAAAAGGAAATGCTCAGGAATTCTCAACCACACAAAAACTCAGAGATTAGATCATCCCATATGATCAAAGTACATGACGACAGGCCAGGTACAGTGGCTCAAGCCTATAATTCTAGCAGTCGGGGAAGCCAAGGTGAGATGATTGCTTCAAGCCAAGAGTTCAAGACCAGCCTGAGCAAGAATGAGTCCCCATCTCTACCAAACATAGAAAAATTAGCGGGGCATGGTGGCACACGCCTTTAGTCCCAGCTATTCAGAAGGCTGAGGCAGGAGGATGGATTGAGCCCAGGAGTTTGAGGTTGCAGTCAGCTATGAAGATGCTACTGTACCCTGGCCCAGGCAGCAGAGGAGACTGTGCCTCAAAATAAAAAAATAAAAAAAAATAAAAGTGCATGAGTACATGACAACAAAATCCAATCAATTAAATAATAAATTTAAAAAGAAAAAAAAAAACACTTAAAGAATTAAGGGTTGGGTGCGGTGGTGGGTCATGCATGTAATCCCAGTACTTTGGGAAGCTGAGACAGGATTGCTTGAGGCCAGGAGTTCAAGACCAGCATAGGCAACATAGCCAGATCCCTGTCTCTACAAAAGAATAAAATAAAACAGAAACCAGAAGAAATAAGGTTAGTAATGGAGGAGCTCTCATAAAAGTAAAAATAAAAGTACTGCTGATAGAATTTCATCTATCAAAATACAGAAACAGGATTAAACACTGTGGGAATTATGGTTATAGAACATAAAACAATCTTAACTATGTAAAAGTAATAATTTAATAAGATTCGGGAGACGTAAGAAAGGTAAGAGGAAATGCAAATATACTGATTTATTAAAAATAGCATGCAATGATTATAAATTTGTACATTCTATTATATATAACTATGGATTTACCACGTTTTGTATAGCTCATGAAAAATACACAATAAATAAAAGATATAAACATGTACATTGAACATCATGATGGTTACTAAATGTAAACAAGAAATATACCTATTTGGGGCATTTGGGGAGATTCTAAATTACCTTTTGTAGTTATCTATATCACTTACTTTTCTAAATTAATGATTTTGAAATATTTTTACAAAACAATTATGGTATTGTCTTTTCAAAATGAAAGTGATTGAGCAAGCCAGATTATTGTTGTTATTGCTTTTTGGTATTAACTAAATCCAAACAGGTTTTTTTTGACCCTTATATTGATTATAATTTCCTTTTCCACATTAAATTTATTTACCATTTGATTCCTTATTTCTAAACTTTAAAACTGCATTTAGATGTATCATTTTTATTTTCTGAATTTTAAACCATCCAGCTAGTACTGGTCAAGCTCTATTTAATCTCAACACACATGACATGCCACGTTCCCATCAGTTATACTGGCTCACTGCAAAGGGATTTGCAAGGTCTTGGCCCCATCCCCACAAGAAGTCACTGAGAACCTCAGTGAGAGGGTGAAAGGAAGGACTGTAAAAAGAAAAAAGGCAGGGGGCTTCCAGGTAATTCTTAGAAGATCCTCAGGAGAGCTACCCTCACAGTGCAGAAACACTTTAACAAAAATAAGGCAGTTTTTGCAATGTAGCAATTGCATAATGTTTGGAATCCAGTAATTTAATTAACTAAATATATCCCATGACACACAATACTGTAATTCCATGATTACTGATATTTTTTTAACATTCAGCAATTACAAGCTCTCTTGATTATCCCATTTCTTGGACCCAAATACGTCTTCTGATGAAACATAAACAGGCATTCTTAATGCTATTAAATAGCATATTTAATTGCTATTTTAAACCTATACTCATGTTAAATTTCATATTTTATTTCATTAATTTTGGTTAAAAGTAATATTTTGCTCTTTTTGATCTGGCTGTTACTTGTGTTGCCTGGATTTTACTGTTGCTGCTACACAAGCACGTTTTTCACGGGCTGCTTAAGAAAAGCTGCACGTTGCTTTCTAAATTCAGGTTTGTATTACCTACACTACTCTGTTCCGATATTGATTGACTTACTGTCCTCAAGGATCCATAGTAAATAGAAATATGTATTAGTCTCTGCACTCTCTAATTTCTTGAAGAAATGAATGTAGGAGATAGTGCTCCTATATTAAAATTATCATTTTTAAAGACCTTCGAAAGTGCTAGGCATATTTATAAAAATTACCTCATTTATTTTCAAAACAACTTTGTGGAGATATGAACGTATACAAAAATAGGGTCCTCCAGGTTCAACCTGAACTGGAACAATATATGTTTGCAGTTGGCAAATTGTCAGGAATCTCTTTTCATGCATTCATTTGCTGGAGGTCAACTATTTCCTAAAGGAGAAATGTATGGACAAGAGTTCATACTGAGGAACTCAATGGACACTGAGGAGATGAGAATAAGGAAAGAAAGAAAGACTCCCAGAGAAAGGTGTTTCTACCCTCATAGAGAGAAGGATTAAATAAATGATAAAAGAGCTGTTTTCTTCAGGACCCTTGTGACACAGGTAGTATGAGAACTAGCTTCAAGTCCTTAGGGATTAAACACCTCTAGGACTGGGAATGGGGTCATTCACTCCATTTCGGCATGGCATACACTGTAACTCCAACTGAAGGATTTCACAGTTTGGGATGCAGCCATTGCAAATATAGCACAATAGTAACAGGAGCTGGCATATGCTCACTGGACTAGGTGAATGTCCATCAAGGGACTGCCAACCTGCTAGCGAACACCTGAGACAGACCCTGGGATTTCTAGCAATATTTTCCATGGAATAGAGGTATTGCTTATGGTCTCTCTTACAGCATCTTATAGTGATAATTATGTTGGTGGATCATAGAGCCAAGACTTTTTAGATTAAAAAAAAATGATATTCAAGGAAACTACTATTTTGCCAAAACTGCATTGCAAGTTGTTGACAGAACCAAAATTTGAAGTAAATTTGCAGAACTCCAAGGCCAGGGTTCTGTAACTATACCACAACTGTGGACAAATATATTCAGACGTATAAACTGCAGTTCAAACAAATTGTTCATTATTTCTCCAGTAATACTGACAATATAACTTACAAGTAACAACAGCCCAACACTACAAGTAATTTCTTTAAATTAAAAAACTATATATAAGCTACTATCTGTCATATGTAACACTAAACTATGGTTTTCTTGGCCACATTTTAGTGGTTAAAAAAAACACAACATGCAGAATTAAAAATTATACAGTGGCACGCACTTGAATAGGTATATATACATTGGGCATTTAGGAAACATATATTATAAAACAGACAGCAAATCCAACATTGGCCAATCAAAGCCATGAGGTTATGGTAAAGAGAGGGAAAAAATTTCTAGGCAGAGATTATCAAAAGCTCTGAAGGTGAAAAACAGAGTATTGGTTTAGGGAAATGTCAAGTAGTTTACTGTTTGGGGTTTAGTATTTCAGGAGAATGTTCAAGCTGCTGGGGAGATTGTGCAATAGAAAATTTAGGAAAGGTTAGATGGAGCCAGACCATGAAGGGCCTGATATACTCAAAAGCTGCGCTAAATGGAGAGTTACTGATGATTTTGAACACAGAAGTGAAATGGATAGAAGCATATGGAGGACATTTTTATAGATTACGCATTAAATACAAATTGAAGTCATTTGTAAAACTTACGCATTTTCTTCATTTTTTGTTTTGCAGTTCAGAAATTAATGTAGTAACCCCCCCATTTTAATGCAAATAAGTGGTGTACAAAAATTTTAATAAAATGCAGCTCAAGTTACAAAGAGGTTAATGAAATCTGAGTTCAAAAACTCTCTTTTGACAGCTGCGATTTGGCACCAGCTGGTGGCAGTAAACGACTCCAGCTTAAATATCAATGGGGATGATTTTGGGTGCTCTGCATGGCTGAAATTTTTAGAACACTGGCAGCAATCCCAGGAATTTCCCAATAATTTAGCACTATTTTCATCATCTCAATCCTAGGATATTGAGGCAGCAGATTGGTCCTGAAAAATACAGAGACCCACCTTCCACCCCCCCCCAACCATTTCCTAAGTCATTTCCTAAGGATTGCTTGTCCTTTTTAACTTTTCCCTCCCTTCCTGAGGGGAGCAGAGAGGAGAAGAAAGAAAGAAATTTACCAGTCCACTTTGTATCTAAATTTACATCATCACAAAACATATCCTCATGGTATCTTACTAGAGCGGCTTCTACTATACTATCATGTACTATCCTCACTTTGCCTTTAATAGAAATAATAAACAGTGAGGTCAGGGGAATCATTAGAAAATACTAAAAATTATTAAAAATGAAAATGATGTTTTTGACTAGGTAATATTTTGCTGCTTTTCAATATAAGAAACAAAAGATGTGGGTTGTCACCTAGGTTAACTAACAATTTAAAGCCCATGGTTATTATATTCTACTCTGGTTTGTTATACAATGGGCATGGATCTGTGCATGAGCAAAAACAGGAAGGCATGATAAATAAGTCTGACTCCTTTCCGTTAAATCAGTTTCCCAGAATTTTGGGGTAAACTAGTTTCACATTGTGGCTCCTACCTTGATGATGAAGATAGATTATCAAGACTCTTAAAAAAAAAAAGTAGTAATAAAAAATGGATTGTTTCCTTACCTAACAGAAAAGTTGCAAAAACATTAAAATATGCAAGCTCTTAATTCCAAAAGGGCATTTCAACCAAAGGTAGAAACTACGAAAGACTAATCAAGCCAGAACTTAAAATCATTTTGGTGATCTATTAAGTTCATTTATTTATTCATTAAGACAGAATGTCACTCCCTCACTGTTACCCCTGAAAGTCAGTTCTTTCATATCCAAGACCCTATACCATGTTGTAATTCATAATTGTGTTTGTCTTTATGCATTGTAATTCAAATAAATACAGTGCATTTTCCCATTCCACATATTCACAACTGTTTGTGCTATAATCAACAAGAATGATGCAATTCCATGAAATGCATAAGGATAGATGAAATGCAATGCCAGTGCCTTTTAATCTTACTCATATAAACATGAAATTTAAAATATTATCAACATTTCAAAACATGATTTGGCAAAGTAATTTTTAAAATTATAAAATGAAAGCAGTACTGGAGAACTAAATTAGTCTGATTGACACTCAATAACATTCAACTTCACTAGAAAAGTTTTCACTTTCTAATTTACTGTCTCTGTGAAAAGCTAAAAAGGACTCTTCAAATGTTTTATTTACTGGCCAATTTTCTAGACGTCTATACTCAGCCTGCACTGTAACAAGCTGGTGCTAATAAGCCGTACATAAAGATCCTACTTATTAAAATACAAATTAGGCACCCCTTATGTTTATACATGTGTAAGTACAATTAATATTGCAGGCTTAGTTGGAAACAAAATTGCTTTAGTTAACCAACCATTGCAATCCAATCAAATGAGATTTCAAATGCAACTGGAAAAGATCTGTTTGGTAGAAATAATAGCAATTATTTCATGCGGAAAAATTCATTTTCCAAGCTCTTTTTTTCTTCTCCCACCTGCCTTTAATAAAATAATTTGTCCATCATAAATGACATGAAATGTCACCTTTAACACCCATAAGTTCCATGGAGACCTGAAAGGCAGCTGGTAGACATAGCTTATTTATAAATATTGGTTTGAACTTGTAAATGCATGACCGCATAAATCTTAATCCATTTAGAGTGTATGCCCTTTGTTCCCTCAATTGTATATTCAATTGGGAATTGAATGGAGCCAAGGGAGAGTGTGAATTACATGAACCCTTTGTTGTTGCCAGCATATTAGTGCTTTGCCTTTTGTTCTTGTTGTTCATGAGATTTCTCTACATTACACAGTAGGGAATGTTAATCAACATTTTGCCTAAGTAATATTAATGAAACTTATCTACTTATACTTGAGGGAAGAATCAGAGTATTATATTTCTTTTTGAAATGTTAATGTACCTTTTAGGAAATTATTTCTGCCTTCTAAATCATCTCAGTGTTAAATTATTAAAGGATGGTATTAAAGAGCTATTGCACTGATGCAAATAGTTAAATACCTTAAAAGATAAAAGAATTATAAAGTTTAAAAGGAGGATCTTTTGGAAGATGGTAGCATTTAACTTCAAATTAAACATATTTAAATGTTTGGTTAAAATGTTGATAAAATTTGTGATTGCTCTGTGTGCTTTTACAAAATAACAAGAGATTTAATGTTGATGATTTCTGATTTCCAACTGTGATTTTGAACAGTGTTCTGATCTTGAAGGATTTATTTAACCTTGCTATATTTACAAAGTGAAGCACCATCTAGTTTATTAGGTAAAAAATGGGAGGGTCTTACTTTTGTACTTTTTACTTATTTGAGTCTTGGGATTAGGCAATCTTCATTCTCCAAAAATAAAAATTGCCACTATCTCAACATTCTATCACACTATGGTATTTCAAAGAGAAGGGCTATTGTAAAGACTTTATGTACAGCTGACATGGTAAGATATGGAAATATCAATTCTCAGTGTGCAAATTGTGACAGATGTGTGTCCTGTTAACATTCACAGTCCTTCAAAAAGGGTACTCAAGAAATGAGTTGACAGTGCTCTGAAGTAAACCAACTTGTTTTCCCTTTAACAGTCTCTTTTGATGTCAATCAAATGTTCATAGGTCTTAAATAAATTGTGAGGTAATCTAGGGGGAAATTTAGAACAGAATTTGTTCAAGAATTCTCTGACATGGTGACCACTATTTGCTAAGAACTCCTAACACTGGGCAAACCATTTATTTTCTTTTGCATCACTGTGGGACTGATTTGTCCTCTTGTATGACTTTTATTTTAGTAGTGCTGCTACTTGGATGCAGGTACTGTGAGAGTGGATAATATGGGTTACATTTCAAGATAATTTTTTTTCACATTGTGACATCTCACAAATAAGAATATAGCTTAACACTGCTATATTAATGGCGTCTTCTTTCTTAGAAATAAATGAAATAAATAAAATGAAAGAGTGTCTTACAATGGATGATGGTTTGGATTTAATAAAATACAGTAATAGCTAACTTGCATTGAGTGTTTTTGTGTTGTAAGATGTAGTTACCCATTATTTCTGTAAGAAAAAAAAATCATTGCCAAATATTAATTTAGTGTTAATGAGCCCAATATTAAAGAGTTTACAATATATCTGGGAAAGGAAACATTACATCCACAAAGCAATAAATAGTTAAATAAAATAACACCAATAAAATAAAGGCATTTTACTATGACTTGTTAAGTTATTCTTTTCCACATTAGTGCTCCTTAGAAAATTGAAAAAGACATACAACTGATAAATGACTACTTAAAATACTACCAAACTACTTTAATGCAAAGAAAGATTTTGGAACAGTAAATGTATAATCTATATATTACAGAAGCTGACTTTGTATGTCCTTAATGATATTTTGAGTTCTCTGAATTACTGAAGATTCAAACTAAAACAGCACCAATTGTACTATACCAATACTAGGCAGAATACATGATCTAGCTGTACAGCTTTTACGATTTTATACTGCTTTTATGATACCACCTCTATGTTGGGGAGAGAGAGTAATTTCTACCATTTAATATTATTAATAGTTAATGAAAAGGATATTCATTTGCATAGATTAGTTTTGCTGCTTTTTCTCTATTTGAGAAAAAAAAGGTTCAAGTTTACTTTCTTTTCATCTAAAAGCAACTAACAACATTGTAAAATAAATTACAATAAATCCCTTCATTGGATGAGCTTATAATTTGCTCAATGTTCAAGGAGCTCATGTTTTTAACTAAATCACTGATTTTTTGCCTTTATATATCATGGATGGCAAATTGATCTTTATCAACCTACCTCTCATAAAAATTGTAGGCAAAGCTCACACCCACATAACACCAACAACTGAGGTAATATGATCAATTTAGCAGAGAATCAAACAAATTGACAGCTGTCAAATAGTGTCACAGGGGACTCATTAAGAAACATAAATTAGTGGAAAATATAGTAAAAATAAATAATATCAGAAGCACCAAGCACAGACGACTATTTATCACACAAGTGAATGAAATAACATTTCCTGTCTGATATTCAACATAATCATACTATTTATATTTACCATAATCATACAAAATAGAAGTGCTAATTCCTAAACCTGAGTTTAATGTTCTATTGAAGCACAACTATTTTACCTTCAAATTTGAGACTTTTATTTTACAAAATATCAAAGAATACAATCAAGCTGTCACATTCTAATTCTATTTTAGAAGTGTGTGTGGTTGCTGCTGGGCGGGTGGCGGGGGTGGGGGGGATAGGGGGTAGTTGTTAGGTTACAACCCCAAAATGGATTGTCTGAAATTTTCCTGTCATCAGAAACTAAGGAGATTTTCACTATAAATTCAATAATTCAAATATGTAACAGAAGTACTTTAGCTGACTATTAAGGACAGACTTCACTGTGCCCCTTGGCTGTAAGAGCATAGATAGATGATGAAGAGACCTCATTACAAGGAGAATTTCTGCTGCTTGTATAATTAAACTAGTGACTCTTAGAGCACAAAACAAGTTTATCAAAAAAATACATGCAAAAGCTAATGTCAGCTGGCATTTCTAAAAGTAGGCCAGAGTAGGAAAAAAGATTACTTCTAGCTAAAGTGAAGAAAATTAAATTTTAAGAAGTTTAATACATTCATTCTCACTGTAATCATATTGCCCACCGTAAAGGTGATTATAATATGCATACCACTTCTTATAAACTCAAAGTAGTTATAGGCAACTTGTTTTCAACTAGTATATTCATAACATCTACAAAGATTAGTCATGTATTATAATTTAATGCTATTTTTAATGTGTTTTATAAATACTGTACCTTTAAGAAAGAATGGGAGAACATTTCAAGGTTTTTTAGGGTTTTTTAAAATATGGAACATGATCAAGTACATTTTGACTAACTTGATTGGCCCTGGTTACACAAAAGCAATTAAAACAAAAAAAAAGGCAACGAAGTATGGTTATTTTTTGGTCCCATAACACCATAAGATTCCATCACTAAAAAATATTCTAATGTGAACATAATTATCCAAACACAAAATATCAATCTACTTAAATTAAGTAGTTAAAAAGAATTCTCACCGCAAAATCCTCCCTCCACTGGTGGGCTGCTTGAACTTTCTCTGCTTCCAAAGCCAGGCGCTGAAAAAGAAACAATAAATCTTAGCATTCAAATGACTACATGAATATGTAATTGTTACATAAAGTGCTTTGGTTTTCTAATCAATTATGAGGACATAAAAAGCAGAAGAGACTCCTTATTTACGATTCATAAATTCTAAATCATTTAGTAATCTAATCTACTAAAGTTGATGTATGTGTATTTACTCTTTAGCAATAAAAATAACACACTGTTCTTGAAAACCATTGAATTTACTACCTCTGCCATCATCAGCAGTAGTGTCATCTATGAGTGCTTTCTTTAAATGACTCCTATGTCAGTTTTTAGAAAAATTTTAATCAAGAGAGTATATTAATTTTGGTAGAATTCTGTTTTTAGAAAATACCTTTATAGTATACATTTCTACAAGTTGAAAGAAAACGACATTGAGAGATTAATAAATATGTGCTAAGCACTATACTAAGGACCTTGTTAATAGCTATTTAGTTTTTACCAAAAGCCACAAAAATGTAGTATCTTCTTCTTTGCTAAAGTACATTCTTAGCAGTTCTTTCAGAGATAATCTGTAATAAACAATTTGTGCTCTGAAAATGGTTTTATTTCACCTTCACTCTCATATGCTTGAAGTAGTTAGAGAATTCTAAGCCGACTTATTTTCCTTTAGCATTTTCAAAATGTTTTTCCATTAGGTTCAGTTGGAGATAACACCTCTAGTGTCAGCTAATCACTTTTTGTAGATAAACTTTTTTTTCTTTCTCCAATAGTTTAGATTTTTCTCTTTGTATTTCCCAGTTTCATTATCATGTTCTCTGTGTGATAAGCTTCTACAATGACAGTAACATTCAATGATAAAGAACACAGAGTTTGAATACCAGCCCTTGCAACCTACTAGCTGTGTAACCTTGGGAAAAGTTAAGTATCTTCTCCCAGTTTCTCATGTGAATAATGTGAAAACTTGCCTCATGGGTTGATGAAAGGACTGAATGAGTTATTATATGTAAAGTGCTTCGAACAGTGCCTGGTACACAGGAAGCTACATATACATATATATACACACACACATATTTATACACATATGTATATATGTGTCAGCTATCAACTTTGAAGAGTTAATTATGACTCCTCTTGCTCCCTGTGTCCCCTTGAGAAGATAGTACAGTGCTGAGTTGATCTGTGGCCTGCCCCACACAGCTAGAAGATGGTGGTAGAAATAAGACAAACATAAATGCAAATATAATAAATGTAAATGTATTAAATTCACTCATTCAAAGATAGAAATTATCAGGTTAGGTATTATAAATCTCTAAGTGGTTTGTTGTATTAATGTATTAAATCCCTGTGATTTAATATTATAACCTGATCATTTTTAAAGCGATTACATAGGTAGTATTAATGACATATAATATTATATAAGGAGAGATCTCAATTTACGAATCCCTAAGCTGAATTTAAAGGAAAATTCTCTGTAGTTTGCTGAAATGACAGCGGTTTTGACTATCAGCTAGTAGGCAGAAATGGAACATAAGAGGAGCCAGTAAATGTTAGAAATTGTACCAAGGAGAGTAATGAAAGGAAGGTTCTCTATCCCTACAAAAATAAAAAACTAAACATAGCAAAGCCAAAAGACAAAGAAAATAAGTGGATATATTTTAGTGACATTACATCATAATAACTTAAGAAACTCAAAAATTCAAATGAGAATGTAGCACAAAAGTGAATAAAATGGCACATGAAAAGGAAATAGAAGCAATTTCTTTATAGGAAAGCTGTAGTATGGGAAAATAAAGACAGAATAAGAAAATAAACATGAGGCCATGTTCTTGACAAAATTCAGAACGCAAGTCTGCCCTCATTTTTAAAGGGCACTTATAAAATCAATTAAACTTTTATAAGTATGGGTTAAAAAATAAACTTAAGAATTTCATGAATTTAAACAAAATTCTAATTAAAATGTTAAATAGACTTATTTAGATTAAGAAATATTAGAACTCAAAAATGCCTTAAGCCTTAGAAAGGGATATTAAGATTTTTCCTTCACGACACAGGAGAATGCTACCCCAACAAAGAAAACACACTGGTGGCCATTCACCCATAGGGCCATGCAAGGTTTTCAAGGCAACAGCTATAACTCTACCAAGTCTTTGCCTTCTCTGGAACACATGAGAAAGTGCAACTTAACTGATCTGACTCAGAATCACATGGCTTACAGCATGAACACAATCCATGTTTATTAAGCTATAAGGACAGTAACCATCACAGTTAACTATTTCCAAAGAAACAGAGTAACAGTGGCAACAAATGGTAAGACAATTCTCCTAGGAGGAAAAGAATCCAAATCAGATTTATAATATATATATTTAAACACTAATTTTATAAAGTAAATGCCATGTATTTCAAGATTCTGAAAAAGTTTTAGAAACCTAAAGACATGAAGTTATGTATACAAAAAAGACATATTTTAAAAGGCTGGTTTGCAGCTCAAAAGCTGCTAAATTTTATATCCCCAGCTTGGAAATCTAGCAATATATAACCATGAAAAATGTACTACCATTATCTTCTTTGTTCATGAGGTAAATAACAAATTATTTTGTATATGGGAAATTTCATGAGAAAGCGTATTACTGAATTTTAGACAGTCTATCTTAGAAGTAGCACAGTCACTGAGGGTGTTCTTTCTTGTGGCACAAGACTGGCTGGTCATTACTTACAGAAAATTGACATGTCTTCTAGACACTTCAAGGCTCTAATTAACTTCTATTCTGATCAAGTGACATTTTATTTTTAAAGCCAATAATCTACGATTAAATGCCACAGGCAAATTGTGTTAAATCTGATAAAATCCCTATCTAATAAAATGTGTATATTTGCTCAGTAGAGCATCTCTATTTTCATAGTTGGCTATATAAGAAAAAAGAAAACATTTTTCTCATTTAATTTATATTATAGTATAATATAGTATCAAACACTAAAAACAGACTGAGGATGGAGCACCAAACAGAAAGGACCTGGAACAGCGTGAATACCAATGAGAGAGAGATATTTGAAGCTTAATTCTTCTGCTGCTATGAAGATAAATCAGAAAGGCTCATTAAATGGCGTTTTATAAATGAGGTAGCACATGTATGTATGATCATTCTTTAGGTACAGAATGAGAAGTATATATACTATTGATAGATGTGTTAATAAGACCTACCCACCTATTGGTTTGAGCATTTAAAGTAGAAAACCATTTTAAAGATTATTTTAAGGACTCAAAACTTAAACAAAATAGACTTGACCCTAAGCCTTCTGACACCAAAGCTTGTTTCCCATAAAAACCATCAAAAACTTTATCACTAGGCATTCACAGCATATATTAAGGCTAAAACACTGGTAAAATCTATTTCAGGTTAATAAAAATTCCCAGCAAAGTTTGCGAAACTGCTAAAGATGAAAAACAAAAACAGCAATAACAACAACAAAAAATTGTATGTTAGTTTGGGAACTGTCTTTACAAAAATCTGGTCCTCAGATCCTGAGAGATTGTTGCTAATCAGTGAAAAAGCTTTTGATATGCAGTGGTCTGCAGGGGAAAAAAAAACAGAAATAAGAGAATGGGAGAGCTTTTATCAGATCAGAGAAAGATCAGCTCCCTTGAAAGCCTATTCATTCTCACCCTTCACTTTTTGTCATATCTTTATCTCGTCCACTAGCATTGAATACTGTCAGGTGATATGAAAGTCTAATAAAAGCAGCATAATTATATATATATATAATTATATAGAGAGATATACTTTTATCCGAATTAATAACTAAATGTATTTATCTTAGACTATTTTCCAAATCTGTAAATAATTTGCTTCCTAGACTATAAATTAATTGCAGGTTAAAGATAAAAGAAATTCTCTGAAATATTTAATTATAAGGAATTTTAATAGCTTTGAAAGGAAACCATCAGGGATCATATGACAGTTCATTTAGACTCCAATAATGTTGATGTGGATACTTAAATATTAAGAATTAACTTAAAGATACCATTTAAACAAATATCTTTAAATTCCAAAACAATTTCTTTGGCTAATGTACATGTCAAGATTTTTCTTTTAATGAAAGTGTGATAGATATCCACAATAGAGTAATCAAAGTAAAATATGCATGTGTTACGTGATTAATGTTCAAACAGTTAATACCCAATAAGGATTAACAAATTCTTGTATTATGACTGTTGGCAATTTAATTATCACTCTAAGGAGTTTTGCCTATCTTCATCAAAAGGTTCTTAACATATCAAAAGGATCAGGATAATCACGTGAATGGTCTAACAATACCTACTGAAAATAGCAGACTTAGGTGAATGAACAGACCTCTATGGTCTGAGGAAAAGTATATGTATAGGCACAAGCATTTACTCTGAAGCTATGGCATAATGAACATGCACTTTTAAATCAGACAGATCTGGTTTCCAATTATGGTGGTGCCTCTCGCTAACTATACAATTTTAGGCAATGAATTTAACTTTTTTCAGCCTATCGGATATTTTTCTACCGTATATATTTTCTATTTGGTATGCTAGATATCTAGCATATTATAAGCTCAATCAAGTTTTGCTTCCATTTGAATCTTACAAACATAATTCCATAGAGTAGACTATGTTAGAACTGTAATTACTGATGACCATTTCAATATGTAAATATGAGTGAAATGAATGAAAACACTTCAATGGTCCGTAAGCTTTCACTGTATTTTGCCCTGCAGAAAAGCTCTTGTCTGTAGAACCATGGGGGAATATAACAGTTTAATAGAGCAGACAATAAAATGAGTCCAATTTTATTTTATTTTTACCATAAATGGAATAAGAAAGGAGAGCAGATCATTGTGTTGGCCTTCTCACCTTATTTCCTGAGGGGGTGGGGAAGGGAGGGTGGATAGTGAGGTGTGACATTTCCTCAGCATTTCTTATGCTGATAGGAAGTCTTGAAGACCTCAATGGACAGAACAACATAATACCTCCATGAATATTTAGTATAATATTCCATCTCAAAGGTAAAATGTTCTTCTCTTTCCAATAACCTTAACCAGATAATGGAAAATGCAGTTTATTTATATTCATAAAAATGTATATGTCCAGCATAATTCTACCAAAGCCTTCTAACAATTTGTTATAGCCTAGTGAACAAGGATTTCTGTGTGGAGAAACTGCTCTATATGTTCTTTTAAAGCCATACCGACCATACTTACATATTGTTTAAAATGTTTCTACAAAGAAACATTATTGGTACTTTGAAAAGGCTCCATTGGCTTAAAGAGGCCAGGCTGGAAACTGGGATTTGAGGTTTAAAAGTCATAAAATGGGAATGGACTAACAAGGATGAATTAATGTTGGCACAATTCAACATTTGATAACTGTAGAAACTAGATAAATAAATCCACATCCTGACTGGGAGAAAAAGTATTTCTAAGACAAAAAGTCAAGTTTGTGTTTGCTTTTATTCGATGAACATTTACTAAGTATTTACTATGTACAAGTGTTTAGGGAATAAAAACATAGGACATAGTACCTGCTTTTAAAGGGACCCTATATACATGTACTATGTTATATATCATACACACACACACACACCCAACATCATGTTCTCAGTGTTTGACAGATGTTTTCTCAAAGGTTACAGTATATGTGTTTTGTTAGTTTTTATTTCAGTGGAGTTGGTACATGGAGAATACAGTTTTTAAAGTACTGCTTTTATCAAGAGTGCAAATTCTAAAAATAGTGTCCCTAGCCAATGACAAGATTTAGCCATGGGTCTTTTTGTTTTGTTTTGTTTTCAGGGGGTTGCTAAAATTACTAAAAAGCATGGAAACAAATAGTCTGGAATCTACCATCCAGAATTCACCTTTATCTTTGCCTTGTAACTTTTCATGTAAGAACTAAAGTATTACAAATCACCTTGACGTTCACCTTATTCACCTCCCCTGACCAATTTTCCTACCCAGAGTAATCAGTATGATAAATTGATCTGTATCTTTAGGCATTGTTTGGAGTATGTTTTTTAATAATGTTTAAATGTCATCTGATGTTGATATTGTTGATTCTTCTTCCTCATAGGCTGCATGCACGTTAAATGCCAAAGACAAATTCCACCAGCTTCATAATGAGAATGATTATCTACAGAGAAACCCATCACACTTTTAAGTGATGGTTTGGATTAAATAATCAAATAAATAAGGGTCAATGATGTTTGAGAAATGGTTTGCTAAGGGTTTTGGAAAATAAAGGAAATGCCTAGAGGAGGACAGAATCTTTCAAGGAAACAAAGCTGGAGTCATTTCTAACAGTCGTTTTTAGCACCAAAATTTTATACATCTATTGCATCTTTATCCACAGAACATAGCACAGGCCTTATTTGTAAACACAGATCTACCTTTTCCTTGTCTCCATCAAGAGACCATTATTCTTTCTTCACAGGCATTACTCATGCAACTTGATAGATTCTAAATCATGACCAAAGCAAGGCAACTTAACCAAAGATATGCCGATCTCCTCTCACTATGGTGCTATGGGTTAGCAAGTCCACTCTTACAAAGATGACTAAATGTTGTTTGTGTATTTTTACTTATATTTGCCTAAAATATGTTTCTGTAGACTTTCTGCTTCTGTTTAACAACATGAAACATGAGCATGTAGTTATAACCATTATCTTTTTCTTTTTAATTTCCCTTTTTTCCCCCTAGCAGGGCAATCCCAAATTGATTCCAAGACACACACCAAAATAATATAATCCAATTTTAATTTAGAAAAATGCATTCCAATATTGAGAAAGTCTAAGAAACCCTGATAAAATAGCTTAGCACCAGTCCATCTACTTAAGTCTATGGGGGAGAAAACAGTGTCTTCTTGTCTATTGTTTCTCAAGAGAAACAAAACAGGCTCCCTAATATATAACTTTTACCATATAGTTCAGTTAAACTTACTTGTAAATAGACTGATCAATGCAAATAAAGTATGTAGTCTAGTTATCTGTGTCTATTCAAATATCTTAACACTTCTACACATACTAGAATTATAACATAAGAGAATTATCAGAATAGTAAAACATTAATTTGTGCTTATATCAAGCTAAAACAAATATAACTCTTATACAGTATAGGTGCAAGTAAGAATATAGATTTTTTTCATAGCAATCATTTTCTTGCAATTGATTTCATGCCAGATAATGTGAAATAAAAACCTCATGACATAAACATTATTTTTCTTTCTAGCATAAGCTTTAAGAGAGTATAATATATGCAAAACATATAAATAAAACTTGCTGAAATCAAGCCAGTCATCATTTATTTTTCTATTTGTGGCCAAGTGAAATATAAAATTTTTGGATCATGGCTTCTGGATCGTGTTGTATGGATTTCAGCCTGGATCTTCTATATTCAGGAAATGCTTTAAAATTAACCACAAAGCTTCAAGTCTAATCTTCAGAGATGTAATTAGCTTTAAATAAATTGGCAGATTCTTGGAATACAGAAGCCAGGGTAAAGGAGATAGCATCTGCTAAAAACAGAAAAACTCCTTTTAGCATCAGCAAAAGTAAATAATACACAACTGATACTTATTTTTGGCTCTATAGCACAAAATAACAAAATGAAAGGTTGTTCAGCTGAATATAATTTCCACATCAGCTCTGCACTTTGCTACCTGCAAAGAATTGCCTGTTGAGCTTTGTTCAACAAACCTGGACCTCATACAAACCCTTCCAGCCAGAACTATCCAAAGATTCTGATTCTGTACCTGCTGTCATTCCTAGAAATCTACGTGTTTAATATGGTACACCTTTTACTTGGACTAAACAATGAAAACACTTCTCTAGAAAGTAGTATTTTAGAGATATTAGACCTGCAGATTTACTCGTTGAGAAATACTGTTCTAAACAGAAATATAATTTGACATAAGACAACAAAAATAGCCTACTGCCCTTCACTAGTACCATAACCTTATACTATCATGACAGTCATCACACGGTACTCAATTCTCTCTTTCTCTAAATTACTAAATGTGAATTCATTCAGCACAAGAAGGAGTTCTTTCACATCTGTTCACCTCCCATATCTTACCCAAAATGTGGCAGAGAGCAGGCACCCAATACATGTGTGTGGAAATGTACAAGTAATCATTTCCAAGTATTTTCAAGATTGTATCAAGATTTATAACTAGGTTCACTAAATCATCATCATTCATTTCATGACACTTTGCAAGAGATACTCTGGGACTTTCTGGCCACAAAAGTCATCTTCTACATGACAAGCATAGTGTTAGATTAATACATGACCACCTAATTCATAAAAATTGCTCGATTAATTCAACTACCTGGCCCTTAAAAATTAGTAGAATTTGGCTAAGGACATAGCAAGGATCCAGGCTATTTATGCCAAGTAGGTTCACCCTGGGATTCTAGAATTAATCTACAATCAGTTACCTTTTATTCTCCAATGTTGAATACTACCGCAGAATCAGAAACACAGGAAGAAGTCAGTGTGGAGGAAGGAGAGAATTTGGACAGTGGAGAGAGAAAAAGAAAACACACAGACAGTTCCCAAAACTAGTTTAGTCCATAGTGTAAACTAATTATAATCTAGTCTACTCTAGAATCTACTCTAAAATCCCACAAAATTAAGCTACAATACTAAACTATTTACATTTAGAGATTATGTACTCAGGGAATGCAAATAGCATCTCTTCAGCTGAGAACTGAATTCTGTTGAGTGTGTGTCATGGTAATTCCAAAGGCCTTTGACCATTTTGCTTATCAATGAATTGCCTACAAATAAAGCAAACACCAAATCTAAATTGCCTGTTTGTTTCATGTCCCTGTGTGACCTCCCCTTTACATATCTAGCAATTTTTTTACTACGATGACTAAGAATATAGCGAAAACAGTTCTACCATGTAATAGGTGTGTGACCACTAGCATGTTAAATTAATATATTTTACCACAATTTTCTCAACTATAAAATAAGGACTATAATAGTGTACATATGTATGTTGTATTGTAAGGGTTAAATAGGATATTTGTGTAGTACTCAGTAAATGAAACCTATCACATATTAAAAGCTGAGGTAGAGAAGTTAAGAGATTCTTACGTTAGAAAGTTAATAAATTAAGCTTAAAAATATCAACAAAAAATATTACATGTACTTTGTAAGAGAAAAAAATAGTCATCTTCAATTCTTTAATAAAGAAAGTTATTGAACAGGGCATAATTTGCTGAGACTAGAAACTTCAGAATTGTTTTGAGCATTCCCTCTGAATCAGTCCCAACTTCAATCACCACATTGGAAGACAATTCTCCTTGTGCCCCTCATATTTCTGCATGTCATGTGAACAGAGGCAGAGAGAGACTAGTTTTTCAGGAATGTTTCTTTAGCAAATAACCTTGGAATAATGAGGTAAGTGTCTCCCTTCAGAGTGGAGGACCGATTTGTTTGTTGTCCAGAAAAATAAAAGTAATCCTCTGGGATAAGTTAGCCATGTTTGCTGGCAGGCCCCTTTAAAAGACTGGAGTTTCTCAAATTCACGCTTCCTCAGGTGTAACACATATCCACTGCATCTGCCAGAGCCACTTGTACAACTCAGCTTCACCCACACTGGCTTGAGGGGCAGGGGACCTGATGCGAACACAAAGCTCCTGGCGTCCATTGTGTCCGACTCAGGAAGTCTCCTGCCCCTATGAAAATGTGATCAGTTGCCCTGTTACCTTGCAAATAGGGTAAAATCTCACACCCTTTACACCTTCACAATAAAATCAACAGGGTGATTTTTATTGTTATAGCTTCTTTCTAATTTGGTCTTAAGAGCTCAGTCTTGAGAGCGACCATAAACCAAGACAGCCACTCCCTAGAAGAGCCCTGATGAGGAGGTGGGAGTGAAGGGGGATTAGGCTCCATGGTCAGACAAGACACAATGGGGAGGTGAAACCAAAACGGATGGAACAGCAGAAATGTGTTACTTACGATCCCAGAGAGCTTAGGGAGGCCAACTGGAGACCAACTGGAAGTCTGATGGAGGTGACGCAGAGCACAAGCTATGGTGAGGTGGAATGGGAGAAAGACAGAGAGGATCTGTGGGACTATGGATTGATTAGGTTGAATAAAACACACCAGAAGGGGGAAACTTATTTATATGACTCTGGTGTTGACCATTAGGTTGATCACGGTCAGCAGATGTGGGGTATGTTGGGTTTTGGATCAGTAACTTGAGGAACAAGTGGGCCATACCACAGGGTGGGGCGCGGGAGTTTTAACTAGGCCAAAGATGACGGCTAAGATTGGGTTTGAAACAACTTATGTCAGGCATAAAAATGGATGCCAAAGCAGTAAATATATTAAATAAATTGATGGCACCATATCTGTTCTATGTGCTTCTATAAAATGTTCACTGATCCATCTCTTGTCTTCAAACTCTCACCCTCATTTAACTGGTGTTATCTTTATTCTGTCTTCAGCAGTTCTTTACTGACCTTGCAGTTTAGACGTGAAGAGTCTTGGTGCCTCTAGAACAGTGCTTCTCAAAGTGTGCCCAGACCAGCTGGGGCAGCATCACCTAGAAACTTGCTAGACATGCAGATTCTCAGATCTCACCCTAGGTCTACTGAACAGGAAAGTCTTAGAGTGGAACCTATCCATGGTTTAACAAAACCTCCAGGTGATTCCAATGTGCACCAAAGTTTTAGAAGTATCACTCTAAAATAAAAATTCATAGTACTGTTCAAGCAGAAGTTTTATATTATCTTAAAAGCAAGCTCTCACAGCTACGGGAAATGAAACAACTACAAATTATTTGTCCTAAACCTCTTCTTTTGAAAAGTAAACCTGAAAAATGACAGAAGTCACTGGATTGATACCAATTCAGAAATTTAATCATAATTTAGTCTTACTTTTAGTGATTACTGTAGTTTGATGAAATTTGTCTCTGAGACAATTAACTTTAATGTGGAAACAGTTTCTTTGAAATATATTAACATATTGCTTCATATTTATAGTCTTTATAACTCTCTTTCCTTCTCTCTTTCTTTCCTTAGACATAGCATACCAGCTTAAAGTTGTTTGTCCTGTGAGCCTACTACTTACAATTTGCAGGAATTTGTGTAGGCTTCAGGCTTTTAATTTGTTTTAATATGTTGGTTGCCAAATAAAGCCTAAAGCATGAAAGTTTATTCAGGGTAGAAAGAAGAAAATTGCTATACTTATATGAATATGATCAGGTCTCTGTAGGAACCAGGCCACTTTAAAAACAAGGGAAAAGATGTTAAAAGGCTATTTGTAACTACCAGATGCTTTGTGTGAGGCTCTGCCTTTGCATGTGGGTCTCCTTAGTCTATGAAAATAGCGAAAACACAATTTAAGTGCACATAATCCAAATGGACATAATTAACAAAAGGACGTAGTATAATAGATTAAGTACCTGTGAAAATTATTTTTGGTACTATTTTTTACAATTTGTTTTGAATTTTAAGGAGAAGGTGAATCTAAAAGACCCAACTCTCTTCAAAGACTATAACTTGAAGCAAGGAGATAAAAATTCATACATACATATAAAAACACATTGTATACTTATGAATTTATATATGCATATATGAAACTGAATATAAGTGGGAAAAAAGTGATGAGCAGAAAGGATAAAACAGTCTACAAAACTTATTTTGCCATCTATAGTGAAAACTAACCTAAAATGCTTATCTTATCCATAAAGGACTGTAACCAGCTCCATGAATCCCTACATGTTTTTTATAATCCTCTCCCTTAACTAACTACTTGACCCTTTGAGTTGTTTCCCAGAAATGATGGACTTGAACGCCTGGCCTCAAGTGATCCTCTTGCCTCAGCCTCCCAAAGTGCTGGGATTATAGGCATTCACCATGCCCTGCCTGAAAGGACAGATCTGCTACAAAACAAAGGCACTAAGATTCTGAAAGTCCCAGGGCAGACTTCCTGATGCCAAAACTCACCATCCGCCTCCCTCCACCTGCCCCAGGGCACGTGGCCCTCCCTTAAGAAGCCCTTGATCTCCCTTAGTCTGAGACATGGATTTGAGGCAGCTTCTCCTATTCTCCAGACAAGACATCTGTGGTATTAAAAATCCCTTTCTTACATGCAGATGCCAAGATGGGATTAGAAAAAAAGAAAGAAAAACTAAAAATATAAAAATCCCTTTCTTCCTTGGCAATCCTCCTTGTCTCCATAATTGGATCTTTGTGCAGTGAGTAACCAGACCTAGACCCCATTGCAGTTTCAACAACAAGACCATAAATTTTCTCCTATAATTTATTTTTCAAGATTTTATAATCCTTAAAGTTTTTATCACTATATTTTCCTTGTCATAATTCAAGAGTTTTAAAACAGCCTGAATCATTACTTGTCCAAATAAACTGTCAAACATCCATTATCTTGCATTGCCCCCAGACCAGTTCTTATATAGATATTTGAGGTGGGCAGCTACTACGCATAAATTTAAAGAACTAGAACATGCAACAATGTCCAAATAATGCATGCTAACTAAAAATATCACAAAGTGTTCACTCAGCTATTCTATTAAAAATATAATTCTCAGGTTGGTTTTGTGTTTAATTAAAATTTCATGCAGGGCTTGGTCAATAAAGAATTCTGGAAACCATCAAACCCATACTGACTTTGAAAATATGGGGGAAGTTATTTAATTTCTCTGACATTCTCTAGTTCTTCATCTGTAAGATGAAGACAATAAAACTCATTTCACAGAAATTTGGGGGGATTAAGTGAGATTTTTGCAAAACAAACAGAGCAGTGACATCTTACTCAACATCAGCTATTACAAATAAAGAAGAGGAAAAATAGGAAAGGGTTCTTTTATTTTACGGAAAGTAAAAGCAAACTGGTGTATACCACTGTGATCTAGGTACATTATAGTGCCGCTCCCAAGGTTCTGTCAGATTCTATCTGCTTAGTCACTTCCTGTCCTTTTAATTTTACACTAATAATTTGTCATCTCCAGCTCTTCTCTTCCCACCACCCACTCTCCGACTCTCCTTCCATCAAAGGGATTTGTTTCCAGTCACCTCAGGCTACTCTATGACTGGCTGTAAACTATTTATCATTCCTGCCTTGTTATTTTAATTTCTTTTTACTTTTCAGTAAGTTACCTTTACATTTAATTAACTCACACAGACTGCCAATTTGGTGAGTAGGCTGGTTTAAAAAAAACTGTGACCGTAGACAGTAGGCAAATTTTCTGTTTTGCTAATGTTGCTATGGAAACACCTTTTTTTTATCATTAATACATGGGAGGAGGTGAATGTATCACATTCTGTGGCAAAATGTGTATTATGTGCCCCCCTTACTTGTATAATCTTTCCTCCTAGGAGTTAGAAAATCACTATGATGTGTAAATCAGTCAAATTTGTAAAATATACAATTTACTGTTTTTTAAATTTCAGAAATATCATCCACTACTGATCTGAAAAAATATGCCATTCCTGTTTTTCCTTTTCTAGAGAACATGTTTCTTAAAATGCTGTACATTATTCAGTACCTCTTCAGTTTTTATTTTAACTTGAGCAATACTATCATTATTATTATTATTTCTCTTCTTAAGTGAATTTTAATGATTTCAGTAAAAGCTTCCAGTAACTGACATTATCAAAGATTCTTTTAATAATTGTCATACGATTACCATATAATTTTCAGCTTACATTTCTTAGATATAAGACTTTCTAAGTAGTGACAAAATTTTAAGCTCCTTGGCTCTCAAGTACAAAGTTCAAGAAGGCTTTTTTCCTTTTTTAAGAAAAATTAAAATTGTATATTCTTTATACCTGCAGTCCCCAACCTGTGGCCTGGTACTGGTCTGTGGCCTGTTAGGACCTGGGCTGTGCTTCACTGCTGAGCTCCCCCTACCCCTCTGTCTGTGGAAAAATTGTCTTCTATGAAACTTAGGAATGGGGCCATACAGCAGGAGGTGAGAGCCAGGCAAGCCAGAGCGAAGCTTCATCTGTATTTACAGCCGCTCCCTATCACTGGCAAGTATCCCTACCTGAGCTCCAACTCCCTCCTCACCTCCCAACTCCTCCCATCTGTGGAAAAATTGTCTTTCATGAGACCGGGTCCCTGGTGCCAAAAAGGTTGGGGATCGCTGCTTTATACGATGCATGTCATCTGTTAATCAGAATAATGATGGTTAAAATGTGTGTAGCTCTTTACAATTTATGGAATTTCTTTTACACATGGTATCTTAGTTGACCATCATAATGAGATATAAATAAAAATAAGAGCTGACATCTTTTCATGTCAGCTCTTATTTTTATTTATATCTCATTACCAAGCACTTTACAGAAATGATCTCATCTATCTTTCCTACAAACTTAGCAGATAAAATCACTAGTTCCATTTTATAGATGAGTTAACAGATGTTAGAGAGCTTCAGTTTCCCCAAATTGCCAGCTACTAAGTGGTGGAGAAATTGAAATTTGAATACAGGCCACCTAATTCAGAGCGCCTCTACCCAACCTGATGAAAGAAGTTCCACAACTTGCTCTCAACACCACATATATCTTCTACATACGCAGGAGACAAACTGTCAACAGGAGTAAATTCTCATTCCATGTACCTCCAGACACGCGACTTGAAAAAAACTCCCCTTCAGGCTTTATTTAATTTTGTATTTACTTTCTAAATTAGTAGCATCCCTTTGCATCTGATTTTATCTCCCCACCCACTGCACTCCACCACTTGGCTGCAGTATTCATAGGCTGGGACATTAGGCCAAATGAGAGGGCTGCGCTAAATGCTATATAAACCGTACCCACCCTGGTAACTCAAAAGTAGAAATGTTACTGTCAACAAGAATGAGTATCAACATGGAACAAGGAGTCAGATTTTTTTAAAAAAGGCAAAAAATGCACTGTGAGAGTAGGGTTATTCCTTAGAAACTTTGTTAACTCTTACTCTCGAAGAAGTCTATGACATCTATGATTAAAAAGGGAAGTGAAGGGGAAAGATGATGCTAGTTTGAACATATAGACTGTATTCACTGTGGCAAAGTTTGGAAGGACAGATGTTTCTGCAAGGAATTTATTTACCAAGTTATCTCAGCGCTTGCAAGAAAATGATTTATCCTGAATAAAGGGAAAATAGAAGCAAACACAGTTGCCTTAAAGAAATGGGCCAGATTTGAGGGAGATGGAAAAGGTTAATTCTGAGTGAAACTTTGTAAATCTACCCCTAATTGTCTTTTTCCCGGATCCCAAGGACTCTCAACAGAAACCATTAAAAGTTATTTCACCAAAATGTCTGTAAGGGACTACAATCACAAGGCAATAATACTTCGATGTATGTTACAGAGCAAAGTGAAGGCTGCAGGGCATTTCTTGTCATTGGCATTATGGGAGCATCAACAACCTACAGGAGGCTCAGAAACATCCCAGACCTGACAAAAGTACAAAAGCATTATCCTGTGCAGAGGCAGTCTCAAAGAAATGCATTTAGGTAAACATGCTTATAACAGTTTACTATATATACTTTTTATGGCCAGGATAGATAACACAGATGGAACATGTTAGGGCAAAAGAAATAGAATGGAGAATTTCTAGAAAAGCAATCTAGTAGCAATCTCTAGTTAAAGAGCATATATTTATACATACATGCTAGCATGATATATCCCAGAAAGAGGCATTGTGGATTTAGACACAGATCTGAATTCTGTGATATATGGTATCTTCCACTTATCATATATAGTCTCTAAACCATACTTTGCTCTTCTATAAAATGAAGATAATGATGTCAAATATTCTCACAAGTTTATGGTAAAACCTTAATGTCACAACAAACATGAACTATCTAAGACTTAATGTCTAAAATTCTCTCTTTCTTCCATAAGACTTGATCCATTTTTAAGGCAGCAAATGATAATAAAGGATTTTATACGACCCATGTATGAACACATATTTCTTGGTCACCTACTTTCTATATGCAGAGTTTAATTTTAGGAGCTGTGTAGGAAACTATGATAACTGAGAGCTAAACGTAGATGCATCACGATCTCTTAGTCTGTTTGGGCTGCTATAATAAAAATTCCATAGACTGGGTGGCTTAAAAAACAAACACTTATTCATCATAATTCTGGAGGCTGGGAAGTCCAAGATCAAGGCACTAGCAAATTCAGTGTCTGGTGAGGGTCCACTTTCTGGTTCATAGACAGCTTCTTCTCCCTGTGTCCTCATGTGGCAGAAGGGGTGAGGGAGCTCTTTGGGGTCTCTTTAGAGTATGAATCACATCTATGATGGTTCTGCCCTCATGACTTAATCACCTCCCAAAATCCCCACACTTCCTAATATCATCACATTGGGGATTAGGTTTCAACATATGAATTTGGGGGTACATAAACTTTCAGTATCTAGCATTACTTAATGGAAAAACTATCATAAAGAGAAATATAAAATAGACCAAAATTATACTAAGAAAATGTTAGTTTTGACAACATGTCTTGTAAAGAAGGTAGGGAGCAAAATAGGAATTTCATGAAAGGGAGAAAGTGTTATCTGGTAGATGAGACAGTATTAAAAAAAATATGATGGTCATATTTAATGCATATTTTGCTTGTTTGGCTGACTGAATGTCAAATAAATTGATATAGCATGAATCTGTCTAAAGAAATATGGTAATATGATATTAAAAAATATCATCATGCGAACATGGTACAATGTCTACCTTCTAAGTAACTAGTAAAGAAAATTAAGTTTTAAAGAATCAACCAATTTCAACACTATGAAACGAGTATTTGGGCTGCAGTATTCTGTTCTTATTTAATGTATAAGCAGAGTATAAATGAGATTATTTAATGGGGAAGCTCAGTAATAGAGACTCGTGGATGGGACTCCAGAAAGACATAGCAGGCTGCATTTGTGCCTCAATTTTTCCCTGCTTAGTCAATAATGCTTTTAGTTTCTCAATCCAAAATTTACTCTGGCCTAAACATGAATTACCTATTCTAAGAGTGCTTTTACATAGAAATATCTATGGAAATAATCGCCACGCAGAGTTTGTTTCCTTGGCACCAAATTTACTATAAATTACTTTATTATACTCTTAGATTGAAGACAGACAAAATACTAGAAAACGGGAAATTTCACAAGAGGTAAAAAGCAAAGGAGAACAAAATTACTTTAAAATAATAGGGAATAAAAGCTGGCTAAGCTTTAGAGCAGCGGATCCTGGGGAATAATGGAAGAGTATGAAAGAATTTGATCCTCACAGAAAAGGATACAGGAAGGAGAAGAGCTAGCACAACAACATTGGTGCAGGAAAAATTCAACTTTCATTCATTGAGTTGTTACTGAGCTTTCTACTAAGTTAGCTGCTGGAAATACATAGATGAAAAAAGGATAGTAGCCCATTAGGGTTCCTCGTGATTTAGCTTTAGGAGGAACATAAACTATTTTTTAAAATCATAAATTACAGCGTTACAATAAATATATGGAAAGACAGGAGCCACAAACTTTATTACAGATATATTGCAAAGACACTTGACTTAGAATGAGTTTATCATTTCCAATAAATAGCTAAGCCAGCTAATTATTCCCTGTTTTAGAGTTTGCAACTGAACAGCGTAGTGTTCAATCGTGAGAAATTGTCATTTTTGGCCTCTTTAGTGAAGGATGTTTTAAGAGTCAGAGAAGCAAAGTTTTATAATTGAAAGTAAACAGTCTTAATGTCTAAAATGATATTGTTATTCACCTCCACATAAAGAATCATCTCAACAGCAAGATTGTGTTTTTCTTGTTCCATGCATGAAGAATTCAGTTTATCAATTAGTTTTACTTTATCCTGAAAGTGAGCCAATGTTTAATTGCTTCATATCCATAATTGTATTAACTATGAATAAATTGTTTTAGAAAAAAAATTTGTTCTATGGCACAAAGGAGATTAATTACTAAAAGACAATAGCGATTCTTTGCTATCAATCAAAGATGCAGAACAGCATGGCCACCTAATGAGGATTCAGCTTCATTAACTTTCCCCAAATCTCATTTGTAATATATATTCAATTCCCAGAAAGATAAATTTAATCAACCCAATAGTGTGCGCATTTGTTTACACCACCCTTACCCATTATCTAACTACAATCTCACCGTCCTTTTCAAACTGTAATACTATCATATCAAATATTCTCTGATAGAGCTTTGGGCTATTTTCAATAAAATAACAAAACCCTCCCAATATCCTTAAATCCATCACTGTTTCCTCCTGGCATTATGAAAAAAATCAACTCATAGAATCATATAGTATTAGAGATTGGAAAGGAAATTAGAGGTCATTGGGTCCATCCCTCTCACACTGCAGAATAAAAAACTAGATTATATAAAAACGTTTCTGTTTGGGCATTAAAAAGTCAATAAGGGCAATCAAAAATATTTGTCTTGGAAAGAAAGGTATGCTACTGAATGATACTACAAAATTACAAAGTGTGTTCCATTGTAAGCACAAGTAAGAAATTCACATTTAATAAGCATACTATTAATGGGAGCAATAATAAACACTATGCTAATAAAGAAGATAAAGTTACATAAAACCTTGTACATAAAAGCACGATCTATAGAGATATGCTTTTCTTTTCTCACCCTAATCTGATGATCCCCTTATTACACAATTATTTACCAAGAACTTATGAAGAGAAATAAGAACTAAGGGGTCACAAAATTATTCATTTGCCTTAATTATAATTTGAAAATATGTATAAATACAAATTTTATTAATTGTATTTTTTTTACTTTTTAAGATACATTGTTGCATCTGTTCAATCTAAGAATCCTAGCACACATATTCATTTAAATATAATTATAATTTATTTCAAGTCTGTGAAATAATTTTTCAAAAGCTATTAGTTTAAAAGACTTGCAGGATTAGCTTTCTGATAAAAGCTTTGAGAGCTTCCAAAAGCAATCTGAATTTATCGAGCTGCTTTTCAGCAAAAAGGTGTTTAATTAGGTTGTCTCACACTTCTCTAAACCTGAAAACCTAATCACCACTTTCTAACTCAAAGAACACAGGCAAGTTGCTTTGACTATTATCCTGTATTAAACCTTTGGTCTTCCCTTCCATTTATTTCTATCTTCTTTCAGGGAAAACTCTGACTTCAAATGTGTTTTGTATTTTTTAAAATCAAAGGAAAAGTTAAGAAAAATATCAAAGTCACAACATGAATAAACCCAGCTAATTTCCTTCTCTTGTTAAAGAGGCACGTGTATGCATGCCTGTGTGTGCATGTGTGTATGACAAACCTCAAGCACAACTGGACATTTGAAAGCATCAAATCAAAAAACATGAACAAAGTTAAAGCAAACAAAATGGAAAACTGAATTATAGTATTAATGAATATATTTCAAAGGAGTAGGCTGCAAAATACAAGGTTAATCAGATATGCTTTTCTCTCAATTAGGACTCGTGTTCATCTTAGAAACACAAAGAATGATTATCATTATCTACTGACAGTGTATGCACCCTACCCCTCTAAAAACATCTCATCACATACTAACAGGAACTTCTTAAAGTCATATTTTCAGAAATTCATGTATTTTCTTAAATGTTTTACTTTTCTCTATCCTTCTCCACTTTACTCTGCTATGAGATATACAACCTTGGGCATCAAAATATTGTTCCTGCCCTTAAGAATTTCACAATTTAATGTAGAGAAACAGAGGGAAAAAATCAAAACAGGATGACTCCATGTCTAAAAGTCATTTAATATTCAATGAGATTCCAAAGAAAAAAATAAGGGGAATATGACACAAAATCATTTAGCACTAGTGCCAAGCACAGTTTTAGGTGATTTCACTCGATAGTGATTTCACTATCAAGAGGTATTGCTGTCACCACTTTAAAGCCATAGAAAGTCATTCCAAACAAGCCCTACATCTCCTAGTTAGTGAAAAACAGAAATGTACATATACATAAAAATTCTTTGAAAGCAAATGAAAATAATTTCAAAAGATGTAGAAAATTTTAAAAATGAAGGTCTGGGTGTTGCAAGCCTCACAGAGAAGAAATATTTACAAAAAGTTGATTTCCATTTCTGAATCTAAAGGGAATATGGCGTTTGCATAGAGAAAAGGCAAAATAAAGGCAGCAGGTACAACAGAAAATGATTCCTGCTAATAATGAATTCCTTCTAACGAAAGTCAATCCTGTTAAATAGAAGTCCATTTTGTTCATGTGTACATCCCGCTGGGTTTACTTATACAAGTTTGAGGATCAAGTTAAGGTAAGCAGAATTACTCTGCATAAAGGGAGATGAAATCACAAGTGACTGGGGTGGCATATTCTGGTCTCCTGCAGTCACATTTTGGAGTGATGTGTCCTGAGCCCCAGCAAAAGAAGACACTTCAAAGTATCATATATAAGTAGACTCCATAGAGTGAGAGACAAGTGACAATTTCTCACTTGGAAGATAGATAAATAAATAAATGGAAATTTAATTTTCAATTTGATGTTACTTTTGTGGCAGAGGCTTAAACCGCTTTTCTAACTTTCCCCAGGAATCTTTAGTTTCACACCCATGATGACTTTGGGAAATTGAAGAAATGTGTAGCTCCTTTTGGGCCAACAAGGTATTATATATAAGAAAGAGAACATAAATATGGGAGCAAAAGTTTGACAGGAAAATGTCAGTCATTTTTTGTTAAAGCCACAAAATAGTAAGGAAGTACTTTCTGAGGGAAATGTTAAATGCTCAGTTTGAGATTTTGGGGTGCATATGGAATCTGGGATTCTGGTAAGAGATCTCAGTATGTGGAGATGAGGAACAAGAGCTCAAAAAAACAAAAACACATTAACTTGGTAGTCATCTTCTTATATGTGAAAATTTTTTGATATGATCATAGAACAGAACAGAAGACACAGGACTATCTGCCAGGCAGTTGGCTGCAGCCAGAGGGAGTTGATTTAATACTTATATTCCCATATCTTTGTTTCAGCTCCTGACCTGTACATTTTCCAGCCAACTCTGAAGTATCCTGAACTCTCACTTTCTGTTTTCTTTACTGATCCTGTTGATCTTTCTACCTTAGAAAGGTAGAAAAACAAATGCTGTTGAAGGATTGGCCCTTGACTATCTTTGCCATTCCCTTTACAGTTAAACACAGAATTGCATTTCACCTGGGCTTTAACCCCTCATAATTCAAAATTGTAAACAAGGCCAAACAGGTGTGAGAAATAATAAAATACTATTAATGCTGGACACAGCTGGAAGTTTCTCTGCAGTAACTTTAAATAATACACATTTATACATTATACAGTCTTTTATTATTGCTAATGGCCACATGACAATAGAAAATTAATCTCTTCTACCATGTGTGTCCAAAATAGTCCCGGGCAAACTGACAAATAACTGGGATATTTGAGCCGTTTTTGGAATTAACAATAATTGCTCTCATTGTAGTTTGCCAAATCTTTTGAGATGCGTGGGTTTGTGGGAATATTTTTAAGTCTAAAAAAGATTTATCGTGATCCAAAATGAAATGTCTCATTTATAAGTAGATTTAAAAAGAATCTAAGCAAAACATTTATTACACTGGAGCACACCATAATCCATGGAGATGTATACTACACTGAAGTGAGTACAAAAGAGTTAACATTCTGCATCTTACAGAGTTTTCTGAATCCCTTTTACAATGTTTTGGAAATCTTGCAGATTGGTTGAGTTTTAGTTCTTCCCCAACTCTACCCCAAACACAATATCTGAAGAGCAGGCATTCTTAAAAACGAATGTATTTAACATGCTAGCCAGTTATATACTTGATATGTTTTAAGTTTATCTTCATTAGCTGCTTTATAACTTGGAAATTCATTTCGTGGTACTGAATAAAATGCAAGAATATATTTATTTATAAATAACTGCTTTCAAAATATTCCCTTTACCTATTATGTATATTTCAACAACTTTATGTCATGAATTTTTTTTAAAAACAGTATCACCTCTATGTAACTGTTTTCATAGTATACTGGAATCTCACTACAGTAATGTTAGCATCAAAATTATAAGGCTACATTGTTGTTCTGGTAATGAATCTCCTAAAATGAGGTAGGTTGTACTCAATTAAATTTCTAAAACTAACCAACCTTATTAGAGTAAGATTTCAAAGTAGATGCTAAAAGCCCTATGTATGTCCACATGAGTTGGCATCAGTCAGTGGCAGAGTATGAATCATTCTTCCATGAGCTGCTCAGAAGAGGGGGTCATCAGTCACCATAAGCAACCTCCAGCTGCTAGTCCAGCTATGGCTCAAGAGCCCCTGTGATTGTCTCAACTCTGCCCTTCAAGATATTAATAACAAACTTCGTTTTGCTTTGTGCCAAAAATAACAAATAAACTTCTGCACATACAGGGTTAGGAAAATATGTCTTTACTTCTTATGCCAGAACAGCTAAAAAAAAAAAAAAAAAAGAAAAGAAAATTTGCTTTTTTTAATCATTTGTGGGTATGCCTAAGTCTGCATATGGAAATACCATGCACGAGTTCAGGTAGTTACATGGTGGGTCTCACATCTACTTTTCATTAAGCCAAAGTCCAAGCAGAAACATTAGAAGTCTTAACAAGAGAAGAGAACAATATTCCATCATGTTTTCATTTGATATATATTTTAATGAAAAATAAAATCTGAAAATACTTTCAGACTTTGGGAAAGGGCATCAATAACAACCATCTTTGGCAAAAGTCAGATCAATAAAATTGTCTGTGTGGAAGAACTGAAAAACCTTAATGAAAAATTATTCTCAAGTGTATTCTACAACAAAATGAGTCTGTGAAAATACTTGGTAATGGATGGTGAGCAGTATTGTGCTTTTTCATCTACCCAGCACAAGAATAAAGGGGAGAAGGAGAGAGAGAGACAGAGAGAGAGAGAGAGAGATTGATTCCATGCAGTCACATGAAAGTAATTATAATGGGCATAGGCAGCCTTGAAATTGTACTTGCATTCTTGTATTCTTTACAGAAAATGTTTTATGTGTAATTTTTTTGTGTTTTAGTTAGTAATCTATACTTAAAGTGTGTTTTCAGATTTATATTTTATCTCAATTCAATGATTCTATTACCAATTAATTTTCATTTACAAAATTACTCAACCTCTAGTCTGTTAAAGACACTGCAACTGGTTATCAGGGATGCAGATTTAAAAAAAGAGTCCCTGCACTGAAGAATCAATTAGTCTCATAAAGGAGATAGATAAGACCACTACTCACTGGGTTGATGAGTCATGAGATATAAGTGAGTGAGTAGGGTACCATAAGAACATATAAGGAAACATCTAATGTAAAATGGGGTGGGATATATTAGGGGAGGTCCCATTTAAAAGGTAATTCCTGAACTGTGTTTTAAGATTAAATAAGACATAATCAAGTAAGGAAGGTAATGAAGGTTGTTCTAAATATTTTGATAAAACATAGGTTTGAGATAGGAGGCATGGTGGTGAAAGATGAGACTAGATAAATAGGAAATACTGCATTTAAAGATCTTGCTTACTATTGGAACTGGATTTTTATTAATAGGTCTGTAGGACATTGTAGGTACAAGTAAGTACATTTCTTCTTTGCAAGGTGACATCTCCTGTCCCTAACCCAAGATGTCTCTTCCAGATTCTATTTTTCTAGTCAGTATCAGGTATTTTTTAAAAAATAAACCCTCTGGCCTGACAAAATCTCAATCAAATTGAACATTTCAACCCTCTTGCAAGCGTGGCCTAGCTCAGCCTGGGAAACTCAGAACAACTTGCACAAGTTTTACACACTGCTCTATGACCACCATCCCACACCTGCCTCAACCCTTAATTGTTGCCTCAGGGGAGGGAGGACAGATAACGGAGCAAAGGGTCTTACTTGGCTACAGAGAGTTATAATTTGCAGTGGAGGGGTGGGGAGGAATTCCAGTGCTGCCTCTGTCTCTTGGGGAGCTTTGGCAGTTCTGAAGGAATTCTCCCACCGCAGATTTCTAAATATAGTCACTTAGAAATGGTGATTCCTTCCCCAGCTAGTCAGTGAGCCTCTCCATGAAAATCTGGATTCTGGTCATCTACAACCAGGACCTTTTGATTGGAGACATCTTGACCACCACCAAGTATGCTCTTTGCTTTTTATCAGAGAGTCTCAAAGTAGGAGATTAGGTAAGGCCTGAATTATTAATAGATTTTGGAGCCATTTTGTAAGTCCTACCTACATGGTCTAACAGTCCTCTTTAGAGTATGGATATTTGGCATTCATAATCCTTAGCCTTGCGGCCTAGCCAAAATTTCCATACAGGAAGAGTGCTGTGTTCACAACCAATTTACTATGCTATGAGGTTTGCATTTTATCATAAAGACAATGCCACTGAATAAGTCTATGAAGGATGCTTGGAAAGACAGACTGGAGGGGTTAGGTAGATAGCAAGGGATTCTGGGTCTCCTAGGGATGAAAGTGGGTTCCTTGCTTCAGTGCTGCCTCAAGCAATTGCCCCACCTGGGAAGGACAACGGAGGGCCCCAGGCTCTGCCTTGCTGCGGCCCCACCTTAATCCAGTCCCAAGCAACTGCCATACCTAAGAGAGAAGGGAAAGCCCTACCAGTCTACCAGTCAGAACTCAGCATGCCAACTGCTAAAGAATACAGAGCACTCTCTAGCCCATGGGCCAAGCAGCATAGGTTGAAGTGAAGATGAGATTCAGTTCCAGGTCAGAAACCTACATGCACAAGCACTAGAGAATCTGGGAGGTGACTTAGCATAACCAAAGGTTAATTATCATACCATTAGCTTAAATCTAAGCTGTGGTTCACGCCCTACCCCACCATGGGCTTTCAGAGAGGTTCACAGGAGATCTGCATGCACAGTAAGACTCAGGTCACATAACTCCCAATTGTTCATCAAAGTGGTTCCATGATGATGTCTGAACCATGGGGAGGTCCTTATGCAGCCACTATAAAACAAGGCCCAGACCATAACCAAGGTCTTTTGCCATGACAGGGGTCTGGTCGTCATCTGTGGCGTATGTATCTTGCTCTGTAAACCTGTATCTTGCTCTTGCTCTATGATCCTATCTTTTTCCCCCTCAATAAATTTCACCTCATGCTTCCCTTATTTTGGTATGTCTGGTCATTCTTTGGCCAAGAGCACATTAAGAACACAGAATGAGATTGCCAAACCCGACAGAGGGACATATCAGAGGTAGGGATACCTGTTGGGTAGCTATTGCCCTGCTACAACCAGGAAAAAAAAATGAGATCCCAGATCGTACTAGTGGCATTAGGAATGGTGATGTGAGAAAAGAGTTGAGAAATAGTAAGGAGGGAAAATTGAGATTGAGCCTAGAGATGTTGTTTTTGGTTTATGGTTCATTAGTTCGTCTGTTTGTAGATTTGTTTGCCTTTAAGAAAGAACAAGAGAAAACAGGAATAGTCGACAGAGATAAGCAAAGTCATTAAAGAGTCAGGAAAAAGATCCAAGAGAAGATTGTCAGCCTTGAACAAAATAGAGTCCAATTTACGTGAGTCAGAAACAAAGGAGATGGATGAAGAGAGTTCGGGTGAGAATAGGTTGGGCAAAAGAAATTGGGTAGTTCTCACCTAATTTTTTTTTTATATCTGAATAGAGGCTAGTTACTTTAAAATGAAAGAGGCTGTGGTAAAGTGGAAGGAAAGCAGGTTTGAAATAATACTTTGTTTTCTTTTTTTTTTGCGAATTGAGTGAAGGCATTATCTAAGGATAAATAAATAGATTTTACAATCATCAATAATTCCTTGAGGAAAAATATCCTTTTCTTACGTGAATTTTTAAAAAATCAAAATGCTAAATTATATAATGAAAAATTATGGCTAGTTTAACCATTTAACTATCAAATAAATGTCTTATTTTAACAAAAAGAATAAAATAGGTTACACTTCCTTAGGGATTAAAATTTATAGAGATATTAATCATTGTTAATGATTGTTTAATTAGAAACATTGTTACTATGATAGAATACACTATATGGGAACGTTCAACAACAAAACATATTGTATAAGGGTAATTTATGAAATGAATAAGGATATTTTAAATTTCGTCCTATCATTCTCTATATAACATATCTATCTCATGTTGTAGGTGCTTAGAATATATTTCTAAGATAAATTAATTTTTCTAAGAATATTAGAAATATTTAAAACCATGTACATGTTACAAGTATGTAAACCATAAATCACTACAAAAATGTAAGGAATTATACTGCAAATACAAGAATTGACAGGCATATAATTTTCAAATAAATGGGGCTGAGTAATGAATGACAAATGGTCCTTTTATTGTATGATAGAAATTACTTTTAATGCAGGGTGATGTGTTACAAGCGCTAAAGAAACCTCAAGGCTTTGTTAAAGATGATCATTCTTCACAAATTCAGTTGTCATGTGGGACATACCTTAGGCATGACACAGACAAGTTAGAAACAGGTTTTCAGAAAAATTAAACATTCAACTACAATTACCTTTAACATAATATGCATGAAAATAAGATTTCCAAAAAGAAAGCTACATATTTTATCCTTTTAATATCTCTTAAAAACTATATGTATAAATATATATACTACCATGTGTTTTTAATTATATTTTAACTTATCTTGTTATCCTGTCAGTGATATTTATTGACAAATGTGCATATATATTGCATATTATATACATATACATATTTATATGCACACACCTGCACGTGTGTGCACACACACACACTGTACATAAATACCTAGCTGGAATACAGGAAAAAGATATTCAGTACTTTTTTTTTCCACATTGAAAAAACTTTTATTAAATGTCAGGGTCTGTGCTGAATTCCAGGTACACAGAGAGGAATCCCAGGCCCTGTCTGCAATGAGCTCATAGTTCCTTAGAAATCCCATTCGTCTCTATACCCCAGTACAAAACAATAAATGGATATCACTTGCTGTGAACCAAGCACTGCACTAAGCACCCCCAACGGGCTGACCACATTTGATTGGCAAAGAAACTCTATCAGCAGGTACCACTAAGGCACACATTTTACAAATGAGGAAACCAAGGCACAGAGAGGTTAAAAAACCTAGAGAAGCAGTGGGATGGGAGGGGTAAGTCGGGGGGTACAAGAACACTATGTTCCTATCTTGGCTTGGCCACAAACCTGTATGGATCCTGGGCAAGTTCTTCCCCCTCTCTGCACCCCAGCATCACTACATGCGAAAGGGACTCAAGGAGCTCTGTGAGCTACAAGGAACCTAAGGCAGTGGTTCCCAAATACTATTATTTCCAAATAATAGAAAGCGCTAGGGAGCTTCCAAATATCTTGATACCATGGTGGAATCCCGGACCACTTAAATCAGAATGTCTGGTGGTGAAAGCTGGGCATCTGTTTTTAGGCAGCACGTTTAGTGGGCCTGGGTTGCTATCTACTTTACTGTGAGAATGAGAAAACAAGCAGCTATTCTGTTTACATTCGAACACAGATATTTGGGACTCAATTTTTTTTTAAGTGGATACCACCCTTGCACTTTGGATCACCATCAAGGAAAACAAAAGGGATTTTAGAGAGGAAACCTAACAGAACCTTAATCCTCTACTCCGTTGTGCTATGCTGCTCCAGTGAAAGTGAATTTGTGATAATCCTTTCTATTCAAAACTAACGAGTCATAGTTTTTGTAGGTGTGAATTATCAAAAGGTATATATTATCTCATTTGTTAAAAAGATTTGGCTCTGTGAGGAGTTTCACTTAACGCCCAAAGTTGGGGTTATGATGGTTTATTCTCATTTCCTCACATTTATAAGGAAGGGTCTGGATTTCCTCTGCCTCTGTCTTTAGAGAAAAGCAAATATGCAAACATCTTTCCTCCCAGACACTTGCGATTCTAATTTATAGCTGTAATAATCACAAGCATTGTGTCCTCTGTGATGTCAACTTGTTTAAAGAGTGAGGTATTATTTACATATTTTTATTTTCACAGATTTATTTTGCTTTCACTAGCCTGCATTTACACTTGTTAGTTTATTTGCATTAATGGGTCAATTACATAAATATTATTCTATTTGTGTTCAATTCGTGAGTATAGTCTTAATATATGGCATGTTACAAAGGTTCATAATAAGAGCAAGAAACATATTTTAGAAAAATTAATGAAAAGAGAATGCCTTTTTAGATTACGTTATAACTAATGTTAACTATTTAAGTAATTTGATTTCTTTTATCATAAATGAGCATAAATTGGGGGGCTCTGGAACATGTAAGAAATGTTTTGAAGTAATTCACCTTAAAAGCTTTTATTCAGTAATGAATTACGTGGGCTTCGTGGGAGAACTTTATATAAGATACTTCAGCATACAGGAGCAAAGTATACAGGAATAATTCTAATTGCTTCTGAATACTTCATCTTTAGCCCTATTTACATTAGCAGAGAAAAATTAGAAACTAATTTTTTTTTTTAGCTAAAACATATCTTCAAATTGAGTTTTCTTCTTTGGTAGTTTCTTATAAAATCACACATATTCTCATCTTACAATCCAGCAATCCCAATTTTAGACATATAATCTTCCCATCCCAGCAAAATAAAAGCATAAATCCACATCAAAAAGATTTATAGAAGATTCACTGCTATTTGTAATAACAAAAAAAAGGTCAGAAACATGAATGCACATCACCATGAAAATGGATACAAAAATTGTGATATATTAATATGTGGACTACTCGTTAATAAAAAATAACAAATTATTGCCACACACAACACATAAATGAATCTCCCACGCATTATGCTTTGTGAAGAAAGACTGATACAAAAAGAATACATACTGCATGATTTCATTTTACGAAGCACAAGAATATGGAAAACAGATTTAGAGGACAACAATAAGAACACGGTTTGCCTGAGGTTGGGAACAAACTATAATTTTCCTTCAACAGGAAAAAATGTCTAAACATATGTGTGTATACACATACATACATACACATATAAATTACAAAGCCTGCAGCAAAATATGGTATAGAAATTACTGATATGCTTAACATTCTTTTCTTATAGGCCCAAGTAGAATGTATATAATTACTAAAAAGAAAGGGTTATCCAACAGAACTCTGTAAATACTTATATACATGTACCACTTATGTGATAGTGACATAAATATTTATAAAATATATATTCATGTATCATAACATTATTAGAATATACCTTTGGGTGATAAGATAATGAGATCTTCTAATTTTTATCCTTAAATCATTATTTATTGTCTTATTTTATTTAAGTAATTCTAAAAGTATATTCTAAAAGTATATGTCTATCTTGGGAAAGAATATAGCCAACTGAGTTTAGCCTTATTTCTATCTCCTCCCTGATGAATAAAGAACGTGAATTCTGTACATTATTTGTATGGCTTTGAACTTATACCATGGTATTCTATATAACTTTTTTTTGTTTGCTATTAATTTATGTCTTGAAATTTTTTATAATCCTTTATTTTGATCCTTCCATATATTACTTTATGTCATAAAATGTTGCCAGTTGGTGAACATACCCTATTTACAGACTATTCCATCCTTTTGAGCATAATGCATTCCTAAGAAAGAGTGTAAACACTAAATATGCAAAAGGATGTTCCAGGAGAAATGACATGTGTGAAACCATACAGTGATTTAGAAATGTGAAGCTGTTTAGCTTGTCTAAGTAAAGCCAATTATACAAGAAGAACAATGATATATGCAGCTTTTGAGATGAGAAATCCTGCGAGTTGAGAATGCCAGGGCATGTGCGTGCATGCATGCATGCATGCATGTATGCTATTCATAGATAATAAAGATGTGCACTTTATAAATGGCTCTTAATAAAACATAGTTTTAAAAGATTCTCAAAGTATATATGGTTATTAATTATTCAAATATCTCTGCCACTAGGTGACTCCATTCACTTTCCAGTGCTTCTTATTCACTCACTCAACAAATACAGACAGGAGACCATTAGATACCAGGCACTGGGAGAGGTGCTTGTGGCTCAGCAGTAACTGGGCAGGGCTCACCTCCACCGGGGAAGAGAGAAAGCAAAGGAGGAAACCTGTGTGCTAAGCACAACAAAGGAGGAGTTGAGGGTGTCAGAAAAGAAAGGTCAATGATATGAAGAGAGAGAAGTGCTCATCAGGAACACTGAAATCTCACAGAGAATTTCAGTAAAGCTGTGTTGTAGGTAATTTGCTTTCAGTTCTCATGGTTCTAGTCACATTTGCTTTAATCACTACAGAATGCTCCCAGTACCATTTACAAAAATATTTCAAACAATACATTATGTGTCTGAGTAATCTGACCAGCATCACAGACTCACAACCATCACTTAGTAAACACTGCCAGATTATCAAAAGTGATGAGAAGCTATGGCACAGTGTTGCTGCTTACTCAGTTCCCCTTTAGGTGACCAGGCACACTCATTCCCCAGCTACAGGGAGTGTCAGCAGCTGCCCTTTCTCTGGAAAATGACCCTCAAGTGACCAGACTATCTCTAGGGCTTTGCCACTCTTCCCTAGTCCCCACCCCTTCTCCATGGAGCCTGTAGCCAATGACTGACTCCCATGGGAACACAAGGGGCCACTCCCATCCCTGATGTGAGACCAATGGGATCAGGATGAAATGAATCTTCTAGCTGCAACTATGTCCTTCCTCAGCTACTTCCCTGACCTGTCTTGCTTCCCTCATTCCCTTGCAGGGTTTTCCTGAGATCAAACAAGAATTTCAATTTCAGTCTCTGCTTCTAGGAGGCCTGCTCTAAAACAATGATCCTGCCTCCCAAAAAATTATATAATTATTTAAAGAGTACAGATTTATATATGTTACATATAATTATTAAAATTTATATATAATCCACATTTGCACATTACATATAAGCATATATAATGAATGCTTACTTTGAAGACTTGGGAAAGTTCTGCTCATTCAGTCTGCTCCTACCCGGGTGGTGAGGGGCAGAGTACCCAGTGAAACTTACTCCCTTTCAGCTAAGTGTCATTCCCAACTCAGCGATACCTCTTTCCCAGTCTTTCAGGTTTCAACAATTACTAGAACAACATGTACTATCTTTCCATTGTTAGCAGAGGACAGAGATAAAATAAGAGAGTCACCTTTTTTTAAAAGGAGAGAGAACACCACATATGTGTGTGTGTGTGTGTGTGTGTGTGTGTATGTATAAATGTCAACTAAATTTTTAAGTCAAAAATGGTTACAACTCAATTAGTCAAAGCTACTAGAATATCCTAGAAGAATGTAGATACCATAGCACTCATTGTTTCTATAATACATGTCATTTCAAATAATAGATTTCCCAATTTAAAAGGTTTTTTTAAAAGAAAAATCCATACAAATATAAATTCAACACATATACAATGTATAATTGCTGATCCTCTGAAGCATTAAAAAACTTAATCACAGAACTAGGATACACTCAAATGATTCCCATAAAAAAGACTGGACCAAGTTCAATTAATTTGCTCCAGTAATTAGGATCATATTATCATATAGGCCTTTTCTAATCCTTTGCATTTTGATAGATGTACAAATTTAAAAATTCTTTGTAAAAAATCAATAATTAAAAGTTAAAGAAAAAAAACCATAGAATGTGCTTTTATCTGGAGGTTTCCTCTTAATGTCCAAAGAACATTTTGTTTCTGAAGTATATGGTATTTCTAACAATCATGACTTTAAAATCTGTACTTAAGAAAATATGAAATGAATTTTTTTTTTATTTCTTAAATTAAATCCTAACTATTATTTCTGGAATCAAATTTACAAGTTCAATGTGAATCAATTAACTGCATTTAGGCCATAATTCTTTCTTCTTGGCAGATGACAGTGTGTGTGTGTGTGTGTGTCTGTGTGTGTGTTTTGTTGTTCAAAGACTACGTTTTTTACATAGGAAAAGCATTTAAAAATGTACCAATTTTTAAAAATTCTCCTTCATGAATGAGAAAGGTAGAGGAGTTGAAGACTTGAGTAAGTACACAATAACCATGAAATTAAACATTTATCTTACATCAGTAACTCTTAACAAGTAACAACCATGTATATTTTATTTTATTTCCTACTTTGTCAAATGGTAACAATACTACCACTGCTAAAACCTTCAATAAACCAAATTAGATTTTTATAAACTTAGGAAATAAAATAATTGGCTCTATCCAAATAAAATATTAAAAATATGCCATAAAAGATGCAAACTTAATTGCAAAAAAACAGTTTCTGTTCTGTTTCTTCAGGCAATGCCTGAGGCTTATTACCTCTTTTCTAGGTCTCAGAATAGCAGGTGTAACCAGTGCATTTGGTGATGAGGTATAATAGCAGGATACCAAACTTAAAAGAGAATAAAAATTATTGTTCCAGTTGTGACAGTACCAACTTAGAATGACAAGTCTGAAATATATAGAAAGCCATAAATATTTTTTCATGTGTATGTTTTACAGCTAAAAACCAAAACAAGAATGAGGAATTGTAATTATTCATTGTTTTACCAGTTCTATTTATAATATCATTTAGAGAATAAACATCTCTTTATAAAACCATATGACTTTAGACTTATTTATAAAAACAAATGAAAACAAGGAATACATTTATTGGATGGAATTTACACATACTTATAAAATTACAGAAACTTCCTTTCCTGGTAGACCTGCTGATTGTAAATGTTCTCAACACAGGCATGGCAGGATTTTGAGGCAGAACAAGTCCTCATTGTATGGGACTATCCCTGGCCCCATCCACCAACTGCCACCAGCCTTCACTGTGACAATCAAAACACTTTCACATATTTTCAAAAACTCTTGGAGATGTGGCAGGGAGGGCCGGGACGGGTGAAAGGGTGTTATATCAGCCCCTGGTTGAGAACATGATCATAGGGGTTGGAATGAAGCAGGCTGAATTCAGTAAACCTGGTCCTACTCCCATGGCAGCACTGTGATCTTAGGCAAATTACCCCCTCCGAGCCTCAGTGTACTCTTCTGTAATATGTGTTTCACAGTAGTGGTCCTCAAGCCTCTCAGAATCATCCTATGGGTCAAATGAGACAGTCACAATAAAAAGGCTTTGTAATGTATCAAGTGCCACCCCAAACTGTAACATTTGTTTCAATTAATCCTATGCTGTACTTTTCATGTTTAATTGGAGAAAATTTGAGGTTTAAAAAAAAGTATGTATTACTGTCTAATTTGCACGCAAGTATACTAATTTGGGGGCTCTGGTTTTTTTCAGTTATCAGGCCGGAAGCAATTCTAACCCTCGACCTTGTGCTACAGCCTTAATGAGACCACACAGTCACTTGGTGGAGCTCCAAAAGTGAAGGAAAAGAAGCCGGTATTTAGGAATTTAATAACCTCCTAAAAGTTTGTTCCGAAAAAGCCAGTCTTGCTTAAGTGGCAACAACAACAATATTTCCATTTAAATGAACTTCTGTGGATTTAGGAAATTACAGATTTTTCCATTTCATAGATTGTTTTCTGTGTTTCTACACATACACACAGACAGACATACACACACAAGTCACGCATGGTATATTGCTAGAGAGGGTACACTTAAGTAAAAAATTCTCTCTTATCTTCATTACTGAAGTCGAAAGATCATTTCTTGCTCTCCTAAGATGCCTATAAAGCTATCCAACTTTTAATGGCAAATAACAACATGTCACATTCTGATTTACTGTGAACTTGTGCATATACCTTAAAGGCGAGAAAAAGTGGCTGTCACTTTATACATAGAATGATGCTTCTACAATACAGTGACAGAATTCACAGTCTAAGTGTGATAATGCAAGAATTACTAAAAATGACTCAATTTTGGATTTGATCCTTAAAATTGTTTACTTTTTAAAATGTTTAATAAATATGCATTATGTATGGGTATGTATAAACGTGTATACAATACACATGAAGAATAGTACCTGTATCATGTATATGAAGGATTGTAGATTCTATTTTTTGATATGAGCTCTTATTTCATAGCATTAATGACTTGATATCATTCATAATTGATGATAAATCTATAGAATTTACATTAAAATACTGTAGGCTGGTTCTTCCATTTACCACATTTATTTTTTACTATTTCTGTGTCACACAGGATATATCCAAATAGTTTGGATTCAAATATAAAATTATAATTAATACATCCACAAGTTAATTCCCCATGTGTTTTTCAGTAATAAAATACATTTTCAACAAAAATTAAATCATTTAAGATGAATGACCCATTCTTATTCAGATTCTAAATCTATTATTTACATAACTCCTTTTAAATTTGCTTCTGCAACTGTAAACGCTAAAAACTATTGAAAATAATTTTAAATTCATCTTCATTTTATCTGAATTATCACCATTCATTATCATTATCCAATTTTGTCAATTTATGTTTATCCAAGAAAAGCCCAACTACACAAAATTTTAGTTAAGAGGAATAAATTCAAGAGATTCATTATACAACATGGTAACTATATTTAATAATAATGTATTTTTGAAAATTGCTAAAGGAGTAGCTTTTGTGTTCTCACCACAAATGAATAAGTATGTAAAGTAATGCATATGGTTATTTAGCTTGATTTAGCCATTCCACAGTGTATACATATTTCAAAGCAACATATATACAACAAAAATATACAATTTTTATTTGTCAATTGAAATGGATTCATTCTTAAAAAGAAAAACTCAATTTGTATATAAAAATGATTTCCAGTGATTGCATTACAAATGTAATTTCCCATATTTTTCATCAGTGAAGCAACCACATATTTACACACACAAGTATACAAAAATACTCTCACATACACACGCACGCGCACACACACACACACACAGCTTTAAAGAAAAACCTGCAGAGTACATTTTTCAACCAAACATATCTGGGGAAAATTAAACTGGGAAATGGAGACCATTCATGGATTCTCAGTGCACCAGCAAACTCCGTTTCTACTTTTCATTCTGTGAAAGCTGTCATAAATCTATGTCCACTGATCCACTTGCATTTGGCATAAGGGTTGGTAGATTATTTATCGAAGGGATTTCTGTCAGACTGGGATTAAGATGTCCTAAAAATTCCCAAGTGGGCAATTCATCACAACACAATTTAGAGAGTGAAAAGAGAGCCACAATAGACCTTGGTAGCAAAGTGGAAGTGAGTGATAGGTGAACCGAAACCCCCAGCTTAATCTAAAGCAAGCAGACAACATATACCAAGGGTGTCAATCAAACCACCTCATAAGCACCCTCATGAATATGAAACAGGGAACAAACAGATTGGTTTTTCTTCCCTTGTTCCCAACAGTTATAAGAGATAGATTCCAACACTAATGAGCTCGTTTCTGTATATATGCCAGGAAAGTTCTATCTCCAATTCTTTCTTATAGTCAAAGAAACAAAAACACGCCTTATTTTTGAAATAATGGAGGTTGTGCAATGTTTTACTGTTGCCAAATTGTTCCCCTATATAGCCAGTGCCACATTTTTGCACTGTGTGAATCAAATAAATCTTGCTTCTTTGTTTCTAAAAATTAACAAACTAAAGGATATTTTTGGTATTTTCAGACCAACATTTATAACACAACCTAAAAACAACCCCAATCTATGTGTGAATCTTAAATCATCATGCTAAATTTTAAAAATTAAAAAGAGCTGTTAATAAGGCAAATGGCACTATTTACCAGAATTCCTTGTGGAGATCAGTAGTCATTAAGTTAGTCAAAATTTCTCAATCAATGTTTTTCACAGATGACAATATAAATAAATGTATAGTCCCCAGGAACGGTGCCTAGCAAACAGCATATACTGTACAAGTATTTGTTGAATAAATGAATTGAGAAGGTAATTTATAATGGGTTGTTTTCTTTATTAAAATTAGTTCAGAACAGCCGTCTTTAAAATTATGCTGAATCTGCAATAGTTTGAAACTTTAATTTGAATCTTATTTAAAGTATTCCTCATCTACTATATTTATTGCTTCTGGTATGTGACAGATATACTCAAAGATGTCACCATACAAAAATTAAATAGCTCGGGAAATATGGTAACAACATTGAATTTTCAGGTCTCCTGAACTGTCTCTAAGATAGAATTTTCTTTGAGTGTGGGTGGGACCTGAGACTGTTTCTCCTATACCAGAGTACTATGACCAGTAATTTTTTACCTTGATCTGTGACTTTGGTAGTAAGGGGTCATCTGAACTGAGAATTAGAGATAGAGTTTAGATTATTGGATGGGTCTGTGCAGAGGTTACTGGAAATAGCACTGTCTTGGATTGGAACTTGGATTTCTGCAGAACTATGACTGCTAGTTCAGCCTAAAGATTAAAGAATTTCAAAATGTTCATATCCTCAGAGCTAGTAATTTCTCTCTGTCCCTAGGAATAGGTGAGGGGCGGTGGGGAGAGTCTAATGCCCCAAGATGTTTAACAGGAGAATTACCTCACCATTCTCCTTCCTATTGTTTTTTTCCTATTAAAATTTGAAAACAGGAAAACTGAAACTATATAGAATACATGTTTGTTTAACGAATGGAGTAAATTCTATGGGTTAGAACAGTAATAGTATATATAGTAGAAAAAAATTACTAAGGTTTTTGTGTGCCAGGCACTTAAACAGCTTTAAAAGGATTTTTCCATGTGATGTAATTGTCACATAAGTTCTATTATATACATACTATTTGCATAAAACATTTTTGTTTATATTTTTGTTTTCTGTCTGTATAGCATCTCTTATAATAGCACCTCAATTTTTGTTGTTAGGCTCCTTCTAGAATTCTCTTTCTCAACTGATCAGCTTTGGGGCAGGAAGATTTAATTAATAAGGCATATAACCAGGACTAGTCAAACACTCCATTATCCTGACCAGAATGATGGGTACAAGAATAGACAAGAGCCCCAGGAACAGTTGCCAGATCTAACAAATAAAAATATAAGATACGTACTTCAATTTGAATTTCAGATATACAATGACTTACACTTCTAAAAATGATTCATTGTTTATCTGAAATTCAAATATAAGTGCTACACTGAATTTTGTCTGGCAATTGTGCAAGGAGCGACAATAAGATTCAATCCAAGACTTACTCTGAACCATTGGACAAGAGGCACATCATTTTTCCCCTGCAATTGACAAATTTGTAGAACATATGCCTAGAATTACTGTGTTCCATCTTTTATTCAACATGGGGAAATTCCACCAGGGAATAATGCCTTCACAGATAATAGCAGAGCCAGTGTTCTGACGATATCATTTGAGCTCCTGGATTCAGTCATGATTGAAGCCATTGGGCCTCTAAACTTGGTCTGAATTGGCACAATTCAAAGTTACCATTATAATTTTTTTACTGAAATATTTTTGTTAGTATCCCATGAGACTAAATTATCCTTTTCTAATACATCATTATTATCGCCATAAATGAAGATGAAGATAGTGTTTGATATGTTTAAGGTACCAAAGCAAGTATGTGGTAGACTTGGTATTTAAAACAAGAAATCTGAGAATAATATCCTAGTTCGTAAACAATATTCTAGGCTGAATTTCTAAAATACAAATATATACCATGATAAAGTGCAAATAGTTCTTTTAAGAAACTTTACACATACAAACTCAAAGAGAGACACCCTCTTGAGGAGCCACTCTTGTTTAGGCTGGCAGAGTACAGGATCCCTCCAGTATCTGCATGAAGCTGATATATCTAGGGGCAGTACTAGGTCAGAAAACCTCTATACAATACAAAAGAAACCCAGCTCCCCTTCCCCAACTGTTTGCACGTCTATAAAGCTGTGCTTTTTCTCACTCCAAATTACCTAGTAGATTTGAAATACAAGCTCACTAAAAACCAAAAACCTAAGTAAAAGCTATTTTCAATTAAACCTTTCAATTAAATTTACAGTAGAATACACATCTAAAATACAAATTAAATCATGTTACTCTCCTGCTTATAGGCAAAGTATACTTTCCCTAAGTTGACATGTAAGAATTTCAATTTTCTGAAAGTGTCAAGTCCTAGCCACCAGACCGCAAGGGAAGAATTTCAATTTTCTGGTCACTGTCTAGTTTTCTGTTCTCATCTTTTGTCATTTTCTACTTGCACTTGCTGACTTGTCGTGTGGGAATTCTGGCAGCTGTGTACATGTACCATTTTTTTTTTTTTAACTTCAAAATATCCTCTGCTGTTCTGTGTGCCTGGAATGCCCTGCTCACCCCTTCTCCACCTGTCTGCTGCTGCTCAGGCTGTTATAACAAAATACTATAAACTGTGTAGCTTTTAAGCAACAGAAATTTATTTATTGTAGTCCTTTAGGATGGGAAGTCCAAGATCAAGGTGCTAGCAAGATGCTGTGTCTGGTGAGGGCTTGTTTTCTGGTTCACAGGTGGTACCTCTCTGTTATATTCCTACATGGTGAAAGGGACTAGGTAGCTCTTTGGAGTCTTTTTTATAAGAGTACTAATCCCAGTGATGAGGGCTCTACCTTCATGACCTAATCAAATCCCAAAGGCCTCACCTTCTAACATCATCAACTTGAGGGTTAGGATTTCAACATATGAATTTGCGGGGGGACATAACCATTCAGTTAATTGTAACACCAGAATAATTCCTATTCACATTTGAAAAGTAAACTTACCTATCTCCTCTGAGAAAGCCTTTCTGATTTGTTATCACCCATTGTAAGTTGGTGAAATAATGCTATTCTGTTTATAATAGAATTCAGTGGATACGATGCCTCTTTCCCACTGTATCATACCCTCTCAGTAACCAGTCATTGGATGCAGGTTTCCCTCAGGCACGGGGCAAGACTTTCAGCAAGGTGGCTTTTTTTGGCCAAAGACCATGAAGTGTCAACACTCCCAGCCAATAGGAGCATAACAGCCTCAATCCTCAAGGGGGTTCTGAGTGGGGCAACACAGCTTACAGTACCCAACTTGGAAGTCTTCAATGAAACTATATCATCAGAAATCAGAGAAAATATTCTATAACTTATAATAATGGCCATAGTTGACACATCCATTTAAAATGAAGAGCAGTACAAATGATTGCAGCAAATCTTTGTACAAACAATGGATTCAGCTTACAATATATCAAAAATACTCCTTGGAGCAAATTAAGTATCAAGAAAATCAATTAACTCTTTAATTTCCTCATAACACCCTTGTGACCTAAAAGCGTATATAAACCTACAAAGGGTTTAACTATTTTACAGCAATCTAAATGATAGCATATATCATTTCAACTTTATCAACAGCCTCTTCCTTTGGGGGAAATGTTAACAAAAAGAAATATCATTTAGGTCAGCATTACAAAGAACAATTAATTTAAAGAAGATTTTATAAAAGCAGTTAGCTATATATCAGAATTATAATAGCAAGCAGATCTGATCCTTTCACTACAAATACATCAAGAACCTGAGTCTCTGAATTCACATATCATATTCCACGAAAATAAATGCATTTTTTTTCAGAAACTTGAAACATGATTTAGCAATAAATTATATTATCTAATAAGATAATTAAGTTCTAATGTAATTCGTGTATGAGTTATTTTATAACAATTTTTAACTTTCTCCTGTTATACTTTTTCATTTATTTATTATTCCCTGTTATATTAGGCACTTAAATTAATTTTAATTAATACTTCTTCTTTAAAACCTAATGCCATAGTCTTTTAATTGCATCATATTTCTTAACCGACATTTCTTCTTTTATGCCAAAATTACTTTGACAGTAATCATTTTCTCAAAGCACTAAAATTCAGAATTTATTTCACCCAAAAAAGAATGTTTTTCTAATTAGTTCTACTACAATTTTTGCACCTTGTTTTTATAATCAGATGCATTTACTCTAATATGCCATATCAAATTCTTGGCAAAATAAACATTTCCCATTGCCCAATTCAATTAGACCAAAAAAAAAAATGACACACAATAAATCTTAATTGTGTCTTAGAAAATAATTTTAACTGGTCAAAAATCATTTTGCCTCAAATAGAGTTCTGCTTAATTCACTTTTCACTTTATCACAGATTCCTTGGCCATATTGTCTAAGAACAAAACTATGGTTCTTCCTTTATATAGAGACTAGGAAACAATCAAATGTATGGAAAAAAGCACATCTCAAATGAACCCTGAGTAGAAATAATTTTTCATATATGGTATGCCAGTTCAGGATCAATTTGAGGAGAAATTCCCAAGTCTAAAACAAGCCCATCGAGAGGTCATAAGGAAATCAGAAGTGAGAGCCTGCCAAAACAGAGATTGGCAAACTAGTTTCATGTAACAAAGGCATGTCTTTGTAAAGCAATGCTGTATTGAATTTCTGTTCTAGGATATTTTTAAAGTAATAGGTAGCTGCTCTTTCTCCTTTCCACTCCCGATATTCACTCCTTTTTGTTTCCAAATATTCCTATGTTGTTTAAATTTCTCACCACACAAAGCAAATCTTTGTAGACAGAGTAATAACAGTAGAATATGAAGCAGTTTATCAAAATCAATTTGGTTTGCTACACAGTCATGAAATATTTCATTATAAATATTCCAAACTTTCATTTTCCAAAAAATCAAAACTGCTGATTTATTCTTCCTTCCATGAAGCATTCTGGAGCTTAAAGCATCACAACAGTAAGGCAGTTTACTCCTCAGAATGGTTTCATTTCGTCAAATATGTCTATCAAAAGACCAGAGACTCCTCGCGAAATCAAGTAGCTAGAGCATAATGAATCCAAAAGTAGAAAAGATGTCCTAGATAGCAAACAAACCTCTATAAATAAGCAACTAATAAACTACAAAGATAGTATTGAATACATTTTTAATTATATCATATGATATTCTTTTTATGTCAAACCAGTGGAGATTATCTTATGGCCACGTACTTTATAAAGAGCTATTCCCTTTCTCTTCATACTGTCTTTACTATCTGCATTAATGACAGAAGCTCAGACAGAGTCTTTCTACTAATACCATCTTTCTGTCCGGTCTAGCTTATGAGTGATTTTTTAATTTGTTTCTCTCAATTACCTTTTTTCTGGACCCTTAAAACAATAAATATACCTTGAATTAATTGTAAGTCTCACACACACACAAGGTGATAATATCCTAAAGCTATAAGAAATAAATAAAACAGGAAGCCAATCAGAATAAACAGAAATCAAGATTTTTACTTCATGTTATTCTGATGTGTACAACATCCTGCCTTATTTTTTTAATATCAGGAAAAAGACTATGTCTTTCACATAAAGAAATCTCATATCCAGGTTCATATAAATTCAGTATCTTTCTAAAATCAACTAAAAAATTATTTTAAAATGAAACAGTGGCAGAAAATGTCATTTCAGGTAGAACTATAATTTTAATAGTTCTACTGCAATTATTATATTGTTGCCCAAAACTCAAACTCTACCAATATTCATGGTGAGGTTTCACAAACATATATTATTTTTATTATCATAATAAACACAGGCCTATCTTATTAATTTAAAATAAAATAAACGGAAATGTAAAGTTATTAAATATCAGAATAGGTTCAGGGGTAAAAAAAAAATATCACTAATCCTTCATTTTGAAAACTACTTTTTGTTCTTTTTTTTCTCTTTTGTTTTTTTTTGGAGACAGAGTCTTACTCTGTTGCCCTGAGTAGAGTGCTGTGGCATCAGCCTAGCTCACAGCAACCTCAAACTCCTGCCTCAGCCTCCCGAGTAGCTGGGACTATAGGTGTGTGCCACCATGCCCGGCTAATTTTTTCTATAAATGTTTAGTTGTCCGGCGGAGTCTCGCTCTTGCTCAGGCTGGTCTCAAACTCCTGACCTTGAGCGATCCTCCTGTCTCAGCCTCCCAGAGTACTAGCATTACAGGCGTGAACCACTGCGCCCAGCCTACTTTTCAGTTCATTTGTCATTGTTGCTGCGTGCATCATCATCATCATCAACCAAACCTAACATGTATTGAATATTTTAAATGTGGAAACACTATGCTAGGGCTTCACCAAGACTACATTATTTGATTCCCAGGACAACCCTTTCAGATAGGTACTATTTTTATCCTCATCTAAGATATAAGGAAACAAATGCATAAGGAGGCTCACTCTCTTATTCGTTTGGACAAGCAGTAACTATTGAGCCTAGAATAAATTGAGATAGATTTCCTCTAGACCTAGAATTACTAAGCCTGAAAATACTGCTTCTCCAGTAAATAGCAATGTCATTTGCAGACTGTATTCTGGATCGTTTTCTACTTGATTATATTTACTGGTAAAAATAATGGCGTTTTACTATAAAATAGAATTTTTCTACACTGTACATTTATAGATTTCTTTTTTTTAGTTAGGGATTTATTAATTACTAGGAAGGAAGAATTGACCAAAGAAGAGTGATCTAATGCCCATGTAAAATTTCTTTTCTCTACAGTACCTGAATTGACTCACATATCCCTCAGTGTCATACGTACACTGCCTTCTGATAGAATGTGATTTGTTTTCTCAAGAAATTTCAGGCAGTCCACATAGTTTAAGTTATGCCATGAGCCAATTAAAATCTTGAATAGTTACACCTTTTGGATTATTAATACTTTTTAAAAATATGTCTATGCATCAAAATAAAGAAATTAGACTATAGGTAAGGGAAAAGAACAGGGTAGCTAAGTTTTGCCTAAATGGTCTTCATGGGAGCCTCCATTTCAGGGCAGCTTTTATTCTCTATTCTGTGATGCAAATATTAATTTTAAATTATAAACATTTACCAAAAAGATGCTATTAAAATTTATTCACTTGTACAATGGCATAGCCTAAGGAATGAGGCAGTTGCCTAATAAGTACTTGTCTAAAAAGTATTACAAGTGTTTGGGATTGCAAAGTCTTACAGGAGACCTATACCGTCTGTCTTTGTAACTGAGTAAGAAGTCATTTGACAGTTTTTATTATTGACAACAATCATAAACAATTTAGCATACTTCAAAAATTATTTTTATACATTTTTTAAACTTGGAAATTAGCATAATTGATTCTATATATATTTTTTAACTTTTTCTGTCTCTTAAATGAAGGCATCATGATCCTTTCCACCACTACAATTCTGTTTTCAATATTAATGAAGAGTCATAAGCTTTAAGCTATTCAATATTTTTGCTGTTTACATGTGATGTTTAATATATAACAATTAGGCCGGGTGCTCACACCTTTAATCTCAGCACTTTGGGAGACAGAGGCAGAAGGATCACTTGAGCCCAGGAATTTGAGGTTGCAGTGAACTATGATAATGTCACTGCACTCTAACTGGAGCAACAGAGTGAGACTCTATTTATATTTATGTGTGTCTGTGTGTATATATAAAAACAATTAAAAGACTATCCACTATCTATTGTATTTATTTTTAAACAAAGAATTATAGGCAACAGTGTAGGTGGCATTAAGTCATGTTTTAATCATTTTAGGAATATTTTCAAAGAGTGTCATTTTCTTTGAATAACAAAGACCTATTTTCAGCTTTCTGAAAATTTTTATAAACCAGAAAACTGTCAGAAAAGTTAACATAGTAACTTTAAATCTATGCATGCTTAAATAAAAATTGCATGCTTGCTCTTTAAATGCCAACTCCATTTTAGTTATGAAATATCTAAGCAAATTTCTAATCTATGCTTCATGATTTAATTTTACCTTATTTTGATGAGAACAACAGTTAAATATCAATAGTTAAAGGAACCAACCAAAGAATAGAAGATTCATGAAAATTATTTCAGACGTAGAAAAAAAGTCTAAGGTTGCCAATGGCTTTTATATTTAGAATCTTTATGAAATCATTTTTCTTTCTCAGAATATATAGGTCATATTAGGTTTGTTAATTGGATTGGTTTGTTCTTTATAAATAGAAGGCATGGCTTTTGACAATAGCAGAAGTCACAGTCATTAATAAAAAGCTTGCAGAAGATTAGGAGTAGTGATACTTCCTTTCCACTTCTCACGAGAGGGCACACTCATACCTTTAAGCTTGTCAATATCTATTAACATCTAGGTAATATTTCAGGCATCTGTTGTCGATCAATACAAAGAAGAGTCTGAGAGTAAAATACTTTCGAGAACTTCGTTATGCAGGTCTGATAGAAATCAATAAAATCACAGTAATTATTTTTAAAAATCCGCACGATGCAGATTTTGTATTCATATATCAATGTAAATCTACTTCAAAAAATTAGCTGCCTGGGATTAGATGGATTTTTGTTGTGTTTGGTTGAAGTCCATGCGCATCTTTGGGTCATGGATGACAACTCTGTTACACCAGCATTTCTCAGGTGTTTTGTACTCATGACTTATTCACAAACCTAAAAATTACTGAGAACCCCCAAAAGCTTTTGTATATGTGATTATATCTACTAATATTTGCTGTATTAGAAATTAAACTGAGAATTTTTTAATTTACCATTTATTAATTCATTTTAAAAAAACACCATTATATGATTCACGATGTATTTTAATGAAACATAACATGAGTGACAGAGATATGTAGTTTGAAAACAAAGAAACATTTTAATAGCCTTTATAGATAATAGTGGATAATCTTTTGTGATACTACACTAAAACCCAAGAAATAGAAGTTTCTTAAATTTTTAAAAGTTTAGTGTAATATGGAATCTGAAACCCTATCAGTGAACTTTTCACTTTTTTACATTAAAACACATAGGTCTATCTTACGCACGGAGGGTATCTTTTACACTCATGCATGAGCTGTATTTTGTAGATCCTCTGAAAGGGTTTTGAGGACCCCTAAATGTCCCTAGACCATATTTTGAGAATCACCGTGTTCAAGTGTTTTAATAGAGACAATTTCTAAAACACAGTGGCATTATACACATATCAAATAAATATGATGCTTCAGGACTGAATATTACACAGAAGACTCATTCCTAACACTTTTTCTGCAATGGATTCTCCAGATTCCTATCAGAGCTATGACATGACCTTGGATTTCCACCCTTAGAGCAAGGCAGCTTCACCCTGTTGTTAAATTGTTGTTAAATCAGTTCAGTGTTAAAAAAAAATAACAGTTTACTTCAAATTCTGATAGCACATTAAAAGGACTTCACAAGTTATACAATATTTTCTATAATGTTGCTCTTTAAGGTAAATAACCATGAGTTTTTGATGAATTTTGATGAGTTTGACATCAAAAAAAAAAAAAAACACCCCAAACCTCTTGTAGTCTGAAAAGCTGAGCAGTTTTGAGTGGTGAAAGCCCTGTCAGCTGTAATAAAAGTAAAGAGCTGCTTTTTAATCTATCTATAACGCCAAAAGCTTTAACAGTATACGAGGAACCCTAGCCCCTACTCAAAAGTAGGACACATTCCTTTAGGTGATGGCAGAATATTGTTTTAAAAATGAGCAAAAAGAGGTCCAGCATGGTGGCTCATGCCTGTAGTCCCAACACTTAGGGACTGGGAGGCTGAGGTCAGAGGATCACCAGAGCCCAGGAGTTTGAGATTAGCCTGGGCAATAGTGAGACCCCGTCTGTACAAAATAAAAAATAAAAAAATCAGCCGTGTGTGCTGGCATGCACCTGCAGTCCCAGCTACTTGGTAGGCTAAGGCAGAAGGATGGCTTGAGCCCAGGAGTTTGAGGTTGCAGTAAGCCATGATGACTGCACTCTAAGCCCACGCAACAGAGCAAGATCCTGTCTCAAAATTTTAAAAAAAGAGCAAAATGAGGATTCTGTGGGAGGTAATGAGCAGAATAGACCTGTTGCTCACAGAATCCAAAGCAGCAGCCCAAACATGTAATTCAAAGAGAAGACAGTAGAAAGTGGGAGGGCCAAAGAGAGTTACTACTGCATGGCAGGTTTGATGGATTTCAGCCAGAAATGGGACCTCTAGAAGAAATTTCTAAGAGAATAATGACCAGAGGCTGATATGATCCATGGTCAGTTGAGACATAGGTAGTCAGAGAGAATTATGCAAGACTACAGATATATTACAGATTTACTTGTAACTGCAGCTCTGTGTACCTGTTAATACAGTCACATAGTTTTCTATACTCTGTTAGCATACACTGAGATTCAGGATAGAACATTGTTTTTAGTTTGAGCCACAGGAAAGTCTTTTTAGGCCCAAGAGTATTGGGAACCAATGAAGAATGAAAGCTGTTTTACTCCATGGATCAAATAAACTTTTAAATTGTAACAGAAGAGGTGACCTATCACAACAAATGTTTTCTCCTTTCTGATGACTTCCCTGCCATCCCCAAGACACATAACTGCTTACTGAGTTCTACTTTCTAATAGAACATTTTTTCTTTTCTTTTAATACAGGCTATGTTTGTTATAAAGCTGAGGTCTTGAGAGCAAGGAGCATCTCTCATTTTTTTATCCCAAGTATCTGCTACAGTGTCCACCACATAGTAGGTACTAAATCATTATAATAATTGTTACCTATGAATGTATAAACATCCAATTAAAATTGAAAAGTATTTTTTCCCAGAATTTTTGGTTGTTAGGTTTTTTCTTTTTGTGCTTTGCTTCTAGTGCTTTATTGCAAAATTGCTGTTAAGCTTGTTCTAAAAGTTTTATTCTTTCAGTGCCCTGGATCCCAAACCATAAAAACTCCAAAACAGTGCTGTACAACGTCTTCCATTCTTCTCAATCTGCCAGCCTTACAATCTCATTCCCTAAGGTATCTACTAGGGTTGAAACTATCTGTTAGTTAAAAAAAAAAAAAAAAAGTTTGCTTAGCTTAGCAAACAATTGGTGCACATGTAATTTTTCTTTTCTCTTTCACTCTTGGCTGTAGAGAGTAGGAAACAGAGAGCATGATGGCATACTTGCGCATTAGGTGCATGACCTTAGGCAAATCATAACTCTAAAGAATAATAATATTTCCTGTTTAAGGCAGTTGTATGGATCAGAGAAGATGCATGTCAAACATCTAGCTCATGGTTCAGAAGATTATCAGGTGCTTTTTTTTCTTTTCTTTACACCCTCTGACTAGTCCAAGACACCAGCATCATTCATCATTTCTAATTTAAACCTCTGCAATATCTTCTAACTGGCCATCCTGATTCCACACTTGTCACCCCATTCTCCACACGTTCTGATGTACTTTCTTCTTAAAATGTAGATGGGATATGCCCCTCTCCTGCTTAAAACCATCTGATGGCTTCCCTTGCCCCAGCCTGTTAGGGCTGACATGAAGCCCCCATCCCGACTCCAATTTCATCTCCCAACATATCCCTACTACTATCTCACCCGCCTCCTCGTGGTTCCTTGAACATTCCAAGTACACTCCAGCCTCAGAGCCTCACTGCATCTAAAGATCCACTGCCTGGAAGGCTCTTTCCTTCACGCCTTTGCTCAAATATTTCCTTCTCAGCCCACCCTCACTGTCTTTCTCAGACCCACCACCATCTTTTCTGCTATTTGCCCAGGACCTGCAGCAGTGTCCGGCACATAGTGGACCCTCAAAAATATCTGCTGAATCAATAAGTCTATTGTTGATAATAATTCCTAAACACCCTGGGTAACATGCAGTACAACTACAATACCACGGGAGAACATTTTCCATTATCTCAAATTAAAAACTAAAAATACCTACTATTTATTGAGTGCTTACTTACTGTACAAGCAGGAGCTAACTAATTTGGTCTTCATACATAACTTACAGGTATAATCACTGTACCCATCTGGCAATTTAAAAAGCTGAGATTCAACGAAGTGAAGTAACTAACGCCAACACAGTGAATGATAGTCTGGAATTGAACTCAGGCACTCCGGTTCCAGAGTCTATATGAATCAACACATTAATTTCCAAAAATAACTCCACAACTAAAATACTCTGGTCTCCTTATAACACTCATTTTCTTGCAGTATTCACAAAATCATTTTGATCTACTGTTACAATGTGTTAAATGATTTGTTACCAATCAAAAAAACATTTTTTCCTGTCTTGTTAGGAAGGGTAAGAAATAAGGCAGAACCTATTTCTTAGTCAGCCTCCACTTGCTAGTTCACATAGGTCTGAGGAGATGTAGCTCCCTGTCTTGACAGAAACTGTGTGCACTGCTTCTGTTCATCACTCATGTAGTGGCTGATCACTTGTCCCCAGGCCACATGCCTCTCCACATGGCATGTGGGTCTTCCCCTCAGCAAAGCTAAAATGTGCAATGACATGAAATTTCTGCTCCTATCTGGATGTGAAATTCAGACCTAAGTTGGAATGTCCCACTGTTGGAAAACAAACTTAGATCACTAATGAGGCATAAATTTTATGCCTAATTAGTTCATCCAATTGACGAAAAATGAATCAACTATTTAGTGATTCATAATATAACGGTGATACTTAGAATTATAGAAACAATTATTCTTTCTCTCTTAATTTTTTCTGTGTTTGCTCATTTATATACTAATTTTTGTCCAAGTAATCTTACTACTTTGTTGAGAAAAAGTTGAAATATAGAAAATAAACTAAAATAATAGAATATCAGGGAAAATACAAATAAGAATTCTGAACAGAAGCGTTTATTTAACAAGGAATACATACTATAGACTTTGCTGATTATGAAATTAAATCATTCTGGATGCAGCAAAAAAATAAGGAGAGAAACTCGTAAAGTAGGTATTAAGAACTAGGTTTATTGCCCTGACAGAAGTAGCTGAATGGCTTAAATTCTTTGTATTTCAATAGACTTTTTATATAATTAATCTTCCAACTCAAGTTCATTGAATCATGGTATTAAATCCGAGATTCTTGAATCACCTACCAGAATAGAATTCAAGACTCCACAATCTCTACAAACTGTATGCAAAATTTTATGTAGATTATTTAATATTAATTTTGCTGGGAAAAGTTCCATCTTATATCAATTTTTCAAGGCAATCCATGACCCAACACAGATTGAGAAAAAGCCTATTCAATGTAATTGGTATGAATAGTTGATATTTCTATATTTCACACACACACACACATGCATTTTTTGTTGTTTTTTCGTAGAGACAGGGACTGCCTTTGTAGCCCAGCTTGATCTCAAACTCCTGGCTTTGCAGGCAGTACTCTCACCTTGCCCTCCCAAAGTGCTGGGATTATAGGCCTGAGCCATGGCACCCAGAATACACCCAAGTTTATATGGAAGAAAAGCTTTGTAAGACATAAAACCAAGCCTTTTCTTTTAGAGACACAGCCATCCTACTACTCTACTACTAGTAGAGGAATGTCTACCATCCTCTACTAGAGAGCAGTCTTAAAATTGCTGGTTTCAGTAACTTGTTGAGGGAAGCAAGGTATTGCTTCTGATTCTTAATTCTCTTTTAAAATAAGGGATTTTTTTTTCCCCAGACAAGGTCTCACTCTGTTGTCCAGGCTGCAGTGCAGTGGCACCACCATAGCTCACTACAGTCTTGAATTCCTGGGCTCAAGCGATCCTTCTGCTCAGCCTTCTCAGTAGCTAGGACTGCAGGCACACACCACCATGTCCAGCTAATTTTTCTTATTTTTTTGCAGAGACGGGATCTCATTATATTTGCCCAGGCTGGTCTTGAACTCCTGGCCTCAGGCAATGCTCTCACCTCAGGCTCTCAAATTGCTGGGATTACAGGTGTTAGCCACTGTACCTGGCCTGATATAAGAGAATTTCTAAAATGGGTGTCAATGACCCATTTAATTGAGTATCAATGCATATTAATCATGATTTTTAATACAAAGGTAGATTTAGGGTAGGACTAAGGCCTAGTGGAAAAACTAAATGCTATAAAGATTATAGTAATCTATACATTATGCAAAATAAAACCAACTTCAAAATATAAAGTCCATGTTAGGAAACCTAACATAATTGTACTTTAATTTTTTTAATACCAAATATAAAATCATTTTTAAAAATCGTGTCCCAGATAATTGTTAAGTTGGCTTAGTAGGTTGTCAGACCTTCTTAAAGCTCTTTTGCAAAACACAGGTGAATAACCATCTTATGTATGGCAAAGTAACTTTCTTAAACCAAAGACTCATTGATTTTTATAGATTTGAACATGTAGTAACAGATCAAAATGCACCACCAACACAACCACAGCCACTTCCGCTGCTCTGTAGCCACCATTTATTGAGGGCTGACTCAATTCTGCTGGGCATTTCACATATTTTCTCATTTGTCCTCACAACAACCCTTCAAGAAAAAGATTGAACAGAACCTGGATTTTAGATGAGGGAAGCAATTATGACCTAGACCTCCTTTCTGGGATGGATACTTTTCCTATTACCTATCCTTTTTAGAAAAGGGGAAGAACTGATTTAGCTTCTCATACAGGTGTGCAGGCTCTGAGACATTTTGTCATTCTGCTTGCATATTGGCTCTTCAGAGGAATCGATTAAAAAGCAATTGAAGTACAGAACTATTGGAGTAGGCTTCCTGAGTACAGAAGAGGAAGGAGCTCATTCAACCATCCATTATATTAGAAATTAGAACAGATCCATAGATGAAAAAAGCAACTAACATCTTAAAGGAACAAGAAATAAATACCACCAGATTCAGAAGAGCTTGATTCTATAACGTTAGACCTAGAAAGTATCTTGGCTGAGCGGTTCTATTACATCCTTCAATTAAAAGCTATATTATATATTTGTATATTTTGTTATATACAAGATATTTTCAACATTTCCTTCTAAAAGAAGAAATCAGTTGACTCAGGCACTGTGCCCAGTCTAACTTTTAGTACAAAAACTGTTTTAGAAGGTTCTTCCCTTGCATTACATAAAATACAGAAAATATTAGAATTCTTATTTGCACAAGCACAGTGAATAATTTTATACTACCTTGGTATTGATTATTTCTCCAAAGTCATTTTAATTATTTAAAATATCTTTTTTAAAGATCCTGGATACAGATTAGTAAAACTGGAAAGTGTCATTACAGAGGTCAATACAAACTCTAGGACATCAAAAGGTAAAAAAACTAATAAAATAGTATCCACTCCTCACTATGTAAATGAGAGCAAATTTATTCATTCTAAATGAGTTCAGGAATCTCAGCCTGAAAGAACATGACACAGGCTGAGAGAAGTTGAAAATGAATCAGCTATTGCTATTATCTTAAATGACTCACAGAGAACAGAAAAAGGGTTTTAAGAGCCAAGCAACACAAATATAATACAACTGATCTTCTTAAAGGAAAAGAAAATAAATTGCATAAATGACAAAGCTGAGAATTTGGTATTGATTTTGGGCAAGGCTCTAGCATAGGATTTAAGCCCTGGGAAGATGAAATAGAGTCATGTATCATATTGCTGATTGGTTTAGCAAGCTATTAAAATCTCTTCCAACTCTGAAATTACAGACCTATCAATAGGAGTGACTAGTTTGGGTTCTTTGGAAAAACATGTCCCTAGAATGCAGAAGGAAAATTCACTAGACTAATAATATATCTTAATAAAAATATCACTTGATAGCAGTACAGGCTAGTGGTTGAGAGCCATTACTCTGGACTTGATTAAACCTGCTTTTGCTCTGCTACTTATTCTAGGTCTACAACCCTTCATTTGAAACCTTGAAGCCAGAGAATTTAGAATTTGGAATTTTTTTTAATTTTAGAAAGAAACTATGGTGAATATTCTGTGTATTATACTAACACTCCCATTACACAGTACTCAAACACATTATTACTACAGTGACTATTCATAAGTGGGATAAATAAAGGTTTTATATAGCCTCATCTCAATTTAAGTCAGATTTTTTGCCTCTAAAAGAGTTCAGGTCTGTGGAGGGGAGAATTCTATAATGGACCCCAAGATTCCCACCTTCTGGTGCACCCGTCCTATATAATTCCCTCCCCCCTAGAGTATGGGTAGAGCCAGTGAATATGATGGATATTGCTCATGTTAAGTTATAGGGCAAAGATGAAAGGGTTTTTGCAGATGAAATTAAGGTTCCTAATCAGTTGATTCTGAGTAAATAAAAATGAAGGTTATCTGGGGTGGGGCTGACCTAATCCTATGAGTGCTTTAGAACAGGGTCTGGTAGTCAGAAACCAGAAGTAGCAGAGACTTTCTCCTACTACTGACTTTTCAGAAATAAGCCATCATGAGCTTTACGGCTGCATAAAAATGAATTCTGCCAACAACCCATGAGCTTAGAAGATCCCAAACCTCAAATAAGATGGTAAGATGCTGCCTGGTGGTGATCCTAAGCAGAAGACCCAACCAGGACATACTCGATTCCTGACCTATGGAAACTGTGAGGTAGCAAGTGCCAGGCGCCTCTAAACAACCAGTTCTCATGGGAATTAACACAGTGAGAACTCACTCACTATTGCTGGGAGGGCACCAAGCCATTCCTGAGGGACCTGCCCTCATGACCCAAACACCTCTCACCAGGCTCCGCATTCAACACTGGGGATCAGACTTAAACATGAGATTGGAGGGGCCAAACATCCAAACCCTATTCAACTCTGACCCACAATCTATGAAGAAACCAACCTAAGAAGACAAAACATAACCTCTGCAGCAATTTACACAGGACGGTTAGAACACAATCAGAGACTGCCAACTTCTCTGTTTTTTCACCCCTGCTTCCAACTCAAGACCAAACAGAGAAAGCCAATTACGCTTCCCAAACCAATCACATATGGCATCCCCCCTTCCAGCTAGTTCACCTCAGCTTCTCATGCCAACAATCTCCAATCAGAACACATCTAAAGCCTTTTTTTTTTTCTTCATTATAAAGTTTTCCCACTCCCCAGCTTGACTTTGAGAGTCTCTGCCAAATCCAAGTGATTATGGCTGCTAGGGAAAGCTTTGAATAAATCACCTCAGTTTGTTCTAATTGACATGGTCTTTATTTATTTTGTCCACAAAGATTTAGGTGAATGAGGAGCACTTTTTTTTTTGTTGTTTTTTTTTTTACAAGCACAGCTCCATTTCCTGTTATACTTTTTCATCTATTTACTGAATTTAACTGCTAATTTTAAACATGTATTGAAGTATAATATACCTACAGAAAAGTGTGTATAACGTTAAGTGTAAAACTTGGTGACTTTTCACTAACACACTTGTGTGATCAGCACCCAGCTAAAGAAACAGGATGTAACTAGAAACCCTCCGTTGCGCTCCCTTCCAGACACTGCAGCCTTCCCCAAAGGGGTGACCACTGTGCTAACTTCTAATACCACAGAGTAGTCCGGCCTACTTTATACTTTATTGAAATGCAATCAGAGAGAAGTGTGGACATTTGGTATTTAGCTTCTTTCGCTCCATATTATGCTTCATTTTGTTTTGTCCTAGTAAGGATGTGTTTTCATTGCCATGTGATAGTCCAGTGCACACACAGAATGCAAATTTTACTGTCGATAGACATCGCGTTGTTTCTAGGGCCTATTAAAAATGGTGATGCCATGAACATTCTAGTGCATGTCTTTTGGCAATTTACATATTTCTGCTGGAAATGTGTCTTAAGAGTGGAATTGCAGAATCACAGTGTATACATGTTTCACTTTGATAGATATGAAAATTATTCTTTCATTTCAAAAAATCATGGGAATCATGTATTGGTGCTCAATTAAAGCTAAAGAAGGAATTTAGTGGCCAAATAGGTGCAACCTACATCTTCTATTTTCTTTCCTGCTAATGCTATTTTGTAAGATTGTATTAAAATTTTTTATTCTCCAAAACACACACACACACACACACACACACACACACACACACACACACACACACACTGCAGATATTATGCCATTTTTAGTACTTCTAGAAATATACAGACTACCTTATGTAAAATGTAATTTACATCTACTGGAAATATATATACACACACACACACACACCCCAGTATAATAAAAGCATCCTTCGCTTTCTTTTTATGTAGTATAAAAAGAGAAAGAAGCAGCTTGCATTTTAGGAAGGCTTGAACTAAACAGGACAAACTTCTTTACATAAGCTGCTTGAGGCAGGTACCAGGTCAAATTCATCTTTATAGTCTCACCTCTGGTACATGGAAGTCTCTGACTAAATGTTTGTGGAATAAATGAATCCTCAAAAAGCCATGTCAGCAAATGTTCTTCTTGAAATGTTCTTTTAATAAGGTGGTGGGCCACTTGATAAAATTCATTAAATCAGTCCTCCTGGCCCTCTTTTTGTTGTAAGTGCTTCTGACCCCAGAGTTCAGCTCCAGGAACCTGCCCTCAGGTCCTGCCCTTTGTGGGCAGCTGGAAAGGGCTCGAACCAGCAGAGAAAAAAAAGCAAATGTTTACATTTTACCTGCTCTGGAAACACCCAGTGCTCACCTGTGCATTTGAATAAGTGCCCTCCAACCCCAAGGTGGGATGGAGAGAGCCGCTGCTCTGTTATGAATATAACCAGAGTAGGGCACAAGAAGGAACAATGGGAAACACAGATGAGCCACCAAACCCAGAAGCTTCCAGAGGCCTCAGCATATTCATATTTGTTGCTAGCTTAACTGTGCTTGTTGAGTAACTGACATTTAACTTTTAAATTTTCTAACAGATGTTTAGGTCAAACTTCAGAGGTACATTTTGGAGAGAAGCAAACACAGAACTCCATGGCAAAGCACCTCAATTTTGTAAATTTTTTATATATTTCCACCAAAAAAAATCACATGGTATTGTAAATAGAAATCCATCTGACAGGAAAAATGTCCTAGGTCTAATCAAACAAAACTGTTCTTACATTTACTATGTACTCTCCATCTCATTCAGCCCAAGTGGAAAGAACAAAATTATAACAACATTAAAGGAACATTATTACCCCAAATTCCACCACTGTAGCTGAAGAGATGTTTACATTTTTTCCTAATTCATGGATAGTCTTTATTCAGCTATATAATTACAATAAATAATGGCAACCATGGTATCACCATTGAAGTCATGGTATATCATAGTCTTTTTAAATTTTACTTTTACCCATGAATCACTGTCCATACTGTAACAAAGTCTTCATAATATTAGGTTTTAAATTATATAATAATCTACCCACTGAATAAATTATAATTCTAACTATTCTATTACTGCATGACATTTAGACTACAGACAGTTTTTTACTATTGCATCTTTGTGGCTTTTTAGTACTTTTCCTACTTTTATTTTCTGAGAATATATACTCAGGAATATAATGCCAAAGAATGAGTATATATTTATTGTTTTTTAAAATTACATTCCAAAATAATTTTTTCTAGTTATACAAATTTAAATAGAATACTAAAATTCAAAACCAAATATCACCCCAAAGAGGATAGTACCCTTATGTAGCTCATCCCCTATATCACATTGATAAACACCATGTATAAATTATAGATCCATTTGGCTAAGGCTTTAATAAAATGATGCATATTTTAAAGTAAAAAATGCTCACTTTTTTGGAATTGCCAGCAAGTCAGGAAATCCATCCATTTTTCAACAGTAGATTAAGGTAAGATCCCCATCGGGGAAAAGGTTTTGAAAAAGCTAATTTTTATTAAAAATATATTATGTGCATACTTTGTGCTATAGACTTTCTCATGTGTCATCTAATTTAATGTGGCAAAATATATAATAATTGCCCCATTTTTACAAATTTGGAATCTAATATTAAGACTTGCTTGAGGTCACATAGATTCAGAGTAAAACGCAGTTCGGGTTGCTCCTACTAGAACATTCTAAATAAATGTTAAAACATTTAAAATCAGCTAGCAAACTTCTCATGACATGAAAGCAATTCATTGATCATTAGGAAGACAGCTTTCTTTTCCCTGACTTTGGATTAATTATATAGAAAAAATACTTCATAAAACTTACTTTATTGATTGAAAGAATTACAAAGTATTTTATAGTGATTTCTACATAAAACTGTATATCAAAGACTATTAATTCATTCTTGACATATCAATATTTTCACAGGAACATTTCTATAATGTTCTACCAGTGTTCACAAATATTATTTTTCTTTGTTAGTTTATTGCTGAAAAATAGTATATATATAAAAAAGCATATAAATAATGAATTTTAACAAAGTAAACGTTTTCATATTATGCACTCACATTGAAACACGGAAATTGCCAGTATTCCAGAAATGTCCCTCATGCTCCTAACACCAGAGATTAGTTTTGCGTTCACAGATATTTTTTAATCTAGCAAAGCTCTGATAAATTCTTTGTGACCTTTATTGAAGTATTCATTTAATTTCTGCTAGCTCTTCCATTTCTTCCCTGAAGATAGAAGTTTATCCCATGAGATCAAGTAGAGTGGACCTGATAAAAATAGTAATATCAAACTGGCACTGGTCGGGACAGCCTTTGAATACCTATCAGTTGCCACATGCTATACAAGACCTTTTTTTCTTTTCCACTCTTACTACCACATCAAAACTAAAAAGATTGTTTCACTAAAACAACTCACAGATAGTAGTTATATTTGCATAACAGGATTTATTCCTGCTTATTTCACTACCATCTGTTTTCATATTTTAAATCAAAAGATTTATACATAAAACAATCTTATATAATTTTTTGCATGCTATTTTAGAGAGAAATTGGCCCAAATCCCAATTATTTTTTCTAAGTATATAAAGTTGTTTCTATAGGTAGAATACAAACCCTCAAATTCAACATGTTTTCAGTATAAATAATTTAAAGTCTTATCATAACTGTGACAAGAGAAATTGCTTATTTATATTATTATAAATTATTAAAATATATTTGCATATATACTTCCTAATATCAACTTGTTTCTTATATAGAACATAAAACACTGAACAAAAAAAAACCTTCAAAACTTTAATTAATGTTAGTTTCTCTAAAATGATTCAAGATGCTTTAGCTAAGAGAAAGTAAAATGAATTATGTGAGAAACTCGATAATTAATTTAATAAAAATGTTAGGATTTAACTATCAAAAACACATATATGAAACATGATGTTTCACATCTTCCTAATAGGTTTTAAGTATTAGATTATATATAATTAGGATTCAGCATCATAAAAAACATACTTTTTTACTACTTTGCTAATACATCTAAAGTAAAATGTCAGAGGGTAGGGTGAGGAATGTAATTATTTAGACATAATTCATATTAAGTCTGAACAGTTATCTATTTACATAAAAATTTGATGTTTGACCTTAGGTTGATTAAATAATCAACTGATATCTTTATTATCTATCAGACTGTTTTATGATTTTTAAGCCATAGCCTTAGAATTTTCAAGAATATTGTTTTAGAAAAAGTATAGCTTTTTTCCATCTTGATAACTTTATATCATTTGACCACAAGGGGGCCATAACTATCTTTGAATTTTTTAGGCAAGCCAGGTAGCAAATAACACTGAAAATGAAATCAATCCACTCTCAAAAATTAAATAGTTAACATGAGGAAACCTTTCTAAACATAAGAATCTGATTTTTGAAAGTAAAATGAATATGAAACACATGGGTTTGCCCCATATATTTTGCACATTTAAACAGAGACTTTTTCTTCTGTCTCCAAAACAGGTATATCCCTGTACCTTTTGGCCTCATAACAAACTTTTACTTTAAAAAGAATTAGTATTATTAGCATTAAATATGATGGTTTATGAGAATTACTAATAAATCCATTATTATTCAAGTGTTGCAACTTTATCACTTGGAAAATAATAAAGGCAGCTCTAACCTATGCTAACCCCATCCATGACCTGAGGGTAAAGCTTGGGAATGAGTAAAATTACTAAAACATGCTTCCCTGGCTAAATGAACAAACTGAAAGAGGAAAATAATGTGTAACAATGGTGTGCTTAAATTGTAGTTTTTTTTATTAAAATTACCAAACAGATGGAATGGTAAGCTATACAAAGCAACTAAACATTTTGCTTAAATATTCTCTATGGTGCATTTAGTAAAATAAGCTCTTCTCTCTGAAGATAAAAATGTTATAATGTTCGTCTCCTGAAAGAAACATTCCATACCAGTGCTGGTATAACGAATAACTAAACCAGTTGTCCCAACCATGGCCCTATGTCAATACTTTATTTAGTACATTTGAAAATGTTATTCAGCACACTCACCAAAGGCAAATGGACTTTCACTGATGGGAGGGTAAGCTACTTCTATAGCACTGGCAACATTATGAATTCATTATATCCAATGAGCCTTTTAAATTGCCAGGAACTCATTCCATTCTCACAATATCACTTTAAATTTTGTTACAGTAAAGAAGTAAAATGTTGATAACAGTATGTAATAAATGCTAGAATAACATTAATATTAATCCTTTTAATAATATTGATAAAAATTCTTTCATTCTTCTAATTTTAAAATCTCAAGCCACATCTTTCATACTCATTCTCATGATATTGTAATGTCTGCATTTTCTTCATTTTCCTAGATTGTTTTCCCCTAAAATCCCAAGCACCACTGCCTAACTACACTGGTCGGTAGAGGACTTTTAGGCTTGGAGACAGTGTTAAGGACAAGCCAACTGGGCAGTACAGAAAACGGTAAGAATGGCCCAAATGTATACCCCAATGATGTCTCTGTATGAGCCCCAATAACGTCTTTGTACTAAGGAAATAAATATTCCTGTGTGACTCATTCCTCCTAATGGAAATGTACTTATCGCCTGCCCAACATACTGACGACTATGTGCCAGGAACTGTGGAAGACATTTACGAGAATTAACCGTGTTAACCTTCTGAACAACCTTATATGAAAGGCCAAGAAATGAACAGAAATGAGCAGGCTAATATTTGGCAACATTCTCAGTTATATAGCAGCATGCTACAAAAGATACTTGTTTGTTAAGGGAAACCAATATTTGAGAAGAACAAAGGAACACAAGGAGAGAAAAGGGCTCTCTAGGAACCCCTAATAAGTTACCAATAAATACTAAATCACAGAATGTAACACCCAACTTCCTAGGCAAAATACTATTTTCTACACAGATTTTAAGAATCTTTGGATCTATTCTGTTTTATAGTAGCATAGGCTCATTCCCTTTCAATGGAAAGTACAGACAGGGTGATTCCAATAGTCAACTACCATTAAAAATAGTGATAATCAAAAGTATACTTTGGCATCTGTATTCCAAAGTGGTAGGTACTCTAAGCATGTATAACTTACGCGCAACAATGACTTTCCTTCTTGTTTTTCAAAAGACCTTCAACAAGTTGCACTTGACATTCACAAAAGAGCATATTCTCTGTGATAATGTTTTTTCTCTCTTTAGTTTTGAATTAAATGTGACATTCATAATTTAATCTCTTCACTAACCAATTGTATATCAGAAAAATTGACTTAGAGTAAGCATTTTTTTCACTGATTTAAATTAGAATGGGGAATTTAACCAACACTATTAAAAGGTTTTGTTTTTCTTTTCAGTAGTGCTTCTTACATTGGGCTTTTTCTAAAAGTATGCAACTTGATAATATAACAAAAACAGAAGAAAAACTAGCACTTTTAAGCTCAATTTGACAATGTTTTTAACAATATTTCCTCACTTATGGCAGAGATTCATGCCATAAAACAAATTTACCATCTACTATAGGAGATTTTTACTCTAAATTTTAAATTGTTTTATTTTGAAGAATGAAATAAGAAATAATCCAGTTAGAACTTATTAAAAGGGCTCTCTTTCACAATGATTGAATCCATTTACACTTCTAACTGGGTATTTTAATCTAATTATTAATAAAAATGTTAATGGGTTCACTTAAATCATATACCAGTCCCTGTAAAAAATAAAAATTATTAAAATAATTGTATGACCTTGGGCTTATAATGAGCATATTTTTTAAATGTTTTTTTATAGAATCTAAGTATTTATCCAGCCATTATATAAATTATGAAAAAATTCAGAACCAGAAAAAAATACATTCTAAACCTGAAAGTAAGCACTACAAGTCTCTCACTCAACAAAATTCAAAATACAAATACTAATGATAATCATTTTCCCCTCACATTTTACAATTTGGATAAAGTCAGGGAAATAAAAAATCTAGTAACACTTCTGGAGCAAACTTCGAAAAATTTTTGTGAACATAAGACATCAGAGTTATATGTGCTACTGGCAAAATATACAGATATACACACAGATATATACTTTTATCTTGGCTTCTAGGTTGGTTTTTTTCTCCCTCCAATCTTTATTCTACAGGGATATCAGGTGCAATAGGTTGTCTTAAACTTTATTCACTGAAGTATTTTTTTATTTTACAATCAAAATATGAACAATTTATAACCTCACATTAACATTTTGATCTAATGAGATAGTTTTCTGAAGGGAAAGTACAGACTGCAAGCTAAAACATTAAATATAAGACATTTGCAAAGATATGACAGCCTTCAAAGAACTTAATTCTGATATGCTATACCCTATAAGTATACTTACACAATTTATTCAAATATGTAATTCAATACTTTACTATGTGTTGGACACTGCACTAGATGCTTTGTCATTTATTAAGATGAATCAGACACAGAAGCATCAAATCATAAAACACATTAGCAATACTTATATATGGGCAATTGGTGGCTTACCCAGTAGATAAAGATGTCAACTAAAAAATAAAGAAATATGAAACAGTTAAATGATAAAAGCATTACTTGTCACTATTGTTACTCATAGCTGTTTATAGTTATATAATAATATTTTTTCAAATACTCTCATATACAGTATAATCTAATTTCATCCTTTCAACTACCTTACATGTTAGAATAGTCATGATCTTCTTCTGTGGATGACGACATTCAAAGACAGAGGTCCTGAAACTTTGTGACACAGAAAAATTACAAAATAAATTCATTTTGAGAAGGGAATAAGATTCAAAGTTCTCTGTCTTCTAGTCTAGTGTCCAACCACTATCTAACATATGACAGAACCACACTTTCTCATGCTATCACTAGCAAAGGGGACTTGGGGTAACCTTTTCAATATGTCCTTGATTTTGCATAATTCAACTAATGTAAGTCCAATCTTAAAGTGAATCAGTCAACCACAACATAGGAGAGAAGCAAAATTATTTCACACCAGTAGACATTCCCAAAGAGATAATCACATTAAAGATGTTCCTAAGCACATCAGGTCTCAAGAGAAAGCACCACTGGGCTCCAGCACCTTCGGGGTTGCTCCCCCTCAAAAAAGTCCCAAGATGAGGTGGTGGGCACCATACTGCTTTTCCATCCATTGTGTGCCTTTGTCCTCCCCAGGGAGCTTCAGTCCTTCGGTTGACTTGTCACTGTTTCTCATAGAAACATTTCCCAACTCCTGCCCAGACTGCAGTGGCCACAGGGAGCTGCTGGATCCCAGGGGAACTCTGTGATCACAAAGTTTGGACATTCAGGGTGGGCTGCATTCAGGGTAGAGGAGAGTGCAACAGGCCAGGGGGACCCCTCAGGACAAAGGAGACCAGACTGCCAGATCTTCTCCATTCAGACTCTTCTCATCCTCCTTCCCTACCCTGCCCACAGCTGCTGACAAGCTATGGCAGTTCCCATGTGAGTTGGCACAGGTGCCCCAAGGGATGATTGAGCTGCAGCTCCTAGGAGCTGCTGCTTCCCTTCTGTTGGTGTGCCCACCACAAGCTTCCACAAAGAGTGGGCTGACGCCTTTCCTCTTAAAGACCTATAGGGGACCAGGGGTGCTTGGATTGTAAGCACCCTGACCACCAGCCTTCTGCAGCACTGCCTGCCTGGCTGCTCCAGCAGAGGATGACATACCCCAAAGTAGAGGACATTAAACCTACTTGAGCACTCCACAGGCAACTCAGGACCAGCACACTTCTATCTAGCATGGTCAGGGAATGAAACTGGGGAATCATGGGACAGGCCTGCAGGCTGGACCCTGTACACCCAGGATTCGATCATGTTGCTCAGGAGCATGGAGAGGCGATTTGTGGACTAATCTTGGGAGGGGAGGGAGGCCATGCAGGCAGAACTAAAAGGAGACAGTGGTGTAGGTCCAAGCCATAGTGCACTCATGGAGCACCCCTCCCCACACAGGAAAGCCACACAGTCTGAGGCAGGATCCTGGACAGGGAAGCTCCTAGCATCACTGCTATTGCTGGTGAGCTTTGCTAGTTTGGGCTGCTGCTTGCAGCCATGTGCCAGAAGGAGATCCACAGGGCAAGAGAAGAGGGAGAAGAGTGAAACCCAACTCTGAATCCCAGACTGACCCTCCCCCACAAGCAGACTTTTGGCTTGGTGGAGCTGCTTTAGGCCCTCCCTGGTGGATTTGTCCAGCAGTCTGGGAGCTGACTCTTGACACCTGATGAGACAGCTCTTGTGTCCACCTTTGTGGAGCCTGAAGGCAGGCTTGTTGGACCCAGCCCTGCCCAGCCTCACTCCTCCATGCCCCTGGCTGTGGCAAAGCACAAGGAGTGACCTGGGAGCACCAGGGACCTGCCCACCACCTGGGACATCCAAGTGCTTCTCCCAATTGACTAGAGCTGGTCACAGGTTTCAAAAAACACCACTGCAGTTGGCTCTTTCCTGCAAGCACCACCTCCTGGCAGGGAGGACAACTTATATAACCCATTACAACATTCACTGATTTAATCACACAAGGCAATACTGAGTCTTACCCACAAGTGCCACATACTGATTAAGAGATTAAACTGGCAGTCCCAATGTAATTCAAACTGTTAAGAAGACCACAGGGCTGGGAAAGAGAAATTATTTCAAAGACCTCCTTTACTGACAAGAGAAGATAAATCCAGTTAAATTAACTAGAAGAGAAAGGACTCAAATAAGCTCAATCAGAAATGAAAAAAGAGCCATTTTGACTGATACCACAGAAACACAAAATATCCATGAATATTATGAAAACTGATATATACGCAAACTAAAAAAACCCAGAGGAAATGGATACATTCTTAAAAACATACAATCCCCCAAGCCTGAATCAGGAAGAAATAGAAATCCTGAGCAGACTAAAAATGAGTAGTGAGATTGAAACAGTAATTAAAAAAAATAAACTAAAACTCCCTCCCCCTACCAAAAAAAAAGCCCTGGCCCAGACCTATTCACAGCCAAATTCTACCAGACCTACAAGAAAGAATTGGCACCCATTCTAATGAAACTCTTCCATACCACTGAGAAAGAGGGAACCCTCCCCCTAACTCATTCTATGAAGCCAGTGTCACCTTGATACCAAAGTCAGGAAAAGACAAAACAAAAAAAGGAAAACTACAGACCAATATCCCTAATGAATATAGGTGCAAAAATTCTCAAAAAAAATACTAGTAAACCAAATTCAACAGCACATTGAAAAGACAATCCACCATGATCAAGTGGATTTCATCCCAGAGATGCAACATTGGTTCAACATATACAAATCAATAAATGTGATTCACCACATAAAGAAAAGTAAAAACAAAGACCTTATGATCATTTCAATAGATGCAGAAAAGGCATTCAATAACATCCAGCACCCTTTCATGATCAAACCTTCAACAAACTAGACATAGAAGGAACATAACTCAAAATAATAAAAGCTTATATGACAAACCCATAGCCAACATCATACTGAATGGGGAAAAGTTGAAAGCATTCCCCCTAAGAACTGGAACAACACAAAGATACCCACTGTCACCACTTCTATTCAACTCAATACTGGAAGTCGTAGCAAGAGTAATCAGGCAAGAAAAGAGATAAAGGGCATCCAAATCAGGAAAGAGGTGGTCAAATTGTCCCTGTTTGATGACAATATAATCTTGTATCTAGAAAACCCCCAAAACTCCACCAAAAGTCTCCTAGAATCGATAAACAAATTCAGTAAACGCTCAGGTTACAAAAGCAATGTACACAAATCAGTGGCATTTCTGTATACTAGTAACAGTCAAACTGACAGTCAAATCAAGATCTCAATACTATTTACAATAGCTGTAAAGCAAATAAAATACCTAGGAATGCATTTGAACAAGGAGGTGAAAGATCTTTACAAGGAGAACTCCAAAACAGTGATGAAAGAAATCACAGATGACACAAACAACATGGTCATGGACAGGAAGAATCAAAATTGTTACAATGTCCATACTACTAAAAAATAAAAAATAAAAAAAAGAAGAAGAAGAAAACTAAATTATCATATAGCCTAAATGTCTCTTTTTTAAATTTTAATATATTAGGAGACAATTGCATTTTCCTGTCTAGTAAATTACTTTGTAAAAGATACGAACCACTGGAGGTAATTAGACTATCAGCAGGGTCTATTGGAATTTGTCTATGTGTTTGTAATGTGGTTACACACCCGCTACCACAACCATCACCACCACAAGGGGACTTAGTTTTCAGATTTTTTACATATTTACAAGATCTCAGCAACACTGCTTGTGCTCTTTCCAGAGTCTTTGATAAACAGATAAGGACATTAAGTAAAAAGAAGCAATAACGAATGTAGCTGTTGCTTGCTTGGCTAAGAATTGGCATATTAAAAATGAATACAGCATTGAACTGTTTGTGCTGAAGAATGGACACAATCTAGAATTTTAGACTCCCTAAGGAGTCTGCAGAATAAGAAGGGGTCCTTGACTTTGGAGTCATAAACACTCCTGTTTAAATCTCATCTCTGGCGCTCACTCACCACTTATATTGTTCAGGCAAATTAATTAATGTCTGAGACTCAATTTCCTTCTCAATAAAAGCTGAATAACACCCACTGATCTCATAAGCTTATTTTGGTTATTAAATAAAATGATATCTCTAAAAGCAATAAGCTCTCCATCTATGTTGTAGCCCTTCACCTTCTCCATTTTCCTATTACCGATAAATTATAAATAAACTCCAGGAGGATGTGAATTTCAACCATGATCTAATAATCTCATTTAATATTTTGGGTCTACATCTATATCTGAGGTTAGAAACTATTAGCCTCCTCTCATGAGGACAAGAAACATACAGTGAGTTTTAGATCTTAATGTTTAGAGGCAAGTACAAGTTTATCACTGATCTGACAGTATAAACATATTGAAGAATTCTCACAAGCCATACCTTTTATTTTCTGTTGCTTTATATATCAACAGTTCATCAATTAATTTATTTTATTAAATTCTTAAAGCATTCTTCACTTAGATTTTACTTAAAAGGTAACTTTAAGGTTTTACTTAAAGGTATTTCATAGTCTTGGAAACATTTTAAGATTAGAAATGGACTCAGAGTACATGAATCCTTAAAATATCTCTTAAGTTGGATGCAGTTGTCAGCGTTCCAATTCTACCAGTTGTATACTGGGATTGACATAACTCATGTGTACTGAAAATAATTTTTTATATTTTCTCAGTAGTTATTACCCTGATTATGAATCAGACACCTTTGTAAGATTTCTTAATGGTTTAGATTAATAGATTGTCATTTATTAAAATAAAGTCATGTCTTCATATTTCAATATTTGACCTGAATACTTTGTATTTTTCCATATTTTACTTTCCACAACATAAGGCAGCTGCAGAGAGAATTGCACTAATCTTAACTATATTTTGCATTAAGTCAGGGGCTTCTGGAGCTCCAGGGAACTGCTTTTTATATGTGCTTAAGGTCAGACAGCTGAGAAAAAGCCAATACCCCACAATGAAATTTCAAACATCCTGGGAATACTCACTTCCAATCTGTGGGATCAATTTGGGGATTCATGACAAAAGGTGTCCCAAGAGATCTACTTATGCCATCACAATCACATGTTTCAGGTCCTAATCTCCTAATTATTCTAGTGCTTCATGGGGAGAGGGAGAGAGGGATGAGAGAGAGAGAGAGAGAGAGAGAGAGAGAGAGAGAGATAGAGGGAGAGAGAAATTAAGGATGAATGGAAGGGAAAGGAATGAAAAACTAGGTCAAAAGGGTTAATCCTGGGCCCAATCACATATAAGGAATTAATTTCTGTATTTAGTACAAATACAGCTATATCAACACTATGAATTTAATATAATGCCAAGCTAATACCAGACATATACGCTGCTATCTTAATTCCTACTGGAGTAAACTTGCCTCGCTATTCATAGTATGGTCCTATTGGAAACCTTAGTACAGTGCTCATTTTGGTAGCACATATACTAAAATTAGAGTAATACAGAGAAGAATAGCATGGCCCCTGCACAAGGATGACATGCAAATTTGTGAAGTGTTCCATATTTTCTTGTCAAGACCAGACCTACCCTGCAGGAAGTACTCAGAACTCCATTATATTAATACACAGATCAGCACAATAATCACCCATCCGTGTAAAATCACCCAAAAGCTAAAGCTCAAAGCCCAAGTACCATAACGGCTCAAGTGGTAAAACAAAGCAATAAAGTTCTATTCAACAAGAGGAATAGAATTCCTCCCCACTTATCAATTTCTTCAATAAATGTGAATGGCTTGAACTCCCCACTCAAGAGACATAGGCTGGCTGAATGGATTAAAACAAAAATATAAGCCAAGTGTCTGCTGTCTCCAGGAAATACATGTAACCCAGAAGGTCTCATTCAGACTCAAGATGAAGGGGATGGAAAAAAATATTCCATGCAAATGGAAACCAAAAGAAAGCTGGTGTAGCTATTCTTATATCAGATGACATAGACTTCAAATCAGTAAAAGTAAAGAAAAAGATGGTCATTACATAATGATGAAGACAACAATTCAACAAGAAGACATAACAATCCTAAACATTTATGCACCTAACAAAAGAGCATGCAGATTCATACAGCAAACCCTACTTGATTTAAAAAAAAAATGATACACAGCAGCATCATAATAGCTATGGACTTCAACACTGTGCTGACAGAACAGGGCAGATCCACCAAGCAGAAAATGAACAAAGAAATGATAGATTTAAATGAAACTCTAGAACAAATGGCCTTACATACATTTACAGAATGTTTTACCCAAAAACAATTGAATATATGCTCTTCTCATCAGCTCATGGAATATTCCCTAAAATTGATCACATCCTAGGCCACAAAACATGCCTCAACAAATTTCACGAAATAGAAATTATACCATGCATCTTCTCAGACCACAGTAGAATTAGAAATCAATTCCAATAAAAACAGTCAACTCTGCACAAAGTCATGGAAATTAAACAACCTACTGCTAAATGATTATTGGGTCAAGAAGAAAATTAAGATGGAAATCAAGAGATTCTATGAACTAAATGACAAAGGGGACACAAGTTATCAAAATCTGTGGGATTCAGTAAGAACAGCTATTAGGAGGAAAATTCACATGGATAAATCATCTCAAACAATTGGAAAAGGAAGAGCAAACCAATCCCAAACCCAGCAGAAGAAAAGAAATAACTAAGGTCAGGGCACCAGTAAATGAAACCAGTATCAAAAGAATTATACTGAAGATTAATGAAACAAAAAGTTGGTTCTTATAAAAGATAAATAAAATTGACAGGCCTCTCAACTAGATTAACCAGAAACAGAAGAGAAAGGACCCTAATAAGCTCAATTAGAAATGAAAATGGAGATGTTACAACTATTACCACAGAAATACAAAATACCATTTCTGAATACTATAAAAAATCACTATGCATAGAAACTTGAAAACGTTGAGGAAATGGACAAATTCTTGGAAACACATAACCTCCCTAGACTAAATCAGGAAAAAATAGAACTCCTCAACAAACCAATACCCAGAAACAAAATTGAGACAGCAATAAAAAAATCTCCTAATAAAAAGAAGTCCCAGACCAGTTGGTTTCACAGCCCAATTTTACCAGACCTACAAAGAACAACTGGTACCTATACTGTCGAAATTATTGCATAACATAGCGATGGAAGGAATCACCCCAATTCATTCTATGAAGCCAATATCACAATGATACCAAAGCCAGGAAAGGACTCAGCCAAAAAAGAAAACCAAAGACTAATATCCCTTGTAAATATAGATCCAAAAATTCTCAATAAAATCCTAGCAAGCCAAATTCAGCTACAAGTCAAAAAAATAATCCACCACGATCAAGTGTGTTTCATCCCAGAGATGTAAAGATTGTTCAACATACACAATATATAAATGTGATTCACCACAAAAATAAAAGCAAAAACAAAGACCATACGATAATCTTAATAGAGGCAGAAAAACCATTTCACAAAATTCAACACCCTTTTATGATAAGAACTCTTAACAAAATAGGCATAGATGGAACATACCTCAATATTATAAAAGCCATATATGACAAACCCACAGCCAACATCATACTGAACAGGAAAAAACTGAAAGCATTCCCACTTAGAACTGGAACCAGACAAGGATGTCCACTGTCACCACTTCTGTTCAACATAGTGTTGGAAATCCTAGCCAGAGCAATCAGGCAAGAGAAGGAAATCAAATGGGGAAAGAAGAGATCAAATTATAGCTCTATGCTGACGATATGATCTTATATCTAGAAAGCCCCAAAGATTGTGCCAAGGTACTCCTGAAATTGATAATTAAATTCAGCAAAGTCTCAGGTTACAAAATCAATGTACACAAATCAGTAACATTCCTATACACCAACAACAGTCAAGCTGAGAATCAAATCAAAAACTCAATACCTTTTATAATAGCAAAAAAGAAAATAAAATACCTAGGAATATAGTTAACCAAGGAGGTGAAAGATCTCTACATGAAGAAATATGAAAACTGAGGAAGGAAACCAGAAGTTGTAAACAAATAGAAAAATATATCATGCTCATTGATCAGTAGTACCAACATTGTTAAAGGGTCTATCCTACCCAAAGTGATCTACAGATTCAGTACAATCCCCATTATCAATGTCATTTTTTGCAGATCTAAAAAATAATTTTATGCTTCGTATAGAACCAGAAAAGACCAAATAGCCAATGCAATCTTAAGCAAAATGAACAAATTGGGAGGCATCACTTGATCAGACTTCAAGCTACACTGCAAGGCTATAGTAACCAAAACAGCATAGTACTAGCACAAGAACAGAGACCTAGACCAATGAATCAGAACAGAGAACCTGTTGAGGGTTAGGGTCGAGACATGAGAACTCCAGGAGTGGGACAGGACTTTGCCAAAGAGCAACCTGTGGACATGTCAGTTCACTGAGCAAAAGCTGCTCGACCTTGAGGGGACATTCCACCCCTCAGGGATGTCTGCAAATAGATCCCACCTTGAAGCCTGAGGGCTACAGCCTGGATGTCTGCAGACGGACTGGGCTTGTAACTCGAAGGCGGACAGAATGATCAAAGGATGTCAGCCCAGCAGATAAGAGCAATTTGCTATTGTAAGCCGGAGGCAATTTTCCTGCCTCTCTCTTGAGTTCATGTCTCAGTAAATGAGGAACTAGATAAAGTAGAAAGAATTACGTGGCCTCTTTTTTTCCCATTTAGATTATACACTTTACTGCTAACCCATGAGCTTTTCATGTGAAATCATTGTAATCTATAACATGAAAAAGAAAATAAAAATAGGTGCTAGACTTCAGTCAGTACCACCTGGCTCAAAAGAATGCTGGTGGTCCCCTGACCTCCCCACACTCTTTCACCTTACTTTTTGTGTCCATGTCTTTGTCTCTCCCATCTTTTGCAACGCGGGACCTGGTTATATCGGGGGTGTCACGAAACCCTAATAAGAACCAAGATATAAAACCATCCTCATACACTGGGGAAAAAAAATCTCTATTCAATAAATGGTGCTGGAAAAATTGGATAGCCACATATAGAAGACTGAAACAGGATCCGTACCTCTCACCACTCACAAAAATTAATTCATAACGGATAACAGATTTAGACCTAAGGCATGAAATTCTAACAATCCTAGAAGAAGAGGTTGGAAAAACTCTTATAGATATTAGTCTAGGCAAAGAATTTATGAAAAAGACCCCAAAGGCAATCACAGCAACAACAAAAATAAATGAATGGGACCTGGTTAAATTAAAAAGCTTCTGCACAGCCAAGGAAACAATCAATAGAGCTAACAGACAACCTGCTGAATGGGAAAAAATATTTGCATACTATATAGCTGATCAAGGGCTGATAACCAGGATCTACAAAGAACTAAAGCTAATCAGCAAGAAAACGTCAAACAACCCCATTAAAAAGTGGGCAAAAGACATGAGCAGAAGCTTTTCAAAAGATGATAGACTAATGGTCAATAAACATATGAAAAAATGCTCAATTCTTTAATCATCAAGGAAATGAGAATCAAAAGCACAATGAGATATCACTTAACTTCACTGAGAATGGCTTTTATTATAAAGTCCCAAAAGAACAGATGCTGGTGCAGATCCAGAGAGATAGGAACATTTATACACTGTTGGTGAGACTGCAAGCTAGTACAACCTCTATGAAAAGTAGTTTAGAGATACCTCAAAGAACTGAAAGTAGACCTACCATTTGATCAAGCAATCCCACTACTGGGTATTCACCCAAAGGAAAAAAGACATTTTACAAAAAAGACTCCTGTACTCAAATGTTGATTGCAGCGCACTTCACAATTGCAAAGATGTGGAATCAACCTAAGTGTCCATCAATTCATGAGTGGATTAATAAAATGTGGTATAAGTATACTATGGAGTATTACTCAGCCATAAAATAAAAATGGTTAACTAATACCTTTTGCCACAACCTGGATGGAACTGGAGACTATCCTTTTAAGTGAAGTATCACAGGAATGGAGAAATACCACATGTACTCACTACTAAATTGGAACTAATAGATCAACACTCACATGCCCATATGATAGCAAAATTCAACAGAAATCAAGCAGGTGAGAGGAGGGGAAAGGGGATGGGTAAATTCACACCTAATGGGTACAATGCACACTATCTGGGTGATGGACACTTATAACTTTGACTCAAACTATACAAAAGGAATTCATGTAACCAAAACATTTGTACCCTTGTAATATTCTGAAATTTAAAAAAGAAAAAAGAAAAACTTAGTATAGAAGAAAATACAACTATCTGTGCTACAAAAGCAGAATTATAATGGCACTTTCTCAAATGCATTTAATCACTCAAATAATAAGCTTCTAAAATCATTCTCCAAAAATCTTCCTCAATTGTTTCATTAAAAGAATGCTGTGAGGCTGGATAAGGAAAAAAATTAAAAAAGGTAAAAATGCCTAATACAGTACATGACTTAGTTTAGGGATTAATTGACATTATGTAAATCTGAATATCATTAAAGTAACAGCAAACAAATTTTATTGTCAAGAATAAGAAATAATAGTATAGAGCAACATATAATACACTAGACTACAATAATAATACAAAATACTTTAATGAATTATCTAACCTGAGACATTATTATCTTCAGAAGACAGTATTCTACAATGTAAAACTAAAGAAATTTAAAACGTTAACTATATTTAGCAGCCATAGCAAGTCTCAAAATGTGAGAACAAACATGTTATATATCTCATATTGAAATTCACTATAACCACTTCACTTCTCTGTTACAAATTTTTATTTGTGGATTTTAAGTAATTTATAGACATTTCTACTAGTAAGATTTTCGGGCTGCATCTTTCCAAACAAAGTCCACTTTTTTTTGATCATACACTAACTGGCATTCAGTCTCTTAGAATGGTAATCACTGAAAGAACATGCCTCTCCCAAATGCAAAAGATCTTATTCAGCAAATCGAATAACACAAAAGGGATTTTCATTATATAATATAGAAATTTTTCCTTCTCAAAATGAAGTCACTGCATTGATTTTTTTCCTTGATTTGTTTGTTGTATATTACACACATTCACACACATTCAAAATCCATTTTATGAGTTAGGCTCATACTGAATTTATTGAAGAAAAAATACTTTGTAAAAGAAAAAAATGTATTTTGTTCACATTTTATTAAAATGAAGAATGTGCCTTAATATCATATTTAATGATAGGAAAGAATCATTGCATCATGAAAGTTCATCTTGTTTCAAAACTACAAATCAAGTTTTCAAGACATTTTTAAGGCATTCAAAAGTTGCACTTTTAACTCTGGAAAGGTATGACACCATAAAATTTTGGTATTTTTGTTTTTTATTTTAAAAGATTTAGGGGATACAAGTTGACTTCCATTACATGTATACAGCATATTATATAGCAGTGATGTCTGGGCTTTTAGTGAGCCCATCACCTAATGGTATATATTAAATAGATATTTGTGCTCCAAATATCTAATTAAATTCCATACCAAAAATTTTTAGGCTTTTCTGATATTTTGCTTTATAATGGAATTAAGCCTTTAAAGATGGTACATGGAACTCAACTCTTCTTTAATCTTTACCTCTTTTTTGTTTCAAGTTCCCCCCACCCCCCTACACCACCCTCCACCATCCCGCCATCCATAAGCACCATTAAAAAACAAGTTTTATTTACATGACACCTTTCCAAAGAAGAGAAGAATCCTGGCTAATTTTAACAACAGATCATATGATATTCAATTCTGCAATAGAGTTTATGCCTTCTAAATATTTTTAGAGATGGTTGACATATTTGTTATTGTCAGCAATTATTAAATTATTACACAAATAGCCAACAGTTACTGAATACTTGCTATTTGACAAGTGGGGTTTTTTTGTGTGTGTATATTATTTCTTTTAATTCCCACAACAACCCCACAAACAAGGTGCTGTCAGGATCCCCTTTCCAAGGTATACAGAGAGGACATGTAGCTTACCTACTCTCACCACATGGATGTAGCCAGGAAAAAACATACATAGTCAGACTCTGAATCCCAAACTCTTAACCTTTATTCTATACAGTCTTAAATAGTGAAATCACAGAATTATTTACATTTGGCTCTAGCTTTTGAATTTTTAAAAAATGGTTAGTAGTTCTTGTATTTAAAGGTCAAAATTTCCATTTTCAAAGCTGACCAGAAATCTCATATTGGCTTCATAAAGGGAATAGGGACCAAAGACTTTTCAGAATTTTCTGGGCTGAGCTCACCATTTCATTAACAAACTAGTTTAGAGGTAGAAACCCTTTCATACCTCACCTTGATTTATATCTTCGAACGAGAGGGAAAAGATTTTTATACATTAATTAATATATACATTAAGATAATTTGTGGGTTCTATTACTTTTTCAAAGACATTGAGCTTCTCTAGGAAAAACATTTCATAGAAACAAAGTGCATTCTTGTTATGAAAACTGCCATTTTAATCTCAATGGATAAATAGTATTTTATATGTATATTCATTTATTAGGATTTTAATCAGCTTTACATTCAAATCCTTCATGACACTAAAGGATGAGGTATTGAAACCTAGCCACAAATCTTTTTGTTTATCAAAGGGATTTCTATAATCCCATAAGACAAAAGGAAGAAAGTAAGCCTGAGGAAAAAGGAAATCTAACATATTAACCATAAGTGCTTTTTTAAATGTTCTTTACAGGCATTTTCTTATGTGCCAGTTGGATGTTTAGGTTTAGTTTTGGTTTTCTACAGTAGATCAAACAGAGCTAACTTGTGTTAAATTCATTCAAGTAATAACTCTTAAGAGAGATGCTTAAAGCCCAAGTAGAACTGAAATAATACCATGTCCAAATATCTTAACATCAGCTGAAATAAAAGAAAAATGAAATTAAACAAGGAGGGACAGGCAAGAAAAAAACAACACAGAATGGTTATGATTACAGAAGGTAACAGCCACAGAAAAACAAGGTCACATGAAGGAAAATTATTCTCAGTAAAAATAAAATTCATTACTTAGGCATCCTTGATGTAGTGTCCTCTTTCAAATTTCCTCCACGGAGAGGAGTGCTTTAAATTTTTTAAAGTATCACCACATCCTTTACCTTATTTGAATTTCACAAGTACATTGCAAGCTACTTTCATATGTTTTCCCCATGTCATACAATATCATAGGTGCAAATGGGAGGCAGAAGTAGGACCTGTAATAATAGTCACCTTATTAATTTATTGGTTTTGAAGTACATTTAGTTTAGAAATATGTTTGTATAAGTTAAAACTGAGGCCTCAGCCAGGCTTTATTGTGTGCCCCTGTAGTCCCAGCTACTCTGGAGGCTGAGGTAGGAGGATTGCTTGATCCCAGGGGTTTGAGGTTCCAGTGAGCTAGGCTGACGGCACTGCATTCTAGCCCAGGTGACAGAGCGAGACCTTGTCTAATAAAAAAAAAAAAAATTAAGGCCTGATTGTTGTCATTATATATCTATTCCTTTATATAAGATTTCCCTGGGTCTTCTTCGCTTTGAAGTTTATTTATTGATCAGAAAAATTTAATAAGGAAACTGGGAACAAAAATACACAGCTAAATTTAAGTGCTAAAGAAATACTCAGAAATAAAGAAATATAGATAATAAAAGTGCAATGATAATAAAAATATTAATTGACAAACATGGTTTGTATCTGGATATAGATAACTTTCCTATTTCTTAAATTAAACAAATTGTTGAACCAAGGAGGCAAATCCGTGATGGGGGTGACTGACTAGGTCATAAATGCACATAACAAGTGTTCCACAGATTTCATCTTCGGTAGGGTACATAGGTTATCTACTGACATCTTGATAAAGTATATTCTAGAGGTCTGTGTTAAAGAGTAGCTAAAGATCAAGCCACTAAGGTCATTTAAAAACTGTTTCCAAAATTTTTTCCTAATAGTCCCAACTTTCTAACTTTAACACACTTATATAAACACAATTACTAGTATTATTCTCAAATGTGCAATTTTAACTATATTCTCCTGCTACAGACAATTGCAATGTGCTTTCCATCAAAATCATATGAATTATACATGGGAAAAAATCTTTGATCATTTACTGCTTCTCACACTTGGGAAAAGTAGAATAAATTAAAAGATGTAGCAAACAGCTCAGAGTAGATTTTCTAACAAAGCATAAAGCATCCTCCAGCATGCCCACTAAAACATATGGGGCTGCACTGATACCAGACAAGAAATGCAATGTGTCGCCTGCACAGTGGCTCCATGGCAAACCGTACGCCCGCCATGGAACATTAAGGTTTCATAGCCTCAGTGATTACTGTCTTACTCAAATCACTGTCATCACAGGCGAGGAAGAATTTTCTGAATCCCCTTGGGCTTATAGCTTACTCAGCTCTGCATTGATGCATAATTTGTTTTTGTCTTGAATAACCCCCTGGATAATTCTTTATTCTTACAGATGTCTCCACTACACAATTGAAATTCACCTCTAATGGCTTCCATAGAATGTGAACCCTTCGGTTTCGTGTTTCCAGATGTAGGAAAACACTGGTAATGGAATAACTAAATGCTATAATAGTAAAATTGGTGAGAATATCACCAATAAATATGAATAAAAATGAATAAAACATGAAAGAATAAAATGCAACCTCAAAGTTTGCTAAAAGACAAGCACTCTTAAATATTCAGTAATTTTAAAAAGGTGCAAATTCATTATCCAGGTACACACACACACACACAGAATTTAGAAAACTTGTTAGCTTTGTAAAATTCACTTTAAAGAGAAGGTTGTCAAGTCTCCATTTTGACATATAAGAAACTGGTAATATTAAAGAATAAGATCTATTCATGTATATGGTTTCTTATAAAAGTCCTAGTAGCTTCGTCTTCTGGCATAACAGAAACTACTGATTTATATTTAAGCTTCCTTCCATGATAGCTTGTAGTTTATTATAAGCATTTTACTTAAATTTGTTCTATGTGAGTATGTACAGATTAGTGGCCTCACCTAATTAAAGGTCAGGCATTATATAGTCTATGTATATTGGATCATTTGGAGTCAGGGTAAACTTATTTCAAGCTATGATAGTAATATCCCTTCTGTATCCAAGAACCCTTATCAATCACTAGGTTTTTAAAAGACACCAGAAAATATTTTTTTGTTTTATAAATACTTTATGCTCATTGTAGAAAAAATTAGAAAGTATTAAGCAAACACTCTAGAGCCCATTCAGTTAGTATCTTAAGTAATGCATAGGTATATATAGATATGTGTGTTTATATAGATATTTCTGTATTTTATGCATGTATATTTATAAATAATCACATTGAACATATACTTGTATAAGCTGTTCTTGTTCACATGATAACAGAAAGTGAATGTATTTCCATCTCAATAAAAAAATCTGGTACCACAAACGTGCATTGTATTTAATTAAGCAATCTCCTATTATTTGATAACTATACATCTAAGAAACTATGTTTTTGGTCCTACATGAGATGCACTTTATTTTAAAAATTACTTTATGAGTATAAATGGGACAAAACCTCTTCTTTAAGCCCTATCTGATCTATGAGTGTATCTGTGTGTGTGTGTGTATTATTAGGGTGAGGAGAATGTTTGGGGAGAGGGCTGAGAGTAGAGACTTTCTTCTTTGATCAGCTAACAAATTGTTGAGACACTTCTACAAGTTCATCCAATTGCTAGTTGTTCAGAAAAAATGTTTTAACTTGTTTTGGGGTAATAATCTTTGGAGATCATTCTGAACTTTATGAAAAGGACAAATCATCTTTGGCTGTTGATGCAAACGTAGGCGTGGAGGAGAGTGAGCCTGAATTTTGGTACCCTTTTGGCTTAATTCTATCAGTTTGTGTGTCAACATACTCTTCATTCTTACCCCTTCTCCACCCCACAAATACACACATACACACACACACACACACACACACACACACACACACACAGACACACATGCAGTTAGAGCAGAAGAGACAATCTAAATTCCTTATCTACCAGAGTCACCAGCTTTGAGAAGCAAGCCAGCCAAAATGTGCTGGACAGAGCATAAGTAGAAGTTTTAGGACTGCTGGCCATATTAGCTACCTTTCTCCTCTTTTATGTCTTAGGGATTTTAAAGTAGAGATTTTTATTTTGGAGTGGGAGAAATGTATTTCAGTAACTAATTTGAAATTAAATTGTACTAATCTTTTTTCAAGCCATATTTGGATGTGTGACTCTGGGAATGAAAGTGGAAGACCTAATCCTTCTCACTGGGCCCACTGAGCTCTGCCCTGAAGCAAATCCAACCAGGTATTGCTAAATTAATCGGTGTTTTTGTCATGAAAACACAGGCTTTGGCTTGATTGGATGACATCAGTTTGACAAAATCATTTTTTTTTTAATTTTTTAACTATAAGGAAAGAGCTTTCATGATCATTTTCATCTAGTCTGTAAATATTTCTTAGGATTAATTAAATTGTGATGTTTTAACAATATAAACATATTATTGAGAAAATATATTTATTATTCAAAAATTTGGAAAGGAGTAAATATTGTACAAAGAACAAATCTAAATTCTATGAAATACATATATAGAGAGAGAGAGAGAGACCTCAGCTCTTCAGATATAAACTTCAATATCTGATAAGTAGCAGCCAAATTATTCCTATTTTAGAGAAATGAAATTAGGAAGTAACACAAATGTGCAAAAAGGTCCAGGTATAAACACTAAAGTGCAGTTTATATTGCCACCAATAATATCTTTACAACCCTGGGCAGGCCAAGAAAAGAATGTCTATAGATATTATCATCATACATTGGCTTACAGAATCCACTGGTAACTCCATTGGAGAGTCTAAGGTGCCATAGATCACAACTATATGTATAAATAATAATTACCCAAATAAAATGGCACTAAGAAAGTACTTCATGCATAAGGTTAATGATGTCCTCTCAGCAGTCAGGCATTCACTTTAACTGTTTGCTCTAAATCGTTGGCAGATTTCCATAGATCCATCCACCTCCCTTATGAGGGTTCTATTCCCTAACGGCCCCCCTTTTGGAAGATTATAATTGGCGCAGGGCGACCTGAGAAGAGAAGGAAGCTCTCTGGCCCACACATGAACTAAACCGAGTGGTGACTCTATTTAAATTGTGCTATTTATTTTCCCAAACACTTTGTCTCACACAGTCATTTAACACAGGATTTTGATAAAGGTACAAATATGACAGGTAATATTAGAATACGAGTTTTCTAATTCTCAGGCTATCACTTTGAATAACCACATGATTTATTTTCAAATAACTGAAGGTGACATTGTGAACCCAAGTCAGTAACATTTTTTTTTTTTGCATGTGATGCCATTTTTTTTTTTTTTGGTCAGTTTCTTATATGGGGCACAGTATCAGAATGCAGCTACATCTCCCAGTTATGACGAACAGCACTGACATAGTATATTAAAATCCTGCTATAGTAGCATTGGAGGAGAAGGAGTGGTTGTTTGGACACAGTGATAACAAATACTTACTCTAAATGTGCTCCAGTTCAATATAGAGGCTTTCCCAAAGTGTGACAGGAGCACTAAGGAGGAACACGACACTCAGTAGATATAACTGGAGTGAGAGATACTAGGAAATACTTCAGAGACAGTTATCCTGGAGTAGAGTCTGACAGAATAAATGATGGTGAGGCATTCAAGGAACATAATTAGACAAAAGATTCTAGGTACACAGACTTGTAGGAAGAAAAAATGGGGAGGATAAAAACGTGAAATAATGTGGGAATTCTCTGCAGGATTATTTGCTTGGGTTAAAGAGCAAATGTAGGGAATACCTGAGATAAGGCTGAAAATGAGTTCAAGAGCCAGATCATGAAAGACTAATTTTGCCTTGCTAAAGAAAGAAAAGATATTTCCTCAGCTCTGACCTCATTCATGTGTTGGTGTTATCTTTAACACATCATCTTCAGCTTTGCTAACATCATAGTTGAAAAATGGCTGAAAATAGAGTTGCAATCATCCTTGTTTTCTATCCAGTGGGAGAATAAGGGTCATGTTGTCATGACCATAAAACAATATTCCCGAGCCCAACTGTAAGAACATTGATACAATCCCTGTAATCAGGCACATATCTTGTGCTGGTTGACTTAGACACATTTTATCTTTGATCCTGAACTAAGTTGCTTTAGAACAATCAGAGCCCATCCTTGAAGCCAGGCCTAGGATCAAGCCTATATAACACTATGTAAATCTCATGACTTTTATAAGACGAGAGTTTTGAGAAGAGAGAAAATAGGGAAATGAATGATGAGTAGGTGTCTTAGTCCATTTTCTGCTGCTGTGACAGAAAACCACAGACTAGGTAATTTATGAATAACAGAAGTTTATTTGGTTCATAGTTTGGAGGCTTGGAAGTCCAAAAGCAAGGCACCAGCATCTGATGAGGGTCATCCCATGGCAGAAGACAGAAGGCAGAAGAAAGCACATGAAACAGCGAAGAAAGACCAGAGGCCAGACTCATTTTGTAACAGCTCACTCTCACGATAACTTACCCACTCCTGATATAACAACATTAATCCATTCATAAGGGCTGCACCCTCATGACCAATCACATCTCATTAGGCCCCACCTTCTAACACTGCTGCATTGGGGTTCAAGTTTCCAACACATGAACTTTGGGGAGATACATTCAAACCACAGCAGTTGGCAACTGGCAAAACTGTCTCTAAACCTCCCCTGCAATTCCCCTGCACTGTAAGGAGGCTTTATAATATTACACGGAGAGAGAAAAACAGAAGACAGAGCTGACCCTATAAAAGGAATTTTCATAGTGGGAAAGTATTTTGCTTCTTAAATAACATGTAAATAAGAACTTACATAATTCCTATTGATATATCCTGAAGATTATCCTCCTTTTTACTTCATCATGTGACTCGGTACATAAAAGGCAATTCTTAGGGAGCCACACCTAGTGACTTTAATTATCTTTTCTTGGAGACCGATCACTATTCCAGAAGTAGTCTAAGCTTCAATTGTTAGAGCTTAAGCTATAATTTTGTGTGTTAGATCTCCCATTTTAACAAATACCAACTTCTAGCTCACAATAATATGGTAAGACATTTTATTTTAATTTTTTATTTAGCATTCTGCTTTCAGTATGTAACATTTCCAAGAAATTAAATATGGGCTTGTTTGTCTGCTCTTTTGTTTCTTGAAAAGATTTCATGAATGCTCTGGTTTATTGGTAATTTCAAATACCTGCTACTTGAAATAATTGCTTTCTATCACTATCACTTTTTCCAAAGACTATCAGAAATAAAAAAATCGCTTATGCTTTGTCACAAGAATATCTCAGGACTTGATTTGTATAACTTTTAATAACCTTTTTCCAGATAGACTCAAAAGTTAAGAGTCTGTTGTACATATTTATCTATTAATTTAAATAAATAAAACCAGAAACAATAAGATGCATAACAAATATCAAATATCTCTATCTGAATTCAAAAATCTTCATTAAGGTAGAGACCATAATAATGAAAGTTGATCTCATATGTTCCCATATCTCCCATCTCTCAATGACATGATGCAATAAGAAGTTACAGAACAGTAATAAAATAAGAAACCACCTGCTTCTGCCACGTACATAATTTTCACATATTTAGACGGCTTGTTTTAATGATCAGTTTACTAGCCCCTAAAATAGGTTGCTACTGTGATACCAGCAAACAAAGAGATTTCAAATCCTGCATGAAGAACTATCACAAAAAGGGGCACAAAGGAATGTTTTGAGTATTGGAATTGTCTACAACTTGATAGGATTCTGGGTTATATGGCTGTAATCATGCCGAAACTCAATGAATTTCACATTTCATATTTGTGCATTTCATCGTATACAAATTGTGCTGCCAAGGAAATACCTACATCTGCACTTTATAATCAAAAAGCACAATGTATTATCATCATGAAGTTGCAGCTAGAATCCTGTCAGCAATCACTCTATTGCTTATCCCACCAAGGATGGTATGAGTGTGAAAGGATTGATCTGTAATGTTTTTTCCCCATTGTTTTTCTAGGGTATGTAAGTGATTTAGTGCTACTATGCCCTCTGTTCTTTTTATTTTCTGAATCATTCACTGAAAACATTTTTTCTAGGTTTTTGTATGCCACACATTAGATTTATTACAATAACTCCCAATTAGAAAATATGAAATAGTCCATCAGTGATTACTCAGCATGGAAAGCAAAAGGAGATGTGATACAAACCTGAACCTAATGCTAAATCTTAGCTTCCTAAAAGCAATCTTTAATATCTTTTGTCAATATACAGTTACCAGTTTTAAAACTACAAGAGACACATGAGATTAAAAGCCTAGTGAATCATCATTTTATTCTTCTATGATACATGTACTTAGCAATACCTGAATTTATGTCTTTCAGAACACAAGAGATTCCAATTCTTTGTCATTTACTATATTTTACCTATTAGAAAGTACAACAAAGACTGTTTTCCAAATATGTCCTATCCGATTCTTCTTATTTGTTCTAAAATGAGAATGTGAGTATGCTTTGGAAGAGGCAAAATAGATACTGAATTTCAATAAGCTGCCCCTTTAGCAGTAATAATAATTGTTCGCATTTATTTGACTGTTTATATGCCAAGCATTTTGCAAATTCCTTTATGCAGTCATTACAACTATACTCAGAGGTAGTTATGGTACTCATTTTTCCAAAATAAAGCAAAGACAAGTTAGGTTACTTACCTGTTAGGAACAGCTAATGAGTAGTGGAGCCAAGATTTGAAAACTGGCAGGGCTGCCTGGCCTTATCACAACTATACCATCTGTATTTCTTCTCTTAATTAAACATATATGTGCTCATTCATTAAGCATATATTCATTGAATGTTCACTGTACTCATCAACAGAGAAACAGATTTCCTGACCTCTAGGGGTTATAAAATAGGTGTTACAGCAGTAGAAAATGTCACTACAGTTTCATAAGAACTAACCTATTTAAATAAAAACAAGAAATGCTTCACCCAGATACAAATTGCGGTAGATGGAGGAGTGGATTGGGGGATAAATAAAGGAGACAAAAATCTAGGAAGGTTTTGTGCAGTAAGTCCAGCTTTAAAAATAAGAAGTTAACCAGCTGAGGAATAAAATTAAGTTGCTCAAAGGTCAGGACACAGACTGTGGGCATTCAGGGAAATGGAAGTACGAGTGGATTATAGAGAAGAAGGAAAGGAACGACTACAGGAGAAGGGCTTATGCTGGGAAGTAGGCTCTGTTTGACTTTCAAAATAATTTAGATTTCATAAGAAAGGGAATGAGATACGATTATGGAATTTGCGGTAAAGAAATGAAATGGTAAGCTTTCAATTTGAAAAGGATAACTGGCAATAGTGTGAAAATGAATCAAATCAAAGGGAAGTGGAGAATCTAAAGCAAGAAGACAGAAACACAGGTCAGAAATGATAAAGGCATGAACTAAGGCAGGGATGAAGGCCATGGCGAGACCTATTACATTTGCCTAAAAAGGAAATCCATACAGAGAAAGGAATTTTGTAAATATGGCATTATTACAGTTCATGTATAATATAATGCTTAAGAACATTAATCAAGGGCATGATGATAAAAATTATTGACTCTGAAATATGGTTTCATGTTCCATGGAAATCTAAAAGACATCAATAAATATTTTAATACACAAAACTAAGATAATCTGAAAAGATATTGACATACAAAATAAATGAACATTAATGTTATTAATGATGTTTCATGTTAAATTCTTATATGATTTTTTTGTTTAATAAATGTCATTGTTCCATGTTATATTTATCACATGATTTTTACACTACAAGTTACATATATTTGATATTTATTCTTTAGCAATTTGCAAGGTTTTAAAGCAGATTCCCTGAAATTATTGAACCTTGAATTTAGTATGTTCCCATATGGCTAAGAAACATGAGGTCAAAATATTTTTTTAAGTGGCAGATTTTCTAGAAAGAAAGAAACTCTTTTTTCTCTTTACAACACTTCTTGATAAGTAGCTTCACCATCCCCCCGACTCTGTGCTTGAACAATGTTTCTATTCCGATTTAAAAATAAAATAATATCAAAAATTGATGCCACCAGATTATTCATTTAATCTTTATTCTAATTTACCAACAAAGAAATGGTAAATATATATTTGCTTTGCTACATACCAAATAGGAGGCCATTAAAAAATGAATTATATATCATTAATGGTTTAAAAAGATCACATCCTCTCTCTTCTCACCCCATTCCATCTGTGCAATTTAAGTTAATTCTTATTCTGTCCTTCCACAAATGGATATAAAACAAAGAAAACAACTTACTCAGTATAAATCCCTAGAATAGCCTATATTTTCCAGAATGTGCTTAATAGAGACAAAAGTATAGTATCATATGTTTTCAATTGTGAGGGAAGGAACCATAAAAGGTTGCTTGTTTTCATATTCCTTTTATTCGTTCACTTTTCTTTAAACTTCCTTTTGTTTTACCCTATTTTTTTCCTTCCAGCTTTATTGAAGTATAATTGACACATAAAAATTGTATGTATTTAAGGTGTACAATGTGATGATTTGATATGCATATACATTATGTAATGATTACCATAATCAAATTAATTAGCACATCTATCCAATGGGTACATTGTTACTATTAGCAGATTTTAAGTGTCACTCTATTATTTCTGTCCCTAACTCTTAAGTGTCTTTTTAGTGCAAACTCCTAGTGGTAGGAAGAAGGGATATGCTTAGGACCTAGCAGTAAAAGCATCAAGGTTGTTTGGCCTCTCCTTGACTAAATAAGCATATTATTTTCTGAGTTAGCAATATGGTGTCAGTCACACGCTTTGAAGCAATAATTCTCAAAAGTACTACTACTACATTTTATGTAATATTATTGGTATAAATAATCTCATGCTACAATTTATCATATGTCGGGAAAGTCTACAGGCACAGGTTGTGAGTAAAACTAGCTTCAAAAGGCCTCATGGAATACCATTCATCACCTTGTTTAATTAACTACATTCCTGAGACAGGCTTTTACCTTCACAGATTTAAGAGTTCTGTTTTTGTCAGTACCCTTGGAGTAAGCCATCTCTCAGGTATAGATATAAAATTTACCCACTTATCGCATTTAGAAAAAAATCCCAAACTCACTGATATACAAGGTTCTGCTTAGTTCTACTAGTTATCTGGTTTCCTCTTATCCCTGTGGCCCCTAGCCCTGGGCCCCAGACCAGGACTGGTGCATGGCCTGTGAGGAACAGGGCCACACAACAGGAGGTGAGCAGCAGGTGAGCAAGCGAAGCTTCATCTGTATTTACAGCCGCTCCTCATCACCTGCATCACTGCCTGGCTCTGCCTCCTGTCGGATCAGCGGTGGTATTAGATTCTGTATTATGGTGAGTTGTATGATTATCTCATTTTATATCACAATGTAGTAATTACAATGTAGAAATGAAGTGTACAATAAATGTAATGCCCTTAAGTCATCCCAAAACCATCCATGCTCCCCTACCCCCAGGTCTGTGGAAACTGGTCCCTGGTGTCAAAAAGGTTGGGGACTGCTGTCTTACCCTACTGGCCTCCTTTCTATACAAAAACACTACCCTGCTCAGAGCATCTGGTTTTTCTCTGCTTGGAAAACTGTTCTCCTCTCACTTGCTAAACAAATTCTCCTGGCCTTTACTATCTAGTTCAAATGATACCTCTTGACTGCTGCCTTAAAACTATTCCTGCCCCCTCCCCCTAGTTACTCTGTGTCTAATCACTCCCCCTAGTTACTCTGTGTCTAATGAATTTCCTTCATTACATTTTTCTCAGCATGATTGTCTATTATCTGTCTCACTACCCTAGAGTATAACCTTTCTGAGGACAAGCAACTTGCCTGTTTATTATTGATGCATGCCCAGAGTACAGAATAAAACCAGCATATTAGTGGGCTCTTGGTAAATATTTCACATAGGAAACAATTAATCCAGTTCACAAAACTTTGGTATGATACAATACTGTCAATTATTTATGAGAAAATTCATTCCCTGGATCACTATATATGGCATACCCTACACATTATCTCCTTGCATGCAGAATTTCTTAAAAAGCCAAATGATAAACAGAAAATTATTTTTGAGCAGGGAATCAGATTAAGAAGGCTTAGATGAATCAAACAGTTAATGGGAACATCAGAATATTCTGATGCATTCAGGGGCAGTCTCTCCAATGGTATCTAAAAGTCAAGGCCACTGGATGAATATCCCCCTTAGAGGTAATACTTGATTGGTCACTGACAACAGTTTCTTCTATAATCTCTCTTTTTTTCTTTACTTGAAATACTGACCAACTGCCCTTCAGCTGAGTACTTTCATGCCTTAAGTAAGTTAATACAGTTGGTTAAATTACTAAAACAGTCATTCTGGATTACTTAGAATCATGCTTCAGTCTTTCAATAAGTATATGTGCCTGTGCATATGAATTAAAATTTGATTATGAGAATTTGACCTTCTTTCCAAGTTGTTGTGGGATGATTCAACTATAGCTGCCAGGTACTAACAAGAATATATAAATGTATATAAATTTATTCTTAGCTTATCCAATTTGCTATGAGTATTGTCTAATATATTTTGCTCAAGATCACATTAAGTTTGGTCACAGAGTAATAGTCAACACATAGAGTAGCGAGTCATCAACATTTTTGGCACCAGGGACCAGTTTTATGGAAGACTATTTTTCCATGGATGATGGGGGTGGGGAGAGGAGGGGAGGCAGAGCTTAGGCTGTGATGCCAGCGATGGGGAGCAGCTATAGCAGCTGTAAACGCAGATGAAGCTTCACTCGTTCACCACTGCTCACCTCTTGCTGTGTGCCCGGCTCCTAAATTTCCTAGAAGAAAATTTTCCATGGAAAGAAGGGTGGAGTTCAGGCGGTAATGTGTGCTGGGTTCCTAACAGGCCACAGACCGATACCTGGCCACCACCCAGGGGTTGGGGACCACAGACGTAGAGCATGTGATCACTGAATGCCTATATGGGTAGAGGAATATATAAGCATATACTGATACTTTACACGTATATTATATGCATCAAAGAAAGACTAAAATAGTAGTACAGAATTATGAGTACTATTTTTAAAATACACTTGAATCTTTCAAAATGAGTTTATCATCCTATTTAGAAAACCTTTAACTTATAAATTAAAGCTTAAGGATGAAGACCCTTAATCAAACCATCCATTAGAACATGCTCTGATAATATTATTTAGACAGAAGAAAAGCACAAAGAACTGAAATAATCTGAATCTCCAAGGCATTTAAAATTTGAAGCAAAAAATTTTAAATAAGATATAGTTCACAAAAGAATGACTGACTTGGTACTTGCTCTGATTACTCTATCATCACTGGAAATAATATATAGTATCACAAGTTCCAAAAATTTAAATATCTTAACCAAAATATGTGCTGAGAGTTCATTAGAGATGGTATCAATGACGAAGGTGGTAGCAACAAATCTAAGCTGAATTATTACAATTTGGAAGTGTTTTGTTTTGCTCCCATACTATCTAGATAATAGTATATTGTCTTCATTTTTTGTATCTGTATCACATTTTAATTCTTTTCATTATATAGAAAAATAAAGCTTCTGGGAGTTCAGGCAAGAAAATAGTTTATTTTTCCGTTCTTTTATGAGACTCAGTATGGTAGCTTACATAAGGCATTTCAGCTGAGAAAATCAGCTCTAGTAAGCTCTGCTCCTCGAAGGGACTGGCACAGAATGTGAGACAGGGTTTTGGCCCGAGGCCCACAGCAGTCTATATTTTTACCACTAATCATATACATTACCCCTGTCTTGACACTGAAAACACATACTCAGTGCCAGTCATCTATTTTCAGGGAAAAATGCATGTGCATCTTCGGATAATTTCCATTTACAAATGGCAACTCAATTCACTGAATTAAATCACATTCCTTGTTTTGATTCAAAGCCAATGTGGTTATGCCTAAAATGTGAATACAGACACTTGGTTACAACAATGAAATTACAATAAAGAAATGTAGAAGTTAATGAGAGTAAGAATTCTATACTTTAACACTATGTAAACTGTAAAACAGATTGTCAGAACAGAATAATCACAAATATGTCCTTCCTTCTTTTATAGTGCTATAGTATCCTCTCTTTTAGGAAATTAAGTTAATAAGATATAGTAATTGTTAGTAATATGAACTTGGTTCCCATATTTAAAAAAATGCATAGTAGTCTATGAAATCTGAAAATCCGGGAAGCTCTAGCATAAGCTTGGCTATAAAGTAAAAGACAGAAGAAACACATTAGTTAAAGGAGAACATAGGCTTTAAGAATAATTATTTTGTTTGTAGCTTTATCTTACAAAGATGGGAGAGATTAGAGCATTCACAAGCTCCTAAGCTTTGAGGCAGGAGCCAGCAAAGTAGAAGAGAATAATAATAAAACAGAAGCAGGGATTGCCAGGGGAGGGAGACACCAATATTGGAAAAGATGGGAGGCAAATGCTTTTAACAGCAGGTAAAGCCATTAGCTTCCAGCAGAAGAAAGGACACCTTTTCTGGGACTGGAGGGAAAGAGGCACAAGTGGATACAGGTAAAGTTTGAAGGTACTTGAGTTAGAGGAGGAGGGAATCCAGCATTCCACTCTTATGACTAAAGTAAATCGAATAGTCTCCATTCTAAGGATGCCTTTTCCTCCTCCCCATCTCCTTAGGAAATTACAGTCCTTCCATTTTCACTTGCTCCTTTTCCCCAGGGAAGGGGAAGGAGGAGGGAAAAAAAGCTTTTGTGAGTTTCAGCCAAATCAAAGTTCCTTGGTCAATATGAAAACATGTGAGAAGGTCCAGTTCAATGGACAAAAATTGAACGTATTGTTTTCCTTAAGGAGAGCTACTACTTTTGAGCATTCCTGGCAGGGCTACCATTTGAGCCTTCTAGCCTCACATAAACTTTACTGAGTCAGCAGCATTTATAAAACTAAAGCTCCCACTTCAGAATTGCCACTACTCTGACAAATGATGAATTTTTAGTTTAAAAACTGGAGTGTCACTCTAAACAACCATGGATGAAAAAATGAAATATATTATCAAGAAAGCTGTCTTCAAGGTACTTAAATATTAATCATAACTCTGCCTTCCAAAGATGATGTTCTCCCTTTTTGGTCAATAATCACTCCTTTAACCTAATGGAACAGTTCATTAGCCAGTACTTTTGAAAGTATGTTTTCTGCTTATTAGGATAAAATTATAATTTCTTAAGAAAATAAAATCCTTTATCTGATTTCTGAATAAACAATGGGATAGGCAGAAGATACATGATAGATAAAAGATAAAGATATTAATAGATACAGTATGATAGGTCCTTTTGGGGTTGAGTATCATCTTCTGTCCAAGAAGGGACCATTATGTGTGGTCTCAAGCCAAATAGTTTAGGGGGTGATAAGGTTGAAATGTAAAACTTAGTTTTTAAATCCTGTTTTAACTTATAAATACCTCAGTGTCCTTTTATATTTATGTATACAACATTCATGTCACATTTGGTATTTGGGCCATTAGTGAATAGTCTATATTTCTATGGTACACATTTACGTTTTTAGGGCTATGAGCCTGAATTTGAATGTGAATTATTCAGTCACTGAGCCTAACTTAACGCACCTTCTGCAACTTAGCACCATGGCTTCCCAATCTTGTGAAGTGGCTATCATTGCCTTTCCTTCATAAACAGGAACAATCAGGGACTGAAATGGCAAAATATCCTTTACAAATCTGGAGAGTACAAAGGGTGTCCATCTGTCTGTCAGTCTCTCTCTCTCTCTCTCTCTCTCTCTCTCTCTCTATATATATATATATATATATATATATACACACACACACACATTTTGATTATCAAACAGCTAAAGAATATCATCTGAATAAGTATTTGGAGTATTTTGGAATCTTTTCACAGCATAAGAAATATAATTAGCCCCTTACCATAAGGATCTATTGGAAAATAATATAGTTGGTTACAGAACAGCTCTGAGAACCATTCAGCCAATAATTTTGGTTCTAAAACAGCATAATTTCTAGATGTACATGTTTGGTTTGACTGATAAAGATGAAATGATTATCAGAACTCTTCATTCAAGTATTTATTTATTTTTTTTATTTATTTATTTATTTTTTTTGAGACAGAGTCTTGCTCTGTTGCCCGGGCTAGAGTGAGTGCCGTGGCGTCAGCCTAGCTCACAGCAACCTCAAACTCCTGGGCTTAAGCGATCCTCCTGCCTCAGCCTCCCGAGTAGCTGGGACTACAGGCATGTGCCACCATGCCCAGCTAATTTTTGCTATATATATTTTAGTTGGCCAGATAATTTCTTTCTATTTTTTTAGTAGAGACGGGGTCTCGCTCTTGCTCAGGCTGGTCTCGAACTCCTAACCTTGAACGATCCACCCGCTTCGGCCTCCCAGAGTGCTAGGATTACAGGCGTGAGCCACTGCGCCCGGCCCATTCAAGTATTTATTAAGTATGTGCTACTCTCAGTCCCAAATGCTATGGGGATTATACAGTAAGTAAAAAGACATTATCATAACCATCCAGGAGCATGGCTATTGGAATGGTAAGTGAGGCCTGGCTTGGGTCACATGTTCAACCCAGGTGAGAAGAGAGGAACAGGATCCTTCCCAAAAGCTCTTCACTGCACACACTGCAGTGGTGAAGAGCCCAGACCCTGAAGCCTCACTGCTTAGGTTTGTTTTGAATAATGACTCCACTGTTTCTTAGTTGTGTGATCTTAAACTCCCTCTGCTTTGTTTCTGGGGATTTTTGTCTGTAGAACTGAGATAATTATAGCAGGTATGTCTGAGGGTTGATGCAAGAATAAAATGAATTACTATATTAAAATATAAAGCACTTAGTGACTGACACTCAGCAAGTGCCATGTATATTCATCATTAATAATGATCATTAATGCCATCGATATCATTATTGATAATCCCACCAGGATCATATTGAATATAATACTTTTCTACAAGTGAAAAGAGCTATCAAAAAGGCAAAAACAACAGGTATTGACTAAAAGGAACTAAAGATTTCCTTAAGGAGTAATGCTATAGCCATGAAATAATAAGCAAATAATTCAAGCAAGACCTAATTACATATAATGTTAACCCTAAGAAAACTTTGAAATACGACTTTAATCAGCCTCTCAAGTTTATTATCAAATGACTATATGGTAAAACTTCAGTAAGAGTTTTACATATATCATGACATTCCATTGTTAATACAATCATATGAGTAGCAATTTTTGTACAAGTTTACAGCTGAAGACTAGGCTTCAGAAAGCTTAAAAACTTGCCCAAGTTTACTTAGTTTGATAGAAACAGATTTTATTTTAGGGGCTTCATTGGCAGAGCTATTTTCAACATCTACACCAGAATCTCTCAAGGTGTTCCCAAAGAACATGAGTTCCAAATGATATTATAGATATGAAACACTGGACTACAGCAGGGGTGGGGAACCTGTGGCCTTAAGTCCACATGTGGCTATCTAGGTCCTTAAATGTGGCCTTTTTACTGAATCCAAATTTTACAGAACAAATCCTTTTATTTTTATTAAAACACTTTTATTCATCTTTTATATTTTTATTTTATTTTTAAAATGAACATATTTAAAATACCAAAGAATAAAATAGGTTTCAACAAAATAATCCTCCCAGATGGACCAGCACAATTAGAACATTGGCAAGCCATAAGGGCTAACCTGACGGCTGCTACACTCATGATTTGTTCTAACGTCTGGTTCCGCTACTGCAGGAGCCTGGTTGGCCAAAGTTTATGGGGGTCAAGTACGCCAGTCTGTTACCAGCTTCTGACAACAGTGCACTGTGTTTCTGTTTGAAGTGGAATGTGTGAATAGTTGCACAGCTCAATAGTATTTTTAAGTTCTGTCTGCTTAACAGCCCGTCATGTCAAAGAAGACTAAGAGAATGCTGAAGGAAGAAAACAGATTTTTTAATGAGGATTGAGAATTGCAGTATTATCTTGTTTCTGCTAAAGATAAGATGATTTGCTTGCTTTGTAATACTACAATATCAACATTAAAGAAATTCAATGCTCATCAGCATTACAACACTCATAAAGACCGCAAATACTTTAAATTAGAGGGAGAGACATGAAAGTTTCTGTTACGGAAATGAAGAGATGAAAAGCAAAAGCAAAGACAATTCTTTCAAGTGGCAGTAAGATCTGGAAATAATGCCACTGAAGCAACTTACAAAAAGCTTATATACTTGGAATAAAAGGGAAGCCATTCAGTGATGTAGAAATTGGGAAAGAATGCTTTGTTGAAGTTGTAGGATGCTTAGACCCCAATAACGTTTGTTTCAAAGTACAAACAACTGCCTCTTTCAAGGAGAGCCATAACTGATCGGCAGCATGAATTACTCTTCAACTTAACAGAACAACTTCATGCAATACTTCAAAAGAAAAATATATATTATTCAATAACTTCTGACCAATCAACTGATATTACGGACTTGGCACAAGTTTTATACTTCATTTGGGTCATCACAGAAGATTCTCTTTGCTACCAAGAATTTCTAGCTTTTTTCTTCCCATGCTGCAATAAATTCTGGCAAAGAAAAAAAAAAGAGTTACTAGTTTTGGGCACTCTTGGGAACAGAACACAGGGAATAGAAATCTTCGATAACTTTCAAGATAAATGTGATGAAGTTGGACTGAATTTGGTAAATTTAGTGAGTCTATGTACAAACGGTACACCTTCCATGACAGGAAAACATGAAGGGTTTATTGCACAGACTTAAAAAAGTATTAACAGATCCATATGCTCTTATTTCTTTTCATTGTATCTTGCATCAGCAAAATTTCTGTGCTCAAGGTACAATTTTAAGTGACGTTTTGCAACAAGTCATAAGTACTGTTAACCATATTCTGCAAATGCAACACAGCATCATCAGTTTCCTAACATGCTAAAGTTGAATGATGAGGTATGCAGTATGGATTTGCAGTAGCATTATAAAGTGTGTTGGCTATCACAGGGACAGGTGTTAGCCAAAATTTTATCTCTGTGAGAACAGGTAGTTAAATTTTATGAAGAACAGAATAAGCAATGTGAATTACTGAAAGAAGATTTCTACAGGAATGCAGCATTTCTGTGTGATATCATGTCAAATCAAAATGACTTGAATATTTCTTTGCAAGGTAAAACTAAGCCTATATAGGATATGTGGCAAAAAAAATCCAAACATTTTGAAAAAAGCTATCTTTTTTCAAAATACTTCTTCTTCAAAAGGAAATTTTGGATAAACATTTTCCCCAGTTAGCAAAGATCACTGATGAACAGGATGATATACAAAAATCATTTGAAGAATATGCAGCTGTTATAGACCTATTAATTGGAGAATACAATGAAAGGTTCACTGACCTTGAGAATCATGATATCACACTCAAATTAGCATTTCAGCCTCATCTAGTTGATATCACCAAGCACCTATAGCACTACAGATGGAATGGATTGAGCTCTGAGTAGATGACATTTTAAAGTCATTGTTTGATGCTAAGAAAGATCCAGTTGAAATATTGAAAAATGCAGAATACCCACACCTTTGGCAACATGTCCAAAAAATGCTTTCTTGCTTTTCAATCACCCTTGCTGAGAATCTGTATTCTCCTACTTAACCCAAATCAAGACACCATTAAGGTCACAAGGGACTGATACCCATCTAGAGGATCAACTGGGACTGCAGACCTCCACGCTGCAACCAAATATTCAAATGCTTTCCAATAAAAAGCAGACACAACAAAGTCATTAAAAGGTTAGTTAACTTTAAATTTATTAAGTATGTAGTAGTTAGATTTTTACAAAATAATTTATTTTTAAGTATATCTAATTGAAGTTTCTTGAATGCAGCCTTATTTGATTACAGCTAAATTAATGTGGCTTTCCAACATGAAAAGGTTTCCCACCCCTGGACTAAACTAACTTAAATAGGTTTCCTAAATGTAGGACCTTATTGTATCTTTTATATACCCAAGGGTTTAGGGAGTCTATGAGGAGAGCAATTATAAGGTGTGTCCAACATTTATTGGATCACTTTTTATAGAGTATCTCCCAGAACCTGGGTGCCATAGAACCCACTTTGACAAACCCTGCATTGTGGCATAGCCTGTCCTCTCCTTAGCAGTATGCACATGTATCTCTAAGAATTTTATCTCCAAACATCTTATCCTACTCGTATGTCCTTTTTTTCTTAAAAAAGTCAAGTGTAACTGGGGCCAATCTCAGGATTGTATTCTGCTTCAAGGATAGTATTCTGCATAATCATTTCTCATCAAATATAAGGAATCATATCGCACAGATTGTAAGCACTATATTTATGGGGAGAAGAGGACATCAGAAATAGATGTAAAATTTTCATTCTAAGTGGCAAAATTTGGATGAGTGATTTTTGGTGTTGGTAAAGCCTGGTGTCTTATTAGTACTTTACTTTCAATGACTATTCAATGTGTTAAAATGGGTTCATCTTCTTTTCCTGAATGACTTATTTGGAGGTAACACCAATTTCAAATGCTAATGTGGAAGCTAACTAGCCTCTCCTTTCTTCTGAAGATGACAAACCATGTGATGTTTCCATACTGACAAATAACATGGAGCAGTAAATGTTTATTATTATTGTTGCTGCTGCTGTTATTATCTCATCATATTAGACCCATTAATTTACATGTAAAAATCTGCCAGAGAAAAAGGAAGTCTCACATAAAAGGGAGAACACAAGAAGAGGGAGAGAGATGTTATTTTTTTATTTTATATATATTTTATATACATATATATTTTATATATACACATATATGTCTTATGTATATGTGTATAATAGGTATATAAAAATATATATTCTTTAATATATAAAAATATAAGTCTTTTATATGTATAAAACAATATATATTTTATTCATGTATACACATGAATAAAATATATACAGCACCATGCTGAGAAAAATGCTTTGATCATTTGGTGCATGATGAATAGACAACTTTAGCTTAAACTTGAGTAACTGAGCCAGAATCGTGTTATTTCTGAAGCATTGCCACCAACTCAAAAAAACACTCTGATATTTTGCCCTAAAAGAAAAAACTACATGATTGACCCTGTCATGGCTTAGGACATGATACCCCAAAGAATGGTGCCTTGGCATGAACTGGAGGAAACTGGAAAGGCCTCAGAACCTAGGCCTTTCTGACCTCCCATCCTCATATCCCTCAGCCTTCATTCTCCTGAAGTCATGGAAACCAGAATTCTCTTCCCCAGGAGGGGTTATAGAAACTAGAACCTCTCTCCTCCAAAGTAAACCATAAAGCCTGGAAGAGTCACTGTCTCCCTTATCCCTTCCCCATTTCAGAGGGTCCTGCCCCAAACACAGGAGGAAAGAATGCTACCCAGAGAGTCCAAGAACAATCTAAACAGTCTATTACCCTCTTCAGTCTATTACTGTTAGATCATATCCTTTTGTCCAATCACATTTCTATACAGCTGCCCATTCTTCATTGAGCCTAAGCATAACAATAGACAATTTTTTCCTGGGTCTTTAGGTCTTCATTTCTGAAGGCTCTAATTTCATGTAAAGCTTTGGTTAAATAAATCTGTTGTGCTTTTCTCTTGTTAACCTGTCTTTTGTTTTAGGCATCTTGGCCATGACCCTTATGATGGGGGAGGAAAGGTATCACACCTTTCCACCCTTACAACTCTATCTACACAACTCACTCTAAAATTAGAAATAAATATGACTAAAAACGGTTAGGTAAGTGATGATTTCAACAAAGCAGTAATAAACTCTGCTTAGAGATCTTTTAAAAGAGATACTAAAAATGAAAATAAATGTATGGATATAGTTATTTGCAGTTGTAGTGTCATCAGAACTATCATCCATCACTATTGGCCATTTTTCATGAAGAAGAAGAAGAAAAAGGGAGGGAAAGCAAGGGTATATTTGATTTTCCTCTAAATGACATGAATAAAATCTACATAGGTATGGCAAGCAAAATAGAGAAAAGCTTACCCCAATTTCTGTGCAAAATAAAACATATGCCCTTTTTTCTTCCAATACTGGGATAAGGCTATATAAATAAACACATAATATGGTTTTTTCTCCCCTCTGAAAATTTGGAGAATATTCTAATTTTACATGATTATGTGGGCTTTCACTGTTTTTGAAGATTGCATCAGGCCCAGAAGCTCATTCTAATTGGCATATTTTTAAAAATGATGTTTATGTTTACAGATCCTAATGCTTTTGAGAAAACAGACACTTATTTCCATTTCTTTTGCCTCTCAACACATCATGCTGGTGACAGATGTTTCTGAACTGTTTCAATGTCCCTGTCCAAATAGAAAATGCACACTTAATGATACCCATGTATGTTTATTTATAGTGCTAGACATATCTTTATATATCTACAAAAGATCGTTCCCCTTAGTAATTATATTCCTATCCAATATTAATGAATTATTGACAGAAAAGCACCTCTTGTGTATATAGACACACACAAAAGATCTGTTTTTATACATTATGATGACTATACTCACTTCTGTTTGCATCAATGTAAATGGTTGCAGTGTTTTATATAAATACATATATTTTTAAAGTCTGAACTTCATATGCTTATTTTCAAGGCATGTAGTTGAGCTATCATTTATTGTGAGAATAAAAGAAATGCAGCTTAACGTCAGTTCTGCTGTCTTTGACTAATCTGCAAGCCACCCACTTTAATGGCTCTTCATAAATAATTCAAATTTTAATTATGCTGCCAGCCTCTGACCTGAAGAGAAATGAAAAAAGAAAAGGAAAAGAATGGATCAGGCAAAGCATATCAGTTGAATCAAATTGTGCCGCCAGTAAATGACTAGGTGTCTCAAAGCTCCACTTTCCTACTCAAGATGCACCTGCTTCCTCATTTGTGCTTTTTTAAAAAATAAAATTAGTGTCATCCAAGATACACCACTGATAATAAACTGTTTACTCTAAAAGGAGACATTTTTGCCCTTATTTTAAAGAGCTTCATTTATCTATACATATCACATTTACCTATATACTTATAGATCAAAACCTATCCCCAGATTACAGCAGTCTCCCCTTACTAGGTGTGTCTCAGTTGTTTCCAATTTCAAGCTCTATATTCTCTCCTGAAAAGTCACTGGAGTTCATCCTAATATCAGGTGTGTTCATATTACTGCAGTGACACATCAGATCTCTGCTATATTAAAAGAGAATACGTAAGACTTCTTCCAAACCCAGGTTTTATAAGTTATTGTTGGAGGAACTGTTGCCAAATGAATAGCTGGCTGAATAGATTTAGGAAAATCTAACTGCATCTGTCACACAGAAAGCTGGCCAAGGTAGATCTGACAGGCGATACATGCCTGAATGATCTCTTCCCACCTAAAAACATCTTTTAATTGCATCAGGTCTCTCAATCCACAGTTGAGCATCTGCTCATTAGAACTAAAGCACTATTTCTCAAATTGAAATGCTAAATTTCACTGTATAATTTTTTTTCTAAATATTGCCTTACAATTTCCCTAAAGCAATACAAACTCAGTCATATTTGATGTAAGATCTGTGGGGCTAAATCTAAAGCTATGCATATCAATAATTTATCCTTTCTTTCTTTTTTCTTTCTTTTTTATTTTTTTAGGTGTCTGTATAGTTTTTGTCCCTCTGTTTAACAAAGAACACATCTGGATTTCATTCGAGAAATCCCCAAATCCTATTTGCAATAAGCCCTTTTGATTTATTTGGGGGACTCACATATAGATCCAGGAGTTGATTTAATTTGCTCTGAGTTCCTTTTCTTTTCTGAATATCTACCTTTTACTGCAAGCTCTTATGAAAGATTAGGAGAATCTATTAGACTCTATGCAAAAGTATTATGTAGCTGTTTTAAGGATGAATTATACTAAAACCATATCTTACTATTGACCTGCCATTATAAGCAGGCCATTTTCCATTTTCTTATACTTTAACTTTTGATTTTCAATCATTCTGTTTATTTTCTTTCCCTCTTATCCAGGACTGGATTCTGAGAAACGATTTGTATTTCTGATAACATATTTTAATGGCTCTAACTCTGTCTACATAATAAAACAGTTAGATAGAAATATATTCTAGCTCATTAAATCATCTATTTGATCAACAAGATGGCACATTTATTTGTGTGTGTGCATCTAATGCACCATTCCTTATAAAATTATATTGAGACAGTCTTACAGGAGCCATTCAATTACCTTGATAAAAGCCACAAAAGCATTTTTATTCAATAAACCAATTTGGAAGAGGAAAGAGAAATTTCTTGGCCTTTAGATAATAATTAGGTATATCTCCTTTGTCTTTGGAGTCCAGGTTTTGATTTAAGATTTACAAGTGTGGGGTACTATTGGTTATCAGTGGACAGACTCCATAGGTCACTGCTGTTGTAACACACTTGTGTTTCTACCAATAAGAATATGCTTCTCCAAATACTCTGATGTTTATAAGAACATTGTTTGAAAATGATTGTGAATTTACTGTAATTTACATGTAAAATAAATCATAACAGTTGTAGAAATCAACTAATAATTATTTTATGAAACCCCAAATATAGATGTCACTACATCAGAGCTTCCCATCAGAAGTCTACTGGCAGAAAAGGTCTTCAGCTAATTAACAAAAATGTGTTTGACCTTTTTATTTCCCCAGATAAACTGTGAGAGAAACTATATTACCTTAAGGAAGACTAAATCCAGAAAGCATTTGATTTGTTCTCCATATATATTTCAATGAGAGGATAAACTACTTCTGAAATACATTTTTATTAACCAAATTCAGCTGGAAGCTTCCAATGAATGGATACAGAATCTAGCCTCCTTAAAACTGGCAAATCAATTTAGATTCAAATAGATTCAAGACAAATACCAAAATCCCAAAAATATTTTTATTAAAAATAGCATTTATTTTTCTGTAAAAAAATATAGTTGTGAAAAAGGCTGTTTCAACATTCTGATTTGCTTTCTCAAGGAAGAGTGTAAGCAGTTTCATATGTTTATTGGTATTTGTGAGTATTTATATTTGTGTGTATGTGAAATGCTTTTCTTATATTTTGCCCATTTTTCTTTGGATTGTAATCTTTTGCTTATTGATCTGTAGAAGGTCTAACTGTTTGATATAGATACTATGATATAGTTCATAAGTGTCACAATTACTTATGCCCCAGCACCAACTAAAATTAAATCCAAATCAGGAAAACAGCTCAGAATAATTTGTTTGCTAATAATTTAACTTAAGACACTCAATTACAGAATTGAATAATATGGTTTTACTGTGTAACATTATTGGGTACTTGCTTTAGCTCATAAGTTCTTTGAGTCTAGATGTGCTAAATAGTGTCCTTCTTTGTATAACCTTCACTGCACACTTTTCCTCATATAAAATATCAGTACATGATTATCCTACTGAACTGAAAAAAACTAAAGCTTTTAAATCTCTTAAAGCTCCTCAAACCTACACACTCTAGAAGCTGCCTATTTGGACAACAAAAATCAACAAATTAATAAGTAAGAATTATTGTACTACTTTTGGTGAAGTAAGTCACTTAACCCATTAACTGCAATGTGAATTGTATTTACCTCAGGCTAGCTTTGAGCCCGGGGCTTCATGAAGCAAACCCCTGCAGTTGGTTCTGAAAATCTTTCTTGTTGATGCTCTTATTGTTACAATTAATATTGACAATTTAATTCTAAAAACGTGGATTGTGTTGCATATAATTCAGACACAGAAAACAATAAAAAATAACAAATTAGAAAGGATCATTTTAAGAAAACACAGTGGCCCCAGGGAAAAAAAATTATTTTCTAGGGTGGTAGTCAATGTGTTAAATATTTTATATGGCAGAGGAAGAAAATCTATTTTTGGTATAATGTTTTATATCTTATCTTTTTACAAAAGTTTTAGTGAAAAGTTTCTGTTCACATCCTTAACCCACTTTTTAAGGGGTTGTTTGATTTTTTCTTGTTGATTTTCCTGAGTTCTGTATAAATTCTAGCTATCAGCCCTTTATCGGATGTATAGCATGCAAATATTTTCTCCCATTCTATAAGTTGTCTATTCGCTCTAATGATAGCTTCTCCTTGGCTATGCAGAAGCTTTTTAATTTTACCAGGTCCCATTTATTTATTTTTGTTGTTGCTGTGATTGCTTTTGGGGTCTTCTTCATAAATTCCTTGCCTAGGCCAATGTCTGTAAGAGTTTTTCCAAGATGTACTCACCATTATATTGGTACTAATTGATCAACACTTACGTGCATATATGGAAGTAACATTCTCTGGGTGTCAGGCAGGTGGGAAGGGCAGGTGGGGGTGGGTAAATTCACACCTAAGGTAACGGGTGGTGCACACTCTCTGGGGGATGAGCACACTTGTAGTCTGACTCGGGCAGTGCAAAGGCAATTTATGTAACCCAAAGCATTTGTACCCCTGTAATATTCTGAAATTTTAAAAAAAGTTTTAATGAAACATAAATGGAGTTTTAAAAAATTAAAAATGATCAAAACAAAGTGTTAAAATTGCAACAAAGTTAAAACTTGTCTTTTATAAAGGAAAGTCCATGGTAAATGGCTAAGATTTAATGTTTCAGATATTATCTCTATATATACTCGGTAAATACTTTAACTGAAATACTTTATGAAAAAGTTCATAAAATATCACAGATATGAAATTAACTTCTGGAGGTTTTTTTTTTTTAATAAAAATAGATAAAACAGCCAGTGAAGAAAATGTGAAGAGAACCTGCGACATAGTGTTTGGTGTTTGTTTAGTTACAAAAACGTATTGGCATAACCAAGTTACTCACTCTTCCTCCAACCACACAGAGTCCACTTTTTCTTCTCTTTGCCTCTTATTATTCAACCAAAACCAGAAATATCCAAAGAGAAGAGCTAATGACCGAGGCTGTGTGGATCACGGTTGGGCAAAATGTTGAGGAACTAGTTAGGCCACATGGGGCAAGGTGTCTTGCAACATGGTTCAAAGCATGGAAAAAGCCTTAGAGAAAGTGGAAGTGAAAAGGGAACTTGGGAGACACCCGAGACAAAAAATAAAAGGCTACAATTAGGAATGGTGAATGGAACACCACGGCTTGAAGCATTTCCAAGACAGTAAATCTGAAGAGCCTGCTAAATAGCTTAAGTGAGGGAAAGACAAAGAAGAGAGTGTCCAGGAAGCTTTAATCTAGAGCTCCCAATCTATAAGAGACGCTGGTGAGAGGAAATTGAAAAGACAGCGGTTCCTCTGGCCAGAGTTGGAGAAGATGAAATGGCATAGAAAACTGCCAGGAGGTGCAATCAGTTTTAAACAGAAAGTGAATGCTCCTCTTCTATACTTGTTCTTGGTGAAAAAGGCTAGAGTCTGCTTGATTATCCAAACCAAAACCCTAGGTATTGTCTTTTCCCTTAATCCTCACATTCAGTGACTCTGCACGACCTATGCCATACCTCCCCTTCTATCTCTCTTCTCTCCTCCAATTGCAGGACTGTTTCCCTTTAAGCTGCCTTCACTTTCTTGAATTTCTGCAATACCCTCCTTCGGTGTCTTCTTGCATCTGATTTTGAAATCCTCTAAACTATCCCCCAAGAGTTGCCAATATCAATTTACAAAAATGTCAATTGTTATACTCCTTCTTTCATCCATTTTACAGACAAATCATAGAATTCAAATCCAGATGTGCCTGCTCTCAAGAGTGAAGGTTTCCTGGGGCAGATGCTATACAAGAGCCTACATTACTGACCTCTACCTACTTCTCTAGCTTCATGTCTCACTATTTCCTTCATGCATCGTAACTTTGCATTGTGCAGCGCCTGAGATTCTCTTAGGTCTTCTCTTCAGCTCAGGAGTTTGAGAACCCTTCCATGTGCTTTCATGGTACTTGCGCATCTACAAGAATTGCTTGTTTACTTGACAATCTTCCCCACTGGACTGTAAGTTCCTTAAGGCAAAGACATTGCCTTTCAACTGTCTATATCCTTTATACCTAGTTCAGTGTCTGGAACATAAGAGGCGCTTGGTAAACATTTTCCTATTCAATGATTGAGGCATAACAGATACCAGGAAGAAAGTGGTAGGAAAGAATTAATCCCTCCATTTATATTCTCTCCTGTTCCCAAGTCACAGCATTTTCTCTACTTCTAGTTCATTTTTTTTATTAAAGTGCTTCAGTAGATGAACAATGTCATCAACAGTCAAGACAAACTTTACTGAAATATTCACAAACAAAAATCTTCTATAAATCACTCAAAAAATGTTCTTCTATATAGTAACAGTAATCACCATTGGAGGTTGAAAGGTAGAAGATACAAACAGAAAACAAGAAAGAGTCTCTTGCCTTATTTTGTTACATGGTTCTGCATTGTTGTTCTGCCTCTCTGGCTTCCATGTCTTGAATTCCAGCTGCGTAAACCCATGATTTGGCTTCCCATCTAATTAAGTTCTTAAGCTGTTCCCTCCTTGGCTATTTCTGATTTTCCCTGTTTTTATTTTATTTTTTTAACTTTTTTAGTATTTATCCACACATCTTCATGCTCTTAATAGCTATGCCTCATCCCCAATAGGTAGCCATTATTCTGACTTCTGTTACCATAAATTACTTTTGTCTGTTTTTATACTTCATATATATTGAACCATGTAATATGTAGTCTTTTCCATCTGACTTCTTTGGCTCATCACTATAGTTGTGAGATATGTAACTGTCGTGTGTAGCAGTAGTTTGTTCTTTTTATTGTTGTGCAATATTCCAATGTATGTACATGCCTCAGTTTATTTAGCCATTCTTTTTTTGAAGGGCATTTGTGTTGTTGTTTCCAGTTAAGAAATATCATGTCAATAACAATACATGTCTTTTGGGAGACAAATGTACTCATTTCTGTTAGGTATATTCTAGCAATTGCTAGATCATGTGGTAGGTACTGCCAAATAATTTTCCAAAGTGGTTTTGTAAAATGGCTATCCCCACATCCAATGTATGTAAGTCCTAGTTTCTCCACATACTAGCCAATAATGCACATTGTGAGTCTTTTTAAAATTTTGGCCATTCTGGTGAATTGGAACACAGATTCTCTTAATGTCTTCATTTCTGAACTCCTATTAACCACTTCTTTAGGTTTCACTCGTTATTTAACTTATTTCATTATGGCCTCTGCCTAACTACTTTGGTATCTACCATTTCAAATCTAACTGTACTTTCTCCATAATCATCTTTCTTGAACTGTACTCCTAACTACAGACTACTTTTTTATCCCAACTCCTTCCCTTACTGCATCAGATGACATGTGAATGTCATCATTCCCATGAGACTCTGGTTCTGTATCCCTCTTTTGCCCTCTAAATATGGTGTTTTAACCATAGATTCAGCCCTCTGCTCTTGCTTTTTGACGTCAACTGTCACCTAAATGAAACTACACATCCACTGCCACCTTCTTTCTCAGAATTGTCAATCTTCTAATTCCATTTGCTGCTAGACAGCTACAGAAAGAAAGCCTACCATCTCCTCAAATCCATCATGTAGAAAAGTCACTGCTTCCTCTAGAACCTAGCTCCCCTCTAGAGTTTCCCCTAACTATTCAAAATACCATTATTCACCCAGTCATTCAATCTTAAAATCTTAAGTCATATATTTTTACTCTTATTTCTCCACTGTATGCACTAACTGAATGAATTCTCTTGATTCTTTATCAAATTTTATTGCTATTCTTTATCCCATAAAATATATTTACTCCATTAAAATAGGAAATTTATAATTTTATGTATTTTCTACCATTCATAAATGAACCCATTCCAATTGGTAAAATTTCATACATGCTTGATAATTTTCAATTCTCTGCTTTTAGTTCTCAGACTATCACCATTATCCTCACAACTAACAAAGCAATAACTATCATCTCATAGCTTTGAATAAATATATTCCCTTTTAAGTGTGACAAAAAGTAGATTCTTTTATTATTCTTATTTGGAAGTTGAGAAAAATTGAGCTTTTATATGGAAAGTTATTAATTAGAGCCAAAACGATAAAAAAGGCATTAAGAAGAAGGTAAATGGCTAGACCGAGAAAGCAGTGAATCACAATGTAAAACTCTAATGATCATTTTCTCCCTTCCTGAATCTATTTTAAGTTTTTCAAAATAAATAATATTTATAATCCTGGACAGATGATGGACTAACAATCCAAACAGTGCACTACAAAATTAAAAATGAATTTACAAAAGTCAAAACTCATTTAGGCAGAAACCTAAAATTAATTTATGAGAGAGAACTTGTGACAGAAATTTTCTCTCACTATAATCTCTAAAAGACAGATATTCTATAAAATATACATATAACCTAAATTGTAGCATTCCAAATTTTATAAAGGAACAATTGTGACAGCAAGGGCATTAGACTATATGACAAACATTTAAAATAGCCCTTAGTGAGGAATTTTTGCACTATAGGTGGGAAGTGGTGACAATTATCCAGTAGTAATAATAGTTGCAGTGACAGGGTCAATGCCCTATAATATGCCAGTGAGAAACTGGAAAAACCCTTTGTAGTGGCTTTAAAACATGTCTACAAATTTTTTGATATTCCCGTCTTCAAGTGGTACACTGGACTTAGAAATACAATTCTAACAAATAGCATAAAGTAGAAGTGATAGTGTATGACTTAAGAGACTAGGTCATAAAAGGTACTGTGAATTCCTCCTTCATGTGCTCTTGAATTGTTCACGGTTGGGGAATTTAGCAACCGTGGTCAAGCAGTAGAGAAAGAGCTCTTGTGGCAAGGGAATGAGGTCTCCTGCCAACAGCCATGTGAGCAAATCACCTTAAAAGCAGATCTTCCAGCACCAGTCAAAACTTCAGATAGCTATAATACAACCACATAAAGACCCTGAGAAAGAATCACCCAGGTAAGCCACTCTTAAACTGCTGACCTATGGAAACTGAGATAAGAAATATTTGTAATTTTAAGCCATTACGTTTTGGGGCAATTTATTATGTAGCAATAGAGAACTAATATAACTATATAATAAATAAATTTGACATTATGTCCTAAATAAAACCACAAAATAAAAGAAGATGCCATTTTTATCTATCAACTTAGTTGTTTTAAAAAATATAATATCCAGTGTTGAAGAAAGAGAAATACACTCTTAAACTGTTTAAAATTTCAGACAGAGAATTTGGCAAACTGCATTCATACTTTTAAGATAATAACATATTTTTGATACAGTCCCATCTTAGAGATTTATGCTAAGGAAATGAGAGTTGTACATATATTTATGTATAAAAATGTTTATGGGATTGATATTTGTAGTACTAAAAAATTGGAGCTGTTCTAAATTAGCCATAGATACTGGTATATCCATATTATTATGTTGCCACTAAAATTCTATTTTATATTATTTATTGTTATGTATTACTGTATCTTTTATATATTATGGAATATATTTTATTTTATTTTTCTTTAGAGATGAAGTCTTGCTATGTTGCCCAGGCTGTAGGTGTTCACAGGCATGATCATAGCACACTGTAGCCTCAAATTCCTGGTCACAAATGATCTCGCCTCAGCTTCCTGAATAGCTGGGACCACCGAGTGCACCACTATGCCCAGCTAATTTTTATTTTTATGTTTGAGGACATGGGAGAAAATTCTCAATACATTAAGTGCAAATAACTGACTTAAACATGAAGAGTATAATTCCAATTTAATAAAAAGTTTTGCATGTGTGAGTGCATGTGTGCGCACATGTATTTGCACCTGCATGCATATGCGCATGGGTATATAAGGATAGAAGGAATGGACATAAAAGTACAATATTAACATTTATATCAGTTTATAAAATTAAGAATATGTTGTATTATCCTCTTTATACTTATCTGTACTATCCATTTTTTAAGATTGAGACTGCAATTTTTCTAGTGAGGAAAATAATCCTAGTCATTGTAACACATTGTGAATGCTCTTCTGGAAGACCATGTTTTCTGTCCCCTGGTTGCCACACTGAACTTTTCTTAAACACTCTTGCATTTGCTCCAACCATACTGGCCCTCCTGATCTTGGAATACAAAAAGCTCCCTCAACCTTAGGACCCGTGTACTAACCACTCCCTCTTCCTGGAATGGCATCTTCGTATCTACATCAGACTGTTCCTCCACTGCATTTTCTTCTCATGCTAGCTGAGAGGACCATTATTGACCATAAAATTCAAAGCAGCCTGCTCAGGCAATAAAGTAAGAGTTATGTTCCCCAGATTTCTGATCTACAGAGCATTTTTTTACTGTAAAAAAATCATTTTTCATTTATTTTCTTGCTTGTTTATAGTATATTTATCTTAACTTATAAATATAAAATTACAGTCAGGAAACTTGCCTGTCTTGATAACTACTATAACCCTATTTCCTGGAAAAATGCCTACCAAATAGCAAGAACTCATGTAATGTTTTCTGAATGAATGAGTGCTAGAATGGATGCCTCATTTGAGATTGTTGACCAGCATGTATTCTTTATACTGCCTCCACTCTTCAGTTGTAGGTGCTGCATGCTCTAATTTCTCCTCCTACATTTCTAATCTGTACTATTTTCTCATTCACTGAAGTCTGTCACTGCTAGGTTATCCTAACTTTAAGCATGACAAAGAATTAATCAAAGTGGGAAACACCGTATCTATATGGAACAATGTATGGAGGCTCACATGAATGCAATACACTTCCATACTCAAAGAATACCAGAGTACAAACTCCATGAGGGACGCAATTATTTTTTGTTTGTTGTGTCTGGCCCCTAAATCAGTGCCTAACATATATTAGGCTTGCAATATATAAATATTTGTTGAATACATGTATTTATGAATGAGTGAATGAGGAATAGTTAATATGTTTTGTTCCATGCATCCATAAAAATGACATTACTTAAGGGAATGGAATAAAACAAGTCAAATGTAATTCTCTGCAAGGACACACACTGTGACCTAAAGTTATAGCAACAAAAGTGTATTGAATGAAAAACCCTTGCTCATGAACCAATCGCACATGCAAGCATTAAGTAAATTTGATATGAAATATATAGACAGCTGCACAGTGCACAGTATTTTCCATCAAGCAGCCAGCTCTCTGGTGCTGCCAATTAAATCACAGTGTAAATTTATTACTTCAATTAAACATCAAAATTTACTTAGAACCTACAGCAAAGATCCTTGGCTCAGTCATGTAGTTCCCTGAAAAGAATTGGAAACAATACCACAATTTGAATTGTTTTCCCAAATAATCAAAATTTCAATACCATTCTCCCTTTTATAACTACTTCATTAAATTCAAATCCATCTCAGAGCATGTGCTCAGCAGTGTCTGCCCATTATTTAACACTCACATTTTAACTTCTCCGATCTTCTTGAATAGACAGCACAGCTGTTCACCCAAGGTGAATACGGAACCGCCTATCAGGTTACTCTCTGATTCTATCAGTCCCGTAAGATGCTCTGTCATCTCTGGAAGGGGTCTTTCTGCAGAGAGCCCGTAGTTTGTGTATGCTTTTAGTACACTCTCCAGCATGACAAATACCATCTAGCTGGCTTTACACTGTCATTTCCATTGAAAACCTGTAATTACTTTCCACAAGCAACATTTCATCCTGCCAAGCTGATTAAAGGCCATGCACTCTGGATGGCAAAGAGTAGCAGTGCTCAGACATCAAAGTGTTTATCTTGTAAGCAACAGTGCAGTGGCATGCGCACAGTAAGCACTAAATAATTGTTTTATATTTGCTCTTTGACAGACAATATAATTAATGGTTTTCTGGTGAAACATAATAGTCTTTTTAAGAGCAGACTGAGCAGACCAAAACGGACTTTTAAACTGCCATTTATTAAAAATATTCTACCATAATGGACACACCATTCCAGGATCTCCACTCTCATCATCTCACATCTACATCAGTTAAGTAATTACTTAACTGTTCCCAATTCTTGACAGGAAAACCAATCAAACAGGTAGTTTTACTTTATCATAGTCTTTAACTGAGTTGAGTCTATTTACTTTGGCTGATTATAGCAATCAGGTTTCTACAGAAGAGTGTTTAGAGATATTAATAGCAACATCAAGAAGTATTTAATTGTAATTAGCTAAACTTTATAGTGGACATTTGTCACAATTTTTACTTACCCATTGTTGGACATTTAAACATCTTTCTATGTTTGGAGAATTTCCCCAGATATAAACTATGTTGAAAGTCAGTGCTTATGTGCAAGTACAGAAATCAAAAGCTTCTTTTGCACCTGGAACTTGGCCAATCACTTTGACTTAACCAATCAGATGGACCTGCCCTGGATTTTTAATCCTAAACTAGTGACCCACAGAAGCAAGGACAGTGACAGACCTATTCTGGCCATAGCAACATCCAGCAGTAACATCCAGTTTTAGGGACAGCAACTGCCGCTCTAGGCTGCCTGTAGCAAGGTAAACCATGATGTCTACGCTCAGGTGTGCCCTCCCCAGCCTGGCTCCTAATGTGATTTAAAGTTTAGTTCTTAATTCTGTGAATTACCCAACATATTCTTTCAATAAATAGGTCTGATGTTTAAATCAGCTTGTCGGTCTCTGTTATTTGAAACTGTAAACCCTTATTAGGACAACTTCCTAATAGAAGTTGATAGATCAATATTATACATTGACAACTCCCCCGCTCCCTTTTTTAAACATCAATTGATGTTTGGCCATTTAGAGCTGGTTCAAAATGCCACTACCTAAGAGCCAATGGTTTTATTGGACAGAGTTTTCACATTCATCTGTATAGCAGTGTCAATATAATTCTGTATTTCAATACTTAATTGAATTTTCTCTTTTTTATCTTCTACAAGTATTGTAGATCGGAAAAGTAAAATTGCTGATACTTGGGATAGAAGCATAAATGTGATTACCTTAATGGAGTTGTAACAATGATAGAAATTTGACCTAATAAAACTGATCAATCTCCAATCTCAGTTGTGTGCTTATACAAACATACACACACACAAATATGTTGAGAATATGTCTTTGAAGACTATCATAAAAATTGCATAACTAATTTTTTTTTATAATTTTTAGCTCTTTGACAGCAATACTCATCCCTTCCTTAACATGTATGTTAACTTTCACTCATTCAACTTTTGGTAGTTTATTACATATAGAAACAGGAAATTGTACATGTCAACCTATTATTATGCTAATACAGTTTACACAACAGGTAGAAGGGAATTTATTTATTTGAAACATCACTGGCTGCTTAATATGTTGATACCAACAAACAAAATTATACATCTTCCTAACAAAAAAAATGCCCATCTTTGAAACAGACCATGTAGGTTTCCAAAAATGGTTACCAAATTTATTATGAAACTCGTGAAACTTCTTATTTCTTTGGTGTAAGCAATGTAACAAGTCAAATAAAAATTAATGATAATCTTCAAGATTGTAATCTAATCCCCATATTTAAAGTTTTATTAGTTTCATTTGAATAGGAGATCCAAAATTTAAATCAAACCTTAGCAGCATTGGAGCGGATATAGGAGGATAAGACTTAAAAGACAAGTATGTGTAAGACTGTACTTGATCAGCACAGGCAGGCTTGTGTTAAATGCCGACAGAACACAGGAGTTGGCTCCCAGTAGTTTCAAAGGGTTTTGGGAACCTGGGAAAAACCATATGACTTCTTTTCTAGCTCCTGGCACCCTTAAAACCTCCTACCTAACCTCAGCCACCCATCCCAGCATTTCACAGGGAAGCTTTGCAGAACAATCAGTGCCAAAGTTTTCTCCTCCATGAAAATTTCATTGTATTTTGCAGGCCAATTACCTGATCAGTATACTAAGGTAATTCCCTTATGCCTGAGAGGTTTACCTGTTCCACGGAGTATCTGCATATTCAAAGGGGGCAATACATTGAAATGAATATGTTCTGGAAACCTACGTGAATACAGGGTCCTTTCTGGCCCCTTTGCTATTTCAGGCTGCAATTTACTCATTTCCAGTAGTATCACAGATTACCAGTGGCATAGCCCACTCCTGAAAAGTTGCCAATTCAAATTTTAGGGAAAGGTGTATTTTGTAGGCCATATTCAGAATCTAATTATCAACCAGTCTCTATTTCTTAGAAACCAAAATGGCTGGCCAATAATATTCTCTCTAAGATAGTTCCTCATCATCAACCATGAATACTTCTAAATCTCAGAGGCCACAAAGAGATAAAGACCTCTTCTCCAGGTTTATTCTTATCCGCATGCAGATAAATTTGTACGGGATTGAACCTAAACAAATGCCTTAAATAATATCCAATCTCCTCTTCTCATGCAACTTGCCTAGTTACTTTCTCCTTGGATCGCAGGGTTCCCATAACCTACTGTTCCTTTAATAGTTTCCTTTTAAAAACTGATCTGTTGTTAGGTCTTGGAAAAATTAGGTATCCCTGAATAAAATAATTATTATATAAAATGCTTATTATCTGTACACTGTAGCTTTATAGTTATTAAGAAAACCTAAAATGTAATTAGATTGTGTCTTATGAAAAGACTAAATGTGGTCTAAGTAATTTTCATACAATCTGGTCTCTGTTCACAGCTCAAGTGATCCAAGGTAAATTGGACCAAAGTATCTGTAAAAATACAAAAATGTTATAAGAGCCATGCCACTTTCTATGTCTTCACTTTTAAGCAACATGAAAAAAAGTCAAAAACCTAGTATTCATTTATTAAAATAAAAAGTAAATTTGAGGCTCAAGTAATTAATAAGGGAGTTCTGTGGCATATTTTGCTCATGTTAATATCTTCCCAGATGGAACTTTGATGTGTGCCATCTTACTATATCCCAAAGAGTGTACAGGCCTGTCCTCCTACTCCCAATGTCTGTTGTTGTTGTTGTTGTTGTTTTTCCTCCCCACAAGTGCCTAGGGGACTAGTCTAGCTCTGGAAAAAGATAGATCGTCACCATTAACTCAAATTCACATTTTTTCCCCTACTTTTAATTGAGAGACTAATTTAGAATCACAGGATTCTAGAATTTCGGAGCTAGAAGGAGCTTTTTATGCATTTCACATACCCCTTTTACATAGAAATAGTTTGTCTCACGTCAAACAGCAAGTAAATTAAAGTTAAGGCAAGTATTTAGGCTCCTGATTTAGAATTCAGTTCTGTGTATTTCCAAAGCACCAGGTATGTTGACTGGGCTTTCAGTTGCAAATAACTGAAAATCCAACTCAAATTGGCCTAAGCCCAATCATCAAGGAATTTGCTAGATGGCAGAACAGGGAAGTCCAGATGCAAGGTATAATTCAGTGTTAGCTGACTGACCACTTCCACGTCATCATCAAAGAATCAAAAGCACCATGATCCAGAGGCTTCCCTCTTATTCTCAAGAGAACAAGAGGAAAGAACCTGGTTTGAGACCAGTAGCAAAGAGATTTTTCTTCCTCACACAAGTACTGAAGAAAAGACTTGAGCTTTTACACTGACGAGATTGCCCCCAAATCAGTCCTTCTGGACAATGGAAGGTGATGTGTCTTGGATTGTTATAAGAGCCAGTCACAGTATCAAAAGACACAGTGCCATGTCAGTAACTGGTCAGTGTCATCCAAACCAAAAGATGCCACACAGAGGACAGGGGTGGACTCATTATTCAAGAGACAGCCACAATGACCACTAACTACATGAGACAACGGGAGACGAAACTTTTTCACATAAATACTTACCTATCAATTGCTACCCCTTAGAAAGTGAATACATTCGATTACAATATATTGAGCTAAGATCAACAGATTAAAAAGCAACATTAGCCCAAAGAGCTTTCCATCCTCAAAAATGCTTTGTATATAAAATTCAAAGAGTTGTGAAGTGCCTTTTATTTTGTTTGCACAAATATTCCTACAGAAAAGGAGGACTAATTCAAAAGACTGTAAGAATTTAGTGAGATATTTTAAAGAAACATGCTATTTTACATAGATTTTATATCAATAAAAATATAAATTATCAAATGCATATATCATTATGAACTTTAACAGCTAAAATAATTTATAAATTTTAAACACAATGTTTATTTAAAACTCTGTAAGTTCATTTTAAAATGGTACTTCTCCCTATACATTTACAGTCACACTCTGCAATAACTTATGGAGATTTCTTTAATGATAGCAATCTCTAAAATCTTTCATAATATTGTAAATATCAAGAAAACCAGCAAGTGAAGTCCATATGCCAAAGCTGAATCTAATCTGTTGTTAAGGTTATGTTCAGCTCCATCAAGAGACCAAGAGATGGAAGGAAGCTGGGGAATAGCTGAATTAAAAAAAAAAAAAAAAAACAGCATGAAGAATGAGATGTGTTTTTAAAAACAAACAAAAAATGCCAGCATGCTCCCACAGGTTCTGGGTAAAAATCTGTGTAAGAGTGTGATTGATGCAGCCTGACCCATGGGCTACCCCCTATGAGACAGCTAAGAGTTGAGGGCTGAGGAGGGTAGCAGGATTCATCAGAAAAACTCTCAGCAGGAGGAAGGCATTTCTGCTTTCTCAGTATACTTAGCCTAAGTGATTATCTCATTTTCGTACATTTATAACTAATTCCTATGTTGCCAACAAATAAAATGTTTTCATAATTCCATTTCATTAATGAAAATGCTACATAAATAAAATGGCAAAATGGAGAAAAAGTCACAGACGGTTATCTGTAAGAGCACCTAGCCATGATTGATTCCAAAGCAAGAACACATCTTTCAGGGTATTTCTGATTTATTTTTCCTTTAGTTCAAATCTATTGTGTGGGGGGGGGGGGGGCGGCGGTTAGGGAGGCAGGCAGGGTAGGGGAAGGTGCATCTAAGGTACCATGCACATTCCTACAATACATTATAAAGTTAAACATTGCAATTCACTCCATCTAAGAATCTAATTGAGCAAATTTATTAATGCCATGGCAATGGTAATGATGCTTTCAGAATTTTTCAAGTATTGTTAACTTTCTAACAGAACTTTATTGTAAACATCTAAATCAAGAGACAGATTCTGTCTCCCACACTCCTTACGAAGTATTGCAGAAAACTTGCTACTACAATTCTATTTTGACCATATTAGACCTTCCCCGAAGAGTACCAATCCACCTGCTGCTATAAAAAAAAATTGAAGATAAAAAAATTTCATTTCAGAAAACAAACAGTATACCAATCTTTTCCAGCCTGTGTTCCAGAACTCAACATGACCTTCCTTAAATTGTTTAATTTCTCATGAGATATTTACAAAGCTACCTTCCCCAAAGGTTCCTTCTTATATTAGGAGAGGGCAACTCACTGCTTACTATAGGCAAGGCTAGGCAAGGCCAGCGTCTAAATAGCTTATGATTTTGTAAAACTTTGAAATTTACAGGGAGAGAATATATATTTATTCAAGTATTATAATACACAACAAAATGTCATAAACGCTGAGAGTTGCTAACAAGCAACTGTATATGGGGATGAAGACATTAACGGAGACTTTCAGGAGAACAATATCTGTGAATATGGATGGGAAACAAGCTTATAAGGAATTAGGAGTTAAAATATTATGTTCTAGGGGGAAGAGGATAACAGGAAGACTCTTATAAACTATATTAACAATCACCATGAAGAATATCTATTTTTTAAATAAGGTTATACATGAACTTTCAGATAATAAATTACACAATAAAGGGAAAATAACATTAATGCATGTTACTAGTACAATAATGCATGAAACAGAACTGAAAGTCTAAAAACAAATTAGCAGATATATAATAATTTTATTAATGAATGGGGACATGATCCTGGAATGATTAGTTAACTATTTGGAAAGAAAAAGAAAAAGTCAGGTGCCTACCTCGCAGCATGTGCCCAAACACATTCAAGTAGATTAAGAGGTTAAATGGGGGGGGGGGGGGGAGAGGTTAGAAAAACAGTGAAAGAATAAATTAAAAGGAAAGGAAATAGTGCAGGTTAGAGAAGGTCTTGCTAAGCAAAACAGCAAAGATAGAAACTATAAAGAGTCAACTGCAGTGGTGCACGCCTGTAGTCCCAGCTACTAGGGAGGCTAAGGCAGAGGATTACTTGAGCCCAGGAGTTCAAGGCTACAGGGTGCTGTGATCACACCTGTGAATAGCTATGGTACTCCAGCCTGGGCAACATAATGAGACCCTGTCTCCAAAAACAATGACAAAAAAAGAAACTATAGAGAAAAAGACTGATAAATCTATGCAAATTTAAAATCAAAGACACAAGCAAACTGGAATAAATACTAACATAAAGCATGACAGTCCATGCCTCTCTAAGGGTAGAGATTGCACAGGCTTATATAGAAACTCTTCTAGAGGTTTGATTGATACATAAAAAGCCACTTGAGTTTACCTAGGTAGTTGCTATTTTCCCTCTTGTTATGAGGGTTAATATAGTTTGCTTAGTCCATGTGGACTCCTGTAACAAAACACCTTAGACTGGGTAATTTATAAACAATCGAAATTTATTTCTAACATTTCTGGAGGCTGGGAAGTCCAAGATCAAGGCACCAGCAGATTCAGGGTTTGGCGAGGGCTTGCTCTCTGCTTCACAGATGTCACCTTGTTGCTGACTCCTCACATGGCACAAGAGGGGGAAGAGCAGAAGTAGGTAAACTCATTCCCCCTAGCCCTTTTATAAGGGCACTAATGCCATCCATGAGGGCAGAACCCTCCTGACCTAATCACCTCTGAAAAGTTCCACTTCTTAAGACCATCGCTTTGGGGGTTAATTTTTCACACGTGAATTTTGGAGAAACACCAACATTCAGGACATAGCAATAGTGTATAAGTTGCTTGGTTTGTCTTTGTCACATACATAAGATCCAGAGAGGTCCATCCCTTCCATTCACCAAACTCAAAACTTAACATCTCTCATTGTTTTTAAAAATAACCCAAACCAAACTAACAGATTTGTAGCCACTGGGCCTGCCTCCTCTGTATACCCCTCAAAACCTCACCGCATGTCTACCAGCAGTAGATAAAACAAGCCCTGGGCTATGAAGGTCCCAAACCCCTGCTGCCCCTGCCCACAGTGCTGTTTCATGAGGCACTTAGACATCTAAGCCTCCTCTCTGACTCCCCTCTTCCCCAGGGTTCCCTTGCCCCCCTCCCCTTCCAGTGTGACCATGGCCACAAGCTTCTGGATGGCCCCGCTATGAGAGACTGCCCCTCTCATGCCGTCCTGTCCAAGTGCTGCCCAGTAAAGCCTGTATGTGGCACTGCCTCTCGTGGTCCTATCTTTGTCCTTGATCAGGACCCAAATCCCTTAGCGAATCCTGCAGTCCTAGCTAAGATACCTTTCACAGATTGAAAAGTGTCATGGCATGTAGCAGGTACTCTTGAAATAATTACTTCTTTAAAATATAAGTGACTTTGAATATTTATTAACTATTCAGTTCTTCAATGAATTATGTAACTGTTATAAGAAAATTTAGATGCCAGGGAAGGGGTGAGAATATGCACACACGTAACACTCTGAAATTGTCTACCCAAAGAACAAAAACACTCACTGAAATGGGCATCAGGTTCCATCTGGGTTAAAGAAACAAAGATATGCAAGTATCCTAGCTTTTTATAATCTAAGAAGAAATAAAAAGTAGAAAGTTTCCAAAGTGATTTTGCAAAGTCTTTAATTGTCTTTAGTTTTGTTCCTTTCTCAAAGTTTCCCTACTTTCATATTCTGAGTCAGACTCTGATTATTGATGTAGCACTGCCTGGTGGGGAGAAGGCAGATTAGATCATGTCTCAATACCTCATCTGGTCTTAAAAAGCTTTAGTTTGTTCTCATAAAAAAGAAAGAAGGAAGCAAAAAGAAAAATGTTTTATTTTAAAAAGTTTCCCAATTGGTTTTGACTTCCTTAGCTAAGTTTCTTTATCTCCTTGCCTATTTAAGTGTGTGGGGTTTTTTCCCTCCATTTATAAAGATAAAATAGACTCCCTGGGCTGCTTGGAACACGTTTAACTTATCTATAGGTTTCAAAGGCACAGCAGGTCCAGGACATAGAAAAGGCAGGCAGGTGCTGCGTCCTACACCATTTAACAAGCACACACAGATTAAATGAGTAAATTCTTTTTTTCTTAATCATCAATTGATCTAAATTTACAATTCATTTACTATTTATTATCACTGTCCTTTGAACACTCTTAAGAACTTACGTCTTCAACCCAGGGCAGTGACAATTAGCGCTAAGGTATATATTTTTTCCTTTTTTGTAGATTTCCAGAAAGCAGCTTCAAGACTGATTGCCCAGTGCCTGACATACAAATCAACCCGCACATGGTAATTGTAGCTTGGACTTTTGCATCTTTTTTTTTTTTTTTTAAATACACCAGAGAGTCCCTTGTTTATTCCCCAAACTGATTTCTTACTAACTTAAATTATACTTAGGCAGGCAGTTTTAGCAGTAAGGTCACTGGGCTCAGGAATAGATGCTATCATTGGTTGGGATATTCTGGAGAAATAACCATATTGCATTCTAATTCATCTCCTCCCGAATGCACCCCACTGCATAGTTTTGTTTGTTTTCAGTTTTCTTTCTCATCCACAACATCTGTCCTATATGCTTCACTGCACTGTCTTTTCAGTGAAGAAAATGCAGCTGAGAAAGGAAATGAATATCAAATTCAGAGCTCCCAGGAGAGCTGACCCAAATTCTCAAATGATAGCATTAAAATGCACTTTCTACTTTCAGATCTGGGATATCATAATATGATCCCTTAATGATTCAAATGTCATTTTTTTTACATTCCTGTCTTTGACAGGCCTTTTAAAAATGATGCAGACAATTAAAATAATGAGAAAACAAACTATCAACTATCTAATGACAAACCTAAACATACAAAGCTCAGAGGATCGTAAGGTCTAAGAATAGAGCTTGTTTATATTATATTCTTCCTTTTACCTTGGTTCCAGACTTTCACATTGTTATGTTTTTCTCAGCATCGTATGTGGAGCAGAGCTTTGGACACTGGAGGCCCACTAATGCTATTTGCGGTGTGAAATGTTATGAATGCTTGAGGTACAATACTCCCAAGTTATTTTTACTTATAGGTTTTTCAAGTGCCATAGAGTAAACATTCCTGCAATTGTCTTCTTGGCATTCATTCCAGTATTAAAACCTGTCTTTGTTATTCAGTATTTCTTAAAAGATTTTTGTGTGTGTGTGACTCCCTTTTGTGCCACCCTCTATCCTCCGAAAGTTATTGTATAAATGATTTTAAGAAAATTGAGGGGGTTAAGGGACCTAGGGAGACTATGGAAGGCACACTCACATTAAAAGCTGGATTCCTTGGCTTCTCTAAGTAATAAGTACACACACTCACACATGCGCAGAATGCTTAGCTTCTTTATTAAGAGTTATTGAATTGATATATTTTGTTGAGTAGTCTAGGCAGATTAAAAATTATTCCTGCTTAAATATTTGTATCAGATGCATACTTGTCTCTTAAGACATTGGTTTAATATTCCATATCTGTAAGGAATCTGATGCTAATTGAACAGGTTTTTTCCCAGTATTAATTTTAATTATTTAGAGCAGCATGAAGCTCTTCATAATTTCCCACCTGACAACCGGGACCCAAAAGAACAGCTGCCTATGGTTTTATGCTCTTATGAACACACTGGATATCAGAGTCAATAAGCTTAGGCATGAATTCGCTGTGTGTTCCATTGAGGTTATGAAAATCAACTCTTTCGGAGGAGTTCAGAGGGAACCTGCAACTGAGAATGATGTCCAAACCACTGTGCAAAGTATTATGACAGTCGTAGATCTCAAAGGAGCTGCAGGAAGAGAGGCTCCCTGCTGTAATGAACACAGTCCATAGTTAAATAATAAATCACAGTCATGTATCCAGTCTGCAACAGCCACTACCTATCAGAAAGTCACCATGACCACACAGTACAAATATTTAGTTCCACACAGTTGTATATCTCAATGGGATCCAACTGAAGTAGTCATCTATTTGTCCTTGTTAAAGGGAAAGATGAATGCTATTTGTTTATGATGAATTGAAAGTCAAAATGATATTATTTGGATTTATCAAATGTAAAACAGGACAATGAAACCTAGTCATATAGCTCCACCATTTAAAAACACCCTCTGGCATGACTGTAAGAATCAAGTGCCCAACATATACATAATTTAGCATAAACATTTTTTGACACCTCACATTTTTTTTCTCCTTTTGCAAAACAATAAAAGGCTTCCTGTACGAACACACAGTATTATATTTGCTCTCAGATATGCCGATTCAGGATACAATGAACTCGATGAATTATTCATTTTGAAGTTGCAACTCTTTTCTGACAGAACTTTGCAGAGACCCAGAATAAAAATGTAGGTAAAAACGTGACTAGAAATGGACACAGAAAAGGGGCTCGCCGTTCCAAAGAACGTAACCAACTATGTAATTACTTTCTAACTTTTAAGTATGATAAATTAAAGGTCTCCAATTAAAAAGCTAAATATTATTTTCCCTGAATCAAGGCATCGGGAGAAAAAGAACCACCATTTAACCTAACATTTATCCTGAATCTCTCTCAACAAATATTTGGCTTTGAAACCTCGCCCATCTTTGAGGAAAAACTAATATTGATAGCCTTTTATTAATGTGACTTAAAGAGAGCAGCTTATCTTTCTAATGTTTATATCCCTAATAGCTAGCAGAGTGCCTGGCATATATCAGTGATCAGGAATTGTTGAGTGAATAACCTTATCAATGGCACCAGGTATAGGGACAAGATACACCTTCCCCAAGATAAGTATTTTCCATTGAAAAAAATATGCCTCATTTCCCCCTTAACTCTTTTTTGTTCACTCAAAGTAGAATTTACATCCCTGTTGTGGTTTCTGAAGCTTAACCTGGAAGTGTTTCAGAACAAATTAAAGCAGAGAGAGACAAGAAGTTGGAATGTCATTTCAGAAGTTGTTCCATATTCCAGGAGAGAGTTAATGAAGTTCTGGACTAAGGTAGTGAAACGAAGACTAAATGACAGAGGCAAATGTGACACAGGAAAATCAAAATGATGCCTCAGATGCTTTCATGCTGAAGTGTAGACGGAGGAGTGATAAATTGTTGCTATTTCAATTTTAGGTAATGACAAAAATAGACACGTCAGGAAGAAAACAGATACACCTTTCAGAAGTAATATACTAAGTTGAAATAGACACAAACCTAGCCAAGATACAAGAGTTCAAGCTAAATTGTGCGGGGGGGGGGGCACATCCTCTCATAAAAGCAATACAAATGTAATATATTCATTTCCAAGTAGAATTTGCATGCTATAGATTTGTTTTATTTTTAATTAAGTTGTATTTTTCCTAATAATATGTTTAATTTAAAAGTCAATCAGTACTACAAGTCTTATAAGGAAAAAAGAAGATACGATATTTTAAAATCCTCCCATACATTTTTCCATTCCCAATTCACTTCCAGAGCAAAACATTTTCAATCACATTAGCTTTCTTTTGTTATATACCTCCATTTTGAAATATAACATGCTAAAACTGCTACGTATTTTTTAATTTAGATAATATCCTTAAAATTGTCTTTATGAAAATAAGTATTTACTTTTCTTATATGTCACTTCCCCTTTTATAGTACATACACACACACACACATTATTCTCTCTCAATTTTTCTAGTACAGGAAGTCACAATTGTTAGGTAGTTCAATATTCAGTGCTGACATAATTATGATAATGGAAATATTACTCATTGCTAAGCAATGTAGTAGATTGTGACAAAAATACCTTTCTTGTACAACTTTTTTATTTCCCTGGAGTTATACATTCTCAGGTTTTCTAAAGGAAACGGTTATCATTTCAAAAGGGTCAAACTTTTGGGCAATCCATCTGCTTCATGTGTTTCTTGAAGACCTCACTTCTGGCTACCTCTATCATCCCGCACCTGCTTGGCGTGACTAAACTCCTGGCCTGTTGCTCTGCTGACATCTAGGTAATTACCTTGCCTCTTTCTGTTTTCAATTCTCTATTTAAAAAAAAAAAAATCCACATATTTCTTTTATTGTTTGCCTCCATGTTTTGTTGGAACACTTCCTCCAGTAGCTTCTTCAGAAAAAGTGCATGGGAGAACAATTTTTTTTTTTTTTTCTGAAAGGATACCTTTATTCACTGATCAGTTTGTCAGTTTTCTTTTCTTTTTTTTTTAATTTCAGCTTATTATGGGGGTACAAAAGTTCAGGTTATAAATATTGCCCATGCCCCCCTAACCCCCGAGTCTGAGCTTCAAGTATGTCCATTCCCTAGACAGTGCACATTGAGAATTTATTTGTCCTACCTTACACTTGATTGATAGCTTGGATATATAATTCTAGATTGGAAATTATTATCACTCAGAATTTTGAAGGCATTTCACATTATTTTTAGCTTCCAGTGTTATTAAACCATCTATTGCTTTTTTGACTATTATTGCAATGTACTGTTATTTTTCTCTCTGGAGCTGTAATATCTATTTAATATTCTCAAACCCTGGCCAACACCCTTTTCTTTCATTGTGCTTCATACTTATTGATTCCTTTCCATCTGGTTTCATGTCATTTAGTTATGGGAAATTATACATAATTTGAATAAATAAATGTTTATATGAATACATGAATAAGCATGAATATATATGAGAGTCACATATATATGCATACACATGTATACGTGTGTGTATGTATACATACTTATACAAAAAATACATAAATAATTTCCTCCCCTTCATTTTTTTTCTTTCTTTTTAGAAACATTTTATTTTTGATCTCTTAGACTGATCTTTAAATCTCACATGACTTTGGGAGATTTATTTCTTTGCCTTTTCTTTCTAGGAGAGTATGCTTAACTTTATCTTCCTTCTTGTCTACTTAATGTTTCTGTTATCAATCTTTATACATTCTCTGAGTAGTCCTTTATGTAGCAGTCTGATCTTTCGGACATTAAAGATATCTTACCTAAGGATATTCAGTATAATTTTTTGAAGTTTTCTTCTGTTTCTTGCATTGTCTCAGTTGCCTCTATTTTCACTTTTGTCTTTTTCTTCTTTTTATCCTGTTTGTCATTTTGACTTCCTCATTATGTTCAAAGCCTTCCTGAAATATATGTAACCTTTGTTTATCCATATTTGACAGTAAGACATTGAAAGCCCTTTCTGCATGGGCAGGTCGGCTGACAGGTGGGCTTGACCACAGGGCGATCAGTTGGCAACCTGGCCGTTTAGTTTCTGAATACCAAAATGTCAGTCTCTGTAGATCTCATCTCTTGGGCTAACAGCTCCAGAAATTAAGTGTCCAAACTCCTCTTTAATTCTGAGATTCAAGAGGAAAGAAAACTGGGAATCTCCCAGCTCAAAGTGTAGACTTCATTCACTTCTAAAAGCATTTCTTATTTTAGAATGATGCCTCAGACTTCTCTTATCTCCTGCTACCTCTGAGTCCAGAGCTTCTTGTGTGCAACCCAGGGCTGAGTTCAGTGAGGGAAGGATCTGGGAATGTAACTTCTTTTAAACACTCACATCTTTATGTCTTTACCCTATTTTGCACCCTACCTTTTAAAAGACACTTTGTGGCTCCAGTTTCTAAAATCTTCTGGAGTTCTGAGGTATAAATGGAATTATTTCCCAATAGAGTATGTATTTATTATATATTATCCTGGTATAGGCACTTAGCTTTTTGCTCTGTCTGCTCTTAGAAGTCAATGATCACTCTTCAGACTCAACTTTTGTTAATATCTTTTATCTGACATTCTCTTCTCCTCTACAATCTTTATCCTCATAGATGTGAGCCTTTATTATTCCTTTAATTTATTATAATGGGGAGTTTGGAAAGTAACAGATAAATGTGCTTGTTCAAATCATCAAGTTTAATCCAAACTCTAGTAAACTTAACTGTTTTCACAGTAAAATAAACTGGATGAGCTATATTTTGGTATGGTTAAATATCTAGTAATTTTATTTCTTACTATTATAAAGTACTTAAAATTAATAGTAAAAATAACTGTCTTTATTACATAAAATTCAAAGACTTTTTATTTGATGTAAAAGTCAGCTATCACATAGAAGCACGACAAAATTTTTAACTTGGTATCAAGTCCCTTTATCACAAGTCTTCTCTTGAATCTAAGAATTCAGTTCACACTCAAAATTTCCATATGGTAGCATGACTCATCATTTATTTTTACTATAATTGGGTTTTCTATTGTAACAGAAATATGACTTTTTGTACTCTGAGATGAGCTGTTTTATTCTTGGGAGAGAAATATATTTAAAAATTAAAGAGTAGATTGATTTACAGCTAATAATAAGTCATATCATTAACTATCTCCTAATGCTAAAAATATATCTCATGAGTCAGGAAATCTAGTATGCATAAAATAATTACAGAGGAATCCCTTGTAACAGACAGATGATCACCCAGATTTAGAACAGTTATATCCCTGAAGCCCAGCCATATACAATAAACTTTAAACCAACAGTCTATAAAGTAGGTATCAATGCTGTCACTCTGAAACTTCACTCTAAAAAATTTAAGAGCTGATTTTTAAATTTCTATTTTTATAGCTACCTTCTATATGGTTAACATAGTTTAACTCTGTCTTTTACAAGATGATATATTCATTTTATAAATATCTAAATAATGACAAAAAGAACAAAGAAACTTAGTCTAAAACACACCAGCTGTAGATGATTAATACATAAAAACCTATAGTTATAATTTGTCAATATTTTACATGCTAAATTAAACAGGAAACAGATGGAAGACTTGCCATCTAATTACCAGTTGCACAAAACCTTTCAGGAAAGAAAGTGAAACTTGAAACATCATCTTTGGAGTGTAGGGAGCAAGGCTCCTGGCCTCTAAAAGGTTCATTGAAAAATCACTGACATGAGGCAGATTGATTAATAGGAGAAAAGACATACAAATTTATTTAACATGTATACATGGAAGCCTTCAGAATGAAGACTGAAAAATACAGGGGAAATTACCCATTTTTATGATTAGGTTCAACAAAATATAGACAGCCATGTATAAATATGATTGGACAAAAAGAATATGACCTAATGCTAATAGACTGAGTGGGGAAACACAGCAAGGCCTGTGTGTGTAGATTCTTCTTGATCTCTCTGAGCAGCATTCCTTCCTTCTGGGTGAGGGGCAGAACCTTCTCTGGAATGGGGGTTTTATAACCTACAGTCAAACAAGGTAGGTCAGATATTTTCTTTATGGCCAGTTTTCATGCAGAATAATTTTAGGTTTTATGGCTGGCTTTCCAGAAAAGGGGTTTTGGTTTTTATGACCCATATTGGGGAAGAGGGATTCTAGTTTTTATGGCTACCTCAGGGGAGAATGAGACTGAGAGGCAGGAAGAGAAGAGAAAGTCAGAGAAAAACTTTGTTTTTGAGGCCTTCATCTTGGGTTACCGCTTTCTGAGCCCCATCAAGAGAAAATTTGTATTCCAATACTCCATTTTTTCCCATTTTCTCAAATATTCTATAGAGGAAAAGAATCTTAAGCATAAAATTTAATGTAAAATGTTTCCTGTTACAGTAAAATAATGAACTTCAGAGGAGAAAAGTTTCAGTCATTAAATGTCAGTAACAATTGTGAAGATGATGATCAAGGGGTACAAAAGCTCAGTTAGAGGAATCAGTTCTGGGGCTTATAATCAATAACAATGTATTACATACTTGAAAATTTCTAAGAGTAGATTTTAAGTATTCTCACCACAAATATATATTAGCTTAGTTTAGCCATTCTATAATGTATACATATTTCAAAACATCGTGTACACCATAAACATAAAAATTTTTATTTGTTAACTAAAAAAATTAAAAAATAAAATTATGAGATTAAATAAAACTAAAACAAAAAAACTAAAAGAGCACCTGGGCCGCTCACTCCTATGCATGTCCTGAATAAAATTATCTCTCAACTGCTCTGACTCAGACACTGTTTTTGTGGGGTGGGGAGATAGTTTCAAAATTTAGCAGGACAGACGGTTTAGTGATTTACAGTGTACAAACACAAATGAGTCACAATTGCTATAGCACAAGACCACTTTGCGGCGGCACAAAGGAGTAAAGAGTAGGAAAAAGAAACTTGAGGATGCTGGGTTAACACGTATTGAATAGAAAAAGCCATCTCTGGAAGAGACCCTTTTTAGATGGGGTTAACATCAGTTAGTTCAACGTGTCAGGCTAAAATTTTGCAGCCTTGAGCACTATGACTGTTGCAAGTTAAGTCAAACTTTATGCTATTATAATTAATCAGCAGAAAGACACATAATTAAAATCCTTGGAGTAGCAGGGAGGATTCTGATGAATTTAGAGAAATTTAGACCTAAGAAACTTAGTTGCACATTTTATTTTTACAAATACTCTGTGTCTTTTTTAAGCCATCTGGCAAACTCCTATTCACTTGGGTATGTATTAATATGCACTATAGCTATGGCCTTCCCTGACCCACTCCACCCAACAAGGTAAATCTAACCATTCTCTCCTACGTATTATCACTGTATTTTGTACATTCTTTATGATTTCACTTGTAGAGTACTTTCATTAATCATATATGTATGTGAATATGAATGTTTGCATCTGTAACGTGTATGTACCCAGCTTATGGTTGGTATTCAATAAATAAGATTCTAATACATGACACTTGACATTAAAAAATTTATGCATGTGGTTGGAGACTGCCTATATCTGCAAAAATCTTTTGAAATTTCAAGGTCTAGCATCACTAAAAAATAACTGGTATTAAAATTAACTACCCCATTTAATACTACAACAACAATCTTGACAATTGATATGTAACATAAATGTCTCCTGACAACTAATACTAAATAAAGATACTGTAGCCTGCCCTTTTTTTTTTTTTTTTGGAGGGGGGTATTCTGAATGAGAATGACAAATTACCACTTGTTTTCAATAGTAACTGTCTAATTAGAAGTGTATTTTGGCTGAGGGTAGTGCCTCATGCCTGTAATCCTAGCACTTTGGGAGGCCAAGGCAGAAGGATCACTGGACGCCAGGAGTTTTAGACCAGCCTGGGCAATGTAGCAAGACCCCAGCACTAGAAAAAATTAGGTCAGTGTGTTGGCACACATTTGTAGTCCTAGCTACATGGGAGGCTGAGGTGAGAGGATCCCTCGAACCCAGGAGTTTGAGGCTACAGTGAGTGATAATGGTGCACTGCCCTCTAGCCAGGGCAACAGAGAGAGACCTTGCCTTAAAGAAAATGTGTTTCTTCTAAGATTGTAAATGCTATAATGCTACAGCACAATAGAAAAAATGTACAGAATTTGGTAGACTAGCAGAATCAACAATCCCTTTCAAAAGAAATTAAAGTGGTCACCGTAATTATAGAGTAAAAATGGTCTCTAATAAACAAACAAATAAATAGAGATTTCTAGGGTGTAGTGGCTACATTTATTCCTGAGATTTACCTTTCGCCCTTTTAATTTCACTGTAGTCTTTACCAATTTTGTGTCTTTCTGGCACTGTTAAGCTCATTGTGTATAGTGCATATTCTCAGTAATGTATTATATTTAATATTCTGGAGGCCAATAATAAAGAATTTTACTATAAAACAAAATCAGTAACAAGCAATCTTAAAAATAATTATGCATTCATCCACCTTCATAAACAACCTTATTAACAAACAAGACCCAATCATAATTTTCCACAATTACTCCTGTGGTATAGATAATATCAGAAGCAAAATTTATTGCCAAGGGGTAATTTTAATTAGAATCAAGTAGGGTACGATTGAGGTTTTAATAAAAAAAATTGTTTTCCTCATTAAATACATTAAAACAAAATTATTTGAAGTACATCACTAACTAGAAAATATTATCCAAGAAACTCTTCAAATCAATTCAGTACAAAACATGCTTCCAGCTATTGCAGAATCATAAATAACAACTCAAATTACTAAATAATATTTGGTATGAATGTTAAACTGCTCCAGTAGTAGTAAATCATGAACCTAACGACTAGTATCATATAAACTTTTTCCACACACTGGGAATCCCAGAACAGTGCAGACATTCTAATCGACTACCCTCTCTCTGATTTCTGAGTATACTAATACATATTAGAGAAAAGGACTGTAACTGTAATTGCCACTAAAAGACAGATAACTTTACAGAGTGACATCCTGAAGTGCTCTGAAATCCCACTGTCTTTCTTTTTTACTTCTACGCTTATATAGTAATATTTTAGGAATTGTCATAATCCAGGTTTCTCATTCTTTTCTGTAATACTATTAACATCTGAATGACAGCATCTTCTCTCTTCATTTGAAATTTGAGACTAGCACTCATGAATTAGTTTCCTTTATTTTAAATTTCATATGTATAGTTCAATCACACTATGGAATTTATTTAAAATAAGGAGTACCCCACATCTCTTTAAAGAGAGAGAGAGAGAGAGAGAAGGTCTCACTATGTTGCCCAGGTTGGAGTGCAATGGCTATTCACAGGCATGCTCATTGCACCCTACAGCCTTGAAATGCTGGGCTAAAGTGTCCTAATTAGCTGGGACTACAGATATGCACCAGCACACCCAACTCAAAATGTATTTTATATTGATGCAAGTTAAGGTACACACAAATTAAATTAATAAGTAAAAACAATGGTAAATACCAAATCATTTTTATCTGACCTGATGAATTGAAAAAAAAAAAATTCTCTACTTATCTGAATATGTTAATATTAAAGATAAACTACATATAAAATGAAAGTTGATCTTATACTAAACTATTCTCAGTAGCTTTGTTTGTTTTTTGTGTTTTTGGAGTGATGGTGGTGGTAGGTTAAAAATGGGAACATTTACTTTCTAATTATTTTGTTTGTAATCATCATGTTCTCTGAAACAAGAGTGAAGATATTTTCATTTAAGAAGTGAGAGTATGCCTATATAATTTTAAAGTGTCCTCACTACTACTTCATTCAAATTTTTGGTTTTATTATTACAAAAGCAGCAATCAAATAAACATAATTCAAATTCATTTCTATAGCCTGAAATGAATAGAACTATAGAAAAACCAGAAAATATTAGAGAGACCATTAAGGGAAAAAATATCTATATTTTAATCATTAACCAGCTTATTCATTCACTAAATATTTATTGAGCATTTGCTATGCACCAGGCACTATGTTAGGTACTACAGACATAAAGATATCTGAAATGGGCCCTTAGGAACTTTACCACTTAGGGGAACAATGAAACAAACCAAAACTTTAATAATTATTGATCTGTGATCATTGCTCTGAAGATAATATAAGTAGGTGTCTCCTAACTCAGAATAACAATTGGTGGTGGGGTGTCTGACATAAACGATATAGTCAAACAGGCCTTTGTGATGAACTGCCCTGCATGCTAAGACCTAAGGGATGAAGAAAAGCAGATAAAGCACTGAGCTGGGGAAGATTTTTCTAAGTAAAAGGAAGAGAATGTGCAAATACTCTTAAGTAGGAATGAAAAAAAGAAAGGTCTGTGAACTGAAGCATTATAAGGGTCAAGACGAAAGAAATGAGATCAGAGAGAACAGGACAATGTAGATCATATAAGGACTCATAGGCTTAAAAGAAATACAAATATTATTTTAAATGAATAATATTTTATATGTATTTTATATGTTAAAAAGGAAATTTGAAAAGCTCTTTCATAATGTAACATACAGACCATGTTTTCCAAATAAAGCAAAACTGAAAACCATGATTAATTCATATAAAACTAGAGTTTTACCTAGAAGATATATAAAACCCTCAAGGTTTGGCAATATTTTTCCATTATAAGTATCCAAGAAAGACAAATTTTTAGTAGTAATTATTTCTGTCTCCTAAAGTTTGCACACTAAAACTATGTTTTTCATCTGAGGATAGTCAGCTAAAGGAAGGCTTCTGAAATTACAGTATTTAGAATGTGGAGGCTAGAGCAGTCAGCATAACAACTAATCCACATATCTACCTTCTACATTAAGTAAAAACATTAAATTGAACTAAATTATAAATATAATATAGATATATACTTCCTAAAATTAAAATACTTACAACAGCCACATAATCTCATCTTTCAAAATACAGTCTATTTCAATATAATGATAAGAAGCTAGTATCTGGATTACTAGTGTCAGTGATTATAATTAAGCAGTTGATGAGTACTTCCAAATTCACAGTTTTCCAAAAGAATGACTTGATAACATCCAAATGTAAATATCATGATTTAATTTACATATTATAATTTCATTAAATTTGCATAAAAGTTAAAATGGTAAGGTGACTTGCTACAGGAAGGTTCAATATCTTAATATCCAATATCTTAATGACCCAATATCTTAGGTGAATATTTTAATAAATATTTTTCACTCATAAATCTGAGAAATCAAAATATGAAAATACTTCACATGTAGTACAAAATGTACTTGTTTCCCTCACCATACATAATGAAAACAAAATAGAATTGTTAAGAGTAGACTGAATAATATTCCTTTTCACTTCCACCAACTTACCAGATGGTAGAAAATTTTATAACTAATTTTCAAATATTTCAAATCCTAATTTTTTAAAAATAAATATTTTTACATAAATGAGGAATGTTTGCATTAAATTATGTGTTAATTTTGGTAAGTAATATACTTTTATATTGCACAAAGAGAATGCATTTAAAATTTCTTTGTTGAATAACATTCCATGAACCTATAAACTACTGAAAAACAAAATCTGCATACAACTGTGCCCATTATTAGAGCTCTAGATTTGGGGGTTTTTTGTGATTTGTCATATCATAGAGAATATTTTATTTAATAATAAAATTTTAATTTATGTAGTTAACACATTTTTAAATAGTAATCCTCAATGTAGGTAAAGTGTGAGAAAATAAGTACATCCGAAAACTAGACCAAACTTTCAGAGCTCAATCTAAGGATATGTAATTAAAAGCCTTAAAATGTGCAAACTCTCAGCCCCACAATATCTAATTCTTACAATTTATTCAAGGAAATAATCTAGGAGTTTGGAAATGACTACCTACAAGGACAGGCATCCCAACACTATTTATATAGATATAAGTCATAGCTAACTATCTACCAAAAGGGAATTGTTAAATAAATTCTACTGTGTCCAAAACATAGTTCAGACAGCCATTTATTTTTGTTTAAGGTACTTTTTGTGGCTATCTTGCCTTCACTGGGCCCTTACCAATGTCCTCCTTTGTCTTGGCAAATGATGATGTTTAGAACTAAGTATTTTGTCTTTGAGATATAAATGTTCTACTTTGTTTCACCTAAGGGTCAACCCTTTGTAAGTGTGAATTTAGAATTGCCTAGCTAACAGCTGCTTAGGGCAATAAAATAGGAAATTGTAAGATTGATTGTCTGAAGGGAAGAAGAAACTACTTGGAAGCCAGCAAATGAAAAATCTTAATGAAAGCTGTCAGATCTGCTTCTGTCATTGTTTCTGTATGTCTATATGTGTTATCTATATGTGATATTTCTATGTAATCTGAGATAATTTTGATAAAGCTACTTTTAAAATTGTTGAATTAAAATGGGAATATCTTCTGATTCATCAATACTAAATATAATTGAGACTTCTTTGCCTGGGTCTACTGATCAAACAGGTTTATGCTATCTCTAATACATACTGTAAGGTCACAAAACTCTTCTGTAATATTTTTGATACATGCTTGATTTGTGTGTAAGTTAAAGCTGTAAGGGCCGGCTGCTGGGTTCTCCCAAAGCCTTTCCCACATATTACTGTGAGTTTATATCTTGGTCCTCTGGAATCTGGGGTCTGGACAGATGAACATGATAAAGACTGGGGACATATGTGTAGCCACAACACCTGGGCCACCGGCTGCTATTTTCACACCTCTGTGCTGGGTTGTATATCTAGCGTGTGAATCCGGAACCCAGATGGGCCTTGCCCTTCATAGCTGTCATGGGTGCCATGTGGGTACTCAGGAACCAGGATGACTGGGGAAGACATTAGGGAAGGTACATGTGTCATGGTTTCAAATTCTTTTCAGTAATTTGAAAGCTTAAAGTCATGTTATGTTAAGTAACAGATAATCAGAAAATTTATGATTTTATGACACGTCTGTGTCATTTCTAAATAAGTTAAAATACTGAAACATTAATTATCAAACATAAGTTTATATACTTTGACATCTTATTTTTATATGGTATAGAAAAGAAAAATATATTTAGATCTGTTACTAAACAAAAAATTGAAAAAACATCTTTCTAAATAATTATGAAATGGTTTTCATCTGTAAAAATTCGTATAAAACAGTTCAAAGTTACTTCCTAGGTTTTCACAAAAAATTAGAGTCACTAAGAGTTAGAAGTTAAAATTAATTAAAACTACTAAAATCATAGAAATAACTCTATATGCAAAATGTACAAGAAAATCAAGATATGTTTTTCCTGAGGAAAGTTACACAAGGCATGCAGATGTGTTTGTGCTGAGAAAAATTTTTTTCTAATTTAGAGGTTATTTACAGTTTCTTTTAAAATGAAGGGGAAAATGTTATAAATAAAGCTAAATTATATAGAAAGTTGGGGAAGAATGAGAATATCAAAATCTTGTATGGTTATACTGACAAAAATTAAATAAATTTATCATGTGTTTTTTAATTGAGCGTTAATATAACAAATACTCTAATGCAAGGCTATAATTTGGTTTTCTCTTTTAAGATTTTCAAGTAGTATTAATAAGAAATAGTAAAAGATTTTGGTTCACTTTTTGAGTATAAACTACAAGAAGAAAATAACAAGAGGCAAGAGAGAAACAGATTCTCTGTGCCTCATACTGTCTTTATTAGGTCTTAAAATTAATTGGAAAACTGCATCTCCTCTATCAAAGAGTAAAGGTTTCTGCTTTTCAAAATCTTTTAATTATCACCTTGGCTAAATGAATGACTATTATATCACAGTGACCTCTGATCCTATTTTTGATGAAATATTATAAAACTTTGACACATTTGACAGGCTTCCCAAAATCAAATTTTAAATTCTAAATTAAGTTTTTTGTTTGTTTTTCTTTCCCTCAAACTAACTTTGGGATGGTACAGAGAACCCTGAAGCATACAAAAGAAAGATAATAAACAGGCTTATTTGATATCTTAAATTATATGGGAAGCACTGTCAAATAAGAAATGATGTTTAGCCTTCTTTGACTTACATTGTGTAAATGTGTTACTGATACGTATTCCAAAATTGAATGAGATTCCTAATGTTAAATTGTGTAGGCCATAAAAAAAAAAACTACTAAACTTTCTTATCAGTTCCATCTTTATAACCATGACTATTTCAGTTGACCACGGTATCGTAAATTGCTTTATTCCTATGGGGTTTTTCACTCCCTAAATGTTAATTGCAAATCCTACAGTGTTGTATCCTCCAAAAGGTTCCCATAAAAGACTAAAACAGGTACTCCTAAATGCAGGTTTCTGACAACTTTGAGATAATACAATTGGACTGGGTAAGAATTTCAAAAACTCAATAAAAAATACTAGATTTATAAGATTGCTAATCTAACTCCAAGAGGAGCAAGAATTACATGGAACTAAAGTGACAGAGTACTAAAATAATTTTTTTTTAATTTTTCTTTGAAATATTGCTGATTCTTTTTACATTTGGTTTACCAGGGTCAACTTTTTTTTCTTTTAAGCTATATATAACTTATAGCAATTGGTTACTGTTTAACTTTGTAAGCAAAATTGAAACATTTACCTTTCTCTCTACCTGATCCCTCCAGAATTCAAAAACTATTCATGAGCATTCTTATTTTATGGCAATATGGTTATTTGCATAAATTCAGGAAGAATCTGTTTTCTTTTTTAACAAGACACAGTTGGAGACTCTAGTTATTTTACCATGCTTTGACTACAAAGTTATATTTTAAAATGTGACCAGACTGCTTTGAAGGTTTGATTTCGTAAAGCCAAAGGCCTTTAAAAAAAGACTGGCCTGGCACCTTGTCCACACAGTTCCCTTACAAGCTTACAGACCTTGCAGTAAGACTGTCACTTTCTGACAAGCCTTGGAAACTCAAGATATTTGGCAGACATTGAGAAGAGAGAAATTCATTCACTTCTTACAGGTATTAGAAGCAGTCTTTGGCTTGACTCCTAAGCCTCAAGAGGTTTTTAAAAATCTAATCCAAAATTCCTTAACTAAAAAGTTCCGGCAACATCAACTTAAAAATAACGTATATGACCAATTGCTATCTTTGCTGCACTTCATGCAAATAATCAGTCCAAGTGTAATAAGACTAAAACTTATTTTGCAAATACATTGGTCTTAGTATGATTTATCCTTGGTAGAAATAGAGGACTGTAGAGACAAAAAATAAAAAATATGTTTCACAAGGAAACTTATAGTATATTTGTTATTAGCCCATTGAGTTTTTCTTATTTGTTTGCTTGTTTTCTGAGATTTTATCATTTACCTGCCATCTGGACTAAACCCAAAGTGTTTAGTTCCCTCCATATCTGGCTGTGACTCTCCAGTCTGATGTTTCTAATTTTTCTCCCACCCTTTTGACTTGAAATCACCAAAATTTAAAACTATGCATTTCTTCAAGCCCTACATACTAAAGCTAGACAATTTCACATGAACTTAGGGAGAAATCACTATAGTAACCTAGGTATAAACAGTCTTCATGCCTGTTGATATATCAGTGACTCAATAAGTTGACTGGAACACCGGATTGAACCTACAATCTGGGAAAATCAGATTGTCACAGCCTGCCCACTCCAACTGAAGATGCTTCAGATTCTAGAAAAACTAGTTTATAGACTTCTCCAGATAACTAGCTTTTTTTTTTTTTTTCTGTTTCTATAGAAATACCTCTTACTAAAGATCTATTTAACTGCATCATATACAGAGTCCTAGCTTTGAGAGGCTATCTGCAACTCCACATCCTGGAGAGACACAACTGTTTAACTCAACCGACCTATTCTCAGAACTAAGAGACTGATTCAAGAAGATACAAGCTGCTTGTTCCAATCTGTATTTTTCCTTCCCCTTTGCCAATCTCTTATCTCACAACCTCTAACATAAATCTCTCCATAGCTACCAATCCTAGTGTAATACATGAGACTTTCTGAAAATAAAGTATCAATTAGGAGAATAGAAGAAACCAAAAATATTTCACCCCCAAATATACTACTTTGACATATTTTAAGATGGTTGTTCAGAGGGCCTGCAGACAGCAATAGCCCTGAAAAGCTGCCCTTCTGTGGAGTTTTGCATCTGTAGAGAAAAATCTGCATTAGTAAAATAAACAGCCAGACTTTCTTCAAGGCCCCTCCCCTTATCTGTGGATCTAAGAAATAATAGCTCAACCACAGGCTACCATCTATTCTTTCTCAGAGCTGCACCTGTGGGATTTCATCTCTATAACAAGACCACCTTTGCCCCATGCTTTTCTCTCTCTCCCATAATGTCTTGCCATGCTCCAAACTCTATTCTTTCTGTAACCTCAAGATTGTATACAAACATCAACCATCTGGCACTTTCTTTAGATTTTCATATTTTGTATGATTCTTATGCACATGAGCACATTAATAAGTTTTGTATGCCTTTTCCCCAATTAATCTGCCTTTTGTCAGTTGATTTTCAGCAATCCTTCAGGGAGCAAAGAGGAAGTTTTCCCTTAGCCCTTACAATATACACCAAAAATATAAATCATGGTTAACTCTGGGTAACAGGACAAAGTATTTTTTCATTCTCATATTTCCTATATTGAACATGTATTTTTATAATTTAAAAATATTACTTTAAAATAAGTACTAAATAACAAAAACTATATTACATATAGTGTCAATGCTTTCTACTAATTGTGTGTGTGTATGTATATATTTTTTTTTAAGGTAAACTACCGTAGTATACATTTTTTTTTTGCCTATTTTTATTTATACCCATGCTTCTATGGAAGAACACATACCTTTCTAAAAGAATTACATGAATAAATAATGCTTAAGCCATTTACCTTTTCAATCTTAATAATGTTCGAGTTTCTTTTATATCTGAGTCTCAAAGGATCAACAGTTGCCAGGGCAGACAGGTAAATACCTTGGTTTGCTTGATTTTATTTTTTTCTATATTTGCTATACTTGCCATCTTAGCTCAGTTGGAAATTGAACAAAAAAAAAAGTTATATTTGTCTTCATTAATTTTTTACAGACACTGACTAAAGGAACTGTACTTCTGTTCAAAATGCTAATAAATGCATTTATTCTTCCAGTCAGCTGTATGTGCTGCTCATTAAGGAATGTGAGAAAGCCAGAGAATGTTGTTTTTATCCAATTCTTCCAAATACCATGATAATGAGACTTTTGGCAAAAACAGTATTCTCATCTGTTTCTGTAGTCAGCATACCAATAAATGTAGCAAATATCGACAATATGTGGGTAGAATGGCATGAAACTATAACATTAGTGAGGTATGCTATTAGCAATCTTACAGCTCCAGAGAAAACTTTGCTCAAACTTTTGCATGCCACCTTTCCCATTAAAAAAATATTAGAACCTTGGTTAATTTACTTGGTTCATATTTGGGTAAAAAATAAATATCTACCAATTTTAATTTGTGATTTTAAACAGCAGCCCTTCTCGCTTGACACAAAAAGGAACGGTTACCCAAGCAGCAATAATGACATTTTAATATGGTACAGAAACACATGATATAAACTTACCCATCATTATACCAGTGATAATGTGATAATTCAAAGCAAACACAACTGCTGCTAACAATGGCTTCAACAACCTATGTTTCGCCATCACACATCACAGTCCAATGTGAGGGGAAAAAAAGGGAGAAGTAGCTTTGTCTCTCCTGCTCTAATTTTAAGCATATTATCTTCTTATGTAATATATAGCAGTGGATAATCAATGGAAAAGGAAAGATAGTCCATAAATATATTTGAATAGAAATTCATATCTTGTTATAGGAAATTTTATCACAGATATTGAAAGTAACAAAAACTTTCACATTTGGATTTTTTCCCCATATTTACTTATGAGTAATACTTTCCTACTGATTAATAACACAAATGGAATTTTGTCTAACTTACAACAATGTAACTTCAAATGCATATTTGAAAATCAAGACAGGTTTATGCTTTGTTTAAGAAAAAATAAAAAAATGTTTACATTCTAAGTGTTTTTCAAATGTTTGGAATGAAGATTAATGAACATGTACCATTTTGCCATTTAATGAATAGAATTTCACTTGGTGGGAGGGGATTCTGGGAGCGTGAGAACCTACATGTATGTCTCCCTTGCCTCTGCTCCTGCCTTCTTGCTCGCTTCTCCTCAATCATTTATTTGCTTCTGCTGAATCAACCACCCACTAGAACTTCTGTGTGCTGATTCTACTGAGATCTGTATTAGTTTGACGAGGGCTGCCATAACAAAATATCACATGCCAGGTGGCTTAAACAATAGAAATTTATTTTGACACGATTCTGGAAGCTAGAAATCCAGGGTCAAGTTGTCAGCAGGATTAGCTTCTGCTGAGGAGCTCTTTTCTTGGTTTGGCCCTGTGTCTCTACATGGCCTTCCCTCTGTGTGTGTCTGTATCATAGTCTCCTCTTCTTATAACGATACCAGTCATATCGGATGAGGGCCCACCCTAAGGCCTTCAGTTTTACTTAATTACCTCCTTAAAGACCCTACTTCCAAATGCAGTCCCATTCTGAGATCCTAGGAGTTAGGACTCCAAGGTATGAATGGGGGTGAGGAGGGAGAAGGGACACAATTCAGCCTGTAATAAGATCCAACAGGAAAGAACCATACAGGCCTTATTTCCCCAAAGGGGTATCACATTTACTAGAACTTGTATGGAAACCCAGCATGAGGATGGAAAAGTAGAAGATCCAGGAAGAGTTAGCATCTAATGTCTGTTGCTCCCAACCTTACCCAAGTTGTATACAGTATCCAGTGAGATTTTACTCTGACCTCAAAAAGCCAAGAAAGATGATTTCAGCAATTTGTACTCAACTGGCTCATAGAAAGGATACAGTGTGTGTGAGTGTGTATATATGTGTGTGTGTGAGTGTGTATATGTGTGTGTGTGTATGTGTATGGCAGAGGGTGAAAATGAAGGACGTACAAACTTAACTTTGGGTAAATATGGATGAATATGATGATAGCATTTTTTACTGATCTTGCAACTTTTTCATAACTTTAAAATTAGTTTTTAAGTAAAACAGAACTAATCTGGGAAAAAAAAAAAACCAACAAGAGGGAACTACATAAGTGGAGGTGGGTTTTCCTCACTCTTGAATATCAGAACATGCAGGGAGACCATAGGTCAAAGAGGACTGATTATAACCTCCGTTAAAACAGAGGCCCAATCCTTTGCCTTTGGACACCTGCAGGAATCCTGTGTTAGATGTATTTCAATAACCAGAGAATAGCCCCAGGAGGGACAGATAAAGAGTATAAGTCTAGAGAATAGAAGATGCAGTAGGATAATCAGAATATACTTCAGTGAAATAGAACATACAAAGGAGACAGAGAAACTCATGAATACAAACAAAATAAACACAGTGAGGAAAAAAATCAAATCCAGTCATGGGTTTCAGAATAAAAAATTAAGCAGATAAATTAAAGGAGAGAGAAATTATTGTGGATACCTGAATTAACGGCCTGAAGTTCAAATGCAAGAAATTCAAACTGAAGAAAAGTTAAAGGAATGAATAAAATAAAGAAAAAGCTAAAAGATGTGAAGAAATCCAGGAAACCAACTACTGCACAAATAGTAAAATATTCCAAAAGGAGAACCTCTAAATAAATTCTAGAGCAGCGGTCCCCAACCTTTTTGGCACCAGGGATCAGTTTCATGGAAGACAATTTTTCCAGAGACAATTGGGGAATGGGCTGGGGAGGATGACAGTGGGAGGTGGTGCTCAGGGCTGATGGGAGCACGTGGAGCAGCTGTAAATACAGATGAAGCCTCACTCATTCACTCACCTCCTGCTGTGTGACCTGGTTCCTAACAGGCCACAGACTGGTACAAGACTAGAAAGAAGTGCTCCTGAGCTGGAAAAAGACCTATCTGAAGAGCAGAACAATTCAGAGTTGTAAGACGGATGGATGAGAAATGACCCTTATCTAGACATATCCTGGTAAAATTCTGAAATTCCAAGAATAAGTAAAGTTCTTAATAAGTTTTGAGACACAACGAACATGCTACGATGAAAGGAAAAAACAATGAGATGGGCCCCAGGCATCTGATCTGAAGCCTAGAGGAAGAAGACAGTGGAATGCCATCCACAAAGTGCTGAGAGACAGGAATGCGGCCCAAAAGATAAAGATACAGTGTATGACAATGCAAAATATAAATGCTTAAAAAGTACTCTTAAGGCCCGGCATGGTGAATCTTGCCTGTAATCCCAGCACTTTGGGAGGCTGAGGCAGGAGACCAGTCTGAGCAATATAGCGAGACCCCATCTCTACAAAAAATAAGAAAAATTATCCAGGCGTGGTGTCACGCACGTATTAGTTTCAACTACTCAGGAGGAAAAGAAAAGTACTCTTAACACATAAACAGAAGGAACACACTATCAAGGAAATTCTAATATGAAATAACGGATTTCTTAAAGTTCTTATAGTTGTACCAACTGGATGGAGGAGGGCAGAAGTAGGGAGATGGAGTATCAGTGTAGAGATACACCGCATCTTAACTGGTGAAACAGCTGATACCTTGTTTAAATAGTAGGGTCATTGAAAGAACAGGGGAAGGAAAGAAACCATGAAAGAATTCAAAAAGCAAAACAGAACTGCAAATTACTAGGGGGGATGATGGAAAGAAAAACAATTTGATCAGAATAGGAAAAAAGAAAAAAACAGAAAAAGGAATAAGACACAACTTTGTAAAAATAAGAAACAGTAAAAGAAATAAAATCAAGTATTTTTTGTTATTAAATTAAACATCAGTGAATTGAATTCCCTCATTAGAAGACAGAAATTACCATATTGGATCAAAAGTTTAAAACTACATACTACTTGAAAAAGAAACAATAATAAAAGATTGAATATGTTATAAAGGAAAAGATAAGGATATGCCAGGAAAAAAAAGCAGTTGAGACGACACTGAAACACAGAGTGTAATTTTTAAAATTCACCTATTAAATTCAAAATAAAGTCATCACCCAGTGATAACATCAATAACATGAGGAAATTAAGATTCTAGAAAATTAAATCTTGAATAAGAGATAAGACAATCATTATATTTCACCACGTAGCTAATTCCACATATAGTATAAACCAACCAATGTCCACATATAGTATAATTAATCAAAATGCAACTTGATTCCCTTTTTTCCTTTAAGAAGTTTTAGTTAATCATTGGTCCCATTTTTGCAAATACTGGGTAGAAATTTTATTTAATTCCTTAGATCAATGTCACCATATTTGCTTTGTAGTATGGGAATTCCAGGAACCAAAAAGTTCAATGACAAAGAAACTCTCAAAAATAAAAACTCTAGTATATATTGTACTTGACAAATAAGTTTGCTCATGTTTTAAAATCTATACTTATAAATTCTAAATAGAATCAGTAAGAATTATTAAAAGACACATAACAAAGTAGTTTTAATGATGTTAGTGACTACTTAATTAAAGAATGTAAAATAACTGTTTTAACAATATTCAACATACTGTTGTAATCATTGACAGGGCACAGTTGTTCCTCAACTAAAGCATCTCACCGATTACTGCTTGTTTATATTTGGGTGTATGTCCTTCATAACTCAATTATTTCTTTTCATTACAAATTGCCTTTAAAAAATATTAATCAAACTATTTCCTTTCTGATTAACAATGAAAAAAATTAATATCAAATATTCTTATCCTTGCTGATTCTAACTCCAATTCTCCTTTATCTACTACTACCAAGTTCTTAGAGAACAATCCAGTTCCTTAAAAGACATGCCTAGCCCAGGCGTGGTGCCCCACACCTGTAATCCTAGCACTCTGGGAAGCCAAGGCGGGAGGATCACTTAAGCTCAGGAGTTTGAGACCAGCCTGAGCAAGAGTTAGACCCTGTCTCTACTAAAAATAGAAAAAAATTAGCCAGGTGTGGTAGTGGGTACCTGTAGTCCCAGCTACTTGGGAGGCTGAGGCTGGAGGATCGCTTGAGCTCAGGAGTTTGAGGTTGCTGTGAGCTAGGCTGATGCCATGGCACGCTAGCCCCGGCAACAGAGCATAACTCTGTCTCCAAAAAAAAAAAAAAAAACAATGCCTATAAGTTTTTTCCCTGTCTGATAATGAGAGCCAAATATAATAGAATGATGTTTTACTTGAACAGAAAACTAAAGCAATTGAGTCAGTAGTTAAATATATAAGTCAAAATAGCTGATTCAGTAATATACTCTTGATACCAGAAAGAGAATCAGAAGAGTGTACAAATGTCATTGGGGGCATATTAGGCAGACGCATCTTTCGTTGGTTAACACTAGTTGAATATTATCCAATCTGTAAACATTATCTGTACCATACATGTGATTCTGCATTTATATAAGCTACCGAGGGTATCTAGGAGTCTTGGGGGGCTCACTGCTTTTTAAAATGCATACCTTATTTTCCTTTTTAAATGCTGTCACTAAATGGAGAAGTGGGAAATTACTATTGTCACACAAACACAACAAAAATGTACACTGCCTGCTTCCTGTGTAATGGACGCCTACTTCTGTGGCAATAAAATACAGGCAGATCACAGGGATAATTCCCCTGTGTGTGTGCGGCTGAGAGGAAAAGTATGGCCTGCCTTGACAGCAACTGCTTCTAAGCCTTTAAACTGTCCTCCTTCCAGTATTTATTCAGTGTGCCTTCAATGCAGCTGAGAAATGTTGTTTCAAATCACTGAGCATGTCTAAAATACTTAAGGGAGAGCAGTTGAGAATCTTTGCGGTAACTAAAACGTAGCAACTTTTCTCAGGGCAAGCATTAGGTGCCACTTGCTGCTTCTTAATATGCTGATTTAGCTTCCAACAGTGATGGGGCAATTGGTGTGAAATGTCAGCTAAGGTCTAGAGATTACCATTTAGAAGAGAAATTTGATCATGGAAGCGCAGCAACATTAAGCAGCCCTGATGATTTTTCTGGCCAGATGACTAGCAGACATTTGGCATCACTGAAATTAAAGAAAGAACAATTCCCAAAAGATAGCATCATTTGGGAAATTATAAAGCTCCAGTAAACAATTATTTGGGGAAAAGAATGACAATGAATACATTAAACATTCATAAATTTTATGAAGAAGGAAAATCCTAAGAGGGTTTTCCCAAGTTCTTTGTATTCTACTAGATAACCTCCACAGTTAACCTTTCCCACGCACATGATGCCTCTCTCCTTTTTCCTTTAATGGAGTTAGAGGTCTTGTCTTTTAATGATATATGTGCCCTGCATTTCTCATTATTGGTAATTAAGAGTCGGTTAATTTAGCATACCTTATGCTTAGAACTGCAAATGATTTACTTGGTTTTCATCTTTGTCTACAACCAATGCTTTAGAAGGTAGTAAAATTCACTTCTTGAAATACCAACTAAGCAGCTTAATACACACATATATATATTGCCGGTAACATTGGTTAAAACAACAATGAATATCTGCATGGTATCTAAGCTCAAGTTCAGAAATCAAAACTATTCTTATTAATTTTGATCTTTATACTTCAACTGTAATATCTAGACCACAGTTTTCCTAAAACATTCCCAAAATATATTCAAGTATAAAAGCCCCAGCAGAGTGTGTAGCTTGTAAATACTCCAAAATTGTTGGCTTTCACATATTAGCCTAAGTAATTTCACTGAGCTTAATAAAAACCTGGGTATTTTATAATCTCTGTGTCCATCACCAGACAAATTCACCACACATTTTATGTAAATACTTGATGCAAGTCTAGCGAATAAAAAGACTAGATCCCTTCTCCTTTGGTCTCGGCATTCCTTCTTCTCTCAGTCCCTCTCTTCCTTTACAAAGTAAGTTGTAATTAAAATAAGCTATCATTACCACTTCTTTTGTACAGCACATCTGATGTAAAACACAATAATACTTATTTTGAAACAAAAGTACAAACTAGAACTACATGACCTCAGATAATACACTTAAAACTTTATAATTCTATACTTCCTCATCTTATCACATTATGTAATAAGAGCAAGAGAAGGAGAAGGAAAAGGAAATGGAGGAAGAAGAGGGGGAGGAGGAAGAGGGGGAGGAGGAAGAGGGGGAGGAGGAAGAGGGGGAGGAAGAAGAGAAAGGAGGTGGAGGGAAGGAGACAGAGAGCAGGAAGAATTAAATGGAATATGTGTAAAACACTCAGCAGAGTAGCTGACACATGATAAGTGAAAGGCAGAGTGAGAAAAAAATGTTGCCAAAACCTTGGGAACTAAATAGATCTGGACACAAATCCTTGGGCAAAATATCTCTATAAATGGAGACACTATTAATCCCAAGTATGGAAGTGTGTTGTAAGGATTAAATAAGTAAATGCAAATAAAGTCCTTAGCACAGTGTCTAGTACATTGTAAGCACTTACTAAATTGTTATTACTGCTATCCTTTTATGTTAATGTCTTAAATAAGATATTTGATATTTTTTAAGCATTTTAATATTTAAACTAAAAACATCATTCTTTACTGAGAAATTGTGAGGATTAATTTCATTTCAATGGACACAATTAGTGAGTCAAAATATAGTTACTAATAAAGACATCAGAAATAATACATTGTATTAATCTCTTTTGATCTTTTAAGTTTAAAATGTCCACTTGAGGGGGGAGTTGATGTGTGCTAAGTCATTTAATGAAAATGAACATTTCTGCAATAGTCAAACTTGTTACTATGAACAGAAAGCAAAGGCTATTTGAACATTCGCATTTTAAGGAAATGTTCTAAGCACATAAACATCATACTGGATGATTTATTTAATTCTTTTCCTGTTTAAGAATCCACATTATGATGTTGTGCTGGGGGAAAAAATGGTGCAGGCAGTAATATATAGGGCAATAAACTCTCTCTAAATCTACTTGTAGAAAATGAGTCATTATTATTTATTATTGGACCTTTAAGTCAGCAGACCTCGAATTTCTCAGAAAAGACAGTACAAACAGTCAGGGGTGACTGGTTCACAATAGACCAACATTTACTGGAGTAGCTGTAATTGGGGAGTAATGAGTCCTGGAACTAAATGAATAAATTAACCAGAGAAGGAGTAGACAAGTCTTTTGTAACTAATGCCTCGGCTGTCAAGACACAACTTGATTTTTGCTCTTATCTGGGTCCTGACGGTGTCAGTTGTGCTGGAATACAAGGACGGCCAACAACAGAAGCACTCATGCCAAGGGCAGCATGTGGGCACGCTGCCTGGGGCAGGGATGATACATGCAAGACAGAACATGTGAGCTGGTATCTGTAATCAGTAACCGCAACTCTGAGGCTGATTTTTTTTTTTTAAATAAATCTGGAAGACAGATGTTTGCCCCAAACAGCCTGTTAATTTTGAACTGATTATGTTGCCAACAACAAAGGCACTAATCTGCAGAGAAAAGTATGAGTTTTTGACATTATTATAATAATTAAAAATATATCTATCATTTAAAATTAAGTCCTACTTACAGAAGCATACTTAACTTATTATACTGAGCCAAATATAACATGGTCACTCCTTCCTTAAGTCTATCAGAGGTCCTATTATATAAAAATAAATAAAGAAAAAGGAGAGAAGGAATTAATGGAAGGATTAGTGACTTCTATTCCCTTAAAATAAAAATGTAAATAATGCCCCATATGCTTTTGACACAACCATTTTACTTACATAATTCTAATAATCAAAAATTTCCCTATATATATGTAAAGATGTGCTGTATACAATATCAGTATTATCTACATCAAAAATAAACTAAATGTCTAGGAATAGGAGACTACCTCAATAAATAGTAAGATATTTATATAGTAGAATATTACAAAGCTAGTGAACAGATTTTATGAATATCCAGTCACATAAAAATCTCCACAAAGTATTAGTAAGTCACACACACAATTGTCCTAAAGCATAGTCACTGAATTTTAAAAGGTAGTTTTTCTCTGGATAGTGGACTCTTAGAGAATTTTTTTTCATCTTATACTACATTTTTGCATTGTTTAAATTATTAACAACAAAGATATACTTGTATATTTATTCACATAAGTATAAAATATATCAAAATCACAAAATCATATAACACATTTAGTATCATCTAAACTACAACCCAGAAAGAATAGTTTTCACTGTAACTGGATCATATGCAAATGAAAATTATTATTATTATTTTTTTTTTTCTGAGACAGAGTCTCACTCTGTTGCCCGAGCTAGAGTGAGTGCTGTGGCATCAGCCTAGCTCACAGCAACCTCAAACTCCTGGGCTTAAGCGATCCTACTGCCTCAGCCTCCCGAGTAGCTGGGACTACAGGCATGTGCCACCATGCCAGGCTAATTTTTTCTATATATATTTTTAGTTGGCCAGATAATTTGTTTCTATTTTTAGCAGAGACGGGGTCTCGCTCTTGCTCAGGCTGGTCTCGAACTCCTGACCTCGAGCGATCCACCCGCCTCGGCCTCCCAGAGTGCTAGGATTACAGGCGTGAGCCACCGCGCCCGGCCGCAAATGAAAATTATTAACTTGCAGTTGTACATTGTTTTACTACAGTTCTCTTTTATAAAAGTACAACCTTCATTTCTGGCCTCTATGTTTTATGAAAAGTAGAGAAGTATTTGATAATTTCCACAAGACAGTACAAAATGAAAAAGGAATAGAAAATCTCTCTATATAGGAAAGCTTTAAAAAATCAAGGTGCATTAAAAGTTATAGAGCTACAGCACATTGTTGAAAAGCACAGACAGAAGTCAGGGATACATGGGTTTAAAACCTCCTCTACCTGACCCTTAAGAGTTGGATGACTTTGGTTCCATTATGTAACAGAAGATTACACAGACTATAAGAAGATTGTTTCTGATCTTCAGACACAATAACATATCTATCTACCTCATAAGGTTGTTCTGAAGATTAAATTTGATAATGTGTGTAAAGCACTTACCACAATGTCTGGCAATAGTGATGGCTCAGCAACTGAAAGGCATCATTATTTGCCAAGAACACTAAGCTATGATGAGTTGATGATAGCTCATCCAGACCCCAACATCCTCCTCCACACACAAACACAAAATGAGATATTCTTCTAAGGAGAATGCCAAGCAAAGGTTAATGCATACAGGGGCCAGAAAATAAAACACATTTTAATCAGACAAGGACATGGATGTTAGAAATAATGTCTTAAAAACCTAGCTACACAACAATGGGTTTTTCCATTCATTTGTTTGTTTTTATGGCAAGGTCTTGCTCTGTCCCCCAGGGTTGAGATGCAATGATATCATCATAGCTCACTGCAACCTCAAACTCCTAGACTCAAGTCATCCTCCCGTCTCAGCCTCCCAGATAGCTGGGACTATAGGTATGCGCTACCATATGGCTAATTTATTTTATTTTTATTTTTAAAGATGGAGTCTTGCTATGTTGCTCAGGCTGGTCTCAAACTCCTGGTCTCAAGCATCCTCCTGCTTCAGCCTCCCAAAGTGCTGGGATTACAGGCGTGAGCCACTACTCCTGGCATTGGGGTTTTATTAATAAATTGTGGAAGTTTACTTACTAAAAATATTTGAGAAAAGAACAGCCAACTCCCTGACCTTGGTCGTTTAGACATTCACTGCCCTGAGATGGAAAGGCCAGAAAACTGAATTTTCAAAATTCTGTCAAGATTTATGATTCTATGATACCTTAATTAAATTAACAGAGCATTCCATCATTCTAATAGTAAACTGTGTCATGGGATTTTAGGGAAAGCACAGTCAACTTATCTTTGCAAATGTCGTTTGTGATTTTACAAGCTTTGAAAAATTATGGAGAATAGGTTCAAAAGAACTTCTGTGTACACAAAGAAGCCAGAATAGCACTGGGCATCTCACAAAGGGCTTCTGCCTTCATGTTATTCAGTAAAAGTTAGCAAATGAATTCAGAAGAAGTATAGCAACAAGATGAATGGGAAAAAAAAAAAAAGAATTCAGAGGAAGGGGCAGAGTTTATATAATTCTGTAGGAAGATAATTAGTTAATGAACAAAAGGGAAAACTAAACATTGACAAATTAAAAAAATAAAGTTAACATTTAGGAATCAGAACACCATTTGAAGTTCAACTCTATAAATGTCTCAGCAGTGTTTAATGTTAGCAGACATTACTTTGTCAGGTTGTTTTTGAATTTATGGGATGCCATGAAGTTCTATTTAAAGATTCCATTATGTGAATCAAAGAGAGTGGCCTTGGAGTAGCACTGTTTCTCTATATTTATTTTTACCCAAAACACTATTAACTAGCACATTCTTATCAGAGCATTTGTCTTGAGACAAGTCAGGTAGTTTGTAAAAAGAGAAGTGAAATGACATATGGATTTTTGGGGGGGAAGGGCCTCACTTGGGGTTATATTTCAACAATCACCATAGATTCGTACAATCTCAAGTAACCATGTAAAGTTCAATGACTATAATCGTAGAAAGAGCATAGCAGCTGAGAATCCCAAGTTTGAGGTCCAGCTCTACCACTAATCACCTGCGTGCAGGACCAGCCAGCTTCATAGATTAGAGACCTGTACAGTCAGACAGCACCCCACACAGAAGGACTCTACGCTTGGTTTAATTCTCTGCTGCTACCATTTTGAAACTCTTAATAACTCTGTAACAAGGGCCTCACATTTACATTTTGTACTAGGCCCTACAAATTATGTAGCTCCTGCCTGTGTAAGTTTTGCAAGTCACTTTACCTAATTTTTCATTTTCTCCAAATTAATGAAAAAACCCAACACTCCGTTTTCCCATAATTTTTGCAAATGCTGTGTTTTTGTGTTATCAGAATGTACATGATCTTTGTCAAATTGTCAATACAGTAATGATATTGTTGATAATTTAAATATTATTACCTTGTTATACTAAAGCCAACTCAAGACTGTAAGAATCACATTTCCAAAAGAGATTTTTTTTTTTTTAGGAGAAAGAGACTATGATCGTTGCCCCCAAGCCTTTCTTTGTCTGAGCCTTCCATTAAAGAATTAGGTGCACCATAACATTAATCGTGCTTTCTATCTTAAAGGTATTTGACAACTACCCTTTTTTCCAAAGTACCCTTGTTCAGAAAGCCATTTAATGCTGACACTACTTCATGGAATGAGGGAGGGAAAACATACTCTCTAGCACTGAGCAATTTACAAGAGAAAGTATTGTTTCAAAACATTTCACTGCTAACCTTTATATAATATATTAATAAAAACAAAATGTCATAAAAATTAAAATGCTGAGTGTGGTAGACAGTCACAGCACAGTTACAGGTATATGGATCTGTTTCCTTAGTGTAATTTAAAAGGTCCTAAACACAGCACTTAGTGTTTTACCATCTTTTCTGTTTGGCCCCAAATTCCTATCATTATAATTACTTTAGATTTAAAAATCTATAAAGATGCTGCTAAAGTGTGTAACCTAAAAGAGGAAATGTGGTGGTGTGTCTGGAGCTTTCCATTTAACACATTAACAAATGATACTGAGAAGTACAGGTATTTCCCACTTAAGCCAGTAATCTGCTTCAGAAAAATCTGATGTTCTGAGTGAAAAATTCTGATACCTATTATTTGTTATTTTACATGGAAAAAAATTACAATGTATTTGTGTCAATCCAAATCCCCAATCAACTTTTTAAAACCTAAATAAAACAGTAAAATATACACTTATCAAATCCAAGGTACACTGATAAATTAATAAACTATATATGAGAGTATAAAGTGCCACAAACATCACTTCGTGACCAACAGTGCATAGGATTATTAACAGACAGGTGTTAGGAGGCACTAGCTGGCCTCTCAATGCCAGCAGAAAACATGCACATCTCCCTGGTAGGCACCTGGCCTCCATTTCAAAGCATCTCCACATGGTTCTGATGTTTTATTAACTGTATTTCTGCTGATATATTGTATTGTTAAAAATATTGAGTTTGGAGGATAAAAATGTAAATAGTTGCCTTATAAGCATCAGCAAAAAAAAAAAATACAAAACAAGAAACAAAAACAGCTTATTAAGAGCTCAGTCTAGTCTACGAAGAGTGGATTTCAAAACCAAGAGGCATTCTACTGGAGAACCATTAAGTGGAAAGACATTCTGTTCTATAGCTTATGCCCATATTTTATTTGTTAGGTAAATTAACTAAATTACATTCTAGGTAGGTGGTAAATGCTGTAGCACAAACAAAATGGACAAGGATGCTAACTTCAAAGGGATTAAACATAATAGTACTACAGGACTTCATTGAAGCACTCTTGGTATGGCTTTCTCAGTTATGTTAATAATAGCTATGGATCAACCTGGACAGACCTCTTTGAGTTAAGTGGACAAATGAAAGATAAATTTTGGCTAGGATTACTGAGGTATCATGGACATGAAAAATATGGTGCATACATCTAAAAGTTAGCCTAACTACAACAATTCAAGCCCAAATATCTCTGTGTAAGATGTGGTAAAGTCATTTATTTTCTTAGTTCAGCTGATGCACTGTAGAGATTAAATGAGTTAATGTTCCAAGCTTTTAAACAAAATGGTGCAAAAGGGAACCAGCGCTTAGTATTTTTGTAGATACAGTAGGTCCTCAAATAACATCTTTTTGTTCAATGTCGTTTCATTATAATTTTGATACAGAAAAAAAAATCTATTCCCCCAGCCAGGGGCCACTTTCTAGACGGAGGTGACACATTCTTTCCAGGTCTTCCTGGATTTTCTCTGGGTATTCCAGTTCCTCCCACATCCCAAAGATGTGCACCTTAGGTTAACTGGGGTGTCTAAATTGTCCCATAATGAGCGAGTGTGGGGGTGTGTTTGAGCGGACCCTGCAATAGGACGGTATCCCCTGCAGGCAGGTTCCTGCCCTGCACCCTGAGCTGCAGGGCCGGGCTCCGGCCACCCTCAATCCTGAACTGGAATAAGCAGTTAATTATCTTACTTGTTTATATTAATCTTTCTTAAATGTATGTGTACCTCACATTTATTTCAGTATTTAATATTATAAGTATTTTGGTCTTTACTTGGAAGTTTGGTATTTTTGTGACCAGAAATATGCCATGGGCACTTCAGTCTTGTTAATATCTATTAGCCTATGGTAAAATTGGTTCCATTACATGGCAATTGACTTAAAGTCACAGTTTCCAAGAACGTATTGACGTTAAGTCAGAACTTAGTGTATATACACAATCAGGTTTGACTTCTTTGTTAGCTGTGTAAGACTAAGGCAAATTATTGAACAACTCTGAGCTTTCATTTTCTCATCTGTACAATGAAGATAATTATACCTACTTTGCAGAATAGAAATTGTGTTAGAAACATATGGAAAGAGCCTAGCAAAATTTCTAGACCACAGCAGACTTTCAGTAAATGCCAATTATTAATTTGCTCCTTAGTATTAAAATGTCAATAACTTTCACTCTTTTCTGCTTAAGTAACCAGCTCATTCATTCAAGCCTCTACCTTGTTATTACCCAGAACACTTAATTTCTTAAATTTCTGTCCTTTACCACAACTTTTCGTTTTTCTACTATTCCCATAAACGCACAGTTTAACCACATAGAAATGTCTACTTTCTTGAACTCTTGATTCTTGACCATTGCCAGACCCTACCTAACACAGCTCATGGTTTCAAATACTTCAACTATTATTGACTATTCTTAAATACCCTTGATGTTTACAAAATACACTCTGCCAATCTTCAATCCTGGGTGGATTCATTCATTCTACTACTGTTTATACTGTCCCAAGCCTTGTTATAGAAAGCTGATTTGATTATGAATGTATAATAATTGCTATATGAAAGGGTAGACTCTGTATTTTAAAAAAAGCTAACAGAAAGCAATGTTTTCTTTTCTCTCCTCTGCTCCTTTAAAATGAATTGTCTCTAGACTCTTTTCTCTAAAACTCAAATGGTGGAAAAGTCTTGACATAGACACCAACTGGTCGGATATACATTTTAATTGAGAGTATCCCAATTTTGTACAGAGAAGCAATGGCCCAGCTATATATTATGTTTCTTATCCCCCCCGCCCCCCGTTGCAGTCAAAGATTGCCCAGTGAGATGGACACAGAAGTAACAGAATGGAAGCTACCTGCCTACAGGTTTCTTGCTAACACGAGAGAAAATAAATTCATGATCCATTTAAATTGTCTCTTAATCACGTTTGAACACAACATTATACCTTACAGGTTCCATAACTTTTCCATTTACCATTGTATGTAAGAGTTTTATTCCTAAAAACAATCTCAGTCAATTAAAATATCTAATCTGCCTTCAAAAATCAAAAATCTAAGCTTAGTTTAAAATTCATTTAAAATCCCACTAGCAGGTTGGCACTGCTTCAGACAGAAAGCTCAGGGGGTGGTGTGGCAGACTTCCACGTTCACTCTCTGAGCTTCCCCTCTCAATCCCACCCTCACCCCATATCCCAGCTCACACGCGGTCATTTCAGTAATGGCACTGTGAGAAAGCTGGCAGAGAAAGGCCTTCTCTTGACTGTATCATGTGTGGGTTCTCTCTGGAACTGATGGATGTTCAACACTGACTTGTTCCTCTCCTGGGGTAATTTCCAGGGTTGTCTGGAGACACTGAGGACATCCAACTGCAATGCCACACCTCTGGCTGTCATTTACACCCCAGCCCCTCAGCTCCCATCTAACAGTGTAATTCTACCCTCTTTCTGCTGAACTGGTTTTGCCCCTGATAGGACGCCCTGCTGGAACCAGTCCCAGACCAGCTGCACCCCATAAGGTGCACTGCTGCTCTGCTTTGTGTGTAAGCTTATGCCCAGTGATGCCACCTCTCACTGCCCTGCCACCAGGCAGGCATCTCTGGCTTTCGTGCTTCACTTTTAGCATCCACAGGCATGTATCAGATCCAAATAAATAAAAGTAATTTCAACTTTGCAAAACAAATAGTGGATTACCTAGTCCCTTTACCACTCAGATTCAAAGGGAAATATATTAGCTCTCTGAGTAATCCTCTCAAAGACATTTACACTAAGATTAAAGAGAACAATAAGCACCCTTTTTGCCTGGAAGAAAGAAAATAGCATAATACTTTACACTTTTTTCCCAAGGAATTCTTCTCTTGTATTTAACCTGGATAAGTTTATACCCTTCAGATAGATTGTGGACTAATGTTCAAGATATACACACCCATATACGCAGAATTTTCAGAGAGCTCTTTGAAATTCATATGTACCTTAGAACCTCACTTTCAGAACATGAAGTTATTTTTTATCTTCTAATTTTTTTCAGTGTTAGGAAGGCCATAGATTTTTGTCAGTCATTTTACTTACCTCTAGGTAGACTCCTTTCACTTTTTCTTACTTAGTTCCCCTAAATCTGCACCATTGCCCCCTTCAATCTATGCATATAAAATCACCTTCTATCTATCAAAAGTGGTTATCCAATGTGACTTTCAAATTTTCCCTACCTAAAAATCAATTATCTTTATTTATATTTAATAATATCCCTTCTGTCCCAAGTGAAAGATCCCACCATCTTTTCAAAGATAAACTGCATGACTCTCATCTACTCTCTGTCTACTTTTTCTGGAATCATCTCTTCAACATTCAGACTTTCTTTTTTCTTTATTTTCAAATTTCATAGATTTCTTCTTCTATGAAAAATGAAGTCTTTAGCAGACTCCACATTTCTGCTACCAAACTTCATGAAAATCTACACAAATTTCTTGCCAGTTTCTCACTTTCCAGTCACTCTGTAATACTAGTCTTTACTCTGTTCCAATGCATTTTACCGAATCCATTCTCACAAAAGTAAATAAATGACTCCTAATAGCCAAATACAATAAATTTTTAATTCTACTTTGAGTCTTAAAAGGATTTCACAGTTTTTCCTCAGATCCCTTTCTCACTTCTTTGCACCTAATTTTTCTCGATTTTCATACTATATTTTTGAGTTAAAATCTCTAGAGATAAAGACCAGAAATCTGCATTTTTAGCAAATTTTATTGGCACTGCTGACAAATATAAATGATGGAGAACTACTGGTCTAAGAGTTAAACATAAATACACTATTTGGTCAAATAACAATAATGTAGTTCTGGGTGGGGAGCAGCTACTTTAGTAATAATTTGAAAACATTTGTCATTCTCCCATTTTCATTATCTAATCATAAGCTCAATATCAAGGTTGAATTAAGAATTGGAGCATATTACAGTATTTAAAGCTTCATAATAGATTGGAGCAGCTTTAATTGAAGTTACCAGGACAACCAGAGGAAAACAAAATATGCCATAATTGGAAAAGTGTCACTAGAAAAATTTGTTTATTATAACCTTGATTCTTTCAGCAAAATGCCTAGAGACCTTCATTTACGGAGCAGATCCCCTTGGTTGGGCTGGTTGATGAACAATGAGACCACCAATTTCATTTACCTGCTTCTCTCAGGGGGCACCACTGGAGGTTGAACATTTTTGATGAAAAGCCTTCTCCCATAAATTGATCATTAACACTTGCAGAAATTTCAGCCTACTTCAGGCTGAAATGAATATTAACAACAATAGTAAATGATGGTTTCTTTTTTGCTTCTAAACATTGCTTGAGACTAAGAATAATCCAATGACATTAGCAGGATAATGATCATATGGAGCCAGTTTCTGAGACACAGATATAACAATACGTCAGAAAAATAGTCATTTAGCAGATATGCCTTGGAAATAAAATGTTTCAAATTATCACTGTGGATTTGGAGGGGGGAAAAACTGGATTTGTAGACAGAAATGCTAAAACTGAATTCTGCCACTACCTCATGCTGTCTATACAGTTTTGGACAAGAACCTTGGTCCTCTCAGTTTTCTCCTTTATAAAATAAGAATGAATAAATGTTTAATGTGTCTACTTCATAGAATTTCTGTAAGGCCCTAATGCACATGAATCATCAGAATCAAACATGATTTTATATAGCCTCCACTCCCACCCCTCACCAAAGAAAAGCAAACCACAACTAATAAAGTGTAAAAGTCTGTTTTGCTATCAAGGAGATAGAAACTAAATTTTTTTTGTATTGATTTCTCTCTGAGCTTTTCCTAAGGCTGGTTGATGGAGGAAATCAAAAGACCATAGCACAAAATTTATATAAATAAAAAGTCAAAATAAATGCTGACACTGAAAAAAGAAAATGTTGAGGGAAGTAGTTTAAAGTCAAACATATAAACAAATACAAGCTAAAGCATAAAGCAATAAAATAAGTTCCATTTAAGTTTTTAATCAACAGGCTATAAAAGATAGGATTAAAACTTAAAACACATAAAATCTGTGTGCATGTATGCACAATAACAATTATTGCAGATACTGAAAAGCAATAATTCCACTAAAAGAAAATACTCCAATTGTACACTTCCCTTTTTTAAAAAGCCTGAATTATCAAAGGTAAACTGTTAGATAATTTCTTTAGTAGACATATATAAGAAAACAACCAGTTCAATGTGCTTTTCTTTCACAGTTTTTACATCTGTATTTTCAAAGGTATCTTATGTTGATAACCTTGATACTGAGGAATAATAAAGGTTTTAAAATTTTTCAAATTCAAATAAAAATGAAAATTGTTTCAATATCATACATTTTGTTTCATTGAATCATTCTTTTGAAAGTGGTTAATCAATGTAAGAGTCACTGAAAAGTTATAGCCTTACAGAATATTCTATTAACTGGAACACACAATTCTTAATCAGTTTGGATGAATAATAGTTTACAAGATATTACCTAGCCACCATTTCTTACTTGTTATGATTATACACTTCTTCAAACCAAAGGATACATTTGTGTAACAAGTAAGAATGAAGATCTTAAAGTTAGACACATCTGACTTTGAATCCTCTTACATTCTTGCTGCTCAAAGTATGATCTTTGTTCCAGGAGCATGAACATCACCTAGAAGCTTATTAGAAATGTAGTATCTCTGACCTGAGCTACTGAATAAAAATTAGCATTTTAACAAGAGCCATGGGTTATCCATATACAAATTAAAGTTTGAGAAGCACTGGCATACATTATGTATTAGAAACATTTCCATGGGCAAGTTTCAGAAACCCTCAAAGTCCCAGCTTTCTCATTGAAAAATGAGACTAATAATGCTGTCTAGACCACAGTATTATTGTGGGAAACAATTAGATGATGCTACTTGGTAAGCACTCAATAAAGTCTAACTGATATTAAATTTTATCATCTACCTTAGATTTGTATATTCATGATTTTTTTCCACTATATTTACCTATAAAATTGCATTAGTATCCCACCCAGATAAATTAAAGCTTTTTCAATCCAGATGTCTGAGTATAAGCCTATGACAAAAATAGAAGTAAATTAATAATGCCATCGTGCATTCACTTACAATATAATGTAGCACCTGTTTTTCAATTAGCCTCAAAATATTTCTATCATAAATAATGTGTTTTCTATTTTGTGGAATCAAAAAAGCAAAGAATTTAGTTTGAAAACAAACATGAATCTTTCTCCCTGAAATAAAATCTAACTAATTCTACATTTAATTAACTACTGTGTCTTCTGTATTCTGCCATGATGAACTTAAGATCTTCACTGATCCCCCACAGGACTCAAATAATGCACCAGGTGCTTCAAGCTTCAATTCCAAACGATAAATAAGAAGTCTCAATAGCCTCCTATTTTAATCCTATTAAGGTAAGATACACACTATTTCATTCTGCAACCTTTTTACAGAAACTTTGATCTCCAGATTACCTGCTTCCTACATCCGGAGGAAAAATGCAAGCTGATAAAATCAAAATAAATAAAATCATTTTCAGATGTCACCAGAATATTAATCACTTTAATAGAAGTACCTTACTTTTTATTAGGTAAGTTTTTATTGCAAACGTTTACATCTCTTAATGTTTAAAAATGGTATGCACATCCCCAAACTTGAAGATAACAATGCTTTGAATTTTCCATTCGTGAGAGTTTATCTTACTATGGATTACTCAATTATTCATTTTTTAAAAATTAAGTGTTCAACTTCTAGCAATATGGCATACCACATATTCCAACAGAAATTCCTGATACATTACAACAAGACCTTGGATACTTTAATAAAAATATAAAGATTTATAAGTGCCTAAGAAAGTAATGAAAATGCCTGACGGTCCAGATATATATATAAGCTACAGTAAACTAAAAATCTGAACTGTGTTAAGTAAACATGAAATTTAGAGTTGTCTTGAGACAAACACCCATAATAGTGTTGAGATCTACAGAATAAAAGGAGATAAACTGACACTCCAGCATTATATCCAACAAACGATGTGTAAGAACTTTACGGAAAAAATCTTAAAAGTTTATCGAATGACATAAAAAAATTGCTAAATGGAAGATCCTGTTTATAAATGGAAAAACATAATAAAGATATCAATTTTTCTCAATGTGGTCTAGGTCCATATAATACCAATCAAAGTCCCAGTAGAGATATTCCTGGACAATGACGTGCTGAATCTAAAATTTAGATGAAAGGTGAATGTTAGAGAGTATTCAAGATCCTTCTGAAGAAGTGAGGGACTCGGACTACCAGATAGCTGCCTTGACAATCAGAGCTCACTGGGTGAAGGCAAACTGTTTAATGAACACCATGGGAAAATTGTTTGCAAAAAAATTAATTTGGATTGCAGCCCAAAAGTATATGCTAGTATCACTCACAAGTGGACTAAGTACATAAACGTGAAAGACAAAACTTAGAACCATGTAGAATAAAATATATTTAAAAATCACGTGTGTAACCCTCAGGGTAGGGAAGGATTTCTTAAACAAAACACCCCAAAATACTAATTATTAAAAGAAAGGTTGACTTTCACTACATCTAAACTAAGACCTTATCTCATCAAAACCAGGACATAGACAATAGACAAAGCACAAACTGGAAAAAGATATTTGCATCATATGTAACTAAAATGAATTACCATCAACAATACATAATGAATGAAAAAATTACGCAAAAAAATTTCACTGAAGAGGAAACAAGAATGGTTTGTGAATATACAGCAAGATGTCTTCCTCATTAGTAATACACAGAGGTACCACTTTATGCCCATTTGATCTCCTATGATTAAGAAGTCTGACATTCCCACCTATTTGCCAGAATGTGGACTGATGGGGGCTCATATATGGTTAGCGGAGATCTAAATTCATACAGTTATTATGGAAAACAACTGTCATACTTTCATAGAACTGATTTTGTGAATAACCTAACAATCTAGCAATTCTACTATCCTGTATTCACCCTACAGATTCTCTTGCACATCTGTGCCAGGAGACTTGTTCAAGACAATTCAGCAGCACTATTCCCAGTGTCCATTTGGAAACAATCCAAATAATAATTTACCAACACAGAATAAATGAATAAATTGATATATATCCTCATAAAATAATATTTAACTGGGCATAAAATGAATTAAACCTAAGTGCAAACATACAGATAAATCATACTAAAATCATGTTGATGGAGAAAAGCCAAGTAGCTGAAGACTACCTACAGTATGATATGAATTTAGTAAAGCTGAAAAGCAAACTAAAAAATATCTTGTTTAGCATAACATCTTTGTGAGGTACAACTATATTTAAAAAACAAAAAATAAATAATAATAATTAATCTAAGATCTAACATAATAGCCACCTATGGCAGAGAGGCAAGGATGAGGGGACAGAAGAGTAGCACACTTTAAAGGTACTGATGATATTTGTGAGTTTTATGTTATGTGATAGATTTAAACATGTTCATTTTATTAAGTATCATGATGTACATCTGGATCAATATATATCAATTAAATATATATTATAAAAAGATAATAGTAATATAAAATAAACTGATAATTAGAAATAAGCTATTTTGGGTTCACAATGAAACCATGATATCTCATCTTTTATTAGCACATTAGATGAACACAGTTACTAAGATAAAGAAAGCATACTAATAAAACCCTCCAAATAAATCATGAAAAATGAATAGATGAGTAACAGAAAATAATAAAATTTAAACTCACAACTAGGGCTTTAGATCTGTTGCTCAGAAGTTTCTCAATATCCCTGGCTGCAATTTCCACCAGCTGACGTGCATTATTTGGTTCCACAGTATACAAATCTTGATATTTCTCATAAATCTGTGTGAAAGAAAAAGAAAATTAACAAGAATGATTGCTTATGCCGCTTTTAAGTTCCCATTAGAATATATTTAAAACTATAAACAACTGATTAGAAAGACCACCCCTTTCCTTTCTTTATCTTGATCATTTTGGAGTTTGGGTAGATCAGGAAAAAATATATAAATATAAATTGGCTATAAGATTACCAGCTGGCCAAAATACAGGTTATGCTAACAGGTTGTAAAGCATCTTTGCACCACAATGGTTTGTTTTGCAGTTTTGAGGTTTCAAACTGTACCCTACCAACCTCAAAACTTAGTATTAACTGTCATCAGCGTTTTAAGAAAAAGGGAGGCCAACCTAGATAACAGAAGAAGAATTGGAACACGGGATGTCCAACCTGGAGGAGTGTGGAGGAAGAAAGGTAGGAGGAAGGGTTATGCTACTTTGAGAATGTATTGAGGGAGACTTCCCCTTGTTTTCCCTGTCTGTAAGCACAGAGGCTAAAGAGTATGTTGCTAAACCTTATGGAATATGAGAGAGAGAGAGAAATAAAGAAAGAGAGAGAGGGAGAGAGATGGATTAAGTTAAGCTAAGTTTCATCTAGGTAAGACAAGGAGCTTCAGAGACAGTTCACACAGGAGTTCAAGGTCACTGACGCCTACATTAAAGTTTTGGTTGGAACTGTAATGGTATATTCATTTTTTTATTATCAAACTGAAATTTTTTTTTAACCACTGAATCAAACTATCCTGAAATTAAGCTAGGTAGCAAAAGAAAAACTCGGCTACCTTTCTGGCTCTCCTCAGTGTCTATGGAAGGATTTCCCCAGAGCAGCATAAGCTGCACCTGGCTTACACAGCCAGTACACTCCCAGAAGGAAAGGACGAATTAAAGAAAGGGGGAGGGGGAGAAACAGTGGCAGCGTTTGTGGCTGGAGGGCTGAGCTGCGAAGGAAATCCCTTATGCATCCAACAGATGGGGTGCACATGCATGACTAAACCATCTTTGAAAGCCAGGACCTGGCAGGTTTTTACTGTCTTATGAGAAGTGAATCCAGGCACACACAGGAACCAGTTCAACCCTGCTTTTTTCTGGCACAACTCCAGCATTCTGCTTTACTACCAACAGGTTCTATAGCCTAGTCCCAGCTGAGCATGGATGCTCCTGGTAAATGCTGGCTCCAAACGGACACTGACACATATGCTAACCTTTACCACACAGTGTATTAGTTTTACCTGGACTTACAATTTTTAAAGTGATTAAAATTAATATTTTAAAAGATTTAAATCAGTTACTCCTAAATTCAATTGAGTTATTCAAACTATGAGGTTCTGCCCATACTCATTTGAACTTTAACCTTGTAGATTTCTCATTCAAACTGTACAAGGTGCATTAATTTTGTGATATATTAAATCCCTGCATTTGGTTTCATCCAGGATTCCTGCATATCACTCAATTGCTCATGCTTTCTGCTGAGAGGCAGATTATTGACTCCTGTTTTCAAGTCCCAGGTCATCCATGAAGACCTTCATCCAACACAAATCCTTCTCTTTCATTTCAGCCTAAGATGAGATTCAGAAACATAGATTAATTGATTTGGGGTACAAATAGCTAAACCTCAACATCACTTTAATTGATCTGGGATATTTAGTTCTTTGCAGTAAAACCAATAGAGCTCTAATTGGTGTGAAGTGCAGTTGTGCTTTGTACCATTAATATCTTGTTTATTTCTCTATGAAGTCTAACCTCCTTCCTGTGGTATCAGAAATCTAATATGCTTCCTAGTTGGTGGAGATTAGTTCAGATGTACAATCTCTACTTCAAATTATGTGCTACAGGTAATGTCACTTATTAAGTCTCTACCTACAGATGCCACATACATTGCTAGGTACTTTAAAGAATGAGTAGATTATAAATCAGAAGAAAGAATTTATTTCAAAGTATATACATATGGTCTCAACATATAAATAATATTCTTACAAATTTTTAGGATAATGTTTAAAGACTTAAGAAATAAAAACAAGATATAACTCAGAAATAAATTTCAAATAAATTAAGTCAAGGAAGCTTAAGTCTAAAGCCCCAGTGTAAATATCCAGCTGTATTATTTTAGAAAACCACAACTGAAATGTTTTCTTTGGTAATAAAAATAAAATAAAATGATATAACTACCCACCAGAAGAACTCGCCTTTGCTGTGGTTCTAAAGAATACAACATTCTTTGTTACCGTGAGAGCTATTGCAAAGTTTCCCAAGGTCTCCTGATAGATGCTTAGTAAACAATTTTCAAAGTAGAAAGTTTCACATAGGTTTTTAAGACTGCATGATATATTTTCATAATTTACATATATTTCTAACTCCTCTCACCACTGAAATAAGGCACATTTCTACAATATTTAGTACATTAATATATTAATATTTAAAACACAGTCTAGAGTGCCTTTTCCTCTTCCTAGTTTTTTTTTTCTTGTAAATAATTATATGCTTTGCCATTTCATCCAATTTCATTCCCGAAGGAAAAACAGCATGGTGGAAATAATATGAGTTTTTGGCACCAGACAAAGCTCCATTCAAATCAAGTCAACTCCTCACATGCTGTGCAATATTGGCCTTCATTTTTCCTACTAGAAAGAATGCAGCATAGAGAGAGACTTCAAGGCAGGATATTTTTCCTCCTAACTGATAAGCTAATATATTTTAGTTTTTCTACAGGTCAAGTTCTCCTCCTGCCACCCTGACACAAGTCTTGACAGAAAGAATACTTGTTGCCTATACATTCTCTTTCTTAGAATCTTAAGTGGCTTTCATATTCTTTCACTGTTACATTCAAAGACCAAGTTTCACTGTGATGACAACATAGATGGTGATTTCCTTATCTAATCGTCTATGTTGTAAGTCTCTTTCCTCTAATTAACATAATCTGTTAATTATGTTAATTATCTATGTTAACATAATTCAAGTCTCTTGTCTCTAAGTCTATAGTTCCGAGATAATCTTCAAAATAATACATTTAAAAATAACCTCAAATGTACTATCTAAAAAGTGATACCACTCACTGATACAATTGCTTAACAAAATTCCTAAAGAAATGTTTTGGAAACCAGAGTATTAGGCCATGGAATGATTCCATGGAATAATATAGATAACCCAGAGATACTGAAAACCAAATATGCTTCCAAGTTTGGGATGATCTAGAAGATTATTGTTAATCACTTTTAGGCAGCTACTATATTACCACTTTTAGGTGTCCCATATGTATTATGTCTTCACTTTAAGAAATCTAAAAAATACATTTAATTAACTATTGTACTAGTGAGAACAATGGGATTCAGGTTTTGGAATATCTAAAGGACATTTGAATCCCATTTCATTATAAAAGAGCAAACCACTGCCCAGAGCAGCAGAAGGTAAATGGTAATGTGGCACATTTAGGTAAAGTGAGCCTGCCTATGCTTCGGCAGACTGTGGGCACACAGGAAAGCCCCTGGAGATAAGTAAGAAAGGAACCGAGAATTAAGGACCAGCATGTCTGCTAAGAGATAGCCTGAGCGCAGGATCAAGGGAATTGCAATGCAGAGGTTGAGGCAGAGACAGTGGGAAGCAGAGGTCAAGCTGAAAGATGATGGAAAAGAACCACCCAGATTGAGGGGCTCCCAACAGGTTGAGGAGACTAGCCAAGTTACAAGTAGCAATCAAGTTCAATATCTATGTCAAGAGAACAAAAGACAGCAAATACACCAGACATCTTGTCACGTAAATTTCTCCTTGCACTCACACACCAAGAAGCAAAGTCAAGAACATCAGAGAATACTGAAAGCTGGAATTTGAAATTTACTAAATCCTTAATTGACCACGAAAGGCTTGTTTTGAAAAAGACTGACCTTCACGTGGTGAGATTAACTTTTCCCCTCTCCTGGGAGAAAGAATGGCAGCTCATGAGCAAGTTAAGCTCCCTAAAGAGACAGTCAAATTTCTGCATCTTAAATCTTAAATATATAAATTTTGACAACCTCCAGCCCCAATACCTGTACGTTTACTTCCTTCCATGGAACTTGTCCAGATAAGCAATCAAGATTTCTGCCACACCCACAGCCATCTTTCTGAGGGAAGTTTTCCCTTTGACGATCCCTGATGAAACAGAAGCTAGAAACTCCCACACACACAGCTGCCGATACTCTAATGTATGGCCCAGGCCCCTAACTGTGTCAGGACTTACATCAGACCTACAAAGCAGCTAACTTCTCAGTCAATGGCTTGACAGGAACCAGATAGCAAAGATCTGTATAAATAATAACAAACTGAACCAACCAGATTCTCACACATTGGAAGTGAGTCGGATGGAGCATAAATCAAGGGCTTAAGTACAAGTAGAATTGAAAACATTAGTGGGAGGAAAACAGTATTCAGATCTACTGAGCAACAGAAGTGGTGGTTGTGACAGAGAGAATAATGGCTTCCCCAAAATATCCACATCCTAGTCCCCAGAACCTGTGAATATGTTGTTAGACAGCAAAAAGGAATGAAGTTTGCAGATGGAATTAATTTGCTAATCAGCATGAGAAGAAATCAGCCTTACATTGCTGGCTTTGAAGATTGAGAAAAGGGGCAATAAGCCAAAGAAAGGACCTCTGATCTACAAAATTGTAAGATAATAAATCTGCATCATTTTAGACCAGTAGGTTTATAGTAATTTATCACAATAGCAATAGAAGAGTAACACGAGTTGTGAAGAGCTCCCAGCTTAGAGTCTAAAATAATAAGGACTCTCTCTGAGACTGCCTGGGCTCTGGACCACCCTTCCCTTGACCAAAGTACCTTCTAAATTCCTTGAGTTCTTGCTGAAACCCAGGCTCCTCCTCCTCCCGTTTCAGTTTCCCCTTAAATTTGCTAGATTTTTTATGAGTACTTCTACAATAAACTGAGTGATTCACTGTTCCTAAAAATAAAAATCCTAACAGAACTCCATGTTTGAACATTGTGATTAACAGTATTTATTAATTATTACTTTGCACTTTCATTTCATTCATCATTAGATTCTGTTGAATATGAAAGATGAGCTCTATTGTGAGAAATGTACAATTTCCGTTAGGCTTTAGGAAATAATGAAATTAGTTCAAGGACACCCATTATTACCTTCACAACCGTGTGAGGTTCTAAGAAGAAAGTCTACACAGAAGAGCTAAAAATAACAAAATGGATGTGCATACACTATATAAAACTGTAGATAAATTGGATGAATAAATATGATCCTACCTCATAATAATGAGAGGTGGGATTAAAAGAAAACGTTCTATCTCCCACCATCATTATAATTTCACTGTCTTTATTGGTAATAGGAGTAAATTCATATATCTTCAATACTAATGCAAGCAGGGAAAGAGATTCATTGTCACCTCAACTGCTTCAGATGCCCACAAAATCAATTTCACTTAATTTTAGTTGAATTTTGCAACGTGTGATGGTTTGTCTGTGGGTTAGGTCCCTCCCCCCCCTTTATTAAGTGTTCCTCAGGCTTTTGAACTACTTGTTCCTTAGCAACTGAGAATGTCTTGTTTCTAAAAGGTATATTAACACAAAAGAATAATATAATGTTCTTTCTTGGTCACTTTCAAGGATCAAAGTTCCCATAACTAAAGAAACTCTACAATGATTCAAAAACATAATAAAATTTTTCTTTTTATTTATCATAAGTCTCAACATCATCTAAGCTCGCCAACAGAGAGCTGTTGACATGTTAAGATTCATTTATCCAAGGTCGAAGAGTAACCAGTAACTCTAAATCTGAATTGATGTTAGAATATATTTTTACTAATAGTAAAGACAAAATAAAACTTACTTTTCTCCTATGAAAATCAGCAGAGTTTTAAAAGATGAATTTTGGCATAAAAATTATGCAGCAATTTCTAATTAATCCCTGATCCCTTCCAACCTCTCCCCATTTCCTTTTGATTAAAATAGTAAATGATGCAATCTCTTAAACAAAAGTCAAGTTTTGAAAATGTCTTTTTCTTTAGTACTCGAGTATATTGTCAGTTGTGTTTAGTACAGTTTGGTAAAGAACTGCAAATACCAACTGCTGAAATATATTGATTTAATGTAGTTTGTGTACATTTATGAAGCTATAAATACTCATTTTACAAGATGCATGGCATTGTATTACTGCCATTTTTAAAAATCACATTTGATTCGATACATCTTCATTTTAAGTAAATTATAGCCCTTTTTTTCTTTCCCCTATAACCTAGCTTTTTGAGATGGGATATTACCTTTGACATTTTTATCACTTCTATAAATAGAAGTAGTATGACTTCTATAAATACATTTCTATAAAAAGTTTTACTACTTTTAAGCATCTGCAATCACCTAACATATATAATTTGTGTAAATATTGTGTTTATTATGTATTTTCTATTTCCTTTAACCAAAATGTAAGTTTCAAGAGGACCAAGATTTTTGTCTGTCGTGTTCACTGGTACATGCCAGCACATAGTACAGTGCCTGGCACAATACATATTAATTGCATAAATTAGAGAATGGATACTGATACCGGTTCCTGTGTCAGGCTTTGTTGGGAATGTGAAATGCTGACTTATAACAACTTCCTCCCTATATTTTAAAATCAATATTTATTTTAAACCAAAAAAAATAACAGGTAAGGTGCTATGCAGTTATGTAACAGATTACAAATACGACACCTATACAATAATTAAATTCCAATAATAAATACACAATATAAGGTATTCATTAATGTGAGGAAGAATATTAATGTTCCAATGAAGAGATTCAGAAATTTATGCTATCAGAATTCACAGGAAAGTAGAATTACAAGGGCTATAATCACAGTCAAAAATATGGGATTATAGCCACATTTTGGAGGAAACGTGTGTTTCAATATGGGATGAAAGAGAGAAGAATGTGTAAGATCCAAGGAATTATTGGAAGATAAAGATTGAAAGGCAAATTGAGACATGATTATGGAGAGCTATTAAAGTCAGGGTATCAGGGTTTACCTTATTCTGTAGTCAATTCCAAGTTATTTTAGACTAGTAATATTTAATTCAGAACTTCTAGTATCTATCAAAGCAATTAATACACAAGAAATCAAAATATGTTTATTATAAATATCATCTGAACATAGACACACATACACAGTTCTATATATACACACATACAAGTACATAATTTGGTCATATTCTCAAATTTTTTTTAATAAGACACAGAATCAGAAGAAGATGTTCTCAAATTTATAATGCATACTTTTCTAAGGATAACTGTATCAAACTGGCATTCTAATAACAAACTCAAGAGTTTCCCTAGCCATTCTATTCTATTTGATATGATACAGCTTCTTAGCTGGAACCGTGTCACATTTAAAATGGGACATTATGTTGAGGAAGGACATTTAGGAAGAATGAAGTGAGAATTGGTGAACCTTCCACAGCATACACTGCTACTCGCCCTAGTTCCTATTAACAAGAACATGGTGGTGACACTTCTGAGCAGTGTATTAAAGATATAATAAGGAGAAGTACAAATGACAATCGTAAACATGCCTCTTAATTTTCTCCATACTATACATAAGAACAGGTGATTATATCTAACCAGAAATCTAGACTATTTCTGGAGTAGAGGAACTAAATTATGACAAAGGCTAAAGAGTATGAAAAACATTCATAGCAAAAATTTTTCAATTTTTAGGATAGAGACAGTTGATGTATAATAAGGTAAATTATAAGTTCATCTTTAAGAACACAGATTCAAACCAAGGAAAATATTAAGATATCTAATAGAAGCTATCTACTTGTTTTTTGTTTTAAATTCCAGGGATAATTTATTAACCTATCCTCTCCCTTTCCATATCTAAAGCTATGTATAAATTGTGAATTGAGTATGCATTTTGACCAGAAAATTCATGTGCAATCAAAAGTGGAAAAGATCATACTAGATTCTATTAAAACTAAATTAAAAAATAATCAACCATAGGCTGGGTGAGCTGCTTGTTTAGTATCTCTAACCCAAAACGACCTAAATTCATTTTGCTGCCAACAAAAGAATTTTAAAAAGCAGCCCAGTTCAATTTGCCCTGTCATACTTTACTAACAAATGGCTTTTCTACAGCAAAATTGCTACCTACCAATGCTGATATACAATTTTACAAATTTATATTCATTTAAAGGATTTCATACACTTATTCTTGCCTCAAATTCTTCAACCCTTTTTGAGCAGTTTTTCAACATTAGCGCTATTCACATTTTTTACCAGCTAATTCTTCTTTGTTGGGCAGGGCAATGTCTCATGCACTGTCGAGTGTTTACCAGCATCATTGGCCTCTATGCCAAGCAGATGCAAGCAGCAATGCCCCCATGACCCAAGTTATGATAATCACAAATGTTTCCAAACATCGCCAAATTTTTTCTGGGGCGCAAAGTCACCCCTGGCTGAAAAACACTGCACTAGATATATATTTGGAGAAATAATAAATAATAATTTGTCCCTCCAAGTACCAGCATAATTTAAGAAAATGTTAATTAATAATTGATACTGGAATAGAATGGTAAGGTGAAAGAAAACATTTTAGTATGTGTAATAAAATTAAAAGTCACCCTAAAATTAGAAATCCCCTTAGATTTTATTCTGTATCTTTGAAAATGCACCACTGTTTTGTTGTTGTTTTTTTTTTGAAAAATAAAAAGCTTCTTACTTTAATATCTCCAGTGGGGTGGGGAGGGGTAATGGTTAAGGGAATCCAAACTCTGTACTTTTTATTGGTACTATATTATGCAGTCAAAATAGATTTCTTTCTACTTAGTAAAAAAGATGCAGGAGGGTAAGATAATCTTACATTGCCTACATAGTTATGATTTAGTTATAATATTTCATTGTTGAGAAAAGGTAACTCAATAAAATCAAAATATAAAATAACTAGCTATATTTGTTTATTGAAAGAAAGCATGTAACTTTTTCAAGATTAAAAAAGCATGTAATTTTTCAAGATTTATTAAAAGCAAGCATATAATTTTTTCAAGGCATTATTGTTTTCACACTTCATTTTATATTACCTTTTATTCTTACAACAATTCTGGGAGGAAAGGGAAGTGTTGTTATTGATCTCACTTGACAAGCAGGTAAAGGGGATTCTAATATCATACCGCAGAATTTGCAGCACACCCAGGACTAGAAGATTCCTAATCCTTCCTGTCATCTGTGCATCTTGCCAATTCCCTCATCAAAACCACCAATGATTAATTAGGTTCTGTTTTTGAGTATCTTCTTTTGTAAATATATTAATATATTAAACACTCCACCTCCTAGAAAATGAATATTCTATTTACATAAGATGACGTGACCACAATGTCAAAGAAAAAGCATGAGTGTAAGTTACTAATGAAAAGAAATTCTTCACTCAAAACACTTATGTAAATAGTAACTTAATTGAGTATTGAATTTCATGCTCAATATTTAAACGTATTTCACATTTACATCTTTGAGTAATGTATTGAAATGTAAAGGTATTGATTTTGACATCACCTTAACTTATGAAATCATAATGGTGAATCAAAAGCCAGGAAGTTCTATGATGATACCATTGCAGAATGATTCTACCTTCAAAAATAAACTTTCAGGATAAAATCAATCCACGCATTTTCCTAAGTACATTTGCAGATTCTAGCCTAAAATTTTATAAATTTAGACAGTTTACATTTAAGAAGAAACCTTTATAACAACAAGGTGACTCGTATCATTTCAAATTTCTTAGATAACTGTAGGGATACAATAAGCGCTATTAACCAAAAGTTTGGATTCCCCCAACACCCTTTATTGTCAGAAGACAAAACACAAAGTTGGAATGGTAATACAAGGAATGTATGGAGGAATGTTAGATAACGTAGGTGAATATTTCAAAATGAACATACTGTTACACACTACAGAAACATACATTGTACCTTATTTATAAATGATACGAGTCTGGAAGTCTTACAAACCCTGGAGAAAAGCTATAAGAAGAGCCTCACATTGTAGATGGAGAATGGAGAAAAAGGACCAGGGAAGAAAATTCAGAGAAGAGACCTAGGTGATGACCCAGAGGTGCAATGATCTATGCCTCTGGCACTGGCGAGTAGAAGATACAAAGCAAGTAAGACCTTACTATCTGTGGGCCCCAGAGGTAAGAGAAGGATGAGGCAGGTGAGGTGCCAGGTGAGGTGCTCACTCACTCCGGGGAGGGACAAGGGGTGGTGGATAGTCTTCACACTTGCTTTTTAATACCAAATATGTCCTGTTTGGAGATAAAAGAATGACTACAGAGTTAAATGATCAAATGTAAATGACAACTATTGAATCCTTTTTTATACTAAAGAGGGGGCTATGAGAAGGCCCTTAAGAGAAAGCGGAGGTGTGAAGAAAATAGTATACAAAATAGACAACAAATCTCCCAAGTGATTGTGTAATAATTTGCTTACATTGTTGAAATCTGTTGTCCCTTGGGTGAGGCTAATCAAATGAAGTAACTGAGAATTTCTGACATATTTGCCAAGTTCTGTTTCCTTTTATTATAACATTTTGCAGATACAGAAATGTATTATATAGAAAAGACAGTTGTTTATATTCATCAATTTATTTATAGAAAACTTTTTCATGAAGCAAATTCTCTCTATAGAACCCATTAATTTAAAATATCTGACAATTTGGATGTTGGTCAAAATTTAGGTGTATCTTTAGGATGAAATATTTTCTCAACAAATTAAGTATAAAAATGGCTGATGGTAAATATTTTATGAACTTAAAAACATTGTTTACAAGAATATTGAGACCACTTTAATTTAAAAAATGTTACCTACTCATAAATATGTGATGATCAGCCTTTTCATTTGCCAGTGTGGTAGCTAAAGAAATCGTGTGTGTGTGTGTGTGTGTGTGTGTGTGTGTGTGTGTGTGTTTAGAATAAAATATATTTCAAAATATGCTATAATTCAGATTAAAAATAAGTATATATTTTTCAAAACCTGGGGCTTTTTTTATTTTTTCTTGATCTATAGATGTTTAAAATGTATACATACAGCTTCCATTCTATGTTAACATATCTTCAATACATTTTTAGATACAGCTCTTATAAGGGGCATATTCAGGTAACAAATACATATCAGTGGAAGACTGCTAGTCATCCTCCACTATTTGTTCTGCCCCCTACCATTGTGATACAATTTTGACTGGGCACATGGATGCTCAGATATAGACCCTACTTCTCTGACTCCTTTCTAGTTAGATGTGACCACGTGACTAAGTTCTGACCACTGGAATGTGAGAAAAATGTCTTACCCTAATTGACTGGATTTCTGCTCTGAAGTCTCTTTCCCTTTACATGATGGCTAAGAAAAATAGCAACTGGAAGAATCATCTTGGACCTAGGAACGGAAGCCACGTGCTAAGGATGGCAGAGCCACCCTGCCAACCCTAGACTGCTTTTCTCTAGACTACTGTGTGAGAGAAAAATACATGGCTATCTTTTCTCTTTGTCACATTGGCTCAGCCTGTACCCCAACTAATACAATACAGTACCCCCAACTAAAGCAACAAATGAATGCCTTGTTCAGTTCTGATTATGTGTCAATAAATATTTTATATGGATATCATCAATCCCAACAACTCCATGAGATTAAATGTCTTGGCCAGATCACAAAGCTAGCAACTGGTGGAACCAAGGTGTAATAGTTTTAAATATGTTTTAAAGGGATATGCTATCATATTCCATAAAAAATATTAAGTGTGTTATTTTCAGTTAGAAGACTGTGAAGACAAAATCAGGGAAAATTTACTTTCTGTACCACTCTTAGCAATTATTTCAATGTATATACACACAAAACCATTTCTGTGCATACCAACAAAAAAAATGGGAGGTTTTAAATTATGCACGTAAACACACATCTTGGAATTTCCTTCCACTCTTTTCTTTTTTAAAGAAATTCAAATGAAAATATTCATGAGTAGATAATTGGTGGCACAGCTTTGGCGGCTTCTAATTCTATCTTTTACAAAAAGAGCAGTAGCATAACCAGATACACCAACCTTGTTCCTAATTGGGGATCTGGTTACTTTTTCAAAATACAAGTATGGATATAAAAATGCAAAATATTAACACATATTCTAAAGCATACAAGAATTTATTTTAAATTTCAGAGTAGCATCTAATTTAGTAGTTGTGTAACCTAAAACAAAATTTTAACCTTCCAAACAGTTTCTTCATGCATATTAAAGATGATGATGCTCAATGCACAAAGTTGTCCAGAGGATTAATCAGATAGTACATGTAAAAGGCTTAATATAGTGCTTGGATTAATGGGAAAAAAGAATAAAGTTCTTCAGTCAAATTTTAAAACGCTCTAATATACTAAGTACACTAAGAAAACTGTAATACATCATTTCTTTCCCCAAATTTTTCCCTCATTTTATCCACATTGTGGATGAGCATATGGCATATGCAGTTGACAGACATATGTATTCTCCAACTGATTCAATAGTGGAATCATTCAATAAGAGATACCTTAATACTCAAATGCACCAGGGACAATAGTCCTACTGAAGGCTATTCACTCTTGATCTTTAACAGAAGATAGGCAGGTTACCTGGGCAAACTCTCATATTTGTAGTTACAGCACTGAATTTATTCAATAATATTATCACTTTCCCTGGGCTAATATTTTATGATGCCATTAAGCAATTTTCATAGAATTGCAAGGATACATTACTTTAGCTATGTTGCCTCATTGCACTGGTTCTTGGCCTCCATGTAAAAAGCTACTTGTACCTTGTGAAGCCAGTAAAAACAATCATATCAATTAATTTGGGAAGAATCATCATTCCTATAACATTGAATTTCAATTCAGGGACCTGCTATGTTCCTCCATTTACTCAACTTCCGGTCATCACTGTGCGTCCACTATCCCCAACCTCAGCTCAAAATTCACTCTCAACCCAGGGATCCTTCAACCAGTTTTTCAGTTCCCATAGCAAAAACAAACAAATAAATAAATATTTAATAACATACTCTTTTTGCCCATATGATGGACCTTCTCTCTAGGCAAAAAGAATGAGGCAAATGGAATCACTTGTCTGTGTAAAATGACACTGTTCACGCGCCCTAATACTTAAATTCTTTTTCCAGTAATAAATTCTGTTCTAACATACCTTCCCCTACCCCAGTTACATAACATATAATTCTTTTCTTTAGAATTTTTCTGTCACTGTAATGAGGTATGTGTCTCATAAACAGAAAATTAAGAGGATTTTCTTTCATCCTTTTCATTCTATTTTGTTATCCTAATTCAGACAAAGTCATTGATACACTCTTCTTGGTAATCTATACTCCATAAAGCATAATGGAAACCAGGCAAGACTTTTTTATTTTTTGTGTTTAATGATTTATTGCAAAAACCAGATTCAGCAAGAGAACTTTCACCTATTAATACCAAAACTGACAATGAGGTCAGCCAAGCAAGTGGTTTTTGAGGCTGGAGTAGCACTAAAGAAGTGGGGGAGAAGCTCCCAAGAGCTGCTTATTTTTAATCTCAATCTGTCAATAAAGAGTCATATAACTTCTAACCAGAATCTATAATTTCTCGTTTTTCTTCTCATTGTGACTGAATAAAAGCTTCCCTCTTAGTCAATTTAAGCAATATTTAAATGAAAATTAACAAAGAAGATTTGCTGGAGCTTCCACAAATTCCATTAGTTTCACAGAGGCTCACTTACTATCCTACACACTTTTATATTCTAACATTTTCCCACTGTGAATCACTGCAGATCCCAAGTGTCAACTTACAATAGCTTTCAGGCACCTCGACACCCCTAGTAACGGAAATTTTGATCAGAAGAATGTCAGTTCTCAGAGAAGGGGAACTGTGTTTGTCTATCCTTAGCAGCCTGCACAGTGCCTAGGACATATCATGTGCTGAACACATTACATTAACTAGAAGTAAAAATGATCATTGTTGTTCACTAGGAATGCTTTTCATTTCCAAATATATTCCTTATCTCACAGAGACTTAGGTTTTTGTTCAACACATTCTCAGTTTGAAATCTACAATTTTTTTTAAAGAGATTCTGGTATAAATTTTTTAGTATGTGCTTATTAAGGTTTATTTATGGATTTCTATTAAGACATAGGTATAATATATTCCAGTTTCTCCAAGGGAAAAATATTCATGAATATTCATATAAATATCTGTGTGATAAATATTCACATACTATACATGAAACTGCTTTTATATAATTTCACCTCATTGGCCCATCACATTTTTGGAAAGGCCTCACTGCATCACTGAGAACATAAGATGGGAGTATTTTCCAATTGCTGTATTACTTATATTGAAATGAAAGTAATGAGACCCTTAAAAATGACCATTAATTTTTAATTAATCTTATAGAACCTTATACATGTAAATATTCTTACCCATGGACATGGAAAATAATCTAAGATGTTATATAAATATTTATGTCATTTTCAAAAGCCATGGTACTCACCATCAAATTGGTATTAACTGATCAACACTTAAGTGCCCATATATTAGTAACATTCACTGGGTGTCAGGCAGGTGGGAGGGGGAGGAGGGGACGGGTATATTCACAGCTAATGGTTGCAGTGTGCACCATCTGGGGGATGGACACGCTTGAAGCTCTGACTCAGGTGGGGCAAAGGTAATATATGTAACCTAAATATTTGTACCCCCATAATATGATGAAATAAGAAAAATTTAGAGAGACTTTCATAGCCAGTTTATAATTCATAAGAAAAAAATCACCTTTTATACCATCTCCTTTTCTTGCACCAAAACCTTTATTACCAATCTCAATGGCTCTAGACATGGTTGTAAATACTTTTCAAATAATTTTAAAAGTAACATCTACTCTCAAAGACTGAAGATGTGTTCCCATTGCAAATATTCAAAGGAACCCATCACAGGACTTGCAGTCACCACTACATGAGAGATTTTAAAATATATTTTGAAGAATGTAAACATTGTGGCAGTAAGTACATGACATCTACTTTGAATTTGAGGGAAGTATACACAACATGGAGTCATCTAAGTGAGAGCTGTATATAAACTGTAAAGTGCCATGAGAAAGTTTCATTAATTGTTAGGGATAGCTTTTCTCATTCACAGTAACTTAGGAGTAACCAAGAGTCTCTCTCAGAAATTCACTAGTTGAGCCACATGAAGATGGGTGTCATATCCCATTGGTAAGAGAAATTCAGTTTCCTAGAAGACAGAACTGCATTCAAATTAAAGAAAATATTAACAAGTTTCTTTGGTGGAAGTTACTCACATCAACGAGCTGATTGACTCCACTTGCTGTTTTTGCTAGCGTGACAAGGTCTTCTTGCATCTTATCCACCCATGACTTGATACTGCAGAAATCAGAAAAGATTATGTTCTATCAGATCTCTAGCAAATAAAGGCCACATTCTGATATTTCATATCCATATCCACGCTACAGATAATTCATTAAATTGCCTTTAAATCTTTCTTCTGCCTCCTAGCTCCTACTATGTTTACCCTCCCATTCCACCTTTAAATTGCAGAAGTATTGAACCCTAAGTGCACAAGCTTTAGGGATGCTGAAATGCCCCCAAATCAAAAAGAAAAAAATAACATTAGTGTCTTATCCAATATAAGAGTAGATGTTTGCTTATTTTCCATTAAAATTCCATGAAAATAGCTAAGATATCATCAGCTTTTAACCACTACAAATTACATGGCAACAAATAGGTCAGTGAATGAAGCTCAAAAATATTTTATGTCTTTAGATAGACACAGATTTGAAATTACTGGATCAAAGCTTAAATTTTAGAACAATGGTTTTGATCATTAAAATTATAACTGAAGGATTTAAGTTCAAATCCTTTTCAGATATATACTTTAAATTAATGCAATGGACATCTTAAAATATGAGGTATGGATGTCAGGATATTTTAGAAAAACTGAAATCCATGTCCCATCTTACTTTTTCCTGGTATTAGAGACATTACCCAATAGTACCAATCAAATTTCCCCATTCACATCAATATAATTTAATTTGCAATTCCTTCATATAATTCACTTATTCATCCTCATGTTGTAGACCTAAGTGTACATTCTTTTCTACCCAGGCAAATATAAGAAAACACCAGCAAGCCAGTAACAACAATAGATGATTTATACGTGAATTTGAACTTCCGTTTACATATACATATATAATTTAAATCATGGAGATTTAATTGTCTTTTCTTCCTGAGAGAAGAATTCCAATAGTACACATCAAGGTCTCCGACTTTTTTCAAATAAATATAAAAAAATAAATGTGGAATAAAAGCGTAACTTGGAAGAGATTTAAATGAGGTATAAGAGAATACATAAAAGAATAATGATCTGATAAGTTAAAGAGGAAGAAAAAAATGAAAGTCAGTCATAAAAAAAAAGATGAAATCCCTTAGAGGAAAACACAGAGGCTTGATTTACATATGAAACAAACTAGTTAGTAAATAAAACACAGTAAACTAGGGATACTTTAGCACAAATGAAAACAAGAATATTTATTGAACCATGTTCTATATAAATAGGATAGAAAAGGTAAAGGAATATCAAAAAACAAAAAATGAATAAATGGGAGTAAGGTATAGGAAAAATTTATAGAAACAGTAAAATGAATCATGCACACAATGTTATTCTAATACTATAATTTTTGCTATTTATAAGTTGGTGTTTATATTAGAAAAATATCATAAATACTAATATTCTTAGTACTGCTATTAGATAAATATAATTGTGCCCCATTTGTAAATGAAAAACAAAACATTACAGTGGGGCACAAGTAGGAGCAGACCATTGACAACATTTTCTAATTCAGATCACATTATCTCATTTCTCTAAGCAGTTTCTGAACAAGTCCTAGAACCCAGGGAAAATGAATCATCTCTTCTTAGATATAATTCCCAACATTGACAAATAATAAGTGTTATACATCCCTTTAGCTGGGAAACAGAGACAAAGAATATATATTTAAAGAAATGAAGATAACTCATGTCTGAATTCTGATTTATGCTAAACTGACCCAAAACATGTATTCTAACTTGACACTTGAGTGCACTGTTACTACCAGCGTTCATTGAGGTGAACTTGTTTTGGCTAAAAAGCAATTCAGAATCCATCCAGTCTTCCCTGTCCTGCTGACAAGCTATCAAGACCACTTTATAGAAGGATTATTTTTTATAAATATGAAATGTTACCTGGTTTTCCTAAAGTACTTATGCACTATCTTTCAACCTGGAATTAAAAAGCTTTAATAAATAGGAAATAACGAAAGATCCCATTCACCATGAAAGTCAAAAATTTACACAAGAGAAAACACTCATATGTACAAAGTCTTTATCAATCTTTATCTTCCTTGGTAAATTTTCAGGCACATATGTATAATCTCTAAGCACTATTTTATTAAATTTATCCTGAAGATACTATAAAATTTGTGGGAAATTATAGAGGATGTAGACTTTCATTTAATAAGAAACTAACATAGCACTTTACTAAGAAAAAAATTGTTTGTTCTTTCTTAACCCATTCAACAAGTATTAGTAGTGCTGGAAAAGATTTTGCGAGATGGAGATGCAGGTTGGGGTTAAAACTAGGTCTGGCAGGAAGAGAGGAAGAGGGGAACAATAAGAATATGGTGGGATATGTTTCAGGAACTAGGAGAGAGTCACTTAATGCTTATTAAGTAGTGATGCAGGGAGGTGAATAGAGGAGGCTTTCTAGAGCAGTAGCTACTTGAAGTGACATTTGACAGACAAGTGAACTTGACAAAATTGAGAAAAGGCAGCAGTAACAATGAAGGTAGAAGGAATGTAAAACATGGCATACTCAGCAACTCTAAGAAGTGAGAATGGCTGGAGGCCAAGCTTGGTTCAGCAAATTGCATGGAATGGGAGCAGAAACAGTAGGGAAGAAATTCAGCCAGATAGATGGGCCAAACCAAGGGTCTTAAATACCATTCCAAAACATTTAGAATGTACTCTCAAACTAATGGAGAGATATTAGGAAATGTGAAGTCAAAGAGTGATAAGATCAAGTAAGTATATAAGAACATGATAAAATATTATAACTTCCCTATCACCAAGTGGATAGTGGCTTAGCAAGTGAACAGAAAATGAAAAGAGAAGGTCTAGTTAAGAGATAATGAGAAGGACTCTAACTCAGTGTGGTGAGAAGGGGGAAAGGAAAAGGATGGGAAGACCAAGTATAAGCAACTAGAGCAACAGAAATTCTGCAGTATGAACAAGACTTCATAGACAGTCACATGTAGAAAGTGACTGGGGAAAGAATTTGAGATGATTCAGGGAGTTTCGCAGTTAGACGATGACAGGACATTTTTATATAGACAGTACAGGAGGAAGAACAGTTTAGAGGGACACCGATGGGTTTGTTTTTATTGATTCAATTAGAGGTGTATTGGGGAGACTCAAGTATACAGTAGGCAATTGAATGTACATGGGTTTAGAGGTCTCAGAAGGGAAGTCTCCATAGAATTTAAAGATTTGATAGTGACAATCTATATAAAGGACACAGGGAAATCAATTAATGACTCCCAAAAGTGTGTGTACAGAGGGAGGAAGGAAATAAACAGTAGTTAGAACTGTAGAAAATAGCATTTAAAGAATGGACAGAGGAATCTGAGTAGTGGCCAAAAAAGGAAATCCAAGAATAATGGTATCACAAAAGCCTAAGGATAAGGTTTCCAAAGAGAGGACGGAACTATAGAGTTATTAAATAAGATGAGAGAAAATTATCTACCTTGTATATGAGGTGAATGAAAGAAACTATGAAAACTGGAAAGCAATCAAGAATGAGGAGTTGGTGCTTCTTTATGTTTTCTAATAGAATAAATATGAACATGTTCCTATGTGAAAGGAGGAAGGCAAGTACAGAAGGAGACATCAAAGATTCAGGAGAGAATAGTTTATTGACAGTGATGGGGTACAGGAAATGCTACCCCACAATAGGGCACCTTGGCATTTAAGAAAACAGCAAAAGCAGGAAGGTCTCTCTGACCTTGGCCCACTGTTCTCCCCTGAAGCAGGCCATGAAACCTAAGAAGGTCACTCTCTAACCTTCTCCCCCCCTTCTCCCCTGAGGACCTGCAGTGACAGGTGTCCTGCCCTGTTTCCCAAGGGAAGAAATCTCACACAGGACATCAAGAATCTGAACAAACAGGTCTTGCTACGTCCCCCTAGATTTATAACCATTAGACCATACCCGTTTACCCTCTACTCACACTTCTGCAGTACTGTCCATTGAAACATATAGTTTTTCTTGGGTCTTTGGGTCTTCATTTTCTAAAGGTTCTTGTGTCATGTAAAACTTATATTAAATTAATTTGTATGTCTTTTTAATAGGGGTCTCAACCATGTACCTTGCAATAAAATAGATAAGGAAAGAAATCTTTTCTCCCCTGCAGTCTTTTAAAAGACTCTAGATTCATTAGGCTTTTTATTGCTCACCCCTGTATCCCAACCATGAAAGGGTAGAGGTGGGGAAGAATTAAGAAATAAGCAGAACCCAGGAAAAACCTAATCCATGGCTAGAAGAGAATACTTCTTCTATGGAGACTGGAGGAAAAATGTACCAGATTTGAGGTAAACGGAAATAACTAGAACAACTACAGCAACAAGTTGAGATGATTTCACTTATTGGTCTCTATTTTCTACAAGTCATCTGCTCAGAGATAAGCAGTAGGTATTAAGGTAGATAGTTGAAAAGAAAGTTGGAGGTTTAATAAGAATGGCTGGAGAGTATTTAAGGACTTGCACTATACCGGAAGCCATCAGTTCCCATGAGCAGTAATCAGCCTGGCTGTGTGAATGCTTACCAATACCAGGCTTGGGAGGACAGAGTCAGGGGAAAAAGGCATCCAGATGAATGTGGGGCAGATACTAGTAGGTGGGAAATGAGGATAAGGAAAATTGAATTGACGGTCCTAACAATTTCAGGATCTCTACTCATTGTAAATAAGAACTACTATTAATAAAATATTTGTTAAAATGTTATTATATTCATAAACAATGCCTGTTTTCTAAACCCTTTTTGTATGGAATCAAAAATCCTATCACAATATTTACAAGAAAATGTGAAACTACTTTATTATTATTTCAAATCTTTCTCATCATTTTTTGAATTTTTAGCTTAATAACCTTACAAAAAGAATATGCTGTCGAAACTAAATGAAGAAAGCAGCCTAAGAACACATATCCTACTTTAAATCATCTGAAACTATATACATATATTTTTTTAAGAGAACAAATTCCTAAAGTCACCATGAAATAAACATTGTTCCCAGAAAGTTTAATAGTTTGGAAATCTTTCTCTTAGAAATAAATATTAAATATATGCTACCATCTCTGGCTAGCTCAACAAAGTTCACAGCACCCATGTATATCTGGTTACATAGATACAATGGAACTTGACTAATAGGTACATTGTTTCCATGAGAAAACACATTGGATTTTCAAACATGTGATGTCAAGAGCACACTGAACTCTGCTTGTTAGAAATGTAATTTCCCTAGCTTCAGGTCTCTGATGGTAACAGAGGATTCAATGTCATAAAGACAGGACTTGAGCATGACACTCAGAAGAGTAAGAAGAATGGATGCTACTTATAGAGGAAAATGGTGAGAAGCTCAAGAGATTAAGTATGTAGTCAAGGTATGTATGCAACAGAACTATTTCTTATTCTTTTCCTACCCCGTATCCCCCTTGCTCCACTGCCCTCTTAAAAGCCCACGTTCCTGTAGCTCCTATGACCCTATTCCCTAGTCTCTTGTCTTTTATACTATTATCATCTGACTCCTTTTCATTTTCCTAAACCCAAATATAGTCATTTATCAACATCTGTCTTTGATTTTATCTGCCACTCTCCGCTCACTTCTCTTTTATTTGTATTCCTTCAAAATCTTATGACTTCAACTATCACTTTTACATATATAATCCCTAAAATTGAGTTCCAGTTCTACCCTACCATTTGATCATTTCATCTTGATGTCCCACCATCGCTTTTTAAATATGTAGAAAATTGAACTCAATATATTTCCCTCCCAATACTACAAATATTATGCCCCTTCTTCTTTTTGGAAAACCATCTCCCCAGTCCTCCAGATTCGTATCATCAATTTCTCCATCTTAATCCTCCTCTAATCCTTTGTTCAGCAACAGTATCTCAGATTTTTCTAACACTCAGCTGATAGCTACAGGCATTGAGATATTGTGTACCTTATCCATGCTAAAGTATCTAACATGCATTCTCTTATTTATTCAACATATTAATAAAAAAGTAGTGTTCACATTTGACAGATGAGAAGAATTTACAGAAGTTAAACAATTCAACCCTCTAGCTTTTTATTTTCTAAGACCTTTTACTTCAACCAGCCACAGACATTCCCCATGCATGTTGACTGTCCTTTTCCACGTCCTGCCTTTGCTCTATAACCTCTACCGGGAATTAATCTCCCACCTCCTTTGTGAATGGGTAAATTCCACAAATATTCTCATATCACTTTTTACAACCTGCCAAACTATGAATATTCTCTTCTGTACACTAAACTTCAAGAGCACTTTAATTGTGCTTTGTGCTTATTTTTCTTTACATTTCCACGATTAGATGGATACACTTTTATTCTCATTTATCACTGCATCCTCAAAGTTTCTATTACAGTGCTTTGACTTTAGTAGACACATAAGTACTTTATTGAGTAGAAAAATGTATTGAATTGAAATGCAATTGTACTATTTTTAAAAGATCACAAGTATTTTTATGTAGTGCATATCTTCTCCCCATAATCTTCATCAGAATAAAATAAACTGTTGGACCCCATGCATCTGGCAAACAGTACCCACTTTTCAACAAGTAGATTTTCAAAATGTGGACTTAGTATTTTAAAGGAATTATTAAATCTCTAGAATGTGTGCTTAAAATTCCAAACCTTTTAAGTGTATATTAAATGTCATAGAAAAATATAAATCTTGTAATCCTTCTTTGTCCCTACAATAACTCATTACAGAATCAACTAGCAATACAAGATTTCCAACTGTTTGATATTGTCTATAGATTCAGTGTAATTTGAAGCATTCACTAAGATATCTCTAAAAATTGAGGCAAATGTTTTATTGAATAATTAAGATAATCGTTTATACCTTCTACTTTACCTTACTGTACAGAAACACCTCGAATTCTAAAGGCAAACATATAAAATATTAATACTCAACTTTGCATTAAGTTGAAGAGAAAGAAAAACTGCTATTCAATTAATATTATTCCTTTCGAGGTTGGATTTGTCTGTAATGTGGCTTTCAAAAGAGTAGTGCACAATTCAAAAATCTATTTTCAAAAAGAAAAGAAAAAGATAGCAGTCCATTTCATTTTGTGGCAGTAGTCCCCAACCTTTTTGGCACCAGGGACCGGTTTCCTGGAAGACAATTTTTCTACGGACTAGAGTGAGTGGGGACGATTTTGGGATCATTCAAGAGCATTACATTTATTGTGCACTTTATTTCTATTATTATTACATTGTAAATGTATGATGAAATAATTATATAACTATAATGCAGAATCAGTAGAAGCCCTGAGCTTGTTTTCCTGCAACTAGACGGTCCCATCTAGGGGTGTTGGGAGACAGGGACTGTAAATACAGGTGCAGCTTCACTCACCTAATGCTGTGTGGCCTGGTTCCTAACAGGCCACCGACCAGTACCGGTCCATAGCTTGGGGACTGCAGCATTAGACGATCAAATTCAGAAAAATACAATTACACACATTTAACCTATTGTAAAGTATAAGAGTTGAGTGACAAAGTGTCAAGTCTGAATAGTTATTAGTAATTTATTGAATTGTTTTAAATGCTAAGCTAAGGAGAGAATTTGCCTGGTTGGAACAACAGAGCTAAAGTGATAGCTAAGAATTGTTATAATAGGTCATACCCAAGACTAACTGTCCTTCCTTCCCATATTTGATGTGGGTAAGTCCTCTGGAAAGGAGAATAATGTGTGTAAACCTACTGCTACTTGTATGAAGAGAATACTAAAACAGACATCTTTCTCCTACATACCTCTCAACATATTCCACTAGCAATTATCACAGAGACAAAGAAGGAATGGGAGCTATACCATAGAGAACAGGGAAAGGAAGAGGGCTTGCTACAGTAAGGGATTTATAGGAGGGGTAGCAGGAGAATGAGAAGTCTTTACCATTGGGAACCCTGTCCTAAGGCAATTCTCTGCCTATGCCACTCACTATGTTTAAGAAAAATCTTATTTTTAACCCAAGCGAATAAGATATAGTTATGCCCTGTGGAGCTGGGAAAAAATTAAAATATCAAAAGATCTAACAAACTGACCATTTCAATTGAGTTGATATATAAATAGCTTATTCATAAAGTTGAAGTAATAAGATCATATATTTCGAGTCTAGTGTTCCACTTGCTATAAATATTCTACCAATGCCAAACTGCTCCTATTTTTGTTATATAATAAACCACCCACAGTGTTCCTGTAGTTGGGTAAAAATAACAGAAGTAAGCCAAAGATTTAGATAACCTAGACATGCAATTTTGCTAAATATGCATTTCTTATAACACAGATAACTATATAATGGAACACTGTGTGTGTGTGTAAAGGGAGTGCTTGTTATCTATATTAAACCATAGGATTGTTTGTGAGATGGGTGTCATGCCAGGAATGTTAGTTAGTCCCTGAAATTATTCTCAATTTAAACCATTTTCAATAACACTGGTGCTCTGTTTTTAGAAAGCTGTTTTAACTTGTGAAATGCTTTAGTATTCCATTTTTATCTAGAGTAATCCTGTAAGAAATGCAGCAAAAGATGTGATCAGGCTAATCAGAGTGGAAAGGTAAAGTACTTTAGAGTAGGAAAAAAGGTTGCATCACTAAAATCTGACTCTTAAGCTGTACATGTGTTTCTCTGCCTTCATTTTCTGTTGGTCTTCTGCTGTTCGCACATGTGCACATGTGTATTAATGTGTGTGTAGTTAATCCACTTTACAAATATACTCATAGTTCTCAAAGGTCATGAGATCTATTTTCTTCATAAGATTTTCTTTTCATGAGATCTACTTTTTCTACCATCTCAGATTGATTTTCGTTTTAGATGAGTTTTTTTTTGTTTCTTTAGTAAACATTTTCTGCCTCAGCTGCAGCAATTTGCTTCCAGCTTCCAAGACAACAAATAGAAAAAACATTTTAGGTTTGATATTAAGGTAGCTTTATGGATTAGCTGGAGGGCGGGGGACAGTGTTCTCACACATGGGACTTGCTCCCTGAAGGCTTGAGAGCTTTGTTTTTTATCCTTCCACATCACGGTTAGTTACAACCTCCAGCATAATCCCTCTGTCGCCTGGTGCCAGCCGAGGTGTCCCACATGGCCACACAATCTGCTGCTGGTGTTTCTATGAACCCAATGAGCTGAATTTCTAATTGCTCATTATAAAATCTCCATTCATTTTATTGAAGATCTTCCCTTTCATTGTTTATCTGGGTTTTTTCTCAGTCACTGCAAATTGTTCACAAAATTTATTTTAGCCTAATTCAAGCATGTAAACATTATTTAATGTCATGATCAAAATTCCCTCATTTTCTTTTCTTCTCTGAATTATTAGCTGAGCATTCATAATATTTTCAATACTGCAAAACCCTCAAAAGCTTCTTAAATTTGGATTCTGACCTAAATAGCCAATCCACTTCCCCACATGGATCAGTATCTCCAGTCAAGCCAGTTTAACTGTTTTACAAACATGCCACTTTTGTCACATTCTTTAAACATGTTTTCTACCAACCCAGAATCACCTCTCTAAGCCTCTTCAGCTCCTGAAAATCCTCCTTCAGGCCTGTGCTTCAGGTCCCTCTTCAGGTCAGTCCAAGTTCTCAAACTCTTAGAAATCTTTCTTTTCTGTAAGTTTGTAAGATATGTAGTCTGTCCTACAAAATGTTACACATATTGATGTACTGTCTTATGTTATTGTTATTTCTCCAAAACACTTAATTTCCTTGAATGGATGAGCTTATAGTTTATATTAATACTCCTATATTCCGAGACTATCTAACACAGTTTTGAGCACACAGTGGATGCTCAACAAACAACAGATAACATCTATTGCATACCTATGCGCCAGGAACTGTTCTAAATATGTTATATATACAAACTCTTTAATTCTTGCAAAAATCTTTTGAGGTAGATACTATTATTAGACTCACTTTACAGATAAGTAAACTGAAGTATAGAGAGGTTGAGTTACTTGCCCAAGGTCCCAGTTAGTACATGGCAGTACAGTGTGCCCTTACAAGCCAATGACATATAACTATCTTAATAAATGCTAATTGATGCAGTAATCTGAAACGTGACTTGGTTTTCATTGTTAAACCACCAAATAATAGCCCCTCAACTCTCCTCTCATCATTACTTAAAAACGTCTCCTGTTTTCTATTTCACAGAAATGTCATAGCCCTGGGTTAAAAGTCTGCTTCATTGGTATAAAGAGAGAAAATGGCATTTATAGAAATCTTATTTTTACGTGGCAAGAAAAAAAGTTATAGTTAGAAAATAAAGATGTAACTAATTGGGAACACCCAGGTATTTTCTTCCTTAAAACATCTCAGTGGAAACATGTACATAATTACTTAAATGCTATAATTTCTCCTCACATTAAATTGTTAAAGTTTTCACCAGTATTATGAAATTAAACAAGTATTATTTATTTTATTTACAACCAGAAATTTTACTACTTTCATTAACATGACATTCTCAGTGTTATGCATTAGGTCCATAGCAGCTGAATCTAATACTATTCATAACATGCACACAGATTGACAATAAAGTAGCAGGTCAGATGTAGATTCAGCCCTGACGTGTTTCTAAACACAAAATATTCTAAAACCAACATTAAGTTCTTCAATATGCACAGAAAATATGACTATTTCAGCTGGCCTTCATTGTTTTTCTGATGTAGGTTCAGACATACAAACAAACGTATGAATATGAAAACCAGGGGCCAACTTGATTCATGTGGCACTTCTTTTAAACATAGCCCATAGTGTAATTTGTCTGACAGCTGTTCCAAGGCAGAGTTTATTTAACAATCAAAAAGCTGTCAATGCAAATGTATTAACTTGCAAATTAGAAAGACAGTAACTCTCTTTCTGAAGACAGAGTGTTTTTTTTTTTTTAGTTTACCTCCAACACTTTTATTTTTTTTAATTAAGTACAAAATTCTAGGGAAACAGAAATGAAGCCTTCAAACAGGAGATGGTAAACATCTTTCCAGCTCAGAAAGTATATTGCAATTTAATTGCTTTCAACCTTTTCGTCCTTACAGAACATGGTTCTCTTTGACCCTCTTTACCTAAGCAGCACAGACATTGCCCCGTGTTCCCCTCTGATGGTCTGGGCATACTGAACATTCCAAAGAGAAGGCTGCTTTTGGATAAGAGTTACAGCCAGCTCCCTTTCCCGCCATGTGCAATATAAACAAAAACCTAAACTGCTTTTTTTTTCAATCAAACTGCTTTTCTCCATCAACACAGTGAAATTAACAATGAGAATTGTGTTTAAAAATGAATTTATGCTTATCAAATGACAAAAACATTACAAGTTTTTAGCACTATCATATAATCCCTTTCAAAGCATGTGAGTCATTAGTGAAAGGTTTATATAAATATCAAGCAATATAGAAAAATAAATCATTTTTAATTTCTTGGTCATAATTTCAAACTTTTTATTGGAATTGTTTAATTTTTCAAATTATATAACATGTGTTAATGTTTACATAACAATATTGTATAATTCTGACCTTTTATGCACTATATGTTGAAAAGAAGGTCAAAATCTAGGCAATTCAATGAAAAAAATTATTAGGGAGAAAAAGTTAGCACTTTATGTAGTTAAATTGAACTGAAGCTTCTGTGTCCTACTCTCAAAAAATTAAAAACATGCTATAAGGCCTGATTCATGTATGTACAGTTACTGAGAAGGCCTTTTTAAACATTTTTCTAGTTAAATGTTTAATATCAGATAATTCTCTGTTACTAACAAAAGAAAAAAAATAAGTGTTAGCTATATTTCGCTTATGGGGAAGCAAATGACAAGATGGTTACTAAAATTTAAGTCATTAATATAAAATATGAAACAAACACTTAATAACGTAATGGTTGATCTTCTCATAGAAAGTCTCATTTGTGTTGACGTTTATATCTTTCATATTTGAAATAATTAATTAGAAGCAAATTCTTAGAAAATGGATCACATTCAATCATTTTACATACAGGTAGGAAGCATCTAACTAGCCCTTGTGAAAAGACGGTGGAACTTTAGCTTAAAGTCCCTGCTATAAGAGGCATGCCCACGTAACTCATCATCTTTATGAAATACAAAAGAATCATGCAACAGCCAAGAACATGAATTAAACATCAACATTCCAAATGAATTGCTGCAGTCTCCTCATTTTTTTTTTCATTATTAGTCATTCTGTCACTGCTCCTACTGCTCCATTTAGAGCATATCCCAATGTGGATTTCAACAAGCAGTTTTAAAATGGACCACCCTGTATTGTAATGTTAAAGTCAAAAGATTTCTGAAGCTAGGTCTGTGAATCATATGTGACTCAGCAGCCTCCCACAGGCCTGACAACCCATATAGTCTCTCTCAACATGTTCCTTTTGTAGAAGAGAGGTTGAGTGGACTCCCTTTTTGTTATTCACAAAACACAAAAGGATTTTAGTATATGCAATCCATTAGAATTCACACTACCTGTTTTATGTCCCCTGTAGCAATAGATTAAGAAGAAAAGCCCATCACTGCATGTCTTGTTGTCTGTAGAACTGTTTTTCCAGCTATTCTAGGTATATTTTCCTAAAGCTCTGGTCAACTTCTTGTGTCTCTTAATTGCATCAGGGAACGTCTTGTAGCTGAACCTTGACATAATATTTTTTCTCCAATTAAGGCAAGTAAAAGCATGATTTTCAGATCTTGAAACTTCAGAAGAAAACATCTTGGTCTTTTAGTATAGTTCCTAATAAACTGAGGCCTCCTTTATATATTACACATGAAAAATTATCATTCCAATTCTCCCAAATACTTTCTCCAATAGGCATTCATTACCTTACTAACAATCTTTCTGTTTGGGCAAAAAACTGTCAGAAAGTTCTGCTGGATACAAAAAAAAATTACAGTATATTTATCTTATGAATTGTTAGGCAGACATCTAAAATAAGACCTACTTTTATATATACTTCTATACTGCTCGATTTTTACAGTAATTATTATCTCTTTGGTATTTACAGGTAGGTATAAAGATTTCAGAAAAAATTAAAAGTGTCTTCCAATATCCAATTCTTAATGCCTTTCAAAAGAACACATAAAATTGTACATATTTTATAATTTATGCAGCTGACAGATATGGTCATCTGACTACCATTTTTTTTTTTTTTTTGCAGAGTCCTGACTTCTCAAAAAACATCTTAATTTGTTGTCTTTATCTTTAGATTTAATCAGAATGAAAGGAGTGAATGAAAATACCTGTGTATACAGGGCAAATTGAGACTTTGTATCTTTACTGTGCTATTAAAAGAAAAGTAATAATCAGCAGCTAAGGGCAAAACAGGTGGTAATGATTAATGAACATCCATCCCACGTGTCCACGGAAAAGAAGCCAAACTCTGTAAAATAATTTTAAGAGGTTTATTCTGCGACAAATTTGAGGACCATGACCCAGAGCCACACCCAAGAAGCCTTGAGCAAGTAGACTCACTGTGGTTGGGTTACAGTTTGGTTTTATACATTTCAGGGAGACAGGGGTTACAGGTAAAGTCATAAATCAGCACATGGAAGGCATACATTGGCTTGGCCTGAAAAGGTGGGCCATTTGGAAGCTGGGGTTTACAGGTTATAGGTGGGTTTAAAGACTCTTTGACTTGTAATTGGTTAAAAACATGAAGCTTTTGTCTAAAGGCTTGGAATGTTTTAAGACAAGGTGGTCTGTTAATGAGAGACAGGAGACAGAGACATGTATTTGTTGTGTAAATTGAGGACTTAGAGGTTTGTCTTGCATGGCCTTAGGCCTGTTAATGGGTTACAAAGGATGTCTCCAAGAAGGGAGAGTGGTATGAGGAGGCACGTCTGATCTCCCTCCTTGTGGCAGGATACTTTTAGGATAGCCCCTTGACTAGGAGGGGGTCCATTCAGTCAGCTGGTGTGAGGGGAGCCTTAGGATTTTATTTTAGTTCACACATGTAAGTTTCAGAGAAATATTTTCTGACCAGGTGGTGGTCAATAAGTCCTGTGCCTACTATGTTCTAGAACCTAGGTTTGGTTTTTATCAATGGACTGGGTCAGACCCTCCAGCCAGTTTCTTACAGATTTAGGGAAGATCAATAGCCAGTGTCCAAAAATGACATAGATGCCAAAAACCAAGTAAGTAGCCCACAAGAATAATGATTCAAAGAGGTTGGGAAGAAAGAAGGCAGGACTCCAGCAAGAGAACAGCAAGTAGACACAAGGATATAGCAAATATGAAAAATGGAGCAAATTCACAATTGTGGATCAAAAGAGTAGCCCAAGAAATTCATAACGTAATTAAGGAGCCATTTAGAGAGTTCCTGTGTTCTTGTCCACTTGTGGCTAGGAAGCTGCTAAAAGCTCTGACTGGTTAAGAGAATTGGTCAAAAAATTTTGTTTAAAGACCTCCACTCTGTATAAATTTCTTGCTCTGAGATCCCAAAGTGCATCACGCAAAATGCCACTAAAATGGAAAATTAATCTGGTTTCCCTATTTCTTTAATACAATTGCTATTTAAGAAGTACACTATACACCTTCCTTTGTGTTAATGCCAGGGACCATCCTAGAACCTTATTCCTGACTCTATCAGATTCTTCCTACTAGATTTTTCAGAAAGCCCATGGAAATTACTTTGGATAAATTCAAGAACAGCATGCATACTTTCCATCTAAAGAAAACATCTCTGCTAGGATTATGGCAAAAGCTTTCTATTCACCTCCAAGTTGGTCTTGTTCTCTACAGTTACTTTTCTGGTGTGACAGAATGGGAAGTTTATGGAATGAATGGGCAGACCATAGGATTAATGCAAGAGACTCCATCGTGCCCAACACAAAGTCTTTCCTTTCAGTAGAGACTGCCAAGGAGTGCACAGAGCTAGGAAGCCCAGGGGAAATAACATTTTCCTCATTAACCAACTCTCCTGGAATTTATAACATGGCCATTTGATAGTAGATAACACTAAAAAAAAGGAAAATAAAACTGAAGGAATGGAAAGAGATTCAGAGGACCCAAAGGAAAAGAAAGAGATCAAGAGAAGGCATGAGGAAAAGGGATTCCTGGAAGCTGGGAAGAATAGGGAGGAGAGTAGAAAAAAGAGACTTGAAATAAATGCACAGTTTTAAAAAGTGGAGTTTCCCTTAAAAAGGTAAAAATTTACTTTTGCACATTTGAAAAAAATTTGACTTTTCACCAAAATCTGTCAACAATGCACTATTTCATGTACTACTGCTTAAATATTCATTGCAAACTTTAAGGTATACAATGAACAGTCCTATAGACTAACACGACAGCCTGTAACCCAAATATAGTGGAATCTATAGTTACTTTGGTTTATTTTACATGGAATTATGAAGACAATTCTCTTATAGGACTATTTTTTAATAAAGCATTTTTTATGTTTGATTTATTTTTAGGAAAAGTAATGTTCATGGATTTTTGTTGCTCAAGAATATGTCCTTTTAGTGTGGAAAAGGGATTTAAATGACATTGATTTTTGTTGTATAGATCAATGACATATCAGTAAATGAATGATTTGTTTATAGTAGTCATTGAGTGGGCTCCCTCCAGAGCAATGGCATTCTTATTTTTGCATCTTTACCTTTTAGCTACATTTATACTTGAACATTTCATTGTTCTAAATACTGAAGAGCCATATAGCATATGCTACTTTTAAACCATATATAGTTATCTTCCACATTTTCCTGAGGTGTTCTAGGTGGCTAATAGGAGAGGTTTGAAGAAAGGCTACAGTTATATTGCTTGATTTGCATGACCCTGTAAGTAATTTTCTCTTGAGCATAGTGTATGACAGACAAGAGCATTGGGCAGTCAAACCAGCTACTGGGAGGTGGTCTTGGTTGCTCTCTGTAATTCTGACTGGGGCTTCTTTACTCCCCACTATCTTACCCAGTGAATTGGGGAAACATTAGCACTGAGACCTTCAAAAGGGAAAATGAACCAAATGGCAAATAACTCTTGATACAATCCTCCTCCTAGACTACTCATTGCTACAGCACAGATATACAGTCCCATGTATGTGCTATTATTTTGGGGAAGATCTTGAACTTGCCACTCTACATAGAATTCAATGCCATCATTGAAAAGCAGTTCCTAATAGTGCCTGCTCTTTCTTCTGCTAACCATGCTTTCCCTCCAAGCCTTCACATTTTTTCTCATTCTTTTGAAGCCCCAGGTCAAATGTCACCACCTCACAGAGGCATTCCTGAGCACACTAGCTAAATTCATCACTTTGCCCTACCTTTTGTCTTCCACATCGGGCTCCAGGACAGTCACAACCTTGCAATTACTATGTTTGTCTATTCACTTGTTTTCAGTTTCTTTCCTCCATTAGAATGTAAACAGTACAAGAGAAGGTCTTTTTCACCTGAAATCAAAAGCCCTCAGCTTTGCACTGGGACAAAACAGTTCCCCAGTAATGTATTAACTAAATTAATAAATGACTCTTTGGGGAAAACAAAGAGAGAAGTCTAATCAGTATATTACCGAGGTATAATAAGTAAGGCTTCTATTGGAAAACCATGGTCTTAAATCCAATAACTTCTCTTTTTTTCTTAACTAGTGGAATGGAGAATGGGTAAAAATAATCTTGGCCGACACAGAAACCATAAAGTTTCTCTTAAAGTCACATGCAAAAAAATTTCTATTTCAAGTATCTGAATTTTCATATATAATAAAATGTCCACAAAATTATTTCCAATCTTTCTAGAGGAAAAAATAAAGGAATTTCCCTTTAGCAAAAATTAGAAAATCCAGGAGGGATAAAGTCATTGTTTTAGCAACTTTGATGTAATCAGAGAGTAAGGACTCCTGGGCTTTGTCCACTGACGCCAGCTTTGATCCAGCAGCATACACATACAGGAGCACTGCACACCACTGCCCATTTGCTCAGCTACCTACAACTTCAATTGCTAGTGTCTGCTTTGGTTATGGGAATGCGCTTCATCACCTGCAGAAACTTCAACCTAAGGGATTGTAGAGGTATCTCCCTCTGAAATTAAAGTATTGGCAAAGTAGGATAAATGTTTACATTTTTCAGAGAAAAGCAGCTAAACAAATTGTGTGGAAATACACAGAGGTTATTGCTAACATTGTATGGCTCTGTCAATTGCTAAAATTGCTTTTAAAAGCTCATTAAGTTCTGCAGAGCAGAAAAGTAATGATATCATAGCTGATTTCTCATTCAAAGTCATAGGCAGGATCTGAATTTAAAGTGGAAATAGAATATCTCTATTTCTGCATTTTTATGTGTTAAACAAAATCAATGTAACTTTTTTTTATTTTAGAGACTATTAATTTCAATAAATTTAGTATTTTACATAAGTTTGAATCTAACCTTAATTTCCCAGAGAGTTGCTAAGGGACTGGCATTCTGTTATTGAGAAAGAAAAAAAAAAAATCAAAGCACTAAGAATTCGTCATTCATAATAACTAGCAGCCTACTATTTTTCTCCCTGTTCAGAAATTTCCAGGTATCTCACAGTAATTGACATTTCAAATATTCTATTAGGAGGCTTCATAAATGAGGACCTTCTATACTTCCAATCTTTTCTTCCATCAATACTTTCTCTTCTTTTGCTATACATAACAATGACTCGTTATCATTTTCATTCCAAAATAACAGGAGTTCATCTTAAGGTCATTTTGTATAAAAATTCAGAAATTCGAAATATTTTGAGTAGAAAAATGTTACTAAGAACATTATATAGTCTTTGTTTTCCTAATTTATAGACCTTGTATTTTTTCTGCTGGAAATAGGAAATGTCTCTTCCTGGAAATCTCCCTCCCAGAAAATTTCTAGTCACTTTTTTTTTTTTTAAAGGATGGGGTCTCACTCTGTCACTCAGGCTAGAGTGCAGTACTATGATCATAGCCCACTGTAGCCTTGAACTCCTGGGCTCAAGTGATCCTCCCCACCTCAGTCTCCTGACTAGCTAGCACTACAGGCATGCACCACCACACCCAGCTGAATTTGTTTTTTAATATTCTGTAGAGATGGGGTTGCCCTATGTTGCCCAGGCTGGACTTAAACTCCTGGCCTCAAGCAATCCTTCGACGTCGTCGGCCAAAGTGCTGGCATTAGAGGTGTGAGCCACCGCACCCAGCTTTTGGGCATCTTTTAAGGCTAATATTTTCTTCTCTGTTAATCCTCCAGGATGCTGTATAATTTTACACATGATTATCAAAAGGGTCTTGTATTTCATAGTAATTATTTCTTTACCAAGCTCTCCATTAAACTTTAAGCTTCATAGGAACAATGAGAATGACTATTGCTTCACACATAGTGGGAACTCATTAAAAGTTTAATGAATTAATGTTAATCTTTTACATGAATAGCTCTCTTTGCCACACCTTCTCCTTTCATTTTTCACTGTCACTGTTTTCAGAGACTTTTTCATCTAGTATATGGACCACTGCAGTCTCCTGCTAACTGGTCAATCTGACCCATTTCCTCTGCTTCCAGTACTTGTATGACTCTTTTTCCAGAGTAAATATTAATGCATGATCTTTTATTATAATAACAACATCAAAATTACTTTTCTGATTATAAAATTAATAGGTACATCAATTACATCTTGAGAAATAGTAAAAATCTATCCCACTACTAAAACAGTCCAAGGAAAAAAAAAGAATATAAGATGATCTGACCTATGAACATAAACAAAAATTCCATATAAAATCAATCACAGAATTTTCAAAATTAATGCATCAGGATCCAAAAATATTTATTCAAGGAAGAAATAGATGTTTCAACCATAGGACATCCCAATTCCTCCACAGATTAACCATGTGAACTTCAACAATTTAACCTCTCTGAGTCTATTTCTTCAACTCACAGAGTTGTGCAATTAAAATCAATTTAAAAAAGGAGCAATTCCTGTAACATACTAAATAAATAATTCGTGGTCAATATTGTATTATTTTAAACCTGTAATATAATCCAGTAAATTGAGACTAAAGGCAAAAATCACCTAATCCTTTTGATAAATGTCCCCAAAAGTGCTTTTATTAATATTCAATTTTTATTCTTCCTAAAAAATAATTAGTAATTTAGAAAGAGAAAGAAACATCCTTAATAGACATTATCCCCATTTATTATAGCTATAAGAAATAAACTATCTAGAAATAAATTTAATAAAGGAGGTAAAAAACCTCTACAAAACTATAAAACATCAATGAAAGAAATTGAAGAGTATACAAACACATGGAAAGACATCCCTGCTAATGGAGCATAAGAATTAATATTGTTAAAACAACTGTACTACCAAAATCCATCTACAGATTTGATGCAATCCCTATCAAAATACCAATGATAGTCTTCACAGAAATAGAAAAAAAAAATTTTCAGATTTATACAGAACCACAAAAGACCCCCCAACAGCCAAAGGAATCCTAAGAAAAAAAGAACAAAGCTGTAGGCAACACATTACCAGACTTCAAAATATACTGCAAAGTGACAGTAACCAAAACAGAGTGGTACTGGTATAAAAATAGATAAATAGACCAATGGAATAGAATAGAGGACCCAGAAATTAATCCATGTATCTACAGCCAACTGATATTTGGGAAAAGCACTAAGAACTCTCACTGGCTTAAGGATGGCCTCTTCAATAAATGGTGCAGGGAAAACTGGATATCCATATGCATAAGAATAAAGCTAGGCCCTCGCCTCTTAGCCCTTATAAAAATCAACTGAAAATATATCAAAGACCTAAATGTAAGTCCCAAAACTATAAAACTACTAGAAAAAACATAGGCAAAACCATTCAGGACATTGGTCTGGGAAAAAAACTTTATAAATATGACCTCAAAAGCAAAGGCAACAAAAGCAAAAAATAAACAAATGGGATTATATCAAATAAAAAGCTTCTGCATAGCAAAGGAGGTAATCAACAGAATGAAGACAGCCTACAGAATGGGAAAAAATATTTACAAACTATTCATCTGACAAGGGATTAGTATCCAGAATATACAAAAAACTCAAACATTTCAACAGCAAAAAACACATAATCTCATTTAAAAATGGGCAGATGATCTGAATAATTCTTAAAAGAAAAATTACAAATGACCAACAAATATATGAAAAAAATGTTCACCATTACTAATCACCAGGAAATGTAAATCAAAACCACAATGAGGTATCATCATATCCAATTTAGGACAGATATTACCAAAAAGACAAAAAATAAGGAATGCTGCCAAGGATGCAGAGAAAAAGGAATTCTTACAGACTATTGGTGGGAATGTAATCTAGTATAGCCACTATGGAGAACAGTATAGAAATTACTCAAAAAACTACAAATAGAACTACCATATGATCCAGCAATCCCACTACTGGGCATTTATCCAAAGGAAAGGAAATCAGTATATTGAACAGATATCTGTATCCCCATGTTTATTTTAGCACTATTTACAATAGCCAAGATATGGAATCAACCTAGGTGTCCAACAAGAGATGAATGGATAAAGAAAATGAGACATATATATACCATGGAATACTATTCAATCATAAAAAAGACTGACATCCTGTCATTCGAGGCAACATAGAAAGAACTGGAAGACATTATGCTACATGAAATAAGCCAGGAACAAAAAGTTAATACCCTATGTTCTCACTCTTACATGGAAGCTAAAAAATGTTGATCTCATACAGTGGTCCCCAACCTTTTTGGCACCAGGGACCTATTTCACAGAAGACAATTTTTCCATGGTGGGGTGAGGTGAGTTGTGGTAGAAGGGAAGTGGAGATTAGCTGGTGATGTGAGGGATGAGAAGTGGCTGTAAATACAGGGGAAGCTTCCTTCTCTTGCCTGCCACTAACCTCCTGCTGTGAGACCTGGTTCCTCAGTTTTATGGAAAACAATTTTTCCACAGGCCTGAGGGGTGGGAATGGCAGAGCTCAGGCAGTGATGTACAGCCTGCTTCCTAACTCGGGAGTTGGGGACTGCAGTCATAGAAGTGTTAATAGAACAGGGGCTACCAGAGGATGGGGAAGGGGAAGGGGAAAGGGAGACAGATTTGTTAAGGGATACAAAATTACAGCTAAATAGGAAGAATAAATTCTAGTCTTCTATACCACTATAGGATAACGATAGTTAACAATAATATATAGTTTCAAATAGTTAGGAGGATATTGAATGTTCCCAACATAAAGATATGATAAATGTTTGAGATGATGGATATGCTAATTACCCTGATCTAATCACTATACATTTTATATATAGAAACATCACTATGTACCCCATAAATATGTATAATTATATGCCAATTAAAAATTTATCTATCAGTTATACATATGAAAAAATACTTGATAGTAAAATACTTAAAACATTCCACTTAAATCAAAAACAAACAGAGGAATATTCACTCTCAATGGTGTAAAAATGCTGTAACAGAACTCATGGTTAATTTACTAGGACAACAAAAGAAACAGAAGGTACACACATTGGGAAAGAAAAGAAAAAAAGCTTTTATTATTTGCAGACAATAACTGTCTCCATGACAATCTAAGAGAATAAACTGAAGAATTACTAAAGTAACACATAGTTAAGTATGACATTTTAGAAAATCAATACAAAAAATGTAAACAACTAAGTGGAGTAGTATTCAGAGAACTAGAAAGTATCAGAAAAAAAGATTAAAATTATTGAAAAGAAACTCAGCCTCATTCATGACCAAACAATTAAAACACACTAAAATATTTTTACTATATATCAGATAGATCAGATAGACAAAAATTTTAAAATGTTAACACTAGGAAAAACATGCAGATGTAAGCATAGATACAGATATATTCTTTCTGAATGCAAATCAGAAAATATTTTTCAAAGTGAAAAATACAAATTCATCTCTAGGTCTCTCTATTACAAGGACATGCTCTGAGATATCCATATAGTAGTACATACGAGGATGTTCACTGGGACGTTATTTTTAATAAGAAATAAATGGAAGAAATCTAAATATTACCATCTAACAGGACTCCTTAAAGAGTTGATGGCATATCAATTCTATGGAATATGCAGTAGCTAAAAGACTGAATGAAAAATAAAAGAAAGAAAAAATAATTAACGGAAAGATCTCAAGATCTTCAGTGGAAATGCCAGTCATAATGTACAGAGAGTATGACCTTATCCATATGTATGTGTAAAACATAAATATTTGATCAATATACATTCACACAGGAGTTACATAAGCAATGAACATCATTGAAAAGATACATGCAAACTGTTAACAGAATAAGTGGGGAGACGAGTCATAAGAGGTATCCCCTTAGTTTATTTTGTACATAATTTATTGGCTGCTTGAATCTTCTCCAACATAATATGAGGTCTGTCCAGAAAGTATCCAGCCATTGTTAATATGATGAGAAGGGTTTGTGCAACACAGCCTGGCAGCCAAGGCGAGTGGACTGTATGTGCAGGCGTGAACAACGAGGACTTCCCTATACTAGTCAGTGGGGCACTAGAAGCCTTCGAGTAAGCACGTGTACTGTGTGGCCTTCACACTCAACATGAGTGAGTAGAGCAAGGAATCTGCATCAAATTTTGCCGTGAGTTTGAACATTCCTCTATGGAAACTATTCGAATGATTCAGAAGGCTTTCGGGGATGATGCAATGAGTGCAGCACAAATACAGTGTGGCACAAATGCTTCAAAGATGGTCCATAATCTTTTGAAAGTGATCCCGGTTCTAGAAGGCCCACAACAAGCAGAACTCCTGAGAATGCTGAACACCTATGGGCTAGGTTAAGAGATGCTGGGAGAACTGTGTGAGGTCCCAAGGTGCCTACTTTAAAGGGGACTGAGGCGTCATTGTCCTATGTGCACTGTTTCTTGTATCTTGCATCTTTTTCAACAAATGTCTCTATTTTTCCTATTACATGGCTGCATACTTTCCGGACAGACCTCCTACATCATAATATAATAAAAATAGAAATTTTAAAGACTAGTTCACATCTATTCACAGGAAGAAATGATGTGCCAACTAACATGATTTGGAGCATTTCCCTTTTAGTTACCAGTATAGCAAAGCGATTGGTTAAATTCCTGAGCTCTGGGCCAGACTTCTTGGATTTTAATCCTGGTTTGGCTGTTTGTAAGATGAGGGGAGCCAGTTATTTCATCATTTTAAAAATTAGGCAAGTAAAGGTACATAACTCATAGGGTTCTTGTGAAGATTAGAAAAGATCTTACATATAAAAATATTTAGAACAATGTCTGATACATAATAAATTTTTACTAAGCTTTTGTGGTTATGCTACAAAGTCTACAATATTAAGAATTGACAAAAAAAATTATTGCTAATCTGTAGCCTTAATGTTTTCAAAAAGAAGCAATTATTTACATAGGTGCAACTGTGCACTTGATATAAAATTCCACCAAAAAAAATAACTTGTCCTGAGATTAAAAGAAAATAACCTTCACTTTAAGGAAATTCTATGAAATGTTTAACATGCAATTTTTTTACAAGACTATCATGCCAGTATGTCGTACAATTGTTTGTTATTTTCATGATTTTATTAAAATTCCCCTCAGTATTTTTTCTATATTTAATAAACATTCTATTACTAGAAAAAGAAAATGAAATTAACTGAACTTCAGTTTCATATACTGAACAACAAGATAAAAAGCTTAAGAACTGTAGATGATTTGATTTGTATATTATCTTTAATATGTATTTTTGTATAATACAAGTGTGCTCAATTGCAGCATTAATTAACTTACATATAAATTTTGTTCCAAGATAAATTTATCAAAAATAAAAACATGGCAAATATATATCAACACAAAAATGAACTTTAAAATATTATGCTACTTCATTGTTGCATTTCCAAAATTACCAGGTAATTTTAGTTTATTCTCCCCAAAATCTGTCCAATCCTCTGGAAATTAGTGTGAAATTCCTCATTGCATTTAAGATATGCATGAAATCATTTCTCTAACAAGTAACTTATAGAATTAATTAGTACAATGAAAGTAGAAATAAATTCAATGAGGCAAAAATCTTATATTATATGAAATTATGGCAATATCCTCTATGTTGGAAGCAGGTTAATTTCTCATCTTACCTGAGATAAAAAAGAGAATAATCTTTTTCAAATTTAGAATACGATTTGCAGAGGAAAATCTTAAGAACTGTTTATAAAATCTTTAATATTTGATAACTTTTTTTGGAGGACTTGCAAGGGCCCTACAACCATGATGACTAAGTATTGCAGTGTGCAGAACCAAGAAAATGCTTACAGTTCCTTTAAATATTCTTATATTTCACTATCTTACAGTTAAAAAGAGATTCACATAAATAAGAATACCAAATTGAGAACTGAATAGATTTTAGAATTATCAGATTCTTACTAGACTGCCTTAATCCATCTAATGCTTTTTCTATTGGAAAGAGGCTTCTAAATGAGGTTCCTGTTATATAATCAACAACTCTTTATTCAGTTTTTGAATATCATATTAATATCCTTCTCATCCTTTGTTAAAGAAAACCACAGAGTCCACAAAAACACTCCACACACTTATAGACTAGGTGATTAAACAAGATCAGTTTTCTCCTCAAGCAAGCCTTGACCATTATGATTCATTTTTAAGAACTTAATTTTCTGTGCTGTCAATTCCCCCTTTTTAATTGTTACAGGATCTCATACATAATGCATAATTTTATTAAAACACATCATATTGCCTTGTGACATAGCAGGAGTTGTCAAATAAAATGTAATAATCTTTGACCTCAACTCACCCATTGACATCAATAAAAAATGAAAATTACGCCTACAATCTGGCTAAAAGGGTTTTTAGACTGTGGCACTAGTAACTCCCTAGCTAACATAAAGAACGCTTGGCTCCTTAGACACTCTCTCCATTCAATTACAAATCTTTTTCTATTCTGTTTTCAAGGATTGGATTTATAAATATGCACTGTTATTTCCTGAATAAATCTATGCATTACCATGTGTATATTCTACAAATTAGTGTGATCATGCATTTAAAAATGAAAATATGCAATTGGTGTTTCATTTCCTTGTATCTACACACATCTACAATATAGCATCAATTTAATCAGGGTAATATTTTCTAAATAAAGCCCTCCCAAAGAGTAGAAGCCTATTTAACAAAAATTTTATCACCCATGGGAAGCTCTCCTCCTGTCTCCAGCTAAAGGTTGACAAGGGTCAGTCCACATGAAACGAGACATGAGTGACATTCAAGGCAAACCAGTTCCAATATAGCTTACTTGCCAGGGAACACTACACTTCTCCAAGGCAGTGTAAATGTTTTAAGGTCAGGAGAACACAATGCCTGTCAAAGTATTTCATGTATGTTAAAAAGACAGGGAATTTAGGAAGAGTCTCTGACATTAAAAAGGGAATAGTGCTTTCACTGTCTCCTCCTCCAACTTGACACCTAATTAAGCATCAATACAAAACAATATAATTGAACAGATGTACTAGTCATTAACAGGAATCACCCATTCTGCTATCAAATCAGAGTGTACATACAGGGCTCTATTTGTAATAGGTTGACTTAATTGCCTGAGAATTCCCCAGAGTAATGTACAAATGGATCAAGACATCTCACACATGCACACACCCCACAGAAAAACACAGGCACTCCTACTAAGCTTTGATCCATGCTTTTGTCATTGTTACATCCATCTTTGCAAATGAGAATTTATGGCAGCCACAATCAGTACTAGAAGATCAAATAAATAGATGCAAAAATAAATAAAGCTAAAGGAACAGTACCAGAACTCCAATTTAGCAACACTTTAATAAAAGTTTTCTATATAGCAATGCTTTTCAAAATGTAGTTGCTTAAAGTTTTTTTAGTAAAATCAGAGCACATACCCTGATTTGGGGGTGGGGAGAACGGAGTATAGTAAACACACAAAACGCCAAAAAAAAAAAAGACTACAGAAGAAGTATATCTGCTGGCAACTGTTTCATCACAAGTATCTTATTTTCAATTACTGCAGTTGCACGGTTTGTTGATTAAATTAGTCTATAGCCATTAGTTGAAGCTCAGAAATTGAGATGTACCATACAATTCTCCTCACATCATTATGCAAGGCAGAGAATGCAGAAAATTGACACAATGTAATGTCTTCCTGTCCCTTTAGCACCCCTATTGGATATGTATACTGTATCTGCTGAGGTGCCTCAGTTTACCCTTATGAAAACCTAGCTCAGCAAAATCATCTGGAAAGTAGAAACTAAGGGATTTCCGTAAAGGGTTTTGTGTAGCTAGATTTAGATTTTAGAAAATAGATTCCGGTTTTCTAATCCTCAACAAACTAAGGGCATTAATGTGAAAGAATCAAAGAGATTTTACTCCCAAGAATATCATGAAGATCTGAATTTCTGGGGATAACTCAAATGAAAAATTAGCATTCCCTACTGAAGTCAGAGATATAAAAGAAAAAAACAAGGAGCAGAAAACATATATGAACACAACTTCCCAACTAAATGCTCCCCCCACCATAGCCCCCACCAACACACTCTCAGAAGGTTTAGGCTTACCATTATGCTACCTGCCTTACGCCACCACCCACCAGAGGTCTGTGGAAATACAGAAAAGCCTCCATCTGGGACCCTGTCACCCTAACTCGTATTTCGGGCTGCTGGAGAATGTAAAGGCCCTGGTGGCTGCTTAAATTTCCAGTGCCAGAGATGACACTGTCGGGATTACTCCTGGGCATTTTCAGTGGCACAGAGATTTCCCAGCCACATCATCAAATCTCTCCTGTTGCAACTACAGGGGCACAGATCAAATTTCCAGCCATCCCAATCACAGGGGTATGGGGCTGTGGAGGTGGAGAGTGTGTGCCCAGCTCCAGCCTCTTCCTGGTCACATTTTCCTGGTTGGTTGCCCCAGCAACATGGTGCCGCCCTCCGTCCTCTTTTTGGAGCACATATCACCCACAGCCCTCAATCGAGCACTTAATCAGGCACGGCTTTCAACACTTCTTGCAATTCTGTATTTATTTATTTTGTTATTATAGAGTTAACGAACTTTCTGTGTATATTTTCTCCTCCACAAAGCTGCAGATTTTTGTAGGCAGGGCATGAGCTATATTTTTTTATAGCTAGCACTGTGGTTAGTAAATACACTCAATGCCCCCCAAATATTATTGATTTCATTGTATACTGGCTTAATTGCCTACAGCCCCTAAACAGCATGTCTTTGAGGTCTCTAGGGTGAAAATCAGTGACTGGTGATTGCCTCAGGCTCTCCCGGCTCCAGGGGGAAGCTTAATGACTGAAATCACACTGGCTGTCCATCAGTGGAACAAGACCATGTGTCGCTGTATTTCTGTGTCAGGTAGAGCTGCGGGTATAGAAAATAGTTATCACAAAGAGATCTTCAGGACCTTGAGCACCCTACAATTTGTGAAATATGAGAAATCTTTCTTCTCTCAAAAAAAAAAAAAAAAAAAAAAACGAAATCTGGCTGGTTTTGTCCAATTCATCCACTTGGGAGGTTGGTAAGAAATGTAGTTAGGTGCCAAACATGACTAAATTTAGTTTTAAGTTCTTTAAAATATCTTTTTAAATTACTAGGAGCTTTTAACGACTATTTATCCATCTTGCTATATGTCCTTAGCAGCTCAATAAATACCTGTCATTCACACACTAGAAATGAAACAAGCTTTAATGCACACAGCACCATTCTTACATTTCACCCTATTGTTATCATAAATACAAAACAGCTGGGAACCTGACAATGCCAGCACAACACTCATGATTGTCAGTAGATATTGGCCTTACTTTACTTCCCGAGTACAAGGCTAATGTTCTCTTCAAAGAGAAATAACCAAGAGGTAAAATACAACCTTCAAATATGAACCGTATATTTTCCTCACAGTAAGTAAACCATAGATATTCCAGAACAGCAGGCATCTTATTAAGTCAGCAATGACTAAATTCTGCTCATTTGAAAAGAACAGTTTCACACTTCTTTTCCAAATGTACATCTCTGTATCTAATATAAGAGAATTTATGTTGGTTAGAACCTTGAATCTGTATAAGCATGGAACATTTCCATACAGTACCAAGGCTGATTACATTTTCCCTTGCTACTAGCCTGCTCAGACATTATTTGGCTTTCAACAGCATTTCAGCTCACCATTGATGAAAGCGAGCTGTATTGAGCAATGTCAGGTTTACACTTTTAAGAAAATCTCTTAGGCGATTGAGGAAAACAGAAACAAAGCCAACACAACTTTAGAATAAAATACTGAACAATGAAATGGAGGGTTATTAATTCTCTGCCACTTGAAGATTCTTTTCCACCCTTTGGCGTACTGAGATAATTATATACACACGACACTGTGTTATACATGCTGTTTGCCTACTTCAAAACTGTTCTCTCATGCAAGTATTATTGATCGAAGCTTCTTGTGCATCATGTTAAAGTCACAGAAATTTACCTAATTTCCACTGGAGCTAATCTAGTACTGAAATTTTGTCAAGAAAATTCTGGATGAATTGTGCAAAACTGCCAGGTTCCATTCCTAATAAAAATTGATTCTTTTTTATTGGGGTCATGTAGTCAGCTTTTAAAATCTAACATTTCTTCTTTTGACAAAAATCTAACATTCCAGTTATTGATTAAAGCTTCAGAGTTGCTTTGGAAGGTATTAGATTTTCTTTTCTATTTAGATCAGGATTGTTATATTGGATCAATGCAGTTGTACCCATCTGTAGGATTCAGTTCTCTGTGTTGGCTTGTCTTGACCTCTACTTTATCTTCAGAGATTGTATAGCCAGTATGGCTCCCAGTAATTTGGAGAAAACTGTCAAAAATGAAGGCAGAAAAATCAAATAAAAATTTTAAGAGAGGGATTATTTTGGCTTTCTCTCCCTAACTTGAAATATTTGTCTCCTTTCTTCTGCGTCAAAACTTACCCCTTTACCTTGCCCTATCTAAAGAAAGGATTTGATAACCTTATTGGTTCACACTTGAAATATTGATTGGCCCATGGAATATTAATAATCAAGCACCACTGTGGCTTAAGGGCAGGGGCCCTTTAAGAGAGAAGATCTCTTTCTTGTACTTTCTGCTTTTGCCACATGATCCTCAGGCCTCAGACTGAAACACTCAAGGTCTTCTCTTTCTGGTTTTAAGAATTTGGATAGAGAAGAGAGTCCAAGTACCCTTGTGGACTCAGCCTTCCCCTTCTTTCTCGGTCTTGCTTTAGTTCTCACTCTTTGCACAAATACTTGAGTATTGTGGGTCCAAAATTTGGATTCAAAAGAGATTATTTGCAGCTAAGCCATTAGCTCCAAACACTGTCCTGGGCTATCCATCACTTGTGGAGCTTCTATGAAAGCAGTACTTTATTCCTGATCTATGTACCTATATACACAACTCCTTTAAAACTCCAAAAGCAAGAGCTGTGTTTGGCAAAGATTCATGCATTTCTTGATCCTTTTTTGTAATACTTTCTAGTAACACTAAATATTTTATTCTAATTCTCAACAAAAAAATAAATCTGAAGTCCACTTAGTGAGAAATAGGAGTGGCCTTCCTACACTATATAATTAAATACTACAACCATAACTACTAGTAGGTCATGACCATCTGGATTCATGTAAGATGAAAGAAAATCATTAAGACATAATAAACTCCTAAAGGGCATCTAAGTCAAACTCTCATTCCAAGTACGTAGTCTAAATATATTAAACTTTGGCTTTATTTTCTTAGGGTTCAGAGTCAGAATGGGGATTCCCTATCATGTACAGCCTGTGTGATACTGGGCAGGATACTTAGTCTCCATGAGTCTTTATTTTCTTACCTGTAAAACTGAGCTACTTAGCACTACCTTTCTCTTAGGAATGTTATGAAAATTTTAAAAAATGAAAACAGATTAAAAGAATTTAAGGTTATTTAGTATATAAGTGTTCAGTAAGTAGCAATTATTATAGTTGTATTAACATTATGAGTAATGATGAGCTCAGTATCTTGAGAATTCATTTTATTTCATTTTTAATGATAGAAAGGACTTCTATGGAACCATACTCTTCCTCCCTATGATTTTCACACATTACAAGTTTCTCTAAATTCTTCAAGCTCTCCTTATATGTCTAATTCTGTCATAAGTTCTCTGGACTTGTTAAAAACACCAAACTATTAATTATTATTATTCCTAGAATATGGTTCCTTAATACATTAGCATCTTAGTTATCTCCCTGAACATAACCTAATTTGCCAATAAGCGTATTAAATAAAATTCAACTCTGAGACCTGAAGCCAACATTCAAGATGTCACCTGCCCAGACTGGAGTTCTGTCTCTCAGAATGTTTTGTTCACACTCAGCTTAACTTCTTAGGTTTGGGGTTATGTTTTTGTTGCTGATGCTGCTGCTACTGGGGGTGCGTGTGTGTTTGAGAGAGAAAACCTCAGGACTGTATCTAAGCCAGTTCTTCTTAACTCTATACTACAGATTTTAAATGTAAATTAAGACTTTGTATTTGTCCTTGTTAAACTGTATTTCTTTAAATAGGGGTGAGGGAGGGCCTGTAAATGAAGACTTTGTATTTGTCCTTGTTAAACTGTATTTCTTTAAATAGGGGTGAGGGAGGGCCTGTAAATGAAGACTTTGTATTTGTCCTTGTTAAACTGTATTTCTTTAAATAGGGGTGAGGGAGGGCCTTTTTTTTAATGGTCTGTACCAGTTTCTTTTTATTCAGTTTCTCAAATGTGTTTTCTCAACCATTTGCATGATAATTAACTTGTGTACTTTTAAAATTTTGCTGATCCAGCCCCTCATTTACTGACTAATGAATTTTGAATCATGGGTCACAAGAACCCATAGAAGCATAATTCATAAGAGTTTTTTCTCAGGCCGGGCGCGGTGGCTCACGCCTGTAATCCTAGCTCTGGGAGGCCGAGGCGGGTGGATCGCTCGAGGTCAGGAGTTCGAGACCAGCCTGAGCAAGAGTGAGACCCCGTCTCTACTAAAAATAGAAAGAAATTATCTGGCCAACTAAAAAATATATATACAAAAAAATTAGCCGGGCATGGTGGCTCATGCCTGTAGTCCCAGCTACTAGGGAGGCTGAGGCAGTAGGATCGCTTAAGCCCAGGAGTCTGAGGTTGCTGTGAGCTAGGCTGATGCCACGGCACTCACTCTAGCCCGGGCAACAAAGTGACACTCTGTCTCAAAAAAAAAAAAAAAAAAAAAAAAGAGTTTTTTCTCAAAGATATTAAACTTTTTTTTCCCTAGGGAAAAAAAAAACACTTCAAAGACCACCTTAATAAAACATAGAGGCACCTAATAATTTTTACCATTTAAAATTGAAAAGTCCTTTATCAAATATAAACATACTCCTTCATATTACTCATAACAATTTATGCACTGATTTTACAAAAATGATGTTTATCTAATTTATCTGAACTTCTCTGAAAAGAGCATTTAGGAAGACGTGTATTTTTGTTGTCCTAGGACAAATTCGAATATTATGACTCATTCAGACAATTGTCTGAAATTTCAAACTTAATATATCCACTGAACCACCTATTAACTTTTTAAAAATATAAAGTTCTGTTGATATTTCTTATTTTGGCTATGTTCAGAACTGGAAATAAGCTGTTTTTTTGGTTTTGTTTTTGTTTTTGTTTTTTTTGAGACAGAGTCTCACTTTGTTGCCCGGGCTAGAGTGAGTGCCGTGGCATCAGCCTAGCTCACAGCAACCTCAAACTCCTGGGCTTAAGCGATCCTCCTGCCTCAGCCTCCCGAGTAGCTGGGACTACAGGCATGCGCTACCATGCCCAGCTAATTTTTTCTATATAGATTTTTAGCTGTCCATATAATTTCTTTCTATTTTTAGTAGAGACGGGGTCTCGCTCTTGCTCAGGCTGGTCTCGAACTCCTGAGCTCAACCGATCCACCCGCCTCAGCCTCCCAGAGTGCTAGGATTACAGGCGTGAGCCACCGAGCCCGGCCGGAAATAAGCTGTTTTTACCTCCATTCTTTGATTCTTCAGCTATAAGAAATACCTACTCACTTCTATGCAATATATGGAAATTAACTCACGTGTACTACTTTCCTCTCTTCCCCCATATTTCCAGCCGCCTCTCTCCCTCCTTCCAATTTTTGTTAGCAATTTTAATTTTTCCACTATTTTCCATTAAAAAATTAATATGTTAAGAATATACTAAACTACCCATAAGCTTTAGGCAATATTTCTTACTCTGTAAATATGAAAAGCAAAAAAATTATACTTTGCCATATCCCATCACCCCTCCATAACCCAGCTTCTCTCTACTCTAGCATTACTTTTAAATTGTCAACATTTATTACATTGACATTCTGTTCTCTAACTATAATTGTCTCCCATCACATTATCCATGAAGCAGAAAGTTTCTATTTGGCATTAAAACATGGTTCATTTCAAATCTCAAATTTTCTCACCTCCAAAAAAGAAGATAAAATTAAAATAGGAAAATTAATTTTACAACTGATTGGAAAGGTATAAAAAGTGAAATATATCTGTAAAAACTTGAGCTTGTGCTTTCAGATAATTCATAATATCAACTTTATGTCAATGCTTCCCTTTCTATCAGAGTCAATAAGTAGAGAAAAATATCCATGATTGTGTTTTATATGTTTGGAGAAGTGATCATTCAATTTTTTATATGTTAGAGTAATCCCAAATGATTATGTAAAGAAAAGTCTGCTGTAACCCTAAACACTCTCTTAGAACATATTTTTATATAGATGGGTGGCAGGTGAGAGGGAAGAGCATCCATTTAATAAGCATTTTGATCACGTAATTCAATTTTCGCAAAACTTTATGACCTACCAATTACTCATTTATTGTTAATGTGCACAAATATGTCCTTGATAAGCAACAGAGACTATCTGGACTTCAGAGTCTTACAGAGCTGTGGTCCCCAATCCCCAGACTGTGGACCAATACCAGTCCAGGGCCTGTTAGGAACCGGGCCGCAGAGCAGGAGGTGAGCAGAAGCTTCATCTGTATTGACAGCCACTCCCCACGGCCCCCATCACTGCCTAAGCTCCACCTCCTGTCAGATCAGTGGCAGCATGACATTCTGCATTATGGTGAATTGTATAACTATTTCATTATTTATCACAATGTAATAATAGAAATAAAATACACAATAAATATAATGTGCTTGAATCATCCCAAAACCACCCCTTCACCCTCATCCATGGAAAATTGTCTTCCATGAAATGGTTCCCTGGTGCCAAAAAGGTTGGGGCCCGCTGCTACAGAGAATATATTCTCAAATTACCTGTGACTACTTTTATCATTAAGCTTGGTGTAGAGAAATAATATTTCTGAAAGACAGTTTATAACACATTCCTCTAAAGTCTAGATTATATATATATATATGTATATATATATATATATATATATATGTAATCTCAAAGCCATGTTCTTGACCTACGTTATCTTGAAACCCTGAAAAATTACTTCTACTATATCTGGCTTTGTTATTTTACCCATAGCTGCTATTTTGAAAGAAGTTTACAAAATCCAGTCCTACACTTATTAATCCTTTAACAACTCATGTATTGAAAACTCATGGGAACATTTTCTTTCTAATCTAAAACACCAGGAAAAATACGTGAGTTCCTGTATGCAATTATTACACAACATTCATATATAAACTATATAATAGCTTTATCTTTCTTCTTACTTTGGCTTCTAGAAAACTCAAGAATAAAATCTGCAGGTCAATTTTTAATAACTAAGTAACATCCTGTGGTTTACATATTGACATTAAAACTACCCTAGCCTCTTACCCGCATTTACCTTTTCTCTGTCTTTAAATTTTTGTATGTTTATGTGTGTGTGTGTGTGTGTGTGTGTGTGTGTGTGTTTTGTTTTTTTTTTTACCCAGGCTGGAGTATAGTGGTACAATCATAGCTCACTGCACCCTTGAACTCCTGGGCTCAAGCCATTCTCCTGCCTCAGCTTCCCAAGTAGCTGGAATACAGGTGTACACCACTATGTCTGGCTAATTTTTTTTATTTTTCATACAGATGGAGTCTCACTGTGTTGTCCAGGCTGGTCTCAAACAATCCTCCCACCTCAGCCTCCCAAAGTGTTGGAATTATAGGCATGAGCCACTGGACCTGGCCAATTTTTACTTTCTATGATATCGTATATTGGATAGTATTATATAAGTATATAAATAAATATAAAAATAGTCATTGAAACACACTACTTCCTAATGTATTTATTTTACCCATATCACATATAAGACTATTAAAAACAATATATCAGGGAGGGAAATGAAGCTCCCAACGTGAAGAGAACATCCTCAATAAAGATACTGTGAACCTCAAAGAAAGAGAAATAAAGTTCAAATTGAAGCTGGGTTACAAGACATACAGAGTTCTAGAGAGAAAGCAGGCATTATGATGCATATGCGCACATAGGGATTCTTTTAAATTTAAGAAAAAATGTCCTGATTTTCTGATGGCCAGAGTTTTGTCCTTCATCCCTAAAATTTGCTAGAACTACAGTGAAAGAAAAACAGAAGCCCCAGTCCATGGCTTCTCATTCCAGAGTTCTCTGTCAAGTGGGTGATTTAGACTCCAAAGTGTTCTTTTGTTTTCTTTGTCTGAAGTCATCCCCAGATTAGTTTGTGACTTGCTTAAACATGTTTCCCAGCAGTGATCTTGGGCTGTCCCATTCACTTCTGACCTGCACCTGCTCTTTTCAAGTGTTGCCCCAAGAGTGGCTGAGGCCTAAACAGAGGCGTGCTGGCCCATTCACAGAGACTATTCAGAGAACTACTAGGGGAGGGGCAGTGGGCGGGGTGGCAGCCCTCCAGAGAAAAAAGGAAAGTGACCCCTTAAATCAGAAAATGACCTTTTATTTGTCATCAGTTGTCTAAGTAAGTGTAAGGGGACCACCTCCTCCATAATACGCTTTGTGATACCGTAAATGTTACATGGCCTAAAATGGTGCTTCTGAAAAGATTAGATGAATTATTGGTATTTAAGACTCATTAAGTGACATGTTTAGATATCTAAAAAGGGTGTACAATCTATTATACGGCTAGTGTTCAAAACTATGTATTCTATTTGTTCCAAAAACAAAAAGGTAAATATATTTGAAGACATTTCTGCATGAAAATATATCATGGTAGCTAGCAAGGGATTTGCAGGAGACTTAATAAGTCTCTCACTGTTTAAGGTTTGGGATTCACCCATTCAATTTCTTCCATTGAAACGGTACTGTGATTTCTTCTAAATCGTCAGTTCTGCAATTGTAAAAGAAGGACTCACGCTGATATTTTATCTAGTAAAAGTCAGCAGAAGTTGAAAAATTAACCACTAGGGATATTTACACACTTGCCATTTAGAACACAGCCCTGATCAGAAAATAGATCATAATTCATGTTGGGTATTTTTCTCCACTAGATGCGTTTACAGAACTTGTATTTCAGCCTCTTTTATTGAGATTTTTGAGCCACTGATCTGTTCCAAAAGGGAAAAATTGGCCCTGGGGCTATAGTTTTCCATACCAAGGATGCTTGCAGGCAAGACTACCAGCTGTACCATTGCCACTCTGAACTAAAAACTACTAGCCATTAAATTATTCATAGTCAGCCCTTGTTAGGAAGAGAACACACTAAGGAGAAATAGAGCAGCAAATATGTAGACTGAGAAAGAAGGAAAAGGATTTTTAATAGTACAAGGGAAAGGAGACTCACAAAAGAATGTTATTTGTAACAAGGAATGGAGAGAGAATGTGCTCAGGAGTTTTAATAAAAATGGGGAGCATCCTTGGTCTTCACGCATACAAAATAAATTAGTAGCAAATACATCCAAAAAGGTACACAGTTCGATGAAATGCTGAATGACCTGATGTTTTCAGAGTAGGTACAAACATGGTATTTTTAATGCCTTTTTATTTATCACCTAAGCTACACTGTGTACCCAACTCCACAAGAATTTTCACTTTGCCTAAATTCCCCAATTTTGAATTTAGTATATTTGATATTAATGCTTATTTACTAATATATACATGCTAGATCTGTTCTGTTCAAAGTTCTTTTCCAATGTTGGCAAAGAATTTCCAATGTTGACATTAGTAAATATTTATAAAGGACCTCTTTATATTAAGGCATGTAGATGACCAAAATTTTACATGTTTCAAAAACCAAATGATTCTTTAAAATAAGACAAAGCAGCTGTTGGAAAAATACAAGTCAATACGAGGTATATCTCCACTATATATAGTCAAGCAAGTGTTGACTTGTGAATGATATGAAATTGTGAATGATACAAAAATGTTAGCACCTTTCAGTTATTATACACACTTAAACTTCTTATTTATCAAGTTTCATCTGACTAAAACTCTAGAGAATTAATATGACAATTGAAGTTTCCAGGGCCATTTTGTTCTTGGATTGAATGCTGTGGACCGAATTGTGACCCTTCCACTCCCTCAAAATTCATATGTTGAAGCCCTAACCACCAGTGTGACTGTATTTGGAGATGGGGCCTTCGGAAGGTAGTTAAGGTTAGATGAGGCCCTGAGGGTGGGGCCCCCATAATGGCATCAGTGGCTTTGTAAGAAGAGGCAGAAAGAGACAGCCTGGCAGCAGCCATCCACACGCCACAAAGAGGGTTCCCACCAGGAACTGAATCAGTCAGCACCTTGACTTCCAGCTTCCAGAACTGTGAAGCCCCCAGTTGTTTATACCACCCAGTCTATGGGATTTTGTTACAGCAGCCTGTGCTGTGCAGACTAATGCAATTGGGCTGTAAAATATTTTGAAATGAAAACAAGAAATAGATTAGTGATAGTCAAATGAAGACGGGGTGGGGGATAGGGAGAAAGAGTACTTTTGCCTAGAAAGAAATTTGTTTTACAATACGAAGTAATCATTGCATTAAAATGCTTATTTGTTTGCCTTGCACATAAATGGAAAAATGGCTGTTTGAAGAAAAGACACTTTGCATGTAATATGAAATCAGGAGAAGTTAGGGCAGAAATCAAGAGAAAGTGTATTTCACTGCTCAAAATAGCAGAGATGGAGTTCTTTTTTACTGAATGTTGATGTAAGACACAAGGGAAAACTTTGGGGCATGATGTAAGAATCAATTAATGCATATAGACGGAGCATAAATCACATTAATGTATTGAAATGCTCTTGCACCCTTTAGGATCCTACTAAAACACAGGCCTAATATAAAAGCTTTCTGCTTTCAGCATTAATGGCCCCCTTCTCCTTGTTCCAGTGTCTCTTAGGAAACTTCACCATTGCACAAGACAGTGCATCTAAGAATTGTCCACCCTACCCCCACCCCCCGGATTGCAAGCTCCCTGAGGAGCAGAAACATTATTTTGCTCAGCTTGTGCTTTGCTCATCCTTCCCTTTCTGTCTCTGCTACTGGCCGTCCAAAGAGGCTGGAGTCTTCACTCCCACTGCTGGAATAAGAAAGTTCACAATCTGTTTAAGGTATCTCATATTTCTTTCCACAGAGGTTGAATCTCAAATTGGAATAGACTGTCACTTACTCTTTAGAGAAAGGGACATTTTCACACATAGCACCACCCCCATACCTCCACCCTCTCTCCTCTCCCCTAGTGTCTACAAATGTCTCCCACTGATGCTCTCCATGAGTAAATAAGCACAAAAGCCTGGTGGTCAAATATAGTTGAAATAATTCTAAGTCTATCTGGTACAGTGTGGGTTCAATGGATTTCATAAATTGGTCTGAGAACCTGTTGCATTTATGATAAAATATATTTTCTGAATGCCAAGGAATTCAGTTACAAACACTCTTTTGCAAAACTACTAGATGCCACCTATACTAGATACACCTTTCTGACACTGTATTTAAGTTGGTTTTTATTATGTAATAAAAACTACATCCTGGCATTAATATTTAGGCTTAGAGTTAGTTGTAAACACGTTAAGAATGACTGAACTAGAAGTTTTTCAGGTAATTTCAAAATATTTTTGGCTCATGGAATAACTATTTTTGGAATCCTTTGCAAAGTTCTCTGGAGACCACCACCTACCATTAAGCAAGCAGCAGTTTTGCCTGTTCAAATAGCCATAAGCACTGCAATAAATGTATTCAGCAATGGAAAAAGAAATACTATAGTACTTCATAATCCCTCCCTTTTACCTAACCAGATTCTCAGTTCTTACTTTGTGCTGCCTTCTCCCGTGGACATGTTTATATCAAGTGCAATTGAACATCATTAGAAAATTTAAAATATGCATTATTTTTGATATACTTTTGCAGGAGATTGAGGGAAAAAATTAGCTATTGTTTCAAATTGCATTTTAACAGACTAGTCATAACCTTCTGAAGCCATGGAAGTACCCTTTAAGAACCAGCACTTAGCAAAAATAATCAATGCAGGTATGAAGAGTAAAATAAAATATAGAACCACACCACTTACTTTAAAAAAAAAAAAAAGAGAGAGAGAGAGAGAGACAGGATCTTGCTATGTTGCCCAGGGTCTGAAACTCCTGGGCACAAGCAAACCTCCTGCCTCAGCTTCCCAAAGTGCTGGGGAATACAGGTGTGAGCCACCGTACCAGGCAACAGATCCACACCCATTTAAAGACCCTATATGCCAAAGTATCAAACTCATTGTTGTTTCATTGTAGAAATATCAAGGCAATTTGGCTTTTATCAATCAAGTAAAAATAATTATATCTATCTAAGCAATTAGATTAGCACCATCTACACACACTCTTAATGCATACAGTACAAAGTGGTAGCAAGTTAAACATATTATCTATGTGGTTAAAAAATAGTTGTGACAGTTTAATTATTGCACTCAAGATAGTTCTTTGCAAAAAATTAATCATTTCCAATGGCCATAGGTCCTTTATAAATTATTAAATGCCCTTACTATGGATGGCTAGTGAAGTAATACACATTGTTAGTTCTTCCCCAGGCTTTTCAATTTTTTTAAATAACCATACAAAATAGTACTAATGAAGACAGAAATATTCGTGATGTATCTCTTGGAAATAAATAAATGCGGCTCTTACCCTTCAACATTTAAAGCACTCTTAGCTACTATTCCAATTCCTCATACTTTAAAAGAAAAAGCTTTTCTTGATTATTATTCTATGTGTGAAGTTTAAGATCAATGTTCGATGAGTGAAGATCAGGTTTGAGTCAAGAACATACAATCTTAGCAATATTATTAGCTTGTTTTGCACAGACAAATACTTTTTTTTTTAATTCACAAATGCTTACTCATGTTGGTAACTCCCAAGGGTGACAAATTTTATTTACAAAGTCATAATATATTGATATAATGTTCTAACAATGAAAAGTATCATGAAAATAAATGAACCCTTAGGATGGTGGTGGGGGGGGGGTAAGGGGAAAAAAAGAATATAAACGTATTTATTACCACTGAACTATACATTTAAAAATAGTAAAGGTAGTAAATTATATATACTTTAACTCAATTAAAAAATGAAAAAAAATAAATGAATGAACCCTTAATTTTCTGAGAGGCTCAGATGATCAACAGAAATAACTTTGATCAAAAAACTGGCTCTCTTCCAGCATTCAAACATTTTTCCATTTCAAAATACCTGAGAACATAGTAAGAGTTTGTTATTTTCTTAGTGAGATAAAAATGAAAAGTAGTAAAGAAAATTAAAATACATTAGAATAGCATAAATTGTTCAGGTTCACAATGAAGTTTCCCAAGTTCAAATTTAAATCTGAGCTAATCTCCCCGTCTCTAGGTCTTTCTACTGGCAGGGTTGCCTTCTTTCTACATGAAAACAGGAAAGAAATACTGACTTTCTACTTATAAATTCACTTGGACCCTGCAAATTAGCAACTATTCCAGAAGTTTCATTATTCTTCACAATCAAAGGAGACCGTGGTTTATTTTTGTTCTGTTTGGCTATTTTACTAGTGGCTAAATGGAGGTGTGACAAACTAGAGAACAGATGGATCAGAAAATAAAATCCAGATGTTTTAACCACCAGTCTTCTTTTCTGGGAGCAGAACTCGTAAAACTGAAAATAAATTCAGGTTGATTTTTCATTTTTCATGGTATTTTCCATTTCCCATAAGATCCAGGAAGGTCATAGTATCTCTGCTAATAGCAGCTCTAGGGTACATGAGTAGCAGCAGGAGGTAATCATGGTGGCAGGAAGCAGTCAGGCAAAATTCAGGTGCATCAAAGAGCACCAAAGCTGTGGCTCCACTTGCTTCTCCAGAGCCATATTTTGTTTTCACAAGAGGGAAAAAACAAAAAACAACTTGCTTGAAATTAGTATGAGGTCCTGCATAGTGGTCACCTTTTGCAGACACGAATACATAAATTTACTCTTACAGCAGTATGTCTAGCATTTCTCCTCAGGATTAGATCCTCTAAATTTTGTTTTCCAGAACAAAAAGAAAAGCAGCTCTACAATTAAAAAAAAAAAAAAATTAAGGTAAACCAGAAAACAAGGATGGGAGATTTGGGGTGGGGGCCTGGGTCCTTTTTGTTTCTTAGCAGTTTCTCAATAGACTATTTTCTTTTATAGAAATTTATTATGTTGACTGTCATTTCTACACCCCCCCAAACAAATTAATGCACACCAAAGATTAATAAACTTTGAATGTTCATATTTGTGGCATTTAACAAACACTTTAATTCCAATGTTTATATATGGATATTATATACGTTCTGATTTTTCTAAAGATTTCCTGGATTCTTCATCTCCATTCTTAAACTCATATTCTATTTAAAAAGCAGCATTTTAGAAATAAAGGATATATGAAGTAGTATCTCTACTGAGCTGATCTCCTAGTCTTGCTGCCCCACCGGCTTTCTACTGATGAAGCGGGCTCATTTATTAACAGCTGTTACAGAGATTTGATGCCTCATTCTTACTGGACCACAGAAACTCCCAGTCTCTGTTTCTTCATCTTTAAAATGTGGGTAATCATATCTCATCTACTGGGTTATTGAGAGAATTATATGTAAAAAAATAACTCTGCAGAATGTCTTATATATAATAAACACTCATATAAATAGCTGTAATTGTTTTGAAGTTAAAATTCTAGAGTGTTTGAAGTTTCCATATACTTTACAGATAAGTTAAATAACAATGCAAAGTAACATGTGAAATATATTTAAGTTTTTAAAAAACGTACATGCAACAGAAGCTCAGGGGAGAAGACAATTAGGAGTTTGTGGGACTTTCTCTGTGATCTTCAGGGAATAAGATAGAACAAGGAAAATAAAGATGCACTAGCATTCCAGACACATGCAAAGGTTTAAGGGAAGGGCAGTGTAGGTGTGGATCATTTGAATGACAATCAGCAGAACACTCTACTCAAAGTCAGTGAAAGTATCTGTAGGAATAAGACTGGAGAGAATAACTCCTTTCTAATGTCTCAACTTTTCTCTAACAGAAAGTGGAGGCAATAACCCTTACCTGTGTGCAAACCTTTGTATTTTCTTGGGGTAAAAGAAAAGCCACTGATGTGATCGTTACACATTGTATGCATGTATGAAAATATCATGTGTACACCAGAAATATGTACAATTATTAGGTATCCATAAAAAGTTTCTTTAAAGGAAAAAAAAAAGCCTCTTAGGAGAGTATTCTCCCTGCTCTCAGGTAATTGAGCAAACCTGGAGTTGAAATAGGGTTGAAGCTTGAGAGACTCTTTAGGGATTCCTTAAAGCACATCTTAAGGACTACAACCTCAACAAGAAAAGCCAATTAGCAAGAAAGCTAATGCAAAATAACTAGCAAAGATCCAAACTGCTATTTCTAGAAAAGTGCTTTATTGAGCAATTACTGTGAATTTGTACAGTTACAGAGATTCTAGGAAGCCCAGCCCCAATCTCCCCTATACAAATGACTTGTAAGACATCTTCTTTCCTTTAGGTGTTTACCATTGATTACGGGACAACACCATCCCCATATAAATATGTACAAAGCTATGTATCCAATATAGAATACATCAATTACTGAAGGGACTAACAGAGTTATAAATGTGAAATAATATTTTTAAATGTTTATCATAGAAATTATTTTAAAATAAATGTTCTTTTTCATGATGTAGTGGCTCCATTTACTAAGAGTGGTTTTATTTAGGGTCAATGTTATCCTGACATTCACCTCTTTCTCTTCCCCCCATGAAGAAACGTAAAAGAGCCTTTGGGTTCTTTCCTCTTTCTAAGGTAGACAGTGTGGAAAGGCAGGAAAAAAAGGCCAAAACTCTGCCAAAAAGCTGTACATCTAAGCAAGACAACTGGCCCATTAACAAATGTCTCCATCAATATCTTACCATCTGCTGTTTGCACTGTACTTGTCAATATTGAGCATCACTCACAGTTCATGTGACCATATAAAATCTCAGAAAGCAGAGTACCAAGGTGGAAAAAAAAAAAAGCTAATTCAAAGACAGTTTTAGAATCTGACAACACATTCACCACACAAGTGTATAATTAGATGGAAACAAGTTATGTACTCTACATGCTTTATGTGTATAGGAAATTCCTCATAATTTCTAACAGTGGATTATGACTGGCAAATTATGCAATGCAGTCTCCCCTTCTCCCTCTGATTCACCTGACTTTTTGCCCACTCATCTAATTCTGAAGCCTCAGATACCAGATTAAGCTGCTACAATTCAAAACAGTGAATTTTAATTATCCCTGATATAAATGGATACTGATGTGGCAAGCCTAGAAAGAATATAGCACAAAATATTAAGTTTGGCATTTAAATATCTTAAAAGTTTCAAAAATAGATTTTTTTCTTCTGTTTTGTATCTTTGCACAGATTCAAAGCAGAAAGCAGAAAAAACTGCAGAGATATAGTTGATCATTCCATACAATAGAGTTTAAAGGGGATAGGAAAGATTAAACTTCCTTTCCAGCTTTAACTAGTCATTCCTAGTTTTACATAAACTTTTCTCTCTCCTTAAATGTTCCTTCATCTGAAAATACCCCTGTGAAGAAGGGTGATGTGTTAAATCACTAACAACTCAGAATGACTGAATTTATTAATATAATTGAGAGAATGGTTTAAAAAAATACATGAACACCTCATGCCTCAGGAAAAAGAAAATCATTGGGTCTTCTCCCATGTCAATGCAACAGTACCAATTAGAAATGTCTCTCTTTGGATTTAAATGTTCAGGTGCCCCTAGGGGTAAGTCATCAGGAAACAGCAAAGACAAGAAACAAATTTATTAGCCCTACCCCAGAAAAATAAAGATCCCCCTTTCCTAGTTAACATTGTAGGAGTTACCTCAATTTTATTGTATTATCAACAACAACTTTCACAAATTTGGTAAACATGAGGTTACAGGTAATTGGTCTTCTAGCTCTAAAAGATTTAAATATAATAAGACAAAGAAAAGAAGGAAAAGAAAGAAAAAGAAAAGGGAAGACAAGCAAAGGAAGGAAGGAGGCAATAACACTTTAATTACCTTGAAACAGCACCTGCATGTAAAGTTTTGACCTATATACAGACATGTATGGTTTTAATGAAATGATGGAAATGAAGGTCATCTTGCAATAGGGAAATGCTGACTTAAACAAAGAACAGCACTAAGTATATTCTTGAATATGATGAATGTATAATGTATGCTGAAGGCTACAGAGATGTGTGCAAATTATGCAATGGCTCAAATAATAGCACTGTATTCATGTTAACAAAAATACAGACAAAAAGAGGAGCTAATAAGATATACATTTAAATTTAAAAACTGGATTAAAAATAAAATCTAAGCCCTTGGCTATTTTATTTCAATGTAACAGCAAAGATACAGTTTCTGTGCATTCTTACAATTATGAAAACTAAGAATTAAAAAACATTTCTAGCAATTAAAATCAACTTATGCAAATATCTGTTCCTACCAGGGACTGAACTATCTTGGGAGTAGCTACTAAATGCTGTACTGTATTTACACTAAAGCTGTCATTTGGATCTTTATGATATAAAAAGGAGAAGATAGGAGAAAACTAAGAAAAATAACTGTAAAGACATATTTATTCTTTATATCCTAAAATATAAAATCAAATAAACTTATAAAATAACTAGACATTTGAATTACCAACATAATTTGTATACAATTTTTTACATATGGATAAATAAATATATCACAGACTTCTACTGTAACATCAGTGGGAAAATAGCAGCTACAACCTTTTATTAAAATAAGAATTGTGGAGCAATAAAAAGGTGGAATGAGAAGAGGCAAAAGAAAATTTGCCAAAGGTCAAGGGTGAGAGAAATAAACATTTATTGAGCCATTGCTTTGTGGCAGAAGTATGCAATGCAAAAAACAGAGAATAAAAAAAGATTCAGTTTTTACTGAAAGTGGAGGGGGAGTGCAGAAGACATTTCTGGATATGTCTACCTACATTCTAAACCAGAACTCAGTCATTTTTATCTCAACCTCACTCTGCTTTATAAATCTTAAATAGCTTATAAGAAAAATGACAAAAAGAAAAAAGAAAGAAAGGTAGGGATAGACGAAGGAAGGCAAGAAAGGAAGGAGGGGAGGAGGAAACAAAGGAAAAAATAGGAAGCAAGGAAGGGAAGAAGGAAGGATAAGGAAGAAACAAAACTAAATTATCCGTATTAAATCAAATCATTATTATAGATAATAGAGATGATAGCCAGGTTATCAGTAACCAAGATCACTGCCAGTTAGTTTGCTTCAAAGACATTTTTTGAGAGCAGGGCATCTTTTATAAAGAAGATAGAATAACGAACTATTCCTGAAACAGCAACATGCAGGTGGTTGATGTGGGCAAGTTTTTAGGGGCTTTGTTTTTGTTTGCTTGCTTGTTTTCCTAAAATCCTTTCTGTTTCATAAGGATTTCTCAAATGCAGGAGGAACTCAACCATTGGAAGGAATCAATTGACAAAGATAGTAAGTAGAATAGGAGAAGAAACTGAGGTTCAAACATTTATTAGTGAGAAAGTACATAAAGCCATAGTTCTCCTCTCTCTGGGTTTGACTAAAATGCACCAACCCTTAGATACTAACACACTGTCCCAGATGGAGGGCCCTTCTCCAAAACAACAGCTCCCTTATCTTTCTATATATCTTTCACCTTCTGCCGTAATAGCAGAAATTAGTGATGACAATTATAATAGTAACAGCTAGCATTTTCATATTTGCTAATTGTTACTATTTTCTATATTTGCTACAAATTTTGCTAAGTGGTCTACTTTCAAAGCATTGTTTGGGTAGATGAGATAGTTTTTCTACTTTGCAGATATATTCAAAAATATTTATCTATATTTATTAAATGCCTATTATTATATATGTAGAGCACTATTCCAGATGCTTGGAATACATTGAATAAAAAAAGACATAAACCCAAGTCTGATGGAACCTAAGTTATGATGGCATAAACTGAGCTAGAGAGAAGTAAAAGATGCTGGCCTGATACTGCACAGCAAGTGACAAGGGTAGTCTCAAGCAATCTGATTCCAGAAACCATTCCCTTACACCATGTGCTTTGCTGCTATGGAAGCAAAGCATGCTTGCCAGGGGTTATCCATGGCATCCTGTCTTTCAAATTTTAGATTTTTCCACTTAATATTGTATTATTAATAGTAGTAATTCCATATAATGCAGTTATATTTTTTTAAAACCCTCTAAGCACATGTCTCATAAGCATGCAAGGCACTTTAACTGCTATAATTATTTCATTTTTAAATCTATTGATAAAATGTGTATTCTAAAAGTATCTGGGGAACTGAACTGAATATTATGCTGTTCGCTGATATGAACAGCTGTGTACAATTAATAGTCTATTTGGGTACAATTAATAGTCTAAAGGAAATTAGAATAACATGCATGTATCTACATTTATAATATCACACTTCAGACCAGATTGTGGTCAGTACTTAGTAGTTAAGTGCATATTTTCTCAGCCTACAGAAATATTTTCTAGCAGAAATAACAGTAATTGGGATCAAGTAGACAACTCATTTAACAACCGAGTCTCAATCATTGTATGTTAAAAAAAAAAAAAAAAAAAAAGGACTTAAGACACACATTCCCAGCATGTTTGATAGGCTTAAGGGAGATAATATATGTAAAAATACTAAGCAAGCTACAGAATGCAGTGTTCTCTACGATTTCTTTTCAGAATTACAGAGTTGTTTGGACTATCTAACATTTTATTACTTTTGGTAATAAAGCAATAAAATATTATGATGTACAATTCAAGATAAAAATACTCTGCCTTTAACTCTTTAAACTAACCTCAAGGTTTAGTAACCATGTTTTATGCAAGTTGAAATCACTTCTCAACTGCCAAATAAGTCCTCTATTCTCTAAGCTTTTTCTTTCCAACTTTCAAGTTTTGCTTATTTTTCAGGCAATGCAGAGCTCCAGGTATAATCATATAGGTGCCATGATTTGGATCTTTAAAAATGAAAAAGCATATTTGGATAGCCTTAAATCAGCTAGTTTCTTAATATGAGTATGAAGGTTGATTCAGCACATTACAGCTACACAGTATATCTCTGCCCTGGGAATTCTTTGCACTAGCTCCTTCTTTACATTCAAATAGCTATGCCTCGATTTGTAATATTGCCCTTCATTTCTATTCAGCAGCTACACCCTTTTATGTGAAGCTCACTATTATTTTAAGGCTTGGCTTCCCTGGCAGTGGTCCTGCCACTTCCTGTTTCCAAATAATGAAGAAAATTAACTATAGTAAAGCCACCGTCTAAATTATTACCCAAAATATTAAATTGTCTGGACCACTGATTGGCAATATAATAGACATGAAAGACATTCATTAAGTATCTCTAGGGAATAAAAGTTTGCTACTTTCTAACTGGTGTTAAAACTAAAATTCCTTTTAATTCAGATTCCTTAACTGAAAATAAAAGTCTCACAAAATTCAAAACTAAAGACTAAAATTCACTCACATCTTTCTAAACAATTTCTGACATGAATTTAAATGCTTTTTCTTTTTTACTCATGCATTGAGTTCTTCGTGTCTTTCACCTATTTCCAGATTTTCCATGAAAGTTCCATGGTTCTCCCCACCCTCCTCCCATTCCACACCGATCACCAATCAACATTATTTGGTCTTGGAACCAAAACCCAAAAACTTTTTTGGTTTTTATGCTCAGAACTTGGTCTCTCCAACTAACAATCTCTCTGCCCTCACACGAGTGATTTACTTATATCATTATAGTTTTAGTTAAAATAACCCCCCAAGATTGAATATTCTTATATTAATCTAAGAACATATTTTTATTTTAATACATTTGTGTTTGATATAGTCCTCTCAATTCCTCTGGCATTCTTTTGATCCTCTATTTCCTCCTTTTCTGAATATATCTATACATTTTCTATATTTGTGTTTTATGAAAATATTTTTTAGAGTGCAAGTGATTATTCTTAACAACATTCATTTTGCCTAGAAACGAGTGTTTGAAAATGCAAACGTCTATGCCGATAGAGCACACAAACTAGCTGAGAAACACAAAGGCAAATCAGAGATTACAATATAATGCAATAAGGGTTTTAATGAGGTATGTGCACAAAGAGCAATATTAGTACGGAAGATGGCAATCAATTTTTCTGACAGCCAAACTTACTGAGCACATATTGCCATATTAGAGAAGGTGCTAAGTACATGACCTCATTTCATCATCATTATCACGCTTTGTGACACGGACTGTTACAAAGATGAGATACAGGTTAAAAAATAACTTACCAAACCAACAGTGGTAGAGTCAAGATTCACACTGCTTGCTAGATAAGACTAAACTGAGTCTTGAAAGACAAAACGGCTTTTATTAGATGAGGAAAGGGGGCCAGGGCAAAGCAGGTGGCGGGAATTTAAAAATGACCAACAGCTAATCCAACAGTCCTGAGTATGTGAAGGGCCTGGTGGGAGGTACCAGTGGGACACTAGACAGGTGCAGAGAGTGGTCAGGGACTATGTCCAACTACTCTTTTACATCTCTTTTTCATCTAGAGATGAAGTCATTCCTTAAACATTTACACTGTATGAGACTGAGGTTAAACCACAGTGACTAAAGTACAAAAAAGGGCTCAATAGCCTTTAGAGCCTCAGTTCAAATAAGTAGGAGAGATGTTAAAAGAGAGTGAAGAAGAAAAAACACAGCTGGGAAAGATCGCTATTTCTTCATGGTTTTTATTGCAGCAAATCAGCCAATTCACTACTCCTATAATTTAACCATCTTTGTCACAGTGAACAAACATCATTCCATTTAGAAAAGCTTATTTTAACAATACAGTTTTCAAGTCAGAGGAAGAACAAGTTTGTATTTTTTAATTCTTTATTATGTGTTGAGTAAATATATGCATGTGTATTTGTATCTCTGTGTATATTCACACTAATATATTCATAGAATCAAAATGATGCTTTTAGACACAACAAAAAATAAATATCATTTTACAGATGCTTTACTCATTTCTGAGTGAAGTCTCACTACACCACCACTGCAGTTCTCTTTTCCTTTTCTTCCTCCCATCTTTTGTTCTTTTCTTCTACCATTCTTTCCTTCCTTGTCTCCTTCCTTCCATCCTTCCTTCCTTCTTTTGGTCTTCCGTTTGTTCTTTCAGTCTTTCTTTTCATTGGAAGTTGAGAGTCATTTTGATAATAGAACAGAGAGCCTTTTACATTTAAGTCACCAATTCAAATCAGACCAACACACCAGTATCTGGCTGGTTTGTAATTAGCATAGGATGAAAAGGAGTTTTCAGTCTCATGAAAGTCAGAAACAACATTAAAAGCAGACTTGCTTCCACTCAATTCGATTTTTCTATTGTGACTTAACAAAAACTTTGTGGTTTAAATAGCTATGTAGAAATTGAACTGTCCTCACAAGATAATAAAATAATTTAGAAAAAAATGTTCTTAACAATGATAAACACCTGTGGGTTTATAGTTCCCCTTTATAAACTAGCAGACAGGGCATTGGAGAAACTTTTATTGACAGTTTTCAATCACTTTCTATTTGTAAATATGTAAAAGCTAATTAAGAGGCTCTATCCCCGTCCTCCACACTTTCTTTCAATTTTATACTTTGATCCCAGGAAAAAACAAAAGAGTTCAAGATGGGGCACAGTCACTCATGCCTGTAATCCCAGCTACTCAGAAGGCTAAAGTGGGAGGATTGCTTGAGGCCAGGAGCTGGAGACCAGCCTGGGTGACAAAGTGAGACTCCTCCCTCACCCCATCTCTAAAAAATTTTGAAAAATGATCCAGGAGCAGCTACTTGGGAGGCTGAGGCAAGAGGATCCCTTGAGCCCAAGAGTTCGAGGCAGCAGTGAGCCATGATCATGCCACTGTATTCCAGCCTGGGTGACAGGGTAAAAGCTCATCTCTAAAACAAATAAATTTTTCCTATTTTCCAGGTCTGTAGCACCACTTATTCATTTATTTAGCCAAGATTTTTTAGCACCTACCAAATGCCAGTTACTCTGTTAGGCATTAGAAATAAAAAGGTAATACTTTCATTCATTCATTCCCTCAATATCCTGACTTCTCCTAGGGACTGAAAATATAGCAATGACTAGAAAGGCAAAAGTTTCCATCCTAGGAGAATGTATATTTTAGTGGGGGAGATAGAAAATATGACATATAAGTAAACTATACACTTTAAATATTTATAAGCGCTAGAGAAAAATAAAGTTGGGAAATGGGATAGGAAGTGTGAGGGTCGAGTTGTAATTTTAGATAGGTAGGGTTTAGTTTCTGCTTTCACAGAACTCAGTAGAGGAAGACAAGCTTTTCAAAAAAAAGGCTATAGCAATCCAATTTGATAAGTGCTATTAACAAAGTTGTCAATAAAATGCAAAGATTCCATAGCAGAGGGAGCTATGATTGTAGGAGAAGTCACACAGGGAAGGAATCAGCTGAATTATGAAAGAGCAATGACATTCATAGGGAGGCTGGGGCAGGACAGGCAAAGAAGCAGCATATGCAAGTCACAGAGGCAGTATTTGGTCAATAACTGCTATTGTTCAGTATATAGTAGCAATTGCCACATAATCTAGAGCCTACCATGTTTCAGACACTTTCACACATTATTAATAAAGAAATTAATAATCTATGGGTTTATCATTAATAATATTATTCCCATTTTAAAAATGAAGACAAAGACCATAATGCAGAAGAAGAGACTTCAAAAATAGGGGAAGTTAAAAAGAGTTTGAATATTATCCTGTAAACAGTGGGTTCACTGAAGTTTTTAAAATAAAGAAGGGACATGATCAGAACTTTGTTTATATTTGTTTGTTTTAAAAATATTAGACTGCCATGTGGAGGATGGACCATTGGAGCTGGGAGGCAGAATCATAACAGATTATTATTTGTAATAATAAATGTTATTATTTATTATAGTTAAGAGGTGCTAAAGGCTTGATCTAAGCCAATAGCAGTGAGGACAGAAAGTAGGGTAAGGAAAATATCTGGTGGCCAATTACATTTGGGTGGAAGGGGAATGGAAGCGCATAAGAAAGGGAGGTATTGAGTTAATTCTAAATTTTCTGATTTAGAACCTCTAGTGGGTGACACCATTAGCCAAAAAAAAAAAAAAGTTTGGGGGGACACTGGGGGGAGGTTAGAAGAAAAGAGGATGCAGATGAAAAGTGCTCTAATTTTGAAGTTGTTGAAAACATCTTAGTGATATTGAAGTTGAGATATCCAGTAAGCACCTGAAATGATGACCAAAGAGAGAAAGATCTTGGACTTAATGTATCTGAGAATTGTCAGCAAATGTATCTTTGTATTAGTTAGAATGTTTTTGGGTAGCAAGAGACAAAAAACCCAAATTGCTTACACAGTTAATGGAATTATTTTTGTCACACTTGTGAAATCTCTAAAAGTAAGGTGGACTTTCAAGTGTAGTTTAATTAGGACTCCAGTTCTCTTTCTCTGCAACTGTTTTCCCATTGTCTTCTTTTTGTATCACGTCATCATGGTTTCACTTAGGGTAACGAAATCATGAAGCAATCTCCAACTTTTTATCTGTATCCCACAAAATCCAGAAGAGAAAAATTCTCTTCCTTCCTTATTGGACAATAGTCCTAGACATCATTGTAAAAGAACTTGGGTATCATTCCACCTCTGTCAAGAGGGAAGGGACTGCACTGATTACGATGGAATCAAGGCCCCCCAAACTATATGGATGCTATATCATGTGGGAAGACTGGAATGAATGCTGGGGAAGCAATCGCAGTGTGGTCCTCAACCTCCTTCCAAGGAATATGGTTCCATTACCTTGCAGGAGAAAGTTTGTTAAAAAATCATACATGGAAAAAAAATATTTTTCTAAAATAATTTAGAAAATATTAAAAATATTTAGAAATATTATTTCTAAAAAATATTTAGAAAATATTAAAATTAAAATAAAAGTATAGACTTTTTAAGATTGAGCTTCCAATGTCATCCGAATCCAACCACAATCGCTTAGAGATCAAGACCAGGTGTAGTGACAAAGTAAATATTCAAGTGATATGAGAAAATATATTTAAAATGTAAGTTCTGAATAGTTTTAATAAGTGTGAAGGGATAAAGTGCTGCAGTGTTAACTAAGAATTCACTTTCCCCTCCCTCTATTTGCCTCCCACCCCTCAATCCCTACATTGAATCAGTAGCCAAAAGAAGACACCAAGGAACACAGACCAAAGAGTCAGATTCTTGGATGGGAGTTCTCAAAACTCTGGCCAAAAAAGAGGCATGGAAGTAACTAATGAGACCAGTGACCTGAAGGAAACTCATGGCTGCAATGAGGAAGACACAGAATGGTACGTCCTGTCATGGGGTCACAGCAGGTACATGGATATCTAAGGATCTGCAACAGGGTCAAAGATCAGAACAGGTTAGCTTCATTTCAAAGGATGCTAGAATAACTTTTCCTTTCCAAAGACTAGAACTGCTAGGTCTCCCCCAGATCTTAACAGGCACGTTGGTTCAAATGCATTAAGAATCCTTAAATCAGTTGAAGTTAACTTTAAGTTAACTACCTTAAGTTTTCTACTATCATTCCTAATGAGAGATAAACATTGAAATGAAGTTCAATTCTAGGAGAATAATTTTAGTTATATTTCTTGCATACTTGCTTTTATATGCATTACAAAATTTTACTTAAAGCAAAACTGTAATTCCACACTTGGCACCGTTTGATTAACTTTTAAAACAAACTCATTATTTCACACCCTCAGTCAATACCACTAATTTTACAGGTTGAGGAAAGAAAGCCATGAAGCTGTGCCCTAAGTCTCATACACTGTCACTCTAGTCAACAGAAAAGATATTTGCTGGATCAGTGAGTCCAGAGAGAGTAGTGATTTGCCAAATAAGGCCCATCAGAGCCCTGAGAATATAGGATTAGATTTCTGCATTTGTTGCTGTCACTCAAGTACTAAATTTATATTTACTTGGGGCAGTGAGTGGAAATTTAAATAGAAGAATCCAAGCATGTAAGATACTTTCTTTTCCTGACTTAGCTGATTTTGAAGGTTTACTCTCATTGAGCTAGAGTATGTCAAAATTGGTTAAATAAAATTCTATTGCTATTATGATACATTTTGTTGAGGTAAAATTGGTTAGCAAATAATACAGATATGATCTTTACCATTTTTTAAATTATCTAATCGGTCATTTGAAAGTCATTGTTATTTGGGGTTCTGAGCAGTGTTGAAAGACAAGTGCTCTCAAGTTAAAAGTGAAAAATGTGTGCCTAATTAAGACAATAGTAGTAACATGAAAATAATAGACCACTAATAATTTCTTTTTATATGTATATATCAAATGTGTTAACAGCTTAGCTAAATGGTCTAAAAAAGGCATACAATTAGGGTTTTAAGATAGATATCTAGACTAAGATATGTTAAATTTATGCAAACAGAATCATATCTTCAAAGCTGGGAAGAAACTTCTTTATTTCTAAGTAAAGACATTGCTACATCCCTGGCAAAAATTTATATTGATCTATAGGAACTACTAACTAGGAAAATGAAGGACAAAGTTCAGGAATTCATACTGTGGCTGAGTGCTTAACAGAAATATTGTCTGTAAAATTCAGAAAGAGATTCCAAGGAACATGACTTAGTTTGTACTTTTGTATTATATAGTGCAAGTTATCATGACTGTACAATTGGAACTACTTTTCAAGTGTGGGGATTATAGTTTGAATGGTGTCTGGTGGAATACATTCTCTAACCCATCATCAAAGAGTGTCACATCCTCACTCTTTCCACCTTTGAGTTTATAGTTTAGATGCCTGTGCTATATATAAAAAGAAAAGGAGTTCTTATTTTAGCGAAGCCTTGGCTCAGAAATCATAGCTTTGGTGTTCATTTTATTGCTTTTTTTAGGGTAAGTCCTTATCTATTTTACTCTTGGAAGTTTTTTTTGCGTCAGTACTTTGTTAATTTTAGACTTTCCACTTTCTTTTCAACTTTACCCAGATAATTCCTACCAAAAAATAGGTAATAATTATAATGAATCAATAATATGTTTTAGTAATTTCAAGTGATAGGTCCACATATATAAAAACTATCATAACAATTAAATATTCTATTTATGACCCCTCTACAAATATGATAAAGAGGCCAATGAGACAGATCTGTTCATGACAAAAACGTTCTATCCAACCAAAGAATGTGCTTGCTACAAAGAGCTCCAGCACAGCTTAAATTAACAACTGCCTGACAGTTGTCTTCAAGTCTGCTCAAGTGAGTTCTGTGAGATCTGCTTACCACCCTAAGCAGTGTTACCACAAGAAAGCACACATACTAGGTGAGTGAGCTCACTTTGCTAGAGCTATAAAAACACATTTGAAATTCAAAGAGGAAGTGGAAAATAGATTTGACATTCGTATTTGAGTGCCTTCCCTTGAGTTAGCAGTTTTTTCAGAGAAGTAAAAGATATGAGTGCACTAAATGACTCATAATACTTCTTCACTTCCATAAAATGTAATTTTCTATATCCACCAAATATTAGATTACTACTGTTTAATTCTTATTAACTGAATTTTTCTTGGTGATTCGCACAATGGCCATAAAAATAACAGCAATGCCCAATAAAGTTTTTGAATGAGAATTCTTTTAACAATGACAACAATCTTTGATCTTTAAAAGATGATAATGATCTTTGAAAACACATGACATATGATCTTTAAAAAAACTGAAAGAAAAACTTTATATTAACAAAGATGTTATTATAAATTCATGAAGGCATCCAGATACAATTTATTAGTAACAACAGCATTGACATACAGTTGAAAAATAGCAATAATTATTGTGAATAAGTCCACTTAAGTGGAATAAAGATAAATTTGATCCAGCAATCCCACTACTGGTATCTATCCAAAGGAAACAAAAAAAAAATCATTATATCAAAAAGATACCTATACTCATATGTCTATTCACAATAGCAAAAATACGGAATCAACCTAAGTGTCCATCAACAGATGATTGGATAAAGAAAACGTGGTATATATACAGAATAGAATATTATTCAGCCATAAAAAAGAACTTATGTCTTTTACAGAAACATGTTTTGAACTAGAAGCCATTATCTTAAGTGAAAAAAGTCAGACAGATAAGACAAATATCACATGTTCTCACTCATAAGCGGGAGCCAAATATTGTGTACACAGGAACATATAGTGGGGAAAGACAGACAATGGAGTCTTGGAAGGGTGGCGGGGGAAGGAGGTAACTGAAGATAAATTACTTAATGGGTACAATATGCATTATTTGGGTGATGGATACCCTAAAAGCCCTGACTTCACCACTATGTAATTCATAAGATGATAACATAGTGGTCAGTTGTATAATTATTTCATTATATATTATAAAATTGCACTTGCACCCCATAAATTTATACAAATAAAAAAATAAATAAGACATGGCATACATACTTTACATATTACAGTATATTACACAAAAAGAGTTCTCTACATAAGTACTAATCAATGCAACTTTATTCCCAGACTAGACACAGTGTAGAACACAGCATGTGTTTAGTAAATAGTTTTTGAATGAATAAACATTTTTGTTGACCTATCATAACCTACACATACCTGCCACATTAGCCTTCTAAAATACCTAAAATATATTACCCCTTCAAAAATCTCTAACGGCTTCCCATTTCCATCAGGATAAAAATTCATTCTTTGGACTGCATTAAAGACACTATGAAACCCAGCCTCATACTTTCTTTTTGCCTCTTCCCGTTATTCGTTTATACAAGGCAGCACAGCAGAGTGAGAAGAGCGCTGCTTTTGAGATCAGAATGGCCGCTGAATTTGAATCCTGACCTAATAATGACTTACTAATGTATAATATTAGAACCTCTTTGAAGCCCACTTTTTACTAAATCAAGGGAATTGGTACCTAAGGGAAGTTTCAAACAGAAGAATAATACAAATGTACTTAGCATATAAGGTACATAGTAGATGAATAGTATGGACTGCTACTGTTGCAAAAACTGTCTATTTTTTCAATCAAGTTGTATACTCTCTACCTTTGTTTAGTATTTTCTTCCTTCTAATCTCAAGCTGGAAAATTCAACCTATCTTCTTAAACCTAAATCCTACCCATTCTGTAAGGCCATATCAAAACCTACCCTGTTTCAGATAAATATTACATTCAAGAACCAGGCAGTTGTAAACACAAGGGTGATCAGCTAACTAAAGTGGTCCCATGACAATGTGATTCATTGAGGAATACTTTATGTACAGGAAGGAGAACAGACAGGCTAAGCTTCAAAGAGACTAAAGCTGTAAGAGGAAAGCTATGATGGGGAAGATAGCAAACCGATAACCTGGTTAATTCACAAATGTCATAGCCTCTACGAAGCCTTTAAGATACCATGAGCCCACAGTTGTTACTCTTTTTGCAATCACTATAGCACTACATAATACATTGCAGTGAAGCACACACCGCTTTGAGATGTTAATTATTTCTTTAGTTATGTCTATTAGTTCCCCATAATGTTAATTACCTGAGAACAAATAAAAGTTCAGATTCCTTAATCTCTCCATCAGTGCCTTCTACATTGTAGGTATTAGACAAATATTTGATTATTATTTGTAGATTATCAGGTAATGAAAGTCTTGTGACTTATTTTTTTAATTAATGCTAGTTCATTATAAAATGTTATTTCCTACAAGTCATGCAAGCCAAATGTAATTGGATATAAAAAACTCTGAATGCACCGTGCAGAGTTCTCAAGTTTTTTTTTAAGATCTATGTCTTCTGTAGCCTCTTAATACAGGACACCGAAATAGGAAGAAGCAACATGGGATACCCAAAATTGTGCACGTAACAGCAAAAGCAGAACCAGTTACTGTTGGGTTCTCTAATTCAGTGGCTCTCAACCTTGGCTACAGAATAAAATCATCGAGGTAGACTCTTTAAAAACACGAATACCAGGCCAATCATTATAATTTCTACAGTAGGGGCCTGGGCATTGGTAATTTTTAAAAATTCTCCTGGTGATACAGATGTGTATCTGTAGCATCAAGTCACGGTACTTCTCCTAATTCCGATGAACAATGTAAGTTGCTGACGGTTCCCGAGAAAGTAGTTGTCTAAGGCTGTGGTCCCCAACCCCTAGGCTGCGGACTGGTACCGGTCCACGGCCTATTAGGAGCCGGGCCACACAGCAGGAGGTGAGCGTATGCCCAGGGAAGCTTCCTCTGTATTTACAGCTGCTCCCCATTGCTTGCATCACCGCCTGAGCTCCGCCTCCTGTCAGATCAGCGGCGGCATTAGATTCTGTATTATGGTGAGTTGTATAATCATTTCATTATATATTACAATGTAGTAATAATAGAAATAAAGTGCACAATAAATGTAATGCACTGAAACCATCCCCCCACCCCTTGTCTGTGGAAAAATTGTCTTCCATGAAACCTGGTGCCAAAAAGGTGGGGACTGCTGGTCTAAGGTATCTTCTGTTCACCATTGTTTTCTGGGTTTTAAATATTTAAATATAGTCATATGTCACTTAACAACAAGGATATGTTCTGATAAATCCATCATCAGGCAATTTTGTCATTGTGCAAACATAATAGAGTGTACCTACACAAACCTAGATGGTATAGCCTACTACCCACCTAAGCTGTATGGTATAGCCTATTCCTCCTAGGCTGCAAACCTGTGCAACATTTACTGTACTGAATAAGTAACTATAACACAGTGGTTAGTATTTGTGTATCTAAACATAGGTAAACATAGAAAAGGTACATTAAGATACAATATTATAATCTGATGGGACCACCACTGTATATGCAGTCCATCATTGACCAAAATGTTATTTGGCACATGTATTTGAAACCATGACTATTAACAATACTTTTTAAATTATTACATTTACTTTTCTCCTGAGTAAATAGCATGCTCTGCATAAATCTCAAAGTAATAGCTTCTCTAATTTCTTCAGAAATATACACACACATGCACAATTTTAATAGAAAAAAGTGCTCTGCTTTTATCACAAAAATAAATGTTTCTGTGGTTTGGGGCTTCTATGATATCTGCTTAGGTTGTATAAGGGAGGCCCTGAAATATTCCTTTTCATCCTTTCCTTAGAAATCAATCCATCATAGCAATTTAATCCATTCTTTATTAAATATTGTTTATCACTTCTGTACTACTATCTATCCAATACTCTTTCATTTTGATAGGCTTAGCCCTAAGAAAAAACTGATACATGTTAACAGGCAGTAGAAACATTACCTCTTTCATGAGCTCAGTGGTCTGAAGGAGCACACAAAATCAGGGGTGGCTGATGCCAGGTGGCTGGCCTGCGACATTTAGGAGTCCCTCACACCTGTCAAAGGAGGCAGAGATTGCAAGAGAGAAGGCGAGTCTGACTGAGCAGGCGCGTAAGGGCAAACACTGCTCCCAACTGCTGCTAGCAGAGCTCTAAAAATAAAGCTACAAAAGCATGGGGAAGACAGAATGAATTCTTAACACTTGTACTCTTCTATTTTAGTCTGTTACGAAGCAGGTGACCTCAGTACCAAGCGATGAGTCTTTTAACTTTCTGTATCCCTGACTTTCAGAAATGAGCCTCATGACTGCTTTCATTCCAGCTGTTTCAAATTCATAATCATAAAGACAATCTTTTTTAATCTTTCAAGACTGCTCCCTCTCTCATAGGATTACATTCTAAAATAAGCTTCTTTGATATTCATTTCCCTATTTTACTTTGAAGATTTCTTTCACATGTATCATTCTGGAAAACAAAATGTTTATTCCATTAATACTTTATGTATCCTCTGGAGGAATCATACCTACAAAGCAAGAGTTTTAAAAGCCATTCCTTTATCTAGAGACACAGCAGTCTAAATGTCCTCCACTTAAAAATCACTGGTCTAGAGAAAGAGAAACTACAGACTTGTTAACAGCTTTTAATGTTTCTCCTCCAAATAAAGTCATCCTTATTTAAAATGCTACTTTAAATGCTCTGGTGCCTTAGCTGTTCCATACAAGAAGGTAATATAAAGCAGTGGTTTGCAGCAAGTTTGGAATCAGAAAGATTGCACTTGTATCCCTGCCTCGCTGTTACTGTCCATGTAGTCCAGGAAAGGTTATTCAACCGCTCTACACTCCAGTTTCTTCAATTATAAAAAAGAGAAAACAATGTCTTTCTCTGTTTTACAGCATTAAGGTCAGAATTAAGTAAGATAGTATAAGCAAAACACTGCCATACTGCTTAGCATCTAGCACTCAACAGATGCCACCAATTATTGTTAGTATTACACTAACAACAAATTTTTGTCCAAATAAATAGCTGATGATTTAAAAGATCAAGAAGTAATATTATTTAAAATATGTTGTTGACATTTTTAAATAAGCATATAATATTTACATTGAACAATCTAAAACTTCAAAGCCTTTTTTCTATACAGATATGTGGACCCATTGCCTCTTCACATTTTTCTGGTATATGGAGCAGAGGAACTGGTAGGAAAAGAAAATATCTTAGGAATTTTTTCCCAATAGTAGACTTCAGTGGAGGAACTTTGGTGTTTTAGTACATTTCTCACAATAGGCACGCACAAGAGATGTCTAAACTTGCTGAAAAGTAAAAAATTATTTCACAGAAATTAGAGTGCCTCAAGATGTTAAACTCCTTACCTAAAACCAAAGGTACAACTAAATCACACAGAAACACACACGCACACACACACACACACACACACACATACACACACAAGAACACTACATGATCTGGATTTGAAGATCCTACAAAAATTCTGCTTCATGGTTGGTCATTAGCACTTAAATCTAAAACAATGCAATTGAGCTGCCACCCATGTAGGTATCACTGAATACATGAGAGGTCATTTTAAAAAGTAAACTGTGATCAGAAAAGCAGGATGTACTTCAAAACATCATGTTGTACACAATAAATATATATGACATTATCTGTCCATTAAAAGCAAACAAACAAACGAACAGGCCTCATCTCACAGGCATTGCGTCTGGACACTCCATCAGTCTTCCAGGGCCTTCCCGGGCTTCATTTACATGTTTGTACCTGTGTCTGAAGCTATGGGTGCCTGTAGCTATTTAAACCATTTTCTCTGATTTGTTTCTCAAAGAACCTAGAAATCATTTGTCAACCTCCTGCTAAGTACTGATTTTGTTTTTGAAATATATACTAAACTGTTTTTCACTTTACTTTTTAGATAAGAAACCATCAATTCTTAGTATAAACGTGGATTATGTAGAAACTTACATTAAAAAAATACTTGGTATTCAAAAGTTTTATTTAGAGTGAACACTATACATCTCCCCTGAGCTTATCAAAACATTTTGTGAAATTCAGAATTAACAAAAACATTTCCCCAGTTGTTTCAGAAATATGAAATCAGAGAAGAAAGCTCTAATATGTTTATAAACCATTCAAGTAAGCACTAACAGTTTGCTAAAGATGAGGTATTAAGTTTGCTAAATTCCCTTAACTGTAATCATTTTATCTCATAAATTAGAGAAATATTAACTTATCTCCCATATCTACATATTATTTGTATCTGTTATACAAATTAAACAGATTTTTATAGACCACATTAGTATTTCTTAGAGAACTTTTCCAAAATTCTTAATTGGACATTTTTTAGTCAACCTTTTTTATCCTTTATATTTCGACTGAGAAACCATTATTATATCTGTGCAAAAGGAACTTCCTACTAATGTATTAATTTTCCCTGTCTCATATCTAACATTTGCCCAAAGGAAAATGGGTCATCAGAAAGTTTATTTCCACTCATGCCCTGATTTCTCTGGCAAAGGATTGTTGTATCTGCATTTTCAGGGCTGGGCTGGGAACGGCCTCGGCAGAGGTCTTCCCATTTTTGCCTGGCTGCACATGCCACATCCTCCTGACCAAGGTGTCCCTGAGGAGTTCCAGGACAATGGCTGGTAATGGGATTGGCTCTCAATTCTTTTCCTTAGGAAAATGGATGGTGCTTGTTCTATTATTCATACTTTATGAAAAAACATTTTTAAAAACATTACCATTCTTTCCCAAATGGATCCAGTTTAAAAAAATCTTAATTACAGTTAAAACATTTGTAAAAAAAATTAATTTAGGAAAAAAACAAAGCATTTAAGGTGGTAGATGATGTAAATACTTAACAAATGTTAATTATTGTTTAAATTATTCTATAAATTACCTAAGGTACGATCTTGTTCTATCGGTTTTGTTTCTTCAGGGACTAACATACACTACCTGAAATATAGTTGGAAATGCTTATTTCAATTATTTTATTAATGAACATATATATAATATATATATATTATGTATATATAATATATAATGAAAATGTACATTTTATTAATAAGGATATAGCATCATGAATAATATTTATAACTTACTTTACATCTGCCAAAATTTTAACCAATGAAGTACTAAAATAATAAGCTGAGACATAATAATAATGCAGCTGGAATTTTATTTGGTTGGTCAACAAATAAACCTAGAAGCAATTTATGGAGCAAAATCATAGCATGCAATTACCGATATCTAAACTAGACGATGTTACATTGCATTTCAAATACAAGATGAGCTTAGAAAAAGCAGAGCCTTGAAACAGAGCCCATCTACCAATCTTAAAGGCAAGTTCAAGGTTAAACAAATCCAACACAACAGCTTAGTGAAGAAGATGAACAGCCTAATATCACATGTAAATATTGGACTCCACAGTCTTCAAAGTATTCACATACACATTGCCTCATTTGAATGTCACAACAGAACATAAATCCAGGGAAGACAGTGAATTTGAATACATTTTACTACTGAGGAAAGGGAGACTCAGGGATGTTTAGTGCTGTACCCAAGGACCCATGTTTAGTATAGACAGACAAAGTCATATCTGGCCCTACACACATATCATATAGCTCGTTAAAGGAAACATGAAACAAACCAGGCAAATTAAATAAACAGTAGGAAGACCTACTAAACAGAACTGTGCACAATGAACTATTAGGTATTAATTTGAGGGAAGCAAGAGCAGCAAGGAGTGTTAATGGCAAGTGTAAAGCATTCCATCCATGGAGGCCAGAGTGAGCACAGTGTCAAGTCCTGAAAGAAAAGACACACAATATCGATCCAGCCAAGCGATTTTGATCCATTCCAGGGAGGTGGATGTGCCCAGAATGTTTATTGTAAAAATGTTTTCTTCAAGAAGTTCAGCTTATGTTCAACAGCTAGCACTAACAGCTCCAAGTGCACCTAATCTCTGACTCTACATAACCATACACCTGGGAGTGTATACCTTTGTGAATTTGAATTTTGAGTGGATTAAACCACTGGTTTATTTAATGCACTGTTTATAGCTACTCATTTAGATTTAAAAATCTCATCATCGTTCTAAAATGCACATATTTACAAATTCATACTATCCTAACTTGACCCAAAATAAAAGGCACCATTATCACATTACCGTATTTTAGAAGAAGTTCAAAAAAAAAAAAAAAATTTCCAAATTAGCCTCCCTTTTTTATTAAACAAATCTTAAAGAGCCTAAAGCTTCTCTTTATTTCTTGGGAAGTCTATCTGGCAAGAATCATCCTATTCACCCATCACATTTTCCAAACCTGGAACAGATCCCCTGGGGTTGTGCCAGAGAGGAGTACAGAAGACACATGAGAAATAAATCTCTCTTTGTATTGTACAAGAACACTAGAAAAACTCCCTAGACATGAAATCAGCAAATTGCATGAAAATACCTGAAATTTTGGCCTGGAGGACCTAAAAGGCAAGCAATATTGCATATGTCTTCATTCTGGTCAGGTAGGTTATGCACAAATCTTACCCACTGCATAGGCTGTGTGAGACTATACCACCCAAGACTTTGATTTTGTCTCTAGCTTAAATGTTCTATATCTTTTTAAAATCAGGCTTACTGGTTAAATTTAGATTTTGTTATAAGAGAACAAATGTCCAGAAGAAAACCAAGGTGGATGGGTCAGTGTGTGTAGATGAGTATGTGTACACATACTCAGTAAAAGATTGCACCTGGGAATCTAAACCGAGGAAGGATTCAACACTAAATGTGCTCAAGAAATTTTTTAAGAATGTCTCAATTAAAATGAAACTATTGTAATAATTGTGGTATACAGTCACAGTATGTTCCACCATGCCTTCAATGACTGAATGGTGATGTCATGACCATCCCAAGAGAGCAGCTCAAAGAAAATGAGGAGGTCTGGATTAGTCTGCTAGGCTACCATAACAAAGAGCCACAAATCAGGTGGCTTAGAACAACAGAAATGCGTTGTCTCAGAGTTCTGGATGCTGGAAGTCTGAGATTAAGGTGTCAGCAGGGCCCTGCTCCCTCTGAAAGTTCTGAGGAAGGATCTGTTCCAGGTCTCTCTCCAGCTTCTGGTAGTTCTTTGGCTGTGGCAGCAGAACTCCAGTCTTCACATGGCACAGTCCCTGTGTGTGTGCCTATATCTAAATGTCCCCTTTTTATAAAAACATGCATTATATCATATTAGGGGCCCACCCTGCTCTAACACTATCTGATCCTAACTAACTACATCTACAAAGACCCAATTTCTAAATAAGGTCACATTCTGAGATAGTGAGGGTTAGAACTTCAACACAGGAATTTTGAGGGAACGCAAGGGAACCCACAACGGTGTCCCACGAGAAGGCACACAGCAGTCTCATAGGTAAAGCCTAAATGAGGACTGATCTTGATATTAATGGTTTGCATAACTTGGCAACTCACAGCTTTTTAAAGCTTTTAAACTACCATTGTGGAATATAATATATAGCAATTATCCCATTTCTGCATATAAAGGAAAGAGTATATCCAGGATGTGAAGAAGCAAGAAGTATTTCTCAGTCATTGTGGTTTATTAGAGTTAATATATCTACAATCCAGATATATGTATAGAAGCTTATAAATATATATTTCCACTGCATGTTACATATATACAATAATATATAATCTAAATTTCCTAAAGATGACACCATATGGTGGATTACACAGTAAAATGTGCTGGTGAGATAGCTTCAGCATAGGGTGACCATGTAATCCGCTGTCTGACCTGAACACTTGTGAGAGTTCAAAGATTATTATTAACTATTAGGCTAGATAATACACAGAACCAAGAGCGTCCTAGTCATACCCAACATGAGACCAAACAAAGGCACAAGTGGAGGAGATGGACTGAAATAAAATGCTAGTAGGTATAGGATAGATTTTACCAAATCTGTCTGTAGTAGGAAATGGAAAGGCAGTGATTATTCTGTTCATGTATAAATATTGAGTACCTAAGAAGGGGGCAACATATGTGTGAAAATGCACTAGATTTTGCATATAGTGAGAATGCAATACATTTATGTTTTATAAATAAATTGATGTGTATGACAGAAGTATCATGGAGAAGACAATATTAAAAGGAGACACTAACCAGATAAAAGTGGATCTTTCTAGCCTCTCCTAAGTCAATCAGAATAGAATCTGAAATACTTCAAAAGCCCCATTAAGCCTAATCAACAAAAGAAGTGAAATGCTGAATTATATCTTTGCAGACAGAAAAAAAAGCAGAGAAATTACTTTTTGATAGAATAAAGCAAAAACTTCATTCTGGAACAGAGATTCTGGGTTTCCATTTTGCCTCATGTAATAGCATTCCCTCCTAACCAATGTGGGGAGTGCTCACTGGGATTACTCTGTTTCTATACTATTAATATTATACACTACTTTGTGGTGTCATTCTTGTAAATGCACTGTCCTAAAAGAGAACAAGCATTCTCCATTGACAGAAAAAGTACCTGTGCAGAAATACTTGGTATTCTTTTCACACTCATCAAGATATTTTTGGTGTATCAGTGCAGGGCAGCCCTATAAAATTTCAAATCCATATATAAGACTAAACACTATACACCTATAAATAAATCTTTATAGTACCATGAGTTTGTCCCAAAAGTGCTCTTCTTGTTTTGGGGTCTTTGTAATTGTTCCTCTGTGAAAAAATAGAGCACCTTCAGCTAAGAAAATCTTCATTAGTTTACTATGCAGCTTTCCCAGGTGAAACAAACACCTTTAGCAAGAGTGTGTGTCCATGTTAATTATAGTTCGCCTACAGGCCACCCTGGCAGCTGTCCAGCCTTCCTGGTATCTACAAAGCATTTTATGCAGTGTGCACAAGGACAGGATAGATTGTCTCATTTCCGCTCCAGATACAGCAGGAAAGAACAGACACTAGTACCCTTCTGCTAAAGACATGTTTCACTGCAAAATTTTCCTTCAGGAAATTCACAGAGCTCCAGGAACAGGGAATCTTACCCCTGTACATTTGACTATATGTTATATAATTACACTTCCTGCTTCACCAAGCACTAAATTTAACAGCTTAATTTAGAAAATATTTTGAACTAACCAATTTACCTGTTTTAACAGCATACTTGTTACCAGGGATTAATGCATAAAACTCACTGATGTGACAAAACATTAGCAAAATGCAAACACCACATCAGGATAATGGGAGTGAGCCAGAATCAGACATCACTGGCAACAGGAACACATATCATGGGTCAATTTATTATGGACTTTCAACTGGATATCTGCATTAAAGTAAAACCTTAGATCAGTGGTTTTCAACCATGGGTGATATTGCCACCCCTACCCCACCACACCCTACCCCGGAAACACTTGACAATGTCGGGAAGACATTTTTGACTGTCATGAGTTGAGGAGGGGTTACTACTGCCATTTAGTGGGTAGAGGCTAAGGATGCTGCTAAACATCCTACAGTGCACAGGACAGCCACCAACTTCAAAGAATTATCTGATCCAAAATGTCAACAGTGCTGAGGTTGGGCCGGGCGTCGTGGCTCACGCCTGTAATCCTAGCACTCTGGGAGGCCAAGGCAGGAGGATGGCTCAAGGTCAAGAGTTCAAGACCAGCCTGAGCAAGAATGAGACCCCGTCTTGACAAAAAATAGAAAGAAATTAGCTGGACAACTAAAGATATATAGAAAAAATTAGGCGGGCATGGTGGCGCATGCCTGTAGTCCCACCTACTTGGGAGGCTGAGGCAGTAGGATTCCTTGAGCCCAAGAGTTTGAGGTTGCTGTGAGCTAGGCTGATGAGACAGCACTCTAGCCTGGGCAACAGAGTGAGACTCTGTCTCCAAAATAAAAAAAAATAAAAAAATAGTGTTGAGGTTGAGAAACACTGTGTTAGAGTGTATGAAAAAATTAGTGGTTTTATATAAATTTTATGTAGTAATACTATGTCTCATAAGTGCATTTTAATAGACCTTAATAGTAATTTTCAGTTAAGTTTCTCTGGCACAATTTTTCTACCTTGTCAAAATTATAGTTACAAATTGTCACCAAATACTATAAAATTATTGTGAAGTACAAATAAATACTATTAGGTTAAAATAAAATAGTCTAAGATTCATCATGCTGTGCCTGAATTTAGGATAGACCAAGGACTGGTCAGAAATATTAGGTTATTAAGTATGAAATGTCTGATTTCCTTAAGTACTAACTTTGACAGTTGATATCTCTGACATTTCACTTTGACACTTCTTGTTTTATTTTTATCGTGAAGGTATATCCTCAGTCTTTCAAATGCACATTTTGACTTGTGATTATCTTTCAAATTTTTTTAGAGCAATTTTTGTGAAACCATGGATAAGTCAAAAATTCGTGTTATTTTCAAATATCAGTTCCATTGTGGAACCAATGCAGCACAGACAGCTCAAAATATCAACAAAGTGTTTGGGAACCATCCACAGTATATAGATGGTTTGAGAAGTTCTGGTCTGGTGATTTGAATCTTGAACATGAGCCACGTGGGTGACCTGAGAGCAAGGTGAATAATGGTAAACTGAAAGCTGTAGTGGAAGCAAATCCATCTCAACCTACATGGGAATTAGCAGCAAGGTTTGACGTTACTATTCGAACAATATTGGACCATTGGAAACAAACTGACAAGGTAAAGAAGCTGGATAAATGGGTTCCACACGAACTAAATGAGCATCAGAAGAGAAATCATCTGGAAGCTTGCCTTTCTTTGCTGTCATGACATAAAGGCAAACAATTTCTATATTGCATGTTATGTGTGATGAAAAATAGGTTCTTTTTGACAATCACAAACATTTGGGACAATGGTTGGATAAAGATGAAGTGCCGAAACACAATCCAAAACCAAATTTTATCAAAAAAAGCTAATGGTGTCTGTTTGGTGGTCCAGTGCCGGTATTATCCACTATAGCTGCATGAAACCTAGATAACTGATTATAGTGGATGTCTGCTGCATCCAGTTGGATGAAATGATGAGGATGCTTGTGATTAAGCTGCCAAAGATTGGTCAATAGAGACAGGCCAATCCTCTTGCAAGACAACGCTCAACCACATGTCGCACAAACAACGCAGCTCAAACTACAGACGCTAGACTTGGAAACTCTGTCATCTACCGTATTCACCAGACCTTGCACCAACTGACTACCACTTCTTCCATGCTTTGGACCACTTCTTGCAAGAGAAAGTATTCAATTCTCAAAAAGCTGTGGAAAATTCCTTTCTCAATTTCATCACCACTCACTCTGCAGGCTTCTTCACTGCTGGCATAACAAGCTACCATTAAGATGGCAAAACTGTGTGGATAGTTTAGGCACATACTTTGATTAATTGTACTACTTCTTGTATGAGATATAATAAACTACACTTTTGATTTGAAATTGGACATTTCATACTTAATCACCTAAATTTGAATGATCAGCCTTCCTGATATCTTCCTAGTATCTACACAATGCAAAACTAAATTGCATGTAATATTAACTGAAGATTCTAAAGACCTCTTAATTTCCAGGTTCCACCCATTACCAATTCATGATTTTGATTCCTTTATAAGCTAAAATTTGCACTGCTTTTAACCTACCACATTATGAAGGTCAGAAACAGAACCACTCTCATTGTCAAATAAAAGCATGAGGAAAGTATTCAGATGTGTACTTAACTAGATATGAGGTGAAAAGCCAGTTCTGTCTACTAAAAAAAAATGGTACAATATCTTCTCTGTGGTACAATTTAAAAGCAATAATTGCTTAAAGTGTTTTGAAGTCCTTGCCTCATTATTTATAAACAACAACAACAAATTGCAGAGTACTTGCCTATGAGAAATTTGTATTATGTTTTACATAGAGCGAATTTTTGACTTTCAGTTCAGAATGACAAAAATAGGAAAATCATAGTGAGCAGAAAAAAAAAATCAGGCCATACTTTTGTTTACTGTTGGTTATCACTGAGCTCTTTAAGTACATTTCTCAGCCATCCTTTACAGTTCTTCATGTCCTTCAAAACATCTTTTTCCTTCCTATCCTATGGTCTGCTCCTCTTAATCTACCATGCTGGTATTCAGGTATCTATAATTTTACAAAATAGCACTCTTGCTTTATTATTACCAAATACCACATACAAAGTAGTTCTTTACTGGCTATGCTCAGCTTATCATAGCCACTTTATTATGCACCACTGATACCTATCTAAAATGATGACTTTTTTTTAGAACAGAATCTGATGTTTCTAAGAAGATAGTATCTGATGTTAGAATAAGGAAAACCCCAAGAAATCATTCTTTCAAAACATGCTCCAAGACTCTAGTCAAGACAACAGTAAGCAAACTTTAAGGAGCAGAAGACCCTCTTCTGACACAGTGTTTGGCAATTACAATCACAAGTCAGAACAAAAGGACAGAAAAACCCTCTCTTTTTAAGTGGTCTACCCATTACAAATGTATCTGTGCTAATAAACTCCTTTTTAAAATGATATCTCTAGAAAGATTCTGATTATTCAATGGTTTGGGAAAGAAGAGTTCCTTTGAATTTTGAGGGGAAGGGGTGAAGCATAAAAGCAGGGATTTGATCAACCAAGGAAGAGCTTATTATGGGTCCTTGATACCCCAGGAAAGGAATCAACATCGAGGTAAAAGGGTAGGGAAAAGGAGGCAGATAGATACGAAGCCAAATTTCAACACAGTTGGTGACTGCCTCCTACACTATTAAAAATGCTCATGGCACTTCCAAGGGGCTCACATGAACGTAGGGCGGGCTCAGAACTAATCAGCATACATATGCATAAATGTGCCTTAATTCCGAATCTCACCGAAAATGCGAATGGTCAGGGGAGAGAAAGAATAACCCAAAGAATTTCACTTCAGGACTATCTAAGGTCAAGATCATGATCTTATAGATAATTTGGAGACAACAACCTCAGTCTCATAAAATTTCCATGATGAGTGGCCCCATCCATTTATGTTCTTTAAACATAACTTTCCTTCCTGTTGTTCCATGTAGCCCTATGAAAAAAGCCTAACTAACTTCTAGCCAAAGCAGTTCACAAAGAAGATAATACTAATTTTTAAATGTGAGGTTCATGAGACAATGACATCTGGCTCTAAATGCTTATGCCATATTTTTGGCCAAATTGCAAATAAATTAAATTAAAATAATCATGTACAGGGGTCATCTTGCTAAGATGCTTTAAATGATGTGCACATAAAATGTAATAATAATTAATATTTTATTGCAATAATTAACTATAATGGTCACCAAGGTATTGAACAATTTCTATTGGTAAGATTTCAGTAGATTTCTCTTAGAATCATAGGCTGTACATTCTCTTTCTTGAAGAGGATTTTCAAAACTGATAGAAACGGCTATAATTTTCATTATGTGAGATCCATGAAGTTATGTTATATGGAAATTTATTGATGAGGTATTTTTTGTGAGCTTATCCTGAAAATCACTTACAAGGAAATCACTACTCCAAGAAGTTTAGCATGGTTAATATTGGTAATCTTATTGACATGACATTCTAACTATTATCTGGGAGATGCAATATCTTTACAAAACGATCTAGTTTAATTTGATTTGTTTTAAGTGACCCACTGAAAAGCAAAATAACAACCCCTCAAGAGAGTCTTAAAACACTTAACTCTGATTTTCTAGGAAACTAGTCTATCTCAACAATTTGGAAAAACTCTATAAAAGTCCTTGAGACAACTGTTCAGCAATAGGTTTATAGTGACAGATATAATTTAGAAGGGACTGCATGGAAAGGCATTATAAAAAAAGACCAGCTGATCTTGTAGTAGTCTATTGATATAATTTAACAGGACTCAGTTTCATTAGGTAAAATGTTACATGCAATATAAGAACATCATTAGCAACAGGCTCTCTGAAAAATCTCCAAACAAATAGAAAATAACAAAATATGCTTTGTCAAAAACCAACATGGTTTTTTCATGCATTTTAATTCCAGTTTGCACAGATGCCTAGGAAGAAACTAGGGTCCACAAAATGAAAAAGCTCTGCAATTCTCATTACTTGCTAACCGAACATTTGAACCAAACATAAATGGCGTGGCACATTCCATTCTTTACAAACTTTTAATTTTATTTTGCAAGAATATATTGTTTGATTCTAGATGTGTTTCAATAGAGTGAGAATTGTTTATACTTTTATACTTTGGCAGAGACTCTGAGATCTGAGTTATCAATGGAGATTTTTACATAGCCTCAGCTCCATAGGCCAAATATACTTTATACAAACAATTTTTTTTAAGTGAAGAGGAAACTAACTCAACCTGCACCGGGTATGTACTAAGATTCTCTGACATAAGATCTTTGTAGAGTAACAATTTATATACATCTGTTCTCTGATTATACAAAGTAATCCCAAAATCCATCAAAAGGAAATAGCTACTTTCTATTAGCCGGTTTACTTAAAAAGAGTATGCAGTCCTTTTTTTTTTTTTTTTTTTTACTGCAATGGCAAAATAATTGCTCTGCTGACAGCAAGTGTTTGGATTCATAGCAAATAGTGAATGTTCTACGGAGAACACACTATAGGCCAAATTTGGTTATAAATAACAAAATTCTGGTAAGGAACTACAGAATGTAACAATTACATAGGAAGCTACCTTCAAACCAAAGGATTATGATTACTTTGAGGAAAAGGCCATTGCTCTCCAATAGCTGAAATAGAAGATAAGTGTTAAAATAGAGCATATCATCTTAATGTAAAATCATTTAATGTGAAAATCTATTTTAGTCTTTGTAATGCCATTTTCAAACTGAAACCAGTAATTAAGTTATCTTAAATACCCAAATAAATTAAACTAGAGCTTCTCTGACTATGCTCTGCAGATCTTGCCAGTCTGTGAACTATTTCTACCAGTCTACAAGAAAAGTACATACATTGAGAGTGTGTAGATACTTTTAAAAACAGTTTGAAAAAGTAATTTTATGGCTGTTGAATCTGATTATTTAAAACAAGGTTTATATTTTGTCTATCTTTTTAAATTTTATTTTTCCATTAAATAATTTTCATTCCATTTCACAAAAAATCCATACCCCCCAAGTTAACGGATATGAAACTCACAAAATAAATAAATAAATAAATAAACCCTGTTTCTTTAGCACAGTTAATGTGAAAAGCACTGAGCACTGAACAACTACTCTGGCCAGAGTTCCCTGGTCTTAGCAAATTAATTAGCGCTAGAGGTATAGCAAGACAAATCCTTAACAAATCAGACAACCAGAAGTACTCTGAAAGTAAAATGACTAGGTACACACATTGGCTGAGCACGGGGGCACCTACCCGTACACGGTATCTGAGAGGCCCTCTTTTTAAGGTAAACTTACTGAGCTCCCAGTACTCAAGTACTATGAAAAAGCATTTTATCATTATTTTTTCTTTGAAAATCAGAATTTATAACTATTCACCTAAATCTACTCACTGAAGGGAAGAAATCATTAATACTTTGTAACTGGGGCACCAGTGAGAGAACATGGCCATTCCATGTGAGTACGTATAATATATTTTTGAAAAATGATGCTGTTTAGGATTATGGAGAATTGCCTAGTTTATACAAATAGGAAACTACACATAATTTCAGGAGAGACACAAGCATAAACCTTAATTTGGAAGTATCTTAATCCTTTACATTTCAGAAGAATTGATTTATAATTTTTCTACACATCTATTGACCATAATGGTATAAACTAGCTCAAACCATAGCACAGAGGATTCTTCTTTGTAGAAGGTGAAAAGTTCAGCTAATTATGACATCACCCTCAATCAGTAGTGAATAAGCTACTGGAGTTTATTTTCCTCACAGGATGGGTCAGAACCAATGTGGCAAAACATAGTTTGTCTGGAGGCAAGAGGATGATAGGATATCTCATGCTTGAGAGCATGTCCAAAATTTGTGAACATAGAAAGAGGGAAAGGAATGAATATTCCCATTTTCTACTTTGTGGTGTATTTATGATGCTTGTCTAATAATAAAACCTGTGATAGGCAGAATTCTAGGATGGCTCCCATGTTTCTAACCCACTCTCCTTGAGTGTGAGTGGGACCTGTGGTTAGGAAGGGATGTTACTCCCATGATTACATTACGTGATATGGCAAAAGTAAGGCTATTCTGCAGCTATAATTAAGATTCAAAATCACTCGATTTTCAGTTAATCAAAAAAGAGAGTATCATGGGTGGTCTAACTTAATCAACTGAAAGCTTGCAAAAGAGGGACTGAGCCCCCTTTCTAAACCAAGTGATTTTTCCCCTAGACTTGAGGAAATAAAACTGCCATGTTGTGAGAGGACCTATAATAAGGCTCGACAACCACATGATCTTGAAAGTGGGGCAGAAAGTGGCCCCATAAAGACACGCAGGCCAGTCAACACCTCCATGCAGCCTGGTGAGACTCTGCACAGAGGCCATCCATGGCTCCTCACCATTGACATTGTGCAATAATAAATGTATGTTGCTTTAAACCTGAAGTTTGTGGTAATATACTACACAGGATGGAAAATACCAAAACAAAACAAATAAACTTATATTACCAAATTTTAAAAATAGGATTTATGTATCGTCACATAAAATGCCTTTATGAAGAGTCTAGTTTGTTTTGATTCATTGAACTTTAGCAATCAGTCTTTGATTTCCTTTTTATAATCTGATTCACATCTTTTTTCATACATATTGAAGATTTAATATGTAATTCTAACTCCTTTCCTTTAATCACACCTTTACAATAGGAGGGAAGCTAATTAGCTGGGCACAGTGAAGGGGCACATAAAGGATTCTGCACATATACACCTCTACACTTTAAATGTCCTATGAGCTCTACTATGAAGTCTTCTTGAAAAAGTAGAGTTGATATTTTAAAGAGTATAATATAATTGATTTTTACTCCTTTCTAAAAACATTTCATAATATTCATTTATTGCTCAAGGTAAGTGAGACATATTTGTTGCTCATCTTAGAAGAGAAAAACACCATTCTATGTTACACATAGTATGGAGATTGTTGCTTATGTAGTTCTAAAATTACATTTCATTTCAGACAGTCTGCAACGATTACTAGAAATATATTGTCAAGTGAAAACATCTAGGGCTTCTTTCACAGAACCAAAATCATCAGGTGACAATGGGCCACTAAAATTATTTTTCTGCACACAAGGTCAATTTTTCTGCAAGGTCAATGACTTAGTTATATATTACAGTAGTCCTCCTTTATCCAAGGTTTTGCTATCTGCAGTCTCATGTTCCATGGTTTCAGCTACCCGTGGTCAACCATGGTCTGAAAATTTCACAGTATTAAGAAAGAAAGAGAGAGAGAGAGAGAGACTACATTCACATAAATTTTATTGCAGAATATTTTAATCTCTTACTGTGCCTAATTTATAAATTAAACTTTATCCTAGGTAGGTATGTAGAGGAAAAAAACATAATATATATAGGGTTCAGTACTATCTGTGGGTTTAGGCATCCACTGGGGGTCTTGGAATGTATCCCCGGGTAGATAAGGGGGAACAACTGTACTTAATATATCTTTCAATCAGATCAAAAAGAAACCTGGTACCATACTACACTTTAAAGCAATTTTATGGCAGTGTAGTGTTTGAAAGGAAGAAAAACCATCTAACTTGACCATTTTTTATTTCAGAAAGAACAAAATGAAATGGGGGAAAATAACCTTTTCTAGAGCATAACCCCAAGCACTGGAGTGCTCAAGTACCTAGAAAGATCTAAATTATGGTCAGTAGATACATGAATGGCAATTCTGTAACAACTAAGACCAAGTTCTTAAGAAATAGTTAAGAGGTGCGCAATTAGATGTTAGAAGGTGCTAAAGCCAGAAATGCTTCCTTACAAGATGTTACCAAGTTAGGACTCACATCTAGTTAGTGGTGGAGGCAAGCAGGAACCCAAGTCACCTGATTACACTGAATTCTCCTATTTCTAATCAGATTATATTTGTTCAGTGCTTTCTACATGCCAGTATTTTACATTAATTAACATTTTTCATCCTCACAAGAACCCTATGAAGTTTAATGACTGGGAATGTTAACTTGTCGAAGTTACCCAGGTAATAAATTGTAGAGTTGAGCTTTGAATCCACACTTTTAACCAACCAGGCAAGTTCCACGAGAGTTTAAACCCTAATGTCCAAAAGCATCCATTTTTAATGAATTGACTTCTCTACACCTCTAGAATGGTACTAGAATTCTAAGTACTTGGTAGCCACAGACAAAAAAGAAACTTTGATGATACTCAGCATGGATTCAACATCTAGATCCGTTTATAATGCAGGAGACCTGTGCATCTTGGCAGGGATCTGTTCTAATTTGATAAACAGAGAGGTTATGGATTTAACTGGCAGCTGATATAGCTTGCTGTTTCTTCTAGTGACATACAACCCAGCCTCAGACAAAAACCATGACACATATCACAAAAAAATCTCAAATACCTCCTCAAGACAAGGAACAATCTGGCTTTTTTTTTTTTTTTTAACTTGGTCCTCCCCTTTCCATGCCCATTCCAGGGAAGATTTTCCCCCAGTGCTCTAATCTGCTTAATACGAAGAGCGTAAGAGATTATTTAGAGAAAATAAAGTAATCCTTAATAATCTCCATAGAGTCCTCTAGGGGTGGATTAGAACTGCAAGAAAAACCTCTAATTCTAATGGCTCCATATTAGAATTTTCAAAAGATGAAAGAAACTAATACTTTCCACTCTTTGCTCACTAAATGTAGTGGATATACGTACACCAGTACTTGATGGCCTCTCATTCAAGCCTCACAATTTCCCCTAAAAAAGGCATAGAGTGTGATACTTTTTTACAGAGTATGAAAATGAAATTCAAGGAAATTGACTTTCCAAGATCACACAGGTTGTATTGGAGGCAGGGATTGGGATTCCCCGACTCAAACCCTGATTCTTCCCTCCATACTGAGCTGCCTGCCTTGAATCCTCTAAACTTTGAGAACACAGACTAGTACAGTTCTGGCTTTACTTAAATATCTATCAACATGCCTAACAACTTTTGGGAACAAATGGAACAATATGGAATCACTGTGTGATTTGGAAGATGTGAAAGAGTAAGATTGCAAGACTCAGATTGGACAAAAATACATCACATTCATTTTGATCTTTCAGTCACTCCTAATGAAATTTAAAATCCTTCATATGTATGATAGCATTCCTGGATACTACAAAGCATTTTCAGGTTTTATAACGTCTTCTAAGTATATATTTTCTACATACATGTAATATATCTGAAATTATATGCATATTTTATTCATATTTTATTATAATTTTCATTTCATACAAATTATACTATATTTGATGTGTGTATATATTTATGTATATAGACACACACACCACATAAGAATATTTTATATATATATATATATATATATATATATATATATATATATATATCTGTATATGTGGCCAGTGCATGTGTTTCTCTGAAATTAGGGCAGGAGTACAGAGGAAACAGAAGGAAAAAAATAGATCCTGAGTAGCCTGTTGACCCCAGGTTTTAGATCCATAGCCATATTACAAGAATAGAACTCAGAGCCAATCTATTTCACTTATGGAAAAACCCAGAAGGCGTAGGACTAAATCCAAGGCTTGCAACCTTCAAATAGCTCCTCTGTCACAGTCATTTATGCTTGGGGACTCAGCTGGCTTTTAGACACTACATAGACAGGTTGTGTCACATCTGATAATTTAAGGAGATGAATGACCTCATATAATTATCATGTGTGTTTTACTCTGTGATGAGTTACCATTCCCCTATGTTTATTTATTACCATTGAGGAATAATATACATTTTAAATAATTACTCTCCAGGAGACCTTGGGACCTATGTATCTATCAGTCCTCTGAGAACTAAGCTACATGTGCACAAAAAATGTTGCCTCATAAAAATCAATTGCAATTTCTACATTTATATCAACAGGAAAATCAGGTGTTTGGAGAGACAACCAAGCATTTCTTATGTTTAATTTAGAGCAATCTATGCACCCTCCATTGTGCCCATCCTCCTTAAGCTTCACGTGGCCCATTTGTTTAAGTCTCCCAACATTTTTACAGATGCAAATTTAAGTCAGTTCTAATATAATGTCATGGCAAAGAAGGGTTAGTATTTTTAAAGTGGCAAACATCATAAAAATTTTACACATTCCTTTCTGTGGCAAATGTCAAAATGACTACCATAAAAAGGCAAGTTTCTGGCACTTGAAAACTTGCTGCTTCAATGGTTATAATCAAGTTGTAATCATTAGTCATGATATTAATGTATAGGTTAATATAAAACACTTATTTTCTGCATGAGTCGATTCAAATTTTGCACTTGAAATTTTATTTGTGTTTTATTTTTACCAACAAAAGAATAGCGTTTGTGAAAGACTCAACTCCATTTGTACTGTAAAGAGAGAGGGTAGGATTAAATGAGTGCAACTAATTATCAGTTGGATGAGTCAAGTGAAAATTGGCCTTTTTTGGTTTGTTTTTGGCAGATTTTTGCTGACTACCACGTAGGTTGCTAAAAATGCAACTGGTTTTGAATTTTCTATCCTGTATTCACTCAATTTGTAGGGTTGTCCAGAATCATTTCTATAAACACCATGGATAGACTGCTTTCTTAACTTTCAAATATTCTCTTGTGAAGCTGAAAACTTATATCTTTGTTTGAAAATGAGAGGTTATCAGTGGCAAAGTTATGACATTTAAAAATAGATTCACTCTCCTGTGGCACAGTCCTCATACAACAGGTGCTGGCTGAAGCGTCACAATAAAACACATCAAATACTTGGTGGTTCTGCTTGCTTCATGGTCCCCTTTGGGACACTGGTTTTGTCCTTAACCTAGGAATGGAACATTTCACCCACCCAAGTCTACTTGCACTCTACTGCAAGCAGAGTGCTTTCTTTTCCTTTTTATGATGAAAGGCTACACAAGTTTTAGGAAGAGACATTTCTAAGGCCGCTAAGCATTATTTTTCGCATTCATTTCAAATTTTTCTCATGGCCCAAGTGATATATTAGCACAATAATCTAGCTCACTAAACCACAGTCATCAATTTTCATGATCTCTCAAAGGCAGAAAAAAGCACACAATGTACAAATAATAAAGTCTGGCCATTAAACAGTGCTTCAAACTTCCCTATGCATTCTTTCATTTGATCCTCACAATAACAGTCTGGTGCAGGATGCATGAATATTAGCCTAATTGTACACATGGGGAAACTGAGGCTAAGAGTTAGTTCTGCTCTACTGTACATTGACTCCTGCCCTCCATCTTATTGCCGGGCTATGCAGCCAGGTGAGATAATGGAGGCTAATACCTCGAAGCTCCTGTAAAGGGCAGCAAAGTACAGCAGGTAAGTGTAGGAGTCTAAAATCAAGCTGCTTGGGATCAAATTTTAGGTCCTAAGGAAATTCAGAAAAGTTCTTCATACTCTACACTTAAGTTTCATCATTTATAAAACAGAGATGATAATAATACTTATCTTAGAGGACTAGCTTGAAGGTTAGATGGATTAAAAAACATAAAAACATGGAGGGTATTCACAGCTCCTGGTATATATAGGGAGCTCAAAACCGTCAGAAAGCAATAATATAATAACGGAAGGATAACTGTTAGTAATTATTAGTGTTCAGCCACTCTGCAGGTAGAGATATCAAAATTAACTCAAATAACCGTGAACACCTATAGGAGAGAAAAAAGAGCAAAGTCACAAAATGGAAATAAATAGCCCTCCCTAACTTTTCTCATCTTTTGCCACAAACCACAACAGTGGTTTTTCCACACTGCCATGGTACCAATGAGATCAATATTGATTCTTAGATCTGCTGGCATTTACAATCCTAACCATTCATTTATTTATCTTGGAAACTCAGGGAACTGCTGTGATGGCAGCTGCCAGTAATTTCCATACCTTCAGGAGACCTGGGATGTTTCAGTAAGGGTTGGCCAGGGACATGCTTTGTGGGCATATTCTGTGGTTTTTGTTTTTTTTGTTTGTTTGTTAGAGACAGGGTCTTGCTATGTTGCCCAGGCTAGACTCAAACTCCTGGGCTCAAGTAATCCTCCTGCCTAGGTCTCTCCACTAGGGGCACTATAGTCGAGCAACCACACCCAGCTCCCAGTGGTGTGTTGTTTTACCAAGTTTGTCATTTTGTTTTTTTGACAAGGATCTGTTTCAATTCAAACTTCTGCTCTCTACTACAGAAGGTGGGTAGCATCAACAGGGTGGGGCAGTAAACCACCGTCTGCCCAAAATTAATGAATAAATAATGTTAAATTGTCAAAGGCAAGAACTATTTGTTCTTTTTCTGTTTCTTTTTCAGTTATACTACTGTAACATCTTTCTACCACATGCATATGTATTTATTAAATCTAAAGACATCTTCTAAAACTACATGGATCTTCATGATGATAATCGCTCCTAGGAAAGAAGTAAATGAAAAAAAAAACAAAAGAGAACCAAGTTGCTGTGACCAAAAGTAATATAGTGGTGAACTGGAGCCTTGTTACTACCAAGTTAAAAAAAGAAAAAAAACTCTAAACCATGAATCCAAAATTTGAATATTACTAATGTGTATGTATTACATTTCTGAATCATGTCATTTCTTGTTGAGAATGGAATATGTAATCTGAATCACTCCTCCAAAAACATCTCCAGTAAATTGGAATTGTATCCATCCTCTATTCCAACCATCTGCTTTAATTCTCAAGGCTGTTTCATATTTCAAAAGTTACTTTGTAAGACATTGTTTTAGTCTTGATAGCTTCCTCACCTGCCTCTGTCAGAATTCATCCATCAGTGATGGCCTCTCTCATTGCTTTCATCTCTTGGCCAGTTGGTCATCTCCCTCTGATATACTTAAATCTCCCCTCTTATTTAGTTGTCTGCACAACCTTTCCCACCCCACACCCCCAGAGCCTTTTTCTGAGAATTGCTTCTTCCCCGATTCATGGTGATAGCAACTGGTCTTTTACAATGTAATACCTTCTAATAAGATTGGACCAGGTGTGGAGACATAACCCAAACTTAGCCAATCAGAGTCTCTTTTCTAAATCCCATCTCCTGGTCACAACTGAAAGGGCTATAGATGGCCATCTGGTCCAAACTCAGACTATCAACATATCTTCTTTGGGAGGCTATCTTTTGGGCTATGATTCTAGACTCCAGCTGGTTCAAGGCTTCAATACATAAAACACAATCCTTTGCAAGCATTTGACACCATAAATGCTAAGAAGCAGAAAAATGCTGATTTGCAGAGAAAGAGAAGAAACAGGAGGCAACACAGAGAAAAGCAGAAGATGACCTGAGAGATGATCCTGATGGCAGTCTCACCTTTTTCTGCAGCTGTTGGCACATCCTTGAACTCAACTCCCATGATTGCTTACCCAGCTCCTCTACCATTTAAAAATATTTCCCTTTTTGGTTTAAGATAGTCCTATGGTTTCATACTATTTGCAGTCCTAAATGGCCTAACGTTAACTCCTATTCTTAAAACAAATCAAAAGAATGCAAAGTCCCTTAAACTGTCTTCCTATGAATTTACTCTCTCTCTTTCCTCATATTGCCAAATCCTGGAAAGAACAATTTAAACTTGCTGTCTCCATATTCTGAACTTCTACCAACTCCTCAAGCCACTGAAACTATGCTTCTGTCCACACACTCTATTGAAACTGCTCTTATATCAATGATCTGAGGACTTCCTTGAAGGGGTCATCTCATTTGTTCTCTCCGCAAAACTCACAGTGTCTGTCATAGTAGATACTAAATAAATATTAGTTAAATGAATGAATGAACCCTTCTTCTGGGTTCAAAGATACTGCTCTCTGAATTTATCTTCAAACTCCCTTCGGATACATATTTCTAAGGGCCTAACAGACATCTACAAGATACTGCAAACTCAAAATGTCCAACAGTGAACCTATTACCTCCACCCCGAACACCAACCTGGTACTCCTCCTGCGTTCTCTAATCTACAAAGTTTAATGAAACATGATCTACCTGTTATCTCCAACTCTTTTCTCTTCCTAATTCCCCAAATCCCATAACCACAAAGACCTGAAATCTTATCTCTATAGTATATTTCATACTTGCTTTGTTTTCTCACTGCCACTATTCTTTCTAAGACCTTGGGCATCTCTAGTTCAGTGACTCCTACAATAGTATACTAAGTACTCTGATGGCCTGTGCCTCAAATACCGGCCCTCTTTAATCCACCTTCTACATATTATGTTTCAAATCTATTATTATTTTTTTTAATTTAACAATCTCAATAGCAACACACGATGGAGACCAAGTTTGTTTTGGTATGCAGAGCAGGGATACCATAAATGTTCATGTGATGTGAGCACTGCCCATCTTCTCCTGGGGTCAGAATGCAAGAAATTTATAACCTAGATTCAAGCGAAAAGTCCCACCAACATTTTTTCTCACCCAATAGTCCTATGCCTAATTAAGAACAGACCATGTTTCTTCATACCATGCTCCTTCAGCACACAATGTACTTTTGCCTTGGTCATGCTTTGATGCATCCACCATTTCATAGTTAGCTTGGAGCTGCGAATGTCTTCCTTTGAGATTTTCTCTTCATCAATTTGTATTCTCAACATGTAGTTCAGTGTAATACATAATTTGCCATGAATGATAATAATTGCATTAATTGTTGAATTAAATTATATTTCATATTAAAAATATTTGAAGCAGGAGATATTAAAAGAGACAGCATAAATTAACTATTCCTAAAAATGAGATGTACTATTTAGAGGCCTAAATAGTCTTAAGTGTACTGCCTAGGAGCCTGTGTACCTACAAGTTATTTCCCTGCTTGTAATCTAATGAAAAAAATTTTACTAACATAATTTCTTTCTTGATGATTAGTACGTAAACTGTTAATAAAATTTTATACTAAATATTTCTTATCCAATGAACCATTTCCCAGGGAAATAAGAATTTTTAAGTACTTCTATTTTTTGAGACCTAGACAATTTATTTTCTTTGGTCTCTAAGGTGAATTTCCATATCTGAATATTTAGGTCTTTAAAAATGAATATTATGTTTAGGAAACAACATTCCCAGTATAACCAAGCTCACATGGGAAATGGGGAAAAAAAGAAGAAATTAAGAAAAACAACCAATTACTACCTTCAGCATCTCTCATGTAAATTCACACTTCCTAAATCTGAGAGCTGCTTTCTCTTCTCCACTTACACATACATCACTCCTCCTAGCATTGTCACCACAATGCCTGTTGATCACTTTTTTAAAATGAGAGATTTTCACAGTGTGCCTGAGCCCATTTATTTTATCAGAGGCATTCCTCTTTTAATTCTCAAAACAAGGAATTATTAATATTTAACAATCCCTTTCTATAGCCTGAAAATATACATGTTAGAAAAGAATCATTTTATTTGCTCTTTCTCCTATTTTCCCTAATTATCTCCACAATATTGGGCAAATGTCACAAGAAACAATTGTCTAGACTGTTTGACAATTTTAGTGGAAGTGTTGATTTCATAGTACACATTTATCTGTGTATCAAAATCCCTCAACAATTTCCCTTATAGAGGGAAATGTTCGATGGCAAGAGAAGGTCCTCTGAAACAGTGAGCGTATATCAAGTGAAAAGGACCCCAAATTTAGTTCTGATCATTGGTAACTTGGGAGGAAACAAAAAAAAATCCCCATTTGATTTGATGTTATATGCAAATAATAATAAATTATGATTAATAGTAATTGTATGTGTGTGTATGAAAGAGAGAAACTAAGAATGAATTATTTGAATAAAAGAATACAGTGATTACTTTTCATTATTTGCCAGGAGACCACCATAGTAAGTTTTTAATTACTCAGGAAAAAGATCTTCAAATAGACAGTAAGATTATCCCCAAATCTGAAACATTTAAAATGGCCAACACCATTATTTTCTACTGCCATAATTTCTAGTTTAAGTTTTCTTCCATTTATGATATGGAATTTTAAATGTATCCTAATTTTTTAAATCCACAGAGCATATGGTTAAAAAAAATCAGCAGAAGCAAATGTTAAAATAACATTTAGCCAGAAATATCCCACATTCATATTCAAAGAGAACTTCAAATATTGCTTTATACATAACAGCCTGATTCTGAATTATTGAAATTAACTATAAAAAGTGTGCTGGTTCGTTGAGGCCACAATGTCAATCTTTTCCTTGCTCATAATCTCTACAATTAAGTGGCAAAATTTAAACAAGCAATGGACACTTTCTTGATTCATTTTTAAAAATTGCTAAGAGTAGTTTATTCTTATGTATTGAATTACTACAAAAGATATGTCTACAAGAGATACCTAAAAGTTTATATTTTACAAATAAAATTTTAAAACCTATGCACACTTACCTCATTCCTAAAACATCACACCACCAAATATGTTTAATTGTTACAAATTTCAAAGTATACCATATCTAAACAGCAGAAATAAAATTGCTTAGTATGTAAAGAACTTAAGAGATGCCCGATATTCAAGTACAACAGTTTCTTTTTCATACTTTTTGTTTAAAAGATAGTAAAACTACCTTTAGAAACACTTTTTTGGTTACACAATCAATTATGTTAATAACTCATCTTTATAGGACTACAGCATTTTCAAGCTGCTTTTGTACACAATATCTCATTTGATTGTCTTGACAAATTATTCTTAAATGCTGGTGTTATTAAAATATTTTGAATGAGATTTAATCCCTGAAATCAGTTACGGATTGGCAGAAATCTCAAAGCAGGTACACTTGTTAATAAACTTACCTTACTAAGGTTTTGCTATCCTAGCAAACCACTTAAATTATAAAAATCTATGTGTATACATACACACATGTATGTATGTATATTTGCACACACATAAGAAATTATCTATTAAATAGAATACTATAGTAATACAAACTAGACAAGTTACCTAATTATGCCAGTTAATTAGGTAACTTGGCTAGTTATTTTGGCCCCTCAAGGAAAAGGTGGTAAATACAGTACTTTTCATCAAGTGCTACTGGTTTTACTCAGTTGACATTCAAGTCAATCGTTTTTTTCTTTCAACTCTGTAAACAATATAACACAACCATTTTCATGTCTTGGTGTACACACACAAAAATGAATCATGTTTAAGCTATATGGTTTGCTATCACAGCCCATCCAAATTTACTAGAAAGCAACCTAGTGAAAGGCTTGGGAACAGTTGTGGTACTGCTCATAGACAGTCCATGAAAGGAAAGATTAGTTGACACACTTAGTGACACAGTGCTTGATGCACCCTGTAAGCCTTAAGTAAATGTCGAGCGGACATAATAGAACAAAGTTTGTTCCCCACGGTAAGAAGCTTACATGCTTTTTGAAATACTACCACAGACAGCTCTTTTAATACACATAATGGAAGGTTGTCATCTTAATAACAATAAAATGTTACTTTTTAGAAATACTAAAACAAATTCTGATCTTTTCAAAATTCTACGCATGTTTATGTCAGAACTGTTCATGCTCACACATGTAAGACACCAACAGAGATCAACAAATTGCATGATTTGCCTAAAATGTATTTCATTTTACCCATTTAAGGCTCCCGTTTAAAGTTACAAACAGTTTGAAGCCACATGATAGGAAGTAAGATGTGAATTCAAAAGAACAGATTACTTTCTTGGAAATTTGTATCTGTATCGGTAAGTAGGAAAAAGAAGAGAAACCTCAAAGTAGGTGTTTTATGTAATGAATACCACAGAGAATACATAAATTAAATAATATAGTTTGTCATGGGCACAATTTTTAAATTATTTAAAAAATTTCTAAATGCATTATTTCTCATGAATATATGCTCCTAAATGTAAACACTACATTTGAATATATGATTCACATGTGCTGTTTATGTTTTTGCAAAACCTTACTATGTGTAAACTCTAGAAGAATTTTTATTGTTATTTTTATCAATGTTGGAGAAATAATAGAAAGATATCTACACAGCCATGTTTCTTTGAAGAAAAAGAGTGAAGTTTTTATCTATTTTTAAAATGAACCACCTGTTTTATTTTCCAGTATTATATGTATTTATTACATTAAAATTAAATTAAAGCCATGAAAAAAGATAACAAAGGCATTTATTATTTCCTTTTTATAAACCATAATAAGCTTAGATTTTTGTATCTTCCCAATGTTTTTTTTAATTATATCCATATCAGTCTGCTTACTGTTCATTCAAATGCCAATCCAAATAGCTACATGTATACCTATGTATAACATTAATAAATTTAACATTACTATTCATATGGAAAAATATATCTACTGTTCCATATTTTTAAATATACACCTGTGGAATAATAAATGTCATGTGGTTAAGTTGAGAACAAATTAAAGATCTGAGAAAGAAATTTATTAACATTTATTGTTTTTAAGTTTTATTTTATATTTAATGTTTTATCTCATATTTTACCATATGGCACATTTTCTTCTGTATGTAGTATGTAAATAGAAATTGCTAAGCTCAAGTGAGAATAATTATGTCACTTCTAATGCATGGAATAGATAACCATTCCAATGTCATGACGTACAAATTTCTTTTCTATAGCCTTAAATAAAAATTTGTCTAATAACAGGAAAAAATATTAACACTATAAATATTTAAACCCCCAAACTACTATTCTTTCATGGGATTATATGCTTATTTTTTGTAGATATCTATAATTCTTAGTTATATATTTACACCATTGTGTAGTTTATATTAAAATCCCCATACATCAATGGGCTGTCAGCCAACTATTGTTGACTGACTGGCATTTTGATATGACTGAGATAAAAGTTTAATATGAATAATAGTTACAACTACAATGCTTTGAAAAAACTGGATTTTTAAAAAGATTTTAAAATTAAGGACAGATTAAAATTAATATTATAATACTAGCTATCACACATGTGATTCTGAATTTTAAAACAGAAATGTTTTAGCTTATGTGCCAAGGAATTATTTCTAGAAAAAGAGAGCTACCCTTTTTGAAAACTACCTTTTAGAATACCAGTACAACATGTGCATACTATAACATGAAAATGATGTATTTTCCATTTATATATAAACCAATACACGTTAGTGGTTGCTACTATATCACATATTTATGTTACAAATCTTATCAAGAAAAACATTTCCAAAAGAAACACCTAACCCAGAGAAAGACTTGTATCAAAATTCCTTTGTCTGAAAAAAGCCATTATTTTAGTGTTAACTCTTAAAACAGTTTAACTATTATTTTAATCCAGAAAAATATGCCATATTAGAATGTATGTTAAGCTAAAGAACAGAAAATGCATGAAGATATTTAGATTGATATATTAATGTTTTATTATAATAAAATGTAAGCCCTTCATACTACTGTAAACACCACTTAGGAAAAAAACTGAATTACCAATTCTATTTCAGGTCGAACTATAATTAATGCATAATTAATTTTATAGCATGTGATGGCATGTTCTTCCTCTTCTGACAATAAAAACTTGTATTACTTTTTTGCTGAAAAATAAAATTGTCAAAAAAATTCTCTAATGATTTCCAGAGAAATTTATATAGAGAGAAGCATAATTTGCCTTTAATGAACACTACAATCTGTGTACTCAGTTTTACAAACTTGAATTTTTTCCTAAAGATTTGAGATTTGTCCTGATTAAACATTGCATATGAATTCTTTTCTTGCAAGAAATGCCAATGGCACCACATCTTGGTGAAATGAATCCCTCATTTTTTTAATTTCACAAAGTTTATTCAGAAATCTAACCTGAAGTACAAATGTCAACCATCATTTCTCCTTTCCTCAGAAGATGGTGTTATCAACTTTTCAAATAAATAATTAAAGATGTATAAGGCTTCCAAACATATTGTTAATACTACCTACAGGAGACTGACTTAGCTCTACAAAATCTTTTATTAACTTTTTAATTCATGAAATAATTAATGTTTTATATAATTTGAAAACATCTTGAATTTCCATTGTAAAAATAACTTCAATTCCTTTCAAAGAGAAGAAATCGTGGCGTCCTAATTCCCATTTTAGCCCACTATCTGTTCTCTTTCTTGTCCCCAGTAAATTTCTGACCATGAAAACTGAGTTATTTTCATTTTAGAAAAGCATTTATTGCAAATGTCCTTCTTACAGTAAGGATTTTTACATTAATATTTTACCATAGTATATTCAGGAATAAAACATTGTATTCTGTTGTATTTTGAAAGACCATAGTTTTCCCCAATGGTATAATGAAGCATTCCCCCTAAATGATAGAAATATTGATAAATTGTCAATTAAAAACAAGACTGACTCTTTTTTAAAGAGCTACTTCTTTAACACAAAATGCAAGCCGAGTCACTTGAGTTCTCACTGTATAGGCCAAGCACCAAATAGTCTAAACAAATTAAATAAATAAAAGAGTGATATCTTAGTAAGAGTAAATAATTCTGAAGCATCTTTAGGGTAATTCTTACTCTTTTTAGTTTTAAAAATATCTGGTTGGAATATTCTGCTAATTAAACGAAGATCTACAGATGGCATTTACCCTTTTGCTTCATAACAAAAAGGATCTGCAATCAGTTTTAGGGAAGATTATCTAAAGAGGAACATTACTCTAAATCGATGACAAAAAATATTAGACACTATCTTTCTCTGGGTTAGAATGTGCATCCTCCAGATTCTTGCACTGACACCTAATGTAATAAATACTTTAAGATGAATCTTAAATAATAGCTGCAGGGTTTCAACCGGTAAAGATTCACTGTTAATATCCACCAAAAACTCCAGTATTCAGCACTCAGCCAACAAAGGACAGCAAATAATTCCCAGCAGCACAAATAACGGGAAAGCTACCTTGGGCTTTGTTTTTGTTATGTAAAATGCATTAAAGTGACTCATCCACTTAAGGATTACCTACTCTTAGAAGCTTTAAAGTAGCTTCAAGAACCAAAATAAATTCTTCCCAGAATGCCGGATAGGTTATTCAGTGCATTTAAAAATATGTATATATTTATATGTGCCACTGACTTTGACTCTATTTTGCAGCCTAAGAGAGGAGAGAATTATTATTTTTCATTCCTTTCCTGCCGTACGACTAGAGCTACCTATAAACCCTCCATTTCCAGAATAGCAGTGAGGTTTTTTTTAATTATTTATTTAAAAGTTATTTTAGAAATGTTAAAAATAAGAGAAAATTGCAAGAGGCTCTTGAAACAGTCCCTCCCTCAAAGAATAGGTTCTACTCGTTCTAAGAACAGGAATCGCGGGTCTGTCGGCACTTGGATGTTTCAGATAATGGGTTTGCAAGGTTGGACCCGGTATCTGCGAGCCCCTGGGCGGAGAGCCCGCCCCGCCGCGGGGAGCGAGCACGCTTCCCATCGGAAAGGCTGTCAAGTGCACCCGGTAATTTGGGATCCAAACGAGTTTGGGCAGTACAGCAATTAGCATCTTAGAGGCCAAATGCGGGAAAGTCCACGCTCCCCTGGCAAGCCTGAAATTACCTATTTGTAAAATACTCAATCAAAACACAACTTTGCAGCGAACTGGGTTTGATGATAGCGGCTATCTGGTCGGAAACTTTTCCCCTACTCCAGCTAAACTCTAAGGCTAGAGGATCCGTGGAGAGACGGGCTGAGGCGCGACGAGACGTCGGCGGACGTTTCCCGGGACAGCCCGGCCCCGGCGCCGGCTCGGGGCGCATTCCGGCGGCGAGCCGCGCGCTCCTCCCGGTCGGCCTCTCCGAGCCGAGCCCGGCTCGCCCGCGCTCGCCCTACCCCCACGGCAGGAAGCCCCGCACCCCGGGACCCCCGCGGCCGGCGCTCCCCGCCCTGCCCGGCCCGCCGACTTACGTGACGGCCGAAGGGAACGGCTCCTCCGACGAGGGGCCGATCAGCAAAGATTGGAAAAGTGTCAGAGTCAAGGCCAGCAGGCAGCCAGCAGCCATCTTCGCGATCGAAGACCGATGCCCCCTCCCTCCCCAGTCGGGGAAGGGACGGTGCTGGAAGCCGCGGGCGAGGGGAAGGAGCACGCTCTGCGGCCCGCACCGCGGACGCCCGGAGGGCCGGCGCGCCCGGGGCCGGAGGCGTGAAGTCGCCGGGGGGCGGCGAGGACCGAGCCCGGGCCGGGGAAGGGGCGGTGGCGGGCGGACCCACTAGCGCGCGGCCGCTGCTCCGCGCCGCGGCTGCCTCGCCTCCGCCGCCATCAAGGGCGACTTTGGAAACAGACCTCGGCGAGCCCGCCGGCGCTCGCGCTCTCCCTCGCGGTTTCCTCCCTGATTTATTCCCCGATTGCCGGGGGAAGGGGGAGGCGGGGGCGGGGAGGGGCGGGGGTGGATGCTGGAGGGGGGGGATGGCGGGCGGAGAGACTTGGGGGGGAGAGAGGCTCCGTCTGGCTTCCCGGGCAAGTCGCAGGGAGGCGGCGGGGGTGGGCAGCGGGAGGGCTGGGCGTCAGAGCGGCCGGGCGGGGACGGGCCGGGAGCGGCGCTCCATACAAGGCGGAGGGGAACTCCCAAACTCGGCGCCGCTCTGCTCCCGCCGCCCGGCGCGCGCGGGGGAGCGGACCGGCCCCGCGGGGCTCCCGGGGACCGCCAGCCGCCCGGCGGGCACCCACAGGCTGCGGGGGCTCCAGCCGAGCACTTGGCTCGAGGCTTCGGGGGTTATTTTTGCACTTGCGGGCAGCGTCCCCCCGGCCCTTCTCCCAGGCGCAGAATCCGCTGCCTGCCTAGGAATCGTGAAGTGATTTGACAACCAATGTAGGAGGGGTTTGCGTTGCATTTAAAGCACCACTATTGACTCTCTACCAGGTGGCACTATTTGCCCGGGTGTGGCAGAGGTTAGAGCCTCCGGCGGGGCTGGGGTGCTCATTGTGCCAGCGGCCCCACGCCCAGGTATGGCTCTGCTCACCTGGCGGAGGACAGAGCCCCGGAGGCCGGGCTGGGGACGGACAGAAAAGGACCCGATGCTGTAAAATCTTCCCAGTCCCGTGGTTGAGTAGGACTGGGGGGTGCAGGGACGAATTCTCCATCTAGGGAGGACAGTACAGGGAGATGGGCTTTGTAACGTCCTAGTTGCGACTGGCTCCAAAAGGCTCTGGCCCCCGGCCTGCCCCCCCTGGCAAGATTGCCGCAGGGTGAGTTCACTTTTGTCAACGCGAAGGCATGAAAAGGGTAAGCAGCAGGAACAGGTGGCACTCTGAGAAATGCGTCTGAAATGTGGAGGAGGAATTAAGGGAGGGGCAGAGAGCTGGGGAGTAGCTGTGCCAGGCTGGTTTCACCTCCCCCCTCCGGAGCAGCAGTGGCAGGGAGCGGGGGTCTGTGATGAGGCCTCTCCCGCCCAGCACAGGCCTCCTTTCAGGAGGCACCTGATGGGCCAAGGGTAGAAATGGCTGCTTGAACACCTTAGATTCTTAAGCTCCCTCGGGTAGTGTATGAGAAGACTTTTGACATAAAGTGAAGAGAACACAATTCACGATGACCATCCTGCATATGCGAAAAATCTATAATTATGGAGGTGACTGTAAGATTTTTAATTAGTCCTTCCTTAGTTCCTGGAGGAGCTTATGAAAGAAACAAGATCCTTATTAATTCGAAATTGATTTTCCAGCTCTTTGAAGGCAACCTCCCAAAACAAAGACTGATGATGATGATGATGACGATAATACTAACTGGCCAAATTTTAAAAGTGTATGTGATTTTATGATGCCTTAGCCCAGTGATTTTTTTTTCCTTCCCGTTTATCTCTGCTTTTTTATGCCTTATTTGTTTTCTTTATGTTCTCTGCATCTCTATCTTGCTCTTTGTTTCTTTCTTCCTACTCTGAGTGGCCTCACAAAAGGCAACCCACCGTGACTTAACTTAGTTTGTTTTATGCTAGGCACAGAGAGTGTGGCAGCAGGAGCTGGACAAATGAGGGATGAAGTGGGATGTAATGGGATTGAGAACTAGAGCTCAGGAGGGGTGGTTTATTTCACTGAAGATAGCTTCCCACTCCAAAATTAGATAACCAAATAGTCAAATCCATCATTTCTTCAATTTTTAATGATTCAAAAGCAGATTTTCTTCCCCAGAGCAAAAACTAAGAAGAGCAGAATTAGATGCCCATTATTGTCTACATGATATGTTGGTATCATAATGGCCTCACAACATAAGAATATCATTATAATGTATTCTGTCAATTATTTCAACAATGATTCCAGACTTCCTACTATGGTACACCGTTTCCAATTTTATATCTTTGGGAGAAAGGGCTTAAAGAATAAAAGAATGTAATAAACTTCTAGAGAAGGTAAGTCAGCCTTCATTATTAACTTTGTTGGCCTTTGAGCCAAATCTCAATTTCTCTGGATCACTCTGATGAAGCAATGTGTTCTCCAATATCTGAAGGTGTTGAAGAAAGATATTGCTTCTACAATTCTCACTGAAAGCGTAGCTTATCAACTGTGAGCCTAAATCATTGTTTAATATCCTGTTGTGAGGTTTGCTATTAATTGCTTTTTATTAACCTAAACCTTTTTAATGAGGATATTCAAAATGTGTTTTTTATTTCTTATGTATGACAGCTGAAATAAGGTCAATCCTACAGCATAACATTATGTTTCTGTTGGATCAACTACAGCCATAACAATGCATTTTTTGGGGGCTCAGTCCTGTTATTTCAGAAAATCCCTTAAAAATCACATCATATCTCATTAATTTTAATAAAATTTTTGAATCACCAATATTTGCCATTCAACATAAAATGTTTACAAATCATAAGGACTGATAAGGTTAACTGTGGTATTACAGTAAATGATGCAAATGTGCAGAAAATACAGTAAATATATTATAGACTATAAATGAACAAGAAGTCACAAATCAATATTTACTATTCATTTAAGAAGAAATATTTTAATTAGAAAGTTAATGAAGTACTGCAGATTTTTGCACTTAACCATTTCCAGAAGAAAATTTAAAGAAGATTTCATTCATGTAAAACACTGACTTATTTACAACAGATTTATAATTGGTAACTTTTGATTAACTCTCAATTGGTATTTCATAGAAATGTTTAATTCATTCATGTATATTTCATTTTTGTTAATTAAAAATGAACAAAGAACATTAAGAACTTAATAGCCATGAACTGTTCATTCTTACTCCCTTTTTATTTTAGGTTATACTATGAGTATTGGTAGTGTAAAATTCTATTTTTATTGTATTTTCATATGAACATAGGTATGTATAAGCATATCTTTCTATGATCTTTTTCAGTAAATCAAATCTAATTTCTTCAAAATTTTGGCTAAAAGAATGAGACAAAATAACCAACCGAAATGGTCTGAATCTATCGCTTCTTTTTTGCTCTCATATAAAATCAGATATACACAAACACTTAAAAGTAAAATTATTACTCTTGGCCAAAAAAATTGAAAAGGCAATAATTAATTTTCTAAGTTTTTTGCATATCTTAAGAAAACAAAGGTGGAAATGTTGACAAAGGGCTGTATTTGCTTATATGTATATAGGAATATATGACTTGTCTTGAGACATACAGTAAGAGTCACAATAAGAAATATTTGTGATTTGAGGCAGTATCATGCTTCAGTGCACTCACAGATGTGTGCCACAGAAAGCTAAAATTAAAGACAAATGGACAGAAAGCTTCAGCTATCTTATCTCCTTGGGGAATACTTTCAGGAGTAAGGAATAAGAAAGCAAGCAACTCAGAAGTATCAATGCCCAGGAGAATGGTTAAAGGAGTGTGTAGAGATTTTAAAGTCAGAGTTTATATTCAGTATTTTTAAAGTAAAGGCACATAGAGGCCTTCATTAAAAAAAAAAGCATGGAAAATAAAATATCCCAAACTAAGAAACATGCTCAGATATTTCCTACAAACAACAGAAATATTTAGGAGAAATTTTTCTGTCGCCCAAGTAATATTGACTGATGTGGCATTAAACTTTTGAGGAAAGAAATACCTTTTCTAAATGGGCACAAAGTAACATTAAACAAGTATATATTGGAAGTTTATTATTTGTTGATCAGAGTCCTATATTGGCAAACATATGTTAAGTATTTAGAAAAATTAGCTATTATATTTAAAAATACCATCATATCTTCAACCAAGCAATAGCTTTTATGTTATTCTATTTTGGATCTCTGCTAATCATAGAAGTTTTCATTCAATTCCTTATTCTTGTTTTATTTTTGCTCTTCTTCTGTCCTCTTTCCCATTAAACACAAACACATCTCAGAAAAAATCAGGGCCTACAACATGACTTCCTATAAAAAACAAAAACAATTCTGTTCAACTCTAAAATCTGAATTTCATAGTATGATCCATCCATCTTCAATAAATAGAGCTAGAGTTTTTTTTTATCTGTAAGTTACAGCAAAAAAGATATGGAATCTATTTATTTAGGCCTCCATAGACAAAAGGAAGTAGAGAATTCAGTTATTTATCCACATATTCACCAGCAAAGGAAAATGCAATAGGAAGTGGTTAATAGAGGTAAATAGTAAATATTGAAATGGCAGAAATGAATAACTGTTGGCATTCTTTCCAGGTTTTTGAATTTTATGGATAAGCCTTCCATGAAAGGGGAAGAGAGAGATCACCTATTGATATTATTCTTCTGATACTAGGTTTTTCATATTCCTTTAAGATAGTAAAATACCATTATAACCTAACATATTTCTATAAGAATTTGGATATGTTATGGATCAAATTTACCTTCTGAATAATATAACTCATTACAGTAGGCTACTGATAATATAGCGTATTAGATGGATGTCTTTAGAAGCACTGCAGAATAGTGTTACTAGGGGCTTCTTCTGCATGGTAATGAGCATGGGAAAAAAAAATAAGAGCAATCATTTTATTTTTGTAGTCACATATTTTAGATTTATATGATTAAAATACCTACCATTAATACAAAAAATACTTGTGTATCTGGACATGCCAGTGAACTTACAGTTAAAATCATATATTCTATTGATAGATGAATAAAATAGAGATCATGTTATTGTTATCTATCACAGATGGGAGATATAAACTTTTAAGTGTGATATTTGGAAATATTTGAAAATCAATATACAGCAAATATTATCCAGTAATAGTATTTTCTTCAAGATATACAAGATAACAGGGTATAATTCCTAAGGGTTCCTGATAATTTGGGGAGAAAATACTATGATGCCTGATCAGCTGAAGGACATTTTTGTGTGCTATATAATGTTCGATCACGTTTTTTTATAATCAAATTAATAGTATTTCAACCTTTCATACCTTTAAAACTAAAAGCAGAGATTTAAACAATTCTGTTCTAAAAATAGCTTGTGTTGTCTACAATTGGAATTTATATATAATTATTTTCTTTTTCTTATTTACAATTCTTTAAATTTTACCATAGGGTGACCGATTCTTTAAGAATATGATTCTCTAAGAATGTCCATAGTTAGCCAGAAGAAAAAAATTGATTCAATAAATTTGCCAACCTGGGTGAAGATGGTCCAAAGTAAAACAAAGGCTAAGTCTTGAGTTTCAAGCTGAGTGCTTTTATTACCTGGATGTTGCTGCAAGTCTTTGTGTTACACGGAGAGCAATCTGTCTTTTTCCAAGATGTCATTCATTGTTGTGGATATGTTTTATATTGTCAGGATACTGGCAGATTAATTTTTAGTTAGTTTAAATCAAATGACCAAATGGATAACTTTACAATATCAAATGTATAACTCCAAAATGAAGATTTTTGCATTTATTATATTTTAATAACATTTAATAATCTAGCTGTCATTAATAATGATCTTAACTTTAATTATACCATTTTATATATGATTAGCAATCATTATTTGTAACAAGAACAAGCATGTTTTTGGTTGGGAGGGCTGTGTATATTCTGCTGTCTCTGTGTCTTTCTCTGTTAGTATCTGAAAATTCCTTATATTCAAGACTTGATGCCTTTCAAAAAATTATTAGACTGCTTTTCAACTTCCTATTAATATATATTGACTTAAACATACATTTCCTTTAAACTTTATTTTTATTCTCAAAATATGTAAAACTTTTCCCTTTCAACAAAATACTTATCAAAGACAAACTGTCACCATAAACCTAGTTACAACGCTATGTCCACACTTCAATTCAAGCCTTAACAAATGCCTGTGGTTCATCAGTGTTCAGCAACAGAACCCAGTTCTGCCATTTTCCCTTTTCTTTCTCAAGTTAACCAGCTAGCCCACTCCGCCCCTTCTCCACCCCTTCTTTTGATCGTTTTCTTCTCTAACAGGCAATAGTTGTCTTTAACACATTACCAAAAGAGGCACTTTTTTTTAAGTAGTAAGAGAAAAGGAAGTAGAATAAGTAGGGAAGGCAAAGAGAAATTATCCAGAGAAGAGAAAAATGGAAACATGAAGGAGCAACAATATTAAGGAAAGGATGGATTTGTGCATATAACACAGATAAACACAATACAAAGAGGAAAACAGCAAGAAATATGAAGGCCAAGACTGTCTTAAAGAAACTAGTAGCATAAATGAGGCAATGAAGTAGGGCAACTCAATTTAGTTCAATATTCAATCAACTAGAATTTTTATTGTTAAGTAAATATCATACATAATTTTCAATATCTCCTGATTTTGTAGAAAATATGAATAATTGTTCCAGGTCCTTTTTCTAATTTAAAAGTACAATGGGTTGCATGATGTTAATATTTAACTACTTTTTTAAAATTAAAAAGTAAATGTTATTTAAAGCTGTATGTCAGATGCAACTACTGTAACATAGGTTTGCAGAATCCCTATGCATTTGATATACCCAGAGGCAGCAAATATGATCACTTGACAGGTAGAATTTTTATATGAAATAGGGAAAATATCGTACTCTAAATCTATTTCATATAAAATATTGATTTGTATATAACAAGATTTTTTAATAGTAAATCAGTCAGGAGCTTTAATGAACCTTCATTCTTTTCTTTTTCAACCTTCAGAACCACTTCTTTCTCCCTATGCCTTTTTTCAGAAAATTCATGAACAACAATAGGAAGGTGTAAATGGGATTAGATGGAAAGGGCAATAGTGACTTAGCTGCTTCAATGACTTTGTTCTCACCTGGAAAATTGTTCACATTTAGAAAATGTTCAGGAGCCCTGGACTAAGTGTCATCTGTCTCAGGCTCCTTCCCATGTGTTAACATCAGTTTGTTCTTAATAAGAAAGTCATTCTTATCTTAGGCCTGCTTCAAATACTCAAATTCATGATCCCAGATTTTCTGTTGGCTGTTGAAAGCATTAGAAACTCCTTCCTACCTACAAATAAGTATGCTGACATGCAGTGGTGTGTTAGGAATGGCACAGACACATCTAACTACAAAACTTAGTTCTGGCGTTTATAAAGGAGCAAAGTTGGGATTTGAACCCATGCACCTTCCTCAGGTACCCTGACTCTTAATTGCTATGGCACGTGGTCTTCCTCTTGCTCTGATATTTAGTAGCTCAGAGATGTAGGCTGAGTCACTTAGCCTTCCTGAGCCTCAGTTTTCAATTCTTAAAAAAATGGAAATAATACTATGATAGAGGGTTTTTTTGTTTTTTTTTTTTTTTTTTGAGACAGAGTCTCACTTTGTTGCCTGGGCTAGAGTGAGTGCCGTGGCGTCAGCCTAGCTCACAGCAACCTCAAATTCCTGGGCTCAAGAGATCCTACTGCCTCAGCCTCTCAAGCAGCTGGGACTACAGGCATGTGCCACTATGCCCAGCTAATTTTTTCTATATATATTTTTAGTTGTCCATACAAATTCTTTCTATTTTTAGTAGAGACGAGGTCTCGCTCTTGCTCAGGCTGGTCTCGAACTCCTGACCTCTAGCGATCCTCCCACCTCAGCCTCCCAGAGTGCTAGGATTACAGGCATGAGCCACCGCACTGGCCCTCAATTTGTTCTTTTTAACAGCTTTATTGAGATATAATATGTATGCTATACAATTCACCCATTTGAAGTGTATGTTCCAATGGCTTTTAGTATTATAGAAAGATTTTCACTATTATTTAAAAAGATCAACCATTCATTACATATTTAAACTGAGATAGTATTTGGTAAGAACTACATGTATTGGCTATGTAGGCATGTGCCAAATAGCAATTCCACTTAACACAAATTTTAATGACTTTGACACTAAAGTCATACTGATTACTAATGACCAGGGTTTTTCCATATATGAAACCTTAGTCGCTGTCCACCTTATGCAATTAATCACTATAAAAAGCTTATATTTAAACATATATGACAAAAATAATCATTTGGGTCTCGTGATAGATTCATATGAAATCAATAAAATTGTAATTCAGATTGGCACATGTACCTATTTCTTAATTTGTATCATTTGTACCATTTATGTATATGTATGAAGTTTATTTTGTCATCTTTTTACTTGTACAATGACAATACTATTTATGTTATTGAAGTATGTGAGGCTGTAAATGGCACTTGCATTCATCAGACACATTAACTCTGCTTCTACATTTAATCACTGGCTAGAGATATTTACTGCTTTATGTACTGCTCTTCCATAAACAGCAATACCTCAGTAAGACACCTTCATATTACTGATTATTTTTTCTTTCAGTGGAGATCAAAAACACAGAAACATTTTGCAGAAATATTCTTACCTTGATCAAGTAAGAAGCTTTAAAAAAGTGAATATGACAATACCAAATAAATCAGATCAATAAAGGCTATAACTAAATGCATTTCATTTTTAATATCTTCTATTAGATTTTCAAATGTACAAATATGTGAAGAACGTGTCATTTTATTTCTCAGTAAAATATTAAGAAAACTACCTGATTTTAGTGCTTTCCCTTAAGAGAATTTTTAAAAATTTAAGTAAAAATATTTTCTAAAAACTACAATAGTTATAGTAATCAGCAACATGCAATTAGCCAACTTACAACATGTGTTCCAAATGATTATTTTTATATCAGTGTTTTGAAACACAGGCTGCATTTTCTCATAGAAAAACACATGTGAATTTTAATTAACCTATGCATGCATTCAAATTTCTACTTAGTTTTAATTGTTGGTTCTAGAATCACCATTTCTAGTTATAGAGTCTAATGGGCTTCAAATAATATTTAAATTATTTTTTAATATTTAGATTAATAACCTTGGAAATATCTCTCTATTGATGGGAGTTGATGGTCATCATTTAATTTCATTGATTGCATCAAGAGTGATTTATTGTATTTCACTGAGAAAAAAAGCCAAATTCTCTGTTTCACACATGTAGCATATATATGTAAATGAATAATGGAAACCTAAAGAAATCACCATATTGTCTGATACGAACTAGAAATTTAGTTGTATAGCTTTGTTTATTCATTTGTATGTTTATTCTTTATCCTTTCAGTCAATTATCTATTCATTTGGTATTAATTATGTAGTCATTTGTCATTAACTTACTAAGAGCTGAACATTCTGATGGGAATCATGTGCTTCATAAATTTATAAATATTTCTACTTGCTACCCAGAAATTGGGTTAAATGTGTGTGTTTGTATATTATATATAAATGTTTATATGAGATATCAATTTATTTTCCAGTCTTAGGATGTGTGATGTCCTTTGTTATTAAAAAGAAAAGTTTTAAAACTGGAATCTTGTGTCCAGAATTCTAAGTTAAGATCCTTATAAATTACATTGCTGTTGGGGATGTAATTTAGAATGAGACAGCTGCTTTGGAATAGAGTAAATGTAGAGTTACCATATGACCTGGCAATTCCACTCCTAGGATATTTACCCAAGAGAGATGAAAACATGGGTTCACACAAAAACACCTGCATGTTCATAGAAGCAATGTTGATAATAGTAGAAACAACTGAAGTTGTTCATCAACTGAAGAAAGGATAAATAATAATGCGGTATATCCATTCAGTAGAATATTATTTAGAGATAAAAATGAATGAATTGCTGATAATACTATAACATGAATGAACCTTAAAAACATGTCAAGTGAAAGAAGCCATTCATGAAAGACTACATATTGTATAATTCTATTTATATGAAATGTCCAGATTAGGCAAGTCCACATAGATAAAGAAAGTAGATTAGTATTTGCCTAGGGCTTGGGTGGGGTGTTGGGGGAACTGGGGGGTGACTGCTAATAGGTCTGGGGTTTCTTTCAGGGGCGATAATATGTTCTAAGATTGTGGTGATGGTTTCACAACTTGTAAATATACTGAAAATCATTGAATCCTACACTTTAATCGTACAATTATTACTACTAGACTGAAAATCTTGTAGACTATGTTGCCTTTAATTATATACCTGAGTACTGAAGAAAAAAAGACAAGTAGGTAAATAAGCCAAAACCGTTATGTGCAAGAAAAATTAATCAAATTTTGGTATTGTGTCTGTATAAAGTAAACCCAGCATAACTGAAATGTGACCCTTATCTTCCTAAGGGTCAGGATTGATTCATGGGAAGAGTAGATTTGTAGAGATGGGGGCTTGTCCTCTTCTAAACAGTTTCAAAGGATGTATGCAACATCAGAAAAGTAAGATACAGTCCAGACTGCAGTGCGGCTGGTAGAAAATAACAGGAGAAGGCTATGGTTGTAACTTTGAAGCTACAGTGCCATCCATGCATATTAGTGGCTCTCCAGCTTGGACGGGCATTACCAATACCTAGAAGACCTGTTAAAACACAGATTACTGGTGCCCAAACCCTAGTTTCTGATTCAGTATGTCCAGGTGGGACCCAAGAATGTACATGTCTAGCAAACTTGGAAGTGTGCTGATTCTGCTGGTCAGGGTACTACACTTTAAGAACTACTTGTATATATGTATGGTATTCATAAAGTGAACATGTATGAATGGGAGATGGTGGGAGATGGGCTAAGAAAAAGAAGAGAAAAATACGAAAGGACGCTTGAGGCCATGAGTTCGAGACCAGCCTGGGCAACATATCGAGACCTCATTTCTATAAAAAAATGTAAAAAATTAGCCAGGCGTGGTAGCACATGCCTGTAGTCCCAGCTACTCGGGAGACTGAGGAAGATCACTTGAGCCCAGGAGTTTGAGGTTGCAATGAGCTGTGATAACACCACTGCACTCTAGCTTGGGCAACAGAGTAAGACTCTGTCTCAAAAAAAAGGAAGTGATACATTGGATACAAATTTGTAAGTCAATAAACTAACTTAGATCAAAGCTTCTAACAGTGGGAATCATCTTGGTACATGGTGGGAATGGTGATTCAGTGAGGGGAGCTTTATTATCAGGTGTTTGTGTTCACATCAATTTCTGAGTTAAACTGCCTGTCAGATCTGCTGCTCCCTTTTATGTATAAAGGCCACTGATACTGGCATATGCAACACTTGAGGCCAAGGTGGAAGTCTGCTCTTCAGTGTGAAAGTTGGGATGTGTCAAAGACCTTCCCAAAACATGTATCCCTCAAGACCATCTTCCTCCCCTTCTTGGTTTAAAACTCTATTTATTATCAAAGTTATTACATTAGGTTGGTTAAGAAATACTTTCAAATACACAAGCCATTTAGCCAGAAGCATCCCTCCCTTAAATACATTAGTATCCATTTGCCATTATTAAGTATTAGCTATCACCTTGGAAGGAGATTTCCAGGCTCTATGAAAAGTTATTTTAGTTTTGATAATAAATCAGTATGGATTTGACTCAATGCAAATATTTTACTCTGAAATTGAATGATAATGATATTTTATTTAATTTACCATGAAAATAAATTAGAAAAAATAATTAGCAAGAAAATGTTACTAATAAAGAATGCTTTAAACATAGTCTTAAGTGTTCCTCAAGTCTACTATATGTGACATTAAACAATAATTGCATTCACTATTTCAAATAAGACAACTTCATATAGGTCACAGAATCCTTTCAGAGAACACAAGCAAAAAATAAACAAAAACTCTTTATTTTGGTTAAAAATAGGAATTGGGCTTAGTGCCTCGGGCAGAAAAATCATCTAGGTACTCCAAAGAAAATATGATTTTAGAAAGAAAAATAATTCAATAGAGAAAGTACAGAATTGTAATTCAGCTTTCCTCTTTTTTCAGTTCCCTGAGTTGTCCAAGGAAATCTGTATAATCTGGAGACAGATGCTTGAGTGCTTTATTTCTATTATGTCAACTAATAAGGATAAACAGATAGGAGCACGAGTGCAGAGACTGGTAAATACATGAATTAGGTTACTATAAGATTTATCATTTTCAATTAGAATTTTGTAAACCTAATGACTTTTGAAAACCATTTCTAAAGCCAAATATATATATGTGATATTTTACTTTACAAGGAACACTACAATGTAATTACAAATATTAGATAACTCACTATTATATTCAGAATCAGATTGTGTGAACTGGCAAACCAATTATTGGGTTTAAATTAAAGCATAAGCAACATTATTAGACTACTTTTATACCATTAAAGAAATCAAGCCCCTGAAATAATATGGCCCCTTTATAAAACCAAATGGCTTAATTCTTATCATGATATGCTCAATATTTCCAAATGTTATCACCTCCTAGAATGTGGTTCTAATCATACTTTTATTTAAAACAATAATACTGTCATAAATAATCATTTAAAAATTTTTTCTCATTTAATACAAAAATACTTTCTGCCTTGGAGTTGATTTGACAAGATTATATTCACACATACTTTAATATAACCAAGACACTTAAAATAAAAATCAATTGAGCATCATGCTAAATTATATTAAACAATGTATTTTGTCTAGTTCTTACCTTTAAATGAATATTCAACAGACTATTCAACAAAAGTAGGCATTTCTATATCTAAGAAGCTGCAAATTTTAGCACTGATTAGTCTCAGAACTAATTATTTATGTACTTATGCTACAGTTTTCATAAATTTTAGTATTAGGTTATTAAGTGTGAAATGTCTCATTTCCTTAAGTACTAAGTTTGACAGTTGATATCTCTGATATTTCACTTTGACATTTCTTGTTTTATTTATTTTTTATAATGAAGGTACATCCTCAGTCTTTCAAACACAAGTTTTGGCTTGTGATTATCTTTCAAAGAAATTTTTTAGAGCAATTTTTGTGAAACCATGGATAAGACAAAAATTTGTGTTGTTTTCAAATATGAATTCCGTCATGGAACCAATGCAGCACAGACAGCTCGAAATAATCAACAAAGTGTTTGGGAAGGATGTGGCTAATGAATGCACAGTACATCCATGGTTTGAGAAGTTCTAGTCTGGTGATTTGAATCTTGAATATGAGCCACATGGGTGACCTGAGAACAAGGTGGTTAATCATGAGCTGAAAGCAGTAGTGGAAATGAAACCACTTCAACCTACACATGAATTAGCAGCAAGGTTTGATGTTACTATTCCAACAATATTGGACCATTTGAACCAAATCGGCAAGGTAAAGAAAGAAGCTGGATAGATGGGTTCCACGTGAATTAAACATGTTAGAATAGAAATCCTCTCAAAGCTTGCCTTTCTTGGCTGTCACCACATAAAGGTGAACCATGTTTACACTGTATTGTTACTTGTGATGAAAAATGGATTCTTTTTGATAATTGCAGGCATTCGGCACAATGATTAGATAAAGATGAAGTGCCGAAACACAGTCCAAAACCGAATATTCATCAAACAAAAACCAATTGTGTCTGTTTGGTGGTCTAGTGCTGGTATTACCCACTACAGGTTCATGAAACCTGGTCAATCGATTACAGTGGATGTCTACTGCAACCAATTGAACAAAATGATGAGGATGCTTGAGATTAAGCAGCTGAGATTGGTCAATATAGACAGGCCAATCCTATTGCAATGCAACGCAAGATCACATATCACCCAAACAATGCTGCTCAAACTACAGAGGCTGGACTTGGAAACTTTGTTATCCACCATATTCACCAGACCTTGCACCAACTGACTACCACTTCTTCCAGGCTTTGGACCACTTCTTCAAAGGAAAAATATTCAATTCTCAACAAACTGTGAAAAACGCCTTTTGCAATTTCATTGACACTTGCTCTCCAGGCTTCATCACTTCTGGCATAAGCAAACCACCATTAAGATGGCAAAACTGTGTCAATAGTTTAGGCGAATACTTTGATCAATTGTTCTGTTTCTTGTTTGAGATATAATAAAGTACACTTTTGATTTGAAATCAGACATTTCATATTTGATGATGTAAAATTTTTAATAGGGGAAAAGTAAACCCTAAAAGTTTTTTTAGAAAAATCTCTAAGATTGAGATTTTTTTCTGATCATATAGGTAATTCCATATTAGGTTAACATTGATTTATGTCACAAATAAACCCTTAAATATTGATATTTTAACATAGAAGAAAATTAGGTTTTGCTTACTTAATAGTAATGCAGGCTTGCTTGTCACCAGGCAAATTTCTTCTGGTGGTAATTCAAGGAACCAAGCTCTTTCCCTTTTGTGGCTCCTCTGTCTCTAGAGCCCTAGAGTCCTTTGCATATAGACCAAAAAGAAAAAGGGTGACTGGACGAGGAATATCCACTTCTTAATAGCTTAAAGCATATCACATCTTTGCTCATTCCCTTGGGACCAACTAATCATATGGCCCCAGCCAGGGACAGAGTCTTGCTCCATCCCCCCAGGTGTCATCACAGCTCACAGCAACCTCAAACTCCTGTGCTCAAGCCATCCTCCTGCCTCAGTCTCTCAAGTAGCTGGGACTATAGGCACATGTCACCAAGCCCAGCTAATTTTTTCTATTTTTGGTAGAAAAATAGAAATAGGGGTCTCATTCTTGCTCAGGCTGGTCTCGAGCCCCTGATCTTAAGTAATCCTCCCTCTTCAGCCTCCCAGAGTAGTAGGATTACAGGAATGACCTCCTGAATTAAACGATAATAAATTTGTGTTGCTTTAAGCCACAACGTTTTGGGTTATTTGTAACACCAGCAGCAATAGAAAACTAATGTACCCTTCTTGGGAGCTACACAGATTTTAGATCACAATCCCTAATATTGCAAATCTGGGGGACAGAAGCTTTTATATATATATGCATATATATATATACATACATACGTGTACACACACACATATATATGTATATACATATACACACACATATATATACACACATGCACATATACATAGTTGCAGGCTTTTATTTTTAGGACAGGCTCATGTTTTGTTTTGTTCTTAAGAATAGAATTCTCTTAAAATTTAGAGGCTTCTGATTTAATTATTTCCATCAGTACCAAGTTACAATAATCATACTCAAAGTTCTTTCCTAGACATAATATTCAAGTTGGCTTTACTTTTTTTCTTTCTTACTGTTCCCTCTCCCTCTCCTTCTCTCTCTCCCCCCTTTTAATATTAGCTGCCTTAGGGCCATCTGCAATTAGAAACTTATTTGGGAGTGAAAAACTTAAACTAATATTTACAATAGGGCTGAACTTTTCATCCCATTCTTACATGAGCCATTCTCTTCTCTTATAAAACTTCATTAAGTCAAACAAGAAACACATAGTATCTTGTTATGGATTTATTTCTATCTCTTTTTTTAGATAGAGTTATAGGTTTTGTAGTGATGTAGTTTGCTTAGTAAGTTCTTCTGGTGACAGTCTGACCAAATGTTTTGACACTGCATGACTTGAGTCTTTATCTGTCTAGACTGTTATATCAATTTATTTCCAAACTGTCTCCCAACCACATATTTTAGTTTTTTGTTTGTTGACACCCAGTTCAAGGGATTAATTTATTAGTTTGAGAATGTTAACTGTTGTTCCAAATAAACTCTGTATGTTTCAGTGGCTCAACAAAACGAGCATTTACTTCTCACTGTAGTAACAGTACAATGTGGGGGATTCAGTTTCCATCAATCTTTGTGGCCCCAAGCTTCCTAAACCTCAGAGTGAGAGTGACCTGCAGAAGGGGACAGAGAGGAGAAGGAATGTCTTCTTTTTAAATGATCTTGTATAAAAACAACTCAGAATTTCTGCTCCCATTTCAATGGGAAAAACTAATCATATGGTCTTGTCTAGGTCCATGGGCTCACCAAAGTCAATTCTATCCTATGGGAAGAGGGCTACACATGTTTTTGGACAGTTAGCTGTACTTACTAGTAATATCTATCATATATAGAACAGAGTATTTTAAAAGTTTTCCTATTTGTAAAGGCTTTGCTCACTAGGACTATGTCCTCAGCCAGGATAGAAAACCACTGCTTTAGAGGTAGCGTGCTGTATCCTGGGATGTGGAATATCAAGCACAAAAATGTTGATTAGTGAGAGAGCTGAGTACTTGGTACTCAGCTTTATCTGAGTACCAAGATAAAGGTCAGGAACACAAATTTAACATTTGCCAAGATCTGTAATAAACCGTGGGAAAGAACACATACACACAGACACACACACGCACACACAAAGTACAATGGCCCCTATTCTCTTGGCGCTTAAAATTGAGTCAGGGAAAAGCACTAAACAAATACAATTAATTACAGAAATTGAGAAGTGCTAGAGATGAAAAGTAAATGGTACTAAGAAAAAGTTCAACGGCAAGACTTAATATTGATTGATGAGTTAGTTAATAGTTTCTTGGAGTCAGACATACAGAAGGGGAATGATAGCCAGGTGAAAAGTAGAAAACATTCCAATAAAAGAAAAACAGAAGCAGATTTCCTGTTATGATAGAATGAGGCAGCTTGCAGGAGACCAAAGTTTCTTTTGAGAACAACTAGAAAAGTCACATAAAATATTTAACAGCATCAAAGGTCTGCTAAATCAGCCAGGGTAAAGGGGCCAGAAGTCTGGAGAAAAGGGAACTGTAGCAAGGTGAGCTAACATTCCTCAGCAAAGGCCTGAAAATGTGGGGTTTGCCTGGGCAAAAGGGTCGCTGCTGGAGGATGGAGAAATCAGAAGAGGTTTCAGTGGTTTTGCAAGGCTGAAATAAAAAGGAAAAAATGAGAAAACTGTGAGCACAGAATCTAATGAAGAGAAAAGTTTGGAGAATTGTGCCTGACACATGGCCAGTTTAATAGGCTAAGAAGAAAGGTTTTGAATAGCATTAAAAGTCCTAGAGTGTATGCTCTAGGTAAAGGAGAAATCCAGAAGACAAAATATTATCAAAACCTCAACCCAGAAGTTACTGATTATATTAAGGATAGCAGCCTCAATATATCTTCCTAGAGGAAGAAAGAAGAGGATAACATAATTTAAAATCTCAATGGTTTTTTTATGCCTAACATCCTGCATTTACTCATATATTCTAGACATGCTACAAGACAAAATTACATGATCAAACATTTAGAAAACATCAGAAAATAAGAATAGACATATAGCAATCCAATTAATGGAGATAGCACCTAAGGACATTAAAATGATTATGATTAAGGTGTTCAAGAAAAATATGGTAGTGAGACCCCATCTCTACTAAAAAAATAGAAAGAAATTATCTGGCCAACTAAAATATATATAAGAAAAAATTAGCCGGGCATGGTGGCACATGCCTGTAGTCCCAGCTACTGGGGAGGCTGAGGCAGTAGGATCGCTGAAGCCCAGGACTTTGAGGTTGCTGTGAGCTAGGCTGACGCCACGGCACTCACTCTAGCCCAGGCAACAAAAGTGAGACTCTGTCTCAAAAAAAAAAAAAAAAAAAGAAAATACGGAGAAATAAATTAAAAAGGCAGAAAATTTTGCCACAGAATTGAAAACTATTGAAAAAAGCAAATATATATTTTATAGCTAAAAAAAAAAATAGCTGTGTTTAGTAGAAGATTGGACTTGCAAAAGATAAGTTTAGGGAATCAGAATACAGGTCTATGGAAAACATCCAGACTATACAAGGAAAAAAGAAAGAAAAATACAGAAAAGTACATGATAAACATATGAGACAGAATGCAAAGATCTAACACACATGTAATTGGAGTCTTGCAGGGAGATGAGAGAGAGTAGAGCAGAAGCAGAGAGTATGATTGAGAATTTCTAAAAGTGATGAAAGATGCCAGGTCAGAAATTTAGGAAATACTGTAAAACTCAGTATAAATTAAAAAAAAAAAAAAACTACATTTAAGCACATTATAGTTGATTGCTAAGTCAGAAACAATGAGAAAATTTTCAAAACAGTCCCCTATGAAACAAAAGGGCCAGAGGCAGGAAAGAATTTATCCAATTCAAGGAAAAATTTTTAAAAGTCAGTGTTTTTAGACTTTAGTTAATAAAAATAATAATAATGAAGCAGAGAAGTGACTCAAAACAAGGCTGGAAAAGAAAGAAATAGACAAAGTTATATAGAATCTTGGAGACCATGTTTAGGATTTTAGATTTTATCTTCAGGTAATACAAAATTTTAAAGGACTTGATCAAATATGCATTATTAAAGTTTATTTTTGCAATTCTGAAGAGAATGGATAGGGGAGGGAAAGAAAAAGAGTAGAGAGGAGGAATCTAGTTACCATAACTAGAAGCAAAAGGCATTAAAACAAGACAGAAATACATTTGGCATAACTAGGACCCAAGTTCAGACAACAGCTACCAGCGAGGCTGCTTGGATCTTTGGTCTTTAAGTGTTGAGTGAGATCTTGTAAAAATGCCTCTGACTAGTAGTTGTTGGGATACTGGCAAGAGTGAAATTACTGGACAGGGTCCAATGATCAGGGATCAAATCTGTGGATAATTAAAGTTTACCAAGGACCTAGGGAATTTGCTACTGCTCATATGCACTGAAACAATATTTTGCCCATTATTTTGTTATTTACCCATAAAATTTTAGAGATGTTGATGCTTCATACAGTCATAATAGGATAAACAATTTTAACTGGGTCCATGGAAGTTAAGGAAACTAACAATCAAGCACTTCTTAGTTTCAGGCACTATATTGTATGTTTTGTATATTTCATCTCATTGAACTGTCACAGCGACCTCATAAAGATGTCTTATTCCCCTTATGCAACTGAGAAAAATGCAGCTAAATTTAAGTAATTTGTTAAGAAACAGAGATAAAGAAACTTAAGTCAGCAGGCACAGCTACCAAATGCAGCTGGGAACAAACTGAGGTCACTGACTTTGAAGCCTGTGGTGTTTCCACTATATGCTGCTCTGGAAAACTCTTTAGATCTTTTTCACATCTTCATTCACACTTTCCCATAAGGGCTGGGGTGGGGTTGGGGGTGGGGAATTTATGCTCTACAAAAAGTTGGGTAGGAAGGAAGTATAATAACCTGTGCTGCCCCAAGTTGTAGGATCAAGGAACAGGGTAATAAAAGGAAGATGAGTCAGTTTTAATGATTATTCTGATTGTTTTTGTCCAACTTGGTGAGTCATGTATAATTTTATGACTTCTATTAACTGGAATAATAAAATATTAATAAGCATATACAATTCCACAGAATAAGATCATCACAATGATAAAAGAAATTAGAGATAGTTATGGTATATACTGACATTTTGGAGAAATATATAGAATCTTAGGATATTTCTCGGTAACAGTTTGTAATTGTCTCTGTTTACAAATATCTAAACTTGGCACTGACCTCCCTGGGTTTTCAATTTAGACTGAACTAAAAATATGGAAGATAGTATTATTCAGTTTTGTTCTTTAATGAAATATTACATAATGCATAGAAAATCCTATGCATCCCATAAGACGTTGTTTCTTTGGGAAGAAAATGAAGAGACTGAAGTACAGTAATGCATCTCATAAAAGTGACCCAATACCTCTGTTACAGATTCCAAGCTCAGTACCTCACGAGGATTGACAAGTCTTAAGAAGAAGCAGGAAGCTGTAGAATTTCTTAAAATGTGAACGCAGAGATTCAGCTAGACTTTTAATCATGTAGCTCCTTAAACAACTTGGCTGATTTCCATGAAACAGAGCAAAATCCCCATAAACAATGTAGTTGTACTCTAAGAAACACAGAGGGAGGTTCATGGAAGCTTTGCCAGAAAGGCTAGGAAAAATCAATCAGTCATTATCTGGGGACCACGATGCTTGGACACTTTAAATAGCATGGGGTTAACAAATCAGCCTGTCTTGAATGGAATTAATATCCCTGCTCTGCCATTTACCAAATGCATAACATTTTCAAGTTTACTGGATTTTATTTGCTTCAGTTTAGTAATGTAAAAAATCGAAATAGTTCTGGAATCTATTAGTTATTGTAATGTTTAAATGAGTTAGTACATATAAACTGAGAATATTTTCTGGAAAATCACAACCATATCATAATCATTAAATACTATATCATCACCATTATTATCATGATCATTTCCACATTATTGTTAATATGTCATCATGACTAATATTTTTCTGTTTCCTGAACTTCCCCTTTGGGATTTCCATTTTGGTCAGACTACTTAACTACTTTGCTCAGACAATTTTATTTAAATAGTCATTATTTTTGCCTTTTATTTTCCCATGTTTTGTCTTTATTTCTCCCTTCCTTTCTTTATAACTCTATATTTTTAATTATTTTAGATTTAATATTTTATGCATGCAAAACAATACAACAGATTATAAAGTATAATAAATAATCATAAGTAAAACACTGCCATACCCAGCACTGGGGTTAGGAAATAGAGCATTACCAGTGGACCTTGGAAGCCCCTACTTGCCCTAACCTAGTCCCTTCACCCTCTTCCCTCATTCACCATTAATTCATTAATATCTTGAACATTCTGCTTATCACTATTTTTAATCTATAAATATTTTTATCCCCTATGTCCATATTCCTAATCAATGCTCTGTTTAATGTTGCATGTCTTAAAACTGTAAGTAAAATTTTACTGTTTGTAGGCTTCTATGTTTTATTTTTCCCCTCAAACTTATGACTCCAAGGTAGATTCATGGATTCATGCTAATTTCAGCTGTAGAGCTTTTTTTTTTTTTTTTTTTGAGACAGAATCTTGCTCTGTCTCCTGGGCTAGAGTGAAGTAGCCAGTAGCCTTGTCATAGCTCACTGCAACCTCAAACTCCTGGGCTCAAAGGATCCTCCTGTGTCAGCCTCCCAAATATCTGAGACTATAGGTATATGTCACCACATCCATCTAATTTTTCTATTTTTTGTAGAGATGAGGTCTCACTCTTGCTCAGGCTGGTCTTGGAGTCCTGGGCTCAAGCAATCCTCCCAGCCTTGGCCTCTCAAAGTGCTAAGATTACAAGCGTGAGCCACTGAGCCCAGCCATGTAGAGCATTCATTTTTATTGCTGTCTAGCATTCCAATATATAAATTCACAATTCCCAATAAGAGTTTGGTTACTCCAGAGCCTCACTTACAATAGACAGTATCCTCCCCTTTTCTCTTCTGCTCCAGCAAAAGCTTAAAATGAAATTTACTTGGAATTCAGGACATAAGAATCCATAGCATTTTGCTGGGCCTGAAGACATATATTGTTTTATCACAGTCAGTTAACAGTTTCATCTTTGAAACTTCCATTTCTTTTACAACTATGGTAGATGAGAATATTGGAAGCAAAAGTTTCAGTAACATAATTGGCCCACCCATGGTCAAACACATTAAAAAAAAAAAAAGATATAACACAGTGAGCTATTGTGGCTAGATGGTTGAAAACATGTCATCTCTGTTGAACAAATTACTCTGTGAAGATGTTGACAAGCTGAAAGACAGTCGCTACAGAAAGGTTAGGGATCAAGGATACAGAGATTAAATTCCTCCACCTCAATTCTTGGAAATGGTATGGAGTCATGCTGGCAGAGGTTGGTGTGGAGGCTGACTTGTCTCAGACAGTTTGTGTTCTGTGGCTATGTAATTCCAATGACAATGGCTTAAAAAAATCACATTAAATAATCTGTACTTTTTTCTGTTAAAACTATCTGCAAATGCTTATATAATGTGTTTCTAATAAGTAAATGCATAATGAAGAACAAATATATTTCAGTATATTTAATGATCCTTTTTGACAGAAATTCCTATGGTTTTCTATGTTATAAGCATAAAGTTTGGTCCCATACACAAAATTTTGAGAGGGATTCTTGGTCTTTGATAATTACAATATACCAGGTTTTTAATGGAGAAGGTTAAAGTCTCTGTCTCTCTCCATACACACACACACACACACACATCTATATATATATATATATATATGCACACACATATATATGTATATAAATGTGGGGGGTGGGTAGATAAAGATTGCTTGGGAAGCAAGAAGTCTTGCAAAAATTGTCAGGCCCACAGAAATCCCATTTGGGCTGCCAAATTTGCATTAGTCCCACCCACAGTTTGAAATGTCACCCCACCCTCTCTTTGCCATCTGCATCACCACCTACTGATTCCTATGTCTCTAGTCTTAGAGAACAGAAGCATCTGCCTATGACAGGCACATTCAGAATTGCCCCCCAAACACAGATTCAAAGGGAAAATCAAAAAGGTTTATTAGAGCAGAGTCAGAATACATATATATTTTTAGAGTCAAAACTTTACCATCATAAGGTTTTCAGTCTGGTTTCTTTTCCCCTAATTTGCTCTACTTTATAAGCACACTAAAGGAGGACATTTCTTGACAGATCTAAAATTCCTTTGATGGATTAGTAACATACAACCTGTACAAAATTCTTCACCTGTTGCTAATTAAATGATGCAGCTATTTTTCTACTGATTACTTACCATTTACTAATTTATTCAGTCAATACACATTTTGGGGGGCAATAAAGTGATAGACAATCAACACAATGTGTTCCCCCTATGTCTGAGGCCTATAATCTAGTGCAGTGGTAACTTATAGAAATATAATGTGTGGCACATATGAACTTTTTACTTTTCTAGGGCCACATTAAAGAGAGTAAAAAGAAAAAAATGAAATTAATTTTAATAATATATAATTGTCCCTTGGCATCCATGAGGGATTGGTTCTAGGACCTCCTGCAGATACCAAAATCCACAGATGCTCAAGTCCCTGATATAAAATGGCAATGTGTTTACATATAACCTATGCACAAACTCCCTTATACTTTGAATCAACTCTTGATTACTTATAATACCTACTACAATGTAACTGCTATGTGAATAGTTGTTATATTGTATTGTTTGGAGAATAATAACAAAAAAAAGTCTGCACATATTTGGTACAGATGTGATTTTTTTTTTTCTCAAAGATTTTTGATCCTCCGTTGGTTGAATCCATGAATGTGGAACCCACAGATGTGGAAGACAAATGGCATTTATCTCAGTATATCCAAGATATTTTCATTTCAATGTAACCAATATAAAAATTATTATTGTGATACTTTATATTCTTTTTTCTGGTATTTTAAAAATCCTGTATATATTTTATAGTTACAGCACATTTCAATTTGGATGAGGCACACAGCAAGTGTTCATTAGCTACATGTAGTTAGTGGCTGCTATATTGGACAGCGCAGGTCTAGCAGATAGATTATATTCATTCGCTGTTTCAGAGTGAGGCAAATGGCAAATAAATACATACATAATGAAAGTGTGATGAGTGTGATGAGGCCTTACAGGGAGACTGGCTCCCTTAACAGATTGGAAAAGTTTTCCAGAAGAATTTTAGGCCAAGGGCTGATCGATAAAGAGGAGTTATACTTACAAAGCAGAGAAGCACAGGAGAGAGAAAGACAGGTTTTCAGGCCACACAAATAATGTGTGCCACTTTAAGTCTCTGAAAGAAGTCCAATACAGGGAAGCATGTGCAATAGATATGGCAATGAACTATATGTAATGGATTGAATGTTCAAGGTAGAATGGGAGTATGGAGCATGAATTAGTCTAGGGTTAGGAAAAAAGGTAAAAATTTAGCCAGGACTTGAAGAATGAATAGGAGTCTATGAAATGGATGAGTAGGATTTGGAAGGAGAGTTTCCCATGTAAATCTGAAAGGTGTAAAACAGCAAGGCAACATGAGAAATTTGAGACAGCTCCCTTAGGCTGAAGATTAGGATGTTTTGGTGGTGGTGGGAAACAAAATAAAAGAGCAACACTGGGGCTAGATGCTAAAGGGCCTTGTTTGCCAGGATCAGTATGAACTTTACATCTTAGACGATGAGCTGCTGTTGAAGAGCAAGTCAATGCCACGCTCAGGTTGGTGCGCCAGAGCCCTCCCTCTGCATTGGAGAGGCACTACCAGAGGACAGGAAGACTGTAGGCAGAAATGTCATTCACGAGGCCTACAATCCTCCAAACTGCCTTGTATTTGTTATCTGTCAAATTTTTTATGTGATAATACTAGAAGGACTGGTGATCTTACATTACAGGAAGGGGGGCAGAGACCAGAGCGCTCACAGGGAGGAACGACCATGCAAAGACATAGTGAGAAGGAGGTCAGAACCCTCACGAGAACCAACTCAAATGGAACCTTCATGTTGGACTTCTAGTCTCCAGAACTGTGAGAAAATCAACAACTATTGTTTAAACCTATGGTATTTCATTATGGCAGCCTCAGACCATAACCTCCAATACCATTAACTGGGTGGCTTAAACAACAGAAATTTATTTTCTCACCGTTCTGGTGGATGGAAGTGTGGGATCAGGGTGCCAGCATGGTTGGGTTCCTATGAGGGCTCTCTTCCTGGCTCGTGGACCACTGTCTTCTCGCTGCCTCTTCATATGATGGAGAGAGATCTCTTGTGTCTCTTCCTCTCCCCATAAGGGACCAGTTCTATGGGATCAAGGCTCCACCCTTATGGCCTCACTTAACTGCCTCTTTTAAGACTCTATCTCCCATACAGTCACATGGAGGGTTAAGGCTTCAACATATGAATTCTGGAGGCATACAATTCAGTCTATAGCACAACCCTAGCAGACTAAGACACTTAGCCTCCATATCTATGTCCGGATCACCTTTAGATCCCAGGCAGGAGTAATGTTGCAAAAGTGTAAAACCTGAGCATGTCAGCCTCAAATTGGTTTCAGATCTATATGTTTTCCTGCATAAATGTATGAGGTGGGTTCTTACATTTTTCTTGTTTATTAAGCTATCAGATTCTAGGAATTTGAGTCTTGCAAAACAAGGAAAAGTCTTGCTCCTTGATCCTGATATTCTTGCCATGGTACCCTGGACTATCTACCTTGCCTTTTCGCATATTTCAATTCCTATGGCAACCTGTCTTTTGATAATATAATAGAATCCAGTACCCTGGAACCTGGACACATGTGGTACATTCTCATCATGTTTGCAGCTCATTGCTTGGATCTGATTGGTTTTCAAGGTTTTGCCTGGGCCCTGTAAAACCATATGTATTCTTCAAATCCTATCTTACATGCCACCTACTTTTTCTGATTGAATCCATTGGAAATGACCCCTCTTTTTAAGTTTAATTATAATTTATTGCATTTTAAAATAATAAGTTTTGTTGTCCAAATTTTGTCTTGTATTTTCTGTAATAGGATTTGCAACTCTCAGTTGACACACTACAGCCTGTTTTGGACAGTATTAAGGATTGCAAAGAAAAAATTTTGGCATTAGGATAGTAAAAGTGCACATTTATCCTCCTTTGATAATTGTTATAGAACAGCTTGCTGATGTAGAGACATTTAATCAAAGACCTGAATGAAGTGAAGGAACAAGCCACAGGATGATTGAAAGGAAAAGGGTTCTATGGGGAGGGTTCTTAGGCCCTGATGATCTTGGCAGAGGAATAATCAGGAGGTCAGTGTGGCTGCAGAACAGTGAGCAAGACAGAGAATAATTGGTGAGTGCATCAGAGAGGTACTGAGGAATCAGATGAAGTGGGGCCTCCTAGGCCATAAATGAAATGTTTGGAGATTATCACTAATGAGTTGTGAAACCATTGTAGTGTTGTTGAAACCACAAGGGATTTCAGCCTAGGTCTAGTTGCTCATTGCACAAAGATCCAATTATTGAGATAACGAGGATTGACAAGGAAGAAAGGAATTTTTAATAGAACAGATGTCTTGTTGGGAGAATGGGAGAAGCTGCTTCAAATCTGTCTCTCTGACTAACGGAGATCATGGGCTTTTAAAAGAGGGGCCACATGCCTTGGGGCAGCTGGTGGTGTAACTAACAAGGGGCTATGTGCCTTGGGGGCAGGTTGTGGGAGATGGTGATCTTGGTGTCAGGAAGTCTGCCTAGGGGACTTCAGAATCTCAGCTCCGTTTGTCTTGCAGAAAACTACCATTTCTGGAAAATAACTCAAAACTTCAAGCACTTAGTTAAGGAAGAGGATTATAAAAAACATATAGGGGTCATTGAAAACATAGGACTCACTGAGATTTGTTCATGGGGCCAGTGACAGTAGGGTTTAAATAGCAGAGAGACATGATATGACAACTTTTACCTTTAAAAAGTATCATACTGACATGTGTGTGTTTGTGTGTGTGTGTGTGTGTGTTTGTGCATGACAGAATGAACATAAAGAGGGCAAAATCAGAATTAGGGAGACTAGTTAAGAGACTATTACAATTGTCCAGGTAAGAGATGATAGTGGCTTAGATTAAAGTGGTGATCGTGGGGATGGGTAGAAAGCAACCAGATTTTGAATGTATTTTGATTTTACAGACAGTCAAACTTGCTGAAATTGAGTATTAGCCTAGGAGTGGAGTCAAGGCTAATGCCAAAGAATTTGAGCTGAACAACTGAGAAAAGTGAAAATTTACTGATAGACAAGGCAGGAGAAGGAACAGGTTTGGAATAAGTAACAGAACAAGATGTGTGTTTTAGGTATGCTCATTTAGGGCGAGTATGCTTATCTTAAGATTCCAATCTGTCATCTGAGTGATGTTGAGCAGGCAATTGGGTATGGTTGTTAGAGTTCAGAAGTGAGGTTTGGATTAGAGATACTCATTTGTGGCAGAGAAGCAGAGTATACCTGAGATTTATACATGGTCCCCCAATCCTTGCTGACTTTTCACAGTGTTGTGGTTCTCATCATGTTTCTAATGAGAAACACCCGTGGTGGCATCCTGCTAACACCCTCTAAAGCTTCTCATTTTGGGCATTTGCATTTCCATTTGTGAAAGACTTCTAAATCTCTACCTTTCACATCAATCTTCCATTGCCCTAGGCTCCAGCATCTAGACACCTCCTTCCTTTAGTTCTTGGGAAGGTCACAAGGAAGACCTTTCCAATAATCTTTCAACCACTTCTAGGATCTCTCCCTGCTCTCTACCCTACAAATCTCTCTAGAGCATCTCCCTCAATAGGTGAGAAGACAGTTTTTCCTGTTTCTCTACCTTGTTGCAAATCTGAGCACTTGAGGTAGGAGGGCTGGGATCTTAGTATGCTAAAGGAAGATTAAGGAATTTAGAAAATTCTTTTCTTTTTCAAAATTACAATTAGACAATTGTCTTGCAAGATACTTAAAAAAATCTTACTTTTGTTTTTAAAAGTTGAACAGCTACTTCTTTCTCTTTCTTTAACAGCTTTAATCCCCAACAAAGAAAAGAGTTGATTGCAGGAAGATTACGTAGCATGGAAAGATGAAAGAGAAAACCACATTAACATATTTTAAAGAATTATTATACCTATTACATGTGCAAGGGTGTGTGAATTTTTTTATTCCTTTTAATATACCGTAGCATTTTTTTGACATTTATTTTGTCTTATTTATTCATTAATTTAAAAAATACCTACCGAGTGCCTACTAGGCCCAAGGCATTATCCTGAGTGCTATATATATATATAGTGACGAATAAGACAGATGAGGTCCCTGGTCTCATTGAGGAAAGTGCTAAGAAGAAAATATAGGACAATGGGATATTGAATACAGCAGTGAGGATGCTTCCTTTCTCAAGTTACAGAGAAAAAAGATAACTAAAATTTTAGTTAATAAGGACTTTTGCTATTTCACAGAGCATGAAGGTAGGTGCTAGAAAAGTTTCAGGATGATTAATTCAAGAGCTTATTTACACCTCATCGTTTTCAGAAATTCTTTCTTCTTTGCTATTTCCAGCATGTTGGCCAGTCCTTCAAAGCTTCCTTTGAATTGTGTGATAGGCTTATGCCTAAGCCAGTCAGTTGTCAAGACTCTGAGACAAGGGTGATTGCCTTAAAGTAGTCAAGAATCATGGTTTGGGACTGGGAAGGGGCCTGTCTCCCACGAAGATCCTGTTCTTCTAAGAGATGTAAATCAAATCAAGGTTCTATAATCAAAGACGAGTGGCTGTAGAATAAGCAACTAGAAGTGTCTGCTACATGGAGTGACTGAATGGAAAGAAGTGGGAATCTGAGAAATCTCTTTGAGATAAAATTGAACTAAGATCTAACTGATGAGAAAGACACGGCCATGCAGCAATCTGGGGAAGGAGTATTCCAGACAAAGTGAAGAGCCAACAAAATGGATCCAAGATGGGGAAAGGTTTGATGTGCTTGAGGAAATGAAAAAGACAGTGTGGATGAAGTTCAGAGAATATCTGTGAGAGTGGTATAAAATGAGGGCCCAGATGTAAGCTAAATCTATAGGGTCTTGTAGGCCACTGTAAGAATCTGGATTTTATTCTACTGAAACTTAAAAGTCATTGGGAGATATTTAAGCTTGGAAAAATTTTAAGCAATTTAAAAATGGTTGCTTTGGTTGCCATATAGGAAGGCACTGCAGTGAGGTAAGAATAAAAGCATTTAAGAAGCTAATGTAGTAGAACAAGCAAAAAAATGATAATAACTAGTACAAAAATAGTGTATTAAAGATGGCAACGAGACACCAGCTATATGCTGGGGTAATGCTGACATGATCACTAATATATTATTTGTCAGAATATAAAAAAGGGAGAAATCAAACATAACTTTTGGGTTTGGGTTCCTGGGCAAATGAGTTGATATTTGTGCCATTAAATGGGATGGAAAGTTCTTAAAGAGAAAGTGATCTTGTTGGGCTACAGAAAATCAAGAGTTCTGTTTTGGACATGTTGAGTTTGACATTCTACTTATGATTATATTATAGTAGAAATACGAATAGAGAATTGGATATATGAGCCCAGAGATCTGAACAGAGTTCTCAAGTAGAGATATAATTTGGATAATTATAATATGGATTAGGTTTTAATTTGTGGAACTGGATGAGATCACCCAGAAAAAGTTAGATGGAGAAGACCTTTATCTAAGGACATACTAAAATTTATAGTCTTATCATGTGAATAAAATTTAACAAAGTAGAATAGAGAGGAATAGGCTAGGAATAAGGTAAGAGAAAAGACAAGACATTGAGCATCTTGGAAATCAAGAGAAGGACGTGTTACAGGATTGAGAGGTAGTCAACTGTCAGTGCTCCTGTGTGGTGGAGTGAGGGAAGGACATAGTATCGACCTCTGGCTTCGACAAAATAGAGGTTGTTGGTAACTTAGATAAAAGCTTTTCACATAGCCAACTCTAAGTAAATTGAGTTGTTGAGTTAAAATGACATTCTGGTCTTCTTCATTTTTTTTTTATCTCAATACTGTCCTAAATTTCAATTATGATAAATATCTAAAATGTAAACAGTTATAGTGTAGCATAATATATATTTTACTCTAATATTTCCTTGATAATTAGTCATTCTTAAACAGCTTGATTTAACAAGTTGTTGGGAGTAATTCTCCAAATGTCTCTTGGATTTTGCTAACCTTTGTTCTGGACTATCTTCCCAAGGATGTTTATATAGGGAAAAACCTTAGAAGATGGAGACAGTGTCTTCGTTTAGAATACAGAGCAGGTTTGTTTATTGTTGTACGTAAATACATATAATGTTTCTTTATGGAGCAAAGGTCAGCCAGGTTTACTGTCCATTATAAAGGATCGTATTCCCTAAGCTCAGGATTCTTCTTCAATAATGTAGCGCATTGTATGTACGGGTAACTCCTGCCCCTCTTCAAGTCTGCCTGTGGGAATTGAGGCTCAGGCCTAAAGGCTGATAATTTGGTATAAGTGGATACAAAGTCTTTTGTCTTTGACCCAGGAGTCTTATGTCTTCTGTCAGCAACCATAAAACTATGGCAGGCCAACTTGATAGCTTGTAAGCACGATAAAATTTCTAATCCTCAGCCGGGCACGGTGGCTCACGCCTGTAATCCTAGCACTCTGGGAGGCCGAGGTGGGTGGATTGCTCGAGGTCAGGAGTTCAAGACCAGCCTGAGCAAGAGTGAGACCCGGTCTCTACTAAAAATAGAAATAAATTATCTGTTCAACTAAAAAAATATATATATATAGAAAAAATTAGCCGGGCATGGTGGTGCATGCCTGTAGTCCCAGCTACTTGGGAGGCTGAGGCAGAAGGATTGCTTAAGCCCAGGAGTTTGAGGTTGCTGTGAGCTAGGCTGATGCCACGGCACTCACTCTAGCCCGGGCAACAGAGCGAGACTTTGTTTAAAAAAAAAAAAAAAAAAAAAAATTTCTCATCCTCAGTAGTACTTGACATATATAAGAGGTCTGTCTGGAAAGTATCCAGCCACTGTTAGTATTAATCTAATGAGAATAGTTTGTGCAACATCCATGTAACCTGGGAGTCAAGGAGAGTGGACTGGAATGCATATCCGTGAACCATGATGATTTCTGTACTAGTCAGTGGGGCACTAGATGCCCTTGAGTGAGCATGCGTACTGTGTGACCATCACATTCTAAATGACTGAGCAAGTATAGCAATGAATGTGCATCAAATTTTGCATTAAGCTTGAACATTCCTCCATGGAAACTATACAGATGATTCAGAAGGCTTTCAGGGATGATGCAATCAGTGCAGCGTAAATAAAAGTGTGGCACGAATGTTTCAAAGATGGTTGAGAATCTGTTGAAAGTGATGATCCATGTTCTAGAAGGCCTGCAACAAGCGGAACACCTGAGAATGTTGAACACATATGGGTTGGGTTAAGAGCCGCTGGGAGAACGATGTGAGGTCCCAAGGTGCCTACCTTGAAGGGGACTGAGGCATCACTGTCCTATGTGCAACTTTTCTTGTATCTTCTTCAATAAATGTCTCTATTTTTCATATTACATGACTGGATACTTTCTGGACAGACCTCATATGTGATCTAAGCTGAAGATAGTGAAAACAATAATTTATTTTCAGTTTTTAATATTTAGCTTCTTCCATTACATAACGTTTTTTCCTCTATGACAATTTATAAACACTGTGCATTTTCAAGCCTTAACTCAATGATTTTGACTGCTATTTCCACCTAGAAAAGAGCTGTTACTCGTAAACATTTGGTAAATGAAGTATCTCGAACATAAAGTGCATATTATAAGATTTCTAAAAATTTCCATAGATTCTACCAAATTTTGGAGTTCATATTCCACTTTTTTCTAAAACTAGAAATAGAAATGGAATTATGATGTTTTGAAACTGACATAGCTTTTTCTGTGAAAAAGAAATAAAAAGTACTACAATTGTATTGTAACAAATATTCCTTCAATAATATATGGTGATTTATTTTATCCTTTCTCACACACTCAGAATAAATTATACAGCTAGAAGTACCTCAGAGAGCATGATTCCTAACTCCTACTTTTACATATGAAGAAATTAAAGCATTAATTGCTTAGTTAGCTATATTACCAACTTTTGTTTGTTATATCACTAGGATCGAATTTAGACTTATGATTGTCAGCTAATTTTTCCTTCCACAGTGTTTTATATACTTGTTACTTCTATCCTCTATTCTTTGTTAATCCCTTAGTGTCAAGAAGGAGAAATGTTCAGAGAAATAATGTATAGTGGAAAGAGGAGTGTAGCAAGCGAGAGAAAAGGGGTAAACCAGGGCTCCCTGGCTGCCTATGTCCTGCTATTGCCAGAAAATTCTATAATATTAAAAACAAACAAACAACCCAGTGTGGAATTTCTTAATCCTGTTCATTTAAAAAATTCTCATTGAGTAGGAATTCGCAGAAATTTTTATGAACAAGTCATTAACAAATGAGGGATGTTAGGAATTGTTACAACCATTGCAGTAACCATTTATTCCTTTAATTAGTACCCTGGACTGGTCAATTAAAAGAATAAATCAAATGAGTCATTTGTCATTATGTAGGATAAAAGCTCAGGTGCTTGATTTTTACATATATATGTATATGTAATTTTTTCCTTTGCAACATGCTTTTGGGCATTATATGTAAAATAAAAATCCTTCTGTAACTAGATATACAACAATACTTTTTAACACATTATGAATCAACTTAGATTGGGTCTAGTTTGTCTGTGTTTAATTGTTCCTGAAGAGAAGGTACAAATTTAAAATTTATATCTTAAACACAACAGCAATCTTTTGTTTATTTAACGGTCTAAAGTTGATTATATTTCTTCTTTTGAATCCTTTAAAAAGTACACAAAGAAATTTCCATATCATTTTTTCCTTTTGTTAGTAATCTTGTTTACAACTCTGTTTGTTGAGCCAGCTTGACTTTAAGAATGATAGATTCCTATCTCCAATCAACTTTGAGGATTTTCTTTTAAATCAATTGCAATGAGCTTCTGATTTTACTCTTACTTTGGGGCTATAAAGCTACACTAAATTGTTGTCTGTTCTGTTGTCTAATCAGCAACAGAAAAAATATCTAGCAAGTTCTTGATATTTGGCTGGTAACTGGAAGGTTTATTCACTGCCATCTAAATAGTGGGAACTATTTTTACTGACATCAGTCATTTCTATGTTTAAATGAGAAGCAACAGCGTGGAGAGTCTAAGCACAGCAGTCAACAGCTGTTAAGACAGAGTAATTTTTTTCTTTAAATTAGCATCACCATTATGTCCTATTGCTGCTTAAAACCACTTCTGGTGTTTCCTAGGGTCATAAGACTTTTAAACATACTTGAATTTGTACAGTTAAGAAATCATTGGTAAACAGAAAAACTTTCTTATTAAAATTAACATATACTTAAACTCATCCTAATTTGCATAAACAGCTGATATTTAAAAATATGCAAAATAAACTGTCATGTTGCATTTAACAGAAATTGAGTATGTTAACATGCTTATTTCTAAACACGCCAACAGATGCCAGTTATTATCTAATATGTGGGATTCAATTTCATGGCACAGCTAAATTTAGATGCAATATCATTACTCACGAACAGACAAACAAGCAAAAATGGATTTCTCATGAAGAGGTAGCCAGTTAAAGTAAAACTCTGTTAGGTCACCACATATTATGTTTATATCTTAAATGCTGTGATGATAAACACAGTGGTCTGTCTTGTGGTCACTGTGAGCTTAATTTAAAGGCTTGTTCATTCTGTCTTGTGGATCCTGTAATGTCTCGTGCTTTCTTGATTGTATTTTGGTGCCCCTCTCCAAGTCAGTTTTGCCCATATGTCATTTCTCTGTTACTGAATATAAGTGAAAATACACTAATACAGTTATTCTGGTTTTCTTTAGGGAAATTTCGACTCATTGCTTCAGTTTTTATACCCTTACTTCCTTCTTAGCTGTTGTGATTCACTCATGTTGGTTTTCTCCCATTACAGTACCAATAAAAAAACTGTCCACAGCATTACCACTGATTACATGTGTATTTATATTTATATCAAAATATTTCTCAATATCACTGGCCATTGTTATGCTAAAGTCAAATCAAAAATTATTAATCTGTATTAGATTGTTAAATTATAGTTAATCATATTTCTAAAATGTTGATAAATGGATAAATATATAGCACTGAATCAAAACATTGTTATTAACATATGGAAATTCATGTGTTTTTTCAAAATTAAATGATCAAAGGAAGTCAATAAAATTGAAGTTAAGAAGTTATCTTAGCAAACCTGTTTATAATTTAATAAGATCTTTCAATAGGTTAGTTAACTGCTCTAGAGAATTTGGTATATAAATGTAGCTTAAATTGTTTACAATAAACTAAAATATAGACAAAAACCACATTTATATATTTTATTTAAATTTACCCACCAGTATTAACTTCTCAAATTTGAAGCAAATTACTGTTACAATCCATAAATTTTATGCAGGCTTTATGTATTTGTGACCTATCCTGTTACAACTGGCTTTCTCTTCAATTCTCATTTAATCTTTCCTAAATACAGCTATAAAATTAATCTTCTTAAATTGTATTGAAAACATTCAGTAGGCCCCAATTTTCTTAGACTAAGGGCAAGTGTCTTAAACAGGCATTCAAAACCCTCCACAATCTGGATCCAACTTCCTTTTCAAAACTTACTCCTGTCTGCACTCTTTCAAGGATTGTAACAGTTAGCAGAATTAAACTGTATGGTATTTATTCAGTTTTGGGGGGGTCAAAAAATACATTCAACTATTTTAATTAGAATTTATCTTATATAAATGGTAACTTATAATTTGATTATGTTATGAATTTATAAGCTGTCACATGCTTCTTTTTAATCAGATATATATTTTTTGAGCTCTTTCAGGTAACACTAACCATAGCAATGATAATGAACATACCACGGCATGTGTCATAATATGCAAGATTTCATCAAATCCATTGTTCTTTTTGATTTGCAAAAATTTCTGAGGGAGACAGGATCAAGATGGCTGAGTAGACACAGGTAGTATGTCTCCTCCACGTAGAAGAATAAGAGTAACAAGCAGATTCTCACATTCTGAACAGATAGAGCACATTTGAGGCCACAAGACAAGTCTTACCAAATTTTTAAAAACTTGAAATCATATTAAATATCTGCTCAGACCACAGTGGAATAAAACTACAAATCAATACAAGAGGAACTTGAGAAACTATACAAATACATGGAAATTAAACAACATGCTCCTGAATGATCATTGGGTCAATGAAGAAATAAAGATGGAAATTAAAAAATTTTGTGAAATGAATGAAAATGAAAACACAACATACCAAAACCTGTGTGATACAGAAAAAGCAGTGCTGAGAGGGAAATTTATAGCATTAAATGCCTACATTGAAATAGTATAGAAAGATCACAAATTAACAACATAACATTGTACCTCAAAGAACTAGAAAAACCAGAACAAACCAAATCTAAAGTTAGCAGAAGAAAAGAAATAACAAAGATCAGAGCAGAAGTAAAATAGAGACCAAAAAAAAATACAAAGGATCAATAAAGTTAAAATTTGGTTCTTCAGAAAGATAAACAAAATTGATAAAAAACTAGGTAGACTAACCAAAAAAAGAAGAGAGAAGATCCAAATAAACACAATCAGAAATGAAACAGGAGCCATTGCAAGTGATACCTCAGAAATACAAAAGATCACCAGAGACTATTGTGAACAACTATATGCTCACAAAGTAGAAAACCAAGAGGAAATGAGTGAATTCCTGGAAACACACAACTTCTTGAGATTGAACTAGGAATAAATAGAACTCATGAATAGACCAATAATGAGTAGCGAGATTGAGTTGGTAATAAAACATCTCCCTACAAAAGAAAAAGCTCAGGACCAGATCAGATGGATTTACAGCTGAATTCTACTAGAGGTACAAAGAACTGGTGCCAACCCTACCAAAACTATGCCAAAAGATCAAGAAGGGGGAATCCTCCCTAACTCATTCTATGAAGCCAGTATCACCCTGAAACCAAAGCCAGGAAAGGATGCTATAAAAAAAGAAAACTACAGACCAATATCCTTGATGAAAATAAATGTAAAAATCTTCAAAAAGATACTAGCAAACTGAATCCAACAGCACATCAAAATGATAATTCACCACAAATCAAGTGGGTTTTATTCTAGGGATGCAAGGATGGTCAACATATGCAAGTCCATAAATGTGACTCACCACATAAACAGAATTAAAAACAAAACCATATGACCATTTCAATAGATGCAGAAAAAAAATTTGATAAAATCCAGTATCCCTACATGAGAAAAATCCTCAGAAACCTATGTATAGAAGAATATACCTCAAAATAATAAAAGCCATATTTGACACACACGAGGCCAACAATGTAGTAAATAGGGAAAAGTTGAAAGTATTCTCCCTAAAACTTGAACAAGACAAAGATGCCCACTTTTAGCACCTCTATTCAATATAGTACTGGAAGTCCTACCCAGAATAACCAGGCAAGAGAAAGAAATAAAAGGCATCAAAATTGTAAAATAGAAAGTCAATTTATCTCTGTTGGCTGATGATATGACCTTATGCCTAGAAAACCCTACAGAATCCTCCAAAAGACACCTAGATTTGATAACAAATTCAGCAAAGTGTCAGGTTATAAATTTCACATACAAAAATCTATAGGATTTCTATATAACAATCAAGCTGAGAACCAAATCAAGAACTCAACCCCATCTTAAAAAGTAGCAAAAAACAAACAAACAAAAACCACCTCAGAATAAATTTATCCAAGGAGGTGAAATATCTCTACAAGGAAACTACAAATCACTGGTGAAAGAAATCATAGGTACAAACAAATGGGAAAACATCCCATGATCATGGATCGGAAGAATCATTAGTGTTAAAATGACTACATTGCCCAAAGCAATCCATGGATTCAATGCAATACCTATCAAAATACCAACATCATTTTTCACTGAATTAGATCAAACAGTTCTAAAATTCCTATGGAACCCCCACCCCTCAAAAAAGGGCCTGAATAGTCAAAGCAATCCAAAGCACAAAGAACAAAACTGGAGGCATCACATTACTTGACTTGAAATTATACTATAAGGCTATAATGACCAAAACAGCATGGTGCTGGTATAAAAGTAGATGCAAGGATCAGTGGACTAGAATACAGAACCAAGAAATAAAACCATATACCTACAACCCACTGATCTTTGACAAAGCAGACAAAAACATACACTGGGGGAAGGATACACTATTCAATGAATCATACTGGAAAAATTGGAAACCCATATGCAGAAGAATAAAACTGGATCCCTCTCTCTCAACACAAACAAAAATTAACTCAAGATGGATTAAAGACTTAAAAGTAAGAGCTGAAATACTAAAAATACTAGCACAAAACCTAGGAAAAAATCTTCTCAACATTGGCCTAGACAAAGAATTTATGACTAAGATCCCAAAAGTAAATGCAATAAAAGTAAGAAATAGACAAATCGAACATAATTAAACTAAAAAGCTTCTGCACAGCAAAAGAAATAATCAAAAGAATAAATAAACAACCTACAGAGTGGGAGAAAATATTTACAAACAGTGTACAACAAATGGCTAATATCCAGAATCTACAAGGAACTCAAAAACTTAGCAATAAAAAGTAAACAACTCACTTAAAAAGTTGGCAAATGACATGAACAGGCATTTTTCAAAAGAAGATACACAAATGGCCAACAAATATATGAAAAATGCTCAACATCACTAATCACCACAGAGATGCAAATTAAAGCCTTAATCTTAAGTAATAATTACATAATAAATGTATTAATATAACTTTTACAAAATAGCAAAAGCAAATGTGAAAACTGAGACAAAAAATGTTAGTTCTTTTGATACCTGGAGCAATATTACATATACCATTTAAATGACATAAAATTGAAAATATGTTTTGGTAATTTGGGAAACAGGATATTTAGATATGTCATATCATTGGAAAATTTTACAGTCATATGAATCTAAGCATCTAGAAATGAATAATAAACAACCACAAATGGATATAAATTTCAATATTGCATGATAATAGATGAGAGCTTAATAAGTTGAACTACCTGTTGTTTCTGGTAGCAGAATTTAGCTAACCTAAGGGACAACTACATGTATGCCACAAGACCCCCTGGGTTGAAATCGTGGCCCCACCATGTATTTGCATGGGACACTGAGCAAATTACTAAATTTTTCTGTTCCTCAGTTTCTGTATCTGTAGAATCAGGCTAATAGTGCCTACCTCAGAGGTTTGTTTTGAGGATTGGGTGATCATTTATGTTACACACCCAAATAGTTGTTGGCACATTTATATTGGTTCATTTATGTTATGTAGTCTAAACAGTGCCTAGTGCAGTAATGTTAGTTGTCATCATCATCAACATCATGTTCATCATCAAAAACAAGAGGCTATGAAGGAAATACTTGTAAAATTTTAAAAGGAAGCATATATACAGAAAAGTATACATTCTCCAATAGCAGTTTTAGGTTAAAAATAAAAGAAGTAAGTATTATCTAGCTACATCAGTTTAACCAAGTTGATTTAAATAAATCTAATTTATGGCTAAAATGGAATCACTGTGAAGAAGCCAATGAGCCTTTGTGATGCTTGAAAAAGTAAACTTGGGATTTATCATGAATTATAATCAATCTAAACCTTCTTCATAAGTAAATTACCAGAAGATTTCTATTCTATCACAGAGTATGGTTATGCTTGAATTATAGACATCTCACATTTAAAATATGTTTTGGTTTGTTTTGTTAAATTAAATCTATTGGTTTTATCTAAGTAATAAATAATAATAACAACGGAAACATAATGTAGTCTCAGCTTTTGGTTTGTTTTCAAATAAGTCCCTTTAAAAATAGGTAGCAGGCTGGGCACAGTGACTCATACCTGTAATCCCAGTACCCTGGGAGGCTGAGGTGGGAGGATCACTTGAGGCCAGGAGTTTGAGAATATCCTGGGAAACATATTGAAATCCTGTCTCTACAAAAAATAAAAGATTTAAAAGAAAAAAAAAAAGGTAGTAAAATGCTTGCCACAGTAAAGACACAGAAGAGGTATGATATCCGGTTAGTTGGATCAAATCCAATCATAAACTCATCTCTGTTTATAAATTATCTCAAAGTATAAATTCTGTGAAGACAAATGCTTTTAAATGTAAGAAATTGTCATGTATTGATAAAATGAAGTGCTGTTTTGCGGAAATAGTTTCCTATGGAACCGTGGCTCTGTTTTTCATTTCACCCTCTAGTGGCCACATGGAAATACTGCATTTTCCATTTTTAGTCATTTTACTGTAGTTTCTACTTTTATTGGTTAATACTTGTTTTACAGTTCAATGCTGTTTTACAGATTAAGTGACTTAATCACATCTCTAAATTCATGCACTGCAGTTTCTTTAGTCTGTGCTAAACTAATACTCTTAAAAAGATAGAAAAAATAGGTTTGCCTTACTGTTGTCATGATGTTAATAGATTCAGGTCACATGTTCTGCCACCTACTTACTCTTTTCTCTACTTTTGTTGAGTGTTTCACATCTCCAAAATATGCTCTAAGGATCTTCATGGAGGAAAAAAGTAATTGACATTCTTCTGAATGTTCCTCATCTCTAAATCAATTTTAAAACCATAATACAGTGGTAAAAGATTATAGACCTGACAAGAGAAGGATAAACTTATGCATTTTACTAATCTTATCTGGAAGCTTGAAATATCTTTCAGTTTTCTACAAAATGGTGAAAGAAAAAAAGCATGCAATTTTTGTTTTTTAAAATTTTTTTCTAAATCATTTATGTTAATATGACACTGCATATTTTTGACAAAATGTGAAGTAAGCAAACAATAAATAGTCTTACTAGAATAACATGGACCCCTGAAAATAACATCAAGTATTTGTCAAGTGTAGTTGTTTGCAAATAACTACCCAAGAAACTTTTCATTAAGATCCACAAAGGAGAATATCACAGTCTGTGTGAAACTCTTTTGTTAGCAAATAACACATTTTCCCCAACACTTACTTTGGGGAGTCAGAATTTAAGCATTTACTATGTGACACCATCATTAGCAATAAAATTTTCAGGTCACACTATATTCTATCATGCATATACTTTTAACTGTTCTAATAACATTAAAGTTGCCCTGTCTTTAATTATCAGATGATAAGGAATGTTTGAATTTTTTTGATTTTCTCATATGATATGTTTGCTATTCTGATTGAAGGGAAATTAAATATTGCCTACATGTATAATTACTGCATGATGATAATACTTAGGAACTGCACATATATTTTTGAAGCAGATTTAATCATATAGAAGACTGTGTACATTATTCCATCTTTGCGTACGTGTTCTTGGCACAGAATTAACATACAGCCAAGACAAAAATATGCAGTTTTGGAAATTAGCTAGATGTTTCATTAATTCGAGTGAAAATCTAATAAGAGTCTATACAGATAAGACCTTTGACCCCAGAAATCTTTTTAGTCTTCTAAGAAGATATAAAATAAAATAATACAGATAAATATATGATCACAAATATCTGCAGTAAAAAAAATTAAGAATCTAATAAATATCAGAACAGGAGTATGTGATTTAGACTTGGGTTGGGCAGGTAGGGGGATGCACACATTTGAAGCCCTGATTCGGGGGGGAGGGGAGGAGGGAAGGCAAGGCCAATATATGTAACCTAAACTTTTGTACCCCCATAATATGCTGAAATAAAAAAAAAGTGTTGCAGTTTAAGATAATGAATATTTTCATTTTGCCCATAAGACATTAATAAGTCCTCAGTATAACCCACAAACAATAGTATGTCATGCTAAAAGCACCTAACCACTATTAGAAGTTGTCCAGTGCCAGACAGTAGTTTTTAGCTGTAAGCCATAGAAACTCTGTGGAAAACGTAAGCAAAAAAATGAATTTCTTGGAGGCATATGGGATAGCTCACTGTATGAAAAGAAAAACTGAAGAACCAATGTCCCAGTGCACAGAAACTAGAATAGCTCCTGGAGGCTAGGTAATAGAAACTAATGAATGACCTCTGTAGGGTGTCACAAATTGAGATATTTTGCCTCAGAGTTTCATTGTTTGTGTCATTCTGGTAAGGTATCAGACTCCAAAGACAGGGGTATCTGATTGGTCTTAGGTCATGTGTGCCTCTCAACAAAAAGGAAACTCAGGGCACTTTAATTGGCAGTTCTGCTAAATTATATACAATGGGAAAAGCCAAACTGGAGTGAAGCAGAAGGAAAAGGGTGCCAGGTCAGAAAACCACAAACATCTACCATGTTCTGTTAGGTTTTACAGCACTGAGGAATCACCGCAGGGGAGGTTTCAGCTGACAGGCAGGATACAGTACGGTGAGAAATCGGCTTTGAGAGACTTGGGTTCATTCTTAACACTGATGAAGATATTTATATCAACATTTTTAACTAAGTATTTAATATTTCTACATCGATTTGCTTTTGTAAAATCTCCCCTCAGGTAAAAGTAAAGAGGCAAGTCACGAACAACTGCTGTTTTCAGGTAAACAGGTTCACCACTTTCTAATTGCTCTACATCTTAAGTTTATGTTTTGAGTTATAGATGTAGTAACCCAGGAAACACATGAAAATATTAAAATAATGTTTGCGATCCATACTTTTCAATCTGGAATTTGATATTCTTCATAACCAAATCCAATCTTATTTTTACAAATATTCAAGTATTTAAGAAAATATATCTACTTGCCAATTCCAAATATGCAGTGTTGACTTGATCCTTTGCCTTTGTCAAAACCACCTTCTCATTTTTATATTCAACTATGACACAACCTTCAAGGGCCAGCCCAACTTATATTTACAGTGAACAACTTTGTCTTCCTATCATAGGTCAGAAATATCTATCTTAAGTGGTAACTCTTCCTGGGAATCTCACTGTCTTGCATAAATTATATTTCATGTGAATATGTCTTATGCTTTGTACAATATCATAAATTTCTTAAGAGGCAGAAATTATCTCTCATAATTTTTTATATCCATGGCAGTGTGCCTTGACATTTGTTGATTACTAGTCTAGATTACAAGTAGCAATGACCAACTTCTACAGGTAAACCTAAATAATTGCTATGCACTCTGCTTTTTAAAAATACATATTCAAAATAACTTTCTTATGATTTTTAATAAATTTATTTGAGAAAGTTTCCACACCTTCAAATAACATTGGGATCTTAGCCAGTTAGGCCAATTAGCTCATATCTGTTTACAGATTCAGAATGTGTGCACTCCTCTTGCCTGACTCTAGTTGATATAATCAAATGTCCTTTTATGACCTTAAAAACCAAAGTGATGGTAATTTAGACAATTATGAATCTTGACAATCCATGCATTGGAACCACTCAACTATTTTCAATGTTTGTATTAAACATAATACAAAAGAACACATTTCTTTAGCTCCTTCATATTGGATAAGCTCTGTATACTGCTCCTGATTTTCTTATAACATGGAGTTGCTGACAAATCATCAAGCTTTTGGCTGGTTTTATTTAAATCTTTGAAAGAGCTTGGAAAAAATTCAACAACAACAACATGTAATTCCTTTATTAAAAACACCTATTGCTGCCCAAAATTTATTTGTATAATTACTGCCATAGTATCATGTTCTGGAACTTTTTGCTAAAAGATGATATTATATTTGATAATTATCAATTTCTTTCTGTCACCTGTAATGAAGTTATCTTGTGCCAGAAAAACTATTTTATTCCATATACACGCACAATGCTAGAAGATTTAACTAAGCTGGCTTTTTAAAAATATAGGTCACAACTTGTCTTCTGCTCTTAATTGGTAAATATAAACTTTTCCAGTAATAACTTTAAAATGACATTGAAAATTCTATAATTATTTTATCACTAGCTACTAGTGTTTGTTTATCCATGCCATTCCCATGCCTTTAAGAATTTTCCAGTTGAAGTTTTGAAGTTTATACTTTTTCTGTCTAAACGAAGATCTATAGATTCTTTGAAGCTGTATGCGCTTTTTTGAGCATCTAGTCTAACCAATCACTTCATATAAGTGTAGCTCTTTGTGATTTGACATATACACATGAAACTGCTCAAAGCTATGGCATTGTCAGGTCAGAAGCGCACTCGATTCTCTGAATTTAAGTGACAATGTAGTTATTGAAAAACATAATATTTATTTAATCTTCTATAAAACCAAACACATATGCTTTAAAAGTCCAAAGTACCACAATTTCCAGAAATGTAGCCAGGATCACACCGTAACTACTCCAGTACTTATTAGGTGTAAATATTAATATATTATAGAAAGTTTCTACATCCACAAAAGTATTACAAACATCTGTGTTTATTTTATTTTCATGGTCAAAAGCTTCTAAAATATAATGTCTTTCTTTGAGGGAAAAAGGCATCATAACATCAAAAGTAAATTTAGACTCTCTCAGTCTGTTTTGTGTTGCTATAACAGAATACCACAGACTGGGTAATTTATAAAGAAAAGCAATTACTTCTCACAGTTCTGAAGTCTGGGAAGTCCAATATCAAGGAGCTAGCATCTGGTGAGGGCCTTCTTGCTGCCTCATCCCATGGTAGAGGGAGAGAGGATGAGAGCACTAAAGAGAGCAACAGCAGAGGTTGCTGAATTTATTTTTGTCAGAAATCTACTCCCAGTCTAACAACATTGATCCATTCATGAAGGCAAAGCCTCATGCTCTTATCACTTCTTAATGGTCTCACTTCTTAATACTGTCACAATGGCAATTAAATTTCAACATGAGTTTTGGAGGGGACATTTAAGCCATAGCACTCTCCTACCATGACAGCATCCTTACTAACGCCCCAAAATTTGCCCAGTTGGCATTGACTCTCCTCTCATGATATCTCTCTGCACATTTCTCTGTGATAGTCCAGTTGGTTATGGCATTACACTAATAACAGTAAATCATAGATTAGATAAGTATGTACCAGATGGTTTTCTTCTATTCCAAGCCAACAAACCTATTTCTAAATGGATTTGATCTTTATAGGTTGTATTAGTTAATAGCACCCAGTCTTTGGCATTTTGTTAAAAGCACCCAGTCTGTAGAATTTTGTTAACATCACAGTCTGTTGTATTTTGTTAATACCTAGTCTGTGGCATTTTTGGACTTACAGTGCTGGAGCCTGAAAGCCCAAGATCAAGGTGTCAGCAGGTTTTACCTGAGGCCTCTCTCCTTGGTTTGTAAATGGCCACCTTCTTTCTGTGTCCTCACATGGCCTTTCTCTGTGAATGTGCATCCCTGCTGTGTCTCTGAATGTCCTAATATCCTCTTCTCAGAAGGACAGCAATAATATTAGATTATGGCTCACCCCAATGAACTCACTTAATCTTAATTACAATTTTAAGGGCTTATCTCCAAACCCAGTCACATTTTGAGGTATCAGGAGTTAGGGATTCAACATATAAATTTGTGGGGAGGGGAATTCAGTCCATAACACAAACACTGTGTCACTCATCAAGAACAGTGGACAAGAAAGCAAAGGCAAGTCACCTTGAAATCATCACATCCATGTGTGAAAATTTCCACAACACCATGGCTGAAGATGATACAAAATTTATGGCATATATATTTGTTCATATTTATCACCTCTTAATTAAAGGAAAATAAGTTTTCCCATATAATTGCCGTTTAGCATCCATTTATACTTACTTCATCAACTTCCTACCAGTAGATCTTTTTTACTCTTCAGCACAGGGCTGCTCCAATAGAGGCACCACCCAGCACAGTGGTTTCCAAACTGTTTCATGGAAGGCTCTGAGATTCACAAACCCTTGATGTATATTTTAACTTACAAACTTTGAATACATTTTAACTTACAAATGCTTTACAGTTAAAAAATAAAACTAAAATCAAGTCCAATTGGGACAACACTGGAATCCAATCATATGTTTAATCGGTGCTGCTACATTAATTTATTTTTTGTGGGTATCTTATAACAATGGATCTCCTCTCACTTCTGTGCATAAAGTTAAATTTTTGCAGAAGTAAAAAATACTAAAAAAAGTTAGTTATAGTTTTGGATGGTTTTTTAAAAAACAGTTCAAACACCGTGCACTTTTACTCATGTAAAATCCCATAAAGGGGCACAATCCACATCGGGAAAGTTATGGGTACAAGCCCAAGGCTTGTTCTCATGATAGCACTCCAGACAATGTTTCCTGCATTTAACAAGTGAACACTAACATCTTCATGGTTCGATACTTTGGTTAGTTTTAGTGCTAATTGTCATTTGAGGGGATGTCTCATTTGACATGTACACTCATATTTCCTTTCGATCTGACAAACCCAAAATTCTTTAGCATTCTGGGTCAGCATTAACTTTAATACTCAAAAAATAATAGAATGAACCTCTATCTCTCCTATTATGACTACCATCTCAGTATTTGGGAGGAAAGTAGGTAGGAATTAGATTGCGTTTATTTTACATCTTAGCCTTGGGCTTCACTTCCCCTGCTCCACCATCTTACTCTACCCACTTTGCCCCAGGGTGAATACTACTCTTGTCCTTTATTTCTCCAAAGCACTGCTTAAAAATTTTTGTTGCAAATGATTTTACTAAAGTCTTGTTGATATTGATTGGCAATCGGAACCCAGGTTGGAACACAAACATACAAGAAAGCAAACACTTCAAATTCAGTGCCAGACTTCACTGTTTCTGGATATTTAATGGGCTCTTTCCCACAGTGGAATTTCTTCCTCATGGGCCTTTTTGCACCAGCAGCCTTCTGCTATGTGCCTGAGTCTTGTTCTCTCCTTTTTTCTCCTGATAGCTCTACTTTTTCTCTTCTGTTTCAAATATCCTCACCTGTCTGCCCTCAGTCCTTTGAGTTTTAATCGAACAATTTCTCTTCACTTTTTCTTACTTTTCTGGGAAGAGGAGTAGCTCACTCTTCACTTTGTTCATTCCTTCCCAAATATGCTGTTAGTAGACCTCAGTTTTAAAGGCCAAAGAAGTTCTTTATCCTAAATAGGAAATACAACTCTTCCCCAATTTAATTTATGCCAATTTTTTATAAAGCAGAAAGAACCCGAGGTTGGCCATAGAGTACTTTTTCTTTTCTCTATTCATACTTTTCAACAATGTAAAAAAATTACCTATAAGATTAAAAACACACTATTTATTAAGAATAGTAAAATACAGAAAAAATGGGTGTAATTACATATTGATCAGCTTCAAAGTAAGACAAACTTTACTGTTATCTCCAGCCTTCAAGGCACATTCAAAACAACATATGAAATTTAAGCCTTGTGATAAATAGAAAAAATATTTACAGAAGGTCATTCAAAGAGAAGAAGATATGATGGTTATAGTTCATCATAACATTTTCCTTTTAGATTAAAAAATTATGTGTGTATAGTTATGTACATAAATTACATATTTTATAGTATATTATATAAATGTAAAATACATAGGTAGGTATTGAAATAGATGTATATATATACTTTTTATATTTAATTGTAAAGAATATGTATAAAACCTTTGTTTTATTGACTAATGTTGAGTAGTTTAAAAACATTGGAATCATTTCCTCTTCTCTATTTATCTCAAATTCCTCATTCTATTTCTCAGTAAATTATTTAGCTCTACCTTCAAAATATTTCTGGAATCTGACCCTTAACATCATCTTTACTCCTACCACCTATAATGATTTCTGCTACTACCTGAAGTTAGGCCAGACTGGCTAAGGGCACAAGACTTGCCTTACCTCAGACACTAGGAACAAGTTCAGAGGTTCCTACATTCATCCTCACTCTGACCAACTGGCAAAAGGATACAAATCAGGACCAGCCCAAAGAAGAGACAGATAGGGTGAGGTCTGGGAGGGTCCCAAATGCAAAGCTTCCTGTGTCTTCTCCCTGTGAGTCAGTGCATGTCACCTTCCCAGCACATCGATAGGTAGAAGTATGCACAGAATACTGCCAACCAGGGAAGCTCACCTGAGCTTTGGTGTTCAGAATTTTTATTGGAATTTCATAATAGACTTGAATGATTGAATTGTTGACCATGTGATTGAACTCAACCTTCAGCCTTCTTTCTCTGCCCCAGAAGTTAGGCTTGTATATGACTCAAAGTCCCAAGCCTCTGATCACATGGTTGGTCATTTTTAGCTTGGGCAGCCTCCATTTTGAGTCATTCTTGCTAGTTTAAACTATCTAGGGACTTACCATGAGTCATCCGGTTAGCATAAACCAACACGGCCCATCCTGAAAAAAAGGTATTCCTATCACTCAGGAAATTCCAAGGATTTAAAGGCTATCTCCCAGAAACCAGGGACCAAACAAGACAAATTCTTATTATATATCACCCCGGCCGAAACCACCTTATCTCTTGCCTGGACTATTATAATAGTCCCTAACTAATGTCCATATTATACTCACTTACTTTTTATAGCCCGATCTCTACACAACAGCTAAGGTGTTTCTTTAAAAACCTTGGTTGAATCATGTAATTACTCTGCCCCAGACCCTCCAATGGCTGTCAGTTCATTCAGAATACAATTTAAGGTCTTATTGTGGTAAATGAGATTCTATATAATTTGCCCCATGGCCACCTATCTGCATTCATCTCCCATCAATCTGTCCCCATCCACTCTTCTTTAGCTATAACAGTTTCCTTGTTATTCCTCAAATATGCTGATTAGTTTTAGAAAAAAAATTTTCCCAGTGATTCCCATGGTTTATTCCCTTATTTCACCTTTCGTATATTTTTTACCCATAGCATAGTTGCACTCATTTGTATGTTACTCAGAAAAACTCCATTGGATAATGCAGTATTTGAGTACTGTAATGTTTCAATTACAATTATAAAGTATAAGCAATTAAACAAGTTTACATTTTTAGGCTCAACATATTTTAACAAATAGACATTAGGAATTTTTGGCTTTTCAACTGAGATTGGAATTAGATGTCTGTTATTTTCCTTAATTGACAGAATTAAATGTCAGATTAAGGAAAACTAATTTAAATTTTTTTTCACCAATTAATGAATATGTAAATGGCTGAGAAAGGACCCAATTGTTGACTAAAATAATAAGTTGTTGAAATAGTAATTCATCTTTGAAATAAAAATATCTCTTTTCTCCTCATTTCAACTTCTCGATTGAAGATAGCATGTAGGATCTGGCTTGTGGGTCACAGGCCAATAAAAAAGAACATTACAGTCGCTGTTATCCATATCAAGCAGAATTTTTTCAACGCAATGCTGAGAAACTACTAAAATAAAATGGATGCTAAAAGGCATACAAGACTTTTATCTTCTCATTAGATAGTCTCACTGCCTTCATTCAGTAAATACAAGTTCCACATTTGAACATATAAAATAAATTTATTTTTAGACTTCTAGGAAGATGGAGTAGATGTGTGTGTTTTTTTTTCATATTTCTTCCACTAATTACAACTAAAAATCCTGGATATCATATATAAAGCACATAAAATAAGACTCTGAAACATGGAGAGAAGAAACCAGAACAGAGATGTTGGGACCAGAGGGAAGACATAGTAGTAAATTCTCTTGAGTTTTCTTTTTGCTTTGCATATCCCAGACTGAGTGCTGGGAAAGTGGTAACCTGGAAATATAAATAGGGGCAGACAAAACTAAATCCCAATAAAAGCCTGTTCTCTGCAGCCGGCTGACCAGGAAATGAGCAATTTAGCAAGAGGGAAACATTTTAGACAATAAACAACTGCTCTACTCCAGTCAAATACCAGAGAAATTACTGTGGTTCCAACCTTGCCCTCCACAACAGCAAAGGCTGAGTGGAGAGCCTAGACTTCCATTGTCCCAGGCTGTAACAAGGTGCCCCAACCCCTCTTCCTGAACACTGTCTTTGATGGTCAAGTAGGGAGCTGAGATTTCCTTCCCCACCGGGCAGTAGGAGTGCCCGTTCTCATAGTGGCCGTGGAGACCAAGTGGGGAGCATGGTCTTTCACCACCTGCAGTAACCAGTGCCCATTCTCCTCTTCACTGGGGTGGTGTCAGAAGAACCAGGACTTTCCCTGATAACCCAGCGAAAATGAGGCCACTCCTTCTGTCCTGATGTCAGAGGAGGCCCAAACTCCTACTCCCCAGCCGCCAGCAGTAAGAAAGCACTTCTACCCCTCCCAGTCTCCACGGTTTCAGGGGAGACCTAGAGGGGAGCCAGAATCACACGCATATGCAGCATAACAAGGAACCACTCCTTCCTCAATCTCAATGACGGCTGAGTGGAACTTGGACTTCTACCCTCACCTGGCAGTAACAACATAGCACCCCTCTTTTCTCCTGTTGCAGCAGTGTCAGAGAAAGCCAGCTAAAAAAGATTTACATAAAATAAGAGCCTCGTAACATAATACCTATCTATCTAGGTTTTAATTAAAAATATTATGTGTCATACCAAGAAATAGGAAAACCACAATTTGTATCAAAAAAGAAAATTGATAAATATAAACATTGAGATGACAAACATGTTAGGAATATCTGGCAAAGACTTTAAAGCAGAAATTTAAAATACGCTTTAGCAAGCATTACAGACATGCTTGAAACAAATGAAAACAGAAAGTTTCAGAAAAGAAATAGAACATCACAGTAAAAAAATAGAAGAAAAAAGAAGAACCAAATGGAAGTTTTAGAAGTGAAGCATGCGATAACTACAGTAAAAACTTCAATGGCCTAGGGATGGTAGCTCATGCCCATAATCCCAGCACTTTGGGAGGCCAAAGTGGGAGGATCACTGGAGGCCAGGAGTTTGAGACCAGTGCCTGGGCAATATAGTGAGACCCCATCTCTATAAAACATGAAAAATAAAAATATATAAATAAATAAACCCTCAATAGATAGATTCAACAGCAGAATAACAGAGAGAAAATAACAGAACATCAGGGATCTGTGGGACGATAATAAAAGATCTAGCATTCACATCATCTCTCTCCTGAAAGGAGAATAGAGAGAGGGCAGGACTGTGAAAGTACTCCAAGACATAATGACTGAAAACTAGTACAGGTACCTAGAATAATAAAAATTTCTCAAGACTCAACAGTAAAACTGAAAACAATCTGATTTGAAAATGAACAAAAGACATGAAGGCTAAATTAAGGTGAACTTCAGGCAGTTTAATACCCTGGCTATTGGAAGTCAGAGTGCCCATAAACCAAACAGAACTTTCATTTATTCCAGCTAACTTGGAATTTTTTCGAGCTCAGAAAATATCTACTCAGTCAAATGCCAGGACAACTAATAAAGGAGAATGTGCATGTGATTCAAATGGCTATCTTTCTGCATATCAATTATTTTGTTAACAGCAATTTAAATGGTGTGTTTTCCCCTGGGAACTATTTCGTTTCAGAGGATTGCATGTGTTAAATATAAAAGGCTGATGACAATAGCAAAAAGAACAGTGGTTCTAAGCATCACATTTTGATATTACTTAGTGTGGAAAAATTTACTAAGAACTACTTATATCATACAGGAATTTCCAAGATTGCATGGCATCCATCAATCAACGTAAACATACACCATTGCTAAGGCCTGCATGGGTGGGTAATACTTAGGGGAGCAGCTATTAGTAATGTATTATTTGTTTGGTACTGATTTCTTTGGGTAGGTTTAGCCATATATTTATTTCGACTGACAACTCAGTGTATAACAGCCTTAAAAAGAGTCCGTGGGAGATAACTATATTTGAATTTCACAATATGTATAAATAAAGCTAAATAATTCCTCAAGGCTTCTCTGACAATATTCTCAAGGTTAAGCTACCACATATGATTATTTAGAATTCAGCTTTAAATAAAGATTTAGTTAATAAACATGTCGATCATTTTTTTCTTATTTACAACAAATGGTCCAAGTTGGAAATATCTCTCATATAATATGAAAAAAGTAGAAAAATTTTAAAGACAATCATTGTCCCTTACTCTTCTTTATATGCCCTTCAGGGCTACTACTCATAGTACTCTCTACCTACTAGACGCTCAATGTTTGTCAAGTGAATGCATGCGTGTGAACAATTGTTTATTTTCCTTGAAATATTAATCCCAGACTCAGCTGCCATTTTTAAAGACTATATTCCGCTTAATATTTACCATTGGATTTAAAACTAACTCACTGATGGAATCTCAAAACGTAGTAATGAAAAAAAATTCCAAAAAATGAAAAAAAAAAAACAAAAACCTTTAAAAAGGAAAGAGCAATTCTTGACATCCTAAAACCCATCTGCCACTTACAGTGAAGACTCAATGTTGTCAGAAGGGGTCCAGGTGCCCACAGCGAGGGCATGTTGCTGTCCCGTTGACCACAGATGTTCTCACAGAATATCAACATTGGACCAGTTTATTCTGAGACAGTCGTATGAGGCAAAACAAGGCTTGTTCATTTTCTCTGAACAGAAAGAACAAGATCTCTGTGCCACTCACAAACTATTAAACACCTCCATTTCTCAGCAAATATATCTATTTTTTAACCAATTATAGCTTTATCCTCAATCTAGTCAATTCTCTGTATAGATAAGATTTATTGAGATACCAACTCTTTTTTTTTTCTGAAATCACCTCTAAAGCAGATGTGTCATGTATTGTCTGGGGACTAAAGTGCAATAGCATCCTTCCTTTCCTCTTTTGAAAAATTTTAAACCTACAGAAAAGTTGAAAGAACAGGACAAAAACAACCATAGACCCTCCATCTGGATTCAACTGCTAAGATTTTGCTACATTTGATTATCTGTGCGTGCATATATGTGTGTTTAAGGTACATTATATATATTATGTATGTATAACACATACACATATATTTAAGTTGCACATTTACTCCTAAATCATTAAATATGCTTTTCCTAAAAATAAAAATAATTTCCTAAATAACCACAATACCATTGAGGTAGACAGAATAATGCCTCCTCCCACAAAGATTCCAAAACCTAGTACCACGAACCTTATATGGTAAAGGAACTTCGCAGATGTGATTAATTTAAGGACCCTGAGATGGGATAATTATCCTGAATTCTCTGGGTGAGCCCAATCTAATTACATGGATCCTTAAAGGTAGAAAACCTTTCCCTGATGTGGTCAGAGGGAGATGTGCCTATGGAAGAATGATTAGAGAGATGGGACACTGCTCACTTAGAAGGTGGACAAACAGAATCCCGGAGCCATGAATGTTGGTGGCCTATAAAAGGTGAAAGAGGTAAGGAAATAAATTCTCCCTGAGAGCTTCCACAAAGGAATGCAGCCCTGTCAGTACTTTGATTTTAGCTCAATGAGACCCATGTCAGATTTCTAAACTGCAGAACCAAAAAAATAATAAATTCGTGTTGTTTTAAACCAATTTGGGGCAATTTGTTACAGTAACAATAAAAAATGAATACAATCACTTTCATCAACAAGAAAATTAACAGTAATTCCATGTAATCAATATATGGTCCATATACAAATTTCCTCTATCATCTAAAAAATGTCTTTTATAGCTTTTTTTTTCAATCCAGGATCCAGTGAAAGTTTACACATTGCATTTGTTTGTTTTGTCTCTTGAGTCTCTTTTGATCTAGAACAGTAACCTTGCCTTTGTTTGTCATGACATTGACTGTTCTATTGGGTCCAGGCCAGCTATCTTATAGAATGTCCCTTATTCTAGATTTGTCTGAGTGCTTTTCACATGATTAGATTCAAGTTAGATAATTTCTTGGCAAGGATCCCTGATGGGCAGTGATGTGTACTTTTTATTGCTTCAAAGCTTGAGGCACTCATCAGGTTGTCCAACTTTTGATGAGGTTAAATTTGATCACTTGTTTGAGACGGTGACTGTGTGATTCTTTCACCATAAAAAAAACTATGCCTTTGTCATTGATGTCATCTGTAGGCTAATATTTTGAGAGTTTTGAATGTCCTGTTCTCCATCATCTTTTCACCTAGTGACTTTACCATTTGATTGATGATTCTTGACTGAATTAGTTATCACACTAGGGGTTACAAGATTGGTTATTTTTCTCATTCTGTGGTTCCTTCTAAATTTATGAAGTAGTATTTTTTTTTTTGAAATAAAGTTGTCCCTTGGTATCCATGAGGAATTTGTTCTAGGACTGTCCACGGATACCAAAATATGCAGATACTAAAGTCCATTACATAAAATGGCATAGTATTTGCATATAACCTATGTGTATCCTGTTCTATACTTAAATTATTGCTAGATTACTTATAATACCTAATACAACAACTACACATCACTTCATTCACATAGATACAATGTAATACTTGGTGCACAGCAAATTCAAGTTAAGCTTTCTGGAAATCTGTAGAATTTTTTTGATTTCAGGTTGGTTGAATCCACAAATTTGGAACCCTTGAATGTGGAGGGCTGACTGTATAAGCTTTCCTATTTCTCTGTTATCCTTTTTCTCCCTTTCTCTCCCCTCAAGTCAGTAAGATTACTGAGGGAATTTTTGACTCAACGTTTATAATCCATAAGCCTATTCAAGTCAAACACTGTTCTTTTGAATCCCGCTAGTCTTAGAGAATTTCCTTACTTTTAGGCACAAATATCCCTGATTCACTTTGTATATCTCCTGCCTCAAACTTGCTATCAAGCACTTCTACAAGGAGAAGGGTCTCTGCTTTTTAATGAGGAATGGAATTTAGAAACAAAGATCTGGGTCTATGTGCACTCACTGCTGCTTTTTTTTTGCCCTAATAACTACATTTAAATTCTTTTTCCCCCACTTCCTTTCCTCCTCCTCCTCCCCCCCTCCTTTCCAGGCCTCTAGTAACCACCAATCTAGTCTTTATTTTCATGAGATCCATTTTTTTTTTAAAGCTCTCACGTATGAATGAGAAGATACAATATTTGTCTTTCTATGACCTCCAATTCAATCCATGTTTCTGCAAACGACAGGATTTCATTTTTTTGTATGGCAGAATAATATTCCATTGTGTATATACACCACACTTTCTTTATCCATTCATCCATTGATGGGCACTTAAATTGATTCCGTATTTGGCTAATGTGGATAGCGCTGCAATAAACCTGAGAGTGCAGATATCTCTTTGATGCACTGATTTCCTTTCTTTGGATATAATACCCAGTAGTGGAATTGCTGGATCATATGGAAGTTCCATTTTTAGTTTTTTGAGGACCCTCCATACTGTTTCCCATTGTGGCTGTGCTAATTTACATTCCCAACAACAGTATATGAGGGTTCCTCTTTCTCCACATCCTTGTTAGCATCTGTTACTGTTTGTGTTTTTGATAAAAGCCATATTAACTGGGCTGAGATGATATTGCCCTGTGGTTTTGATTTGTATTTCTCTGGTGATTAGTGTTGTTGAGCATTTTTTCATAGATCTGCTGGTCATTTGTATGTCTTCTTTTGAGAAATGTCTGTTCAGATCTTTTGGCCACCTTTTAGTCAGATTATTTATTTTAATGTTATTGAGTTGTTTGAGTTCCTTATATATTCTGGTTATTAATCTCTTGTCAGATGGATAGTTTGCAAATATTTTCTCCCATTCTGTTCACTTTGTTGATTGTTTCCTTCATTGGGGAGAATCTTTTTAGCTTGATATAATCCCAGTTGTCCATTTTGCTTTGGTTGCCTGTGCTTTTGAGGTCTTACATGAGAAATCTTTGCACAGACCAATGTCCTGGAGTGTTTCTCCAATGTTTTCTTTTAGTAGTTTCATAGTTTCAGGTTTTAGATTCAAGTCTTTTATTGGTTTTGATTTGATTTTTCTGTATGGTTAGAGATAGAGATTAGTTTCATTCTTCTGTATATAGTCATCCAGTTTTCCCAGCACATTTATTGAAGAAAATGTTCTTTGCCCATTATATGTTCTTGGTGTTTTTGTCAAAAATAAGTTGGTTCAAATGTGTGGTTTTATGTATAAGTTCTCCATTCTGTTCAATTGGTCCACCTATCTGTTTTTATGACAGTACCATGCTGCTTTGGTTACTAGAGTTGTAATAAATATTGAAGTCAGGTAATGTGATGCCCCTAGCTTTGTTCTTTTTGCTCAGGATTACTTTGGCTATTTGGGATCTTTTGTGGTTCCATATAAATTTTAGGTTTTTTTTTTTTTCCTATTTCTGTGAAGAATGTCTTTGGTATTTTGATAGGGATTGCATTAAATCTGTAAATTGCTTTGGGTAGTATTGTCATTTTAACAATATTAATTCTTCTAATCCATGAGCATGGATTATTATTCTATTATTTTGTATCTTCTTCTATTTTTTTTTATCAGAGTTTTATAGCTTTCCTTGTATAGATCTTTCACTTCTTTGGTTAGATTGATTCCTGTGTATTTTATCTTTTTTGTAGCTATTGTAAATGAGATTACTTTCTTGATTTCTTTTTCAGATTGTTTGCTGTTGGGGCATATAAATGCTACTGATTTTTGTATATTGATTTTGTACCCTGTAAATTTACTGAATTTGTTTATAAATTCTAACAGTTTTTGGGTGGAGTCTTTAGGTTTTTCAAGGTATAAGATCAGTTCATCTGCAAACAAGTCTAATTTGACTTCTTCCTTTCCAATTTGCATGCTCTTTATTTCTTTCTTTTGCCTAATTGCCCTGTCCAGGACTTTCAGTATTATGTTGAATAATAGTGATGAAAGTGGGCATCCTTGCCTTGTTCCAATCTTTAGAGGAAAGGCCTTCAATTTTTCCCCATTCAATATGATATTAGCCATGGGTTTGTCATAGAAGGCCTTTGTTATTTTCAGGTATGCTTCTTCTATACTCATTTTCATGAGGGTTTTTATTATAAACAGATGTTGAATTTTATCATATGCTTCTTCAGCATCTATTGATATAACATGTAGTTTTTATTTTTGATTCCTCTATGTTGTGCATTACATTTATTGATTTACATCCTGTCATTCCTGAAATGAATCCCACTTGATCATAGTGAATGATCTTTTCATATGCTGTTGCATTCAGTTTGCTAGTATTTTGTTGAAGATTTTTGTATCTGTGTTCATTTGTGATTCTGGCTTGTAGCTTTCTTTCTTTTTTGTGCCCTTGTCTGGTTTTGGTATCAAGATAATGCTGATCTATAATCAGTTTGGAAATATTCCCTCCTCTTCAATTTTTTGAAGTGTTTGAGTAGGACTGGTATTAGTTCTTCTTTAAATGTTTGGTAGAATTCAGCAGTGAATCCATCAGATTCTGGGCTTTTCTTTGATGGGAGACTTTTTATTACAGCTTCAGTCTCATTACTTGTTATTGGTTTGTTGAGGTTTTCTATTTCTTCATAGTTTAATCCTCATTGCTTCTATGCGTTCAGGAATTTATCCATTTCTTATAGGTTTTCTAATTTGTTGGTATATAGTTGTTCATTAGTCTCTAATGATTCTTTGTATTTCTGAGGACTCAGTTATTATCTCTTTTTTTCTTATTTTATTTATTTGGATCTTCTCTTTTTTTAGTCTAACTAAAGGTTTGTTGATTTTATTTATCTTCTGTATTGTTTATTTTTGTTTTTATTTCATTTATTTCTGCTGGATCCTTATTAATTTTTTCTTTCTACTAATTTTGGGTTTGGTTTGTTCTTCCTTTTCTAGTTCTTTAAGGTGCATCTTTGGATTATTGTTTTGAAGTCTTCCTACTTCTTTGATATAGGTGTTTATAGCTACAAACTTTCCTCTTAGTGCTGCTTTATCTGTATCCCATAGATTTTTGGTATGTTTTATTTTCATTTTCATTTGTTTCAAAAAGTTTTTAAATTTCCTTCTTAATCTTTTCACTGCCCCATTGGTCATTCAGGAGCATGCTGTGTAATTTCCATATGTTTGGGTATTCCACAAGGTCCCTCTTTATATTGATTTCTAGTTTTATTCCATGTGGTTAGAGAATATAGTTGATATAATTTCTATTTTTTTGAATTTGTACAGAATTGTTTTGCGGCCTACAATATGGTCTATTATGGAAAATGTTCCATGTGTAGATGAAAAGGATATGTATTCTGTAGCAGGTGGTGAAATGCTCTGTAAATTTCAGTGAGGCTTCTTAGGTCTAGTGTGTAGTTTAACTCTGCTGTTTCTTTCTTGATTTTCTGTGTGAATGATCTGTCCATTACTATGAGTGGGATGTTAAAGTCCCCTACTATTATTATATTGTAGTCTACCTCTCCCTTTAGATCTATTAATATTTGCATTATATATTTGGGAGCTCTGGTGTTTGTTGCATAGATTGTATATATAATTGTATATATAAGAGGATATCATATTGTCTTGCTGAACTGACTCCTTTTTATTGTATTATATTGCTTCCCTTTTTAAATAGTCTTTGATTTATAGTCTATTTTATCTGATATGAGTATAGCTACTCCTGTTTTTGTTTAGTTTCCAGTTGCATGGAATAACTTTTTATAACTCTTCACTTTCAGTCTATGTGTGTCTTTATAGGTGAAGTCAGTTTCTTGTAGGCAGCATATATTTAATAGTTGAGTCTTGTTTCTTTATCCATTCAGCCTTTTATTTGGAAAATTGAGGCCATTTACATTGAGTATTATTATTAATAAGTAAAGACTTACTACTACTACTTTGTTGCTTGTTTTCTGGTTGTTTTGAGAATCCTCTCTTCTTTTCTTACTGTATTCCTTTGTAGTTAAGTGAATATCTCTGGTAATATGTTTCGATTTGTTGATTTTTATTTTTAGTGAATCTATTATGGGTTTTTACACTGTGGTTATCATGCGGCTTACAAAAAACATTTTATAGATATAACAAGTTATCTTAGAACACAAAAGAACAGAAACAAAGGCAAAAAAAAACCCCACACACACAAAAAAATTCTACACGTTAACTTCATCCCCCACATATTTTGACTCTTAGGTTTCTCAATTTACATACTTTTGAATTACCTATGCCTTAACAGGTTGTAATAGCTATTCTTGTTTTTGATAGATATGTCTTTTGGGCTTTGTACTAGAGTTAGGTGTGCATTGCATACCAGAAGTACAATAATTTCTGGGTTTGTCCATCTACTTAATTTTACCAGTGGATTTTATACCTTAAAAAGTTTCCTTTTGCATGTTACTGTGTTTGTCTTTCATTTTGAAGAACTTCCTTTTGCATTTCTTGAAAGAAGGGTCCCATGGTGATGAATCTCTCAGCTTTTGTTTGTTTGTGAAAGACTTTATCTCTCCTTCAAATTTGAATGACCATTTTCCAGGATCCAATATTCTTTGAGTAGTTTCAAAATGTCATTCTACTCTCTCCTGTCTGGCCTGTAGGGTTTCCGTTGAGAAGTCTGTTTGTTGCCAGATGAATTGGAGCTCCTTTATATGTTATTTACTTCTTATCTTTCCCTGCTTTTAGGATCTTCTCTTTGACCTTAGGCCTTTGAGAGTTTGATTGTATAATGCCTCAGGGTAGTTTTATTTGGGTTAAATCTGTTTGGTGTTCTAAGACCTTCCTGTACCTGGATATCTATATTTTTCTCAAGTTTTGGAAGGTATTTTTGTTATTATCTTTTCCAATAAGTCTTCTACCCCTTGCTCTTGCTCGGCTCCCTCTTGAACACCAATAATTCTTAGATTTGGTCTTCTGAGGTAATTTTCTATATCTTGTAGGCAGTCTTTGTTCCTTTTTGTTCTTTTTTCTTTTTTCTCCTCTGTGTATTTTCAAATAGCTGGTCTTCAAGCTTACTGATTCTTTCCTCTGCTTAATTCATTCTGCTGTTGAGAGCCTCTGAAGGGTTTCTCAGTTCAGCAAATATGCTTCTCAGTCCCAAGATTTGTTTGGTTTTTAAAAATAATTTTAATCTCTTTGTTAAATTTTTCTGATAAATCTCTGAATTCCTATTCTGTGTTAAGTTGGAGATCACTGAGTTTCCTTAAAACTGCTAGTTTGAATTCTAGGTCAGAGAGCTCACAAATCGCTATCTCGTTAGGGTCTGTCATTGGATTTTTGCTTTGTTGTTTTGGGGAGGACATGGTTCCCTGTTTGCTGATGTTCCTGTGGGTGTACATCTATGTCTTTGCATTGAAGGATTAGTTATTTATTCCAGTTTTCTCTATCCAGCTTGTTTTGGTTCTTATTGAATATATTTGCTTAGCTAATCTTCACTGCTAGGTCACTGACACCATTTTGGCTCTAGGTGGCACCTTAAGCCCCGCGGCACTTTGGCTCCTGTAAATGGTGGACGCATTGCCTGTCTTATATGGGGGAGGTCCCAAAGGGATTATCCCAGCCGTGTGTTAGAACCCTGCAGTGGCTAGAGGTTTGTGCCCCAGGGACCTGGAGAATGTACCTCATACAGCCACTCTTATTTGGCATCTTCTTTGGTGGAGATACAGAGCAGAGTTTTTAGGCTGGAAATGGTAGTCCCACCTCCCCTGTTTGTCTTTGCCTGTCTTCTCAGATATTTCTCCCTTCAGGCAGTCACCATGTTACCCATGAGTTAAGACAAGGATAGGTCTCCAGCCAGGGAGCCCAAGCAGGTGGGGAAGCTGGTTAAGCACCTCAATTTCATTTTTTCCCGTGTAGGAACTGTGAGTTAAGGGGAAATTTTGTGTCTGGCTGGTGCGTGGCAGAATGTGGGGTGGGGGGTATGGAGGGCCATCGCAGATGTGGAAGTCCAGTTCTCCTACCATCCATTTAGTTTTTCTACTTTCCTGAGGCCTCAGGAACTGTCTCATCCTCATACTTGAGCTCTGGGTTGTTGCTGGGGAAGATCTTGGTGCTTTTTCTGTGGAGTGGGGATAAGCCAGCTGGCCTCTATGCTTCCATTTTGAAACGGAAAGTCTCATAGACTTCTTAATTCAGTTAGACCATTTTTACAATGATTCAGTCCTCCGCCAGCATGTTACTTGGTCACAGCAAGGCTCAAAGCAATAATGCATATCAAGTGAATGCACATGCCTTGGGCCACAGGCAGTTCTGTGCTTCTTGAAATAAATGCGAGGATATTGATTTTTTAGCATTTTTTCTTCTCCATAAATTTTCTTCTAAGTGTGGCTTTCGCTACATCTCATATGTTTTAATGTTCATTCAGTTTAAAATATTTTCTAAATTTTTATTATGATTTCTTCTTTGAGACAAAGATTTTTTTAGAAGATTATTGTTTAATTTCCAAACATATAGGGATTTTCTGGATTATTTTTTGCTCTTAATTTCCAGATCCATAGGTCTATGACCAGAACTAATACTTGGTATTATTTTAGTACTTTGAAGAATGTTGAGACTTGCCTGGGCCAGCATAGGGTCAATTTTGTTAAACATTTTGTGTGATCTTGAAAAGAATGTGAATTCTAGAGTTCAGATGTAAAATGTTCACTGATATATTAATTAGATCAACTTTGTTAGTCATGTTCAAATCTTCTACATCTTGATTTTTATCTGTTTTATTAGTTACATAGAGATGTGTGTTTAAAATCTCTATGGCTGTGGATTTATGTTTTATATGTTTTTGTTTTATATATTGAGACAATGTTATTAGGTCTATAAAATCTTAGAATTGCCATATCATTTTAGTGATCTGAAGCATTAATTATGACTATCCCTCTTTATTGATGATAATGCTTCTTGCCACTATATTAGCATAGCTATATCAGCTTTCCTTCAGTAAACATTTGCATAGGTTTTTTAAATCCGTTTACTTTTGATCTTGCTTTTTCTAAATTTCAGGAATGTCTTTTGTAAGCAGCATAGATTTTTTGATATTTTTAAAATCCCATCTCATAATTTTTGTTAATTGGATTGTTTATTTACATTAACTGTAACTGATACTATATTTGAGTTTGAATCTATGACATTACTCTCTGCATTGTATTTATCTACCTCTTTTGTGCTCTTTTTCCACCTTTATTGCCTTCTTTTAGATTATTTTCTCATTGTTTATATTGCCTGCTTTGATACTGATAATTACATATTGTTTTTTTAATTCTTTTAGTGGTTGTTCTAATGATTACATCCCTGACTTATTAAAGTCTAATAAAAACTAATAATCCTACCACTTCCCAGAAAATGCAAAGACATTGGAATATATTAACTTGATTTATGCCATTCTTGCCTTAAGTGTTACTATTAACAAATATTTTAAACTCCATAAAACATTTATTTTGTTTTACAAAGTCAATGTTTATTCAGATTTACCTTTTTATTTAGTCTTTTCATTGTTCTTCCTTCCTACTATATCTCTGTCCTGCCTTATTGGATCATTTTTCTATGAGCAGACTCTTATAGCGTATCTTTGAAAAATTACTGATGGAATAGTACATGTAAAGAAATGAATATGAGATCTATCAAGAATACGGAGAACAAGTGAGTTGGGGAGTGTTACATTTGAAGAACTGGTAGGACAAACAGGGGACTCTTTATAAGAGGACTTCTGATTCCTTGAGGCTGACCACTGGCTTGTAGGTTTAATATTCTTAAACCACCCAAGAATGAGTCAACTTTAAAACTTTTAGAGGAAGCACTAACGTGGGAAGAAATTGACTTTGAACCATGAGAGAAGTTGGTCCAATGACAGTGTTTTAAATTGGCGTGTTTTGAGTACAGTTATTCCATTCAGATTGTCCTCTACCCTGTACAATTTAGAAATGAGCTCCCAAAAGGAAAAGGCTGTAATAAAAAGAAAAAAAAAGAAAAGCAAAAAGAGGCAGTACACACACACACACACACACACACACACACACACACACACACACACACACACATATATCTTAGATCCCTTGAAAACACAGATTCTGAGACAGGAAATCCTAAAGTTTGAATCTCAGCTTTTATACTTCCAAGCTATTTTGTCTTAACCAGTCCCTCCTCATTTTTTATTTTTTCATTTCCTTAGCTGGATGACAGATGTAATGAGAGTCCTTACCTTATTGGGTTGTTAGGAGAAATAAGTGAAATTATCTTCATAAAGGGATAATGCTATGCCTTGCACTTAGTAAGTGCTCAATAAATATTAGCCTATCATACCCATATAGTCTTGAGGGAGACTGATAACACAGGGCAAAACTTCATCATGGCAATTGTTTGACTAGAATGATTTATAGGATGTAGCTGCAGGGAAAGACATTTCCACCCAGTTTGGTGTAGTGACTATTAAGAGAAACATGTAAATATACTTACAGCCACATTAAGATCAGAAAGAAGTGGTAGAAATGGCTTGAGTCAGGTAGCCAGTAGGAAGACAGAAATAGCACAAGAAGAAATGATAGGAACTTCAAGATGGAAGAAGAGAGAAGTTACAGTTTTGGGGAAGTATGCATGAGATATCTCAGACCCAGGAAGCAACAGTTGGGAACTAGTTTTACAGGCACTCTGCTGTTGGGGTTGAGTAAGGGAGTTATTTTTCTATTAATGCTATTATTTCCTTTCTTTACCGTTCAGATTAGTGGAACCAGAGAGAACATCAGATGACATGGTATTATATGTAAGGATAACCTAAAACGTAGCAGAAGAAGCCCAGTACAGCAGCAGAAAGTTTTTTCTTCTTTGAGTTTAATTGTACAGGCTGGAGAGGTAGATGAAACCTCAACGGGAAGACCCTGATACACAGAGAACAACTCAAATAGGTAGTAGATGGTATTGGTGCCCTTCTCGGATCCCCTGTGCTGTCCAGTATACCTACCTACCAGCTGCTGTGTGTGTTAGGTGGTATCAACTCACAGTTGCCCCTTTCTTCTAAGAGTTGCCAAACTGGAGCTGTTTCACCTAGAAGGCTATCCCTCACCCAGACCTGGGATGACTGGCATGAAGGTATATGATGGCTGCTCCTTTTCCTCAACAATAGATGCCCAATAAATGTTGGAAGCCCTCACCTAAATTAACTCATTTAATCCCGCGAACTGCCCCATGAGTTAGGGCTTATTATTATCCTTGTTTTAAAGAAGAGGAAACTGAAGCACAGAGTTATTAAAGGCAACTTCTCTGGGCTACACGTTAGTAAAAGTGTTCAAATCCAGGCTTTCTGAATCCATGGTTATGTTGTTAACCAGTACTCTTCATCCCCCAGACTCTAAGACAGCTGGAGTGATAAAATGGCTCCATACTTTGGTTCTCTGTTCCCACCCATGGAGGAAAATATATCAGTTCCCCATGTGATATATAGTCCTTCTCCCACTCAGAAAGATTTTCTCAGGAGAAAATAAATATGTGGGATGATAAATATGTTATCTTACATGACAGAAAGACTTTGCAGATATGATTGAGTTAAAGACCTTAAGATAAGATGATTATTCTGGATTATCTGTGTGAGCTCATTATAATTACAAGGGTTCTTAGAAGAGGAAGGGGGAGGAGGCACATGTAAAAGTCAGAGAACCAGAGAGAGGACAGCATGAGAAAGACTCAGTCCAGTGTTGCTGGCTTTGAAGATGGAGGAAAGTGTTTAAGGCCAAGGAATCCAAGAACCCCCGAGAAGCTGGAAAAGGCAAGGAAACAGATTCTCTCTAGAGCCTCTAGAAAAAACACAGCTCTGCCCACATCTTGATTTTAGTCAGTGGAATTCATTAGACTTTTAATCTTCAGTTTATATTTTAAGTCAATAAGTTTGTGTTAATTTGTTACAGCAGCAATAGAAAATTAATAAAGAGATTGAGATAATGTGTGTAAGGAAACTGATCATAGTGCATGACTACAACATAGACCAAGTCTTCAACTATTAGATATTAAATATTATTATTACTGTTTTAATTTATTATTGATATAATTTTGAATATATGAGAAGGCTTCAAAGAGCAATTATAGCCTGACTTGGTCTTGAAATATTGGCACCTGGTAGAAAAAAACAAATGTTGGCAAAAATATGGTAATGGAATAACACAGAGTTTGCTGAGTAGCAGGTTTGGAGGCCCTTCAATAGCAAACGTTATTCTGTTGGAAACCTTTACAGTTGGTGATACGTTGGAAGCTTTTATTCAAGAATTTAATCTGATGGGTAATAATTGAAAGGGGGAAAAGTTCAAGAAAAGAATACTGACTCTAGTATTGCGATAATAGCATGAACTAAGGAAGAGTAGTATAAGAAGAAATAATGGGATGGACAGAGTGTAAGTTTCCTGAGGTGTGAGCCTGTATCTTACTCACTTCTTGGGTACACCTAAGAGTGTGCATAGCAGTGCTGATCACCAAATGTATACTAGTTTAATAAGGAAAGAAACCATTTAGAGAAAAGTCTCAATAAGACATAATTTATGTCTCCAATTTAACTGTAAACCCTCCAAGTTCTGGGATAACATTTAATATCTTTCTTTTATTCTCCATGCCTACTAACTAGGTCACTGTTTTCACTAATGTTCAAAAAAAGATTTCTTTTGGATGGTTTTTATGCTTTTATTTCAACTCAGTAATGAAGTGGAGCTCTGCAGGGAGGCAAGAAGGGAAGATGCCTGAATTACCAGTAAAGAGGTGATAACTGAATCCATAAATGTGAGTCAACAAAGTCTTAGGCTACAGTCTGTAGGTTAAAAATCTCTGAATGGGTGATCCAGTGATTGCTGTCATAGCCCAGAATCTGAATCTCAAACTTCTCACTCCTTGACCAGTGTCTTCATGCTGTACCACAGTTGTCTGATTAGAAATATTAAGTGACCAATAATTATTAACAATATTTTTCTTCTAAATTACAAACTAGAAAATATATTCATTTTCAACCTTGCTGTGATTATTAATTAGCAAACATTTCTAATAATGTAAATCTTAAGGGAGCAGATACTGAAGAAGTGAAAGTATTTGGCATCATAATTTAGAAAAAAATTAAGATACTATTTATATATTAGCAAGGATTCAAATGCTTTTATTTGTTCCTAGCAAAAGAATTCTGATCTCTTCCCACTCATTAAATCATTTGATTGTACACTTGGTCTTTTAAGAGTTCCCAAATGTCATGCAGTTTTAATATGATATTTGTTTGTGCATGTATTTTGGGAAAGGTGTGCTTGCTAATAAATTTAAGACAGCATGGCTGCATTTTATATGGCATGTAACCTCAGTACTGTGAAACATTGTCATGGTTACCTGCAAAGCAGCAGGATGTATGTGGGTGAAAGATGAGGTTCAAACAGTGTAAGAATAGGCTCCTTAACAGGAACCAAAGATTATGGACAAAGAGAGGAAGGTGGAGGAAGGTAGGAAGAAGTGAGAGCAGATCACTATTCAGCTGGTTTGAAAATAAGGCACTGGCTAAATAATTTTTTTTCTGTAGTCATGACCTGATAACTATTAGTTTCAAATGGCTGTATATCAGAGATTGCTTCCTTTATGGATATAGCCCCACAACAAATTTGAAGAAAGTGAGAGTAAAAATATATTATGAAAGTAAGAGAATTGATTAAAGAAATGATGAGTGTGTTCATTAGGACATAGTGTGGTCCCCTTACTTCAGGCATTTTGAGATTATTGAAACACTTAATAATCCAGCTTGTAAGTATTAGTACATTTACCTAGAATATTTAGCCATTTTTGTGTTTAAAGTGCTTTGCAATGATAATTTGTTGTTTATAAGCCTTTTCCTAAAAGACAAAATTTTTTCCTATAGTTATTAAAAGTCTTAGTTATTGTTTAGATTTGTCCAAATCTAGTTTAAGTTGACTTGTTATTTGTAACAATTTACTCATTGCTTCATTTTGTTTCTTACTTTTCAGCAGCTTGGTCAAAGAGCAATATTCTCTTATTATTTTTATAGAACAGAGAAAATGACTAAAAAAAAACCTGGTATTTTTGAAGCCTAGATAATTCAATAATAAATTTAACAGGACTCTATCTAGCCCCTTAGCAAGTACCAATCTAGGTAGTGGAGCGACAAAACTAATAAAATATGATCTCTGTCATTCTGAATCTCACAAGAGTGAGAAAAATACCACATGAACAAAACAGACAAAATGACAAATATGATCAACCCCTCGTTAGGCTTAGCAACAAAGGGATTTGGGACTAGGGAAGGAAGAGCAATGAAAAAAAGACAAAGTTTGTCAATAGAAATTATTAAAAACAAAACTATGACACAAGCTTGTTTACTATTCATTTAATGAATATGAGAATCGATATTTAAGTTTCTGAACATCCTACATTATTGATATAAAACTAGGATCATTCTGCCACCCAAAGAAAGCAACAAATTCTTCATGAAATGGATAGATTCCTTTAATCTGGTCATTGCAGTTTAACTTGCCTACTCCTGTAAATAATCTCAGATTAATATTTTATAATGGGAATTTATTTCATTTCTCTTTCCATAGGCCTAAAATTGCTTTTAAAATATACTTAATATAAAAATAAATTGAATTACCCAATAAAATGAAAAAAAATTTGCCAAAAAATGTAAAACTTCATGAAATAGGATTGAAGGTATGAAGATATTATTTCTATGAGGTTTAATGTTTTTTCCTAATAAATATTTTAGTACTATCATCTCTGCACTTTAAATTGATGCTAAAGATGTATAGAAATGAACCTGGTGAGAAAGGAACTATGGTTTTCTTATTCCTAGAAGTATCTCAAGCTACAGCAGGACAGTTCTTTTCCAGGATCCAAATATAACAGATCCAATCATGTTTTGTGACACATTCATGAGTTCTTACAATCCTCTTACATGCCCATGGAATAAAACTATGCACGTATATGTGTTGGAATTTACTAATATGTATTCCAAATATTGCTTCATCCCTTAACAGAACTTTACATACAAAAAGGAAATGGGAACTAATATGTGCTTCATTAGCTTTTCAAATAATTTTAAATTTACAGACATTTTAGAGAGCAGGCTGCTGACTAAGATTAAGCCAGGTTTCTCAAAGTAAGAACAAATACAGGTAAGTATTTTCATTGAGATAAAATTTTGTTCTTAAAAAAAAATTACAACTACCTTTCTTTGTCCCTCAGCAGTACTAACAAGAGAAAGAAAGAAAGAGAAAGAGAGAAAGAAAGAAAGATAGAAATAAAAGAAAAGAAAAGAAAGAAAAGAAAAAAGGAAAAAATCCTTTAAAGATTGGAATGTAAGATGTCATTTGTAGCCTATAGACCCCACCTCTATAGCATTGTTGTGAACATGCTGGGAACAAAAGCAAATATATCACTGTATACTATGTGCTCTCTGATTCTTATAATTGGAAAAAAGATTCAGAGAGCAATATGAACATTTGTAAAGGAGAGACTCTTTTCTTATGAGCTTTTGGTGTGACTTCTCTTTAAAGTGAATTGAGCTGTCATTTTTCTTTCCTATAAATAAAATCTTACTGTTTTAATGCCAGCTGGTTTTTCCCCCTCAGAATATAATTTGTAATGGAAAGAGAATTCTCTTTTTGAAGAATAAGTTTTTTTTTCTTGTTAATAACACTAAGCCTTCTGATTCTTTCTTTGTCTTTCCAGAACATGCAATCAGAAAGCATTCCATGATAACCAGAAGAATATTTTAAAACTTATTAATAAATATTTTGCAATAGACTTAGAACCATAATTTTAGAGGTAAAAGAAAATTAGGAATCCTATAATTTTACTGGTATTTTGTTTGAGGCCCACAAAAGTTCACTGGGTAAGATCTCCTGTGAGGGTCAGAAATGACACTAAGAAAGATCTCATGGACTTTCGTTTCTTATTTGAGGGGGAAAAACACTTCAATCACATATTTGGGTATATTTTTTTAAAAAGGCAGCAACAATATGTTAATTGTTCTGAATCAACAGGGTACACTGAAAACTGAAGCTTTTCTTCTCTCTCCCCAATGACAGTGATAGAATTCTTAAAATGTATATTATATATACCAATAAAAAGTACAAAAAATTGGGGTACTGGCAGACAAGGAGTACTGGCAGACAAAAGCTTTTAGAAAGCTATGTTCAAAAGATAGAAAGCGGATTGAAGAATGTCAACAGATAAAAGCAGGCTGTGGGAACCCATTGCACAATTCTGACAGAGGAAATGAAGAGGAGGGAGTCCAGATTTGAACAAGGGAATGTCATGTATTTCTGAGCACTAGGTACTTGACACCGCCTCCCCTCCCCAAACCTCCACATGCAGAACAGCCTGCTGCCAGCATGTACCCAATGAAACCTCCAACAGAGTGTAGTTCTCTAAATAACTCAATAGAACTTTCCGGCAAGAAGTAAAGGAGCTAGTTTGAATGTTGACACCCCAGTGTAAATCTCTTTTAATTCTAGAATTTAACGCATACAGGGCATAAAAGCCAGGTCCCTGACTCATTATCCTTAAAAGAATCAGTCAACATATTCTGTATTCATATATAAAGAACACTCCTTCCTCTTTCCTTTATGAATCAATAACCAAGATATTATTCATATTATCATTATGAACTTATAATCAAGGTGTTTGAAAGTAAAAGGCCAATACAAAAAATAAAAACACTATCCCAAGAGAAAATCAAGGTAATTTGCAGAACACAAGATGACACTGAAAAAACTGCTTACTGTCTTTAGAGACATTCACTAAGATATTGCATCTATGAAAAATAATTATACGTTTTGCAAAAGTAGCAATTAAAAACAGAAAAAGTTGCTGAAAATAAAATGTATAATTGACAAAGATAAATCCCACATGAAATTTGGAGGAGTAAATAAAATCTCCCAGAATGTAGAACAAAAGAACATAGAGCAAAAAGATAAATAAGAAAAAAATCCAAGAAATAAATGATTAATCTAAGAGTTCTAATATTTGACTAAATGGAATTCAAATAGAGAGTAAATTAGAGAAAATGGAAGGGGTAAAGATAGAAGGAATTACCAAAGACAAAAAATAAATAAATAAATAAGAGGAACAAGCAAGCATTCAGGTTGAAAAGTCTAATGGAAGGCTGACGTGGATGAATCAAAACAGACCTAAGGATAAAGAGAAAACAGTAGAGATTGAGAGTGGTGTACATGCACGTGAGGACATGAGATCAGGAGATTGACTTGAGGATATACTTTGGCAAAATGATGGATTAACTAAAAATGATTAAAACATTGAATCCAGAAAATGGTGACTTTAAACCAAAATAGAAATAAAGGGAAGTCCGAAGGTGATGGCAGGCTTGGAGAGCAATCTGCCCAAATCAGAGCAGTAGGGTGGAAGCTTCCTGGAGGGTATTGCTAGGGGGAAAAAAAAGTTCAAAACAAAGGCAATACTGTTGCACAGTTGGAATAAATTGATGATATGAAAAAAATGATGGCAGTAATCAAGGTGAGAAATTAGCACAGTAGTAGAGGAATTGAGAAAATATTGGAATTGGGTTATATTTTGAAATTAGAACTGATAGGATTTGCTAGAAGATCAGATTTCGACGTGAACAAAAGAGCAAAATCCAGTATAAATTCGAGACTTTCATTTTAACCTTCCAAGGGAATAAAAATGTCTCTTGGAAAGTTAAGAGTCAATTAATTATCAGTACAAGAATGTGTGATCTATATATGCAGACATAAGTCCAAATTAGAGTCCAAACTCTGTGGGCTTCAAGAAGATAAAATTAAGGAATAAAATGAAGATTAAAATTAAGGAATAAATGAAATGATCAATATTGAAAATACTGAGGATAATGTAAGGCAAGTAAGCATAGCTTTTCTACAAAGAGAAAATAAAAATGGATGTCATAAACATGAGGAAAAAACAAACTAGCAAGCAAACTGTATAAAGTATGCATGATCAAAATATAAAACTAACCAAAAGGTGGCATTAGTTTGAGTCATTCATTCAACCATCATTCACTCATTTATATAACAATGAGCTGCTATTATATATTAGGCACTGTTAGATATGTGGAAAAGATAACAGTAAACAAAACAGGTAAGTCTTTTATAAGCCTTCATGAAGTGGAAGAAGTGGACAATAAACAAATAAGAGAGATGTAATATAGTGTCCATTGCAGTAAACTACAGCACAGTCAGAAAACAGAGGGCAGTGAAGAATACACTTTAAAAAATAATGGTCAAGAAAGTCTTCCTTGAGGAAATGACATTTAAGCAGAGATAGAAATTAAGCAGGGAGAGAATCACCTAGATGTATATTTAAAAAGTTGTTCCAGAGAGTGCAAAAGTCTTGATACATTAGTATCAAGGAAGCAGGTGTGACCAGAGTCTAGTGAGTGAGAAGAAGTGTGAAAAGAGAAAAGGTTGGAGGAAGAGTTGGGCGCTAGACGATGCAAAGATTTTGTGTTTTATTCTAAGTGGAATGGGAAGTTTATGGAGAGTCCAGACAGGAAAGACATGATCTGATTTACATTTTGAAAGGATTAGTTTAGCTGTTGTAGACACAAGATTATGAGTGTGGACAATAGGGTGGAAATGAGATAAATTAGGAGGTAATGGCAGCAATCCAGGTGAGAATAGATATGGTAATGATGACGTGGAGAAAATATTGGATTTGGGTTCCACTTCCTATGTAGAGCTAAGAGGATTTGCTAGGAGACCAGATGTTCAATGTGAAATAGCAGAGTCAAGTATAACTTCAAAATTTTCATTTTAACAACTGGGTAAATGGTGCTGGCATTTATTAACATGAAGAAGAACAGGGTGGGTGTTACACGTGAGCACCTTTGCTATCACGATTATTTCCTCAGCTGTGGATTTCAGGAGTTTATTTGGAAAGGCAAAACCACACCCTGATGCCTGTTAGGCAGGGACCAAATCTACAGGTGGCGGATACAGGCCAGGAGGGCAGTTCTAAGGGGCGGAGAAGCCAGGGAAGGGAATGCAGGAAAACACAGCTAACAACTGCAAAGAGCAGGAACTTGAGGGTTTAAGGCACACACACCTGTAGAGGTGCAACCTTGTTATAAGAGTACCTGTCAATCATGTATATCAATCATCTGGTAACATCCCACACCTCCCGTAAGCCCTCTCCCGGACCAGGCCCATAAAAGGAAACCACCTGGAGACTGACCCATTCCTCTCTGGTATGTACGCTTGCTTTGTATAGCTCCCTTCTTTTCTACAATAAAAGCTGTTTGCATGGAATTGCTTCCAGTCTGTGGTCACTCAGTTGCTTCAACCCTGCTTGTGAAATTTCCAAGCAAGCAGCCAAAGAACCAGGACAATAGTCTGCCAAGAGGTGGACCTGACACTCCTAACTCTAAGCTGTATCATTCTTTTCCCTATGGCAATACATACATAAAGCTATTATTACTGTCTGAATTGAGGAAAGATATGGAAACAAGCATATTCTGGGGAAAGAGGACATCTGTTACATTTCAAAATATGATCAGTATAATATGCATAAGTACATAGGCACATGTGTATAAGTTACATACACATTCTTTTTAAAGCATCCATGAAGCATGTATAAAAATTGATTATAAAATGATATCTTAGTTTGGGATCTTCCAAAGCAGAGCACGAGACAGAAATTTGGATGCCTGTGATTTATTGAGAGGAGTTTTCAGGTGGAAGAAACCCAAGGAGGCAAGGCAGTGAAGGCAGTTGGATATGAATGGGAAGGGGCTAAACAAAGAAGTGGACTCAGTCAATTTTAGACTTAGCATGTTGGAGAAGGAGATGTTTACAGCATGATTCCACCTATAATTTCTTTTACTTTGACATGAGGTGGCTGGACATTTGTATCTCTCTGCTAGGCAGTCACTGAGTGATTATAGGCTGCCCTGGAAGGGAGGGGCCTAACCTCTTCTATGCAGTTGCCTCTGTTGGCTGAGGACAATTCTTTTGAGAACAGAGCAACTATGAGCTGTTAGTAGCTAACACTCACCGTGACTAGGACATGGGTGCGTTGGTCTCATAAAGAGGGCTTGGGTGCAGCAACAACTGGGGCCAAATAAAATCCTGAACCATCTGACAAACAACAGCAACATCAGCTTTTCTATAGGTAAAGTTATCTACCCAAAATGTAATACAATAGTTAATACTATAATAAAAAGCCCTACCCACTCAATGCTAAAATAACTTCTCTAAATAACTATCAGGTCAAGACAAAATACAAAACTAAAATTATAGACTAAGTGGTCCAAGCTACATACATAAGCAAATTTATTTTATGAATTATTGTTGTTAATAAGAGGAACAAAAAAGTACTAATTATTCAATCTAAGAAATTTGAAATAAATGCCAAAATAATGAAGTAAAACAACCCCCCCCACCCAGAAATCAATTAACTAGCATGGCAGTAGAATTTTCTAAATAAATCCACTATCCACTGACTTTTTCCCTACATTTTAAACAACTTTATTAAGGTATAATTTATATATAATAAATTGTATATGTTTAAAAATATACAAATGGTAAGTTTCAATATCTGTATATACTCCTGAAACTATCAGCATGATCAACATAATAAACAAATGTGTCACCCCCAAACTTTTCATGTCATTTGGTAATTGCTCTCTGACCCCCCAACCCAGTTAACCACTGAGCTGTTTCTGTTATTGTAGATTTGCAATTTCTAGAGTTTTATAGAGCATATACTTTTTGTGTCTGAATTCTTTCACTCAGCACAATTTGATATTTTTCATGTTGTTGTATATATCAATAATTCATTCCTTTTTATTGTTGAGTACTATTCCACTGTATGTATATACTACAATTTATCTGTTTAGTTAGTGAACATTTGGGTGGTTTCTGGTTTTTGGCTATTACAAGTAAAGCTGCCAAGATCAGGAACAAGGCAAAGATATCTTCACTCATCACTTCTGATCAACAATTGGGTGGAAGGTTCCTCAACTCAGGGACATGACTAGGCTTTGCCTGGCTGCCCCTCCCTGCACTGCACCCTGACAACTCCCCCCACACATTAAGCTGGAGCAACTGTAGGGTTTGCCTTGTCATCTTTCTTGTTGAGAGGCAATTCTGCACAGCATTTCCACGTCTTAGCACAGCTTTTGTCCTGGACTTCTTTTCAAGGATATTTGTTTAACACATAGCCTTAGAATATTGAGATAATTGACTTCTTCTGGACTGAGGGTAGTATTTTTTCCTGACCAGGATAAGAAATACGATGTCTTCCTCCAGGGCAAAGCTTGGCCAAGATTACTAGCAGTCCCCTGATAACATTGGGGTGGTCTCCTAGGCTCAGGGTACATCTCCTGTAATGCACTCTTAGTGTTTGTACTGCCCTCATAGTGTTGCCCTGTAGGAACTGAGGTTTGGAAAACTGGCTGCCAGTTGTTACTATTGCCATAAGTAACTAACTGTCTAAACCTGTTTTGGCTCCTTGTCTTCTTCCTGGCCCAGTCTATGAAACTGTGGCACATCAGCCTAGCAGCTGCCACCATGATGCTGCTTAGGGACTGCTTGAACACATGACATCCCCTCTCTCAGGTGTCACCATTCTGGGCTGGCTGATGTCAAAGTCCAAAAATTATTGTTTAATATATTTTGCATTGAGTTTTAGTTGTCTCAGGTGAGAGAAGAAATGCAGTCTCTGTTACTCTATCATGGCCAGGAGCAGATGTTCCCCATACTGTTTTTGTTCCCCAAATGAAAACTAATGATATTAACAAATAGATACTCAGCAAATCTATTCAATGTAAATCATAGAAAACATAAATTCACAAAATTAGCAATGAGAAAGCTATGTAACATATTCAGAAACAATGAAATATTATAAGATAAAACATACGGACACTATTTACTTGTATTGGTTGACCTATTGCCTTTAGGCCCCAGGACAGTCCATGTCACACGGACCGGACAATAAGTGGTAATCATTGTCCAGAAGTCTGCTGGCTAGGGCTCCCAGGAAAAGAATTTTTTTTTTTCTGGCAGAAATTAATGGTCCCATCATTTTCCTGATGGGCACATAGATACAATGCCTATGCTATGAAAATAAAACATGGTTGATAAACATGGCAGAGAAGAAAAATATGGAGTCTAGATCCTTGATGACACGCTTTAGTAGTTGCACCACTAATGGATCATTTATCTCAAGACTTTTTTAAAAAAATAAACCTCTCTTTGTTTAAGCCAGTGATATTTAGATTTGCTATTATTTTCAGCCAAATGCATAACTTGTAATAACTATATAGTGTCTGATATTTGTGAACTAACAAGTTAGCTTGCTGCAGTTTCATAGACACTGGCAGATAACAGAAGATTCCTGTCCTGGGTCAGAGACAAAGCACAGTTTATGACTCAGAGCAACCTTATGAGGTAGAGTATCATTATTTTTCTATGCCGGTTCCTCAAACCTCAGCTCCCTCAAGGAGACTGAAGGAGGGCCCCACAAAACAGTGGGTTGTATTATAAGAGAGGAAACCCCAATATTTTGTAATAGGCTGCAAGTAAACCCACTAAACCTTTGCACCAGAGGAAGATATCTTTATTATACTAGGCAGCAAAAAAAAAAAAAAAAAGTTCTGCTCTAAAGGAAGACATAATCTCTGTCTTCCAAGGCTGTTGGCTATGTAAACATCTTTGAAAACATAGTCTGGGAAAAAAAGTGTAGAACCATCATGGAGAATTTCCAATTAATGCCTCTTCTCACAATACATGCAGAACTGTAAGAGACTGATGGAAAATTGTCTTCCAGAATTGCTTGCTGATATTATTTAGAATTTTGTCCTTTGAATTCTATGATTTGAAATTTTCAATATTACTAAATCTACCTGAAAATTTTTATTTATTTGATTGATTGATTGATTCGCTCTGTTGGCCCAGATAGAGTGCAGTGACATCATCATAGCTCACTATAACCTCCAATTCCTGGGCTCAAGCAATCCTTCTGCCTCAGTCTCCTGAGTAGCTGGGACTGCAAATGTGGTCTTGGTCTTGCCCAGGCTGGTCTTGAACTCCTGAATTCAAGTGATCCTCCTGCCTTGGCCTCCTGGAGTGCTAGGATTATAGGCAGGAGCCATCGTGCCTGGCCTGAAAATATATATTTAAAATAAACTTGATAACTAAGTAATAATGGGAAACTAAAGAGTCACTGAAAACATCCTCACCTCTTCCTTTTCTTTCTGGCCCATTCCCTGCCCTTCCCAAATAACTTGGTCCCAAAGTCATTAGGTGGGGCAGAGAAAGGTAGATGTCTTTAGTGGTATCGGAAGGGGAGTAGCCCAAAGTAGGATGTCAATCCAAGTAGTAGGACTGGCCTTGTGTCAGAGGTCAGAACCTAAGCAAGGTGAGAAGAGTGTCATTTCAAGGGTATGTGGCCTGGTATGGAGTGTCAGAACTCAAGCAAAATAAAGAAAGCATTCACACAGAAGGATGGCCCAATACAGGGTGGGGTGGCATGGCCCAAGCTGGGTGAGGAAGGCAATTACACACTGGGAGGCTGAAACTGGTCAAGCATGAGCATTCGTGCTAGTGAAATGGAGAAGCCATTGTGAAGAGTCAGATCCATGAAGGGAGAAGAATGCATTTCCATGGAAAGGAAAATTATAGATTGGTAAAATATCAGGGATTATTCAAATAAGTAAATATGTTAATCATGGAAGCCAGATTTCTCAATATCAGAGAAAGGAGATAGAAATGTGGAAAGGGCGAAAACTAAAATGAACCCTGTGATATAGAATTGGAACTAGATATATCAGTGTGAACTGAAGGTTTCCAATAGATTGATGCAGAAAGCAATAAATACAGATGCAAATTATGTGTGTGCATTTGTGCATGTATATGCACACATATTCCTTAGGTTTCTTCACTGTTTGGGATCAGTGATACCCCAATAACATAAGCAAACCTTAGAGCTCAGACCTTGGCTTCTCAAAACCATTACCACTGAGAGCAACCAGGGCTCCCGGCAGAAATAATATCATTTCTGAAGCAAGAAAACTGTGAGATGAACCTGGAATATCTTGTGCCAGAGACAAAGAATTGCTCAAAGAATGAAGAGGGTATGTGAAAAGGACGCAAGAGACAGCTTGAAATCGCTCCCAGTGGTCACATGAGAAACAATATGAACAGCCTAATAATGATAGTAATGAATTATAACCCATTAAATAAAGTGGAAACCATGAATTCATACCAAAATAAATAAATTAAATAAATGAAGAAACTGAAAATATAAAAAGATAGAGGATACTCATACAGCTTTGCAGTATCTCCACACAAAATATTTACTCATTTCAAAAAGAAAAGAGTAGTGTTACAGTGGACAATCCTGGTAGGTATCTTTTTAATCAAGTGGTCAAAGTGAACCATAATTAGTGGTGGGAAAAGTTGAAAGCATGTGTCCCCTGAAAGAATGCAAAGAGGAGGATATAGCCATTTCTGTTGTATTCCTGCCAAAGAGACATAATCTGAATCTAATCATAAGAAACATCAGACATATTTGAATTAACAGGCATTCTACAAAATTATTACCAGCTACAGCAATACCAACGTCACAAAAATCAAAGAAAGACTAAGGATGTCTTCCAGACTAAAGGAGACTAAAGAGATGTGAAAGTGAAGTACAACCAGTAATTATAAACTGAGTCATTTTGCAGAAAAGACATTTTTGGAACTAGCAGTGATGCTTGAATCGAGTGTGAGGATAAGATGGGAAAATGCATCAATGTTAATTTCTGGATTTTGATGGTTGTATTGGGTTATATAGAGGTAAAATCCTTATTTACAGAAATTGTACCATAAAGTATTTAAAATGGATAGGATATCAATTTAGCAAATTGGCTTTCAACTAATTCATTCAAAAATCTTCCTTTTCTGTAAATTTCTGAGTATTTCAAAACAAAAAAATATGAAAATATATATTGACAAAAATATTCTCAAAATAATTCTTAAACCAAGTAGTTTAATTCCATACTTTTAAAATATACTATTTCATATTTTATAGAAAATATGATCTTTATCCTATAAACTAGCAATCTAGACAAAGGAATAACATTTCGATTTGATGTATGAAGCTATCACCATTTTGACACCTCAATGCCAAAATATAGTATATATAATATAGAAGATAATCACTTCTGTGACTATAATATATCCTAAATAAAACACCACCACAGTTCCTAATTCCACAGTAAAGTAAAAGCTATTAGAGTTGAGACTGGGAATAGATCTATTTAAAATATAATGATTAAAAGCATGGACACTGAGGTAAAATGCACATGATCTTGAATCCTTGGGCTGTCACTAGCTGGGAGAACTTGGATATGTTCTCTAATCTCTTTAAGCTTCAGTTCTTCCTTAATAACCTACTTCATATAGTTGGAGGAAATAATTGAAATATTCATATGTATAAGATACTAGCTAATTATTATTAAAAGTAGAAGATACATCAGTAATTATTTAATCATAAATATTAAAAACTAGCCTCCTTTGATTCTAAAAGAGCACTTAATAAAGTATAATACCTAATCCAGGACAGAATTCACATGCATGCACACACACACACAACTAGCACTAAGGTGATTTTTCTTTAACAAAATAGAGAATATAAATCTGTATAAGCCATCTATCTCTAACAATTATGCTGTAGTCAATATATTGGTTGAGGTTATGATCATCTGAAGGCTAGGCTAGGGCTCAAGATTCTGTTTCCAATGTTGCTAAAACTCAGGACTAGCAAGATGAGACTAGCTGTTGGAAGAAGGCCTATTTTTCTCCATGTGAGCTCTTTTATGGCTATTTGGGTATCATCATGACGTGACACCTGGCTTCCCTTAGAGTGAGCAATCCAAGAAAGCAAGGCAGAAGCTACAGTGCTTTTTATTACACTAGCCTTGGATGTCATTCCATCACTTCCACAGTATTCACATAGAGCAGACCCATTTCAGTGTGGGAAGGGAATACATAAGGGTGTGAAAACCAAGAATCAAGGATCATTTAGGGCCATCTTGGAGCCTGGCTATCATACTACATTAAACCAATAGCCAGTCCCTAATCTATTGTGAAACTTGGAGTGGACAACTATTGGTTGACTACACAGCCCTACCCATAAACCCCCTTTTTTAGTGACATCCATCCACCATAAACCAAATAAGTGCACTAGATAGCTCTTGCATATAGGAAATGACTCAAGGCCATGACCATATGTTTTGGTCTCATGACTTAGACTAGGCCAGGTAATATCTCTTTTCTATAAATTTGCCTTGGCACAGGAAGTTTCCAAGGTAAATCTGGCCATTCTCTGAAAGGAGATATTCTAAACTCAGAAGTAGTGACCAGTGGCCACTTTGTAGCATAAGAGAAAAGAATGAAGCAATGTACAAAAGGAATAGATGAGAACTGGAGAGAGAACATATGCTGCAGTGGTTATTTGTTGGTTACCCATACAGTACCTATTTTGCCTTTTAAAATTCCCAGTGTATCTATGTTTCCTTTTGGTGGTATAAGAGTTGCAGATAGCATTCCTGACTTGTGGAGGAAACCACATAACCAAGGCAGGGCTGATGATCACATTTCATCTTTTGGACATAGCTATGGCTCGGGGCCTTGTGAGCATAGTGAACATTTGGTCTTAGTAAATCGCAGATTTTAAAAGACACTTGCTCTTTCCTGAAAGAATGAGAATACAGGTAGCCTTGGGATACATTGGCTACCATATTGGAGTCAGGCTTAGGATAAAGCTGGCACTGAGAAGGGCAGAGGGAAAACACTGAAAAGAAAACTGGTCCTTGTTGATATATTTGAGAAATTATGGTCAGATTTATATGAAACCTTACTTGCCTTTGGACTTCTCAGTTATATGGGCCAATAAGGTACCTTTATTTTTTTGAAAGCTAGAAGTATTTTTATTTGCAAATATAAAAATGCAAAAATAGCTTGTTTTTTTTAAAGTTTTGCTGGGAGTAAGTAACAATAATTTCCAGATCTCTAGAAGTAGCTTAATGTGAGAATATTTTAGTCCTGGCAATATTTTCACATTTCTTTTATTTACAGAGCTTCTTTTCTCTCTTCTTATAGTTTAGAGGAGACAGCCTCTAATTATCCAGGCTTTACCCACAATGGGGCTACTTTTCTACCCATTTAATCATCAATATAACAAAAAGGCTTAGCTCTTTCTTCTGGCTTGCATAATACAGTTTGAATTCATGTCCATGTTACATATAAGATGTTTTTTCTATATTTCTGTGTGTGTTTTCTCCTCAAAATTTTAATTTAAAAAAACCTTAAATCGATAGAAATGTTGAACGAATATTGCAAAGATCATCCACAAATACTTTACCTAGATTGACCACTTCTTAACTTTTTTTGTCACATTTGCCCTCTGTTCCTGCTCCCTCGTGTGTGCATACATGTACATACATAGACACACAAAGATTCTGTTTCAGTTATCTACTGTTGGAATTTGTACACCCCCAAACCTAGTGACTTAAAATGCAATTTATTATTATCTTTCATGGTTTTCTGGTTTGACTGAGACTAGCTGGGGGTTTTTTTGGGGGATCTTTCATGTGATATACATTACATAGTGGCTGTGGTTAGTCAGCTGTAGGTTTTAGTGAAGTGAACACCTAAGATGGCCCACTCACATGGCTATCATCTGTTGACCAGACTAGCCTCCTATGTTAACTATATTGTCTTATTTTCTTTATTCTTGATGCTCTGGCATTTGGGGCTTTGCTGACTGGGGAGATATTGCCCCTCCCAGGGTTTACCAGGAATGTGCTTTCATATGCAAATTAACCAATCCAGTGCCTGTACTCTGAACTACTTCCTCTATCTGGCTCTCATGCTCCAAGAGGCAATATTCCTCTGCCCCAGTCATCCCAGCACCAGATACCAGACACACAGTGGCAACTCCCATACCCCAGAGCCTGCTGAAATTATTCCAACTAGCCAGTCTGAAGGCTGCATTTCTCTATCTTGCCTTGTCTTTCTCAGGAAAACAATAAAGTCTGTTACCCATGCTTTCCCCTCACTCTTTTGGCTTCCTAACTGATTCTGGTGCTTCCCCATGTGGCCCTGCATGGTACTGCATGCCCCTGCTCTTGGGAACTGTGAATAACAAACTATATTTTCAATGGTAGTCATCTCTTGATGACTATTGGCCTCACCATACCTGAATAATAATAAAACCTACATTTAAAGAACAACTTTCTATGTGGCTTAGGCTTCTCACAACATGGTAAGTGTCCCTAGGAAGTAGAAGCTTCCAATCTCTTAATGCTTGGGCCCAGAAATTGGCACAGCACACTTCTGCCATATTCTATTGTTCATAGTAGTCACAGAGTCTGTGCCATTAAAGGGAAGGGTACATGAACCCCACCTCTTATTGGAATTAATGTCAAAGAATTTATGGTCATCCTTATTCTGCCACAGTTGATCTTATGTTCACAAAATATTGCTATTCCTCTTACGTGGAAAATTTACTTAACCTCTTCCCCCTCCTAAGAACCCAAAGCCTCATAAGTTCAGAGGATCAATCTAGGATTTTGTCATCTAATTCAGGTCTAGATGCAGATGAAGCTACTTAAATGTCGTTTCTTAGGTTCAGTTGTAATGAACATCCTTGGATATTGTTTGTTGCATTTGATTGTTTTCCATCTGAAGACCTATCAACTGAAGAGGGAAGTTATCTGTTGTCTACAGACCCAACAAACAATGCTGAGGCTGAGACAGAATAATAAAAATAAACACTCCCATTAAAGGGGAGGAGAGAACAGGAAATGGAGCTACATAGTAGTCAGTGATCCGTAGCAATTCTGAAATCCAGCTGAGAATTTATGTCTATAAAGTGGGGCCTAGTCATATTCCCTGGGAATAATTCTCTGAAGCTCCAGGCTCTATCATCTAAGCTCTTGGTTCTGTTGGCTGAGTCATCCTGCCATTTGGGTAAGATATGACCTATATTTGCAACTGAATGGATTCCTCAGCTTTCTACCTGCTCATAGAAGGCTGGAAGAACCAAACGCCTATTTTCACTTTGTTCTATCTCTGTCTCATAGTTTTCTATGAATCATATTCGGGCTCTGTCCCTTATCTAAAAGCGATACCCACAGATCTCTTTAAACAGGCTTTCCTCCATCTGGAGCCCAGTGTGAAACTTCTGTGGGACAGTGCCCTGAAGGTTCCTAAAAGCCTCATGTTTAATAGACAGGGACTATGAAGCACTTTCTTCAGCTCTTTAGAAGATTTTTTGTTTAACTAGAATCATCAGTTAGATCTTTCTGTCTTACAGAAACAAAAGGCCCTATGGGAGTACCCTTAATTAATTTTGTCCCAAAGTCATGTCTCATGTTGTACATTTTTTTCTGGGAAAGGCTGAAAATATGAAACAGTCTTATTTTTAAACCCAGAAAGTCCTTACTCCTTTATTTCATTTTATAAATTCCCAATAACCAAACAGGATCTGTGTTACTTCATCTCTTCATGGTATTTCATCATAGTATGCTAGTTTCCAATGGCTGCCATAACAAATAGCCACAAACTGAGTGGCTTAAAACAACAGAAATTTATTCTCTCACAGTTCTGAGGCTACTTTAAAATCAAGTACTGATAGGGCCATCTTCTCTCTGAAGATTCTAGGAGAGAATCTGTTCCATTCTCTTAGCTTCTGGTATTGCCCAAAATCCTTGGTGTTCCTTGGCTAGGAAACACATCTCTTTAATCTTTGCCTCTATTGTAACGTGGTATTCTCCCTGTATCTCTCTGTGTATTAATATTTACGTCTCTTCTCTTCCTTATAAGAACATGATTTATATTCATTTATATAGGTCCCACTTAATGACCTCATCTTAACTTGATGACATTTGCAAAACCACAATTTTCAAATGAGGTCAAATTTACAGGTACTAGGGGTTAGGACTTTAAAATATATTTTTTAGGGGACATAATTCAGTTTAAAATAGGCAACTAGAAGAAGCTTGTTTCTACTGTTTAAATTCCTCCTGGAAATCTTCCCAGCCAGATTGGCAAGCTCATTATGTGCCCTATTTTCTTACTGCAGGTGCCAGTACTGTCAAACTTTCCTTATTCTATAACAAGGATCCCCTTCTCTCCATCTTACACTAACATTTTCAAACCCTTACCAACTGTCTTCTCAAGGCTCTTCCAACTTCTGCCTTCCACCCAGTTCCAAAGTCAATGCCACATGTTTGGTACTTGGATACAGCAATCTTTCTCTCTCTCTACACATACACACAATTGTATGTGTGTTCATATATATATGTTTACATACCTACATACATATATTTATATTAAGACCTCTTTTCAGACCCCATGACACTACACATCATCCTTCAATACTTTGGCAAATGTCTCCTAAAAATTAGGTCATTCTCTTTCATTAACACAATTACTTGATTCAAGAAATTTAACTTTGATACAGTACATTTACTTAATATATATACCATCTTCAAGTTTCCCATTTCCCAATGAGGTTTTTTAAAAATCTAGAATCCAATAAAGAATTTCACATTTCAAACAGTTGCTATGTCACTTTTGTCTAATAATAGTTTCCCAACTATTTTTTTTGGCTTTTATGATACTAACATTTTGGAAGAGTCCAGGCCAGTTGTTTTGCAGAATTTCCCCTCCCCCACAAATTTGGCTGGACCATATAAATTGCTGATATCTGGCACTTTGACCTACAAAAATGACATGACACTTCATATTAGTCAACATAATAAATGGGTGATATGTCTTCAGTGAGGCACATAATCAGGTTAGTGATATCACTTTCATCATTATTGGTTTTAATTAATGTGATAATTGGTTAAGGTTAATATCCATCAGGGTTCTCCATTGAAATTTTGTCATTTTCCTTTGTAATTAATAATCTCTGAAGTTATACTTCAAAATTTTCTGAATAACTAATTCTCCAAAAACCTTTTGCTCAATTGTTTAAGAATCAACTGAGAATTATTTCTTGTATCAATTATTATTATAGTTGTTGGAAAGGATGATTTTTAAATTCTATCATTCTTTCAACATTTACTAGTTGGCTTTCTTCTCTTCCCCTAGACTTATTTGTTCATATTTTAAACTAATTTGATGGTAGTTTCCTGATATGGCAACTGAAAGCATGCAAAATTGTACAAATTCTTGCCTTCAAAATTATAATTTTCAAGAATTAAATGACTTGGTATATGCTGGACACACCTTAGTGTGGCCCCTACAATTGTCACCACTGGTGTTCTCACCCTATATAATCTCCTCCCCTGAGGTACGGGTGAACCTGTACCTTGCTACTGACCAATGGAATGTGTCAGATGTTAAGAAATTTTGTAGATCTAAGGTCCTAAATCACTTGGTTTGAGTTAATCAAAAAGAAGATTATTTGGATGGGCCTGACTTAATCAAGTGAAATTTCTTAGAAGAGGTACCAGGCTGTCCCTGAGGTGGCAGACTCTGCTTGCACGCTTGATGAAGTAAGTGGTCAGGCAGCCTCTAGGAACTGCACATAGCTTTTAGGAAATGCAAGTGGTCTATAGTACCTGAGGGTAGTCTTCATAGACAGACAGCTGGCAAAAATCTGTGGCCTCAGTCTTACAGCCACAAGGAAATAAATTCTACCAAAATCCTGAATATACTTGGAAGCATATTTTTCCCTTTTTAAGCCTTCAAATGAAAATGTACCCCAGCCGACTCACTGTAGCCCTGTGAGACTTTAAGCAGAGGATCCATCTCTGTCATGCCTTGACTGTGGATTCATGGAAATTATAAGATGTTATGTTATTTTATGCTGCTAATTTTGTGATAGTTTATTACATGGCAATAGAAAATTAATATACTTGGTAGAACATAATTCAACAGTAAGTAAAAGAAACCGGTTATTCAACTTCATATCTACTATAATCTCAATAAATAAATGAAAATATTTATATCAGAAAAAGATTGGAGGAAAATATAAATCATTAAGTGTTAATCTCAGGAGGCCAGAACTGTAGGTAATTTTCATAGTCCTATTAATATGTTTGTAGATTTTATACATTTTATATAATAAAATTTTAAATAGAAATCATTTTAATAAAAATTAAAGATAATTGATACAAAGAAAAAATTAATAATTGTCACTGAGACAATCACATAATCAGTGTCCTAGACCTGACTCTGTCTCTCAATGGGCTGAGACTACATTAGTAACTTATTTCTGATGGAGTGGAAACAATTAATTCCTAATATCCTTTTAATGTCTCATATTTGGAGGTTCTACTGTCACCTTACCAGGCCAAACGATTTCTTTGCCATATTAATTTGAGCTTAATGCCTATTTTATAATATCTGTAGGTTTTGACCCTTTTAAATTAAAAGTAGAATTATATGGAAGGTCTTTAGGATTATCAATCTGCTACTAACAACACACAATATGACTGCATTACTGCTATTACTACTTCTACTATAAAATTTTCTCCCATCTTCAAAAAACTTCAATAAACATGAACGTCTTCCTTTAATATCGTCCCCATTTTGAGTATCCCTCCCATATGATAAAAATTATATATTTAGTTACTTTTGATTATTTTAGAAACAAAACTCTGTAGAATAGTATTTAAGAAAGTACTGTAAAATGTTAACTGTAAAGCCACCATGTATTTTAAGATGACTTGAGAAATAGTTTCATCATAAATTATGTAACAATGACAACAATAAGCATTTCTAATGTCATTACTTAGAAAAGTGTCCTATTTTTAGCTTCCTTGAAAAATACCCAAAGTAAATTCACCCTAAATATATGTGGCAAACTGGACTGGAATGAAACATGCATTTTTTTCCCCTCAATTTTGCTCAATACCAATCAATACTACTTAATTAAATATATGGATTTGCGTTAATTGTTAAAAGAACTAGATTACTGAGTTGAATAGATTCCTTTTATGGGTCTGACCCACATTTATTGTATTGTTGTTCAATTGCCTCTTATATGCTGGTTTTCTTGCTATGGCTTTGATAAATGCTATTGTGTTCTGAAATATTATTGCATAATCAAATCATAGGGAAAACAGAACTGAAACAAAAAAAGATGAAATTAAATAGCTGATGTGTCAATATCCAAATTTTGATAAATTACAAAAGTTGTCCCTGTTGACTATGTAATTTCACAGGAATAAAGCTCAGAATTGGTTGCTCTTATTGAAGGAGTAAACTTACGTGAGAATTTCCAAGTAAAAAGGAAGTACCATAGGAAATCTTGAGATGTTTACCTTTTTGTTGTATAGTATAAAGATTTTGTAAACTAAAATTTTGAAAAGAATAAGGGTGTATATTGAGCATCCCAAATCTAAAAATCAGAAATCCAAAATGCTCCAAAATCTGAAATTATGGCCAAAGGAAATTCTCATTGGATCATTTTTGATTTTTGGATTTGAAATTGCTCAACCACTAAGCACAATGCAAATATTCCAAAATCTGAAAAAATATAAAATCTGAAACATTTCTGATCCCAAGCATTTAGGATAAGGGATGTTCAATTTGTACCTTTTATTAGTATACAATTGAGAGAGTATTTCTGTGCTGAATAAACTTGATTTGACTTGACGGGCTTTACAATTCTAACTCCAGTGTCTGATTACCTATTGTATATTACAGCACTTCATTAAAAATGCTAAATAAAATGCCATTTATTATCTTCAGTTTGCTTTTTAATATTTATTTGGCATGTCAAAACTCCAGTTTTCCATGTAATGACTTTGAAATGAGACTATTAATCTATACACTGGTGTATTTACTACAGATTTCTTGTATAAGTGAGTATCAGAGTCCATTTGGTGATGTTATAACAGAATACTTGAGATTGGGTAATTTTTAATGAATAGAAATTTATTGGCTTATGGTCTTTCAGGCTGCGAATTCCACGTATGAGGTGATGACATCTGGCAAATATCTTTTTCTGTGTCATCCCATGACAAAAGGCAGAAGAGCGAGGGGGTGGGGGAGTGGAGAGAGAGAAAGACACAAAACGGGGCTGAAATCATTCTTTTATAAGGAACACACTCCTGAGATAACAAACCCACTCCTGTGATAATGACACTAATCCATTCATGAGGGCAGAGCCCTCATGACCTAATCATGTCTCATAAGGTCCCCACCTCCCAACACGGTTGCAGTGGGGATTGAGTTTTCAACACATGCTTTTTGGGGGGACACATTCAACCATAGCAGAGAGATTAGCAAAGATAATTATCTGGCTTTATTTGTAGCCTGATTTCACATTATTTTCCTGTAATGAGTAGAGGACAAACATGACACTGAATTAAATATGCACATTCAATTAAAAAAAACATAACATATAGCATTTTATAAAACTTTAGATACAATTTTTAAATAATATATCATATGCCATATTGAGAAAACCTGCTCAAAAATGAATCTCAGCGTAAAATTAACAGGACTCAAGTAATAATTCTTTTATTTGTCTAGAAACTTTAATCCATAACATGATAAAACACTATCTTTCTTAACATGGATAAAGTATTATTCACTAATTTTTCCTTCTTAAAATTACTTTATTTCAGAGTCATTATGGAGCAAACATTACAGGTAAAAACAAATAAATATATGTTTCTACATTATTTTGCTCCACATTTTTGTGAGCATTTCAGGAATGCTACATTTATTATTAACCATTTCCACACAGGAAGAGTATTTTAGGTTTTAATTTTAAAGCCTCCCTTTTTTTCAAGTCTAGAGCCTGAAGTTTTATGTCAAAATTGCAGAATGGATAAAAGCATAATCTGGTGGTACATATGAGAAAAACAAAGCAGGCAATTAAAATGGAATTTGTAACATGCATATAGAAATGTATTGCTGTTGGATATCTAATCATTAGTCTACTCTACCATGTTTTAAACTAGGCAGGAATAATACTGAGGGTTATTCATTAATTAATTTTCACAGCAGTGCACCAGCATGAATTTATTTAGCATAGGCACTTGCATTACTTTGACACATTAAAAAAATTGTTTGAATTGGCCTTCAAATTCCCACTTCCACCAGGGTGATGTGTTCATCTATTATTATTTCACAGGATATGTGCTATACAGCACATAGTGAACACAGCCTAGTTTCAGATCTGCTAACGAAGGTCATTGTGCCATTCATATGTTCCCTTTAATCACATTCCTCTCTTACTTTTGCAGTGATTATAAAAGCACACATCTTCAAAGGAAGCAAAGAAAGACATTAGATCTAAAGTAGCATTTTCTATATAAACCCATGTGGAATTGCACCGTCTGAACAGCTGATACAGTCCTGAAGACTGAAATGAGAGGCACGAGTGCGCTATGCCTTTGTTTTCCGTTTCATTACCTGCCAGTCTGTCACTGAGAATTGCCCACTACCCAGATTCTGTTAAAAGTCAGAATAAGTTAAAATGATTTCATAGGAAAAATAATCTAAGAAACATAGCACTCATTCCTCTATGGCCATAGGACAGCTTCACTTATATGCAAACAGATGCTTTCCTGGAGGCTCATTAGAAGAAAGATCCAACTGAAAAGCACTTTCTGGGTTTCAAGGACTATTTCATACTACTCTTTTCTTCTCAGATTTCTTTCAGCCCCTCACTGCTTCCTTACCCTTACTTATTATCTGGCTTTATATTTGGTTTATCAAACGAGGAGCAGTCATTTAGGAACTCTGAATTCCTCCCACTAAGAAAGAACATACCCGTATCTGTGCACTGACACCCAACCTTCTCTAGCACGTGAATAGTTTCCCGGCTCTTATCAAAGGCTAACTTTAACTTCCCTGCTTGAGTTCTGCCTCCTATCCTTGCCTCCTCAGCAACTTTGTTCCTATGATTACTCTCTGCCTGACACTGTCTGTTTCTTCTTGTCCACTGGGTTATTTCCATCAGCATATATAGATGTTTCAGTATAATACAACTTAAAACAAATAAACTCCTTAAAACTGCCCTTATGAAATCAATTAAGGCCACAGAGTTAGAAGTGTGGTAGAGGTCTGAGTGGTAGAAAGGTACAGGTGTAGGTGAAATTAACCAGCCATTGTTTCATAGCTTGCCTCCCTATAATTGCTTTTTGCTCAGGAGTCACATAACTGGTGGTCACATGATTTGTAACTTCCCCTAATCGCTTCTATAGATAACATCACTATTGTGAAACCTAAGACTGGTTTTTGAGATGTTTCCCAGACTGCACTGCACTGGAACAACTGATGCCAATCAGAGCAGTGATCCCCACCGAGAAACTGACTCAACTGGTCCTGTGACCCCCAGGCAGGAACCGACTCAGCACAAGAATACAGTTTCTACATCCCAATGACTTCATCCCCAACCCAGCCAATCAGTGCTACCAATTCCCCTTGAACCTACCCACCAAATTGCCCTTAAAACTCCTAGCCCCAAGCTCCCTGGAGAGGCAGGTTTGAGAAATTTCTCCCATTTCCTTGCTCAGTTGCCCAGCGATTATTAAACTCTTTCTCTGCTGCAACACCTGCGATCTCAATGTATTGGTCCTTTCCTGTGCAAAGAACAAAGTGAACCTGGTTAGATGGTAACACCCTCTGTCCCTCATCCTTTCCAATGGCCTCATCTTTACTCCTCTTCTCAACAAAACATCTTGGAAGAGGTGCCTTGGATTACTGTCTCCACATTACTCATCAACATTTATCATCAGCCCCTTGCTGTTCTCGTTTCTTCTAATTCTGACTCACTTTTTTCCTGAGATATTTTAAAACAAATCTCAGACATCATATCTGTTTGCTCAAAATATACTTTAATTGTATCCCTCAGTAAAGCCATTTAAAAATATCAATATTATTATGACATCTAGCAAAATAACAGTAATCCTGAATGATCTAATATCTAGCTAATGTTCAATTTTTCCTGTCTTAAAAATACAGTGTTCCATGACCATTTTAAAATGTCATTTATCTGTTGAAGCAACTGAACCACATATCCCATGGAATGTGGCTGCCTGCATCTTATTTGTGTCATTTAATGTGTCCATCTATCCTTCATATCTCCTGTGAGCTGTTAGTTTGATCTAGAGGTTTAATTAGATAAAGGTTTGATTTTGGGGGGGAGGGCTGAAATGCCAATATTGGCTTGTTGGTAACATTGCCTGGGAGTCCTACTTTAAAAAAAAAGTCATCCCTTCCCCCACCCACTGCCACCAGTTCTCCACTCTTAAAATTTATTTTTTTGAGCTTCTAATAGTACCACCCCACCCCACGTCCTCTTCATGTTGAACAGATAACTTCTCTGCTACTTCAAAATGAAAGGCAATTAAAGAAGAATCCTCAAAGTTCTGCCAATTAATTAATAAGCTTACCCCCATAAACACCTATGTTTTTGTTAAAATGGAGAGTGGTATAAGTTTTCCTTAGACTCATCCCTCCCTTCTCAGGGAAATTGGTTCACTGAGTCCTCTTTTCTATTTTATTTTCTGCTTTTATTTCATTAGCATTTTAACATGCTTCCATTTAAAAAATGATCAAATACAATAACTTTTGTTTAGTTCTTCAACCTTCTCCAGCTCTCTCTTTCATCCTGATTCATAGCAAAGCATTTTGAAGGAGTTTTCTATACTCATCATGAATTCTTTCTTACCTCCCACTCACATCTCAACCCATTGCAATCTGGCTTCTTCCCACCAACAGTTCCATTGAAATTGCAGTTGCTAAGGAAATCAGCAATTTCTACATCAGTAAATCAAATGAGCACTTCTCAGTTCTTATCTTGGTTTATTGCCTAGAAATATTTGACAGTCTCATGACTCCTCCTTTATTGAAAATTTTCTCTTTTTGGTTAAAAGATAAAGTGATCTTGGCATCTCTAAAAACAAATAAACAAAACATAGCACTCTCAGCTACATAGGAGCTATCCCCAATGAATAATTTTTACCAGTTGACACTTCCGTTGGAGTGCCACAATTATCACAGGAAGATCTCTAAATTGATACTCCTAGAATATGGTATGATCATAAGTCCAAGACTTGTTCTGCCTCTGTCTTTTAAAATTTCAACTTTTGCTACAAATACCCTCACTAATTCCTAATGCCCATTTACTTCATACAGAATTTTAATCAGATAGTTAACTTCTTAGGAGGAGAGTCCATATATTTAAAAGAAGTATATTCTTTTTATTTTATTCTCCTCCAGGCAGACAAGACCTTAGATTTTCTTTCTTTAAAAGCTAGCTAATTAGGATGGTGAATAGAGTCTGGAAATAGAATTTCTGACCACCATATCTAAGGAATGTTTATGCAATTGATAGGTAGTATTTTTTTCCAAATTCTTGAGCCCCAAGGAATTAATTAAAAGTGAATTAGAATAATGCATACCAGAGCTAGATAGGTCTTGTTGGACAAGCCATTTTTATATTAAAATAATTAGCTACACTCTCATAATTCTATTACATATATTACAACATCCTGATTCTTAATGCTCATTTTTAAGTAAAATATTCTAGCCAAATAAATTCCTTAATTAAATTTAATTGATTTATGTTAAATTCTTATTGAATAAAATTTTTAATAAAAATACCTTGTGATTTCTTTTATATAAAAATAATCTAAAGAAACAATATTACTCTCAAGAAAAGGCGAACACAATTACAATTTTTTTTTTTTGAGACAGTGTATTGCTCTGTTCCTGGGGCTAGAGTGCACTGGCTCATCACAGCTCACTGCAACCTCAAACTCCTTGGGCTCAAGTAATCCTCCTGCCTCAGCCTCCCAAGTAGCTGGGACTAAAGGTGTGCACCACCACACCCGGCTAATTTTTCTATTTTTTTATAGAGACTGGGTCTCACTGTATTGCTCAGGTTGGTGTTGAACTCCTGGGGTCAAGTGATCCTCCCTGCCTCAGCCTCCCAAAGTGCTAGGATTATAAGCACGAACCACCATGCCCTATCACAATTTGATTTTTGACATTGATTTATCAATATTGTTAAGCCTGTTGGATGACCATTTTGATCTTAGCTTCATAGCAGAAAAGATAATTTTACCTTTATAATCAAGGAACTGTTACTGTCTAAACTTTATTTAAAAAAAAACTCCTGCTATTACAGTTTAAGATATGTTTGTAGGAGTGAAATATTAAAGTATTTTGAATGGAGACAGTCTAAGGCTATAGTGGAGGAAAATATATCTGTTCAAGACCCGATATCATACATGATAAAACATTGATATTAAAGAAAAATTGCATTATTTAGTTAATATTAACTGGTCATTATCATAGAATACTTGATAAAGGCCAGAGTAAGTGTTATTTATGATTTGAGGGTAATGTCAACTCTATTGTATTTTTACTTAAGGTATTTGATTGTGATCTGTTTACATTTTCTACTGAATTCTTATTAAATTTGATTTAAAATTAAGGTAAATATCTTGGAGTATTTATTTCAAAATTGAAAAAAGTTATCATTACATAATAAATTATATAGCTGAATATGCTATTGTTAACTTCTATTCTTTGAAATAAATGCAGGCATAACTACATCATTGTGTTAACATGAGAAAGACATGGTGTTTACATATGCTATATGTAATGTATGACTTGTAAACTAAGACCAAGGATTATGGAAGGCCAAGGATCTTGAGGGTTCTAAAATGTAAAACTGCTCTATATAAAATGCAAAATGTAAAGCTGACTATATTGATGTAGAGAAATTATAATTTGATTGCTTACTTTTTAATGTAATAAGTAATATCTAATTTTTATAAGACCATCAGAGTATGAAAAAATCATTTTACTTCATATATATGTATATACATTCTATCAATTTATTATCTATATGCATGGATATTTCAGAAACTTCTAGTTATGCTTGAGTAGGTAAAATTTTGTTCTCTAAAGTACTACAAAACATCAAAAGTATTTATTTAAATTAGGAGAAATCTTTATTTACTCAAAAAAATGCATGGGCATTCAGAAAAGATTCTAAATTATAGAAAAAATATGAGAAAAATATTCAAAGTTAACAAGGATTATTCATTCTAATAAGTTGAAAATACACAAGATTTAAAACTTATTTTAAAGAAAGTTTTGATTGGAGTTATATTCAATAAAGTACTAAGGTTGCCATACAACAGTGTACGATTGCATGGCACTTAAAGGTTTTTCTCTTAAGGATTCCACTATCACTAATTAGAAGCAGGTAGCTAAATGGTAATTACCAGAAGAGAGCATCCCCTTCAATGTTCATCTCAGGTATGTCCATGGAAGACAATGAGTAAGGTTATATTTCTAGAGAGCAGAACCAAGGACCACAAAGGACAATTCAAGAGATATAATGTCAGGGAGCAGAACCAGTGGTAGCCAAACTCTTTCAACAAAGAACATGATCACTTCCAGGAATGCAAGGTTGTGTTAACATTTGAAAATCTATCAATATAATCCACTATATAGCCCACAGAACAAAACAAAGGAGACATAGAAAAACACTTTTTTAAAATTCAACACATTATAATATTTTTAAAAAATCTCAGTAAACTTGCAATTCATGGGAACTTCCTCAATTTCATAAAGGGTATCTACGAAAATTCTATAGCTAATACCATACTTAATGATGAAAGACTGAGTGCTTTTCCCTAAAATCCTGAACAAGGGAAGGTTGTTGTTTTTAGCACTTCTATTCAACATTTTTCTGGAGGTCCTAGCTAATGCAGTAAGCAATAAGGCAAGAAAAAGTTATGAAGGCATTCAGATTAGAAAGGAAGAACTAAAACTGGCTTTATGCACAGATGACATGATCATGTACGTAGAAAATTGTGAGCAGCTCAGGAAAAGTACTAGATCTAAAAAGTAAATTTAGCATGATCACATGCAAAATTTAATCATATAAGCAATTAGAAAATAAGATTTTGAAAAAAATGCCACTTTTAAATAACATAAAAAGACAAAATACTTAGTGATAAATTTAACAAAATATGCACAACACTTTTAAAGTGAAAACTAGAAAGTGCTGCTGAAAGATTTCAAATCCTTCAGTGAATGGGGGCAATCTCACATGTGCCTGGGTTATAAAACTCAATATTGTTAAGATGGAATCATCCCCAAACTCATCTACAGAGCCAATGCAGTACCACTCAAAATCCTAATGACATAGAAATTGTTAAGCTGTTTCTAAACATTTTATGGAAAAGCAATGGAACTAGAGTAGCTAGAAGAGTTTTAAAAAGAACAAAGTTGGAGAACTGACATCACCAAATTTCAAGATTTTCTTTAAACATAGAGTAAGCAGAATGCCTGGTATTGACAAAAGGATAGACATACAGATCAACAAAACAAAATATCCCAGACACAAACTGAAAAACATATAATTAACCACTTGTTGATAAAATGCAATCAATTCAGTAGGGAAAGATAGGCTTTTCAACAACTGGTGCTGAAATAACTCAATATTGACATGAGAAAAAAAAATGAACCGTTGCTAACTTAAAAATTAATTTAAAATGGATCATAGACCTAAATTTAACAGTTAAAACTATAAAATTTCTAGAAAAAATAGTTGAAATATCTTTGCCATTATAGGTATTATAAAAATTTCTTGGATAGGACACAAAAAAGCCGAAACCATAAAAGAAAAATGTTTTATTTATGTATTAATTAATTATTTTTTGAACTCCCTCCCCCCCAAAAAATTTCAAGTTTGGACTTAATGAAAATTAAAACTTTTACTTTTTAAAAAGCACTGTAAAGAAAATTAGAGTATAAGCCACAGACTGGGAGGAAATATTCATGGTATACATATCTGGCAAAGGACTGGTAATTGGCATATGCAAAGAACTCTTACACTTCAATATTGAGAAGGCAAACAATCCAAAAATAATTAGACAAAACATATGAAAAGACCTTTTGAAAAAGGAGATATGCAAATGGTCAAACAAGCACATGAAAAGATGTTCAACATCAATAGTTATTAGATGCCTCATTTGTTTTTTGTTGTTATTAAGACAGAGTCCTCTTGCACCCAGGGTGAGCACAGTGGTATCATTGCAGCTCACTGCAATCTCCAACTGCTGGGCTCAAGTGATCCTCCTGCCTCAGCATCTTGAGTAGCTGGGACTATAGGTTCGGGCCACATACATGCCTGGCTGATTTTTTTTAATTTTAATTTTTGGTAGAGACAGGGTCTCACTGTTGCTCAGGCTGGTCTCGAACTCCTAAACTCAAGTAATCCACCTGCCTTGGCCTCCCAGAGTGCTGGGATTACAGGTGTGAGCCACTGCACCCAGCCTCAATAGTTATCAGAGAAAACAAATATAAAGATGTAACAGTGCACACCCACAATAGCTAAAATTAAAAAACATAAAATGAAAATACCAACTGATGGCAAGGATATGTAGAAACTGGAAATCTCACACATTGTTGGTGGGAATGCATCTTTCATACACTGTTGCTGGGAATGCAAAATGGTGTGACCAATTTGGAAAACAATTTAGGAATTTCTTATACATGAAACATACACTTAACATATGACCCAGCAATTATACTAGTATATATTTATTCAAGAGAAATGAAAACATATGTCCACATAAACCCTTGTACATAACTGTTCATAGCACCTTTATTCATAAAAGCCAAAAACTGGAAAGAATGCAAATATCCATCAATGGGTGAATGGATAAACTGTGGTATATTCATCCAATGAAATACTAGCTGGTAATAAAAAGGCACGAACTACTATTACACACAATAACATAAATGTATCTGAATACCATTATGCTAATTAAAAACAGCCAGACACAAAAGATTATATACAGTATGATTCTACTATATGAAATTCTAAACAAGATAAAACCAATCTATAGGACAGAAAGTATTACATTAGTTGCTTAGGGCCAGGAGTAAAGGGACTGACTCCAAATCTGTGCAATGAAAATTTTGGGGGTAATGAAATGTATACCTTGATTGCAATAGTGACAACAGGAGTGTATGGAGTATCAAAAACATCTAAAAAATAAGTGCAAGTTATTGTACATAAACTATGTATCAATAAAGTAGATAGGCAGCATATAAAAATGTAAAAATTATAAACCAAAATATAGAATACATTTTTATATAAAAACTGATAAAAATTAATTTTAAGAATGAAAAAAATGCCTACAAATCCATAAAGAAAATAAAAACCCAATAGAAAAATGGGCAAAAGAAATGAACACGCATTTTCTAGAACAGTAAACAAGAAATGCCAAAAATATATGAATGAATGGGCAACCTCAGTAATTAGAGAATGATATACCATTTATATTAGCTTAGACTGGCAAAAATGTGAAGCCACAGGACATCTCATATACTGCTGACGGAAGAGTAAATTGGTAAAAAAAAAATTTCAAAATAATTTAGTATTATCTTGTAAATTGAACATGTTCATATCCTATGAGCTTCATTCCTAAGTATGGACCACAGAGAAAATCAGTCACAGGTATAAAAACGTTCACAGAAGCACTATTTGTAACAAATACCTGAAAACAACAGGAATGTCTACTGAAAGGAAAATGGGTTAATAAAATTGGGTATTTCCATATTGATAGACTAAAAGCAGTGATGATGAATGAACTATAACTACTAAATCAATATAAATGAATTTTAGAACATTAAGAATAAAAATTACAGATGAATTATATATAAATCATTTTTATAAATTAAAAACAATTTTAAGAAATATCAACATTGTTGATAAATCTATAATACAAAGAAATCTTTAAAAATTTTAAAAGAGTGGTATCTTTTGTGAGAAAGCTGGGGCTTGGAATTTGGGAGTTCTTGATAATGTTCCAATTCTATTGTGTGAATTTTTTCCCCCACAGGTGTTTTATTTTCTTACTATATTTTATGAAGTACATTTATATTCTTTTATCTTTCAAATATTACATTACACAAATTGAAAAAAACTGAAAAGCAACCCATACGTTTTACTAAAATACTTTTTCTCTCCATTTTACTCTCTACTTCTTAAAATATTTAACACATTAAAATAGATTCTTCTTCTAGACAGTATTTTTGTATTTTTCAATTTGGATGTCACTTCCTTAAAGCCCTTCCTGACAATTTGGATTATGTGCTCATGTTGTCTACTTCCTATAATTTTCTTTATCATCCTCTATTATAATTCATTTCTGAATATCCCACTCCATATACCTTTCTTGGGGCAAGAGAATTATTTTGTTTTGCTTTTCATTGAATTCTGTTGACTAGGTCAATGCCACACAATAAAAATTTCTTGGATGATGGAAATGTTCTATATATGCACTGTTCGTAAGGTAGATACCAGTCACATGTGGCTATTGAGCTTTTGAAATGTGGCTGAGACTGAGGAAGTAAATTTTTAATTTTGTTTATTTTTAATTGATTTAATTTAAATCAATTTAAATTTAAATAGCCATATATAGCACTTTACTGAACAGTGTTAGTATAAACAATGGAATTGTGTATTGAATTAGTTTCAACATAAAACTGTACATGTATCTGAAACATAAAATAAATATATGAATAAGAAATTCAATTACATTTGCCATGTATTTTTTCATTTTTGTTACAGAATTGAGGAATTCTTTGACATAAGATTGATTAGTCAGGTATTCTGGACTCTTTTATTATGTAATCACTTTGTAAAGAGGTGAAATAAATTTCTAAGTTATGTTTTTGGTGGTTCTTTATTCTCTCAGAATGTATAAGGTAGCTTATTAAACTACTCATTTGAATAAATTTGAATGAATGCACACAGCCGTAGTATATTTTTAACAAACCATATATTTGTAGAAGTTACTGAGTTTACCATAGCAACAGGTCTTGTATCTAAAACTGCAAACACTAAGTAATTAACATACATTCCGAGTTTGTAATAATTACATATTTTTTGCTTGAAAATTGTAGAAACCCCAATGCAAATTGACGTAAGAAGAAAAGGAAACTATTTATTGGCTTACATGACAAAAATGTTCATGGGTAAAACTTCATATAGGGTCAAAAACTCACATTTGGGATCTGTCTTGAGTTGCATTTCCTCTGAGATCCATTCTCAGACACAGGTTGGGGGCTCTTGACAGCTTCTGCACTTTGTTATTCAATGACCCTGTCCTATGGACAAGAGATGGTATTTTTCCCACTGTTTTAATAAAAGTCCTGAGTTTTACTCTTATTTGATTGCTTAGGTCAGATACCCACCCTAGTTAATCCCAAGGATCAGTGAAATGTGACAGTGTTTGGGACAGAGGAGTAGAGTTTATTCCTTTGAGAAACTATACGAACTGGCTAGGGGCGGTGGCTCACGCCTGTAATCCTAGCCCTCTGGGAGGCCGAGGCGGGTGGATCGCTCAAGGTCAGGAGTTCGAGACCAGCCTGAGCGAGACCCTGTCTCTACTAAAAAATAGAAAGAAATTATCTGGACAACTAAAAATATATATAGAAAAAATTAGCTGGGTGTGGTGGTGCACGCCTGCAGTCCCAGCTACTCGGGAGGCTGAGGCAAGAGGATCTCTTAAGCCCAGGAGTTTGAGGTTGCTGTGAGCTAGGCTGACACCACGGCACTCACTCTAGTCCAGGCAGCAAAGCGATACTCTGTTTCAAAAAAAAAAAAAAGAAAAGAAAAGAAACTATATGGACTGAGTGTAGGGGAGCAGGGAGTTTCCCAGAGAAAAATCAGGATATGGTTACTAAAGAAGAGAAACATACAATGAGTGGCTGATAAACCTTAAATGTTCATTCCAGAATTGCTCTGAATTATCTGACCTCTTCACTTGTTTTGAAAGGCTAGGATTTGAAACCTCTTACTAAGCAAGAGCTTGTTTTGCTTGCAGTGTCTTTCAGAGTAATCAAAATAAAACTATCGTGATGTGGCCCCAAAGAAATTTCTAAATGTTTTGTTTATTCCATTAATTCTAAAGTAAATAACCTTGACAACTTTATTACTGATACACCCTTTCAAAGATACTTTCGTTGGTTTTTCAATGGTGTTAAGTTATACCCCATGTTTTACCAGAATGTATATGACTTGTCATAAATAAAATTATGGCGTCCAAAAAGCCTTAGCTCTGGGATGGATTGTAGAGTACAATTATTTAACTCATCTGTTTTCTAGGTGTAGAAACTTAAAACCACATAGACTAAATGGTTGCTCAATGTCAAATGGCCAGCTGGAAACAAAACTTGTTTATTTCCTATAATGGTACATTTCCAGAATCTCTGACCAGGTGGCAGTTCTCATACATATTTCTGGAAAAAAAAAAAGATTTATTCTGCTAAATTTATTTCAGTCAATTAATAATGTCCATGCATCTTGAAGGGGGACAGGTCTAGATTTAAATATAGATAAAACAAAAGCAACATAGGGAAGTCCTCACATGAAATGTAAGAAAAGGTCTAGCATTTGAAATTTTAGAGTGAACTATATGTCACATGAAAGAGAGGGTTACATATTCAAATGACAGAGACTAATGTCATTCCTGTCCTGATGGATAGGAGTAATGGCATCTAAGTAAGTGAAACTTTGGGTCATATGTGGCTCTGAATTTTAAAATCAACATCAATAGCATATCACATGCAAGCTATAAGATTGCATGTGTCCCTTTTTTTATTGATTTTTATGTTAGGCACACAATAACATATGGTAAAGGGGGCATTATATTATCATTTTCTTGTTTACTTACCCTGAGGTCTCTTTACAGTACAAATTTTCTTTACAAATACATTTCTCTGAGTTGTCTGTGCAAATATACTTTGCTACATTGTATAAAAGATGTCTTTTTCAGATTTTTCTTTGAGGCTTATTTTCTTTGAGGTATTTGTTTCTTTTAAATATCAGGGGAGATTCTCAAAATCAATTCTACTCCATTGCAAGACATAAAAAGATGAAAGATATTTTAGTATGATTTGAGAACACAGTGTTTTTTTTTTTTTTTTAGTATGGTGTTAGGTCATTTTTGATCTAGCCATGTATAATTCCAGACTCATATTCCGTCACTCATGTCTGTATATTTTGTGGTCTAATCATACTGAACTACTGTAAAGCTATCATTTATTAAATGGTACTTTGATAAGCAGAGCTAGGTACTGTGCTGAGCACTTTACATACATAGTATGAAACTTAACTCTATGAAAGAGATATTATTATATAATCCTCATTTTACTGCAGAGCAAAAGTTTAGAAAAATAAAGTAAATGAAATTTGCAAGGTCACCACAGGTAGAAGAATCAAGGAGTGCAATTTCCACATGATCCCAAGCCTACCCTCTCATACTCAGTGCCACGTATAGTGTCTCCTATTCACTTCTCATAAACCACCATGTTATTTAATACCCACGTCTTTGTGTACTCAACTTCCATTGGTAGAAATGTCCTTATCACTTTTGTCCATCAGAAAAACTCTTGTACGTCCTTCCACTGAAGTCTCAGATGAAGTGTCACCCTTTGGTGTTGCTCCAGTCTCTCCATGATGATTATCATGGGACATTGTAATTATTTGTTTTCTAATATAATTTCCCTCAGACTGTGAATTCCCTGAAGCTGGAGGTCATGTCTTATGTATTTTGATCCTGCATCTATCATGGAGCTTAGCTGTAGAAAAGGGATTATGATATACACTCACAAACATACTCCATCATTCTATCTCTCTGATACTACACCCTACTGTATAAGAAATAGCTGGCACACTTTATAAGTAAAACATCTTATTGTTAGCTTAACAAGCACATAATAAAATACTGAAGAATGCAATAAGCTTTTTTTTTTATTTGTTCCTTTTTTTTTTTAACTTTAGGTACAAAAAATTGAAATTCAACTCTTATTGAATCTATGATGTGGTAGAGATTTGAGAATAGCTTTTCTAAACTATCAAACTGGTCCCTGCTGGGAAGAGAGCTTGCAAAGGGCAGAGAGTTCTGTGCTCCAACTGCTTTCTGTCATTCCTACTCTCCAATTCCTCACCGTGTAAATCCCCTAATCCCCCGCCATCAGCTTGGGGTGGCATACTCGATCCTGTTCCCCGGGAAGAATGACAGGGGAGTGAGCGGTGCCCATGGGGATTCAGTTGCTGAGGGTGAGGCCTGGAGGAACAGGAACCCCCATGGTTGTTAAGGTTCCAGATGACATATCAAAAATAAAATTATACCATTCACACTGGGAAGATTAATCTTCTATGTTTTGTAAATTATAGGAAAAAGGGCCCATATCTGGCCAAGGTCTTACACAAGGCCGTCATCACTGGGAAGCTTTCTTAATTCTAATCCAGCAGGCATATATTGGTGCTCTGGAACCTTTATTTTGTATTTATATTTTTATGTTTTGGAAGACTTTAAGAAGGATTGGTGTTAATTCTCCTTTAAATGTTTGGTAAAACTGAGCAGTGAAACTGTCAGATCCTGGGCTTTGCTTTGATGGGAGATGTTTTATTACTTTCAGTCTCCCTACGTGTTATTGTTTCTGTTTAGATTTTCAGTTTCTTCACGATTCAGTCTCAGTAGGTTGTATGTGTCTAAGAATTTATCTTTTTCTTCTAGGCTATCTCATTTGTTGGCATATTCATGGTAGTCTCTTCAGATACTTTGTACTTTGCAGTGTCAGTTGTGATGTCTGCTCTTTCATTTCTGATTTTACATATTTGAGTCTTCTTTGTTTTTTTCTTAGTCTAGCTAAAGGTTTGTTGATTTTATCTTTTCAAAAACCAACTCATAGTTTCATTGATCCTTTGTCTTGTTTTTCTAGTCTCTGTTTCATTTTTTTTCCTGCTCTGATCTTTATTTTTTAAATTGCTTCCCAATATTCTGTTAACTTTATAGGCTTGTTAACTATTATTTTACATGCTGAGACTAACCAAATCCTTCTTATTAGTGAACACTGTTTACTACTTCTATTATCCCTCTATCCTAAAATATACTTATTTAATCATTTATTACAAGGCTCCATGTCTCTTGAATTACTTTAGTTATAAGGATGCAATTTGAGGTGAAGTGACTGAAAAGAAGGAATTGAAGTAGATGAAGCTGTCATAGTTAGTCTCGGATTGGTAAAGACATTAGTCAGTCAGTTAACAAGTGTTTACTGAGCACCCATAAGACTAAGCTATGATAAATGCTATGACAGGAGGATAAATGAATGAAGGAGACACAAGAAGGATGGAGTGTTGAATTGTATCTGGAGAAACTAGGTAAAACTTCATGAGGGAAGTAATTTCGAGTTGGACATTTAAAATCAAGATCAGTTCTTGGAAGTTCATGTACTCCATGGTAAGAACTTTAAATTTCATATGTAAGGAATGAGGAGCCTTTGGAAGTTTAAGCAAGCAAGTAACTTGACCAAATGTGTGTTCTAGAAATATGTGTCTAGCAACAGAACAGTCAGTGGAGTCAGTCAAGACTGGAAACAGGGAGACTGCTACAGACAGCTACAATTATTCAGTAATAATAAAGATGGACAGGAGATGTTAATTGGGGGCTGTAAAATTTGTTTTTCCTAGATATAATTTGTAGGATAAAAGAAAAGTGATAAAAATGATTTTCATATGTTCTGAAATAAGTATCTAGGAGTATGGTGGTGAAATTGAGATTGAGCATAGAGGAGCAGGTTTGGAGATGGATTTCGTGTCCAGGTTTGGGAATTTTAAATTTGAAGGACTTCTGGATCACTCAGGTTGGTTTGTCCAGAAGAAATATATATTTTGGAAATATAGTTAATAGCACACTAATACTTCCAGACACAAAAATATAACCTCCTTATAATTTTTTTTGTGATTTCTACTCTCTAGCAATACTTTTTCCTCTCCTCACTCCAAATTAGTAAATAACTCCTGTTATAGTTTAAAAATCTTTGATATTAAAAGGAAATATTTTATTTTTAGCACAATCCTGGATTATAACTGGTTGAATGAATGAATGTATAGTGTTTTTTAATCAACAATTCAACCAATAGTTCAAGAGATGGAGACATTTGGACATAAATGTTAAATACTAGATGGGGGAGAATCGCAATATTCTAGAGAGGATATGATTTGACAAAGGAGGTGATATTTAGTTGGGCTTTGAAGAATGAGTAGGCTATGAATGAGCATACTGAAGCAAAAAAAAAGTTCTGGAACTTGATATGAGAACAATATTTTTACATACATGTTATGGTCCTATTACTGGTCTGTTTACGTTTGAAAAGAAAAGAAAAATCTGATAAAATATCATTTCTGTGTACTGTCAAGAATCACTAATCTGGACTAAAAGTAAAAGTAACTTTTATGGATTTAAAATGACTTTTGTGCCCCCAAATTACATCCATTAGAAGATTCCTGATATGTGTTGTTATATTAGAAGGAAAAGAAATGAGGAGAAAAAGGCAAAAGATACCATAAGTAGGCCTAATATGGAGAACTGTCTATGACTGGTTGATGTTAGCATCCACAAAAATAGAAAGCTGATTAGTACAACTATTTGTAGAAATAAAATGAAGATTCAACTAGATAAGTTCATAGCAGATCCACCTTAGAAATTTACATTGGAAGTAAACATTATGAAACTGCAGTGTCTTATGTTCATGAGATACCTATTAAAACACTGTCTATAAGAAAGAGACATAATATCTATCTCAACAATGAAAATATAAATATAAATATGGGATGAGCAAGCAGCAGGTAGTGAAAACAGTAGTCTATGAGTTCTGTACCTGGGTAGAATATAAAATGCAGTAAAGCAGGGAAACACTGACATGTTGGCAGAATTTTTAGTATTTTAATCCCAATTTTAACTTTAAAACATTCTCAGTTTAAAATCAGATAGACACACACATATGATATTAAAAAATGCTTTCTTATATTCTTTAAATGTGAGATCCCCTTAATATCAAGTTGTTCTTATTTGTGTTTTATTTAGTACCTTTTCTTAGAACAAGCTTCCTTTGCATGTGTAATTTATACATCACTCAAAGAGAAATAATTCTAGGCTTTTAAATAATAATTTGTGCTCTTCTTGATGATATAACAAACACTGAATTCTTAATAAAGACCTTTCTTGACTTTAATAATTGCCATAAAAATTAGAAATACTTCAGTTATTGGAGTCCCCACTTTAAAGGCTTCACCTCACAATATTAAAAATAAATCTGTCATGCAATCACAACTGAGAACTTTTATTTTTTCTCTTGAAATCTTATATCTAGTTGTTCCTGGGAGCAAAAAGGCAGCTGGAATGAGCTTCAAAGGACAGAGCGCTGTTAACATGTATACAAGCATTGCCAGGATTCTTCCTGGTTTTTAAAAGAAATTTCAATGATTGGTATTGATTCCTGACAGTTTTATTTCTAATATCATCTTATTGACATAAAAGAGCCTCTGTCAATTTTGAAAATGGGAAGAACAGAATGGAAATAGAAAACCAGTGTCATATATGGGTGAAATATAATGTACCTGAAGTGGTGAATTTTTTTTCTTAGTTGAAAGGAAAAAGAAAGCAACACAGGCTATGAAAACATTGACTTTTCAAATTCCCAATTAATAGTAAATATATGTTTTAAATCCTTTTTTGTTGCTGTTGCTGAAAACTAAAATGCAGTGTCCTCTTGTTAGAAGCTCTTTTGTTGCTGAAACATTTTATTTTTGGCACATTTTATTACATGGAGTGATTTTCCCGACAGATTGTTTTCAGTTTCTCTGACATGCAAGTAGACTCCATCTATACTTTGCTCTTACACACTTTTTGCAAAGTCATTAAGAGTAAGTAGGGGTGGTCAGAGACACGTTTGGTTTGCAGTGACTAGTCAATGAAACAATATGGGTAGGTCATTTAATATAGTTGTAATCGATTGCTGCTGTTGCCTTTCTGGCCAAGCTGTTGTACAGGAACAGATTTTTAATTAAATAAATAGCTGGGTCGGCAGGCAGGTGCGCCCGGGCAAGCAACCTGCCCGGGGATTTGGTCTGCAGCAGTTGCTTGGCAACGCAACACAGACGGTCTCTGAACAACAGCTGCACCCTCTGTTAGCAGCTAGCAGATGCTCACACCTCAGAGAATGGCCTGAGAAATAATGATTTGTGAATAATAGTTTGTGGAGCTCTCTAATAAACAGGAAAAAAAATTAGCTTGAATGATAAAGGTCAAGGATATTCCAGACTGTTATAGTGAATATGAATTTGGATCCAATGAAATTATCAGAAAAAGACAATGAAGATAAAATATCACTGTTAATATTGCAACTAAACAAAGAAAATTAGAAAAGAAACTTCTATTATGTATGAAGCAAAGTGAGAGGTGCTCTAATATACATTACCTAATTTAATTCTTTTTTTTTTTTTTTTTTTTTTGAGACAGAGTGTCACTTTGTTGCCCGGGCTAGAGTGAGTGCCGTGGCGTCAGCCTAGCTCACAGCAACCTCAAACTCCTGGGCTTAAGCGATCCTACTGCCTCAGCCTCCCTAGTAGCTGGGACTACAGGCATGAGCCACCATGCCCGGCTAATTTTTTTTGTATATATATTTTTTAGTTGGCCAGATAATTTCTTTCTATTTTTAGTAGAGACGGGGTCTCACTCTTGCTCAGGCTGGTCTCGAACTCCTGACCTCGAGCGATCCACCCGCCTCGGCCTCCCAGAGCTAGGATTACAGGCGTGAGCCACCGCGCCCGGCCCCTAATTTAATTCTTGTAATAAACTTCTAAGTCTACCTCAGCAGACGAGATACTGAATTCTGGAGAATTTAAATCATTTACAAAGTTTTCACTATTAATTTAGTATGCAAATGTAAAATGGGATGGAAAGTAGGAATCAAAGACAGAATGTTTAACATATTGCAAGAGAAAATATGTGTAATGTGATAACTGTTACTACTAGCAACTTAAGTTCTTAAGGCTTTAAAAGGGAAAATTAATAAATACTTTTTATCGAAAGATGCATAGAAAAACGTTATGAGTGAACAGTATTTGTGTGGATTTTTATTTAAACATGGTTTTGAAAGAAAATATACTTCTAGGCTGGTCAATTTATAACTACCATTCCTTATGCTGTGTCTATAGGATCATGTAATATAACCAAAATATAACCAAAAGTCTGAGTAATTTGGTTTTTGCTGCTAGTTAAAAAATACCATAAAATGTATGACTGGAAATTCTGAATCTCTGTAATCATAAGAACATATAATTAATTTGTGACAAACCAGAACCTCCTACTATTTTATTCTTATCTGATTATCCCATGCCATGAACATATGGCCCCAATTTTAATGTTCCTTTTGGTGCAAAATTAGTTAAATAAAATCATTAGAGCATTTTCTATCTGCATTTTGGTAAAACAAAAAATTGCTTTAACATTTATTTTTATATTTTCAATATTTATATTTTATGAGGCTTTAAAATTTTTTTAAGGCAGTATGTATACAAGTTATTTTTTTCCTCCAGTCCAGCATCGTATGCACACATGGAGCATCAGAACTTAAGTTCAGAGACAGATGCATAATCACACAGATTAATTTGTCTCCTTGCTCACAACTGCACTTATGTACGTGGCACTGTGCCCATCTTTGCCCTTAATTTACAATAAATAGAGATTGAATAATAACTAAGCAGCTCTGCTATAAGAATACATGAAGTAGAGTTTTTTATTTTGATTATTTTTTAGTAAACATAGTTTCTTTCAAAAACATGTTTAAATAACAATCTCCACAAATATTCATTCATCATATTATTTTTCTATAAATCTTTGGATAAAAGAACATTTATTAATTTTCCATTTTAAAGCCTTGAGAACTTGTTATCCAAACATCTTATAAGTTATATTTTTTTAATGAATTGCCACAGCTCTTTTAGAAGGAAAAAAGCTCCACTCCAACAATTGAATTTATAAATTATTTTGTGATATAGCATTGAGTGAATGTAATGTTGACTGGCTATAGTAAATTAATCCTTACTAGGTCAACAAATAAGACATTGCAGATAATCCAGATAGTGTTTCTCTCATAATCTTTTGTAGGATATAAACAAATCCAATGAATGAGTAATTATACACACAAAAATTGGATGTGCTAAAAAGTATGATTTTCAAGAGTTAATTCCTCAGGGAAGAAAAAAACCTTTTTTGTGAAGAGGGCAATGTTTATTGATGGCAAGGTATATTATTGAATTCTAGAAAAAACCTCCACTCTTATTTGCCATTAACACAGATCTAAATGCTAAATAAATTTTTAACTAATACTCAAAAAACACTTTGCTTCATTGGCTTGTCAGTGTCATGTATGTATTGAGTGAGGGGAAGTATAAGAAGTACTGTCTCCAGTTGCTTGTTCAGGCTGAATTTTTAGATAAAGCAGCCAATGTAAAGAGATTTCTAACACTAGAGCTGGCCACTCTAGTTTATGAAAGTGGGCTTAATTTGTAAGTGGATTAGCTGTCCTCACAGTCAACCTCCTTCTAGAATGGCAGTATGAATCTTTGATTTATAAAAACAACAGAGAGAATTGCAATGTCATAAATAGCTTTATTATATAAACTTTAAAAAAATCTAATGTGTGTATGACCATCACTACAAAGCAAGAAAGTGAAAATTTGTCTTTGTAGAATAATTTAAAGAATTCTGTTAATATATTCTGATATGATGCAGTGAGCATACTATATCTTTTATGGTACTATTGCTAAAAATACACAGCCCAATATAATCATGAAAAAAATCAGATGATATGAAATTAAGGGATATTCCACAAAATAACTTGCCAGTACTCTTCAAAAGTGTCAAGTTCTTGAAATAAAAAAAGTCCTAAGAGCTATTCTGGAATAAATGAGACTAAGAAGAATTTATAATTAAATGTACTGTATGATCTTTTTTGGATCCTGGACCAGGAAAAGGACATCAGTGAGACAGTTGGCAAAATTTGAACAAGGTCTGTCGATTAGAAAATAGTACAGTATCAATATTAACTTTCTGATTTCTATCATTTTACTGTGGTTTTATAAAATGTTGACATTTGGGGAATCTGGCTGAAGATTAAACAGGACTTTTTTGTACTATTTTTGCAATTTTTTGTATGTTTAAATAATTTCAAAATTAAGAAATTAAATTTTAAAACATGTTTAAAAATTCATTTCTTTGCATCAAGTCATCGTTGGATGCAAGTTAATATCTACTAAGAAAAAGCCATTATTAAGCTATTAATATCAATGTCATTTTGTTTGTGAAGGTATCTGATGTCATTAAGGACAGAAGGCAAATATATACATATACATATGCACAGGCATGTATATCAAACCAGGTTCTTTGAGAGTAAAATGGGAGTTATAAGTATTGGTACAACAGGAGTAAATGGGGACTGCTCAGAGCAAACTGGGGTATTGTGGTCACCCTATTTACAGAAGAACTTTCTGAGCTTACAGAGGAACGGACTCTAATAACAATGATTCATCCACCTTTGAGCTTCAACCACGTAGCACAGTGTCTTGCATATAATAAAGACTCAGCACACATTAATTGAACTACATAAAAGCCTGGTGAAGAGGTCAGCTCTGTATGGGGGGAAATGACATATTTCATCTGTTTCACACTTTAATCTTGGACTAGCCAGTCCACTCAGTAAATAAAGTCTGACCAGATGTATTTCCCACATTATTGTATTTTCAAAGATATTAATATGCTTGGTATTCCTAATCACATATACAATATAAATCCAAGAACTAGGAGAGGATGTCAACTCAGGAGAAAGGGTCTCAGAATGAAATGGATGGGCTACTGAGATGTTCAGTAGAAATGCTAGAAATTTCTGTTTAAAAAAAGAAAAGAAAATTGAATATCTTTACCTTTTTAGAGAAAGCATAAGCAATGAGTCATTATCGAATACAGAAACTACTTTGTAGAGGGCAATCTAATTGTTGAATATGCCCCCAGTGGTGTAAATCAGAAAATCATTGGCTACTGCTAGCTCACAAATTCTCTTTCATCACACACAAACAACAAAAGCCTCAACAATCAATCAAGCAATTCATTGAGTCTGGTGTTGTCAAAAAGATTGCTAAATGTTACTTGCTATACTGCATTATCCTTCAGTAAGGATATAGTTTTGCCGTGTTTTCCTCTTAATCAAAAGCACATATTGATATATACCTGTTGTCTTTCACAAGTCAAATTTACCGACAAAGCATTGTATTGCTTTTGACTGTGTGGAGACAACTCAGTTCATTCCCCTGATAAGTTCAAGTATTAATTCCATATTTGTACTTTACCTTCCCTGATTTTCCTTTATAAATTAAGGTATAATTTGAAAAGTTGTAAGGTTGTGTAACCTTTTTGCTAACTTTAAACAATGGAAATGTAGAAAGATTTTATCTTCTATGTCCACCACTTTAATCAATAACTCGATGTTCTTCTAAATGTTGAAATGTATTCATTTAAAAGACAAAATGATTTCTGGAAAGCATGAGGAGTGGGGGGAGCAGGGGTGGCAGAGTATCATTAGGCTGTGGCGAGCTTACTGAAAGTTTCACAAGAATTTGTTGATTTTATTTAAGAAAAGCTCTTATTTAAAAGCACACACTAAAACATACACAGTTAAAAAACACAATAAGAATAAACTGAAACATTTAGACACTCAGATTATGTTTATCAGAAATATGAATTATAGATGCTGATTATAGATTAATTCTTATTTTTTAAAAAAACTTAAATGATATTTTGATATTTCAAGAAAATGGCTTCTAATTTCCTCCAAGAGAAAAGAAATTAGAAATCAAGCAGGCTAAAGTATTTATTCTCTCTACCTTGAGCATGCAAATCTCTGAATTTACACTCAACATGGATGGTAACATTTAAAGAAATTCTGGAGGTGGGAATGGGAGGACAAGAGGGTATGAATTATGCTACACAAACAGTCCAAGACAGGAAGGGACAGTATTTTATCAAAAGCAAAGCAACTGGAGATTTTTTTTTTTTTTTTTGAGACAGAGTCTCGCTTTGTTGCCCAGGCTAGAGTGAGTGCCGTGGCGTCAGCCTAGCTCACAGCAACCTCAAACTCCTGGGCTTAAGCAATCCTACTGCCTCAGCCTCCCGAGTAGCTGGGACTACAGGCATGTGCCACCATGCCCGGCTAATTTTTTCTATATAGATTTTTAGCTGTCCAAATCATTTCTTTCTATTTTTAGTAGAGTCGGGGTCTCGCTCTTGCTCAGGCTGGTCTCGAACTCCTGACCTTGAGCGACTCGGCCTCCCAGACTACTAGGATTACAGGCGTGAGCCACCGTGCCCGGCCAAACTGGAGATTTTTTTAAAGCAAAATATTTTCACCATAACTTTTAAGATGTCTTCACAACTTTTCTCCTACATTTTACCCACATATTTCTCTAAAAGCATAACAGATCTGTGACCTCTAAGAACTAGGCAAAACTTCAGGGAAGGTACATGGTAATAAAGGAGTAGGAGGCAGAATGAGAAGTTAGACATCATTTCTGTCTTCATTTTAGAGTCCAGACATAGAGAAGAGAACCAAGTTTGAAATAGTTTATATTCCTTAGAGATGGACAATATGTAAATGAACAGTATTATATTGCTATTAAGTTTATCTGGGCCAGGTACAAGTTATGGATGGAAAGAAATCTAATTTTACCCTTAGTTTAGCAAGAATAAGAAGCTAAAATTGGGTCATTTGTAGTTATTTAAATGTAAATACCTTTGCTTTTGCTGCCTTCCATTTCTCACAGTATGAATATTCATAGTTTCGTGAGCCATGCTGCCAACTCTAGTTTCAGCAAATATCATGTACAACTTAAGCATATATTATAGTGAATTGTCTTAATAAATCTTCAAAAGTACGAATTGCTTTCTAGTGAACATAATATAACGCCAATGAGGCTTTAGAGTGAGTTGCCTCTTGGATGCCAAGACCTGGGACAAGATCATTGTTGAACTTTTACGTAAATAGATATTTTTTTCGGTATAAATTACACATTAGTATCACCTCTAAAGCTTTATTAAAATACTGATGTCCAGGCCTCAGTCCAGACCAATTAAACAGATCCTCTAAGGCTGGGACCCCAGAAATAATAATTTTTAAACTCCTCAGGTACTATTTCAAACCACAATTGAGAAACATGGATGTAAATGTTTTAACAGGAATTAAGCCTCTCAGTGGTGTAAATTTCCTCCCTCTCCTCCCTGACCCCTCGTGCTGTGTGACCTTGTCCAAGTTTCCTTATCTATAATTACCTCAGGGGATTGCTAAACTAATTAAATGAGTTAGTATTTGCAGAGTAATTCACATAGTAGTAATCACTATGTAAATATTCATTACATAAATGTAAAAAATAAATCAGGCTTTGGGGTAGAGAAAAGGGGAAGAAATTTTAGGATAGTAAGGGAGTCAGTGTGGCAGTCCTGAGAGCTTTCCCACAGTAAAACATCATTAAACATGATCAAGAAGTCCAATCAAATAGAAATTGATGCAACAGTTGATGATTTATTTAGTTATAAATGACTCAAATAAAACTGACTAAAGGTTCTTGATGCCCATAACTGAAAAGACCAGTGGTCTCAAACACTTTTGGGAAACACTTTTTCCTCATTCTTAACTCTGCTTTCCTTTCTTGGCTTCAACTTCAGACATGCTGCTTCTCTTCACAGCAAGTTGTTCCATCTATCTACAGTCCACTCGCAAACTCAAGAAAAGAGAGACCTTTCTTCCCCCTGTAGGCCCATGCAAAGTCCCAAGATTGAGCTTCACCGAGTTGGGCTTGCCCAGCTCAGAGTGGTGTTAATGAGCTTCTGTTTCCCTAACATCCACTGTCTCCTGGTTTGCCTAACGAACAACTCAACACCGAGTCCAGGGAATTCAGCGCTAAAATTAATTAGACTGATTCATATGCTCATAACTCGTTGGAGGTAACCTTATGACAAACCACACAGGTAGAATGGGGGATCAGTAATCCCTGAAAGAAAAAGCAGGGTGCTTGTCATCAGGAAAGGGAAGTTGGAAGCAGGGCAGGCTTACAATAACAGATGTCTCCATGGTTAAAGAATCATAATTCTATGCCTCTTTGAGACTCCTTTACCCAGCGGGCTCCTGTGTTCAGCTAGATTTGAAATCTATGGGGTGGCGCATTCAGAGGCCCTGGGAAGGATCTTCTTTCATTGTGCAAAGCTGTCCTGTTATTTCTGAAATTCTTTAAGAGTGGACACAACATTTATGCTAAGACCTGAAATGCAAATAACTTGAAATATAAAGAACACACTTATCTAAACTCAAATTAAGACATAATTGACTGACAGGAGATCCTTTCTGGGGACCAAAAAAAAAGGTTTTGATGGAAGGAGAGGGAAAAGAAGCCAAGGAACAAGTAAATGGGCACAGAAAGGTGAAGCACTGGGCGCTCTGGCAAACAGCCCACTGCACGTGGCTGCCAAGGCTGGTCCCTTGTCAGAGCTCTAAAAAGCTGGCTTCTCAGCATGTCACATTCTGGCATCTTGGAGCATTAAATGTAGTTCACAATTTCACAATCTGCCCAAAGTATCTTTGATTCAAAAATCAATTCTTTGGGTGGTTATAGATGGGATGGACTGTGGATGCCAAAACAATTCCTCAATTCAATGAAAGACATGATTGTTTGACATTATGTGGATTAAATATTGTGGTTATTGGCTAATTTCTTTCACATTTAAAGATGTTGCTAGGACATCATGCAGACAAGCCAATTTTAGCTCAAGCAACTGCCAGAAATGGCCAGGAATGGCACTGTAACCTTAAGACTGAGACACTTTTATCTTGGAAATCTGACCATTAGAAGATTATGATTTTATTTCCTCTTCCAGATTTCATTTTTAGGGTGCTTTGTCTGTTTCTCTTTTTATTTTGTTTGCCCTCTTTGGTCCTTATTTACTCCTCATTTAACAAATGTGTACTAAGTAACTACATCAGTGCTCCATGCAGAATAATAAAATGGTTTTTAAAAATTAGCTTTTCTGTGACCTCTGAGGCGAATTTGTCAAATCTCTGTTGTGAAATTTGGTTTTCATTTTCTCTATAAATCTGACCTGTTGATTTGATTCTCCCATTTCTAATTTCTGCTTCTATGATTTCACTTTGTTGTCCAGAATTACATTAAGGTGCCTTGTTTCCATAATATCAGAATCCTTTGATTTCCCCTAATGCCTTTCTGCTGTCTCCTTTCCTATCTTCTCCCCTTAAATGTAAGTGTTCTTTAGACCACATTTTCTTCTTCTTCTGAGCTGGGTTAACTGTCCCTTCTGTACGTCCCCATAATACCTTATTAAAGAACTAATCACACTGTGCTGCAATGAGTCGTTAGCATATTGGTATCCTTATCAGAATTTAAACCGCTGAAGGAAAGAAACTGGACACTCTTCACTGTTTTAACTCTATTACCCAGCCCAATGCCTAAAACTGAAAAATAAACTCTTTATTTCTGATAGAGCATATCTGAGATATTTTGCCTGAAGGAGTCACTTCAACAGAGAGCATCAGGCCATTCCAGGCCCATGTGATAGTGGAACTAGATCTAATGCTATAGCACCTGTTTCCCAAGCCAGGAAAGTATGGTGCTTCTGCATTCCTCGTCTCTGGAACCGGAATCTTTGTCAACTACCAGATAGTGTTGATGAATGGGAAGCCAATGCCCTACGCTTATACTTTGGTAGAAACTTGTACTCAATTCATACTTAGAGTTAAGACAGTAACTTTTGCCACATTTAAACAAAAGTTATTAGGTTATTAAATATAGAATGTCCAATTTCCTTAAGTACTAAGTTTGACATTTGATATCGCTGACATTTCACTTTGGCACTTTTTTTTTTTTATTGTGAAGGTACATCCTCATACTTTCAAACACACGTTTTGGCTTGTGATTATTTCCCAAATTTTTTTTTTTTAGAGCAATTTTTGTGAAACCATGAATAAGTCAAAAATTCGTTATTTTTGAATATGAGTTCTGTCATGGAAAACCAATGCAGTGCAGACAGCTTGAAAGTGTGTGGGAATGATGTGGCTAATGAATGCACAGTACATCATAGGTTTGAGAAGTTCCATTCTGGTGATTTGAATCTTGAAAATGAGCCAAATGGGTGACCAGGGAACAAGGTGGATAATGATGAGCTGAAAGCTGTAGTGGAAGCAAATCCATCTCAACCTATGCGTGAATTAGCAGCAAGGTTTGACATTACTATTCCAACATTGGACCATTTAAAACAAATCAGCAAGGTAAAGAAGCTGGATGGATGAGTACCGCATGAATTAAAGGAGCATCAGAAGAGGAATCGTCTCGAAGTTTTCCTCTCTTTGCTGTCATGACATAAAGGTGAACCATTTCTATATGGTATTGTTACCTCTGATGAAAAATGAATTCTTTTTGACAATTGCAAGTGTTTGGCACAATGGTTGGAAAAAAATGAATGCTGAAACACAGTCCAAAACCAAATATTCATCCAAAAAATAGCTAATGGTATCTGTTTGGTGGTCCAGAGTTTGTATTATCCACCATAGCTTCATGAAACCTGGTCAGTCAATTATAGCGGATGTCTACTGCAACCAATTGGATGAAATGATGAAGATGCTTGTGATTCAGCAGCAGAAATTGGTCAATAGAGACAGGCCAACCCTCTTCCAAGATAATGCTTGACCACATGTCACAAAAAACAATGCTGCTCAAACTACAGCAACTGGACTTGAAAACTCTCTGTCATCTACCATATTCACCAGATCTTGCGCCAACTGACTACCACTTCTTGCAGGCTTTGGAACACTTCTTGCAAGGAAAAATATTCAGTTCTCAACAAGCTGTGGAAAAGGCCTTTCATGATTTTGTCACCACTTGCTCTCAAGATTTCTTTGCTGCTGGCATAAACAAGCTACCATAAAGATGGCAAAACTGTATTGATATTTTAGGCATGTACTTTGACTAATTAATTGTACTGCTTCTTGTTTGAGATATAATAAACTATACTTTGATTCAGAATCGGACATTTCATATTTAATGACCTAATAGTGTTCAAGATAGGTGGATTCTGATGCTGACTAAAAGAATAATTGAAGTCCAGAGATTTTATGAAATTACATGAAGTATGATAACTGTTATTGAATCATTTCAGTCAAAAAATCATTCTGTGCTTTAAGAAGTGCATACTCCTTTGTCTAATAGGAGTATGCACTACTATTACTTCTAGAAATCTGTATGCTGATGAAAATAATAAAAGATGGAGAAAATGGTGGATGAAAGGGAGTTCTGCTAAAGCAACGTTCATGAATAGTCAATGGGATCTTGCACACATAGGTGGAGTGGCCATGGTTGGGAGCAAAGAGAGTTTGTCCACGTAGGAAAGAGAATACATTATGGGCAGAGACACTGGCAGAATTGTATAATTCCTCCTCTGATTGTTTTTGTTTTCACATTGAAATAAGTAGCAGGTCATTACTGAGAGTGAAGAGGTGCCTAAATTTTAAAGAAAAATGTAAAAATAATAAAAGGAAGTTTCTAACTGAGTGGCAGAACAGTGAATGATTCCACATTGCTAAAACCACTGGTCATTTCTCAGTCATGAAATGGGAATGATAGACACAGCATTTGACATAGTTTTTTACTTCTTCCTTTTTAGAATATGTTTTTTACACAATTTCTTGATTTTTCTCCCAACTTTCTGACCTTTTCACCTCCTTTCCTGGTTTTGTATCATCTCCCTAAATTCTAAAAGTTGAAGTACCCCACAGCTTGAACCTTGAAACTCTTTTTCTATCCATCCTTCCTAGATGATCGTATCCACTTTTCTGACTTTAAAAGTTGTACGTGTGCTGATGGCTCCCAAATGTATGCCTCCAGCCCAGATTCCTCTACTGAATTCAATATTAATGTATACAACCACCTGTGACATGTCTCCACTCAGGATTATACTGTGGTTCTCAAACTTAACATGTTCAAAATGGAACCTGGTCCACTCCCCACTCCCTACCAAATTTGACCCTTCTATATTCTTTCCAAACTTGGTAAATGACAACTCTAGTCTTCTGATTATCCACACACAAAAGCTGGAGTCACCATTGACTACTGTCTTTCAGCAAACCTCATTTCCAATTCACCAATAAATCCTTTGGCTGTAATTTAAAAATATATCCAAGTCAAATCACATTTGCCAGTTCTACTGCCACTACTCTGAACTAAGTTACCATTATCTTCTAGACTCCTAACTAGTTTCTCTTTTTCAATCCACTCTTTCTTTTCTTCCATCTACTCTAGCTACACTACCCACCTCAATGTTCCTAGAATACACTAGGCAAGTTCCCAATTTAGGGCTTTTTTACTTACTATTTTCTCTGCCTTCAACATTATTCCTTGTGTTAGCCATATGGCCCATTCCCTCATTCTCTTCAAGTCTTTATATATGTATAGAAAAAAGCATAAAGTATTACATATCAAGAATTTATCTTTAAAGTTTATGGAATACATGCGCGCATGCGCACACACACATACACACTTAACTGGCTCTCTTCAGATGGTGGAATTTAGGATGATTTTTAAGTTTCCATTTGAATATTTTCTTACTTTCTATAATGAACATATAATGAAATTCTAACACACTTCACAAAATATTTTCTACAGTTGGAGTTAAATAGTCTCATGACTTATAAACTTGTTATCCACCCTTCCTCATTGATAATGATTAGTCTGTAGTCAATGTTACTGGCAATATCCCCATCATTCCAATCTTTTCTCATCCATTACTCAGTTTCATTTGGTATACTTTAGTGAGAAGTCAAAAATCTAATACTTGAGGTCTTCAATTGCATTTTAAGATTTTGTTCACCTTCTACTGATACAATAAATTAGGATAAAGCCATCTGGTATTACTTACACTAAAACGAACATTGCAGGGATGATTGGGATAGCAATGATGACAGTAACAATAACTAACACTATTGTAGACTTCCTATGTGTCAGACTACACCATTAATTCATATAGTATTCAAGCTCAGACTAGTCCCATGAAGGAGATACTATTGCTTTACCCTTATAAGGTTAAGGAAACTGAGATACAAAGAGATTAAGTAACAGATTAAGTAATTTTTCTAAGATTACATTACAAATAAATCAGGGAGCTTGAATTCACACTGAAGTCTATCTGATTTTAATGGCTTTGATGTTCACCACGATACTTTTCTAACAAAGAGGTCATCTCTCTAATAGCCCCCAAAAGATGGGAATCAGATTAATCTGAACCCAGAATTAGGCAATAAAGAAATCTGTCAGAGGGATCTTTTTTCACCAGATAACTCCTGAATTTCCCTAAGGTCTCCTGTTAAAATGAGCTATTCAATTGTTGGTTTAAGACTCAGGCATATGGAAATAAGAACAAACATCAACTTCGGGCCTTTCTCTTTCACTGATTGGGTAAATTTTTGACAAGTTCTTTCTATATCACAGATTTCTTATTTTTAAAATTAGTGTTTTTTATTTATTTTTCTCTAAGAACACTTCCAGCATAGCATTAAAAATATTTTATACATGTTTGCTTCAAATGCAGAATTATACGCACAGAAATTTTGTATTCCGGTTGGAATTTCAGAAATCAATTTTGCAATAAAATATTAAACATATAAAGGTTTGATGAATACATTTTGGATTCCTATCATGTTAATAGGGTGGAGGTACAGACCATCACAGAGATATTGAAGCCTTAAGGTAGGACTTTACATATTTTCAACAGGCACTGCTTAAACCATAGCAAGCCTTCAGGACTTCATGGTTCCTGCTCTTGAAATGAGGTTAGAAGGGTGGTTTGCTTTTGGAAATGTTTGCCTTAGGTAGATGAAGCCCCAAGAAGCAAATTCCTAATAGCTATAAAGGGAAGGCTGAAGGTTCAGAGTTTCTTGCAATGTTAATTAAAGTCTATCATCCTTTGGAGAACTCTGAATATAATGAACACTGGGAACACAGGTACTGCTTGGCTAATCAACATTAAGTGAAAGGCAGATAGAGATTTGGTACTGCTATATTAGCATACTCTGATTTGACACATGTTCAACTCGGAATGAATAAAAATTTTCCTTGAATTTTTTTTTAATTTAAAAATTGGAAAAGTGAATGGAATGAGAAACTTTATCTAGTCTTATGGTCATTAAAAATATCTGAATCACACAGGTTGAAAAAGAACTTAGTATTTGGGAGCCTTAGTTGAAAATTCAGGAGGCTTCAACAGACCTTTACATTTAAAAGTGCCTATTTTCTAATAAGGAAATATCTGTGTAGAGGCAGCGAGGAAGAATCATTCATTCAAACTACAGTAAAATCCTGCCTTAAAAACACAATTGCATAAAATAGGGAATTGCTCTCATTCAAGTTAGTAAGTTCTCAGGCCTGACCCTGATTTCGGTAAGATCCGGATTTCCAGTGGTTTCACCGCAGGATCTAAATACATCCCTTTTCGTCCCTGCTGTGGTTTGGCGCCATCTGGTGGAAGTTTGGCTTTTGGTTTAAAAAGCGAGTTAATTCTGGTTCCTGTGGCTGGATGCCAAGGACTCCCAGGATAGGGATAGCGATTTTTGAAATCTCTTTGTTATTTGACACCTGTTTCATCTCCCCACCAAGAGAATGTGACCCAGGAGGATATTGGAAATGAGGAGATCCATTCTCTTTCTCCCACTTTTTCAGATGGAGGTTAGGAGGAATACAACGGCCAATTCTCAATCACATATCCAAATTTACTGAATTTATCCATAAAGTCTTGCTTGAATCTTAATCTGGATTAAGAGTAGATGTGAATGCTGGTGTCATCTACTATTGCAGATGCAGTTATATTCTTTCTCTCTTTAATTAATTCCCTAGCTGACCATCCATCCAGTTTCCATTGTCTCTGTCTTCCAGTTATTCTTAAGGTTCTATGGGCACCTCAGCCCCTTTTCTGGTTCATTCTCTCTTGCTTGTAATTGTTGCAAGTTCCTCAGCTTCATCATACACTTTACAGTTTGCTTTACAGTTTTGGGAATGTCCACCATTCTTGGCTGCTGGTGGAAATGGTGGTTTGAATTTTGTTCTATTACTTATTTGTCTTTATATAGTTTTTATAATTTATAGTTTTCTACTGGTAAATTGAATTTAGTGTTATTTTCATATTTCTTTGAACTTTTCAAAGAGATTTGGGGAAGGAAGAGAAGCAAATATATTTGCTTAGGTAGTCACCTTGACAGGGAGTTTATTCCTGTTTATTAACAGGTGAATGTATTCACCTCCAGTCCGTTTAAACAACCAGCCACTCCATTTCTCGCTCAGTTATGGACTGAATGTTTGTGTTCTCCTTAAAATCACTTGTTGAAGCCCTGTCCCCTAACATGATGGTATTTGGAGATGGGGCCTTTAGGAGATAATTAGGCTTAGATGAGGTCATGAGGGTGGGGCCCTCATGATGGGATTAGTAGCCTTATAAGAAGAAATACTAGAGAGTTCTCTTTCTCTCAGCCATGGGAGGACACAGTGAGCAGATGGCCATCTACAAAGCAGGAAAAGGGCCCTCAGCAGAACCATGCTTTGAAGCCAGATGAATGCTGGCACCCTTGCTCTTGGGCTTCTTAGCTTTCAGAATTGTAAGAAATAAATGTCTATTTTAGCCACCCAGCCTATGGTATTGGCATAGCTCACTAATGTACACCCTATACTTTCCCAGATTTCTAAAGTGTTGGCCTACACTACATGTTTTTTATGCCTCTAACATTTTTATTCCTTCTTCAAATAATTCTTGTTTCTAATATTTTGAAATTCTCCTTTGACCCCCACCACTCCTTTAACAAAAAAGGGCAGTTGTGAGAATCCTGTCTTGATCTCATTCTATTAAAACACCACAAATCTTATGCAAATATTTGTTGTCTTAAAAATTGGACATACCGTTCTGTCTGGTCAGAATAGTAGCACTTGTTTTCATCATTGTTTTTCTTTTATTTAGTTTTTAAGAAAACTTTAGTCATAAACATGGAAAGCAAGGATTGACATTTTTAGTCATGTACAGCATATAGCATAGTTAGAATTAATGTACTGGAATACACTGATCCTAGATGACAGTGGTTTGTGTCTATTTTCAAATTTCTTTTTATTCCACCTTTATTGGGAATCTTTGCCTTATTTCACTTTTCTACACTTCAGTTTCCTCATCTGTAAAATTAGAATGTTGGATTAAATACTCTGTTTTCTGTCCCAGGATTAACACAATAACCACATCATTATTATCCCAAATAACTTATATTTGTGTAGCACTTTACTATTTACAAAGTACTTCCATATGTTATTAATTAAACTCCCAATGGCCTTGAAAGCCAAAGGTTGTAATTAATCATTTTACAAATACAAGAAATCTAGCTTTAAATAATTTATCAAGTGAGAAAAATTGGCATGTGGTGGGGATAAGATTAAAACCTAGGATCTCTGATTCCAAAATTTCATGTTTTTTCTACTATGCCATAGTATTTCCTCATCTGGAGATCAGTGATATCACTGTGTTTTCCCCATTAACATATCATTTAATGAGTTTTTTTATGTCAGACTATTCCCTCTCTAAAGTGACACAAAATGTATTGTATACATGGGTTTTTATCTTAAGCCTCTTCCTAAAGCCAGTTCTTTCCAAAAGAGACCCCCAATAAACACGTGGGAAATCCCTATGGCTCTGCTTACCATGGGTCCTCTCCATTGAAAGTGGGGAGTTTCTAAATGAGGAAAAAAGTGCCAAGATCACCACTAAAGAGAGGTGATAGCAGGGATTCAAAGAAAGTGAAACTGAGTTGGCACAATGATATGATTTTTCAGATTAGCTTCCTGGAAGTACTTTGTAAATAGTAAAGTGCTACACAAATATAAGTTATTTGGGATAATAATGATGTGGTTATTGTGTTAATCCTGGGACAGAAAACAGAGTATTTAATCCAACATTCTAATTTTACAGATGAGGAAACTGAAGTGTAGAAAAGTGAAATAAGGCAAAGATTCCCAATAAAGGTGGAATAAAAAGAAATTTGAAAATAGACACAAACCACTGTCATCTAGGATCAGTGTATTCCAGTACATTAATTCTAACTATGCTATATGCTGTACATGACTAAAAATGTCAATCCTTGCTTTCCATGTTTATGACTAAAGTTTTCTTAAAAACTAAATAAAAGAAAAACAATGATGAAAACAAGTGCTCCAGAAAGGCCCAGACAACTTTTGAAGACTGAAGAGAGACCACTGCGAGAGCCAGTTTCATGCCCAGAATGTGCACAGACTCACTGAAGCCAGATGGACTTGGGTTCACACCTTATTCTCCTCTCCTCTGATGAGCTGAGTAACCTTGCTCAAATTTGCTGACCTCTTGGAGTCTAGATTTTCTTACCTGCAAAATGTCTTCAACATGTGGCATAGGGAAGGCTAAAATGCCATAAATGTATAAAAAAGCACCTAATTCAATGTTAAGAGTGTTAATGATATCCAAAAACATCATGCCTGGTGTAATATTGTGATATAATAAGAAATACATATTTGGTCTCTGCCCCCTGCCTCCTGGCACAGAGCTTCTAATACTCTTGTAGATAGAAACACTAGAAGAATCTTTTGTGCTAATATTTGGTTTTTGACCCCAGTTTCTGACACCGAACTCCTAAGAGCTTTGTAATTTTCTGAGTGATGGGAGCATCTTTTATTCTAATGAAATAATTCTTGGTGGGCTTCTCGATAGCCTCAGGATGGGCTGATTGTTGGTGGAACCACCCATGTGATTAGAGGGTTGGAACTTTCATTTCTGCCCCCTGGCCTCCAGGGTCAGATTGAGTTGATCACCAATGGTCAATGATTTTATCAGTCATGCCACTTAATGAAGTCTCCCTAAAACTCCCAAAAGACTAGGTTCAGGAAGCTTAAGGACAGCTGAATACATCCAGAGGCCTGGAGGGTGGCATGCACAGAGAGGGCATGGAAGCTTCGCGTCCTTTCTTTCATACCTCACCGTATACACATCTATTCCACCTGGCTGTTGTTGTTTATCTTTTATAATAAGTGGGTAAACATTAGTAAAATGTTTCCCTGACTTCTGTGAGCAGCTCTAGCAAATTAATCAAACCCAAGGAGTGGGTCATGGGAACCCAGGATTGTAGCCAGTCAGAAGTACAGGTCACAACTTGGGACTTGCAATTGGCATCTGAAGTGGGGGACAGGGTTGTGGGACTAAGCTCTTAATCTGTGGGATCTGATGTTATCTCCAGGTAGATAGTATCAGAATTGAATTGAATTAGAGGATAGTATCAGAATTGAACTGAATTAGAGGACACACAGCTGGTGTCTGCTAGAGAATTGCTCCCCTACATCTCGTGTCAGAAGTGTTGTATTGAGTGCTTGTATGAGGATAGAGGGAAAAAAAACCCGGCTTATTCTTTCTTCTTACATCTGGTTATATATACTATCTGGTGTTTATACCAGATAGTTCAATTAAAACTAGATTATGCAATCTCTGCATCCATTAACAATCTGTCCTTTAAAAAAAATATTCTGGACTACGATTTCTGAAAATGTTTTAATGCTACCAAAGCAGTGATGTAAATAATGTCAAACTTAATGCTTTGACTTGAGAAACCCATACTTGCATCGAACACATTTATCCATTTATTAAATACTTCCTGAGTGTCTACTGGTGTTCAGTGCTGTGGAACAAGACAAGCACTTTCTTGGACCTCATGGAGTTTATATTTTATTTACACTTTTACTTAATCCTCTAAACAAATAAAGCAGGAATGCACTTTTTTAGAAAATCTTGTCATTGATAAGTCGAAATTTACTTTAACTTTGGTATAAACTTCCCTTGACAACACTAACTCCCACTAGCATAACAAGGCAATAGATATGTTTGGCAGAGCAACTATTTATGTCTTGTCTTCTGTGTTGCCAGGGTGATGGTAGCATTATTGAAAACACTGGAGGTGGTTGTTATTGGCAAGGATCCTGACTTTCATTTCCAAATGGAAGGACTGTAAAAAGCAAAATGTAGGCTGAGATGTGGGCAGTAGACTGGCTATGGCTATACATAAACGGCATGAATGGGTTATTGGTGATTAACCAAATGTGTGTGCTATTTTTGGAAATGTAATACTCATAGGCAGTATTTTCTGATGATATTTAAAAACTTATGAAATTTTAGTGATTATATCAAATATTTAGTTTCTTTGGAAAAGCTAACACTCTATCGCTGTGTGCCTTCAGAAGCTGTGATTTTTTTGCCTGCCACTCTCTTCTTCTCTCTTTTGATGGAAAATAATTTAAAAGGTATACTGAGCTTTTGTTTCCCCCTCTAAATAACAATTAAATTGTTGTTCCAGTATAAGTTCAGCTTCTAAAGGATTTTTAAAACATATTGATTATATATTTTAAATGAAATAAATGATTACACGCTAACCCTAAAAAGAAGAAGTCATCTGTTTGGTCTGCTAAATTTTCTGTCGGGTTGGAAAGCACCAAATTGATTGAGACACATGAACCAGGGAATAAATAATTCGTGACTTTTCTCCCTTACCAACTTTATTCAATCTCTAACTCCAAGGCAACTAGCACCTTGTCACTGAATTAATTAAAACAACAACAAAAACAACAACAAACTCCTTGGGAAGAATGCTATGGATTGACTCTATCAAACTCCATGTCCTTGTCCTCATAGTGTGGAGCCTTTTTGTGCTACAGAGGAGAAGAGGAGAGAGAGAGTGAGGGGAGGGAGGGAGGAACTGCATTTCTTAGATTTCTTTGCTGCTCGGTTTCTTGATACAAATTAGGTTTTGCCAATTATATGCAATGCTGTGATATTTGAAAGGCAAAAGTAATATGGAGACATTTCATATGTTTGACCTGCTTTGTTGTTTCTACTTATAATCAAATCATATTGATGCGAGATTTCTATGAAGCAGAGTTTTAGCATCTATTTTCTAGTTTCTTGGGTTTGAAAAGCATTTTATAGCCATCTCTAGAGGCCCAGCCTGGAGCTCAATTCTCCAACTGTTGCAACCAGTTTTTAATTACCTATTCCTCTTTTAAATCACTTTCTGCTCAAAATACCTGAAGTAGTTTCAGTGTTCTGTGCTAAACCTTGTCTAATATATATTCTCATGTCCTCCTCTGCTCAAAAACTTCAATTCTCACCCACTCTTTATGGGAAAGTATCCAAATCATTAGTATCATATTAATGGATCTATATAATGACAAATACCTTACAGTTATAGGCTGTATCTTGTATTATTTTTCCATACAATCCATTCAGCTCTTCCCAAATTCACTTATTCAAAATCCAGTAGAGTTAACAGCATGTGTGTTTTCTTACATGTCTCTCCTCTCCAACTTGTTTATTGAAATTTGTCTTCTTTCAAATTCTCATCCTCCCCTAATATGATAAACCTCCAATGATCATCTAATCAGAATTGATCTCTTTCTTGGTTAAACTAATCTAGCATTACTTTTTGCTTAGGATCATATGAACCTCTTCAACACCCTTCAATTTCATCTGAACATTGATGCCTCTCTCCCCCAGTTTCCATCATTCATTTATTTATCCAATAGTATAGTGCTTAGCCATGAGTCAGTCACTGTGCCAGGCCCTGGAGTGAGGTGTGAAAACACAGCCCCCCTGTCTTACTAAACCTCGTATCTTAGTACGATTGATAATCATTAAACAAATAGACCCTAAATAAATATAAAAGTGTCAATTCTGATAAGTTCTATACAGAGAAGTGTGTATCACATGCCTGTTATAGGGGATCTTATTTGGTTTGAGGGTTAAGGAAAACTATTTATGGGAGTGACACTAGAGGGAATAACTAAAGGATGGGTAGAGGTTAAATCAGGTGGGAAGAATACTGGGGATGTGGCAGGTCAGTGAGTCTGTTGCTAAATGGGCAACAGGAAAGGAATGGTGTCCCTGCTCCTTCTTACAAAAAGCATTCATCATTGAATGATTGTGATGGAGCTTCCCCTCACTCTGCTTTGGAGGTGAGGGAAGCACCTTGGGAACAGGGAATTACCCAATCCAAGAACACACTTTCCTTTCTGTAGGGGCTCACCACGCACATGCCTTGGTGTCTCTTCTACTCCCCAGTATTTTGCATACACTCACATTCAGACACATACACATACACACTAGGGAAGATGGCTGGATTGCATATGGACAAAATAACAACAAAATAATACATTTATTGAGTACTTACTATGGCCCAGGCACTTCTCTACTTATTTACATCTATGTTGGCATTTAATCTTCACAATAACCCTTTGAAGCAGATATTTTGAAAAGAGGATACTGAAGCACAAAAAATACCTAGATTCACCAAATGCTGACATAAGCAACCCTGAGCATTCGCTATGTGCTAAATGTAACTATTATAAGCACTATTTTTGTAGTTATTATTCTTGTTTTACAGAGGGACAGAGAGAATAGGTGACTTGTTCATGGTTTCATAGCCAGTGTGGCCGGACCAAGATTTGAACCAGGCTGACCCAATACAGCACTTGTGCTATTGACCACTCCCCTGCTTTCCAGGGCTGATTCTGATCCTGCTTAGTTAATCCTGCACTGATTCTGCCCTCCATTTGGGGGTAATCTATTAATATTTAGAGAGCAGGTGCTTAGTGTTAATACCTCTTTGTTCTCAGCTTTGAGTTCTAGTCACTAATTCTGGGACAACCAAAAAATTTGCATTTGTCATTCTATTATACATGAGAATTTTTTTCCATCATTCAACACATTTCTGGACTTCTAACTCTTCCAGTGTAATATATGCTGATAAATGCACGCAATATAATATTAAAAAGAATTAGGATATAATTAGGACTGTATGCCTTGTGAATAATGTATTATTTTGGATGATCCATAGCATCACTAACTTCCATTAGTTTGGACTGGTGAGAATTAATGAACTATAGTAAAATAATATAGTTAATATATAAATACATATGCTCACCAAGAATGAACAAGAAAATATCACCAAGATCATTTTGCTGGCAAGAAGACCAGCATAAAGAACAAATTTTCTGTTATAAATGTGACTTGTAGAAAAACAATCTTGTCACATTCTTATAGATGAGTCTGCCATTACGTGAAAAATGTAGACGCAGGTCCTGAACTGAATTCTAAGGATGTCCCTGAAGGAGCATCAAGGTGTTAGTAACACCTCAAAACTCTATGCAAAATTTGTGTTCATTTGTGTACATGTATTTTTCTGGGGGAAAGAATTCATTGTTTTTACCACATTTCCAGAATGGTTCCCAAAAAAGGTTAAGGAATGCTGATAAAACATAGTGGTATCATTATGTATACTAACCAGATCTAAGGGAATACATTCTATTTATAATTACATAAAGTTTAGGAACACTGCTCACGCTGGAGGATGGAGAAGCAAAAACTTGGGAGGAACTTAAATCCCTAAATGACCATAATTCTCTATTGAATAAGAAAACCATGGTTTATAAAGATTGACTAGGCAAACCATTAAAATAAGCTTTGATTTACACACTTCTGCCCTGGATGAAGCCAAGATGAGCCTCAGGCAAGTTGATCCCATGGAACTGATTTCCTAGCAGCAAACTTTTCCCTGTACCAGACTCTCATTTTCCCTTCCTTCTTATATTTCTTTTTTATTTGAGGGGATTACCAGTGAGATAAAGTTCTGAGATCTAACTTATTTTTAAAGTTTAAATGTTCAGATAAATAAGTCCTAAAATCAGTTAATCCCCCCTCAAATGTAACTTACAGAAGGCCCAATTATTTGGGTCTCACTGGTCATAGCAGGGATATTAATTACAGTGGAATAATTTGATGGATAGTTATCTTCATAGCATAAAATTGGTACTTCTTCCTCAGGCAATGTTAGGTCAACTTATGATCATACTGTTGGTTTGTGAGATTATTTTGCCATCTGCTAACTTGTATGAGTCTAGAAAAATAAATTTGTCTGACTTAGAATCAAAAGCAAAAATGTAAGATATAGATTATATATAGATTAAAAATAGATTTAGATTATATATAGATTAAAAATATATTTTAAACAGTTTAATACATGTATATAATGTTAATGTCCAACTTGGCAGTTGGCACTCATTTCGAGAAGTATTTTATTTAAGGAAATTTCAGTAAAATAGACTAACTCAGACAATACACCAGGTCAGAGAAAATATACTTGCCTTATTCCTATTTCTAAATAATCTGCCCAGTATTTGATACTCAAAATATCTTCATATGATTACTGCCCTTTGAAGAGAAACTTCCTCTAAAACTACTACTATTAGAAGATTTTCTAATTGAGAGACTACCCAGAAATGACATATCTGCAAGAAAATTGACATTAAAAATAAATGGATACCACACATAAGGAAAGGAGGGGAAATGTGGGGATTGGAGGGTATGGCCTTTGAGGCAGAGTCTGCTGTTATCTTCCAACCCTGTGCTCTCACCTTGGTGCATGACTGGTCTAGGTTCTCCAGGTCTTTTGCAATTGGAGGTCTCTTTATGGTTAATTTATCTCAAATCAAATGGACTGGAAATACTATATGCCAATTGTTAGGCTAAGGTTTTTAGACCTCCACATTCTCCTCCCATTTCCACTCAGATGTGACCATGAAGACGACATTAATTCCCTAGAGAAGGAGCTCTTAACCTGAGGGTTATTGCTGGATAGAATTCACTGTGTCCATGAAACTTGGGTGCTGAAAAACTATACCTTCATTTTTATTAACTTAGGATTTTCTTCTCTTAAGAATGTAGCCAATAAACCATAGTAATATTAATAGTACCAGTGGCTTTGGCAAAAATGGAAATCACAGATATTTTCAAATTTATGGTCATTACAGGTATCTCAAAATATTGCTTATATTCATAATTGCTTTAAATTATGATATTTATATCCATAATTTAAATGTTTTATATCTTATAAAATGCTAATAAAAAGCACAAATTTATATATTTTGATAATGACATTTCAATGTAATTTGTTTCCTTTTTAATCTGATACATTTTATTTTATGCCTTTAGTGAACAGTATGCTGAGAAAGAATCCATAGGCATCACCAGAGGTCGATGGCACAAAAAAGTTTAAGGACACTGCCCGCCCTGGGGGATGGAGAAGCAATAACCTGGAAGGAACTTAAGTCCCTGAGTGACCTCAAGGGGAAGAGCTTTCTGAGAGCCTAGAAGATGCAATTCAGAATTTTCCATGAGAAAGAAAAAACTCTCTTTGTCATTTAAGTCAATCTATTTTGGAGCCTTTTTGGTTGCAGCAGTCTATGCATATCCTAACTAATATACCATCAGCTTCTGTTTACTTATTGCAGAAAGAAAACACTGTTTACAACTTTTTTTATAAGCCTTAAAACTGTAGGAAAAAATTATTTTATAAAAATTAAAGTAAATTCTTTTTATAGAGAATTAAAGAGTGCTCAATATTTTAATACAGCAAAATACCTATGTAAACATTAAAATGTTAACTGCAAAAACCAGGGAAAATGATAAATAACCGAAGTATATTATTCTAGGAAATACAAAATATAGTAGATACCAGTGAATATAATTATCGAAAAATTACAATCAAGGCAAGGACTTGTCATCACCAGTCACTGCAAACCCACCATCATCTCAATTTCAACTGCCTGTTCTCTGACCAAATAATCCTCAAGGCCACTACTGTATACAATCTGTTTATCCCACAAAATTTCATTTTCCCATATTTCCCTCTTGTACTCAATCCCCTTCTTATCAAGTTCACATTTCATAGTCAAACTTTATAAGTACTCTGTTGCATATACCCCAAATTTCTTCCTTCTTTTGTTGTATTCTCTGACTGTACCCAAGCATCGGTTTGGGGACAAAAAAAACCCATATCACCATAATCACCATTCTCATTTATTTAAACTTCATGACCACTAACTCAAGTGAGCCCTTAGATCTATCTAGCAACAATACTAAACACTCCTAGTATATTCTGTCTTCTGCTCTCCTGGGAAAGTATCTCATATTTTCTCTTCTTTCTTCAGACTTCTAATTCATTCTCATCTTCATTCTTAGTCATGGAGAAAATTGAAGGAAAGAGAAAAGAATTTTCCCCAGCTCCAACTACTGCATCTACACACCTATCACCATCAAGCGTCCTATACTTGACCTTCACTCCTGTAGCTATGGATGGACGGCTTGTGCTTCTCTGTAAAGCTACCTTCCCCACTTGCACCCTATCTCCCATTTTCTCTTACCTCCCAAGAACACGGCTCATGCAATCACCCTCTCCGTACATGGTCATTCTCACTGGCATATATAACATATTGTGATTTCTCCCATCTTTCAAAAAAAATCTCTCTAGATCACACATTCCTCTGCAGCAGGTGTTTCATTTGTCTTTTGTTTTTATAGCAAAATCTTGGGAGTTGGCTATCTTCCAGTTTCCATTTTCCTTGGACTCATTCAAATCAGCTTTAGCCCACATCCCACTCCCACTGTGAAACTTCTCTTATCAAGGTCACTGGTGACTTCTATGTTGGTAAATCCAAAAATCAGTTCTTGGTACACACCTTACTCTGCCTATGAGGAGCATTTGCCACAGTTATGACCCTTTCCTTGTTTGAAACATATCCTACATTTCCAGTACAACTTGTTGTTCCCCAGCAACATGCCCACACCCCATCACCAACCACGTTCCCTAACTCTCCTTTGCTGGTTTATTCTTTTTTCCTGACCTCATGATATTGGAAAACTTCAAGGTTCAGGCACTGTTCCTCATTTGTTTTTTATCTACTCTCTCTTCATAACCTTAATCACCGTATATTTAACTGACATTTATATCTTTAGCCCATACTTCTCTGAACCTCTGCCTCCAGCCTTGTTTTTTGCTCAAGACTACTTTTTCTATTTAGGGTATTTTGTGGTTCCATACGAATTTTAGGATTTTTTTTTTTTATTTTTGTAAAAATTGTCACTGGTATTTTGATAGGGATTTACATTGAATCTGTATGTTGCTTTGGGTGGTATGGACATTTTAACAATATTAATTCTTCTAATCCATGTACATGGGATATTTGCCCATTTATTTGTATCCTCTTCAATTTCTTTCATCAATGCTTTATAGTTTTCATTGTGGAGATCTTTCACCTCTTTGGTAAGAGGTAAAAAGTAGGAGTAAAAAATTAAAAATTAAAAGTAAAAAGTAAGAGTAAAAAATTACTTTCCTAAGTAATTTTTTTGGTAGCTATTGTAAATGGGATTGTTTTCTTGATTTCTTTTTCGGAGAGTTCACTGTTGGCATAGGCATATAGAAATGTAACTGATTTTTGTATATTGTTTTGTATCCTGTAACTGTACTAAGTTTGTTTATTAGTTCTAACAGGTTTTTTTTTTTTTGGTGGAATCTGTATCATGTCATCTGCAAACAGGATGATTTAACTTCCTTCTTTCCAATTTGGATATATTTCTTTCTTTTGTCTAATTGCTCTATCTAGGACTTCCAGTACTATGGAAGTGGTAAAAGTGGCCATCCTTGTCTTGTTCCAGATTTTAGAGAAAAAGCTTTTAACTTTCCCCTGTTCAGTATTATGTTAGGTGTGGGTTTGTCATATTTGGCCTTTATTGCTTTGGGGTACTTTCCTTCTATACCTAATTTATTTAGAGTTTTTATCATGAAGGGATCTTGAATTTTATTGAATGCTGACCATATGATTTTTGTATTAATACTTCATTCTGTTAATGTGATGTACCATGTTTACTGATTTTTGTATATTGAACCATCTTTGCATCCCTAGGACAAATCCCTCTTGATCATAATGAATGGTCTTTTTGATATGCTGTTGGATTACTTTGCTAGTATTTTGTTGAGGATTTTTGTATCTACATTCATCAGGGATATCGGCCTATAGTTTGCTGTTTTTGTCCTTGTCTGGTTTTGGTATCAGGGTAATTTATTTTAGTTTTTACATTAACAGATGAAGTTATATGTATTCTCAGTATTCAATATAAGGTTTTGAAGTATGTATACATTGTGGAATGACTAAATTTGGCTATTAACATATGCATCACCTCACATAGTTAAGATTTTTGTATACATGCATATTTGAATAATGTAGATAACACATATTTGAAAATAAAATCTCAGATTTTTTTTAGCAAAACTTGTTTCTGTTAAGAGCATTTCAATTAGTATCATTTAAATGTTTCACTGAGAAAAACAAAAATGTTTCAAACTTAAATGCTGAAAGGAATGAGACTATTTTAATATGTAATTTTCTATCAGAACTTCAAAATATTATTTCTCCCTTGTCTTTTAGTGGTTAACAAATACGTTCTTGATCATTACTGATTTTTATTTCCCATCTTGTGGCAGGGAATTTTTATTCTCATATATGGATTTTGGGGTTTTCAGGTTAAAATTTCACTCAGTGAAATCTAATTTCTCTCCAGAGTTAAGCACAAAAGGGGAAAGATCAGTCTATAATAGAATGATGTAGTGAAACCTTAGCTAAAAAACATCTGGCAGTAGAAACAGGCGCTTCACTGAGAGTTAAAGTTTATGTTTTCTCACCAAACTATTTGCCACCACTAATGAAATCAAAAAATAAGTTTTCTTAAGTACTTTATGTTTCTGATATAAAATTATTTATATCTACATTAGTAAACATAGACACATTTAATATACATGTAAAGCATTTTATTTAATAATTGTTTCCTATTGGACTATTGAGTCAATGCATAATTTAAGGTGTGCAGTAGGATCTTAAATAGTTCTGTCTCCTCTTTCACAGACCCAGCCTCTTATCGTGAAATTAGAAAAACGGGACTTTGAAGGCTTCCTCATTTCCATTTATCCATCCACTTAAAAATTTTAATTTAATAAAATATTTTTAGTATTATTCATTTACTCATTCATTTAACAAATATTTATTACTTGCCTCCTGCCTGGCATTATGCCTATGCCTATTTCTGGGGATACAAAAAGGATAAACAGAGAATCCCCACCTGCATGGAACTTAGCATCTATATAGGGAGACAGATACTTTGACTATCACTTAACAATTGCAACCAGTGCTACATTGTGATTAGTGGTACAAACAGATATTTAGTGTTCGGTTGGGGAACCTGAGGTAGAACTGAGATAAGTGGGGGTTAATAAGTGAAAATAAGAGGGTTAATAAGAGAAAAGCAAAGCATGTAAAATGCTGTATGGTGGAAGGGTTGGAGGTATTAACACAAGGGCGGCAAGGCTGGAACAGAGAGAGCAAGAAGGGAGGCGGCACACGAGAATACAAAGGCTGGGAGACTTCACCCCAGACAGGGCCTTATTAGCTAACATAGTTTTTCAAGGTTTTTGTTTGATAGTTTGCTTTCCTCTTTATCCCATAAAACAATGGGAAAACATCAGAGCATTAAGCAATATAGAGACACTGCCTGACTTGTATATTATTTTGAGGAGAACACTTAGCTGCATTTTTGGGAATATTGGAAAGACACTGCAGGGTTTGTGGGAAAAGTTAGAAATTTGTTGCACTTGTTCATGGGAGAGATGATGGTATTTTAGACCAGAGTTATGATGGTGGAGAAACAAAGAAATGACTGGAATTAAGGGGCTAGAATTAGGAGGGGAAAAATTGACTTTGTTGGTGAATTAGATAGGGTGGAGAGAGACAGAAAAGAAATTATGAAGGGTAACTGTTAGGCTAAGAGTTAGCATAAATAGATGGACAGTTATGTATATTGAAATATATTACATTGGAAGGGGAAATGCAATTGCCATACATTTGGTTTTGAATATATAAATGTGTATGCGTTATTAACAATCCAAGAGATGTCAAGTAGGCAGTTGGATGTCCAGGTTTTGAAATGGAAATATACATTTCTGAGTTATGTGCATATAGAAGAAAATGGGTCTCCACGGGTTAAATGAGGTTGACCAGGGAAAAGAATATACAATGAGAAGGCGGCCCAGGGCATAGTCTTGATTAACTATAATATTCAATGGCCAAATTTCAGCCCGCCTTCATGTTTTGTTAAGCCTACAAAATGAACATTTTAGATGGAATTACTTTCTGTAGCAGGAGATTACACACATATAATTCCACATTCCCAGATCCTCTTGAAAATTGGAGGCTATGACTGTATCAGCTTAGTATTCTAACTGAACAAGAGTTGAACAAAGTGGAGCAGCAGCTAACATCCCTTAGATGTAGCATGTGTTTCACAGTTATGCACAATCTCTACCACGCCCCATCACTCTCTGGGTAGGCTGCCATTTATCATAACTTGTGTTGTGGGTTTCCAAAAGCCCAACTCCAATATCTGCCTGCCCTCTTACATGTATTCAAACTTGCAAACTCTGCATAGACTTTAAATTCATCTAACATCTAATGGGCAATAAATACCTGTAAGCATACACTTACCATCGGATGTCTACTGTAGTAGACACATACTGAATGTGCAAAGGGTAACAGTGGGGAGGGAGTCAATTACTCTGCCCGGAAAAATAGGGAAAACATAAGCAGGAGAGGTATATTTTATCTGGCCCTGAAAGATGTCTAAGAAGTTTTTAGTTGTTGTGGATTTTATTTTGTTTTAAGAGAGAAATGGGAGCAAAAGTCTGAGAAAAATATTAATAGAATTTTATGAAGTCATAGATGTTTCCCGGGTGACAATTAGAAATTTGATGTATGGGAAAGGACAGAGTGCATTTGGAGAAGAAGGTCAAGACGGATTCTGGGAGATTTGTTATGACAAGATAAAACAGAGATTCCATCCTTTAAGCACTAGAGAGCCATAGGGGAAAAAATAAAGCTGTGAAGTGACTCTCTGATGGGTAATCTGAACACTGTTATATCTGCTTACAAGATAAGAATTCATCTTCCTGTTTTTTCAATCACTTTATGTAACTGCCCACCTACTTTGTACTGTGTGCAAAGACTAACTTGCGTGTGTGCTTCAGTTCAGATACCAACAATTTGTTCCCTACATTTCATCTTGATTCTTAGAGGCCCTCTAGGCACGTGGAACAGACCTCGTGTTGACCCAGGAGCCACGTATCCAAACCTATATACTTCTTCTCCAGTTTGACTTCCAAGTTCAAAAATTTTTAGCCTCTAGAAACTAAATCTTTTCAAGTTACCCAAATCATTTCAAGATATATTTATTTCTGTGGGGAAATAAGTGTTTCCTCCTAACCAACAAGTTAAGTTCTAGGTAATTTAAAAACATTAGGCTCATAAACACATATCATCACCTATTTTATTGAGACAAACTAATTTTAGCTTTTAAAAATGAGATGCAGACATTGACAGAACGGGCAAATAAAATGTAATAGCACAAGGGCAAATGCCAGTTTTTGAATTATATATAGTGATGATTCATGGGCAAAACCATAAATCTTAAATAACAGAGCACATCTATCTTGGAGGATTGTCAGGAGCATATGGAACCTTCAGGTGCCGTAGTGACTAATGACTATTTGTAGGCCAGAGTGAAATTCAAAGCTTTTCTTTTTTTTTTTTTTTTTTTTGAGACAGAGTTTTGCTCTGTCCCCCTGGGTAGAATACAGTGGCATCATCATAGCTCACAGCAATCTCAAACTCCTGGGCTCAAGCAAACGTCCTGCCTCAGTTTCCCTTGTAGCTAGGATTACAAGCTCATGCCAGGACGCCCAGTTAATTTTTCTATTTTTAGTAGAGATGAGGTCTCATTCTTCTTGCTCAGGCTGGTCTCAAACTCCTGACCTCAAGCGATCCTCCCACCTTGGCTTCCCAAAATGCTAGGATTACAGGTGTGAGCCAGTGTGGCTAGGTGAAATTCCAAGCTTAATGCCTAGATTCACTTACATATCCATGTAAAAACTATACCACTATTGGGGCACTTTTTTTTTTTTTTTTTTTTTACTAATTTGTGAGCTCCAAAACAGAAAATGATTACTGAATAAAACAGATATCAAATGATCTGTTTATTCAAAAGATATATTATTTTTCAAAAATAGAGTGGTTATGTGCAAAATTACAAGCCTGAATGTATATGCCTGTGTGCGTGTATGTGTGTGCAGAGGTTTGTGTGTGTTTTAAATGTACAGACTATAAACCTAGCAGCCTCTTGTGCCATCGCGAACAGTTGAACAAGCCTTTCTTTTTGGTCGTGGTGGTTTATTTTTAATGCATACAGGGGTTTTGTTTTTGTAAGGATTGCTTAACAAAAGGAACCTGACTGGATAGAGAGAAAAGGATTTCTGACATGGGAAGACATAATCTGCCACAATATCTCTCCAATTTTGAGCTGAATGGCTAACCCTGAGCGATGTTAGATATTAAACATAAAAGGTTAGCTCTAATAAGGAGGTGCTGCTGATGAATTGTGAGGAAGAAAACTAATTTCAATCCTTCAATTTCTGTAGTGCTCTTACATGGCTGGTACAGAGAGGCCCCATTTAAAAGCTGCTGTAGTATTTCTTTCTCCCAGAAGTTAGCTATAGGGTATTGACCGCCTGAAACAACAGTGCTCAAGCCCAAGTGAAAGAAAAAAATCTCTGCCCAGCAACAAGAGAGAAGAACCAACAACGTGCCACGATCCCTGCTGTGCTGTTTTGTTCTCTGTAAAACTGAGCTTATAGAAAGCTGCCTAGTTTTTGTTTCATCAACTCTACTGGATCCCACTTTGCACAAAGCTTTCAATATCTGGGCAGCCTTGGGGGACTCCACTTCTAACAGTTCCTTCAGGATCATTCTTTCTGCTAAACCAGCCAGGTTATTTTTAGGTCTTAAGAGCCAGGGTACCAGGTGAGGAACAAAAACTGACTGAAGAGTCAGACTGTGGGGAATTTTCAAATTCAGCCCCTTAAAAGCCCACTAAATAGAGATGATTATGCACATCCTTTTCTAAATTTAATTTATTTTAAGTATAATTTCATGCATTTTGCTTAAAAATAGAATAAATCTTTTGGAGTAGTTTTGTATGCAGAAAGGGAAAAGAGAGACATTTAGAAAACAAAGACGAAACATAAAACCAAACAACAACAACAAAAAAAAAAACAAGTCAAGATATCTTTTGTGGTAGATCTTAAATCTTTCATCTAACAGATTTAATTTTATCTCCTAGGAGGACGTCAGACAATTCTGACAGGATAAGCCTAGATTATCTTTGGCCTTAGACCATCTTCTTCTATGTGTTTGCAATTTGTTTTTTGTTGATTTCTCCCAGGGATATTTCCAGATGAATAATTAATTAGAGTCCATGTCAATTTTCCATGGTCATTAAGTTCTGTCAAAATCTTCCTAGAATAAAACTTGTGATTTGTAAAACGTGAATTGTTACATACTCTGCTTTCCTCACAATTTTAAGGTTGTCTATATCCATATGAGATTTGTCACTAAAAACTCAATTAGCTTTCAAATTATAATCCTGGATACACTTTTCTTGTTATATTCTCCCCTTTTTTTTTTTTTTTTTTTTTTTTGAGACAAAGTCTCGCTCTGTTGCCCGGGCTAGAGTGAGTGCCGTGGCGTCAGCCCAGCTCACAGCAACCTCAAACTCCTGGGCTTCAGCGATCCTACTGCCTCAGCCTCCCGAGTAGCTGGGACTACAGGCATGCGCCACCATGCCTGGCTAATTTTTTTTCTATATATATTTTTAGTTGGCCAGATAATTTCTTTCTATTTTTTAGTAGGGACGGGGTCTCGCCCAGGCTGGTCTCGAACTCCTGACCTCGACCAATCCACCCGCCTTGGCTTCCCAGAGGGCTAGGATTACAGGTGTGAGCCACCGCGCCCGGCCTATATTTTCCCTTTTATCACTTCAACAATACCCTGGGAAACTTTTATTTTAGCATGAACAGTTTGGATTTTATTATGATTCAGCAACCATTCAACACCCAGGATACATTGATTGTACAAATACATAGCTACTGTCTGCTCTCATGGAATTTAAAATTTTTATTGGCTGTAAACATGTGAAGAATTTTATTAGAAAACACCATGTAAATAAATGCTTACATAAATAACAGAATCAAATGCCTAGAAGCAAAATCGAGATAAGAACGTATAAAATCCAGGTATGGTTTTTGTTCTAAAACATGAGGGATGATTCTACAACTTTCCTCTATAATCTTAACAAATGTTTATTATTTGTACATTAAGGATAAGTGCATTCACAGCTAACATATTTCATACATTTTTAAAATATCTTCTTCCTCAAACTTTTTAACATAGTTTTTCCTTTTGAGTCTTACTCTTCAAATTATTCTCTTTGATTTTGGCCTTTGTAACACATTTTAGGTTTTAAATTTTTTTTTTAGATAAGGAACTGAAATCAAGTTCATTAAGGGTTCAATCAATTCTGAATATGAGAAGTTCTATAATTCATCTCAACCCTATCTCATAAACTTTTCCATATACTTTAATTTCATTAAAAATATATAATATTGCTGACTTGAATTCAGTTAAGTTCATTAAACTGTATAGAAATTCTTATATGTTATTTATTATCATTATGTTGTTTGGTTTTTCTTACTTTTTTCTGATTATTTCTCAAATTTATTAATATAGATGATAGGACATCAAATATTAATAATACTTACTTGGAATGTACAATCCTCTACCCTCTTTTCCATTTTTCCTAATCTGTAACATCTATTTTTCATTTTTCCCACACTAATATACTTTAGAGACAGATAGGCTTATTCTCCCTGTGTCCCCAGTTTTATATATTTGCTTTTCCTCCTACTTTCCACTGCTCCCTCTTGCTCTTCATTTCATATTTTAACTTAAGATAGTCTTGCCTTTCCTCAGTATCCTCCATAAAGTTTTTCTTTTGTCACCAGCCTGGATCCCTAAAATGTCCTAGTAATTATTTGGTATGTAAGTTAATTTGACCATTCTTTTCATTCACCAAAATTTCTTGAGCACCTATTATGTGCTAAAACACTTTTCTAAGTACTGGGAGTACAACACTGAACAAATAGAAAGAAATCCATGTCTTAAGGAAGCTTACTCTGTAGCAAGTGAGACAAACCATAAACAAAACATATAATTGTATAATATACTGAAAGATGGTAAGAAAAATAAAGCAGAGGAAGGTGACATAGAGTGAGCTTGGCAAGGGGTGGGGGTTGCTTCTAATTTCTATTATTTTTCCTCTTGGTTTTCTGTTGAGTTCCACCTTCTCAAATGCATGATTATTTGGGGGGTGAATTCCAGATTACATAGGAAAAGTTGTATAAATAATTTGAGGCTCTGATTATAATCCCTGTGACAGGTAATCTGTTTTCATTCCACTGTTACTGAAAGACTAGGAGGCCTTTCATGTTGTGGGGGTAAAAGCCTTAATAAATCTTGAACTCCAATTTTTCCTCCCCAGCCCTGTGAGGCAGCCAAGAGCTCTGCTCTGCTTCTCAGCACCTCACCCACTGGAGCACACCATGGCTGGTAGTGAAACGAGCAGTGGATGAGGGGAGCTTACAATTTTAAATAAGTAGTCAGAGAAGGCCTCTGACCTGTGTGTGCTATTAATGCAGCTTTTTAACCTTTAAGCAATGACAATGACCTGTGGGACCGTGATGAGGATCTGGGGCTCTCTTGAAGGACTCATATTTCTTTGGGGCTTGGTCTTTGAGAAGATGGTCATCTCACATCTGTAGCATGGACTCTGCTGTCTGTTCAGGGCTCCAGGATAGAGGTTATATGCAAGACCTCCCCTTGCCTTTCTCGTTTCCCTTGCTTTATCTAGTGTTGTTATTCCCAGTCAAAATCTACATAATAGGAGGCCAAAACACATCTGTAAGCTTCCCCTTTACTCTGGTGGTCTTTCCTTCCTCCTCCCCAAATTCCCCAAGACCAGAAGGGACAGACTTTCCTCTTTCCTGAAAAATCTCCTCTATCACAGAGCAACAGGCTTTGTGTCTGAGGTGTTGGGAGAGTATTGTGGACGAATCCTCTGTACTGGGTCTTCCAATTTATTTAGCACCTTACCAAAAAACCAGGCCTTCAAACTACTATCTTGGAAAACAAGATACATTTTTACCGCCCCCCGCCCCCAATGCCCTTGCTCTTGAATGATGATTCTCAAGGTTTAGCGATGGGAAACCACAAACAGAACCTTATTTAATGAGGGAAATTAAAGCATGTCAGTTTAATCATTACAAAATACTAACCCCAATAAACCTGAGATGCTCTCTTACTAAGTAACGTTCTCTTAAATGTGACTCCTTAGTCCTGATTGTGCCATTTCCGCTCAGGAAATTGTTTCCCCAATTAAACCCCAGTGGCCTATGTGGGAAGATGGCTCCAGCACAGACTTTCATTTATCACCAAAGGAGAGTACAAACACAGGACTGTAGAATGAGTCATCAGGTATTATGCATTCTAAAAAGAAGCACTTATTCAAACCTTTGCTTTTTTTAAAAATCGAATTCAAAATATTTTGTCAAACCCTAGCAGGTATGACTTGGTACAAAGGGAACGTTGTACCTTTGCGTCTTTTACTGATCACTTTTGTTTCCTAGATTTTCCTAAGCCCTGGTACCACGTAACTCGTCACCAGACAGAGTGTTGATGTGGAAAGTAGACACACCACATATTTTCCTCAGATTTTAATTACAACAACAATGTTTATTCACTCTAGTGAAAGAGCAATCCCTATATCAATCATCAAGTATTTACTGAATTTAAATTTGTTATGTGATGACAAATGAGGGGATAATAAAGCATACACTGGCTTGGGCATGGAAGAGACTACAAGTAAAGGGGCATTTTGGAAACTGGGCAGTGAGAGTTTGTGGCTAATAATTCTGGGCAAAAAGAATCATAGAATTCCATGATTTCTGGGAAGAGGGGCACTCTGTCCATGGTATATTAAGTGCATGAGCTTTGGAGATAGACCACTGGGTTCAGATGACATCTCTGCCATTTACCGACTATGTGATTTTGTGCAAGTCAGGAAATCGTCACTCTGTTACACTAAAGATGGTCTCTTAGTGGATAATATCCTTGAAAATGTGACTCCTTAGGATTAGTCTGATCATGCCATTTCCACTCAGGAGATTTTTTTTCACCAATTAAATCTTAATAACTTCTGTGAAAATCTAGCTCCAGTGCAGACTTTTATTTCTTTAATTTCTCTGCGTCCCAGCTCTCTCACTTGTAAAATGGAGATAATGATAATGCCCGCCTTATTGGGTTGTTAGAAAGATGAGGGGAATTAATGTTTGTAAAGCACTTAGGACAGTGACTGGAACATATTATACACTATATAAATAAAAATCAACATATGCCCAGAAGCTGTGATTTTTCTACTGAAAACTCAGTATTATATAAAACACTCTCTAATTCCACAGTAGACAAGACAGAAGAAAGAGTCTGCAGAGCCAAAACCTACATAAAGAAATATATACAATTTTCTTGATAATACACAGGTATAGAAAGCTTAGGGTCCATTCTGAAGGAATACAAGCTTACTTCAATTTTATAAGCACACAGAGCTATAGCTAGAGACAAAGCAGACAGAAATTCTGTATACAAAGTCTAGACTGCAAGAAATTCTCTTTTTAACGAACAGTAAATGCCATGACATAAAAAACCAAGTGTTCTTATGTAGACAGAGCAGGATATGATCCTCAAGGGACTTAGAAGAGGCCAATAGGTGGTACAGAGCTGAATGATTAAAGAAGCCTGAAATCTGAGTAGGAAAACCATGAAGGGCCATGTGTTCCACCAAATCCTTAGTGAAATGCTTACATAGATTAATACTAAAACCATACTATGATGACATACAAACATACACATTATATATATGTGTATATATATAAAATAATTACATTAACTGCTTAAATTTTTTTTGTCTTGTAGAGCCCTTCAGTCAGCTTTAGTAAACCCTCTTAAATAGCCAAAACTGAAGAGCAACTTCTTATAATTTTATAGATATGGGTCTGAATTAGGAGAACCCTAACGGAGACAGTCCAAATACACTTTATAAAACGATGGCTTAATGATAATTTAGTACCACATATTTGCAATAAGATTACAAATGTTCATAGAAATTTTAATGTTTTGGAAGAGGTTGTGGGTGGGAATATACAGGATTTATTTATACAGTTTCAGTACTAAATTAATTGCTCTGAAATAAAACTGCAAAAACAAATTTTTTCTTGAGTATCTAAATATCTATTATAAATTTGATCATATTCCTTAAACAATTTTATGCTGTTAGGGTTAAATCTTTAAACTTCTTAAATAATAGATACATAGAGATGATTATAAAACTCATGATTAAGTTTATGCATATACCTCTTCTTTAAAATCAACATGGTGGGTTTATTATATTTCTTACTTTTTCCAGTACTATTTTTATATATTTCCTGTATTACTGTTGCTCTTATTTTGATAACATCTTAGGGATTCATTTGAACCTCTTAGGGAATCATTTTGATTCCTTCTTAGGGTTTCAATAATGCTTGCAAAACTGTATCACACAAATAGTATTTTCTTAGACTGTCTGAGGTTATGGACATTCAATATAAGATCAACAGATTCTTTTGGAAGTGGCAAAAATTAGATTGTGGTGATGGCTGCACAATTCTGTGAATATACTAAAAACCACTGAAATGGATACTTTAAATGGGTGGATTATATCTCTAGAGAACTATTTTAAAAAGGATCCACTGATTCTTGATTTCTTCTCCCAAAGGGATTCAACATCTAGGCACTGGTCATCATGCTGAATTCCTTTTACTAGCTAAATTTTGCTTGTTCCATCAATATGGGTTTTTAAGTTCATACTTTTCATAAGTTTTATAATTTCAAGCCTGCTGACTTTCCCACGAAACTGATTTTTTGAGTCTTCTTTAGCCAATGTATGGCATATAATTATAACTCTGTAAAAGAATTTTAATTTGTAGAAGCTTCAACGGTTTGAAAATCAGACAGAAGTCTGAGTAGACAGACTCAAAGGAGTCCCTGTAGAATGTTTGGTAGTGTAGAGGTCAAGTGCACTGGCCCTAGAGCTAAACTACCTAGAGTTAAATCCCAGCTTTGTACCCTGTTAATTGTGTGATCATGAGCATATTATATAACACCTGTGTCTCAGTTTTCATTTGTAAAATGGGGACAATATTTAATAACACCTAACTCACAGGGTTATTAGAAGGTTAAATGAGTTAACATCTATGAAGCATTAGTAATATCTTATTACTATGGTAATAGTAAGAGCTATTATTACTACTATCATTATTAATACACAGTATCTTTCTACCCGTTATTCCTTTGTTGATTCTCCTTATATTTGGTTATTTTTTGTGACCATTGATGTTGATTAGTTATTCCTGGTCTCAGTGTGCCAACTACTTTCCCTTCACTATTTGGTTTATTCATAGTTCTTTATGTTTATTCTTCCATTAAACAGATAGAAACACATTTATATGTATACTTCTAAAGCTAACATACAATATAAAAACACTATACCCATAAAAATGAACAGTCTACTATATTGTATATTAAAATCAATGAAAAACTAGTCACATCCTATTTTTCTTAATTTTGCTTGACCATTTTCCCACATACCTTATAACTTCTATTTTGAATATTATGTTTATACCCTTTTATAGACTCAATATGTACTAGTAATCATCTTCATCATTATTACATTCATTAGTATTATTTTATTGTTCCAATGATTAAATTTGATCATCAGGAGCTTACTGAGGTTGGATATTGATTCTTTTTAGCACTGCCCTGTGATTTTTAGAGTGTTTTCAAGACAATAACCAGTACCATCCTGATTGTTTGTGTCCTGGCACATCAAATCCATCATCCTCCAAGAAGCACTGATTTTTATAGTGGCGAGAATAGGATGGGACAAAAGTTGGCACAAAAGTACACAGGTGGATTTGGGATCAGAAGAAGGATACATACAGAGAAAGGTATTGTTCTTGGGTCACTCCTAATTATAGCACAACTGACACACAGTTCCATAAGGTCATAAGTTATCTTTATGGTTATATTCATAGAGTTCATATTGCTGAATTCCATTTATTTACAATTTCATATGTTACACTGCTATCCTTTGTTTTAGTACGTAATTATATGTGCTGCCAAAACATTCTCCTACTTTGTTAACACAATCACATTTTGATTTATATTTAAAAAGTCAGAGCCCTTAGGATAATTACCACCTAAGACACAGAAGTTACGTGTCTGGCCATTGGCTTAGTAGCTATATGAATTTTATCATATATCTAGTGCCAGTTTTAGAAATTTAAGAAGCATAAAATGCAGAAAATTTCTTTTCTAACCAATGAATGTCTTATTAATATGAAACACAATCTGTGTCATATGGGAGCAAACCTTTTTTTTCTTTTATGTCCTTGCTTTTTGACTTCCGTTTTTTACGAGCTCAAAAGTTTCATCTTCTAACTTCATATACCTATTTTGCCTTATTAAAGCATTCAGTAAATATTTGTTGATGAATACATAGTATAAAATATTATATACGGATGTGTACAGATACTAATACATTCAGTCTCACTGACTTACATTATAAAATGGTCCAGCGACGTTACATGCCCTTGGACAAGAGGATCGCAGTCCATTTGTTTGAAACTTTTTTTCACCTTTTGGTCAATTTCTCCTCCTTACAGGTATCTATAGACAAACCAACATATAAAATTAATAGATTTTTATATTAACTACAAGTTGTGAGATAATAGCTACAGCTCAGGTGTGATGAAGAATACTTCATTTCAAAACTGCGTCTAATCACTGTTGTCACCTTAAATGATCACATGAATTCAAAGTGAATCTAACTTTTAGAAGGTTTGATGCAAAAATGACACCATGTTATGTTTCCTCTCAAGAAGTGTACTTTTGCACAATTTTAAAGGACAGTTGATTTGGTAAGATTATTACTGCTATAAATACAGGTAAATTAGAAAAATCCTTTTCAGTACACCAGTTTGGCAACAATTAATGTGCTAATTATGTATTGGAAGTAGGAACTTGAGATCAAACAGATTTTAATTAGAATTCTGGCTCCAGCACCTACTAGCTATATGACTCAGGGCAAGTTTACCTAATCTCTATAAACTTTTGTCTCCTTATTTTTAAAACAGGAATAATGATATCTGCCTCTTAGAGTTATTGTGAGGATTACCTGGAATAACATTTAAAATGACAGTGAACATTGCTAGCACTTGCAATGTATGGAAGTTATTATTTTTATGCATATATTATATGATTCTATACGGCCCTTCTTCCCTGCTCAGAGTAACAGTATCATTATATGCAGATATTTTCCTAAAGGGTATTCAGCTGTGATGATCCCCACGACCTGGCATTCTTAGAAGCATCTCATGCTCCTGAGAAAAAGAGGAGAGGTATGAGAGCTCCACATAGATCTCGGGTGATAGCCACTCTTTCTCTTAAAAAAATATATTGATGTGAATTTGAACTTGACTTTTCACATGTAGCAATATTAAGCAGAGTGGAAAAGACACATAAGATTATTTGGTCTAATATTAATATATACACTCTTCATTCCAGATAAAAGCCTTAAATATATAAGAATATTTTTATTACTATCTCATCTAAGTTTTTCAAAATTTATACTAAGAATTTCTTGTTTAAATTTACTGCGATTTAATAAGATGTTGCTATATGAGTTAATTTATGTAAAGCTTTATAATGACATTAGTAAATTTACTGACATGAACAGAAGACATTAATTTCTTTAGTGTGGCTCAGTTGGGCCTTCAAGGACTTCTGTGATCTTTGGTTTAGGGGAAATATTTACTAAGTAAATGTTGTCTCCCATTTAGTGTCACAATAAAGGGTACTTGATGTTTGATAATTAAGTTCTTCATATCTAGAAATGTGGTGTTATACATATGGTCCTGGCGCCCCTTAGTGTACAAATGAATTATTACAGTTACACTGATATTTGCCCTTTGTCCTTGAGTGCGAATAAATCTCCATAGATCTGTGAGAAAAGATGCTAATATACAAATCCCCAAAATACACATGTTAAGAATAATCTCCATATTACCACCTCCTTTGTGATAGATTTAACAATCATTATCCTGTTTCTGTATCGTCAGATAATCTCCTTTTCCATGAGCCTAATAGATTTAATTTAGGAGTTCTTAATACCATATATTCAGGCTATCATTATGCAATGTGTCAAAACCAGGATAAAATAGACTGTCCTCAGTGATCAACCCTGGCCTAGACTGCCCATGGTGTATAGGTAAGGTCATCATCATTTTAATTGTTTCCTTATTCAAAATATGCACTTATTATCATACTTTTTGTATTTTGTCCACCTTTATTACTTATGAATTGTATTTACTTCATTTGTTTCACAAGTAATTACTAAAACCTTACCATATACCAGGCACTGTTTAATGTTCTGATCACTTAATTATTACCACAACTCTCTTTGAAACAGCTTCAAGATCAAAATGACATTTTATAGCTCTGAAATTTAGATATGGCTCTTTCAAGAGCTAACACTTTTTGAAGATTTTAATTCTGTAAACTTATTTTTTATTGATGTGTAACTTACATAAAATAAAACACAGTTGTACACTTAACTAAGTTTTGAGAAATGTGTTCACCTGTAAAACCACCACCCCAGTCAAGCAATAATGAGATAACCTTAATATCCACGTGAATGGCTAAGATCACAGACTGAAAACACCAGGATTTGATGAAAATGTATACCAAATGTAAACTCTCATACATTGCTGGTGGATGTGTCAAAAAAACAATCACTTTGGAAAACTGGTGATGTCTTACAAATTTCAGCATATACCTACCCTAAGTTTTAGCAGTTCTACTGCAGGATATTTACCCAAGAGAAATAAAAACACATATGTGAAAAATCAAACAAACAAACACACATTTTCATAGCAGCTTGATTTATATTAATAATTGTTCCATGTTTCAAAATGTCCACCAATAGCTAAACTGATGAACAATTTGTTGTATAGTCATAGGATGGAATACTATTCAGCAATAAAAAGAAAAAGAATACTCCACTGACACACGGAGTATACGGAGGAATCTCACACACCCTTTTAAGCAAAAGAAGACAAAAAAAGAGTGAGAGTACACAGTGTATGACTTCCGCAGAAATCAGACCAGGACTTGACTCTGGCTGGAAGGGATTTGGAGAAACAATGTGATAAAATGATAAGGGAAATCCTGAAAAGGGCCTGAATTTTTTTTATATATATAAAATTATGTCCATAAAATCTGTCCCAAACTCTACTAACCTGTGAAATATGTATGTGTGACATAAACTATAAACAATCAACTAGATAAAAAAAGAACCAAATTAAGAATTCAACTGCCATAAACTTCAGAGCAAATTGTCTGGCATTTATGTCCAACCAACTTGACTGTATGCTAAACAACAAATCAATACTTTATTAAGAAGCATGACAGAATTATATATCATCTACAGTGTCCAGGATACAACTCAAAATTATATGTAAATAAAGAAACTGTGGAACATTTTCCATATGTATGAAAAGAGGCAATTAATGGAAACGAACTGTAATATGACACAGATGTCGGAATTAGCAGAAAAGAATTTTAACATAGCTATTATAACTATGCTCAAGAATAAAAATGTGCTTATAATGAATAAATCTCAGCAGAAAAATAGAAACTATAAATTAAGCCAAGTAGAAATTTTAACACTAACATATTTGCTAATGATATTAAAATTGCCTCCTAAATTTTCATTTCTATTTATAATAGTTGCATGATGAATAAAAATTTTTAAAAACATGCAAAGAAATTTTAGTACTGAAACACAATATCTGAAATTAAAAACTCATTAGATATGTAAACAATAGATTGGAGATGAACAAAAAAATAATTGGTTACCTTGACAGTAGATTAACAGAAGTTATAATGTAAGTAACTTTGGAAAAAATTTTTAAAAAATGTTTCAATGCCTTGTTGGACAATGTCTGATATTGGAGTCTCAGGAGGGCAGGAAAAAGAAATGCAGCAGAAAAAAATATCGAAAAAATAATGACCAAAATTTTATCACATTTCATGAAATACATAGATGTGAAGAGTCAACAAATTTCAAGCTTCAAGTGTCGTCTGCAGGCAGAAAGTAAACTGTCCCATTCACAAGGCTTTGGAAGCAAGAAGAAATGAAGAGAAAGATACAGAAATACATACAGGTGATTTAAACACCTAGACTGTATACAATAGTAAAATAATATCTTAATGTATTAAAAGAGGATAGAATGAAATTACATGATGACAATAACATGTAAGTTTGGAAGGAGTAAATGGGGTTAAAGTGCTATATGGAAAGAGGAAAAAGGTAGTGATTATCCTTAAGTGATAAGTTACATATAATAAATACACAGCATATAACGTTCATAGTAGGACGGGGATAAGCAGGATGACAGAAAATAATCAACCTAGAATTCTATTTAGACAATTTACCATAAATGTAAAGTTTTAAATACATGAATTTTCAGATATTCAATCCTCCCTCCAATATTCTTTAATGCTTCTTTTTCAGAAAACAACTGAAGAACAGTCTCTGCCAAAAAAAGAATATAATGAAGTGTGGAGGCAAGAATAATTAATGGATTGTATTAGTTTTCTAGGGACGTCCTAACAATATACCACAGACTGGGTGGCTTAAACAACAGGAAATTATTTTCCCACAGTCCTGGATGCTAGAAGTCCAAGGTCAAGGTGCAGGCAGAGTTGGTTTTCTTTGAGGCTCGCTTTCTGGCTTACAGATGGCTGCCCCCTTGCTGTCTCTTCATACAGTCGTCCCTCCATGCACGCATGCTCCTGGTGTCTGTGCATCCTAATCTCCTCTTCTTAGAGGGACCTTAGTCAGATTGGATTCGGGCACACCTCAATGACCTCATTTTAATTTTATTGCCTTTTTAAGGGCCCTATCTTTAAATAATGTCACATTCTAAAGTATTAGGGTTTAGGGCTTCAAAATATGAATTTTGGGGCACATAATTCAATCCATAACAAGGATATAAGGGTAGTGGAAAAGCATAACTCCCAGGGACGATGCTTTAGTGACGTTCCCAGGATGACAGCAGCAGAAGGCCAGAAAGTAATGTCCAAACTGAAGCAGGAAGATGGAGAATTCCCACAGTGGTATCGACAGGAAAAACAGTAAACTTTCAGATATACCTGAACTGTTCAGAACTATTAAACAAATGTTTACTCTTCTGGCAGATATCTGAGGAGCAATTAGTGATAGGTATATAAGAAACTAAGCAGATTTTAAAATCGACAGCAATTAACTCCATGGAAAACAAAGAGTTATACAAGAAAGGAAATTCAAGCATAGCGCATTACATATTAAATAATATTTATATAGTTGTAGTAACAAAAACACTGGTTATTTTTCCATTAAAATTGTGATAAAATTCCATTAAGAAGGTCAGGGAGAGTATGAAAGATGTAAATCCTCATCTTTCATAACAGAAGTCAAAATATAATATGTAAAACTGAAAAAAAGCCAAAAATGGTTGTATAGCATGCTATTAACAAATACAGCTGGGTTTGGTGGCTTACTCCCAGCTTAATCCCAGCTACTAGGGAGGCTGAGGGAGTTCAAATCCAGCCTGGACAATATAGTGAGACTCCATTTCTTAAAAAAAGGAACAAAGAAAGAGAAATATGGAGGTGAATAAGAGAAAGAAAGACCTACAGAATTAAAAGAATTTGCTTCTGGAGTGAAACAAGGGAGTAGGTAGAGGTGAGTCAGGACACTACTGTTTTGCATCAAAACCCTTGCAAAAATTTTGACTTTTTAAAACTAAGAACATATGTTTATAGCAAATTTTTGAAAAAAAACTAAAATATTCAGAAGTAGAATTTCTACTAAAGACATCTATGCTAGTAAATCACGAACTAAAACTTCCATCCAAATATCTCTGTGAACATATATGTCTTACTTCTTTTTTGATATCCCCATTCAATATTTCGTAGATAGTTCTAACTTGGTCTCTTATTCCCCAGGCATGCCTCCTGCTGCTCCTCCTGTGTTTTTCCATGCAAAAAATAACACCATTATTCAGCCAGTCATCCAAGTCAGAAAACTAAACATCATGTGTCTCTGATTTACTACCAACACATAATCACTGAATCCTGTTGATTCCATCTCTTTACAATCAGTTTCCTTTCCTACATCTCTGCTGATTCTCACTTAGCTCTGGTATTACAGAACTTCTTATATTATTTGCATATGTGCCAATTACTCTCTTGCCTTTAGTTCTAATCACATACTAGTTCTTTTGCTTGGACCAATTTTCTCTTTCTCTTCTAGGGATTAGTGAAAGCACGGGATCTTTCAGAAAGGTCTCCCTCACATAACCATCCCATTACTCATTTTGGCCTAGATATTATATTTGTGCCTACCAAAATGATTGACATGCAGAAGATGCTGGATTTTGTTTCAGGAATGAATAAATGGATTGAATGAATATTGATAAATTCCAAGAGAAGTGGTCTGATTCTTCCATCACTGATAGGATTTATTTCTGAGGTTTTGATAAAAAGCTCCATGTCTGTTCCACTTAAATTCTATGCTGGCTAGAAAAATTTAAAACTATTTTTATTAAGAAGTCCAAATGTACTACCCATCATCTCCAATTCAATCATCATGTCTTTTACATAAAATAGGGAAATGCCTGTCAGTATAGGTACTTTCTTTAACACATACATATTATGAAAAAAAGTTCCCACTACTTTAGGATGTGCCTTCTGCTTGGAGAGGTTAAACTAAATGGAAGAACACTGTCTGCTTCAAAGTCATCAATCAGAGATTTAGCTACTCCTTTCCCCTCTTTCCTCCCTTAGTTGAGCAACTGTCAGTTTGCCAGAAAAGACCTCCACCCTGGCTCTGCTAGGATGTCAGGGAGATGCATATTCATCTAAGACTGCAAGGGGACAGGGTGAACTTGGGTGGTTGCATTTTGCTGCATTTATTCTTAGATAAAATTTATTTTAAGATAAAAAATTTCTCTCTCATATTAAGATATAATATTGACAGCTCAGGGCACAAACAGTCACATGAAGTTGCTGAGTGGAAAAATCTCAGTAGAGCAAAGTTCAAGAAGAATTTAAAATGAAAGGACTGTGTGTAAGCAACATAATTACCTTTGTCATCTTCTTCAACTTTTCAGTACTGGAACTTTCCAGCGGCTAAACACATAACTAGAATGAATTTACTTTCATATTTCTTCATACACATTTCTAGGTGGGAGGTGGCATAACACACTCACACTGTTGTGTACTTTCCCCATTTTGTTTTTCTGTGAATGTGATTGACAGAAAAGCTGCACTGGGAAATAGAATTCATGTGTTTTATCCTGGTTCAACCCTTACTTTGGGACCTTAAAAATTATTTCAACAATTTAATGAAGCTCAATTTCACTTTCTACAAAGTGGGGATATGTATTTTGCCAAATGCAAAGCTTTTTAAAAATATCAATTTATATGGAAGAGTACTATAATTATGAAAGTGCTTTACAAATGCAAAATCCTATTTCTTACATAATACATACATAATTTCTTAGTGAAGTTTCCAAGCATAATCATAAGCTAGCTAGAGACACATATTGCCCTCAATATAGACTTATTGTTTACATAGTTTGCTCATGGCACAAGTTTAGTAGGGCATTTTGTCAAAGCAAGTACAGTTCTCTAGAGTGTGTTAGGGTTATGAAGTGAAACGAGTTGATACTATGAGTAGAAGTTAGGACATAATCTTGTTGGCAAAAAGAAATGAGATAGTTTTCATTCATTCTTTTATTCATTCATAACCATTAATTCTGTAATATATTTTACCTATTGCTACTTTGTGTTAGGTGTTAAGGATAAAAAGATGAGTATCACTTAGCCTTTGTCATCTAGCTATGCACAATCTAGTAGAGACACAGAAAGATAAAATTTGTAATAAAACATTCTGCATGTGCTATCAAGTGTTATAAAATCACACACACACAAAGAGGTAATTAACTTTATATGGGGAGTGGACAGACAGGTACAAATTACTTCATAGAGGAGACAGTCTCGAGTTTAAAGAATAGGTAAGGGGAGAAGGAGATAAGAAGGAATTTTAAGTTACCAAGGCACGCTAGCATAAAGTGATATAAATAAATGTGAGTATGAAGAACAAGCTGGTGCCTAAAGATTAGGACATGTGGTCAGGAAAAGCTGATGATTAGAGGAGAAAGGGAGGCAGATCATGAAGGGTTTCTTACCAAGCTAAGAAATGTAAATTTTATTCTGCAGATACTGGACTATCTTTAAAGAATTTTAAATAGGTAAGTCTCCTAGTCAGACTATGTGTGTATGTTTATTCTAAAAGTGGTGTGGAGAAAAAATTCAAGTGTGAAGAGGCCAAAATTAGGCTGCTGGGAGGTTATTGACAGATTTTTAAAATGTTGAAGCTGTAAAATAAAGTGATTTTCATGGGGATAAAGATTTGGAGTGATCAGGACAAACATTTCAGAAGTACAATGATAGAATGAAGATGAAATTTGATGGAGAAGTGAGTATCTAAGGTGACTGTTACATTTTGATTTGGGTACTTAATGGAATGGTGGTTGCTTGGCTTGAGTCTTTCCTCTACAACTCATGTTGAAATTTAATTGCCATTGTGATGCTATTAAGAGGTGGGACCTTTAAGTGTTGCTTCGATTATGAAGGCTCTGTCCTCATTAATGGATTAATGCCATTATTTCAGGAGTGGATTAATTATTGCAGGAGTGGGTTGTTATAAAATTGAGCTCTCTTTCACATGAGCTCTCTTGACCTTCTGCCATAGAATAGTACAGCAAAAAGGCCCTCACCAGATGCCAGTGATATGCTCTTAGACTTTCCAGCCTCCAGAACTATGAGCCAAATAAACCTTTTTAAAATAAAATACCCAGTCTTAAGTACTCTGTTATAGCAGCAGAAAAATGACTAGGACAGAAAATTGGTACCGAGAAGTGTGGCTGTTGATATAACGATTACCGGAAAATATGGAAGTGGCCGTGAAATCAGGTAATGGGTAGAGGCTGGAAGAACTCGCAGAATCAAGCTAGGAAAAAACCTAGATTGCCATAAATAGAGCATTAAGGGCAATTCTGGTGAGGGTTTGAAGAGAAGAACTATAGGAAAAGTCTGGAACTTCTAAGTGATTATCTAAGTGGTCATGACCAGAATGCTGGTAGAAATATGGACAGTAATGACCATTCTGATGAGATCTCAGACAGAACTGAGGAACAAGGCACTGAAAACTGGAGTAAAGGTTATTCTTGTTAAACTGGGGCAAAGGACTTGGCTGAACTGTGTCCATGCCCTGGTGCTTTATATAAGGCAGAAATTAAGGGTGATGGACTAGGATATCTGCAGAAGAAATTTTTAAATAAAATACTGCAGGAGCTGCATGGCTACTTTGGGCTGCTTATAGGAAGATGAGAGAATAAAGAAATGGCTAAAGGTAGAATTTATAATCAAAAGGGAAGCAGAGCAGAAAGATTTGAAAAATTTGCAGTCTGGCCAAGTATAGAGTGAAAAGGTATCTTTAGGAGAGATTAGTATGGATAGAAGAGAGCCAGATGCTATTTAACAGGACAATGGCAGAAAAACTCCAAAGACATCTCAGATATTTTCTAGGCTTCCCCTCCCAACAGGCCTGGGCTGTAGGAGGGCAGAATGGTTCCAGGGGATGGACCTGGGGCGCCCTCTACGGGCTTGCTGTCCAGAGCCATTGCCACCTCTGTTCTCTGCTTGCTGCATTTTGGTGCAGTGCTCCTTGCCCACTCCAGCTGTGGCTCAAGCTAGCCCATGTGCAGCTGGAGTACATCTCGTACTCCAGAAGGTACGAGTTGTAAGCCTTGGGAGCATGTAGATGGTGCTAATTCTGCAGGCTTGTAGAAAGCAAGAACTGTGGAGGCATTGTGGCCTAGATTTCAAAGGATTTATCAGACAGTCTGAGGGTTGAGACAGAGACTTGTTGCAGGGGTGGAGCCAATGTACAGAGCCCCCTCCAGGGTACTCTCCCCTCCAGAGGGGTAGGATTATGACTGGGGTCCCAGAATTGCAGAGCTATCAGCATGCAATGCCAGCCTGAGAAAGCTACAGGCACCCAACTCCAACCTGTGAGCACAGCCATGTGGGCTGCACTCTGCAAAGCCAGAGGAGTGGAGCTGCCTGAGGCTGGTGGGTCAACTCCCACACCAATGTGTTCAGGATATGAGACATAGAGACAAAGGAGATTATTCTAGCATTTTAAAGCATAATTCTGTTTTTCCTGTTGGGTTTTGGAATTACTTGGGACCAGCTACTCCTTTCTTTTTACCTAATTCTCCCTCTTGGGATGGGAATGTCTACCCTATGCATGTCCCACTATTGTATTTTGGAAATAGATAACTTTGATTTCACAGGCTCACAGTTACAGCAAGTTTGTCTCAGGATGAATTTTGCCTTGATTCTCACTCACATCTGAGTCAGATATGATCCTGGACTTTGGACTTTTGAGTTGATGCTGGAACAAGTTAAGACTTTTGAGGCTATTGGGATGGAATGAATGTATTTTGCATGTGAGAAGGACATGAGTTCTGAGGGGCCAGGGGTGGAAAGCTGTTGAATGTCCCTGCTAAACTCATGTTGAAATTTAATTGCTATTGTGATGCTAACTACTAATATGTGGGATTTTTAAGAGGCGATTAGATCATGAGGGCTCCACACTTATTAATAGATTAATGCTGTTATTGCAAGAGATTAATTATTGCAGAACTGAGTCATTTATCAACAGAGTGGGTCAGTATAAAAGTGAGCTCTCTTTCACATGATCTCTCTTGTCCTTCCTCCATGAAATAAAGCAGAAAGAAAGCCCTCACCCGATGCTGGCAACATACTCTTGGACTTCTAGCTTCCGAGACTGTGAGCCAAATAAACCCCCTTCTCTCTTTTTTTTTTGTAAAATACCTAGTCTCAGTAATTTTGTCATAGCAGCTTAAAACAGCCTAAGATGGTGGTTATAGCTACAAGCAGACAGGCAGGTTTGAGGTGTAGATATTAGCAGTTGAAAAAATGAATTTCATTTAGGATATGTTGGGTTTTACCTTTAGATCATTCAAAAGGAAGTTTTTACTAAAAAGTCATATATACGAGTTTGAACTCTGTAGAGAATTGACAGGGATGAGCAAAGGAGGAATCTTAAAGTTCTTATCATTTTATAAAGATGATAGTCAAATTTGTGGGTGCTGATTAAAAAGCTTGAAAAGACTGCTGAATGTGAAGAGAAAGCTTAAATAAAGGAGAACTCTATGTCTTTCTCATAGCCATCATCAAGTCATGATCCAGAAGCAATACGGAAATAAACCTTTCATGACATTAAAATATTTTCTATCAAAATGAGATTAATGATATTGACTCACTCATGATATATGCCCAGAAAAATTATGCCAAGACAAACATTAAAGTAAAAATTTAACATGGAAATTTTTAAGTATAACTTATACATCTCTTTCCACATTTTAGGATTTTTATTGATAAGAACATGTCTGTATTACAATATAGACAACCTGGGAAAAATTATTCCTTCTTATGTCCTAGGTTTTCCAACTTTAAAATAAGGACTTCTGGGGGAGGACTAGAAGATGGCGGACTAGAAGCAGCCTGCACATGCCACTCTTACAGAGAGGACTGAGAGTGGTGAGTAGATATTCACCTTCAGATCAGTTGTCTAGGAGAAAGCACTGGGAATCAACAGAGAGACACTGGGAGGCACTAAAAGTCAAGGAGGAGGAAGTTGGGCGATCTATTTGGGCAGGATTAGAGGTATCTAGGGAAGGCCCCTTCCCATGGGGAAGGGACAAAGGAGAGAACCTCAGGGCTTCACACTTCCCACACAGACATTGCAACTGGAGCTGTGGGAGTGCCTCTCCACCACAGCAGTCCTCTGGTCTGATACAGGGAGCTGACTGCAGAATGTGCAGTGAGTCGCACATGCTCTGGAGAGAAGGTACAGCAGGGTCCTCCTGGCTTATGAACCCCAGGCACTGTGGCTAGTGCCATTCTGAGGCCCTACCTCAGAGCACTATGTCTACCTGGGGTCAGATCTCCTGTGGCTGTGTCTCCATTACCCCTGCTGGGCTGGGGAGGGAGCAGGGAGGCTGGTGCTCTTGTGTGTTCAATGGGTGGGTGCTGTGTGCCCCCACCACTGTCAGGGGGGACCCAGGCAGAGCAGCTGCTCATGGACCAGATACCCACTGCCACTGCAGCCAGACCTAAGTGAACACCCAGGCTGCCATATGCAGAGTGCCTACCATGCAACTGTAGCTCACCTGTCTCACCTGTGCACTGCCCACCCGTGACAACCACTGGGGAATGGGGAGCTACAGGAGACCAGCAGTATTAAAGGCTCACAGTGTATCAACCCTTCTCCTGCCTAGTTAATATTCTAGAGTAGGATTCAAGCATTCCATCCAGGGACCTCTCCCCTCTCTTCACTGAGCAACAGAGTTCTCAGCAGAGTAGCAAAGGTATACTGCAAAGCCATCTGTTTTGAACTGAGAGAAGAGGTTCCAGATGAGAAGGAACCAGCAGAAGAACTCTGGCAACATGAAAAAACAGGCTGTTTTGATACCCCCAAAGGATCACACTAGCTCTCCATCAATAGACTCCAACCTAAAGGAGATTGTTGAAATGTCAGATATGGAATTCTGAATATGGATTGCAATTAAGATCAATGGGGCTGATGAGGAAGTTGAAAATCAACACAAAGAAACCAAAAAAAAAAAAAAATCAAGACATGAATAAAAAATTCACTAAAGAGATAATATATGAAAAAATAATGAAAAAATATAACAGAACTTCTAAAATTGAAAGAGAATCATTTATAGAATGTTAAAATACAGTGGAAATTTTAATGACAGACTAGACCAAGGAGAAGAAGGAATTTCAGAGCTTGAAGACATGACTTTCAAATTAATCCAGTCTATCAAAAATGAAGAAAAAAGAAGAATGAACAATCTGAGAAATAAGAAATTGTCTAAAATGAAAAAAATATATAAAAATCATAGGTATTCCTGAGGGAGAAGAAGAAAAACCAAAAGCATGGAAAACCTATTTGAGGGAATATTGGAGGAAAACTTCTATGGCATTGCTAGAGATTTAGACATCCAGATACAAGAAAGTCAGTGAACACCTGAAAGATTTAATGCAAATAGGACATCACTGAGGCACATAGTCATCAGTCTGGCCAAAGTCAAAGTGAAGGAGAAAAATCCTACAAACTGTAAGACAAAGGCGTCAAGTAACTTACAAAGGAAAGCCCATCAGACTAATGGCAGATTTCTCAGCAGAAACCTTATAAGTCAGAAGGGATTGGGGTCTCAATGTTAGTCTTCATAACTAGAATAACTGCCAGCCAAGAATTTTGTATCCTGCAAAATTAAATTTCATAAATGAGGGAGAAAGAAAGTATTTACCAGACAATCAAACACTAAAGGAATTTGTCATCACTAGACCTGCCCTATAAGAAATGGTTAAAAGTGCTCTATACATGGAACAGAACAATCAATACTGACCAGTGAAAAAAACCTGAAAGTTAAAACTCATAGCTCTTATAAAACAGTAACACAAGGGAGAAAGCAAAGCAACTAGGTAACAATAAACAGCATTACCAGAACAGTATCTCACGTAACAACACTAACAGTAAATGTAAACAGTCTTAGTATCCCACTTAAAAGATATAGGCTGGCTGAATGGATTAAAAAAACACAACCCAAATATATGCTATCTCTGAGAACCACATTTCACTCACAAAGATTCTCACAGACTCAACGTAATGGGGTGGAAAAAAATATTCCATGCAGATGGAAACCATAAGAGAGCAGGAGTAGCTATTCTCATACCAGATAAAATAGATTTTAAGTCAACAATAGTTAAAAAAAAGAGATAGTCATTATATAATGATAAAGGGATCAATTCAACAAGAAGATTTAACAATCCTAAATATATATGCACCTAACACAGGAGCTCCCAGATTCATAAAACAAATTCTACCATATCTAAGGAAAGAAATAAAAATTGACATCATAATGGCCAGAGACTTCAACCCTCCACTGTTAGAACTAGACAGATCATTAAGGCAGAAAATCAACAAAGAAACACTGAACTTAAACAGGACTTAAGAACAAGTGGACCTATCAGACATCTATAAAACATTCTATCCAAACTGCAGAATATACAGTCTTCTCATCAGCACATGGGACATTTTCAAAGGTAATGTTAGGCTACAATAAAAACAAAACAAAACAATTAGCAAATTTAGAAAAATTTAAATTATACCTTATATCTTCTCAGAGACCACAGTGGAATAAAACTAGAAAACAATTCCAAGAGGAACTCACAAAACTATACAAATACATGAAAATTAAACAACCTTCAGCTGTATAACCTTGGATCAATGACAAAATCAAGGTGGAAATCAAGTAATTTTAATTTCATGACAAAGGCAACACAAACTTCCAAAATCTCTAGGACATAGTAAAATCAGTGCTAACAGGGAAGATCATAGCTTTAAATGCCTACGTCAAAAAGACACAATGGTCACAAATTAACAACCAGATGTCACACCTTAAGGAACTAGAAAAAGAAGAACAAACCCAAAACTAGCAGAAGAAAAGAAATGAAGATTGAAGCAGCACTAAATGAAATGGAAACCAAAAAAATTAATACAAAGGATCAACGGAACAAAAATGTCCCCCTTTGAAAAGATAAACCAAATTGATAGACCTATATATTAACCATAAATAGAAGAGAAAGAAATCAAATGAACTCAATCAGCAATGAAAAAGGAGATATGACAACTGATACCAAAAATACAAAATATCATCTGAGACTACTATCATCTGAAAACTTCTACAAACAAAACTAGAAAATTTAGAGGAAATGGATAAATTTTTGGATGCACACAAACTCCCAAGCTTGAATCAGGAAGAAACAGAAATACTGAATGAGTAGTGAGACTGAAGCAGTAAAGAAAAATCTACCAAAAAAAAAAAAAAAAAAAGCCCAGGACCAGCCAGATGCACAGACAAATTCTACCAGACCTACAAAGAAGAACTGACACCTATTCATACCATCAGGAAGGAGGGAATTCTCCCTAACTCATTCTACAAAGCCAGTATCACCCTGATACCAAACCCAGGAAAGGAGATAACAAAAACAGAAAAGTATAGACCAATATTCCTCATGTACAAAGATGCAAAAATCTTCAACAAAACACTAGCAAATTGAATCCAACAGCATATCAAAAAGATACTTCATTGTGATCAAGTGGATTTTACCCCAGGGATGCAAGAATGGTTCAATTTACACAAATCAATAGATGTGATTATGACATAGAAAGAATTAAAAACAAAGACCACATGATCACCTCAATAGATGCAGAAAAAGCATTCAATAAAATCCAGCATGCTTTTATGAAAACTCCCTTAACAAACTAGGCATAAAAGGGACATATCTCAAAATAACAAAAGCCATATATGACAAACCCACAGCCAACATCATACTGAATAGGGAAAAGTTGAAAGCATTCCCTGAGAACTGGACCATAACAAGGATGCCCACTGTCACCAATTCTATTCAACATAGTACTGGAAATCCTAGTTAGAGCAATCAGGCAAGAGAAAGAAATAAAGGACATCTAAATCGAGAAAGAGGTCAAACTATCCCTATTTGCCAATGACATGCTCTTCTATCTAGAAAACCCTAAAGACACCACTACAGCACTCCTAGAATTGATAAATTCAGCAAAGTGTCAGATTACAAAATTAATGTACACAAATCAGTAGCACTTCTATACAGTAACAATCAAACTGAGTCAAATCAAAAACCCAATGCCATTCACAATCGCTCCAAAGAAAATAAAATATTAATACTTATGAATATACTTAACCAAGGAGGTGAAATATCTCTACAACAAAAATTACAAAACACTGATGAAAGAAATCATAGATGAAATAACAAATGGAAAAACATCCCACCCTCATGTGTTAGAAGAACCAACATTTTAAAATGTCCACACTGCCCAAAGTCATTTATAGATTCAACACAATTCCCATCAAAATACCAAGGTCATTTTTCACAGACTTAGAAAAAATAATCCTAAACTGTTTAAGTCTGGTAGAATTTGGCTATGAATCTGGCTGGTCCTGGGCTTTTTTTTTTTTTTTTTTTGGTAGATTTTTTTATTACTGCTTCAGTCTTACTACTTGTTCAAAAACTTGTTCAGTTTTTCTGTTTCTTCCTGATTCAAGCTTGGGATTTGTGTGCATCCAAAAATTTATCCATTTCCTCTAGATGTTTTAGTTTTGTGTGTAGAAGTTTTCATAGAATATGGACCCCCCCCCCCAAAAAAGAGCCCCAATAACCAAAACAATCCAAAGCAAAAAGAACAAATCTGAAGGCATCACATTACCTGAAAACTTAAAATTATACTATGAGGTTATCATAACCATAACAGCATGGTACTGGTATAAAGGTAGACACATAGGCCAATGGAACAGAATAGAGAACCCAAATATAAAACCATATAGCTACAACCAACAGATTTTGAAAAAAGCAGAGAAAAACTTACAATGGAGAACGGATGCCCTATTCAATAAATGGTGGTGGGAAAACTGGAAAGCCACATGTAGAAGAATGAAACTGAATCTCTCTCTCACCATACACAAAAATTAAGTGAACATGGATTAATGACTTAAATGTAAGAGCTGAAACCATTAAAATTCTAGAAGAAAACATATGAAAAACTCTTCTAGACACTGGCAGCACTATTGTCAAATTGGTTACAAATGTTTATAAAAATCATTCTTAGCTTGAATGTCATACAAAACAATGCAGCAGGCCAGATGTGGCCTGTGGGCTGTAGTTTGCTACTACCTGAGTTAAAGGATGCGTCAACAAAATTTGGACATTTAAAAAATGGTTAAGAGGATGCTGGAAAAATTTTAATTGTTGTTATGTGATTTAATGAATGGTAACAGAAATGAAACCCAATACTATTAGCTATAGACATGTCTGAAAAATTGTGGTATGTTGTGCTTTTTTATAAACTTCGTGCTTGATTACCTTCACCACAAGTCAGTAATCCTTGGCATATGAAAGAGGACTGGTCTGCAGTTGAATTGTGATAATATTCATGCTATATATTTTGCCCTTAAGAATGAGAATTTTGCTACTGTCTCCTTTTCATGATTTAGAAACATCTGTTTAAAGAGTCCACAGATAGAAAATTACATATAAAAATTTCACCAAATTTTTCAGAGAAATAAGAAAGGGAATATAGGGAGGCTTCCCATGATGTTGGGATGGATCACGCCTCGTCATCCATCAATATAATGAGCTGCAAGGAGCCCTGAGTCCTGACCCCACAACTCTCTGATCTGCACAGCTGGGGATATGACTGCTACATGGAGTCTGCTCTAGCCCAGTGATGCAAATCAACTATATTTCCATTCTCAGTAATTTAAAGAGTATTGCTAATCCAAAAACCGAGATGACTCGGGGTTAAGTTTCTCTTTTATTCCTGCTCTTATGCCAGCACTGTTAGCTGGGCTACATAATTATTACCAAGACCTTTTACCTTTGTTCTAGAGATTTCGTCTCAGTATGTTGTCCTTCTAATCTAAGGCTGATCTCAGTAACATGACCAGCTCTCATTTTCTCTAAGGCCAGGCTGCTTCCCTTAAAATCAGAGGCTGCCTGCAAGCTCCAGCTTTGAAACCAAGGCACTGATGCCTACACCTCTGGACACTACATGCTAGCCTATCTTCCTGGATCTCCACAGTCTGGTCAACACCAGAATCTTTATTGCAGGCCCTCTCTAGTGCTCTGAAAGGATGCTCCCTAAATGCCTATGCATCATTTTGATCCAATAAATGATCAAATTTTCTGTATTGAAAAAAAATTAGGAAAACTATAGTGAAAAATCATTGTTTAATTAATATATTTTGAGTTATTTAAAAAATTCTTATGTTCTTCCCAATCTTCAGGTTGAATGTCCTTTATTTTGTGGAATAATATTTGTATGGTATTTGATATTTAAGTCTTTAGTTGAATAAGTTGACAATCATATGTTTGCCTAAAGTTTTGAAATTTTACTAGATAATAAAATCCCAAAGTCATGGGGAAGGGGGAGGACAGTTCTAGATAATGGCAGTTACCTCACTGCAGTCCTTACAGACACTGATGGCCTGTCCACTTCCACTTTACTACCAATTACTATGCTAATTGGACCCCAAGTCTATTGGCAAGACTGCACTTTGTCCTATGGCCTTAAAATGCTCTGTCCCCAAGGACAGCTGTTTAGTAAGGAGTTATTTTCCATATATTACCAATCTAGTCACTTGCTTCAAGTGACAGGACTCCACGGTCAATCAATGCTAAAGTGGGGGCTAAAATGAATGGTAGCAATTCAGCAAGTGACTACAAATCAGAGTGACTGAACCTATATATCACATCCAATTCTGTTACAGGAAATAGGCTTGATAAAATACCGTAACTTAATCCGCCCAGAAACAACTTGCCCTATCCATCAAGCAAGCAAGACATCACCTTCATACTTTTTCTTTTTTTTTTTTTTTTTGAGACAGAGTCTCACTCTGTTGCCCGGGCTAGAGTGAGTGCCGTGGTGTCAGCCTAGCTCACAGCAACCTCAAACTCCTGGGCTTAAGCGATCCTACTGCCTCAGCCTCCCGAGTAGCTGGGACTACAGGCATGCGCCACCATGCCCAGCTAATTTTTTCTATATATATTTTTAGCTGTCCAAATCATTTCTTTCTATTTTTGGTAGAGACGGAGTCTCACTCTTGCTGAGGCTGGTCTCAAACTCCTGACCTCGAGCGATCCACCTGCCTTGGCCTCCCAGAGTGCTAGGATTACAGGCGTGAGCCACCGTGCCCGGCCTCATACTTTTTATTTCAAAACAATTTCCTTACAGAAACTTTCTAGATCTGTCTAAACATCTTTTCATGCTTTACCTTCCTGCAAACTTGCGGTTGCCCTCAATTAATCACTCAAGTGAAAACAATAGTAGGATTCCATTCACCAAATATTAACAAGCTATGTATGCTAATGTGTTTACATATTTTTTATATTTTGGGTTTATTATGCTTTATTAATTATTAACATGGTAGGTGTAATATTTACCCTTGCAAAGAGGTTATATTATTATGTAGGCAATTGAAAACAATTTTTATTGGCTGCATTTTGGATGAATCTTCTTGTTGCATTTTCCCACATATGCAAATGCATTTTATAAGCATCATCCTAGACGTATATTATGCAATGGGGTCACTAGTGCTGAAAATATAACATAGGTGAATAAAATTTTAGATTAAAAATGTTTTCAGAAGTGCCAACCCTTTCAATTCACCGAGTGCTTCAGCTTAATTATGATCAACTCTATGGTGGGAGACCCAAGAACAATTGCAGGAATGTTGTTTATCTACTTGGAAAGGATTCACTACCTCAGACATTATTTGACATAAAAACGGATGTACCTCTGTCATTGCTTTGACCTTTCCAACAAGATGAACAACTAGGCTGATACATTTATTGATCAGAGCAAAATCCATTCCATTGGAAATAGACGGTAGATGCATGTTAGTATAAATGAGGATTTAACATCTGTTCCAAGTAGATTGGCTATTAATCTGGAATCTGAAACAACACAACTAGCAGCCTAGCAGTGCTACTTTTTTATTGTAGGTACACAGATAAAAGGACTGTATGCACTGCTCAGTGGGCAATACTTTATGAATATGGGTAGTTGTATATGAAACTTGTAAATCAAATATGCCAAACGTGGTCTACATTCTAAGTGTGTTGAATATTGAAAGTGTTCATCATTTTGCAATTAGCTTGCCTCTGCTTATCTTTCTAAAGGTAACATGAAGTATTTGTGGATGTTAGAGGGTGCTTATTGAACTGACTCAGATGTTCTTTTATTGTTACTGCTATTCATAATATGTACATAATGCAACCTTATAAAAAGTGTTACATTACTATAATGTTAAAATACAGGGTGTACAGTGATGAGGTACAAACAGCTTTTTCAATGAATGGAAAACTTGTTTAAGTTAGCTGGGAGCAATTTTCTAAACCTTTTTTAGTTCTAAACTCTTTTCAAGTCCTTATGTGCAATCAATTTTTCATGGTTCCTAAGGACCGATGAAAAAGCAGCTGACAAATATTTAATGCAAATGGGTTATATATGACTAAGTGAAAGGGAGAAAAAATATGAATATCTTCCTTACCCATCCCAGGTTCATGGCTGAAGCTCCTATGGCAAAAGACAGATTAGCAAGAGAAAGGCATCCACATTTGTTTAATATAAGTTGTACAGGACATGGGATCCTTTACAAGCAGTTAAATTATATATATTTTATAGCAGATTTGATGAAGAATAGTCATGGAGAAATATGATTGAAGAACAAAAGGGTATGATCTAATGGTAATAAATTGGAAGAAACATAGCAAATCCTGTTCAGATTCTCTTCTGCATCCCTATGTCTTCAGAAATAAGCACATCCCTGTCCTCTGGGTATATAGGGGGCACCTCTCACATAACGCTCTTATAGCCTGCTTCACAGGAAAATCAGAAAAATCCTTTCTAGGTTTTATATCCTCCCTCCAGGGACAAAGTCAAGGAGAATATGAGAGTGACCTTTCTGCCACTGCAGTTTTTCCAAATGCCAAAGTGCCATTTAGGGGTAGCATATCTTGAACCCAATCAGTAGGTAAGAGCCAGGAATCATTCAGTAATTTCTTCGATTGAACTAAATAAAGGGATAGGTAGCTAGATAGATAATGTTTTGGAGGAAGGGATGGTGGGAAAGCAGGATAGAATGGTGGGGTATGGATGTTTCCATGTATTTCCATTTCTCCTGAAATACCTTTTCCTGTAATGAAGCAGAAATAACATCAGTTGAAGGAATATACATATATATATATATATATATATACATATATATATATATATTCTTGTATGTGTGTATACATACACACACACACTTGGTCTTTTTTCCATCTAGTCAAAGTTAGAAAGGGGAAGAATGATGTGTGTTTACTGGAGGGAAAAATTTATATCAGGGATACATGAATCAATCAATAGATTTTCAAAATGATTTCAGGGAACAACTTTTGTGCCAACTCATATGCTATAAATATTAGATGTGCCATACTGAAATTGCTTTTTTCCCCATAGAGATTTACTGATAATTCCAAATCCTTCAGCATACTAAATGTAGACTTTATGCAATGATGAATGTCATTAACCATTGCTCTTATCACTTAGTTCTTTCCTTTGTCTATAAAGGAAGCTATGTTCTTTTACTAGAGATGTCACAAAGAAAGTTCTCAAGTTGTCTCTCTTGAAGAGCTCAATTCTCTTTCATACAATAAAATTGAAAATGGCTTCATTAAAAACCCCACTTAATAAAAATCATAAATTTATTTTATGTGAAGATATTTGTGTATTATAAAGCTAATACTCTCAAGACACAGAAGACCACTCATGAAATGTGGACACACTTTTGAAAATTAAGAATAATTTTTAGGTGATTTCTCCATCAGTGTTCAGTTATTCCACCCTCTTTAACAGTCTATTAATAGGAAAGTATAAAATCTATTATATAATCAGGACCACAATTGCAAAAATGAACCACATAAAGACATTTCATCTCTAAGTAAGTTAGGCTTGCTTGTAGCACAGCCAATTTATGTCATTTTTAACTATTGAAGTTCTTCCTACAGTTGCTTTAACTACGGTGTTTGCTAAAAATTTTAGAAAGTGGTAGAAGGAATTGAGTTGGAAGAATGCTGAAATATTCTTTGTTGCCTTATGAATTTAGTCCAGGCCCCAGGCTGCTCTTTGTCAGCCCGTGGAGGGGCTAGCTGGAACTCAGGTTTCAGGGCAAAGGATTTCCTTCTGGCTGGGCTGGTCTAAATGCTCTTTCCATGGCACCAGCAGAATTCTGCCCTGTACTGTGTTCTTCTGTGCTGGGGCGGCCGAGTTTCAATGCAAAACCCCACAATCACTTCACTCTCCCTCCCCCAGGCACCAAGATTCTCTCTCCACTTGGTGCACTGGTGCAGCACTGCTGGGGGTGGGGGGAGGCACGATTGTCTTTTCTGCCCTCTTCAGTGCCTCTTTCCTTGATATAATGTTAAAACCAAGTAGTATGATCACTCACCTGATTTTTGGTTCTTTTGAAGATGCTTACTTGTGTGGCTAGTTGTTGAATTTGGCGTTTGTGCCGAGAGGGACTATTGCTGGAGGTTTCTATTTGGCTATCTTGCTCCCTCTCCCTATAGTCACATATTGTTAACATGAGCAGAAATGATTAAATGGTCACAAAGGTGCTGATATATAAAGCATTAGATTTTGATGAATAATGGCTATTGAGCCATTTAGTAAAACATGAAATATAAAATGCCGGTGTACAATTTTAAAATACAAATGATTATTAGTCTTTCTTCTTTTATAAAACTGCCAAGTCTTCTTTTGTGACATTAGGTTAAAATGATTTTTTTTTCTGCATGATTTTCTTTCTTTCCAAAATCCTTCACTATTATCACATCTATTTAAAATAACTACCATCAGCATTCTATTCATTTTATTCAATGATCACTCTTAGGACACTGCAATTTGAATAAAATCCATTGAATCTAATACTTAACATTTGTATTATTGTTTATCATTTACAAAACACATTCAGTATAAAAATATCTTGGAATCTGCAGCAAGAAATGGGAGGGAGAGATGATGAGCCAGTCCTCGTTCAGGAACAGGGTCATGGAAAGAGTCAAAAGTCTCTAACAAGACCCACAATCCCTAACAGGCTTTATTGTAAATTTTCTTTCTACCTATCTTCAGCCTTTACTCCCTAAATACCGTTGTGCCTCACAACTGTTGCTTCCTCTTCATTTGGCATCTTTCCTATGATTGACTAATTAGAACATTTCCACAAATTCCCAGGTTCCATATCCAATGTCTTTCCATAATTTTTCTTATCCCTGTCTTCCTTCATACTCTGGGTGAATTAATTTGCTATTTCTGTGTCTTTCGAAAGCATTTTGTAACTCCCGTTATGCCACCTACAAATGGTAATATTGCTATATGTTTTCTGTTCATCTCCCCCTCTTTCCATGAACTCAGCAGCTTAGTACTATTCCCCATGTGTGTGAGGTGCTCAGGGAATATCTTCTGACTTAACAGCAAGTGTGAGTAACTGAATTGATTACACAAGTTTGAAGCATTGAATGTTAGGGTAGAGGTGACAGCATATTTGGACATATCTATAGTACTAAGGGTAGATCACCTGGAGAAGACAGAGAAAGAAAATAGCATAGGGCCAACAATAAGTTTATTTTGGATCATACTCATAGGAATTTATTTGTTGGAAAAATACTAAGGGTCTTATTATTATAAAGTCTTTTTCATTTTATATGGAAATGCCATTGTATTAAGCTGAGCTCTAGGCCATTTTAACACAATTTTTCATAATTTAAAAATTCTGTATGAAAATTAAAATTATAAAATGTTTTAATTTCCTATAAAAATTTAGTTTAATTTTAATTTTAGACAAAAATAATTGTTTATACTTTAGTTTCTTTTTAAAATAGAACATTTAGAAAGTGGATGAATAAAGTATTTTATAAAACTCTAGGGGAATACTAATACATTAGTAAGAATAATAGACTAAGACTAATACTTAATCTTATTAATATTAAAGATAACAAGCTAAAATATTATATGCATTTGTTCTAGGGGAAAAATTCGTAACAAAGACAGGTCCACAACCTCTTACCAAAACTCCAGGGGGCCAGATATATTTTGGAACTTAATATGGCTTGGATTTAGGAAAGAGAGAATATTGATGATACTTGGTATTACCTAACAGCTCTTCATATTATCAAGCACATTAATATTTCTGCAGGGAAACATGAATATTCAAAATAAGTAATAAGTAAAAAGTAAACAGCCTTTCTCATTTTTTTTCTGGTCAAGGTTTGCAGCGGGATGAATTAAGAAAACAATTTCAGTTTTCAGACTTTTTAATATTATTATGGTAGACAAGGGATTTCGAACTTGTACTGTTTTGGAGCTTTATAATACAGACTATATAAAGTCTAAACAAACAACAGTGGGCCATAATTCCTGAACTTACATATATCAAACTTATAAAAATTTCTACTTGGCACCATATTGAACATATTTGTAATTTCTAAAAATTAAACTTGAGTGAATGTATTTTGCATGTTTAGAAAAGTCCCTTTTTGCAAGTAACCATAGAACATTTACATATACTGATCCTGTATTTGGCCATAATATGAACATCATTATTACAAGAACTAGAATGTGTAAAGATAACATTTTTTATCACATTTGATATTAAACCAGAAATTACAAAAAGAAACTCAAAAAAACAACGCAAATTCCTACCCTCTTAACAGCAAAATATAATAAATAATCCATAATAATTTTATACATATGAAACTATGAGATCTAGTGATATAATAAAAGCAGAGTGCAAAGGAAAGGATATAGACTAAAAGTCACTTAACTAATGAAAGTATAGTAAATTAATTAAACCTTCAACTCAAGAAAGAAAATAAAAGCAAACAATCTTAAAGTAAGCAAAGGATGGAATCGGTAAAGAAAAAATTAGACAAACCAACTTTTAAAAAAATCTATGTCTTTTTGAATGAACAGTAAAATAAATCATTTGGAAACAATTAAAAATAAAGGACTATAAATATACAAAATAAGCAACAAAATGGAAGATAAACAGTAAAGTGGGAATAAAATTAACTATGAAAAATTAATTTCTGAGTTTTAGAAAAATATATTAGAAAACATAAATGAAAAGATGATTCTCTAGCAAAATATTAAACTGCCTTCAAAAGAGTTTGAAATTCTAATTAAATCAATTTTTATAAAAGGAATTGAGAACACAATCAAATTACTACAATTCCCCTCAAAGTGCCAGACATGATAAATGATATACAATATTTAAGGAAAAAATTTACTAGACTACTTAAACCATTCCAAAGCATAAAAAGAGGGAAAATTTTCAGATTCTTTTTATGAAGCAGACATATGTATATACGCACACACATATTAACATTACAAAAATAGAATAAAGTAAAATTACAGGATTTCACTTATATTTGTTAATGTAAGCAATCCTAAATAAAATACTAGGGAAAAAATCATAATATAACCAAGTGAGGTTAATTGTTGCGAAACAATGTGGTTCAATGTTAATAATTCAATTTATTAGTAGAAGAAAAGAGAAACTTCATAAACGCTTTCCACTTTAGCTGACATTCAACATACACTTGCTAAAAATTTAATGTGCATTCTTAACATGTAAATCTGTAGGTAATTTTTTAATATACTATGGCAAACATTTAGTAATAAAGTACTGGAAACACTTCCCTTAAAATTGGCAACAAAAATATCTAATACTTCTTACTTAATATTTTTGTGGCTATACTTGCTGATGCAATTCAAAAAAATGAAATGAAATTAGAGAAATTTCTATTTTTGACCAAGATAAAGTAATAAAGACCAGATTTACTCCGCTGTCTTCTGATGGACACACCTACAGTTATCCCCAATAAGTCACATCCTTGTATATTTCCTTCCTCTTAAGTACATGCTGGACCTGGAATCTGCTTTTAGCCAATAGAATATGGCAAAGGTAAAGGGGTTTTGCAGACGTAGTTAAGGTCCCAAATCAGTGGATTGTGAATCAAAACGGAGATCGTCCTGGCTGGGCTTAATTTAAAAAAGCTGCCTTAGAGTTAAGAAGGCCTCCTAACGAGGAACCTCATGTGCTTTCTAGGAGCTGAGAGCAGCCTGTGGGTGAGAGTTGGAAGAAAACAGGGACCTCAGACCTACACCTGCAAGGAATTGAATTTTGCCAACAAACGCATGAGCTTAGAGGAGGACGTGAAAGTCCAGGAAAGAATTCAGTCCCGCCAACACCTTAATTCCAAGCCTGTGAGACCCTGACCAGAGGACCCTATTATGTCATGACTGGACTCCTGACCCATGGAAACTGTGACATCATAAATGTCTGTGTTGTTTTAAGCTACGAAGTCTGTGGTAATTTATTGTACCAAAATAGAAACTAATACTTCAAATAACTAGAAAACCAGACAAAATATATGGAATAATTTCATTGCCTGGACAACAGGCAGTACACAGGAATGTGCAGCCTACGACAGGGAAATAAAGTGAGCAATATGATTTCACCAGCCATCTGCCTAGAGTCAGTATCTAGGCTGCAGTGCAGGGAAGAAGAATGCCTGTGGTCTCACCGGACTGAGACAGAGTTCAGGGAGGCCAATATAGCTAGATTTAATGGGGTGCAGCACTGGGGGGAAATTTATTGCGTGGAGAGAGGGTGGGGCCCTGGAGATTTGCAGAGAGGTCTTTTCGAATCTTTGGCAGAGTACTAATCTGCTCACACAGGCCTAGGCACAGTTTGTGCTCCACAGTGGAAAGACTCTGCAATACACTGGCATCAGGTGGATTCCTCAGCGGGGTATCACCTTGGTGGTGGGGCCAAATTAGCCCTAGAATAATGGCCTCTCTGGACCTACCCTACCGAGATTTTTAAAAAGCCTCAAAAGGTTTTCACTGATTTTTATTAACTGCTTGTCTAAATAAAACCCAAAACTATCCTAAGGAATACAACAAAATCCAACAATCAAGAAAGTAGAAATCACAGTATCTGGCATCCAATAAAAAATTACCAGGTAGGCAAAGAAGAAAATATAGTCCATAAGTAGGAGATAAATTAGTCATAGAAACCAACCATGAAATGACAGAGATGATGGAAGTGGCTGACACAGACAGGCAGACATTTAAACAGCTATTATTCATTATATAGCTATTATATGTACGAGGAAATAGAGGAAAACCTAAGGCATGGTGAGAGAAATGGAAGCTAGTATTTAAAAAGACAAATGGAACTTCTAGAGATTACAAATACTACAAATGAAATGGACAGGACACTGGACGAGGTACTGCAAAAAAAAAGAAATCAGTAAAGTGGAAGAAACAGTAACCGTTTAAAATGAAACACGTGAGAAGTGCGGCTCTTGGTTACAAACCTGTGTGTGATTCTTAAGGCCTGAGACCAGGCAATGACAAAGGCCTTACCTGGTAGGATGCGGGGCGGGTGGGCAGCTGCTCTCTCAGCAGATGGGCGCAGCCAGCGGGTGCAGTGTCTAAGGGGAGTTGCAGTTGAGGACTCAGGTCCCTCATCTTCCCACAGTTGCATTCCTAGCCGGGCACCCTCATTTCCAGGTCTCCTTGTTTGAGGCTTCAGGCGGAGGACTTCAGGTACCTCTGCCGCAGCCTCCTGATTCAGGGAGGGGTGGGGACGGAAGGAGGGCGGGGAGAAGGAGAAAACTTCTAGAAGCTTTTCCTCACTCTGAATCAGTACCCAGTACTTTTCCAGCTCTAGCCCACCCCCCTCGCCTTCCTCCCGCCCACCTCAGCGTCCATATGAATGCCAGAGCCTACTGTTTGCAGCTCCCTCAACAGTGAGATGACCTCCACCTGTATGCGAATCCACTAGACCCTCAACTGGTTTCACGTGGGAAAATGGAACGAGGTTGGGGGAGGGGGTTGGTGCTTTCTCCAGCTTTGGCCTCTTGCTTATTACATCACAGTCAGTGATTAAAACCTTAATGTTTTCTTTTTCTTTTCTAAATTTTTGGCTTGTTTGGTTTAATCCCCTACTCCAATGCCTGGTAGCTCAATTGAGCTCCTGACAAGCACAGAGACAAAAAGACAGAAAAATAGTGAAGAACATCTGTGACCTGTGGGAAAAATATCAAACAATTCCACATCGTGCAAGTGGAGTCCCAGGAAAAGAGGAGGGAACAGTGTGCAGAAAAAAATAATTGAAAAATAATGGCCAAAATTGTCTAACTTTGAAGGAAATTATAAATCTACAGATGCAAGAAATTAAATGAATCCCAAGAATAAAAAAAAATGTGCAGAAAGATATGCTATCATTTGTACATACTATGATTGTATATTCCAGATGGATTAAAGATTTAACTGTAAAAAGTGTGAAATCTTAAAATGTTTTTTAAAAGATTAATTTTAAAAAATAGGACAGGTGTGGTGGTTCATGCCTGTAATCTTAGCACTGTGGGAGGCTGAGGCAGGAGAATCACTTGAGCTCTGGAGTTCGAGACCAGCCTGAGCAAGAATGAGACCTCATTTCCACTAAAACCAGAAAAATTTAGCCAGGCATGGTGGTGCATTCCTGTAGTCCCACATATTGGGTTGGGGGCTTCGGAAGAGGCTGAGGTAGGAGAATTGTTTGAGCCCAAGGGTTTGAGGTTGCTGTGAGCTTGGCTGATGCCATGGCACTCTAGCCTGGGCAACACAGTGAGACTCTGTCTCAATCAATCAATCAATAAATAAAATAAAAATGATAAATTAATTTTAAGTACAAAGGTCTTTGTAAGCAGGACTTCAAATCTTGAAAGCATTACAGAATTATTAGTAAATTTGACTACCTATAATTTTTCATGTCTGTGTATAAAGTATGTTATAAACAAAGGACAAGTCTGTCATATGTTTTGCAAAAAGTGTTATATTTAACAAAAAGCATGATGGAGTTTTGTAATATATTAAAAAGCTCTTAAAATCAATAAAGCTACCAGGAAACAATGGAAAATAAAGTACACGAACAGTCAGTTCACTGAAAAGGCATGTGAAAAGATGCTGAACCACAACTTTGCTCATAATTAAGGAAATGTGAATTAAAACAACAATGTGGAGACATTTCTCCCTGTAGGGTTGACACAGACAGCATTTGAAACTTCATTACAGCAGGAGTATGAGTTTCACATTCTCATGTTGTCAGACAGAGAGGAACGTGGGAAACTCTTTGAAAGGAAATTTGGTAATAATGATCAATAATTAAAAATATGCTCATTCTTTGATAAGAAAACTATTTTTAGGAAGTTATATTAAAAATACTCTCAGGTGTGTTATGATAAATATGTAAAAATATGCATTATTGCATTTTTTATTAGTGAAATACTGAGGAAATTTAATGGTATATGGACTCATGTAAAAAATTAATGTTAGATTACAACAGAACACAATGCAGCTGATGAAAAGGATAAGATATGGATATGAAATAATTTACAAGATATATTTTAAAATGAAAAACCTTTAAAAAATAAGATAAGGTACAGAAGATGGTGTGTACTGTGTATTAACACTGTGGAGCATGTGTGTATATATGTGTAACACATCTACACTCACATATAAGTGGATGTAGGCATAGACTATGTCTGGGATCTATGGTTGCATGTGGTCAGGGAAATTAGGAGCCTACAAAAAAAAAAGAACACTTACATATCACTATATAGCTTTAAAATATTTAAAAAATCTTTTTAAACTCTTTGTAAGTTAAAGTTTTAAGTTAACAAAACTATTCAACATTAGCTAGCACAAGGTATGTTTTTTTCTTTAAATGAAATAGATTTTCATGTTATAGGCATATAGGTTGAGAGCAGTAATTCTTGTAAAGTAGCATATTTTCAAAATACAGTAGATCTTTGGTATTCACACGTTGAATAATTGTAGTTTCAAGTATGTAGTTACCTGGGAATTGTAGTTTCAAGTATATAGCAATTTATAATCCTGCTGAAATTTGACGTTGAATCAATGAACTTACTGCTTGAGCCATGTCGTCTGTATAATATTTATAATTTTGGCTTCCAATTTATCTAGTTTACTTAGTAATCCTTATAATGTGATAAAAATCATGTGGGTATGTGCAGACCATTGCCAGTGATAGAGAATAAGAAATACAAGAAGTTGTCATTGGGCAAATCAAAGTTTTGCACAAATTACAGAGACAGATGCTGGCTCTAATATTTCCTAAGATTTATGCCCTGAACAAAATTTGTAAAACCTAGGTAAGGAAACAAAGAAAAAAGTGTATATGAAAGAATGAAACTACCTGTTCACTTTTCTGTGGGCATGAGACCTGGGCGAAGAACTTTTTCAAGTCCTTACGCTATTTGTGTTATATCTTCATAAATTTGGACAATTTGCTGAAGTCTCTCATATTATCCTTAAAATAGGTAACATTTTGTCCCTCCTGCATCAGGCATTCATTGTACTCTTCAGTTTTCCAAAGCGACCAAAACAAAACCTGTTGGCAGCTTTCCCTGGCTGCCTCTAGAGTGAAGCACCACGCTTTCCATTACAAGTTTGGGTACTATTTGATGAAAGTAATAAAATATCCTCCTGCAATAAATTACATAAAAGTTCAGATGTTTGCTGATATCACACTTTGTAGTAAGGATCACTGAACGGAAAATGAAGGGCTTGCAATCTTAAGGCCCCATTTTATACATACCAATTTAGCAAGAACAAGCTTGGAATGATAATCCCTGTATGCTGCCACAGCTACGGTACAGTAAGCACATACATACCAACCACCCAGCAGTTGTGACTGTTAACTGAGTATGACTTCACTGGGATGACTTCAACCCTTTCAACATGTAACATTTGGCTGTGAAAATTAAATTTTTTTGCCATTTGAAACTCACAGTCCTGATTATTTATGTATTGAGTAAAAATGAAAATAAACTAGGTATATGAATAAGGGTGCCCACTGAAGCATTACTTACAGTATTAAAAAAAGTTTAAAATAATCTAAGAAGATGGTTCCATAATTGTGATGCCTTAAGAAGATGCAGCATAAATGTGGTACTTTAATAAGTATTACATTTAAAACATGGAAATATTTCTTATAAAATATTTAAAAAGCAAAAACATACACTATGGTAATCAATTATAGCTTATTTAAAAATGTAGACATTTCTAGGGCTTAAACTTGTGCCTTGCTTTACTTTTAGAGCTTACCTCCTTCGATATACTTGGCTTCTCAAGTCGGCGTATTAATCAAAACTTACTAAGAAGAAAAATGTCTTGCAAAATGGACACAGATTAGACAATTTATTTTGTCTTCAGTTTATTGCCATAATTTAGTGCTCTGGAGAAGTATTGCCGAGAGGTCTGCCCTGGGAATGAAATACACTTCATTTATTTTCCAAGTGTTAGCAGCTATAAGACTAGAAGGCTAAGAAACTGATCATGGCATAAAAATGCTATCTTTGCCTTAATATCAGTTTAAATGGGCCTCATGGCCAAAACAGTCCACAGATATCACATGAAGTAACCTCATTGCTGGATGTGAAAATCTAAATTTCTATTCAGAATTATGATCCAAGTGTATGTTTCACAAAATAATTGATTTTTCACAAGGAATCCCCATAGGTATTCCTTAAAAAGCAAACTCAACTGATGCAGTCAGTATTAATTTTAGAAAATTTTAGTTTAAATAATCTCTTAAATGGAAACATTTTTGCATATGTTAAGATATACCACAGCCAAGGAATAGTTTTCGAGTTAATCCAAATCACTTTACTGCTCATTTTTCTGTTCAATCTCAGCAAATTTATCAGTAATTTCTCTATAACATTGTATTTATTCTCAGGAACACATAATAATCCAAGACAAAAATTCTCTGCTATTCCTTAAAGTGATATCCTCAGTGTGGCATTTGTCATCTTGCATTTCCGTTTTCATTTTCTGACCTCTCTTAAGAATTACTTGCTCCTGAGAACAGAGATTCTCCCTGTAACTGGTGGCCCAACATCTCATAAAATCATATATTACAGGAAATGCCTGAACAACTGCCAACAATCTGGCCCAAGACCGACTTAGACATGTCTAAAAGCTTCTCTGTCACCATCCTCCATCCCCAGAGCAGAGTTGCCAAGGCTGCCATGGACTCACACAGTGAATGAGACAGTGCCGGAATCCAGATTGGACTTTGCAGCTGAAAAATACATGCCTAGCCTCTTAGCTGCTTAGTTACAGAGGCACAGATGCCTCCCTGAAAGCTTAGCAGAAGGTGAGAAACTTTATTTTAAAGCTTCATCTGTGCAGAAAAAAAAATGAAGGCATACCCCTTTAGTTTACTAAGTTTGTTCATTAAACTAAGCAGAGTGACAAAGGGCTGAAGAAATCCTAATGGAAGTTTGCAGCTTAGTGATTTTATTGGTAATGCATTCAAAGAAAGGAATTATATAGGATCATATGAATAGATATAGGAAAGATGGTCTCCATTTAACTTATTATGTCTAAATTACCTGTGTGATATATAATATTTTCATTACCTACGTTCTAATTGAATGAATTGACTTTTTATTGTCATTGCTGTTAATCACACCTACACGATATATCTCAAATATTGAACTATATTCAAAAGGTGTGAATATTTAAATACTTTTTATGGCTCATTTGAAAACCAATTATCAAATGTTTCCTAAGAAAAATGCACAATGAATATTTGTTTTTGATGAAAAATGGTATGAAGTTACTTCCCAATGAATGAATGATTATGAAATTTAATTTTTAGTGTAAACATTTATAACATTATACCTATATCAGCTTCTCTTGACTTGAAGTTTTAGGAATGGTTTATATGGAATAAGTAATTGGGGTAGAAGGATAACATTTGCCTGGCCAGATGGATCTGCTAAACTAATTCTAGCAATAAATAAATAGAATAAAAGATGTCATAACTAGATCATCTCCCCTTTTCATCAGATATGAGATCTCTAGATTAATAACTCACAGGTTGGCATATTTATTTATTCCACATACTTATTGAGCATCCAGTCTGTGACAGACACTGAGTAAGATATTAAGATTCAAAGAGATATCAAGATTTTAAATGACCATGTTCTTTTCCCTAAGAAGCTTACAATCTAGCGGACCTAAGAAGATTTGGCAATTAATCCTTAAAATAAACAGTCATTTGCAGTACAATAGTAGTAGGTACAATTGACTATAGGATTGCTGTGAATGGTCACTAACTGCTTCAGGTACATCAAGAAATACCAACACAATGGCATTTATTTTTGGATAATGAAATGAACGAGGATGTTCCTAAGGAGATGGACTCAGTTTATGCGATAGCATGGAGACAGGAACTGGTGCAGGTGCTGTGAGGAATGAATATTGTTCAGTATGTCAGGTCCAGAGTCCCTTTGTAAAAACTCTGAGAGGTGAGGCTCTTCTCACAGAGGTTAAGGCATAAATGCTTTTATGAGCCACATTAAAGAGATTTAGTTCACCTTGCATGAAAATTTATAAATTTGGAGAAAAACATGATCAGATCTTCCTTTTGATATGCATTTGAAGTGATTGGAGAAAGAGATCTGAGAGCGGGACAGCCTCAGGAGATGAGCTAAGAGCCCACATATATGAGGATTTCAACAGATGGCACACTCAACCTAGGAGAAATCAAAGAGGGTATGCACATGGGTGAATTTCAAAAGTATGGGCACTATCTTTTATGTAGGGGAATCACAAAACATAGTGATTGAATCAGTACAATGAGCAAAGAGATGAGTAGAATGAAAGGTTATAAAAATCTAGGCAAAGAGTCACGCAGAATGGATGGTCCCCAAAGCAACAGTGACCTGTTAAGTGGCTGATTATTTTTTGAAGAATAATTAGCCTCACTACTTTAACACCTTAGATGTAGATAGATGTGTGTGACAACACAGCCATCCTTGAAGACCTCACAGGGAGGAAACCAGGGGGTTAAATATCCCAGCCTGACTCTCTTCTTTCATTCCAATCTCCTTCTACAGCTCTCTCTATTAGCCAAACCCAGCCTAAAACCAGACAGCATGTCCTCCCAGGGTGCAGAGCCAGGTGGAGAAGGCTGAGGAGTGAATCTTGAAGAGCAAAGCAAAGACATCCAGTATTGTAGTGACTCTAATTGAATAGCATAAGCAAAAGTTCTTGGGGATAGAAAGGAGGATGGGATTTAAAAAATAAGTAAAAAGCAGAATATCTAAGACATGGCCTAACTGTACCAAATGAGTAATTAGCAATGGTCAAATACAACTCCAAGTTTCTAGGTTGGGTAATTCAGGAGATGCAAGCGATGGTGTTGGTGTTACATTACCATTCATTTTGTTCCCTCTGCTGATCTGGGTCATTTCATTCTCAGTTCTAGAATATTACTCTCCCATCCTCTTGTTTAGGCTCATCCTCTTTTGGAATTCATACTAGTAACTCAACTATATATCCTCTTGCCCTATAATCTAGCAAACCTAAGACCACCCTGTCATTTGTGTCATTCACTGAACACTGAGTCTTGGCTTGCAGGTCTCGTCTTTGCCCCCTCCAAGGTGATAACAGAATCCATGTGCATTTAGACTTATCAAAAACTAGATCTTATTTCAGCTACTCTCTCTCTAGATGACATCTGGGTCTTGGCATCACCCAAACATCTGTACTTCAGAAACACTTTATTTCTTAATGACATCTTCTTAATTACATCTAAGAAATATTGCACATTAGTGTTAACTCTGACAAGCTCTTATTTTTCCAGCTCCCTTATTTTATATGTCTTATGTAATTGTCTAAATCCATTAATTAAACTTTGCACAAGATACACTGGTGGCTCAGAGGAAAGAGGAGTATTCTGCCTATCTAGGTTAAGCTTCACAAAGAATGTAAATGTGACATATAATTTGAATACTGAAAGATTAGAAGTTTGTTAGTTCTACAAAAGACAGAATGGAATTCTAAGTAGAGAGAATATTATGCTCAACCATATGGAAGTATAAAATACAATGCATGTTAGGAATTGCAAGTAGTCCATTGCTAGATAGGATGATGGAGTGGAGGATGGCAGAATCCTGAAGTAGAAATAGTGAGGACAATTGAACTAGGTAAATCTCATTTTTAATGTTATAAGTACCACTAGAATGGAAATTTGGAAAAATAATTATTACTGTCAATAAATTAATTTGCTAATGATATTTAATAAGATCTACAGTATCTCTTCATTCACATATAGACGGGACCCTATATCCATAACCATGGATAGGGACAATGGCCTTATCTATTGCATTAGCCAGCTTGGGCTGCCATAACAAAATACCACAGCCTTGACAGTTTAAACAACAGAAATCTATTGTTTTCACAGTTCTGCAGCCTGGACATTCCAATATCAAGCAAGCTCTGTGGTGTCTCTTCTTATAAGGACATTAATCCTATTGGATCAGGGCCCTACTCTTATGACTTCATTTAGCCTGAATTACTTCCTTACTCCAAACACAGCCACGCTGGGGATTAGGCCTTCAACATAGGAATTTGGTGTGTGGGGGGCACACACATTCCGTTCATAACATCTATCTACATCTAAGGTGTTAAAGTAGTGAGGCTAATTATTCTTCAAAAATACTCAGCCGCTAAATTAGATGCATCAGCCAATTTTGTCAAATGCTAAGCCTTACTCTCTGCAGCTCAATACTAAATAGAAAGCATACTTGTTAAGGTTTAAGATCAAAGTATGTAGAGGTGATTTTCACATTTCTTGCATTCATCTTTGCACAGTCAGTTGAGTTCTGAATGCTTTTTCTTAAGTAAAAGATTTTCCTTAGCAGATGTCCATGACAGATTGTGTAAAATGAGACCATTGATAGGTGGATGCTGTTGAGTAGAGGAGGGCTGCTCCTCCTAAAGGGTCTGCCAGACCAGAACAGCAGCTAAATATGCCCATTATGAACAAGCTCAAAACATGCCTATTATGAGCAACAGCTAAATATGTCTATTATGAACAAGCCCAAAATGTATAGCCTACCAGCTCACTAATAACTAAAGTTCCATAAAATGCCAGAATAGTTTTCATCACTATCTTTGTATGAGAATCTTCATTTAACTCCAAAGCAGACTAGTAGCATCACAATTACATTGTTCCCTTCATCACTACTTTAACTAGGGAATGCTGTGTGCCATTCATCTTGTGTTTATTTACCATTATAAATTCACAATACTTACTTGAAATGAATGAAAATTCTGTGTTGTGTAGTATAGTCTAGTCACTCTGCTTTGCAAGCCAAGCAGAGAATTTTAATGTCAAATGAGTTCTGATTGGAGCTCAGTGTAGCTTCACTGTCAGCTCTGTAGTTTACCCAGATGGAGCTGGTTTCACCCAATGTGTCACTTTTATATTAAATGAACAATTTCCCCCTTAAGTGCCAAAGAAAAATGAATTTGTTTTTTTTTAATCCTTTGTGAATAAACTTAGGCTGTCTTTGAAGCATTAAAAAAAAGTTAGAAGAAAAATTGTGGTGCTTCCTACATCAAGATATCCATATTTACAGATTATTCTAAAGCATTCACCTAGCATGTTTAGTTTTCCTTATATTATACTCACTTTTATTTTTTCTATTTTTATATATTATAGTATTATAACTTCCCTAAAATTGACCATCAGTATCCATTTTTCCTTTAGCCTAATTAGAATAACTAAGGACAATTTCTTGTTCCCCTAGGAGACAAATCTTCTGTGTTAACACATGCACTTCCCTGGTGCTCCTTGGCAAAGGAAGGGTGAAGATCCTGGAATTCCAAAGTGTGGACTGGTGATTAATGATCCTAGAGAAAGTACTTCTAATTGCTATTAATGAGCCCCTCATGTTTCTATCTGAGCACCTTAATCATGGCACTGTCACCTTCTCTTTCTACCTGTCTCCACCATTAAATAGAGCTCCTCAGGGCAGGACTGTGTCTAATACAGCTTTACATGCCTAGGACCTAGCACATTGCTTGGTACATAGTGAATAGCAAAATGTTTAATTTCAAGAAGTCATATTTGGGAGTGCTTAAGAGCATGGTCTTCCAACTCAAACAGATCTGATTTTCAGGTCTGATTTTGCCACTGATACCTGAGGGACCTTAGGCAAATGTAGTAAACATTCATTGTTTTTATTCTTACCATTATTCCTCCTCTCTTATTTCTGTTGCAGAATCCTGGGTTTTTCCCACCTCTTGTTGGGAGAAGAGGATATGGATGGAGTGGTCTGACCCTGTTCCTAGTTGGAGAAATGGTTGTGTGATCCAGGCTAAATAACCCAGACATTCATCCACTGATGACAGTGACTGATTCAAAGACAGGCCCTTTACCCAAGGCACCCTCCAGCAAGTAAGACTGGGGTTTTTCAAAACTGTGGGTGACAGAGAGCCTCTTTTCAGCTAGGAGTTAGCAGACGGAGTGAGGCAGAGCCAGAGTATGTAGCTGTTCTCCAGCAGAAAGAGGCATGATATGAAAAGAACACAGGTCCTAATACAATCATTTGGATTTTACCTCTGGAATTTTCAGCTACACAATGAATAAATTATTTTCTTTTTTAAACTTAAAGCATTTTGAGTTAGATTCTTTGATATTTGTAATTGAAAGACTCCTAACTAATTCATCAAGTTATTTAAACCCTTTAAGGCTCAGTATCTACATGTATAAAATAGGGATAATACAGCACTTACAATTGCATTATGGGATTTTAATAATATAATATAAAATTATACATTATATATTCATAATTATAAAAATAATAGCCAACATTTTGATAGTTCTATGTGCTAAGCACTCTTCAAAATGCTTTACAAACATTAACTCATTAATCTCTGTAATAACTTTTTGAATTAGGTATTTTGCTGATGAAGAAATTCTTATTCCAAATTTCTGCAAGCTGAAAGAGTTTATATCTATATTATATTTTATTTTTATGCTTTCTGAATTCCTATATTTTATTTTTGTGCTTTCTGAATTCCTATTCCACTTTATATCCTCCAGCACCATTTTGACCTTAACTTATATGGGGGACTCAGTCTGTTTTCCTGAGTTTGACCCAAAACAAACAAAAATATTCACACGAAGTGTTGTATATATATGCACCTTCAGGGAGGTGGAAGTTATACATTTTCATAAAAAAAAAAAGTTTACCATTGAATATTGGACCCCCCCACCATGCTAAAAGTCAAAGTTCTTTGGTGACTCTCACTTGTCACTTAATCATTCTCTTTTTTTAGCCCCCCACCCTAGACGCAAGTGAAAAATTAAAAACTAAACAAACAAACAAAAATCACATTAGCAAACTCATTCTCTTCTGTTTGCAGGGGTTTTGTTTTGTATCCTCAACTTCAGTTCTGGCCTTAAACTATAACTGCTTTGAAATTATTTTTCGTATTGACCTGATAATGCTCTTTAGGGAAGTGACCATTCTGTTCCTCTGATTGTCGTTGGACTCTGGGGGAGAATAATGTGTTTAGTTCTTTTAATTAAATATGCAGCATGATTTAAAATTACTCGTATGGGGTGGGGGAAGAGATTCATATTGCCTTCCCTACTAACCCCTGACACTAAAATTCTTTAAATGGGAATGTAGACTTTCATTTCCAAAACATGGTTATTATTAACATCAGCTTAAATTTATACAAAGGTGTAAATGACTAACATGTATGTCAGTCTTCACAATCCTATGACTAAAAACTCTAGTCACATACCCTCAATTTTTTTTCCTCTCCCACCTGTACACTAGGACTACCCATTCTCCTTGCAAAGTTTTGCAACAAATTATGGGACTTTATACGTGCTGAGACGATGCACCTTCTGAGAACTTGAATGTGTTTCCAACATTGTTGTTCCACGATTTCCCCAAAGCTTCCAGTTCTCCCTATCTCAAATGTGAGAGAAATAAAGAAAGTTCATGTAGAAGAAGGTGTGTTGGACTGTCATGAAACATTGAGCCTTTTTTTTTTTTCAACTAAGCACCAAAGTTGCATTTTGTCTCCAAAAAACCTCTAAGGAAAAACATCTTCATCTTCTGCCTTAACAGCTCTTTATCTTGCATAGTGACTCTCAGTGAGAGCAGGGAAGAAAGAAGACACATTATGGGAAGAAGCCTCCTTAAAATTTCACAAGCTTCACCCCAGGCCTCTCCTCACATAGAGTAACTCTACTGACTAAGAGGAGCTTCCATGGGGAGCGTTATAAACTTCAGGAAAGTGAAGTGTTTTCATGGGTGAAAAAAATTGAGAATTCTCCTAGGACGCGAGTTCTCAAACATGGCTGTAGAGTACAATCACCTGAAGAGCTTTCAAAAATACCTACAGCCTGAGAACCATACCAGACCAATTAAATAAGAACATCATGAAATGGCATTGGGCTTGAGTTTTTGTTTGTTTTGTTTTGTTTTATTTTTTTAGATTCTGTATTCATTAGCTTGGGCTGCCATAACAAAATATCGTCAACTGAATGACTTAAATAACAGAAATTTAGTTTCTCACAGTTTCAGACTCTGGGAGGTCCAAAATCAAGGTGCCAGCAAGGTAGATTTAATTCCGAAGTCTCTTCTCTTAGCTTGTAGGTGGCTGCCATCTCCCTGTGTGCTCGTATGATTTCTTCTTTGTGAGCTCAGGGAGAGAGAGCAAGTTCTCTGGTGTCTCATCTTATAAGGGCACTAATCCCATCATGAAGATCCCACCCTCATGAACTCATCTAACCCTAATTACCTCCCAAAGGCCCCATCCTTCAAATACCATCACGTTGGTGGATAGGCTGTCAACATATGAATTTTGGGGGAACACAAACATTAAGTCCATAATGCTTTCCAAGTGATTCCAACATGCTGCAGAATGAAGCCATTCTTCTAGGGGTTGTGTAGGGGAGGAAAAATATTTTTCCCATGCCCTTTCTTAGGTTCATGGCTGTGGTTCCTATAACAAAAGGCAAGTTACCAAGAGAAAGGGATGCAAAGTTATTTAATATATGTTTTACGTGCTATGCTACCTTCATAAAGAAATGAAGACCTAAAGAAATGGTTTAACATGTATATTTTTATGCTTGCTTTGATGAAGAGAAATAGCATTGGACAAAAACAGTATGATGAAATGATAATAAATTTCGGAAACTTAGTAAGGCCTGTTTGTTAACATTCTCTCCATGTCCCTGTGTTTTCAGAGATAAGAATGTTTCTTTCTCCCTGGTTTTGGAAGTGCAGCTCTTGAGGGAGGGTCTTATGATCTGCTTTAGGGGGAAGATCAGAAATTCTTCCTAGGTTTTACGACCTGCTTGAGGGGAGAAGGGGTGGGGCGAGAGTGATCTTCCTGCTTTTGTGGCTTTCTCAAATCCCTTCAGCTTCAATATTTTGGGGCAGCACATCCTGAACCCCTTCAGCTATAAACCAGCTATTGGATTGTTTTGTTGTTTTGTTTTTAACTTTTCTTTGGCCCCTTTGGCCTTTGTATGTAGTACAAAGATATCATGAGAAAGGTACTCCATAGGTGTTTGTTGAATAAATGAGTTGTGCTATATAAAGCAGAAACCTTACAGTAATATTCTTGTCATGCCTTTGTAGCTTCATGGGAATCACTGGTTTGGAATTTTGAATCTTACTCTGGGTTGCTAGAGAGCATTTCTCTCTCCTTTCACTATCTGATTTCCAAAAAGATAGTTTTACATTAATATAATCATAAACAGAAGTATCAAAATCGTCAGCCTTGCAGAAGGGAAATTTACTTAATGTTTGCAAAAAATCATAACTGTTAGACACATGTCAACAGTTAAATGATTTACAGATTGGTTAAAAATAAATTTTAAAATCATGTTCTCATTTCTGAGTGGTTCACGAAATATCGCATAAGTAACGTATAGACTGCAATTGCTAACAAAGAGACAAGAAAAGAGAATATCTGTTCAATTTTTTTCTCAAATAAGGAATTTTTTTTGGTATGTGTGCAAATTAGAGTTGAGTTGTAGTATATCAGAAAGTATTTGGAGCTGTCTTTCAATACCACACACTGACACTACATTTCAAATCATGTTAAGTAACTTGGGATGGATTAATGTGTTTCCAGTCATTTATGGAAGGCCTGTAAGATGCTTGTTATTCTTTCTGACCCTAGCAATGTTACCAGGAACAAGACCCAGGAAGATTCAGCTACTTTATGGACCCAGTCTTTTCATTTCTGATTTCAAACATTTTCTGCTGCAAAATATTATCTTCCTCCAATTAAAAAAATCTGTAGAAAACTATTAAAAACCACAGATATGAATTTAAGTATTATTTTTAGCTTCCTGAAAATTAATATATTGTTTTAATAAACTCTACTACTGAATGTCACTATAAAGAATCATCTGCCACTACTCACACGTTCAAGAGAATGTATTAACATTTATTACTACAAATGTCCTCATTAATATTTTATAGAATGGCTGGCACAAAAAGTGACATTAAATCTCTGAAAGGCTGCTGTCTTGTTTATTTTATGCCATTATTTGAATTTTGTAGTAGCAGTAGAGGATCAAAGTTTGTAGGTGATTCCATTGAATTTTAGGAAGATTTAGAGAATAGTCACTATTCTTTAACTTACTCATTGTTTGTTACCTTTCCCATTATAAATATAGAATATGTTAATCAGTGAGGAGATAAAGTGTTTTGGTTACAAAGAAATAGATAGTAGCCTTTTAAAAGAACCCTTGAGAATGGAGTTCATTCTTTTAAAATATTCATCATCTTTCCTATGTTAGACACTGCTAGACGTTATGGAAGTTTGGGGGAACTTCTGTCTTCCTATGTGTCTGTACTATAGAGTAGCATTTCCCAACAGAATGTTCTGTGACAATGAAAACATTCGATATCTGTCGCACTGTCCCATATGATAGCCCCTAGGCACAAGTAGCTTTGAGCACTTGAAACATGTCTGCTAAAATCAAAGAACTACATTTTAATTTTCTGCAATTTTAATTAATTTAAATTTACATTTAAATGGCCACATGTGACTCGTGGCTACAAAAAATGGACTAAGTGGCCATAGAGGTTATAAAACTAAAAGCTCATTTTCTCAGTATCCCTTTGCAATTGAGTATGGTCAATCACAGTTATGATTGAGGAGACTGCATCTGTCAGAGTGTAGTCGTGAAACAGAGCCACTTGAGATATAATAATAATAAGAAGAATATAATGGCTGCACACTTGATAGGAGGGCTGAGTGTCTTAATTTATCAGTTAAGAATGTGTTCTGCATCAAGAAACAGCTTTCAGGAAATCCATAGAGGATGGCAGAGAAGCTGCCACCTCTGTACCCACCTGTCTACACACCATGCTGGATACATCTCAGGACTCAAAAGCCAAGGAAGTGCTTGTGAAAGATCTCACTGACTCCCTGCAGTGAATTGATTCTCAAGTGAACTCCTGGAGACAAGAGAAATTATCTCCAATTATCTCAGCTGCTACTTAGAGCTACCATGAGAAAATGAGTGCTTCTTCAGCTCTGCTCTTTGTATTGCTAGCTAGCAGGGCCCCTCAGTGGCAGAATCTGAACCGGAATCATATTGGAGAGATTCTGAAAGGTATAGCTGTGGGCTTCTCCCCTGTGATGCAGGGGAGGATGGGCAAGGGGTCTGGGAATAACACTGATTTGACAAGAGCCTTTCTGGCACAGAGATTTAAGGAGTTTGCTGTTATCAGTGCATCCTCTTCTTGTTACCTGAAATGTGGGTGGCAGGAAGACTTGTGACTATGAGGCAACAAGCATATGGATGGCAGCAGATATTGTGTGATGGTGGAGAGAAAAGATAGAAAGCGCCTCGGGGCTTGATGACGTTGCTGAGTTACTGCACCAGCCTTGGACTGACTGTATTTGTTGCTGCTGTTGTTGTTGTTAGAGGAATAAATCCACAAGAGTTGATTTTTTGTTCATGTAATAGAAGACATTCCTAAACGGTATAGAAAAACTACAAAATTGTGCAAGACTTTATATCTCCCTAAGAAAGTTCACATTTAACAATTTTATATGATCATCATTTATAGTTGTAGCAATCATTTCAGCTTTGTTCATTCATTTTCTTTGTTGTTTGATCCCTTCCTTTTCCCTCTGCTTTCCCTGTACCTCCTTCTCTCCTCATCCCCCAACTAATTTTCCCCCTCAATAACTTTCTCTTTACTTTCTTTATTCACTTAATATTTGATAAGACCCTACTACGGACCCTATATTAGGCACTGGACAGATCAAAATGCCTACGCTTTTTAAAAAAATGTTTTGAAATCACAATGGACCAACTTTATTTTTTAGCCTTATCCTTTTAAAAAAAAAATTATATCACAGTTTTGTCTTCAATTTATAATTTCCTGAAAGACTATCAAGAAATACTACATTTCCACCAGACCTCTATTACTCAAAGTGGGATTGAAGAAAGGCAGGATCAGTATACCCTGGAAGCTTGCAAGAGAAGTGTAACAGAACAGTTGCCCCTCCTCCCATAGATACGGAAGTGTAAAATTGAGAGTGGGGAGTATGTAATAGAGGAAATAGCCTGAAAAAAATGGCAAAAATATTTTTTGTCTCTTTAAAACTTCCCCTACTCTTTTTGGGAACTGCGCCCAACCTGCATCCCTGCCTCAGGCAGATGTTCAGGAGGGGCAGGGGAATGTCTTTTGTTCTTTGTGTTACAGCAGTAGCTCAGCCATCCCAGACCAGCCTCCCAGGTGGGCCCAGGTGGGCAGAGGTCATGGCTTTGTCTTCTTTGGCAGAGATAAGATGGTTAGAATCATTAACAATAATAGCCTACAAGAAGAAAAAAAAAAAAACAAAATGAAAAACAATAGTAGCCTAGAACTGAGGGTCCACCCTTTAAAAGCTCTCTGTATTTCTGCTTATATTCAGGAAATTTGGATTTTGAGATAAGAGTCTACCATTTTTACGCCTTTGCTGGCAAAGTAATAAACTTCTCTTTCTTTCTCCTCAACCACTTGTCCTTGTTCTTCTGATGTGGCCTCAGGGACAAGTGTCGAACTTTCAGTAACAGAAGCAGAGCCCCAGCTGTAAGAAGGACTCTTGCTTTATTAAGATTTTGGGGGGACGGGGGAGGGGAAAAGTGGTGCATATAATCTGATTTCAGAAATGCAATAATGTGAAAAATGTGATTTAGATAGGATGAAATAAAATTTATATAAAATAGATATAAAATTATTTTTACCTCATCAGTCAGGGTTGTCAAAGGATTCCAAGGTTGATTCACAAAGCTGATAATACACTTGAGAATAATCAGGATTTGTATCTATATAGTGAGAGTTTGTGGTAATATAAGACCTAGTAGGAAAAATAGCCCTTTCTCCCTTTAGGTTTCTGTCAAGGGATCTGGGAACTCTGCCTTCTTCAAACCCTCTTCTCAAGAGCCCTTGAAACTTTGCTGCTTGGCCCTGCCTGGCACCTCAGCACTATGTGTGGGAATTGTGTCCTTTGTTCTCCCTTCAGGGGGTGCCTTGTGGCCCACCTCTGACTTCAGCCTCTTCCCCTTCTGGCTTTTCCCATCCCATGAAAAACTGATAACTTGCACTGTTGTCAGGAGATAATATTATAGAACAAGGTCCAAAATTCAGTTTTCTTAAAATAACCCAGAACCCTGATATTCCTTTTTGAATCCTAGAAAGCATGATGATGACTCACAAAGTGAGTAACATTAACACCCTTTTTGACAAGACCAATGCTGAGTATTTCCTTTTAAGTGGCTAATGAATATTTCTTGGGGCAGTACCACCTATTTATCAGTGGAATAGATCTACCCAGACCCAGTAAAAAGATGACAATGATTCCTTCTAAATCCCAAATAGGGAGAATTCAAATAATGAAGACAAGAGTCTACCATTTCCCAAATCCTTTTCCATGGCAACTTTCCATTTTGGACTTGCTCACTATTGTGGTGTTGTGTTGTTTTTTTTTATATTCTTGCTGTTATCTTCTTTTTCCCAGAGACACTACTCTAACATACTATCACTGGCAATATTTCAACAAGAAATAAAAAGCTAATGGTATATGAAATGAAATAAATTATCTGGTTTACTCTACTTTTGGGATCATAACCACTCGAAGTAATAAACTCAATATTTAAAAGGTTGAATGTTGGCCAATTGGAATAACATGTATTCTTCCAATTTGTTCTGAGATATAAGACATTCCCACAGATGCACATCTTTAATAATGTTGCAAGGCCATTAATATCTTTTCAATAGTCAATGATAAGAGTGAATAATTTAGGACATTGCCATTTTCCTGATTAGAAACAGTAGATAGGTTCCCCTTGTCTAAAAAGATATATTCCACATTTTGGAACGGGGACACAATGGACTTTACCATGTACCCTAAGCTATCTGTGGCATCTCCCTTTCCTGTGTCCATATATGGCATGCTCTAGCCCCTCCTGACTCTTCACCACTGGAGGAAGATACCCCCTGCTCCCAGCATCCCTGCCTTATACTTCCTTTAGCCTGATTCTTTTTCTGCCCTTCTGTAGTAGCAAACCAGTAATAATCCTCCAGCATACAGCTAAAAAAGGCACATCCTTTTCCCCTATCATAGATGGCCTCCATCACATTGTATTCTGTTCAGTTACCATATTTTTTCCTTCACTATCACTAGAAGCTATATTCCAAAACAGGATGGAAGGTTTTGCTGATCTCTTTATCTATAATGTCATGCCTGGCATGTGATAAGTGCTCAAGACATATTTGATAAATTATTTTCTCAATTAGCTTAGACCAAGTTAGGCTGTAGTTGAAACAAAAACAAAAAACCAAAACTTAGAACTCAGTAGTTCTAGACAACCAAGGTTCATTTCTAGCATAAGTTACATGCCTATCACAGGTCAGCTGTGATTCTCCTCCATCTTGTCTTCATCCCAGGTCCCAGGCTGAAGAAGGAGCCTCTATCTGAGACATTGCTGGTCTTAAGAGAGAGCAAGGGGAGAAGCAAAGCGGTCAAATCACAAAATGGTTCTTAAAGCTTCTTTTTGAAAGTGGCCACTTTCACTTACAATTTATTGGCCAAAGCAAATCATATAGGATATGGAAATATAAAATCTTTCTATAGGGAAGGACCACAAATATTCCAAACCATAACAAAATTTAATGTAATTGTCCACAATATCTCAAAACTTATTAATCACTTACTATGTAACAAGCACGTTGCTAAGTACTTTCACAGGAATTAATGCTGTTGCAAGGAGCTTGAGGCTCCTAGAGGGCAAGTAATTTATCAAGTGCTGCAGCTAGGAAATGGCAGAGCCCAGTGATAAAGACAATTTAATTTGAAGATTAAACATTTGGGTTTTCATACTGCTTTGCAACAAAAGATTTACTAAATAAATATAATTCTCAAGAAAAAGAGCAGAACTAATAGCAGCAGGCTGCCTGTTTAAGCCACAGTTTTGGTTAGTAACTAGATGATAAAGTACACATGCTCTCACAGTCTGTCACACAGCTTTGTCTAGGGCTGTTGTTTTCAACCAGGGCCAATTTTGCTCAGCAAGGGACATTTGGCAATGTTTAGAGACATTTTTGGTTGTCACCACCTGCAGGGCTGGGGGTGGCGGTTGTTTGCTACTGCCTTCCAGTCGGCGGAGGCCAGGGATGATGCAAAACATGCTGCAGTGCACCAGACAGTCCCCCCCGCAACCAGGAACCAGCCAGTCCAAAATGTCAACAGCATCAAGACAGAAAAACCCTACTCTAGAGTATGGATAAAATATTTGGGTCATCTTTAAATGTGAGACTTTATTCTTCAGTAAATAATTATAGGAAGCCATTTTCTACCTTGATTAAAACCATCTCATTCAATTTTACTCCATATCAATTTAAAACACCCCCAAACTTCTGATGTGTTCATATATTTCTAAAAATCATCCACTATTCATTTAGAAACAATTCAAGCTGTACACAGATTTAGAAGGATGATGTCATGCGGCAGGAAGGTGACATTTGGAGGAGAGGCTTGGCGCCCCACAGGATGTGGTCGCCAGTCAAGGAGCTGAAGAGGTGGAAGCTGCTGAGAGCTCGGTCGGCTCCTGGAACCAAATCACTTTTTGATGCACTCTAGCAACACTTTCCTCTCCCCCATCTCTACACATGCACTTTATGTTAATGAGCTAATGAGTCGAGTGTTTTAATAGTGGAAATTCAAGTAAATAATCAGTACCATTAATGTCCACTCTGTCTCTTGTTGAACAAGAATAACTTAATTTGCATAGAATAGGCAGTATTATTTCCTTATTATGCTTTTTCTTTTTTTTTACCTTGATATATTCCTTGGATTATTTCTAAAATTTTTTGTTTTACTGAAAAGTTGAAGAGTGCTTTTCAAGGTATTTTATGACTTATATCTAGGTCAACTTCACTGATCAATTTATATGCCAATTTTTCTTTTATTTACTTTTTTGAACCATATCAAATGATTTAAGGGGTGTCACCATATCACAACAAAATTAAATAAGTATAAATTTTAATACAAACATGCCTCAAGCATTTTTAGATGGTGATGTAGTTTGAGCAATCAAATAATCAATGTTAAATCAGTGTTGGAAATCCTTGCCTGGCATTTTGTTCACATAAACAAAATTGATCTGTTGATGCAGGCCAACGATAGTGAGGTTTTGAGAAAATACCCTACTGTAAAGGCTGTCAAGCCTTTTCTGTAAAGGACAGATTTTTAGGCATTGTGAGCCATATGCAATCACTCAACTCTGCCATAGTAGTACAAAAATAGCCACAGACAATATGTAAAAAAATAGCGGTGGTAGTGTTCCCATAAAATTTATTTACCAGAAAAAGTGGCTGGTCAAATTTGCCCTGCGGGAAGTATGTACTGGACTGACCCCTGCCCTAGTTAAAAGAGCAATCACAATTGCATAGCAAGAAAAAATTTACCCTCTAATGAGACCATCAATACTCCACAAACTCTCTAGCTGGGTAATCAGAACTCTCTGCTATCTGACCCAAACTCTATTCTCAGTTTTTTTCACTCCTATGTCCCTTTGCATCCTTAACACCAACCTAAATAAACCATTCTCTGTTCTCTATATGAGATTTAGGAATTCCATGCCTATTATCTCCATCTACCTTTTAATATTTAGCATTCTACTTTAAATGTGGTGCTTAATGCTAGAGGATGACCCTGTCATGGTTTATCTTTGACCCTGTCAAGTAGTTTCTCGTATCTAACACAGGATGTTGAAACTGCAGGCTTGTGAGAAAACCATAGGTTTTAGGGTCAGACACATAAATGTTGGATTCTCAGCTCTGCTATTTGTTAGTTATATGACTTTGCACAAGATACTTGACCTCTTTTAAGGGAATTTTTTTGTTGTCTACAATATTAGATAATGAATACCTGCACAGAAGTATTATAATTAGGAATAAATTAATTTAATGAGATAGCACATACAGGTGCTCCGTGAATGTCAGGTATTCCCTACCCTTCCTCACCTTTAGGGAATCATAACCTTAAAATGAATCAAATAAATAAATAAACAAATAAATAAAGAGTTTCAAGGCAAAGTCACCCAATAAACTTTTCTATTTTTTTAAATTTCAGAATATTATGGGGGTACAAATGTTTTGGTTACAGGGATTGCTTTTGTATTGCTTGAGTCAAAGTTCTAAGTGTGCCCATCACCCACATCCTGTACCTTGTACCCGTTAGGTATGATTTCACCCATCCCCTTTCCCTGCCTCCCACCTGCTTGATTTCTGTTAAGTTTTATTTCCATCTGTGCACATGAGTGCTCACCAGTTAGTTCCAATTTGATAGTGAACTTTTCTATTTTTATGGAGAATATTTATGGCAATATGATACAGAAACAAAAGAGTCAGGGCAATGAACAGAAAGAGATTTTTTAATATAGACCTAAGCACCTAGAGGAATTAGATTGATGATAATTGTGGCATATCAAATTTTGGTGTAGAAAAAGTATCACTGAATGAGTGGTGTGGAAACTACTACTAATTGAAAGAATTTTAAAAAAGTTTCAAATAGCTCAAAGACTTAAAACATGAAAAAAATGAGATCATAAATAAAACCAAGGAAAGTGTGAGTGAATCTATTCACAATATTAAAGCATGAAAAGACTGTTTAATTAGACTTTTAATTAAAAGATTGGAAAATTTGATGTTATAACATTAATAAGAAAACTTCTGGATGATAAATAAATTCCAAAAACAAATTTAAAAAATTAATTACTTGAAAAAAAGCTTTATGTATATAACAAAAAGGTAATTTTGTTAATGTACAAAAAGCTTATGTAAATCAATAAGAAAAGATGAACAAACCAATTTCTTAAGAGAGCAAGGCATTTTTTAAAAAAATACAAATGACAATAAATTGCATGTAAATGATGTTCAATGTCAGTAACAATTGAAGAAATGCAAATTATAAAAAACAAATTGTATTTTTCTCCTATTAAACTGTTAAAAAATTAGAATAGTTTGATTTTCCCAGTTCTGGCCAGGGTGTGGATAAATGGGCCATCTCATATATTGTTCAGAGTATAAATTGCTGCATCCTTTCTGTAGAACAATTTGGCAATACCTATCAAAATTTACAACACTTATACTGACAAAAATTTAACCTGTCAATACACTTATAAAAGTTGGTCAAAATTTACGTAGAAGGATATTCACTACAGAAATTTTTGCAAGAACAAAATGCTGAAAACAACCAAAATGTTCATCAAAAGGGAACAGATTATTATAGTCTATAAATATGATGTATACTTTATCATAATGACAAATAATAAAATTTTGACATACATGGTAGTATGAAAAGACCTCTAAAATTTATTTTAATGGAAAAAAGAGATAATGCAGAGTAATATGTGAATATCTCTTTTGAGAAAATAAATTTTGAAACTGGCTACATGTGTGGCTACATCATCCATTTTGGTGATGGAAAGGAATCACAAAAAATTATGAACAGTGGGTACACTGAAGTAGTGGTTAATATATGGTTGGAGAGGGACAGATCTTAAGCATTTTACAATTTTCTAGGCTGTGTAAGTTTTTAACATTATATAATACTTTATTATTAGTATTTGTCACAGGAGTCAAGTGGGTGATAAGATTGGGGGCTATTTTACATTTTCTTCCACATTTTGAGAAAAAAATGAATCAGTATTTTAAGCATAAATATAGACACACCAATATATATATACATATGTATGTAAAGGTGAAACCATTCCCAAGAAAATCGTTTGAAGTAAAAGAGCATGTGGTTTATAACAGAGTATGTTAAACATAAGGTGGATACGGAAAGAATAAAATGCTAAAAACTAAGGAAATGATCATCTAACAACTTGTGAATCAATATATCTTGGTTTCTGTCAGTATTTTTTACTCTGAACCACTATTTCTTAAAATATTTATATCTCCTAAATGTATGTCATTGAGGAATCATTAGTTCTACATTCTCTTGTTGAATGTAGAGCTAGTGTGCATTGACATGGTCATTATACTAATTACAAGGGTGAAGATAAGCTGCTTGTTAATATGCACAGTACCAATAACCAATATTTTCAAAACAATAAATGGATTGACTAATTCATAACTTCAGATTGGTACTTTGAATATAGACAAAGTCTCAAAACATAATTCTTCATAGTACATTGCAAATCTAATTTCATTCAATACATGTAATCAACATTGCCTTCAGATATTTTTAAAGGCTAATTGTATAGTTTGTAGTGATGGTGTAAGATGTTGGAGAAATTTATAGGAGAGTTGTGCCCCTTCTCATACCTTCCTCAGTGCAGCCACCTCAACCATGGTATCTGTCTTGAGTCACCTTCTTTTCTCATTCCCCACCTCAGCTTTTCTAAATGGCCATTATGCTTCTCAAAACTCATATTTTTACAGTTACCCGTTTTTTTTTTTCTCAGAAAATGAGCAAGTTTCCACAAGGGAATTTAAAGTTGGGGTAGGGTGGGAAGAAGTTAAGTGAAGTTTCTATGAAGATTCATCTCAGGGTCTGACATTGAATGTCTCAAGTCTGCGTCACTATATCATCTAATGACATCCTATGTTCCATTTATTTCTATAACTTTTATTGTCTTTTTTCCTATAAAGTAATAGAATTGGGATTTTTTTAAATTTACTATATTTGCTGTATTGACTTCATACAAGTTAGTGTTGGCTTATCACTCACCTATGAATAGTAAACTTTATGAAGTATAATTATGGCTTTTAATAACAGTATACTCTCACGATTTTGCAGAAGGCCAATTTAGATGGGTCCTTTCAAAAGGGTGTATTAACACATGAAGTGTTCAAAGAGTGAATTAACAAAATTAGATGAGTTCCTGACACCAAACAAAAATAGCTTACTTCTTTAGTTTTTCCTGACATCGACCCGCAACACTTATCTTTAGATGCTGGCTTTTACAGAGATTGGAGAGAAGGGGAATGAAAGAAACTGTGAAGCATCTTCCAAGATAAAGAGAGATTTCAATCAGTTCAACTGTGAAACTGTTTCTGTGAAACTGACGGCCTATGCTCAGGGCAGCGTGATGAGTATGGCGCTCGGCTCTGGATTGCAGACGCGCATCTCAAGGGTAAGACCAAGATTCTGCACGCTGGTCCAGCCTTTGCTGCTTCCCCTCAATGACTGCAAGCACAGCCATTCAGTGATCCTCAATATCCTACTTCGCAAAGATTTGAGGCTTTAAAGTGTGAACTTCCTCACCCCTTTTCCCCCCATAACAACATACTTATATCTGACATTTCCTACTCTTGTTCCTGGTTTGATAGGGAAGAGTTATTCTTTCTAAGGCTGTTCACTCTTGAATATGGAAGAAGCTTGTTTTATCAAGTATTCCATGTTTCTCCACTTTCTTCAACTTTTTCTTCTTATTTGCATATAAATATATTAATTTTTGTCCTCTTATTAAATTAAAAAAGAAAAGTAAAATTTTCCTACCTTCATCTTCTTTTCTTCCAGCTACCAGAGTATGTTACTCCTTACCTTGTAGGCTAAGAATTTTATTTCATTTTTAAATAATACTAATAATTATTATTATTATTATATGGAGACAGGGTCCTCTTCTTTTGCCCAGACTGGAGTGCAGTGGTGTGATCATAGCTCACTGAAGCCTCCAATTCTCAGGCTCAAGAAATCCTCCTGAGAGTAGCCTTGAGAGTAGCTGGGATGTGCACCACCATGCCTCAACTAATTATTTTTTGTTTTTCATAAAGACAGAGTCTCACTATGTTGCCCAGGCTGTTCTGGAACCTGGCCTCATGCAATCCTCCTGCCTTGGCCTCCCAAACTGTTGGGATTACAGGCATGAGACACCATGCCTGGCTAGGGTAAGCACTTCAGAAGAGTATATTTTTGCTTTCTGACTTTGATTTGTTATCTACCACCCCTCTTCTTGGTCCTTTGTAGCCTATTTTCTGCCTTTATCATACCCAAGAGACTGCTTTGAAAGCACTCATGTCTTGTCAACACTAAAAAACAATGGGCAATCTTCATTCATGTTTTATTGACCTTTCTGTAATAGTAAAAAATGTTACCCCTCTCTCATAATTCTTAATTTTTTCTTAAAAATTTTATTTATCCTCTGTTTCTGTCTCTTGCTGCATCCTAGAGTTCACTTCTCAATCACCTTTACTAGATTTTTCCATCACTACCTGCTCTATAAATGTGGCCCTTGCCAGAGGTCTCCTCTCCTTTCCTCTTCTTTCTTGTCTCTGTAAGCACACTTAACTAAGTTCACAACTTGTGCTACCATCTTTCATCTCACAATTTCCAAACCAAAATCTTGACATCTAACTTCCCTCAAGTCTGGAGCTTGTATATTCAAGTACCCCTGTGACATTTCTGTTGGATACCGTCTTAGTTCGGGCTGCTGTAACAAAGGACCATAGTCTGGGTGACTTACAAGTAACAGAAATTTATTTTTCACCATACTAGAGGCTGCAAGTTTGAGATCAGAGTACCAGCATGGCCGAGTTCTGGTGAGGGCCCTCTTTTGGGTTGTAGACCATCGACTTCTCGTTATACCCTCATATGGCAGAGAGTGGAGACAAGCATGCCCTCTTGGGACTTTCATGAGGGCACTAATCCTATTCATATGAGTTCTGCCTTTGTGACCTAGCTTAATCCTAATTGCTTCCCAAAGGTCCGACCTCCTAATACCATCACACTGTCGGGGGGCAGGGTGAGGTTTCAACAAATAAATTTTGGGGGAACACAAACAGCCAGTCCAGATGCCTCACAGGTTCCTCAAACTCCATACAATCAAAACCAAACATTGCCTCTCCAAGTTTGCTTAAAATTGAACAATGTCTTCTCAAAATCTATTTTGTCTCCGTTTTCCTTACCCATCATATTCAGATGTCCACCCAGTTCTATCAAGAATCACACTTTAGAGCATTGCTCCATTGCTCTCCATCCTGGCTGTGGCGGCATGGTGCTAGCACGGCTGGCTTGGCAGCAGCAGCCTAATTCAGCAAGTAAGACAGTTGCTCCCTTAGCAGCTTGGCTTTTTGGTGTAGCTTTGGGAATCATTTCCAAAAGTTCAAGTTAAAGCCTGTGTCTGCTTTCCAAACTACCCTATTAGTCCACAATAAATCTCTTGCTGATTAATTTAGCTGTTAATATAACAGACTCTCTTCTCTCTGTACCTGGATATTAACCAATACAAACAACCAATATAATCTTCCTATGACAATGCTTATTACCCTCCATCACATTTTTTGTTGATATGTCCATTTCTTCTACTTGACAGTGAAGAAATGAGCACAGTATCCCTTTAGTTGTACACATAGTAGATATTAAATATTTATAAATTGAATGAATTCACAAATAAATGGTATGTTCTATACAAAGATAATTTCATAGTAGCTATACTTTCCTCTAGGGGCTATATTAAACTTTACATTGTTTAAAATATTAATGTGAATGTAACTTCAACTCAGTGTTCCAATAATATCTTTTAATAATAGAAATGAGTTTCCAAGACTTACATTTTTCTTTAATAGACATATCACATTTCCAAATTTTCTTTGATCAAAAAAACTACTTTTGTTGTTGTCCTAGAAGTTCTCATGCATGATTTCATTTTCTCTGCTGCACTTGAAAATAGAAATTGAAGTTATAAAGTTATAACTTTTAAGATACATCGATGCTGTCAAACTGAAGGCCATGTAATTTTTCCTTTGCATTCCTCTGCGGTTCTTAGCATGTCAAGGATGACTAGTCACTTTCATTAAGCACTATGACCTGGGTATGAAAATCCAAAGATATTGCAGGGCTTGTCAAAATAGCTTAGCTCTTTTAGGCTCTTTTGTGCCATTTATTTTAAAGTTTAAGAAATGGAAAACAAAGAAAGATTTTTGAATTATGACATAGTTAAAATTAATAATTCTGAATGATAATAAGTTGTAAATGATAATCAGTAGTGCTTAGATAAAGTAAGTCATCTTGGAATAGGGGTTACAAAATTAAATGTCTGCAGGAATAGGGCAGGTTATATAACAAGTGAATTGGGCTAGTGTGAGCATAATGAGTGCGGGTGGACTAAAGGAAATAAGGTCATGTTCATGGTCTGAAGGGGTTGTTACTGGTCAGGAGGAGGAAATTGTTTGCTTTGCAGAAAGGTGAGCTCTGTGTGGCCAGATCTGATCTTTAAAAGAGAAAACAGAAATCTAGAGTTTGCATGAATTCTCCTAAATTTTAAATATTGTCAAACATATATAAAATTTACATAAAGACAAAACTAAACTAAAATTTTGTGAGTCAATTTCAGCTCACTGGTGACTAGGTGCCATGTCTAAGTTAGAATCCATTAAGAGGAGAACAGTCATCATCCCAACATGATTTTCGTACATCGACATTAAGTGTCTTCAGGAGTGAACATTTGTTTTTAACTACATATATATGTACACAAAGACTAGGCAGTTTTTCATTAGTACATCTAAAGGAAATAATGCTGGGGTAAATAGAAAATACAAAAGAGGAAATCATTCACAAAATTTTGCATATATAGATGTACACTGATTTTATATAGATGTGTGCAATGTATCCAATTACTTTTATATTTATAACCAATATTAAAAAATGACATCAGGTTAATCACTCAGCTCTGTAGTCAGACTTCTTTGTTTCCAATGTCAGCTTCACCGCTTATTAGCTGTATACTTGAGTATGTTACTTGACTTAATCCTCAGTTTCCTCTATTATAGTGCTGTTAGAAATGCATGTATATCCTTTCCCTCTCATATAGTGAAGGACTCCACTACACAAGTGAAAGCAAATACCAAAAACAATGAGGTCAACGAAGCTTCTCTCTCTAGTCTCCACTTTTTCTCTCTCCAGAATAAACGATATGATACATCACATTAGCTCTCTTCCTAATTACTCCAGCCCTTCTACAGCAACTTTCTCAAAAATCTGCAGTCCTGGTACTAATTTAATGTTCATGCTTTTCGTTTCCTACTTCCAGACTGCTGGACTTTAAAGGAAAAATTACAAATGTATGCAGGTAGGTATCACTACGAATTTATAAAGTAAACCTCTCCTGGAGCCTCTATCCTATTTTGCCTGTTTGAGGTTAGATTTTCTGTAGTTCTTGGAGTCATTCCTCATGGAGGTTATTTTCTTACTTATTTCTCAAGTCCCAGCACCTTTACTCTCACTATCAAATTTTCTGACCAAGAAAATAAGATCATCAAGTAAAAGGTCACTCAATTCCCAACCACCTACCAACAAATTCTCATTCATCTATAGCCACATGTGCCTCCAAAAGGAAAGCATTGCTCTATGCCCCTAGTGTCCAGAGTCCGCTTTCTCTGGCATAACCATGTTGTCTTCCCAACACCCTTCTCTGTAGTCTGCCATTCGCTGCCTTCTGTCTGTACCTGCAACACCTGGGCACATTCTCCTTGATAGTCTACTTCTGTTCTTCTTAAGAATCATCAGAGGCCGGGTGCAGTGGCTCACGCCTGTAATCCTAGCACTCTGGGAGGCCGAGGCGGGTGGATTGCTCGAGGTCAGGAGTGAGACCCCCCCATCTCTACTAAAAATAGAAAGAAATTATCTGGCCAACTAAAAAATATATATAGAAAAAAATTAGCCGGGCATGGTGGCGCATGCCTGTAGTCCCAGCTACTTGGAAGGCTGAGGCAGAAGGATTGCTTAAGCCCAGGAGTTTGAGGTTGTTGTGAGCTAGGCTGACACCATGGCACTTTAGCCCGGGCAACACAGAGAGACTCTTGTCTCAAAAAAAAAAAAAAAAAAAAGAATCATCAGAGAGGTAGATATAAGGCAAATTACCCATTCCTTTTTTACCCTGTGTATTTAGAATCTTTATCATCACCACATAAAATTGAACATGAGGATAAGCTATTCTCTAAAGAAAGATCACACTAATAAGAAGAAAATACAACTTAGGAGAGGAGATTGTGCCAAATGTGACTTCCCCCCATGATTTGAGGGAAAAGAATTTTAAAAATAAAACTTTTTAAAGAAAATCCTAATTCAAATTGAAGCAATAAGATTCTTACAGAAATTGAAAGTGTGGAGTTGTGGTGTATTAAGGGTTTGAAGCTGAATCACTTTAATGTTAGCTCTGTAATAAAAAATATCTATTTGTACATTTATACTAATAAGTATATTGCCTGGCTACCTGGAGCTGCTCTGGTTTCCTCATTGTCCAAGACTTGATTGTACAACTTTTCTGTAATTTCTTTGATATTTTTCCCAATAAAGTGCCTTTTTGAACAAAATAATCCAGTGAGTTTTATTTGCTTACATTCAAAGGAGGCTTAACTACTAACACTTGAAATAAACACGTAGAAGAAAGTGTAGAGGCAAAAGGGAAGACAATAAGAACAAGAAAGATGATCAACATCACTGATGATCAGGAAAATGCAAATTAAAACTATGAAGAGATATCATCACAGACTAGAAAAGGCAAAAAAATTAAACAGTACCAAGTGTTGGTGAGGATATGGAATAATTGGAAATCTCATATATTGCTTGGAGGAGTGCAAAATTGCACAGCCACTCTGGAAAATAGTTTGGCAGCTTTTTATAAAATTAAACATACACTTAACATATGACCAAACAATGCAATTCCTATTGAAAGAGCTCAGGAAATTTCACCCTAAAATAGGACTCCTTGGTGTTTTGAATTGAAGGCTCTTAAAGATTAACAGGCCTTTGGAAACAGGCTTTCCCTCTATCTAAATAAACCGGACTGACCCACCAAGGGGAACAATTGACTTCCTTTCCCCTCCCTGTTATCTCAATATATTGCAGGTAAACTGATCAAGAATGCAACCCAACCTGGCCCAAGTCATTTTAAACATAATTACTGTCTCTCAGGTTAATTTACAAGTCAATCTGTTTCCCCACCCATTCATTCTCCCAAGTATCTATTCATTCTCCCTAGCAATCATTTGTTGCCCCTAAACAGAATTACCTGTACCTCACCTCCTCCTCCCTTCTAAAAGTATAAAAATATCTGGATCCCACTGGGATACTGAGTAATCACTCTGTGATTCTCCCCATGTGCCTCATGTGCATGGTAAATAAACCTCTCTCTCTTATTAATCGGACTTAATTGTGAATTTATCTTCCAGGGAATGTTCAGGGGAAAGGGCAAGTTTCCCCTCACCCCCACACTATCTATTTACCTAAGAGAAATGAAAGCATGTGTCTAACCAAAGACTTACACACTTGTACTCATAATAGCTCCAGACTCAATGTCCATAAAAAGGTGAATGCAATGAACTCCTGATATATGTAACATGGTGAATCGTGTGTTTTCATTTATTGAAAGTCTAGAAAAGGCAACAAAATAATCTATGATGTCAGAAAGCAAATAAGTAATCATTTGGACAGAGTATGGAGGAATTGACTTCTAAGAGGCAGGAAGGAACTTTCCATGGCAGCGAAAATGTTCTATGTCTTGATTGTGGTGGTGATTTCATGAGCGTATATTTTCCAAAAATTCAACACTCTGTACACTTAAAATGGGTATATTTTATTTTACTGCATGTGATTTATACCTCAATAAAGGAAAAGAAAATGGGAACATGATTAAGTTATTCCGTGGGGTTTGCTGAAAATGTAGTCATTAGCTCCTTATCATTTCAGCTTGAAAACAGGTTATAAGATTTTATTCTTGATGTCTATGGTCATATCTTATTACTCTAAAACAGTTAGTGAATGCATTATAAATAGTGATTGAAAGAAATGTATATAAATTAGACTAATAGGATTTATTTCTTTCAAAACATAATTTGCACAGATGTATGTTCTACTTTATTTTATGTGGATAAAACTTGTTATCTAGCTATTAACAAGAATTTCTGCCTTGTTGTTGATGTTAGTCTAGATACTACCAGCTCAGATACTCTGGAAATTCTAAAAGAAACTAACAAGTCTACCCTTTACATTCGGGAAAACTATTTTGAGGATTATACAGATATGAAGAGAATCCTGGAAAGTTGTATGAATTATATTTATCTCTATCCATTATATTTAGTTTTTATTCATCAGAATTTTGCTTATCAAACATAAAATTATATAATTATATATATATAAAATTCTCTCAAAGTCAGTTTGTATGGGACTGGCAGCTAATGTTTTTTTGAATTGCATATTTGCCAAGATAATTAAAAAATTTCTCTATGTTTTCTCTGTATATATCTTTAAAAATCATTCATGTTTTATCTTGGATGAAAATCTACTTTTTCTGAAACTGAAATTGCTGAGTACAACCTGTAATATAAAGCTTTATAAACATTCTATTCAGATTTCTCAAAAGATTTAGTTGAGATTTTACCTATGACAGATGGGATAAGGAAGACAGGGCAACATTCTTTACTCTCTATATTGTGGACAGACAGGATTTATGTTCCTGTTTTCCACAAAGGACAGAGGATGCCAGGCTTCTCTCATAAATCTATTTACATTTGCCATGGAATGTAATGTAACAGCCAAATGGAACAGCCATGGAACAGCCAAATGTTTGAGTGCATTAATTTTGTATTTGAAAGAGTCATTTTCTTTCAACATGGGAAAAGCATGGGATGATAGAATAGTATCAGTGGTATGCTGGTAAAAACCAGCTCTCTGAAAAAAGAAAAAAAAGCCCTTATTTGTAGCATTTTCAGATTTCCTTAGTGTAAGTAAGCACTGCTATCATTTCTTATTTTCAAGTCGCCAATGTGATGTCAACTGGCTTATAAATTCCTGAAACTTTAACACTGGTTTTTGCAAGAGTCATTATGAGTTGGCTTAGCACACCAGTGAATGGAACATGAGGTTTATTTTTAGCAATTGATTTCAAGCTCATTAGTGACATGATCAAAAGAAGAATTGCAGTTCATTTTTAAGTGAAAGTAGAAAATAAAGTTTAGCCCTTATTGCACCAAACAAAAAATGTTACTCTATTATTCCATTAATGTAGGAGAAAACATATGTAAAGTAACTTCTGGAAAAATGACACAAAGTGTCATTCTTCATATTGTGGATTGTTTGGGGTGTGGTCTTGATGAAAGCACCTATTTACTTTGAAAATTATTTTTAAAAATTATGGAAAGTAGGAAATGAATAGAAATAGCCTTTCTCCATCTAATTTCATTACAGCGATACATAATCTCTTGGGTCATTATCCCAGTAGTTTGTTGACTGATCAGAATAATTCTTGTCTATAGAAAAGACCAGAAGTATCAAGAAGCTAGTATATAAAATATATCTCCCAAAATATGCAATGGATATAAAAATCACTATTCATAATATATTATATTAGTCTTATAAACAAAAAGAGAAACAGGAAATATCTATTAAAGGAAAAAAAGGCCAATCATATAAACAGGAAACTCCCATGAGGTAAATTCTATCATTATCATCATTTTATACATAAGGAATCAGATGTACAGAGAGGTTAAGTGATCTGCCCAAGGTCACACAGATGGTAAGTGGCAGAGCCAGGAATCAATCTAAAGTCTATATTCTTTATCATTAATGTTCTTTTGATACCACTGCCTACTCAATATCCCTGTAATATTTATAGTTTACGATCACTTATGCATTGGATGGGCTCTTTTGATTGTTAGTTGGACAGACTTGCTCAGGTGTCCTAAACTGATGTGGGAATATTGAAAACAGAAATTATATTATGCAGGCAGGTCTCAATGGGTCCCAGAAAAAGCTACACACCCAACTTTCAGTCAAGAGACAAGAATTGCTACAACCACACTTCATAGGCCACTGCAATATTTTTCTGAATTCAGTGCAACTCTGGCTCTCACATGATCTTATAGCCCTCTTACAGCAAATGTTCATTCATCTTGTTGGGGCTCAGAAAATACCTCAAAGCATGGGGTTTTGGCATGCCGAGTACTTTAAACTAAAGGATATTGGAAGACTTCAGAAGGAGCCTCAGGACCAAGGTCTCTCTGAGCTTCTCCTGCCCTCCTATCTCTCGCTTCTCATTCTCTCCTGAAGTGAATTCTTCTTTCCCAAAGTGGATCATAAAAACTAGAACCCCTTTGCCTCAAAGCAAGCCATAAAACCTAGATATATTACTCTAACCTTCCTCTGCCTTTTTACCTAGGATCTGGCCACAAAGAAATTCTCTGACTTACCCTGTCCCATAGTAGGTCATAAGACCCTCACTCCAGAAGGGTCTTGCCTCATAACCAGGAGGAAAAAATGCTTCAGAGAAGCCAAGAAGAATCTGAGCAGACAGGCCCTGCTGGGTTTCCCCAGTCAGTCTATTTTCATTAGGTCACTGCTTGTTGTCTAATCACATTTCTACATGGCTGCCCATGCTTCATTGAACTTAAGCATAAAAACAGTTTTCCCTGAGTCTTTGGGTCTTTATTTCTGAAGGCTCCCCCATCACATAAAACTTTGATTAAATAAATCTGTTATGCTTTTCTCTTGTTAACCTGTCTTTTGTCATAGAAATGTTGGCTGTGACCCTTTGATAAGGAGAAAATGTATCACATCTTTCCACCCCTACAATGTCTACAGTTATGTTGTGGAATTGACTTGGCTCCACTACTTTTTATGTTCTTCTAAATTCCTTGGTCAAACTGTGAAAAAGGAAACTCGGATTAACCCAGTCAATTACTATTGTGCTCCCTGTGTAAGCAAAGCTTTATGCCAAGGCCTCTTCATAAAGGACTCTGAATTATTCTTAGACAAGGAGAGAGAGGGGGTAGGAGAAAGCAAAACTGCAAGTTTTGGCACTTACACGGATGTAACTGTGTTACCAAAAGCTTGGCATTTGTCCTCAACGCAGCATCAAAAGAAGAACAAATAGGTTGACGAGAAGGAAAGAGAAGTTTATTACTTTGCCAGCAAACAAGAAAAATGGTAGACTATTGTCTCAAAATCCAAATTCCTGTACATAAGCAGAAATACAGAGCTTTTAAAGGGAGGGCCCTCAGTTCTAGGCTATTGTCCTTTAACTACAATTAAAGATTCTAATCTTTCTATCTCTGCCGAAGACAAAGCCTGTGACCTCTGCGCACCAGGGAGGTCCACTCAGACCTGGGCCCGGGATGGAGCCACAGTTCAGCTGCACTATTTCCAGTAACACAAAGAACAAAAGTCATTCCCCTGCCCCTCCTGACCACCTGCCTCAGGCAGGGATTGCAGGCCTCTGTTCCCCAAAAGAGTGGGTGAAATTTTAAAGAGACAGAAAACATCTTTTGCCATTTCCACCCCAGGCCATTCCCTCTGTTACAACTCTCATTCAACACAATAGAAAATAGAGGGCAATGAAGGGATAATGATTTCAACATTGGTTGACTTGAGTCTTAGGTATCTGCAAAACATTAATATATAGGAGGGGCTGTTCATTAGCAAGAAAAAGTAGTTGTCCACAGGCCTGGAAAGCATTCTAGTGAACCATCAGTGTACTCATCATGGATAAATCAAAATGCGTCTTAGTCATGCAATACTTAATCTCATATCTTTCCTTTCTTATTTTCAATGAAAATTGTGTCAATTAGATATTTAAATTAAATCCCAATGCATTTCAAGTGTGAAGTTTTAATTAAAAGTCAGTACACTATGGTTTCCTCATGTAAATTTGTTGCTGGAAGGCTTCCTGGCAAATAAAAAAAAGGATGAAACAGAAAATATCTTTGAGGTAAGCTCAGCAAAATCATAAATGCAGTTCCTCTGAGTATTGTTGCATTGAAAATCCCTTCAGACACAGGAAAAAAATATTCCTGTCTGCAATACTGCACATTCCCTAAACTACATTCTTTTGAAGCAGTCATTAACAGCCAGATCCTCAGTGTATAGTGTTTTATGGCCTCACTGTGTGTGACAACATTAAACATCGTTAAAAAGGGTAATTAGAATAAAAATGGAAAGTTCCATATATCTTTTGAAATACATCAGATGTAGTCTGTCCTTGAAACAAAAAAGGGCATGATAATAAAGTTAACTTTTCTCCCTTCTAAAATATGTGAATAGAATAAGAAGGAAGTCTATAGATTACTTTAAGAGACACAATTAATAATTCTAAAACAAACCACTAAAAATAGAAAATTTTAGTGCTTTATATGATTCTTAAACAAGTGAAATAATGTTCTTAAGGGAACAACTACCTTAGTAATATAGTGGATGTGTGAAGAAAAACAAAACACACATAAATGTCTCCATGAAAAAAACATAGGGTCAAGTAGGAAAATGTATTGCTAGCATTAGTGAAAACTTAGAAAAATTTTCATAACTGTCCAACCTAAATATAAAACATACATATAAGGATATATATAAACATTATCAGATATGCTCTCAAAGTATAGTTAACAATAGAAAAATACTCATATGGTAACTCTAAGTGAAAAAATTCAAGATATTCAACTCTATTGAGAGAATAATTTAAGATCATAACATCTAATATTTAGTAACATTTGTCTCACTATACATTCTCCAGAACCATTAGCTAGAAAAATAATTTAAAAAATTATTTAGAAAGATGAGTTAGATTTTTACATGGTTTCTAGCAAATTTTTCTACAAAGCAAAGCAAATACTGACCAGCATAAGAGAGCTGCAGGAATACTAGCTATGGTATACAAATTTTGGAGGGAAAAGGTGGTCATCTGTGACTCAAGCTAATATAAAGTCAGTGATACATTGAACCCTCCACTTTAGCATAGGGAGATAGAAGTTTAATTTAAAAGATAATTCTTATTTTGTCCAGGAAAAAATGTATGCTTTAGCATTGGGTCTAGGATGAACTGAACTGGTAGGTTCATTTTTCTTTACTTTGCTTAGTTTTGATTTCAACTGTACTCTGAACACCTCCCACTGAAAATTACAGTTAAATGGATGTACTAATTTATAAAGAACTTTTAATAAAATATATCAGAAGGATAAAAACAAAAAATATGTTTTAAATATTAACAATTCCATGGTAAGCACTAAAAATCAAATGACTATATTTCTGCTAAATAGGTTAGTTATTAGGAGAAATACTTCTTAAATTGGTTCAAATATTGACATGCTAGAGATGTTGATTTATGAATTCACAAGGTACTTTGAGATTGAAAACCATGATTTCCATTAGGAATAAATTTACATTCTGCTTCAGGGAAATAAGGTGTCTTTCACTACTTCTTCATTCAGTTAGGTACTTATCACAACTTTGGCTTAAGCCTCCAGGGATATTAGGAGAACATGCAGGAAAAGACTGACAACACTAAATTGAAAATATTGACTAAGTCCTGACTTAGTAAACAGGACATTTTTTCCCTCTCCAAATTTAAATTTATAACTAGAATCATATTTTTATATCAAAACCACTTTGAGGGTTAAAGGATAAAAACAATTCAAATTGTAATATACATGTTAAAGAAATCTTGTTTGATACTTGCTAGCATTAGAAATCTTGGTCTCACTGAGGAATATTTGCAAAGATCTTTACAAAAAGGCTTTGTTTCATAAATCCAGGTGGAGCCAAGTTATTGAGTTGAAGATTAGGGGTTATGCTTTCTGGTACCACTTCCTTGTTATTGATGAACACCACTGTCTTCAGAATTACCCTTGCAGACATTCCATAGGGACCTCGCTATGAAAAGTGTGGACTCAGGACCAGCTATGAGCATCAGTTGGGAACTTGTTTGAAATGCAAAGCATCAGGCAACACCCAAGACCTAGTGGATTAGAATCTCCTTTTTAACTAGATCTTCAGGTGATTTATATGCATATTAACTTAAAAGCACTGCTGTAAGTGTTCCAGGGTCTCACAGGTAAGATTCTCACCTTCCTTAAAGATACAGGCCCTTTCTATTTTAAATTGCAAGGATTTTCTAAGTACCACTTAACCCTCCCACTAAAATCACTAAGATCCAGGTTCCCTTTTGTGCCTTTTTAAATTCTCTTCCTAAGCTGTAGTGAACTAAGTTTCTGGACAGGTGATGTTCAGGTACCTGGAAATAAAGATGAATGACCCTAGGTTTTATACACCTTCAAGTAACCACTAATTTTTTTCTCAAGTACATAAATTAGTAAGCATACCTTGGACTCAAAGAACTATTTTCCTGCTGAAACCCTCAATTGGCCTACATGAAATAGGAGATTCTCATTTCTCTTTTAACAGAATTTAGAACTCATTTTACTAAAGGAGACTCTCCCACCTAGCCCTACTCCAAAAATGATGTATGTTTTGAAAAGATTGGTTACTTACAAAATAGTTTTCTTCAAATGCTTCCTGTTCTCAGAGGAGGTCGAGTTTCTTCCAGTTTCATCAGAATAAAGTGTGTGAAAAGACTTCTTCAATAAAATAATGTGTTATCATATAAACAAACTGAGTTTTAATCACATAGTGATCACATAGTGTGCCTCAAGGAATGCCTTAAGGAAGAAGACCATACTGACAATTCCTAAACTCAGCTCATTTAGGGAAGTGAGAGCAAATTTTTTACTGCTTATGCATTGAGCTCTGAAGTTCTTAGGGCAGGATATTAGAAGCAAGGTGTGTCTTTAGATTGGCTGATTTCTTAAAAGGAGGATAGATGGAGTGAGATGAGATTCTAAGTGAAGAAAATGTGTCAAGAGAGTCATCACATTGTATGGATGTAATCACAAAACTGCTGGTGGTGGTTGCTCTGTTTTTCAAGATGATGGAGGAAAAAGGAAATTAAATAAGCTAAAAATGTTACACATTTCAAAAATTATTCGCTAGATGAATTATACTTCAACAAAACTTCAAATGCACAAGAGAAATACCCAGTTAAATTCTATCTTGCCCTCAACAATTAAAAGCTATGTGAAATCAAGTCTATCTCTATGTTTGTGTATACACATGGTTTTATAAAACCAATATATTTCAAGATAGGAAGATAGCTATCTAACCCCATTAGTTATTCGATATCAAAATTGAGATGTATACTTTCCTGATTCTTTGTATGTCTTAATTTTTTGAGATGTATACTTTCCTGATTCTGATTTCCTTTGTATGTCTTAATATTTGAGATGCATACTTTACTGATTCTTTGTATGTCTTAAGTTTTTTGTTAAAAACTGGACAGTTAAATAATATAACATGACAGCTCTGGAAATTAGATCCCCCTTGGGGCTTATTATTTTTGCTTTTTCTTGTAGCCAAATTCCTGAACTAGTTCTTTAAAATGTGTATTCTTTGTCGTGTGTGGCCATTGAAATCTCTCCTCTGTTAGCCTTGTAGTCAGGTAATGACTGGACAGACATTCCCTTAAAGCTTTGAATGAATAAGTCTCCCAGCTTTTGCCAAGAGGCTGTTTGTGTGTGTATATGTGTGTGTGTATGTGTGTGTGTGCACATGTGTGTTGGGGTATGTTTTCAATGCTCTCATAGGCAATTTACAACTCCTCCTTAATGTTCACTTCTAGCTTGCACAGAGCCTTGAGGTCAGCCAGAGGCAAGAAATTGGAGACTTCTTCTGTTCTTCTGTCTTTCCTGGGCATGAGCCCTGAGTGTGCATTTGGCCTTCTAAATTCCCAGGAACATGTCAGAGCTTTCCACCGCCCCCTAGAGACTTGCAATTTCTGATTTTTTCTTTTTTAAATTTTCTTTTCTTTTTTTTTTAAGTATTTTTGGTCAGTGTCTTATTATCCCCAATTGGCAAATCTACTTCAGGCAGCTCTGATGTTAAACAATTATCACTTGGTGTTTTCTACCACTGTCCTGAAGAGAGTACTGTTTATGCAGTGGGATCTCTGATTCAGGTCAAATAAAAGCAAACCCTGAGAAGGAAGCTTTTCAGCAAGCTGCCAGATAGGTCAAATAGCGACAACTCTATTCGGAGCACTGAAAACCGTTTGGCCTCTCCTAGGGACTGATAGGCTGATGGTTTTCATAGCTATTGTAGTTGTGAGACTATTTTTTGGCTTTTAAGACTACCACAGAGAAGGGGAAAAAGGGGACATTAAGGTCATATTAAGTGCCATAAAATTCACTGCTCATACTATGCTTCAATTGTTTTTCTTGAACAAATGCTCCTAAGATTGTTGCATGGCTTTAGTTAATTTCTAGAATTATGAAAATGTTTATTTTGACAGTTTATTTTTACCAGTGTTCTAATTGATTTTATGCAAGAGTGAGTTTTCAGAAGTCTTACTTTGCTTTTCCAGAAGTTAGCCTTCTCTATTGCAGATTTTATTACTACACGTGGAAAAATGATACTACCATCTCATGACACTAACAAATCATATTACATTTTTCTAATGTCCTTTTAGTCCTCGTTCATATAAATGCATTTTACATGAGTATGATACTATCAAGATCTGAAGTCTGATTATTTTTCTTTTGATATCAGATCATGAACATTTTCTATTTCCACATTTCTAATTTTGTGTTCCATATTACCAGCATCTTATAATTGATTGGTTCTTTACTTAGATTATTTGTCTCTAATTGCTTGAGATTATAAAAACTGCTGTGATGTCTATTTTAATGAGAATAACATGTTTCTTTCTTTGGATGTTTTCCTTATGAAAAATTCTTAGGAAGCAAAATTAGCAAATCAAGGGATTTTTATATAACTTTTTAAAAGTACAATATATGTTCGAAGATAGGACTGTATTAATTGTTATTTATTATTCTTCCTGCTCTTTGATTTTGCACACATGCGTGTCTTGTAAACATCTCCTGTACCCTTCTATTTTATGAGATTAAAAGACCCACCAATCAAAATTTCCTTAGTATATGTTTTATAAGCATTTATACCTCTTAGCTATTTGTACTTTTTGTAACATTTAATAAAATGACCAGTAAGATTAAGCTAATTGAAGTGTTTTGTGCTATATAAACTAAGATAACATTTATTAATATAACATCTCTATTATAAACTTCACTAGGTAATATTGAATTCTTTTAGACCAATACACCTAAAACTTTATTTTGCTTATGATTCAACTGGGTGTTCATGTTAAAATTCAGATTCTGAATCGGTAGATCTGGGGTGGAGTCCAAGAATCTGTATTTCTAATATGTTCTATCAGCCATGAACCACATTTTGAATAACAAGACCGTAGGACACTCTTCTGTATTTGCATTACTGTCCAGTCCTTTAAAAGTATGAATTTAGTCAAGTTAGTTTCCTTAGTTCTGGTTAAATCTTGTCTTGAAATCTTCACCTGCTTTATGAAAATACAATGTGATCACGACCCAAGTGGGAACAGATTTAACAATGACTCCTGGTGCATCCTCCTGGATCAGACATCCTCACTAATTAGCTTCCCATCCTTCTAAAGACAGTGTCCTTTCCTTTCTCCTATCTATTCACTCTCCAGCAGTCTATTTTATAATAGAAGCCATCACCTAAAGTTGAAAGCTAGATAAAGCACTTTGTCACTTTTCATTGGTTGTTAAATTGTGTCAAGGATATAAATTGTTTAAAAGAATAACATCTTTTAGTATTAGCATTTAACTTTTCTCTCTGATTTTTAAACTTATAATTGAAAGTAGAATCACAGCATACTCCCAGGAGGTATTTGCCTCAGAACAGTAGGCAATATTTCCCTTTCTGATGCTTTAATGATATTCCCATCATTTTCTATTTTTTTTTTCAAAATAAAAGTGCAGACAGATAGCTATTTAGATATTAAAAATGCATTTAAAAAATAAAGTACATTTATCAAGATGTGTATTGTCAGAAGGATTTAGGATATTAGTTTATTCATCGTTTAATTTTTTAAGTATTACATTAGAATTCTCTTCTTTAATGGAGTTGTATGTTATTTGAATTAGACAAAAATAATTTTTGAAAATGGACTGTTTTTTATGGCCTAGTAATACAAAGTAAGCATGGTAATATTAAGTAGGTTATTTAGCGTCATATCTAAGTAAATCACAAGTGGCTCGGGGCAACCGTATTGGATTATGCAGGTTTAAGAAGAGGACTTCTTAGAAATACGGTACCTTAAAGATGACAATGAACCAGGTATGGAGCAGATAACGCACAATTACCATCTGGCAAAAATCTCCTGTCTAGAAAATGTGTGGTCTTAGTTGAAAGTAGTCCTAAATTGATCATGACCTCATTATACATGGCAGAAGCGAATAAGGGAAGTATTTTATTTGCTACTTTGTAGGCTTCAGATGATTTCCTTAAATAATTTTTAAGTATAATACCAGAAAAATTCAAAGATAACTAGGCCCAAAATGAAGTAGATCTCAGAAATGAGAAATAGCAAAAACAACAATAAAGGTAGCAGCAGCAGAAATAGCTCTTCACATGCTTAAAATATTGGAATTATCAGATTTAAACTATAAAACAATTATGTAAACTATGTTTAAAGAAGCAACAGATAGCCTTAAAGATACCAGCTGGAAACAGAAAAGTAAAGTGATGTGGAATTACTGAATATGAACCAAAAAACTTACAAGAATAACAATAAATAACAACTAATTGCTTTTAAAAAAATTCAATACATATACAGAAGAGCATACAAGTGAAATAGAGGATACAGTTAGAAAGCATAACATAAGTTCAATCAAGATCCCAGAAGGAAAGAAGAAAGAATGGAATGAGGCAATATGTTAAACAATAGTTGCTGAGAGTTTTCCCAAACTGATGAAAGATTTCAATTTACAAATTCCAGGAGCCAAAAAACCCAAATCCAGATAAATAAGGAATTCCACATGTAAACACACCACAGAGAAACTGGGGTGGAGAGACAAATAGAAAATACTAATACTAAAATCATCCAGACTAAAAAGACAGATTACTTTCAAAGGAGTAGCAGTCAGACTGAGAGAGAAAGGGAAGTTATTTACACGTGAAAAAGAAATGAGATCTTGAACATATATGGAGCAATCGGTTCTTGAATGGAATAATATGTACTCTGTTGTAATAAGAAAAAAGAACATGGTTATAGATGAAGATATGTTTTATAGGTTCATGGGAGAATTGAGAGAGTTCCTATTGATGAAATATGAGTCGAGATTATCAGTCACTATTAGAGGAAGGAAAAAGAGTATGGAAAGCCATGTATTAGAGAATGGGAAACTAGACAAGTATATAATAGAATTGCAAACCATACGGGTGGTATTAAATGAGAACTGTAGAAAACTAAGATAGGAGAGAAATCTATAGCTTGACAAAAGCAGAACCCTGGATGACAGGAGATTTGAGACATTCTGCAGCAGAGTGGATCAAATGACTGCATGCAGGCAGGAAGCTGGCTGAGCCGGCCAATGACAGCCAGCCAGGATGCATTTTGGAACATATTCAGTTTTCTCAGTGATTTCCACAAATGCTTAGGGAGGGGAACCTGGTAAAATATCATGGCTATCTGCAATCAAAAGTTGTAGGGATTTCTTTATAAACATTAAGCTGCTATGTGATTTCACAAACTGTTTGAGTCAAAAATTTATAATTTTCATATGCAATTAAATATCTACACAGAATACAGGCTGCATTCTCTACCAGACTCACTCTGTGATTCCAGACTCTTAAGTATGGATGTAGAGCTGCTCCATAATATTATCTTGCCCATGTCTGCAGGAGGGCAAAAGCCCTATTACATTTATTTCCAGACTCATCTTTAATATAAAGTTGTGGAGAAGCTCAAAGCCTTTAGAAAAAGCTCAAAGGCCATTACTTGGGCATTATTTTATCCCTCCCATTTGTTAAATGGCAATAGTTAGGCACAGTAGAGTATATAAATTAGCCTATCGAAATAATCACTAGTTTAGTTTGAAAAAGAAAGAGAGTAAGTAATTTATATGCTCATGTTCTAGTTACAGCTTATAAAATATTTGAACAGCTGGGCAAACATTTCTTAACTGAATAAAAAGGGAGTAAAGAACAATTACTCACTGCAATAATGGTATATAAATGGGTCCAATAAAAGCAATAGTGGGGATCATTGCATCCTAAGGGAACCCTAAATATTTAACTGCACTTAACTAGCCATGACTTGCTAAGGACGAAGAGCTTTTGGGATGTGTAAGGTAGCTCTAAACAGAAACTAAATTGAGCGGTTACAAATTCAACATCCCTCAGGGAAAATAATCATTTAAACAATCTATAATCCATTTTTTCACAATAACAGATTATTTTTATTATTGTGCTATTTAGATTTTTGATGAACATTAACCTTACATGTGCATTAAGAATTGTTAAAAGTTCCTGATGTCTTCCTATACACCGTAAATTAAGTTTGGTATTCCACACAGAGCAACACCTCAATAATTAAATACCAATTTCAGGGCTGAATGCAATTATTGTTTCATTGTTTCATTTACCATTGTAAATACCAGTCCATTTAGGTATGTAATAAGTTTCCTAAGTTAACTTCTACTTAGTGTAGTCATATTAAAATGCTCAAGGTCAAGGTTTGAAGCATAGTTAAGCATGTTTTCGGAAAGATCTTTAACTACCTAAACTTAGAGTACAGATGACTGCTCTAATCTATATTATTATGTGTATCTATGTTATATTACTCTCTCTACATACTCCATATATAATATAATTTAGTATGTCACCCAGGGAAGGCTTGTTTGCCACTAAGTCCAGAACTGATCTTCAATTTATACAAACATCAAAACTTACAAATTTTTACCAAATGGGAAGGCTTGGAGGTTGAGTCATAGCAACCAAACTCAGAGAAGTGTATGTGTGTTCATGCGTGTGTTCATATGATATATTATTTACAATGAGAAATATAACTGCTAAGTGAAGCATCACAATCTTAGTGTGGGAAAAATTATTTTCACGTTGATTTTCATTTGGTGAATATTGGCTCCAAACTATGGCTTTATTTTGATATTTTAATGGATATTTGTATCCAACTAAGATATTCTGATTGATCATTTTCCTTTAAAGGGTTTGCCAGCCACAGGAGTTGCTGATGGCAAAATTTATACTTTAGAACTTCCTCCCAGGACAGTCAGCAAGAACAACATATTGTCTTAACTATCTCTGTTTTCTGTAGATTTCCATGCAATCAAAACCATTCATCTTTTCTTTTCTTTTTCTGGACCTTAATGAATGATGTTACATCCAGATTTCCTGTTTGAAATATTGCTGCTCCCAAAACTTCATAGACACTCACTCATTTGATCTTAATGTAAGGCTCTTTGTTTTAAATGTAGTTTTTTTTTTGCACCTTAGTCACTGATAACAAAATGAAGCATAATTGCCCAAGCAAATTGAGAAGCAAAATTAAAGTTTGGAATAAACATTTAATATCTCATGCTTTTAACTAAAGTTTCACAATAAGTGGAATGAATAGAGTCTGGTGAAATGAGGTTGGTTATAATACCTTACATTTGCATGACATGCTATATATTACAATGCATGTTTAAAAACATTACCTCAATTCAGTTATCAGTCCAATTTTTCTTGACTGGGATTAGCCCAATTGTATGCGTGTGCCACTGAGGCTCAGAGAGGTTAGGTAATAGCTAGTAAATAGAAGATGCAGAGAAGCTCATGAGTTGAAGGTGATAATTTTTATGTTAGGATGAATGCTGTTAGACAGTAGTCATATTGAAAGACAATGTCTGTCACATGGAAGTAGAAGGTGCCAATAAGTAGGTGCTTAGAGGATTGCTAGAAGTTGGTTATTCAGACAGTACATGAAAATGATATAAAGCAATATTGTAAGGGGAATATAATGTAGATGGAAACTGACTGAATTATTCTCAGAAAGATTGCTGTTTTTGAAGCCATAAAAATGAACTTCAAAGTATTAAAGTAAGCTTAAATATAAAAGGTTTCAAAAGCCATACTATACATACGTGTTCTTTGATTCTTGGAATGTTTTTTATTTATTCAAATGAACTTAAATATTCTTTTAGACTGTAGCTGAATTAATGGGCTTTCAAATTTTGCCTCTTTTTGTTTTGATTTTTTCTTGCTCATATTCTAAACATAATTTTCTTTTGACCTTTTGTTTATGAAATAAACAGCTAGCATAAACTTTAAATAATGAGTTTGGGCTGAATACATATTCATCAACTATATCATACTTTTGTTGGCATTTTTGTCATAACTCTCACAGATTTGTAAGCAAATATCATAGACTATTATTCAAGACACTGACAAGAAGATGAAAATACTATAAGAATATTCAAGAGTATTTTATAGCTAAATATAATTGTATCATTCAAATTTAATTGTCCCAAATTCTCCATGAAAAACAGTAATCATTATCTAATTCTCTAAATGTATTAATAATCCCCATAATAGGACACTGATATATATGATAATTTAATAAATCTTTCATGATGCAAATTTTCCCTCCCTGTCCTATTTGAGTAAAAGTTTCATGTCTCTCTAATAATTCCTTGACTAGAAATCTAACAAAAGTATATACATGCATCAAAGAATCGCTGAATATTTTTTATTTCCCTTGATTCCAACATTTACTCCTAGTGTAAATACTGTGAACTACTCAGAGAGTTTTTTTAAGTGATATTTTGCATATATATACATACACACACATACACATATAGAGCAGAATATAATTTATCCTAGTGTTAATAGTTTCTTAGTTATCAAATTCTATATCAAGTACTATATTGTTTTGATTTCTTACCATAAATTGATATAGGAATAACCATTATAGAATGAAGAATTTTCCAGGAGCCACTGAAAGCAGACTGATGAGCCTTGGCCAAAGAGCCTTGTGGTTTGAATCCAGGCTCCATGTCATCGTTATTTATTAGTAATTATAATCCCAGAAAAAAATTCAGCTCCCTTATCAAAAAATATATATATGGATATAAATATAGATAGATATATAGGATATATGGATGCATACAACCACATGGATATATGGACCAAAATACTTCTATCTCATATCCTTAATAGGATAATATATTTAAAGCAACCAGAACATTCTGGGCAGTCAATAAATGTTTGTTTTAAAATAGCAATGATAATAGCTACCTTTACTGAATGTTTGATATGTGCCAGGCCCTGAAGACAGAGTGATGAATAATACAATCAAGATAGTTCGACTCAAGGAGTTTATATCTACTAGGAAGTACCGAGAAAATAACGAGGTAAAACAATAAATAAGATTTATTAAATAAATTGGCTGACGGATGGTATAGAAGGTACCTTGTGGAGCAAGTGCCTTAGACAGAGTGAGAACTGAAAGCTTTTACTAGAAGATGCCATTTGACCAGAGGCCAAAGTAATGACAATCAGATGACACAAAGAGTTTGAGGAAAGACTAACAAGCATTTAGTTAGCTTGAGGAACCAAAAGGAAGACAGCAAGACTCAATTCTTTGTGAATTAGGAATTGTTTTGTAAGATAAGACCGGGGTGGGGGGGGGGGGAGGCAGGAGCCAGATCATACACATTGTAAATCATGATAAGAAAGCTGGATTTTCATTACAGAGCATTTAGAAGCCACCGAAGATTCCTACGTTGGAGAAGTGTCATGATCCGAATGTAATAGTTCACTTTGAGTCCTGTATGGAGAAGGAACCGCGAGGAGGAAAGAGTGAAGCAGGGAGATCAGTCTAGAACCGTTTATTAGTCTTATAAACACATGATGGTTGTTCAGGCTGTCAACAGCCAGGCGGTTCCTAAGCGGCCGGCGCGGTCGGGCCCACTCGCCCGGGTCGGGCTGGCGAAGGGCCGGGGCGCGAAGGGTTTGGACGCTTTGCTGCTCGGGGACGAGCAGGCGGCGCGAGCATCACTCGGGGAGTGCCCAGGGGTACGGATTCCGTACTTAGGAACCGGCTCGCAAGGCTCCCCATAAGGAGAATTTATACTTATATAATGAAATGAATAATTCGGGAAGTATTTTCTTCCACGCATGTAAGGAAACCCGGCGGTGTGGGCGGTTCGTTGGTGCCGCACCTTTACCCCAGCAGCTGGTCTCGCTGCCGCTGACACATGGCGTCACTTTCATTCTAACTTTGTTATCTGACCTTGTGGGTCTGTGCTCACCCTTATGACCACACCTCCAAAGCCAAAGTCCACTGCAAGTTCTTGTGAGCCTGCAGCGAAGAGAAAGGGGATTACAATGGAAAGTAAAAATAATGAAGCATTCGGAGAAAGGCCGGACATCATCATTCACTGGGAAAGCATCTGGCTTCAGTCGCTCGACTATCAGGACAATTTATAAAGGACAAAGTAAGAATGATGGAACATGTGAAAGGCAGTGCGCCAATGAAAGCATCAGTTATTACTAAGCAATGTAGTTGATTAATCATTGAAATGGAAAGGTTATTACTGATTTGGTTAGAAGATTAAAATAAGTGTAATGTTCCTGTTAGTCTAGCGCTGATGCAACATTAGGTGAGCATTAACCTTTAATATTCTTTCTTGAAATTTCTCCTTATCGCCTAGCTAAACTTCCTGTATGAGTTTGTTTTCATGTTGTTTGTTTGAATTAAAGATCACAGTAGTTTCTGTAACTTTTTACTACAGTACAGGGGTGTTATTATTATTATAGTATTATACTGTATTATTACCACATGAGCCATTGCAGTATTGTTGTTATTATTATTACTGTATATGTGCTGTTCGTCAGGGATCCGAGTTACATACAAATCTGACCTAAAGACGTTCTCAGCTGGCCAGGCATGGTGGCTCACACCTATAATCCTAGCACTCTGGGAGGCCGAGGCGGGAGGATCACTTGAGGTCAGGAGTTGGAGACCAGCCTGAGCAAGAGTGAGACCCCATCTCTACTAAAAATAGAAAAAATTAGCTGGGCGTGGTGGTGCACGCCTGCAGTCCCAGCTACTCAGGAGGCTGAGGCAAGAGGATCTCTTGAGCCCAGGAGTTTGAGGTTGCTGTGAGCTAGGCTGACGCCACGGCCCTCTAGCCTGGGTGAAAGAGCCAGACTCTGTCTCAAAAAAAAAAAAAAAAACATTTTCAGGAAAGTATCGCATCAGTATGTGGGGACCACCTGATTCCCATTAGTTCCCAAGTCCTGTAAGGGTGATCAGAGGTGGGCCTGAATAGGAGATCTGTGTCACAGCTGAATAACCCTGAGATTAAGAGATCTTGATCTTGTACAGGAACTGATGGCAAATAGGCCCCTCTTCCCTTCCAGAGAGAAACATTAGTTTTAAAACCCTGGAATGTCTCCAGTGAGGGAGACTTTAGCTTTATTACCCTGAGTGTGAGCCAATCTGGGACTGCTTTGGAGCACTTTTGCAAACATCTTCGAACAAAGCTGTCGATGCTTTTTGCTCAGAAGAGCAGCTGAAATGTTAGGATTGTCTCCCAACATATCTATGATGAAAATTTTAAAGGAAGGCAGGGCTGAGGTATAAAATAGCCCAGTGTAAAGCAGCTCAAATTACTTCAATTTTAAAGCCTCTTGTATGTCTTTTGCTTTTTATAAAGGCCATTCTCTTGTCCCAAAATGAAACAAATAAAAAATGTGATAAAAACATAAGAAATAATAAAAAGAAAGCTATTGTTTTTGTTACTAGATATACAATAATTTTATTTTTCTAATGTTGCTAGGAAACGACCCATTTCACTTACATGAGTTTTCCAAATAAGTTTACTTTCAGAAAATATTTTCAAACATTTCTTAAAATTTCTTAATAGATTATTTTAGTTGATATTTTATCTGATGTTTCACATTTAGCAAAGCTGGGACTTGAAGTTCTACCATAATTTTCATTGGTTTGCAAATCTATAAACTTGTGAGGATATGAAGGTGAATAAGAGATTTCAGGATTTTAAGGAAAAGCGTTTATATTAACTACTTACATGCCAGGGACTTTTTTCTATGCATTTCTGGATTTGGTAGTGATATTCAGAGAGCTGAGTTGCCAACTCTTTTACCTCTGAATAGCTCTGGCCAGAAATTACATTCCCTTATCATTTTTTTTACATTAAGGCTCATTAATATTCCACTTAAAAGTTACAAGAAACCAAATGTCTGACAACTAGTGAATGTCTGGCAGCCACACCGAACACAGAGAGTGAGCATTTGGGAGCTCAGAGGTTACCACAGATTGGCTAGTCTGGGAAGTTAAGGTGGCTGCAGTCCACCGAAGCAGCATCAGCACCCCCTCCCACAGGGTCTTTAAGGCAAGACTCTACATAGACAATAGAAATTTAGAATAATAAATCAGAAGGAAAATTATACTTCAGTGACCTATATGTACCTTTAAATATATAAATATAACCTCTATTATTTTCTTCATTAAAGATACTATGTTGTAACAGATTTGAACCTAAAAAGCATAACGAAGGAAATGAAAATCATTCATAATCCATCACCCACATAGTGCTACTGTTCCCATCTGGGCTTATTTTCTATGACATTCTCTCTATCTCTCTGTCTCTCTCTCCCCCTTTGTGAATATGTATGGGTCTAAAATTTCTGACATAAAGCTCATAGTTTGTCATCCTCTCTCTGTTTTTTTTTTTCATTTATGATATCAAAAGCATTTTCAGATGTCCACATCTTTTAGTCACTTTCTATTCCCAAACTTTTCCTCCAGTTCTGTGCTTTTAAATCTTTCTCTTTCCTGGCCATCCCTCTAACTCAAGTTGAGTTTGCCACCTCCTGATGTTCCCAGGAATTCCTATGCACAGCTCTGTCTCAGCACTTAGCATATTTCAGTTGGTACTTCTTGTCTCTGCCATTACATGGCACAGTCCCTCAGGTCAAGAACAATGCCCCTCACCTCCACATCACCAGCACACCCCGCTTCACATTCAGGGAATAGAAGCGCAATAAAAGTTTGTTGAATGAATGTTGAGGTGATGACCACGGTTGGATTGTTGCAGTTCAAATGTTGCCTTTTCCCAGTAATCACCTCCATGGGAAAGTATTGCTTTACTTTTTGGGACTTCTGTATTACAGTTGGTCTGCCATGTCAGCAGGTTCCTCATCCAGGGATTCAACCAACCTCACATAGAAAATATTAAAAAAATTAAAAAGCATTGACATTGCATTAGGTATTATATGCAATCCAGAGATGATTTAAAGTATATGAGAGGATGTGCATAGGTTATACACAAATACTATGCCATTTCCTACAAGTGACCTTGGCATCCTTGGATTTTAGTATCCAGGGGAGGCCTGAAACCAATCTTCCATGGATGCTGAGGGACAACTATACTATGTTTTTCATGGCAATTGTTATTACTTTTTTTGGATAAAAATGAAGTCTTGTTGAGGGCAGAAACGATGCTATCTTTAATGTCATACCTCCTCCCAGTGCCCTGTAGGGAATCTACACAGAGGAAACCAAATATTTAAGTTAAATCACTGACCTAGCAAATTAAATTCTTCCTGCAGAGAACCAGGGATTCAAACATATGAATTTTATTATCAATAATCATTATCTCAAATGAAAATATCTAGAGGAAAGAAAGCCATAACATAAACATCTTCTTTATTAGAGAAGAGTTTTATAAAAATTTCTTGGTATGGCATTTAAATATATTCAGGAAAGATGGCATTCAGAACAGGCTACCCCCAAATATGCCACCTTAGCATACTGGATATTTTGAGATGAAGGAATTTAAGATCTAGTAGGTGCAGGAAGGATTTTCTGACCTTCCCCTGACACAGGTCATAAGACCTTCATGTGGGAGGTGCCCTCCCCATACCTGGAGGAATGGAGCTTCCTTATCTGCGAAGTCAAAGGGATGCCAAGAAGAGTCCGAACAAACAGGCCTTGCTGTTTCCTCCAGTTTACCACACTCAGCCCATACCTCTGCCCAGCACATTTCTCCATAACTGTCTACTCTTCATCAAACCCAGCATTCAAAACACTCAGGCTTGACCACTTCCTTTGGGTCCGAAGCCTCCCATGTCATGTAAAACTATATTAAATAAATTTGCATGCTTTTCTCTTGTTAATCTGCCTTTTGTTATAGGAGCCCAACTAAGAATTTAGAAAGGTAGAAGAAAGAGATATATTTCCTCCCCTGTAGAACTTACATATTTGGAGACAGGAAGGGTTGTTCCTTTGTATCTTATTTTGTCATAGCCCAACATATCAATAGAATGTTTCTGTGATTATGATGGCATGTATATTTATTTTAAGAAATTCTAAATAATCTCAATAAAAAAATCACTTTCCTGAGACTCTTTCATTATATAATAACTATTAGGTTCTTCACTCTCTCTCTCTCTTTTCACATAATCAAAATGAGGGCATTATTTCGCCAAATTTTTAGATTTATCTTCTAAAAGAAAATTAAAATTTATGCCAGATTGTGTGATGTTCTCTCTTGTTCTACAAATGTACATTTTTGAAATGGTAATATAAATATTTTGATTCATAAACATTAAAAAGGCACTATTTTGATCTGTGCTTCTTTTTCTAAAAATAACTCATATTTATTGCATTTATTACATTTTCTTATTGAAATTTTAATATCTGGGTACTACAGTAATAAAACTGTTCACTATGTAATGGGTGATATTGTTATGTTAACTACCTACTTTACATTACAGTTATACATAATTTTTGACATCATAAAGGTGATTGAAGATCATAATAAAGTTTAAAGCAGTTATGCCATTTTTCAGTTTTATTTGAGGTAACAGAATATTTTGTTCCAGTCACAGGGTAACCATAGTATTTGAATATCTAGTCCTACATACGGTGTTCAAACTGTCATATTACATTAAAAATGTCCTTGGACTAGAAATTTTAAACATGAAATTTCAATGCAATTTTACTATTACACCAGAAGGCATTTGAATTTAAACAAGTTCTTACCCTAAGTCCAGTTTCTTTTTCTGCAACATTCAGTTCCAACACTCAATAAACATTTCCTGCACTCTCACTATATTCTAAACACTGAAAGTGTAGGGCTGAAAGGCACAGACCCTAAAAGATTAGTGGTGTCAAAGTATAATTTTCAAAACGGTAAATATATAAGTGTCATAGGAACATGAAATGAACACATGTCAAAAGTTTAATTCACTCATTAATGATAGAACCTGTAAGATGATAAGGATGGCTCAAAGAGTATTGGAAAGAAGGAAGTACTTGGAGTGGTGAAAAAGACTGCTTGAATAATGAAGACGACCAGAACATGTCACCCCAATATATATATTTTTTGGTATATAGATTATTTTGAGCTAAAAATAATTGGGAGCCAGCTAAAAATAATTGCAAAGAAAAGCTCTCTTTACCAATCCCTAACTGCCTAAAAATAGGGAATAAATTTTCCCTTTTATGAAGGAAATTTACATTCATAAATGAGTTTCGTACCAGAGATAACTCATATCTGCATAACAAGACAACCCTTATCTGTCATACATTCTCCGCTCCCTACTTACCTTCCCATCACTTGCCTTCCCAGTCCAGAAGCCTCAAAGTTCTGTTCTTTCTTTTGACCTACAGTGGTTTGTTTATAAGCCTCATTCACCTGGCTGCCTGTTTGAGTCTCATTTGTGTGTGTGTGTGTGTGTGTGTGTGTGTGTGTGTGTGTGTCTCATTGCACATGTACCTACTTAAAACTTTTTTTTCTCTTATTAATCTACCTTTTAACAGTTTGATCTGTGGGCCCCAGTCATTGAACCTAAGAAGGTAGAGGGAAAAAGATTTTTCCTCCCCTGCAAGTACTGTTTAACACAGTGACATAAAAGTACATTTTGTCTCAGTATTATCTAGCCTAGGGGCAGGGAATTTGGTTGTTTTCCATTTTCATACTGTTGTATCATGTTGCTGTCTGTACTTTGTTGCCATTTATAGGTAATGATCTCCTTCATAGCATAGTTCAGATTTCTCTTTAAATGCAGATTCTAATTGCTCTCCTGTTAAGGAGGGTTGGTATACCCCTAATTGTTCCATATTTAATTTCAACTTATATTTCTCTCCAGCTTCTCTCTCATTCTCCATTTTCATCACAGGGGCCTATGAAAACATTCCCAGTGGAAGTGCAAAGAAGTTCTTAATGCACTCTTTTCAGCAGGATCTAGTCTCAGGCCTGAGTTATGAATGCAGCACGTCTGTCCTGGCTCTTTTGAATAATACTATTAAAAATCCTTCTTGGGTGTAGCATCTCAGAAGTTTAATATTTATCAGCCTCATACTCTCTGTCTGGTTATACCTGTACCTGCAATTTTCCAATATTGAAATAACAGCCTATTTGATAATGTGAAAACTTTCCTTCCAATTGAAATCTTTTTTTTATAATCTTAGACAAGAATAAAAATCTTTTAAAGTTCACTGCCTTGTGGAAATATGTTAAAGTTATATTTTCTTAATGGGAATTCAACAGGGCAGCGAGATGAATACTTTTCTATTCATGCAGCTGTTAGTTCTAACTCCTGAGCTGCATCGCCTTTGGAACTTCTTCTCTACCTGCTGGCAGCTTCTTTCCTCACTAGCCTTACCAGGAAAATATTAATAGATGCAGGTATATAAAGTGTAAACTACATGTATGTGTTATGATTAAGGGGGCCAATGCAAAATGTCATATAACTGAAGATTTATACTGACTTAATTTAAGGCACATAAAATTCCAAGAACAGATATATATAATTTAAGTCACAAATTTGAAGCAATTAACTCTGCTGTAATTCACTAGGAGAAAATAACCTCTTAGTACTCCCCCCCCCATTTCAGAGCTATTCACATCATTCTACGTGCACAATATATAGTTGTTGACTGATTTCACGTCAAATAAATTCAACAGGTGTGATTGAGTGCCTATTACACAGCAGTCCCTTTTCAAGGTGTTGTGATCTGTCAGTGAGGACAGCAAAGAGCCCTGTCTTATGGAGCTTACATTCTAATAGGTGCAGCCAGACAATAAATAATTAATAGAATAAATAATTAAACTAGGTGATATGTTAGGAGGTGGCAAGCACTATGTAAAAAGGAAAAGGTGGAGAAATGTGAAGGGAATGAGGAGTGGTGGGAAGGGATGTTGGGAAAGATAATTGCGGTATTAGAATGGCCGGGCCACGAAGAGAGGGTAAAGTTTGCCAAAACATACCCCAAAGTAGTTTGTCACCCAGAAGGGACAGCAAGAACAAAGCCTCAAGGACAGTGTCCCCAGCATGTTAGAAAACTTGCAAGAAAGCCAATGTGGCCAGAGCAAAGTGAGCAAGGGGGAGAAAAGCAGAGCAGTGGACAAAGTCAGAGAAGTGATTTCTTCCCTTATTTCATTTCAGAATTCACAATGACTCGTTTGATCAACTTTCTCTTTTCAAAAATCACTTCCATGGATAGAAATAGCCAAATAAATATGGGAAATATTTTGATGTTTATTATTATCCATAATAACGTTAATGGTAAATGGCATTTGTATTATTAAATATATTATTCCATGATAAATAGTTCTCATTTGTAGTTCTAAAAGATAAATGGAAAAATTAATTAAAAAAATCAATTTTGGAATAAACTTAATGGACCACAAAGTTTTACAAATGAAGTTCAAGGCAATTAAAAAATGCATACAAACCGAGCCTCAATCCTACTACAGTATTCATGTCTCCCATTACAGAATCTCCATTAATGTTGGCGATTTCCAAATTTAGATTTTTCTAGTGATTTAGGAGTTTGGTCAGTTAGTGCCACCTACTGGCATTTCTTGGTAAAGCAACCAAGAGAGTTTTAAAACATACTTTTTACCTTTCTTTTATAGCAACCATTTGCCAAACTGGTATGAAAGGAGCAGAAATTACAGGTGGCATCAGAAGCGCTGTAATAGTAACTAATCAAAGAATTAAAGGCTGTGAAAAGAGTGACGTGGAAAACAACCAAACATAGTAAGGGATTGACCACCTCCACATTGGCTCCAACTAGGTATTAGAAATCAAAATTTTACAATTAGGCCTCTGTCTTTTTAGATTTTATCAAAGCCACAGAATTTCATAAACTTCTCAAACCATGCAGAAACTGTAAACAGCCATCATTTCACTATGCAAAAGTATAATGTTACCACTTACTTGAGGATGCCAATGAGAATGCCTCAAAATATTTAGTCTAATGACAGTAAAAATTAAGCTAATTTATACCATAGTTTAAAGTTTTAGTTTTTCTATCTAGTTTTTCAGCTTTAAATCTTTTTTGATCATTTCCTTCACTAACCCCTCAATTTTTGTGACAAAATTCTTGGCGTCATCTTTCTATTGAAAGATCGCTTTATAAAGAAATCTTCTCAATTGAGTCTGAAGCTTATTTTCAAATGTATTTACTAGATTAATTGATTTATGGAAAGATTTGTTTTTTTATAGAGGGTCAATTTTGCCAGTCCTTTGGGTATTTCTAATGGAGCACTGGTCTGGAAGCCATGACCCCTGGGTTCCGATCCACCTCTGTCACCGTGAACCTAGGTCACACGTGATAAGTCTAGGTATCCTTACCTTAAAAAGAAGGCAAGAAATGTATTGCAACAAAAGAAGAAATGATACACATTATATAAGAGGAGAGAGATATAAATAGAGATGGCACTATAAACATTTCAGCCCTAAAGGAAAATATTCTGCTAGCTGTTGTAACTTGATATTGATACTTTGTTCATTTTTTACTTCTGGGTTACAAAATCAGTGGGACAAATTATTATATTCTTCATAAGAGTTAGGATCAGTTATTTTATAAGATATTTTACTAAATCATTATTGCTATATAACATTTGAATTGTTAATAGTTTTCATATGTCATTAAAACACCCATTAGATATTTTAAGCACTTTTACATTGATAATGTTTTTTTATTTGACTATATTTTTTATTTATACTATACATTGTATAGTATAAATTTCATTGCTCTATTTTTATAATACAACACAAAATACATGGGAATATCACCTTTTCTACAATACATTAATAACTTGAATCCTTAAAATTTGATGTGTCATATAATATGGAAGAGCTTGAATTCACGTTATTTTGATTTTTAAAACTTGACTTAAAAGGTACAGTTCTGGAAATAGGCAATAAGTAGATCAGTTAAACCTAAAGACAACAATAAATCAATAGTTTTTAAGCTTGTTTGTTATTAAGAATCTCAAGGGGCATTTGTTCAAAATACAATTGACTAGGCCATGTCCGAGACCTGCTAAATTAGAATCTTCAGAGGAGTCTGAAAATTTTGTTTTTGTAAAAGGTACCCACTGGACATTATTGTCATATTAATGTATAAGACATAGCTCTAATTCAAACATAAAACCTAGCATAGGACAGAATCTTAAAAGGCAAGATAATCCCTGTTCTAATACTTCTAACTTTAAACAAGTGCCTTTGCTAATCTAAGCCTTGATCTTCTCATCTGTAAAAAGTGTAACAATGATTGTACCTAAGTAACAATAGAGGAGTGAGCATTGGATCAATGTATATAAAACATTTAGCACAGTATCTGGTACAAAACAAGGGCGTAGATAATATCAGCTGTGATTATTGCTATGTCAAGGTAATCATTCTTACAGAATGATTTCAAGCCTTAGAATTTATAGTTATTTAAAAAAAATTATTTGCAATGGAAAATTTCTAAAGTTATTAAAACTTTAGATAAATTAATTTGTGAAATAAAAGTGTGCTGTACTCATACTTGTATTGTTTTTATAAATATTGAAATATAAACCCTGTAGAATTTTTTTTTTTTTACTTTCAAAGAGTTATAGCACCATCTTGTGGCAAAATGGCTGCAGAGCTAAAACAACAATTTACCAAACTTCTTTAGCCATCATGGAATCAAAAATTATTTGTAGAAGTGAAGGAATGTATGAAACGCTACAGATTTTGGCCAATAAAGATAAATAAATGAATGAATGCACAAACAAGTAAATTTCTAAATAGAGAAGTAAAACTGAGAAATACAATTCTAAGCTGAGAATTTCAAATCTTTCATTGGCAGGAAGCTGTCAAGTTAATGACTCACCAGGTGCATAAATTGCTCCTGGAACCTCAGCTAAATGGCCAAAATTTGAGCTTTGAAAAGTCGGCACTATCAGGCAACTAAGTGTCGAGTTACAGGCAACCCCCACTGCATCTCAGACACTCAACTTAGGTGGGACATTGGACATGTGTGTAAGTCCACTGATGTTTACTATAACATATGTGCACTTTATACATGGAATTCAAATTCCTAAAATCATTTTATGTGTGTTTTAAAAATCCACTTAGAAAAATATTTAAGACTAATTTTACATGGAATCCCATTTTTCTACCTCCCCTTCCTATCCTGACAATTTTCCAAATGATGGAATAATTGAATTAGAGTGCCAGCACAAATTTCATGAAGATTTTACACTATTTCAATTTCATTGTCCAAAATGAATATTCAAAAATCAAGCATTTGTCCAATCTGCCATTAACATGAAACACATTGATATGAGCTGTCAATGGGGCACCAAATTATTTCTTTCATCAAATTTTATCAGTATATTTTACTCCTTATCAACTTATTTTTCTGACAAGTTAGCAGCATTGACCAGCTGAAATTAACTTTAAAAAGCCATCTGGTATAAAATAATTAAGTTATTACTAGCAAGCTCCTTATCATTTTCCTTTTTTGCATTTAATAAAACTCTTCTGAACACACTTTGACATTCCCTACTTAATTCTCACCCACTGGTATTCAATTATCATTCTAGTCATATACACCAACAATGGCTTCCTTAATCTGCTTCACCAAGCTAGCAATTAGAAAGAGATTACCCTGAATAACAGGAAAAAGCGGAATATTTCTAAATAGGTAATTCTTTAAACTTAGGGAATTATGAAAGTCCTTAGAATAATATGATTTGTAACAACTGTCCTGTTTTTTTCTTCATATTATAAGCTAACTTTGAAGATTTGTAATGAACTTCTGCAAGTTAAAAGAGAAATTTCTTGCTGAAAATAAATTTCCTTCAGTTTGTTTAACCCAATTTCTCGCCAATTTATATGATCAAAAATTACTTTGTATACCACCAGTAAATATTCTGCAAAGCAAATATTTCACTGAACATAGTTGGGAAAACATTGGCCATTAACATAGTATATACAACCCATAGTATATACAACTTAAAAGTCTCACGCCTGCCTAAGTCTCCAGCCAAATCTCTTTCCTTTGCCCCCTTACTTCTCCATTGCTGCCATGACAGAGTGTCTTTATGTTTCCTAGAGGAAGCAAAATTGTTATGTCAGTGAAATTTGACTTTTGTATCTACACTACTCCATTCTTTATGTGTCTTAGATTTTAATATATCTGTCTGGTACTGTAATAGATATTGAGGATATGTGTCGAGCAAGAGTCATGATCCTGCCCTCACAGAGCTTACAGTGTGGTTGGGGAGAAAGATATTATTACAATAATTATACTACTATAAAATGATCAACTGTAATCAGTGATACGCAGGAAAAATATGGGATGGCAGGGTAAATTAAAATAAGGTCAGATTCAGTCTACAGAGTCAAACGTGTTATTAGTTTGATTAGAGACTAACCTAGTTTTAGGAATGAAATCAGAAGTAGTCGCTTTGTTCTATTAAATATAAGTGAAAACAGATACACAGGGCACAAGGGGACAATCTACACAGCAGGAGGGGATCTTATCACATGCAATAGGAATGGCAGGATGGATGCAGCATTCGGCATGTTGATGCAGACTTTCCCAGAGAGTCAATTATTCAGTCTATTCTTTTTATATGGCTGGTTGGAATTAGGCTTGACTGTTGTCCAAGCTGCTAAGGTGTTCAGGGATGTGACTTCTCAGACACAAACCATCTGTCAATCGTTTAAAAATGATTGCTTCAAGCAAATCACATTTTTACATTTCAAACACAGCAATGATCAAAATTCAAAATGCTAAAAAAATTCAAAATGCTGAAGTAAGATCACACAACATAAGCCAATTATATATTTAAGGCCTACAGCCTACAATTTAGTAAATTGCGGTCCCGTAAATGGTATTTACTTGGCAGCTTCAGGCTCCAGAAGTGAATTGTTCTTCAGACTTCTTCAAATATTACTGAAAGTGTGATATTTGAAATGAGATTTAAAGGATGAATATTAGGCCAGGCACAGTGGGTCATTCCTATAATTCTAGAACTTTGATAGGAAGAGGCAGAGGATTTCTTGAGGCCAGGAGTTCCAGACTAGCTTCAAGTCTTCAAGGCCGGCCTCAGCAACATAGAAAGATCTCATCTCAAAAAAACAAAAATAAAAAGAAGCCAAGCTAGTATTTCTAGCTGCTTAGGAGGCTGCAGTGGAAGGGTCCCTTGAGCCTAGGAGCTCAAGGTTATAGTGAGCTATGATTGCCCCACTGCACTCCAGTCTGGGCAACAGAGTGAGACCCCCTCTCTAAAAAATAAATAAATAAATAAAAGTTAAAAATAGGATGAGTATTATCTTGGTAAAGAAAATAGCCTGGGCAAATGTCCTGGGGCGGCCCAAGAAGAAAGCACTAATGAAGCCAATATCAGGACTTCTGCAAGGAAATATCCCAGCCAGATCACTCTACAATAAGGACCACAATTGAAGAGCCACATCTAAACCCAGAGCTTTCATTCGTGTTTCTCATGTGCCACTCTTTAAATGTGAGCAAACATACAACCAACAACAACAAAAAAAGAAGACAAAAAAGAGGAACTATGAATTATACATACAGAGGAAAAACATCATAAGACAAATTTAATATCCTTAGAAAAATAAGAAGGATTGTAAATTAAAATGAGTGCTCTGAAAAGGTAACAGTCAATGACAAACAGAAGTATATGTTTGATGATTAAAAATATGGTAGCAGAAATAAATAAGTCCAAAATAATATTTGGAATATAAAGTTAGCAATCTTCTCATAGAGAAAAAAACCAAAATAAGTGGAAAATAGTGAAGAAAAAGAGAAAGGAAAATCGAGAAACAATCCAGGAGATCCAACTGCAAGTTCAGGAAGAGAAAAAAGTACATAGATACAACAAAGTCAAGCATAAAATTATTTGCAAAAGATTACCAAAACTGAAGAATATGAATTCCTACAACAAAGAGATTACACACAGAGTGCCTAACACAAGGGAAGGAAACAGAGCTCATCCAGGTATTAAGAAAGGAGCACTGACAAAGTGGGGAAGAAGAGAGAGAGAGAGTTGGTTTCAAACAAAAGATCAAAAATTTGAAAGATTTCAATAACAATTGGGATTATTGGGACTAGAAGACAGTAAAGAAATACTTTCAAAATTTTAAGAGACACCAATTTCCAACCTAGTATTCTATACCTTGCCAAATTAGTAAGTGGAATGTTGATAGGATGCAGAAATATTCAGACATGCAAAAATCTCAAAAAAAAATTTCTTGTGCATTTTTCACTAGGAATCTGCCAGGAGCTGTGCTCCATCAAAACAAGAGAGTAGACAAACAATAATAACAACAATAAAAACAAACAAAAAGAAGGATGTGGGATCCCAGGACATAGGAGATCCTACAAAAGAGAGAGGTGAAAGAGGGGAAGGGAATCCTAAAATGATAGTATAAGGGACCAGAGCTGTATGTGGTCTGGAAAGCAACCACTCTAGATTGTAGCAGGTCAGAAGTTCTCAGGAAAGATGTATTTTTCTAAGAAGAGAAAACTGGGAGAAAACTCAACATGCTTGAATATAGTAAGAGGTATCTTATGTAACTGAAGGGGAGTTTTATGTTCAATTAGTGAAGAGTACATATAAAATCTATCAAATTAAAGGGACAAATATAGCTTCAAGGAAGCAAAATGTTATACAATAAAGAAATAGTAAATGTAGTATATTTGACTTAGTCCTATAAACCAAATCCAAAATTTCACTTGTAAGTAAATTGTTTTAAACAAGGGACTCCCCCCACTCTACTATACTACTGCACTCTTTGCATAAAGAGACCTTTTGTGGAGGACAAAGTTCTCTACAAAATATTGGGAGGGGGAAGATGAGAAGGGTATATTTGTATGGGATATACATCCTCTACCTATAGATCTGTATAGGTAGAGGAAAAAACTAAAACACTTTATATACAGATTTTGCCATTATGGACAGGAAATGATACATGCAGAGAGCTGAAGACCCAAAGCTATCAGAAAAATCTGACTTAGTCTTGTGAGTCATTTAAGAGATAAAACATAAATAGATCACGGCAGAAAGGCTTTCATCTCTCAGGGACTGCTGAGCACACACCCTGTGCATCTTCTCCATTCGTTGGGATCATTGAATGCTTCTTAGTGCACTTGATATACACATGGTGTATCTATTCAATCCAACTCAGGGGTCTCCAGCAGAGGACATGATTCACAAATGCTGGAGCAGGGGAAACAGCAGCTTTAAATAAAGATGGATCTGGAATTTCCAGTCTTATTTCAACATTTTCCTTTTGTAGTGGGCTAGTTCTGCTAGTCAGTAATTCAAACTAATATGACATAATTCATGCTTTTTACCCTAAAAAAGGGCAATGAGAAGCAGTAAGCCGGTTTTGTGGAGAGAGATTAATTATTGAATCAAAGATTTAAAAATCTTGAAATAGGATTTTTAAAGTAAAATGCATTTTTCTTTAAAATGCTTGGGAATGTGTCTTCCTTTATCAAAGGAACTGCTTTATTGAGTCCAGAAGCTGAGGGAGAAAAATAATTTTTTTAATGCCAAGTTGACAGCATATTTTAGGGAAAAAAAGTAACTGTAGTAAGAAAGCACCTACAGCTTGATAAGCGTTCTTAACAATGAGTTCTAATCATCACTACATAAAACACCACTGAATAATAATTAACTTTGCTCCTTAGGTGAATGTCTTAAAATATATATATGTTGCACCTTAAAAAGATTCCTGATTCAAAAATATTCAGGGACTATGGGGACACTAATTGAGATGCTGAGGGATCAGTCTCCACCATGACAATTGCTTGGTCTCCTCCTCATTTCCTGATCTCACAACAGCTTCCATAAAAATATTTCAGACTGTGTGGGTGTTGGGGCTGCCCATGTCCAAGCCAGGCAGAATTTCATGATGACAGAAAGCAAAAATTTTCCATAAGCTCTCTCTCTCTCTCCTCCTTTTTTTTTTTTTTGAGACAGGGTCTCACTCTGTTGCCCTGGCTAGAGTGCAGTGGCATCATCTTAGCTCAAACTCTTGGGCTCAAGTGAACCTCCTGCCTTAGCCTCCCAAGTAGCTGGGACTACAGGCACGAACCACACCCAGCTAATTTTTCTATTTTTTATAGAGACGATGTCTCCCTATGTTGCTCAGGCTGGTCTTGAACCCCTGGCCTCAAGCTATCTCCTGCCTCAGCCTCCCAAAGTGCTGGGATCACAGGCATGAGTCACTGTGCCCGGCCTCTCTCACCTTCTAACTCAAGACTCCAACATTCAGTCTTGATGTTCCTGGGAAGAACTGTAAGTTTGAGTTTTTAGCTTTAGCTTGTGAGTACTTGGTCCTCAGTCCTGACTCTGTCCTGTTGTGTGTAGGACACTGGGAACATTAGCTCACATTGAGTAATGTTTAACATATTGAAGGCAAAGTGATACTTTTAATGGTGACTTTTGATAATGTTATTGGTGGTAGTAATTATAATGAAGAATATTATACAAATAGGACAAAGGACAGAAGAGGATATAAAAAACAAATATCAACAAAAAGGCCAATAGGTTAGATAGATTGCAAGTGAGGGCCTAGACTTCAATGAAAACAATAATTTGTATTAATTACATATGTCAAATGTATCTAGGTCCTGGGATATTTTTCTTCCCTAAGAGCAGACATACTTTCATATTCCACTAAACAATTGCAAAGGCAGCAGCTCTGAGCATTCCTTTGAAGTATGTACTAAGAAAACATTTCAAGCACTACTAAAGTATGCTGCACCATCATTAAAAGCCAATATTAAAATTCAGAAATCAAAAGAATGTTTACACCAGGCTAAGCCACTTTTTTTTCCCCCACATTAAAAGAACATCAAGCTATCTAAAATGATTTAGTTTAAAAGGTCTCTTTTTCTTGTTTACCCATCAACTAAGAAGGCACTGGGCCAACATCATTTATCTTAGAATTTTTAGCATTCTCTTTGTATAAATTGTTTAAAAGGGCAAACTATACACATACAGTATCATATTTTGTATAAGAAATAGGCTGAGAAAAACAAAATTATACTTGAACAAAAAAATAGTGTTCAGTACTAGCCAAAATGGAATTGAAGTACACTGATTTCTAATTCTAAACATAACTCCCATTTTTCCGACAGTCTTAAGCTTTAATTGACATTAAATTTCCCTAGCCTGCTTTTCCATATTTTATAGTGGGTTCTTGCAAATGATCTGCTTTGGTGGCTTTGGAAGTGCCCCTCTCAGGGCTCCTTTATGAAAACCTTCTGTGGGGAGGACAGTGGTCTCAATACAAAGTTTCTGTCCTTTACCAGTTCTCAAACCTAAACCAATTTTGAGTTCCAGAATCCATTGACTGAAGAGGTGACTGTTGTGACTCAGAAAACAACACCCTAAAATTAAGGCTTCAGAAGCAGCCTCAGAGGCAAAAGTTTTTCTCTGACCTTCTCCTATCCTCCTGTCTCTCAGTCCCAATCCCCCCAAGGGTTGCCATAGAAACTAGGCTTCCTCTTCCCTAAAGTGGGTCAGCAAAACCAGAACCCTGGTTCTCCAAAGCCAGCCATAAAACCTAAAATACTATCTAACTCTCCCTCCACCTTTCTATGTAAAAACTGACCATAAAGAAATCATGTCTACCTTGTTTGACTGCAGGTCATGAGACTCTCCCTTTCCAGATAGGGTTCTGCCCCATATCCAGAAGGAAGAAATGCTACACAGAGATCAAGAAGAATCTACCCTGACAGGCCTTGCTGGGTTTCCCCACTCAGTCTATTAGCATTAAAGCATGCCCTTTTGTCCAATCATATTTCTACATGACTGTCCATACTTCGTTAAACCTAAGCATAAAAATGGACAAATTCCCCTGCATCTTTGGGTCTTTGTTGTGAAGGCTCTCATGTACAGGTTAAATAAATTTGTATGCCTTTCCTCCAGTTAATCTGCCTTTTGTGAGTTGAGTTTTCAGTGAACTTTCAGAGTGTGAAGGGAAAATTTCCCCTGGCCCCTATATGACCATGTGCCCAGGAGGAACAAGTCTGTAATATGATAGCACAGATGTACTGTAATGATTCCCCAAGTCCCTCCCCAAAGAGACTTATGCCATTTACTCATAGGACCATTTACTAGGGAGAAAGAAATACCCAGAGGACTGTTGAGCATACAGTTTGAGTGGATATTGACACCTGGAGATCCAGTGAGCCATCATGGCCCTCTAGTTAGGGTGGTTATTACAGGGGTCAAGTAATAAATGGAGTCCTGCCGAAGTCTAGCTTGAAGCAGATTTACTGATCTGGTGGTCATTTCCTGGTCTCCAAATATGCAATTGGTATTTCACTTGGCAATTGCAGCATTTCCCATATTGGGTCCTTGGATTTATGGGAAAGATCAAGTGGAAATCTCTGAAATTACCCTTCTTCCTTACCTATACTAAATAGTAAATCAAAATATCTCTGGGGGACAGAAAGGAATGGTAAAAATTAGCACATGATTAGAGAACTAAAAGTTGCAAGGGTGTGCAGCCCTAATATATCTCTATCTAATTCACTATTCTTATCTATGGAGAAATTGAATGGATCCTGGAGAATGACTATAGATTACTATAAGCTCCACTAAGTAATAGTTCTGGTTGCAGCTGGTATACCATGTGTGGTAGAGCTGACAACTAAGCCTTCAGTGACATGGTATGCAGACATGGATTTTGCAAATGTATAATTTTTTAAATTCTGATAAGAAAAGAGCAGGGAAAACTTACATTTATGTGGAATGGACATCAATATTCACTTATAATTTTTCCCTAAAACCATATTAACTCTCCCAACCTTCTGTCATAATATATTCAAAATTGATTTGGATCATCTGGACATTTCACAGATTATCACCTTGATTTATTATGTTGATGACATTATGCTGATTTGGGAAGTACAAAAAACAATTAGCTAGGATTTTGGAAGCCTTGCTAAGACACATTTCAGAGAACTGCAATTTCAGTCAAGTTTTTAGTGGTTCAGGGGTCAGGGGCATTTGAGATATCCCCTGCAAAGTAAAAGACAAATTGATGCATCTTCCAATCCTTATCACAGGAAAGGAAGCACAACATCTGTAGACATTTTTAGGTTCTGGCTGGAACACAGTGTGCACACAGAAATATTGTCCAGCCCTTAAGTCCAATGATAGGGAAGGCCGCCAGCTTTAAATGACTCCCAGAATAAAAAAGGGCTCTGCAGCTGGTCCAGGCTGTGAATAAGCAGCTCTACCTCTTGGGTCATATAATACATGGGGCTCTATACTATTGTAAATGTTAGTGGTGGGAAAAGATGGAATGTAAGTTTATGGCAAACCCCAGTGGGAGAATCACAGTGCATGCTGTTGGATTCTGGAGCAAGGCCATGCCATCTGCAGTGGAGAATTGTATTTCATTTGAGAATCACCTCCTGGCATGATACTTGGCCCTAGTACAGATGAAACACTTGACCATGGCACACCAAGCACACATGTATCTGGTTTGGAACTGGATTCTCTTAGATCCATAGTGTCAGAAAGCCAGCAAGCTCAGCAGCAGCTGAACGTAAATTAAAAGTGGTACATTAGAGATCTAGTTTAAGCAACAACTGAAGGCACAGGCAGGCTACATGAGTAAGTGGCCCCAGATCCTATGTCACTCAGGATGGTTGTACCAGTGCCCCTTACTGAGTGCATTTGCTATGACCAGCTGAAGAAAGAAGAAAAAATCCAAGCTTGATTTATGGATGGGTAGACTCGGTATATGAGTTTGAACTGAAACTGGATGACAGCAGACTTACTATCAGTATCATCAGACAGTATTACTTGATAATCAGTGAAGAGAGAATGTCTTTCCAATGGGTGGAGGTGCAAACAGAGAACTTGGTCAGCCACTCTGAGAAAGAAGTGGTCTGAGGGGAAAATATATACAGATTTGCTAATGGCCTAGATACCTGGTGAGGGGTGTGGAAGGAAGAGACTGGAGGATCAGAGACAAGAAGGTCTGAGATAGCATGTGGGTAGACACATGGGAGTTAGTACGTCATCCTAAAAATTATGCATTTGCAAAATCCATGTCTGCATACCATGTACCTAAAGCCTTAATGGTCAGCTCTAGCAACAATACCACATACGGTATAGCAGCTACAGTCAGAACCATTGCTTGGCTGAGCTTCTGTGAAGATTTTTAGATCATAAGTTAATGCTTAACAGAAAGCATCTACCAAAGAAGAGACACTGAACAATGAAGCAGACGAAATGATTTGGTCATTAGTCCCCTTTGTCATTGGCCACTCTAGAACTGGGAAGATGGGCACATAAATGGAATGGCCCAGTTGCAACACTGCTATTCCTTGATCATGATCAAAGATTAAAATATGTTTATGCTTATCAGTTTGTCTTGTAATTATACCTCATGCATTTCTATTATGCTTAAAATTTAAAAACTAAGAATTATGACAATTATATAAACAAATCATAGGGTTCAGAATAAAACTATCAATACTGGAAATTATGGCGTTGGACAGAGTTCTGTCAGAAGCATGGTCAATTCCATAGACAGTGAACCTTGTTTTATTGATTACATGTATTTAGATTCAGATATTAATATATTCACTCAGACTGAGTATAAAAATCTATTTTTAAATTTTATTATAATTTTATAACATAAAAAATTTTAAAATTATAATTTTATAATTATACTGACTTTTTAAAAAACATTATGTAAAAATGGGCAGCAAACAAGAACATAAAGGCTTTAAGGAATGCTGTAGTTTTCTCAATTTTGTTACATCTGTAGGGAACCTTGCGGATGATGTAGTTCAACTCTTTAATCTGGGAAAACCTAGGCTTTGAGAAGGTAAATGCCTGCCCAGGGTTATGGCACTAACGAGTGGAAAAGTTATCGTTGGAGTCCAAGTCATCTGACTGGCTGTTCTGTGCTTTCCCCAGTAAGTCATATAGTCTCTCGTACATAGAATAATGTTATTTGAAAATAGTGTGTTTACCCACATGAAATTCATATACCTTGAAATAACTGATCCCTTCATTTAATTTATCTCAATGATGGCCCTGAATAATTGTGTTTCTTTCAAAAAAAGAAATAAATATGCAATTTGAGATAGCAGTAGTAATGTTGAAAAGTGTGAAACGTGATAGCATTTTAAAAATTCCCGAATTACTAATTTGTTCCAGCTATTTGCTCACAGATTTGATGGTAAATATCTTTGGGAAAATGTTAATTAACATATCCCACCCCTGGGCACTCTTTTATGATTGCCATTTACCTTCTTGAGAAGAGGTTGTAGATTTTATTGACCTCATTTTCATCCTCAACTGTAGGATCTCATGTAAAATTTCAGTATGTTTTTGGTCAGTTTAATAACTCACTTTCGGGAGTATTTTCATTTCAGATTTATGCATGTGTGTGTGTGTGTGTGTGTGTGTGTGTGAAAACCAAGCAGGTGACCAAGACGGCCTTCACATTTCCTTCACCTTGACCAAACTTTAGACACGCTTCTTCCAGACTCCAGGCTGCTTCTTCTCCAAGCCTCAAGTCAGTTTTTCAACCCAGAATTGTCTTTCTCAAGGACCTTGGAGCCATCCCGTTGAAATGTAATCATCAAAGAAGAGAGTGCCCCATCTTCCAGTCTCTTGGGGAGGGGAGGGACCTAACTTCAGTGGATACCCTGCTCCAAGTTGCAAAACTACCTCCTGTCATAAAGATGTGAGAAGTATATTTGAAGTGGGGAAGGAGGAGAAGGAAGAGGATTTGCTTAGATACTAAATGTAAGCATTTAATTCTTCCTCACTGTCTCTGTCCATCCCTCCCTCCCTTTCCTCCTCTCTTTCTTTTTCTTCTTTTCCTTTTCTCCCTTCCTTCCTTCCTTTCTACCTATGGATTTTTTTTTGCATTCTACTTTATAATATAATTCTGTTTATTTTTATATAAATATAATATTTTGAATTATTTTCCACTGGGAAAAATTAGTGCATCAAAAAGATGCTACGTGATTTTCCTCTGGTGTTAAAACTGCCTGAGAAACAATAATCCTTTTATTCAGACAATATTTATTGAGTACTTACTCTAGTCCAGACACAATGCTAGAAAATGAGCTTATAATGATTAGCAAAACAAACAAGGTTCTTGTACTTGTGAAGTTTCTAATCTTAAAGGAGTTAACTAATCACAAAGATAAATAAGTACAATTTATGGTAAGTGCTAGAGTGGAAAATACAGAGTGCTACTCAACTGCAGTATGTGGGCCTGAGCAGTTTTAAGATTTAGTGATAACTATGATTGAGGGAGGCAAGTTTCAGACAGAGGATCTAGAATACAGGATGAAAGTCCTAATGCAGGAAAAAGGGTAGCCTTGAAGGAACAGGAAAAAAGGCCTGTGGCTAGATGGGCAAGCTCTGGAGAGGTGCTGTGTGTGAGGTGAACCTGGAGGAAGAGACACGGGTTGTGCAAAGCTTTTGAGTCTTTATCAAAAAGACAGCCTCACACTCTAGAATGCTTTAAGTTCTGGGTGGGCCATGGGGATGGTGAATGAAAAAAATCATATTTCTCTGGCTGCCTAGGAGAAAATGAGCAGAAGAAAGACAGTGCAAGTAGGGAAGCTAGTCAGGGAGCATTCGCTATAGTCCAAGTGAGAGAGTTAGAAAAACAAAAGGATGGAGTTTGTTTTGTTTTGCTTTAATGACCTGAATTGGAGGAGAAGAGTGAAAGAGAAGTTGGCATCAAGGGTGATGCCCAGTTTCTTGCCATGGTTTTGGCAATGGGAACCACTGAAAAGCTTTAAGCTGGGACAGGTTATGGTCAGATATGCATTTCAGCTTGGTCACAGGTGGCTGTGTGGAGGCTGCATTTGCTGGCGGTAAGACAGCACGGCCATTAAGAGTCTGCTGTGGAAATCCAAGTAGGAGTTGATAGGGTCTGAATACAGCATAACTGAATTAAATATTCTAGGCTGCTGTAATTCATTCAATCAGCAACTCCTGATTACCAGCATAAGGAAGTAATTCAGTAGTGTATGGCTTTCTTTTAAATGTCTACAACAGCAGATTTGAGTAGTCTCTTTTAAAGGAGTATTTGAACCATTCAAAGGCTCCAATCCATTGACAATAACAGTTCCTTGCATTCACAGGTAAGCAGAAAATTAAAGTAAACCCTCCAGCTGAACAGAATAAAGTCTACCCCTTGCCCCCAATATAAGTTTTTCATCACTGAAAGCATTAATATCATCAGAACATCCTGGGGTCTGTAGGAGCTTAGTAAAATATTACACTGAAAATGAAAGAAAAATGATCAATTTTTGCTAATAATCAGTTATTGTCTCTGATTCAGCTATCTTTTTTCCAAATGTTTAGGTGCAATTCTGAGTATATTGAAGAAAATGGTAATCTCTTATTTCTTGAAAGATGCTGTGAAACAGACTCTTAAATACCCTGAGAAATATTTGCAAAAACTTCAATTAATAAATGAAGGGTAGAATCAGACATTTCCTCTGCTGAATCACAGTACTTATTTTATTGCAATATCATTATTCCCCCAAAAATCAGAATTTATGGCAGTTTATGAAATCTAATCCTGATACCTTATAAACCTACCTTTCCAGCTCTTAACCATTATAAACTATGGTTGGCAAAATTTCTCAGCATTTCTGAAATAAGCAAAGTATTTTCATAACACTTTGTTTACAGTATTCTCCTTACCTTAGTGGTGTTTTCTTGGTTCAACTGGTAAGCTCTAGTCATCTTCAAAGACTTGACTCACAGTTACCTTTTATTTTCTTGATTAGCTAAGGAGGAATTAGTTATTACATCCTCTTGTCAGGGTGGCAGTCTGCCCTGGGTTTTTGGTGTGCTCTTGGCCAAAGAATGACCGGAAGTGCCAAAGTGTCAAGTCCAGACTATTATCCTGGTCATCTGGCTCTCTCCTTGGAAAAATCACCAGTACGGCCAATGCGATGGAGTAACCTCAAGCAGGAAGCAATTTCACATGAGAATTTTTTTTTTTTTTTTTTTTGAGACAGTGTCTTGCTCACAACTTCAAACTTCTGGGCTCAAGCAATCCTTCTTCCTTAGCCTCCTGAGTAGCTGGAACTACAGGCATGAGCCACCATGCCCGGCTAATTTTTTCTATGTATTTTTAGTTGTCCAGCTAATTTCTTTCTACTTTTTAGTAGAGATGGGGTCTCGCTTGTGCTCAGGCTCGTCTCGAACTCCTGAGCTCAAACGATCCACCCACCTGCCTCGGCTTCCCAGAGTGCTAGGATTACAGGTGTGAGCCACTGCACCGGCCTTAAGAAGCTCTTTATTATAGAAAAAAAGGGATCTGTTTCCAAGAGAGGAGAGAGACAGACCAACTGACTGACCCACCCTCCCTAAATTCCCAGATGTTTTCTTTTATTTGCCTAGTCTGGGGACAGGCTCTCTGAAGGTGTGGGATGTTATTAAATGATCAACAGGTGTCCTCAAAATTCCATCTACGTATAGAAGCTCCCTCTCTGAAAGCTCACCTGAGGGTGGGGGGGATGAACCACAATGCAGATTCACACTAATGCATAATAATTACCCTTAGGTTACTAGGATTAAGGATGGGACAACAACAAAATGGAGTGCCCTTTTCAGGTGGAGCAATTGCTTCAAATAGCACCAAAGCAGCAAACCCTTGTCCTAAGAAGAGCTAGAGATCCTATCTACCTAACACTCTTATTTAGTTTTTAATATGTTTCTATTTCCCAGTCCATTGTTAGGGACAGGTATAGGTGTAGCTTTAACCACAGGAAAGAGAAGGGAGACACAAAGGAGGAGACCAATGAACATTTGGAACCTAACCCCAACAGCAGGAACTTATGGTTAGGGACCTTTCCCGGCCAGGAGCACGTGCAGAACCCAGGAGCGCATGTCCAAAGGTGACCTTTTCCTCATTAACATACATGAACATGGTAAAAATCACACCCACAAGTGCCATGACAGCTTACAAATTCCATGGCAACCCCTGGAAGTTACTCTATAAGGAGAAAATTGAGGAGGGGCCTTAGTTCTAGGAATTCTCCACCCTTTTCCCTAGAAAGTTAATGAATATCCCATCCCTCATTTAGCATATCATAAGGCATAGACATAAAAGCAGAAGTGTGGTAAAACCTCAGGGTCTTCTCCACTTGCAGAGATAGACATTTCCCCTCAGGAAATATATAATACTTTCCTTTATACTCCTGTGCTTGCAATAAAAGCTGCTTGTGTGGAAGTGTTAAATGTCTGTCATCATCCTGTCGCACGGCCCAGCTGGTAATTCCGTCAAGCCAGGTGCCAAAGAACTGGGGCAACACCCCTGAAAAATCAACCCTGACACCATCAGTCTTTACCTTTCTTTATTTCTCTCTTTAACTATGACATATTCTATGGTCCAGCCATTTAAAGTCAAGTTATCCTATATCCTGAACTCTCTTGCACATCTTTTTTTTGTTTTTTTGTCTAATCCATCTGGTAAGACCCACACTAATTAAAACTTATATTCTTTTTTCTCTCTCTCTGACATATAAACTCCAAGTCAAAGCTGGGGAGTGTCAAATGGCAAGGCAGGTTGATGTCACTACATATCATCACTAAGCTGAAAGGGGCCCTTACTATGTGCACAGCATCTTTCTCTTCCTAACTGTTCTCCCACTCATCTCCAGGACTACTTAAAGCTTCGTTACTCTCTTCATATGTCTAATCTCTATTAGTTTCCTCTCTACTCCAAGCAGATGACCTGATACCTTATTTTACTGAGAAAATCATAGCCATCAGAAGGAATCTCTCTTAACCTTTTCATGCCAAACCTAAAGTCTGTCTATATCTATACTAATAATCTTTTTCTTTTTTGTGTTTCATTAGCGCAGTAGTTTTAAACCTTGCCTGCACATTGGAAGCATGTAGGTCGATTTAAAAATATACTTATGCTTGGGCTCAAAACCAGTGATGATGATTTAATTGGTCTGGGTTGGAGTTTGGGTAGCCATAGTTTTCAATTATGATGATTCTAACAGGGCTGAGAACCCATCATTAGAAAAATTTTCCTTTCTACCTCTATAGATTAGTTGTTGATCAAATGTTAAGATTTCATCTTCTCATATCATACACTAAAATTTATCTATTCCCTCTCCTTCATATGTATTCATTTCCTTTCAAATATGTTTTTCCCATTGGCTTTTCAGTTTATTCAGTCCTCTTCCATCTTAAAAAAAAATGGACCAGATCAAACCAATTGACCAACCAACCAAAAACCTTAGATTTTTTTTCTTCACACCTGTGATGGTCAGATTTTTGTGTCAGTTTGGCTAAGCTATATTACCCAGTTATTCAATTGAACACTAAGTTTTGCTGTGAAAGTATTTTTTTGAAAATATTTTTAAACGTGATTACATCTCTAATCAGTTGATTTTAAGTAAAGAGATTATCTTCAATAATCCAGGTGGGCCTGATCTAATCAGCTGAGAGGTCTTCGAAGCAGGATATTTCTAATATAATTTTCTTTTCCTTTCTACTTCTTGCTCATTTATTTGTGTTTTTTTCCTTGCCTTGACACATGGCCAGGAACTTTGGTAACGATATTGAATAAAGATGGTGATAACAGGCATACTTGCCTTGTTTCTGGTCTCAAAAGAAAAGCCTTCAGCCCTTCCACAAGTTTTTTAAATAGATAAAATTCATTAGATTTAAAAAGTACCCTTCTATTCCCAGTGTGTTAGAAAGTTTTATTATGAATGGATTTGAATTTCATCAAATATTTTCCAGCATCTATGATTTTTATACTCTATATATTAATGTGGTAGACTTCATTAATTCATTTTCCAGTATTAAAATAATCTTATGTAACTGGTATAATTTAACTTGGTCATGATTCTTAACATTTTTATACATCACTGGATTGGTTCTGTTAATTATTGGCTTTAGATCTTGGCATCTATGTGAATTTCTCATACCTGATAATGGTAACTTACTTGATCTTTTCTTTCTTTTGATTAGAACAGATTTATTAATTTTATTGGTTTTTTTCAAAGAATTAAATTTTTGGAAGGTTGTTTTCTACTAAGTAACTTATGGAAATATTCCTTAATTTTATAAATAATAAAATACAAATTAAAATAACATAAAATAAAAGTAAAAAAATCAAAAACTTAAATATAAATTTTAAATTCATTTGGACTTTTCCACTAAACAGAGAGGAAAGATTTCAATATTTTTTGAATCATAGTTTTATCATTATTCTTTAGTATTTAACTATTATGGCTGAATCTGTTACAAAATCTTTAGACTATAGGTTTAAGGCATTCTCAGCTTTTAATACCTAGAAAATAAGTGTCAAAAAGTCAAACTCATTAATTACTGATTTATTTATAACTTTTTACATTTAGCATTATCTTCAAAAAATATTCCAAGATATACTTCACCTAAGAATGTCCTTAAAAGTTTACCATAAGGATATTGCATACAAGTTGATCAATCAGTGTGAGTGCATTCTTAAATTATTATTTCATAGAGATGGATAGAGAGAAACATAAAAATAAAGATTCAAATTAACTATATTTTCTATGCTCTTTAAATGTTTAAAAAAAGATAGATAACTTCCTTCCCATAGCAAGAAAGTATCAAGAATGTAGTAAACGCATAAGCTGACTCAGAGATGCCCTCACTGGCTCAAAAGGATAAATGTGATCATGAATAAGAATAGTAGCTTGAAAGAATTAAAACATTTCAAGTATGTTTCAATATTTTGTTTCATAATAATATTAAAAATAAAAACAAAACCAACTGGTCACCTTTGGAGGATGATAGGGAACTACCTATTAATTTGAAATATGGTAAATAGATAAAAGAAAATTGGCATTCTCAGCCTTTACCCTAACTTTCCTGTACAAACTATACCACTGAGTAATCAAATATTGAGGAGAAGTTTATCTTTTTATAAACATTTCAAGAAGAAATAATGATTGAATTAGAAGATTTTCATTTTGCAACATCTAATTAATTAATTAATCTATTCTAGGTACTGAGCATCAGTGGCCGCAAACGGGACCAAGTGAGTGACAACCACACATATACCTCTTAATGGAAGAATACAAGATGAACTTGCAACAAAGAGATTGGATATGAATCAGATCAAGTATACAGAGCAAAATAACAATTTATGGGCAATACAGAGGCAGAAGAATTTGCTAACTACACTATAGCATGTAATCAGCAAAATTCAGATTGCTAGAAACCCCATAGGTTGGAAAGACCAGATTTCTTCAAAAAATGAGATCCACTGAAAAAGAAGGCAGCAGGAGAATATATACATTAAAAGAAGCTTAGAAAAATATTAAAAATAAAACAGGACAACTACACTAGTGTTTAGTGGTCAGATATGAGTGATAAAACAAGAAATGATTATCATCAAAGTCAGGATAGTGGTTATATTTAGGAAGGTAGGAAGGAGTTGTAGTGGGGGTGGGTTAAATGGAAGATTTATGAGATGGCTGGCAAAGTTCAATTTTTTGATATGGGTCGTGGTTATAAGAGTGTCTGATATATAAGAATTTATTAAGCTATACATTTAATTCTGTTTTCTTTATCTGTGTTACGTTTAAAATATATTTTTTAAACTGGGCAAGTGAATGTACTGAGAAAATATTCTGAAACGTTTTATTTCTGTATTAAATATGAATTTATCAAGTTGATAAACACAGTAAGTCAAAGTTGATATTTTCAATATTTATTAGTAAGGCTGAGGCTACAGCCTTTTACAGCACAATTTACATAAGTTATCAAGATACATCTTGTATACAATCACAAACCAAGACATATTTTTACATAGAGTAAAACTCAAGACAGATTTACAAGCATTTCTAAATACAATTCTCATGTATTTTCAGGTCAATTTATACAATCCTTAGCCCAAGAATTTGCATTTGTTCATTAGATTTTCCAGAGGGATTTGGGTAAAACAAAACAACAAAAAAGAACACATCGGCAAATCACCAACACGGCATGCAACATATAGTCAGAAACAAGACATCTCCAAGTACTTTATTTTTTATTTTAAAATCAAATTTATTAGTTTTTTAATTTTTTTAAACAAGAATTTTTTTTCTTTAACATCATATGTGTTGTTAGGATATTAGCACACACATTAATCAATAGTGGGAGCACCTGAGCACGTCACCAAACAAATATACAGACACGATCAAACAATAATCATATTCACATGCTGAATGCCAAGTGAAAGTAATATTTCAATTTTGTCTATTTTACCAAATGTATAGTTATGTACAGGGTAACGAATTGAGAAAACACTCTCAACCTACCTATTAGATAAAGAATTTGATTAAATGATTTCGGTGTAATGGATACCTTTACTAATAACAACATGAAACATACAGAAAACATCATTGTGTCATATTCAATGAGAATATCTATTTCACTCATTCATTATTGTATTACACCCAAGGCAAGTAATTATTAAAGAAACAGCTTACAGTTATTCATTGAGCTTTCTTTCACTTTCATTTCAAGCTTGAAAAAAGGGAAAATCACTTCTGTCACATATATAGTTATAAACACATATATAGCTGTAGTTGGCTGATTTTGGAATATTAGATATTGTAGCAATGAAAATAAGTTTTTAAAAATATTGTTAGTTATGATTTAAATAATAAAGTAAAAAAATACTATAAACATCTTTATGATATCTTAATGAAATGAAGCATCGATCAAATAATTTCTAATAAATTGGGCACAATATAATATATAATTTTATTTTACTTTGCATCAACATCACTGCTAGTATCACTACCTCTACCACCACTATCATTACAACCATTCCTATAATAAGAATCAATATCAGCTGGTTACCAGCTATAATATTCCCACGATATGACTATTTTAATGTGTGTGATCCACAAAATTAATTCTACTGATATGCTGAAAATATGCATTTAATCAGTGTAATTTATTAAAATATGGGCAATATTAAGGAGTAAAGAAAATTGCTGCCCCTTAGTCTTTGATATTTTTCTTTTAAACTGAAATAATACATAAAGAGCTCAGAGTCATCTAAAATCTCCTTAATCTTAAGTAAAAACAGGGAAAACACCAACTTCTTGCTACTAGTGTTATCTGTGTCTGTAATGGCTATTCTATAATTCCCTGTCTTTTGTAAAAATTCATTCTGTGCTTTTGCTTCTAACAGCTGAAAGTTTCTTCAGGACCAAATTTTAAACCAAGAAGCAACTTCAATCTCTGATGACTCAGTGAAACTGTGTGAAAAATTGCAATGATTTCCAAGGTATAAGTGCTGTAATTGGACTAATCACATATTATCTAGAGATTATAAACTCTGTCACTATTAGGATAAAAAAAAAGCTAATTCCAATTAAAGAAAATAAAATAAAAAGTGGAAAACCATGTGTTGTGATACATACAAAAAAGTAAAAAACACCAAGAGCCCTATTTGCAATTAAAAAAGAAATAGTTTTGTTGTAAGAAGGGTAATCAACACCATTCAGAAGAAGTGCATTCATTTAAGGATCAGTGTTGCATAGAATAATTCCAGTACAACCTAGGAGTTTGGTCAGCTGCAAACTTGGCACACTGGCAGGATCTTATGCTCTCTGAAGGGGAATGAATGCTGGTGCACAAAAAGAAGCCCTGTCATTAATTCTCTTGATTGATTGACCTCACCCCATGACCAGTTCCTTGGAACAGAAGGGCACCTATAATGGAAAGACTCCAACTCTTTCAGGTTAAATAGCTACCAAGAGATGATCTTTGTTTTGGTGGTCCCTCCATTTATATTATTCTAAAAGAAACTGCAACTGGAATGAAGTAAGCTAACTGGTCTTTCAACCTCTCGTGCATACCTCTGGATTCCAGTGGAGGTGCAAAAGACAACCAAAAGTGAGCCAGGGTTTCCTTCTAAGGACAAATAGCAAAGCCTTTTTATGCCAGAAGGAGATCTTCCTAGACCCTTTTCTTCCCCGATAGTGAGTGATGATTATAGGCTTCTTCAAGTGCTAGCTTCTGCTGGAAATATCCATGGCAACCATCAGGAGATCTAGTAGTTTCTAAAAATAAAATCTTAGTAATATCATATCTTTGATGATTCTCCTCCCCCATGCTCATTTTAGAGCAATATCAATGGCAAATGACATTGCATTGTTGGGGAGGGGGGATAAAAAATGGAGGGAAGAAAAGTGATGGTTATCTTTCTTAGTTTGGGGAAGAGCGAATTTGCATTTCTTTATGAATATCATAAACATATATAGCCTGGGATATATTACAAATAGAAATTCTTTTTATTTTTAGTCTTTTGTATTCATCTCAAATTCCAAATATTGTTTCTTTAAAAATGAGAAAATTCAGTATTCAACCAATCTTTTGGAGATGGTTTCCTCTAATCCCACCCTTGAATAAAGCAGTAGCTTTTAAACTCAGAATGCTCTGAGAAGAAATTTGATTTATTTATTTGGGTAGGAAATGGGAATGGGATAAGGTTAGTATAACTCATTTAATTTAGGATACCAAAATTTGCAAGTCATTTTCATTTAATTCTTCATCTTTTTTCAGGTTAAATGAAAATTCATATTTTAAACAATAAATGAATTTTAGAGTTAATTTACTGCTTTTATCCATACCAATGCTTTCCATTGGTTTAGAGGATTTTTTTCACATACAAAATTTGAGAATTAAAAAGGTGCATAATGATTATTCTTCACTTCTTTGTATAAAACTATATTTGGAAATGTGCTTTCATCTTTCAGAGATCACTAAGTTTGATCATCCCAACATCCCATTTGGAAGGCTAAGAATATATAATTATTTTTATCCTAGATAAGAAAACTGGGGGAAAATGAGTTTCACTGACATATGCAAGGTGACATAGTCAGTAGCAAAACGAAGACCAGAAGCCAGGCTTTTAGTCCCAGCTGAGTGTGTTTTCCACAACTCCATGTTACTTCCTGTATTAATGGAGAAAAGGATTCTTCATTTTAAGACTTAAAATTAGTCTTAAGAATTAGTTGTTTTATTCTATATTGTTAAAATAGCTCAAACTATGTTTTAATTTCAATAAATGTTGACTGTCATATGATTTTCCCAACACTGATAACCTTAATCACTGTGATATTGTCACCAAGGAGGAAAACAGCACTACAGAGAGCTTGAGTTTTGTGTCGGGTTTTCATTATATAATCATTTAATGAATTAAGTCATCAAGAGAAAAAACAGTATGTAAAAGAGGAAATGACACTAATTTAATTAATCAATGTTTGTATGGTTTGTTTGCCAGAGGAAGAATTTTCTTTCTCTGTCAATACATCACTCAAGAGGAAAGGAATATTCAGGATAAAACATTTATTTGCAATTCCACAAAAAATAAGTTATCATGCTTACTAGAACACACCAATTTATTCTAGGTCCTTTGGTCCATAGATTGAAAATACCTTGGCTTAATGGTAATTTATGGAGATTTTGATGTTTTCCCTTAAAATCCCAATATTTTGTGGGGCAACATTCTTCTTTGTTAGCCAGTTGTGGTGTTATTTCTAGATAAATATAATTTTATTTCTACCTAGTATTATCTTCATTCTACATTATTTCAAATTATACTGAAACAAATGTGCTTTTACCATATGGACTCCAAAATTGGTGTTGTACACCCTTGTAACATTTAGACACAGAGAAAACCTATACAATGTGATCTATAAGCCACAATTTCTACATCTCCTGTTCCATTTTGCCTAAGAACACAGCTACCTTACTTCCAGTCCTGGACACATATTGTAGGTGTAGCTTATGTCAGGAGCTCAAAACAGTAAGTTGTCTAAGGATAGAAGATGAAGAAGAAAGATTTTTTAACTTTTGAAAACTAGGATGTGTTATATAAGTTCTTTCTTTTCAAGCAAGATTTCTTTGCATAAAGGATTACTTTTGTGTTGCATTGGAAACCATATTAATCTTTGAGCCTCTGTCTTAAGCTACAGCTCAACTCTACTCAAAGATTTTTGCCTTCAGTAATCAAAATTTCGCTTAGTTTCTCTTGACAGCCATGAAAAATTCAAGGTCTCAGAGCTCCAATTTTTTTTTTTTTTTTGTCTTTAACGTGAACTTTTTCATTTGGGTCTTTTGTTTGTTTGTTCCATAACAATAAATTTACACAGCTTTAAGTATGCTTAAAGCCTCTCATGTTTGCCCCTGAAAACATAGCTTAGTACAATAATATCCAACTGTAAGTCTTGCTTGGTGGCTTTGAGAGCAGTTTCTATACCCTGAGTGGACACATTTCTTCAATGTGTTTGAGTAGGACTGACCAAAAGTTTGTGCCAGTTGACTATTCTTTTTCTGAGATCCACTTTGTCAAGCCAGATACAGGCTTCACCAATCAAGGTCTTTTTCATAAATTTCCCTCCATTGGAGAAAAGCAAAATCTAGAAAAAAATGGCCAAAATTATGTATATTTAATATATACACATATATATGCATATTTTCAATGTCGTCTTTTAAGGACATTTAATCATTAAAGAAATAGCACAGACAACAGAGGATGAGGGTGAGTGAAGTAGCAGGCATACTTGTAAGAGAACTAATAACCAAGATGTCCTCAAAAGATTTGCATAATACAAATTAATTCACATCAACATTTTTATTATTCCCTGAAGGAAAAGACACATCCTGAAAGAGGTGAGAATACTATTAATAGATAGGAAATGTATAACCAGCTAATTTTAACTAAGTTTATGCTTAAAGTGATGGAAAGTTTCACAAAATAACTTTGGTAAATACATTTTTTATTAGTTTATGAAATACTAAATCAAATAGAAAGTTATTTGAATGCTGAATAAATATATGGAAGTTCACAAGGCATTGATTTTACTTAGTATCTAATTTACTGGTTATTTTACTACAGGATGCACTTTCAAAGTGGTTTCTTAAGTCATATATGTAGAACCTATATTATCCCACAGGATGTCAAACTAAAGAGCATTTTTTTTTCCTTTTAAAGATGAGTTGAAAGAAAGGTAGAGAGCATTTGGTAGAGCTGGCCATTAATCCTTGACAATTCTTTTTTCTTCTTTCTCCCTTTCTCTTTAGTATCTCCTTCAGATAATTCATCCTTATTCCTGGCTAAAATTTAAATTTTATATTTCTGGCTTCAAAAGCTGTATTTCTAGCTATGACCATTTTTCCTGGTTTCTAGTTTTGGGACTTCACATATTTTCACTTGAGCCTCTACCTTCTTATCAAATTCATTTCAAACTCATGATCTCCCCCCACCCAGCTTCCCTCTCTGACTACTTAATTAATCTCTGTGATTTGTTGACACAGAGTCTCTTTTAATTTTTATTCCTTTCCTCTCTAATAGATCTAATCCTCTCAATGCATTTTTGCTTTGTAATATCTCTTACATTTATCTCTAGTGCAAACTTTTAAGTTTCAGTACCACGGTCTCTTCCCATATTCTTTCAATCTTTTTCCTCCTGAGGACATACTATGTACAAAGCATTGTGTTAGGATGTAGGATAAAGAGCAATGAAAATTTGGCCTTGCCCTAGAGAAACTGAGAACACAGAAGCAGTGACAGGTAAGTATATAAATGATTATACGAAACAGACTGGGATTAATAGCATAATAAGATAAGCAAAATGTTTTGTGAATAAGGCATGATGAATTATAACCAGGGTCCTCAGTAGAGGCAAGGAAAGATTGAAGTATTGTGAAGGATGGAGAGAGATGGAGAAAGGAGCTTTGAAGGGGAGGAAAAATATGAACAAAGGATTAGAGGCTTAGCCTGATTTGAAAAAATTCTGGTGTGACTGGAGTACTGAGTGAGTGGAAAAGTATCCAAGGACCTGAGACTAAGTCAACACAATTAAAACTCACCTTGGAGGAGTCTGAATGATTCAAGATAATGGTGAGTCATTGAAAGGCTTTAATGTAAACTAACCAGGCAGGGTTTTAAAAAGAGAACTCTGACAACTCTGTGATCAAATGAATTAAAGGGATAAGACAATAATGACAAATAGGCCAGGTAAACCAACAAAATGATTTGAATAACAAAGGTGGGAGCCCATATAGGATTAGCAATAGTAAGCATGAAAGCAAGAAAAATCTGTACAAAATAAACTCAGCAGACAGTGAAGACTGATTGGATGCGGTGAGCGGGCTGTGGAATTCTAAATCCTGGAGAGATGCCACCAAGGATTAATTAACTTCTCAAATGTCATATAGTATGTGAACAGTATATAAATATTGAATAATTGAATGGAAAATAAATAAATACAACATGAATGAAAATTTTAAAATAGCAACTATATAATACAGAATTACCTGAAGAGAATGTCCTGCAGGACTTAGACTGAATCTAAAAGTTTCATTGAATGAAGGCTCTCGATCATGTCTGCATACTCTTGTTTTTTTCTTGATCACCTTTTTCTGAGTAGAGATGTTCATCACGTATATTTTCACATATAAATCTGAAAATAAGAATGCAGCCCATTGTGTCTATCAGTCTTACAAATTTCTATTGAAAGAATTATAATTGTATACTGAGAGTTCTCCCTATATTTTTTACAAAGCCAGCAGATTGTGTACAATTTGTATTAGACAACATAAAGTGATTAAAAGATATGCCAATTTTCTTAGCAATTTAAATTTATTTTTCTGTTTTCTAGCAAGTATATTACTGTAATTTATGAGTTGAAAAATCTAGCTAAAAACTAGAAAGAAACTGGAACAAAACAACTTGTTTCATATATTAATCAATTCTTTTTTCTCATTTTTCTGATATATTTGGTGTAGATTTACAATTTTAGTTAGCATTTTCCAGAATATTTAAGACATACTCCTAATAAATTTCTAGATAGATTACATTGATCATTATCATAAAATTAGATACCTGGTAAATGATCAGGAGACTTAAATTTGTATGTGATATTTCTGCATTGGAGAATTTCAACTATTAGTTGTTCACCATCTGTCTTCATTTCCTTCTTCAATGCAATCTTGATTTCTCCCATGACCTGAGTTTTAACTGGAAGAGTTTAATAAAAAAGTTAAGAAATATGTAATGCCATTTATTAAATGTTTAGTTCAATCATTCACTCATACATTCCTTTATTGAGTGTTTATCACCTTACTGCATCCTCTGGATACACAGATGAGTAAAATACAGTCCAAGCCTTTAAGGAGTGAACAGTGTCATGGAGAGCCTTATAAATTACACAAGCCCTAATAAGCCAACTTTGTCTATCCATTGTTCTTTAAAGTAAAAATGATATTTCACAAAATAAAGGCTAGTTCAGTTTACAACTCAAAACATTGCACAAATGTATTTGTACCCTAATAATAGATAATATACCTTTTTCTCAATCATCTATGGAACATTCACAAAAATTGATCATATATTGAATTATAAAGAAGACATCAGTAGGATCTATAAAATGAAGCTATTATGAATATCGTCTGAAACACACTCAATAGCCTTCAATTAAATAACCCTTGAGTGAATGGCAAGTAACTATAAGAAAATATAGAAGTTCTGAAATAATGATAAAAACACTATGAATCAGAATCTATGAGAGTTAAGATAATGAGCAGAAGAAAATCTATAGCCTTAAATTCCTGTATCATTTAAAGTAATGATCATAAGAAAATGCATATACATTATTACTGTTATCAATAAAAAATTTAAAAATATAATTGATTTACAGTCTAACTCCAAAAGCTAGAAGAATAACAAAGTAAAATGAAAGAAGGTACAAGGAAGGAAATAATAAAGATATCCACTGAAATTAATGGAGAATGGAAAAAAATAGATAAAATTCATAAATCAAAATTCTGGTACTTTGAAAAATGTCAACAAAATAGAAAAAAATAGTGAAGTTAGTCAATGACATGTAGCCTCTTAACATAATTATTTAGAAACGATATGTGGCCTCTTAAACACGATACTACTGTCCTCTCAATGATTTGGCATAAAACTTTTAGTGTTATGAATAAACCCTAATACTAATTGGTTCACATTCTTTTTATGAATTCTTGACAGATAGGAAACTACAAATCTCACCTAATATATTTCTTTGAACTTGTGAATAAGAATTCAGTTCTGGTTACTTAACAATTTTAAATAAACATTAACAAGCTCATTCAAATCAATCTGTTTTTTTTTTAAAAGGACATTCACAGGACAATAAAGAATCTCCAAAATAAAAATGAGAAAATAAGACAGATCTTAGGATCTCCCTTCTTCAATATATAGAGAAATTGGGGAAAAAGTAAAATTTAGGAAAATGTTAACTGATAGCAACCAAAGAATAGGCTACAGTTTTCTGCCAGAAAACCCACAAAGTGGTGTTTAGGAATGAAAAGGCAGTTCTAGTAAGGCACAGCTTGGCTGCATTCTTGATCACAATATATCATGGAATCTTGCCAGGATAAGAGGAATGAATTGATAAAACCCTGAGAATTATCACTAAATCCCCCATCATAGAGAAGTAGATGAACAATGAGAGTAGCCAGCCCTAGGAAAAAATTAAAGTAAATCTTTCAGAGAGGCAGCCCTGGCTTATCACTATGAAGATCTGAGGGTCTCAGTAGAATCAGGGAAAACAACCAGGGTTGTTTTAATCATGGGGATTATGGGAGCTCCAAGATAAAGCAGGAGATATGTGCAAAGCTTGGAGTATCTTTTCATAGGAATAAGACACACCTCAGCTTGGTGGAGTGAACACTGGCAATAAACATTTAATCAAATCTCAGAAGAAGAAGCAAAACCTAGTCAACTAGGTTGGCAAATCTATCTGTAAGGCAACTCTCTTTTTTTTCCTCATAGCTATAGAAAAGTAGACAGAACTACTCCTCCATCTCGCAAACAATACCTGGCATGGAGGGAAGAAGAGAATTCTAACATGGAAGGGGAGGTAGTCAAGGAAAAGTCACTCACACTATTTGGAGCCAATAGAAGTTGTGGACAGAATTGAACATATTATTGAGCATGATGAAATGAAATAGTAAGATAAATTTTTTCTAGGAGAAGATCACTTTCATAGGTCATACTCTTTTACAGGCCTAAAACCACAACACACCATGTATGTGAAATTTGTTTTTGCTTCCCACCTTCTCACTTGGGGAGAAAGGCAGAATTAAAAACTTGCTAATTGAAGTTCTCAAGTCATCACACTGCTTGTTTCTTTCTTGGCATTTTAACTGCACATGCTTCACAGTGTGATATATGTAAGGTTTTAATAAGTTGCTTTCTGTTCAAAGATTGTTCCAGCTGGCTCTTGCTACTAAAGGAAGAAAAGGGCATGCTTATGGAAGTTGTCTTGAAGGAGTTGGTTGCATTAATTGTGGGTCATCCCTATCACTTATGTCTGTTCTTTTATAGTTTTAAAATGCCTTTATCTTTTGAAGCAGATGCATGCATGGAGAAAAAACTTCTTCATCCACTGTCTCCACAGGGTGGGCAGCAACTCCAGCTCTGCTTGAGCCTTTGAACCAAAAAAAGAAAAATCACACACATACAGGACATGTGATGATGTTCTGTAATAAAGAGCAAATGGTTTGGAATTAAGAGTAAATGGCGATAGAAAATGCTTTGAAAGTCTCCAGGCCTCTCGGTGTCCTGAAACTTATGCTTCTTTGGTTGTAATAAAAGAATAAAAATTAATCCTACTCTAGGGAAGATATTTATTCTATAATGTGGCACAAACCTACAATTAACTTAAGAATAGAAAGGAGAAGAGGAAGGGATGGAGGGATGTAGAAGGCATAGGCAAAAAGTGAGATGACAAAATAACAGATGAGGTGAAAATGGGGATTACAGAGCTAAAGACACTAATAATCTCATTTTAAAACTATTAATGAATTAGAAACAACACAGAACAAATTTAGATGAGATCAAAATTAATATTATTGACATAGATGAAAGAAAAGATTAAGATAATATAGAGAAGAACATAGAGAGTGAGGAAGTTAGAGAACAATGAGTGAACAGAAAAATATGATACAATATAACTGGTTTCTCAGAAAAAAGTAAATTTAAGAGAATAGAAAATAACATATATTTAAAAACATAAAGATATTTCTCCAAGATAACAGTAGAGTAAATTTGTGGATCAAAAGAGCATCCTATATTCCCAGAAATACTGATAAATTGATACACTGGTATGTTCCCCTTATTATTATACTTCAAGGATATAAAAATTATTCTTAAAGAATCCAGGAGAAAAAAGTAAGCCCAATGAAAGAGTAGATTAATGTAGGAAATAAAAGCGGTCATTCTGGAATATTAAGGGGACTATGGTAGAGATATAAGCAACAAGTGAGAGAAGGCAAGAAATAAAAGAAAGAGAGGGAAAGAGGGAAAGAAAGAGACAAAGGGAGAAGGAGAAAGAGAGAAAGAAACAAAGGAAGTCGTGAGGAAGGAAGGAGAAAGAAAGGAAGGAAGGAAGGAGGGAGGGAGGACTTGAAGATGTAATCCAGGCAATTAATCAAATGATGGAATAAGAAAGTAGAAAGAGAGTGGAAGAGAACTGATTTAATTATCTTTTAAAGCAGAGGATGAATCAATAACATTTAAAATTGAAACATAATATTAAAAATCATACTCAACCTCTCAATATTTTAAATTTTGTTTCTTAAACTTAGTGAAATTTTTAGCTGTATTAGTTTAATAGGGCTAAAATATTTCTTGACATGAACTCATTTCTTTGTTTTTGCTTTGATATGTTTTTTCCACTAAATTAAAAAACTTATAATCATTTTTTTACAATGAGCACAAATAATTCAATTTGATTTTAACAAAATGAAGTCTTGCTGTCTCTTCAGGTAGCTAAAGTATTTCAATTAATGTAGTTGTCAAATTGGCTTATTTTTATCTTCCACAGCTTTCTTTTTTACACTTTCTGGAGCTTTAGTCTTAATTAAATATGCAGTGGCCTTCCTACCTCTTTATTTTTTCAGATAAAAAGTTTACACCTATTTCATCTTTGAAAAATACATGTATGTCATATCTACATGCACACATCTATACACATACCTCTATCTCTATTTTTAGCTGATTTATAGAGAAATATATTTTAAGAAAACATAATTAACAAAATACAATAATTTATCTCACAAAAAGAAATAGGTTGGTATAATCTCCATTTTACAGATGAGAAACAGTGGTTTGGTTATTTTAAGTAATTTGTCAAATTGTTAAATGGCCCAGGCAGAGCTATAATCTCTCATGACTATAATTCTGTCATGACCACCTTATATTTTCTATGAATAAGATTGTTAAAACATTGGTTCATTCATGAGAATATTCACTTTAAAATATTTTTGTAACACAGTGTAAGAATGGAAGGGTTTTCAGAGCCTATTTTGCTCTTCTATTTTAGCCACATTCTGGACCTGAGAAAGCAGAGAAGTCATAGCAAACAACTTTTAAATTATTTAAACAATGGAAAATGTCTTATAGAAGTTATTGTCTACATATGCACATTAGATCCATTATAAAAGTTATTTAAACAACAAAAATGGCAATAAAAATTTCCTGAAATATTCATAATTATAAGAGATCTCGTATGGAATTGCCTAAACGTGAAAGGTAACTTAAAAGAAGTGACTATTGATTGAGAAAATATTTCTTTTTTATTACATTATTGGTATCTGTAACACAACTGGGCATATTGTAAGTTGCATTTTACTATCTCTCAGAATTCTAAGAATTCTATTGCAACCTTAGCAGCTTTTGCCAAAGCAAGACCATTTTAGGCAAAAGTCTCTTTAGAGGCAAGGTTTAATGAACTGGAAGTGAATACAATGTGGAAAAGAAAAAAAGGAAAGAATGGTACTTTATAAAAGGAAAGTCTGTGTAAAAAAAAAAAGCATAGAGTGAATAAGATCCTTATCAATACCTACATTTCTTTGCATTTTTGAATTTCCATTAATAAATACTACAGACCTATGAAGCAGGTCACGGGTGCTGGCTAATAAAGTCTAAACTGGTATTAGATAAGATGCGTATTTAGCCGAGACAGTCTATCACCTTATAATTTGTTACCTAGCTCTCATCACTCATTCCAAATCTAAGAACAGTGTAATGTGAAATTAAAATAGATTTAAAAAACCAAGAATTTTGGCTCCTAGTCTTGTGAGATGACAGGCAAGTCATTAAATCTCTTTGATTTGTATTTTCTCATAGGTAAAGTGAAAATATGTAATAAGGTTATTTATATCTTTTAGCTTTACAGAATAATAAAATTTTTGGACATTTTCTTATATACCTATTGTTTAGTTCTGGCCCTCCACTAATTAAACATCTTCTGCTCTGAATAACTGCATTTGAACACTTAGAGTTTCCAAACCCAGTAATTATGGCAAGTCTTAATGTCTTATTACCTCTCAATAGCCAAAATAGTGATGTATCTTCCCTCAGGTGTAATTTTAGTTTCCTTCCTTTTATTGTTCCTATTCTGTCACTTTCATGTCTAAGTGATGATCTTTGCTTAAAGCCAAAATTACAAAGATAAACTGTTAGTACAATGCCTGAAATGGCAATTGCTCAACAAGCATTAATTATTTTTATTTCTCAACATTCTTCTCATTACTTTCCAAAAATTTTATTTTTAGTTGACAAATAATAATTGTATGTATTTGTGGGGTACAATGTAATGTTTTGATATACATTTACAATGCAGAATGGTTAAATTAGGCTAAATAGCAAATTCGTTACCTCACCTACATTTTTTCCCCCAAAATTCTTGATGCGATGGAAGATCAGTTCTAGAAGTAATTGACAATTTACACCCGGAAAATGTACCTATACCATTAGGTCAATTGCTCAATTTATTCAGAGTAAACAAAAAACAAAACAAGAAAATCATATCTCCAAATATTCATATAAGTCAATAGGTTTTAAATTGAGATTTCTAAATTTAAAAAAAGGCCATTTTCCACTTTGCTGAACCCGTTAGAGAGAGGAAGTAAGCTCACTATAATTTGTTCTATTCACAAATTTTTCTCTATAATTTCCAACCAGGTGTACTAAGATTACCCTAGAGTCTAGAATAATTTTACCTTTCATGCTGAAATTGTATGTCTCTCTTCCAAAAGTTCAAAGGCCTTTTGACTGTGGTACTCAATAATTATCTATAATTATTGCTTATCTTTCCTTTAAACCATATTCTTGAGTATCAAGGAAAGCTAATAGAATTTTTAAAACAAATCTGGTAATCTTATTTGTATTGAATTTCATCTTCTGGTATATCACTGTTTTCTGAAGGCTATATCAAAGCCCTAATATGTTTTAAACATCTCAGAAATGTGTTTTCTGGATAAAGTTTCTTACCTATACAGAACATTTTATGGGTAGGACAAAATAGAAGGAATGAAGAACTATATTTTTGAAGGTTTATCCTAGTTATTTGATGTTTGAAAGAGGGAAGCAGAATGTAACTAATTTATTTTGTTCTATAGTATGTTAGATTTTATTCCAAATACCCTTATTGTAAGATCTCATGAGGTCAGCTCTTGATAAATCAGCCTTCTTATATTAAATATAATGAAAATTATATCAGAATGAAGCAGCCAGCTCTATTATTTAGCTCCTTTTCTATCTATATGTCTAACAAATGACTGTAGATGTTTGAGTCTGGCACTTTTTACTAACACATACTATAAACTAAGAGTTAGGAAGATAATTCCTGAGACATAATTTGTAAATGTTTTGGGATCAGATATAAATAATTTCTTTAGAATGCAACTCCCTGCGTTTGGTTTTCAAGGAAAAAAACCACCTTCATCCTGCAAATATTTCAAGAAATATAATTTTCTACTCTCATAGTATACACTCATCTGTAACCAAGTAGATGGATATTATACTATTATCAATGATAAATACCAATTGAATCATTTAAGAAATAACATGTATAAACTTCTGTCATATTATTTTATTTTTTTCTCAGCCATCTGAAATACAATACATATTACTACCCCTCACTTTAAAACAGGAGACTAATTGGCAAAGTCACACAACTAGATTAAATGTTCCCAGCAAGATAGCTCAGGGTTACTGGCAAAATTGTGATAATCCATCTATTATGTGATAGCAGTTTTGGGCCAAATTTGTGTGTATGCTCCTGGGCATGCATGTGTGTGTGTGGAGTAGAGAGTGGGAGACTCAGGATTTGTGGGGAGTTCATTTTAGAAAGACTAGGTACAATCAACACAGGGAATAAATGCTTGTTCATTTCTTCTCCAAAGCATTAATTTATGAAAGTGTATTTTTTTTTGTTACACATAGGGAATTTGTAATGACAATGTATTCAATTTATTGAACAACTCTTATGTTCCAGGTACTTTACGTGTTAGACTACAGCTTTTAAAGTGTAAGGACTGCACCTTATTTATCCTCGTCTTTTCCATCCATAGAAAAAAAACCTAGTCTATATTATATATTTAAAGAATGAATTTGTGTAATTTTGCTAATCTTTATAGCAAACCTATAAGGTAGATATCATTTCCACCTATATCTGAAGAAAGTGATTTATAATGTCTGACTCAAAAGCCCATGCTTGTCCCACTCAATTAAGCTGAGGCCATTGATGAGAAATATTTTAGAATTTTTTCCAAACCTATGATTTCACCAAAAAAAGCAATTGGATGTTGATCTATTAATATCATTTTTAAAATGTGTGTATTAGAGTCTCTGTTATTCAAAGCTATGCAGTGACATTCTCATACATTCTCATCTTCTAGGCCTGAGTGGGGGCCAAGGGAGGAGGTATTTTGTTATGTTTTCATTAACTATTTCTCTAAGAAAGAGGAGTTCTGAAAGCTTTCATTAAGACTTTCATTTGAAATAACCCAGATTCAAGGAGATATTTTATACAATAAAGCAGGCATTCTGGCCTAATAAGATTTAAGAGTTCTGGGAAAGTAGGACAAGCCTGCACATTCTCTCTGTATTCTATTATATAAAGAATTCCTTTCTTTCTGAGATAAAGCCAGAAAGAACATAATTTTAGGCAGAAAAATAGATTTTTCTGATTGATCTCCTTCAGTGTTTTTGGCATTCTTGTCCTTTTGGTACATGCTTCTTAGCATTCATTTTTCTGTGACTAAAAATAACCAGACCTCCTTTTAAACATTTTTAATGGAAAGTCTCTTATTTTGTATGAGACAACAACAACAAAAATCTTTCACTATTAGAGAAGAAGAACTGAAAGCTTAAATGGACATTACATGTAAAACATTTAGAGTTTTGAAATAACTTCTAAGAGCCTCAGGAAACTAAAACCCAAGAGTGAGATAGGAAAGCTGGTAGGAGAGACCAATATGGTAGTAAAGCCTTTTTCAGAAAGAAGTCAAGCTCGAGAAGACAAGCCTAGCTGCCTGCATTTAGGCGGCCTTGGCTAGCACTCCCATACCGCTGTATTGACCTTTGATTTAAAGACAGGCAGACTACCCACCCAGGAAAGAGTAGTGGATCTATATATTTTCTCTGAATACAGAGAAACATCAGCATCATCATATAATAAATTTAGAAAATACAACCATGTAATAGTGTAATGTCAAGAAATCTAGGCACTCCTGTGAGGAAAAATAGGGCTGAGAAAGGGTTTTATAGAATGGGACAGTAAAATATTCTTTTTTTTTTTTTTTTTTTTTCTTTGAGAAAAAGTCTTGCTCTGTCAGCCTGGCTAGAGTGCAGTGGTGTCATCATAGCTCACTGCAACCTCAAACTCCTGGGCTCAAGTGATCCTTTTACCTCAGCCTCCCAAGTATGTGGGACGACAGGCATGGGCCACCACACCTGGCTGATTTTTCTATTTTCCTGCTTCGGCCTCCCAGAGTGCTAGGATTAAAGGCATGAGCCACCATGCCCAGCCAGTAAAATATTCTTATACATTGGATATAGAAGGTGAAAAACAAAAATGTCAGTAAAAACTGCAAGGAGAATCAAACTTATTGTATTTTAAGAGAGGTAGAATTTATCTAAGGATAGAGAGGAAGAAGTGGTATAAATAGTGAGCCAATGTAAACATTTGACTCCGCCTTCTGTTTACCCTCATTACCCCATTAAAAAGTGGGCAAAAGACATGAACAGACTCTTTTCCAAAGAAGATAGACAAATGGCCAAGAAACATATGAAAAAATGCTCAACATCACTAATTATCAGGGAAATGCAAATTAAAGCCACAATGAGATACCACCTTAACACTGTCAGAATTGCCATTATTAAAAAGTTAAAAAAACAATAGATGTTGGTGTGGTTGTGGTGAAAAGGGAATGTTTATACACTGTTGGTGGGAATGTAAACTTATATAAGCACTACAGAAAGCAGTATGGAGATTCCTCAAAGAACTAAAAGTAGACCTACCATTCAATCCAGCAATGCCACTACTGGGTATCTACCCACAGGAAAAGAAATCATTTTATAAAAAAGACACCTGTACCCATATGTTTACCACAGTACAATTCACAATTGCAAAGATATGGAATTAACCTAAGTGCCTATCAACTGGTGAGTGGATAAGGAAAATGTATTTTTTATACACACACACACACACACACACACACCCCATGGAATATTAGCCATAAAAAGGAATGAAACGATGTCTTTTGCAGCAACTTGAATGAAACTGGAGACCATTATCCTAAGTGAAACATGTTCTCAATTATAAGTGGGAGTTAAATGAAGGATATATATGGTCATAAGGAGCCATAATAGTCATTGGAAACTGAGAAGTGGGAAGGGTGAGAGGGAGGTGAGGGGTAAAAACTCTACCTATCAAGTACAATGTAAACTATTCTGTTGATGGGTACACTGAAAGCCCTGACTTCAGCATGATATAATTTATCCATGTAACAGAAAACATTCGTACCCCCTAAAGTTTTTGAAAAAAACTTTGCAAGAATTGTAATAATCTTTTATTTGTAACCTAAGAATCCATCAATAAAAATAATAAAAATCCTATATTATTCTGCCATTAGGTGGATATTATTAATACATATTTTCTGAAAGCTTTAAAGTATTACTTTTCATTTTAGATAATCAAATTATTTGTAATTATTTTTCATTGCTTTTTACAGTGTGAGGTAGTGTAATTTTTTTTCCCATGAAGACAACTAATTTTCTGAGCTATTTTTTTATCTGCAATGCAATTTTTTTTTATAAATAAAGTTTCAATATGCACGAGAATATTTTCTGGGCTATCTGTTTTGTTTCATTAATCTACTGGATTATGCTTGTGCTGTACTACAGTATTTTATTTAACTTTATAATTAATCTTGATAACTAGGAGTAGCCCTAATTTATCATTTTCCTTCAAAAATTTTTGGCCCTTTGCTCTTTTATGTGAAATTTAGAGTCAGATTTCAAAGTTCAGTAACGAATGTTTTGGTATTTAATTGAACTTTCATGATATTTATATATTAACTTGGGAACATCTGCAATCTGTGATTTTTATCTTTATGACATGCTTTATATATCTGTTCATTTATGTCTTCTTTTGTGAACTTGAACAGTGTTTTTCAACTTTTTCATGAAGATGTTGTAAATATTTTGTTAGATTTATTTCCTGGAATCTTAGACTTTCTGCTGATATTTTTAAAAAGTACTTTTTAAAATCATTTTTTTGAAGTGATCATTAGAAGTGACTTAGGAAAGATATTGTTTCTTGCTTTGATTTTTCTACTTTGTCTGACTTTGATTTCATTTTACCCACTGTATTTTGAATAATAACTGAATAATACATATCTTTTCATCCCTTTTTTTTCTGCAAGATTTTACTTTAGGTATATTTTCTGTAAATAACATCCAGCTAGATGTATACAAGATACCTTAATGAATTGTGTCTTTTATTTGATGATTTAAATACATCACGAATTAGTGCTGATTTGAAATTAATTCTTTCTGTTTTATTCCTTTTTAAAATTGCACTTTTTTCTATTCTTCTCCTTCTGCATCCTTAAACAATGCTTTTAATTATTAGTAACAGAAAGTCTTACATAGAATGATGAAAAGAACAGGATTTTTTTAATGTAATAAGAATCCAGAGGTAGGCATAGATTTTCCTCCTCAGTAATGATTCTAGGAACCTGGGTTTGTTCTTTTTTCCTACTTTGTAATTTTTATTAGTTGTTTTCATCCTTTTTGCCTCATGGTTGCAAGGTGCCTGCATATCCAGGCATCATCTCTGCCTTCCAGATAAATAATGTGAGACAGGGACAAAAATGTTTTATATCACAGGGTTCTTGCAAAGATTAAATGAGTTAACATAGTACTCAGCATATTTTAAGCTCTCAGTAGGTGTTAGTTATTAACAGTTCTTCCTTTCTATAGCAGAAATTACTCCTTACCATCTAATTCCTGTAATCCTGTTTCCTCACTCAAAGTCCAGGTAATATATTATTCTATGTCCCCTTGGCAGGATTACAACATTGATAACTCCGGAGGGTATTATTCACAAACTGGCTCACTTGAGCAGGGCCTCTTGGAATTTGGCTGTTCACACCTTACTTGGTCATATATGGGTGGTACAGCCTTAGGCTTCTTAGTAAAGGAAACACTCAAGATTATTACTGTTTTTGATAGATACAAAACACAATTATTGTTAAAGTTGAAATTATTTAGTAGAGAATTTAGAAACCTATCTTAAAAGTACAAAAATTAGAATATTTGTTCTGTGGACTAATTATTACAGCTCTACACTTCCTTTGAAAACCTGCTCCCAAATTCTAGTCTTCTTGATTGTCTGAAGTTAACTACTGCCCTCTCCCAATGCCCCTTTCTAATCAAAACTAGATATCATCTCCTCAAGTGCTTGAGCAGCAAAATAAAAGCCTCTTTATGTTCTCTTGTACTATTTATATAGTGATATTGTGAATAAGTAGTTATTAATAATATTAGAATTCTTTTATGGCCACATATGTTTGACATTTTCCTCAGATGGTATGGATAGCATCTGATACAAAAATGCATAGTTATTATCTCCAAAATTAGTAAATCAGATTTTCATTAGTTTCTTTTTAAAGAAGATTGAAATTATAAGACATTGGTGAATTATAATATTTAGATTGGCTAAGATATAGTATATTATTTGGTATTGCAAGGATTGGTATATACCTTTAGCTCATATAAAATAATCCTTGAGAACAGACTCAATTAAGGGTGAGTTTTCTGAGAAAGAAGAAAGAAGGGTATGTTACTTTTAAATAGTAATACTCAAAACATTCAAACTCAATAAAACATTCAAAAAATAAAAGATAATAATAAATAGTACTTTTGAAAAGAAATAAAGGCAATGACTTTTTAAAATTGAAATTTAGCCAAATTTATAAAAATCCTTCATTTCAGGTAATATGAAGATCATGTTCCTGAATATTTTTTATATAAATGTAATTAAATATCTTTTTATATTATGATTTATAATCTTGTTTTAGTATAAAAAAAGAAGAAACTGTCATTTCTATGCTATATGTAATTACATTCCCTCCCTCTTCCAGAAAAAAAAATCTATACATGCAAAAATCTTCTAGACAGCATGCAAACTACTAAATAATTTGTTTTATCATTTTTTATTTCTTTTACTTAATAATAGGGACTGGATATATCAGTTTTAGAGGACTGATTTTACAGTGCATTTGATATTGTAAATCCATTGTGGCAATATATGCTTACCAGAAGCTGAAAGAAAAGAGTAGAATGCTGAATTTCTAGAAATAGTCCTCATGCCACATTTTAAAATAATACATTAAAGGAATTATCTATCAATTCATCATGAACCTTGAAACTTTTTTTCATGCTAATATAAAATATTATGGAATATCAAAACCCATTTCAGAAATTTATTACAGTTCACTGCTGTTTTTCACTTCAAGCAAAACTCTTCTAAAACTTTCCATGATATAGATATTATCACACTTCTTCTTATAGCTAGTATTTATATTCTTTATCTATTTAAAAAATCTTACTGTTTGCATTTCCCTGTTCCCTTTCTTAATTAGTAGAGAATTTTTTAGTATCTATGCAAGATTTTTTTTTTTGATGTGTGGGTAGAAGTGTTTGTTTTGGCTACAGCCCTGACTCTTTTAGACTTACATTTAGTTTCACAGATTTCAATGTACCTTTGGAAGTGACTTATATGTAAGTATACACAGAGATACTCCAATATAATCTCTTATTTTTTTCTATCTAGTATTCCTTTTCCTCTTCCACCACTATCTTGAACACATCTGCCCCCGAATTTATATGTGTCTGTTAAGCTGGTAACCACCATATCCATATTCTATTTTCTTTGTCATAATGATTGTTCCAGATAGGGGCATATGACCTATGTACAAAAAATCAGTGTGCTTCACTGGGAGTGTTATGAGACAGATTCTCTCCTTTGGGTCAAGAGTCTAAAACTGGGCCTCACAGAAGCCACCAACTTTGTCCCTAGCTTCATGAAACAGCCTGAGAAAAGGCCAACTTTTAGAGAAAAGCTGACAAAAGACTTGAGAACTAAATGGGCCAGAGGCTGGTTTTTCCTGAAACCATTTCCACTGGTGAATTTCTTAGTTTGGTAACTAATAAATATTGTTTTAAGTTGTGTTACTTTCTGTGTCTTACCAGTGAAAGATACTGCCTTATTTTAGGTATATTTGAAGAAATGGTATGTTAAGAAATTGCACCCTGGATGTAATGGAAAAACGAATGTTAAAATTATTCACTATCATTTTTAACTTAATTAAAAATAATTTAGGCATAAGGAGCATAAAGGATATATAATAAACACTCATGTAATGACTGGTCAGCTTATGAAATAAAACAAATTCAGTTGAAGCCAATTATGTATTTCTTCTCCAACTGCTTCACTCTCTCTTACTGCCAAGAAATCATTATTAATTTCATCATTATAATTACCTTGCTATTTAAATTTTATGTATACTATATATGTGTGTATATATATATATATATAAGACTCTTGAAGCAATACGAAAAGCTTAAGTACTTCTCACTACATTTGATTATAAACCTGGTCCAAGACTTAATCATTTCTTTCCTGAATAATTACAATAAATATCAGTTATTTCTTCTTCCTCCTTTGTTTCCCTTTAAAATATTCCCAATGGGTAGTCAGGATTATACTTTTAAAACTTAAGCTGTTTAAGGCATACTTCAGAGGTAAAATCTGCAAGGATTTGGCAATTGCCCAAAGTGATTGAAAAGAATAATATAACCAAACCTGAGATATAAAATATCAGGAAGAGAAGGAATTTATAGGTGAAGAGGTATAGTCTTCACTTCTACCCTCTAGTACAACAAACAAAACTAAAATTTGACATCTTTTTCTATACCAATAAATTTGCATAAAGTTTTAAACTTTCTTAAAGTTTTTATGTTCAAATTAGAAAAATATTATACTCAATTAAGCAATTGCATTTCTTCAAGTAACATAAAATTGTATATTTCCATAACATGCTTCCATATTTTCAAGTCTGCCATGGTAACAGTTCAAGGTACTGTTTTGGCAAAAAGAATAATTAGTCATTCATTAATTAATAAAGAGATTACTTTTAAAAGAAGGTTTTTAAATAACTCAATCATTTTATTACCATTTCATCTCATTCTACTCTTTTAATCTATAATACAATTATTAATATATTCAGGAACATTTTAGTAGAATATTTTATTTAAAAAATATATAAATACTTCATTAAGGAAAACATCTATGAACAAGAAAATGATTAATTAAATTTAGTTACATAAAAGTTTAAAATATCAAATGAAACACTATAAAAATATCAATCTGAGACTGCTAATCTGTGTTTCTAAAGTCACAAGAAAAACATATTTTGGAAATAGATCATATTTGGAGTACCAAAACACCCATAAATCAATGAGCAACAGCTCATATTACTTTAAATCAGATAACCTCACTGCTAACTATAAAAAAGTAAACTGTAAATTGGCAGAGTTATATCACAGCCATCTCAAAATCAAACTGAATTGCATCATTTGACCTAAATTTTGACCCAGCCAATTCATGATTATCTAAAAGGAAATGAACTCAAACTATCAGACTATCAAAAGTAATAAACACTTGAAGAAAAAGCTGTCTGTCTTGAATATAAATTGTTGAGAAATGGTTCCTGTTCTTTTGGCCTCTTGTGGTAACTGGATTCATTTTAAAATACAGTTTCCACCAATTAAAATTGTTAGAAGCCAAACAGAACATTCCCCTACTTAACTCAACACAAAACCATAGAGTGTAAAATGAACTCAGGAACTTAAATACTAAAAGACTGTTTATTAATTTTAACTGTTCAACCAATCAGCCTGTTTCTCTGATTTAATGTAACATTAATGAGTAAAAAGAATTGTTTAAAAAAGGCAAAATAATAACTCAGTTAACTTTCTTAGTTTAGGAGATGAGTATTTTGATAAATCCCATTTCTTCTGTTTCCAAGAAATCTCTTACTGTTCTCAGAGATCTTTATAAAATGCATATATCAACATTTACGCTTTTCCAAATATAGAATTGTAGCTTATTTTGATTAAGCCTGCTTTTAATACCTTATATTAGGATTCTGAATTTCTGATTTCTTAGTATAATATCATAGATGTAGAAAATAAAAAAAAAACACACTAATTATTCCACTGTTTTCAGGATATACCCTGAAAGTTTTTATTAAAAATGTCCAATCTCTCTTCTGAACTTATCTGCCAGTGATTTTCTCCTTCACTTAGAGTTCTCTGCACACTCATATATTAATCAGTAGATGGATTAGATTCATCAAGTTTTCCATATTTGGAACACATCAATGTCATCATATATATACGAAGTTAAGAGAGCAAAATTTAAACATCCTATCTAGTTCAAACTGCATTTTACTCTTTTATTTCATCTTTAAAATACCAGATTATCTTATACAGCACAGCCAATTTCCTTCTTTAAAATCCTGTGAAACATAGGTTTGCATTTTGTTTTCCCACAGTCCCCCTTATTTTATCACTTTTTACATTGCCCTCTGCTGTGAATGCTTTTTTCTGTTTCTTCTTTTTAAATCATACTTGTGTTAACTACTGATCATTTATGACCAGTATCATTATGACATGATGACCATTACTGCATCAGTTCATCTCTATGATGCTAGTGCCCAAAGCTGCTTTATTTACATTTTGATTCTGTATCACTTTTAAAGCAAAGAAACCTCATTTGTCTTCCTAGAGAGCTCTCAGAGCTGTCTGTCCCTGTGTCTCCTGCCTCTGCCCCGCCTGCATTCCAGTCCTTATCAGTCCTTACTTGGACTATTGAATTGCCTCTTAATGGGTCCCTGACTACAGATATGATCCCCTATAATCCACCCTACGTAGCACCAAATCTGTGCAATTTTCCTTCTTAAAAATCAGTCTGTATCTTTCAGTTGCCTATCTACAGTGTAGAGTGTAAATTTCTCTTGACAGTTTCTGATATTTCATAAATTCTCTGAACTGTGACTACGTTTCAAGGCCTCTCTCCCGCTGTTCCCTCAAGCACAGAACTGTCACAATCAGGCAGAAGTGACTACAGATTCACCAATATCACTTACTCTCTCATGTAGCAAAGGTTTTGAACATGAGGTTTCCCCTTATCGCAACCGTTGCCAGCCCTCGTCAAACTAGAAATCTAAACAGATTTCTTTTATTTCAAGAATTATCTAAAAAAATTTCCTCCCAGGAAGTCTTTCCTAATCTAAGCTAGAACAGAGTACCTTAATATTCAATGTACATTCATGTCTATCAGAACTTTTACCCCAATTGTTCATGAGCATGTTTGTCCCACTAGACTGTTTTTTCTGGCAGAGACTCAGCATTAATAAGCTTCTGTATACCCAGCTGTGCTTTGCGAAAATAGAAGCACAATCAATATACATATAGGTTACTATGCTTTTAAGTAAATTATGTCATTTTTTATCAATCATATCATCTCTCTGAGTTCAATTTTAGGCTGGTAAACTCCTTAAAAGCTATAAATCAACATACAGTATTAACATGACTTTTCAAGATGTCTTGGGTATGACAGGCATATGTAAAGAATCTTAAATTTTAAAACAGTGTATTTGTGTAGGTATTGACTTCAATTTCAAACTGTTACTAAGCTTGATTTAGCTTTTACTCTCTGGGTCTTTATTTAACTTGATTCAAAAATATTTACCGAGTGGGCATTTTGTGTAATTCCATGTTCTAGATACTGGGAATACCATAATTATTATAATACCCTATTATAAAGGATTCTTGAGAGAAATGGGGCCACTAATTTTTTTAAAATTCCTAGCAGAGTGCTTGGCAAATAAATGGCAGTTGTTGTGTTGTTGTTGCTGTTGTTATTTTTATAAATTAAGGGATATGTGTTAATTATTTTGAAAAAGGTGAATCATCAACTAGAATGTATATACTTTGTTCAATCACAACAATGCAATAATAAAATGTGTAGAGTAGAGCCCTGCTACTGCTACTTAGTATTCTGTAACATCAATGATAGTTGTCTGGGCTTCAGAGTGCAATGTAAATTAGAGAAATCACAATGGTGTGCTATTTCACAGATAAATAAGCATCTGCTTTGTGTGATAACAGCCTAAAATTGCTGCTTAGTGCAGGAAAATACTCTAGTGCAAAAGACTTGAGTAGATAGCAATTATTTTTTAAAAATAAGAGATTTAAATAAAACCGTCACAGTTTTTCCCAGTTTTTACTGATACAAAGCAAATAATAGAATATATTGATTGTTTTAGAGACCAGCAGTGAAACACCTAATAAGCAAACAGTGTGTGCTTTCCTCAGTGTATATTATCTTGGGTCTATGTTAACTTTCCTATCTGTAAAATTGGTTCCTTAAGGGAAAGTAATACTTGGTTCATCCAGGGCTTCTTTTGTGAAAGGTGCTGGTTTTTTCTTTTTTCAGTTCTACTTTCTTTACTCACCAAGGCTTTTTCTCATGGAAAACTGTATAATTTTCAAAAATTTTTTGAATAAAAGAAATAAAAATATGTTTCAATTAGAGAAAGTGACTAATAATCTAAATGGTGAAAAAGTGAATTATCTCCAATAAAAATTGGCATTTTCCAAAATTCTGAAATTTTTGCTTGCTGAACATTTATAAATCTCTTTTTAACTTTTCAGTGAAGTGAAAAAAGTTAAAAACAACTCTTCATAGTTTGAATGCCACAGTTTTTTTAAAGAGATTTTGTGTTTTACTGTCCTCAAAGTCAGGTTTCTTTCTTTCTTTTTTTATTTTTTGTGGTCTCAAATTGCCAATTTCTTGCTCTCTTAAGCAGGAACAATAAAGATATTTTGATTGATTCCACCATTTCTCTAGCATACTACTTTTTTTTTCTTCCCATTTAGCTACAGGCTAGATGAACATTTAAAACATTATAAATTAAATGAAATTATTGGCTTAGACTGTAGATTATTTTTCTCAACATATTCCTGCAAAATACTATTGTAGTAGGTTTACTTAAACTCATCATATTTTTCAATAACAATTTTAATAAAACAAATTGACTTTTGCAAACAATTACCTAAATGGTAATAATTATAAAGTTAACCCTCATCTTTGTATTGCAAGTACTTCTTTACCTAGGAATGCTGTGCCCAAAATGTTGTTACAGACTTAGAGAGATTGTGGGCAAGTGCTTTTGTGTATGGGGGTGGGGGGGTTTTGTGGCCAAAGAATACAACAAAAGTAACTGGCTTCTACAAGGCGATGGTGTTGGCCTCAAGCCATGGTAATGGGCTAAGAAAAGCACGTGGTGCTCGCCAATGCCATGGTTCTCCAGGGACTGAGACCACCTAACCAACTCAATGCAGACCCCAGGCTCACTCTAAAGTCAGGTTTCTTAAAGGTGAAAAATCTCTCTCTGTATAACATTGGTACTATCAGAAAGTCTTTAATGAGTATGTTACATAAAGAGAATACTTCGTTGCAATAACTACTACTAAAGAGGTTTTTTTTTTGAGACACAGTCTCCCTCTGTCGCCCAGCCTTGAGTGCGGTGGTGCAGTTGTAGCTCACTGCGACTCTGAACTCTTGAGCTTAAGTGATCCTCCTGCCTCAGCCACCTCAGTAGCTAGGACTATAGGTGTGTGCCACCACATCCAGCTGTTTTTTTGGGGGGAAGGGGGTAGAGACATTGTCCAAGTTGATCTTGAATTCCTAGCCTCAAGCAAAGTGCTAGGACTACAGGCACGATCCACAGCACCAGCCTGAAGAGTTCCAAGAGAATGGATACTCATAATCATTTAGGGGCCTAGTAGGAAGTTATTTATTTACTGCAAATAATACCACATTTTTCTTGTTATGCATTAATACAATTTGATCACCATCACTCATTTTATATTTTCTCATATATAAAAAGGTTGAATCATTTCCTATTTTATGACTTCTTTTTTGAAAAATTCAAACCTCACATATCCCAACTCTTTGTTTGGCTAACCTTTGGCAAAATTGCCAAGAAAAAACTATTGTTAACTATTTTTTATCCGCTTCTTTGGTCCTTTACATTTCATATATCTCAAAATAATTTTGTATTGCCTTTATAATGAGTTGTTCTTTTTATTTTGATAGATGAAGATTTGGCCTCCCTCATCCTTGTAATACAATTATATTACAATCTTGGTTAAACTCATGTTTGGCATTTATATTAACTATTTAATATTGTTCAGTGCTGAGACAATTTGGGTATTACATGGAGTTCTTTACTTAATTTTGTTTTTTTCTCAGATTAGTAATTGGTTTGTTTTACAAATTTTGCCCAGCTTTCTATGTACCTGTCTCTAATTGCCCCAACATCTCCACAAGCACTAAAACCCTTTTCAAAACCACATTTGGTCAGACACATCATGACTCTTCTTCTTCAATGTAGCCTGCTACTTATATGACCTGCTATCACCTTTTTCTCTTGTAATGTAATGATTTGGCATGCAATTAAATCTCAACCACTATTAGAAGGTAACATACAACAGTTAAAAAATAAAACAAAATTTGCCACAATAATAAAAACAAGAAAACAACATTCTTTACCATAAAATTAAATATTTTAAGTATATGTGAAGAAAACAAAAGCAATTTTACTAAGGAACAAATAAATATACTAAGTAATAGAGAAGCATACTATGTCCATGAGTAGGAAATATTATATGTAAAGAAGTCAATTTCCTCAAAATTATATTAGAGATTTAATATTTAATATTAAATAGAATTTCCTTTGCTTCTTAATGAAGAGGGTTTTAAGGTTCCTTTAAAATATTTTTAAAATAAACAGGTAAAATCAGTTCAACTGAATATAAAATTAGAATAATTGAATGAGTATGGCACTGATGGATACAAATAGACAAATAAGTCAGTGAAATAATCCATAAAGCCCATTACCAGACATAAACATACTTGAGAATTTTGAATGTGATTGATGTCCTATTTCATATTAGTGAGGAAAGGAGAATTTATTTAATAGATGGTTTCAGGAAAATTGTTTGACTATTACCTTATCACATGTAATAAAATAATTTTATTTAAAGAATCAGATATTATCTTTCACATCACAAAAAAGCTAAAAGAAAATAGAAATAGTTATGCACTTCATATCCTTTGTATGAGTAAAGAATTCTAAGAAAACAAAGAAGAAACGATAAATAAAATTATTTATAAATTTGAACCTAAATTTTTTTTGCATATGATTTCAGAAGTGAAAATTAGGAATTTAAATTATCATTTTAAAGCTTTGTGCTTATATTATAATACTGATGCTCAAGGACTGAACAGCTACCCTCTGTACTTTTCATTCTTACCAGCAACACCAGTAATTTCAAATGCCATGCATAAACCCTGGTGAGGCAGTGTCGTGTGTTAGTTAAGAGCACAGGCTTTAAGTATGAGACACAACTGGGTTTGTGTCTTGACTTTGCTTCTAAAGCCACTAAAATCCTCTGATTGATAGTTTCCCTTCATGGAAATTGCAAGAAAATAAAGCCTATTACATATTATTACTGAGATTTTTCTTTTCTAATGGATAGGGCTTAAAAGAGATAATGCTCCTCACTGCTCCTAGCTCACATTAGGCACTCCATAAATGTTATCACATTGTGACTCTGAAGTCTAAATCTAAACTGAGATCTCTATCCTGAACTCTAGATCCATAGCCCAACTACATGATATGTATTGTTTCTGCATGGATTTTCCATATATTCTCCAACTCCCCTTAAAGTCCTATAAGATGAATACATAAAAACGGCTACCTTGTTCTTTCATGGAAAGATTCAATATTGTAAGTGTTCACATTTTCTAAATTCCTCATTGACATATCATAGCTTCCCATAGTTCACAGAAGCTTTGAATTCCCATATCTGACCTAACTTTGTACAAATTGCTATGTTTTCCCCTTGCACCCTTTGCTCTAGCTTTACTGAATTAATTCTCCCCTATATACCCCCAATCTTTTCTTCCATCTGTGTCTTTCCTCATATTATTCTCTCATTCTGGGCTTTGCCTCTCCTATTACCACATGTCTAGACCTTGTCCATCGTTCAAAGCAGTCACTACATGTAACCTCTTTTATAAAACCATGCTCTCCTCTCACTCCTGCAGAGGTAACAATGCTTTACAAAGTTGAAATTTGAAAGCACATAATTTTTCCTCTCACTTATAATTTTTTTTATCATAAATCTTCTTTTCGTCATAAAGACCCTCCTCAGCATGATTGTTGAAATATATAACAGGTGTGGCACAATCACCAACCAATCTGAATAGCCACTGGCTATACACACTTTGTTGAGCAAGCATACTTACTGGCTGATTATGAAGTAGAATCAATCATACTAGATAGACCATAGGCTCCCTCAGATCACTGTATGTATTGAATTGATCTCTGTGGTATCAAAATTTTTAATAAAGCGTCTTGCATATGATAGCCACACTCATATTCAGCACTAATCAACTTTAGAAACATAACAAAGGCAGTGTATGTATTGGTAAAAACAGGGTAGCAAGCTAACATATTTGAGGAATGAATTACTGGATGCCCTAATAACAGCTGTTTTGTTCTAATTGAGGGTCTGCCATAGTGGTTTATATTCTTCTCTTTGAGACTATTTTTTAAACAACCCGGTTTAACAGAAGAAAAAAAGAAAATTAAATGAATATTTTATGTAGAACACTTGAATATTCCAATCTACAAACCCTTAAAAAGATACCCATAATTTATTCCATTCCTTTTTCCTATTTAAAAAAGAGCATAGAAGGAACATACCTCAAAATAATAAAAGGAATATATGATAAACCCACAGCCAACATCACACTGAATGTGGAAAAATTGAAAGCATTCCCACTAAGAACTGGAAGAGGACAAGGATGCTCACTTTCACCTCTCCTATTCAACATAGTACTGGAAGTCCTGGCCAGAGCAATTAGGCAAGAGAAAGAAATAAAGAGCATCTAAATTGGAAATAGGAAGTCAAATTATCTCTGTTTGTTGATGATATGACTTTATACTTAGAAAACCTTAAAGACTCCTCTAAAAGACTCCTAGATTTAATAAATGAATTTGGTAAAGTTTCAGGTTACAAAATCAATATACACAAATCTGTAGCATTTCTATATACCAACAAGAACTAGTCTGAGAACCAAATCAAGAACTCAATTCCATTTGCAATAGTGGCAAATATATATATTTAACAAAGAAGGTGAAAGATCTCTACAAGGAAAACTATAAAACACTAATGAAAGAAATTATAGATGACACAAATGGAAAAATATCCCATGCTTATAGATTGGAAGAGTCTATATTGTTAAAATGACTATGCTGCCCAAAGCAATCTATAGATCCAATGAAATTCCTATCAAAATACCAACATTGTTTTTTACAGAATTAGAAAAAAAAATCCTAAAATTCACATGGAACCCTAAAAGAGCCTGAATAGCCAAAGCAATACTAAGCAAAAAGAACAAAACTGGAGGTATCACATTACCTGACTTCCAATTATGCTACAAGGCTATTGTAACCAAGATAGCAATGGTACTGGCATAAAAGTAGACATATTGATCAATACAACAGAATAGAGAATCCAGAAATAAAACCATATACCTACAACCAACTGATCTTTGTCAAAGCAGACAAAAACATAAACTGGGTGAAGGGTACACTATTCAGTAAGTGCTGGGAAAATTGGATAGCCATATGTAGAAGAATGAAAATGGATCCCTATCTCTCTCCATATACAAAACTTAACTCAAGATAGATTAAAGAATTAAATGTAAGAACTGAAACCATAAAAATTCTAGGAAAAAACCTAGGAAAAGCTCTTCTGGACATTGGCTTACGCAAAGAATTTATGACTAAAACCCCAAAAGAAAATTCAACAACAACAACAAATAAACAAATGGCATTTAATTAAACTAAAAAGCTTCTGCACAGCAAAAGAAATAATCAAAAGAGTAAATAGACAAACTATAGAATTGGAGAAAATATACCCAAACTCTACATCTGACAAAGGGCTAATATACAGAATCTACAAAGAATTCAACTCAGTAAAAAAACAACCCCATTAAAAAGTGGGCAAAGGACACGAACAGATATTTTTCAAAAGAAGATAAACAAATGGCCAAGAAACATGAAAAAATGCTCAACATCACTAATCATCAGAGAAATCCAAATTAAAATCTCAATGAGATATCATCTTATTCCAATCCTAATAGCCATTATTAAAAAAGTCGAAAAACAAAAGAAGTGGATGTGATGAAAAGGGAATGTAACACATTGTTGATAGGAATGTAAATTAGTACAGCCACTATGAAAATCAGTTTGGAGATTTCTTAAAGAGCTAAAAGCAGATCTACCATTTGATCCTGCAATCGCACTGCTGAGTATGTACCCAAAGGAAAAGAAATCATGATATTAAAAAGATACCTGCACTTGTATATTTACTGTAGCACAATTTACAATTGCAGAGATATGGAGTCAACCTAAGTGCCCATCAGCTGAGGAATGGATAAAGAAATTGTGGTATACACACACAAATACACCCATACACACACATCCCCACACACCCCATGGAGCACTACTCAGTCATAAAAAGAATAAATTAATGTTTTTTGCAAGAATTTGGATGGAACTGGAGGGCTAATAAAAACCAAACACCACATATTCTCACTTATAAGTGGGAGCTAAGCTATGGATATGCACGGTCATATGGATTGCCTTACTGGACATTGAAGACTGAAAAGTGGGATGTGAAAAGGAGGTGAGGGATATAAAATTACCTACTGGTACAATGTACAGTATTTGGGTAATGGGTACAACTAAGGCCCAGAGTTAACCACGATACAACATATCCATGTAACAAAACTCTACTTGCATCCCCCTAAATCTTCTGAAATTAAAAAAAAAGCCTAAAACAACAATGAAAAAGGTATTTTTAAAAATCTTTTTTTGTGTGTGTGTTTATATTGAACAAGATAGAGGACTCCAATTCTCAGGCCTAGATTTTTATCAGTTTAATCCAGGGAATCATTTCTGTTCTACACTTGTCTCATGGGTTTCACTTACCTAAAAGGGCCTATACTAATCACTGTTAGAACAATGTATAAAATATATATCTAAGCCAGCTGTATTGGCATGCACCTGTAGTCCCAGCTACTCAAGAGGCTGAGGTGGAAGGACTGTTTGAGCCCACAAGTTCAAAAGCAGCCTTGGCAACATAGTAAGACCTCATCTCAAGAAATAAATTATATTTATATTTCATATATACATATATATACACATACATATATATAATGGTTATTGAGATGGCAGTTAGGATGAAATTGTTGTGGTGATAGAGTTCTATTATTTCTACATAAATCGTTATGATTTTTAAAAATTTCCAAGAATATATTGAATTAAATCTTATTTTCTTTCCCTCCCCCTCCCCCCTTAGGTTAACATTAATGATAATGTGCTTTCACCCACTCAATTATTTGAAAATGTTTGAGAGCAGAGCTTAGTAAATTTCTGTAGTGGTAGAGGTTTGTTCTGGAAACTGAATTTACATTCTTACTGAAACCAAATTTAAGCCTCCAAAGATACTTAAGGAAATCAATGATTTATTAGAGTTATTTGTTCTTTTTCTTTTCTTTTCTTTCTTTCTTTTTTTTTTAATTTCAGGATATTATGAGGGTACAAACATTTTGGTTACATTTTGTGTCTTTGCCTCACCCAAGCGAGGATTAGAGGCTTGCCCTTCCTCTCTACAATCTCTACAATGCTCACCGCATCCATTAGTTGTGAGTTTGCCCCCCTCAACCCCCTATGTCTGGAGAATATTACTACTGTATAAGCACCATAGTGTCGATCAGTCAGTGCCAATTTGATGGCGAGTACATGTGGAGCCTATTCTTCCCATCTTGTGATACCTCACTTTGGATAATGGGCTCAAGCTCTATCCAGGAAAATATAAGAGGTGCTAGATCACTGTCGTTTCTTATAATTGAGTAATATTCCATTGTATACATATACCAAAAAGAGTTATTTTTTCTTTAAATGCATACACCCAAGAAAATTAAACCTCATGGAAAGTTGTGATTGCAATGCTTGCTAAAGTTTGTGAACAGCTGGATTAGGAGAATAATTGGGCCAAGGCAGCTACTATATAGATGACTACTGGCAAAGAATAACAGTACTAAATACATCTAACTAATGGCAAAAATGTAGGAAAGGGCCAGATAGCCTATCTTAAGGGTGTAATTATAAATTTTTAATGTAAATTGAAAAAACACTCATCTGCACATTTGAAGAATCTAATTGGTTTGCTCTAAATCTTAAAGAAAAGTTGTCTTGCACAGCTCTCTCTGTAAGTGCATGATATTTTATCAATCTTGAATAATATTACTCCTTTGGATGGGATCCAAATGAGTCTGTTCCATATTCACTTCTAATTTAATAATAGCTACAACTTAAAGGGTGTTAACCATGTGCCAAACACAGTGCTAATTTGCACTTTACATTATGCACTTAATTAAATTGTGGAAATTCTATCATTTATTAGTAGAGATAGTCCTAAAGAGTATTATTTTCTACTACAGCTTGGGTCAGAACCCCAGAACATTTAACACATTTTACATTCAGATCCATTGAATTAATCTCACACTGGGATTAAAATTCATGAGTCACTGGTATAGAGAAGATGAAACATTATTTAAAAAATGACTAAGTAGAAAAATGATTTTTTTAAATTAGAAGCCAGAATGAATAGACTTGCTTAATAAGTGGAACAAGGATATGGATATTTAATGCTAAAAAAATTCAATAATATGCTCAACAGAAAATTTCAACCCCATAAAGCACTACTTTTTACATTCTGTACATTATAAAGCCAAAACACGAATAAGAATTTTATGTGAACAAACTGTCTAAAAGTGATTACTTAAAATCTATGATATACTTCAGATTAAATTATACTGCCTTAGAGTAAATCTTTGCAGATCATTATCCCTTAGAGTAGACTAAGGTGTTCATAAAAAAATGTACTTAAATGAATAATATGAAATACTCAAGACAAAGTGGAACATCATAAGTATCTATAATTTCAAGAAAACTGATCTTATCTACAAAGACATACTGTTTTTCTGATGCCCTGGTGAAGAATTGAAGGGAGGAGAAATACAATCAGAAACTATATATTTTGTCCAAAAACAAATTGAATTAACTCATTTGTTTTTTGTTTTCCCATTAAATTGGCTGTTTATGTTAACTGACAACAAAAGAAATTAAAAGTAATTCTCTGGATCACTCAACACAAACAAAACATGTATCATCTGTCTCAAGAACAACTCAAAGTTGATTCCATATTTCTCCTATCTTCTTAGAACAAGTAACTTCCTAATTTAATCATTTCGCCTACTCTGCTTATATATTGTTTCTAATTTAAAATTGTTTCTGAAGGTTTAATATTATTGCAGTTTTCTTTTCCATATGATTAACTATCCTTTATACATCTCTTACAGAACTATTCATGCCCAACTTCATATAGATATTGTCAAATATCAGTAGTAACTCAGCCAAAAACAACTTGTCCAAAATATTGCTATCTAAAGGGCACCTTACTATAAATTACTAACATTACATTACATATTCTATCTCATTCCAGTCCTTAACCCTCACCCCTCTGCTCATTATCTAATCTGAGATGAACTGTTGATAAGGGTCATTTCACTAAGGTGTAAACATATTGACTCATGCATTTAAATAAGAGTAAAGTAGCCTCTGATTGGCTCCTTCTTGGAACACAAGCATGTTTTGTGTGGGACTGACACAAAAGAAGAAAGCAGTATTAGGATGAACAATTTCTACTCATTGACAGCTGTTAACATTTATACTAAAACAATTTTATTTATAAACTTTAAGATTAAAAGAGAGGTAAAATTCAGTATCTATAACTTGCATTTCTATGTACATGAATTCTAGATTCAGACGAAAATCATTAGCCATTAATTGTATAGACGATCATATTGGTTATTCATTCACTCAACACACATTTTTAAGCAACTCTGTGGACAAGGCTCTCTGCTAGGATACCGAGATGAACAAACCATACCTCTGGTCTGAGAGTTGTTCAGCCTTATGGAGAAGACAAGTGTACAAGTAGGTGATTAAATCAAAGAACAATGATAAAATATGCCAATTGTAATACAAATTGTACATTTGCATTCTACTACATTTTGTACTTCTACATTTTGTGAATTGTAGAAGAACATAGAAGGAAAATGAGGCAAAATGGGGAAGAGGGTGAATTAATTAAGTGCAGGGCATATGTAGTTTGATACATCGAGGTAAAATACTGTGCTAGTCCTATGCATCTGTGCTCTCAGATATATTCTCTGGTCAGTGTTTCCCTTGCTCTCTTCTCAGAGTAGCCTCCTCCTCTGCTGCTTCCCTGTCAGCTACTTTGCAGTTGGATTTGATCAGGCACTGGTAGAGATTGGAGAATTGGAGGAAGGGAGAAACCAGGATATTTCTCCCCATCTTTGTCTGTCTCAGTGTATATTTCTGGCATTTGCTATTCTCATTCTTGTTTTTTGCTCCCAGCAAGACAGGCTTGTCCCGGTTTTAGCTCCAACTGGCCTCTAGCCTACAGGGACAGTAGCTTCCTTCTGTTGCCTCACTGTTCCCTGCTCAGTCTCTCAACCTCTTTCATGAGAATATAATCAATTGTCAGCTGTTCATTTCCTCTATTTTAAATATTCGAAGTGGTTTCTATATTCCTGGTTGGAGGCAAATACCTGGCAGGCATTAACTATCTGAGTCTGAATTCCAGGGAGTTTGAGCAGTGGATTTGGGACTAATCAACATAGAAGAAGGAGTTGATGAGCTTATGCAGGGAGAGGGTACTTAAAAGGATTGGTGGATTGAGGCTGGCACCCTGGGGAACATATTAATAGCAACAGGGAGAGGAAACAGTTTCTGAAGGAGTCCAAGGAAAAATTGAGAGTTTTGAGTAGAACCAGAAAAATGTGGCATCCACTTAAGCCCATGAGAAAACTTGGATATCACTTAAACTCAGAATTTGTCAGATGAGATTTTGGATGATAGAGAAATAAGGTCACATACCTAGTAACAGACCAGAATTGAAACCCATCTGTTTCCCCATTTAGTGCTCTTGTGAGACCATACCCATAATCATTCATTTTAATAGCATGACTTTTGGTGTCATTTTAACTTGTTCTGACATCGTGTTATGTTTACACTTCAGTTTCCCTTTATGTGAAGTCAATATATATTGCTATTTACCTCAAAGGTAATTGTAAGAATTAAATGGGATACATTAAAAGTAATTAAAATAGTGTAAAGTACTTAGAATAGTTAAAATTATTGAGAGGTTGATGCCATTCATGAAGGATAACAGAACTACCAGATTTTATTATAATATTATAAAGCATAAGCTAGTCATTATGCAGTTTATAGATACTATTATTGTGTTTGTTGAAGTTAGGGATTTTTTTTTGCATTTTGTAATAATTTACTATTTGTTTGATAAAACCAAATTTAATTTTAAAGTTGGTGTTCAAATTTAATTTCAAACTAAGTTTTTACTTTAGAAGTTAGCTCAGTAATTAATATTTCTTTTCTTTTTTTTTTTTTTTTGAGACAGAGTCTTGCTCTTTTTGCCCTGGCTAGAGTGTTGTGGCATCAGCCTAGCTCACAGGAACCCCAGACTTCTGGACTCAAGCGATCCTCCTGCCTCAGCCTCTCGAGTAGCTGGGACTACAGGCATGCACCACCATGCCCGGCTAATTTTTTCTATATATATTTTTAGTTGGCCAGATAATTTGTTTCTATTTTTAGTAGAGACAGGGTCTCGCTCTTGCTCAGGCTGGTCTCAAACTCCTGAGCTCAAACAATCCGGCTGCCTTGGCCTCCCAGAGTGCTAGGATTACAGGTGTGAGCCACCGCGCCCAGCCTAATATTTCTTTAAAATGATTTTTACACCATTAGTTTCTTCTCAGCTTCAAATATTTAATAATTTCCATGGACTTAAATGAGGTTTCATGATTGATTTTTATTTGCATGGTATTTAAAAAAAACATATTTTAAAATTTCAAGAAGATATTGTTTTTCCCTGAGAAAGTCTTCTAAGTCTCTTTCCTGTCATCCTTCTCATTCTTCTTTCTTTTAAATGTTCAGTACCCCAAGGTACTTAAATGTTAAATATAAATAAGGGAATTGGAAAATTGTTAAATAAACACAAAGTCATTCTCATTTAATGGATAATGATGATTTACTACCTAGTGCTTTTGCCTTTAATACTTTGACATTTAAATTCATGTTAAGAGAAAAACAAATCAAACACTTATGGTATGTAGATTCAACCTAAGTCCAACATTGTAAATTTTAACTTACCTTCAGTGTCTGTTAGTCCTACTCCTACCCCTGGCTGTTTTACAGGCTCTTGTCCATTCTGTCCCATCTTTCCTCTGTTTAAAAAAAAATAAAATGATGTATTCAATTATGATCTTCTGAATGCAAATAAGGGGGCTAAGTTTGCAAAAATAAAATGATATAATATATATCTGAATGGCAAATACACACATTTAATTGCTCTATATCGTGTTAATTTTAAAATGGAACTTGTTTGTTATTCTTATTTAGTCCAGTAAAAATTCCTCAAAATTCAGTCTTATTTGCAGACTCATTTATCAAAAAATTAGATCATCATGAAATTTCCAAATTTTGTTTTATAACTATTTTTTCCCCATTTTTAACTCAAGAAGGGAGAAGGGATGTTTGTATCTTTAAACTTTGTAATGATGAGTTGTTATAGATTCTTTGGTGAGAAGAGAAATATTGAAATAAATAACATATAAAAATAATGTTGTATCAAAAGATTTTTTTTTGTTTCACTTAGTGATTTTTTTTTTTTTTTTTTCAGATCCTTCGTGGATTTTCATTTGTGTTGAGCAAACTGGGTTTTGAATTCAGACTCTTTGGTCTCTGCTTCCAGCTTTGCTATATCTTGCTATGTGTAATCTAAGGCAAAGTACCTGGTTGGGACTGTTTCTCCTTTTGTAATATAAGGAGATTAATATTAGCTACCTTTTTGTTATGAAAATATCAAGTGAAAGATGTATATAAAACATTTAACACAGTACCTGAGAAATTACAAGCATTTGATAAATATAACCTAGTATTAGGTAAGTATGCTCATAATAGCTTAGAATTAGGCCAAAATCTGCTAATCACTTTTAGTTTCAGCCTCAAACCTTACGGAAAGCCTACTAGATGAAGAATTCATGTTACTGAGCATTGTGAGTTTAGAATGTTGATAATGCATCAGCCAAAAGATTGTGGGCTGCTTCTTACTTTTTCATTCAGAAGAAAAGCTGCATGGCATATGAAAGATTTTGTAATTGCCTGTATATATAGATAGGATGCTTGAAAAAGGAGTAAAAATTCTTAAATTTTAGAAAGGATGCTTGAACAGAAGATTGTCTTGATACCATGATTTGTTGCCGGCAATTCTAACACAGCAGGATTTACTAACAATTAATTTTGACTTTCACAAAAGTACTTGGTTTTCTGGACCTGCTGAAAATATAACCATATTTATTTCTTAAGAATCCAATTATATCTTACTTGAAAACTGCTCTAAAGAGCCTTTTATCATTCTACTTTAGTGAAGATGCCAAAATATTTTGGTACATAATAAAAGAGGAATAGATGTAAATTCAGAAATTGTTTTATCTTGAAAGTCATTATATTGTTCCATTATGAAAATTCTAGGCTAAAGGTTTAAGCACACATTTTTATTAAGTGATCATGTGAAGGACCAAGTATGTGCAAATTATGCAATTTCTAACATTTTTGTTTTACCATATATATACCATATATAGGATGTACATCTGAATATATGTATATGTATATATAAGCAATGCATAAAAATTCAATTTGTGTAATTGCTTCATTGAAATTCAAGACAAGTAGTTAAGTTGAAAATAATAAACTCTGCTCATTAGTATTAGAGAGGAAGAAAAGCTTAATAACTTAGCAGCACCTTCACTTTCACCAGTACACTATGCTGTAGAGCAAACCCAAACATACCTTGTTACTGAGCCAAACTCAACTGAAAGCGAGTGTCTTTTTAGTATTGCTAATCTAGCAAATCTGAGTGCTGAAAAATCACTATCCTGATACTGTGACAGAATCTTAAAAAGCAGTTATTATAATTTTTGGTAATTATAATAAAAATAAATTTTGATAATTTTTAGTTTTGTTCTTGAGTCCTAGATTTTGTAATTTAATGGTGATATCTAGCTACAGTCTTTGCTTCTAATGAAAACTGACTTTAACATTAGATTCTTAGCCAAAATATGTGGTAAACATTTTGAAGACTATATAAAAAATTTTGCAGGATTGTGAGGCTAAATGAAATACAAAGAAAATGTAACTGTGGGTCATGTGCAGGATGAGGTTTTTCTGACTCCCAGTGAGAAATCTTCAGCTCAGAACATTCTGACTACACAGCTAATGGGTATGGTTGTGTTCTGGTGTGGTTGTGTTCTAATATAACTTAGTTTATGTTCACTGAAATTTCAATTTTATATAATTTTCACATCACAAAATGTTTTCCTTCTTTGTTTCCACCCCTCCCCCCAAACATTTAAAAATGCAAAAGCCATTTTTAGCTCCCAGGCCTTACGAAACCAGGCAGTAGGCCTGTATGGCCCAGCAGTATTTTCAAAACCCAGAAAACTAGTTAAGGGTGGGAGAAGGAAAGGTTGGGGAATATAGATTTTGATATTGGAGCAGACATACCCTACATATTTATCTTGAATGCTGCTAAATTTTTCCACCAATATGACTAAATCTATTCTAACACATTCTAAATACAATCTGCTTTAGTTTTGCATTTGATTTGCAAAATAATTTTTTTTTGAGGCATAATATATTATGAATGAGCTTTATTCCAAGAGTACCTACTCAGGGACCTAGGTATTACTTGATATTTGTTCTAAAAACATTTCAAAACCTTCCATTTTATTAATAATTATAAAGAGATTTATAGTGGAAGAGTCTATATGATTAACCAATGTGTCATCTATTTCAAACATGATCTGTGGGTTCTTTGAATATATTTAAATCTCTCCTAATTCAAAGTAAATTACTCCATCTCTTGAATATCAACAATGTTTGTATTTGGGCATTACATAATTAAAACATTAATGTACTGCTGCTGAACTTTATTCTGGCATGGCTAAGTTACGATTTTTAGCAGTTTTTATATTCAATACAAATTGCACAGATTAAGTAGTCCTGGTAGTGACTAGCATTCATTCTTAGAATTAACTGAATTCATCTAATCTTTCCCGAACAATCTATCTTTATGTAAGCACAAACAGTTCAAGTGTTTCAGGGACAATGAAGCAGAAGTGGATAATTATATGGTTATTTCCTGTTAAATGTTAAGAATGCCTCCCTCATGATGCTGTTAACTTTGTAGTTGAAAAAAAAGAGACCCACTTACATCCTTGGAATAGGAAATAGATTAGTCTCCCCTGCAGTGCTGCTGCTTCCTTCACTGTCCACGCTATACCCACTGCCAAAGCTGCTGCCCGAGGAGCCGGTGGACACAGAGCTTTCTGCAGGCCGGTGATTGGTAGGCTTTGCTGCATGGTGTGGGAAGAGTCAACACCACAGTCAATAAATGAAGCTCACACTGATCTTCAAATGCATCATTATACGTTTTCTTAATTTATATGTATAAAGAAACAGCTATCGCAAGTCTCTGCATTTCTCAACCTGCCTTTTCATTTCCTTAACTGATAAAGCAGTGGCAACACTAAATTACTTTACAGCTTTTATTGGCTACAAAGGAAAAGCAATCACTTCTAGGAAAAAAACATTTACTTTTTAGACAGTTAAATTGTATGTAACTATTCTATTTATATTTTTGTGGTTTATTTGTATAGTATTGCAATAGTGATAGGGCAAACAAGGATTTTGGCTACATCATGGAGAAAAGAGTTTAGAAAGACTTGGGTAGATATAAATAGCAGGATAAAGGAAATTGCTTAATTTTTTATATATTAATAACCAATAATCTGTTTTCCTTCTTAGAAAAAAAGATGCAAAATAGGATATTTTCAAGAAGTGATTGAAAATTCTGTGCTTGTTTGTATGTAACTCTACCAACTATCTCCAGCACGTTTTTAAAATTTAAAGATATTTGTTTCCCCTTAGGCATTTCCCAGTTTATCCTTGGGATTTGTTTCAAAAATGTCATAAGTTTGATATTTGTATATAAGAATCCATGTTCCCACAGAAACATTATAAATTTGTGCTATAAATTATGTAGTAGGGGTACAGTACTAATATTGTTAGTAGATTGCTAGATTTGTAGGAGACTTGGGAAGAAATTTTGATGCAAAAGGAAGGAATAGAAGGCAAGTGTTTCCACTTACTTTGCTGGGGAGAAGTTTCTCTAGTAAGTTTTTGAAATTGTTGATGTTTGTCTCCTGCCAGAGAGCATGATCTTTGGTCATATTGATCTTGTTTTGAATCCCAACCCACTCTGCAGTAACTCTAAGTCTCTGTCCTCATTTGAAAGCAATAGAGTCAGTAATGCCTACCTCATTTGATTGTGATTATAAGGAGTGAGATACACCTGGAGCCCAGTGATATTATTTACCTACCCACCTCCTCTTTAGGGCTTTACAGTCAATGGCTGTTTCCTAGGTGTCCTTGAGCTTACATAGTCCTTGACAATGAATTTATCTTGGTTCTCTTCTTAATCTAGATGTGTTCTAAACTGCAAAGCTACTTAGAATTTCTTTCCATAAATGCATCCCTGTTCCATCAGGAGTTTATTAGCCAGTTGGATAGATTCATACTATTGGGTAAACACTTCATAATCATTTCAGGATGCTAAGATATCTACACATTTCTTAAGGATATCTATAAAAACACAATGATTCTTAACCTGGTGGAATTTTAACCAATAGAACCAAATGCAATGAAAAATATAAACATTTTGTTGGAAACCATTTGAGGACAGAAAATCCATCGTCAGGGTAGCTAGGATCAAGTCTTGCAAAGGATTTAGCCTTCCCCTACTTCTTCCTTTCTTCCATTTCAGCAATAGTAGATTCTCTAAAGTCACATTTATTCAAATGACAGTAGGATCTCTTCCTCAGAATAAGGAAATAAGGAAGACATTTTTAATAGTCAATTATATATCAGATGTTATAAGTTGGAAACAGCTATTTAGAAAAAGGTCTGAAAGCTATTAAATAGCCAGCCACCAATGAATTTCTAGTAACCCATAGGACTAGATTTATAGAAACAGAGAATAGCTATGTTTCCTTAATATTTCTTCAACTATTTAGAAGAAACACAGTTGGTATATTTAATGTTAAAGAAAAGACTTTTTTTAAAGAATAATTTAAAAATGTGAAAGTAGTCTGATAAGGATATAAAATTATGAACATGTATAACATAGACTAAACAGCATAATCAACTGCATAATGAGTCAGATTAGTCAATTGATTATAAACAAAGGAAAGCTGTCATTTTTGATTGGCATTATATAATCCAACCATCTAGATTGTTAATATATGTTAGTATGATGATTGAATGGAAGACATTGATTTCATCAACTGGAAAATCTCAATATATTATATTTAAAGATAAACTTTAATTAATAGACATAAATAATTTATATTTAGTAAATTAAAATAATTTTCATTATTTTAAGAGCAATGTCACAATTAATCAGAATAGCTACATTATAGAAATGATTTATTATTTATATTTCAAAATATTCAGTCTTTTCTTTTGTCAACTTTAGTTTTACCTGATGCAATTTTTAGTTCTATTTCTCTTCCAGGAAGTTTGAGAAATGTGTGCAGAATGTAAAACAGCACAATAAGAATAAAGAAACAAAGCTAGAAATAAATTTAAGGGAAAACAATATTTTTCACTTTGCCTATCTCTTTGAATAGAAATCTCATTTGGAAAGTTTGTGTAGTGTTTGTCAACAGTTTAAATGCAAACAAATAATATTTTATAAGAAATATAAAAGAAAAACAAAACCAAATCTAGGGAACATATATATATATATATATATATATATATATGGGGGACAAATCTAAGTCTATTTAACATTTCTGCAAAATAATATTATGTCTAAGGTTATGTATACAGAAATTTTAGATAGAAACATCTGGTGCCTGATTAAATTTTTGATTCTTAATCTGGTATCTAAATATAATATAGAGATAGCCTGATATTTGGTTGGTTTCTGAAAATGAATTAAATTAAAATGCAAAACAGTCCTTCCCTTTTTACCAGGCTATGTCTACATAGCATAAAATGTGATAACGCATATGAAAATGCAGAGGTTTTTGATAAGCTGGTGCTAAGAATCCAACTATTTCCATAGTTCTTTTCCAGATACTTAAAACAACATGTGTCTTTACATTTCTTTCTCTTGAAACAGACCTCAAATAAGAAAGCATCAATTCTATTAAATTAAGCTAAATCTGCATAAATGCACATTTTTAACAACTAAAGTACTTTAGGACTTTAATATCTGAGGCTGGATCTTACATAATTTTAAGACATCTAATAATTTCATTCAAACTCTTTAGTTTGCTTTTTGCAAACTTTTGCTCCTTTCCACACGTATCTACTATAATTCTCCTTCATATACTTTACATCTAAGCCCACCAGACCATTCACTCTGGATCACTTTGGTTTGGCTTTGTCCGTTTTGATTTTGCTAAGGCCTCCTCTATTCCACCACTTTCTTGCATCTAAATTAAATTTATCTGTAAAGGCCCAGCTAAAATATCACCTACTTCATTTATTTTCCTCATTCTCCCAATCAAAAGTGACATCTCCTTAATGTGGATTCTTGTAACACATAATCTGTGTATCTTTTATGGCAATTATCACATTTTATTTTTGATTGTAATTGTTACATGCATGTCATCATTGGAAGCAGAGCCTACTCTTTGGTAACCTCCTGAAAAGCTTGTCCTGGAACCATGTTCAAACAATATTTGATGAATAATTAATAATACGTTAATACTTCTTTCCCTTAACCAATCAAAACAGCTGAATGATTTAGTAGCTATATCACTTCTTATCCAGCTTTGTGTTTTATCCAAATCATAAATCTCTTATCAAGAAGGCCACTTGGTATGGAAGGGTTTTTTTTAGTGTGTGTGTTCTTTGTCAAAGAAATTTTGAGGAGTAAACTTCTTTTTTAGCTTTTAAAATCAGAGATGACAATTTCATAGTGCGTAAGTAAAAAAAAAGTGATGACTCAACTTGATTTTTTATCCCAATTTCCCCAAATAGTGGTTTGACAGAAGGAAGTATTTAATAATATACTAAACACTGGAGACCATAGATTTATGAATTTCAAAAAAGTTCATAACCATGAATATTATATATATATATTTTAAATTGGAGTGACAAAAGAAAATAATATGTATAGTAACATTCTACCTCTGCTTAATTCTTCCAACTCTTTTAATCAGAGTTTTGGAAATCACAGACCTACTGTGTATGAATGTATTAGGTGCCTGTGTATTGCATATGAAAAATATATCTTTTATAAAAGAATTGAGGGTTTTTCATTATAATAAAATACATTTTTGGAGCCATTTTTTAATCAGTTACATTTTTTTCATGTCTATTTTCTTTTTGAAATACTAAGTGTACTATCAAGTACCAACCAGAGGACAGAGTGGATGCTATAAACACCTGACGGAATAAGCTCTTTTGTACAAAGCATCTGGTGCTCTAGAAGAATAAATCTTAGAATATCAAATCATTTTTGTGACTTAATTCTTGAGGGGGCATTTCAGGTAAACAAATTTTATCTTCTGTGAGGCAATTCAATCTGTTTTAAATTATTCTTTGACCTCTTCGCTTTCTTTGGCTGTTAGATGGTTAGACATCATTGTGTTTTATTACTCCACTGTGACTAGCCTTAATTAAATCTGGTAGTGTCTCTTTGACTGTACATCTGTCTTCAATTAGTTTGCTGTGTTGGTTCTTTCCCCCTCTACTATACAGTACTTAAATATGCAAGACTATCACTGTACCTACCACACGATGGCAGCACTGTGCTCAGAGTTGACTTTATAGTTGTGGAATCATGGCAATTAAATGCTGGTTAAGAACTCTAAAGAAAACCCGTTGTTCCAGAACCATCATTTTGCCTACAGAAAAACTAAGCTTTGTAAAGGTTAAGTAACCGGTTCCAGGTCACACACTAATTAACGAGAGGAAGAGAGAAGTAAAAGTAAAAAGTGTTAGTGTACTTTTATGTTATTGCCAATTTTCTCAGAAAGGTGAGGTCTCTGGTTACTTCAGAATTCAGAGCTTGGAGTGTATATAGAGTTGCTGCCTGTGATGGTCTACCATTGGTTTTGTATCTTTGGTCCAGCACAGATCTATTTCCAAATATTTCAAAAATAATGTATTATGTCGGTAGCTTGTATAATAATTTCCCAAATGACTTGGTTGATACAGTGGTATCAATATTATCTTCATTGACATGGTCTATAGGATTTTGAGATTAACTCTTTAAAATTCTGTAAATCAATTAATAATTGTTTTTGTTTATTCCAATAGTTTAGTGATAGAAATGAAGTAACTGCCTAGCTGTTTTAGAAATCATATATGTAAGGTATGAAGTTTTTTTTCCTTTAGCTAGCTGTAATTTTAACTTAACTAAGTAGCTACTTTAGGCACCTTTTCTACTTTCTCCTCTTTGCTTCTCTCTCTCTCTTTCTTTCTCTTTCTTGCCTTCCTGTCTTTTTTTCTTTCATTCTCTTTCTTTCTTATCTGTTATTATTGCTCTGTTTTTGTTATTTTTACCAAAGAGATTTTCCAATTTTATATTAGTTTTTTGATTTCTTTTTTTTAGCGTGGACCCCAAAATGTCAGTTTTTTAAGTTCCATTGTGCCCAGCATTATTCAGTATGTTTTCCATTGAATTATGTACAATTATACTTTTTGTATGTTTTCTATTACAGAAGAGATGTTACACCTTACAAGTACTTTCAAAGTTTGTTATTTTTTTCTAAATCTACCTCAGTATCTTTATTATCTAATTTGGAAAAATTTAAAGGAAAGTGGACACTAGAAAAATGGCCTAGATAGCTTTAATAAAGCTATTTGTAGAAGTATTCACATACTACCAAATTGCAAGTTTTCACAAAGTATTGAAAGGAGACAACCCTAACATCTATATCAGTGATTTGTAAATGCTTGGGCAGGGCAGTTGAAGGAAGGATGTCATTGGAAATCTATTCAAAATGATAAATTATTAAATGACTACATGTAATAGCCATTATAGGTATATTTTATATATATAAATTATATACATGTTAGAAAGGTATTACAAGCCATGAGAAATGAAATGTTGAGGTCTTTTTTCCTTATAAAGATCAGAATATGTCTCTTAAGTCAGATATTCCACATTCACACAGCAGCTTCTTTCAGAGAGGAAGATGGAGATGTGAGGCCTCCATTTGCCACGTCCAGGAAAGCTGGTAAAGTTCTTAACTGTGTACGTAGTTTTCCCTCTCCATACCCATTAGCCTCATGACTGAATTTTTCAGGACATTTTAATGAGCAATTTAATTTGTTTTTTATCTAATACTACCAATAATTTGCAGGTGTTTTCCATACTCACTAGTCATTCACTCTGGCTTTCTATTATTAATAGACAGTAAGATCAACCATCACTTCAGGTAACAGAAGTAACAGGATAAAACTTCAATTTAACAAATGAAAGTATAGTTAGTTTAGGTAATAACATGGTAGAGAGGATTTTTTTCTTACATAAAAACATACATGATGGCTCACTATACTATAACCCTTGCATTTATATCATAATGTTGTCTTTTATGTACAATCTTCCTCTTTTGAGGTGTTTTTGGTTCAGAACTGGTTTGGAAGAAGCCACTTCAAATAAATACAGTTTAAGATCAAAATTTCATAGTAAATGATGGAAGAAAGTTTGATGAAGACATGAAAATTAAGGAAGTAAATTCATTTGTCTTTAATAAATTTGGCTATAATTCCGCTATGTTCAAATGAATAGAATGAACAAAGAATGTATCAAGTGCCAAGTTCTGGTTTTGTGATAAAAATGCAAACACAATAAAGATTGTTATCTTTAAAAGGTAAATGGTAAGGAGGATCATATTTGGAAGAGAGAACAGTCAAGAGTTAACATCAGTTGTTCATGGTCAACTTTTAAATTTTAAATTTTCATTTCATTCTCTTTTGAAGGAGAAATATTTTCTCTTCTACAGTTTGCTTGCACTATACTTGAATTAGTTTGTCAGAAAGGTATTTCCAAGAGCTGACAGAGGAAAAAAAAATCAAGCAGGAATAAAGACTGCTGTAAAGCATGCAGGTTTGTTTGACTGGAAAGTAATTCTAAAAATCCCTTAAGACTAATGTTCTTACATAATCCTGAAACTGCAATAACTTAGGTCATGAGTACTTAGATAACAAGGATGTTATCCTTAAATGGAATCCAAATATTTTGATTTATAAAATTCTGCCCAAAGGAAATAAGGTTCCTTCCAGTGTAAAGAAATAATAATTAATAATAGCAAAGTGACTTATATGGCTAATGCTACATCAAACACTGAGTATTAGTTTTCATATCTTTCAAATTTAGTAAATGGCCACAAAGTAAAGAGGAAGTTTGGACAATTAGTAGATAAATGCACGTCTAGTCCTGTGAGATCTAACCTATCTAGTTAATTTCATTAATTTTTCTACTGTTTCCAAATAGATCATTTTCAAACACTTTCTCTCCACCCGTAGTTGGTTATATCCCAGTGGATTGTAAAGACTATGAGAGAGAACCAGCCAGGACAAATAAAAGTATAATTAATTCTATTTTCCAGGTATTTTTAAGCATGATGATGGTTGGTTGCATACAAACTTAAGTTAATGACCAATTGCATTTTTCTTTTTCCATCTCAGTTGAAGGTAGACAAAACTATGCTTTTCTCCTTCTTAATAATTTTTCCAAGGTACCTTTAAATTTGTTATTCAATAAATAGTACTAGAATTACTAGAATAAGAGATTCAGTGGACAGTGATTTTTGCCTGTTTTGTTTACTTCAGTATTACTGATATATTGAGGAGGCTGGAACATAATATGCAATCTTTTTAAAAAAAAATAAACAAATTTATATATAAGAGTGAATAAATTACCTAATACAGGCAATTCAGATAATATTTTCTATAAATGACAAATACATATTTGCAGAATATCATTTTTAGCATTAAATATTTAAAAGCTCACTAAATTACATACTTGAAAGTAAGGACCAAGTGCTAGGTAAGAAACTTTTCAATTTTCCCACAAATTGGAATCAAAGTGATAATCTTCAGGTTTTCTCTGTTTATGCAATATAATGAATTTGCAATTTATAAGATCAGTAATGTAGATAATATAATGGAAGATAAAATAAACTAATAATTTATAAACAAATGTTTTTCTAATAAATTTTACCTTCAAGATAAGGACAAAAGTAAAATGTATTCTACCTTTATAACACTTTTTGTCCACCTTATGTTGGGAGCCCCCGATTAAAGCTGATAGGTGACTTACCAGTCAAATTTTAAAAGGTAGAAGTAATAAATATGGACATATAATAATTTAATCTAAATCATGCTCAATAAAATATTTTAAATATGCTATATAAATTGGGAAAAAGTCATTTGTCAATCTTAATAATTATAAATTAACACTAAATGAGAAAGGAAAGGAGAGGTTCTGAAAAGCAATAGGAGAGATACATAAGGCATAGAAAATTTGACAAATATGCTAAGAATATTTTTGACCAAACTCAGTTATCCAGCCTTTGGCTACTGTAAAAATGATGATTATGGATAGGTCTAGGTCAGTGGCTCTTAAATTATTTGCCCTCAAGACCCCTTTTGCATTCTTAGAAATTATTGAGTAATCCAAAGACATTTGTTTCATGTAAGTTGTATCTATTGTTATTTATCATACTCAAAATTAAGAAAACTTTAAAACAAAAAACTTATGAGCACATATTCTATTAGTCATCAAAGCAATGATGTCATGACACCTTCTGTAGCTGCTGCAATACTCCAATTCATTCTTGAAAAAAAATGAGAGTGAAAAAGGCAAATAACATCTTAATATTCTTAAGAGTTTTTTTGACCTTGCAGACCCCTGAAAGAATTTCTGGGATCCTCCAGGAGTCAATGGACACACTTTAAGAATTACTGGTCGGGGACCTACAGTAATGGAAACAAAGTGCTAACTGTGAAAATGAAAAGAGACCAATAAGCATGAGCTTCTTTGACAGTCATCTTAAAAACAATTATGTACATCAAGATCATTTTATGGTACCTTTCAGTTTTCATTTTATTTTTTGTACTGAAAAAAATATAAAGTTAGTGGCCTTTCTTGAAAAGGTTATTATTGATATTATTATTTTATTTAATCATCTCTAAGCTTCTTCAGAACTTTTTTCACTCAGAACTTCACAACTCTATAAGTATATGGTCTGAATTACAAGTTATGTATATAATAAAAGCTTGCTTGTCTGTTATATCTTTGCTTAAAAACAAAACAAAATAAAAACCTCAACTATTTTATGGTACAAAGAAACCCAGAGTAAATAATGACAACTGGTAGGCATAAAATAATACAAATTCTTCCAAAAAGGGGTTTTCTCTACATAAAGTCTTTTTAATGTTCTTGTATATTAATATTGAATGGAGCCAAAATAGTGATTCAATAGCTATTTACTTTATGAAATGTCATTAGCAATGAGAATGCTTTAAAACAAACTAAAAGTATATGATAGACCTATATAGAAGGACATCTGAATTAAGTAGTTGTAAAAATATCCCTTTTCTATATTTCTCTATATTCCAAATTCTTTTTAGAGTCAGATAAAAAAAATATGACCTATAGAACTTCAAATAATGTGGTTTTGCATTTGAAATGTTTCAATGAGGAAAAGCAGATTTTACTTCTATGTTCTTTTTAAGAACAAATATAGTAGAAATTGTATTTTACTATCTTTATTACACGTTTAAAAAAGAGACCCATGCTTCTTTTACCAAACACTTGTTTCTGAAACCTTGCTTGATTTTTGATACTAATATTTTGATTAATTTCTGTTCAAATTAAAATAAATTTAATTAATAAATTGTAATTTTTAGTATCTTTAAACCACATTAAGATATAATATAAAGCTATGATTATATCTATGTCATTCCTATTCACACATCTAACAAACTCAACACCCCAATCAAAATTCTATATTTCTGATATAATAGGTTTTCATTTAAAATCCATCACTGTTTTTGGCTTCTTAGTGATTAATTACATGTTTACACATACAGCATAGTAACAAAATAAAAATTAAGAAATATTTCACAGTCTTGTTCAGTACATGTGAAGATTCCCTTCATTTCATCCCATACCCACGTTTCCTCCCCCTCCCCAAATCATCTTGCACAATGGAGAATGGGTGAAATATTATGGTTTTACATAATGTAATACATGTGGATGAAAAGTGGAAAAATAATCAAGTAATTCATGGACAGTTAGATATCTGGATTTAGATAATATTGTTAAGTAGCCAAATGGTGTCTTTGACATTGCTCCACCTCTCCTTAGGTAGCATTTCCCTGGTTCTGTGATCCTCCTACTCAGGTGAGAAAGTTCCCCACCCCATGCTCACGGTGTGACTGTCCCACATCCCCCAGCGTGTCTCCATCAGCTTTCCCATTTCCTTCCCCCATTGGCATTTACTTGCCTGTCTCATTTACACATTTCCTGCTCCCTGGTGATAATCTGATATACTAACTTTTTGAAAATAATTTCTTCAAGCCCAAAGTAAAATAATTTGCATTTAAAAAACTAGGTTTCATGGATATTATTGTTAAAGACATGTCATAAATAAATAGTATTTAAGAGACCTTGGTGTGTTAAACAATAGGCCTTTCTCTTCTTCTTAGATCACATATTAATAGTCCCATCCTCACTATATAGGCCCATAGCTAGATCGTGTGACTAAGGCATAGCAACACGGAAGCCAAGTTTGGTATTTAGATGGGCCAGTGGGTCTTGCCATTCATGTCAGATGAAATAAACATATAAATTCCCAGTGTGGACCAGACCAAAGTATGTGGATGGCTCAGTGTAGACTCACGGTTACTACTGGAGAAGAACAAAAGTACCCATGGATGGCAGGTCAGTAGATTCACCTTCAGGAATGAAGGGCCATAAACAAGAGAGAGTTTCATATGGTCAGAGTTACCCATTTGCTGTCTGTGACTCTGTATATACAGTGGAGATATTTCTGGCAATGAATTTAAATGACTACAGAAATATTTGAAAATGTATAATCAATCATTCTAAGAAAATATGGACTCTCTCAAAAAACAAAACTTTTGAAGAGCATTTTGATTTTCACAGACAACAAAAAACTCCTCCCCACCAGAGAAACAGGCACAGAACTTTGAAAGCCGAAATCATCCAAATTGATTCTCTCAGATTTTGGTGGATGTTTGCTGTGTTCACATCATTACAGTTTCAATTTTCTTTTTACTTAAAACTGTTCAAAGTTTTTTTAAAATGTTTTAACTTCTTTTTTGCACAAGCACATGGAAATGAGGAATGTAAATTTTGTTTTAATTAACCTCGTACATACAATGTTAAAGAATACTTCACTTCCAAATAAACTCATTCTGATTTCTCTGGCAATTTTTTTTTCTCTTATGGGCCCTGTCTTTTTCAGAAACAGAGAAGGCTAAATTCCTTCTGAGCAGAAGTGATCAACTACTTTAGGCCAGAAGAAAATAGGACCCTGATTAGCTACTGCAAACAACAATTTCCTCCACTCCCAGTGCCCGCCCGCTGCCAAATCCAGCCAGCCCCTGCCGCTTGCCCAAGATAGCAGCTCCCACAGAGTGATGGCTTGGTAAGAGTTCGCCAAGGCAACACATGGAAATGAAACTCTTCTTTGACAGGTGCCGCAAATGAGCTTTATTGAAAGTGGAATTTCCAGTAGAGGTCTGTGGAAGTAGCTTCAGGCTTTTCTCCTACAATCCGGTCACACCAAGGAAACTCACCATCATAATTCCCTTGTACAACTTATTTAATGATTCATCTTCTCACCTAATCTGCCCAACCTGTCCCAAGGGCTCCCGTTTTATTACTCGGGGTGGAGAGCTATTTCTACCCAGCCTATATTACCTAGTTTAAAATTTAAAGCTCAACCCAAAATCTTAGCATGAACCAAAATAGTGCAGGAATTTTCAAACTGTACTTAAAATTTAATGTATTAGATGCCAATTAAATTAATCTTCAAGGTTTTAAGAATGTTTCAATTTGTTTTGATTTTGATATGGTTTTCAAACAAACAAAAGATCAAAACTACTTTCTAAACTGTCTTGCCTCCTTGGTGTCACCTTTGGAAATAGTAGGGCCTGTATTCAACCAAACCAACTGGCTTGGGAGAGAAAATAAAAATAAACAACAAAGAAAACATTTCCAGAGATTTATAAATACAGTGTTGTTTAGGCATCAGGATGATTTGGCACAATCTGTCTAATCTTTCCCTTCAGGTTTCCTAGCATGCAACTAAACTCCGGAGGGAGGAAAAAAGGTCCTTCTGGCTCACTCTATAATTCTTGCTTGACCCATATTTTATGCTAGTTCAAGCAGAAATCTGCTGAGAAGCTTACAAAACACGTCTGTAAAGCTCTTTAGGGACAATTCTGTCACCCTTGATAGAAATGCCTACAGATGTACACGTAGCCTCCTCTAAGAACCCTGCTAACTGCCTCGCTGGGATTGCGCAGGGGAAGGTTTTCTTCCATTGTTTAAATCACCAGCCTTTAGAGAGGAGGATCATGCAGGTAGAGAGAGTAAAAATTGTATTCTGCCATCATTTCTAGCTACCTCTAATCATTTGTAAGAACACGAGTGATAAGTAACAAGTACCTTGTTTTTATTGAAATCAGGAGAGTTTGACTTCAGAGGAGATCATGTATTTAAAACTGTTACTCTAAGAGTCACAAGACAAGGATCTATTTGCTAGTTCTGAAAATTTCTAGCTGTGTGTTCTCATATCAGCCATCCTGCCCCTCTGACTCTCTGCTCACCCATAAAACAGGGATAAGAATATTGGAATGAATACCTCATCCACTTGGTGTGATAAAATGAGAAAATGGATGACAAAACACTTTGTACAACATGAAGAACTATTCAAATGCAGAGTGTTATTTCCAGAATGCAGATGGGATTATATGAACTCCATTGTGAGGTTTGAAATGGGAGACTTTTAACCAAACACTTAAAATTATTACTAATACTTATTTCTACAGTTGGTGAACAGGAAGTTGCTGGTTCTTTATATGTTTATATCTCTGACCAATTTTTCTTTCCATGCTTTAAACAAATTATATTGCACTTCAGCATAAATTTAATCCTACGGTATTTTTGCTATTAGGTGTTTCCCAAAATGCATGGATCAATTATATTATTAGTATATTGACAGTAGCGGTGAAATGATTTATATTTTAGAAAACAGGGCTTTTTATTATCTGTAAGAACAAAACTAAATAAGAAAGCATGCTGTTATCTAGTTTTCCTTTTGATTGTGACGTCAATAAAGAGTGACTTCTAATTCAATTATAGCACTTTAAATGTATGAGGCTGTCTATGAGAGCATTATTCAAAGGAATTAAAATATTTTGATGTAAATTTAAGAACCACATCTAGGAAAAAAATCATACAAGATATTATATAGTAATACTTAAATCACAATAATTAAAATAAGATGTGAAATCAGGGAAGTTTTTATTACATTTATAATTAATAGAATATTTCAAGTAAGAAAATGAACGACATGAAGAAATCAACTGAACTTATTTGAAGGAAAAAAGTGAGAGGTAGAATTTTAAGTACTTTCAGAAAATACTAGCAGGCTAACAATAAAATGGAAATTGTGCTTTGGTGATAATCTAAAAACTGGGATGAGTAAACACATATACAGAATTATGCTAACGTTTAAGCTAATTGTTTTTTAAATTACCTGGCTAATTTAAGAAACATCTCAGTGGATTTTCCCTCTGTATTGCCACATACATCTTACATTGCCCCCAAATATCTGATTAATTGAGAGAAAAGCATATTAAATGTTTTCAAGTTTATGAGCATAAAGAGAAATGCAATAGGAAAGTATAAGGCTTGATTTTCATTTTGTATCAAATATAGAATCATAAACTCAAGAATTTTAGGGCTGGAAGGTATTTATGGGGGGCAAACAATGCTATCCTAGTTATATTTAAAAAACTTTATTTTATATGTGTTTTTGAATTAAATTTGAAGATAATTCATAATCATTCTAGTTTGATTCCTGTCACTGGCAGTGGTACTCTTTCTTGGGGAAAATTCCACAAATGTTGGGGTCAGGGTAGGGACAGATGTAAATTTGCTTTTCCTTCTGACCACAGCTATAGGATTAAGGTTAGGTATATCTATAAAGCAAGGGCTCATGTAATTTATCTTCCTTTACCCAGGAACCAAAGTAGATTAGGTATGGGAGAGAGAAATAGTGGAAGCATTGCGTAGGGTGGCCCAACCCCATCATTTTTATTTTTATGTAAGCTCTGATGCTTTTACTTGGTAATAATCTTCCATCTATAATGTTTCCAGCATGGAACTTTGTTCTTCTCCAAAATGTTCTATTATCACAGCTCTCACTAGTAATGGAGCAGTTACTAGAATCTATTGCAAGAAATCAAATGAAAAAACAAAAACTGACACACTCAGTTTAAGCTGCATCAGATAACAATGGCTCAGAACCCAGTAGTTTATGAATGAAATAAAGATACTTTATTTATTACACAGGCACTTGGAGATTCACATGCCCAACACATCTGATACACTTAACAACTATGGAAACACGAGTGGAAAATGTCTGCTTGTAGGATCAAGAGAGAACGTTCACCATGTAAAGGTGAGTGAGTGCATTAACAATTTTTCCTTTACTTTCCTCTAAGAATTTCCAAAATCCACTAATTTTTTTTAAAGTTACACTTGAAATAATACGCAACAAATACTGATCTACATTCCAACTGGTATGCTAACTTGAACTGTGAGCAATTTAAACTTTTATCACAATGCAACATATTTATAGTCATGCTTGAACAGATTAGGTTAGTAGCATGCATTCCATTCTGCAATATGAATATTGTTAATCTATTTCCCAACAAAAGTCAAAAGATGCCCAGTGCATAGAAAAATACAAATCACTGTAGTTGATATATTACGGGACTGATCTTGGGACTTACATGGTGACGATGAAGTCCTGAAATGCCATGCCCACAAAAGCACATTAAAAAGTGGATAAACATATTTTATCAGACAATCTCTAAAAATTAAAGATGAGAGCTTTAAATTTGGGGATGTTCTTGTTGTGTGCTTTGAACAGGGCCTTTCTGCTCACCTCCTTCTGGCTTGACTGGTCCATCAGACATCACCTTCCTGAGGGCTAGCTGGCTTTGGTCTTGGTTGCCATTGGCTGGTGGAGGCAGATTATCAGACTGAGTTCTTTGAATGGGGAGGACTCCTGCTATGCTGTGTCTGTGCTGCTTCCTGGCATGATTAGACTGACCGCTTTTATGTGCTGCTGTGGCAGTGTGGGTGAAATGGAAACCCAGAGTATGTATCCTCAGATGGAACCAGCTTAAATGTTATTCATGCAAACAGAAGTGTTCTTTTGCTCTATTTAAGTAAGTTGTGTTTTCAAATGCCAAAATGACACCACATGCACAGCACTAAAGGGGATTAAAACTGGCTGTTTCTTTGGAAATGATGACTCAGGAGACAATCTATCTCCATTGCCTGGTTAATGCTGTTTAGAAGTAACAGGTCACCTATATCTTTGAAATATCTGCACTTCTTAAGTTTTTATACAATTACATCAATTGACTAAATTTTTACAAATGAAATGAAAATACAGCAGTTAAGGTGGGTAAATTGTTATACTTTGATTTACAGCTACTAGACATAGCACATCTTTACTTTCACAGGATTTCCAATGGTTAGGAGAAAAAATAACCTATAAAATCTCTGTTATCATATACAAAGAGTGATCCAACAGAATGGACCCAATTGTGCTCCTTAATGAGGTTACAGTGCCTCATCACATATGCTTATACATATATTAATATTATGCAGTTTTTGAGAATATAAGAAATATGATTTTCTTCACAGATTTTTCAGAAGACTAGAAATTTTTGCACATGGAAAGCTATAACATTTCACATGCATAATTTATTAGTGTTTTTAAGCATTGTCTTGAAAGAAATGGCTTCTCCCCTTAGGTCCTAGAACGTGACTTTTGGTCTCATTATGCTTCTGTCTAAAATTTTTGAGTGTTTTCAGGTACAAGAATCTCATTGCTAATCTGCTCTAAATACTTGTGCGTGTGCTTTTTTGGTGTAATGCCTGGAAAGTTGGCAGCCACTTACAATTTCTGCATTCTAAAGGATACTTAAGCGCACACAAAAGGGACACACAACATTGCTTTGCCTGCAAACATCACAGACACAGCTACCAAATACTATGAGCCAGGTTGGATGGACGGTGGAAACAAAGGAGAAACAGCCAGTTTTATTTTCAGTCTATGTAAATTAAAAGAAAATCTAAATAAGAAAGAGCATATTTATGTATTGATACTGTTCTTACACAGACAAAGGGACAGTGAACAGAGTGAGCAGAGGATGCCAAAAACAGAAAGCAAACAGGGAAGGACAGCAGGAAAGAAAGGCAACAGATGAACATTAAGCTGCCATGCTGAGGAATTTATTTGCGTCTTTTACTTGGTTGAATGCGGAGCTGTTGCACGGCGGCTTCGGCAGCAGCTATGGCAGCCCCTGCGTCTTCCAGGTGAGTCTGAGTGACGCTGGTTTTGCTTTGACTGCGAGATGGTCCATGAGAGCGGAGATGGCCTTCGGATGATGATTTTGAGCTACCAGGACTACTATGGGATTTCTCAATGGTGGGAACCTGCATGTCTGGTTACAAAAGGGTAAAACATGAGTTAAAGTTGCTCCAGCATTCCTCCTGTCAAGCTTGGTCTACATATAATTTGAAACTGTCTAAGATTTATGTTAATTCTATGTCTTTTATGGCTCATTTATGCAACTGCTCACCATACAGAAGTGTGATTAAGCATTTAGGAAACAATTTTTTGGAGGAAAAGCAAAAGGATGATAGTCGTGAGAAGAGAGAATTTTGCAAAGAGAAATACATTCTAACTAGCCTCAAGTAATGACTGTATTAACTTTTCTTTTCACCAAGTAACTCTGCTAATTCTACTAGAGGTCAGGGAGGAGACAATAGGTTATACTGCCACAGGGGGAGTTTTGAGCAAAAACATAGTGAGTTCTTGGAAGAAGGGGTGTGAGTCACTAGGGCATATTAAATGTGGAGGTTGTGGAATTATTATCTCCAACAATTTTAGAGAATATATAGAATATTCATTTCCTAAGGTAGTCATAGAGAGAGAGGTCTTTATACTAACGATCTTGCAGAATGTTAAGCAGGGCAGAATCAACATGGCTAAGTAGAATCCATAAATCATCTATGAAACTCATTCATAAATAATCTACAGAACTCATTATAGTCAGAGGTTTACCATTCAACACAACGGCCTACTGGATATGGACTCAGTTTCCCATTTCCTAGAACACTTGCACTTATGAGTCATTCTCTTCTCATGTATAAAGAACCACTTTCCAATTTGGTGTACTTTCTGAGAAAAGGAGAGAAGGAAGCAATACTCAAGTCCAATATAAAAAATTATATGTAATATGATTATATGTAATATAGTTCAGTATATCTAGATAAGATGCCACATGGTTATCCTATATAGGCAGTAACTCAGCTGACAGTGAGGATTCATGCTTGGTGTAGGACAGTTGGTAATGAACCTCCCAAAGGAAAAGGTCACTCGAATGGGAATGCCGTGCTTATGGCCAAACCCAATGTATGGCACTGTTATTTAAAAAATAATAATAATAGTTAAAAATTGGCTTGAGTGCAACATTTAGAAAAGATTTAAGTAAATTTCAGCATACCAGTTGTTTTGATGACATGGGAAATATTATCTATATGATAGATTAAAAGGAGGATACAAGATTATGTTTATGGAGTAAGACTATATTTTATAAACAAAGGGAGTATAAACAGTTAGAAGGAATGTACATAAATAGTAATGATGATTATGTCTAGTCTATGAACTGGTAGGGATTTGTATATTTTTTTAACGAAATACCCCAATGCATTTTCTAAAACCATGTTATCATGGATTTTGAGAGGAATAAACCCAAATAGCTCATATAGCCCAGCCTCCTCCATTTCACAGGTAGAAAAATGGAGAGTCAAAGAAGTGAAGATTACAAAGTCATATACCTAAGTATGTGCTGATCTAAGACTAAAGCCCATTTCTCCTGTCCATATCCATCACTCTTTGCATGATATTATATTAAAGATTTTCCAATAGCATCTAACATTTCAATATATATTAAATATACAGGTATTTGCATTCAAGAAGATATTGAATGAAAAACCAAACAAAAAACTTTTTCTATTTGAAATATTTCCTACCCTTCGATGGGTCAGGGAAGATACCATGGCTTCTGCTTTTGATAACAGATGGCTTTGGGGACTGCTGACTGCTCTGACTGGAATGGGATTTGCCATGATCAATGCTTTCAGTCTGTTCTTTGAGAGGATACCACCTTGGAGTGTTATCGAGGTGGGATGTGCTAGATAAATCAATCAATACCTGAAAATAAAGTACAATAAATCAATGAAACTTATGGACTAAGCTATAATTTATTCAATACTTTCTTCTATGATCTAAAATTTATTCAAGGATATATAAAACAAAGGATACAGTATAATCTTTGAGGACGATGATGCTATCTTTCTTATTTTTCTTCACCCATGATATTTGAAACAATGTCTTGCACATATCAGATGCTTGATAAATGATTAAATTGAACTATATAAAATTTTTGACTATTAACTAAATTATTTGGATATGATGTTAAAAGGAAGAGTTACAAGTCAATGTTTTCATAAAACAAAACATTTTTCTGTTATAAGAACTCATTCTAGTCTTAAACTTGGCTAGCAACTTTGAAAAATGTTTGCTTTTAATCACAAAAGGCACAAAATGGAAAAGAATGGATAATCTGTAATTACTAACTTATTTCTTCTAATTTAAAACACACTTAGTTCACATTTGAAATAGGGACATGACTAACAACAGATGATGAGAAACACTGTGTCACGGTTTAATTGGCAGCATTTTTTTTTTTAGTGGTATACAAATAAGGTTCATTTTACAGTTGCTGGCATCTTAGCTTTGAAAATGTATAAAGAAATGGAAACCAGCCCAAGGGATATATGCTCTAGGCTCATGTAAATATAAGAAGACAATAAATTAGAAAGACTTCAATAGTTCAGTTTTTTGAAATAAGACATAAAGTCAGATGTAATACTGTATCTTACAGTAGCCCTACCTAAGATCAAGATTAGTCCAAGTGGCTGCACTAGGATGGAACCTGAAGATGAAGGTCAAATGGTCTAGTTTTGGTGAAAAGAGATGTACAGAGTCTTAAAAACCAAACAAGCCCTCATTATCACTTCGATTACACAACTGTTTTATAGTCTCTATCAAATAGATATCATATTTTATAGGCTTTGGATTTTTTATATTAAACATTATTCATAATTTCTGCTCTATGCAGAGCACTAAACAAAATATATATTTTTGGAACATAACAGACAAAAAATTTCATGAGTTCTGATCACTCTACTAGTTTCATGATTAGGTTATCTTGATTCCTTACACATTTATATAAATATTTTTATTGCTTGCTCCTACTTCTACTTTTGCTTCTTAAAATATTTGAGAGATTTTTCTATTTTTCTCAGGATACTTAATCATAAATAACAGTACAAAATGTCACATCAAGTCATTCATACATGCAGTGAGGAACGGCAATTAAAGAACCTGAAAATACATATTTAAAATTCCAGCTCATTTTATAATATAACAAATTTGTCAGCCTCAAATATGATTTGGACTTAGCATGATTATATATCTTCTTATTGAAACAATTAATATTTAATTTTATAAATTATTATAAAGTACATAGAGGAGTAGAATAAAAACCATTTCTTGAGCTGCTATTCATCTATTCAAAGAGTAAATCAGGAAATAAATTCTACCTGCCAAAGGATCTTATTCAGAAATGGCTCTCTTATGAACTTAAAAAAATATTCTTTGCATTATGCTTTATATGGTGGTTATCAATGGCAGCAAATCAGGGAAAAAATCAGAGGCTCACCTCCCCAAGGAAGTCATTGGAAGAAAATCTATCGTAATCCCAAACTGTCACCTCCAGTGTTTTCTTCTTGAGCTACAGTTCAAATAAAAATCTCATTAACCCCATCTTTCCATCACAAATTTTTACTACACTTATACAATAGACACATTTATTTTCACTCCCTTAAACCGTTTCCATTTATGTAAAAATACTGGAAATTTTACCTATAACTATGTGGATTTATATTAAATATTATTTTAAATTTCAGTGATTTTGCAGTTCAATCTAGAGTTTGATTATAAGGGACCTTATTATTTTGTGAGCAAAATGGTAACTCTTAACTCATTTCCTATTGTTCTAACTCCCTCATTTTTAAAACAGAAAGCACAATTTTTAAATACTCTTTAAATATAAGAAATCCATAGATTGCAAATCTTTTGTTTCAACTATTCCCCCCAAAACACAGTAGCATTGTCTGATTTCTGTAGATGAGTTTAACTTATTTTAAACTCAAGAACCCAGATTATAATTTATATTCAGCTTCAACTTCATAATCAAATTAATCTACCAGAGGACAACATAAAAGCCTCATTGTGAAAGACAGTTGCTTTATAAATTGTTTTATGTGGATGCCCTCTTCCTGTTCTATTGGTGTTTTTTTCACTCTGAATTCAATGTTATATATTATCAGTTATTTTCTGTTACTCCTGCAGAGTTAGGAAGTGTAGATTTTCAGAAAAAGACTAATGAAATTTTGCCTAGAGTCACTTATTTTTGGTGATAATCCTTTACACTAGTCATCATTTTGCCTTATTCTGTACAGTTTAGGCCTCAATTTAGAGAAGAGAAATGTTCCTAAAATGTTGTCTGATAGAGTAATATATTTCTATTCACTGAATTTTATCTTTTTTCCTTTGTACTGTTAATGAAAGTCAAAATACAGCTGGTTGAAAATATATTCCCCCCAAATATGACAAATATGGCTCAGTCTAATTGAAAATTTTAAATTTTGAAATAATCAATGGAAAATGTTCCACTGGTCTTCTTATTTTCTTTCTTTGTTTATTTTTTGGCTGCTTTGTCAAAATGTTCACATTTACTTTTACCCTATGTTTAAACTTCACTTATATCTTTTCATTGGCTACATTTCTTACATGTATTTTATGCAACTCTTTGTTTGTATGGCAAAATTTATATGGGACCCAATCTTTGAATAATTGTGCTAATACTACACTTATGTTAGTCTAAATCTGTCACCTAGAAATAATCATTACATACCTGTTCCATGGAAATACTTTTATAAATTACTGTTTGATTCCACTCAGGATTAAGACTTTTCTGAACATACTTAGTCCTTCTCTTGTACTCAGCACTGAATTGGAAGAAAAGAAAGAGTTATCTTGGTTATTCACCTTAACTGACGACTTCACAGTCAAACTGAAGGGCATGCAAACTGTTCAAGATGATATTTTGTTTCAAGGCATATATAATCATCTCATCATCCTCATGTCTTAAGCCTTATTTTAAGTTGAATGCACAATGACAATTTTAAAATATGTTGGATGCCTGTAGTTTTATTTGCCCTAATGATTATTTTTTAAAAGAAATGTCCGTAGGTGTTCTAACTATACCATGACTCCAGAAATCTTAGTCTTTCCTGAGTATAGGGGATAATTACGTGAACTATATGGTAACATCAATGTCTTCTTGCCCACAAATAATAATTTGGTACTTAACTTTCCTACAGTTTTGCATCTAATCATGGCAGGAAAACTAAATGGTCTTTTAATTCATTTTTTTTCTATAAAAAATTGTAATGATTGTATTGACTGAGAAAAAGATGAAGAATGGCTGTTGTTATTTTCACCCTATGCTGAAATTCCATAAACATTTGTTACCTAATATTTAAAGTACATTTTGGCACTCTTGGTAAAGTATGATATTTAATGTAGTTACCAAATAATTAATTAAACACAAATTCTTGCTTTATGTCAATAGCTCATGTTACAATTGATGAACCAAATCAAAATCCTTTCCTCATTCATTATAACCTGGGGCATTTGTGTTAATTCCTGACTCTTCCATTCTCTCTAAGCAATAGTTAGAAGCTTATATTCCACACATTTAAAAAGAACTTATTTTCAAAACCTATCCTAATTAAGTCTGGCAGAACATCTATAGCTGGCACCAGCCAGCTGAAGGGGCTGGAATTAGATTACTGCTATCTGCTATTAGCAAACGGTACCCACACAGGCAAGGCCTTTCTCTAAATTATCACTGCCTTTGCCCAATTTTCTGCCTAGACTTATGTCTCAGGTCATAGATAACACTTCATCCTTGGTGAGCATTAGAGTCCTGAAAACCAACCTATTTGTCTGGGGTTCTGATACACGTTTGGACTTCACAAGTCACCTTTCCCTAAACAGACCGGGTCCTGACCCTTGTAATCTGTAGTTCTATTCCAAACTATAGCCAGACTAACTCGCTCAATTTCTGACCTCAGGCATTGCCATATCCTGGAATGCCTAATACTTTCCCTCAGCCATTAATTTACTTATATACTCTAGATAAAGCTACTGGGAATCAAACTCCAGCTTACCACCTACTTTTAGAGATGGCCCTACAGCCAAATATTTTTCTTGTCTCTCTGGTTTTATTCTCTTCCCAGCCATATGCAAGGGTAGTGATTCTCAATATTGACCGTGTATAGTGGGATGCCCTGGGGATCTGAGTTCGGGGGTGGGAGGTGGGGCAGTTAGTACTCCATCCAAATCCCTCCCACCTCTGCTTGCACCTCAAGGAAAGTTTTCAGTCTGGGTGAGGCTTGACATTAGGATTTTTGAAAGCTTCCAGGTAAATCTAATGTGTAGCTAAGACTGAGAACCACTGAGTTTGTCTCCTAACATCTCACATATCAGCCATTGTGAACTGAATCCAATTTAAGAAATAAAGCAACACTCTTTTCACTTCTAACCAACCTCTTTAACTGTATACAAATAAGAACAAGATTTGACAATTTTGTCATTCCAGATATATTGCAAACAATTTCGGGGATATGTACAGACAACAATTTAAAGAAAGAGGAACTCTTATAGACAGTGGACAGAAAGTACTGTATAAGTCTGTACACACACATTTTATATAAATTTGTCAGTATCTAATGAAGTTTAAGTTTATATACCCAAACTGTCAGAATATTCCACTCCTACTGATTCCACATCTACTCTAGAGAAATTCTCCCACCTGTGCCCAAGAAATTTGTTCAAAATCATTCATTGCAATATTGTTCCTAATAGTAAGTTAAGAGAATGAATAGATTATGATATTGATTCAATGAAATAGTAAGCAGCAATTAAAATGAATTAAACCTCCATATATCAAGATAAATCTTGAAAAAATCTAGATTAAAAATTTGCAGAAGGATAAATATAGTAAGGTATCATGATATAAAGATAAAATTATATGAAATAATGCCATAAATTATTTAGTATACATGTATATATGACATACATGTATATTAATATCATAAGAAAACTTGTAAATTATAAATATTAAATTTAATTTAGTGAAGTTTTTTTAGGTGGACAGGGAAGCGATTTCAGAGGGTTTTAGGATACCTGTAAAATATCTTTTATCACAAAAACATCTGAAACAAACATAGCAAAATGTTAAGATTTGATAAAACTGGACAGTAAGCACACAGGTTATTTGTTAGGGTATTTTCTATAATTTTCACTAAGTTTGAAATATTTTATAAAAACTAAAAAAATTAGTAAGCTTTGGTAAGCTATTCCATTTAAATTTTATATTTTTGATTCTTTTTTTAATCATGACAGGAAGAATTAACATGACCACTTTTAAGCTAATAGCAAACTTGGGTTGCTACATGGCTATTCCTATAGGCAGGTGGACTTAGAAAACAAACATATGGTAGCATGATTTTTAAAGTTTCTATTTGTTTTAGTCTTAGTTATCAAGGTGGTGAGATCAAAGGAAAGCCATATTAAGGATAAGAATCATAATATAGTGAACAGTAGGAAAATCATTTTTTTCAAATTCTAAAAAATTGAATGCAGACTATTTAACATTATGGGACATTATTAATGTGAAATGCAAACTCGTGTACTTTCACTAAATTTCTGGGTATGTCAATATGTATTAAAATAGTCTGTAATATTGAAATGTCTTCAAAAAGATTTATCAGTCACTATCTTTTCTTAATCCATACCTGTGAATAATTCTTACTAAAACTTTTCATATCCACATTTGATCATTTTTTCACTTATACACCTAGCAAAAATTATTGAATGCTAACTCTTTACTAGGAACTGTACATCTTTATTAAGATGTACTACTACAAATACTTAATTGTATTGACAGATGATTATATATTTGATTCATGTATGATAAGTACTTTATAAAGTAAGCACGTTAAAATAATAACATTAAATTCCTACTTTTCTCTGGCAAAATTCTAAGTGCTTTTCATGTGTTAACTCATTTAATTCTCAAAGTAACCCTATGAGACAGGTATTATTTATGATTCCATTTTCTAATTCCAACAAAACTGAAGCTCAGAGAAATTAAGGCACGTTGGCAAGGTTGCATAGTTACTTAACTGGTAGGACCAGGATTCAAACATAAAGAATCAGATTTCTTGCTCTCAAACATACATTATATAAACTCAATTGATTAGGCCTACCATAAAATCTGACTAATCCATCTATTTTCTTTCCTTCTTTCTTTTTTTTTTTTTTTGAGACAGAGTGTTGCTTTGCTGCCCGGGCTAGAGTGAGTGCCGTGGCGTCAGCCTAGCTCACAGCAACCTCAAACTCCTGGGCTCAAACGATCCTCCTGTCTCAGCCTCCCGAGAAGCTGGGACTACAGGCATGTACCACCATGCCCGGCTAATGTTTTCTATATATATTTTTAGTTGGCCAGATAATTTCTTCTATTTTTAGTAGAGACGGGGGTCTCACTCTTGCTCAGGCTGGTCTTGAACTCCTGACCTCGAGCGATCCACCCACCTCAGCCTCCCAGAGTGCTAGGATTACAGGCGTGAGCCACCGCGCCCGGCCTCATCTATTTTCTTAATTGCAGGCTTCACTAGCTGAGATGTCTAGTTTGTCTTCTTTATAATTTAAAGTTCTCTAACTTAAGTATATATTTTTATACATATAATATAAATTACATATAGTGTGTAGGTATATACACACATACATCATATTAATTAAAAAATTAAGTCATCTTTAGAGTTGCCAGGAGAAATTCCGGATGATATTCCTAAATGAGTGTTGTGGAACAATTAGGGATAATATAAATATTGATTCTTGACCAGGTTCCTTCAGAAATAAGGTAAACTGGGAAAAAATTAACATATTTATTTTAATAGACTATCTTAACCATTTAATGAGTTTGATTCTCCAATTCTCTCCAGACCTAAGGCATCTATTGTCTTTAGGATTAATAAAAGTAAAAACAGCTTGTCCCAAGCCCCCCCCACCCCCCGCCCCCAACCCTGACCGGCCTATGTAAACACCAGCGAACTCCTTTGCATTTCCCGATTGCAGATCTGGCCACACAAAGCCATTCCCTCAATAACATTGGTTTTATCAGCACCATGTTCTGACCGTCTTGTGTATGAATTCAATGGGTTGTGCTGCCACTTTACACAATGAAAACTCCAAAAGTCTCATAACCATATCAAAATCTGTGGATTTAGAAGTTGAAGTTGGGCAAGTTAGCAGGGGGATTTTTGAATGTGAACATAAATTCAGGCTGAGAAAAAAGTGGAGTTCTTCCTCCTTTTCCTTCCTTGTCTGGTGAACACACTATATTCCCTCGCGGGAAGTTTATATTAGTGATTTTACATTAGGACAATTAGGCCATATATAATAATAAAAGAAGTTTATTAATAAGGAAAAATAAAAAGTCAATTCATCAAGATGGGACATAGAACTTAGCAAAAAGTAAAATCTAAAATTTTACCCCCTTGAAGTTTTCACAGATTTCCATTTTCTTTCATTTGTTTTTATTTACCATCTTGTCATAGGTAGATATACTTTTAAGGCTTTCAGAAGAAAATATATGAAATTCAATTATTCTACTCTAAACCAGCACAGAAAACAATTTTCATGTTTCCCTTTTTAATTCCAAAAGAAAAACTGAGAAAGAAGAAAGGAGTATGATGGTTTTTTGGTGTATTTACTTTCATAGAATTATCTAAAACATTGAAGGTATTCATTTAAAAAAATTTTTTTTGGTTTTCCTTTTCCTTTACTGGAATCACTACATGTATATTACATATACTTATATAAATACTATATACACTTTATAAAATTTTTTTTCAAAATTACTCCTCTGAGGTTGTTTCCCTTAATTTAGAAAGAAGTGCGGAACATATCCCATTTTGTAAGCTCTTTTTTTCTGTGCAATGATGTGTTTACTGCCTGTGCATTTATTTTCCTCTTTGCTCCCTGATGGCAGAGACTGTCTGTGTCGTCAGCTCTAATCCCTGCACCCAGCACAGTGTCTGGCACATAGTCTGTAAAATAAATGTTTGTTCAATAGATTCTTAAAACATGCTTATACTTCTTTGTTTTCCTTTAAAATCTATTGAAACAAAATAAGCTTTGGACATCATATTGTACATCCATATAACACCTCTACCTGCCTTACCATAAATTCCACAGGAAATAGTCTGATATGCTAACAAGGCTGCTTAGAGAAAGTCCAGCCAGGAATGGGGTTTCCAGGCATAATGATAGCTAAAACTAGTCACAATCATCACAAAAGCTCATTAGTGAGAAAAGATTTATACTTTGCCTAATGGTGTAATGAGGGAAAACTAGAACGAGACTTTTCATATATGCTCATTTCCATTTCTTAATTAGCCAGGGGCAAGTATTGAGTTCACGGACTCTCTGTCATTTTCTTATCTCATCTTGCCTGACATTTGGCCTTTCAGCATTTATAAATATATCGATCAAAGGGTGGGAAGAGAAAATGAAAGGAGACAAGAAAACTGGATTAATGTAATTTTTTATTAGATAACATGACTTTTTAAAAAAATTTTTAAGAATGAAGGATATATTACTTTTTATTATTAAAGTTGTTTAGTTTTCTATTTAGTGTTAAATAATTTTGTATAATTCAGTAGTCTAAACATTCTGTATCTTTTTTGCAGAAAATAACTGACCATCGGTTACGTGACACTTACACATATTACTAGCAATAATAGCAACTACCATTTATTGACAGCTTATTATGTGCCAGACGTTATGCTTATCACTGTTGATGTGTTACTCCCTGTATTTCACAAAAAGCCTGGGAAGAAGGCTATTATTATTCCTATTTAGCAGAGGAAGAACTAGTTATAGAGAAATCTCACAGTTTCTAAGTGTCAGGATTGAAATTTAAACACAAATTCTTAAAGACTTCACTCCTTGGCTTCCATAATCTAACTTGCGATGTCAGTACCTCGTCAATATAATTCCCTCTCACATTGACTATTCTCAAAGATATAATGAAGTGACTTCTAGATCTTTTAAACAGTAACCTAAGACATCCCAGACTCTTTTAACCATTATTTATGTTTACCAAATATGCCCTTTATAAAGTTAAATATAATCACTGTCATTCTGATAGTTTGCTCCCATTTTCTCTAGAGAGAAGACAGGGAGATTCTGAATAATGTCACTGATAATGTCTCTTCTAAAAATGACACTATCACTTTGAAACAAAACTAATTTTGCATATCAACACAAGAGATCTGGCTTGTGTCTGTGATGAGAGAACCAGCCATTACAAGGAATCTGTTACAGTGTCAAATTTCACTGTTTTTTGTAATTATGTGGCTGCAAGGAAAGAAACAGTTTCTGGTCACCAAAAAGGCTGTGGTGACTCATCCTATTGTTTGAAATATTTAAATATTTATGCCTTTAAAAATCAGAAACAGCCTCTTTTGGGCAATAGCTTGTTATGATTAAGAAAGATGTCAAATTTTAATGTCACAGACAAAAACAAATGCTATACCATTAATAATCTGGGTGCAATTAAAATCCTTATCAACCTATTGCTACAGATGGTACATGATTTACCTTCCCAACTAAATGACACATTAAATCAATAACGCAATAAAAACGTGTAAAATAATGCTTTTGGCTGTGTATTAAGGGATAGCCTTAGCTGATAATGTAATGATGCAACTTGTTATAAGCCATATCAGAAAACATTTTCATACTATTTAAAACAAACGAGGATGCTCTTATGTTGCTGCCAATATACTATGACAAGCAGACTATTGCATCCTATGTTGCATAGCAATAATATTGTGGTGTAGAAGTTGGAATGAAAATGTTTCAATATCAGGTTCAAATCAGGGGAAAAAGATCAGACACCTATTGTCTTTAAGAAGAGATACATGCTTAGTACTAGGCATCCAGAAGATCAGTTAATTTCTTTTGAAGAGTGACTATAAAGGTTTTTATTTGTAATGTTAGACCTAAGGGAACTTAAGCCATGATGATCATATGAGAAGCTAAATAAGTTTTAGTGAGTAGATTATAAATAAAAACCTTAGTTACGCCTACACTCAGGGTGTTATTCTTTATTCATCTTTTCTATGCTTTTAATATTTTCTACTTTTTTGTGTTCTCTTGTACACATCTGCTAAAGCTATTTAGAAATGTGGTTTGAACAATTGCTATAGTCCTGATTCAATAGATAACAAGATGCAGAAAAATCAAAGTTACAGCCCAAGTTGAAGTGCAGGTGAACGTACATAAAAATGCAAAAAAAAAAAGTATAATTCTAGACATGACAACATAGCTTGACACTGAAAGAGAACCAACTCTACCTTGCATTCTGGACAACCATGACTTGACTGCATTGATTCCAAGAGCGAGAGTGAGGGATACAACAGGAAAGTAGGAAAGACAGGGAGAAAAAAGTTAGGAACAGAAATAAGAAAGAAAATATGAGAATAGTAATTAGAGGAGCTACACCATAACCTATAAATGACATGAGGCAGAAAAAAATCTTAGAACTACAGTGAAATAATACTTCACAGATATAATAAATCCCAACACCTTGGCCACTGTAGTAATTAGGAATAATTTAATGAAAGAGCTAAGAATTGAATATGAGTAGCATATTAGCTGCTCACCCAGCTTGGATGTTTTGTTTGACATTCTGCATGACCATAGCTTTAGGTGGGGCATTTACTCTCCATTTCACTACAGTTCCCACCATTCCTGTTAGTCATCACAGAATGGGCTGACATATTCATGTTACCTGCCTGTCCTTTCTGGTTATTCAAGTTTGCAACATTCTAATTGAAACATGTCCTGTAATAAATAAAGGGTAGGTACTCTCATATTCTGTAAAGATGATACTCCAGGATATTATCAGAGAAGATAGAAAATAAATGACAGTGCTTTATTTTCATTCCCTCATTAGCAACTGCTAATTAGAGACAAATCCTTGACAGTAATTTCCTTGTCTCATAATATCATCATTAAATAACACTGGAGGTCAAATGACCCAAATCAAAGGCAGAGTGAAGTTATTGGTTTGTCGTTTTTATTGTTATTTTTGTTATACTTACTTTAAAAGATGTTGCCAAATTATAGTTACAACTACTATATATAGATGTAAATCAATTAACAAAATAAAAACTCTCCTTTCCTGGGCTATGTGGCTAATTGTAATTTCTGTGTAAAATTATTGAGGGTTTTTCAAAATGTTCAGTAAATTAAAACTAGAGCAACCATACCAACAATTCCAGGTTTCTAAATAATATTATTGGGGAGCATGAAATTAAAGGCTGTATACTGAATTTGATATAGCATCTGGCAATTTTCAAATTATTTTCTGAGTATTATCTAATTCAGTTTTGACAAACTAAAAATTATGATTCTGCCTACCTTGGCTCTCAATATCGACAAGGAAACAGAATCTCAAAGAAATTGGTGATCTGCCCGTGGTGATATAATTAGTAAGCAGCAGATTCAAATGCAGTGTATAACTGTAATTTGGATCCTGTTCAAACAAACCAACTACAGTCAAAGAGCACACTTTGTATAATTTCAATGCTTTTAAATTTGCCGAGGGTTGTTTATGGCCCAGAAAACAGTTTATTTTGGTGAATGCTCCATGTGCACTTGAGAAAGAATTTGTAATTTGCTCTTGATGGATAGCATGTTCTATAAGTATCAATTAGGTCATCAAACCAACTAGAAAAATATTATGAGGCACCTGGGAAAATTAAGGAATTAGTTGAAAATTTAAAAATCATTATGGTTATATATGGTAGTAAGATTATTTTAATGAGTCAACTTTCAGAAATATATACTAAAATATTTACAAAAAAATTATAATAGTTGAGATTTACTTCAAAATAATTTGGATGGTGGGACTGTATAAGGATAAAAATGAAACATGACTGGCTAGTAAATGATGACTCTTGAGGCTGAGTGATGGGTATATAGTGGGTCATTATACTCTTCTCTCTATTTCTGTACCAAATTGAAAATTTCCAAGTAAAAAGTAAAATTCAAATGTCACTTGCCAAATTAAAAAAAAAAAGAACAAAAATATAAAACCATCTTCTTCAAATTACCAGAGTTCTTTTTATTATACCTTCATATGTTGATCACTCATGTATCCATCATGCTAATTTGGCTAATATACATTGTTTAGATAAAGTATCATAATTTGTAGGGCCCAAATCACTGCTTTGAAACCATCCTTGAGTACTGATTTATGCACCAGAGCAATTTGCATTTCTTATGTGAAAATTAAATATCTCCAAAGAGCCCTTGCTTTATATCAACAATATAGATATATATCTATCTATCACAAAAGAGATTCAAAGAGATATTTTTCATTTACCAAAGTCAATACTTCCAATTTAACTTTTTAAAATTATTTTTAAAACACTGATTGGGAAATATTCATATAAATAAGGATACATCAGGAAGGCATTTAATAAACATCTAACATAACGGACAACACACATATCCTGTAAAAATAAACAGTAACTTGTGAATCCTTGAACATTGGTTTCTCAAATAAATTTGGGAACGGTAAGCTAATTCTTTAAATCTGCCACAAACAAGTCCTTAAATGATTTCACAGTCAATCTGATTGGTCATCCCTCAGGGGAATAGTTTCCAGAATTGAAATGCTGCTGATTTGCTCTCCTGGAGGCTAATTTTATTATCATCAATTTGCTCTTCTAGAACCTTTTAAGGCTTAATTACAAATTTTTAATTCCACCTTATCTACTAATTGGAAATAAATAAATAAGACGTGTGGAGAAAACTAAGGAAAAGATAAAAAACTCAATTAAGGTGAGACTTTGAAGAGAGTGGAAGACACTCTACTACTATACTACACTTTAAACCGTAGGATACCTAGAAGACATTGTTTCTTTACTTACCCTCGCCCAGGAAGAAGATACACTTTAACAAAAGGGTCAGAATAACCATTGTTGTCACGAGGGACAAGGTTTCTTGCTTGAAGAATATGTATTATAAGATTTCCAAGATCATAGTTGATTTGAAGCTTTAGGGAACAGCAAAATATTCCATTATTAAAAAAATATGTTATACATTGTCATTCAATATTTTACCAGTGTTTTTTAAAATTCTTATAAGAAGCATCATTTTCATTTTATTTGAAATGGAACAGACCAATTACTGTCTAATTTAATTGGGAGCTCCCAGGCACATTTTAATTCCCAGTAAACATGCTGTTCATTCTTTCCACAGTGAAAAGGCCTGGCCTCTCTAAAATTTATTTAGAAGGAAAATCATACAGTGAATGCTAGTTACATTTTTAAACTGAATTTCTTCTCTTAGGAAAATAGTAAATGTTAACATTCATGATTACAATTAACCAGAATTTTCAAAACTAATTGGTAAATTTATCATAAATTGTCATTTGCATTTTGCCAAATAATTAGCAGCAGGTAGAATGGTTACTTAAAGATAAAGCTGTCAGTACTAAAATGTAAGAATATTTAAGAATACATAGATTTTGATTCTTCCTACATTACATTATCTGATGTTAAACCTATAGCTTCTCTTTCTGTGCCTGCTTTTCTAATAGAGTGAGAGATTAGGAAAATAAAATCTGTTTGTTTTTTTGTTTAGTTTTAGAAACTGAAAAATAAAGAAGTAGCATTGCTTATTAGATGCTTATTGGCTATTGCACAATCGTGACTGAATAGTAAAAGACTTGTAATTCAAATAAATATTTGAGAAGCCTGCATAATCAAAATGATTGAGTTACATATTTTTTCTTTTTCACAATTGAAAGATTCTTTTAACATCCTTTAGAATAAACCTTAATTCTGTTTTATGTTATTTTTGTTTATCAAATAATAGAAAGGAAGTGATCTATATTTCAAAGGGAAAAATCCATAAAGAAAAATACTTTTAAAAATAATCCATACAAAACAGACATGCTATGCTTATATTGAAAGTAGGGTAACTTAGATGAATCACACTTTCATTTAAAACTTCATAATTAAAATAAATCCTCATTTTAGCATAATTTTGGTCTGGTTATGTTTCCTGGCAGAAAAATGAATCTTTAATTGCCTGTCTCCATTCAGAAAAGCCTCTAGAGTCTCTCTGGCCATAAATGTGGAAAAATAAAGCAAAGTATTGTTAAAGAAGAGCAGAAATGGGAAGTTTAGAACTGTGTGGCATAATGCAGTAACTGTGTGCTATAATGAGGTAATAAAATATAGAATATGAAATAATCTGCAATTAATATCACTGAAACTTAAAACAGCTTCCAAATCTTTAGTTAAGGAAAAATACTTCCCCATTCTCTCCTTTCTCTCCAGCCTTGGAGTCCAATTTTAAGTGATGAAGCATCACAACTATTTCTTATTGAAATAAAAGCTTGCAGGCTACCCTAAGAGAGTGCTTTTCAAAATTGGCTCTGTATGGCCATAGAGAACACTTGGGGGTGCTCAGGGTCAGTTCTGGGAGCATGTGGGATGCCCCCCACAACGCTCAACTGCAACATCTCCAGCGCTGGCAGATTCATGGCTTGGTTGTCTACCTAAAGATTCATTTGGAATGAGGTTTTGCTAAAAGAAAGCAATAATAATAATAACTGAAATCATTGCCTTAAGAAAATATCCCAAGAGTTAAGAAGAAATATTGCTAGGGTAAATTTTAACTCCAGAATTAAATCTTTGCTCTCAAGTGAGAGCAAAATAAGAACAAACAACAACAACAACAACAACAACAAAAGAAACACAGCAAATACTGGCCCAATGACACAAGTTAAAAAAAAGTGGTCAGAGAGAGAGAAAGATACTAAGAATCAGAAATTCCAGCATTTTCTTCGCTGTTTCTGAAATGAAGAAAGATCAGGTCTGGTGAAACACAGGCTTTCTATAAGTCAAGACAGCAGAGACAGCAAGATCTGGAGTACGTAGATAATCAGGCTCAGTCTTGCTATCTTCTTCTTAGTAAGGTGCCCGTATTCTGCACTTTTTCTCTGTTTCCATATTCACATACCACTTTTGCTTTTTATCACTGTATGTCTAGCTAGTCACTTAATTGATTTCTCTGTCTTTGTGTCCTCCCCTTTATAATATTTCTTATAGGCCACTGCCACATGAATTTTTATTACACATTCTTTTCAAATAGTCTCTCTTTTACTCCAAGATATTTAGTGACTATGCTGGCTAACACCCCTAGGCTTGTGTTCAAGGTTCTTTTTAATTTAGTCTCAGCTGACCTCTTCATTTCATTACTCTCTGAGAGCAGTACCTTTCCTAGTACCATTTCTTCTTCCAGGAACACATTCCCTCTTTCTCTAGGCTTATCCTCAAATTGGTTTAAATCTTTATCCTTTGTGAAGTCTTTTTTAAAAATTTCCTCTGGAAATGTGTAGGAGATACAGCTCAGGCAGTTTCTTTCCTTTATCTGAAACTTACTATCTTCAAATAATTATCATTTTGTATTGTGTTAATTCTTTCTATGTGACATTTCTTATCTACTCTAAATTACTTTTTGGTATCGTCTAACGCAGAGTTTTTCTAATATTTTTTACTGTGACCCACACTAAGAAATATATTTTATATTACTATATAATACACAAATATAGAAACACATACAGACAGAACTAAAAAAGATAGTACTCTAACTATTTTTATTCTATTTTCCTGGTTAAAAATCTCTTGATTTTATAAATTACAAAGTGGTTATGACTCACGGTATGAAAAACACTTCTCTATAAGAATTATTCAGCAATTATTGATCAAAGGAAGAACAAAAAACCATTAGACTCATGAAACTCTTAAATAAGAACTTTCAAATTTCAGGAGAGTCTGTCATGTTCAAAATGCATTCAAGTATAAAGTAACTGAGGCACAAAATGTGTTGACCCTGCTAAGCTGGCAGGCAGATTTCAAAGCACAGGAATCCAGAGCTCTGATTAGAGCTCATAAACCATATGTTCTATTAATATATTATTCCATAAAATTGCACTTTTCCTTTACAATTCTGTATGTGGTATAGAATAAGAAAGATTCTAATGGTGTTTTTATGATTTCAGTAGACCAGTGGCAAGAAACAGACAAAAAAGATAATATAATGATGACTTCTAAAAATCTTTCATACCTGAATTTCTCCCGTAATTGGATGAGAGACAACCTTTGTTGCATCAGTAGGCTGCAATATTAAAGAACATATATTACATTAATAGATAAACTCTTCATAAATTTATCATTTCAGCTTCCTTCTGAAATTAATTTCTATGTGGTCAGAGCACACTGCCTGGAAAATTTCATCCATTTGGCTGCTTTAGAATAATGGTGTCTACTTATATTTCTCAATACATATTTAATTTTATAGATACATAAACCTATTTTTCATGTTTGTAAGCCCGCTTTGAAGTTGTAATTTTATACCAGCAGTATTTTCAATTACTTAAGAAAATGAACTCCTTGGGGTGAAAGTACTTAATTTAAGTATTTACAGGTCTGAAAGATCTATATAGTAATGTAAAAGATACTGTTTTTATACAAGAACTGCCTAGGTGCACAGAAGGTATAAAAGTGCTTTCTTGCACTTCTTTACTGGATGCTCAGCACCTCCTTGCTCCCTTCCCTCCCAAGCAATCACTTCCATTAGTTCACACTCCTTAATTAAAATTCTATCCCTTCCCATACAAGTTCTCATTTCCTTAATAAGTTCCTTATATCAGTAAAGCCTCAAAAACAGCCAAGAAAGTCATTTGATAAATTAATGCATATTGCTAAATAAATGACTGATTGCTGACTTGTTAAATTTCCATGAAATATTTGTACAAAAGGAGAGAGAATGTCCCTGACCCCACATCTATAATAGAATTTCAGGCAATGTGGTGTAATATTTCCTCACTGTAGTAATATTTTTATATATGTATTTTATTATCAAGTCAAGGTAATTAAAATTCTGTTAATCCAATATCTTACACTTTTATTCAGAAAAAAATTATATAATTTGGAACCTAAAACAAAAATATTTTATTTTGAGATTTCTAGAGCATCAATTAAAATGATTTAAAATTTGTAAGAAAAAAACCTCTGTGTGTAATCTATATAATTTAAACATTTATTTAAATCATTTAGATTCATATTTTTTCTACATTTACTCAGAAGCAATAATTTAAATTAGAATATTATTAATGATTTAATAATTACTTATGAACAATCATTTAAAATGCTTAATAGATGTGTTTAAACATCTGTATGTATAATTATGATAATTTTAATTAAAATATTTTAGTTAGCATATTCTATTACATTAATAAGTTTTATAATTTAACAGTAAATTAATCTCATACCTAATGAAACAGAAGTTAACACTATTAATTCTTTAAATTACCTGAGGAACATATATTTGGATATAAATTATATTACCTGACTCGGAGAAATGCAAGCATCAGACAATTACTCTGTGTTTTTATAATCTCTCGATAATTTTCTTAGCATTGTAGGATTTGGAGAACAAATTGAAATATTGCCTTTTATGCATAATACATGTTGATGGGTCAAGAAATATTAAATTTACTTATTCATTTAGCAAAAATGTTTCAAGAAACTCTGTAGTTGCTAATGTTGAAGATGAAGTTGAATAGGTAGTATCCCCTCAAGAGTGTTAGCATCTACTGACAATAATTTTTCAATTAAAAATGTACATATGTATACATATAAAAAATAATCATATTTGATTAGTGTTACTACCAATAGTTAAGTAATCTCTACGCAAGCACTGTCCAGTGGAATATATTGTGAGCCTTGTAAGTAATTTAAAATATTCCAGTAGTCATAATAAAAATGTAAAATTAAGCCAATGAAATTTTATATTTTATTTAACTCAATTCATTAAAAATACTATCATTTCACCATGAAATCAATATACAAATTGTAATGAGATATTTTACATTTTTTGCATACCAGCTCTTTGAAATATTGGCATGTAATTCACATCCACAGGAGATCTCAATTAGGACTAGCCACATTTGTAGCACTCAATTGCCACAAGGCTAGCAGCTACTGTATTGGAGAGTGTAGCTCTATAACTTTGTATTTTAGCAAAAATACCGTAAAACTACATGGGCTCACAGTCTTGACACAGAATAGAATTAATTCATATCATAAAACCTATCAATAGCATTTCCTTAATGCTTGTCCCACTACACCTATTTTCATCTTCTAATCATTGTCCCCAAAGTTAACACATTACAATGAATCATATTTTGTACTCCCATAATATTACAGAGACTTACAAGTGACCACTGATGTTTTAATTTACAAACATTTATTTATCTTGTTACTGTTCTGTGCATGCCAATCTACTCCATGGTTAGGGAGCTGTAGAGAAAAATAAATGGTTCTTGGCTTACAGCACACTGGGAGGGTAGAGAAGTCAAACAGGTAACTATAATCAAGACATAAATTGTCTTAAGAGACACATAAAGTATCTGACACTTTGGAGGGATGAAGAAAGGATAACTTCTGACTTTAGGAAAGGATTAGAATACGTCAAGACTTCATGGAGGAAGGCTTCCTATTATTCTTACTTCATTTTTGCTTAAATCCAATCGCTGTCTCTTCATTACCTGTAAAATGTAGTGTAAAAGCCAGAAACAGCATATACATGATGTTCCCCAATTTATAGTCACCTTGGCTTCCACTTAATTTTTTATTCCTATTTATTTTATACACCTATGTTCTAGGCATGCAATTTTCTATTTCTGAAATTTTTTCATGTTGCACTCTGCTAGGAATGGTGACCATTTTCTCCCTCTTTACCAAAATTAGTTTGTTAGTTAAACACCAGGTTGCTTAACCCCACTCTCTCAGGTGCCCTCACTGTACTTCTTAATGACTTCTAACACTACACCGTCACTGATTCTTTTTACATATCATTCTTCATCTGTAATTAGATCAACACTTCTCAAACTTTAAGGGGCTCACACTCACTTGAAGAACTTACTAAAACCCAGGTTTCTGAGCCCCATTTCCAGCGTCTCTGATGTAGTGAATGTGGGGCTGGGAATTTCCATTTCCAACAAGTTTCAGGTGATCTTGATGCTGTTGGACTGGGAACATGCTTTAAGAATTACTGATCTACATTGTACACAGGCAAGGGATTTTTCCATCTTTGTATTTTAGATATTGAGCGTGACTCCTGACATTAAGGTAGCATTCAGAATGTCTGTGGAATGTAGGAATGAATTGAAAACTCAAATAGAATACCTATTGCAAGGCTATTAGTACAGATCTGGCAACACTGTGTTTACTGTAATAATCTCGCAAGAAAAACCATTTGACCAGGCCCTTTTAGAATCAGTAGGCTAGACCAAGGTGGGGCAGAGGACATTCCAAGTAGCAGGGACATCTTTTAAAATTTTGTACTCCCATAATATAATTGTGTCACAGATCTGATCGTTGGGGGGCAGTTCAAGAGGAAGAAAGAGACTTGTGAGTGGAGTTACTAGCAGTAAGAGAGACCAAAAATTACTAGAGACTTATTAGAAAGTTTGAATTCATAGGATTGGAATTCAGCAAATGATTAGATAGTATGAATCAAGAGATAAGAAGCAGCAATGGTGCTCTTAAATTGATGCTTCATTTCCTGGGAGGATGTGATGTTACTTGCTAAAATCAAGAAAATCAGGATGACAGACTTTTAGGTAGCTATAATGTGCTTGATTTGGAAACTCTGTTTTTCATAGTTTGTCATGTCTCTAGGTTTTCCTGGTGGAGATACCGAGAAAGTGATTAGAAATATCAGTCTATAACTCAGGAGCTAAAAATAAAATTGGAAATAATAAGCACATAAATGATGTTTGAAGGTACATAGTGGTTAAGATTGACCAAAAAGAGAGTTTAAGAGTAGAATAAGAAACAGGCCCTTTTGGAAACCCAGGGCCTGTATCTTATAGCTAATATAAAAAATAATCTCTGAAACCCAAAATATTTAGCTTTATATTTGAGATTAAGGACTCTGTGGATTTAGTGTGTGCTCCACCCCTTACAGTACCTAACAAGCAGTTATTAAACAACTACTGAATATATGAAAAATCTAATAACGTGAAAAATGTAAGCATTTATTCAACATAGTACTAGAAGTCCTAGCCAGAGCAATTAGGCAACAGAATTAAATAAAAGACATCCAAAAGGAAAAAAAGAAATAAAACTGTCCCTGTTTGCAGATGACATGATCTTACATATAGAAAACCCTGCAGACTCTACCAAAATACTGTAGAACTAATGAACAAATTCAGGTAAGTTGCAGGATGCAAAATCAACACAGAAAAATCAGTAGCATTTTAATATACTAACAATAAACTATCTAAAAAAATTAAGAAAACAATCCCATTTACAATAGCTACAAGAATATAAAAATGCCTAAGAATAAATTTAAACAAGAAGGTGAAAGAACTTTACACTAAAAATGATAAAATACTGATGAAAGAAATTGGAGATACAAATAAATGAAAAGATATCTCATGGATTAGAAGAAATAATGTTGTTAAAATGTCCATGACACCCCCAGTGATCTACCCCCAATGACATTTTTCATAGAAATAGAAAAAAAATCTTAAAATTTATATGGAACTACAAAATACCCTAAATAGACAAAGCAATCTTGATCAAAAAGAACAAAACCTGAGGCATTATGCTACATGATTTCAAAATCTACTACAAAGGTATTGTAATCAAAATAATGATGTGAAACGAAAGTAGACAGACATACAGACTAATGGGACAGAATAGAGAAACTTGAAAATAAATACATGCATTTATGATCAATTGATTTTCAATAAGGATGTCAAGAACACAAAATGGCACTAGGAAAACTGGACATTCACATGCAGAATGAAATTAGAATCATTTCATACCATATACAAAAATCAACTCAGAGTAAAGATTTATTATTAGCACCACCCTCTAACCAACTGAGCTAACCGGCCACCCAATCAGATTAAAGACTTAAACATAAGACATGAAACTGTAAAACTACAAGAAGAAAACATAAGGGAAAAGCTCTATGACATTGGTCTAAACAAAGATTTTTTGGAGATGACCCCCAAATCACAGGCAACAAAAGGAAAAATAGACAAATGGGATTACATCAAACTAAAAAGCTTCTGCACAGTCAAGGAAACAATCAATAGAGTGAAGAGAATGGGAGAAAATATCTGTAAAACATAAGTGTGATACGATGTTAATATCCAAAATATATAAGGAACTCAATAGCAAGAAAAAAAATAACCTGATTAAAAAATGGGCAAATGACCAGAATAGACATTTCTCAGAAGAAGACATACAAAGAACCAATAGTTATATGAAAAAATGCTCAACTCACTAGCCAGAAAAGTGCAAATAAAAACCACAATGAGATATCCCCTCACACCTGTTAGAATGTCTGTTATCAAAAAGACAAAAGGTAATACGTGCTGGTGAAGATGTGGAGAAAAGGAAACCCTTACACACTGTTAGTGGGAATGTAAATTGGTATGTCCATTATTGAAAATGATATGCAAATTCATCAAAAAGCTAAAAGTAGAACTACCAGATGATCCAGCAATCCCACTACTAGGTATACATCCAAAGGAAATGAAACCAGTATGTTGACAAGACACCTCACTCTCAAGTTCACTGCAGCACTATTCACAGTGGCCAAGATAATGGAATCAACCTAAGTGTCCATCAGTGGATGAATATGCAAAGAAAATGTGGTTTATATATGCAATAAAATACTATTCAGCCTTAAAAAAGGAACCCTGTCATTTGTGACAACATGGATGAACTTAGAGACATTATATTAAATGGAATAATTCAGACACAGAGAGGCAAATACCATATGATATCTCTCGTATGTGGAATCTGAAAAAGTTGCACTCATAGAAGGAGAGAGGAGAATGGTGGTTACCAGGGGCTGGGGGGAAGGGAAGGATCGGTCAAAGGGTACAAAATTTCAGTTACATAGGAGAAATAAGTTCGAAAGATCTATTAGACAACATGGTAACTAAACTTAATGACAATTACAGGCTTGAAAATTGCTTAGAAAATGGATTTTAAGTGTTCTCACCACAAAAAATGATAACTAGGTGAGGTAATGCATGTTAATTCGCTCAATTTAGCCATTCCAAAATGTATACATATTTCAGAACATCATCTTGTATATGACAGATATATATAATTTTTATTTGTGAATTAAAAAATAAAAAAAATGTAAATGTATATTGTATAATATAGTAAGTGCCAACTTTGAGAAGAAATTGTCTTCAAATACATTTAAATTATATTTTTATAACATGGAAACATCTATAGAACAGAATCTAGTACTAAGTATGTTGGCATTTTAGTTGACTAACATATAAATTATTTTAAAGTGATTATTAAAATAGAGCCTCCAGAAGGCAATTCTTCAAAATTAACACATAATTGCACATGGTAAAATGTAGCTGTGTTAAAATTTATTGTGAAATTTAGCTGTCCTTGAAATTACTTTGTTAGTGAAGCTTTGCTATATTTAATTTGAAATGAGTCATTTTATGATGCAATGATTAAGGTCAACCTACCTTTTTTTTGTTTGCTTCTAAATAAAAGGGATTTTTTGGGATGATATCTGCTGTATTTTTATAGTTAAACAAACTTTATTTTTTGATGTCCAGTTACTTGACATAAGCATAGCTTGTCTCTCCCATATATCTCACCACAAAAAGACAAACCTTTATTCATGTTTAAACAAAAGAATACTTTTTCCCATGTGTTTCTTAACCGTAAGTATAGTTTTTCTTAAAAATCAAACCTATGAGGGACAAGTTATAAAGTGTCTACATTTTCATCTGCTTTCTGTAAGGTTAAAAAATTAATTCTATGTTCCCTTTTAACTTCCCAGCAACTTTGAGATAACAGTTTTAGAAGCATTTATTTCAAATGAAAATTTGCATTAAGAAAAAAATTATTAGTATGGAATTGGGAATAAAATTCAAAATGGTGATGTCACTGATTTTTCTTGTTTCTTATTGTCCACTGTGTCCTTTTTACTTAAATATAAAATCTAATGTAATATATGTCTTTTTATTTCCAAAAAGATGCAAAGCTAATATTCTATACACAAAGAAGCTCAGATTCATGCAACCGCAAAGAGAAAGAACCAGGAAAAATGAAGCATGAAACATATTTTCAAGTTCTTCATAATAATAACTACTGAAATATTTTAAGAGATGTAGAAATACATCTTCTTGATATATCTTGATCAGTTACATACTCAGAAAAGGAAAAATGCTTTTGTTTTGATAAATCATTAGGAAATGAGAAATCACAAGAAACAAACTTTAGAAAATGATATTTTATTGCCTATCTCTGGTCTGAACGAGGAGTTAGGACACAAGTACGGCAGAGGTCATATTGCACATTTCTTACCTTGCTGCTGCTGTGCTTCTTTTTGCTCACCGAGGGTGACCCTGGTTGCCCAGGGCTGGGGACTGAACTGGATCCTGCTGATGTAGGACCTGAATGAACATGAGATCCTTTTTCGACGACTGACGATAGAACCAGTGGTGACTGCTGTAGTGAAACCTTCTGGAGTTCTGCTGCCAACTGCTTAGGATCAACCCCTGGGGATTTCGCTTTGTCCACTACAACAAAATGAAATGGCTTTATATATTTCTCCATTTCGCAGGTACTTAATACCATGGAACTATTCGAATTCTAGGTGACAAAGGCAAGATATTACTTATAAAATAAGCTAAATTTTTTAAATAAAATTAACTAATTACACCTTTACATATCCATTTCTAAGGAAGTCTAGAAGGCTCAGAGAAGAGTGACATGATGTTAAATTACAGAGGGATATTGAAGTTACTATACATCTTCAGAAAAATGTTTTTAATGTTTTACATAGAAAATTATATGAATGGTACAATATTCTATTTTACCTACTGGAACTTAATTTGTATGATTGGCTAATTTGTCCTTCTCTAAATCTTACATACTTCTCTAAGGCAAAAATTTCAATGAGTATGTTTACATTCATAAATATATTACAATTCCTATAGGACTTGGTGTGCTCTGTTTAGTACAATAACCCAGAATCCTAGAATTGTGGCTATAAACATAGGCAGTGCTCAATAAAAATTTATTAAACATAGAAAAAAGTGATAACTTTTAATCTTATGATGGATCTAATAAATTTATAGATTATATGTGTTATCTAAGAGTTAAATCTATTTCATCACGTACCTATGAAATGACATGTTGATTTTTATTATAAAAAGGCAATCAAAAGGTTCAGGAACAAGTGTTTTAAAACCTAGTTATACTAAAAATAATCAAGTATTTTCTAAAACTTTTATAAGACCCAGTCAGGCATAGTGGCTCACACATGTAATCCCAGCACTTTGGGAGGCCAAAGTGTGAATCTCTTGAGGCCAGGAGTTCAAGATCAGCCTAGGCAAGATAGTGAGACCCCTATCTCTACAAAAAATAGAAAAATTAGCCTAGCATGGTGATGTGTGCCTGTAGTCCCACCTACTCAGGAGGCTGAGGCAGGAGGATTGCTTGAGCCCAGGAGTTCAGACAGTGAGCTGAACTCTAGCTCTGGCAACAGAACAAGACCTTGTGTCAAAAACTAAATTAAAAAAAAAAAGGAAAAAATAAAAATTATATAAGACCAAAAAAATTGGCTCCATGCATTGCTTTCAGAAAATGAATTTCTTTTTAAAGGACTAAAACTATGAACTCATACAGCAAGGATTTAATATGAAGTTCTTTAATGGGTCTAACATGCAAATATGTGTTATCCTAGGATGATAAAAGCTACAATGCTTTTGATTTTCTTTATAATTACATAAATATATAAAAATTTATAACTGTAACTTTTGTCTATATCTATATTTCTGTGTGTATCTTCACCTACAACTACATCTGCCTCTGCAACTACTTTTCCATCTACATCTTTATGCAAAATTGCAAGCAGATTGCTTTTACCTACCAGCTTTTGGTGGCTCATGAAGCTCCAGGTGCTGGGAATTTTCAGAATCTGATAGCATATTGAGGTCCCTAAAAATTAAAACAAAACATTAAGAAAGATATGGAGGAAACGTGAAACAAAAGGCAATTTTTTTCCAACTACCTTGAATTTCTTTTTCAGTAGGTAAATGAGAAGTGGTTAATGATATAAAGCAACTCCAAAGCATGCTTACCCTTCTAACCCAGTATATATTTGCAATGCTGTTAAAAGTCAGAGCTGATAAAAATGATTATTTAAGGTGAAATCTTTATGAAATAAATGTAATTTCATCTTTAAATACTATACACATCCATGAAATCTAAGTGGGTTCAGGCTTTCATTTAAATGAAGTATGTTTCAATAAAAGCATGAAAGAAGAGAGCTATTGATACAATCAGAAACTAAATTAGCTGAATTCTTTTCTATGATTTCGACTTTGATTCCGAACACAAATCTATAAAACTCGTATTCACTTTATTTTCTAATTACAGAAAATCTTGCTGACTGGCAAAGGTTCCACCTTAACAATTTTAAATTAAAAGAGCCATGAATAGCCAAAAAATGGAAACAGAAAGATGGGGAAAAACTCACAGTCTTACACATATTTCTGCTTCCCCACTTTGCTGACTAATGATACTCTGGACTTCTTCATATGTTTTAGAAGTTAAGGAAATTCCATTCCATTCCAATACTTGCATTCCTAAAAAGACAAAATGGGATATAAAATCAAACGTATTCTATCTCTAGTGAGTACATAGGGCATAGAATCCATTTCTTTGCATTTTCAAAACCAACTCAGCACACCATTTCAGAGAACATCAATTCAAAGTTCTCTGGAACATTTATATCAAAACCATTATGTAGCTTAATCTCATCAACTTACCTGAGTACATAAAATATATTTAATGCAATGTGCAAAGTTTTGCTTTTGAAAATCTATTAAATATTATCAAATGCATGCATTTTTTCACACTGCTATAAAATTATTAAAGATATATTACATACACCAATTTTGTATAGGAAAAAAAAACCCAAGCAATTACAACCACCAATATAATTTTCCTGTGGGGAGCAAGCTACTAGAAGAGTGTAAAACTCTATATTCTAACATGGAATGGGAGTGGTACAAAAAAGTCATTAGGATTTCCTTGTGAAGCTCCCCTTCAGAAACTGCTGTAGCTTTGATTTTCCCCAGGTGGAGTAGATTGCCACTTTATGTCTTGTTCTTCATGGCATGTCAGACATTCCAGAGTAGAAGAGTAGCAGGCGTGTTACAGGAAGGGCAGCTGCACAGGTCTGTGACTGTGCAGTAGTACAAGACCCTGTGCTATGAAAGGCCCCACACTTGGTTTAATGGTCTACTGTTGTCATTTTGAAATTCTTAATAACGTTTGAACAAAGAGCCCACGTTTTAATTTTGCATTGGGTCCCGCAAATTATGTAGCTGGTCTGGACAGGGCATTTTATATTTCCTCTCTATCTAGAAAGATAATTTCATACAAGAAAGAGTAACACGTTAATATTTCAACATTTTACATCTATTTCTTTGATCCATTTTATATACGCTGTCGTAATAATTTAGAGGTACGTTTTTGGTATGACTCACATTGTCCTAATATATGGCTATGTGAGCTGGATATACATTAGATGAAATCATCCAATGTAGTGCCCAAATATTTGTGAATGCTATCAGTTTTACCTGAGACAAATATCTATATGTCATAACCATGATATAATTTAAATCAAAAGAAATAATTGTTGAACATTTAGGTTTTTAATGTGTTTCACAGATGCCTTTGTGAAATTCCCTATTGCTCATCATTGACTTCAATGGGAAATTCTAATCATGGCATAATTGTATCTTTAAATCCTGCCATTTGTAACAATGTGGATGGTACTGGAGAACATTATGTTAAGTGAAATAAGCCAAGCACAGAAAGACAAATCTTGCATGTTCTCACTCATATGTGAGAGCTAAATATTAAAAATAACTGATTTCATGGAGACTGAGAGTAGAATGATAGCTGGGAGGGGTAGCAGGGAGGGGGCATAAAATAGGGATGGTTAATTGGTGCAAAAATATAGTTAGAAAGTTAGAATGAACAATATTTGATAGCACAACAAAGTTACTCTATTCAACAATAAGGGTATACTTTAAAATAACTAAAAGAGTGGAATTGGAATATTCCTAACACAAAGATAAATGCCTGAGGTGATGGATACCCCAATTACCCTGATTTGATTAATTCACATTGTATATCTGTGTCAAAACATCATGTGTCCTCTAAAGATATACAACTATTATGTACCCATAATAATTAAAAAATAAATGGTTTAATGATCATGATATACATTGAAAAGCATATTGTCAGTTGCAATTAAGGGAAATGCTTTTACCCTATTGTTAGTTAAATGGCAAAAGAAGTCCATAAAAAGGCTCACAATAACACAAACAGGAATGACTGTTCTATAACTTACTGCAAGAAAACTTTATCTTCAGATGGGCCTTAGGTTTATTTCAACAATCCCAGGCTGTTGTACACATAAAATGAGAAAATTATGTAAAAAAAAGACAGTGACAACACTACTAAAGAAAAACACAGTATGCTGAAAGATGAAAACAAAACAGGTTTTCTTTGGTCAGGAGAAAGAGTACATTTATGAACAGATGACTCTGAATTGAAACATTAATGATGTTATAATTCAAAAATTGCATTGTCACATTTCTGCAGGAGCATATTCTATGAAAAGAAATAGTCACATTATTTTCATGCTTTTTTCTGCTGGTTTTACCTGTTTATTCTTTACATCTTAAAATAAGGGGCAAATCTGCAAAATATAACTATCAGTCAAAGGAAAAATGCTTTTAGTCATAAAAAAGGGAAACTATTTAGTTTTGTTAATAAAATTGCTGAAAAAATTATACAGACAAGCAGGGTCTTGCCTAGATATATACCTGACACTATGAACTACCTGATCTGCTCTGTCCCCCACAGGCCAGCAGAATTTCTTTTCCCTCCCCTCAGTTTCCCATCAGAGTCGGATCAGTGCTGCAGTTCAAAAGATTGAGCCAATTCTTTTACCCTGGCTTGGTACCCATGGTGAGACATTATGCAGATGACTACTTGAACATAGTCATTTCATGAGACTTTCCTTTTCTACTATCTGACTTCCTACAAATCCTACAAGAACCATATTAAAATAACAAATGAAATATAGGTATGACAATTCACTCTTTATTTCATAAGATAGTTTTAGTAGTTGTGAAAATTAAATATGTGATTTCAAATATAATGTATTTGAAAAATATTTGTTAACTGTAAAATCCTATAAACAATTTAAAAATGCATGCAAAAATTTGTTGAAACTCATTATGCTCTGTGGAAGTTAATAAAGTGGTATTTTATCATTTAATAGGTTTGAATTAAGTATGTTTAATCTTAAGATATTTTTTTACACTGTGTTTTAGAAAGATTTCTGGAAGATAGTGTACATATGAATGATGTTTGTTACTTAGTATTATGAATAAACTTTTGTATTTTCTTCATATTAAAATTATAACATATTGTGTGGTATATATTGGTCAAGGTTGGGACTGATACACAGATGATACTTTAATTCTATCCGTTGAAAGTACCTATCCTAATAGCTTCTAATAACTCAACCAAGACATAGTCTGGATGTGCTGTACATACAACAGTGATGATTTATTGCTCAAAATCTCATACTTTAATATTAAACATCAAAATAAGACAATGATGAGGTAATTCTAGAACTTTAAAAACTTCACAGAAAACATTCTTAAGTATATGTTTCATAACTTCTAGGTTCACTTAATTTTGTATACTCCCTAAACTGGCAAAAAGCTATTATTATCCTTGTAATACAAAATTTCATGTTATGTGATTTCTCAGTTTATATTTAATATTTACCATTACATCAAAAACATCTTACTGCTTAAAATTATTCAGTTGGTGAAATCCTATAGATCACTGTATATCAAACACATATCACACAAAAGCTCATGACTTTTATTCATTCCACAAGTATCTTTCCAGTACCTCATATCTGGCAGGAACTACACAATTTATCACCTTTGTTTAACCTATGTCTAATATTTTATGTTGTTATAAAAATTAATTAAAATCATACTGTACTAGAAAAAAATTAGAAATATCTCGGCAATAAGTAAAATAAAGGTGATTCTCAGAAGAGGAAATCCAAAAGCATTGCAAGTATATGAAGAAAAGCCCAGATCCATTAGTGCTTAGGAAGTGCAAATTGAAGCAATAATGACATAATACCTAATTGTCATCAGATTGGGAAAAGTTAGGAAACCAGAAAATGCCATGTGTTGACTAGGTTGTAGGATCAGGGCACCGTGACTTAATCAAGGGAGACTACTTGCTAGATGGTTGTTCTAGTTTATTCCCACTCTATGATGTGAAAATACTATTACTATGAATGGATTAAAGAATAAAACAACTTCTTATTTATAAGTTATAAACATGTAATTATTTTATTGAGAATGCAGATGAATATAACCATTCTGGAGGGCAGTCTGGCAAAATGTAGTTAAGTTAAGCACATGTACACACTATCACCTAGAAATTCTCGAGTATCTATTTGTGAGGAGGTGGAAATATCAAGAGAAATGGGCATTGAGAGTGAAGTAAACGAGAATGATGTCAGAGGTTGGAAGTAACAGAACATACTAGGTATTAACACTAGAAGGCGGATTCATCTTAAAATCTTTGGCAGGTTAAAAACAAGTGAGAAACAGATTCTGATCTATAGGGCAATGCCATTCATGCCAATTTAAATAATATGCACACAAGCTAACATTCTATATTTTATGAATAAATAACAAGCATCTCATAAGTTGTAATAGTTGCTCACAGAGAAGAGAGGGGAATGGGAAAAGAAAATAAGATAAAATGAATGAGTTAATAGATAAATGAATAAATGAAAAACACACACATAGGGCTGGACCTTACATGAACCGACGAGGCTGCTGTGCTATGAAATGAGAATATGATGCAGCTGGAAACCCCCCTAGCCCCCCCCAAAAGCTCAAACCTAATTAAAAATATATATACCATAAATTCTTTGTAATGCGTTTTACATCTTTTCCACATTAAGATTACTAATCATGACTACATAGAGTAATTTCCTAAATTTGGACACTTTCAGGAGTCTTCTATTACATAAAGCAGCAGTGGCAAAAGATCAACTGAACTTGCCACCTCCCCTGGCTGAATAAATAGTGAACACACCCCGCAAGCTGGCTTCAGGGTTCCAAACAATTGTCCACGTCAGTTATACTAATTGCTCATTCTATCTATGTATTGAGAAATACATAGATAGATGGATATTTTTATAGTTTACAAATTTAATCTATTTATAGATTAACATGAAAGGAAGAAAGGTAAGGAAGAAGGATGGAAGAAAGGAAGGAGGAAAAATGAAGGATGAAAGAAAGGAAGGGGTACAAAGAAAGGAGGGAGGGAACCTTTGGTAAAGGGAAAAATATTTGAATAATGTCTTGCTTATTTACAGGACAAGGAGACACACTCAATTATGATAAGGCATTCAAAACTCAGGTATATTTTCCTGAAAGAACTCATCTGCAAACATAACTTATTTTTTATTTTTATTGATACATAATAATTATGCATATTTATGAGGTACATGAGACATTTTGATATATAATACAATGTGTAATGACCTAATCAGGGTAATTATTAATAGGATATCCATTACCTCAAATATTCATCATTTCTTTGTGTTGGGAACATCTCAAATCTTCTCTTCTAGCTATTTTGAGATATACAATAAATTATTGTTAGCTATAGTCACCCTACTATGCTATTGGACACTAGAACTTATTCTTTTTCTATCTACCTGTATTTTGTACCAATTAACTAACCTCTCTGTATTCCCACCCCCAAACTCTTCCCAGCCTCTGGTAATCACAACTTTTTTTAGCTTCACCATTGTCCAGTTCCCACTGTATAGGGACCCTGAGACACACTGGTAGGGAACCCTGTTTCCCTGATCTACATGAATGAATGATGAATTCAAAATTACCTCACAACCTGGATAAGGGCATAAGAATAATTTCTATTAACTTGGACACTGGCTCTTAAGATATACAACAAGGAAGATAATCTGAATTTCATTTTACTGGAAATGGAATCTGAATTGGTTTAAAAATATAATAAAATATTTTTTAATAACTCTAATAATGATGCTTTCAAATATAACTCTGCGTGTGATGGAAATCTGCCTCTCTCTAAATAAGCAGCATACACACTATTTTCATAGAGATAAATATTTTATCTATCAGAAATGTGTTTTATGAACCACCTTGCAGCTGGTGGCTAACTGTTGACATTTTCTCTTTATCCTCATCAAATTGTGTTCACATGTAGCTTGGTTATTTACTAGCTGTTGTGCCCTTGAGCAAGATGGTTAGTCTACCATCCTTGACAAGCAGACTGTACTTGCTAGACGACTGCTCTAGTTTACTTTACTCCATGACAGGAAGAATACTATGACTGTGACAGAATGAGAAACAAAACAACTGCTTGTTTACAACTTATGAAAATGCAATTTTAGGGCTGCCAGCTTATATGAGAAATTTGAAAAATACTTTAAGAATCCTAAATTTTCCATATGGCTTTAAATTATTTTCCTTATCTACCACTTTTCTTCTCATACTATAGTAAATGCTCAAGCATAGAAATCATGTCAGCTAATTTTTCTTTTTTGCATCTTCCACATTTCCTCCCAAGGCCCTCTCAGTGGCAGTAGTTCAGGCTCTTCTGATTGGTCTTGGCTCCCCAGGGCTCCTTTGGTGTCACCCATCTCTAGTTCTTCCCTGGGCATTGCTGCATTTGTTCCTGAATTAGCTAACTCAGGGGTTGGGACATCCAATCTGCAGTTTGAATATAACTTTGGTTTAAATATGCACGCCGAGCAAAGTACCTAGTGCTAATGCTGTCTAAACCCAAAGTTGATTTAAATCCAAAATGACAAGATTATACTCTATTAAACTATACATTTTAAAAATATGTGATGTCACAATTTCCTCTCTCTATAATATGAAGATAATAGAATTTTAAACTCATTAGAAATTTTAATGCAAATTCTATAAGTGCATATTCCTCCAAGTCTTACTTAGTACCATTAAACATACATATATAGGAGATTTGGGGGTAACTTTCTACTCTTTTGCTTTAAGCCACTGTATATTTTATATCAAATATAAAATGAATGAAACAGATTGTTACACTAACTTATATTTTATGATAATGTATTCCATATCCATCCTTGGGGGGGACTGTTGACAAGAATTCTTTAGAGAAATGTTATACAGCTTGGACATATTTAAAATAGCTCAGAATTAGAGAAGTTAAATTCTATATTTGAAACTGTTCTTGAACAATTTACTTTTCATGTCTTTTCTTTCACTCATACTTTTTGTGAAGAACAAGCAATTAAAATCACCCAAGTATGGCTTAAATGTATAAACTCCCAAATGAAATTGAGTTTTATATAAATTTTTAAAACTTTCCACCATGTTTTGAACAGAAAAAATATCTAAGAAATATCAAAGACTACAGTTGAACTGTCCAAGCTTCTTTTCTAGGTCTGAGCACATCGAAAGCATTTAAAATCAATGGCTTCTTCACTCACATATATAAACTACATTTAGCTCCAATCATTAAAAAAAAAGTACAATTGTAAAGTAAACAGATTCTCACATACTGTGGAGTATTAATGGTTAACAGTAAAAATATACTTCGTGGAGGATTTCATGAATCCAATGTGTTGTAAAAGCACAAGTCACCACCATTCTGTAGACTGTTACAAAGCAAGATCCTTGTAGATGTTCTTGTTTTAATCTCTTATATTACGTATTTTAAAAGCGGCACCTAAAAAGTGACATAACTTGTCTAATATCATGCACTTAACAGTAGTGTAGATATATGAACCTCAACCAACTCCCAGGCCAGTGCTTGTATTGGTAATTAGGAAAACTCATTCAATCTATGCCAATGAAATCTACATGCTAGTCTACCTGAATACAATGTTCAAATATGTACAACCTTAGCACGAAGGACACATATTATTTATAATGCCACTGTAATTAGAACAATGCATGATAATTTAGAAATTGCATTAATTATCTATATGCCAATATTATTTGAAGACTTGGACATGCAAAAACTGAAGACATTATTGAACACACAGAAAGTTATTGTGGGATATATCATTTTACGGTGGGTAAACAATGATAGTTTGGAATGGATAAAATCTCATTGGGTCCCTCATCTTTATTCTCCTTCCCATTGGCAGAAAAGAAGACAATATCACATTTCTCCAGGCACATTGGTGGGAAATTATACTGATCTCTGTTGGGAAGGGAAATAATATAAGAAGAATGAAAGGAATGGGAGGTAGAGAGTGTCAGTTCTAGGGAGGAGATGGTGGTTTGAGGTTCCAAAGGAAGTAGAGACTGGCCTCCTGCTTGCTCACATAGTCCAGGGAAAATGGCATTTCCTCAAAGAAAAATTGCTACAAGGTGCCTTTAGAAAGTTGGACCCTAGATTCTGTGACTCTCAATGTAGACAAAACTACTCTTGTGAAAACTTGTGCGCAAGTAAGGGAGCCACCCATTCTGAAGGAAGTATGCTGGCTTTGACATTGTACTCTCTTGGTGTGGATCAATGTACAGAGGCCCAAACTCCATTGTTGTAGAATGAGTAATACCTTCGTTGGGAATTTCCTCAGCGCATGTGGAGAAGGAAACACCAAATGATGCATGTGATTTAATTTCTTACCAACAGATGCAGGGAAGATTGGAACTGATTACATTTGATTTACAGAAAAAATAATGTGTTCTTGTACTCCAATATGACTGTTGCAAATTCATGCTTTTTAAACATACTTAAGGTGAATAAGGGAATATAATTAGCTATGATTTGTGGACAAACTTGAAGAAGATTACCATGATAAGATTCTGTTTCTAATCACTATAACCACTAAAATAATCTAGTATTCCAGTCCAGTATTTCCTATAAGGATTGGTATAGTTGCCAAAAGTCACTCTAGGGCCACCATTTATTGTATTTAGAATTTTATATTATTTGAAACAGACTAAATCAGAAAGTGCCTGAATGAGGCAGAAGAAGGGGTATGAGTATGTTACTATAATTTTACTGATCTCAAAAAATAATATAATGTGGAGTTATCCCATAATAATCATGAAATGTCATCTCTCTTGAAGTAGACTGCAGCTTACAAGTTTAAAACCTTTTCTTAGTTTAATTTCCCAATTTATTTTGTGAAAATGCTTGGAGTGGATGCTTTTTATTAACTTTCTACTAAACTTATATTAGCAGATTAATACTATCTGCTATGGTTGGAATGTCCCTTCTAAAAGTCACATTGAATTTTAATTGCAAATGTAATAGTATTGAGAGGAAGGGCCTTTAAGAGCGAAGTAGATTTTAAGGGCTCTGCCCTCATGAATGAATTAATACCATTATCACAGGAGTAGGTTAATTATCACAAGAATAGGTTCCTGATAAAAAGAATGAGTTCAGTCCGGGTAGGATATATCACTGGGATGAAACACTGTTTCAACATACACAAATCAATGAATATGATAGTCCACATTAACAGAATGAACAAAAACCATAAATCATCCCAATAAATGTAGGAAAGCATTTGAAAAAAATTACACATCATTTCATGATAAAAACTCTTAACAAATTACATGTAAAAGGAATATACCTCAAAATAAGAAAGGTCATATATGAAATGCACACAACTAACATCGTATAAAATGGTGAAAAGTTGAAAGCTCCTCCTCTAAGACATGGATATGCACTTTCACCACTTCTATCCAACATGGTACTGGAAGTCCCAGTCAGAGCAATTAGGCAAGAAAAAGAAATAAAATACATCCATATTAAAAGGAAAAAGTAAAATCATCTCTGTTCACAGCTGAGATGATTTTATACATAGAAAACCCTAAATGCTCCACCAAAATACTGTTATAACTAATAAAAAAATTCAGGGAAGTTACAGGATACAAAATCAACATACAAAAAATCAGTTGCATTTCTGTACACTAACAACAAACTATTTGAAAAAGAAATCAAGAAAACAATGCCATTTACAGTAGCTACAAAAATTAAAATAGTTAGGAATAAATTTAATCAAGGAGGTGAAAGATCTGTATACTGAAAACCATAAAACATTGATGAAGGAAATTGAAAAGACACAATAAAGAGAAAAATATCCCATGCCTATGGATTGGAAGAATTAATGTTGTTAAAATGTTCACACTAACCAAAGTGACCTATAGATCGAATGTAACTCCTTTCAAAATTCCAATGACATTTTTTCACAGAAATAGAAAAAAAAAATCCTAAAATTCATGTAGAACCACAAAGTTTCTGAATAGCCAGACCAGTCTTGAGAAAGAACAAAGTAGAGGCATGACACTTTCTGATTTCAAATTGTATTACAAAGCTATAGTAATCAAAACAGTATGGTACTAGCATAAAAACAGACTCATATACCAATGAAACAGAATTGAGAGCCATGAGTAAGTCCACACATATATGGTCAACTAATCTTGATTGGGGGCACCAAAAATACACAATAGAGAAAGGAGAGTTTCTTCAATAACTGACATTCGAAAAATTGGATGTCCACATGCAAAAGAATGACATTGTATCCCTATCTTAACACCTCTCAGAAAAATTAAATTGAAATGGATTGAAGACTTAAATATAAGATCTGAAATCATAAAACTCTTAGAAGAAAACAAAGGGAAAAAACCTTCCTGACATTTATCTTGGCAATGGTTTTTTGAATATGACATCAAAAGTACAAGCAACAAAAGCAAAAATAAACAAGTGGGATCACATCAAACTAAAAAGCTCTGTACAGTAAACAATAAAAAAAAAACAAAAAACAAAAAGGCAGCTTATGCAATGGGTGAAAATTTTTGTAAACCATATATCTAATAAGGGGTTAACACCCAAACTATGTAAGGAATTCATATAACTCATAAGCAAAAACAAAAAGCAAATAAATGAATTTTTAAAAGAGCAAAGGACCTAAATAGATATTTTTCCAAAGAAAAAAGCTGTTCAATATCACTAATGATCAGGAAAATGCAAGTCAATTCCATAATGAGATATCAACTTACATCTGTTAGGATGGCTATTATCAAAAAGTCAAATAATAAGGGTTGGTAAGGATGTGAAGAAAAGGGAAACTTTGTATACTGTTAGTGGAAATGTAAATTCATATATCCATTATGGAACACAGTATGGAGGTTCCCCCAAAAATCAGAAATAGAAATACCATATCATCTAGCAATCCCACCTCTAGGTATATATCTGAAGTAAAAGAAACCAGTATCTCTCAAAGAGATATCTGCACTCCCCTGTTCATTACAGTGTTATTTACAATAGCCCAGACATGGCAACAACCTAAGTGTGTGTTAATGTATGAATAGATAAAGAAAACATGACATATATGTCTATATATACACATGTGTATGTATACTATGTATATGTATATTATATATACACACACACATATGTGTGTGTATATATATAATGGAATACATTGAGCAATAAAAAAGAAAGAAATCCTGCTATTTTGTGAAAAATGGATGAAACTTAGGGCATTATGACAAGTGAAATAAGACAAAGATAAATATTATATAGTCTCACTTGTATGTGGAATCTAAAAATGTCAAACTTATAGAAGCAGGGGGTAGAATGGTGGTTGCCAGAGGCTGAGGGATGGAGGGAATCGGTGATGTTGGTCAAAAGGTACAAAATTTCAGTTATAAGATGAGCAGGTGCTGGGGATATAATGTACACGGTCACTATAGTTAGCAAAACTGTATTGCATGTTTTAAATTTGCTAAGAGAGTAGATCTTAAATGTTTTCACCAATAAAATAAATTTGGATGTGTTAATTAGCTGATTGCAGTAATCATTTTACAATATATATGTACATTAAATAAAAATTTAAAAAGAAAGTACGAAAGTGGTAGCAGTCTTTGAGGAAAACTAAAAAAATATAATTTGATTATGTTTGAGCCAATGACACTACATGCTTACTATGAATGGTGTAATCAAAATTAAAAGAGTAAACTTTTGATGTGTAATGTCTTTCATCATTAGAAGTGTCAAAAGATATAAATAACATAGAGAAACCATTTCAAACAATAAAAAAAATCAGTAACCATTTTATCATCCTGAGATAATCTATAAAGAAATAAAGCAAATTATACATCAGGATACTTCATAAGAAGTGTCAATATTCTTTACATCAGAAAGAAGAATTAGAAAATAATTCACTGTGGCTTGATATATGTTCAATAAATAACAAATGCCATTTGATGGTTGAATTCCATTCATTGATTTTTCCATCGAAAAACAAGAATTGTCTAAGAAGAAAACAGTTTAACAGCAATATCTGCCAACTGATATAGAACAAAACTATTTTCCCTCCAGCTCTGTAAAATTCACATGCATAAATTATTTTCCTAATTGATAAGCAAACGTGATCATGCCATAAAAATGTGGCAATATAATTCTGTATGAACTATTGAGGACTTTCACATATATACCATCTGATTATAAGGAATCCTTTCAGTTAAAAGGAATAAAATTAGACTCATCTCACTTGTGTTAATACCTGAGGTATTAATAAAGAGTACCAATTTAGGGCTTTAAAAAAAGAAAGCAAAGTTATTTTGCTCACTTTTTCTCATTTTACCTTCACAACAATCCAATAAAGTAGGTAGGGTAGGTATATCCCCATTTTTGAAGAGGGAAAACCTAAGTGTTAAAAACCACATTTAGTGGCAGTTGGAAAAGCTAGGTCCCTTATTTCTCATCTAAATTCAGGAATATTGGCATTCTAAAGGCTTCTTTTATGTTTAAGTTATGTGGAATATCTAATTATAAAATTATGGCTATTATATAGCTAATATCTTAGATTTAAGTGCATAATCAACAGAAATGAATGTATTTAATTACGATAAACCTAATCACTTCAAGTCCATAAATATTTAGTCGGTTATGATTTCTGACATGAGTTCTAAGGAGTAGGAACATCGGGAACAAATGCTCATAGAGGGTAAATGAAATTGGAGCTCTGAGATCAGAGTGGGGCTGGTGGGTGTGGAGCTGCGAGGCGTGGGTAGGGTTGGAAGAAGATGTGTCTGAATGGGCTGGCCTATGTAGTAAAAGACCCTGTAGCTAACACTGTACTCGGACTTAATTCATTTGATGATATTAAGATATAAGAGGAAAGGTTTACAATAATCAGATCATTACTTTAACAATATTCTGCCATTTGGAGAGGACACATGTATTTCTTCCCCAACCTCAGCAGGTTAGTGTCAGTTTCTATGTTTTTTCCATATCTCGTACCTACTTCTATTGTTATCCTCAATATACTTTATTTTAATTTATTCATTTATGTAATTGTCTCCATTGCTATTCTGACATTTCATATACATACTATGTATCTTTTCTCAATGAAAAAAGAAATCAGAGACAGACTGAAAGACATTTTACATTCACAGTACATATGTTTGCTGAATGAATGAATGCAATCAGAGCAGACCACAAGTTGCAAGACTGGTTAAGAAAACAGGAATTCAAAACAGCAATTTATTTTACATTTTTATGTTAAATGTAATTTTTAGAACATATTGTCATGATGAAAAAATGTGATTGCTGAGAATCAGTTCTTCCTATCAATGGAGTACTTGTATTCATTTTTTCACAGTTCATTAATACAAACTAAGCACTATAAAATATGGAGAAGATTTTATTCACTTTTGTTCTCCCAAAATACTTAAGGTGATACTGATATAGGTATATTTTTCATAAATAGGCAAGTCCTACGAAGTGATTTTCTTCCATAAACATTGGCTCTTGTCAATAAACACATAAAGTTTCATTCTTTCAGTTTCATTGAAAGAAACTTTTTTAACATCTTGACACAAAAACATGTGGCTCTTGGCCATCTTTTGTCCTACTGAGATGCAAATAGCATATGATAGAAATAAAAAATATTGAACTACCACCTATAGAACCCCACAAATATACATTTAAATGGTGTAATTCCTATTAAATGATATGTATTTATTGTATCAACTGAAAATAAGATAAACGACTTAGATGCCAAATATTCTGTAGGTTTCCTACATTATGTAGGTAATTTAATTTTTAAAAAATAGTGAAGTGATTTTGGGTTACTAAATGTCAATAGTACACATAACATGTACACATGAATGAACATATTGAGATCATTTTTACTGAGCTAAAATTTAACATATATACTGTATTGATATATATATCTATTTATATCTCTCTATCTATCTATCTATCTATCTATCATCTATCTAAAATATAACTACTCAGTACCTCCCCTGTTCCCACCTCAGTCTTTATAGGCATATCTCACACTTGGGTTATTTCTACGGCTTCCTAACTAATCTTGCTTCTATTTTTTTTACCCCTTTCAAACTATTCTTAATACAGCATAAGAGTAATCCTATTTCACCATCATTCGGCATGTGTCAGGTCAAAGGCTTCTCATCTCACACTAGTGGAAGTTAAACTCTTCACAATGGCTTACAAGATTCAACCCCCATTACTCCCGACTGGAAGTTTTGCTATCCTCTGTCCCATGTGCTCACTCAGTTCCAGCCACACTGGCCTCCTTTCTGTCTCGCTGTCTTCCCGCTCTTGTTCAGGGCTTTTACCTTTGTCATTCCTCTGCCTATACCACAAACAACATGTAGATCATTCCTTCCTCTCCTTGATGGCATTATTGGGTTTTGGCCTTCTTGGCAAGGCCTTCTTGAATAACCCCATCTCAAATTGCAATCCCCCTCTCCTACATGCCACACACTCCCCTTGCTATATTTTTCTCCTTAGCATTTATCACCATTTAATATGCAGCATGTATAAATAGCTTTGTTATTTTTAGTCCTAGTTATTAGAATGTAAGGCCAATGCTTTCCTTTCTTCATTAAAGTCCCTACTGGGCCAAAAGAGAGATTGCTTCATATAGTTATGTACTAAAAAGTTGTGAAAAAGATGACTGGATCAATGACGACATTCAGCAAACTCAAGTGCTGGGGCCTATAGTGTCTAGGTTCTTGGGACTGTGGCCCAGAGTGAAGAGAGAATGAATAGAGAGTAAAAGAAAAGTACCCTACGAGAAACCAAAGGCAATCTTACTTTCTTCCACCACTCTGAGTGAAGCTTAATACATATATTTTAACATCTTTAATCTAAGTTTCTCAAGTACTAAAGTAAAAACCTGCATTCCTGTAGAATAATTTTTCTGCTTCAGCACTGATCACAGTATCGAGAATGTATTAGTACTCCACAACTATGTTGAACTATAAAAAAAGTAATAAATGTGATATATGAAAGCCTTGGAATATCTGTATAGTTTCTGGACAATATCTTGTCCTCAAGAGCTTATAGACTGCTCTTAGAAACTACCTGAAGTTACCTGGAATTCTTTGGGGTGGTAGGGAGGTCAATCTGTAAGCTGTACTTAGCCATGGTACAAGTTTTAATACACGCAAAATTGACCAATGTATTCTGTATTGCTCTATTTCTGTATTTCTTTTAATGAAATTAAAAGAACACATCTATCACAATTAACAAAACCAAACATCATTAAAGAAAAGAGTTTTTTTTCCCTTAAAAGTATACTTCACCTAGTTTTTCAGATTTATTTATATTTTTATAAAATGTTTCAGACCCTGATCAAACTTTTCCTCCACAATGGATATCTTGTACCTACTGCCACCTTTCTAGGTTGTAGGCATCTTGAAAGTAAGGAAGAACCATATCATTCTAGGTAATTTTAAAATATACCTACAGAGTAGTTACTGAATAAATGTTGTGCTTCATTTGTATTCTTCATTATTTCCAGTATTCCTAATATTCTAACTTCTACTCTACTCCTCACAAGAGCCATCTCTCTGAACTTCCTGTTTGTTACCTATATCCACCTTTTCGTAGCAGTAGGTTTTTATAATTCTGCAGTAAGTACCTCAAAGTCCTCCACAAATAAAAAAACAATTCATGCAGGGATGAATACATGTTTTGTAAGGCCTGAAGCTTACACAATTTGAAGAAAAAATATAAAATTATGAATACAAAATTGGATACAAATGAGTATTTGTTAAAAAGGAAAAAGAAACCATAACAAGTTACAAATGTTAAAAAGCTGACAAATGTCACAACATCGTATAATCTTAAGCCCTTCTTGGAGCCTTGTAAGGGCCTGTAAGGGAGGGAGAAGTCCGGAGACTTAAGTTTCTTTAGTGATGATTGATTCACTTCCAGTCTCACTTATCCTTTCATCTCCTGTAGTTAATCTCACATTCTTAATTGTAGTATTTGGATTTCCGTCTTAAATAACACACTCAGTTTATAATTGCTCATATACTATTGCCTCATCTTCTACTTCCGAACCTTTGACTACATGTTTCTTTAGGTTCAATCTTTCCTTCACATCTTTTTAGAAGGTAAATTATCTCGAGACTCATTGAGTTTCTATGATTTGATGAAGGTCACTATAGTAGTTGATGAGAAAGACTGGTCCAGACACTGAGTCATCTGACTCCTACGCCATGATTCTGTTCATTAACAAGATGTGTTTTCAGTGACCAAGAAAATTATATGAATACGTATTTCTATAAATTTTAATCAGAACACAAGGTTTACTTATTAACATATTGTTGATAAGAAGAAACATTTAGAAGTCTTTTAAAAAAAGATCAGCAAAAACTATGATTTTACAGTTTGGAGGTGATATATTTACATGGAAATTGGCTTAATCACTTCAGGAATTACAATTTCTTTTATTTATGCAGGCTAGGTACTTAAAATGATATATATTATTATATCAGATACCTTTAGGAGTTAAATGTTCTCTTATAGTCTGAAATTTATAAACTTAATTGTCATTCAGGAAAATAATTTTATCTATCCTTAACAAAATAGCTCCTACAGCTAGTGTATTGCTTTAGAGTTATAAAAGACGTCAGTTCCTTTCGTCATCATCATCATCACCTTCATCATTGAGATCTAACTCATCACTGTTAGATCTAAAAACCTCTTAATTGTACAGATGAGATAAAAGGGAGACACAGAAAACACAAGTAAATTGCCTAATGTCATGAAGACAGCATTAATTCAGAGTCTTTTAATTCCAAGTTTGATGATTTATCCATAGCAATATTATATGTTCTTATAATTCAGAGCTCAGATCTGATCACGGTCAATGTTCTAAGCATGTACAGATATGGGGGACATGGAATTCAAATTTAGCATCACAAATATTCTCCTTACCATCCAAGATCTCTAAAGTTGAAAGTAAGCACAGTTTTTTTTTTCACTGCTTACAATGTTCCACGCCCAGCATTATATGTTTCTGATATATTATTTCTAAATCTGATAACACAGTTTTGCCAAACTATTAGCCCAGTTTTTCATCTCAGAACACCCTGGTACTAAAAGTTAAAAAAAACCCAAAAACATAGCCAAGGAGCTAAATACCAGAGCTGGATTTAAATCCCAATCTAACTCTAAAACTATGCTCTTTATTAAAAATTGGAGATCATAAAGCATTGTCTGGTTGAAGATTGGTATGGATATTAAAAACAATTCAGCATTCTTGCTTCCAAAATATCCACTCCAAGTTCACAAAAAGTGCAGCCAATTCTAAGACATATTGGTTACACAAATCCAGGAATTTAACTATAGAAACAATTGTTCATCTAGAAGGATATCACTGAACACATACAAATATTTTGAGGTATGTCACCCTTTGTGATAAAAGCTATCGAGTAGGATTTGGCTAATTATACTGTGTAAAATTTAGTTTTCTTGATGTCTCTATCAGGCACATTATGAATCAAACATCGTTCTCCTCTGATAAATTTCAAAATAAATGGATAAAAGAAAGAAATATATGTCTTTGTTCTGGCAACATAGCGAATCACTAATATCCTGATGTAGTAACTGTGATACCACTGCATCCTAAAAATAATATATTACAACCTACCAGTCCAGATACCAACAATTGGTATTTTTCTTCCCAGAAGATAGTTTTCTAAATATTTTTTAGAAAATATTTGTATCAACATGAAATATGATCTTGTGTCATGTGTACCTAACACACCAGCTTTAGGGAATTTTGAGAAATCTCATGCTAATGACCAATCCGTACCTGATAATCCCCCTGGAACAAGAACAAGGAAGCTCACTCATCTGTGTGCTGTGTTTCTTGATCTCCAACCTTGATCACTGCCATGCCATCTGTAACATATGCCAAAAAAGCATAAGCAGAAATAGAGACTTTCTTGCCTAGGAACATTCTCCCTTATGTTACACTGGAGTGTGTCCTCTAATAATGCTACTGGAATTAGCTCTTCTACTGTAAACTTCTTCAGGACAGGGAATTCCAGAGGCCAATTTCTAAAACCAAAACCACCACTCCAAAAACAGCTAACTTTACCCTCACTTCAATCACGGATTCTCAACAATAAATCCAAAAGCATTTTCTTGCCAGAAATCCTGTTAGGTCATCTTTAAGAAGAGGAACTAGCTAGCTGGACCAATGTCAATCACCTACTCTGAAACAACTAAAAAACTAAGAATTTAAAAATATCTGTGAATTCATGCCACAGGCACATTTCTTCACAGAATAGCCTATAGACAAACAATGATGTTTCTCTCATTTCTTTACAGATCTAATGCCCTGGGAGATGCTAACTCGCCATATAGCTCTGGCTAAATCCACAAGCAAACACTGGATATCATTGGTTTCAGCTTTGTACTCTCCCATGCTGTGTTCCCACTGATTCATTAAGAAGATTCCTGAATCTACCTTCAGACTTTAATGCTACATTCCTATCTTTAGCTCCAAACAGCTTTCCAAAAATTTTCCAAATTTGATTTAATTAGCAATTACAATAATATAGATGAAATTATCTTCAAAAGATTTTTATTAAATTAGAGTTGGACAATTTATCAATATAAACAAACAATTGTGGGTTCATTGCATAAAAGATATTTAGTTTCTATAAATTCATTATTCTGTTATGAAGATTGTTGAAGTTTCAAAAGTATCATGATAGTAATATATTTCACAATTATAATGTAATAACACATAAAACTAGGGAAAAAATTAATTTGGAGAACTAGCTGAAGAAATCCAGTGATTAAATAAAGCTTAGAACCAATGATATGCATATAAAGGACTAGATTTAGCCCATACTATTTCCCTCACAGAACTTTATTTGATTTATATCTTCTACTCTGCCTTTGCTGGACAGACAACATTGTTATAAGTAACATGAAACATAAATAGTTAATAAGTTTAACAACTGCTACATGTAAGTTTTTTTTGTAATGTCCTAACTTAGTTCATTGTATTGATTCAGAATACAATGACTAAATCTCTGAGTAGAACAAAAGCTTTCCACTGTGAACTTATTGAAGACTCAACTGGATATGATTATATATATAAAAAAATTATTGTTTTTTCCACATTAATCTGCCCTTTTAATGTAATCACTATCTAATTTCAACAGAGTGTCATGAAAATTGATAAGTTGATTCTAGATTTTATATGCAAGATCAAAGGGTCAAGAATTATTCCAAGATCACTTTGAAGAATAGCAAAATGACAGATCCACCTACCATATGTCAGGACTCAATATAAAGATATCATAATTAACACCATGTGATAGTGGTGTAGGGATAGACAAATAGTCTAGTAGGTATAAACAAATAGACCAGAACACAGAACTCAGAAAGGATCCAGATATGTATTTTGAAAAATATAACAGATGGGACATAGTAGATCAGTGGGAGTAATATACTATTCAAAAAATGGTGCATAGCAATAGTGAAGAATCTGAAAAAGAAATCAAGAAAATGATCCCATTTATAATAGCTACAAAATATAAAATACCTAGGAATAAATTTAATTAAGGAAAGGAAAGATCTCTATAATGAAAACTATAAAACATTGATCAAAAAATGGAAGACAAAAAATTGAAAGATATTTCATGTTTATGAATCAAAAAAATTAATATCACTAAAATGTCCACATTATCCAAAGTGATCTACAAATTCAATGCAATTCTTATCAAAATACCAATGACATTCTTCACAGAAATAGAAAAAATAATCCTAAAATTTGTGTGGAACCACAAAAGACCCCAAATAGACAAAGCAATCCTGAGCAAAAAGAACCAAGCAGGAGGTATCATACTATCTGGCTTCAAAATATACTACAAAGCTATAGTAACCAAAATAGCATGGTACTGGCATAAAAATAGACACATAGACCATGGAAAAGAATAGAGAACTCAGAAATAAATATATGCATTTATAGTCAATGCATTTTCGACAAAAGCACCAAGAATATACATTGGTCTTCAATAAGTGATGCTGGAAAAACTGGATATCCATATGTGGAAGAATAAAATTAGTCCCCTTTCTCTCAGTATATACAAAAATCAACTAAAATGGATTAAAGACTTAAATGTAAGACCTGAAACAATGAAACTACTGGAACATTGGGGAAATGCTTCAGGATGTAGGTATGGGCAAAACTTTTTTTGAGTTAAGACCTCAAAAGTACATGCAACAAAAACAAAAACTGACAAACAGGATTACATCAAACTAAAAAACTTTTGCAAAGCAAACATCAACGAAACGAAGAGACAACCTACAGAATGGGAGAAAATATTTGCAAATTATTCGTCTGACAAGGGATTAATAACCAGAATATATAAGGAACTCAATAGCAAAAAACCAAATAATCTTATTTAAAAAATTAACAGAAGATCTGAATAGACATTTCTGAAGACATAAAAATGGCCAACAGGTAGATGAAAAAATTCTCAGCATCACTAATTATCAGGGAAATGCAAATTAAAACCACAATGAGATATCACTTCATACCTGTTAGAATAGTTTTTATCAAAAAGAAAATTACAGATGCTGACAAGGATGTGAAAATGGGGAATACGCATACACTGTTGGTGGGAACGTAAATGAATACAGCCGCTATGAAAAACAGTATGGAGATTGTGCAAAAACTAAAAATAGAACGACCATCTGATGCAAAAATCCCACTGCTGGATATATAACCAAAAAATAAAAAAGAAAAAAGAAAAAGGAAATAAGTACCTCAGAGATATCTGCACTCCCACAACAGCCAAGATATGGAATAAAGCTAGGTGTTCATCAACAGATAAATGGATTAAAAATGTTTTATATATACACAATAAAATATTATTCAGCCACAAAAAATAATGAAATCCTGTCATTTGCAGCAACATGGATAGAACTGAAGGGTGTTATGTTAAGTAAAATAAGCCAGGTACAGAAAGGTAAGTATCATATGCCGTCATTCATATGTGGGAGCTATAATAAAATAATTGATCTTATGGAGTTAGTGAGTAGAATGGTGGTTACTAGAGGCTGGGAAGCATAGGATGGAGGGGAAATGAAGAGAAGTTGGTTAATAGCTACAAAAATACAGTTAGACAGAAGGAATAAGTTCTAGTGTTTGATAGCATAGTAGGGTGATTATGGTTAACAATAATTTATTGTATAGCTCAAAACAGCTAGAAGAGAAGATTTGGAATGTTCCCCATACAAAGAAATGATCAATGTTTGAGGTGATATGTATTTCAGTTACCCTAAATTAATCAATATATATTGTCTAGATCTATCAATATATAGCACCTACCCCATAACTATGTACAATTATGCTATATCCATTAAAAAAAGGAATGGCCCAAAAGCTGTAAGCCACTTAGGAGCTGAGCCACTCTAGAGATGGGTCAGGGCCTCTTGTCGAAAAAATAGAACAAAAGTCCCATTAAAGCTCCTGAATATAAAGCTTAAAATAATGGAGCACAGGAAATTGATTATCCACAAGAAAACAAAACTAAAATACAAGATTTCCACTTCAGACCACAGATATATTAAAAACAACTTAATTCTTTGACTATAAGGACATTTCTGACATGTAAGATTTTATAGTTTTTAGAAAAAAAATAAAGAATCATATATTTAAGACCTCAGGACCTGGCAAATTTCCTCAACATGATAAAACATTTGTATAACTTAATAGAAACAAAATAACAAATTTGACTACATTAAAATTTCAACTTTTGAAAAGAGAGAGAGAGAGAGAGACAGAAACTAAAAGTACAAATCACATATTGGGAGAAGGTATTTATAGCCTACATAATTGATAAAAGATTATATGTAGAATATATAAAGATTCCCTAAAAATCATTAAAAATGCACAAACAATCTAATTAAAGAATAGGCAAAAAGAACAGGCAAACCACAGAAGAGAATAACACAAGAGCTAATAAGATTAATAAAATATGATCATGCTCAATGCTATTGAAGGGGAAGTAAAAGAAAACAACAATGGTAAGTAATTTCACATTGGATTTGAAAAAGGAAATTTAGAGAACGAGGATCAAGTATGCACAGAAACAAGAACACTAATTTGCCACTGATGAATATAAAGAGTATAACACTTTGGACAGCAATTTGGAAAAATTAACTAGTTGAAGAAGAAACAAGACATTCTCCTACATTATTTAACAAGATTGATAATCAATATAACCCAGAAATTTAACTTGTATTGTGGAAGAAACTCCTGAACATGTGCATGAAAGGACTACATCAAAAAAGTAATTATAGCACTGTTTGAAATGGTAAAAATAAAACAATATAAAACTATAAATGTCCTAAAGAACCAGTAAATGTTTAAATTAAACTGTAGTAGAGACATACAATAATAGAATTGTACCCAGGGGTTAAAATAAATGAGGTAGAGCTACATGTGCCTTTGGACAAATCTCAAAAACTTAATGTGAATTTTTAAAATAGTGGCACAAAGACATATACAGTAAGATATTATTTATATAAAATTTTGCAGACAAGAAAATGAATCTTACATAGTTATGCTATATACATAACATTGTAAAGAAAAACAAGCAAAAGTGTAACCCCAAATTAAATCTGGTATTTTATTCTGGGGTAGTAACAGGTTTGTGAATGGAGAGGTAACTGCAAGAGGCTTTACCTGACTTACAGCTTTCAAAAATTTCTTTCAAAAATATGAAACAATTATGGCAAAATTTTATGACCTAATAAAGCAGTATGGTGGGTAAGTGGTTGTTTGCCATATTATTCTCTAAAGTTTTTTGCACACTGGAACATTCATAATGAAAAGTATAGGCCAGTGCCTGCTTAAGAGTTAAAGTGCACACATAAACCATGAACGCTGAGAAGCACTGCCATCCCCTCCACCCCAAGCCCAGACACCACCAGCCCTCTTCCACTCTCATTAGAATCAGAGAAGGAATCATGGAGCATATTGAGATGTTGCCCTGGGCATCTTAATAGGTGAGATGAGGAAAAAGTAGGAATACGTTGTGTGAGTCTTTTAAGGTAATTTTCCTGATTGGGGAGGGGGTATGAGATGAAGGGAAATCATGTCCACTTTTAATGCATTTTAAATATCAAAGCCTGACTTTCTTTGGTTACTGTGTAAAGGAGAAATTCAACTGTTGAGTTGTTTCAGTGAAAATTTACAAGCTTGAGACCAAAACACACTCACCATTAACTGCAAATGAATCACAAATACATGTGTCAGGCAGCAAACACTTCCACATAGTACCTGCTATTTTGAGTTGAGATTTTAATTTCTAATTTAAAACTCCTCTGTTTTGTGCCCTCACCCTCTTTCAACCACAGAGTAAAAGTAAACACAATGTTTTGGACCTTCTGGGCTACAAAAGAACTGGCAGAGAAAAATCTCCTTCTCACACTCAGCCACTGAACAGGAAGATGATATTGTATGTTCTAGATTGGAGGGGTTTCTCTGTCATTAACAATCCTGTCCTCCCACCCCAGAGATCTGAATTTAAATTCAAAACAAGTAACACTGAAGAAAAAACACCTAGAGTGAATTCATGTAAATTTATGAGCAGTTAAGCTCAAAGTTGTGAAAACATGCACCCAGAGGAAAGTTTCCATTTTGTACATTATTTTGAATCAAAAGTGATATTACTAAATATTGATGCTGTCTTAAATGTACATGGTTCTTTAGAAATAGTAGAGTATAACTACATGTATCGTATTTGTGACCCTGTGAGGAGTGATATGTTAATAAGTATCCAACTTTTGTAATTGAACATGAATTTTTATCACTCATTTCTTCTTATATTGCTTAAACCTTTGCTTTATTAAGCACTGTGTCAGACACTGAGTGTGCAGAAAAAATTCTCATTATGCTAAGGGACACAATAGATGTGTGCACAGAGTAGTATGGAACACATAAAAGAACTGAACCTCATCTTTATCAGGTTAAAAAGTGTCTACTTTCATGAGGTAATGACAATTTTACTACGAATTTTCCAAATTTGGAGAACTGTGATCTGAGAAGAATATATAAAGAAAGTTATTTTTGAAGAATAAGTAAATTCAAAACTTCCTAAAATTGTGATGGTATTGAGTAAGTTTCACCAAGTGAAATAGTCTAGAGAAGATAAAGTTTTATTATAGAGGAAGCATCTAATTTTTGAGCCCATTAGTTAAGGTGTTAATGACACTAAACTTAGTATTGATATTATTAATATAACATGAAAAATATTTATAAGTATTTAAATATTTAAAATGAAAGTACCAACTTATATATATACATTCAAAGTTCATATAGTCTAGTGTACTTTAAGATGCTCAAATTAACTGAAAAAGAAATAACAATGGAAAAGACCAAAATGAGAGAAAATATATACCATTTAAAACTCCAACATTGCTAAACATTTTACAGCCCCAACACCATTGCTCTAAAAGTTGTTAAAATTTTAATACTAAAACAAATAGCAAGAAATAGCACTTCAAAACTTGATTTGTGGTTAAATTCCCCAGATCTTTTGTTTTCATTTTTTTTCCAACAGAACAAAGACTAATCTTATGCAATTAAAAGGAAGTACAGTGGACAGCAAAGGATCATTCTCTGCTCAGTATTTGTTCAAGAATGTTTACTAAATGTTACTGGGAAATCAATTTTAAGATTTTGGAAGATTAGGATCCCTCAAATACCTGATTCTGTGAGTTCTTTCAGAAAATCATTGTAAGTTGTTTTCAAACGGAAAGATTGGTTCAGGAAATTTTGATTTATAGAACAATCTAATTGCATTTTTTATTTTAGGAGATGGCACATTTTAATATTACTAATAGGAGTGTTTTAAAGCCAATTCTTTGAGCATTACCTAATCATTGTACAAAGATAATTACTGCTAACTCTCAGCATTCTGAAACACAACGTTCTGCTACATTGTTTGACAAGATAGGCCAACTTGTTCAGAAAGACTTCAAAACAAGGTTCAATAAAAATCTTTTTTTTTTCCAAACAAATAACCAGAGAAGTCCTCAGAAAACATACTGTGATGTTTTTTCCATTTAATATTGGTTATATAAGTGAGTAATTTCAGAACAGCACTTGGCTTATGAGGATCAGAAAACCCACAATTGGTCAGTGTGCTTTAAATGAATAAATCCAGAGAACAGAAAGCTAGAGGAAATTTGAAAACACTCTTGTTTTCCCAAAGTCGACATAATCAGACCCTATGCCATAGAGTGTTGCAAAAGTGCTAAAATTTCAGACCCTGGTAAGTCTGAAAAACTTGTTATATGTTAATTAGCCAGATTTGATCAGTCTGTAATGTGTACATGTATCAAAACATCACACCGTAACCCATATACACAATTATTATTTGCCAATTAAAAGTAATTATAAAAACTTAATGCTATACCAAAATATTTTTTAAAAAGCCTATTATAGGAGAAATGAACAAACTCAGAAAAAGCAGTAGACCCAGTCAAACTTCTCTGAACAGAAGCTTTGTAGTTTGGAAGAGAAAAAAGTGCAGTCTAAGAATTCTATTGCCAACCAAGTTGTCATTCATGTTTCAACTCAACTAGAAGACAATGTTGAATCTGTAAGGGCACAGTCTATATATTTTTGGATTCAGAAATACAGAAAGCAAAGATACACATGGAAGAGATCATCAATGCCTAAGTCTACCTAGAATTCATTAAATAAGTGGAGAAATTCAATTACATAAACACACACACTATTTATTCAAATATATATAATTTTTCCCTAAGAAAAAAATTAATTTCAAGTATAGAATATTAATCACCTTTATTTTATTCAATAAATAAATTAAAAAAATCAATAATCATGAAAAAATTTTTAAAAATTAAAAGTAAACAAAACCTCCTGTGATATACAATTGGTATTGTTATAGTGAGGCCCCACTTCAGGTATAAAAATTAGGGTTGTATCTCAAACAATCTACTGTTTTGGTATTTTTGGATAATCTATTAGGGGTTGAGGCTGAAGGCCCTAAGCTCTTGGGATAGCATGCATAAATTAAACATATAACTATAGAAGAAACCCAAACATACACATATACACTCAAACATATGTAATATAAAGTACCAAAGTATACCACTATATTTTTTAATTAACAAGGTGAATGGATACTCATTTAAATTAGTGGCCTTCAAGCTAGTTAATATTTGTACATAAACAGAATAAACCTTTATCATTCTAGCTTGACAGCACTGTATTTAAATATAGCCTATATGGGTGGGAGAAAGGATATGATTTGCCACACATTCAAGTTATCCTCCAGAATATTTAATATTTAAAAATAGTATTTAAATACTGACAGTCAAGACAGCATCATGAATCTAGCAGAAATACTAAAAATTGGTTTATTAAAGACCTTTGTTCTAAGAATAAATAAAGCAAAGCTGGAAATCATAAATAACAAATTGTAGGTGTGGGTTATGCAAGAACTGGACTTCAGTCAGAGGACCCATGCTCATAGAAAAGCCTGACTTGGCACCTTGGCCAAATGTTGAGAGAACAAATGAATAATAAAAAATTCTTAAATAATATGCATGTAGTTTTTAATGATTTCTCACTTAAATCAATTAGATAAACTGCAAAACCACTAGTTCCTAAATAAGTCTTAGAGCTTGTGAAATCACAACTGCAATTTTGTTTACTTTTGTTTTCTCTCTTGAATGAGCTTGTAACATATCTATTTTTATAAAAAATAAACTCATGAACTTAAAATAGGCCACCTAGGCTACCACGTGCAAAGAACACATCATCATAGTATACTTACTGATATTGGCTTTAAAATCATCCTGATCTGTGGCATGTGCTGATTTCCATGGTGTTAATCCAAAGAAGGGCATAACATTTTATCTATAAATTATTCAAATATCTTTGCCAAATGATATCAGGCACAGTTATTATTGTAAATTTTATTTTAAAATAAAAACAGCATATTCAATTTTTTTCTGGAATACACTATATGGAAGTGAGCCTATCATTCCCATCCTTAAAATGGGTCTCAATTCATATATCCTAACTAGACTGCAACACTGGGCACTGGGCATGAAAGGATTATATTCATAGAAAATTCAGACTGACCAAGTGCTTTGCTCAGAAATGTTATTTCTTGATTCATATAGTCTTTTCTTTCAGTTAGCTATCTGGCTAGCTATATATTTGGTGATGTGCTGGTAAACTGGAATTCTGAAAGCAAGCAAGCAAACAAACAAAGGTTTGCTTGATAATATTTTCCTATTTCCAAATTGCAAATGCTCCTATCATGGCCAATTCAAGCTATCATCATGATGTGACCGAATCTAAAGCTGAGAAGAGATGTATATGGCATATCTTAGTGATATAGACCAACCTGACTCCAGTATAAATACTGTGGTGAATAAATACTGCCTCCGGTTTGTGTTTATTCTAATAGTCTCTCAAAAATGTCTGAAGACTTTTTTGGTAGGTTTCAATATATTTCATTTAAGAAAATCACAGTGAATCATTTTTAACAAAACTAAAAGTTTTAAGCAACAACAGACAAAATGTTATTAAACTATGAAATGACAAAAACCACATTTTCCAAGTAAGTATTTTATTTAGAGTAAAAATAAAAAGGTTGCATCTACTTTATATGATGTTCATTATAAACAACATCTTGAAAAGTTTGCAAACTATATTTATGTTAGAGAGTTTGGGGTATGCAAGTGTCCATATCATCTGATTGAAAATTGAAAATTATCATTACGTATTTTGAGAATCTAGCTGTAATATTTTACTGAAAAAATGATTAAATATATATTTTATGGCCCATTAGCTACATCTGTCAAGTTTATTACTTTAAAATGCTTATGATGTAATGAGGTGATTAGTCTCTAAAAATAGACTGTACCTAGTACAAGGGTTGGCAAACTTTCTGCAAAGGATAAAAGAATAAATATTTCAGGTGTTGCAGACCATACAGTCTCTGTCATGAATATAGTTCTCCTATTGTCGCAGAACTCAATATGTAAATTAATGATCATGGCTGTGTTCCAATAAAACATTGTTTACACAAATGGGCAGCAGATGGATGCAGCCTGCGGGTCATCCATAGTTTGCTGACCCAACCTTAGTATGTAATGAATCATATTCTGAATTTTTTGTAGCTCTAATTTTAATATAATTTTTCTTGGTATTTATGAACCATTAATCCAGATAACTAAAGTGTTTTTTAATAAAATTGCCCCAGTCAGTAAAAAATTTTGATTAAGTGTTTCTTAAACAAGATATTCCAGTAGCTAGCCACCTGCCAAAAGGACAATGCAATTGAAAATAAAATGAATGTATTTGTGGACGTATCTATTTTTTTTACAATACTATAGTAAAATTTCACAATTAACTATAAGGAGAGGTTTACCTAGACAGTAAAGGATGATAAAATTTGCATATTCAATTAAAATATGTTGAATATGAGTACATTCAATTTACTTGACTTTAAAATTCCTTATTCTTACCTTCCATCAATTTCCCTGTCTGTTCTGCACTTCCCCCAGGAAGAATCTTGGCAATATAGGCTCCAATTTCTCCACCATGTCCAGGAATTTCTTTACCACCCACAATTCTAATTCCTAATCCGTTACCTATATTGAAAGATTAGCAAATTATTAGTAATAATTTAAGAAGGGACAATAGTTATAGCAAGTTATAGGGTGCATAAAAAGAGGGTCTGGTACCCAGAAGCTACATATAACATGACTATTAGAAATGGACACCAACAACAAAAATACATCATTCTGATTTTAATAATAGTTGATATAAAATTTTCTGAGATCTTGGCAGACTCTACAATGACTACCCTGATATTAAAAACAATTTTTATAATTCAGCCATATTCAATCACATACTAAGGCCTTAGAAATTTTGGCCAGATATTTTGATAAAATTTTATAAAAGGATGTTCCCAGAGAATATAATTCACTATGGAATTAAGGAACATTTTACTTACAGAAATGTCATAATAGCTATCATAAATGGAGAATGCATAATCCAAACATACAAATGATTGCAATGATAAAGTGAAAACACGATCATAACCTGTAGGTTCTTATTCATTTTTCAGCTTTAACTCATTAACTAATATTGTTTGTATATTAACATGGCACTTACTACAAGGCACAATACAATTATTCTCGACTGATGAACAACTTTGTAAACTGTTCCTTTTTCCACGGTACAGATTTTTCTGTAATTAGCCATATGGATAAACGATAGAGAATAATTATTATGAGAAGCCTAATTGAGATAAATATGAACAGTTTTAGTTTGTGCGTTCTTTTAAACAGCTAAAAATTAGCACATGTACACAGCACTGAGGATATCAAAACATAGAAAAGAGAGAAGTGCCTATGCCTTTCATCATTGACGGAAATGTTGTTATATGGTGCATGACTATACTTCAGTTCAAAGTGGTTTTAAGACCTTGGCTTTGATGATTTTGAAAGGTAAGAAACACATACTAATAATGACAAATAATACCTTCATAGCTCTTTTAAAGCAATGTTTCTCAACTGGAGAGTAACTTTGCCCTTCAGGGGATATTTATCAGTGTCTAGAGATATTTCCGGTTGCCAATCTTTCTAATTTTTATGATTTAAAAATTCTAGATTGTGTTGACATTTTGGGCTACAAAATTCTTTATTGTGGGAAGACATCCTATGTGTTATAGGATTTTTAGCATCATCCCTGGCCTCTACCCACTAGATACGAGGATGCTAGTAGCTTCCCTCTGAGGGACAGATTCTGCTAAAAATCCTACAACACACACGACATCTTCCTACAATAAAGAATTTTCTAGCCCAAAATGTCAATAGTGCCAAGGTTGAGAAACCCTGTTTTAACGAAAGTAATGTATTTTTTTTTTTTTTTTTTGAGACAGAGTCTCACTCTATTGCCCAGGCTAGAGTGCCCTGGCGTCAGCCTGGCTCACAGCAACCTCAAACTCCTGGGCTCAAGCGATCCTTCTGCCTCAGCCTCCCAAGTAGCTGGGACTACAGACATGCACCACCATGCCTGGCTAATTTTTTCTATATATTTTTAGTTGTCCAGCTAATTTCTTTGTATTTTTTCAACAGAGACGGGGTCTCGCTCTTGCTCAGGCTGGTCTCGAACTCCTGAGCTCAAACGATCCACCCGCCTCGGCCTCCCAGAGTGCTAGGATTATAGGCGTGAGTCACCGCTCCCGGCGAAAGCAATGTATTTTAATTATTTTACATCTAACGGGACTATAGCACAATCTACAATTTTTAAATCATAAAATTTAGAAATTTCTGACTGAAATTGTTACAAAAATAAAACAAGGAAATCCTTTTGCAGAATTCCTTCTATAGAAACCACTGGGTTACAAAAATGAGGACAGATCCTATGTAACACTGATATTTTAGACACATATTTTTGGGGTTTCAATCTGTCTGAATACCTTTTAAAATACTCTTTTCCCAACAAGTGCATATATAGTACTTAGAATTCACAAACAGACTTAAAATTGTTATATCTTATACAAGTAGGCTAAAAGTGTAGTTGTGAGACTTCAAAATCTATTAATTAAATTGAGTTCACAAGGTAGAGAGACATGTGAACCAATAGTTACCACAGAGAACGTAAGTGCTTTACAAAAAAAAGCAAAGTCAAATTTATAGTAATTTCTCATCATATAAGCACAGCTGTGGTTAAAGAAGTCTTACAGGGAATTTTAGAATTTAGAAAATCTTTAATATAAGTTGGAATATTTATAGAAAAGAGTTCAATGATAAAAGTAGTAAAACCATTTAGAAAAAGCATTACTTCTAATGTAGGAATTACAATTTAAATGCATTGGTCTTTTTAAGTCTCTATGTATATTATAAGTATTTGACAAATATGGTTATTATGTAGTCACTTTTAAAATAAGGTACACATAAAACAAACATGAGCATACTAAAAAAAACCTTTTACATTTGCATTTAAATTTGCAGTTTAAATCTAATTTTGTTTGTTGATATTATCACAATAAAAATGCTGGTCTTTTATAGTATCACAAAGAATGTTTTATTTTCAACATTAAAATAATAAATCATTATGAAGTTATAATTAGAGCATTAAGTTTAGATAGAATGAAAATACTTGTGTAATATCAATATTATCATATGCTACATCTAAGCATCAAAGAAAATAAAATATGTTAGTGAATATCTTGTATCTTATGAATAGCAGTTTTTACATCAATTTTGTGGCCAGGCACAGTGGCTCACGCCTGTAATCCAAGCACTTTGGAAGGGCAAGGTGGGAGGATCTCTTGAGGTCAGGAGTTCACGACTAGCCTGAGCAACACAGTGAGATCCCATCTATACAAAATATTAAAAAATTATCTGGGCATGGTTGCTCCTGTCTCTACTCCCAGCTACTCAAGGCTGAGGCAAGAGGATCAATTGAGCTCTGGAGTTTGAGGGTATAGTGAGCTATGATCATGCCACTGGACTCTGGCCTGGGTGACAGCAAGATCATGTCCCCAAAACATTTTTTTTGTTTATTTTTCATAATAAAGTTATCACAGAATGAAAATATATTGGATAGTTTAGTCATGTCATTAGTTGGGCTAAAAAGAAGACATTATCTATACAAATATTAATGATTATGAAGTACCAAGGATAATGGAAAAGTCCCCAAAGAACAGTTCAATTAAATTTATTTTTATGTAGTTTACACGTTAATCATACTCTTGAGTAAGGCTGTGAAAATTTATTTTTATATTCTTTCATCTACTTATATCTATGTTATAAATTATCCATGTAAATATTTAGGAAAATAATCCAAATTATATTAAAAATCCATAGTAATTTCCCTTTTCTGTCCTATCAAATGTTATAATTTATTCATTAATAATGCTCAAACATAAAGGCCTAAGGAATCTTTCACTACTTTTCTTTATCTTTACTAATTTTTGCCCATTAAAAGAAAAACATTTCTACAAACACAACAGTGCATATTAATCACCTTAATAACAATCTATAATTGACAGTTACCAGCAATATCAAAATTAAAACACAACACTCATGCCAGGTCTAATCTGCCTCCAAGCCTGAGCATTCAGGTTATAAACTCAGCTATTCCCATTAACTTTTTCTTACCCAGCCAATTGTTTCAGGCATGAAAATTGCTGTTTAACACCTTTTTTTCTAGTTTTAAATATATATCTTTTATGTCCATGAAAGATTTAAAGAGAATATTTCATCTCATATTTAATATTTCCATGAATGTCAGTTCACACTTGTCTTTTCTAATGTGAATAATATTAAGATTAAAAATGTTACGTGTGATTCAAAGACTGTATAAAACCCTATCATACTCACACCATACCGCATGAGATGAAGCCAGGTTGGCCTGCCATGTGACTGAGATGGCCATTGGCAATGGGAAATGTGACAAGTAAAAAATACACATCAGATTACATTGGTATTTTGGCTTTGTGGAAAGACACTTTCCAAATGACAGATAATGCATATGCTGTCAAAGTAATTTTACTTGAAGTACACAGAATTTCCTTTTCCTGATATATTTCAGAAATAATTCCCACCAAGAAAATTTTCCAGGACTGACACATTCGTAAATGCATGGCTTCATTCATACAACGACATAAAATTTTTTTTCTTCATTTTAGCTTATATAAGACAATTACAAAATCAGAAGCATGAGGACTAAATCTAAAGGGTTTGTCTGATACTTCATAAAAGGCAATTAAAAATAAGTTTATTCCATTTAGCAGTACTTAGGGTCTAAGCCAAAGTGATTGATATGAAATTAGATGTTACAAAATTAGAAAGTAGGGTCCGTTTATAGGTCTGGCCTTAATAATAAATTGTTTAGATACTAATCTCATTGATGGCAGACCAGGCCAAGGGGTGGGGTCATTCACTATGTGTGTTACAGAAAATTGTTTTATTGGGAGATACTGATATAATCCTATAATGATGCTGGAAATAAAATAGCTTAAACAGTGTAAAGCTATAATGTACTTTCTGAAATAAATGTCATTTTTCCTTACATAAAATATAAGTAGGAAGAAAAATGCTATTCTAATTCAAAACTGACTACGAAGTGTTCTCTTTTGTATTTCTTGACATAATATGGGATTGTGGCAGACATACTCTATCATGTTCACTAATGAGCCATTTCCTGTGTAATCCCCAGCCTTTGGGAGTGCAGGCAGAACTTGTGACTTGCTTCTAATCAATAGGATCTGGCAAAGGTGATGGATAGCCACTATCATGATTCCTTTATGTTACATAAGACTCCATCTCAGCAGACTAGAATGAGAGACTCTCCTGCTGCCTTCAAGAAGAAAGTTGCCATGTGTCAGAGGGCCTGGGAGAGGGCCTCACCGTGAGGAACTGAGTGGCTCCTGGCTGACAGTCAGTAAGAAAACAAGGAATGTAGTTCCACAACTACAAGAAAGTGAATTCTACCAACAATTGCATGAGCTTGGAAGAGGACTCCCAAGCTCCAGAAAGAAATATAGCCCAGCTAGTGCACAGGTTACAGCCCTGTGAGATCAGGGCCAGGGGACCCCGTTGTGGCATGCCTGCACACTTGACCCATGAAAACCACGAGATACTGAATATGTGCTCTTTTAAGCTACTAATTTGTTTTGCAGCAATAGAAAACTAATACAAGAATGAAAGTTATATTCACAGTTTTCTGTGCACACAGTATATATGGACATTAATTTGGTAGCAAAGCTTGCAAGACATTTGTGCTTAGTAGTTATAACAATAACTGAACACTGATAGATAAGAACAGTAGGAATGCAAGGAAAAAGGGAATGTGAAAGAATAACATTTTGTCCATAATAAACAAAGAGAAAGAGTTCAGTTGTGTGATGCTGGGGTTCTGGGATAATGTGTGTAGCAAGTACATGGTATCTAGGCAGCACTAAATATATACTGGCATGAATAATAAATGGATGAATACAAAAAAGCCTATTTTTTCTCTAAGTGGAGCTAATGCATCAATGATAATGATGTTAAAAATATGTATATTATGTTCTATTTTAGAAAATGCCTCTAAAAGTACATTATCTCGTTGGATCTGAAAATAATAGAACAGACCTTAAAAAAAAACAAACCCAAAACCCTGTATTGTACATGTGAGGAATACGAGGCTTTGAGAGGTTAAGCACGCCAGGCCAGTGCAGCTAATACAGGGGAAGCCAGAGTGAAGTCCACACCTTTACTCCAAATGAGTGATTTAGCGGTGCATCTCCCATCTGGGTCATGCCAGTGCACCTGCTTTGGAATCAGCAGGCATTGGTTTGAGAGCAGCACACTCTCTACTGCCTCCTATCCCATGTAGTTACAGAGAGGAGAGTGATGGGAGAGGGTGCATCCAGATCATTAAAAGGAGAAACTACCAAGATATGAAAAAAGGTGTTGGGAGCCAGCTTGTCTCAGTCAAACTTAGGAGAGGAAATGTTTTTTGGCTAAGATAGCCCAAAAGCTATACTGTACAGTTTAATCTGTAGCTGCAACTGATTAGTTGGGAAAGATAAATGTTTTTTAATCAGTATAATTTCTATCTTTTTATTGCTGCATAAATTTTTGTGGATGTTTATATCTATCTATTGAACATTAAAAAGACAGAATTTTACATTTTTTAATACTAAAGCTTTAGCATTATAATACAAATTGCATATATCTGTTAAGTGATAAGTAATTAAATTAATATTTATAAATCTTATATCTTGGTATGCATATCTATAAAGAATAAGGTACATACATACCTGGGAACAATGACTATGGTAATAGCCACTATTCTGGGGGGGGTTTGAGACACTAATTTAGAGAGAAAAGTTCTAAATTTGCTGAGTCACTTTAGGGATATAAATAAAATCCTGATGTCCAGGGTATTTTTACACTATAGGCTGAGCCTGTTCTCATCAAAATCAATTTGCTTTTAGTGAAGAAGGTATTCAACACAGTTCAACATTTCTGCTTCCCTATATATATCAGGGGATTTTTTTTTTTTTTACTAAAGAGTTATTTAGTACAGTTATTTTTGGTTATTTTTATTACTGTATTAAAAATTATTACTACTATCTGGAACGGACGATAATGTGTTACATGGAGTTAGATAACTGGGCTAAAATATTCATTCAACCATAAAAAAGAATAAAATCCTGTCGTTTGCAACAACATGGATGGAACTGGAGGACGTTACGTTAAGTGAAAATAACCAGGCATAGAAAGAAAAACTTCACATGTTCTCACTTATATGTGAAAGCTAAAAAATAAAAAAAAATTAAAAAAAAATCAAATTCATGAAATCATGCTTTAAACAAAAAGTGAGCTGTTTTTATTTATTGTCATCCAATTTTCTATTATGTCAAATTTACTGATCTTTTATTTGTCAAAACATCTCAAAATATATGACTTTGAATAGATGGACTCTGATTTTTGTACCTTCTGCTAATATATTATTTTATATTTAATATATTGTTTGATTTTTTTCAATCTCTTAAGTATCATCTAACATTTCTAGAGTTTTTCCTACATGTCTGACACTATTTTGTAGCTTTCTGGTATCATTTTTTTTAACCATCTCTACAACATTTTGAGTTAGGTACTATCCATAGCATCTTTAAGACAAAAGAGCTAAGACTGAGGAGAGTTAGAAACTTGCCATAGGGTGTCCGGCATATGAAAAAGCTAAAAGTAGAACCCATTGCTTTTTCTTGACCCCCACATCTTTCTTTCTACCTTCACTCATGGTTCCAATCGTAAAGGAAATATTCTAGAAGATCAATATAGACCCTTACTCCTTTAACTGAATCCTATTTCATCTGGCCTATTTATTTCTCCATGGAGAATTCATATACATTTTACATTTATGCCTTACATTTTCACGTTAATATTACCATTTATCCTCCTTTCCTACAGGTTAAATATCTTGAGTGTCTTCACCTTCTCCTCACAGAATCAATTATTCATTCATTTAATTTTATTTTATTAAGAGTGCTTGGAAAAATGTGTCAAACCATCTCTAGCTAGAAGCAAACCCTATAATGTCACTTCCTTAGCAGAACACAATATACAAGCAATATTTATCCTGACAGATGTCAGGAGAAGTGGTAATATTTCTGTGGAACTGGTTCTGACAATAAAAATACCTTTGTTACTGAGGAAGTCAATCCAAGTTTTCACCAAAATTTAACAGGAAGAAATTGTGATTTCAGAAGAGATTAAGCCTGAACCTTATTTTATTTCCATAATTTTATACTCAATTTATTCCTAAAAATAGCGCTTACAATGAAAACTTGAATCATATGTAAATTTTACTGTTAAAATAATAAAAGAGAAAAAGCCATCTTATATGGGCAGGAAGAAACTTAGGTATCAAGGCACACTTTGTAGGATTTGCTCAGTTCCACAGAAGTTCCAGCAGTTAGCATGGAAGGCACCTGTGCTTGAGGTGACAGTTACACCTTCTCTTGGTCTTCTATGAGAAGCAGAAGAGATGGCATAATTGTTTTAATACTTTCTGTTTGAGAGCCGGCTGATCCGAAAAAAATTAGTTTTCTCATAAAATGTTAATGTAAATGATGTTGGAGAAATGTTAAGTGGATATGAGCTATAATTTATCTAAATCACATGGCATAGCTCACTATATTTTTGCTCCAGTTCCTCTTTATTTGCCATACCATCTTTGAGAACAGCAGTACAGTCTCAAAGGTGATGCTTTTTTTTTTTTTTAAACTGTGTAGCTTTTTCATTATGATTAAGCTTCTGTTTAGAATTCCACTTTGAAGCAAACAAAACAATTTTTTAAAAGACCTCATAAAGGAAGCTCTATTTTCTACTACAACAAAAATAACATACTGTATATCCACACTAAAACTTGTTTGCAAATATTAAAATACTGGGAAAAATCTAATGGAAAAACAAAATGTAGACTCTACAAACAATGGAATATATTTAGCAATCAAAAGGAGCAAACCACTGATACATGCTACAACACAAACTAACCTAAAAAATGCTCATAAAGTGAAAGAAGCCAAATGGAAAGATTCCATTTATATGAGATGCTTAGAAAAGGCAAAGTAAATGAGTAGCTGTTGTGGGGCAAGGGAATCTGGAAGCAGAGATTGTAGTGTTGAAAATTTCTAAAACAAGATTCTAGTGATGGTTGTACAACTCCATAATTTTATTAAAATCACTGAATTGTATGCTAACAATGGATATTTATGATTGTACTTCAATAAAGCTGTTAAAATAATAATAATGATAATCATCATCATCATAAAGAGCTACCCACATCTGGTATTGCTACCAACTAGGATCCAATAAGATCTGTTATAATTTGTCTCCTGTTTTTGAAAACTCATAAAGACAGTGACTAAAGCCGAATAGAAAATGAGCCAACTATTTCCTAAGAAGACACTGCTATCTTTTGGAACTAAACAACATTTATAATGTTCTTCACTATTATAATTGCTAATTAGGCTTTCTAGCTTTGCAGATGTAGCCAGTCCATTATGAAACTGTACATGGCAAATGTCTTTTTTAAAATTAGAAGAATTTCTTTGGCTTGTTTCAAACAGCTGTGTTTCTGGAACCATAAGATGGGGTTCTAAATTTAAGAAAAAAAAAAGGAAGACATTTTTTGCACGTTACATTTGTTTTTTACTTATTCTGTTCATTTCTCTTTAAGAGAAGAGGAAATAACATTTGTTGAGTATATAGTAAGTACAAGATATTGTGTTACGTCCACTTGAAATTATGTAAGATAAATGGAGTTTGTCTTATTTTACAGATGAAAAGACTTACTCTCAAAATTTAAATAAGTGTTCAGGCTGAATTCCAATACAGGTCTTTATGATACCAAAACTCATTACTGATTCTCCCCACTCTACTGCCTTATGCTTTATTGAAGAAAGACTTTCAAAACCATTGTATAGTTGTTGATAAATGTCTATAACTATATCTTTGCAGTTAAAAGTTAAAAGATCAATTTCAAAAATAATTATGGACCATTTTATAGAAGATTGTATATATATATATTTTAACTTGTTATACATATATATGCTGCCTTTGTGAAACAAGATAAAGATATTACTGAGGAGATAGTGAAGAATAAAATATAGTATGCCTCCTCTTTCAGAGTGGAAGATGGTCATTACTGAATTTTCATTTTGGTTACAAAAGATAGTAGAAATACTATGTACCTTTTATAATATTTTATAAAACATGTACATGATAAATACACACAATTTTATCTGTCAATTAAAAATACGTACTCAATTAAAAACACTAACATATACATGACATTTATAGCTAAGAAATAACAATAAATCCTAATATCACCAAATAATTTAGTCAATCAAACTATGCTTTTGGTTGGGCAGCAAATGACATGGGGACTAGCCAGGTAGGTAAGTGCTCTCTGCCAGTGTTTCCCTGCCACTGGTTTAGAACTTCTAGACACTATTTGTCAAATATTGCCATTTCTGGCTTTCAGCCTTGCATATACATATATGTAAATCAATTTAAAGTACTGAAAACTCATTTGAAAACAATACAGATTATTTGAAAACATTCAATTTAGTATGGGATCATTGTTCCTAAAGACACATGTTAAATAAATTCAATAGTGTAGAGTAAATATAACAAGGAAACTATTTTTACTATTATTTTTGGTAGCTATCAAAAGAAAAAGAGGCATGCAGATAGATGATATAGTACATTGCTAGCAAATTTGATGTTCAAAACAATAATCCTCTTTTCTCATTCTGTAAAAACTATATACAGAGGAAACTGAATTTAGTTTTGAGACTAGAATATTTATAACAAGAAATTAATAGCACTTATATGTGTTATTCTTACATTTTAAAACTTTTTTTCTAGTTGAAGTAAAAGAAGCAAAAAGAAAAATAATGTGTTGCAAAAAATAAATAATAAGGTTGAGGGGATAATTCCCTTAATATAGCATAAAAACAATAATACCCCTAGAAAATAGGTACATTGAAACTGGGTCCTGACGATTTAGAAAAAATGATTTGAACATTTTTATTGTACATCATGAAAAAATAATTTTGGCATTGCTGGAAAGTATTATGTTGTTTTGCTTTATGAGCTGGAGGACTGCAATAGTTTTTAGCAAGTAATTACTTCTACAAAAAGAGCTCTAGGTTTTAAGATTCACCCCTGGAATTTTCATCAGTACTTAAAATACAGTCTGAACAGCAATAAAACTATGAAAGGTTGAATTATCTGTCTCTGGCAGAAGAAAAATTACCTATTCTTAAAAGGAAAACAACATTAGACTCCTAATCGATTCATTCTCTATGAAAATAAAGAGAGGAAAATTGCTCCAAGCAAAACCTATTCTACATCCACATGTTCCATTTTCTAAAATCTGCAAGGAACGTAACAATTGCACTGAAGAAATACCTCCTTTGTTCTTTGTTATATTAGTACTTTAAAAAAACAGTACATATACCATGTTATATCTACTATCTATACATATATCCATATATAAATATGTATATATATTTATGAATATTTTCTGTTGATGTACAGTGTCCATTAAACTCAAAGAATATACTTGAGTGAGCATATAGGTAATGTTCATCTTTTGAAATTTCATCAATCTTGGAAAAATTTATATTTAATCTCACCAATTTAAATAATGAAATATTTGTCATATAAAAATTGTCATATAAAAATTCCATCATTTTTCAAAAGTTTCAAGGTCATGACTGACAAAGGAAGACTGAAGAACAATCAGATTGGTGGAGATGGAGGAGCCATGACAAACAATTAAATGCAAAGTGGGATCCTGAATTGAATCATAGACCAGGGAAAAAAACCAGTGGTTTAGTGGGAAACTCAGTTTGCATAAGGCTTATGGAGGTTTTAATAGTATCACATTAATGCTAATTTTCTGGGTTTGATCACTTTATTGTGCTTAGATGTTTACATTAGACAAGCTGGGCAAAGAGTGGGCCAAAGAAACGTCTGTATTATTTTCTCAAAGTCCAAAATTATTTCAAAATAAAAAGTTTAAAAATTCTATCATCAGCTTTGGTTTATAAAAGGACACAAACAAAAACCCAGTATTCAAACTGAGTAGGTATAAGGAAATTTATTCATTAGAATAATTCAAGATAGGTTTTTACTTCCTGTATAAGATTGTTTTATACTCATAAAACCAGTGACCATATTACTTAATAAAGCAATAATTATGGAGAATTGCTAATAGCATGCATATTGAAAAAATTCAGTTAATGAAAAGAATAAGTTTTCATTTAGTAACTCCTCATATTAATGATGTCATTAATGTTTTTATGTTCAGATGTATAGCCTACAAATTTTTTTACATTTTCCAACATACAGTTTTTGATAGAAAAAGTAGTGTTTTCTAGAATTTAATGAGCCACATAAACTGAAGTCCAAATATCTGTGCATACATCAAGCTGACATTAGAATAAAAGATTATTTGATTTGCTTTACCTGAAACTGTGTGATCCTTAGAGTCTCTTGTTATTTTTATCCTTGCATGAGGAAAGATGTAGTGCATAGTCTTCCCGTTCATCTGTATAATCTAAGACATACATGTGATAAGGTGAAAAATCTATGTTAAAGACACTTAAAGTGCAATATACAGAATTAGACTTGTTCATTAAAAGTACATTGATTAAGTTAATGAAAATGTAGTAGAAGGTTCTCAAATGATGGCAGTTTAAGCATCATACACTAATACTATATGATGATAATACTGGTTTCTGAGTTCATTATGTTTTTTGCATTTATAACCAATTGCTTTTGCAAACTGATTTGTTGTATTTGGGAAATTAATGAGTGCATGTACTCATTTGTTACTACAGTAGTATGTAGTCAATATTAAAGACAGTGGATAGACAATATATATGGAAAATTGTCAGCTGCTGATTTTGCTCTGGAGAGCCTAGAAATGAAAACGCATTTTTAATTATCAGCAACTAAGTAGTGCTAAGCAAGAAAAGCTGGAGAAGATCCCCTTCCTCCACATCTCTATCACCATAATTAGGATTGCTTCATATTTACGTTGCTTGATTTTATCATGGAATTGCACTTCTGCTGAGCACATCTTCCAGAAGTTTCAGTATATACTGGATGCTGAGACTAATTCTGTATAACCAAATAAAGCATTGTAATGCTACATTCATTCTATACTTTCTGGAGCCTCTTTTGTATTCAAAAGTTGTGCTATTGACGGTGTTATTTCTCACAGACATTCTTTAGGGTAGAAGAAGTACACTTAAAGCTACTGTTGCAATTCTCATTATTGAGACTTGAACATGAAACTACTATCGACTGCCTTATCTCTGTTTCCACCTGGTGAAATGAGGTTTCTGATACAAAAGCAAATTAGCAAATGCAAACTTGCACTTTATATTTTATGGAAGTTTGCTTTCAAAAGTGATTTGTGAAATAATGAAAAATAGAAATAGTAAAATATTTATTCAGAACTATACTAACAAGATTTTATTAGTATGGAGTCTTGTATCTATTGCCTTAGGAAAATTTTTGACTTAAGTTACAAATGAAATAAAGTCTAATATAGATAAACATTTCATGCTACCTATTTTAAAAATGTTTAAAAAGTATTTGTGAATAGCAACTCAAAAGATGAAACAATTAAGAACCAAAGAGGGCCGGGCGCGGTGGCTCACGCCTGTAATCCTAGCACTCTGGGAGGCCGAGGCAGGTGGATCGCTCGAGGTCAGGAGTTTGAGACCAACCTGAGCAAAAGCGAGACCCCATCTCTACTAAAAATACAAAGAAATTATCTGGCCAACTAAAAAATATATATACAGAAAAAATTAGCTGGGCATAGTGGTGCATGCCTATAGTCCCAGCTACTCGGGAGGCTGAGGCAGAAGGATCGCTTAAGCCCAGGAGTTTGAGGTTGCTGTGAGCTAGGCTGACGCCACGGCACTCACTCTAGCCTGGGCAACAGAGTGAGACTCTGTCTCAAAACAAAAAAAAAAGAACCAAAGAGATGTACATTTTGTAAAGGAAGGCTCTTTGGAAAACTTGTGTGATTTTGATGTGCCCTAGTAAGTTCAGATGTATAATTGCTAGAATTCTGGATATTAAAAATAAAATAGGTATTGAAAAAATGCTAGCTAAAATTATAGCCTTTAGCTTTTATTCTCTTTAGAAAAGAATAAGCTTACTCAGGCCTTGGATGAATATAAAACACTTCCCAAATAACAGCAGAATCCTATTAAGTCGGGGAATATTATGAAAATTTAGTATTATAAAACAAAAATATTATTTACAGGATTATAAAAGTATCAGGGTTAGTGCAATCATTCAATCCAGATAATTCATGCTAACTTTGTAAACCACTGAACACCTTACTCATATTCACAACAATAAGAGCTTACCTTTTTCTTCTTTCTCCCTTTCTCTTGCCTCCTGTTCTCTCTTCTCTCTCTATTCCTTTGTCTTTCTATCTGCCTGTCATTCTCTTTTGAGTCTCTCTCTCACCTTCTTACCTCTACCCTCCTACTCTCCCCCTTACCTTTTCTCCTTCTACTTTCCTTCTTCCTCGCTTCCTTCCCTTCCCTAATCTGCACTTAAGTCTTTATTTTTTGGGGGGGAAAATTAAATTGTGCACGTTGAAAATTCTACAACTATTAGATATAACTGAACTTTTCTTTGGTACTATAGATAATGCATTAAAATTGGTGGATATTACTTTATTTTACCTCAAATGTATGATAATTTCATGTATTACTTAATAATTCTTTTTAAAAGTCATTTTGCCCACTTGGCCAAAAATAAACTAAGTAAAACACAATTTTGCTTTTTAGTATTCTTTCCAATTTCCAGACTGGGGAGGAGTTGATGTAATCTCAGAGCACATCTATTATGTGGTTTAGAAGAGTAGTCAGGTTTCCTAATTTTTTCACCAGAATTTTATCAGCTAGCCAGTATCACTTTTTAATTTATACCTATGATGATGTTAGTGGAAGGGATGTTGAACATCATCATTTTCATGAATGTTGCCTTCAAAGCATCTTACATGATTTCCTACAGTTTCAGAGACTGTCTACCACCCGCTTCATGAATCCACTCAATAAATCAAAAACATAAAACTACCGTAATTATGATCAATATGGCTAAGAGTCTATAGAAAGCAGAGGCATCTGTCTCCCATGTATGAACTAGATAAATCTCAGCTTTTTTCTAACCATTGCAGGTGAATATTGAGAGAGTCCTATAGCAGATGGGGTTACAGTGGAGGTGTTGCTACTGCCAAATAAGAGAAGGAACAAAGCCAGGGGACAGGACTGACGCCAAGTGGTTCCCCATATCTCATCATTATCTTTTGGTGATCCTGCATTGACAGAACTATCGCCTGTATGCTTCCCAGAAAAAGGATTGTTCCTCTTTCCTACCTAAAACATTTCAAAATAAATTATTTTCATGAATTGAGCCTTCATATTCTCAGTTAACATATCTTTTATTTATGCAGACATTCCCTCACTTAAATACCATGTACGCTAGATTCAAGGGAGAGAGTGCTCTGCTGGGTTCCTAGCCCTGTGCTTAGGCACTGTATACACATATACCATAGATGAAATAGAGAGCTGCTGCTTTCTAGGTGCACATAGCCCAAGACACAAAGCATTGGGTACTACTGGAGCACAAAGAAAATACACTTGCCCCATATGTGGGGAGGTGGTGGTGGTAGTGTCAGGGAAGTCTTGTTGCAAAATGGGGCAGGTACATGGACACCTGAGTGATGAGTAGGGTTAGCCAAGGGAAGAGTGGAGGAAAAGTATTCAGGGAAATACATTCAAATGCCCGGAATAAAGAGAAAGAGTGGCTCTTTCAGAAAAGCTTAGTGTATCTCAATGTAGCAGTTACATGAGAATTACAGAGGATGTGGGCATTAGTGCAGAGTGGAGGGATTTTATAATACTAAGTGTTGACCTTTACAACCATCCTGTGAAAGGTATTAATCTTATTTACAGATTAAGTGACTGCGGAAAAATTAAAAAAAAAAAGGTTAGGTGACCTATTCGATTCACAAAGGAGAGCTGAATTTTCACCGAATAATACCATACAAAGGTTAAACATAAATATATATGGAAGAACATATGGATTTGCAGATTTGGTTTATTTTTATAGTTAATATGATTGTGAGTCTAATAAAAATTTTCCAGAAGTATTCTTCTACCCCTCTAATGTATGTTTTACATAACCTATTTTTAAAAGCAGATAAATTAGTGCTTGCATTAGTCAATTTGGTTTTATTACTTATGCCTCCAGAGCATTTTATGAGCATAAATTCTTGTTATGCATAAGTTTTAAAATAAAAGTATCAGAGTTTACTGGCACCAAGAGTTCAATATTATCTTTTTATGATTAGAGATGCAAAGAAGTTAATAAAACAGGGATGTCATCTTGCTATTCTCCAAGCCAAAATATGATTATGATGAATTAAGGAGGAAGATAGTATTTGAAGACATATATTAATGCAAAAAAGCATAAATTTTGAACTTATATAATTAAACTTTTGAACTTTAGGTAATTAAACCATATGTAGAGTCTATTTGGGGAAAAAAAACTACAAAGAAAAGCATATAAATTATTTTCACAAAAGTCAGCATATTTATAGATTATTTGGGTGAGGGAGAAGTTATGATCTCGAAGGAACACATGGGGGTTTCTTGGGGCAGGCAATATTACTTTCCTTGGCCTATGTGGTGGTTATCTAGCTGTTCACTTTATAACCAGTTTAAAACATCACGTATTTGCAGTTTTGATAACTGCATATACATTTTTTTGTTGTATGTTAGATATGAAAATATAGGTATAAAATGATAAAAATATAAAAAATTACATTTGGCAAGAAAATATACATTAATATGTTACATTTACCTAACAAGAATCCTTATGCTTTCTCCTTTATCAGATATAGCAATAAATTTATTAAGTAATTCTCAAATATACCCTCTCTGCTTAATTTTGGCATTCCATCAGTCTATAATTATATTTTGTTTAACACATGGGCTGCCACACTAGAAAAAAATTTTTTCGTTGGGGTCATGGTGTTTTATTACAAAAATAGAACAAAAACTTCACAAATAAAATGATTCTTTCTAACTTAATGAAAAATTTGTTATTTTTTTGTCTTCTGTGTATAGGCTATATAATAAAACTTGAAAAATAGTTCACGCGGCTCCCAAGGTAGAGACGTGTGAATTACATATGCTTCAAGAAGTTCCAGGCCCAAAACTAGTGTGAGTTAAATACAACTCACATGGCAGTTAATGTGTTAAACTATTATGTACTATATACTCAGATCAAAATCATAAATCTGTGTATATTAGTAACAGAAAATAAGAAACAAAAATATCTTCAAGGATATCCATATTTCATCTGCATAGAATAGAATTTTAAAAATTATTGTTTGGATGGATACAGATTACTTATTATCCTTACAGAATATTAGTTAGATAAATCAGTTGGAGAAGACTATTCTGAGTACTCATAGAAATAGCTGTTTTGGGAAATAAATGTATTGGAGTTGTTATTTTTTAGGTCTCCAGTTTATATTGTTTATCTTACTATGATTTTGTTAAGGTATTTATGTTTTCATTGACTTGATCTAGCTTTGTGGGAAATACTAAACTTCAGAGAAACAAATTATATGGGCATGATATAATAAGTATATCATTACAGAGAGATTCTTATAAAATACATTTAAGGAAGTCATTTTCAACTGATAAATTTATTACTTTAGTAATTGTAGATAAAAGAAGGTAAATTTAAGATTTTTAAATGTGTTCATAATGGTTTTATTAATTTTCTTATTTCTTATTTATTATTTTCTTATTAATCTTTACTTCCCAACCAGATCTATTTGGTGAGAGTTGAAACACAACTATAAATACAATTTTAAGAATAACAAGATAAGCTAAGAAAAGTTAGCTAATTCAATACCATCTGATACATTAAAAAGAAGTACAAAGAAATGGAAATATGTTGACATGTTTACAGAGGTAAACACAACCCTAAACCATAAATGTATTAAAGATATCAAAAACTAAAAGGAATATTTATAATATGTAGAGGAGAAAGATTTCCAGAAATTAAGATAGCACAGAGAAACACAAAACGGAACAAAATTCTGAGAAAAGAAAATAGCTAGAAACTTGTCCGTAAAAACTGAAATTGCTTAGGAAGAAATGAAATCTGAGATTAGACAGTATTTATACAAGCAAAAGCCTTGTTTTCTTTTATACCTCAATATGACAAACACTGAATTAAATTGTAGTAAGTTCATATGGATCTTCTTAGCTGTTCAGAATATGGTTGTTTTCTTTATCAATGAATAATTAATTAAACAGGATTATTTAGGAGCTGATGTAAGTGAAATAAGTCAACTATCTCCTCTGTGGATGTTTTAATGATTAGAATGAGTACACAACTGCAAATATCTGACCTCCTAAGACAATTGATTTAAGGTCACTTGACTTCCCAGAGGAATCTCCTCCAATTTATCCAATCTACCAGATATATTTCAAAATTCAACTCAAACTTCACCTCATTTGCTCTAAAGTGAATAAGGTGAATTTTCGTATCATATGTATCTAATTGCGAAATTTATCTCTGTTTCTTCATCTATAAAAATATATTAATGAATAATACGTACTTTATGTGAGTAGTTTTGCAAATAAAATCTAAAAGGAATGCAAAACAACTAACATTTCCAAATAATAGACCCTCTAAAATATAAGTTCCTTTTTCTCCTCCAGATGAAGTCTTTCTTTCACAGCTGACTTGGTTTGGCCATCTTCTTATTTGCTATTTCTTAGCATTTGGACATCCTGTTATTAGAAAGCATTGAATATTACTCAAATCTATTTTACTCAATATTCCATATGCTCTCAGAAGCTCAGTGTCTTCTTGTATAGCAGTGCAGGATTTGCCATACAAACTTAATAATGATCTGTTGGAGGAATGAATCACTTAAGTTGCCTGGAAGAAGTATCACAGCTCTAATCCAACGTCCAAAAGTCATAGCTGATGGAATAGGACACTTATTCCTTTAAGTTAATGGAAAAAAATCATTTGTGAAATTGATTGACAAATATCCCATTCGTTTCAAAATAATGAGACCATTCTAAAACAGAATTGAGATTTTTTTTTATATAAATCTAAAGCAGATTGCTAAATATAGCACTTACTTGCTCTTGATGTTGACTGAGTGGTCTAGAATGGACCAATCTTTCTGGCAGTTTTCGGTCCAGACCGTGTCCATTTTCCAAACGAGATTCCCGGGGTTTATCAAACCAATCTGTTTCCTCACGACGCAGATGATAGGCTTTGGAGACCAAGCAAACATCAAAACACTTGCAACCACAACTAATACAGATGATTGAAGGCAGCAGATGTTCTGTAGTACTAACATGCACTGGGTTTGTAAACCATACATGCATTTCAAACACAACTCCTAAATGGGACCAGAAGAATTATTTTCATATTATGCTAAAAATAAAATTGTGTCAGAAATTTGGTACCACAGAATAACCTGGAAAAAATGATGCACATAAATATTCACAATCTCAGAGCAAAATGAAACAAAACACAATCAAATTTTAAATCAGGAGAAAAAAGAAATTTAGATAGTGATGGAATAAATAAATGAACAAGTGACCAGTCCTCAAAAGTCATTATATTTAACCTCATTCCATCAGTTCCCACCTACATACATTCTCTCCCATACTCTCCCCACAAACCACCACTGAAAATCAAAAGAAAATATATTCCTTGAGCATGAAATTTTCTGTCACCTTCCCACTATTACATCAATCTAGTGCCAATATGTGGCTGTTTGCTTTAATATCTTTTGAAAATATGACATTCTATGACATTCACAGATCAACAAAAACATTTATTTCTAAGAGAATCCCAGGTGTTATTGCTAGGAATATGTGCCATGAGCACTTGGTAGTCTAATATTAAAAATATCTCTATTACAATTATAAAATAAAAACAAAATGATTATTTTCTGAAGAGAGCACTGATTTAGAAATCAGATTGAAAAGTTGATTGTCTGCTTTTTATACTTAAATTGTGATAAAACTTGGCATCATAAAATATTTTTTTGAAAAAGCAACCATATTTAAAGTACACAATTATTATTTCAAGTTTTTCATCCCATTCATTAGTACTTCTCAGGTCTTTTAAGGCTAATACATAGTAACTGAAAATCTTACTTTATTTAATATATAGACTTTGACTTATTTTAAATTATTTTTTACTTTGTAAAAGGATCCCTACTTGGTAGTTTCTGGAATGCATTGTACTTCCTAAATGGCAGATGGAGCAGCCTTCTCAAGTGCTCATCCTGAAAGATTTGTTGATGATGCTGTCAACCTACGCTTTCTTGAAACTCCAGCTTCTACAATCATACTATTGAGTCCCTTCTCTATCTCAGTATAGTTTTCTCTTTCTGTCTACAGCCCACCTATCTTCTCTTCCAAAACTTCCTCCCAGACCTTTTTCCCCTAGACCATTTCCATTATTTCGTTGCTGGCAGGGCTGGCAAACCCACAGCATATGCAGCACTACTCACCTCTACACGTCCTGTGATCTTGGTCAACACCGCTAATTAACCACAGTATTTTCCCCCAATAAACATGAAATGAGAGATGATGTGTCATCATTTAGGCACTCACTCTTAGATTTGAGAAAATACAACAGTATCTACCTGGTTTGTGACTGAGTTATGTACTTGACTGATCTCACCTGTTAGACTCTAAGCTGCTGGAAGGCAAGGCTCCTCTCTTCTTTTTTATTTTATTTTTTTTCCTTTTTTTGTCCCTCAACACTAAAAACAATGTCTTGCACATGGCATAACAGTCAATAAATATTTGTGGAATGAATGAAGCATAGAATAATTTGTCATTAACTAGAGAAAGTTAAGTATCCTAATGTTGATAAACACATTTTAAAATAAATATTAATTTGTCCCTTGGACCTCATTAATAAATACAAATTTTTTTCATAATCTACTCAATAATTATTATGGTTTTCCACAGTCTTAATTTGAAACCAAGTGACTAAACTTACAAAAAAATTCGTGTAATAGACATTTGATCAGCAAATATAAATCCATTATTTAATCGTCAGTCTCTGAAGACTTATTATCCCCAACCACGCTAATGTTATTTTGTGTTACTTTTTATAACCTTTAAAAAAAAATTTCTCATTAAAGGAAAATAATAATGCATACAAATTTTAATAAATTAATATTCTGATTAATACAGTACATAATTTTATTTGCATATATTACTTTCTTAATTGCATTTGAAATACAATTCTGTAAAATGTGTGTTTACTTTGGCTGTGTCTATAGAAAGAAAGTGGAATCTCAACCTGACCTAAATTTTGTTAATTTATTTCCAATTCTGATTACATACTTTGATTTTCTGTTATTTCTTATAATAACCCTGTATGAAACTGAATGAGGATATCTATTATCTTTTACACTGGAATTTATAATCAACCAAGAGCAACCAGATTAAATAAATCTGCTTTTTTATTGGACTGTTCCTTCATCATTTAGAGCCAGTTATACATAAATGTTAATTGTTTTAATTGCAATTGTCTGATCTTCCATGGTAGAACCTTTAAAGGCCACTTTAAAAATTAAATTTTATAACAGCAATAACATTTTCCAAATTAGTTTATATAATTTGATGGAGATTAACATGCCTTTTTAAAAAATTGGTAATATTTTCTTGAATCCCTAAATGTAAAATACAAATAAGTCACTTTTGGATCTAGTATTGTTCACAGGCAACAGTTACGTGAATAGTTTAATTATCCTCAGTATCTAATTCTGATCAGATCTTTTTTTAAAAAGACTGTATATATTGATGCTTTTGGGGGGGGCACAGGATGAACATTTTAGAAGAATGTTTTCAACAAAAGATCTGTGGTAGTAGAAATAAATGTAACGTTCTTGAAGCTAGAAATATTAAGCAACATGATTTATGTCTATCTATGTTTTTATCTCAAGTGAGATATTTCAAAATTAAAGTCTTACAGAATATATCTAAAAACCATTCTTATAGTCTATAACCTAGTGTTTAATTGAATTTGGAAAAAGCATACAACAAATAATCTGAAAGTAATTAAATTTGTTTTGTTCACATGATAGTAAATAACTGATAGTATTTTATACTGTTCACAGTTATCTTATATCATTCAAATAGAGATATAGTATATATTTGCTAAAAATTCCTTAAAAATATTCCTCACATTGCATGAGTTCATAAATGTCAGAAGTTACATGATTAGGAAAAATAGTTACTACTTTTTCCCTTAAATACCCAAGAAGTTCAAAATTTCAAAAGAAAAGTAGACCATGTCTCCCTAGAAGGAAAGTTACATGTTTTTGTGATATGAGAGCAAAGAAAATATATAACATTTTACTACATACATCTTTTTAAGGTAATCACTACAATTCACATACATACTATTATATATATAATTCAATTTGTTATAGTTGTCCTTTGTCTAATTCTATATAAATATGCACTTTCTGAATAATTTTGTCTGCTTAATTTTTAAATACATTTTACTTTAAATTCTTCTAAATTTTATTTTAATTATTTACTCCTTTAATATCATCTTTACATATTTCATAATTTTGTATGCTGCATGATGTCTCATATTTACTTTATCAAAACAATTTTTCATATAGTCTTTGATTATTATGACTTATATGTCATCCAAACATATAAATGAGAAAACAGTAATTTTTATATAGTAGATGTAAATAAATGCTACATATTGGGATATCTAGAAATATGTATATATTCAGCATCATGTTGACAAAATATCTGTGATGAATCAATGAATTTATCAAATTCTTTCCACATACATGATTATCATGAACAAACAGCTTTTAAGTGTTTAGTTACGCCATAGACTCTCTAGAGTTTTTGTTTTATTTTATTATTTTACAAATATGACTATTGAAGAGCTTTCTTACTTTTCTGCAGTAGTCATTTTATACATGTAAAATGGATTTTTAAAAAGTAAGGAAAATATTAAAGACTATTTTCACATACTGTCACAATTCTTATTTAACTATGAAGATTCACTCAAACAATTGGCTAAATAAAATAATAAACAAATTGAGTGTTTTATTTCACTGACTGTTTGTCAATAAAAATTGGTCAATCCAATAGCCTGTAGAGAAGAAAACAAATCAAAAAGTGACTGGCCTACTAGAATTTCACAAAGAAAAGCAGTTTGTCCTTCAGATCCAGTGATTATTTCTGTTCTGTAAAAAAAAAAAAAAATCTAGATTTGAATTTCTAAAATCGTATCTGTGTCTAGATACAGAAGGAGAAAGACAATCCTTTTCATAAAAAAACGTATATTTTCCTGTGAGTCCTCAAGAAAGATGTTAGATTTGAAAAGGGAGATGTTAATGTTAGCATAGTTCTGTGATATCTCCAAAGGCATAAAATAATATTTTATTTCCACAACTCCATCCACACCTATATTCAAATGTAAACCACAGAGAGGGGAAGGAAAGAACCAAGAATCATGAATCCTCTTGGTACAAGCAAAGCTATTCACATCCTTGTACCACTTCTCCCTCATCTTTACAATTAGACTTGAACTAGGCAAGTTTTAAAAATACTATGGATTTATTAAACAAAAATTACTTTAAACTAGTTTTTCTTTAAGTATGTACTTGAGTTAAAGCACTTCTTCAATATGAAAAACAAGCACAACAATTTAGTGCACAACAATGGGATAGTATAAAAAGGAAAGCCAAGGAAAAGGCTAAATGAGCAAATGAGCTTGAAATCCAAATAGCTAAAGTCACAAAAGTAATTTACAAATTTTCAATTTTAAATCTAAAGAATGCTTCACACATAGTAATAAGATTATTTCAGTATCTTATTGAGTGCTAAGCTTCCTAGCATGTAGTGCAAAATGTACAAATTTGTCACAAATTGTATTCACAATGAAAGAGAGATATATATGGAAAACATAAATCTTTTATTTAAGGAGAATTATAAAATTCTGCATTATACTAACATCAAGGAGTTATTCAAAAGTTTCCCAAAAGAGAACATCCTCTGAACTAATAAACACTGATCTCATAAAAATTCCATAAATAATTCTCCACTACAAAGTCTATCAGCATAGTACTTCATGGCTCTAAACTTTAATAATTTCACAAACTGAAAGAAACAGACCAATAACTTTTAAAATGCATTTTAAAAAATGAAAGAAACATACAATGAAAAACTTTCCAACTATGGATTTACAGGATGACCATATTTTATTGACAGAATCATTTGATAATGTTTTTAAAAAAGCCAACACCAAACAAATCAAGCAAACAACCAAGAAACGGAACAATAAAAGAATAAACTGAAACTAAATAAAGAAAAGCATGCTACAAAATCTGTACACAAGATAAAATTTCCATTTATAAGAAATGAAATTGAAGTGAGCATGCAAAAGACACACCAAGAAAAGTAGAATACATCTTTGAAGAAGGAAAATTAAACATGCAGAAAAATAAGAGTTTGAGTTTTGAGGGAAACAGGGTAGTTTGAGGCCCAATTTACCTTCACTGTCCGACATGGCATGTTGGAAGTCATCCATGATGAATGCTATGTCACGGTCATAGCCTCGAGTCCGTGATTCTTCCCTCATATGCTGCTGAACTTCAGGCAATGAGTGACTTGATCCAAACTGATCCCTGGTGTCTGCAGATATTGGTGGCAGGGGTCCAGCTGCAGCCCTGGCCATTCCCATTGGCTGACCAACAGGACTGAGTGGGCTTTCTTCTTCAGAATTCTGGGCAACAATTGGTATTCTTCCTCTACTCTGACTAATTGGCAAACTGGTAGGCTTAGTTCTGGCAGAGGGTGATGCATGGCCAAAGGAAACATCTAGAGCTTCAGCCTCTTGAGCTTTCAGTCTTAGGGAAGAGCTAGAAGAATCCCTTTTAATTGATAAATCAAGCCCATAGACAGAGGAAGGTCTCGAGGAAGGTCTCGATCTGCTACCACTACTGTATGGCTTATCTGCTTCATCCTGCAGAGCTGACCGTATGGTATTTCCTAAGGTGCCCAGTCCTGTGCCAAGAGATGATCCCATAAATTTTTGTTGGTCTGTAATATTTTTTCTGAGGCCAAAAGTGATGTCATCTTGAAGAAGCCTTGCCCTGGAAGAAATGCCGCCAATAGATGAAGTGCTAGAAGTCATGTAGCTCGAATAATCAGGTTCAAGGTCTCTACTTTCTTGAATAGGTGAAAATTTTGACATTTTAGGGTCAATTAGTGCTTTCTTATGCTTTGACTGCTTCTGATAAAGTATGGCTGCTGGTAATTGTTTTGCTGCTTGTTTTTCAAGTGTGAGTCTACTGATGCTATACTTTTCAGATTTTGGAAAATGTCTATAACTAGTATCAGCATGGTAATAATGTGAAAGACCAGCAAGGTGATCTAAGCTTTCTGTCCCTCTACGAAATTCTTGCTTAATCTGATGTTTCAGAAGTTTTAACTCATAAGGATCCTCCATTGGGTCTTCCTCTGCTTTCACGTAACTATGCAATCTGGAAGACGTCTGCAAAGGTGCTAGAAAATCTGTCACTTCTTGAGACCTACGTGTCTCTGTGGTTCGAAGGAGACGGTCTGTTTTTGACAGATCCTTTTCATGAAGGCTAAATGCGGTGCTTAATGCTGCTGTTCCTTTGGTAATCTCGCCAATGTCATCAATTAGGACATAATTTCGTGGAGTATGATGATCGATATCTGCATAGAATGAATCTGCAGATATGCTTGATATTGGACTGCTTGCCATGCTACTTCTTTCCTCCAAACCTATTCTTAAGTCCAAACTATTGTACTTACTACCAAGATGAGAAACAGCATACGTGTTATCAGTAGAAACAGGTGCTATCATCAGGGGTTGGTTGCGAATCACTTCATAGTTTGAAGTTATCTTGGGCTCCAGATATAATGTAGTTTGCCGTGGCTTCTGTTGTATCACCATCATCTGTGACGGTAACTGGTAAGAAGGTTGTGGGGTTGGGGTAGGTTGAGCTTGAGGTGTGAAGGACATTGTTGCCACAGCTTGGAATGTGGGCTGAGTCTGGTAAGGTGAAACTTGCTGATGGAACAAGGTTTGTTGCTGAAAATGGGACTGCTGGGTGTATGGGGTGGGTGCTTGGGTAGGAAGAGCAGGGGAAGAGTATTGGTATTGTGTGTAAGGACTTGTCGGAGGAACCAGTTGAGATTCTGTTTGGGTTTGTGGTGGTATAAACTGGCTGAACTCAGTTTGGGGAGCAGTTCTTGGTCGCTCAATGCCATGCTGACTTTCTATTCGGGTTGGTCTGGTGCTGTTCACTTCGCTGTCAGACATGTAATCACGATCCTCAGCTACTCCCTGGAGGTAGGCTCTCTCTCTCTTTTCTCTCTCCTTTAATAATGCCTCTTTCCTCCTGTTAATTCCCATTTCCAGGTACCGTAGCTTGGCATCAATCTCCTTTTCTTCTTCATCAAGTTCTGCTTGTTTCTTTCTAAGCTTTGCAGATTCCCTTTCCACAAGATCAAGCTCTCTGTCTATGTCCTGGAGAATCTTGGCTCGTGCCATAGTGTTGGTTCTGCAGATTCTTCTCCTGGAAACTGTGCCCATGGTGCTGTATGTGGACTGAGTACCCGTGGAAGTCTCCTCAGGAGGTGGATTTGGCAGAGTTCTCTTAACTTTTTTCTGGGCGCCAGTAGGTGTCATGGTTTGAGAACCTTTTGTCTATAATCAAGCAAACAAAATATAGAACTTTATTATCAAGGAAAAAATAAAGACCAAAAAAACTTCATAATTTACATTTAATAAAATGATTTCCTGTCTGTTTTAGCCATCACAGCATAATAAAATAAAAATTTTACATATAATTTCAAGTATTGATCACAAATGTAATTAATGGAAAAATAATTTTTTCTTTTTTAGTAAATTAGTTGTTTATTATTATAACTCATATAACATTATAAGTGAGTTTTGAAATCAAGCACCAAGCTCATTGTTTATGTAGGCTTATATTTCAGATTTTTAGAAGAACTCTAAAAACTCATTTTCCATCTAAATTAATATATATGAGATTATTTACAAAATGTATTCCCAGAGAGTTTGTGCTAACCATTTAAAATTTAAATTACATTTGTTGATGTTCATTTACCATATTAAGTTCAATAATTATATCTATCTTCCCATTCCTACCTTTACCTCTTGGAGTGGTTATCATTTCTATTCTGGTCCTGCACTGTCTTGAAATGGAATCCTCAAATTTTATAATATCTTTTTTTTTCTCAAAAAGGAATAATCTGGACTAATGTCCTATATTTAATCTTTCAATATTTTCATGACTGTTGGGTTTTATATCTTCTTTCAACTTTATTATTCTCTAATAATTTTAGTTTATTAATGCTTTAGTAACTTCTACATGAAGCAAAAATAACTGACTGCAATAGAAATCCATTGGAACCTTTATTTAAGTCAAAGTATATAGCTTGTGAACTGTCAGCTATTTTCATTTGGTTAATCTGTCATAAACTTGTTCTCTAAGAATCAAAGGGCTGTAGAATGGTACAATTTTAGGATATCAAAAGACATAAGAGATCATTTTGAATATTTATAGTTAAAATAAACTGATGTACTCAAAGTTACTCAAGTATTCAGCAGCATATTTACAACTAGATCTCAGGACTTCTGCCTTTCAGCTGCATGTTCTTTACAAGAAGTTTTCTTTTCTTTTCTTTTCTTTTCTTTTCTTTTCTTATAATCCAAAGACATTAATTCTCTACTCTTCCTCCAGTCACCATATACTGAAGGCAGAAAAATAATAGAAAAAATATGAGTCTATAAATTTTGGAGCTGATAATTATACCTTATTTATTAGGTCCCATTTTTCCAAAACTCTGTGCTTTCATTGCCTTTTTTATTATTTCTAAATTCATTTCCTTTGCGGTTTTTATCTACTTTGTTATCCTTTTTCTGCTTCCTTCATGCATGCCTCCCCCCAGTGGTTTTCTTAATAGATATTATAATATGAAACAACGTCCTAAAGATTTATTGATGTTAATGTGTATTTCCAAAATCTAAAATATTTGGATGGAAATGAATAAATGTCTTGAGTCTGTGAAATAGGGTACAGTGATTTTGAAATTGTAGTTTGTTTCTCTTCACAAAGAAATCTCAAGGAATATGGGGAATTGGAGCCTTCAAGGCAGCTGTTTGGCATGTTATTTATTCTCACTCACCCTCAATTATTTTCATTTTATATGATGCTTACAATTAAGTCATAGAGTTTTTATAAAGATCAAATGAAACGATTGTGTAAAATACTTGGTACATGTTGCAGGCACCCATTAAATATTAGTTCTTTCAAAAATCTTATTGCTATAGAAAATTATGTTTTTGATAAACCTGCATTTCAAATAAAAAAAAAATGCTCGTAAAAAAGTATGCATCCCATACTTTTAATATCAACTGACTGTAATTAAATAGTAATAAAATAAAAATTGATATCTTATAACTTTCTTAATTAAAAATTTTCCAAAATACTAACAGAGAAAATACTGCCCAGAGAAAGCACTCTATATATTTGGTCAAAGTCCTTGTGCCTAAAGTGACCAAAGCACAGAGTATTTGTTTTCAATAAAATTATCTGACAGAAAATTCCATATCATAACAAAGATGAATTCTTAAAATTTCAACTTCTAGCTTCTGTTGCCACGAAATCAAAGGGATTATGTCTTTAGAGAGAAAGTAGTACTGTTTTCAAGCTGAAACAGTTGCCAGTAAAACTAGTCTCTTAATCACAGGTTAATCAAGGAGGTGATACTATCAGAAGAGTGTTATAAAAGTATATTATTGTCAAATGTAAAGATATTCTAATTCCTCCTAAGTGACAACAGGTACATTCCTACAGAGGAACCCTTTATAACATAACATCCTATTAGGAGACCCCAAGTAAGTGTGCAGACCTTGTTATAGTGAAAGCGTTCTTATTAAGCATTCAAAATATATATTTTCGAATGTGCATTGGTTATGAGAAATATTTTTGAGAAATAATATGAGAAATTATTTTGATAAAAAGAAAAGCAAAATCAAGCAAAACAACCAAACTTATTTGATTTCTAGGCAGTAGAATTCCATGGAAGTATATGTTAGAAATCAATTTTATCCACCTGGCAAATCAAGATATCCTTTAATCAAGTCCATTTATTCACTCATTCTTCCAAAAACGGTATTGCTGGAGACCATGTGCTGGGCACTGGCATAAAAATGATTATTAACAACTATTATATTACTAGGCTGCTATCTTTTGGCATCTTGCAATATAAAAAACATCTTTAAAATTGCATGAACACTTCTAGAAATATAAGAGTATATTTTGCCTTCAATATAGATAAACAATCACTTTTAACATATTTTAATGGAGGACTGCTAGATTCTTATAGTAGCTCAAATATCCAGACTCTTGACTTAGGAAAAGGGATTGGGACACATTCTCCATGTACTGGATTAGTAAGGGTGAGCATTGTAGACTATGATAACAAAGATGCATCAAAGAGAGAAGAATACCAAATAAAAATTTTGCCTGAATCACTTCTTCTCCTATGACTGGCTTTGCATCATGGTGCAGTATTTATAGCTAGATTATTTAGATATGACACCTAAGAGCATATAACAAGTACAGTGATTGATTAATGTTTGTTCATCTTTTTATTACTTAAACACAAGAAGTAAGAGTTTACCTTGTACATAGGTACAATATATAACTATTTGTAATGTGCAATTTGAAAAGAACTTTCAGCTTCTTCAGGACTTGAATTTATCATCATTATTAAGTTCTTTTGACTATGACAATGTTGTCAGAGGTTACTTTTAAGTTTGTGGTAGTGATAAAACATTAGAATACCAGCAACCATCTCCTCTTTATCCCCTTCTGGATAGAAGCAATAAGATCTAGTGTTTGGTAACACAATAGGTTGACTGTGGTTAACAATAATTTATCATATATTTCAAAATAACTAAAGAGTGGAATTGGAATCTCCTAACAATGAAATGATAAATGCTTGAGGTGGTGGATATCCCAATTACCCTAATTTGATCATTACACATTGTATGCTTGTATCAAAATATCACATGTATTCCATAAATATGTATAATGATTATGCATTCATAATAATTAAAAATACAAAAAACATTACAATAAAATACAAGTTACAAAAGGGAAGTTTTATTGGGGATGAAAATGGAGGATTATCCTGACAACAGCAGAGGTCATAAACACAAAAGCCTACAGGTGCCAGAAGGCAATGTGGGTGAAGAGCTTAGTATGAGATTAAGAAAATGGAGGTGGACATGTTGAGCCGAGTTTAAGTCCCATCTGTCAAGGCTGGCTCCAGAAGATTATTGTCGTGAAGAAACAGAGGCCCCGTATTGTGAGATCTTGTATTTTGTTGAAACGTAGAAAGATCCAGATTTTAAATTTTGGTCTCTATTTTAAATGGCTTCAAAACTTTGTTGAGGCCAAAAAAAAAAAACAAAAACAAAAACAAAAAAAAAACAAAGGTTTTGGGCTGCATTGACAGTTTGAAATTTCTTTTCTAAAAAAGAGTTTTCTAGCATATATGGGGTGCCCACTAAAAAGCCACTAGAGAGTCACACATAGTGTGAATGGCTACTTGAGAGAAGCAAAATGTCAATAGGTTTTAAACAATGAAGGAGGATGTGGGAAGAATACAAGAGCCCTCAGACAAACCTCAATTCTGTATTAGGCTTTGTCATATTCTTTGGTTAAATCTTAAATATGAGCATTTATGCCTTTTTCTCCAAAGCATACCATTTTCTTTTCTATTGTCTCTAAAATACATAGCTATTCAATTCACTTAGATATTTATTAAATGCCTTCTCTGTTCTAAGCACTTTCCTAGGCACATTTATACATGGAAGACCCAAACTGTAAAACTATCAAAAACCCATAGATTTAAATTTAAGTGTGTGCATGGGTAGAGTGTACGTTGTTTTAGGATTGATTAATATCGCTTAAAAGGACAGACAAAAATATATGGAGAATTTGAACTGATTTCTTGCCAATTTATATAATTTAAAAAGAACTTTCAAGACCATAAAAAAATTCTAAACTGTGTATTTAATTCTAATTAAATCAATATAAAAGTTCAGAACTCCAAAACAGAGAAAAACAATATAATTTACTTAGAAAACATCAACAGTTGTATAAAAGAAAGTTTATCATGATTTAAGGTGATGCAGCAAGAAGGCATGATTAGAGGTGACAAATACAACAGTCTAGAAAAAAACTTGGTGTTTAATAAGGTTTTCTTTCCTTATTGACCACATTGGTAAAAGTTGTTTTCAAATAGATCTACTGACCTTAAGCTGAAAAAAATATTGTACTAAATATACTGGATATATAAATTTAAAATATTTTAAAATAATTGTGCAAATAGCAGACAAAAAGAAAGGAACAAAAAATCCTAACAACAGAATGGAAGAATAAGGGGACTGGAGAAATAGTTAATTACAGATTGCAATATGAAAGAGGTAAGTAGGAGGTAATTGGAATAACAAGCAAATATCCTTCAGGATAAGTTTTGCTGTCCAAACTTATTTTAAAGAACATTTTTCTCAGGGGTTTTCAGATATATCATGCAATGTATACCATTTACATATGGCAAAGGAAAGGAATTTTTGCTTGTTCTGTGATGTTAGGAATAGAAGTAAAGATAATATCTGATAAGGTATATGGACACACTATCCTAAGTACTCTAAATACATGTATATGCATTATCTCATTGTCAAAATACTCTAAACTCAATCTAAGGGTGAGAAAAACATATCTTTCCCTCCCAAAAAGATGAATGAGCTAAAAATACATAGGGACTATTGTTTAAAGTCATAGGTGCTTGACCCAAATTATTTATCAATTATTATATATTATAAATATGGCAAAATTCAATTTATTTATTCAAATAGTTGCTAAGTATAATTCTAAAATACATTGTTCTAGATGCTTAAGGAACAGAGCTAAGAGGTGTGAGATGGAACAAACCTACATCTTGCCCACAAAGAACTCATAAATTGGGAAATTTTTTTGGAAATTATTGTATAAAGAGACTACCTCAGTCTTTTGCTAAGTCATTCTTGGTGTCAATATCAAAGACATACTTCCAAACCACTCTACTGCTAGAGTGACTTAGGAATGTATTTTTTTATTTTATAAATATAGAAAGCTATATTTGCTTGTCAGAAATAATTATTTATCATGATAATATCTTGGATTTTAGGTTTGTTCTTTCAGTTAAGCAGGGAAGATCTGTATGAAGGCCCTTTAATTTTAGATGATGGAGATGTGCATTCTTTTTCAAACCATGTAATTCCATAAAAATGTATTAATAAACAAGATATTTTGATATATAACCTCTTGAAAGGTCAACCATATAACATGGCACAAGATGAGTTAGAAGAGTAGAGAGTATTGGGACCCAGATAAAAAGAGTTTACTTTTAGCTTGGGGAAGGAAAGATGTACTAAGATATAACAGGAAGCCTTGGTCTTAAAGAATGGATGGGCTTTAAACAGGAGAATATTTTCTAAGTGGAAGGAACAGTATGAAATGTAAATTTCCAAAGAAATACAAAGATAATCTGGTTTAATTTGGGGATAGTGATGCATATACCTGGGAGATGAAAATAATAATACATCCAGAGAATGTTCTAAACAGAGGAAAAATGAGAGAGCAAATAAAATGTATAGAAAAAAATCAAAACAAAACTTTGAAAGCTGTATCTATATTAAAATCTCAATTCATTCATTTTCTTCTTTTACAGATGGAAAAGGCAACCCTGGTTATTACAGACTGGTCAAATTAACTCCAAACCATATGAAATACCAGGGCAAACCATCAAACTGTAAATGTGCAATCACTGGCAATGACTTGCAATGCAGTGTCCTGGGTAGCAATCAGTGTGGCTTTGTCAAAGAGAAAATTGTGACAGCCCAATTTAATTTCCTTCAATGATAATGTGGCAGTCCACATAGATAACAGAGAAGCAACAGATACAATCTAGCAGTGCTTCAGCAGAACATTTAATGTTTTTCCATGATAGTCACCAACACAGTTTTGGCTATAAGAATGGAAAATGGTAATATAATTTGTCAGGGAACAACATCCAGAGCACGGCTATTCATGGTCTAGCATCAATGCAGGTAATTAATCAATGTTTCTCATCCTTGACACTAATGACATTTTGGACCAGATGATTCTATGTTGTGGGGGCTATTCAGTGCACTGAAGGATGTTTAGCTGCACCTCTGATCTCTACCCACCAGATCCTATCAGCATACCATGTTGATCAAAAATGTCACTATGCATTGCCAAATGTCTCCTGGGGGGAAAATAGTCCCCAGTTAAAAGCCACTGATGTGGGGGATATTCTAGATGAAGTCTTCAGGAAGGGATCTTTGATCTATTGTTATTTACTGTATCTATGGACAAAGAGAATACTGCTATTTGTATATCATAGTGCCTTACTTAGTCTGAATGGGGAAAGCCAGACTTCGTAAAGTAACTAGAAATTAATGCCTTAAAAAGAGAACTGGGTGAGATAAAGAGTAAAATAAAAAGATGCATTCTAGGATATGGTAATGATCTGAGAAAATTAATGAGGCTAGGAATGTACCCAATTATTTTGCCTTGTTATAAAATTTTATGATGCTAAAATGAATCTCTTTATTATAGAGCAAACTTCTTACCTGTTAGATTAATATGAACTAATATGCAAAAGTATTCAACCAGGTTTTTTATAATATAGTTTTATTAGAGAACAGGGAGGAAAAAAACTAGTTTTCTACAATTATGAGAATGAGCCCACCTAGTGAAGAAGATTAATCTTACTAGCCTAACCTCATAAAAACCTGGAGAAATTTTCCATAACTGCAATAACTATAGAAAACTTAGAATGTAAGAACGGTCAGTCTGGCTGAAAAACTATGTAAATGCTGGCACTTTGTTAAAAGTTGCTTGTTATTCTAAGTCTGTTATAATGATGAATGAGACAAGGTCTGCACCCTTTAATTGTGCAATAAAATACACAGAATTTGAAGGTAGAAATTGCTTTCAGGATCACTTGCCCCACCCTATTTGAACTTTCCTGATCTAGGAACTGCATTCACACTGAATACAATAATAAGACTTTTAAAAAAAATCTTGGTAAGAAGAATAATACTCATACATACTATATACACACTATTCTATTCTGTGACTTTATTTTCTTTTGCTTCTGTTCCTGGCCATTCATTCTTAGGGTATAAAGATCGTCTAAAAAGAGCTCTGCCTTTTAAACATTAGGAAGGGAGGTGAAATATGCAGTTTTTTTCCCCTCTACACAAGATATTAATAGTTCTTTAAAATATATAAACATGGGTCAGCATATTCCATTAACTTTGGGAATTTAGGGTGGAAGAGAATAATGAAGCTCAAGGCAAGCATAAGGCTGAAAATAAGAAAACATGCCTTTACGTATCCTTCCATTTAAATTGACTGGAAGCAGAGTTTCGCTCTGCTAAATGTTAATGAAAACATCAATACATCTTTAGGGGGTTCCCCCCTGTACCCAAACAGCAGCAGTTTCCAGTTTTCAGACAAAATAGCAGATGGATATAGAAATATTTAGCAGTCTATCCCATGCACTGTGCCATTAATAATGTGTTACCAAAATAATCCATTATTTACCACTATCCCTCTATCCTCTACTCCCACCTCCATGGAGATAAAACATACATGTTCAATGAAAAGGCTCAAGAATTTCTATTGCTTTAAGACATAGAAGAAATGTAAAGGGTAACAGAGGAGCGATCTGTGGAAAAGTAAATTCTAAATGATACCACTCATGAAAAAATACTTTCAATACTGATAAAACATTTAAAATCCATTATACATTGTGATAGGGCATGATGTCTTGCATACATAAAATAAAGCCATCAAATTTTTTTAACTAGAGTATTGTGGAATAGTTTAATAACTGTTTCCATGGATCAAAACAGTAGGTAAGCAGTATCATCATCACTATGAGAATATCTTTGAATTATTCAAAAATGATAGACATCTTTATCAATAAACAGTCTTGAATCTCAACTGCAATGGAAGAGAATTTGCCATTTGTGAATGCAATTTAAATTGGTTTTAAAAAGTAGCTTAGTTGTAAGATTCTAGTGCTAAGAAAAATGTGATAAACTAAATTATAGGACCCTATTAATAAGAGAATAAAAACAAAGTAATAGAATGCACTTAAAAGTAGCACACTTACAAGTTATTTCTCAAAACATAGTAGTAAAAACAAAATATTCTCCAATTATTATTGTGAAAATAGCACTCAATGTTTCATCAGACATCTTTAAGCTTTTCCTTAATGCACCTCTTGTCCCAGTTTGTTTTGTTTTCTTGCTGAAAGTCATTGCTCTTGGGCTGAGCAGTCAAGCAGAAAACTAGTTTCTACCTCACTGGACAGAAGCATTAGAGACGCCAGTCTGTGTGACATTTATTGCCTTATATTTTCTGGAAAGTCCCAAAGAGATTAATTTCTTTTCTTTCCTAAAATCTGTATGAAGTATTTTAGAAAGCCCTCTTAGAAGTTTTTTAAGGTGAACATTTTTGATGTATGTGTGTATGTGTCTGTATTTCTCCCTCCTTTCCTCTCTTCCTTTCTTCCTATTAAATCAGATGGCTATACTACAACATATGGACAAAGTATATTCTGTTCATATGATTCTTGGATATAGTTCACTACATGGCCACAATATGTAGGATTCTGTTTTCCTTTTTTTCCTGAGTGGAAACTGCTTTATTCAGCTGTCACAGACATATATAGAGTTTAAGAAGAATATTCATATTCTATGACAAATCCCTTCAAAGAAGTGTTTCACTAAGAATGCTTGAGTGAAAGATGAATTCTTCCTCAAACTCAGTATTGTTAAATGGCCTGATCTGGTACCGTAAGAAAATTAGGACCAAATGTACTCTGACTTTGAGGTTTTCATCTATCATTTTTAATATTTATATCATAAATATAGGTATGAAGCAGTTATCACACATATGATCCTGGCTAATTCTTTCTCTTCCATGAGATAGCCACTATTCTTTTTATCAATCTGTTAATTATCACTCTGTCACTAAGAGGTGCTTGCTTTTTTCTACAGCAATCTAGGTATGCACTCCTGCTTTTAAATTTTAGGTCTTTCTCTGCCTAGATTCTTATTTCATAATTGGAAAATGAAAACAGCTGTCTAGAATATGTCCTTACTCTAAGCCATCTCTGAGTTACTACAATCGGCATGTCAATCCTTTCCTTATTTTTCCAAATTTCTCTACTGATGATTATATGGCATCCAAATAGTTTTGCCAGGATTTCAAGGATCTGGTAAAAACTCACCTACCCACCTTGTTTATTCTTTCTCTTCATCCTGGTCTTTTAAACTGCACAATTTACCAAAATTGCTTGCAATCTCCCTACTTCTTTCCTGCGCTTCCTCTTTATACATACCAACTAATATCTCTTTAGCATGTATTTTATATTAATGGCTTTCCTTTATATAAATATATTTTTTCAAAATATTTAATTGTAAGTATCTTATACCTGTCTTCAAGTGCATGCTATATTTTTAACTAGAATATACAAAGTTTCACAAAATAAAGATTAAGTATTATGGTAAACACAATGCTGTAGTTTGTTTCCTTTTAACTTTAAAAAAGGAGAGAGGTGATTTAGATTTACTTTTCAACCCTAAAAAAATCATTAATTAAATTTGAGTCTCACTCAATTAAAATTTGTTTACTCATTTATCTATTAATATTTGTATGAAAACAGTCCTTATATGCGTGGGCTATTTATTTCAATTAGCATAGTATTTATTTGTGGGTGGGTAGAGGAGAGCCATGCTGACCAATCTTTTTTTAGAGACAAAATTTGTAATTTAGAATGCCATTATTGAATAATATATACAGGTTTCCAATATTTTTAAATCAGTGTCACTTAGTATTGCGATTAGCATAGACATGTTTGCTATATTTACCTTAAGTAAATGTTTAAACAAAAGAATATTTGCCAACTAAAGTCACTGCTAAATAGAAACACACTTCTAAAAGTGTTCATGTAACAAATAAAATGTATTGTATTTTTGTCAGTAATTTAGGTCACTTTGTAGATAATATTGTATTTATTTATATGACAGTGCCCAATTATTCTAAATTTGAGGAGTAGTAGGAAAAATACATGTAAGAAACTGCTTAGAGAAATAAAAAAAATAAAAATAATTGAAAATAGTTAAAAATGGTGTAACAAAATTAACTGGCACATGAAACAGAAATAATTTAGACATGGGCATTAAGAACAAAAGTGAGATATTTCTGAAATGGAGCCATGAGAGGCTAGCAGAAGCACAGGTGGCAGAGTCCAAATGCAATTGCTTATCCATGCCACACCCTGTACAGGTGCCACAAAGAGGCAGATTTAGATGCATCTTTTGGTTCATTATTTAAAAAGTCACTGGTGATCCTGGGAAAAGCAATTTCCACAGAACAATTACTCTAGGTTAAAGAATAAATTACAGGAGAGAAAGTAAAATCTGTTCACAGTTTGGGAATTAAAAGAGACAAGGTAGTGGTTTGGGGGTGAGTGTTCTGAGAAAGGGTATTCTTTAGGGAAGAAAGAATGAGTAAAATGTAGTCTGAGCATCAAGAGCGAAGTTGGGGGGAGTGACAGGACATACGAGAGAGAAGAGAAAGCCAATAAAGCCTTTATATAATGATATTATTTAACCAGGGATAATACATTATTTCAATAGTAATAACTAAAAGAGTAAGATTTAAAATATATCAAAGCTTATGACATTCTAAGGATTATTAAGAGCTTTGTATATAATATCTTATTAAATCTCTGACACATTTTATTAGAAAGGAACTATTAGTAATTCCAGGTTTCAAATATTTATAACTGTAGAGACATTATGTAACTTGGCCAAGCTTCTATCATTAATAAGTGGCAAAAGTAAGGCTTAACCCACATTTGTCTAATGCTAATGCTAAAGTTTAAGCACAATGTAATTTATTTAAAGCTCAAAGTTTTAAAAAATCAAAATAAACTACAGTGCAAATTTCTACATTAGTATATATGATATATAATGAACATGTGTTAAGACAATGTGTTCTTATCTGACATATTAAATCAATGCTACATTTTAAAGGTTCAGAGGAAGGAAATCTTAACTATGAGAAGAAAGTAAACGAATTATCAATATAAAATTTACTTTCAATTTTTTTGCCACACTCATCTGATAGTTTTCAAACTATCAATCCTTGTTCTCTAAACATAATGTATACTTCCTAAATTTCTAGAAGATATATTCAAAGCAATTACTATTATTTTATAAAATGAGCCAGAATCATTGTGGAGGAGTCTAACATTAAATGTATACTCTAAGTATTTGGAATTGGTGAAATCTAACTGTCCTTCTGTCCATCCATCCATCCATCCATCCATCCATCTAATATTTAGTAAATCTTAATTTGGTGCCATGTTCTGGGCTAGGCCATTGTGACATAAAGATGAATGACCCTAGTATTGTTTCTGTTTTCATGCAGCTTTCAGAGTTTAGAAAAAATAATAGAGACATTTCACAAAGAACTGTAATTTAACATGAGAAATTTCAAAACAAAAGCTTATATGAAGTTCTTAGTGTGAACGAAGGTATTTGTCTCTCAGGTGTAGCTGGGGAACATAAGGCATATAGGAAGCAGCCTGCATGATGGCTATAAATGGTAAGAGGAAAACCACAAGGTCTATAGGGAAGAGATCTTCTGGCAGCAGAACACATGAGAAAAGGAATGAAAGCACAAACACACCTATGTCCCAGGACCTACCATGCCTACTGCACAGTGCAGATGCATGTAGAGAGGGAGGGAGCAACAGCATCAGGAGGGGAGCTAGAGTGATGTATCAGACCATGCCTTGAATGCCATGCACATTTTAAACTTCATCATGTTAGCAAGAAGACTCACTGAAGATACTAACTAAGAAATGGTACAATAATATGTATTTATTAGGAAATATATTTGGCAGTATTTTATTATTACAAATAGCATGGATTTACTAAAAATTTTGACTGATACCAAATTGCCCAAGAGGTAAATGTTAGCATAACATAAAAGCACTGGATTCATTTCTACAAAAGTAGAAACTAATGTCCAATGAGGTTACAGTTGAATACACGAACTCTGATTTCTGGGCAGATAATTTCTTACCTAAAAAATTATAACCATGGTCTCTGACTTTCAGTTTAATTTGTTTCCCAAATATGCCACAGTAATACCTTTTTGGAATTATAGTTACTAGGTTATGTGCTTTTTATTGCATGATACTTAAAATCAAAGAATGTTTCAAAAATCCTTTGGCTCCTTTTACAATCACACTGATGAAGTTTCAATATTAAGATCTTAGTAATGTACTCACTTATGTAACATTTTTGTTGTGTTCCACATATGAAGACAGACACTCTACTAGGTTCTCAAGGTAGAGGGGAAGATAGCAAAAATCACAACCATATGGAACATATAGGTAATGAGATAGAAGAAAAAGAGAAAGCACGGTTAAGGAGAAAGGGAAGGATGAAGAAAAATTCAGTGTCTGAAAAAGAAGCATGAAGTACAGTTTTGGATGTTACAGAGAGGTTACTAAAATTAAGACCAACACAGCAGCATTACATATAGAAATTGCGAGGTTACTATTTTACTTTTGAAATTCTAGGTTTTTAAAAATAACTTTTATTCTCTATGTATTATTTATTTGTATACATATTTATATATTACAATGTAACTAGCCATATTTTTGTTATATAAATGTGTATTATTGATAGACATATATTCTATGACTTAAGATTTGTGTTTTATTGGATGATATATATTATTCTTCTGTATCTTGCTTTTGTAGAATTTAAAGGCATTTAAAGGCTTTGTTAGTTCTAAATTATTTCTGACACTTAACCTACATCTTTCCTGCCTCTGAAGCCAAGTCTTTGCAGTAGTTCATGATACCATTCCTGCTACTAATATGTATTGAGAAGGAACTACTGTGTGAACCAAGCATTGTTTTTGAATTTAGGGAAAAAGAGGGAACAAATTCCCTTTTCTCATGAAAGAGAAATACAGATATTAAATTATAAAGTATTAAAAACAAGTGTGCTAAACGTTATAAAGTAAGACTAGGAGAGAGGGCATTACATACTATAGGTCCAGAGTCAGGTGAGGATGTAGGATATTCAGTAATTTAAACCTGGTAGGAGCAAGGGGGAGGATGGCATGTGATAGGCCTAGAAAGGTTGGAAGGTCCCTGTAAGCCTTATTGACAACTTGTAAATTCAACATAATTTCAACGGGGAGTCATTGAACAGGAATGACTGGATCAATAAAATTTACATATGAAAAGCTATATTATGGTGGTACTTAAGAGAGCAAGCTCTTAGAGATAAGGTTTATATGTTAGTGATATGTATGATTTCTGAGCTAGATAATTTTCAGGTAATTTCAGGTATGAGAGCAATTGTAGGAGTGATGGACAAAATAAGGGAGAAGCAATGATCACTGGAGATGGAATTCAAGAAGCTGAAAGAACAGAGAAACTAGGTGTTAAATCAGCACCCTCACAGATGTTGAAGTTGCTCAAGATCTGGCAGGAATTTTGATGGTGAGATATCACAAAAGTGGAGTCACACGACAAGAATGATTATAGATGAAACATGCTGGATTGCACTGTTAATGCAAATGTATTCTTGGAGAGAAAAAAATCCTCAGGTTCTTTATGCTTTCCTTTATATTTTTACTTTTAAAAATAAGTTTTGAGGCAGTTTGTTACACAGCAATAGATAACTAATATGCTCACTGACTTTTCCCACATTATTGCACTTCTATATATATATGTCGATTTATCTTGCTGATGATTTGTTCTCACATTCTCTTGACAGACAGTCAATCTATGCTGACAAGTTCTCCCTGGAGAGGCTGTTGCATGGGTAGACTTTTCACTGTTTTGTTTCACCTTGCCTTTTTAGGTATTTTCTGTTGCAAAGTCCTGATTCAAGACCCATAAATGACTCACTGAGGAGTGAGCAGGACCCCCTCTGGATTATTGCCTCGGTCTTCTTCCCTGGCTGACAGTTCCTATTGGATAAGATTGGACCAGTCCTTGTGCTGCTTCCAAGAAATAAGGATAATTTATTAGGTTGTTAATTAAGCAACAAGGGAACACTTTCTTGTCCTCACAGTAACACAAGATTTTAGTTGAAACCGTAGCACTTTTGTCTTTTGAAATGTATCCTGAGGTTTTTGATTTTATAAAAGATTAGATTTTTTAGTGCAAATTATTTGAAATGTTCCTCATACTGGCTACTTTCAGAAAGAATAGGCATTTGAGAAAACAACTTGCTCTGGGCAAAATGGGTTTTCTAGGCCTTCCCATTTCCCGAACTGTCTCCAGCCCTCACAGCCTCCCCTTACCTGCATGGCTAAATCAGCAAATGCAGGGCTTCCTGGCATTAAGAGAGGCCCAGACTATTTCCATTTTTTGGATATTCCTGATATATAAGAAATGAAGAAATGCTCCCAATAAGGTTACAAAACTGTGATATATTTTAAACGTTGACATTGAACAATTATGTTTTAAAATATGTACAAATACAAATATATAAAGACTGTACTTGGAGATGATATCAGATGTCTAAATTCTGAGGCTCTTTGTCAAACTAAGGCCAAGGCAAATTGTCCACCTTGATCTCTCTGATTCTTCTTTCTAATAATGAGCAAATTTTTCCACATGAAAGTTGAAAATTAGATCCCTCTTTAAAATATGTAAATTTTAATAGGTCACTTTGGAGGTGAGTTTATTACTCAGAAAAGTAAATTTCTTTTTTTTTTTTTCAGAAAAGTAAATTTTTTTTTTTGAGACAGATGTTCTCCCTTTTTTAAACATATGAAGGTAGCTGCATATTAGATTCCAAATCTCAGAACTTTGCTAATGGGTCTCTGGAGTTACAGAGCCCACCCAAACAAAGTTATCTTCTCCTTGTATATACATACCTAAAGTCTTTTTGGATGGTAATGCCAGTGATAGAATCTTTAAGAGCCATGGCTTTGGAAATCATATAAAGCACCCACGGCCAAGCTTGTCATATAAACACAAGAGCTGTTCTCTTCAAAGGACTATAAAGATTTGGAACAGGACTATACCATCCGTGAGCAATACAGAAATGAATAATTTTGTATAAAGAATTAAAGACATATTACATTTCAGTATTTCAGTGTCGTAAAGTGAAAAATTTATTAACTACAAGGGTATAAAGTATAAAGTATGGCTAATGCTAATGTCTTAGAAGACATTATATTTCTAAATTTTGCATTTTCATCAGAAAGGTACATTGCCATGTGAGAATATAGACGTATTTCTTAACTAGTTTTTTGCTTCATTTAACATTACATTTTCTTGATTATTTTCCTAGGTAGTGATGACCTCCTTTTTCTCTTTTGTTTAATCTCCCAACATCAAGTTATTCCTAAATTCAAAATCACTCTTTTTTTTAGTCACTATTTCAAAAGCTTACTGGGGCAGCTTTTGCCTATGTGCCCTCAGCGAGGCTGAATGAAGGCCTGATGACCAGTGAGCATAAAGGGAAACACTGAACTAATTTAAAAACATGGTAACTTAAAGACTATGAAAACATGATAACATAAGGATAAAAATAACAGATCAGATCACTGGAAAATGAATACTGCTCTTATTTTCTCATGTCTCTACCATTTAACTTTTACACAGTGCTGCTGGAATAAGACAGTGAATGCTCAAGGTACAACTATCTCATGCCATTTCCTTCTTCAAGAGCAAAATCATTTACCGTTCTAATATGTTACAACGAGATAATGACCACCTTCCTTTATCAGAAAATGTGTTAAATGGTTTATGTGGGCAATTTGAGGTAGAACAAAAATTTAATAATAAACATTTCCAGGAATTAACATGAAAGCTTGTCCTAAACATAAATGTGAGTAAAATGCGTATTTCCCTTTTTCTTTTTATCACTCATTCCTTTGTACTCCAGATGCTGCATATTGCAGCACTGCCTGCCAGTGAATTATTCCATTTTGAGAACAGATCATTAGTTCATAGAGATTGTAGTCCTTCCAATGCTTCTATAAAATATTTACTTATTGACATTCTTATCAGAACAAAATTAAGTTTAAGTGCTTCAGAATGCAAATCTCTAATTATGCTACATTTCTGGACATAGGGTATTAGAATTATGGTTGCTATATGATTTGCTTTCTAGAGCATCAGATCATTAGCAATTTGAAGAATGATTCAGTAACTACCTATCAAAAGCCATGGCAAATGTAAAGACCATTTTAATAGTGGCACAAAGCTTTCACTGAATTATCTTGAGATAACAAAGATATTTTATATTCAGACTCTTGAAATGACTGCCACAAAATTACAGGAATCTCTATTTTTTTTTATTTTTCTCTAACTGATTGATTATCCCTTAGCCTAGAACACAACCTTGGAACATGACATTAAAATGTTAATAGTTAAGAGATATTTTCATTTGCATATCTTTGCAGTGAATGAATTATTTCTTCTTCATAAATCTAAACTGTGTTAAATAGCTCTCTTAAAATTAAATAATTTTTTTTGGAAAGTACTTGACCATGGCCCTTATTCCATAAAAACTGCAGAAGCATTTGGTTCTTTAGAAGACAATATTATTCACAATTATTGGATGTTAAATTATAATAAATGAGTGATAAGAAATATTTTATGCAGTCCTCTAGAAGACAAAGCTCATGGGCTTGTAAGATAAAGCTCATGACAACAACAATTTTACTAAATGTCATTTTAAGAGGTTAACTTTTCCTTTCAATTCTATATATTCAATCCCATGAGAATAGAAGTATAAATAAATGGGTGATTAAATAATTTTCCAAATGGATAATCAATGAAACATGAGCTTATTGGTTGCTGTGCATTTGAGTGAGCATTTATAGGCATAGACTACTGCCCAAAACGGAAGACCTGGTTGAAACAACCAGAAAAGAAACTTTTTCTAAGTATGATACCAGTGTTGTTTTTGTTAGCACTTTTTCTATCATTTTAATACCTATGTGATATGGAAGAAATTCAAGAAATTCATGTGCATTTATTCATGTCAAAAGGAAAAATTAATGTGATGTTGACTCTTTTGTGAAGTATTATAAAACTCATTACAATTAGCAATAATAGTGGTTTCAGCTTGAAGTTCAAAGAAGTAAATGACTAAACCATGCAAGTAGCCTCTATATCTGAAGACTGAACTCTGTCATTAGGGCTGAGTTTTATCAGAAAAAACAACGGGGACTTGCTTTGTTCCTGTCATGTGAAAATACACTACCTAATGAATCAGAAATTAAAATCTGTTCCAAACTATTGACTGATTTATTCAGGTAGTTAAAATGGTTTATCAGAAAGCCAAAACAATATTTGTATTTTTTTCAAACACTTATATTTAATCATCCAGTTGGGAAGAAAGAGAAGGAATGACAAGGATAATCACCTTTAGCTTAAAATCTTCTATTTTTACTGACTTTTCATTCCCTCAGAAGAGTTATTAATTATTCTTCACAGGCCAAGCTTGTATTTGCCATCTCGTAAAATCAGAAGTGCCCCCTATTTTTGTTTTTGGCCAGAATAATACTGAGATAGCAGTTCTAAATTTAGCTTAATGATTTCTTGCATTGTTTTAATTTTTTCAACTGTTTTAATTTAAATCCTTTGCAAACTGTTCTCAAGGTGAAACTAAAATTATTAATTTTTTTTTCTGTTTATAGTTTCTGGCTAAAAATGACCACAGTTTATTTAGTCAGTTCATTTAAGACTCAGTTTACCATACTGCACTTGTTCTAGTACTCTCCTAATTCAAACTCTACACAAAATACAGGACAGTACTACCAAACAAACTAACAAAAAACACGGCCTGTTAAACAGTAGGGCCTTACTTAATGCAAATGGAATTAATGTTGGGTAGGTATAGGGGTGCAAAGAACATTGACCTGGACCTGAAGATTGCTTATCCTTAAAATATGAAATAAAATAAACATAAAGCTGACAGAAAGTAAGTGGTTTGGATGTCAACAAGCAACTGTATGTGAAATATTTTACTAATTATATGATACTATAAAAATATTTTATGTATATCTGTATATTTTGTATATATATGTGCATATACACCCATAAATGTATATTATGATATTGAATATGATGATAAAATGTTCAAACAAGTATTGGAATACATTGTTATGTCACCATATATCTTATATGTCAAACTCTACCCCAACTTTTCCAAATTTTTGTATTATAATCATATTAATTGTTTATTAATTTTTATCAGTAATAGCTAATGGAGTATATCCTAGAACTCCAAATAATTAGTAATTTGTAGAAATATAAACAAATATATAAATGTGTATATTTTGGGAGAGATGCATTTGGGAGAATATGTATGTAGCTATAATACACAAATGCAAAGTACAGAACGGTTCAAAATAGAAAGGGTAGCGAATTGTTAAGAAACTAATATGATAAAATGCATAAGAAACTAATTAATGTTAAATAATGTTCTATGGTTTTAAACTGTCAATAATAATCAATGCTCTATTAAGTCAGAACTCCCCTGTGTTAAACTGGCATGTTAGAATATGCAGTGTTACATTTTTGGCAAAGGTCTTTTACTGGAACAAAGAGAATATAAATCTGCTTCCTAAATTCATGTTAATTTGCATATTTTGAAATGCGGATATGTGGAAAGGATAGCACAAATGATCTGATTATTTTGTCCTTTAGTATGAAAAAATTTGTTTTGAAATTAATCCTTAAATATTGATTATAATGAAATGGTAATGTTAACTATTAAATGCTAAATTGATGAGATCAACTTAAAAACTGTATGATTTTTACTCACTGACATTTGTATACATGTATATATTTGTTTCAATTAATTTTTATCATATCCTCCCAATTACTAATAACCATAAATTATTTTACTGTCATTTATTTTGAAAAATACTTAAAGATAGTACTTCCTATTTTAATTTTAAAACAATTGGATTTTAAAATGAAAGATTTTAATCATAAAGAAGAAGTACCATGAGAAAAACCTATTAGTAACGAAGAAGGTAAGAGCTATAGAAAGATGAGGATTTCATTATTACAAAGCCAATCTTTAATATATTAATATATTTTTGTGGCATATATAATTACTACCATTATAAAACATTAATTTCATCAAAGTCAATTTTAATAGACTGATTCCTTATGTTGCTTTTCAAAGAGAGTAATAAAAAATAACCCTAATAAATATTATTCTTCAAATCCCATTTGGCCATCATAGCCATTATTTCTTAAATCTTTATACTCTGGAAGAATTGACAGAACTAAAATTTCTCAATTTAGGTTATGGAAATTACTGTCAGAAATAGACATTAAAGGGTTCCAAAAATCTTAAAAATAGCTATCGCAACAATAATCAGTGAAGCAAAGCATATTCTTATAAAAATCAGCTCATGAATACCATCTGCTTTGCAATAGGATCCTGGCTTAAACACTAGAACAAAAAGATTTTAACAAGGAGTTTGCCTATTACTAAAAAAATCTCTAAAACTGTTAGATAAGCATAAGAGTAGGACAAAACAGTATTAATGCTTAATAGCTATATGTATGTTTAAGGCTATATAGAAGTGATAACATTTTAAATATAGCTTTTTTAGCACAAAAATTAATGTGTGGTATCATTGGCAACATATGCTATTTCTGAAATACATAAATATTTTTGATAGAAAAATCACCAAAAAACAATGTTATAACTTAAGACAGATAAGTCTTGGAATGAATTAGGTTTCTTCCAGCTCCAAACAAGTTCTTGGAATTTGCATTGCTCTTTCTCCCAATGGATAATGCTACTTTCTCCCTTGACTTTGTGGAGAACATGCTACGTTAACCTTCTTAAAGTTACTGATTGTCTGGAGCAGTGACATAAATCAGTCTCATTGTATAGAAGAAAGAGAAAGGGCATGAGGAACACATCTTGGAGCTCTGGTTTATGAAATCTTCATAGACATAATGCTAGAGATAACCCACAGACATACAGGAGAATACTAGATTGGAATAAATTCTGAGAAAGTATAATGTCATCCTTGTAGGAAATGGAAGAAAACACGAAGGAGAAAGTGGAAGGGAACAGCTATAACACTGAACTATCACAAAAAATATAGTGGGAAGATGAATATGGTTTTGTTTGTTTTTGCTTTGTTTTTGTTTTTAGTTTTAGGTGGGAGCGAGGAATTTGTAAATCCCCCAAAATTGAAGATGATTTGATGGATAAAGAGATCCATTCACTCACTAATTAATCAAATTAGATTATCGTTATAGAGAACCTACTATTAATATCAGTCAGGCATCTTTCTGGGCACTGGGTGTGTAACAGTGAACATATTAAACAAAAATCCTCACACATTAATTTTGGTGGGAGAAGAAAGACAATAAATAAAATAACAAAGAAATAAACACAATATCTCAGATGACGATAGGTGATATGGAGAAAAATAAGGAAGGGCGTAGAAATAGAGAGTGCTAATTTAAAACTGGTCAGTTAAGGAAGGCCTCGTGACCCAAAATAATAAATTCAAAAACAGTTACTGAGAACAGGAATCTGGATTTTCTAGAGAAGCCGCCTAACATATTCCAGAGAATATGAAAAGTATACAATTACTCGGACATTTGAGAACTATTTCTACTAACCCATAAAGTAAAGCTCTTTAATGATAGTTGGAAACTTTCTGCTGAGGAAATACAGATATTGCCAAATGTCAATCTGAGAGAAAGAGAATCAGTGTTACTGGATAGCCAGACGTGGTGATGGGCAGGTTATAAATGTTAGTTTATTTAGTCATCACAAATAGATATTTGATTACTCTACTTCAGTTTCTACCCATTTTCAAGTCTTTGGCTTCCATAAAACATTTTAATTTTAGAAGTATTCTACTGACAAAACTTCGAAAATCATTGTCCATATACTACCTTTCACACTACCTTTCATTAGAAAGTATACTTCTTGTGCCTTTGCTAAATCATGATGAAAATATAGCATTACCAAGTCATACCTATATTGTAAGCCTAACTCCATGTAAAGGAATACATTCTGACTTTGTTTTGGCTGTATCTCTTGGAAATATTCTGTGGCACAAACTGGAAGACTTAAGGAAACAGTAGTAGTTTTTTTCCATCTTTACTCAGAGTTAAATATTTAAATAAGAGGAAGTAGGCTGCAAGATAAAACTGTTTGGTTACATAAATGTTGTAAAAAGGCAATTTAGTTTTAGGGCTGTGGTTTTGATACTAGACTGATGGGGTCTGGAAAAAAAAGACAAAAGAACAAACAAAAAGTATACCATAGTGCTTTGATAGATGTTATAAGTTAAATTGTTCCCACTCAAAAAGATATGTTGAAGTCCTAACATTTGTTCCCTCAGAATGTGAACTTATTTGGACACAGGGTTATATAGAGGTAATCAAGTTAAAATGAGGTCACTAGTGTGGACCTAATCAATATGACTGGTGTTCTTATAAAAAGAGGAAATTTGAGAACAGAAACAGACATGTATAAAGGGGAAAAAATGAAGAGATGCAGGTAAAAGATGGCCAACTACAAGCTAACAAGGTAGCAGAAACTAGGAGAGAGACCTGGAACAGATCCTTCTCCCAAGCCCTCAGAAGGAACTGACCCCTAGCAATCTAAGACAATACATGGGCAAGAAGAACAAAATGATCCCAGTGGTAGGAGGTCAAGCGTGACCTCTTCCCTGCCTCTTTGGTTCATCCTGTATCTTTTTACAGTTGACCACCATGTCTGGAAAAGAATAACAAATGAATAAATGAGAAAATGAGTAAACACTAGCATGAATTAATTTTCAAAAATGAATAAACCTAACCGATGGAGATTTAAACTGGAATTTTAAGGACAGCAGAGGAAATGACAAGATAAAAAGATACAAAGCATGGCACTGTATTAGCAAGAAATAATTAGGAAATGCTCAATAAGTCTCAAGCAAACTAATAAAAGGATAAGAACCATAAAGTGTGGAGTCTGGCATTTTAATTCTAACCAGGTACTGGCTTAATAAGGAGTCATGATAAAGTCACCAGCCTGTTCTTGGCATTGTATTCTTATCTGCAAGGTAGCTGGACTTGCCAATAACTAAAAATCATTCAATTTCTATTCATCATTGCAGATGTCTATAAAAAATACACAAAGTGGAAACAACTCTTTAAGGAAAAGACATATCCATCTTAGATGATCAACAAGACTTGCTAGAATTTCACCACCCAAGTTGTGGCAATGAAAGACTCTGGTCAGCAGCCAGAGTCTTTCAATATACATCCCATCCCATTGCGTCTATGATTATAATCTTCCCTTTAATAATTTATTCAATAAATATTGAGGACAACTTTGTGCCAGGCACTGTTCTAGGCTCTTGGGACTACAGCAGCAAGCAAAGCAAAATTTCTGCTCTTGCAGAGCTTATATTCTATTGGAGAAGAAAGATGACTTAAATTTAAATATACAATATAATGCATTTAAGACGTAATATGTAGAAAATGGAGAAATGGAGATATACGGTGACAGGCAGACTTATTTAGAGAACAAAGTAAGAAGACCCTTTCTGTGGAGATGCAATCTGAGCAAACCCGTCCATAGGAGTGAGCCATGCACAGATCTGGAGAGAGAAATCCAGACATGGGTCCTGGTGCGGATGAGGTTGGCACGTCCAAAGAACAGCAAGGCAAGTGGGTGAAGCAGAGTGAAGAAGGGGGAAAGTGTTGAAAGTGACCAGTGAGGTAGTCAGAAAAGCAGAAACCATATCATGCGGGGCCTTGTTAAGAAATTTCTAATATATTCTAAATTTGATGAAACTCTACTGGAGAGTTTAAGCTGTGCAGTGAGTGCCATAATCTGATGTACATCTTAGAAAATCACTCTAGGTGCTGTTTAAAGAATTGACTGCGGAGAAGGCAAGAGTAGAATGAGCCCAGGGGCTAGTGCATAGTGCAAATAAAAAATGATAGTGGCTCTGGTTTAAGTTTCTCATAATCAAGGGAAATAAATCCAAATTTTGTAATTTGGCAAATTAGACCCCTTGCAATCTGGCCCTCACTCATATTTCCAGTTGTATTTATAGTAGGCATTTTTTCCTTTGCCTTATGTCTGTTCATCAATCTGAATCTTTGTACATTTTATTCCCTATACATAGAATGCCCTCTCCTTTTCTCTTCATGGTACAACAGAGGTCTCAATCTTCATGACTCAGAACCTCTTTGAAACCTCTCCTGATACTTCCATGAAGAAGAGATGGTAGAGTATAAAACTCATCTTTTACATGGTATTGTATGTGTTTCTATATTGTTTCAATGCCTACTGAATGGTGTAATTTTTTCCACATCATTAGTCTATGAAAATTAACAATCTGTGAACTACTGAGCTAGACTTAAATTAAATTCGCATCACTATTATATCACTTATTTTTTTCAGTACAGCTAATAGTAATCCACATTTATAATTAAGAATTAATTTTATTTACTTTAAAGTAGACTCAAAGCATGTCAAGACATTTGCCTAGGAACAAATTATAAAATTCACATCTTAGACTCATAGTATCTGAAGTGTTAACAACATTGCCTATATATAAAATAGCCTAACTTGTGCATACAATAACAATACCTTTGAGTTTGTATACAATTATTCCACATTAAAGTATGGATTGAGTTTGACCAAATGGAACAAGGAACTACTGAATTGTGCTCAGTACACCTAGGATTTTTCAGACTTGGAATATTATTTGGTAATTATACTCAAGTTCTTTTATGATTAAATAGTTCATCAATATTACTGATACAGTCAGCAATACAACCTATGTAACCCATTGTATCCATTTCCAAATGGATAAATTTCCAAATCCAAAGTAAATACAGTGAGAAAAAAATACTGCTAACTTGAATTGCTTCTTTAATTGAACTCATTTGAATTAAGAGTACAGGGATATATATTAAGTAAATGGTCAATATACCAACTGGAAATATACCAAGTTTTTGATGACAGAAGCCTTCAATATTACTTTAAAAATACTGTCAAAAAACATATTTCAAAGTTTTCCATGTAATTCTTTAAGTGAATTTATAGGGCATAGCTATAAAAATAAATACCTACACACCATAACTAAATGAAAAATCACTCTGCACCATAGATTTAATTCTAGAAACAAAGCTATGCATAAAATAACTCTCTGTAAACTGGATGAAATCTCAGGGCACCAGGGGTTTTCTGACTCTGTAGTTATAATCTCCTTCCCTCACATGAAGACAGTTTTACTTTTAGAGTATACTGTTTGAGAAAAAGATATAATAATGCAATACCACTATATAACTAGAAAACTTAGAAATATATTTATAATTTATTAATATGAATATTGATATGTATATATATACTTACAGGGAGACTTCCAGTCACATATGATGACATATTTTTCAGCCCACAGCCAATGTTTAACATATATGGATCAACGGAAATACAGAAATATATCAGAAAAACCTACTTGGAAGCTTCAGGGTTTGAAGACCTAGAGTTCAGTAACTATGCATTAGGGAAAATTAATTTGAACAGAAGTCTTTTTCTAAATTGAACTGTTATCTATGAATCACCTTCTAAACAGTTGTATATTAGATTTTCTTAAGTAGGATATGGCTGGTTTTATAGCTGCTTATTAATAGTTCTTATTCTCAATTATAGTGAGCTCCACAGATATTTCTAGCATATTTGTATATGTTCTTTTTCTGTACAAAGCATATCTATATATTTGAAAATAATTAATCTCTATTAGTCAAAGAAACATAAATAATTATTTTTGTTTCTATATACACTAGGACTAAGGCTTACCTGACGGTAGATTAAGAAAGCTGCCAGAAACAAAATAAGCATGGATAAACAATGATAATTATATTATACTTTTATCTGTCTGCCCCAGAAAAGCTCTCTCTTGACCAGTAAATGTCCCAAGACTTTTTATGAAGACATTCTGACTGGAGGAAGGGGGACTGACCAGATGATCTCCAAGGACCTGGCCACTAAAGAACTCCAGTGTCCATGGCCTGAATTTATGGTCATACTTTGCCTTATCTTTTCATATTTAATGTTTATTCCATGATACTTAAAAATGAACATTAATTATATTCACTGAAATCACAGCCTACAGTTGATATTTGGGAGATGTCTGATAGTAGAACAAAACTTTCAATCTCATTGTCATAAAACAATAAACTTCTAATTTTGCCTTGCATAATATGTTTTCTTTCTTTGGCATTTTCAAGTGAATTTATAATTTTCCTTTTTTGCAAATTTCTAATGCAATCATCTTTACTGAAATTTAACATCAGGTGTTTAAAGTACCAGGAGCTTTATTGCCTCCTAAAATTTGCAAACACATGATTAACATCAACTCATCTATTGTCTTCCAACTGAAAAGAATCACTCTTACCGTGTAGCCCTCGGTATACTGAAAAGGAGCCCTGGAACTTTCGTCTGCTGTTGGACTCAGAGGCTTGGGGTCAGACATAGAACGCTGCATCATCTTGGCTGTCTTAGGACTTGCTGGGGGAACTTTAGCCATATCTGGATGCAGTACTTTCTGTGGACTTATATCATCAGGGAGGGGTTTTTCATAAGGTACAAAGGCTGATTCTAAGGCTTTGCCTGGTGAAAGTGGTGAGATGGGTGAATAAAGGACTTTTGGGGATTTGGGTGGGGAAGGAGCCAGCTGTAGTGTGGAATCTGCCCGGAGGTGAGATGAATAACCAATCTCTAAAGGTGTTGGGCGTTTCTTGTCTTTGGGTGGAGATGTGGCACTCAGATATTGAGGACTTTGTGTGTCTGAATCTGCTTCTGTTTGACATCCTAAACTCCCCCCTTTGTAAGTCTTTTCAGGTGCTGAAATGTGTTTAATTATTTCTACCTTGGCATCCACTCGTGCCCGTATCGAAGGTGTTCTTATGGTTCCGACCGGTTCAGTTTGCACAGATATCTCTGCTACCGTTTGAACTGCTATGCTGGAGACTTTGGAAAGGGGTTTGGTCTTGTCAGCTTCTGTCGTGCTGTCAGCATATTTCCCTCCACGAGTTTTCCTCCTTGATCTAGTAGGCATATCCCATTCATCCTGATCTTCATCATCAGTTTGGACACTTGTGTCGACGCTCTTTTTAGTTCTCCTTCTCCTACTTGCATAACTCCGATCTGCAGCATCTTCATCATCAGTTTGTACACCACTGTCCACTATCTTTTTAAAACATCGAGGATCATCTGCCATACTTTCTCCTATCTCATCATACTGTCCTCGGACTTTAGCTCCTGAACTTCTCTTTTTGGGTGGTTTTTCCTCTTTTACAACAACATCTGTCAGAGGTATTTCTGAAACAGTGCTCAGAATGCCAGGCGGGGCAATGTACTGAGTAACACCATCAGACTGAACTGTGTACCACCCTTGGCTTTGTGGTATTTCAATTGCCACAACAGCTGAAGCTGTAGTGGTTGCATCTTCAGTTGTCCAAAACGGACTGCCTTCTGGGGCAGCATACTGACCTTCCAAAATTGCCTGTTCTGTAGTGGTTTGTGGAGAAGCAGTTCCAGAAGGGTCATAGTTATACTGGTAGATCTGGCGAATCTTTTGCTCCTCTAGCTGCTGGTGAAGCTGTTGTTGCAGCTGTTGAATCTGCTCAAGCTGTAACTGTTGCTGAGCTAATGTCTCCTGCCTCATCATGAACTGGGCTTGCCTCTCTTCTTCTTGCTGATAGAGAAGGTGCTGTTTCATAGACTGCAGCTCCTCCAGCTTTTTTTGGACCATGATCTTTTCTTGTTCTCGGAACCTTTGAATTTCTTGACGTTCCCACTCCAATTCCTCAGCAAAGCGCTGTTGCTTAATTTTCTCCAGTTCCAAGAGCTCACGCTCCAAGTCTAGCTGTTGTTGTTGTTTATCTTCTTCAGGGACAATTACAAGAGTGCTTTCATCTCCCACCACTTCAGAAAACACTTCAGATGCTGTGGTTAAAGAGGGAACAGAGTCTATTGTCTCGGCAGTAAGAGTTTCCATAGTGACAGTTTGCAAACTGGCATTGATATCAATCCCAGTTATTGCAATGTCTGTTTCAGATGCACCTGTTGTTATAAAATATGATCTGGGCATTGGCTGGCTCTGGTGCAGGGTGGATAATGGAGTCACTGCATCAGTTGTATGAATACCAGATAAATCCCTCACAGTGGTGCTGAAAATGGAGCCAGGTTGTGTGGTTATAGCAAATGTGGAGGGTATTGGAGTTGCTACTGAAGAATAGACAACACCGTTAGATGACCTCAAAACACTCCCCACACCATACTGGGGTCCTGGAGGTGGTGTCATTCTTGCTGTGGAATACTGCGGGGTACTAATCCCAACTCCTGAAATGATTTGTCGTGTTTCTGGATATGGACCTGTAGTCTTGCTTGAATAATCCATTACCTCACCTGAAATACAGGGCAGAGTTATAGTCCAGTTCCCAGAATGAATGATGCTTTTTGGGTTTGAAAGCCCTGTCATCTTGATGAACATAACGAATGGGACTGCATGCAAATCCACAGGTTAACCTAATTAGATGTGGAATAAAAGCAATGTTGAACATGCAGGCACATGCAGATGACTTTGAGCAGAATAAATTAAAAAAATGAAGAAACAAAAGCACATATGTATTTCAAAATATGTTGCCAAAACATCCAAAGAAAGAGAAAAAAGTAACAAAATTGGAAAAAGGACCACATTTTCATCCTGAAATGAGATGAGGAACACCATAATGACATTTCAAAGAAAGATCTGCTGCCACATCATACTGACCTGTAGTAATTCTCCCTGAAGTTAGATCTACTGCTGCATCAGTTCCTTCAGAATAATCAAAAGCATTCTTACTTTTATAGAAAAAATGTCCAGCTTCTGCTAAATTAGTGTCAGACATGGAAGGTTTAATTCCCCCAACCCCTCTATACCCATATGGCCCTGATCGATCATATTGATAGTGGTCATCCCTATAACCAAAACGATCCTCAGGAAGAGTAGTTGCAGGCTGCTGTGCTGTGCAGCTCCGTCCAAATGGTAATTTATAAACCACATCACAGCACACAGCTCTTCTTCCTGCAGTCAAATCAACAGGTTTTTCATCATCTTCTATTATTTTGGTCATCACACCTGAAGCAGATTCATCCATTGTTACGACAGTTCTATGAGATTTGGTTGTACTGAGATCCACTACTTCCCCATCAGTGATCCCTTGGGATGTGGCACTATCAGTCCATCCATTTGTGACACCAACAGGAGGCACAGTGACAGGTTTTGTAACAGCTAATGTCACTGCATGTGCCGGAGTAGCGAGAGATAAGTTTATTGGTGCTTCCTCCCTAACTGCAGGAATGGCCTGGTCACTTGGTACCCTGTATGGAGGCTCAGTGTGCTTTGATGTAGTAAGCTGGAGTGGTGTAGGCATTGCATGTTCTACACCCACTAGGCTTTCTGTGCCTGTAGTGTAACTTGCACTAGCTGTGCATGTGACAAAGGTCACTGTCTCGGTGACCACAGATATAGGAGTCACTACTGAAGTTGCACTGAGATTTATAATAGAGGGTTGGACAGCACTAATTTGTCTCCCATAAATTTCATTTGTTGCTATATGCCTTTTCACATCCATTGTAGAGGCAGAAAGATCCACACATTTTTCAGTTGTCTTAACTTCTACTTTTGGTACTGTACGCAAATCAATGACATCACCCACAAGTTGTAATTTTCCATCTTCCTTATATTGGGGCTTCTCTAAATGTAGGTTATCTAGAGCAAGAGGCTCTGGAGGAATTGATATAGAGATACTGCTGAGATCAACACTAGGAACTGTGCTTCTGGTTGCTGAAACCTCAGCCTTGGAAACTTCTGTTGTAAAAAACTGTGTAACTGAAGTAGGGGCTGCACGAAATGAAGACAGTGCTGTGACAGGGGCAGCAGGAAATGTCTCCAAAGCTTTAGAGATGTATGCAGTCTGGTCTGAAGAACTTGGAATTTCTACAGTTGTCATAGGAGAAACTACAGAAAACACCGGTTCAATGGAAACCAGATCTTTGGGGGGTGATCCCAGGGGCCAACTGGTAATTACTTGGCTAGCTGAAGAATCTGTTGGAGTCCCAGGTTCAGATGGCAATGTAATAACCACGTAAGTTTCCATGAGGGATTTGGAAAACCTCGGTGAGGACTTGTTAGAGTGTGGGGAAAGTGGGGAGGTGGGGGAAGGCAATTTATAATCCGCTGAAGTCACTAAATTTAAGGTCATACTTGAAGTTAAAGATAGGCCTGTTGGTTTGGGGTGTGTATCTGTTGGTTTTTGTATAGTTACTGGAAGCTGTGGAACTGCTGGTTTGGGAGCAATTGGAGGTTTGCTTGGTTCAGGCCTATGGGTAAATACGAGTCCAGATGGAATTGAAGAAGGCTTAGGAGGAACAGGAGGTGGTGCAGTGGTACATATTTTTGTTGCAGGTAACCCACTACTCCTTGGAACAGCTGTAGTCTCTACAGTAGTAACAGCATCAAACAGAGGTGTCACTGTAGTAGCTAGAGTCACTGGAGCTGTAACCGTTAATTTTTTTTTAGGATGAATAGTTGGTTTAGGTGAAGTTGGTGGAGGGAGTGGTGGAGGAGGAGGAGGGGGTGGAGGTGGGGGAGGAGGAGGAGGTGGAGGTGGAGGAGGAGGAGGTTGAGCTGATATGTCCAGAGAAGAACTTCTAAAGAATGGACGAGTTTTAGTTGGAAGAGTGGAAACAGAAGGACTACCAGATGGTAATGGTTTTTCCGGACCAAAGATCTCTCCAGATATAAAGTATGTAGTTGAAAGCTGCTCCTCCATTGGAAGGGCTATTACAGAAGAAGGTGGTTGATCAAACAGAGTTTCAGGTAAGCTAGTTTTTGTTAGTTCAGCCTCAGACTCCTTTTTATCTCTGTAAGCTTCCAAAACTTCCAGAATAATTTCATTCCCCATTTCTTTCTTGTCTTTCTTCATTGGATCTTTTTCAGATATAGATAAGTCAGTGGAAATAGGGTCAGCAATTGGCCCCTCTGTAGGTTTAGTTTCTACAGATTCTATGATAGAAGGTGCCACATCAGATAAGGAAATCACAAGATGATCAGCACTAGCTCTACCATCTGGTGTGGTAGTCCTACCTAAAGATACACTTATGTCTTCTGGATAGTCTATAATGCTGCCTGGAAAATAAGTTGATGAAGAAATTTCCTCAGAATCTTCAAATTTAGTTATTATATCCACTGGCTCTGTATAAACTGTAGTTATGCTATCCAGGGTAGTAATAGGTGAGGAGCTATCCGTGGTAGAAACTGAAGAAACAGATGATGTGAGAGAAGGTGTGTCAGAGGGTGGGACAGATGTAGCACTTTCTGAAGGCTCAGAGTAGGTCAAAATCAGTGATTCATGGGCAATTATCTCTTGAATTTCTCTTGTATAATCAGTTACATATTCATCCTCAAGTTCTTCTGCTGAAAAATGTTGGGTTATTTTAACATCGGGGATAGAGAGTGTTGCACTGCTGGTCGAATCTGTAAGAGACGCTCCGGAAAGAACACTTGATGTCAAAGATGCATCGGGAACCCTGTCAAAGTCCATGGTGGACTCTGTCATATCATCACTGATAGGAGGCTGGGTTGGGCTGGATCCAGGTATTAACTGCATCTGTTGCCTCTTCATGAGTTCCTCATAGGCAGCATCAGCATCTAGTAATTTTTTTTCTTCACTTGTAGAAGTCACCATAGTACCCAGATCCACTATCTCATGGCTTTCTGGGATGATATAAGAGCTTGAAACAATGTCTTCTTGAGGCACAATGGAATGTAAGCTTTCTAACTCATAAAACTCTTTCTGTAGATCTGTAATTTTCTGCATAGGATCTTCATAAATCTGTTCTGGAAGTCTTACTTTTTGCTCTCTTCCTCTCTGTTGCATAAATCCATTTTCTTCTTCTTGCCTCATTAGCAGATTGCCATCTACCGAGCCATTGTATGTATCTTCTACTAAAGATTCATAAATATAATCCTCTATTAACATCCCACCATACAAAGGCTCTTTTTCAAACACTTCATCTCGTTCATTTGCAGCTGGAAAAGCTTTGTATTTGTGTGTTTTATGCATCATTTCTTCATACATCTCTTCAGCACTTTTTAATGCCTTTTGACCACCTTCTTTCTGCATAATAGATTGCTCATCAGTTGGCGAGTATAAAGACACAGCTGTGGGCAATTTATAAACTTTTTGTACTTCTATTATTTTTTCTGGGCTTATTTCAAAACCTTCTGGGTCTGATTCTATGCTAGGTGAATATTCAGAACAAGACGATCTGTGGAGCTCCTCCATTTCTGCAGCCTGACGTAATTCTTCTGTTGGAGATGCATCTTCAATGGGAGAGAGATTACTGGGTGGTGTCTTTGGTCTTTCCCTCCTTCTCTGAGCTCGAAGTTCATCTTTGTCTTTCTTTGATTTTTTACTAGAACTCTTTCTTTGCTGCTGTTCTAATTCCCGCTGCTTTTCTTGCTCCTTTAGTAATTCTTCTTCCTCTCTCAACTCTTCTTCTTCTGAAGAATCTTCAATAGTAGGCAAAAGAGGGCCATGTGTTCTATGCCGAGCTTTGCGTTGTTGTTTGCTCTCTTCTTTTTTGTGACTTGGGCTACTGTCACTGTCCTCATCAAGTGATGACACTGATGTAGGGGATGTACCAGGAGTGAAGCTGGAAGCATGAAGACTTGAAGAGCCTTCTCCCCTTGATCTATCTTCTGGTGAGTCTGTCAGGCTTTCCATTTCTAATTCTGGCTCTTCATCAAAATACAAAGTTGTTTTTTTCTGTGATGATTCTGCAGAATATTTATCAGCTATTGTACTGTTGAGTTCAATCGTTTTAAATCGACGTAGCCCTCCTCCTCCAGCAACTACAAGTTCTTCACTTTCCTGACTTTTAGTTTCTCTGTATTTAAGTTCAGGACTTTCATCAAATGTTTCATCGTCTTCATCATGCCATGAATGACGTCTCCCTGCATCATCATCGATGCTTGCACTACTTTTTCGAGTCAGTCGTCTGTGTTTCCCTGTTGTTACTTTCCCTTTCCCTTTTGTTTCTTCCTTCTTCTGGCTCTCAGTACTACCGCTAATCTCTTTGAGTTGGTTTCTAATAAACTCTTCATCCTCAGAACCTGAGGCATCCTCATCAGCACTCATTTCTATGATTTGTTTTCGAATGAAGTCCTCCTCTTCCCCTGATCCTTGACTATCTTCCTGTTTGTACTCATCACTGCTTGACGAACCAACACTAGTTCTCCGTTTTCTCTGTGGAACAGGTGAGTTTTCACTTTCGCTACTGTCTTCAACTGAATCATAAAGCTCTCTTCTTGCAGTTATGTCATCAAGAAACTCGGACTTTTCTTTATGGTCCTTGCTGGTAGGAATGCCTTGTTGGCTATCTTTTTTAAAAGTGTCTTTCTTTTCTTCTTGACTCTCCTTGATCCCCTCTTCTGAAACAGTAATTTCCAGGGTTTCAGATAAAATCTGAGTTTTCTGTTGGTCCTTAGGCTTCTCAGGAGAAACCCCATGGGGTGGTGTTTTCTTTTCTGACTTTTCATCAACAAGAGTACTTGCTTGAGCTTCCAAAATAGATAGGACTGTACTTTCTAACTTAGCCAAATCTGAGGGGCTAGAAGGGCTGCTTTCTTGTGAAAAAGAGTCCTTTTTGAGTCCCTTGAGAATATCCTTTTCATCACTTGGAATAAGACTTGGAATTTCACCAAGCGAACTTGATATGCCATCAGAAGAGTATCCTGTGTCGCTCAGACCTTGCGGGCTTTTAGGCTGCTGAGAACTTGAGGTGTCTGATTTGTCATCTTCCTTTTCCTAGCAAGGAGGAAAAGATACAGGAAAACTTAACATGGTTAAACTAAAAACATGGCCTATCTATTATTAAGAACTGAAGAAGCTATTAAGAACTGAAGAAAATTTGGGGAAGTTTTTTTCAACTATATATCTATATTAAAAAAAAGTTTGAATGAGAACAAAAATGAAGATAATTCATATCTATTGATCAAGGTTAGTTTACATTTAAACTAAATTTAATCAAGTCTCAGTTCTCAATGATATTTTATTTTCTTTCATAAATACTCTACACTTTCACATTTTGATGCCATTTTCCTTAACAAATTTGATTATCTTTCTCAGTAAATTTACTTTGGGATAAACTTTGAATTGTGAAGGAAACTTTAATGATAATTTTTTCATTAACATAATTAATACCTTTGGATTATGAGATCAGGCGAAGGACAAGAAAGAGTCAGAGGAATGGGCTTTGTGCCTGGCCACAAGTTGTACGGGATGTTGGGAAATTTACTTAACAAAAATAAGCAAATAAGACAACATAATATGTGCATCCTCTACTGCAAAGGGTTGTTGTTGAGAGAGTCAAACAGGGCACTGCTTTTTAAAGACACTCGGAAAACTGTAAAACACTGCATATACTTGGTAGTGTTATTAATATTATAACTCTATATCACTTAGAGTGAATGTTTAGAAATCATAAACTTTGAAAAAGTTATGCAATAATTGGTCTGACTCATCAATTCAGCTAAAGAGAAATATCCAGCTGTTATTTTTGTAGAGTTGTTAATCACAATTATCTTCAGCATCCCACCTCTATGGTGTTTCACTAATATCACTTATAAATGTCTTCTGATTTTGAAACTACTTGGTGCTTTATCTTCAAAGGCAGCTTCCTTCAATCAGTATGATAATTAACTTTTGTGAGTAGGAGCATGAGTTTTCCAGGGAGCTGGGAACCTCAGTAGGCATACCACAGCCTTGAACTTGATGCCTTCCTTGGGCTGTGATGATGCCACCACAGCAATTTAGGTTCAAAAATCAGAGTGGCTACATAAACGTTTGTACCCCTGTAATATGCTGAAATTAAATAATATGCTGAAATTAAAAAATATATATACATAATTTTTTAAGGTAAGAATAAATCATATTTATTTTTTGCTTTGTTATTGAATTTTGTCTTTGTGGTACTGCTAGCAATAAAATCATAGATGGAAAATGGCAAATAGAGTACCTATCTATTTTCTTTGTGTATACGTGATCGAAGAACATTTATTTTTTTGACAAATAACATATGACTGAAAAAAATCAGAGAGGCCTTAAGTGAAAATTAAACATAGAGACTTTTCTGCTAATTAAAAAAATACACAGGAATAAAATGAAACTGAAACAGTTTCCCTGTTTAAAGGAGTATCACAATAGCCCAACAGCCCTCTAGAGTGGAGGGGTAAGGGAGGAGCTGCCTAAGGGCATGTTGCATCTCATTCTGGCCTATGAGGCTGCCTTGATTCCACTCAGTCTGTATCTTGAACTATGTCAATATTTTCAGCGGGTGTGTGGGCATGGCCTCTTCTGACCTATCCAAGGCCCAAATGAACAGATGTGAGATTGCACAACAAACAATAAACATACAAAAAACCTTCCTTCCCTCTTTCCTTCATTCCTTCCTCTATCTTTCTTTCTTTCATTCTTTCTCTTTTTTTCCTTTTTATTCCCATTTTTCTAGCTAGAGTTCTCAAATACAAAATTTGTTGGTTTGATACTCTTTTTACATTCATTTTTGTCTCAATATACATCTTCATCATGTATGGTTAATGATATATCCTGAGCACATTATAGGGTAAAATGTTTTTGCTGAATTTACAACATGGCTCAATTTAAAAAGACAGTCTGATATATTCTTAACAACTTTATGCAAAAAGCAATGCCTACTCTTTGGTTTACCAAGAATTAACTGTCCTAGACCACTTTGGATATTTTTCTAGGAAAAGATTACCTACGCACAGTTTTGAGACTGTACTAGTAGGATTGATGAGCACCCAACTCACTTTGGTTCCTTTCTTTTAAGAGCTACACATTGAAGAGGCAAGCAAAAGTGAAGCGGCCTTCTACTCAGAACTTTCTGGAAGGTCAGTGGAGAGACATTTCCACCTCATCACATCCCAGGCAATGCCAAAGCACATTTTTTGAAGTTCAATATGTTTTCTTTGTCCTTCCTTGTCTGCCTTTCTTTATGCTAGCCCTGCGCACTCTTCACTAAATCACAGTGAACACCTTTCCCATAGGGTGGGGTACCTAAGCTCCTTGTGAATAAAAGATCAAGAAAATTATCTTTCATAATCAAATTTTGATAGTATCATGTGTATTCTTTATTTTGTGTCTACATATATTGTAAAACAAAAGAATGTTATAAAACATAAGAATGTTATAAAACTATGCATATATGGAAGAAATGTAACTGCTGTTATATGTAAAATTCACTGAGTATAATTTAAAAAATCACAGTTTTATACAATGCATTCTGAAGGTTCTACTTTCATTTTAGAGACATTAGATTAGATCAGACATATATAATGTAACAGAGGAAATTAAGTGACATTAGACAGAAGACTAATACACATAAACATCAAGATACCTACCCTATAATCCCCCCTTAAACAATCTCATGTTCATGCTTTTCTTCTTTTCTAAGTGCTATGTCCCACCCACTTATCTTTCTTGACACTCACTTCCTGGTCTCTTTCCTCCACACTACTCCCAGGATTTAATCATAATTTACCTATGATAATGACACTGTGATGATTCTTTCCCCCTAACTTACTCTTCCTCTTCCACATTATGAGGTGGCAAGTTTGCAAAGTATTTTCTCTACAGGCTTTTTCCTTTTCCTTCCACTACCTCACTGCCATTTATCGAACTGCAGACCAGTCAGAGAGAAGCAATGATGAACTGAGCCCCATTTGGAACTTTTCCCATGGTGGTGTATCTCAAGGCCGTCACTAGTAAAAGAGAATGTGCTAAGACATACCTGAATTGCAAAATTTGGTTCTGCCTTTTACAAAGCCTTCCACATCAAAGGCAAATAGAAGTTTTTTGAATATTATTGGGGTTAGGAACTGACTTCTAGGTTGCATGTAAAACTGTGCAAAGAAGGAATGCAGTGTTAAGTGTCTAATTTTCCCAAAGTCATTTATTTTTGAAGGGCTAAAATTAAATAACAAGTAAATGATCTTTAATAATTTATACAAAGTTTACATCGACACAGATTGCTGATCTGAGTCTTTGAAACACTGCAAACAAAATTAAGTCCATAAAATTTACTGGACCTGGACTGAAAGGCTGAATACTCTCACCTAAACACCATAATATGGGAGTCCTTGTCACTACAGAAAACTTGATTATTTTTCATCCTATGTGATAATGTGGCCATTATATACAATGGCTATATGTAACTTAAATACTTACCCTTGGGCCATTTTAACCAGAAATAAAAGTACATGCTAAAGGATGTCCAAAGTTTGATTTCTATCAGAAGAGCTATAGTATTTCGGTGTAATATATCAAATAAAGATTTAAACAGCATTCTTTTTATGTATATAAGTAAAAAAAGAAAATTAAGTGGCAACATGACTTTTAAAATTATTAAACTAAAAAATTTTTTAAAAGTATACTTCTCAAATTATTTATTATATTTCAGGATGAATTTTAATTCTATTCAACATTTTGAAAGATAGATATGAATGAAGAGACAAAATGATGTGGCAAGAAAGAAATGTAAACAGCATGCTATAATAATATGAATGACACAAATGACAAATAATGAATAAATAAAATAATATAAATATGTAAACAAAGTAAAAATTTACACAAAGTGTTTGGGATTGCAGTGGGACTTGCTAAGAGCAATGAAGAATTATAATAAAAAATCACAGGAAAAAATCATCTTGCGCAGTAGCTAACAGCATAGTTTCTGTAATCAGAACTGGACTATAATCCTAGTCCTGCTGCCTTCCAGTTATGTGATCTTGGGCATGGAAATTTAGTTTCCCCATCCTTAAAACAATTATCATAATATTAAGCTTATCAATAGTTATGTAGATTCAACGAGACAGAAAGGACTTAACACAGTGGCCAGAATATAGGAAGAGGTAAATTAAGAGTATTATTTTGATTGTAAATAAAAACTAATTTTAAAACTAATCAGTATGGAAAATTCAGCTGCAGGAAAAATGACTACCACTAGGGAAAAGAAGAACAGACTCAGGCAACAAGCACTAGGAAAGTAGTTTGGAGGTTCAAGTGGGATTTTTTTCTAACAGGGTTGATGTGAAAGTGCAGAGTCAGTGCACATAGAAAAACTGAGAACAGATTCAAAAAGGAGAAAGCATGAGCTATGTTCAGGAATAACACAAAGGCATATTTGGCTGTTTTTTTTTTTGTTTGTCACTGCGGGGAATGCTAGGGGTTGCTTGAAAGTTGTTTTGGAGCCAGATTCCAGAAGGGCTGAGAAAGCCAACTATGTCACCTAGACAGGAGTTTCCTCTGCGGGGTGCAGATACCCTGGTGGCTACAGAAAACGATCCAATGGACTACAACAAGAAAATAATAGGATATTTTACTGTAGTTTTATATCTAAAATAGAAAATATATTAAATTTTATGGATATGTAATGAATAGATTACCACCACTTTTCTCTCACTTCTTGTATCAGTTGGTCACAGGGTCTGTGAGGAATCTTAGGAAAAACTGGGAGTTTTACCATAAAGAGAAGTTACAATGAGCCAATCACTTCATTTGCTCATCTTTGTATTAAAGCTTATCATTCATTCAGGCGGCTTTATGGCTTATATTAACTAGTTTCAACTAAACCAACTTTCCTATAATGGGTAAGTAGTAGGCAAAAGATTTCTTCAAAATAATCATGTGTTAAAATAAAATTAATAATGTAAGAAACATACACTAATATGGAAGCTGACACTTTTCATATCATTACAAGCTTTTCATAATTTTTTATACCAAGGTAAAAACAATGGTCATCAAATTAAATAAGATCTGACATGAAGTTAGCAAATAATGTTTGACGTTATCAGAAAAACTGAAATCTGTATCTATACCTGTAAGTGCTAATAATAAACCTTACCCTAAACACACAATTTGCTTTGGAGTTAAAGCCAGATGACACCATCACAAAACTCTATGATTCTCAGCAAATAAATTTCCCAGTACTGCACAAATTTTCACTAAATTAAATAAGAAATATTTCTTTTGAAATTTCTTATTTAATAGGAAAAGACAAAAAAATCAGGTATATTTGAGGAAACATATTTTTCTGCCATGGAAAAATGACTAAAGTAATATGTGGAAATCAAACTGTACTCCTTTGTCAGCAAATATTGTTGGAAGAAACAAAGAAACATTCCGAAAGATTTAGGGAAAAAGTGTTAGCAGAAAGTAAGTAGCAAAATGTCTGGCAACAATAGAATCAAATTATGAACATTTCTAACATGTTAGTTCATAATATTCCCTATTTCTGTTTCAATAACAAAATAATTACTACGGTTAGTCCCCTAGGAAAAATGTATTAGTAAAGACACAGCCTCAATAATGAGTAATTTGTTTAATAAATATACATATGCTAATGAAAAAAATTGATATATTAAATATTGAGGAGTGGCTTCTTTGATTGCAATTATTTTTTTAAAGTGTAAGGTTAGAGAGATACCAGTATATGTGAAATTCATTTACTGCATTCATTATAAGTAAGCCAGAATTGGACAGGGTGCCTCAGGATGATGTTACTGATATAGTACATCGTGTACTAATGAGACCTTTATATTTTGTGCTAAGATGGAGAATAACTATGAAATTATTTTAATCACAGAAGTTTACTGATTATATTGTGGAAAGTTAGCTAAAAAGCTACAAAATATGAAGATTTAATTTTTTAACTAAAATAGCAGAATTCTAAATTTATTCAACTTTTTGCTGATTACAAGTGGCTATCAGTAATACATTACTTATTAGATATTTAGAAAGAAAGTAAATGCTAATTGTCAGCAATATGCTACCTACTAGATATTTAAGGAAAAATAAATAACATTTCTTTGAGAAAATTATGATGTGAAAACTGCCTTTTGAAGATAGATATTTTGAGATCATCATGTGATTATGCTACATAAAATGACATACATCACTTTTAAAAGCTATCATATCTGCTTATTTAACAAACTTTAAAACAGAATATTTTAATCTGTTTAAAAATCTTCCCGATGAATAACTCCAGTGGGTTTTAAAACCATTTGTTGAAAAAATTACTTTAAAAGCCCCACATTTTCTGATAGCCAATAAGAACAAATGACTGGTATTAGGGAAGATTAACACTAATTTGTGATATTGTCACAATTTTATTTTTCATAATTGGTTTCCAACTCCAAGCTTGGAAAACAGGTAGCAAGATTTGGTGAGTACCTTTGATCCACTTCTTTCATTTCTGGTATGTCCTTTTGAATTACCTTTTTTCTTCTATAGATAGTCATTAAAACTAAACAGAAAAAGATCAAAGTAAGCTTAACTTTGAAGCTGGATTTCATATAACTCCATCATAAAATTTTAGGCCAAGATTTAAAAAAATACTATGGCATATTCAATCAATGCTCTTCTAAACACTAGAATTAATCATCTTTTAATGTCATTAAATGTTATCTACATTTAAAGAAATATAATAAGAACAGTAATTTTAATTTATTTCACTGATTTCTATTCTTTTTGAATGTTTTATATTATAAATAATATATTAGTAAAATAGTGTATAATTCAATTTATAAATAAATAACTATATACATATTGAGGTTGTACAATAAGAGAAACTAATGATTTAAAAAGTGACAAAGGTGCTAAACAAAAAAGTAGTACATTAACAAAATATTTGAAGCCTTCTTGTTTAGATGATATTTAAAACACAGTAAGGAATCAGTAGGAATATCTGAATGATGGAGTTAAATTAATTGAATCCTGCAAAAAATTTATCTGACAACTATATAATGGAGAAGGGAGAAAGGGAAGGCATATTGACCAATCATTAGATTACTCAATAATTGGCAAAAGGTCATGAAAGCTGTAAGTAAGGCAGTGTCCTGAGGAACAGGAGTTAATGGACAGGGGTGTGATAACTCGGATGTGGAGAACAAGGGGCAGGTAAGAAGAAAACTTCAATTACTCAGATTAGTGACTGGGAGACAGAAGACAGGTCAATGATGGTACCATTATCAGAAATAGAAAGTCAGAAGCAGAAACAGCTTCTATAGAGAAGTGGATAAGATTCAGACATATTGAGTTTGAATTTACAGTGAGGCTGTAAAGTGGAGCTACCTCCTGGGTACTTGGAATTGTAAGTCTGACACTCAAAAGAGGGATAGGAGGTGCACAAATGGGTTTAAAAATTGTTCATGCCGCTCCCCTAGGAGGAAAGAAGACAGAAGTTAAAGAAAAACAAGAAAAATCTTATCATTTGGAATTGACAAAGAGAAATCCTGGAGACGGTCCAAGTAAAATTGTAAGGTGTGATCAGAAAAACAAAAAGAGAACAAAAAAGTAGAGGGTCATGAAAGCAAAGCCATGGATAGTGTCACAAAGGGGCAATCAGCACCAAGCATCAGGTTCCACAAAGATCAGCTAGAAGAAGAAATAGGTGGTGGTAGTGGCTAGATCCCACCATGAGAATGGAGACTATATAGGCATCTGCTTTCTTTGACCCTGACAAAACTTATTTATATAAAGAAAGAAGATCAGGATTTATAGTTAGTAAGCATGTGTTCAACTTGTACACAAAAAATAACTGAATCAGAGTCAGAATGGACTATAGTTTCTAGTTAGAGCTTAAATACTAAATTTTAATGCTAAGATGTCATTTAATTTTCCTTTAAATAATTATAGTTATCTGAGAATTAAAATTATTCAATTAGATATAAGAATGATGTAAGATCTCTTATAGCTGTAAAAACATCAGAATCCCTCCAAAAATGATATAACTGCTTGTGCAAATATTGATTAAAATGGGTTACTCTAAAAAGTTTCTATTAAAGAGAAAGAAAAGAATATATATTATTCTAGATTATGCTTGGATTATAAACAGCCTTTCAATATTAAATACATTGAATAAAACTCCTAGCAAAATATATTTAAAAACATGCTAAATACTATAACAAATTACTTCGTGAATTTTTAAGATGACATTTGTTTTGGATTTGGTCACATCTTTTTTTTTTTTTTTGGCAATCATTTAAGGCTGACTACACCTTAAAAGGGTTTCAACTGGGAAAAGAAAAGTTGACTGTTGTGTAACCAAAGGGCAAAATGAATAGAAACTTACATAAGCCATACTGTTCTATGTTAAAGGGGATATAGATTTTTACGTGCATAGTAGAAAAAAAAAGAAATAACTTAAAACTGTAGGAAACTTCTTTATCACTCTGTATGATTTTGATAAATTATATAATGGGCATAAGACACAGAAAAATAAATGCTATTATCTATGCATTATGTAAACTTCATTAAGCTGTCAAAAAGCAAAGTTCTTCATTTTCAGCAAACAATTGTTTTAAGGCCTTCACTTATACAATTACCCTTGAGCAACTTGCTTACTTAGGTAAAAATTAGTAAATTACATACATGAGACTGTGCAAAGTTAAGAAAATACAACTTACTGTTTTTTCTTTCCCAGGTTCTGCCTGATCAGATTTTGCTATGCATACTGCCTGTGGCTGTTCTTTTATTTTTTTGGTTGTCTTATCATCTTCCTTAGGCAAACTCTGAGAAATGCCAGGTGGCAAATCCGGCTTGGTCTGTGGTTTTTTCTCTTCTTGTACTGCCTTTGGAGGCACTTTGCCTTCACCCTTTTCTTTAGCAATTTGTACTTGAGTTTTAAGTAAGTCATGTTTCTGTTGCTCTTCTAGAGCTGATGTTTTTGCTTCCAGGGGCAACTTTTTGTCTTCGGGGACTGGCTTTTTTTCTTCTAGAGTTGGCTTTTCTTTTTTAGGAGGTGGCTTTTCTTTTTCAGGAGGTGGCTTTTTTTCTTCAGAGCTTGGTTTTTTTTCTTCTGGGAGTAAATTTTTTTCTTCAGAAGCTGGCTTTTTTTCTTGAACAGCTGAAGCTTTGTCTTTCTCTGGTTTACTTTCTTCTTGTTTTTGATCTACCTTAGGGGGATATTTTTCAACTGAAGGTGTTTCTTTTACTTTCTCTAGAATGACTTTTTCGGCATCCACTTTTACTTCTTGTTCTTCCTTTTTCACTTTTACTTGAGGAAGCATTGCTGTTTTCTGAGATAGTGGTTCTGTAGGTATAGGTATGGGGGATGCTTTGGGTCCTGATGATGGAGGTGGCATTTTGCCCACATCTCCAAGCTGTCCTGATATTGCTCTCTGGGTTTGACAATTTAAACAAAGCCATTCTTGAATCTGCAAATAAAACAGCAATGAACAGATTAACTATATTATAATGTATATGTTTCTGTGTATTTACCAAAGTGAAAATTTGTCAATTCCTAGTTGCTTTTTTTGTATATGGAGAAGGTGGGTCATTTTTCCAAATCAATGACACAGTGATTTTTTTAAAAAAGATTACAGAAGACTATTTGAAATCTAAAAATGTGTGGAATCTCTAGAAGCTAGCAATTCACTCTCTTCATCATAAATGAGAAAAAGAAAAAAAAAAAAGAAAAATTGCACTAAAGATGGACCCAGGGAAATATCCATTTTGGGGGAGAAAAATATCCGCATTTGTTCTAAATAAAATTATTTTTAAGCCTAGTGCCTTCAAAATTAGTATTTCTATCATAAATTTATTCAACCACTCTTACATTTCACAAAGATGTTTTTAAACAAAAAATTAATTGAGAGTTCTCTTAGGATTTAGACTATTATTGCCTATTGCTTTGTGGGCCAAATATAGTTCTACTTTTACCTGAGCAGAGCTTTACAAGTATAGCTAGACTTTTCAAGAATCACTTATGCATAAATCTCTATCTGCTTTCATATTAAAAAAATAATTTCATTCTTAATACTAATCACATTTCCTCAGGTAATTGAGCAAGAAGCACTCAAAGGCTCAAATTATTTGGCATCTTTTTCCAACTGTGTTCTGATTTGCTAACTAAAACATTTCCTTGTATCTTCGCTCTTCAGTATGTAAGCCATGGCCACCTGCACTAAATCAACTGAGGTGGCCCTTAGACATACAAATAAATGCCTTGGAACTACACCAAAACTATTTCAGCAGAATTCTGGGAGTAGAACAAGAAGGACCTACCTTTTTGATAAATTGTCTGGCTAATGTTTTTGCAAACTAAAGACTAAAAACCACTCTCTGATAAGAACATATAGGAGACAGATTATGTCAGAATAAAACACACAGGAGACAGATTATGTCAGAATAATACTATTGCAGAATTCCTCCCTGATTGATGTATATTGTAGTTTTTCTTACCTATGCTAATGTAATAAATAAAGGCTGTGCATGTAGTTCTAATTATTACCATTTAATGTGTACCCATTTTGTAAGGCACAGGGTTGGAGGGTCACACAAATAATATTGCTTTTGAAATGCTACATTATCCTCTGAGAAGTTCAATTTCAAATTACTTCTCATACTGGCTCACTCTTTCTAGTTACTTAGCTTAAATTATTTAGAGACAAAATCACTTATTGTTCTAGAATACTGTCAGAGATCTAAGTTTCATTCCTTACTTTAGTTTCCAATTTCTTTAGAAGCATTAAAATATAGCTTAATATCTGTGACTGTTTTGCAATCTGTAAGCCATTATAATTCTTACTTCTTTACTCTAAAAGAGTAAAGACAAAAGTCAATTCTTAAGCTTCAGTAAAATGCTGTCTATAAAACATTAGGATGTATTACGGGTTCACTCGCTTTTTGTGTGTCTGATCACTCAATATCAATTCCCTTCTTAATTTCATGTCTAAGCTGCACTGAAGCGAATTCTGCCTTCTTTATATGACTTTATGTAAAAATCATAGGAAAGAAACTGATTTGATTTCTTATGCCAAATACTAAAAGTTCTAGCTTTTGTGTTAAACAGTCCCTGAGGCAGAAACTTCCATAATACCTACAGAAAATCAATCTTAATAATCTATCCTGTGGTATTAAAAACCATTACTTAGTTGAACCACATCTTAAGACATTTTCATTCAGAGCCTGACTTTTTTAAAAACAAAAACAGATACAAATAGCTGCATCACTGTGTTGTTTTGTCACATTGATTCTAAAAACCACATGCAGGTGTATATTACGCATTCTCATTGGCCATGCCCTAATGTAAATAAGTTAGAAAGTTTTTAGTATACCAGTAATACAGCTTTCATTCCATTGGAAACTTTTGTCAATTAGAAAGTGTGACTATTTTAGCTGAGTTTTGGGGACTAAGTTGTCATCTCTTGCTACTTAAAGTATATGATACCACAAAGTACAAGGCTCTTGTTAAAACGCAAATGTGTTGAGAAAATAAAGCATAGCGATTATTTCAAGATAGTATACTCATAGTTTTCTTACCATTTGAAATTTAGGTAACAGCATAAAAGGTATAATCTATTTAATTTAAGATATCAAATAAAATACTTCATTTTCCCAATTTAAAGTAATGCTTGCAAAACCTACAAAGCAGTGATAACCGCCACGCTACTACTAAGTAAGGTTTGTAATGCGTTTCATCTGAGAAATAAAAGATATTATCCCGAGAACCTCATTGCCTATTTCAAATTAATGTTTCTGTTTAAATTCCCATCCATATTCAGTTAGACCTAACATTTTCAATCATTGCTATTTTGCATTTTTAATATGATATTACTATATTGAGTCTCTTGAGTGCATGATTAATTTTCGTTATGAAAAAAACAGGAAAGCCAAGCCTAATTCTTTTGGTTTTATACTTCAACTAATTGTCACCAAAATTAATTTGAAAACTGATATTTCTATTATGTCAAATAATGACAACATCATTCATTCATGTATCTATTCTGTATATATCTATTCTGTTTATATCCATGGAGTACATTTCAAAAGTGTATGTGCAAGTCTTATTCCGTCAGGAAACTTACATGCAAGTAGAAGATAAAAGGCACAGGTAAAAATAAGCATAATATCCAGTAAAAAAATATAAGGAGACAGAGGGAGACATTGTTTTGCAATGCAGAAGAGGGTGATTCCATTTCTTGCCAGACATTCCAAGAAGATTTAACCTTAAAATAGATACATTAATAAATTGTGAATGTACTTTTCCAAAATATTTATTGTCACTATTTAACATAATAGGAATATCAGTTACAAAAATTTATTTATATTTGGTGGCAATCAGTCAAAATATAAAGTCAATAACACCAGGCTTAAGACTTATTATTTTATTCACATTGAAATTTTATCATTAAGTTAAAGGATAAGACATAGCAAAATCAGATAATACATACCTGTGAAAAGGTAATGATTTAAAGTACTAGATTTAACTGAATATGCACAGAAATTAAACAATTAATTTGTTGTTTAGTTCTAAAAAATATAATGGTAGATAAGTTTGAAGAAATAAGTTGAGATTATTTCTTAGATTTGGCAGTTATTGCCAAATAAACAAATTTAGACAGTTTGTGGAAGAAACTGGGATCCAGTGAAGGTTTCTGCAAAAGAGTAAGATCTGCTATGGGGGGAGTGGGGGGTGGGGGGCGGGGATGGGTGTATACCTACGTGATGAGTGCGATGTGCACTGTGTAGGGAATGGACACGTTTGAAGCTCAGACTTGGGGGTATGAGGGGGCATGGGCAATATATATAACCTGAACTTTTGTACCCCCATAATAAGCTGAAATAAAAAAAAAGAAAAAAAAAGAGCAATCTGGCAGAATGTAGTTACCTACCTATATTGGTACAAATGAAATCTAGAGGCAGAAAGAAACTATTACAGAAAATGGAAAAGATGCAATGCATGTAACAGGATTCTTTGATGAATTTAGTTTAGAACATAAGGAATTTCAGAAATTACAAGTCACACAAGGTTTTTTTTTTTCAACAATTAGAAAGGCTGAATTGGTAGTCTCATATGTGTGTCTCTTTTCTGCAGCCCTAGAACCAAAAATATTTAATAGAATGCCAACAAATTCGGCAAGCTAAGGAAGTTATAATGCCAATAAAGAATTGAGAGGAAAAAAACTCACAGTAACACTCAAAATTTTATATTTCTTTAAATACGTAAATTCCAATTTTATTTATTAAGGGAAAATATAAGAGTATCATTGGAAGAAAAGACAGAGGCTAGGTAAAATATAAAGTGGAAATGAGAAAAGCAAAATTGATCAGGTTTTTGACAGTGAACAAAAAAGAAAAACCAATGATTTTCCAAGAAAGTTCATTCTGGACAATATGGGTCATAACCATTATAATATCATCATTAATTATAAACAAAGTTACTAGAACAATTTGCTTCACAAAAAATTTTGAAAATACTCCATAACTACATAAGAAGATATAAAAATTTGTAGTCACAAATATTAACTAAATGAAATTGAGAACAAAAGAACTATATAGAAGATCAACAATACCAAAAGCTGTTTTTTCGAAAAGATAAACAAAATTGACAGTCCTCTTGCTAGATTGACAAGAACTCAAAGGGAAAGGACTCTAATAAACTCAATTAGAAATGAAAAAGGAGAGGTCACAACAGACACCACAGAAATACAAAACCTTATCTTTGAATACTACAAAAACCTATATGCCCAAATGTGGAGGAAATGGACAAATTCCTAGAAACATACAACCTCCCTAAGTTTACCCAGGAGGAAACAGAATTCCTGAACAGACCAATATCAAGCACTGAAATTGGAGCAGCAATTAAAAACCTTCCAAAAAGGAAAAGTCCCGGAACAGATGGCTACACTTCTGAGTTTTACCAAACATACAAAGAAGAACTCATACCTATACTATAGAAATTACTCCACAACATTGAGAAAGATGGTATCCTCCCTAATTCATTCTACGAAGCCAATATCACCTTGATACCAAAGCCAGGAAAGGACATGAAAAAAAAAAGAAAATTACAGACCAATATCTCTCATGAATATAGATGCAAAAATCCTCAACAAAATTTTAGCAAATCGAATCCAACAGCATATCAAAAAAAGTATTTTTCATTCTTTAACAAAAATAATCCCAGAGATTTTTGTATCACTATATTCAAGAATTTGATTAAGTTCTATTATATTTCTAAGCCCAAAACATGTTATCAGCGCTCTTAGTTCCCCAATAGCCACATTATGAATTAAATATTCATAATGTTTCTACTCCAGTAGCACTCTGGAAATAAACAAGATTCTTTAACTTATATAAGAACTCAATGCATAATATATCAATGCCATATATGACTTTTATTAACTGAAAAGATTTAGCCAAACATAGTATTACCCTTTTCTGTATCAGTTACAATTGTGATAGATATGACAACTCATATTTTGCCTTAAGGTTAAATATCAAATGAGTTACAGTTTTATCTCTGAAATAGTTCCTTATAAAGATAGCTAGTGAGATATCCAGAAAATTTTTATATATATATATATACATATATGAAATTTCTATTACATTACTGAGTTTACTACTCATAGAAATATACAAAATATAGATGCTTAAGGAAGCTTTTTTAAAACACACTAGTCATCATCATAGATGCTCTCAGACCATTTCCATTTGCATTTCTGTTATTTTAAAATATATTTTATTTTGAGTACACTATTATCAACATCCTCGAATGGTATAATACAAAATAAATTATGTTTCATTTATAGTATTATTAAATAAAGTCAGAAACTTCCATGCTATGACATCAATTGCATCTTTTTTTTCTTTAAATATGGAACATGTCACGCATTTGTGTGTCATCCTTGCGCAGGGGCCATGCTAATCTCTGTACAGTTCCAATTTTAGTACATGTGCTGCCGAAGCGAGCACACCAATCACATCTTTATTCAGTGTTTGAACATTTATAACCAGGATATCAAAATTCATCTCGAAGTAGGGAAAATTCTGATAAACAAATAGTGCTTAAAAAATAATGCCACATTGATCACAACATACTTGAATATATTCAATTGCCAGCTAGTACATGTTAATAAAACACATTTATTTTAACATCAAATCATCATAGGTTGTTCAAAACAAAACAACGCTCAAAAAATCCATTAATCTTAAGAGGAAAGTAGGAAATGAAGGCAATAAAAACCCAGAAAAGGGATGCCGCTGTGCTACTCAGCATTTTTCCATCAATAAGCAATTTGCTTTATATAACATTTCAGCTGTAACTATAGCAACAATACCATTAAGGAAAATCTCAGAACTTCAGGGCAGCCTATTAGTTTTTTAAGTATCTTTTCTGAAGCATGGTAATAAGACCTGCAGCAGGTTGAAAAGTTTGCTTTTAGACCTAAAATGGTAGGGAAGTGATGGTCGCAAAACCTATATTAACATTCACGTTTGTATCTGAGAAATCTTGCAAATAGCACTTTAAATGAATTTTAATTAAAAGATCAATTGGACGAATTAGGAAGCTCATATAGTTTCCATCAAGAGAAGTGTTCAATCAGAGACTATGTGGGCCCCTTCTCAAAATTTTGTAAAGGATTGATAATAGAACATTCATTGAGTTCCCTGCCTACTATGAAGCTTTTGAGTCAACAAAAATTTTTACAGAGGTTTTTGTCTGTTTATTTGCTTATCATCCAGAATATCATTTAAGCACAGAAGTGCACAAGTAATCTGCTTAGAAATCACTTATTTGACAAATCCACCAGTTTAGGAGCAATGTTACAAGCAACTTGTCAGTTGTAACAATGTCACCTATATTCTTGGCAACGTGGTAGTCTACTTATCGCAGATCCATGCATTCTTACAATTCAGTTTGACATCCTGATAATCTGGTGTTTTACTTACAAATTTATTCTGTATACAATTGATGCACTCGTTTTCTAGACTATACAATCAGTTATTCAGGCTACAAAATATCAAAAATCTGTGATCATTCATGAGACTGTAGTTTACAAGTGTACACAATGATGCATTTGTGACACTTCTATTCTTACTCTGTCCTAAAAATGAACGAAATTGTGTGTCAAGTATTTTTTATCATCATGCTCTTTTTGACTAGGATGTGTAGTTTCCCTTGTATTTTTGTTTCTTTTACAAGCATTGACATAGGAATAACTCAGGTCTAAAACACACCATTGAATGACTGAGGTTCTTCCTCATTTGCTTGTATGTAGACATAAGATTATATCAAAATGTATTAGAACGTGAATACATATATGTAAAACTGAGAAATAACAAAAGAGTCAATGTAAATATTAATTTCCGGTGGAATTACTGAATGTGAAGGGTAGGAATCAATATGAAACCTAACCTAATAAAATACTGGATACTGTCAGAACTTTGTACTGGGGTTATTACTCCTAGGTCTAAATTGATCAGTGGTCATGTTTCTAATCATCTCTTCTTTTATGTGTATGTTTACTTTTGCAAGATCTTCACACACCCATATATACAAAAGAATTCTCTTTGTTTCTGTCATTAGATACTTGTAGGTTTCTATGTAATGTAAAATACATTAATAGATATTTCCAAAAATAGCAACATGTTAACTAAAATCATGTATATTATAACCAGATATTAAAACTATGTTTAGAATATAATTTTGTACTCTTGCTTGATATTCTTTTTGTGTCCATTTTACTTGGACTAAACCAGAATTACTTTTCTGGTTGCTTTCTCATCATAATTTAGATATATTTTCTTAAACTAAGAAAGTAAGCTCTGAGTGTTTGATGTTTTTATTTATTTGTTTATTTGCTTTTATGTAAATTTAAGGGGTACAAGTGCAATTTTGTTACATGGATATATTGTGTAGTAGTGAAGTCTGCTCTTTTAGTGTATCCATCATCCAAATAATGTACATTCTATCAATTGAGTAAGTTTTTTGTCATCTATTTCTTTCTGTTTTTGATGTTTTAAATACCATTACAAAAATAACACATAAATACATACCTACATTAATGAAAATACTGGTGAATTATTATCTTAACACAATTTTGACAGAACTATCTGAAGAAAAGTGTGGGCTCAATGTGCTTTTGTAGTCTACTCAGGCTGTTATAATAAAATATCATAAACTGGGTAGCTTACAAACAACATAATTTTATTTCTCACAGTTCTAGAGGCTGGGAAGTCTAAGAACAAGGTACTGAGAAGATTTGGTATTTATTGAGGGCCCACTTTTGCTTCATAGATGGTGAGTTCTTGCTGTGTCCTCACATGGTGGAAAAGTCAAGCAAGCTGCTTCAAGCCTCTTACAAAAGGCCATTAATCACACTCACGAGGACTCCATCCTCATGACCAATTGCCTCCTAAAAGCCTCCACCCCCTAATACCCACCACCATGGAGATTTAGGATTTCAACATATACATTTTGGGGGGACATAAACATTCAAACCATTTTATATATATGTATATTTATCTATATGTATATATAATTGTATGAATATATTTGAATAATCTGAATACATACATACCAATATTCATTTCTATAGATAAAGAACTAGATAGTGTTTACTTCCTCTGTAATATTTTCCTGTCTGTCTGTCTATCTTTCTTCCTATCTGGATAGAGGAGCTTACCAAAACTATTCTTCAACTAAGTAATCTAGCTGGTTTGAGTTCAGTCAGAAGTATTAGGGCCGGGCTGGCTCACGCCTGTAATCCTAGCACTCTGGGAGGCCAAGGCGGGTGGATCGCTCGAGGTCAAGAGTTTGAGACCAGCCTGAGTAAGAGCGAGACCCCATCTCTACTAAACATAGAAAAAAATTATATGGCCAACTAAAAATCTATATAGAAGAAATTAGCCGGGCATGGTGGCACATGCCTGTAGTCCCAGCTACTCGGGAGGCTGAGGCAGGAGGATTGCTTAAGCCCAGGAGTCTGAGGTTGCTGTGAGCTAGGCTGACGCCACGGCACTCACTCTAGCCCCCAGGCAACAGAGCGAGACTCTGTCTCAAAAAAAAAAAGAAGAAGAAGAAGAAGTATTAGGATAACTGATAATCTACCAGTGTGTATCCAAGGATACAAGTGATTCCTCACTGGTAACCAATGATGCACCAGTGTTTACCAATTATGCATAATCATAAAGACACTGCATTGATTTTAGCTAACTTCACTCTATCAAAAATGTAAGACTTAGAGGAAAGGTTTATCTGTGGATTCATGGCATTTTTTTGCAACTAATTGTTCCAGCATACTTAGTTTTAGGCAGGGAGTTATTTATGTATTATAAGTCCAGTAAAAAAAATAACCAACAGTTTTTAAAATATATTATTTATGTTATGTGTGTCAAATTCATTTTTTATATAATTATTCTTCATCCCTCTGCTCTTGTAAAGGTATATTTTGTTATATCACTCTTATAAGAGTTATATATTGATTTTGCATATGTGAATAATTACGTCCAAGCCAAAACAAAATAAAACAAAACAAAAAAACCCTCTGAAGTCTAACTTAGACACTACTTACTCAGCACTACAAGCAATGAGTTATTGAATTTTAAAGCAAGATTTATTTCAAACATTCTAACACACTTCATCACCGGGGAATTTTGTGTTTGTTAAGATTAAAAAGCCATATGCATTTGGAAGATAGATCACTTAAAACACATTGCTACTGAATAAAATTTGTAGAACATTTTACAGGATAAATAAAAATCAATATCCACTTTTAAATTTGAGAATCATTGTGGATATTCAAAGACAGAATAATCTCACAGACTAGGGAAGCAGAAATGCCTAAAAGGGCAGGTTACACTAGACTGGTTGGATAATGGAGAATGCATACAGGTGGTTGGAGGGATTGGTTAGGTGTTAAGCCATCCTGCAGTATAGTAGAACACAGTGCAGTACTGGAGGCCCTTGTTGCAGGGAAGAATCAGTATGTTGATTTTGCAATAGGTAAATGTGCCTAGGTTGAACTATGTTTCCCAGAATTGCCTTTCCTAAATGTTTCCCATTACAGTGTGACATGAGATATTTTGTGTGAGATTTGGCATGTAAAAGCTAAGCAGCAGCCATATGGCTTTTTGCATGCTAGGAAAATCTGGGCAGGGTCACTAGATGCTGTTATAGGTTATGCATGTTTTCACTTAGTGCTTGACTTGGGATGGGGACAGGGATGCAGCTGATATATTTTTCTCTGGATTTTCCTTCAGTTCTTTCACCAATTTTTAGGTTAGAGGAAATGAGAATGGACAAGTGTTCTGACCCATCCTCAGGGGTTCCAGCTTGTCCTTACTCTCCCCTACTTTAAATTCCTCTTCCCTTCCTCTGCCTGCTCTTCAGAATTCAAGCTTCAGCAGTCTTTCAGCAATCACTTAACTTGCTCTCACAATTGTATAAGGTCAAATCCCTATAGAGAATTTTGTATATACATTCTATATTTCCTAATGGAAGAATAACTTTACAATGAACACCCATGAAACATTGATCCAATTAAAGAAAGGGAATATTATCATTACATTTGAAGCTTCTTTCAAACTCACTAACATATATCCTCCTGTGAGTTGACTACTATTGTAAATTTTGTGTCAATCATTATGACATTTTTGGACATATTTTTACCCTATGTGCTTGTATACCTAAACAATACATTAATTGCTATTGAATATTTGGAAATATGATCTCTAAATTTCATTACTCTTCTGATTCTCTATGATTTTGGAGTCAGAATTATAGAGGGTTATTTTTCATATACATATTAATATCTTTTAAAATCACGTTTTCTCAAATCTAAGTTATAGTGCCATTAGCAAGTATTACTAATAATGATAGATAAATATAAACATATAAGACCATAGCTAGATGTAGGCAGTATGAGAAATGAGAGTTCATGACTCACCTAACTCACTTACCTTCATTTTTTATAAATATTAGAGAGACCCCCCCCTCAAAAATCTGTGCCAAACTCAGGTTATGAGCCACCAATGTAAACTCCCTTCATCAGACACTTTTTTAAATTACAAATATAGTGAAGATTCTATAATCTGAGTGATCACAGATTACTCAATTAATATGAGGCTAATTGTTAAAAAGAGAATATGAATATTAAATATTCAAAAAGGAAAGTAGAGATTATAAAAATTTGAATATTCTATTTTTAGATAGCATTTTGTTTTACTTGACATCTAACAGCTAATTAGTATTGATAAATCTTTGTGAGGCTTTGAAGTTGTGGAATTCAATTCATTCATACGATAATTATCACATATTTCCTATGATATTATTATTGTTCTCAATGTTACATATGTGATCTTAGCTCTTGAAAAAACCAAAGTAATTACATAGGAACCAACAAAAATATAATAAATATAGATCTATATATATCATAGGCAGGAATATATAACATAAGTATATATTCACATTTATATCTTCATTTAGTCAAGTGATAAAATTAAGAATGATAAAATCAGGATTAGGAATGTAGCAACTAAATTGGCCAAAGTCACCAGGGAAACCTTAAAGTGTAATTTATTATGGGCAGTGACAGACCACTTGGATTTGGAAAACAGAGAACAATGGATTCCAGAGACAAGAAACATGCCTTCCCTCTCCCACATACACACAAAATGAGTATCTTTCTTGGTCTAGGATAATAGAAACAAGTAGAAAACTAGGTGGAGAATGAAAACAATATATGATTAACATGTGGAAGATAATCTGTTATAGAGTTTAGGCTGAAATTCAAAGGGATAAAACAGTTCAAGTAAATACTTAAGGACTTAGCTCCTCAGTTAAGATATGACTGGTGGCATATGCTTTAAAGCTAGTCATTTATTTAAGCTATTCCTTTTCCTGTAGCCATGTTTAGACTTTAGAATCTTAGGTCTCATATATTGAACCTAAATTGGTTTGTTTCTTTAAAAAATACATAAATATATATACATATAAATAAGTATATATTTATTTTTATAGAAGTACTATCTGTTTATGGTCAATGTTTGAAAAATTTGAAACTATCATTGAAAATTATATTGAATTTTCTGATGCCACTAAATATTTCTGAGAACATGATTTGTATTGATGATGCAATAAAAATTTTTGCAATACATTGCAATTTTTGCAATGAAGAAAAAAGAACCAATTGTGTGTATATATTTTATTTAATAATTCCCCAGTTAGAAGAATATTGTACGTACAGCAATATAAACATAAGTCAAAATGTAAGTTTAGAGAAGCACTACGGGGTTTAAAGTAATTTTTTTAATTCAATAAATAAAATATTATTCATTTGCTTTGCTATCTGCTATCAAACAGTATGTCTATAATATATACTATACATTCTAAACATTCAATCTTGTGTTCAACATATTTGCAGACATTGCACTGCTACCAGCAAACAGGTAGATGTGGCCCACGTAAGGCTGAAGACTCATTAATCACTGAAGGAATCTGGGGAAGTAAAGATATTTTAAGTATATTCACCTTTCATGTATGTGGTTTGTCTCTGGTCTTAGAGCCAGTAAGGATGGGAAGTGATGATGGGGATTGAGATAGGGAGACTGGATAATATAGAAAATCAAATTGGCAAAGATATTTTAGGCAGCAAATACATTACCATTATCCTGTTCATTTTTGCAATGCAGAAACAGGAACTACACTGTAGTTTAATAGATACATAATAACAGGAAGTGAATACCAGCTCACAAAAACCTGATTTTGAATAAAGGTATAAGTTCAATTAATTTCTTTAACTGCTAAAGAACAAAAGATATTTACTGATGGATCCTATAAACAGGCCCTATGCCTACCTCCCCACAACTGCGAGGAGGACCACTGGGAGGAACCATAGTAAATAGTCCAGTCTGTTTACCTTAGCCACTGAGGAGCTCAAGCCATCCCAATCAACTCTTGTTACCCAGACTCTCACTTACCCCAGGTCCTCACACCTGCTAAGTGTTTCCTACAAAATGAGGCTGTGAGACCTGGAAGGAGTCAGGAAGCAAGGGGAGGAGCAAAGAGAGAAAAATGAAGAGTCTAGCCAGAAACATGTGGCATACTTGGTTGTCACAACTGCCTGTATTACTGTCAGGACCATTGTAGGAGCGGTATTGCCAGGAAGCTCTGAAGCTCCTGGAATTTATGACAGTTGCTACATGGTGAAAGTCAGCTGGAGCCCCACTGTCTGAAATGCTCACCTGAGTCAGATAAAGATTTTCGAGTCAGTAAGTGGTGTGATTGAATCCATCATCTTGGAAAGAATATGATAAAGAAATGTACCCTAAAAAAATCAACATTGCTTTCTGAGCCTTTGCATGTGCTCAGTGTGGTTGGCTAAAAAATAGAATTATAAAATAGAACTCCCATTTTTAACACATAGTTGGTTTTCATTTAACATGTAACTTCCTCCCCAGGCCACTTGCATTTAAAGAGGACAAGTTTACCCTAAAGGAATGAGGAAGCACTGAAGAGGTTACAAGCTTGTATAGATGACTAGAGCAGGAGCAGAAGAAATTGAATGAGGGAATTGACAGTGACAAAAAAAATTCATCCTAATTTCCAAGGAATGGGGTGATTTAAAAATAGAGGAGAAACAGGTTCTGAGGGGGAAGACAGGCAGGAATATGTTCAGCTTCAGGACCCTATAAATATGCTTATCTCATCTAATCCTTACAACAATCCTAGGAAAGAGTTTCTATAATTATGTTCATGATATAAATGAAGAAACTGAAGTATAGAAACTAAAATGTAATATCCTGTTCAATCCCAAAACTAGTAAGTGGCAGATCTCAGAGATAAATCCATAGCTGAAGACTCAGATCATAAAGAATACACAGGGTACTTAAGCCAGAGTGAGGAGAGGTGGGATTTCTCAGAGATGATGTGTAGAAGAGAACAAAGGACAGATTCTTGGAGAATAGCTCAATTTAACAAGAAACTAGCAAAATATACTAAACCAGATCATTCAAAAAAACAGGAAGAAAGCCAGTAGTTTTTAGTAATCTTAAGTGAAGAAAGATGAGAATTTCAAGGGAGTGACAGGTAGCATTGCCAAATATAGCAGTGAGATTTAGTGACATATACCTCAAAGACACATACTTCTTTCTACAATGGCATGGAGTACTCTGCTTGTATATTTCTTTCTCTATCTTTTATTTTGTTTCTCTCATCTTTGCAATACTTGTTTTGGTTTTTCTCAAGTAGCCTGCATAATGAGCTATAAAATTATTTTACTTGTGATTAAATATGTACCTACACCTAAATGAGTTACGATATATGTTACAGTGCTTCATCTTTAGGTAATGAGCAGAAGCATCTAAACATATCAACAAAAAGAAACCCTAGAATTAAATTCAAGTTCCATGTTAGAATATTGCTTTGAACAACATTAGATAGATTTTGAAGTAAAAATTTATTTGTGGGTATCAATTTTTTCCTTACAGAATATCAAATAATTAGACTTTATATAGATTAGTTACTACAGAATGGGGCTCAATACTTTTTCCTATCTTTCTTCTTTTCCTGTTTTTAAAAATGGAAAAATTGGTTAAGATGTTAAGTAAGCAATGAGAATGTTCCGCAAGCTTTGTGTATCAATACATATATAGAAACTACTGCAGGTGTCTTTATTCCTGGAGAAACTACTGAAATATCACACTGTAAAATTCAATTAATTTATCATTGCACATATTTTCAACAGACACCCAACATATTGGGTTATGTTAATACAAAGATTAAAGACATAGTTGCTTATCACAACAACCCCAGGATCTAACAGGAAAAAAGAAAATATAAATAGTTTCATTACCCTTATAATAAAAGTTAGCAGAAAATGCTCTCGAAGGTCAATGAAGATGTCATTCAAATAGAGTGAAGGACAATGAGAGCCAGGAAGGCTTTGCAGAGGAAGTGACAACTGAGCTGATCCATAAAGAACTAGTTAGTCTTAGTCAAAGCGGAGCATGCTAAGATGAACGAAAGTTTGACAGGACATTTATTACAACTAAAAGGAAAATGTGTGTGGAAGAGGAGTAGCGGGAGTTTGCTTTACCTAATCTGCTAGAATATTCCCTTCATTTTATGGACCAAGCTAAAAGAAATATTAGACCTTTAGCTATTAAAGCTTTATTGATTTTTAAAAGGAAAGCAAAAATATAAATTTGATTTTTAGCTTTAAATTATATCAAATAATTGTTAAAGTAGACTGGCTTTTAGCATTGAGACACCTATTTATAAAAGTAATACTATCCAATACATGAATTAAAACAGAAAACATTTGGCCATATTTTAATATAATATTATACTAATGATATTCTGATACAACGTATATAATTCAGAATATTTATTGGGTGCATTGTCACAATGTTAGAATCCAGTTAATCTGTATGCCCCTATAGTGCCACTTTTGGTGATTACATATAAGGTGCTAAATAAGAAATTTTTAATGAAATAAAATTATTTCTTATATTGAGTACAAGGAATTGCCTGACTTTTAAAAGAAAATATAATTTATTAACCATATCATTTTATCTGCATTTTATATCATAAGTTTTAAGTCAATCCTAAAACTACTCTTTTTTTCAGTTTATCCTACATTTACAATTAGCACTCTATCTGGTTTTTAAAACTTACTTTCTATGACAATCAACAAAAGTATAGGGTTTTTAAAAAAGATATCTCTATATATTCACTCTGGATATATAATTAAATATATTTCATATAAGCAATTCTAGCTCATATTTAGTTTATTAAAATACTTCACATTCTATTTGATCATATTTGATTTTCTTAAAAAGTAGAAATTTGGGAAAAGAAATGTTATATATGTTAACATTTGATAAATAACAGACAACATAGTCTTAGTATAAATATTACAGATCTAGCTAAAAACTATATTTTAATACAATTAGCCAAAATTGTAAGTGTGTATGTGTATACATGTGTATGTGTGTGTATGTGTGTATATATAAATATATAAAATTATTTAAAACACTAAAGTTCATGAAATGTATCATGACATTGGCAGGTATGAATGAAGTCTTGAACAAAATAGCAAAATGAAGGAAGCAGTATTGCTAAGGACATAATCAATGCTTATTTTAAAAAATAATTTTTCCAAGTATATTTGAATTATATGTTTTTTAGTTTCTGCAGAAGAGTCAAGATAATCTCACTGCATCAGTTCTAAGAACAAGTGAAGATGTTTTCATCCTAGACTGAATAGCCTACCTAAAAACATGAATATTTTTTGGCAGCTAATACAAAAATAAATTAGAATCAGAAAAACTGATACCATGAGAATAAGCTGTATTCAGCTTCATTTTGGCATTCTGTTGAGACTTAGGTGTACTTAAAAAATGTTTTTCTTAATAGTCTCCCATTTACAATCATGATACATAATTGTGCCTCTAACAGATACATAAAATTTTGTGAAGAAATTAATCTCAGTACTAACATATCAGGCCATTTCAAAGGTTGACTTTCTAATGTGAAAATTTTCTTTTTCTTTCTAAGCATTACTTAATTTTATGGTGCCCTTTCTCAAATATTAAGATTCCAAGGAACATATTTGTTTTAATCATGTAATCATTATCTCATATTAAAAATTATTACCTTGAACTATTACAAAATAGGCTTTAATTTTCTTATGGTAATGTCAAAACTATCCATTTACCTCAGTTTATTTCAAATGTGGTGGGTGTGTGTTTGTGTCTATGTGCTGTGGAAAGCAGAAGATGTTTTTAAAAAGAAAAAAATAAATTAAAGCCTTGTGGTCAAGGGCCTAAATACAGAGATTTTAAGCATACCTTCAAAGACACTGTCATTACTGTAACCGATTGAGGAACAAAAGCGCATCATTCATCCTGTGACAAGGCCCCATCCTATAACCTTAAATCTGCTTGTTTTGTTTATTTGTTCTTCACAGCTTGCTGCCAAAGCTTTTGCTCACCTCCCTACATTTAGCCCTATTTTTCTCTTAATTTGGGAATAATATGACACATTGGTTCCTCCATCCCTGAGATAATGTCTTTTATTAAGGTCTGTGCCTGTTTCTTGCTATTTCTGAAACTGTGCTGAAAACTTAATTATTAGAATGAGCATTATGGTAAATGATAAAGTTAATTATATTTTGATTGAAAACTATCATGAGTAACCAGTATGTGTCAAATTAGAAATATTCCTATAGTGCTGTATAAAGTCAAGCATAAAACTGAACATAATTTCTATTGATAAAGTTGAAAGAATATTAGTTACTATTTTATCCCCACTCATTCCTGAATTTATTCCTATAATAACTGACTGAAACTATTTAGTCAAACTAGTTGGTATGAGACTAGAAATAGATCCTCAGAGAGAGCATCCACTGACCCAATATATAACCTGTTTCCTAAAATATCCTCAATAAAGGCTAATATAGAGCCAAAGTTCAATTCATGAAAGGCAATTATAATGGCATGGAGGCGGGGCAGACAAGAAAATATATATAGGCTCTCTGATGTTCTGTTTCAGTCCTAGAGTACATTTAAGAGGATCAAAAAAATGAATGAACTGAACATCCTTCAAGCACGCTGCCATGGTATTTATTTTGGCCAAGCTTTAGAAAAATTTGACCTTAGGCTGATTCAGGATTGCACTGTGACAAGCACCTGGAGTGCAGTTATTCCATGCAGCCAATTAATTGGGGAGCCATATGTTTTAATATTTAGCCAAAATGGGGTTAGAGCTGATATTTTGATATCATCTTGTGAATGTTAATTAGCTGAATAAGGGCATATGCTGAACAGACATGGCTGTGTCTTTTTCTACTTGCTTTCTGTGATGTCTATCACAAATTCATAAAGAATTTTAAGTAAATAATAGATCAACATTTTCAATGCATGAGACAATAAACCAACATGAATCCAAAACTGTGCATTTTATTAAGCAGTAAAAATATTATAGATCAAATAGGAAAAAAACTAAAACACCCTTCATTTTAACAATGTGTAAAGGAAGAAAGTTAAGGCCTTTTATCTATTAAAAATATCTCATAGTATATACAGATTGTTTCATTAAAAAGCATTCTGCATTTCAAACAGGTGCTTAAAATGAGAGATAATAATTCTGTTTTCTATCTATTCTTAGGTATATTTATTACATTTTCATATGTCTGAATGAAATCTATTAAGGCTAGAAAAGAATATTCATTTTAATGTTAACTTTGAAAGAGAAAAGATATCAAAGAAATGCTGGGTCAAATGTCTTCTTATTTCTCACACAGCTTTTAATATCATGATTGCCAATACATTATAATTTAGGGTAAGTCAGATGAGATTAAATTTTTCTTATAGTCACTTAATAAAGTCATGAATGAGGTTATAACTACATTCAAGAAGGATGAAAGAGAAAAAACATAAGAGCATTACAACAATTTTGAAAGGATTACCGGAATCAGAAAACAGATTATAGGTTGCCTTTGTTTTTAAACCTGTCATTAAATTTCATCATAACTTACTAAGATCATTATATAAATCTCTTTGCAGATGGCTTCATTCATATATGATTTGTAACAGCTTTCTTTTCAAATATATTTTAAAATATGCACCAAAGTAAATTAGAAACATGCTCTGTTATAGTTAACAAGATAGAGTATTTTTTATAAATCCAAATATGCTTGGTCTAAAATAGCGAACCAATTTATTCTCCTTAAAGACTGAACTATGTCTGAGTGAGGAGGGCCTCACTGACACACAGGAGAGGGATTCTCTTAACTCGTTCATATGTCAGTTATTGATTTAAGATAATTCTATCTTTTAATTCACCTGTTTTTCACTCTTTACATTACTATTAAAAAGCAGATCCAATCTCAACATATTGAATATAGCAATATATTTAATTTAATTTATATTTTATATTTTATATAAAATATTTTAATGTAAATATATTTTATATAAAATATTTTAATATAAATATATTTTATAAAATTATATATTATTTTATATATTATAGCAATATATTTATATATATTATAGTAATATATTTAATTGAAAGTTCAGTTTCTTTATGTGTAAAATGGGGATGGATTGACGAAGGGCTATTTATGATTTTCAAATTCAAAATGAGTAATTTTCCATAAACACATAATTTTGAGAATGATGTAAGGGATTACATCAAATTATTACAATATAATTTTTGATTACTTGGGAATTTTATTAGATCTAGAAATAAGTCTGCTGTAATGTTTCATAGAGGCAAGTGAAAATTTGCAAGGGCAGAGTAAAACTTCAATAGTAAAATTATTATTCTTACAAGCTCTATTAAACATACATATCTTGTATACCCAAACAGGAATACATACAAAAAAAGAAAAGGATATTCCATTTTATTTAGATTAAATATATTTTATACTTAATGACTCATTGTAGGTAGTAGAAATATTAAATGTATGTAATTTGTGGCCCAGTGTAAACTATCAATCAATTTCAACAGAAGAAAATCTGAGGATATATCAACATTTTAACTGGATTTTACAAATAGCATTATGACAAAGTAGTTACTACTCTGGGGTAGGTAAGGCATAAAGTAAACCTTTATTTTTCTAGATACTAGTTATTTGACTTTTGGAAAAAATAGTCAACCTCACTTTATGAAATAAAGATAACAGTACCTGTCACACAAGTCCTCCCTGTGGGCCTGAATGAGGTAATACGTACATAGTGTTTATCAAAAGAACTGTCAATAATATGCCAGAAATCAATGGGTAATAATGTATACATGCAGAAAAAACAGTAAAGAATACATGTCAACTATAAGTATCTGAGGATGTGATAACTACACTTATTAAACATAACTCTGGTTAATCTGCTCATACTTTGGCATCAGGCAGTAGCCTCCTAAAGTGCAATTTTAAATAGTGCTTAATTTTGCAGACAAACTTGTACAGATAAAACTTGATCTTGATCTAAAACTTGATCTTGTAACTTGGTATGTTAACAATTGCATAGAAAAATTCCTAATTCAAAGAAGTTTCCAGGAATATATTCTGCATCTAGTAAATTTAAATCTATCAATTCCAACCAATCAACATAGAAGTTTTATATGTTTAAAGATGAAATTAAAAATGGAAAATATTAATCAGCTTATTCCTCTCCATCTCCTTAATTCTTCCCTATTCACACACAGCTGTTCTTAGAAACTACAGAGTGCGAGTTTAAAGAAGAAAAATAAAGTACAGGAGGATAAAATCATTACTACGTTATGTGCTAATGGTAACTAACACTATTAACAGCTTATAAAACATGGAGACGGCATATTATCAATGACCTAAAATTAAATGTATTAAACAATTTTAACTAAACAAAATGAATGAATTTATATATACCATTTAAACACTTTTTCTTTGCTATTAAATAATTTATACAACATTTAGGTTATCCTAGTCTCTTACTTTACTCCTCTTTCTTGTTTCTCAGTGGTTTGAAGGTTGTTTTTAACTATTACCAATTCTGATAGAAGACTTAAGAAAAGATGTAAATGCCAGTTGATATTTTAAAGGCAGTAAATAATAATTATTGAAAACTTACAAAATGGAAGATGAAAAAACAATCAGACATAAAATAGTCATTTGTTACATCTTATTACAATCTATTTTATATGCATTTTAATGTAGTTGACATCATAACACTCATTTACTTTATTAATCAATCATCTATGCAGAAAGAATTATATATTAATTTAAAACATATATAATTATTCCTGCTATTCCACTTAACCTTATAACATGAGTAAATTCAATGTTATTTAATAATATCTTTGCTTATATCACTGAAAATAGCAATATTATATTTGTGTGAACATTACAAAAATTACATAACCATTCTTCAATTATTACATACTTAAGATATTTCCAGTTTTCACTAAACTGCTCTTAAATTATGTCTCTAGCTAGGGCCATCACAAATCTACTTGTAACACTGAGTTGACTGAATCAGTGCTTCTTTTTAGAGCATTCACTTCTCAAGGAGCAGAATTTCTAGATTACATATAGATCCTTCTAAATGGAAAAAATAAAAAAAGGGATTACTGCTAGCTTCCATCTGGTGAAAGACAGTAATTGTTTTTTCTTCTTTATAGAAAAGGCAAAAACATTTAGGGCAAAAAGCAATCCAATGCAGTACTAGCACTAAAAAGGAAAACACTTGAATTTCCTGATCATTTACCTCCAGTTAGGAAAAGTTCTACTATTTTCTTAACTCTTCAAAGGCAGAAAAAATAATATACTACATTGAAATCTATTTTAAAATATCTTAGAGAAATTAAAATTATTATAATCTTATGATTTGCTTCTGTGCTTCTAGCTCCTAAATAATATAATTTATTCAAATGAAAATACAGCATTCTCAATAAAAGAAGGAAAAACAATCATTTTAACTGAGATATTTATTTTTTACACATGATTTTAAACAAAATTTAAATTCATTTAGTCTCTTAATGTGATCTTAAATCTACTAATAACACAAGTTATTTAAGGTAAAACATTTATAAAGATATCAGATATATCTCTGTGTAGACAGAGAGATGCTATTTTTGAAATATCTTTTTCTTGTGAAATTTCCTCTCTCCTTCCCATTTACTTCCATCAGATAGTTTGTTCTGTGTTGAGTGTCATGGGGAAAAGTTATGACATGGGAAAAGATTTAATAAGCTGGCAGTCTCTACAATTTTTGTTTTCCCAAACCTCACAGCATTAAGATTATGTTTGGTATGTCTTCAGTATCATATAGGGAGTACCTCAGATGGGAAAACATTAAAATTATCGAGTAAAGAATTTTCTCTTTACTAGAAAATATTTCCTAGTCTCAGGTAATGAGAGATTGGAGGAAGTTCATAGGAAAATAGTGACAATAAAATGTGGGGAAGGGGGTCCCTAAATTATACTTTCTAGGAAAATGCCTCAATAGGTAGGCATGTACAAACCCTTCCCAGAGAGACTATAGGAGTTTAGGGCAAGACCCAGAGAGTCAATGAATTCATTGTGTAGGTGGACAGGACCAGTGAGAATCTAGTAGAGTTCCATAAGACCCAGCATGACACTGAAGCAGCAGAAACATTTCTGTGCCTTCCTTATGGCCTCCGAAACTAACTAAACCAGACAAACAGGAGAAGGCACGGCTCACTAAAATGTGTGGACCAAGACCAAGGACAAGATGGATTTTTCAATATTTACTTTACAGACACATAACTTGCTTACCAGACAAGTAATTAATTACTACCCCCTACCCTCTCTCACCCTTTACAAATCCACTGGATTTTTTACACATAGCAGGAGCTACCGTAGGAAGATTCCAAATTGACTCAGATTAAGTTTTCACCAAATTAATGAATAGGACTTGAGATAACACTTGACTTTGGTTACAGACAAATAAATAATTGAGTAGAACTTATCATTTGCACATTTGAGATTGTGAATTGAAATCTGTACCTACTACAAATAAGAAAAGACTTTGCCCTCTACCATGTCTTAACAAAGACTTTACTTTGTATAACATTGTATAATCTGTTAGCATAGTTGGTGTTATTATTGATTAAATATGCTATCTCCACAGAGATACTTAAATGGGATTATGGTCTCTGAGAAACATCATGAATCACTGATATAATTAATTATGGCAAAAAACTGAGAAAAAATTATTAGGAAAACACATCATGGTACAATAGGCAAATAAAATCAGCACTAAAGTCATGCACATCCACAACAATAAAGCAAATTATCAAATAAAGCATGGGTTACTTCTAAGTTTTTATCTCTTCACTTGTTCTTGCTTACTAACATTAGAATGAGCTAGCACTTGTGAATAGACCAGTTCTACCTAAGGGTACCAAGTTCTACAAAAAGTAGACATCTATTTAAATTTCATTTAATTATTCAATAAACATTTATGAATGTTATTCATAAAAATAACTATGAATAATAATGTTCTAAGGATTCTTACTATCCAATGGGGATAAAATGTGAATTTAGATGTGCACTCTTTTTCCCAGATGACCGTGTATCTCTGCATCTTTATGTATCTGTCTATCTACAGTATCTATTTATCTACCTATCTAAGGCTGAATGCTTTACAAGACTTTCATAAAAATTGATGTCTTAATTTTTGTGAATTGACACAGAATACAGACATTTGTATCATTGCCACTCTTTTAAAGAACATTTACCAAGGAACTGTTTTGGAAATCCTTCCAAATGTTTTCTGAAATAGGACAGGAATCATCAATGCATCTATATTAAATGTGTTTGGGAGGCACTTAAATGATTAAATATGCCTAAAGTTAACAGTACATTTGGTAATTAAGATAATGTGCTCAGTATTGGCTTTATAATGCACAGTGAGAGCCACACATTTAGAGTCACTGAACATTGTATTTGATCTTACCATCCAAAGTAAAACTCTATATAATATTGAAAACATATAGATTTCTCCCCTTCCACTAGATTGTACTTTTAGAATCCAATATGTTCCATGTGACTAAATATCTCAATATAAAAGTTCTTCCATTGGCTAAATTTATTTATGTATCTTACTCAAAAACAAAATTTGTATAAAGAGATATAATTAATATAATATATATTTATAGAATGTAAAAACAGTGAAGATCCACCATTGTCTACCACAAAGACATTTTTACTAATAATTACAGGATCTTTCACTGTCATGAGTCTACAACACAAATTACTAAGGTAGACTGTTTTGCTTCATAATCAGGAGCATATCAGGAATGCAACAGAGCTTTAGAGTTTTTTGTTTTTTTTTAATAAGGCCCTGAAATTGGATTCTGGTTCTGACACTTATTGTTAGTTTGAATTGTATAAATTATTTAACTACTCTAACTCTCTCTTTCATTATAGAGGAAATGGTGAAAATAATTAACTTAGGGAGTAAAATGAGACTTTAAAAACTGCTTAAGTATGATAATAGGCTAGATCTTGTCAAAAAGAAAAAAACTATTAGGAAGAATTAATAAAGTAGATAAATAATTAGGAAAGATGGTTGATGCAATAATATGTCACTAACTTAGGAGGTAGAGGTTGAAGTGAGGGCATCTAAAATATTGAAAAAGAATAAATGTTAAAATTTTTAAACAAAAGAAAGTTTTGCCATACTGTATGAGGTAACTTAAACAATAATTTTAGATTCAATGGAAGACCTAACACAAATATAAAAAGTCTCAAAGTACAGCAGATTTTTTTTTTGGAAAGTATCATTAACCACTTAATAACTATGTTTGGTTAACTAATATGTGCTAGGCAATACAATAGTGAATAAACAGATATGTTTCTACCCTCATAGGGCTAATAATGTGGCAAGAGAGATGGGAAGCAGATAATGACAAGATTAATAATTAATTAAAATTGTCAGTAGTACTGGGAAGAAGTTCTCTATGTTTTGAAAAGGGACATGCAACTTAGATGTTCAGGAAGGGTCTATCTTTCCTAAGCGAATGACATAAAAGCTAAGAACTAAGTAATGAAAAGGGTAAGGTGGCTAAACTGGGAGAGTAGAATTTGTGGATGGAAATGATATATATGGGACATTAAGGCCCTTGGGCACAGAGCCCTATAAGTTACATGAAGGATGTTAAACATAATATCAAAGCAGTTAAGAGGCCACCAAAGAGTGTCAGGCCAGGTAATGACTTGATCAGACAGATTATCTATTTTCAAAATATCATTGTATGTGAGAAATGGATTGGAGAGAGAAAAAAATAAAAGAAAGACCAGAGTGCAATAGGTACGGAATGAAGGGTTACGTTTTGGTAGTGGTAAAAAGGATGAGAAAAATAAAATGATTTGAGAAAGATAATAGAACTTAGTGTTTGAATGAACGTGAGAAGTGAGACAAAAGAGGAAAGATTACTCCCTAATTAATGGCTTAGATTTCTGGGTGGATCGTTGTGTCATTTACTAAGACAGCACAAATAGGGAGAAAAGATATTTGGACATCCAGTATTTCAAAGGCAATCTTTAAGATATCAAGTAATAATACTAAGGTAATTGGATATATGGATCTGAAGCTCAGAAAAGAGATATGATACACAGATGTATATTAGGAGTAACAGTTACAGTGAATATATGATTTTTTTTTTTTTTTGGAGACAGGGTCTTACTCTATCTCACAGGCTAAAATACAGTGGCATCATCATAGTTCACTGCAACCTCCAACTCCTAGGCTCAAGCTATCCTCCCGCCTCAGCCTCCCAAGTAGCTGGGACTACAAGTGTGCACCACCATGCCTGGCTAATTTTTCTATCTTTTGTAAAGACAGGGTCTTGCTCTTGCTCAGGCTGTTCTCAAACTCCTTGGCCTCAGGCGATCCTCCCACCTCGGCCTCCCAAAGTGCTAGGGTTACAGGTGTGAGCCACCACACAGGTCAATAATGTTTTAAGCTATAGAAATTGATGGACTCCTAGGGAAAAGATACAGAGTGAGAAGACATGAAGGGTTACGACCAAGCCCTAAAGCTATATAACCTTTAGAACCTAGGTTGCAGACAATGGTCCAGCGTTAGAGGCTGAGAAGGAGTGGTCAAAGGCACAGGTGGAACACAGGAAGCGTGCTGCACCATGGAAACGAAGAAAAGAGAGTATAGGAGAAGTAGTCCTTTGCCATGGGAGGGCTGACAGTGTAAATAAATTGAGTACCCAAAGTGTCCACTGGATTGAAATTTATTAGAGACTTTACCAAGAACCAATTATTTGGTAAATTGGTACAGGGAAGTGCTGTATTGGAGTGTGTCATGAAGTGGTTGGGATATGAGGAAATGCAATAAAAAATATAAGTAACTCTTCTGAGAAGTCTGGCTGTGGAGGGGTGAGTGAAAATAAAGTAATTGATTTTATAGTGAATATAAAATATCAGGGGAGAAACAATATAATACACGTTTTAATCTGAAAACAGATAGCCTATGTTTGGACCCTCACTCTGATACTTTCTAGTTGTGTGGTCATAGATAAGTTACCTATTTTTTTTGTGTGTCACTCTTTTCATCTTAACATTGGCAACAATAACAGCACTTAATCTCATTAGGTGAAAAAAATTAATTAACATTAATGTAAAGTACTTAGATTCATGTCTGGTATGGAATAAACATTATCTGAGCATTTCTTAATGTTTTGTTCAACATGTAACAAATCTCTAGTAGGTATAAATGTTTATTGGAAAGATTTAATATAGCAGAATAAAAGTAAAATATGTATTTATCATTGTCTTTAGATGGAGAGATAATGGATGATTTTTATCATCTTATTTTTACTTAAGAGTAGGTCCTGGATTCAACCAAGAGACTCCTGGAATTGATAAATGAATTTAGTAAAGTCTCAGGATACAAAATCAATACACACAAATCAGAGGCATTCATATATGCCAATAACAGTCAAATGGAGAATCAAATTAAGGATTCAATACTCTTCAGAATAGCAACAAAGAAAATAAAATACCTAGGAATATATTTAACTAACGAGGTAAAGGATCTCTACAGGGAGAACTATGAAACACTGAGGAAGGAAATTGCAGAGCATGTAAACAGGTGGAAAACCATACAACGCTCGTGGATCAGAAGAATCAACATTGTTAAAATGTCTATACTACCCAAAGTGATCTACAGATTCAATGCAATCCCTATTAAATTACCAACATCATTTTTCACAGATATAGAAAAAATTTTACGCTTTGTATGGAACCAGAGAAGACCTCGTTTAGCAAAAGCAATTTTAGGCAATAAGAACAAAATGGGAGGTATTAATTTATCAGACTTCAAACTATACTACAAGGCTGTGGTTATTAAAACTGCATGGTATTGGCACAAGTGCAAGGACACAGACCAGTGGAACAGAACAGAAGATCCAGATATAAACCATCCTCATATAGCCATTGCATCTTTGACAAAGCAGACAAAAACATACACTGGGGAAAGAATCCTTATTCAATAAATGGTGCTTGGAAAACTGAATAGCCACAGGTAGAACACTGAAACAGGACCCACACCTTTCACCTCTCACAAAAATCAAATCACAGTGGATAACACACTTAAACCTTAGGTGTGAAACTACTAGAATTCTAGAAGAAAATGTGGGAAAGCCTCTTACAGATATTGGCCTAGGCAAAGAATTTATGAAGAAGACCCCAAAGGCAATCACAGCAACAACAACAACAAAATAAATAAATGAGACCCGATCAAATTAAAAAGCTTCTGCACAGCCAAAGAAACAGTCACGAGAGCAAACAGACAACTTACAGAATGCGAGAAAATATTCACATACTATAAATCCGATAAGCGCTGATAACTAGAATCTATATAGAATTCAGGAAAATCAGCAAGAAAAAAATCAAACAACCCTATAAAAAAGTGGGCAAACGACATGAACAGAAATTTTTCAAAAGAAGATAGAAGAATGGCCAACAAACATATGAATAAATGCTCAACATCTCTAATCATCAGGGAAATGCAAATCAAAACCACAATGAGATATCACTTATCTCCAGGGAGAATGGCCTTTATCAAAAAGTCCCAAAACAATAAATGTCAGCATGGATGCAGAGAGATAGCAACACTCATATACTGCTGGTGGGACTGCAAACTAGTACAACCTCTGTGGAAAGTAATAGGGAGATACCTCAAAGAGCTACAAGTAGAACTACCATTTGATCCAGCAATCCCATTACTGGGCGTCTACCCAAAACAACAAAAGACATTCTATAAAAAAGACATCTGCACTAGAATGTTTATAGCAGCACAATTCACAATCGTAAAGATGTGGAAACAACCCAAGTGCCCATCAATACATGAGTGGATTAATAAAATGTGGTATATGTATACCATGGAGTTCTACTCAGCCACAAAAAACAATGGTGATCTAGCACCTTTTGTATTATCCTGGATAGAGGTGGAACCCATTCTACTAAGTGAAGTATCAAAGAATGTAAAAAGAAGCACCACGTGTACTCACCATCAAATTGGTATTAACTGATCAACACTTAAGTGCACATAGAGTAATAACACAAATTGGGTGTCAGGCAGATGGGGGGTGTGGAGGGGATGGTTATATTCACACCTAATGGGTGAGGTGCGCACCGTCTGGGGGATGGACACACTTTGAAGCTCTGACTTGGGTGGGGCAAAGACAATATATGTAACCTAAACATTTGTACCCCCGTAATATGCTGAAATAAAAAAAATTAAAAAAAATTAAAAAGTATTGTTAAAAAAGAACAGTGCTATATTTTAAATCAAAGGATGTAGGCAAAAAAGTCTAGTCTTGAGAAGATAAGTTAGAGTCATAGATCAAAAACTTTGGGTCATCACTACCAGGAATAATAACACTTAAGACTTCAATGAAAAGAGTCTTATTGCTGAAGACTAAATCGGGGAATAAGCGCATACCAGCTGATCCCTGCCGTGATGCAGTTAAATAGGATAGCAACAGTCTCTTGGGAAAAGTGATTATACGCTGTCTAAAAGTACAAGGTCAGATACTATTGGATCCATTCCAGACTAAATCTAAAGCCATAAACTGGTAGTTCACCTGCTTTTATATCAAAGACCATTTTCTCAGTAACACAGAGACAAATATCAGCATCATACCCTTTCTGTAACGTTTAGGGGAAATATGGGAAAAGTATTTCCTTTTGTCTTTCTTTTTATAGTTGGCATTCTCCAAATCTTGAATAACTCTCTTAATAAGTGTGACTATATTATACCTATACTAACTGATCAGTAACAATAACTACAACTTTAAAGTATAAAAAGAGATCTCTCTCATTCTATAAATCACTTAAAAACAAGTAGAGCTGCACAGATAAATTTATAAAGATCATTTATAGATCAATCAAATGTCTTGCCCTCATATCAGTCACATACATGAAATTTCTCCTTAATTCTAGCAAAACTGGGCAAGAAGAGGACACTGTCATTAGCAAATGAAGAACCAGTTTAAACTCATTTTATTCTGTCATTTAGATGGCAAATACCTACGGAGTGTTGGATTTATGTATGTGTGTCTATTATATTACATCCAAAAGAGACTTATTACACCTAACAGTTAAATTACAATGTGATAAAAACAAATTGATTTAAGTCTGTTATTCATCGTGAATTAATTTTTGTGAATGGCACATATGGTAATAAAACTCAATGGAAACCAAGTAGGTGGGAGGAGGGAATAGGTAAATTTACACCTAACGGGTACAATGCACGTTACCTTGGTGATGGGCACACATAACTGACTCAAACTGCACAAAAGCAAAACATGTAATCAAAACGCTTGTAACCCCAATAATATTCTGAAATTAAAAAACAATAACAACAACAACAACAACAAATTGACTTCTGGTTTCTGGTTCTCCACGAAGAATATTCTTAGATGTGTTAATGTAGCAAGAGAAATTGCCAAAACCCTAGATATTCCTGCTATGGATAAGAAGTAATCCCAATTATCTGAAGGAATAGTTGTGTATGTTGGAGTGAAAAAATAATCTCCTGCATATACAGAAAACCTTCATGACTAATTCACCTTCCATGTTACACAACTTTATGCATTAGCAGGTGTGTCTGATTTTCCTTAAAAAAATCAACCTGTGCTGAAGAGCTTTGTTCACTCTCAAACTGAAAAATAATGTTGGGGACTTAATTAGATATCTATTCCTGACTTTCAAACTTAGAACACACTGGCTCTGAACAAAACCATTTGTATTTCTCATGATGCTGTGCGTTGGCTGGGGTCCCTTGTGAGGCTACATTCAGCTGGTAAGGGAACTGGGCTGTGCAGAACAAGACGGCCTCACTTGCATGTCTGCCACATGGTGCTGACTTACATCACTGAATAATAGCTGGGCCCCTCTCTTCACCACATCAGCTTTTATTCTGGCATGTCATGGCAGTTTCAGAGCAGCATTCTAAAGGGACAGGTTCCAATGCACACACTCATTAAGCTTCTGCTTAAATCATGTTTGCTGATGTCAAATTCACCACAATGTGTCACAGGGCCAAGGAAGTACATGAAGGGTTGGGATTCTGAGAGGCATGACTCATGGGGGCATGTTACTACAATATTTTATCACAGGGACCCTAGGCTTAGGTTCCTACAAGTTTCACTGGTGAAGGATGAGTCTAGCTGTATATTTCTTTTTATTTATGTTTCTTGGGTTACTTAGTTCCTCCAGGTTCTGTGATTCCATTTCTTCTCTCAGTTTTTGGCTATTTTATCTTCAAATATTGCTTTTCTCCTTTTTTTTTCCTATTATTCCTTTCTAGATCTCTAATGAGATATAGACCAGTTTTTTTTCTCATTCTGTTATCCATATTATTAACTTCTCAATGTTTAATAATTTTTATATTTCATCTTTCTCTCTGTTGCATACTATTAATACTTTGTCATGTATATCTTCCTATTCATCAATTCTCTCAGGCTATAACTAATTATGCCTTTATCTCATCCATTTGTATTTTCATAATAATAATTTTATCTTCCATTTCTAGTTCTTTTTCATTCTACATTTTGCTGATCATTCCTGATAATGACTTATTGTTTGTCTTTTACTTTGATTCTATCCTTATATTCCCTACACAATCTCTATTCTGTAATTAACGATGCAATTTTTTCATACTCTAGAATCATCCTTCAAATCTACTTTAATTTGGCTTTAACACACGACTCCATTTTTTAAACGACAGTTTATTCTGAAGAGTATGCAAAAATGCTTTTAAATATTAACCACTCCAGCATCTTTTATAACACTCAAAATTATTAAAGCATTGGAAATGCAGCAATAGGAAATAGATTAAACAAATTTTATTTCAATAAGATAAAGGGATACTATAGAGTAATTTAAATGATATGAGAGGATACCATAAAAAGTGAAAACAAATGATTAAGAAGCATTTATTCAATAAATATTTATTAAGCACCTACTATGTGTGTGCCAGGCCATGTTTGATGCGCTAAGATACAATAGTAAACAAGAGGTTAAAATAGCAATATCATTTTAATATATTTTCTCTAATTATATTATAAATAACTCTTTATTCTGAAATATTTTCTCATATGTATTGCAAAATTTTTCCATTTGATATTGTGAATTTATCATTTTAAATTTATTTTTTCTTTTGCCATGTACATTCATGAAAGTATGTCTGAAAGATCATACCCTCATATTATAAGTGTTAAACTGCTATTGGGTTTCTACTGGTGGTTTTCATTTTTTTTCTTATCTATGCATTCTTTCTTCCATTGACATGTATGTTGTTTTCAAAAGAATAAATAATTTAAAAATATAATGGTTTTAATAAAGATCATCCATCAGAGCACACAAATAATTTTGTAGAACATATTTTAAAGGTGGGATAAGAAACTGCAAGTATATATATATAAAATATAAAGTTTTTATAAAAGACACTAGAATTTTAATAAAGGACTAAGAGTAAAATGTTCCCTATGTATTTATTTTAGATCCTTTCTAAATGCATACTGCACAAATGTTTAAAGTTGGAGTTGATCATTTATATGTCGGGGTGTATGTGTGTGTAGGAAGAGTCACTGCTAAATGGCTTAGAGGGGATGGAAGCACAAAATACGGAAACATGCATGACTATGTCAAAAAAAACTGAGTGAAGAATTTTTACTGTACAAGAATGTTGAACTTTGCCAAATTATCTCTTCTGCATCTATTCAGATGATCATATGATTTTTAAATGTTAATAGGTATGTCACATTTATTGATTTGCATATGTTGAACCATCCTTGCATCCCAGGGATAAATTCCACTCTATTATGATGTGTAACACTTTTAATATGCTGTTAAATTTGGTTTGTAAATATTTTGTTGAGGATTTTGGGGGACATTAGGGACATTGGCCTGTAGTTTTCTTTTCTTGTAATGTCCTTGTCTGGATTTGGTATCAGGGTAATGCTCACATCATAAAATGAGTTTGAATGTATTCCTTACAGTTCAATTTTTTGGAAGAGTTTTAGAAGGATTGGTATTAATTTCTCTTTAAATGTTTGGTAGACTTCATCCACAAAGCCATTTGGTCCCGAGCATTTCTTTATTGGGAGATTTTTTATTACTGTGTCAATCTCCTTACTTATTATTGGTCTGTTCCTATTTGCTATGAGACCATATATGACAAGTACACACCTAACAAAGTTCTCAATAATGAAAAGCAAAATACAACACCTATCAAAATTCTAATGACATTTTTCAAAGAAATAGAAAAAAAAAAACAATCCTGAAATTTGTATGGAATCACAAAGGACCTTGAATAGCCAAAGCAATCTTGAGAAAGAAGAACAAAGCTGGAGGAATCATACTTCTTGATTTTAAGCTATACATTACACAGCTACAGTAATCAAAACAGCAAGGGACTGGCATAAAAACAGACACATAGAACAATGGAATAGAATACAGAGCCGAGAAGTAAAACCAACCATATATCGTCAACTAATACTTTACAAAGATACCAAGAACATACAATAGGGAAAGAATAATTTCATCAATAAATGGTGCTGGGAAAATTGGATATCCACATGTAAGAGAATGAAATTGGACCCTGATACGTGTATCTTACATCACACACAAAAAGCAACTCAAAATGGATTAAAGAATTAAACATAAGACCTGAAACCATTAAAATCCTAGAAGAAAATATGGGGAAAATCTCTTTGACATTGTTCTTAGAAATGATTTTTTTTTTAGAAATATTAATAACACCAAAACCACAGTCAACAAAAATAAAAATAAACAAGTGGGACTACATTAAACTAAAGTTTTTTCACAGCAAAGGAAATAATTAAAAAATTAAAAGGCAACCAACAGAATGGGAGAAAATATTTGCAATGTACATGTCCAATTGGGCCCTAATATTCAAAATACATAAGGAACTCATAGGAGTCAATAGCAAATAAATCATATAACCTGATTTAAAAATGGGCAAAGGACCTGAGTAGACATTTTTCTTAAGAAGACATACAAATGACCAACAGTTATATGAAAAGGTGCTCAACATCACTAATCACGAGAAACATGCAAATCAAAACCACAATGAGATATCACCTCACACCTGTTAGAATGGCTACTATCAAAAAGTCAAATAATAACTGTTAGAGAGAATGTAAAAAGGAATGCTTGCATATTATAAAGTGTGAGGGCAGGAATCTAACTTTTTTTAGTGCTTCCTGTATTTGAGGCACTTTGTGTATTTTGTAATTTAACATAATTTTACAAGTAAGCTTATTAAGTCTCAAGGTTTACTCAAGGTTAATAAATTGAGGAATTGAGGCTAACTCAGGCTGATTGGACTGTGAAGTTCATGGACTTTCACCATTCAACACCAGTATATAGTGTTTGTTGTTATGAATACTTGAAAATGATGAGTGTGAAGCCAAGAGAAATAAAAAGAATGCTTTGCAGGGTGTGGGTGGGAAAAGAATAAAAATGTTTAATATGTTGACTCAGGTAGCACAGCTGGCATTAAGAGAGTCAGGAAGATTTCAAGCAATGTATTTAAATATATCAATTATCACATTAGTATACACAGAAGAAAATCACTAGTTAAAATCAATATACGACATATACATAATTATATAAGTATAATGTATATATTATAAACATATATGTCCAGATAAGATATACACTAAAAATAAAATGGCATAGAAAAGTAAAGGAATGGGAAGTCGATGTACTAAGAAAATATTTTTAAAAAATCAGTTTCCTGAGCCACATATATAAAGGCTAAGAAAAAAGTTTATTTCTATAGCAATTTCTATAGCCATGAATATCCCATACAGAAAAAATCATCTTTACCTTAATTCATTTTAACTTATTTTAAAATAACCTTTTTAGTGGATACTGCAAAGGCATTTTAAAATGTCTAAATATAATGTGTCTACTGGTTCCTTCTTGTCTCCATGACTAGCTCCCTGGCTAGCAAGCAATGGATCAACCACAGACTCAGAATGTTATGTAATATCTGAACATTTTCACAGATAAATAATTCCACTAGTACCAAATAAATTCATTGGCATGATGCTTAATATAAAGATAGAAAACAATTATCTGAACAAATCATTTTAGTATTGTGAAATTAACATTTGAGAACGACAACAGCCTGAAGTTGGTGTGTTTTCTTTGTAATTTGTGAGCAGGTTATTTAGCCCATCTGTGCCAAAGATTTCCAATTTCTATTTAATAATGAATTCTACCAACTTTAAATAAACGATTGAAGTATAAAGGGAAAGAGATAATAGCTTGCTTTTCAAAGAACATTTTTTATTCTACGACCTGAAAGTACATAATAAAATCCTTTTCCAATTTCTGTACTGAGTTGAGATATTAATTAACATAACATGATAATGTACAGAGAATACAAAGCTTATATCAAATGGAAAGGCTTCTGGGTGTAAGCAATTGCCTGGAACTGAAAATAATATAAATTTAAAATAAATACTTATTTCTTAGGTAAATATTTGGATTACATTATAAAATTTTACCTAAGGGTTTCTTTATTCTAGGAAAAAAATATTATTGGGTTATATACTGATTATATATGGATTACCTAGCCATGATGTCTAAAAGCATTTTTTAAATATTATAATCATAAAGTCTTAAGGTTAGAACATAATTTAACTGCCATTTACTAAAGACTCTCTAAATAATTAAAATACTATTTTCAAAATTATGTTAATTTGTAACATTAATGCTGAACATCAATCTCTATTTTTCTCTGACATTTCTGGATACCACTTCTCATTGTAGAACAAGTTGCCTGGACTCTTGGTGCCTCAGCTAATTCCACCATACATTGTGGATAATATCTGCACCTACCTCACTGGGTTGTTGTGGAGATTGAAGTAGTACTGGCACACAATATTTGTTTCTTATGGTATGCATTCTTTTCTGCATGTCCTTAAATATCAGTGTTCCTTAGTACTCCATTCTGGAACTACTTCAAATAGCACATCCTTCTCCATTGCTAATAGCTTGGGCTTCAAATTCACATTCACAATTTTCTATGATATCCCCGGTTTAATATTTCTCAGGTATTTCAACTCATGATGCCCCAAACTAAATTCATTCTTAATTTATCCTTTACCCTCAACAAAACCCTTCCCATCTACTGTCTATCACCAAATTCAAATGTATTGAACAGCACCAACATCCACTCCATCTAGTTCACATCCAATTCAGGAGAAACTGAAATTATCCTTCACTTAACACAAATACTATTTTGGCCACCAAAAATTCAAATTCTGCCTCACTTATACTCCCATCACCATCATTCCTTGGTTCTTTACTCCTAAACTACTGGAATTACCTCCTAACTTTTCTCCCTACCTCTAGTTTATCCCCACCTGCAGCATAAACCATCCACCTTTCACGTATCACCTTAGTGGTATTTCCAAAGCACTAATATTATCATGTACTCCCTGCCTACAACACGTGAATGTCCTTCCTCCATGTAAAGAATGACTCTAAATCTTTGGTCCAAGAAATTCGTCAGTAATTTGCTCTACATTTTCTTTCATCTCATCTCTCATCATCCTCTTTTGCTTGAAACCCACATGAATACTTGTCATACTCCAAACATATTTTTTTGTTTCCTATTTTACTTCTATATGTTCTTTCCTCTGGCATAATTCCCATTGCCTAAGTATCTGGAAATCTCAGCATGCACATGATCTTCTATGAAACTAACCCTTATCGTCTCCTTATGGCCACAGAATGAACATTTGACCTTTGACTGCTGTCAATATTTTGAGCATAATTCTAATACTGATCTTAACGAACCATGCTGTGATGGTCTACTTTTCTTGCTCTTTCAGCAGATATTCTGATTTGTCAAAAAAAAGTTGAAGAAATGAGTAAATATAAAGACAAAGAAATAAATGAATGAAAAAATGTAAAGATTGGTATGTCCCTATATTTAACTACTTTAAATAAGAAAAATAATGTTTCTTTTTCAAGTCTATAATGTCATTTTCTAGCTACGTCTCAGTTTATATTTTTTGGCTGCATTGTTATGTGTTTTTATCTTTAATTTCCTGTCATTAGTAACTTCTTCATAATAATCTAGTTTGTCTTACTTTATAACTTTAGCTTCATAATTTCTTTTTATGTGATTTATCTTGTCTTCTAGAAACCAACATGTAAAATTTATCCAATTTAAAAAGAAATACCTTTAACTCATAAAAATTAACTAAATATATGGTCTATAACTAAATATATGACATTATAACATTTAGTTATAGATTAACTAAGTACAGGCTTCGATAATAAAATAGACCACATGTTTTAGTTATACATATTTTCTTTGAAAACCCTACCAAAATGAGTTCTATAACTTACTAGATAACTAACGTAGTTGAGCAAAGGCAGAGAAGGAAAGTCAACTTGCCCTATGCTGCCAAATTCAAGAGCAAGTGATGGGTTTCAAATTTGCTGTGAGTTCAGTACTCATCCCACCCACGTGCCTTGTCCTCCCTCCTCTCAATATTTAGCTTCTATTCAGCCTTGTTTTTTTTTGAGACAGGATCTCGCATGCAGCCCAGGCTAGAGTGCAGCGGTGTCATCATACCTCACTGCAACCTCCAACTCCTGGGCTCAAAGCAATATTCCTGCCTCAGCCTCCCAAGTAGTAGGGAAAAGAGGTGCACACCACACACCCAGCTGATTTTTCTATTTTTTTGTAGAGATGGGGTCTCACTCTTGCTCAGGTTGGTCTTGAACTCCTGGCCTCAAGTAATCTTCCCGTCTTGGCCTCCCAGAGTGCTAGGATTACAGGTGTGAGCCATTGCACCCAGCCTATTCAGCCTTCTAATTTCTATGATCATATATATGATATTTGGCTTACATATATTTTCTAGATGGTATATTAGGAAAAATGAATATGACATTTACAGTAAAAAATAAAAATCAATCACACATGAGATAGTCTATGATGATAACAAAGTACATTTCTGACACATGCTGAGAACTCAAGACACACAAAAAAATCTAAGTTTTACCTCCCAGTTTTGTAAAATATATGTAAGTATTTCAGAACTTAATAGTAAATTCTTGGTAAACTACAGTGCATTCTCATATGATGCCTTATGAAATCAATATGCCTTTTGATATATTCTGATCCTGAGATAGATTTTAGGAACTGTTTCTTCTTCTTCCTTAATAATGTTTACTTACCTTCCTTCTCTCTTTATAATAAATCAATTTGGAGATAAACATCTCTCACACACGATCTAAAATATTATCTCATATATATGTATACATACATATATATATATAAAACTTGTATCAAAATACACATACAATAGAGTTAAGGAACTTTGGTAACATTTAAGGCTTCATTGCATAATTCATAGCCCCAGAAGTTTCTGTTGCTTAATACAATCTTAGTAGCTGTAAACTGCCAAAAGATGTGAAATTAAATATAATGTTGGGTGAGATAACTGGATTGAGACAAACATCTAATCAGAGATTTCTAAAGAGATTGTTAGATCATTGGACACCTAAAGGTGAACTAGAGGCTGAAAGAAAATACAGCAGAAAAAGTCTTAAAAGGTATTTCTCTAAATAAAAGGCACAAATATAATTCTCATGTAAATATAAAATGAACATGTGTCAGAAATTTTAATTACCATGGAAATTAACAGATGTTACAACTGGTTCAAATGAAAACTCAATGTACCATATATTTATAGACATATAAATTCATTCATAATGAAATGAATTTACAAATGGATAAAAAACTGGTAATCATTATCTACAGTTTGATAATCAATTACAGTCCACAGGAAACAATTACTGTCAGTTTCCTACTACTTAACTTCTACCTCTAAAAAAGTTGTAAAATAGCCTAGTCAAAGGCAAGCAAAGGTAGAGACAGTCCAAAAGGAAGAGCTAGCCCGAACACCCACTGAATTTCAAAGCTTTTCATGATTTTTCCTCATGATAATAAAGAAATTTGCTTATTTCAGAATTGGGCCAAACATTTGCCCTGAACACTGAATGCCTAATATTACCTTAAACATATTCTCATCCTCAATAGACACTAGCTCTAGAAATTTTAGTTATATAACTTTAAATTATTGATTTGACTCAGTAAAAGTTCAAGATCTCAAAAATAATTTTTAAAAAATGTAATTTCTAACCAGAAAAGACAGAATCAATCTTCACTAATTAATCTTCACCAATTAATATAGATATTTTATGCTTTCAAATAGAGGAAGGTAGAAGTGAATAAATCAGAGATCTGAAATTTGATTAGGTTAGACAACAAAACTGGCAAAGGTAAATTTCACCCATTTGAATTTATAACACAACAAAAACAAAGCAAATACTACATGTTCTCACTTGTAAGTGGGAGTTAAACAATGGATATATATGGTCATAAAGTGGTGTAATGGACATTGGAAACTAAGAAGTGGGAAGGGTGAGGGGGCTGAAAGATAAAAATTACCTACCAGATACAATGTACAGTATTCTGGTGACTGGTACACTAAAACTGTGGTCCCCAAACCCCAGTCTGTGGACCAGTATTGGTCCCTGGCCTGTTAAGGACCAGGCCTCAGGAATCCACCCCCTACCCCCAACACCAATTAGTGGAAAAATTATCTTCCATGAAACTTAGGAACTCAGGGGGCCACACAGCAGGAGGTAGGAGGTGAGAGGCGGGAAGCAAGGGAGGCTTCATCTGTATTTACAGCAGTTCCCCATCACTCACTGGAAAAATTGTCTTCCATGAAACCGGCTCCTGGTGCCAAAAAAACTGGGGACTGCTGCACAATCCCTGACTTCAGATTACACAATTCATCCATGTAACAAAAAACACTTGTACCTCCTAAATCTATTGTAAAAAACCAAACAAAACAAATAAAAAACACTGGGTTAGAATATATGCTCTGGCACATATTCTCTATGTGATAATGAGTACATTAATCTTTTAACCTCTATATGACTGAGTTTCTTCATTCAAAATAGTGACAATATTGCTCTTTCAGGGTTGTTGTCAGGATAAAATTAAAAGTATGTGTACAAATGCCTTGCACAGTGTCCACATACAACAAGGTGCACATATTTATCTTTGGGTAAATCAGCTTATTAGATGCTTCCCAGAGCTGGTGCTGGATGCTTGATGCCAGGGATGCCAATCTAAATAAAGAACATCCCTTCCCAAGAAGATTTCACAGTATGGGAGCCCTGATATTTTGTTGGATTCTGATCAATCCAAAGAAAAGAAGCTTTTCAAACATCCTACATAAGGAGATAATAGATGGAGAAATGTAACTTCTGAGATTAGTTTCTTAGAGTCTTATAATGAATTTAAAATGGAACATTTGTGTGAATAAAAAAACTGTAAGTCACTTAAATTTTTGGAAATATCAGAATAATAATCATTACAGAAGAATTATAAAAGCTATATTATATATTCATAATAGATAAAGTGTTCTTTGTTATTAAACATACAAAACCTAGCTTTTGAGTTTTGTTTTTGTTGTTCCTATAACCATTATAGTATAGCAAGTCTTATAAGTGTTGATATATCATATTATATCAGTAACACCTGCAAAGCAAGAGGAAACAACCAACCTATGGTTTCATATGGAACGCAACTAAATATTTATTCAACATAGATTCTGGGTCCAGCTTTATTATTCGAGTACTATGAGAAAAGGCACTTGTATTAAAAAGTCCCTTCCCCTAAAAAATTTACAATTTCCCCAGGAAGGCAAGAGACACACTTGAGATAGATAACAAAACAAGTCAGTAAATGAACAAATGCCCAAATGAGTGATATAAATAAAGTAAAAAATAAGAAAGAGGTAAAACCATGCCCTCAAAGGTCTTTACTTAAATATCTAGCCTATTCCACTGTCAAAACCAGCAGAAATATTTGTCAGCTGCCAGGAATTTATAAGAATGATTAAATATGCATTTATATGTGTAATGAATTGAGCACATGGGAGGATAAAAATCAATTCCCCTCATGAACTTGAAGATTATTGGTAAAGCTGACTGCAAAGTTTTAACTATAAAATCAATACACAATGAATCAAATAATATATTTCTGTGAAACTCCCAGTCCAAAATAAAATTTCCTGAAAGTAACACGCCTAAAAAAAGAATGTGCAAGCCATAAAGGAGTGGAAAGCGATTGCTACTCAACATTAAAGGGAAAAAAGAAAAAAAAGAATCAGTGTCACAAAATTAGCAGTGCTCATCTAAGCAGCAACGGGAGGAAAGTATTGTTCCACAGACACTGACTATTCAGTTCCCTGAGGCAAGGCCGCACCATTTGGGAAGGTGGATATATCAGGCTACCTCTTCCTAAAGGCATCAGACAGTCAAATTATGTAACTAACACCTCTGTCCTAATTTCCTGCTTAAAAGAGAAAACTTTGAATTGCCATAAAGCTTCTCTGATAACTTCCCAAGAGTGAGAGAAAAATGCTAGAAAAAGGATCTTAGTGTCCTGCCTCTTTTTTGTTGCATTTCTCACAAAAAGAGTAACTATAAAAGGGAACAGTTTTTGAGCAATTACTATGTGCTAGGCACTAAGTGCATTACCTCAATTAATTCTTTTTTTTTTTTTGAGACAGAGTCTTGCTCTGTTGCCCGGGCTAGACTGAGTGTCGTGGCGTCAGCCTAGCTCACAGCAACCTCAAACTCCTGGGCTCAAGCAATCCTCCTGCCTCAGCCTCCCGAGTAGCTGGGACTACAGGCATGTGCCACCATGCCTGGCTAATTTTTTCTATATATATTTTTAGTTGGCCAGATAATTTCTTCCTATTTTTAGTTGAGATGGGGGTCTCGCTCTTGCTCAGGCTGGTCTCGAACTCCTGACCTCGAGCGATCCACCCACCTCGGCCTCCCAAAGTGCTAGGATTACAGGCGTGAGCCACCGCGCCCGGCCTCAATTAATTCTTTAAACCAACACAACAATCGTATGAGCTACGCTATTCAACCCTATAATAGCTATACAGTTATTATCTTCATTTTTCAAATGAGGAAACTGAGGCACAGAGAGGTAATATTAATACGACTGCTTGAGATCACACAGTCAGTAAGACAATCAGATGAGATTTGGACACAGGCAGTGTGACTCCAAAGTCCTTGATCTTTCTTAAGTATGGCATTATACTATTTCTTACACTAACATTAGTTGACATTATAATTTATACAAAATACTTCTGTGAGCTTGGTGGACATAAATCAGTATCTCTAAACGTCCTTCACAGTTCTAGACCCTGTAAAAATCAAATTTCTGAGCTTTCAATCCTAGGTCCAAAAAAAAAAAAAAAAAAATCACACTTTTGGTGGCCAGTCATCTTCCTCCAGGTGAAATCTGATCTTGAAATGAGATTTCTTTTTACATTCCTGTGCCTCACATACACCCTTCCAAATTCCATATGTTCTCATCTATTTCTATATGATGTACATAAAGTCTAATACTTTGTATCTTTGAAATAAGATGGCTTTTGTTTTAAATAAATGCATATTTGGGTAATAAAAAGTCAGTAAGTTATATAAAAAAAGATACCACTACCTGATATAAACACATGGTATAGGGAATAATCCAAAACAAATTATCAATAGAATTTTTTATTGTAGAATGAGGCCAAATAAAACCTAACCCATAAATAAACCATTCTGAAGTAGTTAAACGATGCACAGTCATTAAGTTTTCTTAGAAGTAAAATATTTCATAGTGTTTTACTGCATTACAAGTTTGTTTCTTTATTGAATTTTGTTTTTTCCACAACAATACAGGTTCTTAGAAAAGGTCCTAGAATGTAACTATTTTATTCTACCTTAAAGAACATATGCTTTTTTATATGGTGAAAAGCCAAAAGAAAAAAACAAAACAAAACAAAAAATACAAAGACAAAAAACCTTTCTTTAACACAATAGTTCTTCAAAGACTCTTTTTAATTTTGAAATGTCACACATTCTTATGTATGTTTCCTGAAAAAAAAAAAAAAAAGCAGAAATTTGGCAGCACTCAAGCACCAGCTCGTGATTTGTTTTCATGAAAGTGCACAGCCTGGGTAGAAAAATCAAACATCGAGAGGCAGGTGATGTTTTTCCCACTAGCTCACTGAGTTCCTCATGTAAAAAAGGACATGGCACAAGGTTGGACACCCACTATCAGAGGCCCAACAACAGATGGACTGACTAAGAATTAGCACTGATGCCAAAATATGGAAATGTCAAAATAAAATTAAATAATATGCATAGGTTGATAAAATGGGAAAAAATATGCGTTAAAACCAGAACCTGAAATCAGAATCAATGTTGAAGAAAGCAAGATTAAAAATGTGCTTTCAATTGCTGTAAGAACTCAGTGCATGTGTTAGGGCTATAACAGAAAGAATGAAGAAGGCTGCTTATTTTTTGACAGTTCTAAATGACTGTCATTGCTCCCTCATGTTGATTTGTTAAGAAGCAAATATAGAGGCCTGGGCCACTGAGGAAGGTGTCTTTTGACCTTGGCTTTAAAGGAAGATTTTTGTTTAGACAATTGGTAGGGTTAAGAGAGGGATCTGCTGTATAGAGTAGAAATGTTGTTTGAGAAATAGGTGTATTATGGAGAGCCTTGAATGCTAGCTTCATGAATGTGGAAGTCATCCTAAAACAAGAGAGAAATCACTGGAGTATTCTGACTAGAAAAATACAAAGTGTGGCGTGGAGAAAGTAAATATTAGGAAAATTATTCTGAGTGTTATATAGGATAGATTGAAATAGAAAGAATGGAGGCTGGGTACTGGTTTAGCTGAAAAGTATTAATATGCTAGATATTGGGAGGTTGGCCAAAACTCTACATATCAACTTTCCCTTCAGGATGTGCAGAGAATTCAACCAGCACACCTACGACAGAGAGCAGAGCCAAGGATAATTCAAATGCCTTATTTATTCACTTAAACCATATCAGGAATGATTAGCCCTCATATGAGAATGGCTTATAGGGGGGATGGGCTCTAGTCTCTTTGTAAATGAACTATGGCTCTATAAAAGTTTAAAGGAGAACATAAAGGTGAAAACCTTTCTGAAGACTCAGAAAAACCATAGACCTCTAAAATGATTTACTAAAGAATTGACAAAAAATAATTAGAAAATATTTGGCAATTTTAATACAACGTTGAAAAATGGTTTAGATGAATCAGGAGTAAGAAAACCTGGAAATAAAAATACATCTTCTGTGACATAACGAAGATGGGTGAGAAAAGGAAGAATTAAAGATAAGTGAATAATCTATTCATAGAATTAAACTTTATATTGATATTAGAAAAGAATGACAAAAACATGAAAAAAAATTTTTGAAAACTTCACCAGGATGCAATTGAACAGGATAAACTGAAGGACATATGATGAAAGAACTGTAATTATTCTTGAGAACAAAAGCAGAATAACTAGAACAGGCGTAACGATCAAGGACACATTTGCCAATATCTTTCCTGAACAGGAAAAGGACCAGATTACGTAGCTCACACAGGTTCACTGGACTCCAAGAAAAATGCAAAGAGGTAAATCTAGATTTATTATTTTAAAATTACTATTAAAGCATCCTTTTGTTAAGGAGATATTAAAATACATTTTACATAAACACAGTCACAAAATCACATTACTTTTCTGTATGTTAAATATTTGGAAATATTTTTTACACATTTTACAGAGAAAAGAAACATTTAAAAAACTATTAAAAAACAGTTATAGTTTCTGTGTAATGGCAGGGAAATACAGTGTGTAATATATAAAGATATGATGTAATATTAACAGTAAGATTTTCATGGAAAAATGACTTAATACACTTTGTTTGAATGGCTAAGAAATAAGTCAAAATGAAAAACCCTGGAATGGGGAAGTTGTATGATAAATGAATTAAATTTACTCTCCCTTTATAAAACTCACTGTTAATGAAACATCCCAAAATACAAAAAATTATTTATAGAAGAATTATTTACAAAAAGCTAAACTGGAAACAACCTACATATTCCACAATAAATTGTTATACACTGACAAAGTTTATGTATCAGAATTTTTACAAAGTGATTTTAATGGTGCAGGAAACATTTAACATACAATTCTGTTAAGTGAAAAAGATAAAAAATAAACGTGTAAAGATTAATCTATACAAACAGAATATAAGACTAAATGTGAGGAATAAAGGAAATATATTAAGAGTAGTTTATATTTGGGGAATCGGTTATGATACATTGTCTGGCTTTGTTTTGTTTTGTTAAATAATTTTCTGCATCTTCTAAATTTTCTACAATGAGCACTATTATAACCAGAAAAAACACAGAGATAAAATAACGTCAAATTTTGGTATTCTGTTAAAAGAATTAATGTGTTTTGATATTTGGGCTGGGATACATCTGACAGAATTACTTAGTTTTGGAATGCTCCTGATGGTTATATTAAAATTATTATAAACCTCATTTTAATTAGAGATCTACAAATCATCCTTTAAATATGTACATATTAAATATTAATATTTTAGGAATAATGCTAATTTCCCTTTAATTTCAAGGAAGAATTATATTGCAGTTTGAGCTACTGGTTGATTGTTTGCTTTGACTTTTATACCAACATTTTTGAAATTCAATTTGGAAGCTTAAAAACAAGGAGATAATGGGTTTCACTTAATGAAGGATCCCATAGCATCAAAGAACTGACAGCAAGTTAAAGGTATGCCATGTTTTAAACATTACTTTCTTTAGTCTTTTGTTATTCTACATATTAGAGGAAAACTGCATTTTTAAAATTTGAGTTATGCAGAAAACAAATTTTTGGAAGGTGAAATAAAGGAAGTGATAATGAAAGATGCATGCCAACACATAGTAAGGTACAGGAGAGCTTCCTGTTTACATATCTCTTTACAATGCCTACTTATGGAATACAGTTTCTATAAATATTCCTCAAATCAATGCATTTATACATGCATGAATGAATGAGTGAATGAATAAGTGAATGAAAGTGCCAATGTAAATTTTGCGAATTGCTAAAAAAAGTAAAGAATTTTTAGTTCCCTCAATATGTGTGTTTTGCTTTGCTTGTAAATAGCATAGCTATTTTAGCTTAAGTGGACCAAATGAATTTTAAATCTTTTGGGGGTGGAGTAAGGCAGAAAGAGGAGTAGAAATAAAGAACTGAGTTCTTTTGTTTTAATTTTGAATCTATTTAGGTAAAAACTATGTTAAGTCTATGTTTTATAATCTAATATTATTACATTTATTTTACTGTAATCTTTGGTCTTCCAGTCATGAATGTTTAACAAGAAGATGAGTTTGTAAGGGAAGAATGAAAATAATGTAAAGTTATAAATGGAATATCCTAGGCTGGTCCATTTTCAAGTCAGATTTATTATGCTAGAAGTGTTTATCTAATGGGCAAGAGTTACAGATAAGTCTTAGAGGTCAACAAAAGAGACTCTCAGCTAACATCAGCCATACAAAATCCTATAAAGTAGGAGAGCAAGTGTCTTATTTTTATATACAAATATAATTTCTATGCATTAGGCATTAAGTGGCCTTTATTGCTCTTTATCTCAATGAAACAGTGTGTTTTTCTTACATCCCAAATCACTATTTCTAGAGACTATATTATGGCTACAAAATCAGTCAGACTCTAGGGCAAAGACTCATGAAGCAGCAAAAAAAAAAAAAAAAAAAAAAGTTAAATACCAGAAAGATTCAATGTCTTAATTCAAAAGAGGCAGAGAGGACTGGCACGGTAGCTCATGCCTGTAATCCGAGCACTTTGGGAGGCCAATGCAGGGGTATTGCTTAAGCTCAGGAGTTCAAGACCAGCCTGAACAACATAGGGAGGCCCCAATCAGCCAGGGGTGGTGGCATGTGCCTGTAGTCCTAGGTATTTGGGTGGCTGAGGTAGGAGGAGCCCTTGAGCTCAGGAATTTCAGGCTGCATGCAGTATGCTATGACATCACCACGGCATTCCAGCCTAGGCAACCAAACAAGACCCTACTTCTTAAAAAAAAAAAAAAAGGCAGAGGAAGGAAGCACTTGAGAATGACTCTTAAAACATTTCAAAGTCACTCTTTTAGTTAAATATGCTTAGGAGATATGTGGCTCTCAGAAGTAAAAGTGAAAGCTTCTAAATGAGAAAGTAGAATGAAATTGTCTTAGTTTCAAGTTTTCTTTGTAGTTAGATGAATTAGAACATTTTATTAGACTACTTAAATTAACCTAGATGAAGTATCTGACTTTACCAGAAACAAATTGGTAAACATTAGTGCAGCCCTTCACACAAAAATTATTAAATGAATGGCACACATCTAAAGAAGACCATTAATTACTTGGATCTAGTTTGATCCCTAAGTGCTTATGTTATTGATAGCTTTGAAAGAAGTCAGCACAAGGAATAAAAAATTGTTCTATATGTTGATGCATGCTGTTATATCTCATCCTTCATGGTGATGCACAATTTGCTGACACTGGATAAAGCTTATGTGATTTGATTTGTCTTTACTAATGTTATGGTGACTGCTATGGCTTGAATGTGGCCCCTCCAAAATTCAAGTATTGAAACTTAATCCCCATTGTGGTGGTATAAAGAGATGGCACCTTTGGGGAAGTGATTAAATCATGAGGGCTGCACCTTCATGAATGGATTAGTGCCTTATAAAAGGGCTGGAAGGAACTATAATAGCTTAGGTTCTTTTCACTCTTCTGCTGTTCCACCATGTGAGGGCACAGTATTTTGTCCCTTTTGTCCTTCCACTCTTCTGTCACATGAGGACAAGGCAGAAAGGTCAATGACTTGATCTTGGATTTCCTAGTCTATTGAGCTATAAGAAATGAACTTCTGTTGTTTATAAATTATAAACTACAAATTATAAATCAGCTTATGGCATTTTGTTATAGTACTACTAACAAACCAAGACAGTGACCATGACATTGAGAAGAGCTATCAGAGCCTGAAACCACTGACCAGAGAGTTCTGGATCTAAATTCTGATTTTCACACTTATTGGCAATGGATCTCAGACATGTTATATAAAGTTTATGACCCTCCGTTTCCTTATCTATATAATGGAGATAAAAAAGTTTCTTAAATCTAAAGAATAAAATGAGTAAACATAGTGAAAGTACCTTGTTATATTATGTTGTTCATAATACTGTTATATTATGAATTCAATAGATGTTTTCGCTCTCCCTTCCCCCTACTTTTTTCCCCTCTCCCACACTCATTTCTTGACATAATTACCAGACTATAGAAATAAAAGCACATTTTGGTATATTTGAAGCAAGACCAATAAGCATTAAAGCAAGGTAAAATAATATTATGATTAAGAATAAGAGACTAGGCATGGTTGCTCATGCCTGTAATCCCAGCACTTTAGGAGGCTGAGGTGGGAGGATCACTTGAGCCTAGGAGTTGCAGTGAGCTATGATCAGCCCACTGTACTCTAGTCCAGGCAACAGAGCAAGACCCTGTCTCAAAAATAAATTAATTAATCAACTAATTAAAAATAAATAAATACGAATAAAATTAATGTGTCTAATTTTAGGGTAGTTCATTGTGTTTTGACACATTTTATTTAATCTGCCCATGAAGAGTTCTTATACAAAGTTAAAATTATAATCTTTACCACGAGAAAAAGACAAGAAAATAAAATATATTTCATAAGAATTTCTTAAAGACTGTTCCAGAATTATAGTGTATATGATATAATGTTGTTTATATTGGCCTGTAAGAATTCTAGCAAGATAAAATTATATAAACTAAATTTTTAAAAAATTTATATGTGCTATGGTCTAAATGTTTACGTCTCTCTAAAATTCATATGTTGAAATCTAACCCCCAAATGTGTTTATAATAAGGGGTGGGGCCTTTTGGGAAATAATTAAGTGATGAGGAGGAGCCCTTATGAATGAGATTTGTGCCCTTATGAAAGAGGCCTGAAGGAGGTTGTTAGTTCCATCTGCCATGAGAGGATACACAGAAAGCACCATCTATGAGGAACAGGCCCAAGCCCTCCGAAGACACCAAATCTGCAAATGCCTTGATCTTAGATTTCCCAGCCTCCAGAATTGTGAGCAATATATTTCTTTTGTTTATAAATTACTCAGTCCAAAGTATTTTATTATAGCAGCCCAAATGGACTGAGGAAGTATATAAAACAATTTCTTATAAATTATATTTGCAATTAATTAGTTCAAAAGCAAAGTGACTTACACAAAGGTAGCTGGAAAATGGTGGTGATGTTTTAAAAGATCAAAAATTACCAGGATCCTATTCTTCAGGATCAGCTAAGAGTCTTCCTTGGAAGACCAAAAGATTGTTTTAAGAATCACCACCTAATATTGTTGGGATATCCTATCCTCTATAAATATGAAAAAGATATATATTAGGTAAACAATAAATATAGGTTGAATAAATGGAATAAATAATTTGTAAGATTTCATATTTTCTTTCAAAATAGACATAACCATCTTTTAGATTTATAGTGTAGAAACTATTTCAGCTGCAGGTCTTTTTTTTAAATCTGTACTAAATAAGTTCTTTAAATTGGAAAAGGTTATAGCACATTTCTTTGCCTTATGTAACAAAGACACAATAGCTCCTAAGTGCCTCCGGCATGAAAAAAACTTCAGTCTATCTAAAAGCCTGAATATATGACATAAAGGTTTAAGTTATTTGTTCCCCAAGAACTTTTATAAGCAAGAGTTGAAAAATAGAAAGCTAACTTAAGATCTTACTATGCCCTTAAACACATGACCTTATTTTTAATTGTGTGGTGGGAAATAAACATCATTTGTAAATGCATACATAAAAATCTCAAAATAGTTTTTCTTTCAAAAATTGTTGCTATTAGTTATTTTGACCAGCAAAATTTACTATCACAAAGCATATCAATTTTTAAATATGAATTATTGATGCCATATAAAATCTGATAGTATATAGTAAAATGAGCTTGATTTCCAAATCTATTCATTTATTAATTTTGCAGATAATATAAAAATCATAGTTGCATGCACACAATGCACATAGTAATTATTCTTAAATATGACAGTGCAGAAACAATGTGATACGAACACCCAGTAGAGGTGGTTAAGACACATTTCGAATTCAATAATATTCTGTCAGTTTTCCCCATTTATCCACACACACACACACACACACACACACCCTTCCACCTGAAATTTGATGCACATTGCCAAGTAGATGACTTCTGATTGGGAGTTAGAGAACCACAGAATAGGGCATATCTGAATTTGAAAACTGATAGCTATGTAAAAAACTCTAAGTACAACTAAGTTCTTTAGCGCAAAAGATTGTGCTCCAGAGAATCAAGGCAAATGATAACCTTTTCAGCAATGGTATCTTCAGAAGGAAGGAAGGAAGGAAGGAAGGAAGGAAGGAAGGAAGGAAGGAAGGAAGGAGGGACAGAAGGAGTTTGAACATGTCATGTCTGGGTGCCATGATTAAGGAAAGTTCCAGACTGAGACCAAATTTAATATTTTGTTTAAAAAAACTAAGTAAACATGTCTTATGCCAGATTAGTACATGCGGGGAGCTAAACTAATAACTCTAACTTATTAATGCCATTAAGAGTTAGAAATTGAAAATGGTAGACACAATGATGTATGGGAAATCTTATGGTTTCTCAATAAATCTTAAAATTCCTATAACCATTCCTGGAAACTTTATTTTCTGGAATTCATACCAAACTAATAGATAGAAATGCTGCCTGTTGAGTAATTCCTGAGAGATGGCTCATCTTAACCATTCTGTCACTCAATGATTATTTATTGCTTACTGGCTTTGGGCCAGTCACCATGTTAGGTGCTAATGATACAGATTCAGATAAGAAAAGGATCAGCTCAACTTTAAGAGCCTCACAATTGATGGAGGGAGACAGACATTTAAAACTCTAATACAATTTGATAAGCACTACAGTTGGGATCTGCACAATGTGCTGTGTATATAACAGAGAGCTACAAATAATTAATCCTCTCTGAATATAAAAAACGCTCTATAGAGAATGTACTTTTGATCTGGGACTTGAAAAAATGCTAAGATTTCATCATAATGAGAGGAAAGTAAATGCATCAGGCACATATAATGGCATGAACAAAGGTATCAAGTGAGGAAACCTGGAACGGTCTACAACTGTTACTTGTCTTCTAAAACCAATTGTAAATCAGTCTTTGCCTTTGGTCTCTTCAGCCTGCCTCTAAAACCCTTTTGCTTAGCCTAAAAAGGAGTCCCCAACCTATGGTGGGTTGTATAATTGTTGCATTATATATTACAATGTAATAACAATAGAAATAAAGTGCACAATAAATGTAATGTGCTTGAATCACCCTGCAACCATCCCCCCCCTCCCCAGTCTGTGGAAAAATTGTCTTCCATGAAAACGGTCCCTGGTGCCAAAAAGGTTGGGGACGCTGTATTAGAAAGAACTATGCAGCAGGGCTGGGATTAGGGCAATGCCAGTGAGGAACGCAATATGGTGCCATAAGGCACTGCCCAGCAGGAGTCCATTTCCAGCTCTGGTCTTAATTTGCTATAGGATCTTGAAGAAGCCACTTAGGTCCTTTGAACTGAAATGTTCATACTTTTTAATAAATTAGGGTAATAGTAACTACTCTAAAAATAGAGCTATTGTAAGAAAAATAATTTGAAAGGGCTTTGTAAATTTACAGCTCATACTATATCAATTTTACAATCTCTGATCAGTTGAAATTCAGAGGCATGTTGTATGTGTGTTCCAAATGTTTACTTCATTACCACGCTATTAGAAATAAGCAAATGTACTCTTCTCTCGGTAGCCTCGGGCTCCAAATATGGAAATGTATGCTTTACTACCAGACTAAAAGGATCTTAAGAGTTCCTAAACCATTATTAGTTCAGAGGTCTTGGAACTTTTCATATTAAGAGCAATAGCTATCATTTTACATTTTGTTCTAGGTATGCTCGCTTGTTAGCTTCTGTATCCTTGGATATCCTGGATGCCATATGGGTACAATTTCACATCCTCATTGACAAAATACCATATTACAAAAAGAAAGGAAATGGTGAAATTAAGATAGAGTCTCAGAGCAAATGCAAAGTCATTCTGAACAGTCTTCAGAATCAGATTCTATATGCACCTGTGAAGATTGCTTTTCTTCTCTAAGAATCACCAAGCAATTAGGTGAGGAATAAAAATCTACACCCAGAAATGAAGCTTCAAGGAAATCTCTCTCTCTCTTTCTCTCTCTCTCTCACCCACCTACACACACACACACACACACACACACACACACACACACACACAAATGCTGACCCATATTTCAGACCAACTAGAAAAAATAAGTCCTTCAAACAAAGATAATCACTAACATTAAGTAGGCTTAAGATCATATTTTATGTAATCTTCTCAATAATTCCTCTTACACATACCCTTTTCAGTGCTACCCCTGATATGTCGCTCTTTGCTAAAATTCCAACCTTTTTCTTATTGTATTCGATTAGCTACTTTATTCAATTTAGCTGTGGATTTTTTGTGGTTCCCTAATAGTATGAGGTTTTCACTTCAATTTTTCTTGCCATACGAAATTGTGACTATCATCTTAAGACATGCAGTAGAACTAAGTTTTAACTTCTCAGACCAGGTCCCTTTCATCCATTTGCCTCCCAACCACTCACTCCTATTCCTCTTTCCATCTGGCTTCTATTTTCACTGGACAACTCTTACCTCTTAAGGGTCACCCTGAGTACCCCAATATACACATTCATTATCCTTTGAGTATTGCACATTTCACCAGTACTCCTTGAAACTCTATTCTCCTTTGCCTTTTAATGTAAAAGTAAAAGGCTCCCTTGACTCTCTCTCTTCATGCTGGCTAAACTTCCATGCTCTATCTGTTCCTCTTCTTTCTTTCTAATTTTAACATTAGTATTTTCCAAGATTTTATTCTCTTACTATCCTTTTCATCTGTATCCTGAGTTCAGATATCTCCTGAATTCCATATGCAATTTCTGGTATTATTTGATATAATTTCCTGAGAGCCTACTAGTCATTTTTGATTACCATGCCCACAGTGAAATTCTTTTTATTTATGGTGCCAACATTTTCCAATTTACCCAGCCATGAAACATTGGCATCATTTACGACTACTCTTTTTTCTGTATACCCCACATCCAAAAATCTAGAGTTGAATCATGAAGTTTTAACACCTGTAATACTCCAAATGTCTGAGATGCAGCTGGGTGACAATGAGGCACAGGGTTAAAGCCAATCAGACAGATTTGATTAAGAATACCAGCCTAACTTCTCACAAGGTATTTGACTTCAGCAGATTATTCCTTTACTCAAAATGATAGTTATGATATTACCTAATAGGTTATTGTAAAGATTGAACACAACAACATTTGGAAAGTTGAATGCAATAAGACACTGCCAAACAAATAGTATCTGTCATTATTATGCCATTTCTCTATATGTAACCTATTCCTCAAGTATTACCCAAAAGGTCCTTTCTATGCACATATGCATTTGTTTTTTCTTCTGCCTAGAATATCCTCCCATCACACACCACTTAGATCCTACCAATCATTCGATGTTCATCTTAAATATTTCTTTTTTCATGAAGCCTTTGATAATAAATTATTAATACCTTTCTATAGTAGTATAATCTTTTTTCCTTTGAACACATATATTACTTTCTACTTCTCTTTAGGCACTTTCCTCTATTTTTTGATTTGTTTATTCACTAGACATTTCTCTCCCTATTATATTTTTAAATTCCCCCAAATATTCGTGCTATAATGCCATTGTTAACCTAGACTATTACTAATTTTACCACACTTGTCTCTCTTTATTTGAAGTCATATTTAATTCATTCCCAGATAAAATGGTAACTTCCTTGAAAAATAATATCATATTTATCTTTTTCTTATCTGCAGTGCATAGTACTTATCCTTTATTCAAGTAGATAGTCAATAACATTTTGTCAAATAAGTTAAATTTAATATAAATTGAGAATGAGTCCAATGCAGTGGAAAAAAAAAATCTAAAGCATCTCTTATTATCACCTGTTGTTCTGTTCCATGACAGAAAATCAGAAAATACATAGAAAAATAATAAGAATTCAACTTCTATGTTTTTTTCCCTGAGACCCACGCTGTTTTCCATAAAACACTTTTGAAGAAAAAAAATCAAATATAACTTTCCCATAATGATGCAGAACTTTTTAAAGCAAATGACCACTCATCTTTTTCTAAATTTTTAAATTGAATTAAATTTTTTTTATTGGCAGATTTTTTTTATTTCAGCATATTACAGGGGTACAAATATTTAGGTTACATATATTGCCTTTGCCCTACCTGAGTCAGAGCTTCAAGTGTGTCCATGCCCCAGATGGTGTGCACTGCACCCATTAGGTGTGTATATACAAAGAAACTAACGCGAGAGCAAACAGACAACCTACAGAATGGGAGAAAATATTCACATTCTACACATCCAGTAAAGGGCTGATAACTAGAATCTATAAAGAACTCAGGAAAATCAGCAAGAAAAAAATCAAATAACCCCATTAAAAAGTGGGCAAAGGACATGAAGAGAAACTTTTCAAAAGAAGACAGACTAATGGCCAACAAACATGAAAAAAATGCTCGACATCTCTAATCATCAGGGAAATGCAAATCAAAACCACAATGAGTTATCACTTAACTCCAGTGAGAATGGTCTTTATCAAAAAGTCCCAAAACAATAAATGTTGGTGTGGATTTGGAGAGCTAGGAACACTCATACACTGCTGGTGGGACTGCAAACTAGTACAACCTCTGTGGAAAGTAGTATGGAGATACCTTAAAGAGATACAAATAGAACTACCACTCATTTCTTTAATCAATGATTGCTTTTTCTAGCCAAGTCTCTCACACATGAGATTTATCAATCTCATCCTATGTATGTGCTGTATGGAAACCATTGTTCAACACTGACCATATTGGTGATTTAATTACAAATGTTTTTCTCCTGTGTTCAATTTAGTTATTTTGTGACAAGAATTTAAAGGTCAGGTGATCATGCCAGCCTTGCTGATTTCCCTTTGCATTACAGAAAAATGCACTGAGTGTTAAACCATGAGTAACTCCTAAACAAAACCCTTGGCTATCTCGTATCCTTGGTGGTACTTTTATTTTGAATAAGTAAATGTTTCATGCTGTTGAGGATAATGTTCCAATTGGTTTCTGTTGACCAATTACAATGAAAATATTTCTCAAGTTTAAGTGTGTATTTCTCTTCCTTCATTACTTATACCTCTTTATGGATGCTATAATGTTCATCCAGGTGCTCTGGCAGCAAGTCTTTTAATTCTTGCAGTCCCTTTACTGTTACCTGCAGGTCCATAATGCTCCAGGGTCCAGAAGCACTAGCCATGCGATCTTTGCTTCTGGTCTTGCCTTGTTTCTGTAAATCAGTTCCGATAACCTGACTTTTGCACTATTTTTTATAAAACATCCATCAAGAAAAATTATACCCAAATTGAAGATAGGCAAAATCAATTACTGCATGTTCTTTCAGAGTGATACCAGGATGCCTCTTTGATTAACTTTTTATTGACTAGGCTATTTTACAATTTTGTAGGGCTAGAGGTTATCTTCTAGAAAATTGGTATCAATTCAATGCTTCTTATCTGGGATGGTAATGCAAATAATTCCTGTCTATCCTAATGTAAATAAATGCTGTCCAAGAGAGATGCAGTTGGGTTTAATCAGATAAAAAAAGATAACTCCAAACATTCTGTGTATTGCTCTGCAGGATGTTAGCTAGTTTTATGTTCATTAGAAAGTCATTTCAGCATTTCTTGACAGATTAATCTCTGGCCTTCAAAACCTTTTTTGAACCCAGACTTGATCTTACTAATTACTTCTTTAATTAAATAAATAAATCTTTGACACATTTTTATATTATATTGAATGAAAGCCAAATTATAATTTAGGAATACCAAAACTTATCCTATAGTTTTAATATCATAAAAAGTATAATGTGAGTTAACATCTATTCTGTCCCTACTATGTGACAGGCTTATTCTGAATATTCTAATTCATTTAGTTTTCACAATAACTCTACAAGGCTAGCCCCATTTTTGTTACACTAATTTAGAGAGTAAAAACTTGAGGCATAAGCAGTCTAGCTTGTTGAAAGTTGTATAGCTCTATTTGAAGCCAGAATGTTTTTATTTGCGTCTATCCATTGCCTCTTATAAATACTGTATGTCTCTATGCTTCCAAGTCCTTGCCTTCCTATAAAATATGCTTGTTTCCTTGGACTGAGGTCCTGCTTGACTCCTTTTCTTCTGAGACTCATTGCTAACTGTTGTTATATCTTACTGCTTCCTAAGCATTTCCTAATGTCCAATCTGTGAGGTGACCTTCAAATCTTACAAAACACCTTCTTAGCACAGTGGTTCTCAAACTTTACTGTGCACCAGTATCACCTAGGAGGCTTGATAAAATACATGTTGTTGAGCCCATTCCCCAGAGTTTCTGATTCAGTAGGGCTGGGTGGGGAAAGGAAATTAGAAATTCTAAAATGTTCCCAAGTGATGCTTATGCTGCTCCTCTGGAGACCATACTTTGAAAACCACTGTCTTAGTATATGCTGCTAAATCTCCTGCAGGGTGATTGCTAAGTAATCTAGGTTAGGCTGTCATCTATTTCTTGATCATAATACCTGTATTGGTCACCTGCTATCACTGGATGAGTCTTTCCTCTGCCTCCTTTTGTTTCTGTAGTATAATAGTACTTGTCCTCGCATACATTGTTATAACTATAGATACAAACATCCAGAAATGCACAGAGGGGTGACTTCAACATAACAACTGAGTCTCCTAAAAGCTCCAGTACACAGCCCTATTTGTCATACTTGCAATAATCTGAATATAAGACAGTTAACATTTTGGGGGCTGGAATGGGAAGTTCTCTGGAATATCACCTCTCCATTGTCATAATGTCTGCAAATTATTACCTTTGACACAGCCACTAATTACCTTGCTCCTACGGCCACTGCTTTTATAATTGCTTTCACCCTATCCCCTACTGCTTCCTAGCTCCAAGGCTGTTTCTTTATGGCCAAATAGCTTTAAGAACACTGTGTCCTTTTTTCAAAGTTACTTCCTGGTCTGGCATTGATGATTTATGGGGTCAATGCAATAATAGCTAAACAGTAATAAGAAATAAAGAAGTAAACAGATTAGCCATTTGACTCTCTAATGCTATTCCACTGGTGTTGAAGAAAGGTAAACAAAAAAAATATTTATTCATTTTGGGAAATAAAGGAGTAGAAACATAAAAGATGAAGAAATATTGTTTATTATTCATTGACAAAACAAACCTGCTTTGGCAGTTAAACTAGCTTGTGCAAACTGTAAGAGGTTGCTAGGCCATAGTAAGCCTAATGCGCCTATACTGGCAGAGGCCTGGCTTGCAAAAGTGCTTTTCAAACAGCTTTCTGCCATATCATTTTCTTATTAGGAGATTTTCCAACAGCCAACCAGCCTGTCACCATATCATAAAACCAAAGTACATGATGCTATACATGTTAATATATTTAGAATAGCAGTTGGTTGGAAATGTCTGATAGATTCTTACTGAAATATAATTTTACCTGGAACTTGTGAGTTAGAGAATTTGATTTAAAGATCACAAAGTGCACTCTACTTGTTTCCGATGGCTAGCTAGAAGGAATCTGGTCAGGAATAGACCAAAGGGAAAGAAACAGTTACTTTGAAAATAATACCTCTTACTCATACCTTTTATAAATAGGATTCCAATTCCAACATGTTTTATAGTAAAGAAAGAAGAAAAGGCATATCCTGGGGCTCAGTTTCCTCTGGCTCCTCTCATGTTACCCCAAATATCTTCCAGAAAAATTGAAAATTGAGTGGCAATTATTGAGATGATGCCATCATACTATTTAATTCCATTTTAAAATCCTCAACTTATAATTTACCAGTTATAAATCTTTTTTAATCTAAAAATTAGCTCATGGTAATAACTTTTTATTGGGACTATTGAAAGATAAAGTGCATATTAACTGTTGCCAAATAATGTTGGTTCTCTCTGCAATTTGTTAACTTATGGATTAAATTTTGAGTAAGTTTCCTGTGTTAGTTGAAGTATATAGGTGTGTGTATGGGGACTTTTTAAAAAACATAACAGCTTTATTGAGATATAATTCACATACCATAAATTCACCCATTTAGTGTGTATAATTTAATGTGTTTTAGTATATTCACAGATACATGCGACCACAGCCACTGTCAATTTTATAATATTTTTATCATCTCAAAAATATGCCCCCTATCCTTTAGTTATCACTCTCCCCAATTTCAAGTATTCCCATCCCACCCCACCCCACCCCTGAGCAACCATTACCCTGTTTTCTATTTCTACAGATTTGATGATGCTAGACATTTCATATGAATAGAATCATATAATACGTGGTCTTTCATTGCTAGCTTTATTTATGTAGCATAAAGTTTTCAAGGTTCATCCATGTTTTTGCACATATAAGTACTTTATTCATTTTTATGCCTAATATTCCATTGTATGAATAGACATACCACATTTTGTTTATCCATTCATCCATTGATGAACATTTGGATTGTTTCCACCTTTGGCTACCATGAATAGTGCTGCTACAAACATTCATTTGTGTGGACACATAACTTCATTTCTCTTGGGTATATATGTAGGCGTGGAATTGGTGAGTCACATTGTAGCTCTATGTTTAACCATTTGAGGAAAGGCCAGATTGGTTTCCAAAGAGGCTGTACCATTTTTTATTTACACCAACAGTATATTAGAAATTGGTTCAATTTTTCCACATCCTTACCAACACTTGTTCTTTTCTGAGCTTTTGATTTTAGCCATCCTAGTGTGTACGATGTAGTATCTCAGTGTAGTTTTGATTTGCATTTTGCTGATGACTAAAAATGTCAGGCATGTGTTTATTGGCCATTTGTGTATTTTCTTTGGAGAAATGTCTCTAGGATCATCTAAATGATCATTTGCCCATTTTTTTTGAGTGGGTTATTTATCTTATTTAAATAGCTTTTAAATAGTTTAGATACAAATCCCTTGTTAGATATTTGACTTGTAAATATTTTCTCCCATTTGTGGGTTGTCTTTTCATTTTCTCAGTGGTGTGATATGAATCTTTGAAGCTTTTAATTTTGATGAATCCTATTTTTTTTTCTTTTGTCACTTGCACGTTTGAAGTCAGATCTATGAACCCACTGCCAAATCCTACTTTATGCAGATTTACTCTATGTTTAATTATAAGGGATTTTTATAGTTTTAGCTTTTTGAGCCATTTTGAGTTAATTTTTGTATATAATGTGAAGTTCCAATTCTTTTGCATGTGGATATCCTAGTTGTCCCAATATGATTTGTTAAAAATACTATTATTTCTCCATTGAATTGTCTTGGCATCCTTGTCAAGTATCAGTTTACCATAGACACTAGGGCTGATTTCTGGACTGTATAATTAAGACCTATAAGTCTATCCTATACAGTACCACATTATCTTGATTATTGTTGCTTTGTAGTAAGTTTCGAAATCAGGAAATGTGAGTTCTCTAATTTTGCTTTTCTTTTTCAGGATTGCTTCAGATATTCTGGGTCCCCTGCAATTCCATAGGAAATTTAGGATTACTTTGTGCACTTTTACAAAAAGCCAGCTGGAATTCTGATTCATATTGCACTGAATCTGTACGTCAACTTGGAGAGCATTGCCATCTTAACATTATAACTCTTTCAATTCATTCGTGTTGTTCAATTTGTTTAGATATTCTTTAAGTTTTTTCAGCAATGTTTTGCAGTTTTCAGAGTGTAAGTTTAGTATTTCTTTTGTTAAATTTATTTGTAAATATTTTGGTCTCTGACAACATTATTAATATAATTGTTTTAATTTACTTTTCAGGTTGTTCATTGAAAGTGTAGAGAAATACAATTGATTTTTTGCATGACCTGTATTCACAGAAAATATGATCTTGTATATAATTTTTTTTCATAGCAATCTTTCATAGCAATCTTTTATTGAGAGTTTTTCATAGCAATGTTTATCCTGCAAACTTGCTGAACTTGCATATTCATTCTAATAGTTTTTAGGGGATTCCTTAGGATTTTCTATATATAAGATCATATTTCCTGTGAATATAGGTCATGTTTTCCTGTTTCTTTGCATGTCTCATAATTTTTTTGTTAGAAACTGGACATATTAGGTAATAAATTACAGCTCATCCTTCCAGCACTTCTTATTTCCTTGGCTACTTGTTTTAGTGACTAGCTGGATTATTTTAGTGAAGTCTACTCTCCTACTCTGCCACAGTGTAGAGCCTCAAATGCTGCTCTTCAGGGAGCACAGACTTGGTAGGCCGACAGTCGCTCTGGGATGACAGGGATTTGAGCTGGGTTCTTTTTGACTTTCTCTTTCTTCAGATTACACCAGCTGTTAAACTGCACTAATTGCAGCTGATTCTTCTATTGTTTTCAACAATGTCCTGGGGCATAAATGGTTTCACCGACTAATTATTCAGATTTGGGCTTCTTTGAAGGGATAGTTCCCAAGGTCAGTGTTTAAAATTTGTCCTGACCTCGGGAGGGCTCCTTCCAGCTGTCTCTGTCCTAGTTCATTTCTCTCCAGCAGGCTATCTGACCTACAGTTCAGCCCAGATCTCTGATGAATCCATCTATCATCTCCCAATTACTTTTCACTATAACTTCCAAATTTTTGAGAGTGTCCTTAGGCTAGAACTTCTCCACACTATTATTAATACAAATGATGTCAGTTCCTTTGGGAAAGAATTTAGAGGTTTCCCACTAAGGCCTGTTTCTTCCCCCAGGCAAAATCTCAGAGTCATGGCCTGGGGTCAGGGACAATGGCTAGCTTCTCTCTGAGTGACAGTTAACCTTTAAAAGGTGAGCACTGAGTAGATGTAGGTGGCAGCAGGCATGGTCTCTTTGCCTTGCCTCTCTCTATATGAAATTTCTGCCCCATGAGCTGTGGCAAGGGTGATGAGCCCCAGTATTCCCAGCAGTGTCCTGCCCAACACAGAGCTTTTATCCCATAAGAGAGGCGTGGACGTAAAAAGGGTGCTAGCACCTATCAGCCATAATGACCCAGAAATTAGCTTTAGTAATAGGTAGCATGGGACAGGGTGAGAAATGTGGGATAAGAAATACAGGCCTCTGATTTTGAGCTCCATGGAGAGAACTCTGTGTTCTTGGCTATCCCAGTACAGAGTAGACTTTCCATCGCACGGAATACGGAGAAGGGAGGAAGGTGGAGAGAGCCTTGATTCAAATACCAAAGACTCAGTTTTGGGAGAGAATTTAGCAGACTTCTTAAATAATGTCTCTTCGTTTGCTCAATGTGCTTGGACCATTTCCAGAGACTTTATATTTGTTTGTTTTTTTCAAACAATGGCTGTTTGTTTTTCAAACATTAGCTGTTTATTTGTTTTCACCAGTTTCACTAACAGATCCCTGGAACTACTCATGCTGTTATGCCAAGAGTAGAACTCCAGGGGCTTTATTTCTAATATGCTTGAATTGCATATCTTTTATCAATTGGAGAATCGTTTCCTATCAATAAAGACCAGAATTGCAGTTATATTAGAGGGGTTAGGGCTGGGCTCTCTTTCAGAGAAAATGATAAATATATTGAGAGAGAAGTTATGTCCACTTTATGCCATCAGGAAAAACTTAAAACCTAAAACACATAGTGAGCATTTAACTCTGTGTGTGTGTGTGTGTGTGTGTGTGTGTGTGTGTGTGTGTGTACTTGGAATTGCTGGAGTAGATGGTAGTATTAGAAATGAGACCTTGGTAGCAAGTACATGAACAGATTTGCAGTACATCAAAATTGAAGTAACATTTGATATAATAGTAATAGTTTTCTTATCAATAAATTCCTATTAAACTTTTTAGCCTCTACTTATGACACTAACAAACTTCTGTCTTTAACAAATATGACCAGTTTTGTGGTTTTCTCCATAGTCTATTAACTCCTAGAGAAAGGCATAAATAACATGCATAGATCTTCTAGCCAACTCAGTAATTTAATACTAATATATTATTTTTTTCAGAGGTAGTCGTTAACTTTACCTCTGAATTATAAACTGTATTGATAATATAATTTCCACTAAGGCAGCCAACAATTTAATATGAGCTATATTTGGTTTTCTTCTATGTTTCTAGTATATGTATGCAGACATAAATTCTGCAATGCTATACTAATCACACAGTAAATAGAAAATATTCTTTTTTGTCCTGAGTTCTCATGTATCCAGCATACTTACGCCTCTTAACAAAGTTTATTTTAAAAGACAATTATGGTGAGAACATTTAAAAGCTACTCTTTCAGCAATTTTGAAGTACACAATACATTCTTAACTATAGTTACCATGCTGTACAGTAAATCTCCAAAACTTATTCCTCCTAACAGAAACATTGCACTCTTTGAATAACATGTTCTCTCTTCTCATCAATACCCCCATCCCTCAGCCTCTGCTGACCACCATTCAACTCTCTACTTCTATGAGTTCAGTGATACATATGTTAATTAGTACTTGATTTAATCATTCCACAATTTAAACACATCAAAATATTACATTGTACCCCATAAACATACATATAAAATTATTTGTCAATTAAAAATAAATAAAATTTTCAAAAGGTTAATTGTGAATGGTTTCTAAACATAGAATATTATTTCATCAGGAAATTTAAGTTCTGTGACATGACATAGCTTTTAATGACAAAACAACAATTATTTTGTCCTTAAAAAATATAAGTGGCTTTTATCATTTTTTCATTTAGAAATATATCAAAACCACAAATATCATGCTGATATTCAATATGCCTTAAAACATAAAAGTTAAAACTAAAATGTTTCCTTTAAAAACATGAAATGACCTAAGTAGTTATGAGACCAATATGAATTTTATGTCAAAAAAAATAAAGATTCAGACATAATCAAGAAATAAGTGTATATTGTATGTAAAATGAGCCTGCTGTTTCTAGCTTCAAAGTAACTATAAAAGACCTGCTGTTCCATCTCCTGTCAATATTCCACAGGTGATTAAAGCCTATATTTTAAAATGAACTTATATTTTCATAGCAGCACAGCCTATTTCCTAGTTCTGTCTTTCAAAACCTCTTCTGTGTTAATACATCAGGTTAACTTCCAATTATTTGCTCTAATGGGAAGAGAAAACTTGGTTAATAAAAACAAAAAATCACAACCAAATGACATTTCATAGCTATTAGTGACCAACTTCTACATTTCAAAAATGTTTTGAAAATCCAGCAATAGCATAATTTTGATTTTTAATATCTTTTTCCTAGAAATTCCTAATCCATAATATATAGTCAGTCTAGAAGTATAGTACATATAAATGGGGTAGCCAAGGGCATGAAGTTCCAATATAGCGTTTATTTCATCAAGTATTCATTCTAATATTTAAGAATATTGTGACAAGATTAAATTCTTTTTGATAACAGTTTTAATTTTAATTCCTACAATTATGTTTCCTAAATAAATAAAAATATTATAGAACTTGGTCTACATTTATCATTACATACTACTAAGTTGAGTTAAAAAGTGTTTTTGAATAATAGTAATATATGAGCACCACCTAGGGCTTCCAAAAACTTGTGTTTGTTTAACAGGGACAGAAAAGATTAAAAGAGGTAATAAAATCTTCTGTTGGAACTCAGACTTTTAATTATTAAAGTCCAATATATTTTGCAGCATAAACATTGATATATACTGTGGTGCTACAGATGAACTTGAATTGACATAGAAGTTGTTTTAAAACAACCTGTTTTCTTTGAAAATGAACCACTAACTGTCTTCTGATTGAAGAGTATCAGACAAGGCTTGTGATATTATTTCAAAAATTAATAAAGCATCTTACTTCAGTTATTCCAGAAGGAATACTAAGTCCTATGTTTTCAAGTGTTTTTCAATTCTTGCACACTGATGAAAAACAAAAGTGATTCACATTTGTATCTCTTCATTGATAAATATATGTTGAAAGGTTCTCCAAAACTATAACCCTATTATAATTTGAATAATTTAAATGATTTTTCCAAATAATATTGTATGGCCTTTCCCCTCAAAAAATGAGAAAAACATAAATGAATTTGGCAAGATTTATAGACCTTGGGATCTTGACAGATGATCTAGACAAAATCTTAAGTTCATAAACAAGGAAACTAGATGAGGGTAGGGAAATGACTTGTTTAAGATGATACAGGGCAGTCAAAGCAGAATAAATGACACAACCGTGAACAATTACCTCTTGATGTCATGTTCAGTCCGCTCAAACTATTTCTTTAAAGCAGGGTTTCTCAAACTTAGCACTATTGGCATTTTGTGCTGAATGATTTGTTGTAGAGGGACTGTCCTGTGCACTGTGGGATGTTTAGCAGCATCCATGGCCTCCATCCAATAGATGCCAGGAGTACCCCTTCCCCAGCTGTGACAATCAAAAATGCTTCTAGACATTGCCAGATATCCCCTAGGGGGTAAAATCTCCCCCAATTGATAACCATTGCTTTAAAATGAATGAAGCCGAAGTCCTGGAGAGAGCCTTAAGACAGTAATTATGGTCAAGAAAATATAAAATATATGTGAATTTGATTGCCTGTCCTCTCCACTTCCTGTGACCTTTCAGTACATATAAGCTCCTTTAGTACAGAGAGGGCTGTGACTGATCTTTGTTCCTTCACAGCCCTAACATATTGAAGAGATAAACAGTACAGAAGCTGGTTGGAAATGGCATTATTTCGAAAGTAGATTGGAAAGGGAAAAATGTATAGACTATTTGATTATGTGCATCCTCTTAAATTCCAACAAGGAATAAAAATTGCCAAAAGAGTACATTTAAAACTCATGTGGCAACTTCTTACATAAGTGTGGAAGTGGCAAACAGAGAACTGAAGTGTCATTAGTTTTCTCTTTCATGCACCATTTGAATTGCCCTCAATTTTTACTTGCATCCCACACACCAGACTTCCTGCATCCATGGAGCTCTCAAAGCTTCTGACAGCAGCTTAAAGATTCAGGCTGTGATTGGGGTGGACAGAAGCCTCCCATAGCAAAAGTGGCTGGGAATGCTCACTGTACACAAATTCATTTTTAGCCACAGGTTTACTTTCCAATTCTAGAAGAGAAATCAGCACCTTGCTTTCTTCATGAGCAGCACAAAAGACAGCCGTAATTCAACCTTATTATCGTTTTTGTCTTTTACCTTATATCTTTGAGTCCTGAATATCCATAAAGTGTACAAGTGTAAGAATTTGTGAGAAAAATAACAAAATTATTTTAATTTGAAGGGATTTTGGTAACTATAAAATAGAAATCTGAGTAGTTAAATAGCTACCCCTTCCATATAGCAGATGGTCTGTAAAACTGTCAGTAACTGCTTGTTTGAGTGGTTAAAATGTAAGAATTATTAAGCAAAATTAAATTATAAATGTGTCTTTTACCATCAAAGTTATAACAATTCCTAAATCAGTTTTTGTTTTATTTTTCTGTACAAAGTACCACATGACCCTGCTACACCTAACAAAACTTGTTCAGAGTTAAATAATGAAACAAACGAATAAAAATGATCTCTGCAAAATAGAGAACTACATGTTATACTGACTGATAATTTAGAATACTAAATTGCACACCACACATATATAAAAAGAACAAGTGGTTAAATATATATTGATTCAATATTAAAATAAGAATGTTCACAATATTTTGTGAACTATAATTTCTTGCCTACAAATGGTGGTGGTAGGGTGGGTGGGGAGGACATTATTTGGCTACTGAAAGTCAAAGTTTTTGGAATATGACATGTCTTTTGTCATTTAACATGGCTGCAGCTGAAAGCAATAATGATGCAATAAAGTCAATCTTCCTAACCTCCCTATATAAATATTTGTAAAATCACAATATGCTTCTGTGAAATGTTTCTTATGAACTGATGGCAGCTTTAAAATCTAACTGAAAAGCAGTCATTTCATCTGATTAGGACTTGATTATTCTGAAGCATAGGTATGTAGGATGCAATTCAATTTTAATGACATCATTTAACCCTTGTTATTATGCCAGTCTTAGGTGGTAAATTGTCACAGTGTCTACTTTCTTCTCAAGTCCCATCCATACTCTTTTGTAGAGAAATAATAGCCCTCAGAAAAGGAAAAGAACAGAAAAGGGATTACGTTATTATATTAGGGTATTAGGGGTGGGGAGAAAAAAGAGATTAGTTTTTCCATGAATGCACTTTTGCTTATTCATTTCTATTGCCTAAAATGTCATTTACTCTTAAAAATCCTCTTTCAAAAAATTCTCATTTTTTACAATCCAGCTAAAATAGCTTCTGCTCGAAGGATACTTCCTTAATCTGCCCTATGGAACAGATATTAAAAATGGTTTATTTTTTTTCTCTTCAGATCTTTGCATATTTACATGGACCTTTCCTATGGAACTGAGCATATTTTGGCTCATATGTTAGCTATTCGTATTCAGAGCTTATCTTCCCTACAAGTTTGTAAGCTCTTTAGGTGCATCAATGACTGTATCTTTATATCTTCAGATCACTTAATGTAGAAATACTCAACTATTGTTTAATATTTTTTTCTTCTCTCTAGCCTGTAGGCAATGCATTTCCTAGATGTTTGGAAAAATGAGGATGATCTAGGAGAGACATTCTTCGACTCATTCACAGAAATGATGATTTATCAAAATTGTCCAATATTGCAAAGGGGCAGACATCTCTCAGGAGGAATATCACCAAGTGGAGATTCTAAGAGCCAAACTATTAATCTTATAATACTTAGATCCTTGCCTGTAGGCGTTTTCTAGAGCTACTATAACAAAATGCCACAGACTGGGTGGCTTTAACAACAGAAATTTATTTTCTCAGTTATGGAGGCTAGAAGTCCATGATCGAGATGTTAGCAGCTTTGGTTTCTTCTGAGGCCTCTCTTCTTGGCTTGTAGAAGTCTGCCTTCTTGCTGTGTCTTCACATAGCTGCTCTTTAGTCTGTGTTATTTGTGTGTTAATCTCCTCTTCTCCCAACTACACTAGTCATATTGGATTAGGGCCCACTCTAATGACCCCATTTTAACTTAATTGCCTCTTTAAAGCCCCCATCTCCAGATACAGTCACATTCTGAAGTACTGAGGGTTAGGGGTTCAACATATGAATTGGGGCGGGGGACACAATTCAGCCTATAATGTGACTTGTTCGAATTTCTAAATTTCAAACTACACCATTTTATTTCTTAGTATTTCCCTATGTTAAACTCCTAGAATAAATGCAGATATATTAATATATCTTATGTTTATTCTATATTGTAAATACTTAAAATGTTGCTTTAGATTTTATAAATATGTTAAAGAAAAGCTAATTTCTAAATAAAAAACAGTATCTTCCTAGGGATGATGATAATTTTAGTTCCCCAAAACTTCTTCAAGAAGAAGAATCTGAAAGCATTTCTTAAATACTGTTTATCTAAGTGACTTTCTAAAATATCAGAATTACATTTTTCTGTGCTTTTGGATCTTAATATTAATTTTTTCCAGATATGAAATATAAATCACAGAAAATGAATACACACATATCTCCTGAATTCTGACTTTATTCTTATTAGTTCTTGCCTCCAAATATTCTCTTTGTGAAGGAATAAGACTTCGTTTATATCTAAAAATAAGTGGATGTTTATAATTTAAGGATTTGATTCCATGGCTGAGAAGTCAATTTTTCAATATAAGACCTTCAGGTACCTTTGGCATTTCTCAGACACTGTGCTTTAACTTATTCACAAATATGAAACATTAAGAAGATAGTTGTGTTTTTCCCAGGAGCAAGTATTTTAAAAATAAGAAAAAGAAATCAATATGAGGCAACGCACTTATCTAAGCCGCATTAAAAAATAAAGATAGCTAATTATTTTTAAATGCACCAGCTAGGTATACTATTCTGATCTGTTCTTTCTTATCTTGAGAGCTACTAACAATTCACTATGATTATAAAGCAAAAGCAAAAAAAGGAAACACCTCAAACTCTAAATACCAAATATAGAAAAGTATGGCACAGAGGGCTTCCTATTACATAAATCACATTTGTTTACTTTTTTTTTTTTTTGCCAGATATCACTTCCGTCCCTTTGGAAAGTGTGACACTGAGTAATTTGCCTTTATTTGATTAATTTATTTCATTTGATTCATTCTACAAATGAATATATCTTTATATGTACATGCATGGTATTTGTTAACATCAGAAAATATGTATGATTAATTTTTAGGGAGTGCCATACACAGTTACCACCTTAAACCAAGTATGTATAATACATTATTAGAAAATAAGACATTATAATAAAAATGAGTTCCTTCATCTCTTACATTGCCCAGCAAATATTCGCTGATTTTGAAAATACTGGAGATATTTTACATGATGCATAATAGTCAATTTGATTTGCATATTGAGTTCAAAATCCACTCCTATTGATTTTCATTCCAATGATGACAGAAGACTGCTATAAAGAATCTACAATATACATAAATCATTGTAATCTTGACCTTTGTAGCACAAGTACTAACAACTTCCATTCATTGAGGGTTATTTCCATGTTTATGTTAAGTTGATGAACATGATCAATCTAATCCACAAAAAATCATCTGAAGAAATATTTTATTCCTCATAGATATGAGAAAAATGAGAATTAGAGAATTTAAATCTTCTCAAAGTCACATATGAATAACTGGCAGATCCATAATATGCACCAGGGTTTGTTTGACTTCAAAGTTTATAGTTTTAATCAATAATTTGTCCATTACCTCTCACATATATGTGCACACAGGAGGCATGAATAGTCTTAAATAATCTCAGAAATGTAGGCAACAGATATTTTTATGTGAGGACCATGCTCAAGGTCCAGATCTTCTTCCAGAGTCAATGTCTACCTCCATGAGGTTTTCTGTCACCACTCCAGCACACACTGGTCATCCTTCTCTCAACTTTGATGGGATTTATACCTAAACCACGTATTTTAGCACTGAATTGCATTTGCCTTATTATTTTGCTGTTTTATGTGCATCTGTCTTGTTTTCCCACATTTATTTAGAATTTAAATTTTAGATTGTTATGGAATTATCACATTGTTATATCGAGCATTGTTATTACATTATATTTATTTTATATGCCCACAGCTTTTACATAAGGGCACTGCTCCTAGCTTGTTCTTTAATAAACAGGTTGCTGGCTTGCAGGAGTTATTGATCCATAGTGACAACAGTACCTTGAAGGACAGATCAATTCAGATGACCTTGACTAAATTATCTTGCTACCTAGAAGAATAAACCATTATTGAATCGGATCATTTTTTAAGGATCTTCTCTCGTGACATAAAGCCACCTATGCTGTAGGTAGGCTGTGGTTTTACCCACACCCCAGGTCAGACAGAAATCAAACCATCCTTGGAGAGATCAGGCAATTAGAATCATTTTCTTTTTCTCTTTTTCCCCCATTTTGCATTAATACTGCAGGCAACTCCGTAAATTTACTCGACATTCTTTAAAAGGAAAGCAGTATTCCCTGAAGAAGATAGCTAAGTAGCTGATTAGCAGAATATCCTTAGAGGTATTATGAGCTCACGAAACATTGAGACTCTCACCCACTCCTTTATTTATGACATCTTTAACATGCCTCAGACCCATTATTCTCACCCTACTGATATTTTAAAGAGTACCATATTACAAAGCCTTACAAATTCCTTTCTGCTTTTTCAAACTGCAGCTGAAAAAACTATTCTGAGCCCACTGTAATCCACTTATTTGACTATTTAACACATGCTTTACCTATAATTTTATAATAATGTATTTTTTACCTTATCCTTTTACACAGTTGGGAAAGTGAAGTACCCTGCATATGGAAGCTACTACAACATATGGCTTAGTCATGGTTGAGTGTCCTCCCAAATAGCAGTAATGCACCCCTTTGTATTTTGATCAAGCTCACTTAGCCACCTGCTGCTGATTTTACAGTGTACTAATTTCTCCTACAGTCATAAAGTTCACCTCTTAAGGAACATGAAGAAAATTAGAAACTTCCAGCCTGCTCATCATTCTCTAATATTTTGATGAAATATGCCAGTGATAGCCCAAATGATCAAAGCTTTAGTGTATGAAAGATAAATCCACTGACCCCACAGAGTATAATACAATAGCACTTTGTGGATAAATGTAGCAAGATGCATACCATATTAATATCATAAAATAAGATTTATCGGGTCTCCTCAGCCTGTTGTGAATAAATGGTACTCAAATTCTAATCTCCATTTTCTCTTACCTTTCCCCAAAATTTGTTTCTTCATTTAATCTTCCCCTTCCTTACCCATATATATTGCTCTTTCCCAAAGACCTGCTTGTATTTCCCAGTACTTCCTTGTACAAGCCCTGATTTGATTATACTTCAACTTTTTCTCATCTGTAAAACTGCAATAAATAACAGAAATTAGAAGTGCTTTTTTTTTTCTTTTGAAGAGTGAATACTTTTTAAACCACTTATAACATTGTCTGGCATAAAACAAACACTCAGCAATGTAAGCTATCATTATTAGTAGTAGTAATATTATTAATCTATGTACTATTGTTTCTTGGCTTCAAATAACACACTTTACTTTTATTCCTTGATATTGACTGTCATTTATATACTGTTTTTTTTTAAAGATTCATGCCTATTTATTCTTTCTCACGTCTTTAGCTTTTTTATAGGTTAAGATTTTTTTTTTATTTCAACATATTATGGGGGTACAAAAGTTTAGGTTACGTATATTGCCCTTGCCTCCCCTCCCCCCCCGAATTAAAATCCTTCCTAGATATCTACAAAAGAGTGATCAAAAAACACAGGTTTTCAACATAATGTCAGCAAATCAAATCCAATAAAATATAAAAAGAAAATTATATACCACAACCAAGTAGGATTTATCCTAGGTATGCAAGGCTGGTTTAATATTAAAAAAATTAATGTAACTCATCACAACAGCAGGGTAAATGAGAAAAATAATACGATCATATGAATAGATGCAGAAAACTCATTTGACAAAATTGAACACCCATCTATGATAAAAAGTCTCAGAAAACTAGGAATAGAGGGGAATTTTCTTTAGTTGATATAAACATCCACAAAATACCAACAGCTAGCATCATATTTAATGGTGGTAAACTAAGACACCCCATAAGATTGGGAATAAGACAAAGATGTCACCCCTCACCACTCCTATTAAACATGAAACTAGAATTCTTACCTAACACAATAAGAAAAGAAAAGGAAACAAAAGGTACACAGGTTGGGAAGAAAGAAATAAAACTGTCTTTGCTCACAGATGACATGATTGTGTATGTATAAAATCCCAACAAATCAACAAAAAAATAAACTCCTAGGACTGATAAGTGATTTTAACAAGGATGAAGAATATAAAGCTAATATATAAGTCAAATATATTTCTTATATACCAGCAGGAACATTTAGAATTTGAACTTAAAAACATAATACCATTTATATTAGTACCAGAAAATGTGAAATACTTAGGTATAAATCTAACAGCATGAACAGGATCTATTAGAGAAAAAGTACACAATTCTGATGAAAGAATTTTTTTAAAAAGATCTAAATAAATGTAGAGATATTTCAAATACATGGATAGAAGGATTTGTTAAAATGTCAAATTTTCCTAATTTGATTTACTGATTCAATGCAATCCCAACCAAATCCCAGCGACTTATTTTGTGGGTATTACCAAACTGATCCTAAAGTTTATGTAGAAAAGCAAATGCCCCAGAATAGCCATCAGAATAATGAAGGAGAAAAAGAAAGTTGGGTCGTTATGACATGGGCTTTAAGTTACAGCAATAAAAACAGTGTGGTTTTGGCAATAAAAAAAAAAAAAAGAAAGAAACAAAAATAGATCAATGGAAGAAAATAGAGCCCAGAAATAGAGCCACATAAATATAGTCAACTGATCTTTGATAAAGAAGCAATGGCTATTCAATGGAGAAAGGATAGTTTTTCAACAAATAGTACGAGAACAGCTGTACATCCGCATGCTAAAAAAATGAATCTAGACTCAGATCTTACACCTTTCACAAAAAATAACTCAAAAATAGATCAAAGAACTAAAAGTAAAATGTAAAATGAGAAAATTCCTAGAAGATAGCATAGGAGAAAATCTAGGTGAAACTGGGAGATAACTTTTGAGATGCAACACCCAAAGAGAGGGATATGGGAACTCTTTGTATTTTCTGATCTTTTTTTTTTTAAGAAATCTAAAACTGTTCTAAATATAATGTCTATTAATTAAAAAACAAAACAGAAAACAAATACAGGCTCTAGAGTTAGAAGTATTTGGAATATAATACTATTTCAACTATTTTCTAGTTGTTTGATCTCAGGTGTTACTTAATTTGTCTAAGACAGTTGCATCGATCAAAAGGGGACATGGATAGTCCCACTTAACTGGGTAATATTGATATTTAAAGGAGATAATGCATATTATATGTTTAGTGTCTCAAATGATGTTATTCCAAACTCACATTTAGAAACTACTTACTGGATACCCTGTAGGAATAAAAAAAATCAACATGCCGCCAAACTAATTTATCATTACTCCTCCGCTTTTACACCTGCTTTGCCTCCTATGCCCCTATCTTTTCGGGTGTTTTCTAGCCAGTAGTCCAGTTTTACCACCTATAAACAGAAATAATCCTGACGTCTCCCTCTCTACTTTACTTCACATAGATAATTGGTCGCAAAATCTTTTCAATCTTATCATGTAATTAGGTTTATAGCCCAACCGCCTCTACCTTAACTTTTTGTATCAATCCTCTCTCATCTAATCTACAACATAAGCCTCCAAATTAAAGTGTCTGACTTCAGTTTCAACTTTATACTTCCTATTCATCCTCCACATTGCTGCCTGAATAATTTCTTTGAAAGCAATTAATGCCCTACTTATAATTCTTAAAATGGGTTCACACTGCCCTCTAGAAAAGGTTCTACTTCTCCAGGAAGATATAGAAGGTCCTTCATGATCTGGCCTTCCTACCTGTTTGGCCTTATCTGTCAGCATTACAGATTTACATACATTATTCAGCCATATAGCCCACTTGAAGTTTTCTATAGATTCTCTACTCCTTCATGTCATTCCTTCTTCCTGAGGCACATGTCCTGTCCTTTTTCATCTGGATTATTCTTGCTTATTCTTTGAGACTTAGATCAAGAATCACTAAATCACTTCTTCCCTTCCCACACTGCTCTTACAAATAACATGCCTTCCTTTCTATACTACTCCTGCAAACTATCCCACTACTGAAAATGTTTGTTTTCTAACCTTCCTGCAAACTAGATGCAGGCAACTTGATATCAAGGATGATGTTGAATTCAATCCTGTATCCCAACACCTAGCCAAGTCATTAGAACACAAAATGTGCCCAATAAGTATCTGCGAGTGTTGAAAGAAATGAATGGAGGAAGCACTGGAGGGAGGGAAGCATGGAGGGAAAGAGTAGTAAGGAGTGATGAAGGCAGGAATGAATGGAGGGACAACTAGGGCAGAGTGTATGTTGGTAAGCTCATTTAAACAAACTGAAAGTAAAACATTTAGTGAATTCCATAGTAAACAAGGAATTGAGCCTTGCTTTAGAGTTATTTGAATACCCATAGTAGTTTGGGAATTAATTCTAAATCCATCTAGCCATTTTCAGTTTTCAATAAGTCTGTTCTTTTCTATCTAGATAAATATTCCCTAAACTGCAATAACATTGTAATATTTTATTTCATTGAATCTAAAATGGCATCTATTTTAAGATGACAATATTTTATATATACCCTAGAGGGAAAAAAAGTACCAAACTCAAACAAAACTATAAAACATATCTTCACTTCAGAGATATAAAAATGTAAAAAAAATACATTGTAGAATCTAGGAAATATAGGTATATATAAAGTAAAATCAATTCTTGTGAACCATTCATCATGTGTCAAAAAAGAATAGAGAAACTTTTAGTCATTGCCTTGTACCCCTGGAGATCAATAAATATCAGCTAGAGAACCACAGAATGATCTTAACTTTGGTTGTAAAATTTTTAGTAGTTACTGCCAAGACAGATACATTACACTTTACATGATTCATAAGGTCTATAAAATGTTTGCAAGCTCAGGTAAAACAAATTATTCTAACTAAAAAAGACAAAAGAAAAAAATTTCTACCATAGGTAATAATCGATTCTTAGGAAATCTCTAACGCAAAACGAATGCTGCAAAACCAAGACCCAGAAATGCTCTTAGGCAATACACAGATACAAAATGTTCTTTCTTGATATTGCAAATCTAACCAAAGTCCTAGAGATAATACTTTTACCCCCAGTGTTTTCCTTTTCAACAATTGGCATAACAATATATTTAATTATCTACTGTAGTTTTTCCTCAATATTATAGCACTGTTTTGAATATTTGTTTAACTAATAAATTAAAGAGAGAAAGAAATTCCATTTGGCATACTAAATTTTAAACATTATTTAAAATACAAACTGAAATAAAAAGATATTAATTCCATCTCAGGAAACAATTCAGACATTAAGCCAGACACACAGGAATCAAGTGGCTGAGTAAAAATTCTCCCTTATGGACACGATGCAACATCAAGGTCAAAATTCGCATAATAGCTCATTAGCATAAAATCAAAGTTCAATTGGCTCAAAATGAGTACAATTTTAATACAAATTATTGGCAAGGCAAGTGTACATTAAGGTGGAAGCATTACCAGTGAGGAGCAATTTCCTGCTAGAGAATTTAATTTTGTTGAACAAGTGACCAGCTTCATAGGTAGGTATATTAGCTCAAATGAAATTTAAATGTTCCAACCATTGCACAGTGAAGTAACTATAAATTTATAAGTCCTAAAACTCTTAATTCCTTTCTCCACTTTCATGGTTAATTTTAAAAACTGAGTATCTTATATGTTTTTATTTCTTAAAAGACCTAATCAGAGCCATCTTAATTGTAAACTCAATCTTGGCATACCTGAAAATCTCCTGAAGGATTTGGATATTACTGCACTGCCACCCAAACTTCACTATAGGAAAGAGCACAGTTTTGCTAATAAAAATCTTGACTTTTTTTCCCACTATTTTCCCCAATACTGCAAATAATCCCTGAATAAATTCAAACCCTAAAGGGCAACATAGATTGTGGAATAAATGGGACACCTTCCTACCCACTGGCAATAGGAGAGGGTGGAGAAGAAAGTGCCTAGAGAAGAATTTTAGAATGAGATTCCTAATGGCCTATGACATTCCGTCACAATTACTTATTGATTTTATTTGAAGAAACTCACCACAGGCTTTGTGAAAAGCAAAATAAAAAGTGATGACCTTTTCTTATTTTGGAAACTAAGGGAGCCTTACGAAGAATCTATTTTAACCTAAAAAACAACAGCATACAATTATTTAGTTGATTTATTATTTCCAACATTTCATTTCCAATGTGCATTGTCCTTTTTTTTAAGATTGTCTCCATCAGATAGACATTGTTTGGATCTATTTTTGAAAGGCAGGCATTTGCAAAGCTGTCAAAGTCAATTATTTGCAGAAATGAAGGGTAAAAGAGGCTGTCAGCAGGTATATGTGATTTTACAAGTTTATGAATTTTCTAAAAAACAAGAAATATATTGTATTACTGAATATGTTAAGGAAACATGTGGGAGTTAAGAACTCTCTAGAATACTTTGTTTTACTCCTACTTTTGATTCTGCACAGTAAGGAAAAGTTATTGGGTAAAATCAGGAAGATAATCAAAGTAATTAAAAACATCTTTCAAACTCAAATTCAGGTCAAAAATACAAATGCTACTTTTCTTTAGAAATTTAGTGACCAGAATGCTTCAAGTCACCAGTAAGAAGACATCCAGCTTTTCTATTGGATAGGTGCTGTAATTTCCATAGGTACAGAAATTCTAATGTAATCATTTATAGGCAGTAGATTTGGAAGCAGTGTGCCATATAAATTTTTATTTATTTATTTTTTATACGTAACTGTACATGTTTATGGGATACATAATCAAGGAAATTTAGCTGTATTTTTCAAAGTATGTGGCATCTGAATCATAATCACTTGGAGTATTTATTTAAAATGTAGATTTCTGGGCCTCACACCTCAGAAGGAACAATAGAAATTAATAATTATATTAATCTTGGATTTTCCTGAGATCCTCCTATACAATAGAATTAGGAAGCCACTGCATTAAAACAAATACACAGTATGTGTGCTCTTGGAAAGGTTGACTCTGCATTTCACCGTGAGAAAGGATCACTTACTTCTGAACTAAATGACAGACAATAAATTCAGATTTCCCAAATCTCAAGGTCTAAATTAAGTTATACTCAAACATTTTTAGAAAAAAAATGTGTTTCTACATATATTTGCCCTTAAGTGTTAAGAGAAGTAATTCAAATTGGTCAATAACTGTGTAGAATAAGGGTAATAAATGCACATGTCTTTACATAGTTGTTCAGCCCTGAGTGGTCCGAAACTAACCACCAAGCCACTGTCACTTTGAGACTTAACCAGAGAAAATACTCAGCTCCCATCCACATCTATATGCATATTCTGAGGCTATTGTGAGTAGCCTTAAAAGATTATTTTAATCTCCAAATTACAAAAATCTAAGTTAATTGATGATGTAGATTTAGAACCATAGAGATTAAAACTGGAAAAACCCTCAAGGGTCATTTGGTTCAGCAGCTTCATTTTATAAAGTTGAAATCATAGATGTTAAGATAAGGTGAGCAAAAAGCCAGAATTCTTAATGTTGAATCCATTACTCTTTATCACTGTCTAGACTACATAACCTCCTGATATTGTTGTCTTAAACATTTCTGAAATTCCTCTTTCAGAATTGAAAGAGGAATTATTTGCTTGGGCTACTACAAACAGTATTTCTTATGCCTGATATTTTACATTCACTTAGCATGTACTCTACTGTATATCCTATAAACTAAATACAGTACAGAGATGTTATGTGCATCAACCACTAATATTTGTAGCCATATAACTACTTTAAAAATGCTCATTCTTTAATCATTATTATTTTTAATATTCTTTTTCTCCAGATCCTAAACCTACCAATCAACCTACTGACTTCATTTGAAAGAAGATTAAAATCGTATTTGGAACTTAACAAAGATTTGAATGGGAAGGAAATCCAAATCTTACAATCTGCATATTTTATGCTTTCATACAATTAAACCCAAAGTATGATGTACAGATAGATCTCTCAAGGTGTAAAGACTTGAAGTGCTTTATAGCCACTTTTGAAAATTATTGTTATGCTAAAAAAATAAAGATAGTGTTACTCCAAATCATTTGGATAAAATACAATTAGCTAATTTGATTTTATAATAATATGAGGAATCAAGAAACTTGATCCTGAATTTATTGAAATTTCCAAATAGGAGGGGGGAAAAAAAGGAATGAGCATCCTGGGGGAATAGAATGTCGGCAGTTTGGTGCTTCTAAAGCTTAAGTAGAGAGATGTGTTTTGAAGAAGAGAAGCAGGGAGGGACCTTTTAACAGTCCTGACACACATTTGACAGTGAGTACAGAATTTATAACTATGGGTGGAATTTGTAAGAATATAGATTTTACTTTATTATTTTGAAAAATATTCTCACCGTCAGAGCTGTTTGAAATCAAAACAGTTTGTCTCGTATGTTCTACTGAGGATTTAGGCATCTAATAGGGAGCTGTTTTTGTGTATCATTTGCTGCAAGTAACCTCAAAGGAAACAGCATCCTCTGCCAATTTTTCTGCTGTTAAAACTCAAAGTGCAGCATATTTTGAACCACTATAATTGTATACAGAGCTAACAATTTCTCAAAAAGTATTAAAGCCTTTTGGGAGACAAAAACCATAAAATAATCTGAGGAACTTCCCTAACATACCATCTGACATCAATGCAACATTAAACTATAGACAAAAGTAAAACTCTATTAAATGTTGTGCAGTATGAATACTATATGTCAATAAGGATTAATTGAATAGATATATCAATAATAATTGCAAATATTTATCAAACACTTATTATGTCAGGTACTGTTCTAAGAATATTATCTTAATTAACTCATTTAATCCACCTTACAACCACTCTACTATTTCCCATTTTACAAGTAAAGAACCTGAGAGATGGGGGAGGGGAACTTATATTACATGCTCAAGTTCATATTGTTAGCAAGTAATGCAATCAAGATTTGAACCTGGGCAATCTGACTCCAGAGTCTGCCCTCTTAACAAATATGCAATGTCACCTCCACATAGGTAGCCAGGGGCTTACCTGTATAACACACAATGGGAATAATGAAAAGTCAGCATATAATTATAAAAGCATTACCAAACATGAGCAATAACAATAATCATTTGAGCAAAATTACTATTCCTTTAAACAACCTCAGATTAGAAAGAACTAAAATTCCTTCTTATATTTATTCCTGTTAGAAGCCCAATTATTAATACTTTTATAAACTATACCATCTTTGAAATTAAGAAAATATGTGTATATATACCATTTGGCATATACATAGACCATACTATATATCCACATATATAGTTTAGGAGATAAAATTGGTTAACATATTTATCCTATGGAATTCCTGGCTTTAAAAAGTAGAAATACAGAGATCATAAAAATAAAAATCATGAGAAACTTTCATTCTAATATAGACCAGGGTGATTATCAATTAATTGTTTTCAATAAAAAAATGAGAGAAGGCCTAAAACACAGTCATGACAGAGACACATCTAACCAATCTGAATCATGGGCTCCATCCAGCTTGGTGGTGAAGAAGTGAAAAGCAATGCAATCTGAAAGGAATACCAAGCAGGAAATGTTGCAGAGAGTTCAAGTAGAAGTCAATGAAGGAGATAGCAATTAAGTTTCCCCAATTAAATGGAAAGTAGAAGAGGCAACAGAACAGTAAGCGATTCAGAAAGCTGTGGAATAACATGAAATTAATAAGAAACTTTAAAGTCCTTTAGAAGTGTGCTGAGTCTAAAGCAGTTTGTGAAGGAAGATTAAGAAGATGATAGCATTTCTTGACCTTGGATAATCTGAGGAGGAAACAAAAATGGTCTAATGATTTCTGGGGCTTCTAGAGAGTTGCAACATTCATTTTCTGTGGCTTAAATTATCTTTGCCATGGCAAGACAAGAGATGCATGGATAAGCTCCCCTGGCAAAGTTATTTTTGAACTAGCAGATCTCAGTGCTTCCGCCCTGTAAAGACAGCAGGTAACAAATGTCACCTTAAAAATCCAAACCCTAATTTGGTAGTCTGAGAGCACTCACTGGTGAAATGGTCAAACCTCAGCTTCTTCCTCTGCCACACTCCTGATTCACTTTTCATGGCCCTTTCTATTAGGTATTCTACATGCTTCCAGGGATCAAATCAGGATGCTACTCTTGCTTGGCTCTGGCCTGCTGCTGAGGCTGCTGTTTTGTGACTGCCATGTAGCTCCAAGTAATTGCCAGTTGCTCTGCCAAAAATGCCACCTGACCTTGCTGCTCATTGCTGATTGCTCTCTGCTGAAGCTTTCAGCAGACAAGGGCTAGAAACCTGCTGCAGGTTGCTGCTTACAGGGCTGCCTCCCTGCTTCTAGCCACTGTTCGGCCATTCCCTCAACTTGATGACCTCACCACTGTACCTTCCACCACAATGTTCTCTCTTTTCTGATGTCAGTTAGGGAACTCACAGAATCCTCTAAGTTCAACCTTTTTGGACAGCACCTTAGGAACATGAGGTGCACAAAGGTTCAATTCTTTTCATTTGACTCAAGCAATCATTTCTCTTAGGTGCATAAAATTCACTGGTGGGGGGGTGGGGGGGTAGGGTGAATACACACTGGTTCTGGACAGATTTCAAGAAAGGGTAGACTGAAGCATTATTCTTTTTACCCCTTTAGTCATGGGTGCCACAACCAGCTCCACTATGATGATATTAATATCACTAAAAAAGAATATTTTTTCCTTATATGGGCAGCACGGTACATCCTGATAATTTGCTTTCCACCACTGTTATGAACCACAAACTACTACCACAGACTTTGGTAGATATACCAGAATATGTCTAAACTTAAACTCTGGAAAGTTTTACTTTATTCCCCAAAAGTATTTTTGCCCACACATACATTATTGGGCACAAAGATAATAGATCTCTGAGTTGTGTGTCAGTTTCTACTGCTATGTAAAAAATGATCAGAAATATACTGGCTTAAAACAAAAATTTTTCATCTCACCATTTCTGGACGTCAGAAGTCCAGGAATGACATAACCACGTTCTCTGAGCAGGGTCTCGCAAGGTTGGAATGAAGGTGTTAGCCAGGCTATGTTCCCATTTACAGCTTGAGGTCCTGTTTTAAGCTCATTCGGGTCATTGGCAGAATTCTGTTTCTTGTGGCTGTACGAATAAGGTCCTTAGCTCTTAGGGGCCTCCTGCAATTCCCTGCCAGGTAGCCTTCTCCACAACTGGGAGTTTGCTTTTTTAAGGCCATCTTGATGAACAGTTTCTTGCTCACTGCTCACTGTTTCTTATTGTTTTTAAAGGTTTAGCTGATTAGGTCTGGATAATTTCTAGTCACCTGATTAGAGAATTTATTCCATCTGCAAAATTCCTTTTGCCATATAACATAATATAATCAAAGGAGTGATAACTCATCCTATTCACAGGTCCAACTTGCACTCAAAGGGAAAGAACTATACAAGTCATGTGCATCTGGAGGAGAGAAGCTGAGGGGCCATCTTAAAATTCTTCCTACCACAGGTGGATTGGTTAACTATTAATACCTGTGCTAACCATAACAAATTTCAGCTCCATTTCTAGCATAGGTACATTTTCTTGCTGAAAATAAGATCCCTTCTGCCTTTGCAGTTAAGCTGTGAATGGTATTACCCCACATGACTCCTCAACTAGATGTAGTCATAAGCCATTAGCCTTAAAGCTAAGTATAGTCCCAAGTCAACTCAGGACTCACTCTCCACCCACTGGGGCTGACCCTGGCTTTCAGGTTACTTTGAATACATAAGAAATGACTTAACTCTGTCCTATTCCTGAGAACCTGAGGCTATTTTGGCATTAAGGTCATGTATTTCAGACATTTTAGGATTTTTAATTTGACAGCAAAGAAAAGGCAGAGGACTCTTCCATTACCTTATTCAGGTTATCAGAATCTCTATGACACTCGGTGACAAGAGCCAACTGGCATAAGGTTAATGGTTAGCAAAGAAATGTGCACGAGACTTTAAGCAGTATATCCTTGGATATGTCAAATAAGGATTTTATTTTACAGAGTTCATCACAGGACCTCATGGAAGAATATATTAATGAAATACTTACAAAATATAAATAATTGTATCTACAAATACGGATCTGATTTCAAAGTTCTCACCTAACTGGGATAATTAGAGGATTATGGAGAATCAATGCTACTGCTAAAAAGTAATGTTTGCCTTTACCAATACGCTAAGTCATGGGTAAAATAAAAATATTCTGAAATATAGCATTCAACATTTCCCTAGATAAAAGGCAAATCATATCTAACCCCATAATAAAGGATGAGATAGTTATTTGAATCTGAACAAGAATGCTGCATTTAAGATCATAAAAATCAGAGTTTATATACATTTCCTTGACTTGACTTTATAATAAGATTCCTAAGTTGCATATAAATAATATCCGAGTCTTAGAATAATCCTTATTTCAATAAAACCAAGAATAGCCTTGTGGAGGACCTCACCTGTTCTGCTCCTCAACAGCAGACATTCATTGCATGACTCCGATGCATGAGGGAGGCACCAGATTCAGTACCACCCTACTCAGCATCAACTGTCTTAAATTCAACTTTAATTCAACTCTCTGTTTAAACCAGTGTTAAAAAACTGTTAATAAAACAAACTAAATAAATAATCATATTTTCTATTGTTCAAGCTCAAAATGTTATATTTCCTTGACACCTCCTATCACCTCCATTCACTATAACCAACTGTGTTGGTAGTTTTATTGTAATACTCATCATGCATTTCCTTCATTTTCATTCTCCTGGCACTCTTAAGAATCATGTGCCACAATTCCATATGATGCATTAGTTTTCTAATATTTAACTGGATTTTCTGCCTAAAGTTACTACTATCCCAATTTTCACATATACAACTGCTAGGTTAATATTCCTGAATTCCTAGTGGAAGCTGATATTTTCATATTATTTGAGTGTCATTTGTCAGATTCTGTTCTAACTACTTTATATGCATTTTGTAATTTAAACCTTGCAACAATCTAGTTGAACTCTTATTATTTCCTTTTTTCAGAGGAAGAAACTGAATAAAAGAGATAACAAGGACGTTCCTTAAGGTAGAGCCAGGCATCTGACTCCAAATATAACCACTACTGTACTGTCTTCCCATGTAAATGAACAACCTGGACTGGTGCCCATTACCCATGAAGCTAAATCCAAGTGCTTCAACTTGGAAATCAAATCTGCTCTTTTTTTAATCCCTGAAAATACAGATGGTCTCCAATTTACAATGGTTCAATTTATGATATTTTGACTTTACAATGGTGTGAAAATGATACACATTCAGTAGAAACTGTATTCGAGCCCATACAACCACTCTATTTTTCACTTTCAGTACAGTATTCAATAAATCACATGAGATAGCCAACACTTTATTATAAAAAAAAAGGTTTGTGTTAGAAGATGTTACCCAAATGTAGGCTACTGTAAGTGTTCTGAATATTTAAGCAAGGTAGGCTAAGCTAAGCCATGATATTTGGTAGGTTGGGTATGTTAAATGTATTTTTGCCATACTATTTTCAACTTATGATGGATTTATCAGGATGTAACCCCATCATAAGTCAAGGAGCACCTGTAAACAGATCACTCTCTGTTGCACTTTTCCTGCCATTTGGAATGCTATTAATACCATTCTGTGCCTATTCAAATGTGATTTATCTTTCAGGCTGACCTCGGGTTCTGCCCCTTCCATCAAGTCATCTCAGGCCACCCAGGTTATCATGATGGCCCCCTCCTTTAAAGTTCTTAAACATTTATTTTATTTTTGTATTTATAAAATGTCCTCTAATACTCTGAACATTTGGCTATTTGACTATACTGGATGCATTTGCCTTATTGAGAAAATATAAATTATTTAAGGACATGGACTTTGCCTTATATTCTCTTGTGTTCTTTGCAGCATATAAGATAGTGTCTTACATGAGTAAAGTGCTTTGCAGATAGCAGGCTCTAATTCAATACAAACTTATTAACATTCTTCCCTGGGCAAGCTCCTATAATAATGGTTAAGGTGAATTTGCCTTTATATGGAACTGAATAAACATATTTCCTGAAAAGTTTTCCTCTATGAAACAATTTCTAGCCAAATTATAGAATAAAGATGCAATAACCACGGGAAAATAAATACATATATTTTAAAAGAGATTCAAGAAAGATTTAGTACAGTAATTATTTGGGGGAATGATATATAATATAGGAACAAAAAGAAGAAATATGACTAGGAAAACACATATTATATGTTCATATTTTAGGAAGAGTGAATAGACTAGTCTGACAAAAACATAACACAGGATACAAAAGGGTAGAAATTAATAAAACAATACATGGAACAAAGCAGGGAGCACCTTGAATGGCAGGCTATGAATTTTGGATTCTCTTTGAGGATGCAGCATAGCTTAAGTACCAGCTCACAATGAGCACAGCATCTAACGATACATAGTTGCTATTATGATTAAAGAAAACAGTGTTTGTACACTATTTGAACACAAGCATGGTGCCTGGAAAATAACCAATGTTCACCAAAGCGTACTTTGTCATTGATCATTGATCAGAGTTCTGCTTATCATACACGAAGCTGCCAAAATTCCATGAGAGGAAAAGGACAAAACAGAGGCAAACTTTCAGTTAATGTGTCTCTGAAAGGACAGAGAGGTACTGAGTAAATATCTGTGGGTGCAATAAGAAATTTATGAGTTTATCTGTTTTTCCTAGAGCCAAGGACATTCATGCTCCCTCAGAGAGATGTTGAAATGATAGGAAAAGAATGAAAAATATAATTTCCAAGTAGTCTCCCCTTTAAAAGTCACATTTTTCCCTAAAGTGAACCATAACTTTGAAGGTAGGAGATAGATTCTGTTGGAAACATAGACTATTTATTATTGCCTTGCCTTTTTCAGTATCTCACACATTTCATTTCCTTCACTAGAATTATTTTGCTTAAAGTACCTCAGGTTAATAATCTTTACAAGGCTTGGGTTCCAAGAAACAGACTAAGTGGAAATAAACCATTGTTAGCACTTCAGTCTTCAAATTTCCGGAGGCAGACTCTTCCTCGAGTGTTTAAAAACTTGCTGACTGCTCTCCCCCTCCGTGGGGAATAGGCTTCTTGCAGCCATAGTCATCACGGTATGTTCCTCTATATTTGCTCTTTTTTTATTCTTCTGCTTAATTTCTATAAACCTTTTCTACATAATCTTCTTACTATAGTTATTCTCCTTTATTTCTATGGCTTTTTATTAACTAATTTTTTCTTACGTGATTTTCTTTTATAATTTAATAATTACTTAAATAAAAACTTTTTAAAAGTTCCTAATATTTCCAGAAAATTAAACATATAATCTTGTGTGCATGTGGAGGGTTAAACTTTATTTTACTCAAAAGAGAAAAAGAATTAAAAAGCTTTTAACCTCTAAACTCTTTGGTCATTGAGGAAGTTTGTTTTCATTTGGTTTGAAAGTTCTCAAGAAAACACTTTCTTTTCTGAAATGCAGCTAAAAATGGGAAAAAATGGTAACTATTCTCCAGGCTTTAAATTATATGTTAAAGATTCCAAAAAGAGAACTAAACTTCTCTCTTGTCTCATAAAATATTTTTTTTCAAGGAAACTTTGTTTTAAAGAATAATATATTATTTCAGATAAATATGAAGATATAATGAAGAAATAGCGATAAATGTAGCCAGAAGTAACAATTATAATTATTTCTATTATACAACAGAAAGAAAAAGAAAAATAGTAAAGCTTTCATTTGCCTTTCCTGTGCCTCAGATAAATGAACAAATATATGAAAAATCAGAACATCTGTAGTTATAGTTGAATTGTGTTGAAGACAGGTCAGTAGTTATGATGGAATCTGGTCATGAGCAGTTATCTCTAAGAATCGTTATAAAAGGTTAATTGGATAATCTTCTTGTGGCTTTTTTCCCATTATATCTTCAGTAGACTCTGATAAAAGATTCTGTTTTCTTAAATGCATCCTGCCTGCTGTATTCATGTTTCTGAGACAGAACTAGTGGAGGGAGTGTTGTTTTAGCACTTACATTTTCTTCTGATGATCTTGGACCCCTCCTTCATGAGTCTAAATTCTGTTTTGTAAACACAATGTTCTAGTTCTTACAGGTCTTCTTCTATGAAAAGTTGTTGCTAACCCAATGACTTCTAGCTCTATAGGTTCAACAATTAATTTTTGAAACTTTAAAACTTTTTAAGAGTCACTAGTCAAAACTTATTAATAAAGACCTGATTTGTTATATATAACATTTATTATATTGATTGTATTAAATTCTAGCTGTCACTCTCAGCTTTTTATCTGCTATGTCTATTATACAGTTTTCTCCATTTTTATGGTCAGTTTGTTCTCCCAACTCCCAATAGAACTTGAAATATTTGCTCATTGATGAAACCCTTATACACACACATATGTACAAGTACACATCCACATGTCTATAAACACAAGTTCAGTTAAAAGGCTTAGTTCCAAAGACACCAGGACTTTGCCCACTGTATTTTCACATTCTATTTTAATTAATTTTTCTTTCCTAGAAAGTTAACTTTAGGATAATTTTCATAATTTTTTTCTTTTCTTGCATTCCAACACCTATACCTTTAAGGACATCAGGTTTCTAGTGGGTATAGATGATTTAAGTATCTGTTGAATTTAGATTATTTTTGATAAATAATCAAATGCACAATTTCAGTTATATAACATGTTCTGTCAAGATGCCTTACTAAAATCAGCCCTGAGGAATGTCTGATAGGGCAGAAAGAAAATGAAAATAATCTAGGCCTCCTTAAATATAAAATTTGGGATGGATCACTGTTCTTCACATATGAGATAAATGAGTATTCGGTACCCCCATTTTCTAATCTGTACAAGTTGAGCATCCTTAATCTGAAATCCAAAATGCTACTATATCCAAAAATTTCTGAGTGCCAACGTGATGCCACAAGTAGAAAATTTCACACATCGTTATTTAACACAAACTTTGTTTTAGCCACAAAATTATTAAAAATATTGCATAAAATTACCTTCAAGCTGTATGTATAAGGTACATATGAAACATGAAGACTTGGATCCGATCCCCAAGATACCTCATTATGTATAGGCAGAGCTGGTACAGTGACCGGCTTTCCCAGTCTAGGGGCTTCCTTCTCTTGTCTTCCCACTCTTAATTTACTCAGATTTCAAACAGTGTCTGAAATATCTATTTATATTAATTAAGTTGGTTGCTTGAAAGGCTCTTCAAAACACATTTTAAATCAAGGAGTTTAAATTATTTTTTCCTTCTCTGCAAGAGATTTTCTTTCTTGTCTATAGGCACACCTTTTGAGCTAGTTATTGTAATAAAGAGTAGAGTGGAAAGAGGTTCTTTATCATTGAGTTCCCTGGCTGAAGCCAGAGTGGAAACCCTCAGTACAGGGACCTCTGTCACACAAGCTGAACACTATGTGTCATGTCCAACGGTCTGTCTCCCACAGCCCGTCTCTGTTCTGCCCCCATCTTGCTTTGTGTTAGCTATTAAAGCCCCATAACTTTCCTTGTTTAACATGATTTGTTTTGTTATGTTTTCTATTCTAAGTAAGAAACACCATCTTTGTACCTTTCCTTCTGGTCTGAGGCAATTCAATAGGAAGTTGGTTTATCAGACTTAGATTAAAGATTCATACAACAAATCCTTCCAGTGCAAAGAAAGGTCACAGAAACCAATATGCAAAATTTATAAGGAACACTTCTGGGGTACACATTTGTACATACTTTGTGAGCAAATCTGAAACCAAAGAGTGTTTTCCTTCCATGTTTCAATGAAATTACTTTTTTGTTTACATTCTACTGAGTTTCTTTACTGTTGTTGTTTTAACAGGTAATAATAAGAGGCAGTATTTTTAGGAGATAGATGTATATAAAAACTACTCAGAATTCAACTTATAATAATATTGGGCAATATATAAAGCCAAAATCTTATATTAAAACTAAAAGTCAGCCAAGTTTCCAGATATTATACACACTCAAGCAAAGTAAAAATTTCCTCCTAATATTAGGCCTTTGCAGATGAAGAAATTGGCCTAACATGCAAGAATTCTAGATAACAAGGTAACAAGAAAGGAAAGATATTAATGAGAATCTGCAGTATACTGAAAGTATCTTAATTGGACCATGTTTAAAGGATAAGTGGAGATAAACACTAATATTTAATAAAATTATTTATTAAATAAAATATTTATATTTAATTTAATATTTATTAAATAAAATATATTTAATAAAATATATATTCTTTAAAAATTGCAAGCTTATTTCAAATCATATATTTGATAAAGGATTAATATTCAAAATATATAAGGAACTCACACAATTCCATAACAAAAATAAAAACAAAACAAACAAAAAAACCCAAATAACACAATTAAAAAATGGACAAAGCATCTGAACAGACATTCTTGTAAAAAAGAAATACAAATGGCTAACAGGTATATGAAATGATGCTCAACATCACCAATGGGCAGAAAAATGCAAATCAAAACCACAATGAAATATTACTTCACGCCTGTTAGAAAGCTTACTATTAAAAAGATAAGAGATAACAAATTTTGGTGATGGCATAAAGAAAATGGAACCCTTGTACACTGTCGGTGGGAATGTAAATTGGTACAGCTATTCTAGAAAACAGTATGAATGTTTCAGTACCATATGATACAGCAATCTCACTCCTGGGTATATATTCAAAGGAAATGAAATCAGTATCTTGAAGAGATATCTACAAAGCCATGTTCATTGCAGCATTATTCACAATAGTGAAGATATAGAAACAATCTAAGTACCACTGATGGATAAACGGATGGATGAATAGATAAAGATGTGGATAATATTCCCACAATTATAAAGGGGTTAAAGAATACACACATACACACCTGAGTATACTCAGTGGAGTACTGAGTGGAGTGTTATTCAGCCATAAAATAAGAAGAAAATCTTGCTATTTGCAACAATATGGATGATCCTGGAGGATATTATGCTACGTGAAATAAGGTAGGCACAGAAAGACAAATACTGTATAATCTCACTTATATGTGGAAGTTTAAAAAGTTGAACAGACAGTCACATAGTAGTTTCCAAGGGCTGGGACATGGGGGAAATGAGATTTTGATCAAATGGTAAAAACTTTCAGTTGTAAGAGGAACAAATTCTTGGGATTTAATGTATAGCATAGGTGGGGGTAAATATTAATTACAGTCATCCATCAGTATACTTGGGGGTGGAGGAATTGGTCCCAGACCCTCCCCCAATACCAAAATCTATGTATTCTTAAGTCCCATAGTTAACCCTATGGAACCTGTATATAATACATGGGTTTCACATCTTGCAAATACTGTATTTTCAATCTGAATTTGGCTGGAAAAAAAAACTAAAGTGGACCTGTGCAGTTCACATCCTTGTTGTTCAAGGGTCAACTATAATTTGATTGTGGTACACATTACACAATGTATTCACATATCAAATAATCACACTGTACACCTTGAATATAGTCAATCTTTTTTTTGACAACAAAATATTTTAAAATTTACAAAAATTTAAAAAATATTTATGAGTTTGGAATTTCATATAAACTTTAAGTTTTTAAATCTAGTTATATATACATTTTCCTATATATATATATATATATATATATATATATATATATTAGATATGCAGCATGAGTTTAGATTCTAAAGCTGGCACTTATAAATTATTCAACCTTAGACAAGTTACTTAACTTCTGAGTTCTAGTTTCTTCATCTAAAAAAGGAAGATGAATATCTACATATTTTATAGGATTGTTGGGCAGATTAACATAATGAATGTAAAGTGTCTATTTCAGTGACTGGAATATAGTAAGCTTTTAATAAATATCTGAATATATAAATATACATGATCATCATCGCTATCATCATTCTTTATGTTCTTAGCTCTTCACCACATACTCTGAAGATTTTCAAAAAAAAGTAAGACAGAAGAACTGAAGATATAAAACAACCACAGCAGTGAAAAGAGACCCAAGGAGGAAGAGGGAAAAGTACACTCTCAAACCCTGTGGTGGTTTTAAAGATATGTTAACCCATTCTTTGATACTTCTTCTCTCAAAAGGTGAAGTTTAATTGCCATTCCCTTGAGTGTGGGCTGAACTTAGGGACTCACTTCTAAGAACAGGATACTGCAGATTTGATGGCATACGACCTTACAGACTAGGTTATAAAAAGAGTGTGGCTTACATCTTGGGTTCTCTCTCACTTTCTCTGCAATCACTCTCTGGGGAAAGCCATATTGGGAGCAGCTCAATAGAGAATCCCACGTGGTGAGGAACTTGAGCCTCATGCTGACAATAATATATAAATGAGCATGGAAATAGAACCTCTAGCCTCAAATAATTTTCAGAGACTACAGCCAAGGCCAACATCTTGACTGCAACCTCATGAGAGACCTGGAGCAAAAACTTCCATGCTCTTAGATTCCTGACCCTTATAAACTGTGTGAAGTAATAAATACTTGCTCTTCTATGCTGTAAATTTTGTGGGAGTTTGTTATGCCAAAATGGACAACTAATACACACACTAACAGTGACAACAAAAACTGATCCAAAGAAATGGTGATGGGATCAGATCAGCAAACTTAGAATTCTGGAGTTGTCTTTGACACAGCCATTTACACATGGAACACCAGCTTTCGGTGTCTTTATTTATAAATTGCTCAAATTCAGCTTTTCTAATAAATTTTAATAATACTTAATAATATTCATTCTATTCATCTATCAGATGACTTTGGTGGACAAATATAAGTATCATTATGCTAATATATATGTTTTAATTTAATTTTCAATGAAACTATTTAAATCACTTTCAAGTGCCCATCAACTGATGAGTAGATAAAGAAAATGTGGTACATATACATACACCATGGAGTACTACTCAGCATTAAAAAGGAATGAAATAATGTCTTTGCAGCAACTTGGATAGAACTGGAGATAATTATCCTAAGTGAAGTATCTTAGGAATGGACAAACAGATACCACATGTTCTCACTTATAAATAGGAGCTAATGAAGGATATATAAAGTCACAAGGAGCAGTAATGGATAGTGGAAACTAAGAAGGGGGGAGGATGAGAGATGGAGTGAGGGATAAAAATCTACCTATCGAGTATACTATGTACACTATTCTGGTGATGGGTACACTGAAAACTCTGACTTCAGCATTATATAATTTATCCACATAACAAAAAATACTTTACCCCCTAAATTTTTGAAATTAAAAAAAATGTAAAATAAAAAGACATGATGTTTTGGCAAATAACTATATTTGCTTTAAAGAAACATATACTATACGCACATAGATGTATATATGTACATATACATAGTGTATATGTGTGCATACATATTCCAGTTGCCAAAATTTCTACCCCTTTATAAACATGTCTAGTAATTTAAGTCAAAGAATTAAAGAATTTAAAATTTTAAAAAGTATCTTAAATGTGACAATACTTACATCTTCTTAGGTACAATACTATTTTCCTTCCATGTAATGGTAGTTTAATTGAGAGACCTTTTGAATATTTAAAAAACATGTATTTCTTGCGCCTGCAACTCTCTATCAGCTTAGCAAAAGAGATCTGATAAATGTTTCTAAGTGGATCATTCTCCAAGTCATAAAACAATGGCACATTTCATAATACCAAGTCATTATTTTAATTTTACTTTCTCTGTCCCTCTCCCTCGCTGTCTTTCTTTCTTCAGTCAAGACAGATAAGAGAACAGTGCTCCTTAATTAAACAATAATCAAATGCTGTCACTACTAATACATAAGGAATCTCTCAACTACAACTAATAAAAAAAACTTTCTGTGGGTGAGAGTGGGAAAGAATAAAAATTAAAACTATGTATTTTTCTCTGTTTGAATGAACTTCCAAATAAACCCATGAAGAACATAATCTTTATTGTTCATGTTATTGGAAGAGCAATAAGTGAAGAAAATATAAGGAAACGCGCCACAAATATATATATGGCTTTAGAATACAATCCTGCCTAAGATCTACCCGGAATATTGAGAAGAGCTGTTAAACACCAAATATTTTTCTCATGGAGGAAAATTCACTTATCCTCTGCTGAATATGTAAATCTAACAGAATGTGTTATTCAAATTACTTATTTTAGGTTAATTTTGCCATATTTTGTTGATTAAAATAGCTTAATGTAAGTTGAAGAAAACTTTTCTAAGAAAAAAACCAATTATTTATCATGACTCCCTAGATTCTTATGATAATTACATGATACAGGTTTTGTTGTGGTTTCTATCAACAGTGCCTGGTAAGAAAAACATATGAGATCTCAGATCTCAGAGATCATCATTCTCTCAGATCCCATTAGAGAATATCAAAGATGGGAAGCACTGAAATACTTTATAAAGAACACATATTTCACAATAGAAGCTTGTCTACTTAAAATAAAGACAACACTTCATACAACTGCCAGAACCTAAAAAAATTAGAAAATTAGAATGAAAAAGTTCTTTCGTGATTTTAATAATATTATCCAATATTTCTATTAATAGTATTCTTTTTCTTTCTTTTGCATCTAAAATAGGTGAATTAGTTCTCTAGCCTCTTCTTTTATTGTACTCTTAACCAAAAATATTACATATATATTCCTGTATCTTCAATTATATGTGAGAAATTGGGAAAAATGAGTTGAGAAAAGAGATGAAGATTCCAGTCTTCACTTTGTCATTATTTCTGAGACATTAGCTGCATTACACTATTTTCCAGGGAGTCACTTTATTCAGCAACCAAATTAAGCTTGGTAGTAGTTCTTGTTTAGCTATAATTATTTTATGACTCAAATCTGATATCCAGATCTTCAATGTCTCTTGAGTTGCAAACATTCCGGTATTGCTCTGTATCTGTACATTTTCCCACTTGCTGATGCCTCAAACTCAAATTTATTTAAACTAATGAATCTCTATCTATATAGTCATTATCTGCTTTCCTTGAAGAGAACATTGTCATTCTCCATTATCTGACTTGGAAATCCATAATTCTTGACTCCTCCCTTTTCTTTATATTCAACATCAAATCAGCTGCAAAATTAATTTGAGTTTTTTTCTCTCCCTCTAGTCTATTATTTTAAGTTTCCATTTCCACCATACTATTTCTGATCTTTATTGCTACTCGTCTACACAATGGCTAAGGGTTCAGTTTAGTGTCCCTGCCTACAGCCTCACCATCCAGTGATAGTTTGGATGCAGGGACAATGTCATTCTCACCTCTGGTCCCCATGGTATATGGGACAATATTTTAAAATCTGAGATGACATCAATTAGCCCAAACTTTTGAATATCTGATAAATTAGTTAAAATTGCATTTATATTGAAATTATAAACTAAAAGTCATTATAATATGGAACAAATATTTTTCCACATTATGAATTATGAATCATTCTAATAAGAATTTATTGAGCACATTTTATGTGCTAGCTGTTAAGAAAATGGAGATTAATATTTTCTACCTTCAAGAGTCCACTGCCTTGTAGAGGAGATAGAAATGTAAAAAAAAAAAATCAACAAAACCTGAACAAAATCCTGCATTGGAGGAGAAATATACATTATGCCTTGTATTTAGCTTTTCTCCCATTCAGCCACCAAGAAAGAACATTTTTAATGCAAACAAAGCTGCTACCCTGTATTTATCTTGTTACTTTGTTGTAAAAATTTAGTGAAACACATTAATTCTAAAATTCCCTAGAAGTACACAGTAATACTGAAATGCAACCACAGATGCTGTGCTATCAGAACATGGAAAGCTGAAATTGAGTTTTATTTTTAAATAAAGAAAATTTTTTAAAACATTTGATTTCAATAATAAAAATGATTTATTGAAATAATGATCATGTAGTCAAACTATATGTGGAGATTACAGATAAAAATGACTTTATGAGCAATCAAAATAAATTCCACTTAGATATTTGTTTCTAAACCTTCTATTGTTAAATATCAACACCATTTGAGGTGCATTAAATGTAGAAAATTAATTCAGCATAGTATTAAATACAAATTAAACACATTATGATTCTGGATAAATGACCTATCTTTTTAGTATATGTATAGGTTAGCACTTTATAATTACAAGGAAATCATAAGGAATTTCAAGACAACTCATTATTAAAATAATTTTCCCATTATATCCTTGTAATAGTTCTACTATATAATACGTGCAATACATTCATTACTTTTTTATTACAAAGTTCATTCAGGCCAGGAGAGGGTGAGATCTTTCAGGAGAGGGAGAAGCAGAGACAGAAAGAGACAGAGAGTTACCTAATAGACATCTGGACACCAAAATTTGTTTCACAGGTAAAAACTGACCCTCTGAATATACAAAATTTATAATCATATGTACAGATGAATTTTGCTAACCAGTAAGTGATTCCAGAACTATCAGACAAAAGACTACTGAACATTTATGAGATAAAATTACCTTTAGCAGAAATCTAGGAAGGCCCAATTATGTGTAAGCCTGTGTAAGATAAGATGATCAGATAAGGTACATGGACACCTCTAAGACCTAGAATGAGTGTCAAAGAACACAACACAGTGTCTATTGATCTGAACCATACCACCAATTAAAATCTCCTAAAGGAGGCTTTTAAATGGGGAAACTTAATTTAGCAATAACAATGATATATTAATACCAATTCCTTTCCATTTAAGTGCTCAGTGGTATAGGTGGATGTGGAGAAATTAGACGAAATGTCACTAGATGTTTGAAAATCATAAAACAACTAACAAAAGGTAATACTTCAAAAACAAACAAACAAAAAACCGTATCTATTTGGAGAAAGAGAATGTTCTTCATTCAAAAACTATATGAAATACACCCTTCTTGATATTTTGGCCTTTACCATTCGTATATTCACAGGAAAAAAACGAGAAGGGAAATAGCCCCTTAACAAAAGAATAATTCCTTCAGGTTTTATAACCTTAACTATAATCAAATCTCTACTGAGTTACTTTAATAAGGTGGTAATCATAATATATCACCTAAAGAAATGTAAGGGGAAAAAATCTAAGTAGTCCCTAGTTGAAAGCTAAAATCAATCCAATAAACAGTTGAAAAAAGTACATCTGAAAGTGCTCATTGATCATGTCACCAAGTTAGTATGTTAAGCCCACTGGAAATGCTGCCAAAATCATAATGTATTTAACAAAATATACTTGCTTGGAAAAGAGATTATTTTTAAAAAATCAATACAACATTCATTTGTTACCATTAAAACTAAAAAAGACATGTAACAATTGAGATATCACTAAGTTCAAGGGATAAATAGTATCAAGACCTTTTCTGGAATAAAAATCAGAGTTTTTAAGGGCTAAATTTCTTGTCTTATGACAGCTTTTAACTTAATAGATTTGGGTGAGGAGCCAATGAGGCTACAACATAGTTGGTCCATTTCCGAAGGCCTCAGTGACATCAAGTCTTCCCTCAATTTTAACAGGTCCCACCTAGACAAGTTAATCTTTTATTTTACACTTTCACCTAAAAGAAGCTTGAACTCCAAAATGCATTCTACACATTTTTAATATATGACTGCAGAAAAGATAGTAAACAGCAAATATCCATAAGTTCTAAAACATGACAAAGGCTGTTTCTGTCCAAAATAAATTCAGTGACACTAGGATTGATAGGATCCAACTAGTATGTAATTTTGAAATAATCATTAGCTTTTTAATACATTTTTAAAAACTGTATATCAAAATAATATGTCACAGTGATCACAGCGATGTTCTCTGAGTAATGCCAAGTTAAAATTTTGGAAATTATTTATATATATTCTATATAATAATTATAACATATATAATATATATGCCCAAGGGATTTTCTTTGCTATATCTTTCACATTTTGCCAGAAAATAGGAGGCAGAAATGAAAGATAATGTGCATAAGAAAAGAGTCTTAAAGAACTTTAAATAGAAAAAGGTTTTTTCATTCTTAGATCATTTTGACTATATCAAAAAATGTGATTTTGCCATAAATATTAAGAGTTAAAAATTGATGTTTAGTAATGCGTGGTCTTTAATGACTCTCTAAGACTGTATTGCCACAGAATGGTTCTTTATATCATTTCTACAAACCAGTTTCTTGGGCTTTACTAAAACAAATACCTTTCATAAGTCTCCTATATCAATTCAAAAATACCTATAAGTCATTATATAATCATAACTCATTCTTTCTATGCAGTTGATTTAACCAAGAATCTTTCAAAAAGAAAATGGTTAGTTCATTTCTTAAGACCTTCATGTAAAATATTTGTTTTCTGTTCAATGTTATTTTCCTATGGCCAAAAACAAATACACAAAAAGGCAAATAAAAACAACAAATTTCTCTAATCTTTCGAATCCTCTGTCTAGCAATGAACAATAATTGTCTGGGGAACATGTGACCTTCTATGGTTAAGGAGCTATCCAATAATCAGCTCTTCAATCTGTATCTATTACATATATAAAGAAGTATATATGTGGAATAGTAAACATAAATATAAATCTAACATGATTACTCTGAAGATTTTTTGAGTACTGCTCCTATATTTAGAATACAATACCCTGCTTTAAAAAATTTAAAAGTATAATATAATTTTTAAGTTGAAAATACATTGCTATATGTATAGATGCATGATAGTATCTGTATGTGAAAGTACTAAGTTTTAAAAATTTCTATTATTCATCTTTTAGCCCAAAATATGATTATATTCTGCCTATAGGAAGCCATTTTATAGAAGCTCGTATGTAGAGCATGACAAAAAACAACCATTTGCTATCACATTAAAGGGCCTACTATTAACAAACTTTTTTTTTTTTTTTTTGAGACAGAGTCTCACTCTGTTGCCCCGGCTAGAGTGAGTGCCGTGGCATCAGCCTAGCTCACAGCAACCTCAAACTCCTGGGCTTAAGCGATCCTCCTGCCTCAGCCTCCCCAGTAGCTGGGACTACAGGCATGCACCATCATGCCCGGCTAAGTTTTTCTATATATATGTTTTAATTGGTGAGATAATTTCTTTCTATTTTTAGTAGAGACGGGGTCTCGCTCTTGCTCAGGCTGGTCTCGAACTCTTGACCTCGAGCAATCTACCCGCCTCGGTCTCCCAGAGTGCTAGGATTACAGATGTGAGCCACCGCGCCCGGCCAACAAATTTTAATAATATTTACTACTTCCCTTGATCCCTACTACTCTAGTGAGACCATTTCTCTTTTCCAGCTTGTGTGACTGAAGCAGGTCAAGGGAAGAAGGAGAAAAGGCTGGATCTCAGTCATTAATAATAGTATTCAATTCCCAAAGGGCCACCATAAATTCATGAATGCTTCCTAATTTTTCTCTTCTAAACATCACCTCCTTCTCTGGTCTGATCCCTGACTGCTTTTTGTGGTTGTTGTTATTGTTATTGTTAGACTTTTGAAGTGCTTTCACTATCAAAAAATAAAGAGTATGGCGGACAGAACCAGCTTCTGCCAGACTTCATGCCAAGTTTTAAAAATGAAAACAATCAATAATTCTAACTACAAATATAAATGCTTAAGGAATGAATACATTCTTTTAGTAATAAAGGCAATCTGGTCTAGATAAAGTTTCAGGTAAATGAGAAGCACACTTATTTGTTAGTGCCAAGAGAAGTTCTTCCTGTTGTGTTCCGATCTGAGAAGATCCCATTTCTCATGAAATCTATTATGAGAACAGAATTAGTCTGTTCCATACATGAATTATTTTTTTTCATGGAAAATCAACTAACAAACATCTAAAAAGAAGAATTATCTGAAGGAAGTAACAAAAAGAAAGTCATGAGATCCATCAAAGAGAAATGTTCAAGTTAAAACAGGTAAGTCTAAAAATGCAGGGGCTTAGTGGGAAATATCCAAAATCCTCCCAGCAACTGATGGAGGAGTACAGGACAGAAAGAGGCAGTCAGAGGTCAATTCAAGGTCAGTGATTGCATTTTAAAGTAGTCCATGCAGAGTCATTTCCAGCACTCAGAGTATAGAAAAAAGCTCTGCCCTGCCCTCTGAGCTCTTAAGTCTCTCAGATACCTCCTAATAATGGCTATGAAGAGAAATAAATCATTAATTTCTCAAATATAACCAGATAAATGGAAACTGTACTTATCACTGTCATCCCATAATCAGCAAACATACATTATTAAAACATCAAAATGATGGCATTTAGCTAAGAGATTTGCTAGATACCAAAAGCACTCAAGCCTTACCTTCAAGGAGTTATTTTCAAATAGAATTTTAGTCTTGTAGCTCTGAGGCAGCTCTTATTTATTCCCAAAATAGCCTAAGTCAAGTTTTACTGCCCTATTTTTTGAACAAAAATTGTGAAGATGCACCCAAAAAAGAAGTATATTTTATGACACATGAAAGTGTATTTTTCCTCACACTTTGTGTAGAATGACCCTATCTGGCTAAATAATCATGATTTTTTTGAATATATGCCATGTGTTGCTAGCATTAATTGTTAATACAAACCTATTTTGCAGAACTTGGCACTTATAAATTAGTACCATTACAGTAAAGATATAAGCTTATGAATTCAGCTAATTTAAAACAAAACCATACATAAGTGATACTTAGAGAAAGCAAGTTATTAAACGATTCTCATCAGAATTCTCCATATCCAAGACAGCAGAGGCAAGATTAATATACAAATGTAAAGTGAATAACTTTCCAAACATCATTATTTTCCATCACCATTTGATATAATGTTGCTAATGAAGCCACATACATTGAGGGATGGCATAATTTTAGGAGATATATCTAAAAATTCAATGTAGTAACATCGTAAGAATACTAGTACTGCTATAACAATATATTCAACAGAATTGTTAACTACTCACTAACTTAAAACCAACGTGAAAACTGAAGTATGGCCTATAAAAATAAGCCAGAAATTATTTGTATTCCTATTTCTAAACCGGGTCAACTGAAATAAAAATAGGAGTGGTGATGAATAATCAGCTCTCATTTTGCCTTCCTGTTATTCAAGAGGCAGAAATAACTCTGCTAGAACCATTGAGGAGGAAGAAGAAGAAGAAAAAACTCTTTCAGCACTTCCCCCTGATTTCCAGTTTTCACCTTTTCTAAATGTGGTCTTGTGTGAATGAAAAAAAAAAAAAAAAAACCTAACTTGTCTCTGGAGGCCTAACACTTGGAAATTATGCCTACAGTCTATGTTTATACACATTTTTTGTTGGTGGCTATGACTGTTTCTCAGCAGGCATATAACATGCTGTTCAGTATACACTCAGTTTAGATAAAATTATATGATTAAGAGAGGATTCCTTCTACACTTAATGAATAAAGCAATGCTTATTTTGCCCTCAAAATACATTACTACACAGATGAACCCCAAACTGTCCATCATAAAGGCTAATTTTAAAGTTTATTTTCCTATGTCCTTTGAGTGGTCTCTCTAATATTAAGTCCTAGCTTCTTATTCAATTCATCATTCTCCTTACATTTATACCAGTTATATCTTTAATAAGGATAAAATAAATATTAGTCAACATATTTTTAAATGTTTTTCCTGATTTATCCTTAGAAATATATCCTAATTTAATATATTGGATTACAATAGTTCCTCCTTATCTGTGGGGGATATGTTCTCAGACCCCCAGTTGGATGCCTGAAACTGTGGATACTACCTAATCCTATATATACTATGTTTTTTCCTATACATACATATCTATGATAAAATTGAATTTATAAATTGGGCACAGTAAGAAATTAACAATAATAAAAGAGGACAATTAAAACAGTATACTGTAATAAAAGTTATGTAAATGTGGTCTCTCTCTGTCTCAAAATACCTTAGTGTACTGCATTCACCTGTTTTCAGACTTCAGTTGAGGATGGGTAACCGAAACGCAAAAAGTGAAACTACAGATAAGAGAGGAACTAGTGCATTTTCATGGAAGGTTTCTTTTTATACTGAGCAAAAAATTAAATATTGTAAGTGGAGGTCTTCTATATTGCAAAATACATCCAGAATTAATCTAGACAATCTGTTTTCCCTCTCCCTTTGTTAACCTTTACTTCTGTGGGCTCATTGATTACTCCCAAGATGATAAGGAAACACTCCTTAGTTCCATGGATAAATTATAATCACCTTTTTAACTGCTGGATCCCACATTTTAAGCAGATGGGAAATTAGTCCATCTGTTTCCTATTAGAGAATAGGTTTAAAAAATGGTAAAAAAGTATGTGCCTTAATTCTACATATAGAGAAAGTAGAAATTCAATTCTCTGTCATGATTGCAGACTATACTTGTGCTGACTCTACCCCCTCAAACAAATTCCTAGCTATTGGAACAGATCTTGAAATTCTGCCGCTAGCAATACATTTCTTTGATACAAATCTCTCTCCTTTAAACAAAAAAAGATCTTTAGAAGGATCTAATACATTTAAGTTTCATTTGTCATTTATAAGAATAAAAGTAGGTGGACATAATATTTAAACCTGTTTCTAAGAGCTAGCTGTGAAGAGAAATAGGGCAGGATAGACAAGATAGCATCCTCTGTGTGGGAAACAAGTCAGAGCAGCCCCTTCTTTCCACAGAGGAAAGAGGAGGGTGGAAAAAGAGTGAGAATAATGAAGACGAACTCTTCCAAATTGTTCATCTTTGTGAACTACAGGTCCTGAGTATACACAATACCAAACCATCTCTCAGTGAAAGGAATTCATATGTGAAGATAATCTTAATTTTGTGAGTTGATACTAGGATGAATTTTATAAGCTTTGCTTTTGTTTATACTCATGAAATTTGGAATTTGAATTGAAAGTAGTGTAAAAGCACCTTACAAGGAAACCAGAATAGCTATAAATTATTATCTTAAAATGACTGTTTTAAGGTTGCAGGGTAGAGAAAATTTTTGAAGTTCTTTAGTAGAAGATTGGGAGAAGCTATCCCAATACAAATGAAATAATTCAATACAAATTTAAATAATAATTTCATTCACAACTATCTTTACATTTACTTTTAATTGAATTCCCAACTTAAAAGCACCATGTCTCATTCTGCCTATATGATGCTTAAGACATGTTGGTACTTAACATTAAATAATAATTAAAAGTTAGATTCTATAGCTAGTCAGAATTAAAATATTTTTTCCAAGAGAAATGTTATTACATTGTTAACTATGGCAAAATACTTCTGTTAATTTCAATGTCGCCTATAAATCGCAGTTAATTTATTTTCATTTTTGTTTTCCAGAATATTGTCTCTCTCTTTCACATACATACACATACACACACACACACACACACTTTAAACAGCAATTGAAGAGATTTTAAGAAATTTATACACATCTTCTTCTTGATCGATTTTGCATACCAGCACCTTTTTAATTAGCACTAGGAACAGGTATTGACTGGTTTCAAACCTCCAACTATAATTCCACTTGGGTTGACAACACAGAGGTTTACCTAGTTACCTATCAAATCCATACTTGGCAGTTGCAAACACTAAATTGGATTTCAGAGACCCAAGCAGAAATCCCTCTTTGAATATGATTCATTATAATTTCTTTATAATATACATGTGAAACAAAATCATATCTAGAATAATTTGGCCCAAGAAGAGGAAAGAAAATCAACTTGTCTTCCTAGTTTGCTTACCATGGTTGGTTCAAAGATCATAAAAATATACACTCATAATGATGCACAATTCACACAGCTCAACTTTACGTGAGCCAAGTTGCTATATTACTCTCTGTAGTCCTGAAATGCGTGCCATTTCAGGAGAAAAGCAACTTGTGGAAAGAAATATGTTGTACAATTTTAGTTTACCTCTGAACTAAGTAGTAGGTAATATTTACCTAGTATTTACTATGCATCAAAAGTTGTGCTAAGACCAGTAACTGCTGTTATTTCATGATTTAGGAACTACTGTGAAGATAATTTTACAAGAAGAAATTGAGGCACATGGTGGTTAAGTACGTAATCCAATGTCACACAACTGGTAAAAACCTGTCATGTTTCAAAGCCAGACAGTCTCCCACCACAGCCCACACTCTTACCACACACCTCCGAGTGAGCTAAGTAGTGTGGCATGCTCAGTCTCCCTTATTTCAATGATTTTGTGTTCACATTTCATAGTGCCAAGAAGAAGCACTTGGTAAATACTTATTGGATGAATTCCCACTAACAGGAATGCTGTCATGTTTTCAGTCTAATATTTGAAGAATTCAGTTTCTTTTTTAAAAAATGACTAAGGGAGAGCCAATCTTCTCATCAAATTGAGAACACTTTTTTAAAACTCTACTTTAACCCACGTTTCTTTTATATTATATGCTAATTTAAATAATAAATAGATGATTCTGTGTACTTTTTTGCAGCACTGTGGCCTAGATAAAATTTCAATCAAGTGGTATTAATACAATAATGAATTGTGACATAAATACATTTGCCAAATGTGACTTGATGGACAAACCATTTAGAGGATAAAACAACATGATTTCAAATAATAATGAAATAATTGGTGTCAAGACACACTAAATCTGACAATTGCTACCTTAATACTGACAATTTCTCTCCATATTAAACAAAAGAGTGAAAAACCTCCTTATTGACAATGGTAGGTACAACCATGCCAAGTGGGAAAAAAACCAAGATAGATGATTACATTAATACCTGACTACTTTTGATACAAATGGCAAAGAATTTTTTTTGTATTATTATTCACAAGAACAATTGTGATTAAAAAAAAGCATTAATCTAGCCTAGAGAACATTTTTCAGAATATTTTTAGAATTTGGCACAACCTTGACAAAAGGAAATTTGACAATATGCATCAACAGACATATTTTCGAATACTTTGATACACTAATTCTGCATGTTGGAATTTACCCTTGGCAAATTAAGAGAGATACTTAATGGCAACATTTTCAAAGTTGCTCATCAAAATCTTATTTATAATAGTAATAATTTGTCAAAAATATAAATGCCCAACAGATACACAGGCAAGGTTAAATAAAATGAATTATTAAACTGTTTAAAATTATGTTCCTAAAGAATATTCAGTAGCCTAGGAAAATTACATATATATGACAGTTATGTATAAAAAGAATAATTTTATTTATTTAAAGGTTTTAATATTAAGGAATTTTTATCATTTTTCTTTATTTCTTTATTCCTTATTACTTTTGCATTTGTATTTTTTCAAATGTTCTAAGTATAAAATTCCATTACAATAAGAAAAAAGTAAATGTTATTAAACTTACGAGATCTAATAAACACGTAAGAAATCAAACTAAGATACATTAAAGATTGATATCTATTAAATTACATAGTATGCATGAAAATATATTTGCTTAGTAGTTCTGATGTAATTTATGGCTACTATAGACTTTTAAAAATCATTTAAAGTCACCACAACTTCATAAAAAGATTTTCATGGATTCTAGGACATTTTGTGTTTAATCGCATTATAAATTGCTGAACTGATTTAAAATTTTATTCTGAGGCCTATTATAAATATTATATGAAAATATAACCCATAAAATAGAATGGGATATTTTTATATTAAACAAAATATAATTTCACAAATAGTTCCTTTTAAATGTACGTAATGAACAATCTCTCAATTTTCCTATCATGAACCAATTGCTCCCCAGGAATCACTTTCTGCATTTCCAAATTGTTACCTTCAAATTTATTGATAGTGAAATGCCAACTTCTATGTTTTTATGAATCACAAACTATGGCACTTGTCAGGTATGTACCAACAAAAGCAGGAATTTAGGGAGATGAAAGGCTCAGGGAAAGGAAGAGGGTGAACAAAGAGCTGCCCCACATTAGTGGAGAGGTGAGGGCTTTGCAGCCATGGGGAACACATGACAGCACTGTGTTCATTTGGGACCCAGGGACCGAGTCCACAAAGATAGAGAATGGCTGCTCACAACAGTTCTTCTTAATGTCTACAAAGCCCCAGTGAGGGACTGGGAGAAATGATCCTCTTTACTCACATCTCATCTACTTCATTGTTTCAGTTCTTGATGTTTCCAGATCTATGTCAGCAGACTGGTACATGCAAGAGCTGGTGGGTTAACTGTGCCAGTATATCGCACAAGCGCTCTCTGATGCATCATCATCCTTCCACGTGGGACACAGACCTCACTGGGGCCCCTCCCCCTCTCTCACCTGCAGTAGTTCATTGGCCGGTACGTTCTGCCGCTCCTGCCTCTGAATACTTCTCAGGTCCCTTTTCTCATTCTCATCTTCACGATGCTTCCTTGGTTGAGATGTCCTCACTTAACAAAGAAGGTATAATGTCACCTCCCTCCCGAGGCCTCTCAATCTTTTGCTACCTCATCTCAATCTTTTCTGGGCTATTCTCAATGCTGACAAGATAATCTTTTGAAAAATCAAAAGTGATCACAAAAATCCCTTATGAAAAATCCTTCAATATCAATCCAATTCCTTCAGGATAAAACCCAAAATCCATATTATGATTTATAACCCCCTTCAAGAGAATGTGTGACTCACTGGGAGACCAAGCATATGAGAAAAAAATGAGTCAAGTTCAGCTTTGAGTAAGTTCTCTAAAATTCTACAATGAAGTCTGGAAAGAAGCTATTCTCATTTTGGTATATATAAACACACATATATATGTTTTATATAGAAGATTTATGTTTCAATTAAAGGTTACTATTATTTTTATTATGCATTACGTATTCAGAGTGGAGAAATTTAGAAGTGCTTAAGCCTTCTGAAATGCATGAATTCCACTTTTCCCTTCTTAAAGTGACTCGTTCCATCTCACCAGCTTTCTCTCTCTGAACTTTAACATCCGGCCAATCCTTCTCCAGTTTTTCTAAATACTTTCTTATTTTAGAACATATTGTACTCTTTTGTGCCTCTAGAACTTTGTATTTTTTTTTTTTACCTGCCTGAAATACTTGCCTCTCCCTTCTTTCAGACAAATGCTTATTAATTCCTTTGAACTTGGTTCAGCTATCACCTCTCCCGAAGTGCAGGCCCCAACCACACACTATTGTAGGTAATGCTCCCCACTTACTTTCTGCCACGTAATCTTTGCTAACCACAGCATTCAGTATTTATCAAACTTTCTATTACATATTTAATTTACACTTCTACCTACTTGAAAGAAAGATTCGATACGGTTCACTACAAAAACCAGTACAATAACCACTGGCAGGGGCAGGTGGAAAGGCAGGCAGGTCAGACAGCTTCAGCACTAATGACCTGAGGTCACTGAGGCAAAACATGAGGCGACGGTACCACATCATGTCTGTCATCTACCCTGGCTTATCCCCACGTCCCCCTGGCCTCCTGAGTCCCCTACATTAGTCCCCTACACAAGACTATAGGGTAAGGAGATTTCACTCTAAACTCAGTACTTCTTTCAGTTCATGAATATCCAGTAGTTTGTGTTCATGTAAAATTTACAACTAATTTTCCCAAATTAACATAGAATGTAAGTAGAAGTTGACAATTTTGTCTTTCACTAATAAAGCCATAGATACTTAGTACCTATATAAACTAATGTGATTTATTGATTGGCATACCCAAAGACATGAAAATTTCAAAGTACAGTTCATATAGCTAGAAATCTAGAAAACAAAAATGTAAATGAAAGGTGGTATTTATTTGACCTTCCAAAAATTTAAGTGCCCTCCAATAATTCGCCGATTAGGCAGTTACTAGAATGACTGCATTCCAAAAAGTTTTCAACCAACAATAAACATTATGCATTCACACACAAAATTTAAAAAAGCTCCACATCAAAAGTCCTGAATAATCTGTGTAAACCACATGACATTTTAACTCCGTGAGTCTCTATTTCCTCACTATTAAATTAATGTCTTTCATTTAGGTCCTTTCCCAGATCTAAAATCCTATAATTCAATAACACACAAATCCCTGTGATGAGTACAAAGGAAAAACACAGGTTTCCAGAGGAAGCAAGAGAAACTACCAATTGACTATTATTCTCATTTTTATTTTAAAACTAAAATATTCTGAAAGCTATTTTTTAAAAACTTGAAACTAGAACATTTAGTATAATATCAGTAAAATTCCATTTTTCTAATTAAATATAGCTGCCTTATTCCTATGGTAAATGCAAAATATTGTACCCTCCTTTCATTGTCCCCATTCTCTGCCAGGCGTACTTCCTTTTGACTATTGATGAGGCAACAAATGTTACAGATTTTAGTATCTGAGGAAAAAACTTACGTACAGAGTCCTTTTTTGTACCAATCAGAGAAACAGTCTGTGGATAATGTAAATCTCTTGCCTATATGATGTTTTAATGAGCATTGAAATATGCTGATCCAAACAACCTATTTTTAGTTTCTAAGAAAATAGTCAGATTTTTTAAAAATATGGAACCTTGCCCCTCTTCTAATGACTGAACAAGACTTCAAGTATATATGTATACACATGTAGTCCTTACCCCTAAATAATGATTTGTGGAATGAAGGGATAAAAAAAGAATAAAATGTTCATCTCTTTAATGCCAGTCCATGTCTGAAAGCTAGAAAATGCTTGCCAAATGAATATTAGAATGGTAAACAACACTCATTTCAAAGTATATCAAAGGATTGATGAGACAAAAAGAGCTGAGGAAAAATAGAATCATATTCTCTCTAGGCAATTGAAGAAAATTGACTTTTTCCCTAGTACTTTGCCACTTCTATGAAGACTTAGGAGAAATAACGTCCTGATTTTGAGAATTACTTTATAAGAATAGTGTAATCTCACTAGTAAGGACTAAAGTGATTGCGAGAGCTAAAACCTCTAATCAACTGCCAATTTCTCTGAGTTTTGCTAAACACTCTTGAGAAGGAATGTACCATAATTTCTTCTCTTCATTTTTCCCCCACATAATGATATCGATTTTGTATATTTGCTATAATAAATGTTCAATTGATTTTGCATTTTGAAAAAGAAGGCCAGAGTTTGCAAGAAAAATGTGTTTCAATCATGTAAGAAGTAATCTTCTGTATATACTAGTAAGCCAATTTATTACCAAGCCCTTTAAAAACATTTTACCATCAAGTTTTTAATCACATGCCATGTTAAACAAGTGCCTTTGGTTTAGGGAAGAAAACAAGCCTCAAAAAATCTACTTATTTATGACTTTCTACATGCTACAACCAAAAATCACTCTGGAGCTATCACTTGACAAGTAGTACGGAAGTTTCACTTCCAAATTTCTTGTATGTCTCACTAGTTCATTAAAAATGTACCTGTTCATATTTAAATTAAATATGACTATTAAATGTTACATTTGGATGAGGGAAGGAGAGCAGAAAATTAATTTTAAAAATTCAACTTAGGAAACTCTGATGCAGTATGTGGAACTCACTAAGCCAGGAATAACCTAGGATGCCCTAGAGTTGGCAGTTACCCATATAATATGATTTGTGAGTCACCCCACAGGGTCCTCCTGAATAAAATGTTCTCTTCACCACCTAAAATGCTGCCATTAGAGTCCTGATAGCTTTTCAGTCTCGAGAGATTCTCCACTACACTTGAATCCCCTGGAAAACAAAACACCTTAAGCTATTACCCCTGATTCATATAAGCATATAACTGACAACCACTTGAGAGTAAAGACCCATGTGGCTGAGCAAAAATAGACAATGGGAATAAGGACAAGGGGAGCCTGGAAGAAAGGAGGTGAATGACATTGAATGGAATTTACCTGTTTACCACTTAGCCTGGGAGCAGCCCAAATAGTTAATTCCAAAATCTACTGGCAGAATCAAAACTAAATCTGGAGCACCTCCTCGGATCTTTTTCTAAAGTTCTAGATGCTCTGTTACAAATCCAGTCAAATTTGGAGAAGCCCTGAACTCAACCATTTGATAGAATCAGGACCAATCTTAAACCTAATAAAAATATATGAAGCAAATTTCAACAGATACCAAATGGTATTATTGAAATAACAGAAAGACATAAAGTAAATAATATGTCCATTGCATTCATGACTACCACTAGATCATAAATTAGAATACTCACTCCCTAGAAAATACTAAATTCCATGGATCCAGAATTCTGTCTTTTTTAAATCAATTCCAATTGAAATACAGAAAAAAGATTCTTTTATATTTTAATAAAAAAATCTATATTATCAGTATGAAACCAAAGACAGTGAAATATTTTTATATTCAAAACAAACAGTAAACATTGTCTTCATGTGTACATCTACTCAGTTGACATATATATTGTACCATTTATCTAACAGAAATCATTTCTCTGTATTTCAGATTTTCCAAAATCCAAATAATTATAAAAATTATTGTATAAAAATAATAAGCAAAATCCAGATAAACTAATTTAAATATTTACATTTTGAATCTATCACACATGACTTATTTCTAAGATATTGTGAGATTTCATCAATTGCCACAAATGATTTTTTTAAACTTCCTAGGTGGTTGTTTACTTACATTTTTATTTTGAGATAATTGTAAATTCAAATATTATTATAAGAAATAATCCAAAGAGATCCCATGTATCCTTTACCCATTTTCTCCCAATGATAATATCTTATAAAACTACAGTATAACATCACAACCAGGAATAGATATTGATTCAGATGAGATACAGAACATTTTCATCATCAAAAGGATCCTTTATGTTGCCCTGTTATAGACATATTCACTTCTCTCCCACCCCCACTCCCTCCTTAACCTTTGGCAACCACTAATATATTTTCTATTTCTATGATTTGTCATTTCAAGAATGTTATATAGATGGAATCACACAGTATGCAACCTTTTGGAACTGGCTTTTTTCATTCAGCATAGTTCTCTAGAGATTCATTCAGGTTGCTATGTATATCAATAGTCTGAGCTATTGTTCTGTGTATTCCATGGTAGGGATGTACCACGGTTTAACCATTTACCCACTGAAGGATATCTGGGTTGTTTCTAGTTTTGGGCTATTTTGAAAACCAAAGTTGCTATAAATATTGTGTACAAGTGCTTGTATGAACAGAAGTCTTCATTTTCCTAGTGTGAATGCCCTGGAGTGCAATTGCTGGGTAATATGGCAGTTACATGCTTGGTTTGTAAAGAAACCATTGTACTGTTTTCCAGAGGGTTTAATTCTTTTTATATATTGCTGAATTCTATTTGCTAATATTTTAAAAAAGGATTTTTGTGTCTATATTGATGAGGAATATTGGTCTATAATTTTCTTTTATTGTACTGTCTTTGTTTTGTTTCGGTATCAGGGTAATGCTAACTTCACAAAATGAATTGGAAAGTGCTCCTTCCTTTTCTATTTTCTGGAAAAGACTTTATAAAATTGATGTTAACTCTCCTTCAAATGTTCAGTAGATTTCTCCAGTGAAATCATCTGGACCAGGAGATTTATTTTTTGGGAATTTTAAAATTATAAGTTCAATTTCTGTAATAGTTACAGAGCCATTCATTTTATCTACTTTATATTGCATTAATTATGGTAGTTTGTGCATTTTGAGGAATTATTCTATTCTGTCTATGTTGTCAAGTATGCGTGTAGAGTTGTTTGTAGCATTTTCTTATCATTTTGATGTCTGCAGGGTATGTACTGACATGCTCTGCTTCATTACTGATATTGGTAATTAGTGTGTTTTCTTTCTTGTCTTTCTACGGATTTGTCAGCATTGCACTTTTCAAACAACCAGCTCCTTGTTTCATTGATTTTCTTTATTTTTCTCCTGTTTTCAATTTCATTGGTTCCTGCTGTTTATTATTTCTTTCCTTCTACTTGCTTTAGGTTTATTTTGTTCTATTTTTTTAGATTCTTGAGACAGGAATTTAGATTATAGATATGAGACTTATCCTCTTTTCTAAGGTACATATTTAGTGCTATAAATTTTCCTCTCAGCATTGGTTTCGGTGTGTCCCACAAATTTTGATATGTTTTATTTTCATATTTATTTAAATATATTTTTAAAATTTCCTTTGGGCTTTTTCTTTGATCCATGGGTTATTGACTAGTGTGTAGTTTAGTTTCCAAGTGTTTAGAGATTTTCCTGTTATCTTTCTGCTACTGATTGCTAGTTTGTTTCCATGTGGCTGGAGAACACACTCTATATCATTAAGTTCTTTTAAATTTGTTGAAGTTTGTTTTATGACCCATGATATGGTATGTCTTAGAAACATATTCCATTGCTACTTCAAAAGAATGTATATTCTTTAGTTGTTAAATGAGTGTTTTATAAATGTCTATTGGATCCTGGTTATAAAACCTACAAATAAAATTTTGCTCTCCATACATAAGGCATGTCCTTTCATTAAATCGGGGGCTTTACATCATTTTCATTATAGATACTTTTTTTAAAAAATAAAAAACTAATGACATTTAACACATCTTAAATTGAACTTCCTAACTCTATCCTCTGAGATTTTACACATTATTAATACTGTATGTGAAAGACTATGACTCACACTTCATAAATTTTAGAGTGCTGTCCTGGAGTAATTAACATATTCCTCACAGTACTCTTTCTGAAACATTTGCCTAGCATTTCCATTTTTGCTGACGATTAAACTAATACAAAGAGAGATAAATAAAAAAAACTTTGCAAAAGAGAATGATATATGATTTAAACTCCAGGTTTATACTCTTTTCCACATCTGTACTTCAGAAATTTATTTATCTTAGTATAGCAGAATGGTTAGATTTGAACCCAGGCCCAGACAATTATTAGTTGAGTGACTTGTACAAGTTACATAGTAGTCTTCTAACTCAGTGTTCTCATCTTTAAAATGAGAAGAATGATATATAAACATATATATCATGTATCTACCCAAAAATTGTGCCAACAGTGTTGCTCAACTAAAGAATAATACAAATGGAATAAAAGTTGTTAGTTTATATATCAGAAATTCATATATTCTGAATATTGGAATTAGTCTAAAACAATAAAACAACACACAGACAGATGTATAAACACACAAGTTCTACTCAATTTTACAGTGGTTTTGAATCCTCTTTTCACTAAAAGTTTAAAATATTTGGATAATCTTTTTGAATATAACAAAATATATTTATCATTTGTAGAAACATTTACAAACGTCGAATTTTAGCATTTATTTATAGTTGTTTTCAAGGTCCTTTACTAAACTACGAAACAAGAGATTTTTCTAATTATTAAAATTAATTAGTAGAGAGGAAGGAAGATGGCTGACTAGAGACATCAGCTGCCAGATTGTCTCAGAAAGAAGGAAAAGCTTTAGATTAAAAGAAAAAAAAAACAAAAACATAGATCAGGTGTAATTCTGAGAGGAAAGTCCCAGAACCTACCAGAGATTCCATAGGAAGAAGTTGCAAAGCAGAATAAGAAGGAAGCAAGATATTGTCAGAGATCAACCCCCGAGAGGCTTGGAGCCCAAACAAAACGGTAGGTGGGGAGTTTTATTTCTCCTTCCCTCACACCTCTGGAGGTCAGCAGGCTCCTGAGCTCCCTGCCTGCAGGCCCTCCCCAGTGCTGCTCACCTCACTGCCCCAGCAGAGCAGGGCACACCCCAAAGTGGAGGGATGTCACACCTGCTTGATCACTCCACAGGCAACTCGGGACAAGCATGCTTCCCCCTGGCAGACAGGAATTGAACTTCGGGGATCTGGGGACAGGTCCACAGGCCTGATACCATACTACAGGACTCAATCAGCAGCAAAGAGAGGAGATTTGTGAACTACGCTCTGGAGGCCAAGGAACCTGTGTGGGCAGAACTGAAAAAGGAACACAGTGTGGGTCTTAGCCACAGCACACTCATGGAGCACCCTTCTCCCCAAAGGAAAGCCACACTTTCTGTCCTGGGAAGGATCCTGGGCAGGGAAGCTCCCAGCCCATGGCACCATTGCTGGTGAACTCAGCTAGTTGGAGCTACTGCCTGCAGCCAGACACCAAGAGGAGACCACGGGGCAGGGGAGAGGGGAGAAAAGCAAAACCCACTCCTGAGAACCAGAATGTGAATCTCAGAAGCTACCCCACCACAACCAGACTTTCTAGCTGGGTGGGGCCACTTTGGCCCCTCCCTGATGGCTTTCCCCAGCAGCCTTGGAGTGGACCCTCCACTCCTGCTGAGACAGCTCTTTTACCTGCCTTTGTAGAGCCTAAGGGCCGGCTTACTCAACCTAGCCCTACCTAGCCTCACTCCCCCACTGGCCTCTGCTGTGGTGAAGAGTGAGGAGTCCCTTGGGAGCACCAGGGTTCCCGTCCACTGCCTAGGGCATTCAAATGCTTCTCCTGAGGGGCTAGAGCCAGTCACAGGTGCCCAAAGCAACACTGTATCTTGTGACTTCCAGAAAACACCACCTACGGACAGGGAGATCAATTTGCACAGCACTTTATAAGAGTCACTGACTCAATCATATAGGGTGTAGCTGATTCTTAACCCACAAGCAACACCTACTCTCTCAGGGATTAAACTGGGCATCCCAATGCAATATATGGTGTTCAGAAGACCACAGGGCAGGGGAAAGAGAAAAGATTTCAAAGACCTCCATCCTCCCTCATCAAAGAGAGACAGGAAATCTGCCCACGCTTATAGCTCCCAACTGCTACAGCCTACAAAAAACTAGCAACTGAAAAACCACCAAACTAAGGATATCTATAACCAAGGCATCCATCCAGAACCTAGACCCCCATCAAAGCACCCACAATCAAAGCCAAAGGTTATTACTGAACACATGCCACAGATACACCCTTATGAGTGGTGGTAGGGGTCGGAAAGAAGCCCCATCAAAACAAAAGAAAATCCAAAAACAACAAGCGACAGCTGCTCCATATGAAAAGGAATCAGTGCAAGAACTCCAGAAACATGAAAAATCAGAGTGAAAGGACACTGCCAAAGGGGCACGCCAGCTCTCTAGCAATGGATCCCAACCAAAATGAAAATATTGAAATGACAGATACAGAAATCCAAACATGTATTATAAGCAAGCTCAATGAAATCCAACCAAAAAAGGAAAACCAACTCAAACAAACCAAAAAAAACAATACAGGAAGGAAAAACTTACTAAAGAAACAGATGTATTAAAATAAAACTTCTGGAAAAGAAAAAATTCATTTAAGGAAATACAAAACATGATGGAAAGCTTTAAGCATAGACTAGACCAGGCAGAAGACAATTCTTTCAAATTAACAGAGGCAGTCAAAGATAAATAATGAAGAATCAAGAGGAATGAAAAAAGCCTACAAGATATATGGGATTATGCAAAACAGCCAATTATAAGAATCGTAAGCATCACTGAGGGTGAAGAAGAAAGAGGCACAAGGTATGGAAAACCTATTTGAGGTAATAATTGAGGAAAACTTCCCTGATCTTGCTAGAGATGTAGACTTCCAAGTACAAGAAGCTCAACAAACACCCGGAAAATTTATTGCAAACAGGCAATCACCAAGACACACAGTCACCAAACTTGCCAAAGTGAACAGGAAGGAGGGACTCTTGCAAGCTATGAGGCAAAAACATCAAATAACTTACAAAGGAAAACCCATCAGGCTAACTGCAGACTTCTACGCAGAGACCCTACAAGCCAGAAGGAATTGGGGCACATCTTTAGTCTTCTTAAACAGAACAATGGCCAGCCTAGAATTTTTTATCCTGCAAAACTAAGGTTCATATATGAACAAGAAATAAAGACTTTTCTAGACAATCAAACACTGAGGGCATTTGTCACAACCAGACCTGCCCTGCAGGAAATTCTCAGAACTGCATTATACCTGCATCAACAGAATAGATATCCCCCATTGTAAAATCACCCAATAGCTAAAGCTCACAGCTCATATAAAACAATAGCACAAGAGGAAAAACAAAGCAATAAGAAACTACCCAACATGATGAACAGAGCAGCATCCCACATATCAATTCTATCACTCAACATTAGTGGTCAGAATGCTCCACTCAAGAGACATAGGCTGGCTGACAGGAATCAAAAATACTACCCAAACATCTGATGTCTCCAGGAAACACATCTAACCCAGGAGGACTCACACAGACTGGAGGTAAAGTGATAGAAAAAAATATTCTATGCAAATGGAAACCAAAAGAGAACAGATACAGCCATCCTCATATCACATAAAATTGATTTTAAATAAACAATGGTAAAGAAAGACAAAGATGGTCATTACATAATGTTAAAGGGAACAATTCAAAAACAAGACATAACAATCATACACACACACACACACACACACACACACACACCAAACACAGGAGCTCCCAGATTCATAAAGCAAATTCTACTAGGCCTAAGCACAGAGATCAACAGCAGCACCATAATAACCAAGGACTTCAATACCCCACTGACAAAACTGGGCAGATCATTGAAAGTGAAAATAAATAAACACTGGACTTAAATAAGACTCTAGAAAAAATGGGCTTAACAGACTTTTACAGAATATTCTACCCAAAACTACTGAATATACATTCAGCTCATCAGCACACGGGACATACTCTGAGACTGATCATATCTTAGGCAATAAAACATGTCTCAACAAATTCAAAAAAATTGAAATCATACCATATATCTTCTCAGACCACATTGCAATAAAACTAGAAAACAATTCCAAGAGAAACACTCAAATCTATACAAAGTCATGGAAATTAAAAAACCTGCTGCTGAGTGATTATTGGATCAATAATGACATTAAAATGACAATCAAAAGATTCCTTGAGCAGAACAACACAGGGGGCATAAGCTATAAAAATTCATGGGATACAGCAAAAGCATTTCTAACCAGAAAATTCATAGCCTTAAATGCTCACATCAAAAAGACAGAAAGATCACAAATTAACAACCTAATGACACATCTCAGGGAACTAGGAAGGAAGAGTAAACCACAGCCAAAGGCAGCAGAAGAAAAGAAATAACAAAGCTCAAAGCAGAACCAAATAAAATGAAAAGAAAAAAAAAATACGAAGGAACAACGAAACAAAAGTCAGTTCTTTGAAAAGATAAACAAAATTGATAGACTTCTCACTAGATTAACCAGGAATAGAAGAGAAAGAACCCAAATAAGCTCATTCAAAAATGAAAAAGGAGATAATAAAACTGATACCACAGAAATATAAAATATCATCCATGATTACTATGAAAATCTCTATTACATGACCAATCTGACTCACAATCAAGTGCTGCTTCTTATCTGAATGGTTATTTCATATGTCTTATATAACTTCCCTCCCTCCGCCCCAACACAAATATATAGAACCCTAGATTAGCATGGGGAATAAAGACAGAGACTTTGGAATCTGGAACCTCTGGTTTTGAGCTGTACCTCTGCCACTTTGTAACATCAAGCAAGTTATTTAAATCTCTGACAATCACCTATTTCAACTGTAGAACTGAAATGGCAATATTCACTTTATATTACAATGGTAATTTAAATTGTGTCTCCTAAAGTAATTTTCATAGGGTAAACAAAAAATCGATAGTATACTGGATAAATTTCTTATTGAAAAATATATTGATTTGTTGCTTATAAGATCCTGTTTTATATATAGCTAAAATATTAGTTTTGTTCTCTTAAATTAAAAATCTTAATTTTTTAGCTCTCTTTGGTTTAATAAATATGGTATAGTATAAATTACACCCACTGACAACCTAACTCAACTTGTTTGGTTACTTGATAATTACTCTCCTTGAGAAATTTTAGTGATACTAGTTAATCCATATAAAATGATAAATTGTCTATGTTTTTATGTAATGTTAAACTAAATACCGTATCTAAATTTTCTTTAGAATTCTCTGACTCACAAGACAGCTATTCTCTGTACAGAAATATAATTTTAGATTGAAAAAATAATTATTAACACAAAGTCTACTAATTGGCAGTTGATGGACATTACTTAACTAATATATGTGGAAGGGAAGAATAATTTGAATGGTATGTGTTTTACTTTTGGCACAAGAAACTGTGACATTTCAGTTCTGCAATGGCTGAAATCTGTTGCTTCTAAGAATAAATCTTCCAAAATTAACTTTGCCAATCACGAGGCAACCCTATCTCACACTCCAAAAAATTCCAAATTTGTTTATTTCGGGATCATTCTCTCCAGAGATATTCTGAAGTCTAACATTTCTGAGTAGACATCTAAGTGGCTTCACTGATAAAAGCTTAAACTCAAATAAACCCACACTTTTTTTCCAAGAGATTATGTCATTACTTCTTTTTGTGACTCAGAATCAAAAGAACATTGTAATTTTAATCAAGCTAACAAGTAGACCTGAAACAATTCAAAGAACTGCATTTGGTACTTTAATAACTAGAAGAAAGTTTTTGTTATAGTTGAAGAATTGTTATCTGCCTTGTAAATTCAACCTTGACATATTTCATTATGATTTTTCTAATCACTTAGAATGAATAATTATTTACTTCTAATTGTACATTGTATAGCAGCTTCTATAATTATTCTAAGTGATGAAGAGTGTTTTTTGTAGAAGAAAATATGATATATTATTTCCAAACCTTATACATTTATTAATTTGCATACCAAAAAGGCATGTTTTATTTTCTTAGTTAAGCATACCAATTGAACATGTCTATTACAATCTATCTTTCTAAGGAATCTGGAACCTTTATTACATTGATATTTAAAAAACTGATCATTAGGAATATTGTTTGACTATTTTGAGAAAAACATACCAACAGGTAAATATCATAGATAAAGCTTTAATGTAATAATTTTGAAAAAGTGTCAACATTATGAATCTTGCCAGACCTATAACCATTTGGTTATTTTTTTGCCATTGTTAAAAAAGCAATTATTAATTTTGAGAAGGTGAACTAACTGTAATCTATTCCAATCTATTTTAACAATGTTAGATGAATTAAAATGAAATTTAAAAACAATTTTTACATTTGGAAGGTTAGGTTAGCAAAAACACCTTTTTAAAAGAGGAGACAAACTTTAGAAGAGAGCATAAACTAAAGCAAGAGGAAATACATCAATGGACAAAAACAGAAGTTAATAGTTAATTGGATTTAAAAACAAACCAAATGTTCATCTCCAAGGGAATATATAAATTATATGGTATATTTATAAAATATCCCTTAACACATCAGCCTATCCAACAGTTAAGATGAATGAACTAAATATACCTGTATCATTACAGATTAAAATTCAAAATGTTACTATATATTATTTATAAATACATATATGTAAAAAGAGAGTATAAAACTTGTTTAGAGTGAAGAATACCAAATTTAGGGTGGTAGTTTTCTCTGAGGAGTGAGCAAAGGTAATGCAATCAAAGAGGAATACACAAAGTGCTTTACTTATACTCATAATGAATGTATCTAAAGCAAATATGGCTACATATTAAAATTTGACAAGATTGGGTGGAGAGTGTCCTAGTGTATTATGTGCTGCCATAACAGAATACCTGAGACTGAGTAATTTATAATGAACAGAAATGTATTTCTCACAGTTCTGGAGGCTAACTCCAAGATCGAGGGGCCAGCTTCTGATGAATGCCTTCTCTATGTGTCGTAACAAGGTCGAAGGCATCACATCATGGAAGGGCATAAAGAGAGCAAGAAAGTGAACAAAAGGGGGCTGAACTTGTCCTTTTATATGGAACCCATTCCCAAGATAACAAAGTCACTTCTGTGATAAAAGCATTAATCCATTCATGAGGGTGTTGCCCCCATGACCCAAACACCTCCCATTAGTCCTCATCTCCAAATACCTCCACATCGGGGATCAAGTTTCTAACACATGAACTTTGGAGGACACATTAAAACCATAGCATTGTCCTGGCCCCCAAAATTCATGTCCTTCTCACATGCAAAATCCATTCACTCCATCCCAATAGCCCCAAAGTCTTAACTTGTTCTTGTGCCATCTCAAAAATCCAGAGTCCCATCAAGATCAGATATTGGTGAAGCTGAAGGCATGATTCATCCTTAGGTAAATAAATTCCCCTCTAACCATGAGCCTGTGAAATCAAATGAGTTATCTACTTCCAAAATACAATGGTTGGTCAGGCAGAAGAAAGATATTCCTATTTCAAGAGGGAGATATAGGAAAGAAACAGGAAGTCACAGGTCCCAAACAAATCTATTACCCAACAGGGTGGACAATACTAAATCTTAAATCTTGAGAATAATTATCTTTGACTCCATTGCCCACCTTCTGGACACACTAGGGTGGAGGGTGGGCCCCTAAGGCCTCAGGCAGGCTGGCCCAATGGCATTGTGGGCCCCACTCAACAGCAGCTCTCCCAGGCTGGTGTTACATGCCAAAAGCTCTACAGCTCTGGAGTCTCAGAGGTGGCTCTGACCCCACAATTCTGCTCGGTGGGCATTGCCCTAGTGGGAACTCTCTGCAGCAGCTCTGCCCCTATAGCAGGTTGGTGGCTGGGCCCCCAGGCTGTCTGATACATCCTTTGAAACCTAGGTAGAGGCCACCATGGCCCTACAGCCCACTCACTCTATGTGCCGGCAAAATTAGCACCACAAGTGTACGGCCAAGGTTTACTCCTTGTGCCTCCAGAGCTGGTGCCTGAGCCACACTAGGCCTCCTTCAGCCACAGCAACCTCTGAAATGCCTTCAGGGTCATTCTTCCATTGTCTTAATGAATTGCACCTGGCTTCCTTCTCCATCTACTAATGTCTTTATCAAATGTTTGCTTGGCTGACCCCTTACCTGCTTTTTCATTCTTTATGTGGCCAGGCTGGGAATATTCCAAATTTTTATGTTTTGCTTCCCTTTTAACTATAAATTCCATCTTTAAGTCACTTCTCACTTCTCTCATTTTACTGAATGTCATTAAATGAAGCCACACAGCTCCAATATTTTGCTTAGAAATTTCTTCTAGGAGGAGCCCAAGATATAAAAGTTTTGAGGATCACAAAGTCACCGAAAAGTAAGTTCTCAAAATATTTCCACCTGGGCCTCGCCCAGTGGCTCAAGCCTATAATCCTAGCACTCTGGGAGGCCTAGGAGGGCAGACTGTTTGAGCTCAGGAGTTCGAGACCAGCCTGAGCAAGAGCGAGACCCCATCTCTACTAAAAATAGAAAGAAGTTATGTGGACAGCTAAAAATATATATAGAAAACTTAGCCGGGCATGATGGCGCATGCCTGTAGTCCCAGCTACTCGGGAGGCTGAGGCAGGAGGATGGCTTGAGCCCAGGAGTTTGAGGTTGCTGTGAGCTAGGCTGATGCCATGGCACTCTAGCCCAGGCAAAAGAGTAAGACTCTGTCTCAAAAAAAAAAAAAAAAAAAAAATGTTTCCACCTGGACACACACAACAAATGACATTTACATTCATGCTTTCATGGGCATTCCAGAAATTATCTGTGATGAAATAAAGTATTATAGTAATTCTCAATGCTGTAAATATGAAAGGTAGAGAAACAAAACTGTGCTCACTAAAAATAACAAGGAGCAAATTTAGTATAATTTTTGCTGCTCTAGCTAATAACTCTACCCCTAGTAGTTTTACTTACAAAACAAAACAAGCCTATCAGAAAATACATCCATGAGAGTGAGGAGATAATTCTAGGGTAAACTTCAATCTGCACTAATTTATTTATGAATGTTACTTACAAACAGTCATCTATGATCTAGAGAGTTCCATCTCATGCCACTTTTGCCTAGTTCACTCTACCTCTACGTGAATCACTGAACTTTCTCTAAGGCTCAGAGCCTTTATGTGTATGCCATTCATTCCTGCCCCCTGAATTGCTCCTCAGCCCCGCCCCACGTTCACGTGGCTCGGTTCTTCTCAATGATCTCCGCTAAATGATCCCCTCTCAGGAGAAGGCTTTGGGAAACAACACTTTCAGTAGGAGCCACTTATTTACTTTTTTTTTTTTCTTATTTCAAATGTAACACATTTATTTTTATTTTTTCCATTATCTGTCTCTTCTACAGATTTGAACCAGCATGGCAGGCAAGTGCCTATTTTATTCACTAAAGTGGAGTTAGAAGCTGAGGCAATGTCAGGTATACCACGAGGGCCCAACAGTTATAGCTGATGAAATGATTACATTTGAAACACATTTTTAACCTATGTCTCACAAGTAATTACAAAAGTGATAGGAACTCTTACTTCAGCCATTGTAATATATACATATATTTTACTTTTGCTTTTCTTTTACATTATTCCATGAACAAGACTCTTCACTAAGATATTAATACTACACAAACTACATCTGAGATTTACCTAATCTAGTTTTCATTTACAGTCATAATAATATTAATGAGGCACCCAAAAAAAATCATACCATGGCTGAAAAAATTATATCAACTAGCTAGAGTAGCTACCTGGTACTCAAAATTACTATTTCCATTAGCTATCAAAGGAAGCTGATTTTAATTATCTTAAAATATATTCATATTTTTTTCCGAATTCATAATTGAGTACTTTAAAGTTTACAATATAATAGAGGAACTTCTCTGACTTCTAGATTGCTCTGCACCTTCTTACTGTTTTATTACACTCTATTCTTTCTATTGTTTTTGATCAAGAAAAGAAGTGATACAATTTATAGCATAGGTCAAAACACAAACCTGGAAAAAAGCTTCTAAGTCTTGGGTATTGCACTCAACCTTCTCAATAACATCAAAAATTTTGAGAGGTACTCAAATACCTGTCAGTTGAAGGCATGAATAAAGAATGAGCTAATGCATCGTCAAGAGGCAGAATTCAAGAAGATCAGAGTCTTCAGTAGCAAGATCCTTATTATTCCTATTAGAGCACAAATCTTATCAGTGTAAAAGTTACTTTTATATATCAATTTTCACACAAATCAAAGTTTAAATTAAGCACATATACACTGAGGACAAAGTATAGGATAGGTTCTATAGTATGAGCTATGGTACAGACAGCAAATGATTCTTAAGTTTAAAGAATCCATGCTCTAGAACTATTATAACAGAAAACAAAAGATCACTTACAAAAGTTTTATTGATATTGAAACAATGCACAAACTCCTTATCCTGATAGTTATATGTCTGCACATTTTTTACCAGAAGAGCCTCCATTTCCATAGCATTAGTCACATAAACACAATACATATACCCCAGAAGCAAAGTCTAAATGTTATGGTCAGTACAATTTAGGAAAAATAAAGATTTGGGTTCAAATCTGTGCATATTAGTTATTTATATACCTTTAATCCAATTATATTAATAATACTTAACTCTTACAAACCTCAGTTTTCTTACCTGTAAATCTCATAGGAATATTTTGAATGTAAAATGAGAAACATAAATTTAAAAAAATTAACAAAACAGCAAAAAAAATTCCAAGAATCTTTTAGGCTTTTGGTTCCCAAACAGTCTACCGATGCACCCTGGAGAGCTGTAGTGAACTCCCAGGGGCACTGTGTATATTTTAATTTTCAACAGCACACACATCCACCGGACACTACACAAAGTGCTACTATTTTGTTGTTTGGATGTAACTATTTAATTAAAAACCTGTTAGATGTTCATTTTTCCTAGAGAAACTATGAAAAAATTACTGAGAATTAAAGGTGCCAAGAATCAAGAAAGTTTATAAATCTCTATTTTGGGCTGATAAATGATTTCCTGCCACCTTCCCTCCTCTCTGGGTCAACAAAGATGTCCTACATGCAGTATTTTCTTCTTTTTCTTTGCTTAATTTATATTGTAGAAGTCAAGAAACATCTTTTCTTGCAAATTCAATTTTTAAAGCTAAATTAGTAGGGTCCTTGCTTGTAAGTAACAAAAATCTCATTCTGACAAACAGGCAAGAAGAGGAATTTTTTTGGAGGAACATAGTATAGTCCCCAAAATCATCAGGAAGCTAGAGAAACAGTCTGAAAACAAAGAAGAAAGGAGACTGGACCATAGGAACGAGGGTCAAGGTGGAGATGTAGAAGCAGCCACATAAGACACTGTGCTGGCACTGCTGCTGCAGCGGCCCTGCACGCTGCCACGCTGACCTCCACTACCAACAGCAACTGCGAACCCTGCACTGCCACATCTTAGCAGCACTGGACGTGCAAAGTCCCTCAGGAGAAGTCCCAGTAAACAAGCCTTAGCTTGAATAGGGTGAGGAGAAGGAGCAGCTACCCTTTCGTAGCATGAGGTAAGACTGTGTCTCCCACCAAACTTATCGACTGGAGCATCACCCTAAACTGGAAGGATATCCAGATTTCGCAAAAGCAAAAGGACACAGAAAATGCCCATGACAAAACCTGGAGCACCTCAAGGACAGCTCAAATTCTACTCTGGCAAAGTGAATACTTTGATTTGCTCATCAAACTCCTCATTTCCCTATATTTTTATGACCACTTATTAAATACTTCTATTATAATAATTGTTAGTACCTAACTTTTATTAGCTATTTTTGTATGTTTTCCTATTTGACTAGATTATGAGTTTTGTGAGGGCAGAAGTCATGCCACTCTTATTTCTCAAAATCTTCCATAACATTTAAATGTTTAATTGTAATTTTATATGAAATAATAAAACATCCAAATAGAAAGGGAAAATATGTTTTCTTTGCTATGATTATTCAGTTTTAATAGACTATAATAAATTTAACTAGGTCAACATTTCTAGAAGAATGTCTCAACAAATAACACAAATTCTTTGGCATAATTATGAAAATAAGTACGAGAAAATTATAAACACCCTGTATTGAAAGTTCCTCATGTACAATTAATCACATTCAAAATTCTGAGTATTCCCTATGGTAAGAAAAATATATTTAACTTCGTTAAACCAATATTATCTAATATATCAAACATAAATGTTTATTAATAGTGCGATTTATCACTTCTACCCAATCTTTTAGAATACTTAAAAATCATCTGTTAGCCTGCAGTTTATCTCTCATATTTGAGGCACTATACAAATAAAGTTAGTACCTAAATACTTTGGAGACATCTATTCAAATAATGACTATTTGTACTTTCAAAGAAAAAAAACATAAAAGCGGTAAATATATATACATTAATGTAAGCTCTCTTCATCTTTGTCAGTGTGATTATGATTATGAATATTATTCTTATTTTGCTTTCTATATATATTCATATATCTGGGTAATCATGTCTGTCTTATTATGGAACTCTATGCATAACTAAGTGATAAGGGAACAATCTAATGAGTGTATAGTATGATTTCTTTTTCAATCTAAGTCAGCTTCTATGATATTTTTTTCTTTTAGGAATTAAATCCCATCTTTGGTAAGTATCAACTGCTATGGTTACATTAGCCAATAACTGTAACAAGAGTTATCAAGGATTATTTCACTGGTCAAATTCTTAGCCTTGGCTGCCTTTGGAAGTAACTTTTATTTTTCAAAAAATTCATTAACTTAATGTATGATCATTCAAAAACATGTCATAACACTGAAAACAAATAAATGTATTCCTTATAAAGAGCCATCCCACTTTTTTTAAGCATGAAAAATATTTGAAAGAGAAATATACTACCTATTAATTGCAAGTGGATGTGGAAATTTGCCAGAATTACCAAGAAGCTAATAGGACAGTTGCATTACCATCAGCCAGGCACCTATTGTTTATCTTGTCAGTGATCAATGTAACAGGAAGAGAGTATCTCTGGACTTCAGCACTTTCACATACCCACTGTCATGCCTGGATGAATTTCATTTAGCAACTGCTGGAGTTAAGTGTTGTGAAGAACAAAATTTAATATTCAATCAAGACTAACATGAATCTATACCACCTAAGTCTATCCTTCTGTCGTTTGTCAAATATATAAACTACAATAACATTTGCTTTACTTAGGCCTTAGCTGAGATTTGAACGTGATTTAAATTATAAATTAATCATGACCAAAATATCCATTAAAAAGTCAATCCTTAATCACCCTTAAAGTCAGTTCACTTTGAGTTGGTATTTGAAATTTTAAATACAGAAATATACCCGACTGAGTTCATTAGAAAACGTTTTCTTGAAATATACTTACAAACAAAACTAACCATAAATAATAAGTAAATAATTTGAAAGAGAAATTTATCACCTATTAATTGCAAGTGGATGTGGAAATTTGCCAGAATATATATATCTAAATTTCTTTCTCTCTATATATAGAGAGAGAGGGAGAAGGAGAGAGAATATAAAAAGAATACAAAAAGGAAGAACTCTAATGTTTCAAATGATAATGGTATGTAGATATTCTTTGGCAATAGTTATGACCATTGATAGATGGCTGTAGATAAAGTAATATAATTTATGTAAAGTCAAAGAAATTGTGTGTGCATACATGTGAGTAACAAAAAATGCCATTTCCAAAAAAACATTGACTTGAGAAAGAAGTGAAAATCATGATTAATGGGGAAAGTAATGTATTTTATTTTTCTTTGCTCTGATTGGTGTATGAGGTCCTAAGTCCATATTTACTTGATCATTTTTCATACCACATATGTCAACTGTTTTTCTAGCATATAGCATCTAAGAGTCTACCTACCTACCTACCTACTTACTACCTACATGCTACCTATAGTAATTAAAACATATACAAGAGAAATAGAAATACTTTCACAAGAAAAGTTTAAATAAAAATTGCCATTTAAAAGTTTAATTCCCCACTATATGTGCTGTTAAAACTTACATAAAGTTTTATACACAAATTTTATCTTTTAAAAATAATATTGCCCAAATGAAATGTGAAATATTTTCTGAACACTAGATGCAAAGATGTAATTCTGAGACAGACTGATCTCCATCTGTAATTTTAGATCATTAAAGGCAGAAAGATACAAATGTTCAATACTTTCATAAGTTATGTTATTTGTCTTATTTTGTAAAGCATGTTCTTCCTCTCCAATTTTTTACCTGCAGGAAGATTAATCAATATACATTACCATTATATTAATCAACTTCTTTCATTAATTTTCACCTGAATCAGGGTGATATCTCAAAAATACACTAAAGCTAGAAATGTCTATGGCTACTTGAATTGGCTCTAAAATAACTACTTTGAAAGTCTGAACTCTTCTTACCTTGTTCTCTCTGGTACCTGTTCACTACCTCTCCCCTCTTTCTCTTTCAGCCTCCCTAATTTGTTGTGCCTATAAACAATAAACACAGATCGATCGAAGCACTTGCCCCACCTCTCAAACTCAGACACCCATATTTATACCCATACCGTAACCCTGAACCTTGCCAAGTTGACTAGACCAGACAGTGCCTACAATATTATTAGATGTTCAGTGGGTCCCAAGCAAATCCTGTTTTAATTCTATAACCTTTCCTTCTATTTTTCTTTTTAACTGATTACTTTTCTCTAATTATATTTCTTTCTTAGACTGATTTCCAAAATATCTGTCTGTGACCATGATGGAGTCAGGGAAGTGGTATATTTCCTGCTTTTCATTGCCACTGTCCAACCACTGTTTTGCTTTAGAAATGACTCTTCCCCTTTAGAAATCTCTATTGTTTAGTTATCAAGGCAATGTATGAATCTCATTTCCATAGACCTTCACCATCTTTCCAATAGCTTTAATTCTAAATTACAGCTCCCTTTCCATCTTATCTTCTGTGACCTTGATATTAATGTGGTTGATCTTTCCAGCTGTCTGGCTTCATGACAAAATGCGTCAGCTCCCATGATGGTTATTTCAGTGATGTTTTAGCCACCTACCCATATGCTGCTCCTCTGATGTTAACATTATACTGCTCACATTCTAGCTGATGACTCCTCAGCATGACGCTATTGATAGTCTCTCATTTTCATATACTTTAAAAAGACTAAATACAAAAAAATAAAGAACAAAGTGAAGATAAATGCATCTTTCTAATCCATCTATTTTCACTTGAGAAAGGTCCTTCCAGGTCTTATAAATTAATACACTAATAGCAAAAACACATTTTATTTAATATATATTATACATATATAATTTCTCCAAATAATACTCAGTTATGATTTTACTGTTTTCATAACATTCCATCAAATTTTTGAAAGGCAATTTTGCAAATGAACTAAGATTTCCAAATTTGGAGCCAGACTGTCTGGGTTAACATTTCAATTCTAAAACTTACATTACATTGGGAACTTAGCCACATACCTGAACTCAGTTTCCCCATCTGTAAAATAAGGACAATAGTAATGCATTCTTACATGATTTTGCATATTTTGTGCTTGGAACCTGGCAAAGTAGGTGCTTAATACATATTATATATGTATTACATAATACGTATATAATATATATAGTTTATATAAATTACAATGTACCATGTTTTCTTTATGTAACCATGTCTATTGCAAGAAATGTAGGTCTTTATAATTTTTGTTTATTTTTACTACTAAAGAAAATGCTACAATAAGCACAGCCTTTCTTCTGTTGAAACATTTGTTTGGTTAAATTCTCAAGAATGTTCTTAACCAGATAAAGAATATAAATGCTCTATATATGCTTTTTAAAAATTTTTTTGTAACAATTTATAATACAGCTATTAAAAGATCAATTTTATCAGCATATTGTTGACAGCTAATCACTTGTTTTCCTTAAACATTTCTCTTTCCTTGTCTTTCAAATGCCCACTCTTAGCTTTCCTTTTTGTCTAATCATTCAATATGCCATGTTTTGCCTCGATCCTCCTTCCTGACAAAATTAGGCCATTCTAGGCTCTCGGGCCTTATGTTTGCTTTTCTATGTTCTTTTCTTCAATACTATAAATTAATTTCATCACTTCGGTATCATTTCTATTCTCATGACATCCAAAACAAGATGTCAGTCCATGAAATATCTTCTGAAGGTCAGACTTGAGCAATCTAGCTTCCCTCTGAACACCAACATTCCAATTTTTTTTATCTTTTTTTTTATTTCACCATATTACATGGGTACAAATGTTTAGGTTACATATATTGACTTTGCCTCACCCGAGTCAGAGCTTCAAGTGTGTCCATCCCCCAGACGGTGCATACCCCACCCATTAGGTGTGAATATACCCATCCCCTCCTACCCACTCCCACCTGCCTAACACCCAGTGAATGTTATTACTAGATGTGCATGTAAGTGTTGGTCAGTTAATACCAATCTGATGGTGAGTACATGTGGTGCTTGTTTTTCCATTCTTGTAATACTTCACTTAGTAGAATTACTTATTTTACAATTGCTCCAGTATCCTAAGATAAAAAATCAAGAGGTTTTATTTATCTTCCCACTTCCAGACATCCAGTTAGTTACTAAATCCTGTCAAGCCCATCTCTTTCCCCAGAGAGAATTCTACACTCTATTTCCCAATATAATCTGGCTCATGCAATAGACTAATGAAAAAATTACAAAATATGGTCACGCATTGAACTGTAAATTCATATGGACTGATCATTACTATCCCAAATAAAGAGAATGATCAATTACTACTATTATGTAGCTTCAGTTACTGTTTAACTCACTCTCCTTCCTGCCATGGGATTTTAGATGAATTAATTTTGACTTACATCCATGTGTCAGTGAATTACAATATATATTTATATATGCATGCCCTGTGACAAAATCAATCAAATAGATGCTCCCTCCTTTATAAAATTTTCTTTTGATAAATTCAATTGCTTAATTGCTGTGTTAGATAAAATTCTAAGGTATATCACTCCACCCTCAAGATTTCTGCCTTCTGGTATACACACCTTGTTTAATTTTCTCCTCTTGAATGTGGGTGGAAACTGTAATTATGATGGGATATTACTCCACAATTAGGTTACTGATTGGTTAACTTTTGAGCAAATCAAAAGAGATACCATCCAATTAGGCTCAATCTAATCAGCTGGGCTCTTCCAAGGGCCTGGGCCCTTTCTTAAGTCAGAGATTTAAAGTGTGAAATGAATTTCATGTGAGGGAAATTCTTCATTACTGGTTTTGAAGATGGGGGAACCATGAGGTCAGGAATGCCAACAGCCTCCCAGTACCAAGTGACTCCAGCTGATAGCCAACAAGGACACCATACCTCAGGCCTACAATCACAAGGAACTGAGTCCTGTCAACAACCTGAATGATTCTGGATAGAAACTAGACCTTGATTTCAGTCGTATTAAGACCCTGATCAGAGAAACTTGCCATGCCATGCCATGCCATGCTAGATCTACAAAACTATGAGCTAATAAATGGATATTGTTTTAAGCTGCTAAATTTGTGGCAACTTGTTACATAGCAATATAAAGCTAACACTGTTGCAGAAAAAAATAATCAGTTTTTACTTCATAACTTAAATTTAAAGTAACGTGTTTTTAAATGAATTCTATATTTAGATTAAGTTTAAATGTTAACTTTTTAAAGATAGAGAAAATCACATCATTTTTAAAAGCACAAATAATATGATTGCTTATTTCTGTGTAATTTAAGTGACTTCTATCTGTCAAAAGTGTATTTACAATTTCACTGAAAGTAACAGAGTATTTCCCTAAAGAAATGTCTGCTCGTTTTTTTAAGAACTGAGATAAATGAGTATAAAAGTCTGGGTACTGAGTATCACTTTGCAAAAAAAAAGTCATGAAAATAATAAAATCTTCTCTTAATCCAAAGTTCTTAGAAATACAAAAGTGTAAACAACTCATTTAAATGCCAGGAAAGAAATCTCAGACCATAACTGACATGAATTAAGCCATTTTGCCATAAGTTTTGTGAACATTTCTCATGTCAATATATTCTTGTTAGTAATCACTTCTCAGCAATTTTCTTAGGCTTTCCAAATATTCTCATTTTAAGCATACTCATGATAAAACTTCTCACAATAAAACTCTTTTCAAAATCTTAAAGATATTTTGCTTCTTTTCATATGTAAAGAAAGTATTCATATTAAAATGGCACAGTCATAGAGAAAAAGCTCATTAAATAAGTAAAAATAGAGGCACTGTTGATATCATAAATAAAAGAACACAGCAATGCATGTGCTACTTTAGTGAAGGCCCATTACTTTTTACCACATTATATAAAGTAATCTGAAATAATCTTTCAAGCTTGGAGTAAAGGTCTTCATTTGCCCTTGAACATCAAAACTCCTTTCAATAAGCATCTCAAGTCCTCTTAGATGTGAAACTTTAGTCAGAAAAGAATCATTTTTAATCTTGTCTGTTTGTAATAAGTGTACATGGATACCATACATCTTCTAGATCTAGCACCTATAGCTAGCAAAGCTAACATTTACTGAGCTTTACAAAGAGCCATGAACTGTTCTGAAAGCTTTACATATATTTACTTTCTAATCCTTACAATAGCCCCATGAAGAAGGTCCTCTTATCATCATGCCCATTTTACAGGTGAAGAGACCAAGCCAAAAGAGGTTAATAATTTGTTCTAGCCAGATGGCAAGGAAGCCATTGAGCTGATTTTGAAGCCTAGGTGATCTGGCCCAATTCTAAAATAAAAATTTATTTGGAAATTTTTTTCAATATACATAGTATGTGCTTCTTCTCTTTACCTTTTGAAATGAGGCATGCTGGGGAAAAATGAGGTAGGAACGTGGTTAAAAATATTTGCAGCTAACCAGATATGAGGCTGACCAATATTCCAAGTTACCTTATTCATCTACCAGTTCTGTAATAACTATGTAGGATTAATTCACTCATCTATAGTGATTTTGTATGCTAAGAACCTGGAATAGTGCCTTGGCACTCATGGAACATGCATTCTACTGAGATAGATAATTTTTAAAAACATAATAAATTAGTAAATTAAGTATTACGTTAGAAGTTAATAAGTGCTATAGGAAAAAGACAAAAAAGGGCAGGATAAGAAAACTTTGCACATGGAAGGTGGGAAACAGGTTATAGTATTAAATAAAGTGGTCGTTAAAATAATACATAAGCAAATAATAAAAAATATAAATTTCCTATTTCTCACCTATAAAAAGCCCATCTTCTTTCTAATCCTTTCATATCTTAAAAGAAATGTGCAGAGAGAAACATACTCATACTTAAGACTTTTTATGAGAACTTTAAAAATCCTGGCAACCAGTATAGGACCAAGTAACTAAGTCTCAAGCCATTTTAACTACAGCTATAATTCTATTAAAGCATGCATTTCTGCTCTACATGCCATTTACCTAGATGCTGTTTTCCCTTCACTGAACAAACATGTATTGATTACCTACCATGTGCAGGCATTTTAATAGTCCTCGGGATACTATTAATAATTATTTGTGCTCTGGGGGTTCACATTCTGGTGAGATTACAAAAATAAACAGAGAATTGCAAAGCTATATACAATAGCTGACTGCACTATCAGGGAACATGAAGTAGGGGTGAAAAGGAAATGATATTTGAGATGAATCTCAAAGAATGGATAAGAGGTAAAGATGTGGGGTAGTGAAAGTATTTGGGGCACACGCGGAGGATGGGGGATTGAAAGTATGTACGATGCTCGTGGCATTGAATATAGTACTACATGAGAAAGGATTGAAAGATTCAGTAGAACATGATAAAGAGACTGCACAAAAAATTGGAAACTTTCTGGAAAATGAATTTTGAGAAACTGAGTCTCCTCAAATAAACTATTCAGAGTTTATTATAGGAGCGGAGATGATAAATAAGCATACAAAGCTCTCATACTGAGAATAAGGAGATAATAGAACAGAGATATATTTAGCAGGTAGAACTGGAAGAGGTGCAAGCCATTACTTCTGGGAAGTGAAGGAGAAAGAGAAGCCCAGGATGACTCTCAGAATTTGTGATGCCTTTCAGTATGACAGAAAACACATGAAGAGGAACACATGGCAAAAAGATGATGAACCCAATGTGAAGCATGTTGACTATGAAATATGTGTGGTAAATTTTAATGGAAATGTTCCCCTTTACATTATGCAACTCATGACTCTAGAGGCAAAGGAAAGAATTCTAGGACTGAGAAAATTAAGGTATTAATTAATATGTATCCATTGTTTAAAATACTATTTCTTTAGCAATATGTGTCAGCACCTATCCTGAGAAGAGTAAGTAGATTATTTCATTTGATACTCCCAACTACACACTGAAACCATGACTATTACCACCTTCATTCATTCTGGCACGTTTACCGAGGACCACTTTCTGTCAGGCACCATTGAAGGCAATACAGAAGTTGCAACAAGTAGGACAAAGTCCTTGCCCCTGTAAGATTTCTTTCCATCTATGAAAACTTTAGGAGTAGTGATTCTCTGAAAATCATACAAATAGTCAATAAGTGGTAGGACTAGAATTTGAACCCAGTTCTCATTCAAGAATCTAAGCCTTTAACCATCATGCCATATTGTCTAAGAGGTTATAGGTCAGAATATTTAATATTTTAATAAGAAGGTAAAAAAATAAGAAAGCAATTCAGACTACAGAAGAGAAGCTTCTGGGATTTCAAATAGCTTTGTAAAGACTCACTGTTCTACATTAGCTATACAAAGATGAACAGACAATGATCTGAGGATAATTTTTTCTCACATTGGTCTATGTGTATATATATCATATGTATTATAAATATGTACACCCTCAATAATACTATTTAATATAATTTGAAAAGTTTCCCTCATCTGTTTTGCTTGCTTTTAAATGTACATGGTTTGATTTCACAGGTTTTGTTCATTAAGTCATGCAACTCTCTCTTGTTCTTTTTTCATAAAGACAAAATGTTTTTGAGAGATATTTCTACATCAGTGTTTCCCAACGAAGGTCTTCTACACCACTAGTTCTGCCAAACAACAATAAAAAAGGATTATGTGGCAAAATAAATTTTTGTAATATACTTGGTTAAGCAAACTTCCATAAGATTTTGCCTATCACCGATAAACTAATGTATGCAATTCTTATCTCTAAGAAGGATTAAATATAAAACATTTTGCAAAATTTGTCAAACAAGGCACATATTTTTAGTCCCACCTCATGGGACTCTACTTCAATAAAATAAAATTTTGAAAAAAGAAACTGTCTTAGATTGTTCAGCCAGGTATATTATCAGATTGCATTGGGACCATTAGTTAGTGTATGTCTTTATATGGCATTACAATGCCATGAGAAGATTGACCCTGGGTAGCTTAGGATCCTGAAAAGTGAGTAAGGAGTTTAAATAAAGGATGATTTGTTTTATAAAAGTCACGAAACATATTCAATCTTTTGTTTTGTATGGCTCAGCTGACACTATTCACTTCTATCTATTTGAGTCATTCAAGTCTATTATTAACAGTTCTGTATAGAACTTGGATAATACCTACCTAATTACTTCTGTATAAATGTGAGGGTTGTTTTAGGTAGAGACTGGTTATCTTTCTAGTAGTTACTTATGTAATACAGTATGTTGATGAATTAAACAAGAAGGACAATAAATACATGACATATGATAGATGTTAGAAGTCCACAGAGTTTAATGAAGGCCAAATAAATACAAAAAAATTAATAGGCGTTCTTGCAGACCGTTTACTCAATGAAATGGTATATCATTTACTGAGTGTTCTAATTAGTTTTCCTTTGTAAGTGTGGTTCAGATGGAGTAGTTCTATTTTTAGCAGGTACAAAAGAAAAGTGCTTGTGAAGTACTTTGAGATGATGAGTGTGGTGGCAATATATGGTGCATTGAAAAAGGTCATTGTATTTATACAGTTATAAAGTAGCAAGGTAAACTGACACTGTGTGAAAAATGTATAAATTTTATTCTGACGTGGTTAAAAGGTAATCTAACTGAAAGCAAATCTAATTCCCGGATTTAAAAAGTAAACTTCACAACCACCATGACCTATGAATTTTGGTAGCTGTTAGCACCTTATTATAGTATTTTTAAAAATACAGACTAGAAATGCTTTAAATGAACATCTCTTCTTCCTGTGACTTCCCAGACTGATAAATTAAAATGACATGTCTTCTCACACCTAACTGTCCATAAACATGTTTTCTCATAAATTTTTTAAAAATATAAAAGAGAAGCAAAATGTTTTTAAGTCCAACTTTAAGCATTCCAACATAGAGATCTGAGGTTATTTTTATCTCCCTATGGTTAATTCCATGTGTGCCACTTCTTGAATATTTCTGCTAGGTATATTTCCCTTTACCACTACACCTTACTTTTCAAAATTGACAAGACAGATGTGATTCACAGTTCTATAATCTAACATACAACATTGTGCATGCCCCCAAATTAAATTTGGTGGTATTTTAGGTCCTAACTTCTTTCCAGGAAAATTTTTATTTTTAAACCTAATATGTATATACACACACACATATGCACACATGCATGCACACAGATACACAGGTATATGCACATATACATATATGTATATGTAGATAAATTTTCCCACATTAATAAATATTAAACTAAAATGCATTATTTCAATTACTTATATGAATATCTAGCATTACTTTTTTCTCAAATAGTAAATTAGGTCTACAATAAGTAGTATGTAATGCAGTAATCCACCATGTAAATTACATTATAAGTAGTATAGACTGTCATATTTAGATCAGGAATATTATTTTGGCATCTGATTTGATGAATTTTGCCATCTGATCTGGTGGATTTCTATAATTCAATAACAGTGTAATCTCAGAGTTATGCTAAAAATCTAGATATCCAGGTATAAGCTCAAAGGCCTCCTGGGAGATTCATTGCAAACAAGAAGACACCATGACACACAGTCATCACGCTGACCAAAATAACTACCAAAGAGGCCCTCCTACCAGCTGTAAGGCTAAAGAAACAGGTAACCTACAAAGGAAAACCCATCAGAATAACAGCAGACTTGTCAACGGAGACCTTACAAGCAAGAAGAGACTGCGGCCCCATTCTCACTCTTCTCAAACAGAATAATGCCCAGCCTAAAATTTTTTACCATTCAAAACTAAGTTTCGTATACTAAGGAGAAATAAAGACATTCTCAGACAAGCAAAGTCTGAGGGAATTCATCTAGACAAGACCTACCCTCCAGGAAGTACTCAAAACAATGTTACACATGGATCAGCACAATAAACACTCACGAATATAAAATCATCCAAAAGCTAAAGGTCAAAGGCCAGATACCACAATGGCTCAAGAGAGAAAACAAAACAACAAAATTCAACCCAACAGGATTAACAAAAATCTGCCCCACTTATCAATTCCCTCCATAAATGTGAATGGCTTGAACTGCCCGCTAAAGAGACATAGGCTGGATGAATGGATAAATACACACAAGCCAAGTATCTGCTGTCTTCAGGAAACACATCTAACCCACAAGGATGCATTCAGACTCAAGGTGAGGGGATGGAAAACAATATTTCAAGCAAATGGAAGCCAAAAGAAAGTTGGTGTGGCAGTTCTGCTTTCAGATAACTTAGTCTTCAAATCAGCAAAAGTAACGAAAGACAAAGATGGTCACTATATAATGGTGAAGGGTACAATCCAACAAGAAGATATAACAATTCTAAATACTTATGTGCCTAACTCAGGTACACCCAGATTCATAAAGCAAATTCTACTTGATCTAAACAAAATGATAAACAGCAATACCGTAATAGCCAGGGATTTCAACACTCCTCTGAAAGAACAAGACAGTTCCTCCAAACAGAAAATAAACAAAGAAACAATGGACTTAAACAGAATTCTAGAACAAACGGGTCTGACCAATGTTTACAGAATATTCTACCCCAAAACCACTGAATATACGTTTTTCTCATCAGCTCATGGGACATTCCTAAGATTGACCATATCCTAGGCCACAAAGCATATCTCAAAAAAATTTAAAAAATGTTTCAAAATCTCAAATTCTTACATGTGTCATTGTTTGTAACCATTATAAAACAAGCAAAAAGCAATAAAAGTCATGTTTAAATAGATACTAAATTATTTACAGAAGTGCATGGAGAGGAGGAAACTATTCATTTTCCTCCAAAAGCTTCACTACTGTATGGATTGCAATAAGGAAGAACACTACTTTTGTGATTAATGTTATTGAAATAGAGTTTTAAAAGTAAAATGAATGGCCATCAAGAAAAGAAAGGAAGAAAATACAGGACTGATATATTCAATTTCATATATTCTGCATTTCTGAATCTTCTGGTAGCAACTGATTCAAAAGCCAAAACTTTTCACCAAAAACCACAGGGATAGTATAAATAGTCCCAAGAGTACTGAAAATAATAGAGGAATCCTTTGGAACCAGAAGGGTAAGTAGAGAATATAAGACATCCAGAACTAAAGGTTGGTATGGCTACAGTATATTATTAGATAGTACATATATGGCTTACAGATGATTAGCAAGACCTAGGAATTTTGATCTTTAGGCCAGCACCAGGCATCAGCAGTGTATCTTTGGATAATGAGAGCCCTGAAATCAATCTACTTGGCAGAGCATGCAAAAATAACCAGTTATCTTGTGTAACATATCCAGGTGCAACAAGTTTAAACCTAGAAGAGATAATTAGATTGCAACAAATACAAGAATATTCATGTTTTTCTCACACAGAGAGAAAGAAATATATTCTACATGGCAGTATAATATAGGGCATACATATGCAATTGCCAAGTTAAATGTTGAAAAGGCAGTGGTAACAGCAATATTTAAGGAACAAAAACCTTACACAATATTAATTGGACCTGAATGAATTCAGAACAAGCCAAAGGAAACCTTACAGCCTTTATACATTTTAAAAATATTAATTACTACCCACAAAGACAACAATCAGATTAGTGGGGCAAGGATAAAGCCCAAGACCAGGGAAATAAAAAGAAATGGCTTCAGGTGGGAGCCTGTGACCAGTAAGAAAGAATGAGTCATCAAATAAGAACAATACTAACCCAATATTCTAAAATATTATTATTTTAATATATAATCAACACAAGTTATTTTTGAGATATTTCACATTTTTGTACTAAGTCTTTGAAATCCAATGTGTATTTCACACTTACAGCATATCCTTATTTGAGCTAGCCACAGTGCTCATTAGCACATGTGGACAGTGACTATTACTTCAGACAGCGCATCTCTAGAAAAACAGTAGCATATGTGCAAAGAACATATGGATTATGTTAGAATATTAATTGATACAACCACTTAAGGATGTGAATAACCTATGACCCAGCAATTCTATTTCTCAGAAGGTAACAAAAAGACTGTAGAAAAACACAGATAGAAGCAAAGATCCAACTCCCACCAGCACCACCACCAATGGAACACTGAGACATCTATCATTTTCAGGGAGTAAAGTCTTTGCATGCATTGGCAGGAATATAATAGCATTTCTTCCAACAGGAACAAATATGTTTTATACTCTCAGTCAATATATATGAAGGCAGGGACATCATTTGATCACTGAATCACACGTTTTCACCTATGAATGTCAGTCAGTGGACTTAGCTGGAAAGAAAACTTGTACAATATGCTGGCCTCTGTGCTTCTGAGCCTCTAATTCTGCTTCACTAAATTCAACCATGTAACTAACATAGCCATTATCCTGTAGGCCCCAAATTTTACCTGGATATGTAAATTTGCACATATTTATAAATTTGTTGTATTAAGATCCTAGCAATTATCAACTGACACAACTTATAGGTATGAAAGCACAGACCAAGTGGCACTTGTTATCTAGTTCCCTAGGTTATTTAAACACAGTCTAATAAAGAGACCACTGACTCAACCTCTGACATAAACCTTTGTGGCTTGACAGCTATATCTCTCTGGTACTTATTCTCCTAATCTCTAAAATATGTATAAAACCTACCCCACAGGGTTTTTGTGAGAAAAGTGCCTGGTACAATGCCTCTTACATAGGCCTACTCAAAAACCAGCCCTGTTAGAATAAAAAGCAGCAGAATGACTGATATCAATTCACCTCTTCAAACACTGTCTGCATAATGTTTTGTCTGGATCATAATTAGAATCATCTATTTACATTTAATGTCTAAAATAAAAAAATACTTTTGGTAATAAAAAATACAAATCAAACCAAAAATATGATAGTATTTTTAGACTTCCAAATTCACAAATATTATTTTAAATAATATTATTCAAGTTTGGAGATGCTGTAGTGAGAAAGAAATCACATACACTAGTGGTGACAATATTAACTTGCTACCACATCCCCAAATAGAATCTGATACTCCAGGGTTCTTATTCCTTGGTTTAGTAACCCTAGTACAAATAAGCTTTCCTTGGGAAATAGATAAAAATACAAATATTTATGTCCCAAATGTTCACCTTGTATATAATTAAAAAGTGACAACCTAAATCCCTGATAAGAGGTAAATGTGTATAGCAAAACATACATCCATAGAACTGAGTAATAAGTAAACATTTTTAATGATATTTAAGGTGTTTAATAAAATGAGGGAATGTTACATGTTTCTTAAGATATAGAACTAACATACAGAGCAGAATATTAACTATGTAAAATGCATAGAAAATGGGAACTAACGGGGAAATTACTTTTTTGTTTAAATTTACTTTTTAAAAATCTCTTTATATTAAACTATTTGACTATTTGACTGAATATCACTCAATAAAAAAGTAACATCAAATTTTCCTAAAAATTAATGACTAAATTTTTTTTTTCTAGAAACCAGCATATAAACTTTCTTATGTCAGTTAAAAAAAAGTGCCATCAGGTGTCCTTCTTTGACACGGATGTCAGAAATTTTCAAGTAGAATATAGAGCTCCATTAGATTTGAAACTGGTTATTGGTGGAATTCTTTTCTCCTTATCGATTTTTGATCATTTTTTTAGCCTTTAATTTCTTATGGATGTGTATGTTTGTGTGTGTATACTTAAATGCTTTTTAGTTTTAGATATATGCTTTTTAAAAACAGTAATGGTCATTAAAGCAAAAAGAAGATACCATGTATTTGCCAAACTAAGAAATGCAGCATTACCCCACTAGGCCATCTTTGATAATTTGATGGAGAATGCAGAAGCCACTCTACCCAGAGAGCAAAGATCTGAAGGGGTATCAGTTATACCTCTGGGTTTTAATCAGCTCAAAGGGCTCATTTGTCATCTAGTGATAAATACATGCTAGCAATTCCCACATCATTTAAGCCAGGTATACTTATCTTTCCAAGGAAGCAAAATAATGACTCTAAGACTTCCTGAAACATGAAGAAGCATATTTAATTTTAAGTCTTATTTTCACGGTAAAAAGATACTTTAGAAAAGGGTGGTTAAAAATAATAAAATAAATACTATGAGTAATTTTGATTCCTTTTGCATTTGAACTGAGCCAGAATGATTAACACTAGGTAAATTGATTGCCAATTTAGGCGGTTTTTCTCAGCATGCTTCCAAATTCTATAAGACTAGCTCTTTCAGAAAGCCCCACTGCCACTTTTAAAACTCCTTCCAGGACAAGATATTCCCTGAGTTGGCAGAAATTAAAGCCTAAAAGAATTGTCTCTTGTACTCAGAGGTTAATGGATTATAGCACTATTTATACAAATTAGACATCAAACAGTTAACCAGAGAAGCTTAGGCTGAGGTCTAGCTGCACCCAGGGGCCAGCAGGCAGCCTTTGGCACTCCTTGGGGGCAGCTGGGATGTTGTGTATGACAGGAAACAACCTTAGTGACAGGTATGTTTGATTAATGAGGGGGGAAGTTCCCCAATCTATAAAAACTATGATGATCTCTTCTCACCACCAGAGAAAGAGAATAGCAAAAGGGAGTGGAGCCAGTGTGCCACTAGCAGAAAAAAAAGAAGCCCTACCTCCTAGTGATTAGGATAGGAAAGGCAGAGGCTCATAATAGAGAGTTAAATATGCTCTGTTAAAAAATAAATAGAAATCATTGAATCCTTTCTTGAGAAATACCATATCTTTGCACTTCAGGCATAAAGTTTGAGTTTCTCTGAAACTAGCACAAAATTACAGTAGTACCCAGCCAAGCAGAAAATATTGGATCACAAGAAAATATCACAAGCAGAAATGAAGAAAACATAGAAACTGAACATGGATCTAGAAGGAGATGCTTTCCTATGAACACTGAGATCACACCACGAATTAAGCCTATGAATCATATTTAGAGTTTGCTGGATTTATATACATCTGTATATAAGTATGTATATGTACGTGTGTTTATATTTATGTACAGATGTATATACAAGCACATACACACACATATGCACACACATTGTGCCATTCTTTTCAACCAACTACTTCCACCATTTCTCCAAAGTCCTGTGGGTAATAATAGAAACCATTTGAACAGGGACTAACTTAACTAACCTTCCTTCACTCCCTTGATGCCAGGCCAGCCAGTGGACTTACCTAGAAACCACCTAGAAACCAGAGGTCCTCCAGACTCGATATTAACTGAAAATTTCATATAGATTAGCACAGTCAAAATGAGCCATGAATACTAGTTGCTTTTGTTACAGATTGTCTTCCTTTCTGAAACTTGATCTTCTAAACTCAAAGAAATTACAGTAGAGCAAAATAATTTGAGCAGTGACAGATTGTCTAAATCCCACAGATCATATTAAAATAGGCCCTCATCTAAACTTCATTTAAATACTTGAGACTATTTAGATTTTCAAACTATGCAAACTGAAATTCCACACACACTCTTGAGTAACTCTGCTTTATTCAAGAAATCTCCTTTCCAAATTACTGCTTCCAAAATATCATTTACCAACACACAGAAAATGAAAGATTTCCCTGGAAGGTTTGTTGTCTCTCTACCCAAGGAGCTCTCTTTCCCTACTTTCAAACATTGACAGAATTCTATTAATCATTATAACCCAAATGTACACATATACACATGTCCACATGCATATACATATATAATATTGTAAATTATAAGTTATAGTCCTCAATTCATACTATACACGTGTTATTTTATACTGTGTAGAAAATACACTTTAAATGTAGAGTTATAGTTTTGATATTAATGTTGCAGGTTTTTTTACAACTATTTCAATTAACTACATTGTGCTGATGTCATAAGGCACCCCATTAAGGGGTACAATTTTTTAAATACATAAAATAATACAATTGTATTGGGGAAAACAAAAGTTTCCTCTTCATGAATGCACAACCAAAAACTGCTCTTCTAAAAATATTAAAAAATCATGGTTTTTTTTTTTTTTGCTTTTACTTTGAATCTAAAACACTATAAGTAATAATTCCAGCTGTTACCACTCATCAAGTACTGAAAGAAACCAAATTTTATTTACCTTTAAAATGGATCTTAGTTAACATTGTTCATCACAGCTAAAGAAGAATAAAATCTGCATAAAACTTTAGCAACAATACTTTCATATGATGGTAATTAGATCAAAGCAACCTAATGTCTTTTTAAAGTAAAAAATAAAACTTTTCTATTGTTCATTCTTAAAAAATTATTGAATGCAAAAATACCACCAAACACAAAAAAACTCTAAAGCTTCTTTTATATAGATGCTAAAAACCTATTCAATTTTTCCATTATAATGAATTACAAAATCAAATACAGTGGAGTGAAATGATTTGTATTTTTGATTTGTATATAAGCAATGAACAATTATTTTAAATTAATTCCCAAAATGTTTATTGAAACATTACTGTTACTTATCTAAGGTAGCAATGATTGATTGTTTAATCTCTTAAGTCTCCTAATATCCAAATATTCTAAGAAGTCTATGCTACTAATATTAAAGATTAATTCTTTTATAACTGTATTAGGTAGAAATTCACCATCTGTGTATTGGTCATTTACATTGTGAAAAATGCATTCTTGTCACTCCATAAAAAAATCCTTCACATGGCCAGGCACGGTGGCTCACGCCTGTAATCCTAGCACTCTGGGAGGCTGAGGTGGGTGGATCGCTCAAGGTCAGGAGTTCAAGACCAGCCTGAGTGAGACCCCGTCTCTACTAAAAATAGAAATAAATTATGTGGACAACTAAAAATATATATAGAAAAAATTAGCCGGGCATGGTGGCACATGCCTGTAGTCCCAGCTACTCGGGAGGCTGAGGCAGTAGGATTGCTTAAGCCCAGGAGTTTGAGGTTGCTGTGAGCTAGGCTGATGCCAAGGCACTCACTCTAGCCCGGGCAACAAAGTGAGACTCTGTCTCAAAAAAAAAAAAAAATCCTTCACATTAATCACAGAAATTCATATATCTTTTTTCTTACCACAATGCCTAGTAAAGTGCTGTATTACATGGCTGCCATGTAATATCTCCAACAGAATTATAAAAAGCCTAGACATAACATATTTGAACCATCATTTTCTACTAGGCAACATTATTAACTTATACAAAATTCTTCACAGTTTTTGCAAAATAACAGACTTTATGTTGTTTATGGATCTTCAACCAACCAAATTTCTTTTATTAATGTACTAAAGTGACTGGAGGATTAGATTCTATGAGAACAGTAAATTACAACTTTTATTTGGAGTTTACATGTTAAAACCAAATAGTTCTCAAAAGCTATGGGTCTTTAATCTATGAATAATTAGATCACTGCTATTTCAATTAAATAATGAATTTAATAAATTATTTAATTTAGCTTATTTCATCATCCTACTTGTTCATTAATGCAGAAAATTAGAAATAACATAAACACTTAATAAGAAGGTAAGCATGTAATAACTGAAACTTTTGTAAGGTATCAATATTGTTTCTTTCACTAGAAATGCATTTTTGTTTCAGAAATTTGGCCTCCAAAACATTTCAGAATAAACTGATATATTGACAGCCGTATGTAATGTATGTATTGCTTACCTCAGTCAAGTGTGGCGTAGGGTTAAATCCACAGAGATTACACACTCGATTCTTGCATTCGGTGCAAGTATTGAAGTTGGGAGGATCCTGAGAACCTATGTTGAGTTCAGTTTTGCAAAGAGGACAGACTGATTCTGGTTTGGGGGTTTTCTCTGGTTTGGGGGGAAGAACAGCCTTTTGAGGCTCAGCTGGTGAAGGTTTACTGTCCTTAATAGGTGGAGGCTTCTTTTCTGTTTCTGTTCTTTTTACCGTCAGAACTTGTTCAGCTTTGGGTTCTAATTTTTCAGCTACTGGGGCTTTTGTTTCCTTTTTCGCAGGTGCAATCTTTGCAGGTGCTGGTGGTGTCTGACCAGTGGATTTGGGTGGCCCCTGAGAAGTAGGTGGCTGTGAAGGGAGAGGGACTTGTTTTGCTGGTGCCCCTGGCCCACTTTGTGAATGAGGTCCAGGCTGGCCTGCTGTGGCAATTAAATTTGATGCCTGGCTGAAAATTGATGCTCCAAACCCAAAAAGTTTCCCTGTCACAGTTTCTTGAGGAGTTGTAGGCTGTGATTTAGGAGCATCAGTAATACTTCCCAGGTTCAGACTGAAACGTCTCGACTGCTCCTGAGGCTTTGGGGGCTGTTGAGATGTGGGGACAGTTTGCCCAGTGGTAGGTCGTGGGCCAGGGGGTGATGGTGACCCTTTTGGCATTGGCTTGGCATCGGGTTTAGGACTCATTTTGGTTTGTGCTTTCTTAGGTTCTTCTTTCTTCTGAACTGGATCAACTTGTTTTTCATCTTTGCTCTTTGAACTAGGCCCAGGATGTGAAATAATTTTTGAATCTGATGCAGGTCGAGGTATGGCTTGAGCATCAAATGGGGTGACTTTTTCTCCTGTTGGTGGAAAACTTTGTGAAGGTTTGGCAGAGTCCACTTTTAGAGGAGGGGTTGTTTTCTCTTGAACCTGCGGCTGTACTTTGGAGCTTGGAATATCAGGTTTTGTTGCCAAGGATAAAGATACAACGTCCGGGGGTGGCTTTACTGTCTTGGGCTGCTTTGGTTTATCATCAGCAACAGGGTCCTTGGCCTGCTCGGATGGGATAGAAGGCTCTTTGGGAGGGGCTGGCTTGGACGAAGACTCTGCCACAGGAGGCTGCTTGGCAGTGGTTGGGGGAGAGCCATGAAGGGTTGGTTGTTTCACTAGTGGTGGTGGCTTTTTAGACTCAGGTGCCTTGGAAATGTCCTGTTTCGGTGCAGTATCCTTCTTTGGGGAAGTCTGCTGTGACTGTGGGGATGATTTGCTCACTGCTACTGTGGGAGTAACAGGGGCAGTCTTCAGTTTGGGCTGGGGTGAGGATGGAATTGGAGCCAGATCACCTCCTAGAGCTCTTTGCATCTGACAGTTTAAACAAAGCCACTCTTTTATCTAGAAATAATACAAAAAAAAAAATGGTCACTGAGATAATAATACTGTAAAAACACAAATATCTTTTCAAAATGCACGCTGCCATTTGAAACTATGTCTCTCACCATTCAAAGCATAAAATATAGGCCAAATTATTTTCATTAATTTATAAAAGGTTTATTTACATTAAAATATAATTGATAAGCCTCTGAGACCAAAGCACCCTATATTTTAACAAAACTAAAAAGTGAAAATCAAAATATAGTTTTATGTTTCTTCCAATGTTAATTTTGCTATTATTCTTTGCCTTTGATTTACTTAAATTCTGATTACTCTCAGAAATAGAAAACCATGCATAATAAAAAACAAGTTTAACATATTAGATTCCATAAATAAATTATGTCAGAAATTTTTTCTATTGTTGGCTCATAAACAGTTTTAGGTATACAGCCAAGAGTAGGCTTGTTAAATTATGAACACATTGGCAATTTTTTAAATTAGCAAAGCATTACTTTCCCTTCCAAGGCAACATACTCAAACATGTGAAAACAAATTTTTAAGCATTCTGGGTTAGAAAGAGAATATTCTCTGTAAAGAAAGTAAACAAAAAATAATAGCATTCCCTCAAATTATAAATGTGATTTAACAGAGAAAACATTGTTTCCTTATAAATTTTATGAACATACTTGAAAGAACAATGTAAATAATGTAGATATTTGACTGGTGATATATGTGTGTGTGTGAATGACAGAGAGATGTATATATGTGAGATATACATTATATGTGTATATATATGTGTGTGTATGTAAATACATATACACACAATTGCAAATACTCTTCTCATACTGCATCCATTGTGAAAAGAAGCTGTTGAATATAATACTGTATTTTAGAAGATAATTTAAAAGTACCTATGTTTACCATTATTTTTCCAAAACAATGTTTGCTTATTAGAGATTATTTTAAATATGTCCAAAATAATTTAGAATGTAGAATTTTACCATGATCCAATCCTCTCTACCCAAAGTAACCAATGTTAAGAGTTTGGCACTGAAGTTCTTCATACAGAATAACGCACAAAGAAAAAAAATAAATATGTGGAGTAAAAGCACCAGAAAAATTTCTCACAGTACAAAATCACAAAGTGGATTAGGGCAAGATGGCTGACCAGAGACACCAGCCGTCAGAGTTTCTCAGCAAGTAGGAGAAGTTTTAGATGAAAGAGAAAAAATGAACAAAAAGCAAACACAGATTGGGTGTGGGTATGAGGGAAGGGTGCCAGAACCTTCAGGAGACTCCATGGGAAGAAGTCATGGAACAGAACAGGAAGGAGCAAGGTATCGGCATAGATTGACCCCCAAGAGGATTGGAGTCAAGCGAGAGGGGTAGGACAGGCAGTTTGTTTCTCCCTCCCTCACATCTCTAACAGTTGGAGGGTTCCCAAGCTGCTGGAGAGACTTTCTGCCCATAATTCAACAAGAAGATACAACAATCCTAAATATTAATGCACCTAACACAGGAGCACCCACATTCATAAAGCAAACCCTACTAGATCTAAGTAAAGAAATAAACAGCAACATAGTAATTGCTAGAGACTTGAAGACCCCACTGACAGAACTGGACAGATCATCCAAACAGAAAATAAAGAAAAAAACACTGGACTTAAATGTGACACTAGAATAAATGGGCCTAACAGATTTACAGAACATTTAACCCCAAAACTACTGAATATACATTCTTCTCATCAGCACATGGAAGATTTTTCAAGACTGATCATATCCTAGCCACAAACATGGCCTGACAAATTAAAAACAAATAGAAATCATACCACCTATCTTCTCAGACCACAGTGGAATAAAACTAGAAATCAACTCCAAGAGAACCATTCAATTCTATACAAAGTCATGGAAATTAAACAACCTGCTGCTGAATGATTATTGGATCAATAATGAAATTAAGATGAAAATTAAGATTCCTTTAAGTCAATGACAAAGGAGACACAAGCTATCAAAATCTATGGGATACAGCAAAAGCAGTCCTAAGGGGAATATTCACAGCCTTAAATGCCTATATCAAAAAGATAGTATGATCACAAATTAACAATCTAATGACATGACTCAAAGAACTAGAAAAGGAAGAGCAAACCTAACCCAAAGCCAGCAGAAGAAAAGAAACAACTAAGGTTAGAGCAGAACTTAACGAAATCAAAAAGAAGAAAACCATACAGAAGATCAATGAAACAAAGAGTTAGTTGGTTCTTTGAAAAGATAAACAAAATGGGTAGAACTCTTGCTAGATTATCCAGAAATAGAAAAGAAAGGACTCAAATCAGCTCAATTAGAAATAAAAAAGGAGATATTACAACAGATACCACAGAAATACAAAATATCACCTGAGAATACTATGAAATTCTCTATGCACATAAACTTAAAAATGTAGAGGGAAAGGACAAGTTTCTGAAAACACACAACCTCCCAAGATTCAATCAGGAAGATACAGAACTCCTGAACAGACTAATAACAAGCAATGGGATTGAAGCAGCAATAAAAAATCTTCCAACAAAAAAAAAGCCCCACACTAGATGGATTCACAGTCGAATTTTACCAGACCTACAAAGAAGAGTTGGTATCCATTCTGCAGAAATTATTCCATGACATCAGGAAGGAGGGAATCCTCACCAACTCATTCTACAAAGCCAGTATCACCATGATAACAAAGCCAGGAACGGATACAACAACAACAAAAAATAAAACTACAGACCAATATCCCTTATAAATATAGACATAAAAATCCTCAATAAAATACTAGCAAACCAAATTCAACAGCATATCAAGAAAATAATCCCCCATGACCAAGTGGGCTTCATCCCAGGGATGCAAAGATAGTTCAACATACATAAATCAATAAATGTGAATCACCACATAAAGAGAAGCAAAAACGAAGATCACATGATCATCTTAATAGATGCAGAAAAAGCATTCAACAAAATCCAGTGCCATTTCATGATAAAAAACCCTCAAGAAACTAGGCATAGAAGGAACATGGCTCAAAGGTATAAAAATGGTATATGACAAACCCACAGCCAGCATCACACTGAGTGGGGAAAAATTGAAAGCATTCCCACTAAGACCTGAAACAAGACAAGGATGCCCACTGTCACCACTTCTATTCAACACAGTGCTGAAGTCCTAGCCAGAATAATCAGGCAAGAGAAAGAAATTAGGGTATCCAAATTGGGAAAGAGGAGATCAAACTATTGCTTTTTGCAGATGATATGATCTTATATCTAGAAAACCCTAAAGATTCCACCAAGAGACTCCTGGAATCGCTAAGTAAATTCAGAAAAGTCTTAGGTTACAAAATCAATATACACAAATCAGTAGCATGCCTATATACCAATAACAGTCAAGCTGAGAATCAAATCAAAGACTCAATACTACTCACAATAGCTATAAAGAAAATAAAATGCACAGGAATATACTTAATTCAGGAAGTAAAAGAACTCTACAAAGAGAATTATGAAATGCTGAGGAAAGAAATCACAGATGATACAAACAAGTGGAAAAACATATCATGCTCATGGATTGGTGGAATCAACATTGTTGAAATGTCCATACTATCCAAAGTGATTTACAGATTCAATGCAATCCCCATCAAAATACCAACATCATATTTCACAGATCTAGAAAAAATAATTCTCCACTTCGTGTGGAACCAGAAAAGAGCCCAAATAGCCAAAGCAATCTTATGCAAAAGGAACAAATCAGGAGGTTTCACATTACCAGACTTCAAACAAGGCTTACAAGGCTATAGTAACCAAAACAGCATGGTATTGGCACAAAAATAGAGACATAGTCCAATGGAATAGAACAGAAAACCCAAACATAAAACCATCTACATACAGCCAACTAAATGTACTGGGGAAAAGAAGTCCTATTCGATAAATGGTGCTGGGAAAATTGGATAGCCACATACAGAAGAATGAAATAGGATCTGTATCTCTCACCACTCACAAAAATTAATTTAAGATGGATAAAGGACTTAAGTGTAAGGCATGAAACCATAAGAATTCTTAAGGAAATGTTGGAAAAACTCTTCTAGATATCAGCCTAGGCAAAGAATTTATGAAGAAAACCCCAAAGGCAATCACAGCAACAACAAAAATAAATAAATGGGACTTGATTAAATTAAAAAGCTTCTCCATAGCCAACAGAGAAAATAAACAACCTACAGAATGGGAGAAAATATTCACAAGCTATACATCTGATAAAGGATTAATAACCAGAATCTACAATGAACTCAAGGAAATCAGCAAGAAAAAAATCAAACAACCCCATTAAAAAGTAGGCAAAAGACATGAAACAGAAGCTTCTCAAAAGAAGATAGACAAATGGCCAATAAACATATGAAAAATGCTCAATGTGACTAATTATCAGGGAAATGCAAATCAAAACCACAATGAGATATCACCTTATCCCAGTCAGAATGGCTTTTATTAAAAAGTTCAAAAACAATAGATGCCAGCATGGTTGCAGAGAGAAAGAAACTCTTATACACTTTTGGTAGGAATACAAATTAGTACAACCTGTTTGGAAAACAATATGGAGAGTCCTTAAAGAACTAAAAGTCAACCTACCATTTGATCCAGCAATCCCACTACTGGGTATTTACCCAAAGAAAAAGAAGTCATTTATTAAAAAGACATCTGCACACAAATGTTTATTGCGGCATAATTCACAATTGCAAAATATGTGGAATCAACCAAATGTCCATCAATTCATGAGTAGAATAACAAAATGTGGTACATGTATACCACAGAATACTACCCAGCCATGAAGGAGGATGACTTAATGCCTTTTATAACAATTTGGATGGAACTGGAGACCATTATCCTAAGTGAAGTACCTATAGAATGGAAAAACAAGCACCACATGTACTCATTATTAAATTGGAACTAACTGATGAGCACATATGTGCATAGACGGAAATAAACCTCAAAGGAAATCAAGGAGGGGAGGTGGGGAGGAGGGGATGGGCAAAAACCTACTTAAAGGGTACAATAAACACATTTGGGTGACAACACACTTTTAACCCTGACTCAAGCATTACAAAAGTGATCTGTGTAATCAAAAATATTTGTATCCCCATAATACTTTGAAATAATAAAAATTAAAATTAAAAAAAAAAACGGTAAAGTGTTTGGCTGGTAAACAACATAGTCTATACTTTCAAAAACTTGTCTTTTGAAAAAACAATCAATTAATCACTCCCAAATTGTTTAAAGCCTCTTTGAAATTATTTAAACTCATCTTACCATATTACCTTGTTATACCAAAGCTTATTTTGCAATCTCATGAAAAGTAAACTTACATTTGGAGAATGTTAAAAGAAACTTTCAACTCAAACCAAAATGTTATATCTCTGTTTTAAAAACTGTAAAAAATTAAAATGATTGCTAAATATAGGTGACAGGTTCTTGGGTGTCCATTACATTTGTTTTTAGTATGGGTATTGTATACCTGTGTACTCATTATATTTTTATCTTTACCTTTGTATATGTTTGAAGCATTTCATAAGATAAATAACTTTTTAAATATAAATATTTATAGTTCCCAAACAATCACATAATTGCTACCCCTGAAAAATACCATGACAAAAGGCAGGCTAAAATATAAGGAAATTTTCACTGCATTTTACTCCCTTCTTGATGGAAGGAAATACCTCTATAAATATGCATGTACCCACTCACCCACATCCCTATTATTATGTCAGTTCTGCTGTACTACCATTTATTTTTTTCCCATTTATTTTCTTCCATAGCCTTACATGATCACTTCATAATCATGCAGCCAGACAAGCAGGAAAAAAAAATGATTAAAAGCATAATTTTTTACATGCAGTGTCACTAGATTTTTTCTATAAAATACCTATTATATAAGATATATATCCACATTAACAATTTTAAATTACAGAATTCTGGGATCAGTAACTTTCATTATTAATTGTTCTTATTCTTTTTAACAAGTATCAAAAGTAGATGTAAAATTTAACCAGTATTCATTCTTTTATTCAAATACATATGGAGCTCCTCCTATAGAACACACACCACTGAAGAAAAGAAGCAAAAACCCCTGTTCTGATGGAGGCTACATTATAGTGAGAGTCAGATAAGAAAAAAAAAAAGGAAATTAATGCCTAATACAGTTTTGGGGTCACTATAGATATGTAATAAATATCTGATGATATAGTGATGATACCTCTTTTCTTTCCTGTTTCTCTCGTGTTTTTTTCTCTGAAAATTTTCCTTGGATGCATTCAGTTTTATCGGCAAAATTGTAAGTTTGTTTGCAATGTGAATGTTGGAACCTCACACGTACCCAGCCACAGGCCCTAAATGTATCTATGGACAATTGCAAAATTAGAACACTACCGTGACATATCTTATATATGATGTACATCAACATTGGGAAACACATTTTATACTGGCCTTATTCCAAAATCAAATGATTCACTGCAGTTTATAAATGTACATAAATATACCTGTACCTAAGAGGAAACTTAGCACAAGGGAAGTGGAAAACAGAAGTCAGTGCCCTTCACACAGAGAAAATTCTGTTTTTCTCTTAACACACTTTTTTTCTTGAACAGACTCCACTCCCCCACATTTCTTCCTTTTAATGATCACATTTATTTTAACTATGATAAACACATGAAAGATATTTGATCCCTCAGTGTTCCCTCTCACTGCTAGAATACAGGTTGAAATCATTATCTATCCTATCAAAATATGAAAAGCTTTTATCCTCTTAGGATTGTTTTAGAAAGAGCCTCCTTTTTATTTAATTCTACTGACCAAATCTGTTGAAGATAGAAATGATTTTTATCTCAGTACTTAACAGTCTAGTACTGAAAACAGCAACATTTCCAATCCCCTGATTCAATTGGAAAAAAAAAAAAAAAAGCCTTTCTATTCACTGAGCAAATACAAAAGTCCACAGCCAGCCCCAGCATTAACATCATGAACCACCTTCCACTTTGCTGTTGGTCGTCTTTCACAATGCACTTAGGGAGAGCAACGTACAGCAATATCACCACTGCTCTCGCAGTAATTCAAGTTAGAAATCTTGCAATATTTCTACCACATTCTCAAGTATTCCCTAAGTGGGTCTGCATTGCATGTGAAAGGTAATTCCCCATTCATTCTCTCACATTTACAAAGCCAGTCCCTCATTTGGCACTCATCATTTCTTAAACACTATACTTTCACTTAAATAGTAACCTGCTTAAGACAAAAAAAACCACTACCCTTCAAACCTCAATGTCTTTCCCTTACCTATAAAATAAATTTTGCAAGAAGTTTAAAACATATAATTTTGTTGGTGTTCTTATGCTAGCACTTAACACAATTCTGCTATTTCCAAGTCTGTATATCCCCAAAATCTCTAAGCAACAAATGGTAATGACTTCCTCATTGTGGTCCTTCTACTGATCTCCAAGGTCTAAATTACTGTTTAAGCATCAGAGATGTACACAAATATCTTTTTAGATGGTTTGAATTAAACAAATTAATTTAAAATGTTTAAGTGTGCTCTTCAAGCTACAGCATCTCTGTGTTTACATTCTGAATCCCCGGTGTTTACCCAATCTGTACAGCAGGCTTCTGTCTTCATACTCTGGTTGTGTGCCATTCTCTCCACAAACCTATTCTTTCTACACCTCAGGCTGCTGAAAATCTATCCTCATTTTGATTCAAACTAAAAAGAGCCTTTCATAATCACAATGTCTGCTAACCATAAATATTTTCCTTGTCTGGAGATAATTACTGCCTTGTTTCACTTCCAGAAGTAAAGTTTTATCTGTAATTCTGAGCAGAGATGTACCTGCCTTATTGGGTCTTCATTCTACCATAGCCATGAATGGTAATCTTAGAAGACTTTAGTCCTTATCACTTCCTTATCATGCCACAGAAGTCAAACAATATCTGAGGTCAAGTCTGATTCATAGAAGACAGCTTCCACAAATATTTCATAAACAACATCCCAGGTTTCCTGTCAAAAAGTAGCACCCCCTCCCTAATACTATACTTATAATCATCTATATCCATTTGATAAATGGCTGGAGAAATGGAACAAATAATACCGAGAGAGCCTACAACTATATCAAAGTGTCCTGGAAGGGCTCTTACCTTTAACATGTAAGCATTAAAAGGAAAGAATCCAGCTATATTAGATATATATATGTTAAATGTGAACTATTCCTGAATTCTAAATTTTATATGGAAATAAGGAAAAATGGTCACCCTTTTGCTTTCTCCACCTACAGCCTTACTTAAAGAAGGTTCATAAATGGAATTCAAGATCTGGAGAAACAATTGTTTAATGAGCTATATTAACTCAATTAGTTTTATGGAAAGGAACAAAAGAAAGGCATAAAAATGTTCCTTTAGCCTTCTAATTTAATATGCTACATAAATGGGGGTAAAATAATGGTCAGACAGGATTTCTGCTCAGTGTAAGGCCACTGTGTACTCTAATGTAGACCTGCATATAATTATCTAATATACCTAATCCAATCCCCACAGTTCTCTTTTTTGAGCCTTTGTTCTGTATCAGGGCTGTGAAATACAGTAAAACAACTTCACTAGCTAAGGCCTTGAATGGATAATCATAAATATCTTATTTAGATTTTTTAAGAAATGCTACTTGAAGGTTTAATTGTGAACTTCACATACAGAGTTTCAATGAATGGTGCTACTTAAAAAAAAAGTATCAAAACTATTGACTACCAAAAAATTATACTCTGATTTTTAAGAGTGTATCTTCAGTAATGATTCAAGATAATCAACTTGATACATGTAAGCAATAAAGTGAATTGGCACATTTTGGGAGTCCAGAATTAATATTATTATTAATTCTCAGAAATATTATTAATTTATTAAGCTTCAAAACAGAATGGAAACCTCTCTTAAAAAACAAAAGAAATCCCAGCAGGCATAATGACTAACATCCACCCTTCAACGTAGCTCAATCTGGAAAATTTAAACACAAACGCTACATAAGAGTCATCACAGAATCTCTACTCAATTACATAGCAGTAGTACTTGGAATGATGGAACATCAAAAGAACAAACACAATGTTAGAAATTTATATTTGCTGGTGTTCACACCATTCACATTAGCTATTGTATAAATTTTCCTCCATCATGCTGCCATCCTGTCCCTGTACTATAAAAACCTGTTGGGTTCTTACTTCTAGACTCATCACAACTAAATTTTTTTGCAAACCATAACATCTAAATGGACCATTTACTTCACCAAGGCAACATTCTCATTCTTTCTTACCTGAACCAAGATCCCCAGTCAACTGTGGGCTCCTCTTCCATTTACATAAATGATATCCATCCTTTACAATCCACATTGAATTTCTTCCTTTACCACTAAATATCCCAACACCAATTAAGGTCTGCCACTTCTCAACTATTATAGTACTACTATAGTCAGAACCACAGCATTTAGATTCAAATGTGTAGTGGTTTAAATTATTTTCCAATTATTTCCTCTTCTCTTCTCATATAGACTTTTATTTGGAATGACCACTTTTCATGCTTACTCTTACCTCTGTATTAAATACCAAGTAAATTTTAGATATTATTTAATGATGAACTATTCAAAAAACATTTTTCTTACTCCTCATCATATTATCTTAAAATATTTATTGAAACCCTTATATTATTTTGAATACCAAAAAGTATAACCAGACAAAAGATCTAAGAAATCAACATTATAAAGAGGAAATCAAACTAAAGTTTGGTAACAGATTATGCTTTCTGCTACCCAAGGAGTGCCCAAACCACATGACCTCCCCCAAAAGGCAGTTACTCCCTAACAGCAGTTTGGCTGCAGATGGCTCACTGTAGTTGACATCTTTAGCTATTCATATTAATGCATAATTTATTTGGGTTACAACTAGACACTAGCAGCCCTCAGAACTGTGATAACATATTCAGCAACTTAGCAAAACAATTTTATTTGAAAAAATGCCATCTAGAATTTGGATGGATATTTCTTCTCTTAAACTGTGTGGATTATAATTTCTACTGTGTAATTCAGCTGCCATAACCAAATTTTGTAAAACGTAAACTAAACACCTATACTTTTCTTCATAAACCATAATAATGCTCACCAAATACTAGCAATAACATATGTAAATCCTCACAAACAGGATGAAATAATAAAATTACATTTTAATATGTTTGTCAGTATAGCTCAAAATAAAAAATCTGACACTTGCAACAAAGCACAATAAAAAAAATTACAGTACATGGACATGAAAGTATACCCGTATTCTATTATAGTTATACAAAGAGGAGAGGATCTCAAATCAGTAAATTGAACTCACATATGTTATACATTAACACTTCTAAACTGGTTCTCCTATGGTGAATTCAAACTTTCACACTTCAACTGATTAACACATACTTAGGTCTATCACACAATTTTGCAGCCTGTGACCCATTGGCTCCAATTAGCCAGTGTTTGTACAATTATCTGAATACCTTATTGTACTGTTTTCTTATTATTTAATTTAGAAATGAAAAGTGAAAAAATAAATTACATTAGTGAAAAACATAAAAGGTCTCATAAACTTAATATAAAGAGACAAATATAAACTCATTGTGTATGCTGAAAACAGCATATTTTTAAATTCAATCAGATGCTCATTGGAATAAGCCAATTACTGTATGTTGACTTGAGAAGGAAACAAGTATGTTTTTAAAAATATATGAAATGCTTAAAATATATCAATGCTTGTATAAACAAAGATCATAAGGAATTTTTAGCCTATCTTAGCTCTCTGTGAATGGAAGCCCCTTTAACTTGGCAATCATTCAAAGTTTACATAGCTGCATGTATGTACATTTTAAAAAATGAATTTAAGGAAAATTTGATTTTAAAATTATGCTTAATCAGTATTATATTATTTCCAATTTTTTTCACAAACCCTATCCACATTTTTCATTACCATTTATTATTTCCTTCTGAAATGTGTTTTAATCCTTCCTCTGTCAATAAGTTAAAAACTTTAAGTTAAAAAAGATCTGCACATTAAAAATTTTCCAAACAAATATAATTACAGAATCTTTATCACATGTTCACATAGTGAAGCTTGCTACTTGATTTTTTAAAATTTTTTTACATAAATAGAAATCTGTTCCTGTGAGTTGTTTTAAGTATTCAACTCATAATTTTGACTTTGCTGAACAAATGATAGAAATATCATATTTCTATGAATTCTTTTGCAATTGATAAATTTTTTTAATTAGAGAAAAAAAAACAGAAGAGGTGGTTTAGTATTTTATATTCAGGAAAGACCAGATCTTACCTGTATGTACTTTATTATAGTCTATTTTACAAACAAGATTCTACCTTAAATTGCTAATTATTGGCTCTCCTTCTAGACTCAGAATTCTATTCCTGACAGTGAGCAAAGTTATGAAATTCATCATCACTATTCTCAAATTTGAGCAGAGTGGCCTGCTCATAACAGGAGCTCACAGCTTTCTTAACAAAAAAAGAATGAATCAATATATAAGACTCTACTTTGGGCAACACTGACTAAAAAGGTATAAAACCGGTGCTCTCAAACCTCAATTTTTTTAGAGTAAATATTCCGAAAATAAACTGGTAAGAGGTTCATTTCTTTTTAACTTTAAGGATATGTAAAATTTATATACACACATGCTTTGTGTATCCTAGAAGTTTAGGAAATGGTATGGCAAATCAAATAATCTAGTTAAAGACAATGTAGTCTCCTATAAAAAGATGCTAAATTTTGGGTCAGCAGATCTGGCTTCTTGTATGGGACCCATTGCCAAGTAATTTTATTATCTTGTAAAAGTCACAAATTCTTAACCTCAGTTTTCTCATCTACAGATGGAGCTAACAATTATGGTACTATTCTTACTTGCCTATTAGAATTTTACAAAGATTATTAGTAGTAGTAATATTAATAACAATGAATGTGTATCTACAATTTTAATTTCATTGCACAAGTACATATATAGCCAAATTTGATTTTTAATTTATAAATACTCAAAAAAATAAAGTGACCTGGCCAAATCACACAGCAAACAAAAACTAGGATTCATACTTACATTCTCAAAGTCTAAAATCTGATATATATTTCCCACTTTTCCAAAAGGCTATCTTATGACCAATTTATAAAGAAATAAGTTTCAAAATGCTCTAGCGTATGAATTCTGATTTTGTCTTTTTACTCATCTTTAAAAGGTGGATACCACCTCATTAACACAGCATGAAATTGACAAAGCGTATATAAAGTGCCCAGTGCACAGTTTGAAATGCAGTGTTCAAACTACAATCTCTGTTCCCTATGACAAAAGGCCAATCTTCATTCTTTTTGAAGTAAGAAAAAGACAAGAAACATTGCTTGGAATGAAAATGTTGCCTCCTTATCAAAGGCAACTAGAAGTACTTTTAAGTGAATTCATAGTAAGATCAGCAAGAGTGCACATGTGTGAAGAACAAAGCTAGGACTAGAACCCAGATTGTTTGATGCCTTATGGATTTCATTTGAGATTGTTATTACTGTAAGGAAAACTATTATAAACTTCTAATAGATTGGTTACATCTTTATCATCAATGTAATACCTTTGAAATATTTATAAATAAGAGCTCATATTTATCTAAACTAATTAAAACACAGACTAGGGGAGAATGTTAGATATGTGTATTTTCTCAAGGGATACAAACAATGAGCAAGTTAACCCATCACTGTATTCAGCTTACTGATCCAACAAATGATTTTGTCAACTATGGGTATCTGCTTTCACAGCAGAACATCTGTTCTTAGCAAGCTATATAGATTTTCGTACCAGTTGCAATAATACAAAACAACAAGCTTACTAGATATTATAAAAGCTGGCTCTGCAGAAAGACACCTGAAACATCTAGTCATTTAAAAGATAAAAGTGAAAAAAAGGCTTTTGTTCTAATGATAAAACTTGCAGGTAGAGCCTGAAGGGTGTATCTGTGTGTATGTATATAAAATATATTTTTATATTCCTGGATTTTTTACACACACATATATACATACACATCTCCAGGGAACATTCACATCATAAGGGAAATGGTACAAATTGTATCTCATCAAAGATGAGAGCTACACAAATATGGTGTCTGTACACATACTTAAGTGATATACATTTTTAAATGATTGAGTTCTTTTATTCCTTTAATTTTATTAGGAAATTTTAAAGAAAGATAAATTCATTTTGTTTAGCTAGGATATTCTCAGTTAAATACTATGAATGATACCATATGGATTATCAGAATTGCAAAAACCCAATATCCTTTGTCTTCCAAAAGCGTAATGCATAGAATCAAGGTATTTTATTTTTCTTTATTGGCTTTATATAAACATAAGACCAGTTAAACCACAAGTGGCTGTGACAAAGAATGAATAAAGAAACTGACCAAACTTGGCATCACAGGTTTAAGGTATTTCAAATCATCATTGTTATGTAGAACCAAAAATTCTTGATGTTTCATCAAGTAGAATGCCAAGAGTGAAGATGTAAATATCAAGAATCTAAATCCTTTATCCAACCCTTCACATCATATAATCATTTAACCACTCATTTGATGACTTCAACTTTTTAAATTACCCCAGTGTTAATTTTAGTTATAACATGAATTTGCAAGATTAAAAAACTAGTGCCAAAAAGTATAACATTAAAAGTAAAAGCTTCCCTTGCTACCAGAAAGGCTAACTTTCCAGAATCAATCAGTGTTAACTTTTGCTTTTAGTTTCTGCTGTGGTTGCCATTATAACTTTAAATAATAGGTTTTGATTTTATTTTCTCATCTACAAATTTAAAATGTTATGTATTTTTTCCTTGCAATAGAAAGTGAACTTCTTCATAAGATACTCTCATATTATCACCTATTAGCTCCCTATGGTTTGGATTTCATAAAATGTCCACTCCTTCACCTCCACATTACCATAGGGCAGGAATGAAGAGATCTCAGAATTATACACATTCTTGGGTGCATTCCCTCCCTTTCCTTAATACTCTCACACTTGACGCAGCCTCTCTTGAGACTACATACACCAACTAGAACGTTAGTCACCATTAAAAATTCTAGATTCCCAAGTAACCTATGAACTCCCAGACTCTAATCCCCAAATGGGAGGGAGGGAGAGAATCCCACCACCCATGCCCATCCCCATCCCTCTCTTGATACATATTACAAACCTTCTCTACTTCAATTTTATTCATAATGCTTATTACCATCTTCCACTCTATGTTTTAGTTATTTGTGACCCTTACTAGAATAGATGCTCTATAGAGGAAGGATTTTTGTCTGTGTTGTTCACTCCTATATCCCCAGAGTCTAAAACATGCCTGAAGAATAGTATACGGTAAGTAGTTGAGTAATTTCTTTCTTTCATTAGTAAGAATTTTTGTAAGCTCTTTATGGTTGCTGAATGAACTTTTTCATATGAAGGTTGTTTTTGTTGTTTTGTTTTTTCTATTAGTTCATCTATGTTCTTCATGTGGAGTTACTGCTAAAATGTCTAGTTAGGCTTTTCAATCCATTCATTTATAGTGAGTATCAATATTATTTAGTATAAGTAATTGACAGATTTTTTTTCTGTTTGTAGACAATTCTGCTTCCCCATTAGTCCTCTACTTTGAATGAGAGGACGTAGGATGGCAGAGAGGCAGTGTCCAAGTAAGGACAGCTTTACTCTGAAGATAACAGAGTTAGTGCATTTGACTCATTGCTGAATAATATTTTGTTTTCTTTTTTGCAACACTCTGTTGTGGGAGAAGAACATTACCTGCACTTCCCTTCTTTTGAAGGCTATAGTTTTTCTTATGAGGATACTTCTTCAGGCAGCTCACCTCTTCATTTGTAGAACATTCTCTAGCTTTAGCCTGAGGGAGTAAAATAAAGCCTCCCTCTACACTCTGTCTTCCCAGTAGAGATTAGGAAAGAGTCCAGTTGTCCTATTTGTTTCTGTTACAGTTCTTTAATTTATTCTTTGATTATTGACCACAACCCACTACTGCTCCTACTGCTTTTTATATTTGTTGATTCCAAGTTTAGGGCTATTCTGAGGTTCCCTCAGGAAGCCACTGTATAGTGGTTTTCTCAGCTCTTTGTCTGTGCAATTTTCTTTCTGTCTTCTAGGAATTCTTCAACATTCCAACTTAGGTGGTTGGTGTGCTTTCTGGAACTACTATACTTTCAATCTTTTAAAAAGTGGGACCTTAAGAGAAAAGAGATGAACATTCGTGTGCTCAGTTCTCCTTTTTTTAGAGGAACCATGTGGCAGTCTTTGCTTAGAATTTGAGGTGACAAAAGGCCTTTGTGCTAAAAGCAGCAAACTAAAAAAAGAATATCCTCTTTTCTAAAAGTTCTTTCAGTTATTCCATCAGGAATGTCTTGCATACTCTCTTTCTCCACAGTTTCTAGCCTCCTGACATTTGTCACAGCTCTGCTGTTTTCCCAGCAGCTCTTTTTAACAAATTCTACCCCCTGCTTCTCTTACTAGAAATAGAAGCAGCAGCAGGTCTATCCACCTAAAGGAGGTGGCCAGTTAAGCCATTTTACCCAACTGAAGAATTTCAGTCATTTCTTGTTTTGTTTTATTTTTTAAGAAATAGAGATGGCTTATATGCAAGTCTATATATATAAGTCAAGAAGGTTTTTATGTTTGTATATTGGTTTTTTTAGCTGCTGAAAGGTGGCCATGATTTTTTTAAATAAAATATCTGGTTTCAGCCAAAAGACTGATTAATATATGAGCCATAATAACTGAAAAAACAAAACACACACACACAAAAAAAAAATCCACCTAAAGCTACTTTCATCACTAACATTTGCTTCATTTTCAACATTTTGAAAGTGACAAGTCTTTTTCATATATTACAAAATTTCATAAGAGTTGGAAGAATTATCAAACATTAGGAACAAGCATTTAAATCTCTGTCCCTAAATTGATCTTGCTTGAGGCTACACACCAAAAGAGATAAAATAAATCAACAAAAAGAATAATAAAAATGCTTTTGTCACTGACAGAAAGCAAATGTTCAGTTTCTGTGTCAGAAAACAACCCCCAAAGAGGATCTATATTGTAGAAATTTATTCTATTAATGGACCAGCAAGCAGAAATACAGCTATAAACTCTGGGAATCAAAAGTCTAGGCTTGGAGCCAGTGGATTCTTAAGGTTTGTTAGGAATAGCACACATCTCGACAGCCTCCAGAGGGGGCAGTTAATTTAAAGGCCATCCTTTCTACATAGATGTTTTTGGGTTGTCTAAGGTGCTTGTGTGTGGCAGGGGCAGCGGGGGAAGGTTGGTGAATTTATAGTTAAGGGAGTAAATATGTTCCCTTCCCTAAAGCTTGTGGCTAAATGCAGCTACCTCTCTAGTTCTTCCTCTGAAGACCTGATAGTCATTTAAGAGTCAGGATGATCACAAGCAAATATACTCATAATTCTGATGTGTTGGTAAAAAATATCAGAGAACTTCTCCTAGTCTTCTCAAGGAGGGATGAAAGAAACTACTATTGTGTTTTACAGACTACAAAATAACAATATAGATAGTTGCTTGCATATAAACATCCAACTGGAAAATAATAAATTCATGTAAATTGAAGTACCAAAAAATATCCAGCCTCTGTCCCTATTCTTCATGGAAACACTGTTTACTCAATCTGAATATATGACAGCAAATTGATCCAGAGTGTTACATCCTTTTCAAAAGAAGCACACAGATTCACTTTTTCATAGATACAAATAATAGTTTAGAAGTAGTGGTTTTCCCCCAGATTTCATCTACCTATCTCCTGGAACAGAAGGTTTTAGCCTCTACCTAGAGCTCTTCTACCTTCCCAACTCTGACCTGCAGATAATTCAGGAGTTGTAGGAACTGACCAATTTGGTGGACAGAATGAGGAAAGATGCCTTTCTAGAGTTAAGAATTAGAACTTTGATCACATTTCTTCCTTATAGGGAAAACAAACAAACAGAAGTTAAAATGAAATGGTATAATTTATACTATTGAACAAATGTCTTTAGATTGCTACCACAGAACCCAACAATTTATGATACTGTATCTATGTAGAAAACAATGTGCAAGTAAATTTTAAATGCCAAGTTTTTTAAAAATATAAATTTTTTTTGTTTCAATATACTACGGTAGTACAAATGTTTAGGTTACATATATTGCATTTGCACCACCTGAGTCAGAGCTTCAAGCATGTCTATCCCCTAGAAGTGCACGCACACTCATTAGGTGTGACTATACCCATCCCCTGCTTCCCCCTCCCACCTGTCCGACACCTCATGAATGTTACTATTATATGTGCACATAAGTGTTGATCAGGTAATACCAATTTGATGGAGAGTACATGTGGTGCTTGTTTTTCCATTCTTGTGATACTTTACTTTAGTAGAATAAGCTCCAGCTCTACCCAGGATAATACAAGAGGTGCTAGATCACCATTGTTTTTTGTGGCTGAGTAGAACTCCATGGTATACATATATCACATTTTTTTAATCCACTCATGTATTGATGGGCACTTGGACTGTTTCTACATCTTTGCAATTATGAATTGTGCTGCTATAAACATTCCAGTGTGGATGCCTTTTTTTATAGAATGTCTTTTTTTTCTTTGGGTAGATGCCCAGGAATGGGATTGCTAGATAAAATGGTACCTGACTGATATTTACAGAACATTCTACCCCAAAACCACTGAATATATACGTTTTTCTCATCAGCTCATGGGACACTCTCTAAGATTGACCATATCCTAGACCACAAAGCATGTCTCAACAAATTAAAAAAAATAGAAATTATACCATGCATCTTCTCAGACCACAGTGGAATAAAATTAGAAATCAATTCCAAAAGAAACTTTCATCTCTAAAAAAAGGCATGGAAATTAAACAACTTTCTGCTGAATGATTATTGGGTTAAGGAGGAAATTAAGATGGAAATCAAAAGACTCTGTGAACTAAATGATAAAGGAGCCACAAATTATCAAAATCTGTGGGACACAGCTAAAGCAGTCCTGAAGAGAAAATTTATAACCATAAATGCCTACATCCAAAAGACAGAAAGATCACAAATCATCAATCTAATGAATCATCTCAAAGAACTGGAAAAGGAGAGCAAACCAAACCCAAACCCAGCAGAAGAAAAGAAATAACAAAGTTCAGAGCAGAACTAAATGAAATCAATAATAAAAAAATTATATGGATGATTAATAAAACAAAAAGTTGTTTCTTTGAAAAAATAAATAAAATTGACATACTTCTTGCTAGATTAACAAGAATCAGAAAAGAAAGGACTCTAATAAGCTCCATCAGGAATGAAAAGGGAGAAATTACAACTGATACCACAGAAATACAAAATATCATCTATGAATACTATAAAATCCTCTATGCACATAAACTTGAAAACATGGAGAAAATGGACAAATTCTTAGACATGTACTGCAACTTTAAAAGCACATATCATATATTTAAAAATACTTCCTCGTACAAACTTGCAGTTAATCCTCCTAATAACTCAATGTGTCTAGCAAAGAACATGTTATTTTCTTTCCTATGTCAAATTGTGCCATTGTAAAAGAAAGTGTAAAGCTTGTCCAAGCTTACCCAATCATTAAGGGCATCCCTTCCTTTACTTAGCTAGTGAGCTCCTCTGCCTGCCCTCACATTCCCAACTCCTTTCATGTCCATCATTTGTGTCCAAATTCTTATTTATCCTTCACATTACCATCTCAAATATTTCTCCTTCCATGAAGCTAACTCCAGTATCCCCCACTGACAGTGGTAGTTTCTTCCCTTAACCCCATAAACACTTTATCTCTCTCCCCACCATGAGTAAATCGACCCGGAATTAGAAGATTTGGTTTAACTTCTGCTTGGTAATTTACTATCTGGGCAATCCTCTCAACTAAAGTAGCCATAGTAACCATTTGAATGCTAGTTTCCTTATTACTATAATAGAGACAGAATATATGCTCATAAAATTATTTGGGAGTTTAATTTTGATCAAACAAGTAAGAATTATGTGAAATATAATGTCCTACACAAACTTACTTTTCATAGAAATAAATATAGATGACTTTTTTTACATACAACTTTTATTTCCCTTATTTCTGGTTGAGGGAAAACTTCATATCTAACAAATATTTGATTTTGTCATAGCACTCAATGATGCTCCACAAGTAGGGATCTGACACAAATTAATAAAATGAATGAGCAAATGTATGACTACATTAATCATGATAAGTTTCATAAAGTAGAATGCTCAGCAGTACCTGCTAAACATGGAAGGCCAAAATCTCCAACCTCATTGCCTACTTATCTGCTATTCTAGCTAACATGTTTATTCCTGACTCCCTAAACACATACTGCACTTTTGTGGTTCTAAGTCATGGCTCAAATCATTACCCTCTTTCATATCCTCTATGTACTTAAATAGTACCTATCTTTATATGGAGGCTGTCCAGAAAGTATCCAGCCATTGTTAATAATGAGAACAGTTGCCTGGCTGGATACTTTCCGGACAGCCTTTGTATGCCCGGCTCAAATGCCATTTTCCCCATGCAGTTTTCTTTAATCCACTGAAAATACTCAGAAGTCCATGATATTTGTTCATATCTGTCACAGCTCTTATCATCTAGGCCTGTATTATATTTTCTTGTGCATGTATTATCTAATCTAGCACATTTTAATCATGTTAAGATCAACATTTATGTTTCCATTACCTTTGTATCCCATTAAACATGTAGCAAAGTATCTTTCATACTGTAGGTACTCAAATAATATCACCATAAAGTGGGTATAGAAATAATGTATATGGCTTAAATTTCTAATTGCATATTTCTGCCTTACAGATTGCCACCAATACATGACAAAACTAAACATTTTATAAGATGATCATCTATCATTTGAAGTCATTATTACTTCACATTCCTATGAAGACAGTATACTATGGGCAGAAATATTATCTTTACCAAAATTTTAAAAGCTACATATATATATATATATAAACAGACTACTTATAATCTGATTTCCTCCATAATTCAAATGCATCATGGTCTTATTAATTACAATTTTTTTTTTTTTTTTGAGACAGAATCTTACTCTGTTGCCCAGGCTAGAGTGCCGTGGCATCAGCCTAGCTCACAGCAATCTCCAACTCCTGGGCTCAAGCAATCCTTCTGCCTCAGCCTCTCGAGTGGCTGGGACTACAGGCATGCGCCACCATGTCTGGCTAATTTTTTCTATATATTTTTAGTTGTCCAGCTAATTTCTTTCTATTTTTAGTAGAGATGGGGTCTCGCTCTTGCTCAGGCTGGTTTCAAACTCCTGAGCTCAAATGATCCACCCACCTCTGCCTCCCAGAGTGCTAGCATTACAGGCGTGAGCCACCACACCCAGCCTAATTACAATTTTATCAGTAAAGAATTATTTATTTGCAAAGTTAAAGTACTCAATATGACTTTTATTTAAAAAGTGAAAGATTCTTTAGAAAATAACCAGAGGTTTTCATATTTTAAATCTGCATAATTTTTCATGATTAGTATCCAAATTAACATAATAGTTTCCTAGGATCATCATTCTTGTTATTATCACAACATAGTCATTTATAAGAAGAGTGCACAAGCCTCATCTCTCAGAGATGAGAGATCACATAATCCTTCATTGCCTGCTGTCAGTTACTCTCTGGGCTGCTTGCAGATGTAACGCCCAGACAAACCACTAACAGCTGTCCTCTAGACAGACTAAATGATTTTTGTACCTTCTCATTGAGAAGAGGTTACTGGATCTCCTTTAAAAATGAACTTCTTATATTCTCTTATACCCTAAACCTCTTTATTCTTTATTTATATTATCCCATCGTCACTGTTTCATTCCCTAACTCCAGGGAATTTCTGAGTTTTTGATTGTTTTGTTTGTTTTGTCCCTTCCACCTAAAATGTCCCAAATCTTTACATATTAAAATGCTATTAATATTTTATTCGAGGGGTTAAGCACTGAGATAATATTGATAAAGTTAGTTGACTCACTGAGAATTACTTTTCTATCTTCAATCTGAGTAAATAATCTTGTACTCATTTGTGTCACTATTGGTCTCTTTATGATTTGATGGGTCAGCAAGGATTACCCAGATATAAGCCGAGGAGATTAAAAACTGTGATCTTCTGAGAAGACACCCATAAATGTTGAATTTGCTATAACGACCTTTTCATTTGGGAACTGATCTATGCTGTTATTAATGACTCTCAACTAACAAGGAAAGCATGCTCTCATTGGATACATCAAATCACTAGCAGGGGAAGGGGATGTGCAGATTAAAAAAATGTATTCTATTTTATATTAAAATTGTAGTTAGAATTCGGAAAACACTGTCCACTTTTCTCCTAACACAAATATAATCCCAGTTATGAGTCCCACAACTTTGGTAGGTAGGAGCATCAATTTAAAAGTTAAAGTAATATCACTGTATGCTAAATAATAAATACTGTGGGTCTCACACATAGAATGAAATAGTAGGTGCTCAGCATCTCTCAATCAATTTGTATTTGTTTCAGAAACTGTGGCAATATTTTGGGCTGCTTATTGAAGAAAATGCAAAAAAAAATTAATAATTCTAATTTACAATTAGCAAAGAAGAAAAAAAGGAAGAGGGGAGGAAGCCAGAGAAAGACAATGCCATCCTGTCACATAAATTATAAACTAAGCACCATTTGTGTAAGATAATGATATGGCAGAAAAGCATGGACTCAGTAAATAGATGCACTCACCTCGGTTAAATGAGGATTGGGGTTAAAACCACAGAGGCTACAGACAGTGGTTTGACACTCAGTGCATGTGTTAAAATTGGCCTTTTCTGGAACATGCAAAAGAAGTTCAGTGGTATTGCAAAGAGGACAGATGGTTTTAGGGAGGCCTTGTGATGGAGGCTGTGTTTTAGGTGCAGAAGTTGTTGGTGGCTGCAGAGGTCTCTCAGTTCCCATTTGGCTTACTGGTTTTGCAGATTGCTGAGCTAAGGGTTTTGCTGGAATAGGCTGTTGAGCTGAGGGTTTCTCTGAGCCAGGCTGTTGAGGTGGGGGCTTTGCTGAGCCCGGCTGTTGAGAAGGGGTCTTTGTTGGGCCAGGCTGTTGGGCAGGAGGCTTTGCTGGGCCTGGCTGTTGAGCTGGAGTCTTTCCCGGCCCAGGATGCTGAGCTGGAGACTTTGCTGTCCCAGCCTGCTGGACTGGAGTCTTTGTAGGCCCAGGTGGCTTAGCTGGAGACTGTGGCCCAGGTTGTTGGGCTGGGGGTTTTGGTGCCCCCAGCTGCTGTGCTGGGGGCTTTGCTGGTCCTGGCTGTTGTGTTGGAGTCTTTCCAATCCCAGGAGGCTGAAATAGAGACTTTGGCCCAGGTTGCTGAGATGAAGGCTTCTCTGACCCAGTCTGCTGAGCTGGAGGCTTTGCAGACCCAAGAGGCTGAGCTGGAGGCTTTGCTGTTCCTGGAGGCTGGGCTGGGGGCTTCACTGTCCCTGGCTGTTGACCAAGTGGTTTCACTAGCCCTGGCTGCTGAGCGGGGGGCTTTGCAGGCCCAGGTTGTGATTTTTCAGGTCCAGGCTGCTGGGCTGGAGGTTTTCCAGGACTTGCTTGCTGAATAGCTGGTTTGGATGGGCTTTGCAGTGAGGGTTTAACTGATTCTCCTCTTACTATGTCTGACTGTTTAGTCTGAGGCCTGGTTGCATCTCGTTGAAGTGGCAATTTCACCTGGTCTGTCTGAGGAGCTTGGACAGGCCCCTGAATTGGCTTTCCTGTACCTGAAGGTTGTGATTTCATTTTTTCTGGTTGCTGAGAAGATACTGATTTGGGAGAGCCATCCTGCTGAAGTGGATCTCTAACAAGTCCTGGCTGCTTAGGAGCTGGCTTGGGTGATGATTGTTGTGATGGAGGTTTTGTGATTCCTTCAGGTTTTCCTTGTTCCTTCTGAACTACTTTTGGTTTCTTGGTGGTTTCCTCCTGGGATGCCTCAGAGTCTGATATCAAATCGAATGGGTTGAATTTATTTACAACAGAGGAGACAGCACTTAAAGGGTTAACGTCTGAAAGGAAGCCAGGCATCATACTAGACTTGTGCTCTTCCTTAAAATCAGTTCTGGACTTTGATTCTTTCAAGCTAATAGTGGAAGGACTCCTCCCAGGCAATTTCTGCTCCAACCTAAAAGTGTCTGTAGTTCTACTTTTACTGAGACCAGGCTGAGCTGGACGTCCAGGGTCCGGTGGTTTTCCAGGTTGCTTTGGAGTATGACTACTGTCCAACTCTTGTTTCCTAGAAGAGTGAAAAAAAAAAAAGTGAAAATAATGGAAATTATTTCAAATAAAAGTAATATTAAAAAGCTATTGGCTACTGCTTTCTTATATCTCAAAATTATAAATATAACTAGAACCCACTTTTGTAGCATCCTATAAGTGATCATAAAATTTTTAATGCTTTTGTTTCTTTCCTTGGATGCATAGAGATTTTCCACAAGGAGATGAAGAAAAGAAAAAACAATACTTGTTATGGGTGACAAAAACTTAAGATAAAATATTATAAAATACTTATAATAAAAACAATAATTTACATTTACACTTGATAGAATCTTGCCATACTTAAAATCTAACAAAATATAGGTTTAAATGAAAACCCCAATAAATCAATGCAATGTCATATTACCATTCATACATGTTCACAGGGTATATCATTTTTTAACCAAAAGTTACAAAGAAAGTTAGTCTCCCAAAGAGTAGCAGCATTGAGAAGTAAAAATATTCATAGTAAAATTGAGTTTGCTGCTGCAACTTTTTTTTTTAACTTCATTTTGAGAATTTACATTAGTTAAATCAGGCCTAGGATGTGATATAAGGGAAGTTTCTGATAACGGAGGTTACATTATGCCTTTCCAGGGATGCTGAGAAAATAAATAATCAATTTAATTTTATTCTATCTAGAAAGATAATATTCATCAAATATCCTTATTAAACTTTACAGAATGAGAATGTCTACTTTAATTACTTAGACATTCTTGAGAAACAACTCCAGCCTTCTTGTGGAAGACCAGTGTTAATTATTTTTTAATAGCTAATTCTTCATGTGAAATTTCTATGCAAAGTAATAATAAATGCTTAAAGCACCCTGAGATATATTCTGATATCCAAAAAGTAACAAGCTGGTTGGGATCCCACTTTTGAAAAGTACTATTACTTTCCTTGGATGAAGAAAATACATAATGATCTCCTTATACAATGTTTGCTACATCATTTATCGTCATTGACAGATTATTAGTAATCTTATTATTGACATTAATATTAAAATATAACAAGTAATTAATTTTCAAGATTTCCCTTAATTCATAGACAGATATGCAAGATGTATTTGTAAAATGTGCTTTGGAAACATGATCCATTTTAAATGACTATGGTAAAATAGGTGTTTCTTATTTTATATATATATATATATTTAGCCAAAAGTCATATTGAATAGATCAATTTTTAAAATAAGCCACTTGTTACTGATAAAAGTTGCAACTAAAAGAATATTCTGCATTAGAATTATGGAGAAAATCAGATCATAAGTATTTTGTTTGATATACATGTAGCTTTTTCATTTTGGAAAAGTTATATTTCTCTTTAATTAAAAGAAACAAGAATAAAGAAAGAATAATTCAATAGCACCTAAAATATGAGATGATCACAATAAAGTTTTAGAGATTTTAATGTGGTCTGCCAAATCTATCTCATAATGGACCAGGATAAAAATTTCATATTTCATATTCAATACTTCATATTAATGTTTTCAGAATTTTCCTAATAATGTAGAAATTTGAGTACAGATCAAGACGTAAAGCACAGTAGATAGAAGCAAAGAAGCATTACTTCTAAGTAGCAAAGACTCAGAAGGAAAGAAAATAATTTATAAATGGCAATACATACAGAAAGTTATTTTCTGATAAAAGATTAATAAATAGAATTCTGAGTTTTGGTGATTTCCTCCAGGAAAAAGGTAACAAAAAAATGTATATTTTACCATGTCTCTGAAGCCTTCAGTTAAACATAATTAAAATTACTACCCTTGATAATTCCAAAAGTTCCAAGATATCTTTTAAGATGGACTGCTACATATTTCCATTTGGCAAAGATCATTTTGAATGTTTCTTTTTAGGCCTTCCTATGTGCTCCCTTCCATATGAAGGCAGAAGAGCCACAGTATATAATCAAAAATAGATTATTTTCAAAGATGTACACTACTCAGATCTTGATATTATTCTAGAAATGTTCTACATTTAATTAAGATAATATACCATTCCCTTGAAGGTTACATACTTAGGGACTACATTATAGATGTGACTATTCTATAAGTAATTATTTAGACATTTTAACTATCTGTCTTACAAAGAGTCTTAGAAATCTAACTTTAAACAGAGTACAAAAAAATCTGATCTTAATTTTACTAAATTGTCCTCTCTTGAAAATACTATTTATTTTAATCATTGTTTTGTGATATTATTTTACTTAATCTAACATATGTGCAAAACAACAAAAAATTAACTTCATGAATACCAAATATTCCTGATAATCATAAACACCAGAAGTGAAAGCAAGTTGTTTGCACCAGGAATTATAATTGCATGTACTTTCTACAAATATAAATTGAACTATATTATAGAATCCCCCTTTCAGAAAATACCTATACAGCCATAAGGACATTCCCATAATTTAAACTTAGTTTTAGTTGCTATAGTTATAATATGTAAATAAGTGTAAAACACAAGGATCTGGGAATGTGAAATAGAAAGATCATTAGAGAAGATACTGGCTTAACACCAAACAAAAATAAAAAGGTGTCTTAGCTAACTGTGGTCTTTTGGTGAATTTTGTTTAGTATAACATTTTTTCTACTAAAAAAAAATGACTAAAATGAAATCTGTGCCTTGTATACTATTAGACTGTGAACTCCCAGAGAGAAAATGTATTTCATTCATCTTTGCATCACTAGAACCAAGGCTGGTAACTAGCAGATAAGCATTAATGTTTGATGAATTAATGAATAAATGGATGATTAACAATGAGAGAACCAAGAAATGAATATATCAGGTTTTTGTTTTACTCTAGATTAATGTGTCTTGACTTGAATTCTATTCACTTCAAATTCTTCTGGAGGCCTTCTGAAATATAAATGTATAGATTCCATACACATTTTATAACCTGGTCTTAGCCTGCTGCTTTAGGAAGGAAAACAGTTGTAGAGGCATCTACCCAGGCTGGGAGGCCCAAAGGAGTACTAAAGAAAATAATCAATGCAGCCAGAATTCATATAAAATATTCTACTAATCAGAAAAGTTTTTCAGTAAAGCCCTTCTTATATGATATTTCTCTAACTGTAAATAGAATGAATATAAAAAGTAATAAAATTGCACTTCCCTAGGTCCATAATGAATCAAAAATCCAGGAGCATTTAATTTGTAACCTGTCTTAGACTTCTAGCTTGTAACTACCCATGTTTAATACTACCTCCCTCTTCATTTTTCTATTTTCATCCCCAGATCTGAATTTTTCTTTCATAGGTTAACAGAAAAAAATATTTTAGCTAAAATGAGGTAAATATATATGCAACTGTAGGACTAGAAAAGCATTTGGAGTGATAAGATATTTTTTAAATGTAACACAACAGGCAATGATATTTGACAGTGCTGAGTCACATATAATTTTATAATATTAGAAATATAAGCAACTCTGGGAATATCTATTCATTTTCATATATTACTTATATAAACAAATGAATATCTATTCATTTATTCTCTAAGTCCCAGGATACAGGGATCAAAAGAAGCAAAGAGACTAACTCAAGGTCATAAAACTAGTCAGTCACAGAAATCTGGTATCCTGATTCCTGGTTGGAGGAAAGGAGGTGATTTTCACTCCATCACACTGACTTTTCCAAATGTAAAAGAATATCAATACAACTAAATAACTCCTAACAATGTATAATTCAATATATAACTTGTCTGTAGCCATCATCAATGGCAGTGTCATCCATTGCTGACATTGATATTACCAGTTGTTATATCTGTAGGGTTCCTTTAAATTAAAAATCAAATAAAAACATTCCTTTTAATTTTTAATTGATCCTAACAATGACCCTAAGAAAGTCAAGACAGGTGTTATTAGCCTTACTTAAAGGAAAGGAACCTGAGGCACATTAGTTGTGAAGTATGTGTAATTTACTATTAATTATTTAAAATCAATAGGATACCAACCCAGGGCCTCAACCTTTATTTAAAAAAAAAAAATTCTCACCATGTTTAATTCATACCTCTTAAATGCTTAAAACTTTAAATAATTTGGTTTATACTTTCTTATATACATTTAAATTAACATAACTCTAAAAGTCTACATGATAAACCAAGCATATCTTTGGTTATCATATATGGGAATATCAACTTCCAAAAGTGATATACCTTTTATAGAAATCTTTCAGTAATATATAAGCAAGTTGCAAAAATCATAAAGTGTTTCTTTTTGAGTGTTTAGATGAAGCTTTCACCAAGAACTGTTTAGGCCACAGATTACATATCAATAAGAATTCCACCATAATAAAATTATCAAAGGAGAGCTTTAAAATTATACTATTTGATACAAATACTGCATAAAGCAACAGTTTTATAGGCTGAAATAATATTTTTCAGCACTCTCTAAACAGAAAAGTTGGAAATCTAGAAATCAAAGATCATACTTTTACTGGTATTTGTAACTAGCATGTTAGACCTGTTGCTTGTGCCTCTCAGGGAAAATTATAAAAGATTTGGCATACATTTCTAAAAGGCTAACAAATTGTACCTTATTATTATCTTATGAAAATCTAGTGAATGAATACTATCTGTTTCCAATTCAAGTTTTCATCAAGTAGAGAAAAATAGTACATATCATAAATTGTACTATTTAAGGTAATGAATTAAGAAAGGCTTTTACCAAAGAAATAGCCCAATATAATACTAGTTTTAAAACACAGAACAACATATATGAAGGGACTGGTTTTCACTAGTAGCCGTAGTTTCCTGTCAAGATAAATAGAGTTTTTTAACTAACAGATCTGAAGCATTTAAGATTTTATGCGAAAATACTGCCACTATCCATAAAACATTTTACATTTCTCCTTCATTAAATTTGATAATTATTTGAAAAAATTATATGCATATACTTATGTGATAGTAAAGTAGTTAAAATGATTTTTTAATAAAGTAGAGGATAAGAATGTACACCTATATATCAAAGTCTTTCATAGTTCCAATATTTCAAATGAAAATTGCAGGTTTCCCTTCTGTTGTCATAAAGCAGAAATGGTTTCAGAACCACAGACAGACAACTGTTCTCTACTGGAGGGTGCAAAGTTAAAAGGTTTGTTTACAACAATAAAGGCAGGGCAGGCACAATGATTATACCCTCTTAGTACTCTAATTAGAAAACAAGTAATTTATTGGGATGAAGGAAAATGGAGTTAGAGAAGGAAATGACTACGTTAATATTACAGATTACCTCTTATAATTGTCTGTGCAAGTTGTCACTGATTTGTTTTTAAAAGGATGTATTGAAAATTAATTTTAAGGTAATAGAAATTCAATGTTCTTCCATAAACTGAAAACCACTTTTGCATAAAAAAGAGCAGTGGTTTAAAAAATAGCATATGCTAATTCAGAAATACACGTACAGCACCTGCTCTGCTGTGACCAAACCATCTGTTTAATGGCACAACATATTTTGGGGTTCCTCATTGAATATAAAAGGTGTATTCATTCTATTCTTTCTACCTAAACAGCTTCTGTCCTCCTCTGGAGGTGGGGTGGGGAGGACAAATCACCTCCAGCGGGATCACAGGTATTGTTACAGAAATATTTAGCTATCACTCACAGAGAAAAAGAACCCGACATGCCCGAGGAGAAGGTTTAAACAGAGACAGGTAAACACCAGGCTCTATGCATTTCCCAACACGTCCGTTTTGAATTAATGGAAGACTTGCAGATTAGTAAAACACTGGAGGGCGTCTCTCCACGCCATCCCAGAGGGAAAAGGTTCCAAAAGGCCAAAAATCACAACCTAAAATCACAGTTCCAAGAACGTAACCCTTGACTATCCCACCAGAAACTCTACAATGCATCGTTTTTATTCCGCCCATCAAAAGGCTTCTGATCTCTTTATCGCCACCCCATAGTGGAGAATAAAATGAACGGAGGCGACATATATGTACCGCCGTGCTGGCACATACGTGCACGGGAAGCCGTACATATATGCCTGGACATATATGTCATGCTGTGCGTGCCTGTGCATGGAAGGCGACTCCGCAGCGGCCGGGGGAACGCTTCCCTTGGGCAGCCCCTGCGCCCTTGACATGACAGCGGCGATCTGTCTCCTCTCTTCCTCACTCAGCCGGCTCAGATCCGCCTCCATGCCGGCCGGGATCACGGTGTGCGAGGGGCTCCCCGCCCCGCCAGCCCCTCCTCCGGCTGCCGCCGCCGCCGCCAGCCCTTCGGGGAGCCCTTCCCCTTCCAAGCTCGCCTCGTTGCCCATGGCTCAGGGAGACTCGGGGCCACCGCGCTCCCTCCCGGCGCCGCGTCCCGGTCGAGAAGCCCCGCGGCCAGAGGAGCGACCCGAGCCGGGGTCCCCCGCGGCGCGTGCAGGCGGCCGAGTCCCTGGGCTCGGGACCGGGCACCGCTGCCCGGAACGCCAGGCGGGAGTTAGTCCCGCTCGCAGGGGACGCCCGCGGCCGGGGCTTCCTCCATGTTGGACAGCGCCAGGCAACCTTTGCAGAAGACGCCTCCCGGCCGCCGCCTCAGCGCCCGGCGCCGAGGAGAAGCAGATCTGAGCGGCGCCAGCCGGGCGCCGTCCGCCCCGCCCACCGCGCCCCGCCTCCCGTCCGCGCCCTCTCAGTGCGCACGCGCCTCCCGGAACAGGTGATGCCCGCGTGCCGCGCCCGCCCCGCTCTGCGTCGCCCTGTCTGCCTCCTCGCTCCCGGCTGCGATTTAAAGGAGCCCAGTGACAGCACAGCTAAAAAGAGGGGCAAGACAGCCATTGTTTCTTTCAGGCACATTTCAGGATGCCTCAACTGGAGTTTTAGCTTACTAGATTCAAGGGGGGCGGGGAAAGGCTGGCAGGGGAAGAGTCTTCCCAGCTTTGGCTCCTGGGATTTGTAGTTTCGATTTTTTTTTTTTTTAAGGGAGGGTTTTTAAAAGATCCTAGGAAAGGGTTCAAGTAACTGAAGAGTCTTAGGGGAGACCCCTGATAGCTTTAAGGCAAATTTCCCAGAAGGAGCTAAGAATGGCCCTTTTCATTTAGAACGTTCACAGAACAATTAGATTAAAACTAATTAAAATGATAAAACATCAGTAAGCGAATGCTTATAACTTGTGTTCCCTGAAGGGACTACGCAAAAGTAAAGGTTTTGGGAAATTGTGGACCTGGGGTACTATAGTAAAATCCAGGTTGTAAAATATTAAAATGCTATAGTAGTCTGAAAAATTGAAAACATGATTTCATTCCCCCTCATTTTATCTATTTTACTACTGTACACAGAAGAACCCAAAAAGGTAAATTAACAGCCATACAGCTGGCTCGCAACAGAGATACAACTAATAACAACTTTTTCAGACCCACTCCCCACTAACTTCACCCCCCCCAACACACACACATATACACTTTTCTTGCAATTACATTTCTTAGAAGGGACTATTGTAGTTCAGTACTGACTCTGCAACCCCAGTTTTGCTACTTAACCTTTCCTCACAATGTGGACTTAATGTCTCAACTGTTTAGGTTAAAGAAAGTAAAACGCTAACAATTAGGAATGAATAAATAGATGGAAATGAAAAAGGTGTTCAGAAAGTAAGTTTCCAAGTTTTTGTAATAATCATTATACAGTTTGATATTTTACCATCCAGTTGTATTGAAACTAAAAAGTGGCATAGTGATAAAAATTTGTGACTACATTTACTACATTTAAAGATGGCTAGTTATCAGATGATGTTGCATTACTGGTTGAATTCCTACAAAAATGTTGCATAAACTTTGTCTCATAACATACTGAGATGTGACTTCCAAAGTCACAACTGCAAAGAGTCATATATACAAATAGAGAACGCTCTCACTTATATAAACAAATCATTGTGAGACCAGTACAATATGGTCATACCTCCTAGAAGCGAGTTTGCTTCAAAGAAGTACATAATTAGGTACACGATCCTGGATCGTAATGCCTTCTCTGACAAAATGGGTAGCTGCTTGATGACCCAGGCTGCTCTGGGAATCAGTAACATTCTTAGACGGATGTGAGGAAAAAGGAAATTATCCATATGCTATTTTCTCATAATATGCTCCAGTTTTGCAAGAATAAAATATATTTGATGTATTCACAGCCATAAACCACAAGCTTCAAAAATTGATAAGATGTATCCCTTTACAAACTACAACCCCAGAATAATGATTAAGCTTAGAAAATTATATTGTTAATTCCATACTTTCTTCCATTGTAAATGGAAAGGAGCCTGTGAAGTAAAGAGAAAAAAAGAAGTGATAAAATGCAAAGTAATGTTGATAGACTAAACAAAAAGTAATAATTTGCAAGATGGGAATATTAATAGCCCATTGTGCAAACATGTGCATTCATCTTCTCTTTCTTTCCTCTCCCCCCAGGAGAAAGCATCATCAGAAAACAGGAAAATAGGATATATGACGGGAAGAATAATTGGACTGTGAAAACATATCTGATGACGGCACTTGGAAAATATTTTGGTTGTTACCTTTTTAATATGACTTTGCCTTTGGGACCTTTATAACTCAGTTTTGAATGTTTTTTTTTTTTAATCCTCTAGGCTTAAGGAGGTATTCTTGATACAGAGAAACACCAGGGCGGAGTCCAAATGCATTGCATATGTATGAATTCTCAGAAATCTAAGGTATAAGGATGAGGAGCCAAATGCTGGAGCTAACTTTATGCAGTTTCTCTTTGTTGAGCCAGAAAAATATCTTAATTAGTTTTATTCTACAAATGAACTAATGGTGCTATGTTCAAAATCTTTTTTGCTCTGTGTTCATTATATACTTACTCTACTGATCCATTTATTTGAATTTAGATTTAACAGGCTGATAGTTCAGATCTAATTCACTTAGGCTGGTCATGAATAGATTTCTGAAAACTTCTACTGTTACATACTATTATGTCTTTCTAAAATGACACCAGAACTACAATAAAACAAATCTTTTCCTTTCATTTAGTCCTTTCTCACTTTCCCAGGTAGTTTCTATTTTTGTAGATAAGGACCAGTATAAATATGATTGTTAATGACTAAACATGATTAGCTAGTGATTCCTTGGCATGAGATAGTCCAGTCTTTCCATCTCCTTGCAGATAACATTCAACCCAGGATAAAATCAAAAGACAATCTTGTGTGTGGTGCAGTACTCAAATAAATTAAAGACTTTGCAAAAATTGAAGTTAAAATGGTCTTTAAATATAGAAAAATAAGTAGTTCACTAGTTTTTAAATATCTACAATTTTTAAAATCTTCAAATACTTTAGCTTATTTAACTAAAAATAATATCACATATTGATCAAAGCAAGCATTAATCTAAATATTGGACTATTTATAAATACTCATTATATCCCTATTAAAAACATTGTCATAATAATGCCAGTGAGTGTTTTATAAAATAGGATTTTTCTTAAACTAAATTTGAGAGTGTAAATTGATTCAGGCTTTCTGAAAAATAATTTGGCAATAGGTATCAAGAACCTTAAAAAGATGCATAGTATGTGACACACTTCTGGAAATCAGTTCTAAAGAAATCCTTTGAGTTACCAAATGATTTTGTGAAAAAGATATTCACTACAGTATTATTTAAAATAACAATAAGTTCAAACAGTCATTACTGTCTCAGTATAGAAGAATGGAGAAGTAAACTCTGGTACAAGTATGTGACAGTACTTTATGAAAGTATTTATTTAAAATAATGCTTTTGAAGAGGTCATTATAACATAGGAAAATTTCACAAAGTATATATTTGAAAACATAGGAAGTAAATTTTGATAAAGTTATATAAACATAAATATGCCAATGAAATAAAAATTAAACCACCAAAATGCATTGAAAAACCACCAGGATACAATCAAGCAAATAAACTAACAAACAAAGCCTATATATAATGACAAGACTATAGGTAATCTTACATTTTCTTTTAAATTTTTTATAATTTTTTATTTTCCAAATGAATTTATATTTTTTAATGGTATAAAAACACCAATAATCATTTTTAAATGACAACAAAAGTAATGCAATCTGTTATGTTAGGGAACCAAAATGCTAAGATCTTTTGTGACAAATGCCTTCTTACTTTTAAGCAGCAGCAGGAAAAAAATGGGGTGGTATACACCATAACTGTTTTTATGTGATGTGATGAGTGATAAAATTCGAACTATTTTTATTTTCTCTGAGTTTAAAATTATATGCATTTTTGTATATGTATATATTCATGTTTTTATAAATATAGATAATATGGCTTATTATTTTATATAGGTGCATATGCAGGTCATTTTTAATAATCCTTCTCTAATAGAAAATGAGAGAGGATTGTGTTCATTTAGTGGAACAAGAACCTGCAGTGGCTTAAGGTCCAATAATTCATTTATTATTGTGGTTGAGTTGCTTCTGAATTGCTGCTCTCAGCCATTTTAGTTAGCTCTACTTTAAAGTGGGATTTACAACGAGAGTGGAGGAAATTCAAGTGAGATTACAATTGATTATGAACTGGCTTCCCAGTTTTGAGGGAAAAAACATGACAAATGTTTTAGAGAAAAGTTTGATAAATTTATATTTGAATTATGACATCTGAAACATCAGGCAATTTCTTTTCTTTTATATTTATTCCAAAGTAAATCTGTAATTTAAATAAAAGAAAAAGTCACTTGCATTTAAAATGTGTTCCTGTAGACATATGATATATAAAATATTAAGTAATAAAATTAGTTTCTTTATCACTTTATAATACTTTGTAAATTAAAAAATAATAATAATTCATGAGGTTATAAGTTATATAAGTTATCCAAGTTCAGCATTATTTATTCACCCATATTATAATGGAACTTCAGAACTTAGAATCTACTCTTTGGAAGTGGGTACAGGTGTACATATCTTATTCTTCATGATTTTTTGGTTCACAATGTCTGATTTTAAATCCTAGATATGCCATCTGATAGGTATTTGGATTTGTAAGTCATTGACATTTTCAGATCTTGAAACTGATCTGAAAAAATTTCCTTAACTGTAAAAATTGAGGAAATAATGCTACTCCTTTTCGGGGTTGTTGTGACAATTAAATGAGAAAAAGATGTCAGTGCACTTGTAAACCATGAAATGTATTATCAGAGTGGTAGATCGTTACAATACTGGTCCCCGATGAATCACACTTCCCCATGTCTCCTGCCCTTTATACTGGGATTGTCATACTTCCCATCAAGAGGTAGAGTCTATTTCCTCACCTCTTGACTGGAACTGAACCCCTGTCTTGGTTTTTTTGTTTTTTCTTTTTTGTTTTTACCAAAAGGATGTATGGGATTGAAAACATCACATGGCTTCATAGCTTCCCAGGCTAGCTTTCCAGTTTGGCCCTCTCTGTACCCCAAGACCTTCATGCTCTGAAACAGCCCAATGAGGTGAGACATGTGGAGATAAGAACCCAGCTGCCCCAGCTTCTAGCCATATCAGCTGAGGCTCCAGTGGTGCCCCTTGAAGCCCAGCTGAGTTACCTGCTGGCTACAGTCACATTAGTGAACCAGGTGAGACCAGTGAAAGAACTCCGCCATCAACCTGAGGAATCATGACAAGTAATAATAATGAGAACAATGAAAAGAAAAAGTTGCTATTTTAAGTCATTAAGTTTTGAGAGGTGTAGTTAAACTATATAACTGATATCCTAGTTTTTGCATGTTCTGATTATGAATAATCTTTCAAAGTATTTTTTACTCTTTTTGTGACTTTTGCCATTACTATTCAGCTTGACTTATTTGTCCAGAATTTCCAAATACCACCCTTCTAAACTATAAAGTGGAAAAGAGCCCAATTATCTTGAATTCTTACATGTTTGTTTCATGAATGGGCCAAATAAGAAAATATATGTGAAGAGGATCTTTAAACTCTGTAACACTACCCAAATGTAAGGTTATATCAAAAATGGAAAACTTACTCATGAGAATTTTTCTGAGGGACACCAGTGTATTTATTTGGGAAACTGCTGCAGGTGACACTCTTAAATTCCTACTCAAGATGATGGCTAGATTCCAGGTTTACAGATCCCTGGGTAAAAGACTTAGGGCCAGAGGATCAAAAATTTTTGTGGGCTTTTACAAAGTTAATGTGGTATACTGTACCTTATATAACAGTGCTTTTTATATATGTCCAATAAAACCTGTCAATAGTCACATTAACTTCTACAGGAGTTGAAATCACATCAGCTAGAGGGGTGCTCAGTTCTTCCAAGCCTGGTGATGGATTGGAGTTCAGATACTTTGAAAATAGATGCTTGGGCTTATCTAAATTGTTCTGCAGAATAAAGAGAAAACAATTTGAATTGCTGGAGTAGCGTGGATTGGAGGACAAAAGTAGAGAAACCTATAAAGGAAAGAGTGGACCTGATGCCACTTATTTTGGAAAAGGGAAATGAAATGTCCTTACTTCTTGCTGCATTGGCAATGTGGCCTAGGAGTCTTTGCAGGACCAAATGTCAATGAGGCTACAAGGTATTTTCTGTGGAATGTCCCATGTAAAACCCAGCTTTGTTGCTCTCATGCAAATGCCAGGAAAGTTCACATAATACTAAAGTGTACATTGTGATGGTTAATTTTATGTGCCAACTTGACTGGGTCACGGGTGCCCAATTCTAAGCAATATATCTGAGTGTGTCTGTGAGAGTGTTTCCAAATCAGATTAACATTTGAATTGGTGGACTCAGCAAAATGGTGAGCATCATCCAATCCACTGAGGGCCTGAATAGGCAGAGGAAGGGAGAATTTACTCCTTTCTGCCTGACTGCTTGAGCTGAACATCAGGCTTCTCCTGCCCTTGAACATGGATTTACACCATTGGCTCCCCTGGTTCTCAGGCCTTCCAATTCATATTTCAGATTGAATTATATCGCCAGCTTTCCTGGATCTCCAGCTTGAAGATGGCAGATTGTGGGACTTCTCAGCCACCATAATTGTGTATCCCACTTGCTTATATATATATATATATATATATATATGCATATATAGATACACACACACATATATATGTGTGTGTATGTATATTCCCCATCCTATTGATTCTGTTTTTCTAGAGAACTCTCACTAATACACGCATGGATTCTTTGATAAGGTGAGGGGTGAGGGCACTGAAAGAATGCAGAGCTTTATATACAAGTTAATACACAATAGAAATGTAGGCAATTTGGATATCATGTCCATATGCAGGAACTGAGGGACAAAGGACATCTGATATCTATGTTTTAGTCATTATTATCATATATGCTGAAATGTAAGATTTATTATAGTTTTCAGAGAACCCCAACATTTTCCATTATGCTAATTCTAAGCTAATAGGAGAAAATTTTGGAAGCTTTGATCATATGTAGGTCTGCATACAAGCAGAAAAAGAAAAGATGAATTTCAATAAAGATGTATAAAGTGCAATTAGAAAAAAAAATTACAAATTACTCTTACAACAGTGGCTGAAACCCTGACAGGATGTTACATTTATGTGTATTCTGAAAAATATCAATATCTGAGCCTCACCTCAAACAAATTAAATCAAAATCTTGAGAGAATTGTGCAGCATTAGTAATTTCTTAAAGTCCCCAGATAATTGTAATACATAGTTTAGGTCAAGAACCACCACTTTGAAAGAATAGTGAATTTTAATGTTAGAATTATAAGACCAAAGACATGGAAAAGGCAGTTGGAAGTTAGTGTAGACTTTTCTTTGAACCTGCAGTCAAAGGAATCAGCAACATAGTTGCCACCATCAGAAATTATTTTTTAATAAAAAGGTAGAAGGTACAGATATACCTTGTTCAAAATGGTAGTATATCTGCATTTAGAATATGGTGTACAATTTTTGTCACAACATTTTGCATAATTTGTAATAGAGCTGGAGAGGCAAAGCAAATTAAAGGAGAAGTAATGTCAACCATTTCATTCTAAAAGATTGAAGAGGGGAATCTAGAAAGATTGTTAGAGTCTCTTAGGAATATCAATATGAAAGTTCATTCAACTCTGGTAAACTAAAAATAAGGAGCTTTTTGTATATATGGAAGAGTTGTGTTTAATTTAAACAAAAACAAAGGGATCTAGTACATTTACCTATTTGTTTACATCCCATATTGGGACAGAAGATGCTAACTCTTCACCATGTTTTCTCCCCTTTTGGATAAGTAGTTTGACTACAGTTGCCAACTTGTTTTTCTGTTATGGTGTGGCCTTGTGACCAAGTTCTACTTGATGAAAATGTGCCGCTGGCTGGGCGCAGTAGCTCACGCCTATAATCCTAGCACTCTGGGAGGCTGAGGCGGGTGGATCGCTCAAGGTCAGGAGTCCGAGACCAGCCTGAGCAAGAGTAAGACCCTGTCTCTACTAAAAAAAATAAAAAGAAATTAACTGGACAGCTAAAATTATATAGAAAAAATTAGCCAGGCATGGTGGCACATGCCTGTAGTCCCAAGTACTCGGGAGGCTGAGGCAGAAGGATTGCTTGAGCCCAGGAGTATGAGGTTGCTGTGAGCGAGCCTAATGCCACAGCACTCTAGCCCGGGCAACAGAGTGAGACTCTGTCTCAAAAAAAAAAAAAAAGTGCTGCTTCCAATCCTGGCACAAAGGAACTCTGGTGTGTGCACCTCTGAGGCTGACAGGGATGGAAACAACAGGTCCATTCTAGAGTCTCCATGAGATGGAGATGGCAGAGACATTGGAAGGATTCCATCAGGAGGGTGACCATATGTGGAATTCTGCCTTTTCCTAGTAAGATTACCTCCTTTGGACAGTTTTGTAATGTCGGGGGCTGGGGAGGGATATCTATTATGTTTGAGCCATTGTATATTTTTGTTTCTTTGTCTTTTTGTTAAAAGTATTGTTACCTTAACTAATAGGAGGTGGCAGGAAGTACTTCTTACAGGAGAAACTAACATTAATAGAATACATCATCTCCTTATCCATATCACTTCAGTGATCCTGGTTCCATTTTCCTTTTGTAGAGGATGGATAAGTCTAGATGCCTCACTGACCCCCAAACATGCCACACTCACCTACACTCCAGTTCTGCTCCTCCTCATCCTGGCGAGATTGGCACATTGTCTCTATCCATCTGTGAATTTCTTAAGGCTAAGCTGAAGTCCCATTCACCATAATAAAACCTTTCCCTAGTCTGAAGCCACTTATTTTTCTCAATTATTATTATATTTGAGACTCTTATTATTCATTTGATATTAATTTACATATGGTATTGCTTTATTTGTTTAACTGTTTTCAGTATTAAGACCTTAGAATGATGCATAATATTTTTACTCTTGCAATTCCATCAGTACCTAGTGCATATAGTGAATTCTCAAACCAATAGACATTAAATGTATTACTTAGTGATTTCAGGTTACAAGTGTGAATAATACAAATATTAAATTATTTTATAGAGGACATCTGTGAGGGGAAAATAAGGGAATGCTTTTGCTGAGATTAAGAAACCCTCTTCTATAATGATACAATTTCTAACCCATAAATACTGTGTTTAGGCCGGGCGCGGTGGCTCACGCCTATAATCCTAGCTCTGGGAGGCTGAGGCGGGTGGATCGCTCGAGGTCAGGAGTTCGAGACCAGCCTGAGCAAGAGTGAGACCCCGTCTCTACTAAAAATAGAAAGAAATTATCTGGCCAACTAAAAATATATATACAAAAAAAAAAAAAAATTAGCCGGGCATGGTGGCTCATGCCTGTAGTCCCAGCTACTCGGGAGGCTGAGGCAGTAGGATCGCTTAAGCCCAGGAGTTTGAGGTTGCTGTGAGCTAGGCTGATGCCACGGCACTCACTCTAGCCCGGGTAACAAAGTGAGACTCTGTCTCAAAAAAAAAAAAAAATAAAAAAATAAAAAATAAATAAATAAATAAATAAATAAAAAATACTGTGTTTAATATATTACAAGGCTCCGTGTTAAATCTTTTATCTATTTTTATCTCAATCATTCCAACAATTTTATAATGTAACTACTGTTTTGCCCATTTTGTAAGCAAAAAAATTGAGATTCAGAGGTTATTTAAATTTGTTAAGGCCATTTGACTAGTAAGTAGCAAGAAAGAATTCACTTAACTGAAAAAGAATCTAAAACCTTCTGCTTTCTCTCTTATATTAAAGTGCCTTCAATTTATATTAATAATTGGAAAAGACAATCTTGCTGAAGAATGTGTAACCTCATGGGATGGTACCTCTTGTGGCCACTCTCAGAGCTTGATAATGCATTAACTACATAGGAAATGTATATACTTTCTTTAGCAAGCTAACCAAAAAGTATAATAATAAATGGAAAATGACGCATAGTACTTAAATGATCTAAGAAATGTTACATGTAGCCAAAGAGAAGAATAAAAAATATGGATATTGAAAAAATTGAATTAAAAAAATTCTCACCATTTTGATTTTAAAATATAATTCAGTGAGAAGTTATCTTGATCATTTTCAATTTGTCATGTTCTGTTTACATTTAGGGCTAGATATCTTTCATAAAATCATGGGGCAAGAATTTTATTATTTACCAGTTTAGGAGCCATTTGGGGAATGCCTAATTTTATTCCAACCAAGCTCTAGATTTGCCAGCTTAATTATTGATGAGCAAGCCAAGGATGGAAAGGATTTCATATAATTTTGCCTGAGGCTTCCCATGTCTTCCTCCACTCAACTTACTGCTCACATACTAAAATCGGTATCTGTTGTGGCAGATGGTCCATAACCTGCCTGTAATAATAATACCTCATGTTTTCTAATGCAGGAATCTTTCTTCATTGCAGGAGTCTCAAACTTCTGAAACCCGACAGCCATATAATCCTGCAGTACCATTACAGGTCTGTTTTACAAATGGTTAAACTGCAGAAATGAATCAATGAGCCAGACTCCAGCATAACTCTTGAATTACACTTGCCACTAGAGAAGTTTAATTTTTCACATATTTTATCTCATCATTCATCTCATAAGGCCAAAGACAGACCAATCACAGATTCAAAATCTGAGTCTACCAAAAAAAAAAAGTAATTGTATCAATCTAATACATTACACTCCAAGATAGACAATCATGGTCTTTTATTGATTTTCTTGCAATTCTTGGCAGGAAGCGGTCGTTATTTTTAATCATAAATAGTAAAAGACTCAAAGAGAAGCTGTTACAGAAATTTTCCACAGTTGAAAGGCTCTTTCTGAAGAAAAGAATATAGTTTCTTTCTAGTCATCTTATATGTTTCATTCCATTCTCAAAGGCATCCTGAGGAAAGATGAACCATCTGGTGCCAGAAGCATGGTCGGATTTTGCAGCTTACCAATTGGCTTTATTTCTTTTTAATTTCAAAATATTAAGGGGGTACAGATTTTTTTGATACATGGCTTGAGTGAGGGCTATGAATGTGCCCGTCACCCTAATCATGTTTACGGTACCCGTTAGGTGGGTTTTTTCCGCTCCCCTTGTCCTCCCTCCCTGCTGCTTGATTTCCAATAAGTTTAACTTCCCACGTGGCCAAAAAAGCAGGCTTGGAACTCTCTCTCTTGCCTGCCTGCCTCCCTTACCAGTGATGACATCTTATCTTTTCTCAGCAGAACAGGCTTCCTTTATTTGGCAACTATTTTAACCATTTTGATACTAGAATTTTACTAAGATATAATAGAGACCTGGTTTCTGTTCTTAGAGAGTTTATATTTTAGTGGGGGGAGACAGAAATTTTAAAAAATGTTAGCTCTTTCTGGGCAAAGTGTGGTTCTTGGACCTTCCACCTCAGCACCATCAAAGAGCTTGTGAAAAGCAGACTTCCAAGCCTGACCTCAGACCTACTCCATCAGAATCTACATTTTCAACAAAATCCCCAGGTGATGTATACGCACAGTAAAGTTTGGAATAATGAATGAGAATAATGAAGCCTAAACTAGAGCAGTGGGAATAGGAAAGGAGAAGGACTGATGGAAGAGTAGAGGCTGTACATTCTAATTTTAGAGCCCATGGACTAGATGACAGACTGCAGTTTCTAACTTAAATACCTGCCAAGTGGTGCTTCAACATGCTTTCAAATCCCATGTCATACACAATGCTGAATAGAGAAGGGAAATAATATCATATAACTTTTTTTTTTACTTAATGTTATTGGCTTAGTGAATATGGGCATTTAGATTGGCATACATTTGGTTGTAGTGGAGTTGTAACTGAAATTCAGTGTTTGAGTCTGGGACCAGTGCTGCTTCTGCTGAGCATATTATAGAATAGAGTTTGGTCAAGGTGTGGTGAGCAAGGCTGAGTATAAAAAAGAATTTCACAATGTTTTTAAAACTAGAAATATTTATACTACCCTGATAAAATTCAATGCCACTTTAAGCATGAAAAATGTGCTGTTAAAATCTTTCACAACTTCTTTTTACCACCTATTATTTGTCTGACAATACTGTACTATAATTTGTTCCTAAAACATCAATTATCACTTGTAAAGCCAACATTAAAACAAAATTAAAATTAAATGAAAAACAATAATGAAAAGTGAAGAAATCTTTGAGTTAAACAAAAGAAGAGAAATTCATCTTGAGAATTGGGTTTGGGCAACAATGTTTGGGAAGTTTTAGAAATCCTTATCTAGGTATAAGTCAGGATAAAATGGTTATCACATGTCCAGGTCCTTTTCTAGATATGACTATAGATGACAAACCAATGCTAGAGGATGCAACGTGGCCCACATGTTTTGTTCTCCCAACAGTAATTTTGTATGTGCCATTTTTTAAAATTGGGATATTTCCCATTAAAAATTATAGATTTCTTACTACACTGGAAAAGCGAAATCTGAAGCATTGAGTCCATTCTTGCTTGACAGCAATCAACTGCAGTGAGATAGCAGTCTTCTTCTTTAAACCTGCTCGCACTTGACTTCTTAATTTGTGTTCACTTCCTATCTTCTGTAGACATATGTATTTGACCACTCTACAATCTCCACTTCTCACCAGGAAAGGACATAATCTTTTTACCAATTAGATTTATCTGGCTAGAGCTTATGAATTTCATAATTGATTTTAGACCTGTCTGCTGTACTATATTTTTAAAAGATGGAAGATGAGATGCACAATATATTATAGACTTCAGCCACATTTTCTTCTTTGCATCTCTACTGATTCCTATTATTGATTTTCCTTTGAGTACATTGGTTTGTGTGCCTGAATTATAAGTAGTGACAGGTTGAACTTCCTCTGCACCTGCATGTGTCAGAGTTGCAATTAACAATCATGTAGGTAGAATAATAGTGATGACAATATAAAGGGAAAAATTTCTTCCTTCTAACTTAGTGTCTGGAGGTTTTTTGTAGTGAATATTTTCCTTTAATGTAAAGAATTCCCCTTTCAAAAAAATTCTAATAAATGTCATACATGATCTCACTTTCCATGTAACTATTCCTGTTTCTAGAAATCTGTTTGAGGTCAAGAATTAACATCAGTCTATCTTCTTGCATGAGTTTCTGTCTCTAGAGTTCATAAATTCTCTAGATCTTACTGACTTTCAGAAGAAGTTAGCAATATTTTAAAATCCCTTATAGTTAATTTGAAAGATTAACATGCCATACATCTGACCATAAATTTGGTACTAAAGTAAAATTCTACTTAACCTTTCAGGCCCATAATACATTTTTAACTTGTTTCAGAAAAAATCTGACCCAGGCCAGAAGTATGTGAGTCACTTGAGATACCTTCTTTTCCTGAAGGTTGTTAAATTATATAATATACAATCTCTAGCACAAATATGGCCTTCCCAATGTATTTTCCTCTTGCCCCTTACATGAACCTTCTTCTCCCTTCCAAGATGTATCTTACATTACTTTTTTTGTTTGCAATGTTCAGACATCCCCCAGTACTTGTATTCTCACCTCCATCCCAATCTATCCAAATTCTACCCAAGTTTCATGGACCTTTTCAAAATGCACATCCTTCATAAAATCATCCCTGCTCACTCTAGTACTAACTCTCTGAACCAATCATTTGGCAAATGTTATGTGCCAGATTGAAATATTATTTATCTTATCAAGTAAATATGTTTTAATTTCTTTAGCAATGTGCTTACCCAAAATGGACTGTATTCTGTGCTTTTTTAATCCATTAAATTACTTTTCATAAGAAAGACTCTATGAATATTCATCAATGGATAGCCTGATTCTGAGATCTAATAGGTTAAATCAAAGATCCTACACCATCAAATTTTCTCTCTCTAGAGTGTCTTTTCCATCAGTAGACAAATATGTTTCTATTCCCAGTATGTTTTTTAAAAAATCCTCTCTCTACTTTCTCTCTCCAACTATTGCCCATTTATCTGCTTCCCTTTATGACTGAACTGATGGTCCCACTCAGGTTTAAATATCCTACCCACATAGCATCTAATAGTTACATCAAAAATAATGTCCAAAATTAATACTGATCTCCACTCCTAGCTCAAAACTTGCTACTCCATTTTCACATCTCATTTAACAGTAATTCCATCCCTCTAGTTGTTAAAGCCAGATATATTGGGATCATTTTAACTCCTCTTTCTCTTATATACAATATCTAATCCAGTGGCAAATCTTATTGTCTCCAACTTCAAAATTTATCTAGAATCCAAATATGTTTCATCTCTGACACTGCTATTAGGACTATTCAATCATTCATTTCCTGCTTCAATAATTGCCTCTCATCTGGTCTGCCAGCTTCCACCCTTGCCCAACTTTGTTCTTTATATAGTAAGTAGCCAGAGTGATTCAATCAGATCATGTCAATCCTCTGCCTCAAATTCATCCAATAGCTTCCCATTTCAATCAAAGGAAAACCCAAAGATTTTGTAAGGGTGTACAAAATCCCATGTGATCTTAACCCAACACACTTTTCTCCTAGTACTTTCTTCCCAGACATACTGGCCAACTTCTTCTTCAAACTTACCACCCATGCTCACGCTTCAGGGCCTTTGCATTTGCCATTCCCTCTGCCTGGATTATTTTTCCTTCCTATGTCCACATAGCTCCCTTTATGTGTTTGTTCTTTAGTAGTTTTCTCCAGTGTCAACTTTTCAGTGAGAACTTACGTGAATAGTCTCTTTAAAATGGTAATTCCTAGCCACCCTAGCAATCATTATCCTCATTGCTTTATTTTTCTTCACATCACTTATCCACATCTGATATACTATTCATTTTACTTATTTTGTCTTCCCAACTAAAATGTGTACTCCATTAAGATAGAGCTTTCCTTTTCTGTGCTTTTCACTGAATTGTCCCTAATGACCTGAACAGTGGCTGACACATTATAGGAATTCAATAAATATCTTCTGTATATAAAAATGGCTAAATGAATAAAGGAATGACTAACAGGATACCTATTGCAAAAGTAAATTAAAGGTGAAATTGAATTATAATACATTTCTTCTGATAAATTCAGAGGGAAATTCCCATTCTGTCTTTGTATGATGCAAATGTTTGTTTGGTTTTTTTTTACTGATATACCACATATGCACTGTTAACTTTCTATAATTTGTCTCCATCCCTCACTGTTTCCTTGAGCAATATACTCACTTCTCTGCTGGACAATGCACAATAATGTTGCTCAGACACTATAAATTCAACATGCCCAAACCTTATTATATCCCCTCAAACCTACTCACTCTGCTATGATAACTGTGTCAATAAATGGCTACACTATTGCTCAAGCCAGATATGTGGCAGTTGTCCTAGAATCTTCCTTCATCAGGTCTAAGCACATCTCGCACTCCAAAGATTAAAATTGCATGAATGTCTTCACCTTTTTCCTCATCTTTCCAAACAACTGTAGCAAGATAATTTTTGAGAGAGAATTTTGTGGGGTTTTTTTCTGTGTTTTCTTCTGCTCTTTTATTTTAAGCAGGAAAGCAGACATGTAAGTATTTTCTTGCCACAAGAATTTTTTTCAGGGATGAAAGTAGAAGCTGTGTAGAAGCCCAGGGGTGGAAAGGATGAAAGAGCAAGAAAAAGACATTAGAATTAATAGTTATTTCGGGTACATGGAGTTTCCAGAAAGGCACTGTCCTAAGTGCAGTGGTGTTCAAACTCTCCAAAAAGCCATACACTTCAGTCAAGACCTGGGAACTAGAGAATCGCCAGCTCCAAAGAAACGCTGTATACAGACTAGAACAATGGCACTCTCAGTGGCACCGAGAGGACCAATGACCAGCGACCTCCTTCATTTCTGCATAAGGTATTGAATGGTTGACATGGATCTCTGAATCTTAGCAATGGCTGAAATTGAATGTCCCACCCACCCATCAGAAAGGGAGCTCTGTCACCTTTAAGTTTTTTTTTTTTTTTTTTGAGACAGAGTCTCACTTTGTTGCCAGGGCTAGAGTGAGTGCCATGGCGTCAGCCTAGCTCACAGCAACCTCACACTCCTGGGCTTAAGCGATCCTACTGCCTCAGCCTCTGGAGTAGCTGGGACTACAGGCATGCGCCACCATGCCCGGCTAATTTTTTCTACATACATATTTTTTAGGTGTCCAGATAATTTTTATTTCTATTTTTAGTAGAGACGGGGTCTCGCTCTTGCTCAGGCTTGTCTCAAACTCCTGACCTCGAGCAATCCACCGGCCTCGGCCTCCCAGAGTGCTAGGATTACAGGCGTGAGCCACCGCGCCCGGCCAAGTTTTTTGAAGAAAATAAATACTCATGGATTTTAAGCATTCATAGACTAAGATTTTTATTATTTACTCAATAATCTCTATCTTTAAAAAACAAAGCCACCAGGATGACTAAACTTTCACTTAAAGGCTTTATTTATCTGAAATTTGTCTGTTATTTCAGAACAACTATAGAATTGAAAAAAAAAAGAAAGAAAAAGAAATCTTTGGGCCAGGCGCGGTAGCTCACGCCTGTAATCCTAGTACTCTGGGAGGCCGAGGCGGGTGGATTGCTCAAGGTCAGCAGTTCGAGACCAGCCTGAGCAAAAGCGAGACCCCGTCTCTACTAAAAATAGAAAGAAATTATCTGGCCAACTGAAAATATATAGAGAAAAACTTAGCCGGGCATGGTGGCGCATGCTTGTAGTCCCAGCTACTCGGGAGGCTGAGGCAGTAGGATCGCTTGAGCCCAGGAGTTTGAGGTTGCTGTGAGCTGGGCTGACACCACGGCACTCACTCTAGCTGGGCAACAAAGCGAGACTCTGTCTCAGAAAAAAAAAAAAAAAGAAATCTTTGAACCTCCAAAGACTGCAACTTTTCATGTCTTTTAAACTTGGGAGAGCATATTCTTTCCTTTCGTCTCTCATTTCTCCTTTATCAAATAACATTCAATAAGTACAATTGTCTACTGACACAAAACAGAATTCTACACAAAACAGCATCAACTCACTTAGGGTCACAATCTCACAATTTTCCCAGGAACCTAAAATCTTAGAAAAGTAGTATGCATACTTAATATGATGTGATAAAGCTGACACTCTGTTTCTGGGGTCTTTCTCCCAAAAACCTGTAACCTCAGTCTAATCAAGGGAAAAAATATCAAACAAATCCAATTGAGCAACACTGTTGACAAAATACCTGATCTCTAAGCTGTCAATATTATCAAAGAAAAAGAAAGACAATGTGAGAAACTAACACAGCTAAGAGGCCTAAGGAGACATGATGAATAAGTGTAATTTGGTATTTTAGATAAGGTCCTGAAACAGAAAAAGGTCATTAAGTAAAAAAAAAAAAAAATCTGAATAAAGAATGCACTTTAGTTAACAATGAGATATAAAGATATTGCTTCTTTAATTGTCACAAATATAACACTAATGTAAGATGTTAATAATATGGAAAATTGGATGTGAGACGCAGGAACTCTGCACTATCTTTGCAACTTTTTGGTCAATCTAAAACTATTCTAAAACCAAAAAGTTTATTTAAAAAACAATTATATTACAAAATTTACTATCTACTAGGTTTCTGGGGAAGGAAAGATGGTGCAGTAGATCAGAGATGCTGACTAGGAATTCCCACCTCCCCCAGTAGAATCTGCAACACTAGTCAGGACTGTGCAACTGGAATCAGAAATAATGAATTATTTTCTGGGTTCTTTGTATGTCTAATGTGCTTGTTTAAAGACCATTTAAAACACAAATCACAGGATGGCATCACCCATACTTTTCCTGCTTTATCCCTTCCCTAAAGATGCTATAAGCCTCATATTTCAGAACAAAGTAGAAAGTCAAAATCCACTGATGAGAATGAAGCTAAGGAGGAATAAGGATGTGAGAAGTCACAGAGTGGTCTTATTGCTTAATATAAGTCAATAAATAATTCAGTGATTTTAATTTTAACAGGGAAATATAGTCTGCCTTTTTTAAAGGCTATGTGTAAGTGATTACATCAAGATATTCTTCACTGAGATTTACTTGGGACAAAATTGTTGGTATGTTATCTCTCTTGAAAATTGCTACCTTTAAAACTCAGTTTATGAAGCATAACTTCAATCTAGTGATTTAAAGACTTCACCTTGAGAAATTAGACAGCCACCTTCTTTTAGAAATGACAGTAAAGGCACCAAAGATTAATTTTCTAAGAAAGTTTAGAAGATGTCCTGTCTGGAGAAAATAACCTTCTGAGAGATTTAGAATTTCTATGACTTCTTTAACCTGAGAATTCCTTTAGAATTTTTTTTGATTTCAGCATATTATGGGGGTACAAACATTTAGGTTACGTATATTGCCTTTGCCCCACCTGAGTCAGAGCTTCAAGCATGTCCATCCCTCAGATGGTGCACACCGTACCCAATAGGTGTGAATATATCCATCCCCTCCCCCCCCTACATGCTTGATACCCGATGAATGTTACTACTATATGTACACGTAACTGTTGATCAGTTAATACCAATTTGATGGTGAATACATGTGGTGCTTGTTTTTCCATTCTTGTGATACTTCACTTAATAGAATGAGCTCCAGCTCTATCCAGGATGATACAAGAGGTGCTAGATCACCATTGTTTTTTGTGGCTGAGTAGAATTCCATGGCATACATATAGTACATTTTATTAATCCACTCATGTATTGATGAGCACTTGGGTTGTTTCCACATCTTTGCAATTATAAATTGTGCTGCTATGAACATTCAAGTGCAGATGTCTTTTTTATAGAATGTCTTTTTTTCCTTTGGGTAGATGCCCAGTAATGGGATTGCTGGATCAAATGGTAGTTCTGATTTTAGCTCCCTGAGGTATCTACATATTGCTTTCCACAGAGGTTGTACTAGTTTGCAGTCCCACCAGCAGTGTATGAGTATTCCTATCTCTCCGCAGCCATGCCAACATTTATTGTTTTGGGACTTTTTGATAAAAGCTATTCTCACTGGAGTTAAGTGATATCTCATTGTGGTTTCCATTTGTATTTCTCTGATGATTAGAGGTGGCTATAGTAACTAAAACAGCATGATACTGGTACAGGAGCAGAAACACAGACCAAAGTAACAGAACTGAGAACCCAGATATAAAACCATCCTCATATAGCCATTGCATCTTTGACAAAGCAGACAAAAACATACACTGGGGAAAGAATCCTTATTCAATAAATGGTGCTGGGAAAACTGGATAGTCACATGTAGAAGACTGAAATAGGATCCACACCTCCCACCTCTCAGAAAAATCAACTAATGGTAGATAACAGACTTAAACCTAAGTCATGGAACTATAATAATTCTAGAAGAAAATGTTGGAAAAACTCTTAAAGACATTGGCCTAAGCAAAGAATTTATGAAGAAGACCCCAAAGGCTGTCACAGCAATAACAAAAATAAATAAATGGGACCTGATCAAATTAAAAAACTTCTGCACAGCCAAAGAAACTATCATGAGAGCAAACAGACAACCTACACAATGGGAGGTAATATTCACATACTGCACATCCAATAAAGGGCTGATAACTAGAATCTATATAGAACTCAGGAAAATCAGCAAGAAAAAAATCAAACAACCCCATTAAAAAGTGGGCAAAGGACATGAATAGAATTTAAACATTAAAGAAATGATGAAATGTTACAACCAACCCTGACCTCATCTGTTGTTTTGTTTGTCCTTATAGCATGGGAGAGCATTTTAATTATTTTTTTATGTAAACTCACAGCTAATCCTATGAGCCAATAGGAAAGAAAGGGTTTGTTCATATAGGTATAGTCTGAGGGACATTATCCAAAGCATGTGTCCTTGTAGCTGAACTTTATGTATCAAAATTCACCTTTTTGTTATCATTTTAATGCAACTCTTTTTTTGTGAATTACTACTGATAAAATATGTCTGAATCTTGACTGAGCTGGAGAATCATTTTTATACCCTAGCAGTTTATTAATATACCTATTTATCAAGCTACTTAAAAAGAGCAAAACTCAAGTCAAGATAAGAAAGGTAGAAAGATGTTAGTAGTACAAGAAAAAAAAAAATGTGAGAGAAACCCAGAGAATGAGAAGTGAATGCCCAGGATTTATGAAGACCATGGGAGGACCAGAGAGTGCAGAAGTAAACTGGAGTTCTGGAGAGGAAAGTCAGGACATCATCATGGTATAATAATTTCTGTGATACTCCAACCTGTTCTCTATCACCACCTCTTAGAGCATCTGAATTGCTGTGGTCTTAGAAATAGAGTTTTAGGAAATCGATCTAAATTGACATGTCTGTTCATTTTTTTTATGTTGCCATTAAAAGTATTTTTACTTCCCCCTTGTCTAGCCACCAAGAAACTCCTAGAAAATACCTTTAGCAAAGAAAGGTGACACAGGACTTTAGAGGTTGAATTCACTCTTTGTATTACAATAAAAGCAGTATGCCAATGGCTCAGCAATCCATATGATAGAATGTACTGTTAAAAGAATAGACATATCAAGGATTACGGTAAAAAAAAAATTCTGAAGTCAAATATTAATAAATCAAATATTTGAAAAATAATTGAATTACATAACGGCCTCTAAGATAAAGTCTTTTCTGAGACTGGTTAATTAAATTAGTGTCTCAACTAAAATGTTGCAGTTTTAGTGATTTTAAATTTAACTTTTTCATTACTGACTGAACAAACAACTAAGAAAATTTTCTAATTATTTTAATCTGTATTAATAAAAATTTCGCATTAGGAATACATTGTACTTGGCTTGTAAAAACATGAAAATATACAGAACAGAGGCTTTACTAGAAATTTTGAGGGAATCTATATGAGTAATGTACTTCCTACTAATTCTTCATACATTTTGAGCATGAAAACATTAACACAACCAAAAAAACGTTTTGTGATGTCCGCTGTATTTTTCTAGACCTAAGAATTAGTGACTAAGTCTCTTAACACTAGATGTTTCACATTACTAATATTGCTTTCTTAAAAGCTTTCTATTTAGACAGTATATTTTAGTAATCAAAAGAGTCATACTTTCAATTCCTGTGGTTCTACACATTCGATACTGCTTTATTTTACTTAACAGGACTGTTTTTTTTTAAGAGATTGGAAAAAGAAGAATTCTTCTCATGGGGTACAAGCAGGTCAGACTGTGATATATTGGTCTTAGTAATATCTTTATATTCTCCTTAGAACAAATGAATGCATTATCTCATTCTTAGTATTATATATGCACTGTGAAATAAGCAATCCTTTACTTTAAAATAAATGTTTTATCCAAATAAAATTTATTTAGAATACAATAATTTATAGAATAAAATTAGAATACATAATACTAATACTTCCCATTAGCATAAGGAAATCTCAATAAATAATCCTATATAATTAATTATAAAGTTCACATATATCACATTCAATGACTATCAAATATAGCATAATTAATCTTTTAAATGTACTGTTTTCTAAAAGCATAGTTACTTTCAACATGGCTATAGCAGAAATATTATTTTTTTCACTTAAGTAAATGATGGGAACATAGTTAAATTAGACAGAAAAATGAATAAAGATGCTAGCCAATAATAAGAATGTTTATTTGTGGGTTGTAAATAGAAATGTGGTATGCTTTTTGAAACTATATTTTTACCCGTGTTCTCAGTTTTAGAAGTCTGATTTCCTGATTGTTCACAGTTTCATTTCAGACCAGTCTGAATACAGTGCTATATTAAGTTACCACATTTTATGTTGTGGACTTTTGTAAACTGCTATGTAATTGGCGGCTCATTTCCCTTGCCCAGAGCTCAGGGGAGCTTTCCATATTTGTATATCATACATTTATTTATAAGTAGAGAATATAAAAATTAAAAGATGGAATAAAAAACAAAAAACATTAAACATGATTTTCCACTCAGTGGGCACAGAGCAGACCTTCAAAAAGGGAAAATAGTCTTAAGTGGCCATAAGACCCTGTGCCCTTCTAATGAAGAAACTGAGATACATTCTGGACTCAGATATGTTTGGGGATACATTTTCTTGCCAGGAAACATGGCACAGAATAGGGCAAAGCAGCCACAGAGACACAGTATAATTAAGTGCTTCAGTGCAAGGAGGGTTCAAAACCCAACTGTGTTCTGTGACCTATACAATTTGCTGAGTAGTCATAATAGCTGGTCCACCTAGAGTGCTTATAATGGGCCAGGTGGGCCATATACTATGTCATTGTCATTTAAGCTTCATGACAAATTTATTTTACAGATTAAGAAATTAAGGTTACTTTGCTTCTTCATGTGTACTTTAACAGTCTAGTTAAGACTTAATCTCAGGTCATCTAACTCCAGTGCCCATGCCCTTAATCACAAATCAACATCCCTTCAGGCTTCAGTTTACACCCATACAAAATGAAGTGGGGGGGTATAACTGTACTCTGCTTATTGTCATAATAGATTTAATTATGGCTAAATGGATGTAGAAACCCTTTCACTTAATATCTTTTAGGTAAGTGTAAACAATTTCTAAGCTGGCAGCAGAGTAGATACAATTCCTGGAATCATAAAATGTGGTTTTAGAGATGATTTTGTTTTTATTAAATTTATATTTCCCAATCAGATAAATCAAATCAAATCTTGAATGAGAAGATACTTCTCAAGACCTTGGCTAAGTTAATCAAATAAAATAATTTTGAAATGGCAACTCTATTTGGTATTGCATAGAATTTTGACTTTTGAGAAAGACTTAAGGCATATTTAATGTACAATAAGGGATCTAAAATATAGTTACCCAAATTGGCAAATTCAGGAATCAGTTTTAGATTTTGATTGGCACTGACATAATACAAGAATAAATTCTAGTAGAGAATTTGTTTGCCTGATGGCCTAGTAGAGTCTCAGTGGTATTAAACCCATAGCTTCTCAACTGACATATAATACCAGTTGTTACATAAATGTCAGGTACCACAGGCTTCCATACTAGGGGACAGCCTGGTCAACTGCAGAGAGCAGTGGACCGGGAGACCGTAGATTTATCCTCTAGATACTGTTTGCATGACTTTGAGCAAGTCACTAATCTTTGCTGAGCTTCTGCATTGACAGCATAAAGTGTTTTATTTGAAGGAAGAAGTTGGGAACACCTTGATACACCAGAAACTGTTCAAAGCAACCTTGATCCATGTTCCTTTTTTCTTAGAGGTTTATGTATATTTTATTTTATTTTATTTTATTTTATTTTATTTCAGAAAATTATGGGGATATAAACATTTTGGTTACATGATTTGCTTTTGTGCAGTTTGAGTCAAAGTCACCAAGATAGCATGCATTGTACCCACACATGCACATTATATGTGAATTTACTGATCCACTCCTCCCCCCAACCTGCCTGACACCCAATAAATGTTATTTCCATAAGTTTTAATCAGTCAGTACCAATTTAATGGTGAGTACATGTGGTATTTATTTTTCCATTCTTGTGATACTTCACTTAGAAGAATGGGCTCCAGCTCCATCTACAGATTCAATGCAATCCCTATGAAAATACCAACACCATTTTCGCAGATCTAGAAAAAATAATTCTACACTTTGTATGGAATCAAAGAAGACCTTGCATCGCCAAAGCAACTTTAAGCAAAAAGAACAAATTGAGAGGCATCAATTTGCCAGACTTCAAACGATTCATGTTCTTAATGTGTGTATAAAAATTTATAATCTAATGGACTGAGTAGCTGACACTTTATTTTGGTGACTGTATTATATTGGAGATTGAGGAAGGAAAGGGCAATAATGAACCTGATGCAGATGGATTGGTTATATGTCAAAAGCAGTTATTATATGTGACATGTTTTGTTTTAAAAATCTATATATTAGGTTTGGTTGCCTAAGATCCAGAAGCTAGTATACTTAAAGCAAATGATCTCTTATTAAAATATTTGCACCACTGTTTCAGTGTTGTTATTTTAGAGGACTCTTTCTTATGTTTCCTCAATACTTTCATATATCTTCCTTTGTATGTAAGGCTGCTGCTACTCATTTTTAGTTTTCTTTCCATATGTGTAATAGCCATAGAGAGAGCCATATCTAGACACTTATTTTAAAACAAAAGAAAATAAAACATTGTATTAGCCAAGGAAACAATATAGCTTTCAAAAGTTTTATTAAGATGTCTGCCTTTCAGGAGCTGCCTGGAAAAACGACATGAGACTATCATAAAATAAATTGCTTATAAGATTCATATATGCCACATAGAATTTCCTCAAACTCGATTAAAATTGTTATTTGTTAACCAAATGACATTTCATCCATTGCTTTCTACTACTTTGTCACTTTTTAAGTAAGAAATTTGGAGGTAATTTGTGGAAACAAAAAAAAGGGGCAAAGACTTTGTAAAGAAAATCCAAATAAAATAATTTTGCAAGTAAAAAGAAAACTGTACTCAAAAAAGATTTTCATGCTTTAAAAAAATCACATACATGTCTGTAAATTTTAGTCATTAGGAAATTGTTTATGTGTTAGAAATCACTTCCTTTAGAAAGTTACCCTATTATTTAATGGTTTCTCCCCAGTTCCACCATATTTGTACCATTGCTCTATTGAATGTGGGGAACCAGATGTTACTTGAGTTATGGCATCATGACAGTCTTTAATAGACAGAAGCATATCCTAGATAAACATAAATACTGGTTTTAACTTACGGAAATATAAAGCTTTCAAGTAAAACAAACAGTTTTGGTTGTCAACAAACAAAAACAAACAGGCTTAGTTTTAAAGATACAATATCTAACATAACTAAATTGCTGAACTGTGTCTCAGGTGTGTTTGTCTACTAATAATAGAACATTCACAGGCCTTGAATCATTTACTATTAAATTTTTCATCTGTTCAACCAACCATAAAATTGCTCCTTTACTTACTATCAAATGACGACATTGATTGATAGTGACATATGAGTTCAACTGGGAAGAAAAATATTCCTAGAAATAAATATACTTTGGCCTACATGGGCAAAATAAAACTTTGAATTAAAAATGACACGAAAAATGTTTTTATTGTTACTATATGTACTTTCCATTGTGTACCCTTGTTTAGCTAGTAAAAGTGTGCCACACCTGTTTTCAAACTTTTGTTAGAAAATAATTTTGTTTGAGGAAGGACAGAAGAAGATACACACACACATATATATATAAATTTCATACTTACTATTCTTTACCTTTCCATTTTTAGTAAAGTTTATAAAAATAATTCATGTGCACTGTCTGGGGAATGGGCACGCTTGAGGCTCTGACTCAGGGGGATGGGTGGGACATGAGCAATATATATAACCTGAGCTTTTGTACCCCCAAAATAAGCTGAAATAAAAAAAATAATAATAATAATTAATGTGATTTTGGCAGATAGCTCAGATGCAGGGCTGGTTCTATGAGCATAGAATCTGTACAGTCACAGAGGGCTCTGGACTTAGGACTCTGCTCTTGGTTTAATCTGTAGTCACTCTTTTGAAATTCTTAATATTTGAACAAGAGGCCCAACATTTTTATTTTGCATTGAACCTTGCAAATTATGTAAACCAGAACTCTTCATCTGTTCAGTACATCTATGATTGTAATATTGCTTGTGTTAGTAAAATAAATATAATTGACTTAAACATATACATAAACCATCTATTAGTGGGTTTGCCAGGTCCTTTGCTAGGACAACGGACTGGTCAAGATTGGGCTCCAGAAACCATATTGCTGCCTTGAGATGCTGACCAAAACTGATTGCTTTCCTCTTCTCAGATTCCCCAAATTTGACTATTTCATTTCTTCCTGGGATTATAAGTGATATCTCAGGAACTGTCTAATTAATTCTCTATTAGCTTAACCACACCTGTACAAATTTCAGTTACATTTAAACGATAAGATTTAACTGATATGAACATCATAAATAGGAATTCCAATAAAATAAATAATATAAACTATTAAATATAATGCAATATTAAGAAGAATGAGATGAAGCTATAAATATGATCAGGAAAAGACATTATATGTCTTTTTAAAAACATATTTCAAGACAATAGGCAGAGTAACGTCTCCTTTTTGTTGTTTTAGAAATTCATTTAAGTATGAACAGACTTTGAAAAGCTACCTATTAAACTGTTAACAGAGATGGTTATAGGAGGTGGCTACACATATGGGGGTAAGTGTGTGTGTGTGTGTGTGTGTGTGTGTGTGTGTGTATATATATAAGGACTTATATATAGGTGTTGGCTATAAGAGAATTTTTATTTCCTCAGTACAAAGTTTTGCTTTATTTAAAAAGTTTACCAAAATGTTTCCTTTTTAATTAGAGAAAACTTAAGATTGGTATTCCTAAAAAAATAAATTTCTAATATGACTCTTTGTTGAAAATATCCATCTACATTTTCAAAAATATTTGGTCATTCCCAAAATAAATATTTTAAATTATGAGTTTAAAACTGTAACTGGTAAAGTTAGAAAGTGAACTATTGCAATCATTTACATAAATGTTTCCCCCTAGAGCCTGTCAATTATCCAACTATTTCAAATTTATGAAAATGAATTCATATGTTTGATATTGTGCATATACAGACTCTTTAAGGTTCAAATATAGCTTATAGCCAAGAAAAATCAGTTAAGTAACCCCATGTAGTAATTAAATATAAAATTGCAATCCCTGTCCTCAAAAAAAATCACAGTTTAGTGAACCACACAGGCAGTGATAAGGACAACATATATTTTAATTCACATTTAAAAATAGATGAGTGACCCATTGGAAAATATTATAATAAGCTAAACAGCAGAGCAAATCCCTCTTCCTGGTCCTCAGTGAGACTTTCTTCCTCAGTATCATAAAAGTGTTTAACTAGGAAGTAAAATAAAGAATTCTGTGTTGAGGTATATTTTGAGAAATTATTTTGTTAATCCCAAAATTATGAGTCCAAATATAATGATGATCTAACAAAGAAGATCAATGAATAGTGTCATACTAGATGATTTTATGTATAACATAAATTATATGTACCTAAAAAAAAAACACAACTAACGATAAAGTTAACTACCCATATCAGCATGCACATTTTGTAATGCTATTAATATTTTGATTGGTTTGTCCATGAAGCAGCAAACTGCCAAAGTTTTTAGAGTATTCTCATCCCCATTTTCAGGCCCTCTTTGCAGTATGCTTCCCCCAAATCCCATATTATAATTAAAAATTATCATTTATCATCATTATCCAAAGTCAAGTATATTAGAGTTGTCATTAGTGGAAAGTAAATGCCTTTGATTCATACTCCAGTTAAACATGTTCAGAAATAATTTGATAATGGGTTGTCTGAGAAGGATATAATTTACCAGATCCCCTCCATAATCTCCTTTGTGTGGTGACTACCCTTTAAGTTAATTCATGAAATTGGAGAACCATTAATAGAAAATTTTACAAATAATATCAACATCATCCAAATTTTGTCTAACAGATTACATGGAAAAAGATATTAAAATTATGATACTGATGTTGGCAAATATAGGAAAGTTCACATGACAAGAAAAGGATCTTGCTAATATGACTAATGATAAAGGTTGAGCCCTGACAAAGTTTTTCAAATTTTATAAACATGTAAAATTAAAATGAATTCCAAAAGCACCAATTTTTACTTTGTACATCTAACCTTATATATTTGAGTAAACTGGTAATTCCACAAGGATTTTACACACACACACACACACACACGCACACACACGCACACACACACACAGGACATATATCACAAAGAATATAAAATGAAATAATTATAAAAATATTTATTGATACTATCAAATTTGATTCTTATTTCTAATCCTAAAGACATTTTCAAATATGATAAGCCTTGTTAAGGAAGAATTGTTTCACTTCCCCTGAATTTAAAGTCTTAAACCCCAGGACCCCAGAGTGTGACTGTATTTGGATATTAGGCTTTTAAAGAGGTGATTAAGGTAAAATGAGGTCATATGGGTGAGCTCTAATCCAATGACTGGTGTTCTTATAAAAAGAGATTAGGACACAGACATAGACAGAGCAAAGACCATGTGGAGCCACCAGAAGAAGACAGCCACGTACAAGCCAAGGAAAGAGGCCCCTGGAAGAAACCAATCCTGCCAACAACTTGATCTTGTTAGGTCTATCTCAATATTCCCTGCTCCTCAGTTCCCAATGTCAAGAGTGAGTACTGGTATCAAGTTCAGCTGATAATGGAGTGATCACAAATACAAAGCAGTCCCACACAAACAAACTTTCTTATTATAGGAAAGAAAAAAACTGTACAAAGTGAAAGTAAAGAAGGAAGCTACTCAAAGTGAAAATACATTCCAGAGAGAGGAACGGGTCAGATTCCAGGGTGGAGAAAGACGTTGAGGACTCCCATGTGGCTTCCTTTTATTGGCCTGGTCCAGGCGAGGGCTTACAGGAGGTGTGGGATAGTACCAAATGATTATCAGGTGTTCTGCGTTTTCCTGCAGTCCCTTCCCCTGATGGGTCCCAGGCTTCTCCACCCCTAGGAACCACCCTCCTGGCCTACAACCGCCACCTGCAGATTTGATCCCTACCTACCTATCTGGGACTTCTAGCTTCCAGAATTGTGGCAAAAATACATTTCTGTTGCTTAAGCCACCAGAAACTCTGTGCTACTTTTTAATGGAAGCCCTGGCAAACTAACACAAGCCTCAACAGCTGATGTTGAGAAACAATACTTTGAACTTATATTTTGATGCCAGTTACATTCAGAAGCAAAAGTGTATTCTTAAAACAAGCTAGAATAAAAGTTAAATTATTATAATTAATTCAAGTGACTACAATTATCCTCCTACCATGACCAACCTTCAGTATAGCCACTCAACCAGCACATCACCTCAGTTAGGTGGCTACTGTGATAAATGTTTTCTTCAGAGAGGAATTGTGAAGGTCAGCTACCAGGGCCTCAATATAAAAAATTAAATGTGAAAGCCTTAAATATTTTAAAGTTTTCAAACCAATAGGGTGGCAAATACCTAGGATATATTGGCTTTGGATTTACTATACATATATTTGTTGATATTTGAGGAAACTGGTGAATGAATTGAACTTTGACCAGAAGTCACCAGGGCACAAGTATGAAATGACCTGAATGTCAAACGTAGGGATGCTGCTGTGCAAAGGAAAGGGAGGATAGTCACACCAGCCCAATCACATATTCTGTAAATAATACAGCTCATCATTAGTGATGTGAAGGATAAATGACAACACATGGAGACTTATATGAAGGCTCCTGTAGCAGAATTGATACTTATTAAAAGAATAAAGGAAGAAAATGAAAAGCAATCAAATGGTTTGGAACTGAAGGGACAACTGCTGCCTTTGAATGAGAGTTATGATAAAGAACACTCAATAGGAATTCCTTTAGACTTAAAATTTGTTCTGAGTTAAACGATCTGAGCATGTATTTAAGATCAACAGCTGTGCATATAATTGGTGTCCTGAGGTGACCTTACATGTTGCTATTTAATTCTGTTCTTCTGCATCGTGCAGGGTGAGGACAAGAGTGGCATATGGGAAGTAAAGACAGACCAGAATTCGGGGCAGGACTTAGTGGGAAAAAGTCTTTCCCTTTTAGACCAGTGATGGCAGCCAGGCTGCATCTTGCCTGGGGAAAGTGGATGGGGTTCAAAGTTACACTAGGCTTATTGTAGTTTATATTTTTCTTTTTTGTATTAAAATTACATAATTTATCTCAAAATTCATTTTATGAATGTAGACAACATAATCATAAGCCATAAAATTCTCAGTTTTCAAAATGAGGAAATAGATTATCGATGTTTGAAAATGTGGTTTGTATTTGTAAATGTTTGTAGTTGACTTGTGAATTTCACAAATGGTTTGGGGCCTATACAAGGAATGGAGAGTCATGGATGTTAGAAACTACAACAGTTGGATAAATGGATTTTTAGAAAAGACTGAAATTTTGAAGGTATGATATTTTTATCTGTGAGAATGAATATTAATTTCTCAGTTCCCAATTATAGATACCCTTGGACTTTGTGTATTAACACTGAAAGGTACAGGTAAGATGCTAATGGCACACTCTATTATTATTTCAGTGGAAGAAAGAAAGATGAAGTTTGAGTTATTTCAGCTCTGACCATTTTCCTGAGAAATGGGGAACACTTCCTGGTGGTGAACACTTGTAGGTGGCTCTAGGAACTTACAAATAGATCTTTCCAAGTCTTGACTTGTTTAAATCACAATAAATCTGTCTGTTGGTACTCCAGTGGTGAGTATTCCAATAACTTCATTTGGCTTAATTAGAAAAAAAGGTAAGTAAATTCATGAGATTTAAGGCTTATGTGGACTTTGGATATAGTAAGGCTTCATTTATATTTGAGAAAATGTTTATTTATGTATGTGAAAACTGAGTCTCAGAGAGTCTAGGTGGTTTAGATAAGATCACTGAATTAGTTAATGTCAGAAACAAAGCTAGTCAGATATCTCTTAATAATAGGCTGATGTATTTAGTACAACGTGGGAGGTACTTTCTGTTTTATCTATCTAAGCTCCCAACTTTTGAGAAACTATGTTTTTCCTACCTCCTCCATTCACACCATCACAGTGGGAAGAACTGTGTGAATGCAGTAAGACACTGCTCCTTCTGGCTACAGCTGATAGTCCAGGCCTAACAGCTGACTTAAATCCTGGACATACTTCTTCTACCAAGTGTTTGGAATTGGGACTAAAACAATCTAGTTTTAATGTTGCTGGTCTTCTGAATAAAGAAGATGAAAACCTGAGAACTCTGGGCAGCTTCATTCTGCCATGTTGGCAGGTAATCTAGAAAGCTGCAACTGTACCAAGAGAAGAAAGAAGCTGAAGAAAGAGGATAGACAAGAGAAAGGGTCATGCTGGCATTCATTCAGATTCCTGGATCCATTCCACTCCTAAAGTCTGACTGCATCCCTGCCTGTAGGTTCATGGATCACCCCTTGATTCTTATAGTATGTTTCTCTTTTCTGCTAAGCAGGTTTACTTTCAATCAAAAAGGCCTGACAAATACATACTTTATGTGCCCTTGCAATAATCAAAACAAAAAATTTAGTCTCTGTTAAATTATAAAGAAATAAAAAAACAAAGAATAAAACAGAAAAATCTACAGATGGTTGTATGAAACTACACACATTTATGTCACATATCCTCTTCAACTAAACAATCAATTACTCGATTAATTTCTTCGGCTTTATTCTTTATTCCTCTACTACTGATCCCAGTGTTAGTATAAAATACATCAACATTTCATGGCAGATGCCATGTTAGTATGAAAACATGGTCTCTGAATTATGGGCTATGCCTTTGTTGGATACTATACTTATGAAGACCTAAGACATTAGTATTTTATGAGTGAATATGCCTTTCTTGAAAAATTTACACCATTTGCCAAGAAGGAGCTAGTGATTTCCTCTGTGACTCCGTCCTTTTAAATATGCATAGCATAAGTCTTTGAATCATCTGTCCAGCAATGATCATATCTCTACTCTCATCTATTATTATGTCTAATAATTGTAATACTCCAGAGACATGAACAAATTTTTGTATTTCAATATTTTCATGTAGTTTTTCCTCACATCTGAGCATGAACCTCTTAGACAACTAAAAAATAGTCCTACATTCTTTTCCCATGGTGAAAAATCAAATCACTCACTTCAAGTTATTTAAATGGGTATTTTAAACTTCATAGACTTCTCCATTAAGGTCTATCAAGATTTTTCATTGCCCTTGGTCACAAACTCTCATGTAATAAATCCTCTTTAATACATTCTTTCTTTTACATAAAATCAAAGTCTCCATAACTACCTGCAGCTATTCCACCAAATAGACATTCTTTTATAGTTCTTCATAAAGTTTACCGTGTCAGTTATATAGCCTGTTACAATCTTTGATCAAACTGTGTCATGTGGTAATTAAATCAGAGAATCGGGATTTAATGAAGGTAAAATAATGATTTCAACTTTATGGAAGAGGCTTTTGTTAAGCATCTCTATAATTACATGGGCTAAGGGAACTCAGCTATAGTCAGTCCCCATTTGCTTCTCAAAGGTGTGTGGCAACAACCTTAGGATTATGTCCAGGCATAGAAAGCAAAGGTTGGAGAACTGTTAAATCAGTCACATTTTTCTAATGGCCTTAAAATAGCCACCAAATTGCCATAGTTAAATGAGCCAGAAGTCCAAAGCATCATTTCCATTAAATAGCCCTTTTTGGCTGGGTGAGCTATTATATTATAAAATAGATCAGCACTGGACCAAAGCAGAGAGAGGATGTTGTAAATATTCAGATAAATAAAAACAAAAACCAATATTTCTCATTTGCTGGTGTTACCACAAAATAAGAGAGAGAAAAAGAAGAAAAGAAGATGGCAGAATTGATAGAAGAAGCTATTGTGTGGCCATGGATTTGTACTGCTTAGACCTTCCTTTAGAAAAGTCTGCTGTGAGGAGCTTGGTTGACTGACAACCTCCATCAGCCACATTTTCACCTTCCTCGTGGTGCTCAAGGCTACACTGCAAAGGCCTCATGTCCACTGGACAGCTCTAGTTATTGGCTTATGAAGCAGCAGTAGTAGAGCTGGCTCATTTCTGCCTGTACCCAGGACTCCTCTACAGGGCAGCCTTTGCTCGAGGCGTCCCCAAGACTTTCCTAGAACTATGTTGTAATCTGATGTTCTTCCTACTCAACATCCCTTTTTCTTTTTCTCCTCTCATGGGTGTCTAGTGTCAGGCTTCAGGCACACACCTGTCTGAAGCTCCCTACACCTTCCTCTGCTCCCTCCCTTCTTTATCCTTTACAGGTGTACAATCCATACATGATCTGTGTGTCTAATCCCAACTCAGTATTTGCTTCTCAGAGGCCCCAACTGAGACAGAAACTAAGCTCAAATAAAGAAAAAGAAACTGCTTTACCTTTACGAAAAATAATTTTTCCACCCTAACTATATTTTAGTTTCTTTTTACTTGAAGATGAGAAAAATCTGTAATCTGAACAAATGTTTGATATTAGTAGCAAAATAAATTTAAAAACAAAAACTTTTCTTGTGTCTCTTGTTAACCCTTCCTCTCTCCTATCTATCATTCCTTCCGCCCTTCCTTTATATTTTTTAAACAAAAACTGAAATTTGGCAAATAATTTCATTTAAAAAATGTCCTCTCCATTGTAGATCAAAAAAATTACAAACTTTTTTTTGTAGTATTATTTTTAGTGTCACTTATGGTGATAATTTTGGTAGACTATGTATAAGTAGACACAACAAAAGACAAAGAAGAAAGATTGCTTATACCAATGTACTTTAATTAAACACATTATTGGATAATGAATACCTTGCACACATTAAAGGTATGTTAGAACTATTCCACCAACAAATTTTTATTGGGATAATAGTACAAGGAAACACCAAGCTACTTAAGGCAATATATTATTATTAGTAGTATGCCATACACATATTTTTCATGTAGGTAGAACCAAACTTGGGGTTGCACATGCCATTTGAAGTGCATTTTAAACCTTTCTCTTTTATTTTCACATATATTTCTTTATCTGTAATATCTATTAATATTTAGAGATAACATATACTATTAATTATTAAGCTATCTACAATGAGCTATAACAATACTTGAATTATGTATGAAATGCAGGTAAAGAAAGTTCTATTATCTATTATCTCAGTCTTACAATTTATTTACGGATTATGCCCAGACTACCAAAAACACAAAATAAAGAAGTACATGCAAGAACAAAAATATGGAATACAGAAACAGAGTAGTTATTAATGTAATTGTATTCTCTTCTTACTAAAAAAATAGTTAAGATATAGAAATAATAAAAAGAAGAAAACTTGGTAAAACTTTGAGGTTGTTTTTAATTTTTATTTTTCTTTGTTTTGCTTTACTTTAATACAAAAAGTATTAAAATGTTAATAACCAATATTCTGTTTTGGTCATTTTTATTTCAATGGCAAAATTACTATAGTTCCTATCAATATTTTCATTTTGATCTCTCATTATTTCCCAACAGGGCTTCAAGTGTGATTGATCTATTTGTCATTCCCTGAAGCCACTTTTTCTTTCCTGTCTCTATGCTTTGTTTATAACATCTCTTCTACCTAGAGACCTAAAATACCTATTGAAATCCACCTACCTACCTTTCATGTCCAGTGCACCTAAGCTCCTTCTGATCATCACAGATAAAAGATATCACCCTTCATAGTTAACACTAACTCTTTGCTTCTGGAAATTTGTGACCTCCTAAATTTAAAACTCTTGAGACATAATTGCAATTTCCTTTAATAATCACTGTCTCTTTTCTAATGACTTCTTATCTATCATGTCTTTCTAATCTTGAAGTTATGTTTTGACATTTGACAGTACCAACTTGAGTAAATCCTTCAAAGAAGGCCTAAATGTAGTACAATGTCAGCATCCTTAGGCATCTAAAAATGTATTTATTTTTCCCTCATATTTGAATGAGAATTTGCCTGGATAATGAATTCTGAGTTCTTCTTTTACCTTTCTTTTAGGGCTTTGAAAACATACTTCATTTTCTTCTTGTACTTGTTATTAAAGATGAGATGTTTGAAGCCCACCTATTTTTTTTATCCCTTTATAGATAAGTTGTAGATTTTCTTTGTCCTTGGGGTTGTAACACTTTTCCAGGGTTTGTATAAGTGCTGGTCTTTTCTCAGTTATCTTGCTCAACCCACAGAGTTCCATTCACTTTGAAGAAGGATGCTTTTCTTCAAGTGAAGGAAAGTTTCTTTTCTTTTCTTTCTTTCTTTTTTTTTTTGGTTTTTCCCTTTCCTACCTTTTTATGTATTTCCATCTATAACTCCTTTTAGAAAGATATGAAAAGTCCTTTTATTCCCTAAAATTTCTAAAGCATTTTCTTGATTCGCCTTTCAGATTATTCGTGTGGTCTATAATTATTTAAATTATAATATATATATCTCTTACTGACTTTTAAAAAAAACTTTTTGGATCTATTTTGAATAATCCACAAACTTTTTGTTGTTCTCTGGTTGCTTCTTTTTATGGAAGACTGATTTTGTTTTTCAAACGCAGCATCCTCTATAATCCTTCTGAGGACACCCATCAGAATTTTTTTCCTTTGTTCCCTAAATTATCTGTTCTCTTCCGTGTCATTTGTTCTGATTAGGCTTTCTATTTCATGCTGTTAATTTCCCTAAATTGTGCTGATCCTCAGTTTCCTAGATACACTTTTATGTAGCCAGCAAAGATTTTCTTTGCAGTTGTGTTGTCTGTCTCTAACAAAACTCTAATACAAATTCCTGATAAAACTCAAGTTGGATACTTTCAGAATTTTATCCCAAATTTCCCTGTGCATATTGCAGGTTGGGTCTAACTAGCCCCTGTAGGACCCTATCTCAAAGTACAGTGTTGATTAATTCATTTGCACATATTTTCTCTTCACAAAACTGTATGCCAAAAGCTCTTACCTACTTAATTAAACTCCTACTGTGTGTTTGCCTTTCCTCATTTTGTACCCATAAAAATATAAACACTATAGTTTTTCCCTTCCATGTTTTCTCTATTTCTCCCCAAGGCCTTGCTGAACTTACCCATTTCCCTGAATTCGTTGCCTTTCTTTGTTCTATTTCTACTTGTTTCCCCTCTCTCTTTGAACCTTTAAATTTCATCTAGCACTTCTAATCAATTCCAATCACTCAACAATCTTTGTGACTTGCTGTCTTGTCTTTCTCTTGCTCACCATAAAGATGACTCAAATATCTGCCAGTGGTCAAAGACTGGGGAAGATGGGGATGCTTTTTCAGCAACACAGAATAAACCCCATAATCTGAATTACCCAGGCTTGAAACTAATATTTTTTTAAAAGTTAAAGTAATTTAGAAACTTATTTCTTTAAAAGTATTTCCAGCACCGATAACCATTTCTTGTTATGTATAGTTACATGGTGCCCTTTGTCTAGATAACCCATTTCCCTGAACCTGGGGACTCACTGAACAGGGTACCTGTATGGTTATTTCTTTGACTAGAGAAGAACATAATCTCATCACTCTCCTCTCCCTCAAATCACCTTTTCTCCATGTCTTCATCCACCACTTCTCCTTCCCCAGGTTGTGGTCTTTACCATCACCTTCTCTTTGAAATCTTTGGATCTCCAATCTGCAATGGGAATCAACTACCATTTTCTGCTGCTGTGAAAAGATAGGCAGCGGAAATATGTGAAAGAGAAGAAAGCAAATAAGGGTAGGCAGGAGGCTCTTTTTGACTGGATAACAGAGACGATAGTTTGCAAATATGAAATCATTGATTTTTTTTTTTGTCCTCAAAACATATTCTTTTGTAGCTTTCCAAATTCAAGTCCTATTCATATAATCTATTATCCAGGAAGAAATAGATACGTATAGTCTAGAAAAAAACAGAAAGCCATTGGTCAGCTTTAAATCTTGAGGCTAAATTTCTTCATATCCTTAGTATGAAAGTGGTTATCAATGCTGAAAATACTTATAAAGAAATGTTTCTAAGTTACTTTAACTTTTTAAAAAATATTAGTTTTAAGCCTGGATTATTCAGATTATGGGTTTATTCTATGTTGCTGAAAGATTACTCCTGATCACATGATGGCTAGTCCAGGAGACTTGTTATTTCTAAGGTCATAACAGGATATGATACAAAAGTAATATAATGTGAAAATCAAACTTCTTTCATGTTTAGCAGTTTCAGAAGAAAAGGAATAATACAGGAAAAAACAGGGAATTATAACTGGAGTTTCCAAGTTGGGATCAAATTTTTACCAGACAAAACCTAGACACATGTATTTAATGGTCTGTTTCTTTGGGAAAAAAGTCAGGGGCGGGGGGTGGGGGAGAGGGAATTTGCAACCCTACTGTCTGTTCAGGACTCTTTAGGACTGTTAAAAAAAACCTCTCAAATAAAACAATTTAAGTCAATTTAAGCCACACGTGGTTAATATAACCAAGGCGGGGGGACGGGGGGTGGCAGTTGTGTGTTGTGATCTTTCCTTTCAAAGGGGCAATTATGTGTCATGAGTTTTTTTCTTTTTTTCTGTTATATAGTTTGTTAGTAAGGCCATCTTATTATGTAGATCTAGGGTTCTCGGATACATCCAGCCTTAGTATCAGTGTCATGTGCAATAACGCATGGTTTCGAGAAATGGCATGAAAGAAGTTTCAAAAAGACAAATGTAATTACAGCTGAGGCACTGCTCTTGGTCTTTTTTTGATGTGCACAAAGAAACTAGAAGTTTCAACACGTCCACGTGAGAGTACAGAGAAATTCTGTGAGGGCCAGTGGATGAATAGAGGCCTGCTTGGATTCTGAAAAAAGATGACAATTTATTCAAGGATATTTTATAGAAGGAGGCAGATGGGAAGGACTTTAGCTTCCAGCATATGATGCCACCACATTGATGTTTGAGATCTCTCTTACTCTAAACACAGTATAGACCTTAGGAGAGTCAGAAGATTCCAACACTAATTCAATGACCTTCTTCATCCCTCCTTTGTCACATTGTTACATAAGCTCCTACTCCTTAGACATTAATGCCATTAGAGAGGAGCATGAGAGAGCCATACCTGAGACATATTTTAGCATATACCTGAGACATCTGAGCAGAGGGGGAATTATCTGAAAAGACTATTTAAATTATCATATATGCAGTTATTTATACATTTATTCAATGTATTTACTGAGAACCTGCTATCTGTTCAGTATATGTTAGAAATAGAGTGAAAAAAAGAGAAAAAAAAATTCCCATTCTTATGGAGCTTTATTCTACTGAAATTACTGGATCATACCAAGCTCAGCAAGATGAGACCAAACATACTTTTTTTCTGAGCACTGTGGCATTTTTTCCCCTAACATAAGGCCTTTGGTAATCTCCTGGCCTTCTTGACATTTTTTTATCTTCTTTGTGAAGCACAGGGGCAAGGCAGGGTCCTTCATGTATGAGATAAAACAAAAGAACGGGATGTCAAATCCAACTGATACACAAGTCAGGTATCCTACCCAATGTCTAACATCACTAATAATGTCAAGAGTACAACTAATCAAGACCAGATGAAGTAGTGAGAGGTCTAGGTACACAAGGTTTCAGGTTCCAGGTGCCTTCTTCCCACATCAGTCATGCTCTATGATCAAGAAAAATACATGAGGTCTTTAATAAGAGGCACAAGCCTGCCTCACACAATAGGGAACATCGTGGATTATTAAATATTATCATTTATATCCAAGTAGTTGCGTAGTTCATATGACATTATCTGGAGTCATGCTTCATAAATCCTTAAATTCTGTATATATTTACCATAAGTAACCCTAAACCAGAGATATCCTGTTAAAAGAATTCTATAGGTAAAATTCTCTTCCTGGTGAATATTAGTTTATTTTCCAGGGGATGAGTTATTATTACGTTTACAAAAAGATTAGACAGGGTTACCTCCTTTTTTTCTTTCCTAGGATCTTCCCTGCTTTCCTTCCTATAGAATAAAAAGGGATTAGGGATTATAGGCCAGTTGTTTAACCCCGTTCTTCCCAATATGCTAGCCAAGTTTGAGGAACCAAGACCACAGCCTTATGCTCATCTAATTACACACTTTCCTCTGCCATGTTCATGCTCCTACCAACAGGGCATTTTGACATGGCTGAACTGGAGGCTGGATATTTCCTAAGGACCTGCAGCTTTCTGATACTGTGCTCCCCAAAATAAATTTGAATGCCTTCATAGCACTGAATCGGAGGTGTGGACCAGGTGGGAGAATGAGGGAGAATGAGAACTCTGGCCTCTTATAATCTTGCTCTTCTCATGCCCTTTTTATTCCTAATAATCCACCAGCTCTTGAAAGACTGGATTTTTCGCTTCTCCTCTTCAACCTTCATATAAAAGTTGATGTTCTAATATGTTCTTAATATATTAAAGTAGAGTTAAAGGTTTTTAGAATTTTTTAAATTCCATGACAAAGTGTAGCTTTTATATCTTCTTAAAAAATCAATAAAGCCAGGCTTGTGATTAAAAGTTAATACAAGGTCTCTTTGTTTTAAGCAAAGGTATTTATTTTCCATGCAGACCAGGTATTCTGGAAATAGGTGGCTGCTGGAGCTGGTTCAGAAGCCCAACAATGTCATAGCCTATGTCTCTGATCTTCTTTAGCCTTATCTTCCTTTCTTTTTCCTCATATTCAATTTATGTATGCTTCATCTTCAGACAGCACATCTGTGCTCAAGGCAGAACGAAGGCTAGAAAGGATAGTGACAATCCCATTTTTCCATTTATTAAAGAGATAGAAACCTTCTCACGATATGCCACAGAATGCTTTCTATCTCATATACCTGACATATGTTACATGGTGCTGTCTACCTTTAGAGAGGCTAGACAAATGAATATTTTGCCTGGCGAAGGAAATAATGTTGCCCTAAATAAAACTGTATTTTGGTTAGTAAAGAAGAAGGCGGAAATTTAAGATTTGGCTTAAAATTAACTTTGTCACAGACCTGTAAATTTTTTCTTCTATATCACATATGCACCCATATACTCACTCACTGACATAATCTCTCATCATCAGTGATGAGAGATTATATCCTTTTCATTTAGATAATATAGACTTATTTAAATATCATTATAGTATTTTATGTAAGATATGTCTCATATATATTTTTGCAGTTCGAATTTTCTAAAAAGCAGACTTTGAGAAAGAATTTAGCATGCAAGATGTTTATTAGAACATCTGTAAAAGAGGGGAAGGAAGTAGGATTGAGGAGCTATGGCCTTAACTGACCCCATAGGAAGAAGGATTTGGAACTAGAATGGTCTTTTGTAATTGTCTTGAGTTCAAAGCAGGTGACTGGTTCCTCATGTCCATCAGTCACTGGGTGTGAGCCATGTGGCCTTGGACCAGGAGACTGGTTTAAGACAATCCCAGAGGGGCTGGCAACAGAATGGTGCCAGCTGACACACCCACGGCAGCAAAGGCCACAAGTCTTTCATGGCTTCATTGAAGGGGAATCCGAATGGTGCATCATTAGTTTACAAGAAAATTATTTACCACAAATAAAAATAGTACAATTGTAATATCCTGGTCCTTATGTATTTTATTATATACTTGCTACTTTATTCAAGGCAGAGATCCATATCCTTAAACCTTATATACATATATATTACATTCTGGAGTAAAAATGCGATTACATGCCATGGTAATTACATGGCTAAGAGTTAAGTAGCTAATTCAAGTCGAGGTTTATCCTTTGTCAAGAAACTATGAAGAGATCTGTTGTTGTCTGTTCTGTGAAACATCTATTATCATCTATTCAGTAGATCTGGGTCCCCCAACTTCCAGGCCCAGGATCGGTACTGGTCTGTGCCCTGTTAGGAACTGGGCCGCACAGCAGGAGGTGAGCAGAGGGTGAGGGAAGCTTCATCTATATGTATGGCCACTCCCAATCTCTTGCATCACCACCTGAGCTCTGCCTCCTGTAAGATCAGCAGCAGCATTAGGTTCTCACAGGAGCATGAACCGTACTGTAAACTGTGCATGCGAGGGAGCTAGGTTGTGTGCTTGTTGTGAGAATCTAATGCCTGATGATCTGAGGTGGAGCTGAGGCAGTGATGCTAGCACTGGGGAGCAGCTACAAATACAGATTATCATTAGCAGAGAGGTTTCACTACACAATAAATGTAATGTGCTTGAATCATCCTGAAACCATTCCCCTACCCCATCCGTGGAAAAACTGGCTTCCATTTAATAGGTCCCTGGTGCCAAAAAGATTGGAGACTGCTGCCATAGATGAAGAAACTGGTTAGATTACTTGCCCAAATAACTTTTTACTTATGGAAAAGGTTTCTTTTTAGTATTAACATATTTATTGTAATTTGTGAGACTTATAAGACCTATAAACTGTTAAAGTAATATATGTGAAAAATCCTCAACTGCCAAGATATTATATATAGCCATCTATTATTTTCATTTAATCTATCTCGTTATTTTTATATATGAAGAAACCCATTAAGTCAGTCCCAGAATCCTTGTGATTTTTAAAATTTATGATTTTGTAATCATTGCGTTGAAGAGCTAACACTGAGCTTCAACTCTTCAGATGCTGAACTCATGCTTTATCCCTTATCCAGAGCACATTTTAAAAAGGTTTTCTATGTCATTAGGCAGCTAATAATTTAAAACATAAAAAGTGAGAAAATATTTCCATGACATTATTTTAAAAAAAAAAGTGAAAATGTATTTCCATGATGCTATTAAAGCATTATGAAGTAGGATAGCTGTTGTGTACAGATCATTTTTTAAAATGAAGTGTGAAAAATAGCTAAAGAACAAAAATCGTCAGTATTTCCCTGGCCCACATCAGGAGAGGGTGTTTTATTCTAGAAAAAGTTTTTAGTTTTTAAGCAGGTAAGTTCCAGGAATGGAAAAGATCAATTCATTAGACTATATCATCCTGATGGCAGCATATGTATCATTTTGTTATGTCAATTTTTATCAAGTACTGGTCTTATCTTAAATTTTGAATTATTTATTGATAATATACCCAAGAAGAAGAAGATGTCCCATACAGATATGGATTCTGGTACTTGGGCCAGGTTTAAAATTGAAAATGATGAGACAACAGTCTATATAAATCATTCTATCGAGGTGTTCTTAATAATGAGTCATAAGCATTTTGTAAGACTATTTTAAAATAAATGAACCTGAATCTGAAAAATGGAATTCCAGATCTAATACGACCACATGAAATGGCTATCTAAACATGTTTATATTTTGTATATTTTGTGCTTTTCTCAATAAAGTACTAAGTAAATATTAGTCAAATATCTGAATTAAAATAGCATATCCTTTATTTTATCAATTGTATACATTAAAACACATAAATTATATAAAGAGTTTTTCTATGTTATAAAAATTCTCAATACATTAAAAATATTTATTCAGTTTTAAAGATATACATTTGAAACATTAGTATTGGGCTAAAAATTCATTTGATTTATACTATAAAATATGGAGAAAATTTTCCTTTTTTATGATTAGAACTACCAAAACCTATAAAAAATATTATAACTTATGATAGTTTATTTTATTGCTCAAAGTACACTACACTTGTAGCCAAGGAGAGTAGGGATTTTAATAGGGTATACTCTCCAAGAATATAAACAATAAAGAGGTAGATTTATTAATAGATTTGAGTAATTAAAATCTTACTAACTACACTTTTATAAATAAGTCTAAGGCCTGGTGCAATAGTGCATGCCTGTAGTCCCAGCCACTCAGAAGGCTGAGGCAGGAGGATTGCTTGAGCTAAGAGTTCGAGGCCAACCTGGGAACATAGTGAGGACCGGTCTCTAATAGAAAACAAAAACAAACAAACAAAAAACTCCTGAAAATAAGCATTTTACTATTGAAATCTGTGAAGGACTTAAAAATTCGTTATATTATAATAAGCAAGTATGTCTACTTTGAATTCTGAAGCTATGACTGTGCCTATTCAAAAGCTAAATCTTGTGCCTTCAAATAGATGTTTCTATTTTTATATATTAATAAACATGGTTGTGAAATAGTATCAGTAATTCAAAAATAATTCTGATGTATTATACTTAATTATAACCAGGAAATAAGATTAGAATAAATTATACTACCTTTTGTGATATCTTCTACATAGAGTGACTTGCTAGGTTATGACTCACTGACAATGGCACAAAATTAATAGCAAAGCTTTTCTTTATGAGGCAGATATGCTTTTTGGTTGATACTATCACTTATTCTTATGTGGAATCTCAACTTATGTACTAATTTTTTTTTACTATGTTTTTAGAAGACTCTGGACTCAATCCATATACTTTGCATGTCAAATTCTTTTTTTTTTTTTTTTTTTGAGACAGAGTCTCACTTTGTTGCCCAGGCTAGAGTGAGTGCCATGGTGTCAGCCTAGCTCACAGCAACCTCAAACTCCTGGGCTTAAGTGATCCTACTGCGCAGCCTCCCGAGTAGCTGGGACTACAGGCATGCGCCATCATGCCCAGCTAATTTTTTCTATATGTATTTTTAGCTGGCCAGATAATTTCTTTCTATTTTTAGTAGAGACGGGGTCTCACTCTTGCTCAGGCTGGTCTCGAACTCCTGAGCTCCAGCGATCCGCCCGTCTCGGCCTCCCAGAGTGCTAGGATTACAGGCGTGAGCCACCATGCCCAGCCCAAATTCTTTTACTTGTTTCTACATACATGCAAAAGCAAAGTCATGTTTCATTACCTAAATGGAGTGTTATAAAAATGTTCTTGCTTTTAATGAAACCTTTACTACTTTAACTTTATATTTTGATTATGAACAAAGGTCAAGATGATCATTCTGTTTTGTCAAAGAGCAATCATCAAAATATTTTGGAAAAAACAGTCAAAATTCTATACTTAATATTTAAAAACTGAAAAAAATATTTGAATGCTTACAGGCAGACATCAAGAGACCCTCTTCTGAACTATATGTTGACCTCTAGAGGGACAGCAGTGGAAATTACATCTAAAAACTGATGATAAAGCAAATGACTTCTTATTTCTTTCCAAAGCACATAAGAATAAATTAAGGGAAGGAGTTAAAAGTTTCTCATTTTATAATTTCAGTCAGAAAAGCAGTTCAAAATACTGAACTGTGATGCTGTATTGCAAATATTTTTGAAGAAGAAATGAATTGTGATATAAATAAATGTAGATTACATGACTTGTTCCCCAAATCATCTCTGAGAAAGAGAGAATTACTTTATATTTAAGTCATTACACAGCCTCGCCTTATGGAAGTATTCTTTCTATTCATTTATTTTATTTTATTTTGTTTTATTTTCATCTTACCTCTTCTTGTAGAAAATTTGAAAACCCTAAACAAAAATATAAAGAAGGAAACTGTATCAACCAAAACCTCCCATCCCAAAATAATCACTGTTACTATATTGATATAATTTTTTCCAAACATTCTTATTGTAGTTGTGATTAGGTGATTTTTTCTTTTCTTTTATTTCAAAAAATTTAGGGGATGAAAGCGTTTTTGTTATGTGGATAAATTGTATCATGCTGAAGTCAGTGTACTCATCACCAGAATGGTGTATGTAATGTACATGATAGGTACATGTTTTATTCTTCACCGCCTCTCTCATCCTCCCCGCTTTTTAGTTTCCAATGTCCATTACTGCTCTTTATGACCATACATATCCTTCATTTAGCTCCCAGTTATAAGTGAGAATATGTAGTATCTGTTTTCCCATTGCTGAGGTATTTCACTTGGGAAAATGGTCTCCAGTTCCATCCAAATTGCTACCAAAGATATTATTTCATTTCTTTTTATGGCTGAATAGTACTCCATGGTGTGTGTGTGTGTGTATACATCTCACATTTTCTTTATCCACTCATTAGTTGATGGACACTTAGGTTGATTTCTAAACTCCATATGGAACCAAAATGATCCTGAATAGCCAAACCAATTCTAAGCAAAAAGAACAAATCTGGAGGCTTTACATTACCTTACTTCAAATTACACTACAAGGCCATAGTAACCAAAACAGCATGGTACTGGTATAAAAGTAAACACACAGACCAATGGAAGAGAATAGAGAACTCAGAAGTAAAACCATGTAGCTATGAGCAACCAATCTTTGACAAAGCAGACAAAAACATGCACTAGAGAAAGGCTGCCCTATTCAATAAATAGTGCTGGGAAAACTGAAGAGCCACATGCAGAAGAAAGAAACTGGATCACTTTCTCTCACCATATACAAAAATTAACTCAAGATGGATTAAAGACTTCAATGTAAGACCTAAAACCATAAAACTTCCAGAAGAAAATATAGCAAAAACTCTTCTAGACATTGGCCTAGGCAAAGAAATTATGACTAAGACTCCAAAAGCAAATACAACAAAAACCAAAATAAAGAAATGGCACTTAAACTAAAAAGATTCTGCACAGAAAAGAAAATAATCAACAGTGTAAACAGACAACCTACAGAATGGTAGAAAATGTTCACAAACTGTACATCCAACAAAGAGCTAATATCTACAAAGAACTCAAACAAATCAGCAAGAAAATAAAATAACCCCATCAAAAATTGGGCAAAAGGCATCAACAGACTCTTCTCTAGAGAAGACAGACAAATGGCCAACAAGCATATGAAACAATGCTTAACATCACTAATTATCAGGAGAATGCAATTAAAACCCTAATGAGATACTACCTTACCCGTCAGAATTGCCTTTATTAAAAAGTCAAAAAACAATAGCTGTTGGTGTGGTGTGGTTGCAGTGAAAAGGAAATGCTTATACACCCTTGATGGGAATGTAAACTTGTACAACTGCTTTGGAAAGTAGCGTAGAGATTCCTCAAAGAACTGAAAGTAGACCTATCATTTGATTCAGCAATCCCACTACTGGGTATCTACTCAAAGGAAAAGAAGTCATTTTACAAAAAAGACACTTGCACCCAAATGTTTAACACAGGACAATTCACAATAACAGAGAGATGGAATCAACCATTCCTTTATTTTAAAGTATGGTTTGTGAATGATACATTAGTCTGACGTTAACTAATGTTATTTTGGATGCTTATTGAGGTCACCTAGAGAATTAAGTGAGCGAGAGAGAGGAGGAGAGAAAGAGGGAAATAAAATTTAGTGTAGATCTAGTAATTTTAGTGGGCATGACCTGACACCTGCAAGTAATAGATATTATTGTAAAAAAAAATCCTTGTAAAGATACTAAATAAGTGATTTGTTCTGGAGGTCTCAATATATACTCACAAAAATGTTAAAAACAAAAATCAAAACCAAATTATTTTAAAGTTATATGAATGAGTAATTGGGCTGTTATAAAATTTCAAATGATACCATCATACACTGATTCAGAAAGTGCTGTATCTAAACAATTTAGTTAATTAGAAATAGAGACAATAGCTTTGAAAAAAATTGTTAGATGAGCCCAAAAGTGCCTCTAGCACCAATAAAGGAATAAAAGTTATGTCTGAAGACTTTAAATAAAATAGTGTTATAAAATGTGGTTCTTTAAATATTTCATGTAGGGTATTTTAAGTATATTTGTAGAACTAAATTAGGAAGTGAAAGAGAATTTTATCTAGACCCATAGACTATATATCACAACATTTGGGGAGATATTCGAATTAGGAAAATATGGAATTAAATTTGGTGTCACCTAATAAATGAACATATATAATGTTTAAAATTAAGTGAACTAAATTAGAAGGAAAGCCATTTTAAAATTCTAATTTTAAATTTCAGTTACACTTTCTCTTGATGTAAAATAGCACTGTGAAACATAGCCATATTTCTGCATGAAAATTATCATTATATATAAATGGTAAATTACCTTTTACTGTTTATATAATTTAGGCAATTTACTTCATTCTCCAGTGCAAAAATTAAATTCTATAATGAAAACTCCTTCATTTAAAGGGATTTTATTACAAACAATAGCATTTTTAAAAGTAGAGGAAGAGCAGTAAAATTTATAATCACAATAGAGCTTGCATCTTTAAGACTTGAAATCCTTCTATTAAGTCCTTTGTTGATTCCATTAAGGCATAACATCTTGGTGGACTTCTACAAAAGTTGTGTGCAATTAAGGATATTTTTCAGACACTAAATATTAAATTATATATAATTCTACTATCATTAACTTTAAAAAATCAGAGAATTCAGAATACAGGGCAAAAACTGCTGAATCATACTTTATCTCTTTTAAACCAGTTCTTAGAAAACAGAGTGTCAGCATGGAGCATTTCTGGGAATGAGATCAGACACCACTTAGCTGGCAGAAATTGTGAACATTTTTGACAGATAAATTTGAACCTAAAGAACTATTTTTATATTTCCTTCTCTTTAGTCAGAGTTTGGATTCATATATCTTAAGGATATTTCATAGTATATAAAGCGTTCTGATTATCACCTAGAAGATAATTAATACTTGTTTATGATTTCTCATCACATTAATACATTTAGAGAATCAGAAAACATTGCTTTTTTCTCCACCTGCTTCAGAATAGAGGCTTCTTTAAAAATGTGGATTCCTGGGCTCCATCTTAGACCAGAGACTAGGGACAAATGTGTAATTTTAAAAGCCCCTGGGGTTATCCTTATGTATTCTGAGGTATGAGTTCCATCTATTCAAAGAATAACATAGTGACAATCTATACAGGAGCCTTTAATAGATATAATAATGCATATCCCTGTGGAGACAAGTATGAAATTGTAAAGCACTGTAAAGCAAGAAATCTATGTAGATATGCCATTTGTCTGTTTATTTTAGAGTGAGTTGTGTAAAAATGGAAGATTTGTTCTACAATCCTGTAAGATTGTAGAACACTGGTGGTGATGGTAGCTGCTTAGGTTTGTTCCTAACATTTCAAAAAGTTTCATCTAAATTAGGACAACAAATAAAATCCTTCATGGCTTGCACCTCTAGCACAAATAGGAGTCTACACACCGCAGTCTACTGTAATTGAGCAAATGAATGCAAAACACCATCAGGAGACCAGCAGAGATGGCTCCACACAGAGTCCATGACAGAGTGGGGGGGGGAGGTAACTGGCAGAAGAAAGGAAAGTGTTGCAGGCTCTGGCAGCAAGAGCACAGTAACATCAGTTAGACTTTGTTCCCAGAAAGCCAAGGCCCAACTATTTAGTAAAAACTACTGAAATCACTACTAAGACAAGGTAGGTAATAACCTTGGATGCTGCTGAGTGCCTAAAGGGAAGGATCTTAGAGAATGTGGAAATATTTATACAACTATCCATAGAGGCATCATTTATACTTGTAAAAGACATTTTTAACAATTAACCATTCTTCAGGAAGAGAATGGAAAAACTGTAGTTTATTCATCCAATAGATTACTATAAGGCCATTAAAACGACTGAACTAATTCTGAAGTGTCATCATGTACACATAATATTTAGTGGTCACAGAGGATAATCAACTGCAAAATTATATATACAACCTGAAATAATACATCTATTTTGTTGTTACATTCATGTAGTAGAGTGCACAAATATGTGTTGGAATTAAAAAAAAACTGTTGGGAATGGAGAGGGAAAAATGGATAGGAAAAGGGACGTAAGCTGCATCTATAATATCTTATTCCTCGAAAAGGAAAGAAAGAAGAAGAGTTGAAAGCAAACATTTTAAAAAATGTTAATATCTGCTTAATTTTGAAGCTCAGTGCATCAATAAGGAGTTCACATTGTTTTATGTATTCATCTACATATTTGAATTTTTCCCAACATTTAAATGTAAAACCAAGAATAATATTGATAAGAAGATAGTAAAAGGCACTGTGTGTTTTTAAAAATATTTGAAATTTGTCTTTTAAGTAACTATGTGAAATAAGATTTTACTGAAAACTGTTGAAATAAATTGCAGCAAAAAGTATGGTTAATTATGGTGAAGAGTCACATACTCAGTAAGTACTTGAGATAAATAGATGTTTTAAGGACCCAATGTTCTGGTGAGAATAAAATACTAGTTGGAAGGGAACTCTATGTGCTGGATCCGACAGTGAGCCACCACAAAAAGACAAATCCCAAAATATTACATCAACATCCTTCATATAAACAGGGTGGTTGAAAAGGGCCAGATTCTTGAAGCTATTCCAGGAATGTTCACATTAAGCCAAAATCTGGTGTTATCATTTTGAGATTTTACTATACTAAAGTTTCAAAAACCAAAAGGCATTTTAAAAGAAAATTAAATTCCTAATATCCAGTACACCTACATTACATCTGCAAAGAGCACTATTTCAATTGTATTATATGAAAATATTGTATGTATTATATGTACACGTGGCAGCCCTGGAATTCTGCTATTGGCTATTTTATGGGGCAGTCATGTTTCTTGAGATGTTCTCCCACTCCAGAATTTATCTTTGAAAACTGCTGACATCTTTGGTTCCCAACTTTGGCTGCACGTTTGAATTTCTTGGGGAGTTTTAAAAACTCCCAATGCCTAAGCTGTGATTGTGGGTCCCCGTTATCAGTATCTTTTAATGCTCACTAGATTTGTTCAATGTACACATAGGTGTAGGGGAATGATCTGAGAACTGACTCAGTTGTATTACTGAGCTTGCGCCTTTAGCTAACATAACTTCTTCATGCTTTTGGTTTGCTCTTTCTAACTATTCCAAATAAATAATGCTCAGACAACCAAAAAATAGCTATATTCTGCTATTTGGGAAGGTTATTATATTATTTTGTGTAATTTTATTTTTTCCCAATGTTCAGGACGTGCTCAAATGTCTTCTCTTTTGGGAAGTGCTCCACAGCTACTTGAGATTTGCTTGTAGGCTCCACGTGTGCACATTTGCTCTGGAGCTGTCCCCTGTGCATAGTACTCCTTGTGCTGTACAGTAATTATGTGTGCTTTTCTATTTCTTCCATCAGGTCAAAACAATTTAAGGTAAAGAAATGTGTCTTATTCATCTAGCACATAGTAGATACTCAATAAATATTTGTTGGGAAAATGAATAATCCAATTTAGAAGGTGATATTTTATCACCTTTGTATAAAATTAATGTATCCTTCATTGCTGAGATCTTTCCTATTAGTAGAATGATGCAAAATTTATTTACTTGCTTGGCTTCTTATTTCAAAGTAATGTAATTTTCCTCTTTACCTCTTACTCCTGGGTATCTGGACACTCTTCCTGGGGTGAGCTCTTACAACATCTACAGAAACACTGCTGGTCACATGTAACCAAATGTCTCCACTTGTTTTATTTAATCTCCCTGTTGAGGTATTCACCAACATTTCTTATGGATGAGACATTTTTAAATTTTATATTTATATTTATCCATGCCCAGTTATAGGGGTTACATAACTTTCCTTACTAAAAAGAAAAACAGCTCACTACTATTAGGGATACTACTACTACTAATAGTTCCTGCCCAGTACTATTTTATTTTCCCAGAGGCAGCCACTTTCAACTTCTTGTTATTTCTTCTTATAGAGTCATTACTATCATTCAGATATTAAGACTCCTTGCTTTTTTTATTTTTCAATTTCAAGCATTACGCCTTAACTTCCTACAATGGAAGATGAAAATTTAGATCATTATCATAACTTCCTCTACATCAGTTACACATGTGTACCCACGATACACACACATTCAGTACACACATATGTACACCCACTACAAATATGCATCCAGTGCATATATCCTCCCAAGAGATTTACAGCATAATTTTGCCCAGATCAGTATTGAGCATTTATATTATTATGATAATAAGCATTTTTCTTTGCATAAGTTGCTTTTTCTTTCAAATTATTTTCTATCTCTTTTTATGGTTTGAGCCTATATATTTTGTTAGGTAATTTTCTAAAATATTTAGTGAGCTTTTTGGCTTCCTACTAATAATTAAGAATTGGGCTTTAGGATACTGGTTGGAAGCTTTATGTTCATGGACATGTTTATCAAATATGGATTAATTATAGACTGATATGGCTGGATTTTAGGGGGGATACCACGAGTAGCAATACTTTTTGAAGTTTTCCGCTAGATTTTCTAGAGGATAATTTTCACATCTCTTGTTTAGAGGGTGTAAGCCTACTTTCCAAGGTCTAGTATCAAAGAAATGGGCAGAGCTGGAAGATTAATCATCAGGGAAAAGCTGTTCTACCTCATTAATCATAAAGGACAAGCAAATTAAAACTACAATGTGATATGATCATGTATATCAGATAATAAATAGCACGTGTTGGTGAAGATGAGAAGCAACTGAAACTCTCACACGGTGCTGATGGGAGTATGAATTGGTCCAACCACATTAGATAATGGTTTTGTGATATCTACCAAAGCTGAATATATGCATATCCTACGATTAAGCAATCCCAATATTTACTATATACCTAACATAAATAGTATATATGTTCATATAGATTTCATCTGAGATCAAAATGCAATCAAATGTTTATAGCAGCACAATTCACAATTGCAAAGATGTGGAAACAACCCAAGTGCCCATCAATTGATGAGTGGATTAATAAAATGTGGTATATGTATAACATGGAATACTACTCAGCTATAAGAAACAATGGCACTTCTTGCATTTCCCTGGAAAGAGTTGGAACCCATTCTACTAAGTGAAGTATCCCAAGAATGGAAAAGTAAGCACCACATGTACTCACCATCAAGTTGGTTTCACTGATCACCACCTAAGAGCACATTTAGGAATAACATTGATCGGGTGTCGGGCAGATGTGGGTGAGGGAGGGGATGGGTGTATACATACATAATGAGTGCGATGTGCACTGTCTAGGAGATGGACACGTTTGAAGCTCTGACTCAGGGGGGTAGGGGGGCAAGGGCAATATACATAACCTAAACTTTTGTATCCCCACAATATGCTGAAATAAGAATTAAAAAAAAAAAGAAAAAGAAAAAAAAGAAAGAAAGAAACAATGGTGATATAGCACCTCTTGTATTTTCCTGGATAGAGCTGGAACCCATTCTACTAAGTGAAGTATCCCAAGAATAGAAAAATAAGCATCACATGTACTCACCAAAAATGAAGGAATCTTACAAACCTAGTGCTGAGCAAAGGGATCTAGGACAAGAAAAAATATATACTAATTCTGTCTCTGTAAAACAGACAAAACTAATCTATGCTGTTAGAAGTAAGGATAGCGGCTACTCTCAGAAGGGGATAGGAACTGGATGAGAACACAAGATGGGGCTGCTGGAGACCTAGTAATGTTCTGATTTTTGTTTGTTTTTCAGTGCTGTTTACCTAGATGTATTCAGTAACAAAATGAAGTTCTGACACTTGTAGATAACGATTGAACCTCTTATAGTAGTAATAAGTAGCCACCAGAACTAGTTTTTAAACTTTTTCAATCGATCATAAACTCACATCAGTGAATGTGCTTTTGCAATCAGTGACGGTCCCTCACTTCTGAAAGTCAGTTCATCGGGAATGGATTCTCTGCAATAAGCACACCTGAGTGAGAACTAATCAAACAAAAATTGCACCTGGGAGAATACTACAGATGATGTGAACCCACTTCTACAACAGTGTCAATACCTGAATTCCACACCTCTCCCAGAACTTTATATAAGATGAACAGTCTGCTCTGCTCAGAGACACTGTGATTGACAGACTGTATAACTCTCCTTCATAAAAATAAGCAATAAATTCAACTCTCTTTTTATTTTAGATACCATATTGAGTACGGATCTTACCCTCTTTTGATTACAGATTGTGAAAATTTATCCTACTGCATACTTACAACAGGTGCAGTTTTTTGCATGGATATAGATTACAATATAATTTTTTTTAATTCAGGAGGATATCTAGTTCTGACCAATTTGAAAGAATGTGGACCTGATTTACTTTCTTGCCTTAAATAACCAAAAAGCAGACAAAAAGTATAAATCAATGTGTCTTAAGACATCGTAAATTAATTAATGAAGCACAGAGAGCCCTGAGAAAAGGTCAATAAATGGATCCTTAGGATTTCCCAGCTTGACAGGTGTCCAGCTCATGGCAAAGAAACGAGAAACTCAGGTAGAGCCTGATGGACTTCCTGAGTTGAGGAAACAGAGCTAAGAATCCCCATTTTTAAAAAGCAACCAGAAAATTCTGATTTAGTAACAACAATTTAAGGGCACGGGGGACTGTTGTGTAAATAGTTACGTCATACTTAGGCTTTTCCTAGTAACTTGTGGACAGGTTACAGTTTTTTCTTCTTGGCAATTCACTTCAGTTTCTCTTTGGTAAAAATGGGAATAATAATAGCAAGTACCTCATAGGATTGCTTAAAAGTAAATGAATGAAAATAGATATGAACTCATAGAATATAGCACAGTCTGGCATATATGAACAGAAACCAGAATTAGGCATAGTGCCTTAGATTGCTGTCTAGGCTCCTCACAATCTGCTATGAGAAACTTCAAGATTATCTGATGGACGTCAGGTGAAATAGATGTATAATTGAGGTATATCCACTTTAATGATGATATGACTTAGCAACTTGCTAAATGTGTTCAGTACAAAATCAGGTTATCTAGGATTTACTTTAAGAATTCTTCATCGAAATAACATATATAATGATGTATTATACTAAGCATAAATCTTTTCTGAAATGATATCTAAAATAATATTTGTTGTTTTTTTTTTCTTAGAATACAACATACCCTCAATACTCTAATTATATTTAGAAAACAATTTGCTTGCCATTGTTTAGGAAAATACCCCTTTTAAAAAAGTGACAATGGAAGCCAGTTTTTTCTGGTCTCTTTTATAGTGACAAAGAGATTGTACAAAATTTTGTGAGGATAACTTAGCCACATTATATAACCGTACTGACATATGCTTCTGTCTGGAAACCTTGGAACCTTTTAAAATTCCTTCTGAAAGCTCGGCTGGACAGAATGGATTAGTTGGCAGCAAAAAGCCACATGTTGTACTTATTTGAGCGTCTAAGTGAATTACAAAATTACAAAGGTTTGCTAGGTACTTTAATACAATTTCAAACTGTACATGCGTTGAATGCTTTAGACATTAAATCTTTACTATGACATTTGTTGGGAATCATGGCAGTATATAAATTAATCTAAAGAATGGAACCAAACATGATAAAGACAGTCTGTAATGTTCATCTCTCCCCAGAAGATAGCCAGATGGCACTAATACCACTTAGCAATTGTTTAGACTTTCAGTTTTGAGCTGGGTATTAATCCCTTGTGTCAACATAAGGGATTTTCTTTTATAATTATACTTATATATAACCTTCGGCTCTAATTATGTCTAAAGGTTACCTAAAAATTCTCTTGATTTTTGTTAATGCAAGAAATATTTAAGAGTACAATATTATACAATAATCACAGGAAAACCTTAAAAATATATGTTATATTTTATAGATAAAACCATATTTCAAACTAATAGGTTTTAAATACAAATTTTGTTTGCTGGAGCTATTTTTATGCCCTAGAGTGTAACCCATTATAATTGTGTTCTGCTGATTTAATAAATTTAATTAGTGAAAAAATCCTCATGACCAGATACAATCCCAAATGTACTCATCTAAAAACACAGTGAATCTATCTAAAGAAACTGCTGGTGTATTGGTTCAATATAGACACTTGTTTCTCTAAATTCGTTTGTATTTGGGGGTCTCAGAGGGGAACAGAGTAAAGTCATGAATAGTAAGGGATGGTTAGAGAAGCAAAGTCAAAATGTCAGAACAGTGAGAAATTGTTTTATTTGTATTGTCATCCCTCTGTGTAATGAAATGATATATATTTATTTTTATTTCTTTTCCACTCAACTCCTCTTCTGATCACATAACTGGCTTCTGCCTCAACCACTCCAGTGAAATTTTTGTCTCATCGGCACTGAGGGACAGTCCCCTTTTTGCTAATTAAAGAGCTTCTTTTATAATCTTTTTCAACATTATGTGCTATATGCAATCTACTTCTCATAAGGTATCTTGTTTGGAATGCATGACCTTCTGCTATCTTGACAATACTATTCTGTTAATTCTTCCTGTCTCATTAAAAAGTCTTTGATCCTTGTTAGATCCCTTTTCCTGGCTGCATATACCTTACAATTCTCTCAGAAGTTCCTTAATTCTAACAGTGCCTAATAAGGTAAATTCTGATCTGCTACTCTAATTCCCTTCCTTACATTTCAAACACTGTACATTCAAGTCTAGGCCTATCTCCCATTATTGACAAAAAAATGTTTTCCTTTAATTTTCTTATCATTTCTGTCACACATCCTTGAAAGGACATACCAACTTTAACTCATCTTTCCCATTTTCCTTAATATTTATTTAATCACAAAGTCCTGTCAAGTTTTATATAAAATATGCCTCTTACATCTATTTCCTTCTCTTTATTTGCACTGTAATGATCTGAATCTTGATCATTTCCTAGAACCTAAAGTGCTGAGCATTTTCCTAGCTAGATTCTTAATGTCAGTCTCCCTTATACAAGCCTTTGTTAGGAAAATAATTCTACATGAATATTTTTGCATTTCTGTACAATCTAGGCTTTGTGAGCACAGTACTGACAACCTGGGATAAAGGACTGAATGGTAAACATGTCTTGGAAGTTAAATAATTGCTCTGGAAAGATTTAAAGACAAATCTGGCTCTGAATGTTTGTTCCTCCTGCCCCAATTTATATGTTGAAGGGATAGGGTGTTTGGGAGGTGATTAGGTCATGAGCATGGCGCTGTCGGGAATGGGACTGGTGACACCATGTGAGGACATAGTGAGAAGGTACCATTTGTGAAACAAAGAGATCAAGCCCACACCAGACACCAAATCTTCTGGTCCCTTGATCTTGGACTTCTCAGCCTCTGGAAACGTAAGAAATAAATTCCTGTTGTTTATAAATCTCTCAGTCTAAAGTATTTCGTTATAGAAGCCTGAATGAACTAAGACATCACCCACATTCTAAAGATAATACAACCCAGATATGCCTTTTCCTTTTTTTCTCTTCCTCAAAGACATTTGCTTACTTCCGGGTAGTGTCCTCCCCATTCCTGGAAGGAATTTGTTTACATTATGGAGTCAGTCTCTCCCCTCTCTCTCTCTCTCTTTCTCTCTCTCTCTCTATAGATAGATAGATAGATAGATAGATAGATAGATATAAAGGAGATATATATATATATAGATAGATAGATATATGTATTTATATACATAAAGGAAAGAAGGTACAGATGTGTCAGCCTTATTATAGAAGTTCCAAATCTCAGAATTTTGGAGTTCCTTCCTTGTGATTCAAACTGTGCTGTATGCACAAATGATATCAGGTCCACATTGCATTGCACGTGGGGAGCTGTAGGGTGGCACTACTAGGATGCTCAATGAGTGAATGGTCTGTTTTTTCATCCATAGATTTCATGTTCTATTAAGATAAATTAAGTAATTAAATGAATACAAAAACAAACAACACTTTGAACAATCTTACCAAATAAATATTGTTTATACACTAATTTTAGATAACTACTTCTTTGTACAAAATATTTGAAGTGTAAAAACACAAATATACATACACACATATATTTGTGTGTGTGTATATATATGTTTACTATTGGGCTTTCAAGGTCCCCATTGTTCCCCAACATAATTATATATTTTAGTTAGTCTGTTTCACAAACAAATCACATTTATTATAGCTTCTTGAGAACGTAGAACTTTCTCTATAATAAGTAGTATTGTAATAATATGATAACTTTATGGAAAAAGATAAAATTTAATCCATAGCTCATAACATAGGCCAGGATAAATGGATAAAAGTATTGTAAGTATTAAATGTAAATAATGAAATCATAAAAGTATGAAAATATGGATGACTTGTCTAACTATAACACAAAATTCAAAAGCATAAAATTTAAAAAAAATGGCAAAAATACCATAAGCAAAGTAGAAAGAGAAATGAAAATCTGCATTAAAATGCTGATACTTATATTACAGACAAAGGTTTATTATCCCCAATATACAAAGAGCTTCTGAAAACAAAAAAATCAAATGTACAAACTTATAGGAGAAAAATGAGAAAAACAAAACACTTACAGAAAAAATATATGCAGATGCAATATAAATGACATTTAATTTCCATCACTTCTGATGAAAAGCCAATCATCCTTCATGTTGTTCCCCTGTACTTAATGTCTCTTTTCTCTGTGGTTGCTTTCAAGATTTTCTTTTTCCTTTGCTTTTTAGCAGTTAAACTTTCTGTAACTATGCATACTTCTTTTTATTTATTATGTTTGTAGTTGGCTGAACTTCTCTGATCTGTAAATCAGAAGGTTTTTGTAAAGTCAAATTTGGGAAGTTTTCAGCTTTTATTTTTTAAATAATTTCTTTTTCTGCCCCAAACACCACCTTTCTTTGTCAGTGACTCCAATTATATTTATGTTAGAGTCTTCTGATACTGCCCCATAGGTCCCAAAGCTCTGCTTTTTGTCACTATTTTCAGATGGGATAGTTTCTTGTGTTTTGAGTTTATATTCACTAATTGATTTTTCATTTTTAATCATTTGTTAAGCTCATTCAGTGATAGTTTTATTTCAATTGTTTTACTACTTATTTCTAAAATTTTCATTTGATTTATTTTATAGTTTCCATTTCTGTATTAAAACTTTGTATAGTATTAAGGAAATTAATAATCAATACCAATGTTCAATAATTTGAGCATATTTTTCTTTAATTCTTTTAACATATTTATAACAGCTACTTTGAAATATCTGTTAAGTTAAACATCTGTGCTATTTTGGATTTGGCTTTTATTGACTGCTTCCCAGTTCCTTTATATGTCTATTGATTTTTGATGGAAATCATTGGACATTTGGATAACGCATTGTAAAAATTCTGAATTAATATTAGCAGAAATCTTACTTATATTGAATTATCTTGTATTTGGATAGACTTGGTTTTATAACTTGGTGAAAGAATCTGTGATAAGTCCAAGATACTTCCCAAGTTCCTCTAACTTAGTGGGACTAACTTTTCAAACTAGGCTCTGTTGTGAATCATATTAAGAGTATTTTTAGGCTTTATTATGATGGATCTAAAGTGGATACAGGGCTTTGGTTCCTGCACTTCAGAAACAACCAGATTACAGTCTAATGTGTCCAAGAATCAGCACATTTTTTCACAGTGTATACTCTATTCTTTACCTTCTTACTTCTTTGGTTTAGCACTTTCTTATCATTGCTAACTTACCACTGTATGATTTATTTCTCATCCTACTCAGTAATGCTTTTAAAAAGGTCATTTTAATATTTTATCCAGCAATTTTAGATGCTCTATACTAAAAGTTTATCTTCAAACATCTATTCTCTTTGCAGAGAAGGAAGTCTTATAATACAGTCATTATGTTTCCTAGAAAGTATTGTGTCCAATTAGTCTGCTAATTATTTGCAATGTATATTCTTATATGAAACAACAAAGATAATCCTGACTTTTATAATCTCCTTTTTTTGCACACTTCTCTGAATTATCCTTTAAACAATTACTTTCTTTTCAGAAAGCCCAAGTATATCTTTCTACACGTGCCTATGATTTACAAAAAGCTATAACTTTTTTTGATCTTCATCTTTTTTTATATGAAGGAAGTTATTTAAACTCTTTGAACTTCTTTGGTTTTCTTATCTATAAAACAGGAATAATAATAACTTCCTTAAAAGACTATTGTGAGGATTAACAACAGTGTATGTAAAAAATTAACCACAGTCTGGCACTGCAAAAATGGAAGATACCTCTAATATTATTTCCTTAGTGGAATTGAATTTAATTGTATAGTAATTCTTCTAAATAACAGATCCTGATTTGTTGAAAAACAACAGACACTCAAAACATTTAAAAGAATTTTAACTTCTTAGCATTCCTTGGAGTTGTCTCTAAATTTATGTTAAAATTTCCTTTTAATTTATAATTTTAAGCTTAGATATTTTTAGGCAACTTATTACTTAACATGGTTGAATCAAAGAGTTCTAAACCAAGGAGACAGAAATCATGTAATCTAACATATCTATTTTATAATTAGCTAAACTGATAGCCGGAAAGATTTTAACTCTTGCTAAGTGGCTTCTATTTAGTTAATGAAATGGGCAAAACTAAAACCATTTCTCCTGACTGTGTTTTTTTTTTCTTTTTTTTTTTAATTTCAGTAGATTTAAGGGGAACAAGTGTTTTCTTGTTACATGGATGAATTGTATAGTGATGAAGTCAGGACTTTCAGTGTACTCATCACCTGAATAGTGTACATTGCTTATTGATGACATGATTTTCTACCTAGAAAACCCTAAAGACTCCTCCAAAAGACTACAAGAACTGATAAATGAATTCAGGAAAGTCTCAGGTTACAAAATTAATATATAAAAGTCAATAATAGCATTTCTGTACACTAGTAACAGCCAAGCCTCAACTTGGTTTTTATCAAATCAAGAACTCAATGCCATTTACAACAGCTGCAAAAAACCTAAAATACCTAGGTATACACTTAACCAAGGAGGTGAAAGATTTCTACAAGGAGAACTACTACAAAATGCTGACTCCTTTTTTAATGTGTTTTCCACTCTATGGAGCAGTCTCTGCTTACTCAGTCCTAGCATTCATTTCATGCAAGATGTCTTCTGATGTTAGGAGATTCTGTCCACCATGTTAAGATGTCCTAAATGCTACTGACAGTTTTGAAGATTATGGTGATAGTTATGACAACCTCTATTAATGTTCTCAGTGGAGCTTGTTTGAGTGAAAGAAGAGCCACTAAAGCTAACCGTCTTAGAAATCAATTTAAATGCTCAGAAGTGACAGGATAACAGCAGCGGTTTATACACAAACTTTAGCATCATGAGACACTTCTTAAGCACTATGGAAGTGTCAACTTAATGCTATATATTTATAAAATTAAAACTCAACTTAGGTTATGTATAATTAGGAGTATTCATTTTATTTGGTTTTCTTGTTACATGGGTATCTTATGAAAGTATCTTATTCCCTGACAATAATAGTTTATACTCCTGTACTAAAAGTGGTAGTTAAACGGTTTGATGATTAAAAAATACTTACAGGACCCCAAATGAAAATGTTTACAAATCAACAGTTTGCTTCAGGTAAAGAATATAAAACAGCAATATTATTGAAGTAAGAATATGCATGAAGTAAGGATACACCTCATGACAAGGGTCCAGGTGTAAGCTTCTATTATTTTCCTTCTGCAATGGTATACTAGATGCACTTTCTTTCTTGGATCAGGAACCACTGATATATGTAGAGAGCATCTCAGAACCAGGGATCCCAAACAGAGTCTCAGCTGGGGGTATCCCATAAGCTAGGGTATTCTTATTGTTTACATAAAAATATGTTTGCTACATAACTAACCCAATAGGCATAACCTTGTGTCAGTTACACCTTGATACCAGGTGTAACTCATCAATTTCTCTGTTGTCAATAAACAATGCTGAGAAGCTGATATGAACCTCCCTGAAACTCCTTGGATCATGGTTACAATCAACACTATTAGTCTTCTTTTTATATTTCTTATTTTAATAAAACAGATCAGGCTTATTCCTGACTTACTGGAATTAACCCTCACAGCATCATTCACTTCCCATGTCTATGGTCAAGCCCTTGGTGATGACAAAACAAGCTCTCTAGTTTGACAGCAATTACTTGCCATACACTGTTACATAATTAGATTCTGTGAACAACTAAAATCACATGCATATTCTGAGCAGTAGTAATAACCACTATATGGATTTGAACAGATGACAAAATCATCTAATAATACCAGCACAAACTTTCTCATAGTTTTGTACTAATCTTAATTTATTTTGCCTCCTTGATCTACATATACCTGCAATTTAGGATACATCTTCTGAGTGATTAAGAACTGTAATCAATTTATCATCAATCAGGCCTAAATATTCTGTCATAGGGCTCACGTCCTGAAAGTTAATTCAATCCCAAAATATATGTGATCTTCAACATTAGTATTCTAAATTTTATTATGTTCTACAATATTAACTTTATATATGATCTCTTTGTTATACTGCATAACAGCATCATGCCATACTCTGAATATATGGTTGTGAAACAAATCAAATATTGTTACAATATAATTATTTTGTTCCTTCCAGCAAAATTTACTTCTTACTATATATCATATATTATTTCTGATAATAGATGAAAGGCCATGTGTTATGGGCTAAATTGTGCTCTGCCCCAAATTTCGTATGTTGAAGCCCCAGTACCTCAGAATATGACTGCATTTGTCAGTGTCATGATATAATTCTAGTTGGTTTGGCATTTTTGACCTTCCTTTTAGAATAAGATTATGCCTTATTTGATCCAGACAGGTCTTCTCTAATTAAAAGCAAACTGCTCCAGGCAATTACTCCTATTCTTGTTTCTGATTCTTTAAAGCTCTTTTATTTTTTGAACAGACCGATTCTGTTTGATCCATCAAGAGTGATGTTGCCATTAGGTACTAACCACTTTAGAATGACAAGGAAATAAATTTGGAATTCAAAATGTTGAATTCACTAGGATAAGATCACATGAAGAGTAGTCACTATTGACACTTCCCATTATCATCCATATCAAACCTCTGGCTTCTCATTTTCAGAAATGCAGGCCCATCAAGTTATACCTGATTATTTTCCTTTGTCAATACTTCCATTTTTTTTACTCCATGTACTTATGGGTTTCCACACACAGTAATAAGACAAATTGCTAGTTTCTCACAGAATATTATGAGTGATAGGAACTTCTACTGTCATTACACCTTAATGATCACATTTAATGGCCACACAATATTCTCTTAGATTGTGAATGAACACACAATATTCTCCAGATTCAGCTGGGTACACATTCCTATAGTTGCTTCAAAACACAGGCCCTTGATAATAGGTATATTTTGTGAAATGAGAACCCAGAGGCATAGCCACATTTGTATTATTTGATATAGCCATAGACAGAGTTAGGCTATACATCACTTCCAGAAATATGTTCATCAGGCTGGCCATTGCCCAGCTCATTTCTTGGTTCTTTAGAAGAAGGGGTTTTGAAAAACACGCTGCCTTGCCCAAGGCACATTTGAATCTAAGCCTGTTATTCTCTTGTTCTAAGCCTCTATCTGCCTTATGTGTTAGAATCCCTTTTGTAAGATCCACTTATTGACTCTCTTCTCTTTAGCAACTATCACAACTTTCTTCTGTTTATTATTACTTTTAATCCAAGTTTTTATTCTTGAATTAGGTCCCTCTGGTTTAGCCTCTGGGCTATTTCAGATTGCTAACATCAAGATGTGCTCTGTTAGGGCTTCTACTTTGATTCATTTCCAATTGTAGGAAGTCAGAATAGATAAGTACAAAGAAATGAAATAGTTACAAAGAAATGAAATAAGTGAGGTGTGGGTAAGAGATAAACCACTTCATAAATCCCTTTGGAATTCTTGCAGTTATGTTCAACTTAATACACTTTGAATTTTGTTTTGAAATAATACTAGCCCTTGGGATCCTTAGTATTAGCTTCAGTCCAAGAACTATTGGGTTCAGCCTTGAAAAAGAAAACTGTGGTGAAGTAGTAAATATTTGTATGTCAGTTGCTGTATCATCCTCCAGCCCTTCTTTCCTAATGTCACCACAAAAGCATAATAATTTATCTAATGAAGATTTATCTTTAGTTTAACAATTTAAGTTGTAAACAGAATGCTATAAATTTGTAGACCAGCTCTTCAATCCTTCGCCAACCCCCACATTTTTAAGAAGGGATTTGTCTATTCCAATTTTCTATTAACCATTACCTTGATGGGCACTAAATAATATGGTAAGTCCATTAAACATGACATTTTCACAAATTAGTGCATAATGTGGGCAATGAAATGAATACCTTGATCTGATGAAATCTAACTAGGAAGGATAAACTATTTACAATATGTTTGTTCCACTTCTTTGATAGTATTAGCAGCATTGACCTCAGGCACTGGTTATAAAAGCCAAATTCAGAATATATTATTAAGTCCTGTCAATATCCATTTATATCCCCCAGATAAGTGGGTAAAAAACCAATGCAATCTACTTGCTTGCTGTGGGCTAGACCTCTCTTAGAAATAATTCCCAGGGTGAACTGCAAATGCTATCTTTCCTATTAGCAAACAGGGCAATTTTTATGAACAGTTTGTGCATTAGCAGGGGTCAGTGATGTGTGTTTGTTTGGCTCATCTTTTCATGGCTCCATTTCCCTCATGTGTACTCATTTCATGGAACTGGGTTGCCACGTCAAGAGATAGAACCAAGGACATGAACTTCTTGAGTCAATCACCTTCAGATTTTGGTGTAGGGTTTCTTTGGTGAGCATCAACCTGCCCTATTCAATTTGCCCTCAAATTTTCCATAGGGATTTCCAGGTAACAATATCGTAAATGGGAATCCCTTTTATTGTACAGTTAGCTATGGATTGTTTGTCAGACTAAGATGCAATTCCACTGGCAACATGCCATAAGTGAGTTCTATATATACCTAAACAGTTTTAGGAGTGTGTAAGTGTGTATATGTGTATGTGCAGTTCTTTTATCACTGCTGGGAACAGAACTTGTAACTTATTAACTTCCTCCATGAGGAATTTATTATTTGCTGAATACAGAGCAGGGATGGCTTTCCATGCTGAGCCATGGCCCTTGGTTCTGGAACTGCCTTCTGTGAACAAGGTGAGTTGCCTGGCATCTTTGGTCAACCCGTCCAAAGAAGGGGCCCATTTAGCAGCAGCAGCAAGCTAATCCTTAAGAAAATCTAATGCATGATTGCAAATGTTGTTTGCTCTACCTGGTGACATATCAAGAAAAAGTCATCAGTCAGATCAACTACAGAATGCTAGTCACTTTTAAATTGTGTCAGTTGAATAGTCTGTATCATACCAAGGACTGCTGAGATATCAAGCATATTGTTTTTCAACCCTCCTGGTCCAGTGTCATTCTCCATGGTCCATCACCCTGCTTCACTGGTGTTGCTGGGCTATTGGTACAGCAAGTTTTTAGACACTAATATGCTTGAATCTCACACTTTATGAATTAGTCCAGTAATTTCTTGTTGCCTACCAGGTATCCTGTATTGCTTCAAATTTATAATTTGTGTTGGCTTAGTTAACTCTAAAGTTATCCATGTCACATATCTGAGTAGAAAGAAAATCTACAAGTTATTTTTTCATTACCAAATTATACCCATACCATTGTATCTGTACCATGCCAGCATGATATCTGATTATTTATTGGTGTAAAAAAGATGCCACAACAGTATTTTTTAAATCATAATTTCAACTTTTAGTCAGATGTCACTTTTTGCCCCTTACACAATAATAGACCTAAAAGAATTTTTCTCTGTCCACAGGCATTTCACCCAAACACTGTAAAAGACCTTTGTAAAAGGATTCTAATAGGTATTGGGTCAAAAAACTCTTCCATGTCAATCTTCTTCCTCCATAGCCATAATAATATTAAACTAGATATTTTTACATTTAATGCTGGAGGTTCAGTTGAACCGTTCTCACTGAAGTTCTTCGAGTGCAGATACGTCAATCATACCCACTTTGGGATTTTTATATTCTAGAAAGTTCATAGAAAGGAAGTTGTGGGTCCCCTTCAGCTTCTATAAAATTCTATCAAGGTTTTGCTGAACCCTGAATCAATTTCCTCTTTTTTCATGCCATTTTAATAAGCCACTCTTAGACTTACACACTGCCTGAAAATTTTCCTCCATTTTTATTTTGATTTTCTTCCTTTTGTAAAACCCTAACATTTTCATTATATTTAAGTTTTATATGAATGAGGTAGCTGGGATAAAAGTTCTGAGACTACCTGTTTACATACTCCTGAAGCTCCTGCAACAAAGTCACATAGGGTACTTGTGCTGGTGGGTCTTTTTTAAATACAGTATCAGTTATTACCTAGGTGAGGGGCGTCTCATTAGGGAGCTTGTTTTTGTTGTCATACAGGCATTCCAATACATCTTGCACACATAGCAAATCTATGGTTTCAATAGGAGGTGTTCATCTAGATAACAAGGGAAGGGCTAGATAATTTGCCTTTTTTTGATATGTTTGATGGACTCATCCCTTAACCCATTCTAGTAAACTAGGGACCTCTCTGTGGACCATCGCCACAAAGGAGCACCACTTGGGTATCCACAAGACCCCAAACATTCTCCTCTACTCAGAAGTGTCCAAAGACAGAGAAAAAACCCCTTTGAGCTAAAATTCTCAGGAATCATTTTAATAAGGACTCATCAGAGAATTGCTTGTAATGATCTACAAAGTTACTTGATTCCTTCAGTACATTATTCCTTTCGTGAATTTTTACCCATTATCGACTTGCTCCCACTTTACCATTTTAGTTGTAATTGGTCTTATAGGTGTAGTCAACTTATCAAATGTTGTAGTTGCCTAAGTTCCTTTGGTTGTAGCTCCTCCTGCCTGAAGGCAAAGCTCAACTGAAAGATTTGGCTAGTGCTGAAAGCATTAACTATGCAACTAATTTGTTAGGCAATCTGCTATCAGTTTGAAGTTCCTCTTAGTCCATTATGATAGCTTCTGAGGTTCGGGTCCTACCATTTCCAGATTCCAGTAGAAAGTTTTATTATCAGTAACTCATTCCAAACCTTTATTAGGCAACTACACAGCATCAGTAGTTCCTTGTAAACCCGTTATGGAATCATCCTTTTAATTTCTAAATAGTGATTTAGTCATATTTTTGTTTAGTAGTGAGTCAGTGGTCTTTTAATAAATCCCACTTTTGACACCAACTATACTACTAGACAGTAAGATAGTATTCAATAGCTAAAGAAGACTTGCAAGACCCAGCATGACAATACTTATAAATTTATAGTTTGCTACAGGAAAAGTATATAATACAGGAATAGCACTAAAGGAACAGCATACATCATAACCAATGGCTGCCTCACTGAATCTAGAAAGGTCAAGCTCTAATCTACAAATGCAAACTCCAACTGACTTCTATTAGTAAAGGTCACACTATATAAACTTCCTCTCTTAGATCAAGAACCACTGACATGTATAGAGACAACCTCAGAATGAGAAAGCCCAAATGCAGCCTCAACCAGGGTTGCTTATACCTTGCTGGTCCTCTCGGCATATTCTTGCCATGCAATCAGCCCCAATGAGAGAGTCCTCAGGAGGTCTCACTGAGACCAGTTGTAAATCATCAATCTGTTATCAATAAACAATACTGACAAGCTGATATAAACTGCCCCCAAACTCCTCAGACCCATGATTACAAAGTGACACTTATAATAAGTATAATTTATGCTTTGATTAGGAGTCAGTGCCTGGTAAATTCTTATTTAATTAAAACATACCAGGCTAATTTCAATTTTGCTAGAGTTAACCCTCACAGTCCAACTGTTATATTAATATCTTTTTCTAAAATCATAATCTAATGATCATTAACTCTAATGTATCATATAACCTTTAAAACTTTTCTGGAATAATATTAATAGCTATAGCAAGAAGCTCAATTGCCAAAAAGCTGTATTTAATGATAATTTTGGTATTGGTGTATATATATACACATACATATATATATAAAATTATTTTAAGTGCTTTCTTTACCCTATGATGCTTAGTTCTAATTATGTATTTATCATTTCACCTGTTATGAAGATATAAAGAGGCTTTGCAGTAGTACTTCATCATCAGTGGAGTATAAACCATCTTGCTTTAAACTTGTTGGATGCTCTGCTGTTGGGAGTTCTATTTTCTGTCTTTCTGGGATCTGTGACCATTTAGCATTTGCTGTCTATCCTTAACTTCTTTTCCTGAAACATTTACTAAAAAACCCTGATGGCACATACAAAACACTTACCAAATTTGTTAAGATGATATCTACTCCCTTGGATGTCTTTCATTCTAATGCTTGCTTTTTTCCCCCACAAGCAATAGAGTCACTTCTATCCTTTTATCTTTTGTTTTCAACCAATATCCGGACCATGACAACCATTTCACTGTTTATTGTTAGGTTATAAAGGCACATTTTAAAAACATTAGAACATTTTGAAAATCAAACAAATCAGATAGTTCTCATCACATGTTTCACCTTTGCTATTTTAATAGTCAATTTTAGTTTCCTCTTCTGTGAATTTCTTTCTGTTCTTATCTTTATTATGTACCAATCCCTGGACTAGCAACCGTGGCAACCAAGGCCAGGCAATCTAATTGGCCAGGCTTCTATTATGTGACTGTCCTATGTCTGTCTGCCACATTCAAACTACAGTAAATAGTTATCCACTATTTCCAAAGCTACATTTTGTTATCACAAAAGGGTAAAAACAGACTATGCTGGGCAGCAAGAACCATAGTTACCATGGCTCCCTATATATATTGAGATTGTAGTAAAGAGAAAGTAGGAGTGGGAAATGAGACATGTTCACAGCAGGAAGCTGCTCACATAAGTAAGTATCAGGTTTTTTTTGTTTGCTTGTTTTTAATCCCCTAAGTACTAGGCTGAAACAGTAATTTTCTAGGGTTGACTTAATCTTCCTCTGAATTCATTTTCAAAGGAATAATGTCTTTTAAGCTTATTACCCGAGAAATCAAAATTCAATTTTTTGTTGTTAAACTAAAAGAATGACACAGGTCATGCCCAGAATATGGATATCATCACATGCTCAGCCATCTCTAATTCCCTACTAAGTAAAGGAAACAGGGTGGAAGCTTAATGGAAAAAGGTTCTGGGGTGGGAATGGGGGTGTGGGGTGGTGCAAGGAGGAAAATAAAATGTCTTATTTTAATTACCTAAAATGCATTTTCATTTTCTTTTACTAACTTTTCTCATGATTCACAGAAAGTTATGAAATGAATTTAAACATGATAAACCTATTAGAATAAGGTCTATAATGAATTTTATTGTTTAATAAGGTGATTACTTGAATATAGGCATTAGAATTTATAACAAGGATAATAAGCAAGAATAGAAACATAAGGTTTAAAGAAAGGGTAACAATCTATTGATAGCTTGTATACAAGGATATATTTGTATATATACAGATATATTTTATAGTAGCTCTGCTAATATTGTTTTTTGTTTTTAATTTTTTATTGTGGTAAAATACACATTACAAAAAATTACCATCTTACCCATTTTTAAAGTTATGGATCAGAGGTACAATACTTTGATAATGTTGTGCAACCATTGCCACCATACATCTCCATTAATTCTTTTTCTTATTCCATTATGGTTGGATAAGATATATACCACGTTTTCTTTATTCAGTCATCAGTTGATGGATGCTTAGATTGACTCCATATATTTGCAATTGTGAATTGTGCTGCCATAAACATATGAGTGCATGTCTCTTTTTGATATAATGACTTCTCTTTCTTTGGTTAGATACGCAGTAGTGGGATTGATGAATCAAATGGTAGGTCTACATTTAATTCTTTGAGGAATGTCTATATTAGTACAAGCATAGAGGTTGTACTAAGTTACATTGCCACCAACAGTGTACAAGTGTTCCTTTTTTAATTCATTCAGGCTAACATCTATTGTTTTTTTGCTTTTTAATAATGGCTATTCTGATGGGGTAAGGTAGAATCTCAATGCAGTTTTAATTTGCATTTACCTGATGATTAATGATGTTGAGCATTTTTTCATATGTTTGTTGGTCATTTGTATATCTTCTTTTGAAAAATGTCTGTTTATTTCTTTTGCCCTCTTTTTAATGAGGTTATTTGTTCTTTTTTTCTTGCTGATTTGTTTGAGTTCCTTGTAGGTTCTAGATATTAGTCCTTTGCTGCACCAATTCTGTAGGTTGTCCCATTCTGTAGGTTGTCCATATACTCTGTTGATTATTTCTTTTGATGTGCAGAAACTATTTAGTTTAATTAAGTCCATTTATGTTTTTGTTGTATTTGTTTTTGGAGTTTTAGTCATAAATTCTTTGCCTAGGCCAATGTCTGTAAGAGTTTCTCACGAGTTTTCTTCTAGAATTTTTATGGTTTCAGGTCTTACATTTAAGTCTTTAATCTGTCTTGAGTTAATTTTTTTGGGTGGTGAGAGATAGGGATACAGTTTCATTCTTTTGCATGTGGCTCTCCAATTTTCCCAGCATCATTTACTGAATAGGGCATATTTCCTTGGTGTATGGTTTTGTCTGCTTTGTCAAAGACCAGTTGATTGTAGGTATATGATTTTATTTCTGAGTTCTCTATTTTGTTTCATTGATTTATATGTCTACTCCTACACCAGTACCATGCTGTTTTGATTACTATAGCCTTGCACTATAATTTTTTGTTTTATTTTTGCAGCTCTTTATAATGAATAATGATTAATTCAAGCAAGACTTAGCAATGGCACTAAAACCAGGCAATGTGGTACTTGCCAATTTGTTCTTTTTGCTTAGGATTGCTTTGGTTAATCAGGACCTGTTTTGGTTCCATATGAACTTTGGATTATTTTTTCTAGATCTGTGAAAAATGACTGGTATTTTGATGAGAATTACATTGAATCTATAAGTCACTTTGGGCAGTATGGACATTTTAACAATATTGTTTCTTCTAATCCATGAGCATGGGATATTTTCCATTCTTTTTGTCATCAGCAATTTCTTTCATCGGTGTTTTATAGTTCTCATTGTATAGATCTTTAACCTATTTGGTTAAGTAAATTCCTAGGTATTTTAATTTTTTACAGCTATTGCAAGTGGTACTGAATTCTTGATTTGATTTTCAGCTTAGCTGTTATTAGTATATAGAAATGTTACTGACTTGTATACATTAATTTTGTAATCTGAGATTTTACTGAATTTATTTATCAATTCTAGGAGTCTTTTGGAAGAGTCTTTGTAGTTTTTAGATATTGGATCATACCATCAGCAAAAAGGGATAGTTTTACCTCTTCTTTTTCTATTTGGATGCCCCTTTTTTCTTACTCTTGTCTGGTTGTTCTGACCAGGTCTCACAGTACTATGTTGAATAGAAGTGGTGAAAATTGACATCCTAATCTTATTTTATCTACAAGTTTGCTGATTTTTGTCTTCTGCCTGCTCAAATATGACTTTAAATTTCTCTTGTGAATTTTTCATTTCACTTATTGTGCTTTTCAGCCCCAGAATTTATTTTTGAATTCTTTTTAGATTTTCTCTTTATTTTTTTGTTCATAAATCATTTCCTTGACTTTCTCCACATCTTCCTCTAGTTCTCTGAGCATCTTTAAGGTAGTTATTTTAAAGTCTTTGTTTAATAGATCTGCCAAATGGTCTTTTCTCAGGGATAGTTTCTGCTGATTCATTTCTTTTCCTTCAAATGGACCAAATTTTCTTGTTTGTTTGTATGCCTTGTCATTTTTGTTGAAAATTGGAAATTTGAATCTAATAATGTGGTAACTCTGGCAATCAGATTTTCCTTCTTCCCCAGGGTTTACTGTAAGCTTTGTTATTTTTGTTTTGTTTTGTTTTATTGTTGTAGTATTTCTTTGTGCCAAATATCAGCCTGGGGTACAAACTTCAGGTCTTCTCTGTTCTTTTTTGAGCCTGTGCCTTTCCCTGGGCATAAGCTGTCACTTTCTAATTTTCCCTGTGTATACAGTTGGTTTTCAATGTCTTAGTCTTTAATGCATGGCCCCCTAATGGGGAAAGTGATAAAAAGTGAAGAGGAGAATGATGCCATCCCTTTAAATCCCCTGGAAATCACTTTAGTCAAGTGGGCAAGAGACTTACAATAAGAAGAGTAAATACTACAACAATGGCCACCAACCTCTTTGTCTGCATTTATGTGAGAAGCAGCAGCAATCAATTATCAGAGTACAGATTACCAATATTTGGAGGATAGGGTCATTTTTGCCCACCCTGGCTCCCACAAGCTGCGTATAGGTTGCTCCAGAAACACATGCACAGATGTATGCCACAGGACTGGGGGGGGGGTGGATGGTGCACAATAGATGCTGTACAAGAACTGTAATTGACTGAAGTTAACCAAAATTTAAGGTCCAAGCCTTCCTTTGAAAGTTGTCCATCTTCTATAGACTCCACAGTTCTCAAACAGTTACATCAGACAGATTCTGCCAGTGTACCCTGTCTAGGTGGGGAGACATTTTCTTGGTGCTTTCTGCTCTACCATCTTCCCAGAATTCTCTTCTCCATTAATATTCTTATTTGATACTCTCCTATGATACTGATTTCATAAATCACACAGAATGACAAATCTGACTTGCTTCTAAGTTAATATTTACAAATTGTCTCTGACTAGTTATGACCAAAAGATGCTTGAATCTAATACCTTTGCAGTAGCTTTTTAGAAAAGTTTAAATAGGTACTTAAGTATATTTTACTATAATCAGTGAAAATTATCTATAAAATTATTAATCTGTTGGGTTTTTTTCCTTTTCTATCAAAGATTTCCTAAATCACACTGAAGGAATATGAAAAAGAGATTGTAGTTTGAGTTTCTTCAAATCATTTATCCTCTTATGGGGAACACATATTTTATAGTAAATATTTAAAAATAAATATAATGCAAATCTATTCATTATTTAAGAATTTAACTATTGAAATTCATATTCACTTAAAATTGTCAACTTATATACATAACCAAGTATTTAAGTTTATGTATGATTTTAAATACGTATATGCTTAAATATATATACAGATAAACATATGAAATACATGTGTTACACATGCATATGACAATTTGTAAGTATATTCTCACAAAAATTTTAGCTTTAACTAATGAATTTAAAGGTTATTTCTTGCATTATTTTTTCTTATTTTTGTATTATATTGCTTTATATTACAAAACTTTAAAAAATATTTAATATTGCATTTTAATGAAAGATGATATGAGTAATTTTATACTTAATATATACAGATGTTCCAACTTCAATGGGGTTATGTTCCAATAAACCTATAATTAGTCAAAAATATCATTTGAAAATGCATTACTTTGTTAAACCCATCATAAAGTAGAAAAATTGTAAGTCAAATCATCATAAGTCAGTGACCATCTGTATTCTCTACTTTGGACAAGAAATTAAATTACAACTAAATATGGTACTTTGCATCTTTGCCTCATAATTGCTTATCATGCATTTATTCATCATAAACATTTTTTAAAGGAGATCGAGAAGATGGAAACTTAAACAAGATAGAAAAAATTAGAGTTATTAAAAACCCAATAAATATATTTATGCATTTTAAACCATTATCCTATGTTAATCTTGCTAATGTGTATTTCAGACCACTCTAAAATGTTATAATAATTTTAAAATAACTTAAAATTTCATTGACATTGATAACCCTTCCATTTCATTTATATTAATGATTATCAATATAAAATATTTATTAGAATGTACAGCTCACAAGAATGTACATAATACATATTTTTATATATGAATGGAGAAAATATCCATTCCCCATTGATTTTCTCCACTTTCTTTCCTGTGTTTTACATCATTTGCCCCTTCCATTTGGAATGCCCTAAACTTCCTGTTGTGTTCTCCTGAAATTCATATGTTGAAGTCTCAACTGCCAGTACCTCAAAATGGTACTTATTTAGAGACAAGATCTTTAAAGAAATGATTAAGTTAAAATGAGGCCATTGGGTTGAGATCTAATCCAATGGGACCGGGGATGTATACACACAGAGGAAAGGCCATGTGAGGACCCAATGGGAAGGCAGCCATCTGCAAGTTAGGAACGGAGCCCTCAGAAGAAACCAAACCACCCAACTATTTGATCTTGGACTTCTAATCTCCAAAACTGTGAAAAAGTAAAAGTAAATTTTATTGTTCAGGCCAACTAGTCTGTGGCATCTTGTTGTGGCTGCTGCAGAAGACTTACATACCTTCTTTCCCTCATCTCAGTATGTCTAAGTTTCATCTATCCTGCAAGAGCCCATGAAAAGTTATCTATTTCTCAGTGTCCTTTTCATTCGTTTCCTCCCACACCCATTATGAGTAATCAGCCCATCTTCTTAATTCACAGTGTACTTCATTCATCACTTTTATTTCTACTGGTAAACAGTATCTCTTTGAAAGCATGCCCATCTAAGTATGTCCAACAAAGTGCTTAAAATATTTTCTTGATCCATCAATACATTCTAAATGAACAAATGGAGCTATGCGATAGCAACATGACTGGATTGAAGAATCTAAGGAAGGGTTTCTTGAGATAGGAGACATGATAATAGAGGTTGAAGGTACAGAATGATTTCAAGATGGACAAAAGCATCGCTTTAATTCCTGTTGAACGGCTTTAATTTTAGTAGAACAAAAATGGAAATTTTCTGCTATTAGTAGAGGGAGTGAAAACAAATCTAAGCATTTAAAGGGAGATTCAAAGTAATACTGAGGGGCATGTTAAAGAAAATGAATAGCAGATAATTGAAAGGACTGCTGAGAAACAGTGAAGACAAATGGGTGTCATTATTAAAATGTTAAAAAGCACATGGTACTGAGAGGAGTTGCCAAGTTACATTCCTTAATGACTTTCTGTAAACTAACTTATGAAATTAGTAATTTATCTAGAAAAATATCAGCCCCACTCTACTTAGTAGTAAAAACAGAACTCTATTCAGTCCATTTGAAGGTGTGTGACAAGGCAGACATTCAGAACCCGGAATCCTGGCTTCAAGAAAAGCCAGGCCCATGTGCTTTGCTGCAGTTAGGGCTTTGCACAGCTTTATGAGCCATGGGCACTAATTGACTAGAGGAAATAAAAAGGCATACAGTCCATGAAAGGGATTGGAAGGTAGAGAAAACAATTAATAAATATGTTTTTAAATTCTAATTTTACTTTTTTAAGATGGTAAATATAAATAAATATAACTTACATAAGGTACTTTGAGGTCGTTGCTAAATTTTTAATCAGCTTTGTTTTTTAGAGCAGTTTTTGGTTCATAGCAAAATTAAGCAGAAGGTACAGCAATATATACCCATACAGAGCCTCCCACATTATCAATACCCCCCACCATAGAGGTATATTTGTTACACTTGATGAACCTACACTGACATATCATTATCACCTAACATTCATAGTTTACATTAGGGTTCACTCAGTGTTGTGCATTCTATGGTTTGGACAAATGTATAATGAAATGTATACACCATTATAGCAACATACAGAGGAGCTTCACTACCCTAAAACTCTTCTGTGCTTCGCCTATTCATTCTCTGCTCCTCCCTATTCCCTGACAATTACTGATCTTAGTATCATCTCCACAGTTTTGTCTTTTCCAGAATGTCATGTAGTTGGGGAATCATACCATATGTAGCCTTTTCATATTGGCTTCTTTTACTTAGAAATATGCATTTAAGTTTCTTCTGTGTTTCTTTCATGGCTTGATAGCTCATTTCTTTTTAGTGCTGAATAATATTCCATTGTCTGAATGTGCCACAGTTTATTTATACGTTAACCTACTGAAGGACATCGTCCAAGTTTTGGCAATTGTGAATAAAGCTTCTATTAATATAAACATCTGCATGCAGGTTTTTATGTGGACATAAGTTTTCAGTTCCTTTGGGTACTATACTTTGCTCATCACCATTTTCCCACTGAGAATAGTATTGGTATGGGACAGATCATTAAGAATTAATTGTTAATTAAAACAAAGTAAACACCAAATTAGAGAAGTACCTACAGAAGCTATCTAAAGAATATATAAAACCGGTAGCTGTAGAAAGAAAGTTAAATCTCAAAAGGTTATATAAATGAGAAAAAAAGGAGTTGGAGGGGATTTATCTTCTCTAGACTCTTTATATATCTTGGTGCGCGCACACACACACACACACACACACCTATTACCTATATTTTTATTACCTATGTATCCTTATATGTATATCTTAATAGGCCTGTATCCTAATAGTGGAAAAGATATGAGTAATGGGTAAATTTTCAGTTGAAAATATTAGGTGTTGAAATGAAGAAATATTGTTAACTCACCTCTTTTGGTTCTCACCAATTAAAAACATTACCCAAGCCTTTACTTTAGAACATACGATAATGCCCAGGCAACCATTGATTATATGCAGCATCAGGTATTTAATTTTTTTTAAATTGAGATAGATATTTTCAGTCCCATTACTTTTAATGTTTATATAAGTGGATTTTTAGAAACAACTTCCACTTATATTTAAGGTGTTTCATCAAATACCATATCCATTAATGTCACAGTTGAAAAATAGAGGCTAGATAACACTGTCAAAAATTCTGATTCTGCTTTGCTAACATTTTGTGGGGATTTTTTGTTTTTGTTTTATTTTGTTTTTTGTTTGTTTTACCTCTGGGAGAATCTAGCAGTTATCTTGACCTCTACTTCTTGATTAATGAATCTGTTGTTAATCTGCAGACAGAAAAGCACAGCTTCACTGCCTTTTTTTGTAAGCTTACAAATGGCTTCTCAAAAGAATTAAGACAACCTTTAATAAATCAAAACAATGAGATTATAGACACAAAAGTACACTATAAGCAGCTTTCTAAAAACAAAGTCCTGGGGGAAAGGAGACTACGAATGCCTCAAGAAATTGCACACGTCTGGGTATGTTTACGGAGCATAGGCCATGGAAGAATTCATCTGCAGATCCTCATGAAAAAAATAAAATGACTAGAAAAAATTCTCCAAGAAGTAATTATTTTCTATCATCTCTGATTCAAATTGATTTTTTCAATACAAAGTCTTACAAGGGGCCAGGTGCGGTGGCTCACACCTGTAATCCTAGCACTCTGGGAGGCTGAGGTGGGAGGATCGCTCAAGCTCAGGAGTTCGAGACCAGCCTGAGCAAGAGCAAGACCCCGCCTTTACTAAAAATAGAAAGAAATTATATGGATAGCTAAAAATATAGATAGAAAAAATTAGCTGGGCATGGTGGCACATGCCCGTGGTCCCAGGTACTCGGGAGGCTGAGGCAGGAGGATTGCTTGAGCCCAGGAGTTTGAGGTTGCTGTCTAGACTGATGCCATGGCACTCTAGCCCAGGCAACAGAGTGAGACTCTGTCTCAAAAAAAAAAAAAAAAATCACCAAAGTCTTACAAGGAAATTTTGTCAATTATCTACCTCCTGTATTCTAATGCCCAAATCTACAATTTTGTGGCCATTAAGTGACTTCTGCTTAACCAGAAAAGTTACAAATGATTCTTATATATATCTAAGTATTCCTTTCCAGATATATGTGTGTCATCTTGTAGCTTTTGGCATAAATTTCCTCTTGGCTTGTATTAATAATTAACAGCATCTATATGGTCATATACTTCCCAAGTCAAATATCAAAGCAAACAGTAGTGCTATGCAGAACTGATCTGTGCATGCATGTCAATTCTTTCTTTTTGAGACAGAGTCTCGCTCTGTTGCCTGGGCTAGAGTGCCATGGCATCAGTCTAGCTCACAGCAACCTCAAACTCCTGGGCTTAAGCGATCCTACTGCCTCAGCCTCCCGAGTAGCTGGGACTATAGGCATGCCCAGCTAATTTTTTCTATATATATTTTTAGATGTCCATATAACTTCTTTCTATTTTTAGTAGAGACAGGTCTTGCTCTTGCTCAGGCTGGTCTCGAACTCCTGACCTTGAGCGATCCACCCGCCTCGGCCTCCCAGAGTGGTAGGATTACAGGCGTGAGCCACCGCGCCCGGCCCTTTGTGATGATCTTGATTAAAGTTTACCAATAGCGACAGAAAACTTATATCTATAAATGTGGACTCATAGAAAATAAAGGGGAGTCTACTGAATGCTGCAGAATGGAGAAATAATTAATCTGATTAAGGAAAAATTTATAAGCTATTAATATTAAATTAGAAATGAGATTTTTCAATTTCATATTTGAATTATGTTAGCCAAAAAGGATCCGACTAAATACTTATCAGAATTGAGATAAATACTCAGTAAGAAAGCTGACAAAGCAGGAAATAATTCACATTGAGATTCACCAAATTTTCTTGAAATTTAATAAGGAGTGAAAAACAACACCTTGTTGGTAACATTGAACCATTCTTTTCAAAAACAATTTTCTGCCATTATTATGCTGAGAACAAATCTGAATGACTCATGAAGAATCAAATTTTTTTAAAAAAGCAAAAGGGAGAGAAAAGAAATATCTTTGTTGTGCTGAATAAGTAACAAGTTTTGAAAGTGAAAGCAGGAAAACATAATGGTCTAAAATAGAGGAAAATGTGTAGATCTGAAAATGCTTGAGTAAGTGAATTCTCAAATTCAGTAACTTCTTAAACTAAAATAAAATCAGTGTAAAATGTAAGTTTTATTATGAATAATGAAAAATAAACTTTAATTGAAAGACTAGCATATATTAATGTTATGGTCATCATATTTCATCTTTGAACTGCCTTAATTTTCTATTTTGAAGAAAAGATTAAGAATCAGAATATGGCACTAAGAAATGATAATAGTTTAATATCTTTAATTATCAAAAGAATTTGATAAAATGAAGAACCTATCCTAAGGTTTTCAGCATTGTTCAATTTATTTCCAAGAATAGAATTAATGCAGTGATAAATATAGTACTCTAAAGGCAATCTTTAAAGAGTTCTGCTTCTAGAGGAGATGGAAATAGTCTGAATAGAACATCTCTCCAGCCAGAACAACCAAGAGTGCGCGCACGCACACACACACACACACACACACACACACACACACAATCATGTGTTTCTTAAAAGCATCAGAGGGCAAAAAACACAAAGTGAAGAAAAACATCTTGATGATAGATATGTAGTCTCTGTGTTAGCAGAGATCTGCAGTCACTGTTTGCCTAGTTTGGGTCCAAGTAAGTGGAGGACTGGGCTTGCCATAGGCAGAGGAACTCTACCAGATTAAAGAGAGGAGTTTTTAACATCAATGTGGCCAGTGTGAATGATTGAAATGGGTGCGACCCCTAGCTGCCCAGCTAGATCTCTTCACTTCCCTTCAAATTCATAGAACTTTTGCAGAATTTGGAGAGGTGTAGGTGCAACAAAAAGTTTGGGGTCTTGGCTGAAAAGGAAAACAGTATCTCAGTTTTCTCCAATTCTTTAATTTCCTGCTGGAGAGAGGAGCCTGTAATAAACACAGACAGTATCCCTTAATGGCTTTTGAAATAGGAAGTAACGTGACACTAACTACAGCCGTAAACCAGTTCTGTTTCAGCTAAACTGTTAATTGGGTTGAAATCATAAAAGGGTGCTCAATTTTGTCAAATTCATTTTCTGCATTTATTGAGAGGATCACATGATCTTTGTTAGACCTAGACCAATGGATCAGAACAGAGAATCCAGACATAAAACTGTCCTCATATTGCCATCTGATCTTTGATAAAGCAGACAAAAACATACACTGGGGGAAAGAATCCCTATAATAAATGGTGCTGGGAAAATTGGATGCCATCTGTAGAAGGCTGAAACAGGATCTGAATGTCTCACCACTCACAAAAATTAATTCATGATGGATAACAGACTTAAACGTAAGGCATAAAACTGTAAGAATTTTAGAAGAAGAGGTTGGAAGAACTCTTATATATGTCAGCCTAGGCAAAGAATTTATGAAGAAGACCCCAAGAGTAAACACAGCAACAACAAAAATAAATAAATGGGACCTGATTAAATTTATAAGGTTCTGCACAGCCAAGAAAACAATCAATAGAGAGAATAGACAACCTACAGAATGGAAGAAAATATTTGCATGTTACACATCTGATAAAGGGCTAATAACCAGAATCTACAAAGAATTCAAGCAAATCAACAAGAAAACATCAAACAACCCCATTAAAAAGTGGGCAAAAGATATCAACAGAAGCCTTTCAAAAGAAGATAGACTGATGGTCAATAAACATATGAATAAATGCTCAATGTCTCTAATCATCTGGGAAATGCAAATCAAAACCACGGTGAGATATCATCTAACTACAGTGAGAATGGCTTTTATCAAAAAATCCCAAAACAACAGATGCTGGCATGGATGCAGAGAGAAAGGAACACTTAAACACTGTTGGTGGGACTGCAAACTTGTACAACCTCTATGAAAAGTAGTATGGAGATACCTCAAAGAACTAAAAGTAGAGCTACCATTTGAACCAGCAATCCCAAGCTTGGTATTTACCCAAAGGAAAAAAAGACATTTTATAAAAATGACTTGCTCTTGAATGTTTATAGCAGCACAATTCCCAATTGCAAAGATGTGGAAACAACCCAAGTGCCCATCAATACCTGAATGGATTAATAAATTGTGCTATATATATACACCATGGAATATTACTCAGCTATAAAAAATGGTGAACAAATATCTTTTGTAACAACCTGAGTGGAACTGGAGACCATTCTTTTAAAAGAAGAATCCCAAGAATGGAAAAACAAACACCACATGTACTTGCTATTAAATTACAACCAATAGATCAACACTCATGTGCGCATATCGTAGTAAAATTCAATGGAAATCAAACAGGTGGGGGGGTAGAAGGGGATGGGTAAATTCACACCTAAGGGTACAATGCACACTACCTGGGTGACAGATACACTTATAACTTTGACTGAAACTGTACAAAACCAATTTATGTAACCAAAACGTTTGTACCCTTGTAATGTTCTGAAACTAAAAAAGGGTCATTGATTTTTAAAACTATAAAAATATCAGTTTATGTTTGAATAACATAACTTTTTTTTTCCCAGAAAGTAAAAATATACCTTTGAGATTATCTGGGGAAGTGACAGAAAACAAAGGGGCCAACTGAAATTGATCATCAGCCAAACTGTGAGTCTGTAACTTAAAAAATAAAAGACAAAAATGTTAGAAGTTTTGTGGAGACAACAAATAGCATCATTTGCCCCCTTTAGCTAAAAAAAAAAAAAAAAAAAACACACACACACACACACAAAGGCCAATCTACTGGAGCTCAAATGATCATGTTTATTGTTGATAATGAGCACAATCTGAGAAAAGCTTTGGTTATACAGCTCCATAAGTTAGTTGATCCTTGTCCTAAATTAGACTATGCTCCTTAACCCAGCTGGTTCATGATAGAGCCTGCCTTTGTATGTGTACAAGAAGATATCCTGCCTTCTGACTGGCTCTGAAACAGAGAGAAACTCAGAAAGTGCGGAATGACTATGACTGGTTCTTCTCCATATTCCCTACCAAATCAGAATTTGGTTTTAAATAGGACCTCAGATGATGCATCTGCATATTAAATTTCGAGAAACACTTTAATATAAATGTTCCACTAATCTCTACATAACTTTGTCAAGCCTGGCCCTATTGACATTTGGAGGTCTATAATTCTATGTTTTGGGGAGCTGTCCTGTGTGTAGCAGGGTATGCAGCAGCATTCTCCCTAAGTACTAGACACCAATAGCCCCTTCTCCCAGTGATGAAAAAGAAAAAATGCATTCAGACATTACTAAATGTCTCCTGTAGGACAAAATGACCAGTTAAAAAATTCCTTCTCTAGAAGTTTGTATTAATTATGTTGAGATACTGGTAAGAGAGACAGACACGTTTCCAAACATGATTACTATAGTACAAGCCAAAAAACAATGACTTGATCATGGTTATAAAAAAAAAAAGTACATAAAATCTCAAGAAAAGCATACCATGTCTAAAAATTGAAATCAAAAATAATTTAAATATAATTTAGAGATTTATATGAAACATAAGAGCTCACAAAAAAAAGAACCAATTTCTATAGCCAATATAGTATTAATTGGTTGATAACTCATATCCTGAATCCCAGGTATTGTTTCTCTTTGGATAAAATTATAGTACATAGGTAGAGTTTTAAATCTAAAAATGGGTAAAAAGTAGGAATAATAAAAAATAAAAAAATGTTTCAGTGTCAATTTACTTATAAATTTGTAATAGTTATATTTGTAAATATTTTGTCTACTGTTTAAAAGATTTGAAGTATCCAAAAGAACCAACCAAAGTAAACTTGCACCATGGTTTAAATTTATGGAAATTTTCTTTTATCACTGCTAAGTAATAAAAATAGTTTTTAAAGTTTTATTTATTATACATATATGTTTGCTAGATTATTAGTATTAAAAAATGTGCCAATAGTTCTATTCCTTTTCACATGGCAAAAGGCATCAGATAAAAAGGAACCTATCAATATTTCAGAATGCATGTGATAATTTCAAGAGTGCTTTGTACCCCTTTTGTTTAAAAACTTATTTAACTTTAGCCCATCATCTTTGAATTACGTATGGCCATGAAATTCTTTTACTTTTTGCCTAAGAATATTTAATAACAACAGAACACACTTTTTAAAATTCTGAGGCCTATTCTCCCTACCTTGGGTTCTGATGCCCTGGCCTAGCATTGCTCTACATGTTCTTTTACTACTGTAACACTAACTTTACAACCACCATTGCTCAAAGAACATCACTGTAAACAAACTGACATCTTTTTATTTTCTAATATTGATTCATTTTCCATGACATAGAAAAATCAATAAAAAATGGGTTTATGTGAGCTCTAAAATACATAGAAAATTTTGTACTTTGATTTTAGATCTTTAAATGATATAAATTTTATATTAAGAAAGTAAAACATGTATAGTACCACAAAAACTTCTTACAGCATAAAAAATGCAATGAAAATATAGTTTCCTATCACAGTACTTCAGTACTACTGTGTTAATATTCTTTTATAGTCTTCCAGAAATATTTAATGTCCATTGAAGACTGTATATGTGTATACATACACACACACATACACACAAATTGGAATATACTTTACTTAACATTTTTCAGTTCTCATTTTTTATTTCATAATAAATGTTTGGGAAATTTTCATGTCAGGACATATAAATCTATCTTATTCTTTTTAATAGTTGCAAAATATCCTAATGGGTGAATATATAATATTTCATTTAGTTAGTGTCCTATTGATGGTTGTTTTGATTGTGAACAGTTACAATTGTAGTCAAAGCTGAAAATGTTTTTGTCCTATAGAATTTTTGTGTGTAGTGTGTAAATATAACTTTTCCCAACATCCTTGGCAATATTTTGGATCATTGAATATTTCATTTTTTGCAATTCTCTGCTCAAAACACCTCACAGGTGAATTTGCTTTTCTTTAGTTATGAGTTATAGTGAATAGCTTGTCATATGTTTAAAATCTGCTTTTTTTCATAACCTCTATATTCATGCCCTCTGTCTAGTTTCCCGTTGGCTTTTTGGAAATCCATGGTTCAATATTTATATAGGCCTTCATATTCCAACTTTGAGGATGGCTACAACATGTAAGATGACTATAGAGTTTGCAATATACTCAGGATCTCCAAAAAAAGGGTCAAACTTGTGGGCAGTGGCTTAGATTTTTTTTCCCCTGAGTCATTACTAAAATGAATATGGTAACAATTTAGGTGAGATTAAATGACTTTCCTCCTGCATCATTTAGAGATGTAAGAGGAAGTCCTGAGACATACCAAAGAAAAACTGTTGCTAAATTTGAAATGGATTGTACAGCATATTTGCTATAAATAATGTTAACATTTGCTATTAAATGTAGCATGGTATTAAGGCAACAGTATATTTTGTCAGCACAAATCCTTGTGGCTTGACGTTAAGCAGATGCTATAACTGCCAACTGCAGAACTGCATGGCTTCTAAGTTTTTCAGCCAAAAATCAAGAAAATTCTCTTCATCATGATGATTATTGAAAATGTTCATGACTTATTATGACCCTTCAGGGAGTTCTGTAAAGCACTTGGAATATCAACTGTAGGATTCTGAATAAGATAAATGGACAATCATTAATTCAAAATTGTTATTACAAGATAGTCTTTGTTTACAAGAGAAAATTAAATCCATAATACTTTATTTTAAATAATCTAAAGCATATTGTCAGAGCAGTTATTCTATATGTCTTCAATATCTAGAATGATCAAAATATGGGGAAAACTGATGTTTCAAAGATGTTATATTTTATAGACCCCTTTGTGTCACAGACAATCTTATACAATGTTCTATAATTACACATTTCAGTTCAGTTACATCTTGAGCATAAGGGATTATTTTCAAAGAATAATCTATCAATCACTTAGAAAATTATTCTATGAAAATCTATGATGATTGCCCAACTTTTAGACTATGTCTTTCTTGGTTCAATTTTGTAGTTGTTTCTTCAACATGAGACACAATTAATATTCATAAATGTAATAAGTTTGGCAAAATAGTTTCAAATATAAAGTAATTAATAAGAACTCTTTGAAAATGGCACAAAAATTTTCCTAAAATTATTATTGCCTTATTATCCTGTGGTACCCATATTTTATTCAAAAATACTTTAAGAGATATTTAATTGTGTATCAGGCACTGCTTTATGTCATAGGATACAGCAATGAACAAAATGGAAAAACATCCCTATTTCATGGATTTTCCATTTATAAAGAATGTACATTTCTCTCATTAGCACATGGAATATTCTCCAAGATTCATCATATTTAGGACACAAAACATGGCTCAACAAATTCAAAAAAATTGAAATTGTACCTGGTATTTTCTCAGACCACTGTGGAATAAAACTAGAAATCAACCCCAATTAAGTATTTCTCTTGGAAATTCCAAGAGAAATACTTAATTCTATACAAAGTCATGGAAATTAAACAACCTGCTGCTGAATGATTATTGGGTTAATAATGAAATTAAGATGGAAATCAAAAGGTTCCTCAAACCAGACAACAAAGATGATGCAAACTACCAAAATCTACAGGATTCAGCAAAAATAGACCTAAAGGGAAAATTTATATCCTTAAATGCCAACATCAAAAAGACAGAAAATCACAAATTAACAATCTAATGATTTGTCTCAAGGAATTAGAAAAGGAAGAGCAAACAAAATCCAAAATTATCAGAAGAAAAATAACTAAAGTCATAGCAGAACTAAATGAAATGGAAAAAAAAATACAAAGGATCAATGAAAAAAATGGTTCTTTGAAAAGATAAGCAAAATCTACAAACCCAATATCATCTTGACACCAAAGCCAGGAAAGGACAAAACAACAAAGAAAACTATAGACCAATATCCTTTATGAATAGAGATGCAATACAATACTAGCAAATCAAATTTAACAGCACTTCAAAAAAATAATCCATTATGACCAAGCAAGCTTCATCCCAGGGATGCCAGGATGGTTCAACATATGTAAATCATTAAATGTGATTCACCATATAAACAGAAGCAAAAACAAAGGACCATATAATCACTTCAATAGATGCAGAAAAAATGTTGGACAAAATTTAGCACCTTTTCATGATAAAACCCTCAAAAAACTAGGCATAGAAGGAGCATATCTCAAAATTCACACTAAGACCTAAAACAAGACAAGGGTGCCCATTGTCACCACTCCTATTCAGCATAGTGCTAGAAGTCCTAGCCAGAGCAATCAGGCAAGAGAAAGAAATAAGGAATATCCAAATCAGGAAAGAGGAGGTGAAAATATTGCTTTTTGCTGATGATTTGATCTTATATCTAGAAAACCCCAAATACTCCCCTAAGAGACTCCTGGAATTGATAAATAAAGTCAGCAATGATTCAGCTTTCAAAATCAATGTACACAAATCAGTAGCATTCCTATATACCAACAACAGTCAAGCTGAGAGTCAAATCAAAGACTCAATACAATATACAATATATACAAAGAAAAAAAAATGTCTGTCAATATACTTAACCCAGGAGGTGATCTCTACAAAAAGAACTAACAAAAACTGGGGAAAGAAATCACAGAGAATACAAACAAATGGAAAAATAAATCATGCTCATGGATATGTACAATCAACATTGTTAAAATGTCCATACTATCCAAAGTGATTTCCAGATTTAATGTAATCCCCATCAAATTACTGATGTCATATTTCACAGATCAAGAAAAAATAATTCTACACATCACTTGAAACCAAAAAAGTTCTCGAATAGCCAAACCAATATTAAGCAAAAAGAACAAATCTGGGTGCATCACATCACCATACTTCAAAGTATACTACAAGGCTATAATAACCAAAACAGCATGACACTGGCACAAATATAGATACGTAGAACAATGGAAAGAAAAGAAAACTCAGAAAACCATCTACCTACAACCAACTGATCTTTGGCAAAGCAAATAATAAGATACACTGGGGAAAAGAAGCCCTGTTCAATAAATGGTGCTGGGAAAATTGGATGACCACAGGCAGAAGAATGAAACAGGACCTCTACTTCTCACCATTCACAAAAAATTAATTCAACATGGATAAAAGAGTTAGATCTAAGGAATGAAACCATAAGAATTCTTAGAGGAAAAGGTAGCTAAAACTCTTTTAGATATTGACCTAGCCAAAGAATTTATGAAAAAGACCCTAATGGCAACAATGGCAACAACAAAAATTAATAAATGGGATTTGATTAAACTAAAAACTTCCTCATATCTAAGGAAACAATCAACAGAGCAAATAGACAACCTACAGGATGGGAGAAAATATTTGTAAGGTACACATTGATAAAGTCTAATAACAAGAATTTACAAAGAACTCAACCAAATTAGCAATAAAAAAACAAACAACCCTATTAAAAGATGGACAAAAGACATGAACAGAGGCTTCTCAAAATAAGAAAGACAAATGGCCAATAAACATATAAAAATGCTCAGTTAGAATAGATTAAAAAGTCCAGAGACAACAGATGATGGCATGAATGCAGAGAGAAAGCAATACTTTCAGTCCCACTGTTGGTGGGAGTGAAAATTACTACAACACTATGTAAAACAGTATGAAGATTCCTCAAAGAACTAGAAGCAGACCTACCATTCAATCCAGCAATCCCGTTATTGGGTATTTACCCAAAAGAAAAAAAGACTTTTCATCAGAATGATAACTGCACTTGAATGTTTACTGCAGCAAAATTCAAAATTGCAAAGATGTGAAATCAACCCAAGTGCCCATCAATTCATGAGTAGATTAATAAAATGTGATATATGTATACCATGGAGTATTAGCCATAAAAAAGATGAATTAATACTTTTTGCAACAATCTAGATGGAACTGGAGATCATTATCCTAAGTGAAGCATCTCAAGAATGGAGAAACAAACACCACATTACTATTAAATTCGAACTAAGCGATGAGCACACATGCGCACAGATGGAAGTAAATCTCAGTGGAAATCAACCTGGGGGGAGTGGGGAGGATGGGATGGGCAAAAATCTACCCAATGTATACTGTAAACACTATTTGGGTGACGGGTACATCTTTAGCCAGGACTCAAGCATTACAAAAGTAATCCATGTAACCCACAACATTTGTACCCCCTTAATATCTTGATATAAAAACAAAGACTGTAGGAAAAATGTTTTGGCTGTACTCTACAATATTTATTTCTAATCAGTGATAGTCTACATTTGTCATCAAGGGTATATAAAAAGTTTTAGGTTTGAGTGATAATAACTTTGTATGACAAGGAGTAGAACTAAAATATGTCACAGCTTTTCCGGTAGTGTTCCTGTATATACACCTGTGTCCATGTAATTAATTATGAATAATATCCCTTTCACTTTTGAACATTTCCTGGTTTGGAGAATAAATTATATGGTCACCCTACTTAGGGAGGTAAGTAATCATGTATAAATATAAGAAAGGCTAACCAAAGGAAAAATTATATCTTACATATATACACACACAAATAATTGTCCCCTTCTTATCAAAACATCAGCAAACAAGATTATGAAATTAGGGAGTTTATTGACAACTGAAACCCTTCCTTCCTTCATTGTTCCCTCTAGAAAACTATTTCTTAACTCTCATGCTTTCTTAATAGATGTTAAAGTATAAATTTTCTGAGTTAAAATAGCCAACCAGTTCTTAGTCATGTTAATAGCACAAATAGAACAATCCCTGGAATCAGGACTGGAGAAAGGAGAGCAGGAGAAGAGGAGGGAGGGAGGCAACAAGGGAGGTAAGAGAAGCTGAGTAACATCAGCAAATGATGCATTAAATTTCATTTTACTGAGCAAGTTTTCAATTGTGATGAATAATAAAATAATGAATAGCCAAGAGATAACCTAAAAGTGAGAAAATATCCTCCAGAAATAAGTGCTTATTCATTCGACAGATATTTATACTCACTTGTAAAGTACCTAGCAATTTTACCCTGCAATATTAAACCTTATAAGCAGAAGGTAGAATATTCCTTTTAATCTCATGACTCAGATGCTGTTCTTAGCATCCCCAAATGGATATCCTGAAGCCTTCAATCATAATCTCTGCAGGCCACATGTAAAGTGAGGATGGTTGTTGTGAAAAGTGTCTCCCATGGAAACCGTATTGCAGCTTTGTGTCTTTATGTATAACCAGGAACAACATCCACTTACACAAATTGAAATTTTATGAGTAACACAATGCACTTCAGGCCATGGATTTTATGTGATTTACAGCTTTAGATCTTAAGCTGAAGGTTTTACAATCTGTTTTCTTTGTTAAACATATTTCTGTTAATCTACGTTATGGAGTGCACCTTCATAAATACAGCTGCTTTGATATTCTTCCCATTTATTGCCCCTCATATATAAACAAAAGTAGGATAGAGAGCTATGAAATGGCAGTGCTGCTTGGATGCCTGAATGACTGTGAAATGCTAGACTATGAGGACGTTGCTAGGAAGCTGCTGCTGCTCTCACTGTAAATTAGCCACTCATTACAGCCAATCAAATAAACAGCCTCACATGGGATGACTAGGGGATTTGGAGCTCCTTACTCAACATTATATCCTACAGATTGCTTTCCTAGCCACATTTCCTTCCATTTCATTAAAATGCATATATTTATCCTACCATTTTATCTTGTCATGCAGTTCTACACTACGTAGCTAAGAAATTGTCACATAAAATGAAGGGAGTGATGATTTCAGTAATGGTGAAAATTCATCCCACTGTTTCCTTACTTGTTTTAGCTTTTTCTTAGAATGAGACTTTCCCAGAATTCATGACCCAAAGCATTTTTTTTTATATCTGTCACCCAGGAAAGGTGTCTGTAGGTGAGTCAAAATTATTCTATTTAAGCCTTAGTGCTGCTACCGATGTGACGTTGGTGAGTCAGCTGAGCTACTCTTTCCCAGTTCTCTAATCTTAGCAATGGTGATGATATTTCCTGCATGCTCTACTTCAAAAACTCATTATCAGAATCACATATCATAGGAAAAAGGATTTTGAAAAATATATAGTACTGTAAAAATGGAAGACACCATGATAAAGTTTTTGGTTTTTTGTTTTGATTATTACCCTTTAAGCTACAGCACTGTTTAATAGAATTTTCTGCAGTGATCAACGGAGCGTTTGAAAATGTGGCTATGAGAATGTGAAGGGTGGTAAATATGAGTGAAGAGCTAAATTTTTGATTTTATTTACTTTCAACTAATTTAAATTTAAATGGGCACATATAGCTAGTGTCTACCATATGAGACCACACAGCTCTAAGACACTGAATAGTTTTATTAGTTACTGCCCACTGAAATTGCTTTTAAACACTTGCAGATAGTCAACCACTAACCTAATAATTCAGGTAAGTCTAGATAAGAATTAATGAGACCTAGATTTCTAGTTTATCTGGGATACATTATGTAAAAAAAATAGTCTATCTTAAAAACATCTCAGATTAATTTGTCAATGACTATATTGTTAACAACTATATTTTGTAGCTATATTATTAATAAAACTATATTTAACTCACATTATGAAAATATATATACACATATATGAAATCAATTTATTTGTCTACGTAGTATATTCTATCAGGTTCAGTGATTTTATTGTGGAACAGTTCATTAGAGAGTCAGAAAACTTAAGTCCAAGGTTGTAACTATGATAGTTTTGTACATGACCTTGGTTGATGTGCTCTATTTCTCTCAATGAAGATAGAAGGGGTTTTCTGTCAGTCATAGAATAAAATCTTACTCTTCAGCATAGCCTTCAAAATCTACCTTCTCTCCTGCATTTTTTCATCTTCTATCACTCCCTAGCCCACAGTAGGCAACTCACCTATTTTTCTGCTTTCTCATATGTTCAATGGATAATTTTCAAGAACTTACTATATACAAGACACTCTCCTAGGTGCTAAGGACACATCAATGAGCAAAATACTATGTCTGCCACTCATCGTGACTATATTCTAGTAGAAAATATTAATAAAAAATAATTACATAATTTTACACAAGATATTAAGTTGGAATTCTATGATATAAAAGTAAAAGATGTGATTGGAAACCACGGCTAGGGCATTGGTCCAAGAAAGCCTTCTCTTTTGGAGTGACAATTAATCCTAAAGGCTAGCAGCATTTAGCCAGGGTGGAGCATTCAGGTGAGAAACAGTATGATTGTGTTATGATGCTACCTCTGCCTTCCCTCCTCTCCTCCACATGGTGAAATCCTATTTGTCCCATCTAACTCACATATTGTCACCTTTGAAAAACAGTTCCAGAACCTCCATCATAACCAACCTTTCTCTGTCATATATCACAGTCTGGCACATTATAATTGCTTGCATTTATGTATTTATGACTAACTCCTCTCTAGATCTTGAATCCCTCTAGAGAAACACTCTTCATATTTATATGCTCTAGCATTTATTTCTTGTGGGATCCTGAATAAATTTGAGGGGAACAAGCCAGGTAACATAAACTCCCTTCCATTTAAGAGCTCAAATTAAAAAGGCAAAGGAGATATTAAACTAAATTTTGTTATTCTACTTGACCCATGCTGCCTGCAATAGAGTTCTGCCAAGATGCAATGGAATAACAAATAACAGCTTTGGGTCGGGGGTGGGGGGTAGAAATGGAGAGAAAAATAAGGAGATATTCAAATAAATATTTTGTATATTCTCACAAAATTTAGTCTGTGATGATTTTAAAGAGATACTAAAATAAAGATTGATAAAAACAGTCCAAATAAAGTAAGACAGATATAATAAAAAGTAAAAGTGGCTTCAATCTCTCTGTGGAAATAGATCCACTGTCAATATCATTGTGTCCATCAAAGACAGCCCTTTACTGTTGCTAACTAAATTTGTAGCATGAGCAATCACCAACCTGAGCCTGTTTCCTCTTCTGTAAAATGCAGAGCTTGGACGGATGTGAGCAGTGTTTTCTAAAGGATTTTCCACATAGCTTCCTGAAACGTTAATGCTGAAAAATATTTTTTGGAAGCTCTGAATTAATATTTATTCAGTAGGTTTCTTTAGAATAGGACTTCCCAGAATCTATCATAGGCTAATGAACAATGTGGCTCCCTTAAGGAGCTGTTCATAGGCCTTTCTCAAATCTATTTGAAACATGAATTCTGTGCATCATTTATGCATATAGTTACAACTTACAGCAACAGAAATAAAAGGAAATGAATAGGATGCTACGAAAGCGAATAACCGACTTTAGATTAGGCTGCCCGGATATACCTCTCTAAGATTAGAAGTGTGGTATGAAGAATCACAATGTAGAAGGTGGGACAAGCATTTTAGAAACAGGAAGTAGTATGTGCAGATGCCCAAACGATAAAAATTAACTTGGTTCATTCATATTAGGTCCTGAAAGGTCACAGTGGGTTTTACATATGGAACAAGGGAGAGAGTCAGAAAAAGTAAAGTGGCAGCGGTCGACATGGGCAAGGAGCACCCTACCACAGTGCTGCAGTGCTTACAGTTAATCAATGCACCACTTCCTTTGCTGAGAAAGTCTTGATAAGAAAGAAAAAGGTCAGCTGAATTAAATAGTGTGCTTAATGACATGATTGATTTTTTCCATCTGTCATCAATACATTATGTCATGGCAAATCTGTAGAAACTGTTCATAGTCTGGTACTTTGAATAACTCCAGGAGCCTGGACTTAAATCTGAGAGCAACGGAAAGACTTTGAGTATCTTTAAGCAGAAAAAGTGATATTCACTCTGCAAAAAATTTACTGTGAATGTGATAAAAACCAGAGATGGATGTTTCTGCCCTCACCTTGCTCACCTATGCGTATCTAAAGTGTAGTGAGTGTTAGCTAGTTCTAGTGACAAGTCTGAGTCTGTGCTTACCTGCAGTGAGGAAGAAAGGAGTAAGGGATTCTCCTTTTCATAGTTTTAATGCCCCCTTCACATTTCAGAAGTAGGTATACAGTGCTCAATATCACCACTTTAATACTCTAAGTTTTCATCCTCCCATTTCGTTTTTGGCCGTATTGTTTCTGTTCTATCCAAAAGGGGAGTGAATAGAAGACTTATTTGAACAGGATTCTGCTAGAGTGTGTCTCTTCCTTCTCTTGCCTATTTCACATTAAAAGTATTCTGAAGAATGAATTTAATTATTCTATTTCTTGTGACAGAAACTTTGAGTTTAAAAAGCTGTTTTTCTTTGTATCTCGCCATTCTATATTGCTTTCCAACACCCTGGAAGCAAACTATGAGTGTTAAAAAGGCTGCGCTCCTTTCTCTTGACGGCTGTGGTTTCTTTCCTAAGGAAGAATAGCCCTTTTAGAACTGCGTGCAGCGCCACCTTGTGACAAAGGAAGTAATTGCTTTTAGTGAATATAGCATCTGCACATTAAATTAAGATGCTTGGCATAATTCGACTTAAAATTTAGAGGTTTTATAAAGTCAATGGGCAGTGAGGAACAGATATAGTATCTTGGTATTTTATGCTATTTTTGCACAAAAATTTGAAGTTAAAAATTAAAAGCAATAATCCTTGGATTATTCAGTGTTAAAAATGATATCTAGAGAGTTAATACCTGTTTGTACTAAAAAATATTAGGTTAATGCAAACGTAAACCATAGGTTATACGATACACTTAAATATTTAGCGCCTCCCCAGGGTAAAGTTTCTAGATATTGAAACATAATTACTTTGTGCTGGTGACATCACAGGTGATGTCACTTTCCCCAAAGCCCTCCTCTACAAGCAAGCTAAGAAATTACTCCTTTTATTTCCAACACACTAGCACACACGTATCAACTAAACATCCACCTTGTTTTATGGAAGAGAGGAATTTCCATCATCTATGCTTTTGAACACAAAGTTCTGATTTCATTGTTATCATGGCCCTTGCTCTGCTTACCACTTTTGTCTGGAAAACACATTCAAAAAAGATAGAAAAGTTTGGAATTCTAGAGAAGAAAATATTTCCTCTTTAAAATTGTTGAAAAATGTTTCTTGCTAAAAATTATTGAATGCATGCATTATGTGAAACATAATTTTCTTTTCTAGATGTTGTTATTTTCATTACAAAGTTCTCAAATGCTGGTATAAGAATCCAGCTGGTTTTGACCTCCTTCAAAGAATTGGATGGAATAGGATAGCACTCCCAGATTAGTCAGTTTTTGAGTGAGCACACTCCAGGAGGAAGAGAGACTTCAGCATTATGCAAAATGTTGACCATGGAACCAGGGAACAATCACAGAATTTTTCCTTTTTTCCCTCTTTTCTGGTAAAGTAGATAAATCCATGATGAAACAAATAAAACTCCTGCCACTCTAATAAACAATAAAATGTTATAATTTTAACATATACTATTACTGAAAAATGCTTTAGTGATCTAAAAACTCTGAAGGAGACATTAGGGGAAACCTCAGGAGTAATATGGGCTTTTAAAAGGGAATTTAGATCAACATCAAGAAAAATATGTAAATTAATGTAAATCTTTCACAATCATTTCCACAAGTCCCCTGGACTCTGATTATTTCTTCTAGCATCAGAAAAAAAGTGATATGTGTATTAAAAAGTTCCTTAATTTCTACACTCTTATTCTATTTGTGGAATGGAATTTTCCTATACAAATAAATGTGGGCTCTGCTACAGGAATTGAACAAAAGAGCTCATTTTCCTAAAGAACTGCTTACTTATGAAGTCTTTTGATAATTCAGACATCTGGGCAGCTGTGTTTAATCTGTACTTAGTTTAACTCTACTTGCATTCAGATTTGCTATAAAAATTCAAAATGTAAAGCATGCATTCTCAGTTTCATCTTTAAAACATTTAATATTTTAATGAATCAGTTAATTTAGACGTGCAAGAATGAGACATGAGCTTAACTTCCAGGATTGCTGCATGCACTGCCTAGTTCTCAGGGAAGAAGAAACAGGAAGACGGTATCCATAATTTTAACCAGACTACTAGAAGATACTGCCATGGCTCACAGTTGCTTTAAAGAAGAATGGACATATCAAGCTTTTTAGAAGTTTGGGGCACAAAGATCTTTTTGTACTAACATTGCTATGTAATGTAATTTTTAAAGAACAGCAAAGCATGGACTGAAGAAATCTTTGTTGAAAAGCAACTGTTGAAGATCCATTAATTTTCAGCAACAAAATCTCTTGGAAAAGTGCAGATGTATAGAAGTAGCACATTGAACTGAGAGTCGTTCAAACATTGCATAAATTCCTTTAAAGTTGCTTTCCCCTGCTGTAAGAGGGTCTACTCATAGGAAACACTTCAGACCATCCTATCTGGGGTGTTTAGAAGCCAGACCAAGTATCCCTGGGCTCGAGAGGAACAATAAAAGAGAGTTGGGGCAACCAGGATGTATGTGGGGTGGAGGTCACAAAAACAGAAATTAAACAAATTTCTATACAGTATCTCTGAAGGCCATAGCCTCAATTTCAATCCTTTAGTCTATTACAGACCAAGCAGAGCCTCCCTAAGAAATACAACAGTTTTTACCAAAAACAAACAAGCTTAAAAACAAAAGAAAAACAAAACAAAAAAAATGTAATATTTCATCTTTAATTATATTGAAGGTTGTAAACATTCTAAATGAATTCAGAATAGAGTGTTACGGGACTTGAAAACGAAGATAAACTCTTAGCATTTCCCCTAAACTTGTCCTGCTTCTTTTACCTACAAGGCTTTCTCCAGATCTTTCCTCCAGAACACTTCCCAAAGCCCCTCATCTCCTTCAGCTGGTCAATATCTACATTGGAGTCAAGTATTGTGGCGTTTTTTTTAATTTCAGAAATATTTTAATACAATTATAGTACAGTTATAAAGTCACATTCAATCCACTGACTATTAATATTAATATAATAAAAATATTATACATCTTTATTCACTACCTTAATATAATTAAAGTATTTTGGTTCTTATAGCTGAGACTAATTCCCATATTCATTCATATTTGCACTGCTAGTCAAACAGCATGTAAGTAAATCTATGGATTATGATAGTGGGGCTTTAGTCCTTTTTGAACTGAAGTCTAAGTGTCAAAAGTGAACTTTTTTTTCTTAAACGCCACAATACTTGAACCTTACTTGACTCAAACATAAATACCAAAGCATTTCCAAACTGGTTCTTTTTAGCCCTCTACATTAAGATTTCAGCATAAACAACAACTCCAAATGACTTCCTTAACCCAACCCCTGTCACCCCCCCCCAAAATGAATCAAAAAGTTTTGGCACGCCTTTTATGTACATACTAAATACAGTGTACTCACTCTAGCAAAATATATATCACGTTTCCTATTACACTGTAAAAGGCAAGGACTCACAGTGTTGAATGAATAAATCCTAAAATAGCCAACCTTACCTAGTCTCAGCCTCCATTTGAAAGACACCAAAAGTAGAAATAGGTTGAAGCTGCTTCATTACTGATAGAAAACTAAAAATTTATGTGTGTAATGATTGAGTCAGTTCTCTGTCAACTCAATTCAGCTGTTATTCCAGATTAAGGCTGATGTGGAACATTTGTGCAATAGTGTACTTTCAGCTACCAATTTATTCTTCTCTTCACAGATACTTACTGAGTTCTTATGTGTCAGGCACTGTGCTAAGTGCAGGATAAACAATATTGAACAAAACAAACATGGTCCCCCTGTTCTTGGAATAAGTGAATGGGCCATTTTGTTATTGTGTATTCAATGAGAAACTTGACCTGAGTCTGTCTTGAAAATGTAGATGCACTCTAGAAACACAATAACTGAACATGCTCGTCTTTAGATTTAATACTCACATACATACACTGATAGAATAAGAGTGGAAGAATAATGTCCTTGTAGATTTGATATGCTTGACTTATCAAATTTGGTTCATTTTAATGTAATTCAGAATTTATATAGTTTATTAGTGAGGCAACTCACAATGAGGAAATTATACACACACGCGTGCACACACACACACACACACACATACATACATACAATTCAGGTTATAAGTGAGAAAGGGGGAAGAGCTAGGAAATTTCAGAAAGAAAGCCGTTATATAACCTTATGTGAAAACAAAAGAAAAGGAAAGCACAGTGAAGCTGGAAAAACTATCTTGAACCAAACTGGCTTCTAAAACTATAGGAAAAACTAAGAATAAAACATCAAGATCTAATCCTATAATAGTTATAATGAGAAAAATAGAATAAAGAAGAGGAAAACATTCCTACAGATAATGAAAACAGCAGAATACATGCCTACAGGCAGAACAAAATGGGCTAAAAGATATTAGGAAAATCATAAAAGACATAAGAAAAACATATAAGTAACATTTTTTTAAACAGAAACAAGTTGACAAAATTCAGAAAACATTTAGAAGTTTTTTAAAAACTCATTAAAACCAAAACTAGAAAAACATTAAAATAAACAAAAAACAAATAATGTCTTCAGAGAAACATAAAGATTGAAATTTTGTAAATTAAAAAATGAAAAAGATTCAAAGGAATCAAATAAAAATAGAATGGTGTGTGTGTGTGTATAAACACATATAATGTGCATATATATGTAGTCATGTACCACATAATGACATTTTGGTCAATGTTGGACTGCATATATCACAATGGTCCTATAAAATTATAATAGAGGTAAAAATTTTCTATCACCTAGTGATGTTGTAGCAGACACAATGTCATAGTACAACACATTACTCGTGTTTGTGGAGACATTGGTGTCAAGAAACCTACTGCATTATTATCATAGGAGAAGACGGCTCCATGATATTATTGTTGTTGCCCCTGAAGACCTTCTAGAGGAACAAGGTATGGAGGTGGAAGACAGTGATATTGATGATCCTGACCCTGTGTAGGCCTAGACCAATGTGTGTGTTTGTGTCTTAGTTTTTAACAAAAAACCTTAAAAAGTAAAAAAATAAAAAATTTTAAAAATAGACAAAATTTTTAAGATTAAAGATATAAGGAAAAAATATTTTTGTATAGCTCTACAATGTGTGTTTTAAGTGTTATTTAAAAGGTTCAAAAATTTAAAAATTAAAAAGTTTATGAAGTAAAAAAGTTATAATTGGCTCAGGTTAATTTATTATTGAAGAAAGAAATTTGTTTTTTATAAATTTAGTGAAGACTACATGTATAGTGTTTATAAAGTCTACAGTAGCGTACAGTAAGACCCTAGGCCTTCACGTTCACACATGACTCACTCACTGATTCACCCAGCAACTTCCAGTCCTGCAATTCCATTCATGGTAAATACCCTATACAGGTGTCCAATTTTTATTTTTTATATTTTTGCTGTACTTATTCTACATTTGAATACACAGATAACATTGTGTTACAGTTGCCTATAGAACTCAGTACAGTAAGTAACATACTGTACAGGTTTGTGGTCTAGAAACAATAGACTATATGTCCTAGGTATGTATTGGGCTGTACCATCTAGGTTTGTGTGAGTACACTGTATAATGTCTACACTATGATGAAATCGCCTGACAACACATTTCTCAGAGTGTATCTTCATTGTTAAAGGACACATGATTGTATGTACACACATATATATTAGATGGGAAAAGTATATCCAATTCAGGAATAACAGAAATCCCTGAAGATAAAAACAAAAGCAAAGAAAGCAAACTAATATTAAACACTGTAATTAAAGAAAACATCCCTCAATTAAAAGAAAAAAGATTTGAAGAAGCCTTAATGAAGTAATACACTGCATACTTGAAAATATTACTTAAAAGGAAAAACACCAAGTCAAAGCCTGTAAAATTACTGGATATTTTATAAAAATAGAAATAGAAAAAAATCTTTTAGGTAGCAAAAGAGCTGTTGGCTCTTGTAAAAAGTGTGCAAGTGATTCACAAAGGGAAATGAAATTAGCTTGTCAAATTTTTTAACAGCAACTTTTTAAGCCAGAAGAAATTGGAATAATATATTTAAGATACCAAAGGAAGGAAAATGTAGACAATGAATTTTATATCTAGCAAAATTGACTTTAAGTTATAAAGGGAATATATAAACTTTTATGATCATTGAAGGAATATTTTTCTCAAGAATCCTCCTGAGGCATTTCCTAGAGAAAAAGCTTCAAACAATCAAAACAACTAAAGAGTCACCTATGTAAGAACTGGTAAGCATACAGTTAGTTGTAGAACAAAGACAAAATAAGTGTTAAAAAGAAAGTAGTAATGACTGTATGATCCAAAAATATAGATGTAGAACAAGTATTTTAATGTTTAGAGAATGTGAAAGATATTTTATTAAATATTAAAAGTTTAAATTTTTTTCAGTATGCTTACCAGTGGTTGTAATATTAGTACTGTCATCCTGAAATCGTTGTGTATGTAGTATGTTGTAAAGCAGTGAATAATTACAGAAAACTCTGATTCCTTTCATCATGTGTTCTTGAAAACTAGAATTCCTGGTTGGAAGAATGCAGATGCAGAGGTAATATGGAAGAATTTAAGTAAAAATGTGATAGTCCTGAATTTGAATTGGAAATATCATTATAAACTCACGAGGCTTGTTGTTTTTAATATTATATATAACATATGAGTTCAGTGTGTGTTTGTACCCCAAGATTCTTGTTTAGACTATTCAATCAAACAGTAATCTAGACACCACTGTGACCATATTTGAAGATGTGATTAAAATCCCTGAAATATGGACAGTATCCTGATTAGCCAGCTGAACCACATGAGCAATTTAAAAGCAGAGAGTTTTCTCTTGTAGGTTGTAAAAGAGGTCAGAGATTCAAAGGATAAGGGAAATTTTGGCATGGCAGAGCCTGCTTGAAGATGGAGAGGGGCATATGCAAAGTGCTACAATGAGGTTTCTAGAACTGGGAGTGACCACCAGACAAAAGTAAAAAAGAAAATGAGAACCTCAGTTCTATAGCCTGAAGCAACTGCATCTGTTAATGACTGGAATAATCTTAAAACAGATTGATACCTAGAGCCTCCAGATAAGAACATAACTGATCCAATACTTTGATTTCAGCATTGTAAATCTCTAAGCAGAGAACCCAGTCATACAGTGTAGAACATCTAAACTACAGAACTGTGAGATGATAAATGGGTGTTATTTAAGTTCTGAAATTTGTGGTATTTGTTATTCTGCAATAGAAAACCAATACAAGCTTGAAACGTCTTGTTTTGCTAGATAGCAAGGAAGCCATCAGACAACTAAGGTCATGTTGAAAAGAGTCAAGATCCAATTTGAAGAAACCTGACTGGCCAAAAAATGGGACAATGTGAGCTTTAATAAAAATATTTAAAATGGATAAATCCAGAAAATATGTTTAACTGCATGTGGTCATTGTAACATTAAATAATTGTTCACCTGTGGGGAAAGAGAGGGAAACAATTTATCTTCAAAACAAGTAAATAAAAGGAAATTTAGGATGTGTCTCCCTTCTGTATTTGAACTTTAAATAAGGAGTAGTTGAGGGAAAAAGTTCTTTATAGAGGTTTTGGGCTGATAAGCTATAAAGAAACTATAGCGTTAGAAAATATCATTTCGTTGGCTCTTAATGTATCTCCACATTAAACATTAACATTTACTAACATCATGAAAAGAGAGACAACCAGAAATAATATTCCTTCTAAAGGAATATAACAACATCCATAGTCTTGTCAAATAGAATCTGAGTCTAATCAAGTCCCTGGATTCAACTGCCAATTATCAGGAAATACAGAGGACACATCAACGCAATGAACTGTACGCACCATGACTTTTCAATTGATAAAATCTACTCTATGGGAAATTTTAAGATCAATTGGCTCATGTTCTTCAAGAGGTGAATTGTAAGTAAACGAAAGGGATGGAGAGGGAAACTGAAGATTAAAAGGCACTAAGTAGACATATCCAAATTTCATTTTAGTTGTCTCAGCAACACTAAACTGTATTGTAGGAAGACACACCAAAGCGATAAGATTGTAGAATAAAGCAAGGAAGTGATTACTATTAAAACCAGGCTAGTGGTTTCTTTTGTAAGGAGGAAAGTAGTTGTGGTTGTATTGGGCCACAAGGACAGGTTTGCTGATAAAATTTTATTTCTTGATATGGTTGCTAATTACAGGGATGTTTGCTTTAAAATAATTCATTAAATTATACATTTACTTATTTCCTTGGTAGTACTTTCTATATATATATAGATATATATATATATAGATATACATATCTATGTATATGTATATCGTATATGTATATAGATATACATATATATATATATGTTTTATTTTATAAAAAAATAAGTTTAAAAGACAAAATCTACCTAGCATCTATTTAATTTTCACCTAGGTATATGTGTTTTTATTATCACTATGGGCATTGCTGTGCTCAGCTGTGTCACATTCCTTTGGTTTATAATTAAGAAAATAATTGATATTTCCTGCATGCATCCAAGCAATGCAATAGTGTTAATCTCATTTCTTGCTGATTCTGGTATAATTATAACTCATCTATTCTCTTCCATATTAAGTCACATATACTATTATGGATATTTTGATGACTATGGAGATTTATGAACACGATGACATCTTATAATGTCTGTTTTTTTCCCCTAGATTTATCTGAGAAAAACAATCAAGGCAACCTGGAACTTCTCCAACCTCACTGCCTTCCTCTGTAACTAAGCCAGTTTTCTAAAGTTGTTTCCAATGTAATAACCAAATCCCTAGGCTTGGTCCAAGACCAGGCTACAAACTTTAGCTTGAGGAGTAAGGCAGTCCTAGATTCATCCACAATCTGTGCTACCCTTCCCATCCAGTCTAGTAGTGGCTCTGAAGAAGGTTCAAGGTAATGATTCTCAACTGTGGCTGTTCATTAAAGCCAACTGGAGGAACTTTGAGAAAATATCCCTTGGTCCTGCCCTAGACGAATTAAATCAGAATCTTTGTGGCGGTAATTTGTACTTTTTTCTGAAGATCCTCAGGGAGTTTTGATGTGCAGTTAAGATTGTGAACTACCAGACTAATTAGTTATAAGAAACTTTATTACTATATCTAATTCTTCTGTGAAATAATAAATTAGTGAAAAAAGGGACAAGCGCTTCTATAATTTATCTGTTAACATTTGCCTGTTAGTTACTCTTAAAGGAATATATCTGTTAATATGCCAATATATGTTAGGATGAAAGGGGAGAATAAGAAAATGAGAGAGAAACATTAATTGTTTTATGGTTAGGATCAAGTTTGAATTACTGTCGGAACAGAAAAGCCCCTGGAGTACTTATATCTTATGTAACAACACAATTTAATTTATATGTTATCTGCTACTATGAAAGTCTAAAAAGATTTTTTTCTATTGTATTATTATAGCTGTGGTCATAGTAACTGTGTAGTTCTTTAAAATAGGAGTAGTGTAGTAAGCTGTATGGTTTTTGTTGTGTTTATTGTTTGTGGTTTGAAGCAGTTGCACCAGAGAAAAGAAAAATTTGATTCAGAATGCTGACCAGGCAATCTCTCCATAGTAATCTGAGATAAATAAATTGAATATAAATTGGATCATTTAACGTACTTTCAGTTGAAAATAACACATTTCTAATTAAAAGTGGCTTAAACAATGGAAGTTCAATATATAGTGTAACAAGAAATCCAGAGTAGGTGGTGTAACGGAAATTGCATTTGTATAGGCAAATTCTTAGGTTTCTTAGGCCAAACTAAGATGACTGCCACAGTGTTTTTCCGGCCCCAACCCCCTTAGCTGGCCTTCCAGGTGGTATGAGTCGGCACACCCATGTAACCAAGGTGTTATCTCCTGTGTGAACCTATGTGATCGTGCTTTCCCATGGCATGTTGCCACTATTGTTCAGAGCCATATTATAAGTGCTCACCATGTTCTCGGCCAAGCTTTTTGCCACTGCTCTATCCCTCCCCTGCCCCACTACTGACAGCAAAGAGCATTTTCTCACCTGCCTGCTGCCACTCGCCTTTTCTTCCAATTTCTGAAACCTGTGCTGGAGCACAAGCAAGCCACGGAGCATCCATTTCACAGGTGGTTATAGACATGATTCAGTGATATCAGGCTCCTTGGCTTGGCTTTCCCTTAACGTTCACTTAATGTCCATAAGACAGGTACCAAAGTGCCAAATGCTAAAACTTACACACACACACGCAATCTCTCTCTCTCTCAAAGAAGGAAAGAGGTTTGTCTTTGTACCATAGATGAAACCTTCCAGGAGAATTCTCAATTTCTCTTATCGAAACCAATCTGAGGTAGGAAATCAATCTCTGCATTTTTTCAGTCTCTAAAAAGGGAGGTGAACTCCACCAGCAAGGAATTAATACGGTTGGAAATAGTGTTCAGTAAACAATTAGTGGAATATAGCACAATAGTTCTTTGTCCAAAATATAGGCATTTTGTATATATAATTTTCTGCAAGATATAAAAATAAAAGAAGAAACATTTAAAATAATTGAACCATGCAATGTGATGAGTCTTTCTGCCTATATTCACTGATGTTTCTCAAACTTCAATATACATAAAAACTACAGGTGGCACTTGCTAAGTGCCCTAGCCAGAAGGGTGGATACGAGGTAGGAGCTGAGTCTAGGGTTAAGCTCAGTCAAGGACAAGAACCAGATCGCTGTTCGTCCTTAACCCACACTTTGAGAAATATTCTACACTAACAGCTGTAAATAATCCCCAAATAATTAATGTTTCGCCCATATTTCAAGTTGCTGAAAACTTCTAGAACCATGCTTATTCTAGCCTACTAGCATTCATTAGACAGCCTCTGAAGTGGTTTGTACTTGCTGTTACGTTTTGCCCGTAATTAGTTAATGCGCCTCATCACAGAGACTCAGCCATCCTTATTCAGCTAATCTCTGAAGATTGGCCACAGGCCCCTGAATGCTTCTCATCTAATGCCTTCCCATTATAAACAGAAAATGTCCACTGCCTCACTCTTTCACTTGTTTCAATTAATTAAAAACTCCCCAGTCATCAGGAAATCATATTTTCATCATGGCCCTGTGACAGGAAAACTTATCAAATTGCCTTCTTCCTTAGGAAAGTTAATTTACCACATTGCTAAATTATTTCCTGTCCTTTTTTCAAATGCCAAGATTTTTTTCCCACTCTGCTTGATTTAAGATGCCTAAAATGTACACAGCTTTTTTATTTAATGGTATAATCCATGAAATAGAGCCAATGATTTTTGATATTTTAAAGAAACACAGTTTTCTCATAATGACAAAATAAAATTACATCACTGATTTACCAAGTGATTTGGCAAATGCCATAAATAAATTCAATCCATTTCCTGTGGCACAGGTCTTAACCATGGTGACCCATAAATACAATTTCCATTATTTCTATGTCAGCTGTTTTTCCCTTTATATTTGTTACTCCAAATTCCTATCATAGGTTGCATATGCTGATCATTCATTATCCAACTGGTAGTAAATGTAAATAAAAATAAGTAATTTAATACCTCGCCTTCCTCAAAAGAAAAAAACATTTAGAAAGAAAATTTGATTTAATTTTGTAAACCTGTAGAGTTTTTTAATGGATTCTAATGATCTGTGGTTTCCCACTGCCCCATTCTGATAGTGACCATAGTATAATACTTACAACACTGTATTATTCTTTCTAATATTCACTCTCCTATGATTTGAGCTAATAAAAGTGAGAGCAGCAACTGCCATCTTTCATGTCTGTATCTCAAGGCATAGCACATTGCCTGTCACCTAAATATTCACTCAGCAAGTAATCTCCTTCCAACTTTTCTTCCACAATGCAGATAGAATATATCATAGAACATATTATTATAAATATTACTGACTTACCTGTTTTTAGCTCTATTCTGACTCATACAAATAAGTAGATAATCATTTTACAGAAATAATCCAATATTAAGAAGACAAAAAGTTCAATTTTGTCTGATTTTATTTGTTGCTGAATTATGCAATCTGATTTACTGTTCACAAACCAGTTCCCTAAGAGTAGGTCAGTAATAACTCCAAAACTGCCCTATTCAGGGAATCTGCTTTTAGTTTTGAAGAGCTTCAAAATTTCGTCATAGGATTTTATCAATATTACACTTACATTTAAATTTATTATTACCGTTTGGCTGATGAACAAGAAATTGAAGTATTATTCAGCTATGACAAGGCCATTACTCTCTGTCAGCAATTTTCAAATTGTGTTTCATAGATCAGTCACAGAATGTTCAACAGTGAAAAAAAGGTAAAATTGCCAAATATGTAAATTTTGGTTGAACAAAAGTAAATATTTAAAAAATAACTTCAGGCCTTCTTAGCTTAAAACCTGTGAATGTGCATTGTGAAATTCTAATGTGTGTGTGAGTGTGTGGGTGTGTAGGGGTAATATTCTAGGAGGCAACAGATCTAGATGATTTGTTCAGGAACGATATTTTGTTCTATTTTACTTTAAAAAATCATTTTCAACTGTTCTATTAAATAGTAGAAAAACGTTCTTTGCTACTACAATAAAATGTGGTCTGAGAAAAAACAATGGCCCCAAGGCTGAAGTGGAGGCAAGATCTTCTCAGCTGTGAGTGTGTGTGAGTCCACAGAATGATAGCTGGAAACTTCCTATTAAAGATCCTGGGGTGTCAGGATTATGAGCAAGGTTGGCGCTGGTTCACATTGGGAAAGATGGGATCTTTTGATCTAGACAACTCTAGGGAAGCTGAACAAGGGAGAAATTTGGAGAAAGCCAGATGCTTGTAGCGTTGTTCAGGAGAGAGGAGGCTAACAAAGGATATGTCTATGCACTTAATATAGGGAATTCCAATGACATAAGGTTTTTGTGACATCGAGGAAAACAATTTCAACCTGAAGCTATGAAGTCTTTGTGAGACTTTCTTCTCGGTCTTGGATGCAACCACTGAGGATAAAAAGCACAGGAGAGCTGTTGTCAAGTTAATTGAAATACTTGGAAATATAGACTTTTCACTTACCTCTTTTCTGTACACATAATGTATAAATAAGATTCCTTCATACAGAGTTTCTGAAAATACAGTACTGAAGTTTCTCAAAATACAGTTCTGAAGTACCTGCAATAGAATCACCTGGAAGAATTTTTTTTTTTTTTTTTTTTTTTTTTTTTTTTTTTTTGAGACAGAGTGTCACTTTGTTGCCCGGGCTAGAGTGAGTGCCGTGGCATCAGCCTAGCTCACAGCAACCTCAAACTCCTGGGCTTAAGCGATCCTACTGCCTCAGCCTCCCTAGTAGCTGGGACTACAGGCATGAGCCACCATGCCCGGCTAATTTTTTTGTATATATATTTTTTAGTTGGCCAGATAATTTCTTTCTATTTTTAGTAGAGACGGGGTCTCACTCTTGCTCAGGCTGGTCTCGAACTCCTGACCTCGAGCGATCCACCCGCCTCGGCCTCCCAGAGCTAGGATTACAGGCGTGAGCCACCGCGCCCGGCCTGGAAGAATTTTTTTGATGTTTAATTCTCACATAGAACTACAAAATTATAAGTTCTGAGAGCAGGCATAAAAATCTTCATTAAATAACAAACACTCCATGTCTTTTGATGCTTACTGAAGTTTTTGAAGAGCTACTATATGTTAGAGAGGAAGTTTGAAAATTCCTAAGGTGGCTTAATGCATGTACCAGTTTGTAATGAAGAACATGTGTGTGTGTGCATGTGGGGTGGGGGGGGTTGGTTGGGGTAAAAGGAGCGCTAAAGTAAGAAAGAATAAGATTTTTTTGGAATTATTAATAGTTGTGGAAATCACATTTTTTCTGTTTTCCAATATTGGAGAGTGTGGTGATGAGAGAGGGCAATGAAGAAAAGATATATGAACAAGTAGTGGTGACTTTGAGATATCACATATTTATGGGTGCTTGACAGCCATGGTTCACTCACATAAGTCCCTCTGAAAAAGAAATGGTGATAGTTTTGAGAACTATTATGAGAAACTATTATTAAAAATAAACTAGATAGACTGAAACATACAAAATATGTATTTAAATTTGACCAATTTCTAATGGATACAAATTGGTCATTTTAGAGGCCCAAATGTCTAGTGACTCATTATTTTGGATAATTTTTGTCACCACCAATCACTCTCAAATCAATATATAAGTTTAACTTAACAAGCTCTACCCATCAGATTAAGCAATTTGAATAAACTTTCAATTTATTTAATTTTCTCATTTTCAGGGCACATTATTCTTGGAACTTCTGTCTTCCGAAAGATAAGTGCACTTTAAATACAAATAATACATAGTAAAGGATTTCTACTCCATTAAAAATTGCCACCAATGCTATCTACTAAACAGAATGTGAGATAAAGGTGATTTTGTGGAGTGGAGATCACTTTTGACACATCCCTGATTTCATAGAACCTGATGATATCTTTCTGTTTTAATGTTAAAGTTTTGATTAAGAGCTAACCAGACCATTAAAAATAAAGAGTATTACTGTCTATATTGCTTATTATATTTACTTCTTGGAGATTTTTATAACTGGGGAAAATACCCATAAATTTTAAATACAGCTATATAAACAGTAAGTACTTATGTACCAGTATGAGTTATTTTTGCAAAATTTAACAATCAAGTAAGTATCTTTACAAGTGCTTATTCTTCCAAATGGATCATATTCAAGAGGTAGAAAAATGGAAGAGTAAAAACATTCTTCTCACTCTGCATTATTCAGTTTCTCCTCCTGAAGAAAGCAACATATATGTATTTTAAAAATTTTTCTAGAGACACTTTTTATATATTCTTATTACTTTATTTTTCATATACATATTAATATATATAAATTATATACAAAATAAATGTATTTTTTCCTTTTTCAAACAAATGGTTATATATGTTGTTCTGACTCTTATGTGTCATTTTAAAATAAAATCCTTCTTCTGCCAAATTTAAGCAATATTTAAACAAACTTAACCAACAGTTTAATTCTAGAATGAACATATAAGGTATGTGAATAAAAAGTAATGTGCAGAGAAATATCATGCCATAAAATGAATTTCATTGATATTTTCAAATTACTTAGATGGTGATAATACCTTCTCCTAATTTATTCTGGTTCACTGACAATTGTTAACAGAGGTGCTCAAAGTTAAGAAAATTTCTCCCTTAATGGGAGTTTATAAGTGAAATTCTGAAAAATATTCTCATCCTATTTCTATGTCAAAATTATCTTTTCTTTGCCTTCTCTTTATCAGCCTTCTCTTGGAGCTAATAATTTAAGAATATATCAATTGACTTGAGCCATTTTACAGTTGAAAAGACTGAGGCCATTTTTGTGTTAGTGAAACAAGCCTAACCTATGCTTAGATATGTTACAAGGAATTGAGGATTTCTACCAGACTGGTAACCTAAGCTTCTCTTTCTCTTTAATATACAGTGAATGATTCAATAAGCACAAATGAAGAATACATTTATATTAAGCTTTTTAAAAAAACAGTTGAATTTTAAAATTGTGGCAAGAAATATTAACCTAAAAAAAGACATGAGATTGTTTTGTGAAGTAAAAATTTTCTCCTATTCAAATATCCTTGTAACTCATCATATCTACTTATATCTATTTATTTTTCCTTATCTAACAAGGTGAATTTTGCTACTTCAGATCAGAAATCCCTCCTATTTTCCTTCATTAAATGTGCAGACCTACTTGAGCCTGTATTTATCTTCTATTACAACCAGAAAAGTGTTCTCATTCTATCAAAAGTGAATCTCTCCAGATGCCTCTGGATCCCTTTTAATTAAACTTCTCTACATCCTCTGCTATCCCCTTCATCCTGTGTTATTAGACTCTCCCTTCTCCACTGTATTATCCTATCAACATATTTTCATCTTTAAAAGAGTACACAAAACCCCTCCCTCTCAAATACAAAACTATCAACCCCACATTGACCTCAGATCCCAATTCAGCAATGACCTAATTCTTCTTCTACTCTTACCAGCAAAACTTGGTACTTTGCCTTCTCTGACCTCATCTACTCTCACTCTGTCCCCAGGAAGAGTACACTTCAGCATGCCTGTTTTCTTTCTGTTGTTGAGTGAGTTCACCAAGACTTTCTCTCCCATAGAATCTTGCCCTCTTCTGCTATTTTCAAAGTCTCATCTTCAGAATCTTCTCTCAGAGATCATCCTTCTCTGAGTACTCTGTGTAAGTAACTTGCACAGTTTCCTCCAGTTATCTGCTCACATATGTCTTACTCTGCCATTAACACAATCTCCGATTCCCAAATGTATATGTGTCTTATTTGCTTATGTCTTTGCTTCTAGAATGTAAACTCCATGAGGAGTTCCATCACTTGCATAGTACCTAGAACATAGTAGTCACCCCCAATAAATATCTGATGAACTAATAGATTGTTAGTTTAGGTCCCAGATGCTGTGAGTACAGATAAACCCATAGTCTTACTTCACCCAATATCCATTTATATAAACTTATGTGTACACCATATGCATATGATACCTGGGCAACATGAAGGAGATGCACTGAGAATCCAATGGAGAAATTAACGTAGCTATGGTTTCTATTCTCAGTGTTGTCCCACAAACTGAACTTGAGTTTCTGTGGCTGGAAAAGTCCAAAAATAAACTCCAGAACGGCAGTTAGTGTTTTGTTTGTTTTGTTTTTTTGTTTTCTTGTTTTTATGGGAGTCTTGGGGAGTATCCAGGCAAAAAATGATCATAAGCTAACAGAAAAAGTTTGTGAGAACTCTTTTAGGCCCTGGGGCCAAAAATGTAGTTATGATTAGGGAAGAAAAACTCTGTAATCCGTCACTGACAGGGAGTAACTGGCATTATCCAGTAGCTCTGCAGCCAGCAGAAGTGGACAGGAGAGAACCAAAATAGAAAAGGAAAAATGGGGTGAATATTGCAGAGCGATCACGGTTTACAGACTGGTTCTCAATATATATGAGAAGTGCTTTAAGCAGCTCATAGAAACAATGGGCTGACGCTTTGAGTAGAACTAATTTCCAGAAATAAAACTGATAAGGCTTCAAGTTGCCATAATTTATTCATTCAAATAAATATGAATATATGTGTATGTGTATATAATATGACCTGATCATCTCAAAATGAAAAGTATATGACATCTGGGGTATACTAGTTAGAATCACACTTGAGGATTGATTTTTATTTTGGAGCATAAAGACCTGTTTTCTTTGCCATTTTATAGTGTGTGTTGTGCCATCAGTTTCCTTGATCAATGCATTACTATTTTAGTATTGCTTTTTCTCTGAAAGGCTGTTATCACCAGGCCAAGAACCAGTTGAAAGCAGAATTGCTTGAACTGCAATATTTGTTATGTATGCTTATGTCTCACTGAAAAGTCTGCTAGGAAGTTTGCCCTTCTCCCTATAGATCATGGTCTTTCTCCTATGTGTGATACAGATCTCAATAAATGGATTTTCTCATGTTAAATTTTCCAAATATCCAACAGATGATAACAGATAGAAAATAATTAAATTCTATATATAGCTTCCCAGATCCCATTTTGTCATATTTCCAATTATTTGTCTATTTCCAATAGAGACAGTGAATTGTCTCTATTAAAATTTTAATATGCTCTAAATGAATAGCATAACAATGAAACTTTTTCTTTTTTTCTTTAAAATGACAGATAATACTGCATGTTTTTATCATGTTTAACATGATGTTTTAAAGTGCATATACATTGTAGACTGGTTATATCTAATTAACAAATGTATAACTTCACATAATTATCATTTTTGTGGTAAGAGCACATAACATTCACTCTTTTTACATTTTTCAAGAATACAATATATCAACTATAATCATCTTGCTGTACAATAGATCTTTCACCTTCTTGTTTCAATTTATTCATAGGTATCTTTCTTTTGTAGCTATTGTAAATGGCATTTTTTTCTTGATTTCTTTTTCAGTTAGTTCACTATTAGCATATAGATATGCTACTGGTTTTTGTTTGCTGATTTTGTAACCTGCAACTTTGCTGAAATTTTTTTACTAGTTCTAACAACTTTTCAGTGGAGTGTTTAGGGTTTCTATGTATAAGATCATGTCAGCAGCAAACAAGGACAATTTAACATCCTCCTTTCCAGTTTGGATACCTTTTATTTCTTTCTCTTGCCTAATTGCTCTGATCAGGACTTACAGTACTATGTCGAGTAGGAGTGCTGAAAGTGGGCATCATTGTCCTGTTTCAGATCTCATTGGAAAGGCTTTCAGTTTTTCCCCATTCAGTATGATACCAGCTGTGGATCTGTCATACATGGCTTTTATTGTGTTGAGGTACCTTCCATCTATAAGTAATTTGTTGAGAATTTTTGTCATAAAGAGATGTTGAATTTTGTCCATTTTTTCGGCATCTATTGAAATAATCATGTGGTTTTTGTCCTTCATTCTGTTAATGTGATGTATCATGCTTTTTGATCCTTCCATCCCTTGGATAGCTCCCCCTGATCATGTTGATGATCTTTTAGTGTGCTGTTGAATTTGGTATGCTAGAATTTTGTAAAGAATTTTTTGCATCTGTGTCCATCAGGAATACTGGCTTGCAGTTTTCTTTTTGTTACTGTTGTTTTGAACAATGACAGCTTTTATGGGACTAAGAGAGAGCCTGATATGACAACAAATTTAGAAGAAAGATAGGTATATATAAATCTAAATGTTATATTCCTTTAGAATTTGAAATAATTATAGTTTTGACTATATACACTTTATGATATTTAGCAGAGATACAGTGCATGAAACAAAGCAAACATCATATACTTACTATGCATAATTATGATAAAAATAGCTTTCTGATATAGCTATAGCTATAAAACTGATTTATAGCTAGAAAATCCATATTTAGAGCATTTAGAGCATTTAGAGCATTCATCTGAATAATGATGTTAAAAAGGACAGCTCAATTCCTTTAACTGCAAAAAGTACAAAAATCATGAAAAATGCTCACTGGTACATTCCACTGGTTTGTAAAAGGCTGCCACAGTCTGGGACTAACTGGCCCTTCATTTAAAAGACAAATAGGATTTTCAAAGAAAAAAAAGACAAAATAGGATTTTCAAAGAAAGAAAATTTTGATGTTTCCAGTAAGGTTTTCTGGAAAAGTATTGAGAGGAAGAAGAGAAATTATATTACCAGCCACAGTGAGTTAAGAATGAAATCAGTGGGCCTCCTAACTGTCCACATTTAAAATTTTGTCTAGAAAATATGACATCTGTTTTCAGCAGTTTAGTTGACAATATCTCCTTTAAAAGAAATACTCAAAATGAATAGATAAAACATAAAGAGACCCAAAGGGAGTATCAGCAGTAATGATATATCCTATTTCTTACACTGGATTGTAGGCTGGGAGTATTTATTTTCAATTATGCTTTATTTAAAATAAATACATATTTATACTTATATGTGTGTTTTCTACATTCATTGTTTATAATAATTATTTCATAATAATAAAGAAAAATCAGAATACAAAATTGCATGTATATATTATAATCAGAACTATTTATAAACAGCAATAAAAATTTTGTACATAAAAAAACTAAAGGGAAATTACCAACATAGTAATAGTTACTAACTTTCAGTTTTTTCCTTACTTTAAAATTTTTCTATAGTTTCAAATATTCTATAGTGAGTGCTTTTTCATAAAATGTTTACTTGTTTTATGAAAAATATGTAGAAATAAAACTGAAAAATTATGTCCACATAAAAACAGAAATGAAAAATATGCCTACACACAATCCTTTATATATATATTCATAGCAGCTTTACTTGTAATAGCAAAAGCTGGAAACAGCCTAGATGCCCTTCAGTGGGCAAATGTTTGAACAAACTATTTTATATGGTGGAATATTACTCTAAAATAAAAATAAGCAAACTACTGGTACATGCAACAATCTGAATGCACCTCAAAGTCATTATTATGAGTGGAAAATCCAATTCCCAAATGCCACATACTATATGATTCCTTTTATTTAACATTATCAAAAAATGTATACACACATACACACACAGGGATGGAAAACACATTAGTGCTTACAAGGAGTCATACATGATAGTTGGGAGGAAGGTGACTGTTTCTATTAAGGGTAGTGTGAAGGAGGTCTTTGTGGTAATGCAGTAGTTCTGTATCTTGTGTTGGTAATCACATGAATCTACACACGTGATAACACAATATAGAACAATTAATTATAGCAATGTCACTTTTTTGAATTTGATATTGTATTATGGTTATGCAAATATAAACTTTGTACAATCTTTGAAATTTCTGTGAATCTATAATCATTTCAAAATAAAAAGCTTAACATTTTTTCTACAGATTAAAATTTTCTATAGTATTTTTTTCACAACAAATAAAGTTCTATTTCTTTTGTTATTAAAAAAATAGCATGTAGAAACATTTGACAAAGATTGCGTTTCTTTCTTACTTCCTACTCTGGTTATGACTCAACACAAGTGAAATAAAAGTTAATTAAAAACAATCCATTGTGCATCATCAAATTGATATATAATACCATGATCAAGACTAAAATTTTGTTGAAACCCTGGCTGAAGACAAAATAAATGTGCTTTTGGGCAGGAGTTGCAATGGTGACTAACATAATGTGGTTCCTGATCTCAAAAGCTTACAGTATATTGGGTAGACAGAAAATAAAAAGCAAAATTTGAAATTAAACAAATACTTGAAAAGATTGATACCATCTATGAAGGAAACAGATAATTGAGATAATAAATAACAGTATAATCCTAATTTAGGAAGGGTGATCAAGGAAGCCTTCTCTGGGGAGATGATATTTAAGCTGAGCCTTGAAATTGTCAGACACTCTTTAATTAAGAAACTCTCTAAGACATTAAAAAAGAATTCTGCATTTATAGAATGTGGCTTTGCCACAAGGCAGGAACAGATGTATATTTGAAACATGTTTCTACAGGGTATTGCTCTAACCCCCACAACTAGGAGAGTTTCTGGCACACGGTATGCACTTGCATGTCAAATAAATTCTTGAGTATTAATTCCATTTGTATGCACATTACAGCCAAGTCCTTTGCGATTGGGAAAGATAACGAATTTACAAGAAAAGAAAAGAAGTTAAATAGGAACTGTATTTCACCCTCAAAATTGAAATCTAAAGTTTAAAAATATTTGATATAATGAACACACAGAATTGTTTGAAGTTATGTTTTTAAACTCTTTGCTCTATCTCAGCTTTATTGTTCTTTAAATAGAACTTTATTTCTCTATCTTTTGCTCTTGCACTTCAAACATTGTCTCATAAAGAAAGACATAATGCTCACTAATGATGTATCACTATTTATGGATTGCAGTCTGCCTAATCAGCAATATTAAGGAATTTTTGTTGTTGGTGGTGCAACCAGGGGACATTATCGAAAACCTCAAATATAGTCCAGTAATATTAGTGAAATTAATTTTGTATTTTGTATGCTGTGAGAAAAGTTAGATGCTAGATCTGCTAGGTTACTTCACCAGACCCCTGACTCTAGCTGCCCTTTATGGCTACTTCTGAATCATCTGGTCCTGGTACCATAGCCTAGACTGATACCATCACTGGAGTTCAACATTGCACATTTTAATTCTAACATAAAGTGATGAGGATCTTTCAGGATCAGCTTTCATGCCAACAATTAAAAAGAATGGGTCCTTGTTTTTCCTATTGCTCGTGGATATTTTTCCCAGGTTTACAGGATGTCTCAGTGAAAAATACCAGGCTGATGGTATAGTGCTGTGGTCCCCAACCCCCAGGCCGTGGACTGGTACTGGTCCGTGGCCTGTTAGGAACCAAGCCACATGGCAGGAGATGAGCAGCGGGGAGCTAGCAAGCAAAGCTTCATCTGTATTTACAGCTGCTCCCCATCACCTTCTGATCTCCGCCTTCTGTCACATCAGCGGTGAAATTAGATTCTCATAGGAGTGGGAACCCTACTGTAAATTGCACGTGTGAGGGATCTACACTGCACTCTCTTTATGAGAATCTAATGCCTGATGATCTGAGGTGGAGCTGAGTTGGTGATACTAGCACTGGGAGCAGCTGCAAATACAGATTATCGTTAGCAGAGAAGTTTGACAGCACAGAGACCATAATAAATCAATTGCTTACAGACTCCTATCAAAACCCTATCAGTGAGTGGCAAGTGACAATTAAGCTGCATCTGGTGTCAGGCTTTATAGTGGCAAGGATCTTACTTCAATTGTAAAGCTGCACCTGGTGGCAGGCTTTAAGTCAGAATCCGACATTTATTTTCATATGCCTATGATCTGCCCGTTATTTTATTTACCACTTCCATCCATACCTCTTTCCTGCACTGTGCACTTGTCTCAGTTACAGTTTTGGTAAGTCCACAAGCTAACCCTAGCAAAAACGAGTAAAAAACAAACATTGCTGGTGAGCCTCTTTGAAAAGGGGGAAAGACCCAATGATGGGACAGCAGAAGACTCTAAGACTGTCAACAAAATGAAAGCTGCATTTAAAAGGAAATAGCAAATGGGGAACTAGTACCTCTTGTATTACCCTGGATGGAGCTGGAGCCCATTCTACTAAGTGAAGTATTACCAGAATGGAAAAACAAGCACCACATGTACTCACAATTCGATTGGTACTAATCGATCAACAGTTATGTGCACGTATGGAAGTAACATTCAGCTGGGATTGGGCAGGTGGGAGAGAAGAGAGGGGATAGATAAATTCACACCTAATGGGTACAGTGCGTGCTGTATGGAGGACAGGCACCCTTGTAGCTTTGACTAGAGTGGTGCAAAGGCAATTTATGTGACCAAAGCATTTGTATCCCCATAATATTCTGAAATAAAAAAAATAAATAAAATAAATAAAAAAACAAAAGAAACTACCAAGAGTCCTACTTAAAGTATGGGTTTGTTGCAATAGGTGTTTCACATTCTCCAAGTCCACTTTGTATAATATGTGGCAAATAGCTATCCAAGGAAGCCATGAAACCTTCAAAACCACTCTGACACATGGAGACCAAGAACCCTGCATTAAAAGACAAGCCTTTGGAGGTTTTCAAGGAAGAAAAATGTGAACACGAAGAACAAATGCAATTATCGAAGCCCATCGCTTCATCAAATGTGTCTGTACTGAGAGCATCACTCTTAGTGGTTAACAGTATCTCTAAAGCTAGGAAGCCCTTTACTATTGGTGAAGAGTTGATCCTGCCTGCTGCAAAGGACATTTGCTGTGAACTTGAAAGAGAGGCTGCTGTTTAAAAGGTGGCACGTGTTCTTCTTTCAGCAAGCACCATAACTAGACGAATTGATGAAGTAGCAGAGGATATTGAGGAACAATTTTTAGAGAGGATTAACGAGTCACCGTGGCATGCAATCCAGGTTGACAAGTCTACTGATATTGACAACAAGGCAATAATGCTTGGTTTTGTGTGATATATTTTTCAGGAGGATTTGCATGAGGATATGTTGTGTGTACTTCTATTGCCAACCAACACCACAGCTGCAGAACTATTCAAGTCTCTGCATGATTACACATCAGGAAAGCTGAATTGGTTATTTTGTGTCAGTATAGGCACAGACTGAGTGGCTGCCATGAATGGACGGCTTTCTGGTTTCACTAATCAGGTCAAGGAGGTCACTTCTGAATGTGACTCTACATACTGTCATCCATAGAGAAATGCTGGCTAGCTGAAAAATGTCACCTGAACTAAACAACATTTTGCAGGATGTGATTAAAATTATCAACCACGTTAAAGTCCACACCCTTAATTCATGTCTGTTGGCACAGCTCTGTGAGGAGGTGGACACAGAGCACACACGTCTTCTCTTATACGCAGAAGCGAGATGGCTTTCTAAAGCTAGATCACTAGCCAGGGTTTTTGAGTTACAGGAGCCGCTCCAGAGATTTCTTTTAGAAAAACAGTCACCACAGGCAGCACATTTCAGTGACACGGAATGGGTCGCAAAACTTGCTTACTTGTGTGACATATTCGACCTGCTCAACAAACTCAGTCGGTCACTTCAGGGGAGAATTACAACTCCATTCAAGTTGACAGATAAAGTGGATGCATTCAAAGCCAAACTGGAATTATGGAGGTGAGGAGCAAACATTGGGATTTTTGACATGTTTCAAACATTAGCAGAGATTTTGAAAGAGACTGAGCAAGGGCCTTCTTTCTCCCAGCTGGTGCATGATCACCTATCTCAGCTTTCAAAAGAGTCTGAGTAGTTCCCAACCACAAAAGACCCCCAAACTGGGAAGAAATGGATCAGCAACCCAGTTTTGTACAAGCCAAGTGAATCAACTTTGTCTGTGCTAGAAGAGGATCAACTGCTTGAGATCACAAATGAGAGTGGCCTTAAAAATATGTTTGGGACAACTTCAGATCTTCACACATTCTGGATCAAAGTCAAGGCAGAATATCCTGAGATTGCCACAACAGCACTGAAAAGCCTGCTTCCACTTCCAACATCTTATTTTTGTGAAGCAGGGTTTTCTGTAGTGACAGCAACCAAAATGAGATTATGGAGTAGCCTGGACATAAGCAACACATTTCAGGTGTAGTTGACTGCCACCACCCCCAGATGGGACCGTCTAGTTGCAGGAAAACAAGCTCAGGGCTCCCACTGATTCTGCATTATGGTGAGTTGTATAATTATTTCATTATGTATTACAATGTAATAATGTTAGGAATAAAGTGCACAATAAATGTAATGTGCTTGAATCATCCTGAAACCATCCCCATCCCCCAAGTCCGTGGAAAAATTGTCTTCCATGAAACTGGTCCCTGGTACCAAAAAGGTTGGGGACCACTGGTGTAGCTCACCTGGAAGTACAGACAAGATTAAAATTCAATAAACCTTAATTAAATTGTGCCTCTACTTAGAGTAATAATGTGACCATTATTCGTAATAGAATTACAAGACTTACTATCTCTGAGGGCTCCTCTAGTGGAGGTATAGACATGCTTTGGAGATCCGTTTCATAGTGTAGTGCAGTCTGCCACCCAAAGACCACTGTTCCTCATCTCCCCCATCATCAAATACAGTAAGGAATGCTGATAAAAATGTTAAATTGGGGAAGCGGAGAGTGTTTAGGAAAAGTGGTGGGTCAGGGGGATTTTTCTCCATTTTGAATTCTTGATTCTGTTATGGCCAGAGGCATTTCTTTACTCTTGAATTTTTACAGACCAATGTGATTTTCATTAAGCAATAACGATGTTGGAGAGCTAACCCCATGGATTACCCTGAAAGCATCAGCACTTTGGGAAAAATTCTAATAAAACATAGAAGCAAAAACAAATTAGAAACATAAGACAAACATAAAAAAAAAACGATAGAGTAAAAGAGCCATTAAATGCTACTCTTACTCAGATATATTATTTAAACCATACAGCAATGACTGTTTTTATGTATTTCTTTTTAAGTGTATTGAAGTTTTACTTGCCAATAGTGCATCACATCAAGCTAGAAACCCAGAGGAAAGAGGAAGAGGGGTAAATATGGGCAGCATCCTCCCTAACGTGGCAGCCTGATATAAGTTCTACAACTGACTAACATTATATTAATAAAATATAAATGTATATATTCCTAAATAAAATGATGTGCTCCCCTGGTCTTTTAAAAAATTAATCAAACATACAGTAACTTTACAACCTCAGTTTAATATCAGCATTTATTCATGGATTTCTGTTTTAGCAGTGATTTAAAAAATAAATCTAGGAAAAAGGTGGTTTTTAAATTTATTTTAATCTCATAAAAGACTTATAGGCTATTGAACTGAGCAATCAGTAAAATATCAATCAAACTAGGGCATTTGATTATTTTATTTTTTTTTTTTTGAGACAGTGTCTCGCTTTGTTGCCCAGGCTAAAGTGAGTGCCGTGGCGTCAGCCTAGCTCACAGAAACCTCAAACTCCTGGGCTTAAGCGATCCTCCTGCCTCAGCCTCCCAAGTAGCTGGGACTACAGGCATGTGCCACCATGCCCGGCTAATTTTTTCTATATATATATTTTAGTTGGCCAGATAATTTCTTTCTATTTTTAGTAGAGACGGGGGTCTCGCTCTTGCTCAGGCTGGTCTTGAACTCCTGAGCTCAAACAATCCACTCGCCTCGGCCTCCCAGAGTGCTAGGATTACAGGCGTGAGCCACCGCGCCCGGCCTTGATTATATTTTTTAAATAAAATATTGCTCCATTAAAATCACATTAGTACAGATAAAATACTGTCTTTCCTAACTTTCTTGCTTTGCAGTCAATTAATGAACAGTTCTTGTCAGTTACAGAATACAGTATAAGTACAAATACACAAAGGGATGAAAAGTCTGTGTGCTTGCAGTGTGCAATTCTCTTTTATAGCATTCTCTATTATTTGAGCAAAAGGACAATTTAAAGCCCACTGACCACTGATCACAGGAAACACACTTTAAGTTTTTTTAAAAAAAGGTGTTCGATTTACTGCATCATGAGACAACACGTAACAGGAATTAGACCTTAAGGTGTCTCTCATGGGGTTTGGACTTGTGCTGCGTTATTCTAAGGAGAGATAAGAAAGGTTAAATTGCATCCTATTAAAAATTCGGGGCAGTTTGGTATCTAAGTAATTTCTGTTCATGAGATGAGAAAATAAAGAGGAACTGAGATATTGTTGGTAAGAAGGCAGCAATTACTCAGGAAAAAAAAAACAGTCTGTCATTTTGCACTGAGGATGCAGCCTTGGGTATGTTCTTTAAAAACATTATGTTCTCTTGCCCTTGCCCCTGTCCTTTTAGAACCATTGTTGATATTCTCTTAGGAATATTGTAATTTCAACAATTACCATGTTACAAAACAACTCCTTTTAGTCAAAGCTCTTGTCCACATTTTTCATGAGTCATAAGATTGTGTCCATAAAAATATTGGCAATTGCAGGTTACATAAATGGTTATATAAATGGTTTTGAGAAACTGGAACTAAGCAAAATATTTCTTAATATTTAAGTAAGCCCTCTAAATGTACCACTTATACTAGACTATGTGGATGAGTGAAAATATTTTTTCTAACTCCTGAAAAAAAAATCACTTACTTTTCTAAGATTCAATGTTCCATTTTAGAAAATTAGAATAATTATACCCCCTTAGTCATACTTCATCAGGTGAAAATAAATTTAAAGAATCAAATACGTATAAAGGATAAATATATTAATGATGAGTTACTTATTGAAATATTAAGCATTGACACACTGTTCTAAGTACTCTACATGTATTAATCCACATAGAGTAAACATACAACCTCTTGTTTTTGTGTTTGTTTTATTTTTCTGATGAAAGGTTAAGTAACTTGCTGCAGTTAAGTGATAGACATGCTAGTTCAACAAAAGATACCTGTCTCCAGAGTCCTTGTTTGTACAGGTTACAAATAAATGAAGTTCATTTTACCAAAAGTCTCTCAAAGTTACTTATTTCTAATGTCTAGGGCTTCTATCTTTGTTTCTAATTCATTTCTAATGATAGGTATAGTGCTGAAGTATACAGTCTGCCTTAGTTTATCAAGAGTGTAGAGAAATCAACAATTTGCTCAGACTCAATATAAAACTTACTTAAGTCTATGAATTAAGTATCAATTTCTTCCACATATTAAATCATAAAATTGGGACTTTGTTTACACTCTTCAGGAACTTAAAGATATATTATATAAATATAGTGAAATAATGGATTTTTTCTTTCTTCCTTAACTCTCTTCACATCCATTCCATTTCTACACATCTAATTCTATTTTATTCTTTGAATAGAATTTCATGGATTTTGTTATAATTACAATATATTTTCTTTACTTAAGAATATTAGAATTCCAAAAAATATGAAAACTTGTAAGTGTAATAGGCGTTTATTCTTTCATCCTCACTAAACAATACAATATAAAAATAGGGAAATTTGAGATGTTAAGGTGCTATTCCATAATGAATACTTATCGAGCTTCTAATATGTGTGCTAGATTATCTCTCAGGAGAGATACCAAAGTACAATCAAACCTCACATTCTCATAGGTAAAAAAAAGGTTACACGAATGACAATAATAAATGAATACTATATATTTTTAGAAACAAATAAATGACATAAAAAACTGGCCAGGCACAGTGGCTTACACTTGTAATCCTAGCACTCTGGAAAGGTGAGGCAGGAGGATTGCTTGAGGTCAGGAGTTCAAGGCCAGCCTGAGCAAGAGCAAGATCCTATCTCTACAAAAAATAGAAAAGTTAGCTGGGCCTGGTGGTGAGCACCTGTAGTCCCAGCTACTGGGGAAGATGAGGCAGGAGAATCACTTGAGCTCAGGAGTTTGAGGCTGCAGTGAGCTATGATGAAGCCACTGCATTCTAGTCAGGGTGACAGAGCGAGACTCGGTCTCAAAAAAAAAAAAAAAAAGACATAAAAAGCTGTCTTAATCTGTTCAGGTTGCTATACTTCTATAACTGGGTAACTCATAAACTAAAGAAAGGTACTTCTGATAGTTCTGGAGGCTGGGCAGTCCAAGACCAAGGTACCAGCAGTATCTGGTAAGGGCCCACTTCCTCACAGATGGTGCCTTATTGCTATGGCTGTGTCCTCACATGGCGAAGAGACAAGGCATCTCTCTGGGGACTCTTCTATAAGGACACTAATCTCATTCTGGAGACCCCATGACCTAATCATTTCCCAAAGACCCCACCTTCTGATATTCATCACCTTGGTGATCAGGATTCAACATACAAATTTTAGCGGTACAAAAACCTTCAGACAACAGCAATGAATAAAATAACACAATGAGATAGAGAGTAATATTCAAAGAAAGAAAGAAGAGGCAGACAAGAAGATTCCCACAAGGAGCTGGCATTTGAGCTGAGACCTAATGGACAAGAATAAGGAAGCGACACAAGATCAGAAGAATTGCCTTCCAGAGAAAAGAAAGACCAAATTTGCAGGCCTAAATGATGGAATTGTCATGGCTTGTTGAAGACATCAGAAGGAGGACAGCAAAAGACAGCAAGAGCACTGGAGACGTGGCGGGAGAAATAGGTAGGGGCTAAATCATGTAGGATATTGCAGCCAATGCCAGAAACAAACACAGTCTTGGGTCCAGGGGTCATCTGAGCTATAGGCAGAAGCAACTGGGAAAGATAGTAGATAAGTAGAAAATCCTTTTTCTCCGAAAGCATGAGTATAAAATATTCTTGCATAGCAAAGTAGCATTTCCCAGTAATGCTGAGTGTCATTTTCTTGCTTCTCTGAAAGTTCCAATTCATTGCCCTATAAGTTTATATTTACAGCAGTTGCAATTGGTAGCTGAGGAACACTCCATGATATTAAAAATTCATATGACACTTAGAGTTTTTGTAAATGTACTTCTAAATGTAACACACATGAAGAGTGATAGTGATTTTTACATTACTGCTTGTACTGTGATATAAATGTTAATTCATAAGATACATAAAATATTTTGTAATATTTTTATGATAATAATTTATCATACTAAAATGCTTAAATGTAAATAGTAAAATTCAGGTATTATTTCCAAACTAAAATATTATCATACAAATTTTTAAAACAATTCCATTTGCAATGATCTATTATTTACAACATGAAGCTGGTAAAAAACTATTTAAGGAACTATTTGTGAACTGAGAAATGTTGAAGTTTCAAGTATTGTCAATAGAACATAAGTTATGCTGAAAGGTAATTGCAACACAATTAGTGATTTTTTTCTGATATAAAGAAAATAAATTCTGTGTGGTAAATATAAAATAATCTATGAATTATATATTTTTAAAATGTTATTACTTATTCAAAATCACAACATCTGAGCCATCAATAGAACACCTAGATGTGTACAATAGTACTAATTAAGTTCAGTTGTTGATATTTTGCCTACTTTAAATTGCATCTTTTTAAAAAACAGAGAATCAAACATTTTTAGATTTTTTGTTTTGAATACATATCTATTCATAAAAAAGAATGTAGTTTAATAATAGTTTGATTTATAACCTCTAAATATTTAGGTACGTGGCATATGGACCTCCATATTTATTCCCATCTTAGCCCCACAAATATGAGGGGTTGGCTTCATGGGGCCATTTATTATTTTATTGCCTAAAATGGGACACTTTTGAAAGTGAAAGCAAGGACTATTAAGAATTACACCAGAATGACAAGCATAAATTCGGACTCTCCTAAGCAAATCTGGACTGTTCTGTGTAAAATGAGACATATGGTCACCTAAGTTATAAGCTTGCTAGGTGAATGGGGAATGAGTATTGCCAAGTTGCAATAAATTATTAAGGTTTCTATATTTTACAAGTAGTTTCCACCATATACTGTTTCTATAGAGATGCTTTTCTTAAGGGTAATTTTATTCTTTGCATAAATTAACATTATTTTCATATTAGTACATCTGAAAACCAAACCATACATAATGAATAATCTAAAGTTGACAACTACATTTTATTTGAAGTTTAACCTTGTTTTTTGGTGTTTGGTACACACTGAGCATGAAATATGTGTTTCAGAGAAGAAGGAAGGAAGAGATGGAAGAAAAGAACGATATTCCTACTGTATTTGACACTGATGGAGGGGGCCAGATCATTTGTAATGCCCCCGTGACAAAATTCTTTTCAGTAGCAATAAGGAAATGAAATTAATAAAATAAAATGTCTAAAAAAAGACAGGCAGTGAAAATTCTTTCATTGAAATACATGTAGTATATATAATATACTAATATAATTAAGATTATTTTCTTTCATTATATCTTTCCCTTTCTCTCTCCATCATAGATATGTATTCATTTTATTGTATATGTAATTATAATAAAATAAACACAAATATCACAGTACAAAAGAAGGTAAATAAAATACTTGATTAATACATCTTGATTACACTAATGCATTTTATAAAATGGGGAAGACTGTACTTACATATTGGCCTATTGCAGTGATAATATTACAATTTAATAAGAACAATACTTTTTAAAATTAAATTTCAATTTAAAGATATTACTCAAATTCAATAAACTATTTCATTGCTGAACCAAAATTTGCATTTATCAAAGAAAAATATTGCACCTTCCATTTTGTACTTTCACTGTTTTAATTGTATATAAAAAATAACTCCAAATGATCACATAAAATGATAGCATTGAAGTAACTTAAGGTCTTTCCTTCATCTTTACAATAACTGTGTAGTCAGTATTTATTTTGAATCTAGTTTTAAACACAAAACTATTTAATATCAACTGATGGTGGAGAGATATATTATAACCAAAGTTAACTTGTATGATACTGAACCATTCTTACTCTCCAAGTAAGAACATACAGCTGAGTCCACATATGTATAATCGGGAGTTCTCCAGCTTAGCTTGCACATAAGATATAATGTTTTAAGAAGATGAGTAATAAAACTGTTCTAATTTGAAGTTTACATTTATATTATTAAAACCAAACAATAAACATCATTGTTTAGAACCTAGATCAACAAATGTTTTCATAATTATTCTTCAGAGAAGAATAATTTATCAGTTTTTAGAATTGTTGGTGCATTGTGACAATAAAAAAACCCCAGTTTTAGTTGGTTTTATTATTGGCTTTAGATTATAATAAACATCCTTATTGCTTGCACCTAGGCAGACTGCTCTTTTCTCTTGACATTTGGTAAGTCACTAGAGGGAGGGAGGAAAATAAAGAAAGAAGATATAATGAAAGGAAATCATCTTAATTAGTCTAATAGGCTGAAGCCACAGAGCAAAATTAATGCTGTAACATAAAATATAAGAGGAAAGCAATATTTTTCTCTATATCAAGCGGAGCAAGTATATAAGGAACTATTAAAACCTACTGAGTGCCATGTTGAGACTAATGCATATGTACCATAAAGCTGGTTTTCTAACGATATGCATCTCTATATTGGTTTATTCCCCTGTGGAGGAGAATTAGCTTAACGGCAAGTTTCTATGAGTTCAACAGAGAGACTGATGCATATAGGATTATTCACAGACATAACAGATTTTTGAACATTATGCCCATTTTAACATTCCTACCAACAGAAATAGTAACTATTTAATACTAGGAAGAGGTAATAGCTGTTCTGATCCAGAATTTCTTGAGGGATGTATTTTTGTCAAATTAAGTAATTGTTTGCATATCAAATATGGATAAAATATACAGAGTTTCACATTTTTAATATAATAGCTCCTAAACTCCTTATAGGCAGAGAAATTTTTCTTTTTATTTATAAAGAGAATTGATTAAATTAAATAGTGCTCACATGCATGCCTGTCTTAAAATTAAAATCTAATTTTATGCATTTTTGAGGCAATAGACATCACATGAGAATATCTTGATGAAATTGGCTTCAGGTACAACAATGTTAATAGGAATTAATGATTATTGAAATAATCATGAATTGTCCAAAGTATCTGTGGTAGATTAAAAGTCATAAGTATAATCATAATAATCCAAGATGCCATGAATTTCAATAATTGTATGTTCAAATTAGTTAGAAAATGGTTATATATTAATTAATTAATGAGGAATGACTTTGAAATAAATAAGAGTCTGAAAGTATGTGGATGTTTTATGGAAAAGTATTACTGAAAATTTCAAATAATAGGTATTTCATGAACATTATTTTATAGTCAGCTGAATATCAGTTATTCTTGGAATAAAATTAATTAATATGACATCTTGAACATACAATAAACAAGTTACCAAAAATTTCAAGATAGTAAGACTCTTCACCATGACTGAAATGATAAAAGATGATATGGACAGCCATGAATGGAAATAATTCTCTCTATGTACCAAACTGTTTCTTGCTTCTGTCTGCCAAAGGGTCTAGCTCCTGTCTAAACCTGTCTTCAATCCCTGTGTGCTCACATGAATCAGACCCAGAATTCAAGGAAAAAGACCACCTTTGAAAGGTCTTGAATTACCAGGTATTCCAAGCTGCCTCAAGGCATGCACACCAGGAGAATGCAGGCACTCTAGAATTTTTCCATCAAATTGTCACAGAACAGAGAGCACCTAATAGATCTGTGTTTCAGAAAGACTCTGACCTTCCTCTGGCCCATAGACCTCCTCAAGCAAAAGAAATGAACCACTACTCCTGCCTGCTTAAAATATCCTTCCTTCAGCTTTCAGATCTCAAATAACCCCAAAACTCTTCTGAGGCAGTTTGGTTGACTCCATCTTTTCTACCAGATCTGTGATTATTCGGACACCCCAGTTTTCTGTCCTGAAATTCTTCTTTTCTCGTTTTGTGTCATTTTCTTAAGTGATCTGTCTGGGTCTACGGTTTTAAATGGAAGCAGGCCAATTTAAATGGAATCTGATGGAAATCTGAGTTTTAAAATTAATTTAGTTTATTTTTGAGATAAATTAGAATTCTAAATTGAAATTGAAAACCATTTATTTAAGTCAGGAATTTAAATTGAATTTAAAATCGAACAGTCAATTTGATTTGAATGATTTAAATTTAAATTAAATTAAAATTCAGAAGCATATGAAATGAATCAAATTTGGCCAAAACATTCACCTTATAAATGAAATGCTGAAATTTTGATTTCTAACAAGTTACAGTCAGGCTCTCCTGACTTGGTAGCAGTTTGCAGAATGGTTTGACACCAAAGGTAAAACAGCCCCAACCTGCATAACAAAAGTTAAGATGGGCGCATTCCTGTAGTCCCAGCTACTCGGGAGGCTGAGGCAGGAGGATCGCTTAAGCCCAGGAGTTTGAGGTTGCTGTGAGCTAGGCTGATGCCACGGCACTCACTCTAGCCCGGGCAACAAAGTGAGACTCTGTCTCAAAAAAAAAAAAAAAAAAAAAAGTTAATATGGCCAACAAGAATTATTATAATATAATGGGACATATGATTAATGCCTAAAATCAGATTTGCATTAGCTTCAAATATGAAATTGCGGAATTATGGAAGAGAGCTGATAAAATAAACTAAAATATATTTCTATTGAAATGATAAAAATCTGGTTAGTCATAATACATATTTTTCTGAATGTGTCTCCATCATTTAGGGTGCCCTTGTACTAGCTGAGCCTTGCCTACTTCCACAGTGAGTGAGGCCCACCCATTGCTAGATAAATGCTCCTAGTCCAACTCCCTTAGGCACCGCTAGAGACTTCCTGAGAGAAGAGTTCCACAAGGAAGCTTCTGTTAGAACCTATCATTCACCCCCTTCTAAGAGATCAAGAAAATTTCATTTAGCACCATATTCTTATTTATGTCAGTCAGTACTAGGAAGCCAAGGCTCTCAGTGCTCCTCACCTGGGAGCTCTCATTTCTGTGTCTTTGTATTGCCTCTTTTAGGAGCCCAAAGCCAGAATTTCTCAAACCTTATGTTAGTCCCTCTGAACTTATGGTCTTTTATAAACATCTCTAAATGGTCAACCACTTCCTTGATTCAGAGATTCTTCTTGCTCTGAGACACTCCCAGCCCATGGGGTGAGATGCTTTGGAGGAATGTCCACCTCAGTGACTGGGGACTCTCCCGGTAGTTAGTGGGCAGGGGTCAGAGATGTTAAATGGTCCTTATACTTCAATAGTCCAACAGAAGAAGATTTATTCTTCCTAAAATGCCAAAAGTTCGTATCCAAGAACACTGAACACTGTGCAACTTTATAGTCAGTAAACGCCTGTCTTTCCAGCATTCTAATTTGGGTGTTGTCTTGTTTATTATCATTATTGTTATTGTTTTGTTCATTTCATACACAGTACCATTAGGTCTAGGGATTTTGTTTCATTCTTGCTCTTCATTGCCATTTCCTGATAATTATTCTTCACTCTTACTTTTAAAAAACAAAACTAAAACAAACAAACAAAAATAGTTCCTTTGGGCATGCTAATAGCATTACATTATACCACATTTCAGGTCTTTTTATCCACCAAAATATTGGTAATAAAGCTGCTTGCTTTCATTACTCATGTAGAACATCCAGTTCCTTGATGATGTTTTCCATCCACCCCTACCTACCATTTATATAATCACACTCTAAACTTTTTTACAATTACTATACCACCTCCATAATTTCAACCTCAAGCATCCTACACTCTGCTCACCAAGTACTATTATTCTAGTTCACTCCTCCAGGTATCCTCACTCAATACTCTTTCTTAAAACTGATCTTGAGATGAGGTCTGCTCTAGAGGTTTCTTTTTCCTACTTGCTTTCTCATCTGCCCTTATGAAAGAAGGGCATGATTTTATATCTTTTATATTTAAAATGGCTTACCTTTTACGCATTCTAAATCTTACTATTGTCCATTGATCTTAAAGGAAAAAAAAACCCTCATACACCAAACAAAGGGACGATTAAGCTATTGCTTTAATCAAGACACAATAGTCATTTCAATCTATCTCCATAAGTGACAAAGTTCCAAAAAATTTACTTTCCATGTTTCAAAGTTATTGTCAAATAATTAGTCTTTTTGATCAGTTCTGTACTAAAAATGATTGTAATGATAAATCCATTCAGTAAGCATATTTTAATAATTAACATCTTAGAATTAAAGGAAATACAGTTTTTTAATTTTATATACACTTTTTTGCTGCAAAGAGTATGTGACAGTGATCAATGAAAATTTTTAGACATAAGTTTATATAGTGTTAGAAGAAAGTTCTGGGAGAGGGAAAGAAATAAATATTCATGTTCAAGTTTGAAATGGAGTACTGTAAAATTTCTAATGTAAAGATCTTGTCCATATACCATTATAAGTTTTAGATTCCACTGAATACATTTAAAAGAATAATATACAGTGCAATTGCTTCTTTTTGAAACATATATTTATAGTATAATTAAAATTATAACCTTTGTAACTATTTAAATATGAAAATTTCATATCTCAATTTCAAAATGTATGAGCAGCTACGTGATTCTTTAAAAAATTATATAGCAAACTATTTGACGACTACTAATGTTCTCCAACTTCCCATCATAAGAATCTCATCTACAGATGTCCCTGACTGATGGACGTCAGACCTCCTTGTAAGGGAGTAGAAAGACAAGGAAGCTGATTAATATTTATTAAATACTTATTATATTATGTGCCTAAATTCCTGAACTGAATTTTATGTAGAATTTCCAAACAAATTATAGAATAATTATGAAAATATTATCCTCCTTTAAGGAAAAAGAAAACAAGGGCACATAAACAAGCTTCCCCAATTATGTCAGAGCTGAGAAGTAGCAGTGAGAATCTGGGCTGAGGAACAAGTCTGTCTGATTCAAAGCCAAAATCATGTCCATTAATGAATATTGAGATTGAGGATTCTAATAAAGGACATGGCTGTGTTCCATCTTGGAAATTAAGGTAAGTAAAGTAAGACAGGGGAATAAAGCAAACAGAGATCAAATGTCATGTTTTTGCTATTGATAAAGGATAATATAGAGGAAGTCCTTAAAGTATGTGGCAATAGAATGGATTTTAAGAGGGGGCTCCAAGAATAGTGAGACCATCCAGCCACGAGGAGAGCTGAACATGCACTGACTTCTCTCTGAAAGGCTAGTACCTGTTCCTGCAATGTTAGGGAGAAAAGCAGAGCAGAATAAATATTTATTGTAGGAAACTAGATCCCTAGGAGAATGAAAGTGGAGTCACTGGTGCTAAGGTACATGTGACCAGCTCCAATCAGTTAATTCACTTCTCAAGCAGAGATTTATCCATTTCTCTCAACCTCCCAAGGGTAAAGCCACAGTAAGATAGTGCGCTCACTCTATACAAGGTTGCTTGCTCCAAGTTTATCACCCCTCCAAAAATATCTTGCTTTTGATTAATATCCAAAGCCCCCGGGTTATCTTTTTAATATTTTTTGTATAGAGTTTATAGTTGTTATTTGCAGAAGGATTGATTTGTTAGGATCTCATGTCTACATTCAACTGTATTTAGATTTTAAGTTCATCTAGAAGTGATTTTTCCCTGTGTTATCAGAAAATGATCTATTTTTTCAAACATTTGAATTTCTAATTTTCCTGAATACTTTCTACCAATTTAAAAATCAGTTTTATTATAAAATAACATTAATGTATAATATAACAAATTAATATTATATGCATGTGATCATGCATGTACATATAGTGTGTGAATATGTATAGACTTTATATATATAATACTTCTTGATGAGTCTATTATATTAATCTCTTTATTTTTATATGTCTAATATATATTTTATTATATACAATAGCAAGATTTTCCTTTTTTTTACGTTTCTTTCTAGATTTAGAATCTTACTGGTTGTGATAGTTAAAACTATTTTTCATAGGACACAAGTATTTCTAGATAACTACATCTATCGTATTCAAATAATGACAAAGCTTTCTCTTCAAAAACAGCTTATTTCTCATTCTTGACTCACAGAATTGATTTTAATCTTAATAATATAGTTGAATTGTAGTAATAATATAGTTAAGTGTAGCAGCTTCTTTGTCTCGTTCATGACTTTAAAGGAAATTATTCTAATTGGTGTTACTTTGATGGTGCTTTCTGTACATAGTTTTATATGGGTTTTTTTTGCCAGTTTTAGGACATTATATTTTATATTTAACTTGTTATAAAGCTAATATAAGAAGTGAATGCTGTGTCTACTTCAGCAATGTTTTAATAGATTAGAATTAACAGATTTCCAATGGTTTATTATTTATTGAAATATTATTGTTTCATTTTTCTGGGATAAAATCTAACTTGTCATTAAGTTTTATTTTTTTTAATAACCTGCTATATTTGGTTTCCTGGTATTTTACTTAGAATGTGTGCAGCTTAATTTATATTTTTCATTTCTCCGCACTCAGGCAGCAGGGTGGATGAACCATAAAAGAAATACATCAGGGATTTAACATGTTCACCCTTTTGACCACATTTATTTCTAATGCTACTATCTCTGTGGCTAGGAAAGCTGCCCAATCCCTGCTACATGAGATCTGCCATCTGCCAGATATTTTCTCTGACTCAGAATTCCTCTTCCTAAATTGTCCTGAATGATTTGAATGGTAGAGCTCAGGTGTGAGGAGCAAGACTTCTAGAAGTGAGAAGTTTTTTGTATTCTCACAGTGTTGAGCACTGGGAACTCCACAGAACTTGCCTAAGTTACCCCTTACATCAAACTCAGTATTTATAGTCTCTGATTAAGTAACGTGTTTTCTCTCCTCTCCCTCTTGTCACTCAGGGAAAGAATTTGTGTCCTAGAGACTAATGATTTGAAAACTTTGCTAGGGGAAGAAAATAATCAAGTTGATAGAAAATGAGGGTGTGCTGGGATTTATGTTAAAAGATGGCTGCAGTTTGAAAGGTTACTTGTTAAGTAGACAATCTTCTTAGGAAAGGAACATCTCTGTTGTTCCTGTTTTATTATGCAAGGCCAATCCTTGGAGATAGCCAACAGGAGAAGAATATTATAAGAGGAGTTAAATTGCTCTTATAATAAAGTAACTGGAATTTTATGCCAGTAGACTGAGAGACAAAGGGCTTGGTGGGAACTAGTATAATGAGGGGAAGTTTTCTTGAAAAGAGGATTCTGAATAAAGAATTGGTAAAAGTAGGACCACACCAAGAAAAGGAGCAAGTTTCATGGAGAATGACAGAGGTTAAAGGTAATACATTGCTTACTTGAGGAATGGCAAAATGACTTTTAAACAATTATATCTAATGTGAGTTCTAGGTTTTTAGGGGTCTGGGCTCTAACCAGTGCCTTATTACTCAATGGAAAGGCTAAGAGCATATGCTTAGAGCAATCTACAAAGAACTGCACTCAAATAACATGGTTTTGAAGATTTTAATATTTGTTACTTTTAAAAATCTTTAAAGATAGATCATCTCTAGAAAAATATACAAGAAAAAGATAATGACGTTTGCCTCTGGGAAACAAGATTGTAGTTGTCTGGGAAATGGAATAGGAAAGATAATTATTGTTCATAGAATACCCTTGTTCACCTATAAATTATATCCCTATGCTTATGTTATCTATTTCAAAATAAAATAACTTACAACAGAAATAAATATAAATAATCATATAGGGAAATAAGTGCTTTGTTGGACTTCATTCATTCATTTAATTTTTCCCCTATTTAAAAATGTCTGGAAAAGGAGAGCTGCATAATATTTTTGGTGTTTTGGACACTGAATTATTCTTAACTCCTCAGAAAAAGGGGCTGTTACATACAACAGCTTTGTGTTAATGAAGCTTGAGAATTAAAGAGAAGGAGTGGTAAACAGGCATGAGGTAAAATGTTATGAAAAATGGGATAAGAGCCTTACAAAACAGAGCCAGAAATGGAAATTTATAATTCTGGGAAAAAGCAAGAATTTGAAGTGAGAGTTAACCAGGCAAACAAAAAGCCCCTCAGGAAATCTCAGAATCTCAGAATTTGATGGATTTACTTCACTCCCTGGAATTTAAGCTTGAGTCAGTTTATTATGTCAGAGACGATACCTCAGGCTGAATGACTTGGAGACACTAAGGTTTTGCTTGTTTTTCAGTTCCTTTATTTATTCATTTTTAATTTATGTACATGTGTGGGGTACAAGTGCAATTTTATTAAATGCATAGTAGTCAGGTCAGGGCTTTTAGGGTATCTATCACCCAAATAATGTACACTATACCCATTAATTTCTCATCATCCATCCTCTCTCATCCCCTTACTCTTTCAAGTTTCCATTGTCTATTCTTCCACACTCTATGTCCATGTGTACACCGTTTTTAGCACCCACTTATGAGTGAGAACATGCAATATTTGTTTTTCTATGTCTGGCTTGTTTCATTTAGCATAATGTCCTCCAGTTCCATCCATGTTGCTGCAAAAGATATGATTGTATTCTTTTTTGAACAGTATTCCATTATGTATATGTACCATATTATTTTTATCCAGTCATCCATTGATGAGGACTTAGATTGCTTCCATAAACATATAGGTGCAGGTATGTTTTTGATATATTGATTTCTTTTCCTTTGCGTAGATAGCCAGTAGTGGGATTGCTGGATTGAATGGTCTATTTTTAGTTCTTTGAGAAATTTCCATACTGCTTTCCAAAGAGGTGTACTAAGTTAAATTCCCATCATTCCCTTTTCTCCCTGTCCTTGCCAACATCTGCTATTTTTTTTATCTTTTTACATTAGTAATAGCCATTCTGACTGGGGTAAGAAAATATCTCATTATGGTTTTAATTTGTATTTCTCTGATGATTAGTAATGTTGAGAATTTTTTCATATATCTGTTGGCTATTTGTATGTTTTACTTTGAAAAATGTCTATTCATGTCCTTTGCCCACTTTTTAATAGAATTTTGTAATTGTTTGAGTTCCATATATATACTGGATATTAGTTCTGTGTCAGATGAATAGTTTGCAAATATTTTTTCCCATTCTGTAGGTTGTCTGTTCACTCTGTTGATTATTTTGTTTTTGCTATGCAGAAGCATTTTAGTTTAATTGAGCCCCATTTTTCTATTTTTGTTTTTGTTCCCTGTGCTTTTGAGGTCTTAGTCCAAAATTTTTTGCCTAGACCAATGCCTGGAAGAGTTTTCTCTAGGTTTTATTCTACTATTTTCATAGTTTTGGGTGTTACATTTAAGTCTTTAATCCATCTTTAGTTGATTTTTGTGTATGGTGAGAGATAGTAGTCCAGTTTCATTCTTCTGCATATGGCAATACAACTTTCTCAGCACCATTTATTGAAAAGGGTGGCCTTTCCCCAAGTAGCGTTTGTCTGCTTTGTCAAAGATTAGTTGGCTATAAATTTATGGCTTTAATTCTGGGTTCTCTAACCTGTTCCACTGATCTATGTGTCTATTTGTCTTTTTTTTTTTTTTTTTTTTTTTTGAGACAGGGTCTCACTCTGCCACCTAGGCTAGAGTATGGTAGCATCGTCATAGCTCACTGCAGCCTTAAACTCTTGGGCTCAAGTGATCCTCCTCCCTCAACCTCCCAAGTAGCTGTGATTACAGGTGCATGCCACCATGCCTGGCTGATTTTTCTATTTTTTTTTTTTTTTTTAGAAGTGGGGTCTCACTATGTTGCTCAGGCTAATCTCGAACTCCTAACCTCAAGTGATCCTATCACCATGGCCTCCCAAAGTGCTAGTATTACAGGCATGAGCCACCACACCTGGCTTTATCTGTCTATTTTTTATAACAGTACCATGCTATTTTAGTTACTATATAGCCTTGTAATATAATTTGAAGTCTGGTACTCTGATGCCTCCATCTTTGTTCTTTTTGCTTTGAATATCTTTTGCTATTCTGATTCTTTTTTGGTTCCATATGAATTTTAGGACTGTTTTTTCTAGTTCTATGAAAAATGACACTGATATTTTTTATAGGGATTGCATTGAATCTGTAGATTGTGCAGTATGATTATTTTAACAATATTAATTCTTCTGATCCATGAGCATGGGATGTTTTTCCATTTGTTTGTGTCATCTACAATTTCCTTCATCAGTGTTTTACAGTAAAGACTTTTCACCTCCTTGACTGAATATATTCCTAAGTATTGTAGCTTTTGTAAATGGGATTGTCTTCTTGGTTTTGTTTTCAGATTGATCATTATTAGTGAACAGAAACACTACTGATTTTTGTATATTGATTTTGTATCTTGCAATGTTAGTAAATTCATTTATCACAACTAAGAGTATTTTGTCCGAGTCTTTAGGTTTGTCTAGATATTAGATCATATCATCAGTGAACAGAGATAATGTTACATCCTCTTTTTTCATCTTTATGTCTTTTATTTCTTCCTCCTGCCTGATTATTCTGGCTAGGACTTCCAGTACTATCTTGAATAGGAATGGTGAAAGTGGGCATCTTTGTCTTGTTCTAGTTCTTGGAGGAAATATTTTCAACTTTTCCCTATTCATTATGATGTTGGCTGTGGATTTGTCCTATATGGATGACATTTATTACTTTGAGAAATGTTTCTTCTAGTTTATTAAGGGTTTTTCTTTTTATCATAAATGGTGCTGCCTGTTTCCCTTCTTCTTCCCACACTTCAGAGTTTTATTTTTGTGTTGAACTCACATTTGCCCATCTGGATAATATATTTAAATTGTAATTGTCTACACACTATTTTGGTTCTTCCTAATGCATCAGGTGTGCTGGAAATGCTTCTAGTCAGACATTTTGGGGGAAAAAAAACTCTTTAAAATCCCTTTTTATCCTTTTCTGAATACACACCATTTTGTCAATATCTCTTATTTGTAACTTCCAGAATTAACAATAAATTACAATAAATATGCTATAACTAGTACAGAGAACAATGGAAATCGTATAGCCCTTGATCTAAACATTGCATTTTAGATGTTCCTCCTATATGCTGTAGCTAACACTTCATAACACACATAATATAGTAAACTTTTTCTTTGGTTTAAAAATGACTTCATGCTTATGTTAAATATTTGGTCCACTATCATGACCACGTATGTTTTACCTGAATTTCTAGTACTAAAATTACGGTAACCATATACTTATATAGAATTACATTTGTAATTAGCTCCACCCCTTTCCTAGTTACAGAATCAGAGTAATGGTATCTAGATTCCTGCCATTCCAGCACATTGGCAGTAACAGAGCTTGTTAGAAATGCAAAATCTCAGACCCTCCCCAGAACTACTAAATCACAATTTTCACGTCAAAAAAAAATCCCTATATATTACAAATGCATGTTAAAGTTTGAGAAACTTAAGAAGCACTGCTCCAGGAATTGTACTTGCCGAATTTTACAAAACTGAGTTCTTTTAGCTTTTCAATTTGACCTTGATATTGAAATTGTTTGACTCATTCCTAAGTACAGGAAATGCCTTACGTTTGGGACTTCAGCTATTGAATCATACATATTCCTTAATGACTTGTTTACTTCCTTCAGAAACTGTGTTGTGTGTGCATTATGTGAAAGTTAATCATCATTTTGCTTCTTGCCTTAGATACTCAAGAAATTACCTTTAGCTCTAGTTTTTCCTGGACTTATATCTGTATTATTGTACAGTTTTTATTTTTTAAATCATCACAAGGCTATTGAATTATTTGTAAATTAAAGAGGTTTTAAAAATATTTGATATATTTTTATTATCTGTGAATATGTTTAAACGAGCATAATTTGATGAATATTTAATATGGGGCTTTTAAAATATTTAATATTAATATTTAATATTAAAAATGTATGTGGACATGAGAATCTCTTCTCCTTTTGCTTTCCCATATTTTTGTGTGTTTTACGTTGAATACCCACCTGGATTGCCTCATAAAAATATCGTGTTTAAGGGGATACAAAATTTACCACTTGACATTTTGAAATTTTATATAAGATTGTCGTATAACAAAATCACTAAACACCCTCACCAATTTTCATTTAGTATAGATTTATTAGTGGTTTCACCTATCCTCCCTTCCATCAGCCCCGAAGCCCATACCTCAGCTCCTAAGGGCTTTCTTGTTACTGCTCCGCCCTTGCTCTGAGATCTTATTTCCCCAGCACTGCATAACAGTAGAGTAGAGATGTCTTCACTTCCTGACTGCTCCCTTAGGTTCTACAAACTTGTGTAATGTCTTCTTAGTCTTTGAGATATACCCAGACGTCACTCTAATTTCCTCCCCAATTTCCTTAAGCACAAAGTTTTATCTTCTTTTCTCCAGTAATAGAGCTTGCTGGTTCTCTAAAAGATGTAAATGGCTCACATAGACAAACACAGGCCCTGAAAACACCAAAAAACCCAATTCCCAAAGTAAGTAATACTTAGGTCTTAAGAACACAAAAACCTAGCTACATTGGGGGAGGAAAGAATTAGAGGAAATACTTTATATTACTGCTTGAGGAATTTACAGTAGTAAAAAATAGAATTTAAGGTAATTTCTTTTTTTTTTATTAAATTCCTGATAAATCACTCTGCTATAATTCAGCATTTAGTTGTTATGGGCAATATGATTCTGTATTTTCTATATTTTTTTCTTAGAAAAGAATAATCCTCATATTACAAAATGATACTGTATTGTATATTATGGTGCTTTGGGTTATAGAGGTAGATAATTTAAATATCTTTCACAGAGTACTATCAAAATGGATTAAGAAATACATTAAAACTATTTTCTCACTGTTTTATATGAATGGATAAATCAACATTTTTTTCCTCAGCACTTTTGACTGCAATAACATATGACAAGAAATGATGGTGTTGGACTAGATAGTTTCTAAAGTGCTTTGCCAATTTGTAAATCGGTATAAGAAAGTTGTACAGCTGTCCCTGGGTATCTTTATGGGATTGGTTCAAGGACCCCCAAGGATAACAAAATCTGAGGATGCCCAAGTCCCTGATATAAAAATGATATAGTATTTGTATATAATCTATGTACATTCTCCATATACTTTAAATCATGCTTAGATTACATATAATACCTAATACAATGCCTATGCATCACTTTATTTGTGTAGATTCAGTGTAGTACTTAGTATTACCATATTCAAATTTTGCTTTTTAGAACATAGTGAAATATTTTTCTCTAATATTTTTGATCCATAGTGGATGGATCCACAAAAATGAAGAACTGATTATATATATATTTTTCCTGATATGATTTTACAAAATGAAATCTAAAGGCAATAAATATAAAAGTATCAGTCTCTTTTTCTGAAATTAAGATAAAAATGTAAGCAAATCAAATACTATTGTTTTCATTATCTTGATTAGTATTTTTCTTTTTAACATGTATTAAAACTGATACTATTTAAATTCCAATACATTTCAAACTAATCTTTATCTTCTCAGGAATGGTCCAAACAACTCAACTACAACTTGTGTCTAGTTATTGTTTCTCCAAGCTTTTGGTCACCTCTGGATGATTTCCCACCCCCATACCTATATCATCACAAGCATAAATTGAAATAGTAATTCTACATTCTGTTCAAATATTTGCTTTGTAGAGTTCTGCTATTCTAGAAGATAAATAATATCTGCTTCATCTAAATACTCATAATTATCTGTTAAAGAATTATTTTTAAGTATTTTAGTACAGATTTATATATAGCAATTCCTTATTTCTTCTGTTATTTTAAGTTCATTGGCAATGATATATCATTCCAAACTATAAACACAGGATACCTAAAATAGTCCCTTATTCTATTAATTATGGTCAAGGGATAAAACAGATGGAGCACTCAAAAAAGTTTAAAGAAGATTCATTTTATAAATTTTCTATAGCAACGTGCAAAGAGTTCTGGGAACTAACAAAAGATGGTAAAATACTAAGGACTATTGATAAGGGAAAGCCGAAGAAGCTGTTACCATTCTTAGTCTTGAAAAGGCAAAGTGAAGCCTTGGTGTTACCAGAACCCAGCGAGAGCTGACACCATGGAACAGGGATCACCTGGTTTGATCTGTCCCTATAGAACAACATAGCTACCAACAAAATCACAATGAGGCAACAAGAGAAAGGAGAGGAATTTGGTCCCAAACTCATTCTCTCCTCCTGCCCTTGGTTGTCTGGCTGGTATCTTCATTGTCTCCTAAAGAAAAATAAATTCTGCAAGTAAGTTATCAAAGGGAATAGGAATTGGTTCCCAGAACCAAGTATTCTTTATACAGAGCTCCATATATTTGCTGCTAGTTTAACTACATCCTAAATCAACAATTCAGTCTCACAGGGTATTATCCCATGGCCGGGGCCATTACTGAGAGTCTGGGAGACAATTTCACTGTTCTACTGACTCAGATGTTCCCAGGTAATGGAGTACATAGTATAATTAGAGATTCCATAAACCTGCCCTCATTGCTGCACTTCTTTCAACATAAACTAAGACCTTTGTCAGAGTATATGTTGCGGAGGATTCCATGGTGATGAGTAAAGCATTCGTGAAGTCTTCAAATGATAATGCCAGTAGAACAATTTCAGTCAGGAAAAGCAAATCTGCATCAAGAGTTCACACTTACTCTCATGACCTTAAATTCCTGCCCCCTCCTGGAAAGAAGTGGGCCAATGTAATCAACCAGATACCAGGTAGCTTTGGGCCACCTGGGGAATTCTGGCATATCAGGGGCCCAGCATTGGCCTTTACTAAATAAAGTTGGGCACTCAACAGTAGTGCTAACCAGCTGAGCCTTAGTGAGGGGACATATCCTTAATTGTTTAGCCCAAGCATAGTCTTCAATCTTGGACAATAGCCATTATTCTCATTTATGCCAGGGAGACCAATTTCTTCGTGTTCTCTCTTTATGTCCCATTTACCAAGGATGAGAGCTTTTCTAGATGCTAGTGTTGCTCTCTCTAAATGAAGTTCTAAATGCCTTCATAAAGAGGGTTCTCTGCATCCTCCCAGGGGAAACAGTTAGTGTATGGCTGAGCAAGCTCAATATAATGGATCCACTCCAACAGTGCCATTGCTGTAAGTGTTAGACTCCTTTCCCTAATATACTGGGGATGGTTCCATCATCTTAATTTTATTGATTGTAGCCACTGCTATGTTCAGGCTTCAAATAACTAACACAGCAGACATTTAAGGGCACTCTTAGGTGTTCTAGCCAACACTTTAATTCTTGAATTCTGGATGAACATATCCATATTAATAAGTTTAGCCTGATCCAATTTGTATTTCATTCTCCTTGGTTTTATATCCTCAGAATACTTCCCCGTACATGTTCCCCAGTCCTTTGCAATGATGCCACTTTGCAAGATGCTACATCTTTCCTATATTCACTTTCTCTTCCTGAAGAAAACTTCACTTTAATTATTCTGGGCTATGCCGGAATCTAATCCTTGGAATATGCCTCAAGAAAATAAGAATGTCTGAGCATATGTCTGAGAGGAGGCTGTTGCTGAAAAGAATAGTTATTCTCTTGAGATAACTTCTTTAGGTTCAGTCATGGAAAGGTTTTTTTTTTTTTCCATTGATAGGCCAGTTTCCTCTGGTACTAGGGAAGGGATGGCTTTCACTGTCAAAGAAGCTTTAAGGAAATTTGAACCTTTCAATTCTCAGCAGCATCTAAATCTATCCAAACGTCCTCTTCACATGTCTCAGGGTTCCAATTCTTACCACGTAGTGGCCTTATGTCAGCACAATAATTCTCAAACTTTTTGTGTCACGGTCCTTTTACACTTTTAAAATATATTGATAACCTCAAAGACCTTTATTATGTGGGATATATATTCCACATTTAATATTTCAAATATAACATGGAGAATATTGTAATACATAAGAATAGACCAACACATATCCATTAGCTGTTAGAGCAATGACTTTATCTCACCTCATACAGCTTACTGTCTTTGTTTTACTATGAAAATAGTTTTAACTTCATAGACCCTCTGGAATGTTTTAGGGATCTGCAGTGATCCGCAGACTATACTTGTTAGAAGTGCTGCCTTAGCACAGGAGACATGATCAGGTTGTGTGTTTAGCTGATATTACAATTCTGCAACCCACACAATCAGGTTTGGGGATAGGATCTTCAAACTCGTCTGTCCTGAGTCATCAAAATTACAGGACTCTTGGTCACCATAATGTTCTGATTTTCTACCTGTGCTCTGAATTGGAAGCCAAGGTCCTAACCTTACAATTTTCTTTTTATAATATTCCCAGTGTAAGAGGAAGCAGTTATATAACCTTGTTATCTTTGTGATCAATACTTCTGCTGTGGCAGCTAAGTGTCACAACCTTGTGATCTTAACAGCACCTTGCTGTTAGAAGGAAGCACTCCTCTCTTTATTAAATTAAGTGGTTGTAATGGTCATTGCATACTATGAATTGCTACTGTTCCATCTTTCCTTGGAACATGGTTATCCACGTGCGCATTAAATATATGATCAACCTAGTACCAGAATTCCAGTTATAGGGATTATAAGTTTCCTGGGGCCACTTCTGATGCTGTATTAGGCAGCATCCTGGTTAGAAGAGAGAAGGGACACTCAAAACTATTTAACTGGAGAGCGTTCAATTAAGGAACTATTTTCAGAGACATGTGAAGGGTTAAAGAAATGATTGGCAGGCAGTGAGACTAGAATCCGTTACCACTTCTAAGCCTGAAAAATGTCAAGATAGGAAGCAACTGTATCAGAGCTTGGTGAGAGCTGGAGCCCATGGAAGTGGGACCCTTCACAAGATCTGTGGTTGCTGAGGAATTTGCAGAATCACAGCCAGGTAGGCACAAGGAAGCAGAATATATGACCTAACTCTCACTGCTCCTATTCTCTGGCCTCTTTTTGTTGCCTACTATTATCTGAACTCAGCTGGAAGACAGACAAAATAGAGGAAACTCAGTGTTTGTCTGCAGAGAATAAATAGAACAGGGGAAAAAAAGTAGACACAGCTTAAATCTTCTTTTGATCTATGAGAAATTTAAGGTATCATAGGTTCAAATATTTACATGGTAAGATGATATTTTTTAATTAAAAATCCATGGTGACCATAAAAAATCTTTATAAGTGCAAATACAAAATACAAAATGATCAAGGTCCTTCAAGAATAATTTTCAGTTCTAAGCAGAAATGCTTTCAATTTTTCCCCATTCAATATGATACTGGCTGGGGGAAAGACACACTTGTGGCCCTGGCTTGAGAAAGGCAAATGCATTTCATGTAACCAAAATGTTTATATCCCCATAATATCCTGAATTAAAAAAAAAATAGAAAAGATGCCAAAAAATAATAAAATAAGAGTAATTTTCATTTTCCAATGATTCTCTATATGGTAAAAATATAGCAATAGCTCAATAGTGATAACAGGGAAAAACCTTAATAAGTCAAATTATTTTAATACAATTTAATATCTTATAGCAAACATAGCATAGATAATGTCTCCTATGATTATGCTATAAACTGTGGCTCCTTTGCTTGTGGTGGAAGACAAGAAATGGTTCAATCTGATCTTCTATTTTGTTCATGGCAATGATAAAAGCTTTTAGAATAAAAATATCAAATACATTTTTAAGTTTATAAGTGTTTCAATACATTTAACTCTACCAAGTAACAGATTTCTTAATCATATATTTCATAAATTAATTTTCTTGGTCAAAAAGCTAGAATAATTTTCAATATTTCATCCACTAGCTATGAATAATTATATATTTCTAGAGCATGATTTCTCTAATTCCTTTCTGTGTGCTATGGTCCGTAATTACAAACTTCATAAGAATGAAAAGACATCAGAGGTACAAATCCACAAAAGAGATTATGTATCATAAATTAGAGAGGGCTGGTTATCCTGTGAGCAAAAAGCTGCCTTACCCTCTTATGATACCACATTTTCAACATCAAAGTAGCTCTCTGTTTCTAGAAATAGCTCACTCCTCAGGCATCCACTAGCCATTTTGCTTTCCCCATGTGATGAGTGCAAATTAAATCAATCAGTCAGTGGAAGGAGAGAGACGTGTTTTACTTTCTCAGGTTGAACAACTTTGTCAGCATGACTCTGAATTTTTACTGGAACGAAAATTTATTTTTAAATACTTGTCAGAAATTATTTTTAAATACTTGTCAGAAATAGATATCTGCTATAGACGAAATAACATGACCATAGTTTTTCAAGATCGAGTGTGTTGAATCTTTGGAGACAGAGTGTGCATGTTTGTGTCACATGTGCACAATGACACTAACAACAACAGTCAAAAACAGATTGTAAGACTAGTAAATCAAGTAAACATTACTGAGCAGGTGGACAGGGGAGATGATGAGAAAATGCTTAGAAACCACTGCTGAAAAACAAAGAGATCTTAAAAAGTATTTCAAGAAGTGATTTTTCACTAACATGTACATCACAAGGGTCTAAATGTACTACAGGGAGAGATTATTGAACCGTCTCTATCTTCTTTAAATCAATTATTGCAAAACAGACTTTTGAAGACTCAGAATTAGTTATGAATCTCTCTCTCTCTCTCACTTTCTCTCTCTGGGTCACATAGTGGAGCTCCACATAGGATACCTCTTTCCCCCATAGTCATATTTGACTATCCACTCTGGAAAAGCCAAACTATACCTCACTTCCCTAGACACCAGCTTGGGGAAAATCTCAACTATAAATGGCCACCAGAACTAGTTTAGGTGGGTTTTCTCTAATAGTGGGGCTGTTAGAGAGCCCTAGTCTCTTGTTGCGTTAAATATTATCTTGTTTCTTTTGCAATGATTTCCTCAGGACATATCCTTAAAATTCTCAGAATCTTAGTTTTCAGTATTCTGCTCCCTTATTAGGACTTGTCTTTGTTTTGAAACCACTAGTGGTACCTATTGTCTGTAGAATGTGGTATTTTGCCACCTGGCCTTAGTTGACTTTCAATCTCAACTCTGGTTTTTACCTAAATGCATGCTACATTTCAATCACACTGAATTGTTATAAAAACTTGAATATAAGATAAACTTCAATTTCTCAATTCTTTTACTTCTGCATAGATTTCCTCCATGTGTTCCTGATATACCTCCACTGATCATCAAGTTATTATTCAGATGTCACCACCATAGATTTCCCAGAAAGAAATCACATAAATGGCATGTTATATATGTAATATACATGTACATGTGGTGGACATTGCAACTCTAATTGCTCATCTATCCCCAGGACAGACTGTGGCATCTAAGGGCAAGAACTCTACCTTATTTGTTTCACAAAGTACTTTCCAAGTCCCTGGCACATATCAGATGTTCTCTAAAAATGTTTATATATCGCTTCTTGGCCTTTTGGCTAAGATTGAGTGTAAAAATATGTTTATAAATAGCTTTTCTCAAATTCTGCTACTTGTTTAGCTAAACATACATATCTGTACTTTTTTGAATCAATTAACAAAATTATTGCTAATAATACATGTGCCATTATCCAAGTCATTAAAAGTTACTGAAGTTTGCTAGGCAGACAGTTAAAAAGAGAAATCTAACCCTCACTTGGAGAAGCAGATGTCTAAAGCCCAGAAACCTTAAATGTTTAGCTTCAGAAAACTCCAGATGCTTACATCCCACATTCTTACAAATTTCCACCCAATTCCCACTGATAAGATATGGAAAGGGGACAATGAGGGATGCATTTTATAGTAACCAGACAGAGGAAGAAAGGCAATAAATTTTTAGGACGATCATTTGAAGCTCAAACCAATTTCCCCACTATCCATGTTCCATCTTGGAAACATATACTAGAGATTCTATTGTAAAATTACATAGCATGGAAGAAAAGGCAATCCTTCAACAGGGCTCTCTAAACCAGGAGTGAGACCTACAGAGTTTGGTTCCTCCTGCTACAAAATGGCCACACTGGTTGAAGAATAAAGTAAACATTTGGTCCACCTAAGGGTAAATGTCATCTGACTCACTTCACTGCCCTCACTGGACTTTTGGAGGACAGGAGCCTGCCAGTGTCAAGGGAGCAGGCAGAGCAAGGTTCGAGTGAGTGATGACAACAGCAGCCACAGCACTCACAGCTGCATAATTCATGGGCTTGAAATACTTCCTGACAAATTAAATCTCTTCATTCTTTCTAGTTTGGAAAAGGTTATAAAGAGGACAAAAGAAAATAAAATGTCAACTTATAATATTCTAACCCCCAGTTTTCGAATGTCCAAATCCACATAGATTGTATCCAAAAAATTGCTAAGGGGCAGGGGGCTTAAAAACCGATTTAGTTAGAGATATACCAAATGCAGTATTTCTTAAAAGGCCTATGTTAAATAATTTTTTCATAAATTATAAATTATTAGATATTTAATTCTTGTTAGAAGTCATCCTCTTTCCTTGGGGAAAAAAAAATACATTCTATGTACAAAAGAAAAATCCCTAAAGCCCATCGCAGCATGGAGAGAGAGTTGGGGAGTGGGTGAACAGAAATCGGTATTCAGATATAAATTACATCACTGGGACCCCCAAAACTGAAGTAAATTTTAACTTCTCACATATCGACTGTGGCGTCCATGAATATGCTCCACTCAGATCTCCTCTGGCACAGGATGTATTTGACTGGTAGCCCTAGCTCTTGTGCTCTGAACTTTCCACTTCTGTATTTTCCTATCCCCTCACTTTCCTGTGGCCTGCTCTCCATGACTAAAGAAGGCCCATTCCTGAAAGATGCAGAATTTCTCTGACGGGGGATTTTGGCTCAAGGACTCCCCATCAAACTGGACAAAATGTTCTTAGAACTTCTTGCAGTCTGAGACTGCCTATCCAACTCTCCTCCCTTCCCTACTTCTTCACAGGGGTCAGAATCGCATCATACACTGTTACTTTTCTGACTGTCTCCCTTTATCCCTGTGCCAAATTCCACTGTGGCTTCCTCTGTTTTAGAGGTACTAAACTACTATATTAAGTGACTTACCCTGCCCTATATTAATTATATTTCATACAGTACAGAAAAATATGTATATTTTCTGGTTTTGAGGCTTCAAACTGAATATACATAAAAAGTTCTTTTTAAAAAACACAAAATAGAGTCACACCCTGTGTAGTGGGTTCAATGGTGGCCCTCTGCTATAGTCTGAGTATGTATTTTCCCCCAAATTCATGTTGAAACCTTATCCCCAATGCAATAGTATTAATGGTGGAGTCTTTAAGAGGTGATTAGGTCATAAGGGCTCCATGCGCCTGCTTAGTGCCCTTATAAAAGAGGCCAGATAAAGCTTGTTTGCGCCTTCTACTGCATGAGGACACAGCTAGAAGATGGCATCTATGAGGAAGAGGATCCTCATCAAACACCAAATCTACTGGTACCTTGATTTTGGATTTCTCAGACTTCAGAACTGTGAGCGATAAATTTCTGTTGTTTATAAATTACCCAGTCTAAGGTACTTTGTCATAACAGTCTAAATGGACTAAGATGCCTCCCCCAAAACGTATGTTTATATCCTAACTCTCACAACCTGTAAATGTGACCTTATTTAGAAAAAAGTTATTGAAGATGTAATTACATTAAGGATCTTGAGATGAAATCATCCTAGATTATCTGGGTGGGACTTCAAACCAATGGCAAGTATCCTTATAAGATACAGGAGAGAAGACACAGACACAGAGAAGTCCATGTGAAGATAGAGGCAGAGATGGAAGTTGTGCAGCCACAAGTCAAGGAATGCCTGAAGCTACCAACAGCTGGAAAAGGCAAGGAAGTATTCTCCCCTACAGCCTTTGGAGGGATTGCAGCCCTGCTGACAGCTTCCTCTCAGCATTCTGGCCTCCAGGCTATCAGAAAGTATATTTCTGTTATTTTAAGCCACCAAATTTAAATTTGTGGTAAGTTTTCTACAGCAGCCCTAGAAACTGCTATATCCTGCTAAGACAGAGCAGTGAAATAATCAGTTTTCTATCTCCTTTGGGTACTGAAGAGGTAGCTGGAGAGTAAAGTAAAATAAAGCATAAACGTCATAGCAAAACTTATTAAGAACATTAAAAAAACTACAAATCATTATCACTCATAAACATACTGAAAAATAAGCAGCAAAATATTCACAAAGTAAATCCAGAATATACCAAAAGACATTACGTCACCAGAAAGTGGGGTTTACCTCAAGAATGTAAGTTTGGTTCAATATTTGAAAATATAACAAGATAATTTGGCATACAAACATTGAAGAAGAAATGCCACATGACCTACTCAATAAATGAAGAAAAATCTTGAACTCAAATAAACGGAGAATTATACACTGTGTATGGATTTAAAGCCTCAATATTAATCGGATGTCAGTTCTCTTCAATTTGACTTATAGATTAACAAATTTCCAGCAAGTTTTATGGAGAATTTGACTGGCTGATTCTAAAATGTGTATGTGAGTATCAGTGATGCACAATTTTCATAATGATAAATAGATCAATGGAACAGAAAATAGATTGTCCATGACTAGACCCTAATACACACACACACACACACACGTATATATAATATGCATATAACTGTTATAGACTATATATTATATGTTATATATATTATATATATGAATATATATAATGTGTTTAACAAAGCTACAAAGGTTACTTAATAAGAAAGAAATAACCTTTCAACAAATGGTGTTAGAATAATTGGATATGTGTAGAGGAAAAATTAAAATGGGCTTCTATCTCATGGCCTACACAAAAATTAATTTGAGATGGATCACATAGCTGAATGTGAACATTAAAACCAGAAAGCTTCTAGAACAAAATAGAAGAGAATATTTTTGCAAACATGGAGAAGACAAAGATTTCTTTGACAAGAGAGCAAAACACTAAGAATAAAAGAAAAAAATTCACAACTTGGGCTTCATCAAAATTAACAACTTCTGCTTTTCAAATGACATCATTGAAAAATGAAAAGTCAGGTCACAAACTGGAAGAAAGTATTTGCAAACCTATGCCAGAGGAAAAAACTTGTATCTAAACTATATTAAAGTAAAAAAAAGATACTTCTATAATTCAATAATATAACATCAAACAAGTTAATAAAAAAATAAACAGAAATTCGAAAAGCCACTTTACTGAGGAGTATTTGTAAATGACCAAATGCATGAAAATGTTCTTGGCATCCTTAAATATCAGGGAAATGCAAATTTAAACTACAATGAGGTACTGCTATATACCATAAGAATGGCCAAAATTTTTGAAAGAGTGAAAAATTTCAAATATTGGCAATGTTGTCGATTAAGTGGAATTTTCATACTTTGCTGATGAGAGTGTAAAATGGTGCAGCCGCTTTGGAAAATCAGTTTCTAAAGTGTTAAACATAGAGCTATTCTATGACTCAACAATTCCACTCTCAGGATTTTCTCAAGGGAAATCAAAACATATGTCCATGAAAGTTTTGTACAAAAATATTCAAGAAGCTTTACTCATAATAGCCCAGACTGAAAACAACTCAAATAGCCATTGTTAGATAAATGAATAAATAAATTTTTGTATATGCTTGAAAATGGGTTAATTTGGCTATAACAAGTAGTGAACTAACGATAGATACAGCAACAGAGATAAATCTTAAAAACATTTTTTTCAGTGAAAGAAATCAGATACAAAAAAGCACACACCATATGACTCCATTTGTTCAAAGTTCTAGAATAGGCTAAGTTAATTATAGTGACTTAGATCATTTTTTGGTATAATCAGAGAGTAGATGGGGAGAAATGACTAGAAAGGAACATTAGGCCACTTTCTGGGATTTTAATTTTATCTTGATTTGGATGACTATTACACTGCATGTAATTTATCAATATTTATCAAAATGACACTTAAAATCTATGTATATTACGGAATGTAATTTTACCTCATTGAAAAAGGATTAAAGTTGGTAAGCAACTTTATGAAACATGAGATAGCATATAGAAATTAATACTAAAATTAAGGCAAAGAAGTCCAGGTAGAATACATTTTTAAATAATGTTAAAATAAATTAATATAATACATGTATAACATAAAATAATATGGACTCATTAAAGGTAAACCACAATTTTGGTTCTTAAGTTTGCCAACTAGGAGTGAGAAACAGGGAGCGTGAACAGTTACTTCAGTTATGTGACGACATTAAAGGAAGACATTTTACCTGGGAGCTTCATGAAAAACACAAATTCTTAGGACCTATATCCTCATATCCTCCATATTCTGGTTCAGTAGGTCTGGGGAAAGGTCTGAGATTCTGCATTTTGAAAGTTTTCCTCGGTGATTATCACACCCAGTTTGAAATTTGCTGAGTTAAACAATTCATAGAATCTATAAGACAAATCAATTATTCAGGAAAAGCTCAGTAATTTCTGATACTAAAAATTAATTAAATTTTTAAATAGGCAATTTTACATCATTTTATGTGCCCCCATTCTTTCTCCACATAAAAAAAACAATTCTTTAGGAGCTTTATATATTTAGATTAGGCTTTGCTCAGTATCCTGGCCAAATCTACTTTTCCTATTTATTTCTGTTCTTGGGGTTAATAGTGTTGCCAACTACCTACTTTCCTCAGTGGGAAACTTCAGGGTCATATTCACTTCTAACTGTCCATCAGGCTGAACTTCCATCAGCCACTTCATCCTGTTGATTCTACATGGATTACACTGCTACCAGCTCATTTCAGGTCCTAGTCATCTCTGCCCTACATGGTTGCATGGGCCTCCTCCTGCCCATATTTCCTCACTTCAATCAAACCACTGGAGTCCATACTTAAAACGTTAATCCTGCTGTCTTTTCTTTTTTTCTTTCTTGTTTTTTTTGGACAGGGTCTCACTTTGCCACCCCAGGCTGGAGTCCAGTGTCACAATCACTGCTCACTGCAGCCTCAAACTCCTGGGCTCAAGATATCCTCCTGCTTCAGTCTTCCAAATAGCTGGGACTCAATGCCCAGCTATATTTTGGTAGAGGCAGGGTCTCGCTATGTTGCCCAGGCTGTTCTCCAACAGCTGGCCTGAACCAATCCTCTTGCCTCGGCCTGTCAAAGTGCTGGGATTACAGGTGTGAGCCACCATGCCTGGCCTGTCTTTTCATTTTTGATAAAATAAAGTACAATCTCCTTGCTACCATATTTAAAACCCTTTTTCCTTCTTGTGTCTTATCAACTACCTTTCCTGTCTCACTCCTATTACTCCTGCAGGGGTCCCCATGCCACAGACATACGAGTTTCACTATTGCTGGAACTAGCTGGGCTTTAAGAAAAAATACAACACCTCTATTTCTGCACTTACTAGATTATTTATTTATTTGTTTATGTCCCTGTCTGTCCCACTAGAACCTGAGTCCTTCAAGTTAAGAGACAATTTTGCTCAGATTATTATTATCTAGTCAGTGCAATTCCTTGTGCATATTTGGTTCAAAGTATCTGTGTGTGAGTATATTAAAAGCTTTGATTTGAGACCTCTAATATTATATATTCATTATCCTATTTTACAACAAGCTCATCAAAGACTTTTTCCTTTTCGTAATGATCTATTTTACTTTGGCGATATGAGGAAGTTGGCAATGAGAGTAGTAAGTAAAAAACCCATAGCTGTGAGTGATGCTTTGGAGACAGGGTAGTGTTGGGTAGAAACTGTACAGTTCCATTGTGGGCTCTGGAGTCCAGCTCCTGACTGAATTTCAGCTTGATAATTTATCATTATTTGACTTAACCATGTTACTTGGACTATCAGTACCTAATTGTTTTAAAAATTGGGAACAAAGCCGGGCATGGTGGCTCAGGCCTGAAATCCTAGCACTCTGGGAGGCCAAGGCAGGCGGATCATTTGAGCTCAGGAGTTTGAGACCAGCCCGAGCAAGAGCGAGACCCTATCTCAACTAAAAATAGAAAGAAATTATATGGACAGCTAAAAATTGGGAACAATCCAACACTTTGAAAATGCCTTTTAGATACCAGGTCCTATTCTAAGTGTTGTGGATAGAATGGTAAAGAAGACAAATTCTATGCCCTTGAATACTTTATATTCTACTAATTATCTTAAGGATTTGCTGTGAGAATTAAGAGATATAATAGAGATAAAATACTTAGCACAGTGCCAGGCACACAGTAAATGCAAAGTAAATGTTACCCATCATTATTACTATCACTAATTAGTGACAGCAGTGTCATTATTTTTACACTGACAGGCATGGTGCCACACCACCAATGTGCCATTTGCTTCCTCTAGTTTAACCCTACAAGCCCTATTTCTGGGTATAATCATGTCCCTTTTTCTGCAGGTGGTTCAGCCCCCTGTATCTTCCCTAAAACCTTGGATTAGTTAGCTCTGATATGAAATTATGAGAATTTTGGCAGAGACAAGGAGTATTACTCACAATGAGGCTCCTTGATGCTGAATCCCTGCACCTGTTGCTGCTTTGCCTTCCTCAGTGCTTCTGCGAACCTTTTGGTTCCTACGTGCAGTGCCTTCTGAATCCAGCGTTTTGCCTTGTCCTTCACTTTAAGTGTTCCAATTCCCACGTGCCTGCTCAGCTGGTGTCATTCTTACAGCTGGCCCTGGCCTCCGTTATCTGTGGTTCCTGAACTTTGTCACTGCCTTGATTTTAAAGCACTGTACTCTCCTGCAGTTTGATCTTTTGTGTACTTAGCACATTGAATAACAACCTAGTCAATGATAATCAACCAGCCTAAATTAAGTGTCATTCTGGATCCCATGATGCTGGGTGTCTAACCTCAGACTCTCACTTTCATAGAAACACTCACTGAGGGTTTACTAACTGCTGTGCACATAACGACATAAGTAATCATGACCACATTTCTTTGAGGTAGATACTGTTACCATTTCTCCTTTACAGATAAAGAAACTGAAGGATAGAAAGGTTAGACAATTTGACAAAATTTTACGGTTACTAAGCTACAGAGCTGGGATTTAAAGCCGTTCAATCTGGCTCTAGAATCTGTGTTCTAAGTTATCACGAAATACTGTTTCTCACCTGACATGAGGGTGACAGAACAGAGTTTCACAGCCTGTATCTTACATGTAGTTCAAGTGGGTTTCATTCTGTCAAATGAGTATTTAAAAATATTGTGTGGTAGGTATTTGTCATTTTGGGCCACCCAGTGTCATGTCTACTTCCCTCTAGCACCCTGAGATTTTCTCGGTTAAAATCTGTCTTCCCCAGCATGAATGGTCTTGTAATCGGCCTTGCAAAATGACTCCCTTCCTAAGTTATTTTTTGTTCCCACAGGCTTTACCAGTCAAGTCTAACAACCAGACTTAACTCGCCTCTCTCTAGGACTCACCATCCATCACCAACAGCTGGTTCTAAATCAGACCACCTGAAGACCCTCTGCCGTCAAAGCCCGCAGCAACGTGACTTGCATTTCCCAGCCCACTATAAAAGCCCTCAGTCAGCCAGGGAGATGAATTCGAGACTATTTCTCCTGTTCTCTGCACTAAAATTTTTCTCTTTCTCGGGCAATGCTTATGTTTCTCAATAATTGGCTGTTTGTGGGGCGAGTAGTGAGACCTAGGTTGGGCTCAGTTGGGGTTCAGTAGCCGTCTTGGAAGAAAACATAAGATAGGATTCTCTGACCTCCCCTTCAGAAGCTTTCTCTGAATGAAAAGATCCTTTCCTTTCAAGCCTGTTTTTTCGGCTTTCCTTTCAGTCCTATGCGTGTCTTCATACCCTTCTAAGAAATTCTCTTTCTACTGAAATTTCACAAAGTTGGTTTCTGTTGCTCTCCAACTGTTATTTATTGTAGGTAGGGAACAGTTAGCAATGCTAGGACTGCCACTCTTCAGAAGTATTTTTTCACTTGCTTGTATTTCTGTCCTCTCATAATTGGATTGTTGATGCTGGCTGCTTCTAAAAGCCTTACGTGATTGCTTTGAAAAATTGACATAGGTTAAAAAAAACAATGCCGGATGAGATGAAAAATCAACATGAAAAACATACAGAAGATTTACCCACTGATATGTGGGAAACAATCTTAGGCAGCACAAAACAGGAAATTCAGAATTCAACTGCAATGGCAGGTCACAGACTTAAATCTATATATGTGATGAAGGGTGGGTGTTAAAATGGCTTTCGTTTCTGAAATGTGAACTCCTAATTCCACACTTGGAAGCAAGTTAGAAATCTTCTGACTGTAATTAGAAAATCTCTTCACAAAACTCGTCATGGTGAGGCCTCAGTGTTCAGACTAGCCTTGCTCAGAACTCCCAACTCTGTGGGGCACTCGTGATTCAAGTTAAGCACTGAGGCTGTGATCGCCTGCCTGGTTAGAAGGTTCACTTGCCACCTATGCTAACGCATTTGACACGCTGGCTGCAGGCTTTTGGAGCAGCAGAGAACTCTCCACTCCATTACTTACAAGTGGCGATGTTCACAGGTTTAGTTGATAGCTCCTTTAAACAGCATTGAAGAGGAGGCAGTACGAGTTGAGCTAGCGCTAATTAGTATTTCTCCGTGAACTATTTTGCCTTTCTATCTTTGATCTTTCAAAATACCCCACAAGTAATAGCAGCATTTTGTCCCTAAAGCATTTCTCGCACTAAGATACAGGCTTAGAAATGAGGAAAAAATCTGAACATAGTGATGCAAGTTAAGCTTTAAAATACTGTATCCAAGTTCACACAACTATACAAATGCACAATTACTTAGAAGGCAAATTATAGATGAAAGGCCTTCCTTTTAACCCAATGAATCAGATGTTCAATAATTGGATTCATTATTTGTTGTATACCTTATATAAGTGATCAACATCTACTCTGTATGTATTTCTATTTGCAAATTCCTTGAGTTGATATAGGGCATATCATTTATGTGTCTGTTCCCTCAGTGTCTCCCCTATGTTGGGCATTTAGGAAATGCTTTTTAAATGGATGGATAAATATTTTATATCTTATAATACCATGAGAGTTACGATTTTAGTATTTATGCAGTCTAACCAAAAGTTAAATAATTCTTACCATCACAACTTGCATTCAAGCTAGGTCTATCTTTATAAATTTTCCAGAATGAAATACCAACAAATCTTGGTAGAAACTAGTACCTTCTTACCTTGTGTAACATAGACCAAGACATAAAAAGATCTCTTTGGAAAAAGAGCCTATGTGTTTAGACTCTAAAATACAGAGAAGTGTATTCAGGGACCTATGCTCCAAAGTTCATATCTCATACATTTAAATATGAGACTTTAATGAATTTATCACATGACCTGTATATACTTAACGTAAAATGTTAAGTTCATAAGTGTCCTGATTTGTGTAAACTTAAGTTGAACCATAGATATCATTGCTTTTATAGGTCATAAATAGTCAACTATAAACAATTCCATTAAAAAGGCCAGGGAACAAAAGAATAACACTAGAAAACTAAAGGGGAAATTCTTCAGAATATTTAAAAAAAAAAAATTCCTCTTAATAAGCATGACACATCTACCTGCAAAACACTGCTATAAGGGATACAAATATGACACAAGAAACTTTGAGAAACTTAGTTTTTGATGAGGCACATCATGGCACATGTGGGTTAGCATCATGAAGAAAGCACACCAAATTCCTACAGCTGAGAGGAAAGAAATCACGCTGGTCTAGCAGCCACCTGAAAAGCCAAAGAAACTTGTTACCTCATGAAAATCTACAGGGCCATAAACTGCTCAGCTGAGTATTATAGAAAATGAGGACTTCAACCCATTCCCTAGACCAGCTGTGGACATTGCTTTAGTATAAGACGGTTCAGTACACAGACTATTCCTTCTGCACTAATAGATCTTAACAGATGTCTCATTCTGTCACTTAGTCTTTATCTTGGAGAAGGATGCTGGTGAATTTCACAGAGCTGAGTCACAGGCGCTTTCTGCAAAGCAGCTCCTTCTCTTATCTGACAGTCACGAGGCACTTGCTCCGGAACCAGTTTGTGGTTCATACCCTTTCTATTATGATAACTGGGGAAACAAGCAGCTCATTACAGAGCCTGCTCGCTTGAAAAATTCACAGCCAGACCCACTGATTAAATCACAGCAATAGGAAGGCTGCTCACGTTCCTGTGCCCAGGTCACTCCAGACTGTATTTCTAATTCAAACAATCCCTACATGAACAAAAAGTACTATAATACATTTAGTATTCGGAAGAGGTCTACGAAATATCTAAAAATGTTTAAAGAGCAAATATTCTAAAGGAAAAGAAAATAACCCTAAAACTGTACTTCATGCAATTTTTGAGAAACATTAACCTATTTTATAACCTACCAATGGAATAAGCAAACTCGGATGTTTTTAGAAAATACACACTAACTTTTATATCAGAAATGTATATCTGATTATATTCCATATATATTTCTCTTACCATTGCCCTTCCACGGTTGGGAATTGTAGCACTGAGTAAAATTGCATCATTGCTCTGAGGCCTTGTAAAGTCAATTGCTGAAAAAAAAAAAAAAAAAAGTTCTTTACAGATGAAGGATACATATCCAATGATTTTAAGACTGACTCCATGCCACATTGAGGTGTAAGGATAAATTTTACTTAGCACCTCATGTGAGCCTTGGAATACTAAGGGGGGGGGAGTATATATCGCAGGTATATACTATACATGTATAGTTAACATGTAGGTTAAACCTGGGCTATGAAGCTAGTTTTAATGGGTTTAAACCCCAGCTTTTACCACTTACCTCCTTTGTGACTTTGGGCAAATCCCTGAAACTTGCTAAATCAGTGCCTTCATCTGCAGAATGGGTGGTAAAAGTCCTTATGGTTGCTGGGAAACATTAAAAGATACTGCTCAAATGGGGTCTTGCCCATTGTAAGTGCAAGCCATTGAGAAAGAACTTCTGAGAGTACTCTTCACCCAACCCCCTTTGCAGGGAAGAAAGCTTCACCTACTAAATCTCCTAGGAAAACTGACTTCCTTTGCATCTACTTTTCTGACATTTTCTTAAGTGACCACTCTTGATAAAATAACTTCCCTGAGCAAATGGTTACAATAAAAGACTAAGGTCTTTTTTCTCTTCTAGGGATTATATGAACATTAGCAATGCTTCAAATTTAATTAAGATGCCTGGGGAAGAACAAAGTTACTCTGGTGGGAATGCAAAAGAGGTGCTTTGTGTAAGGCTACAGATCACATCAAAATGTGGTTATTTGCTTGCCTTGCTACTGAATGTTGACACTAAAAGCCAATATTACTGTTCTAAAACCAGGTAGTTATCAAAAAGATACCATCAATCGAGCTCAGTGAGAAAGCAGGATGTTTCTGCTGGACATATTTATGTTAATGATATTGTCTAGAGAAAACACTGGACCAGAGAAAATGAGGCTCAGTCTGGTACCAGTGTTAGAGTTCAGATATATTTCGTGGTAGTCTCCACTTGACTGATACTTTTAGCCTAGCAGCCTTGAGCTTCTCACTCATGATATGCTCAGAAGTCTTCACAAGCTCTTTATTAATGACATAATTTAACTTGCATAACAATTGAACCCTAAAAGACTTAGATAACATTTCTTTTTCACGTAAAAGTTCAAAGATGAAAGGCCCAGGATTAATGGGGGGGTACCCTTCCTACACCGAACACAAATTCCAGCCTGGGGTCCAAGGCAGCAGATCCAATGCTTGCTACTTCTGCCATCAGAAAAAGAAAAGAAACAACTTCCTCCATAGGGGGATATTCCTGAGCATTTTCAGATATAATTTCTGCTTACATTTTAATTAGCTAAGAGAAGAGAAACCAAATGTTTCTACTACCTAGCTACAAGGGAGTCTAGCTTTTTAGCTATGTGTCTGAGTGAAAAGGATTCTATTACACGGAAAAAGGGGAGAATAGATAGGGGATGGTCATCAATTTCTAGTGTAGGCTCCTCCCACAAATCAGCAATTTAGTTTCTACTGCATCTATACTTTGCTGAACAAATCTAGCTACAACTGTCACCATGGGAAGCTTTCAATTCATTGTACTTGTATTGCCCTTTGCACTTGTGCTGCTGGTGTTTCTTTTCCCTACCATATCTTTTAAAATCTTATCACTCTAAGACTTACGAATGCTTATTTCTAGGTGTGAAATTAATCCTGGACTTTAGCATAATGGAAAACCAGTGTAGAGGTAAAGCAAGCCAAATGGAGACCTGCTTCCTAGGACAAAGAGCTAGAAGTCGGACACAGTGAAGGCATTCAGATTACCCAGTGGGCTACATAAATAGTAGGATTATCTATACTAGTAGAACACAGCTGTAGTGTAGGGATAGCTTTCAACACTGGCTGTGGCTAATTAAAAAAATAAGGTGGAGTGTTTATTAGAATCATGAGATTTGCCCTTTAAAATGAGCCCCAGCAAATCACTGGGGGTAACGGGTAAAGGGTTTAATACTAGGATACAAAGGATATCAATATCTGCAAAATATGCTATGTACTCCCAGCAACTGGCTGAGTTGTAAGGCAAGATGAGTAGAAATTAGAATATGGGGTGCTATGGTCTGAATGTCCCCCCACCAAACACATGTGCTGAAACTTGCCAATATGATACAGGTGGTGCCTATAGGAGGTAATAAAGTCATGAGAGTACAGCCTTCAAGACTGGGATTGGTGACTTTATAAAAGGACTGGAGGGAACTAGGTTGGCCCCTTTCGCCCTTCCACCAGCCACTATGAGAGGAACACAGCCTCCCCACTTCCTGTGAGGCAAGGATAGCACGCTGCTGCGAGAATATACCATTGATGGAGCAGGCCCTTGCCAGACACCAAACCTGCCAGCTTGATTTTGAACTTGTCAGCATCTAGAACTGTGAGAAATAAATCCATTTTTTATAAATTACCTAGTCCTCTGGTATTATGCCACATAAATGCATTAAGACACAGGGAGTGCATCAGAAGTCCAGGCATTTGGACTGGACAATATAAGAAGGTACAGAGCAAAGACGGCAACTTCATAGGTATAAGGGACCCAAAGAACTGAGAATTTTCTACCAAGAACCTCTCAAATCTTTGGCCTGCAGAGCCATTGTTTCCACTCTTTGTTGCCTATGATCTCAGTCCCTAGCTCTTCCTCTCCAACCTAAAGGTTACTAACCCCTAAGAGCCATCCCTTTCTCTGAGAACCATTTTTGACCAGTATTCTTGGTACTAGCTGCTTTCAGCTGATTCTGTCTGATAAAGCACTATAAACTTTTTCCCTTTGTCTCATCAAGTTCCATTAAGATGACAAATGTCCCAGGTAAATATTGAGAACAGAATTGGTTTGAGCAATCGTGACATGTTCTGACCATTTATGCTATGATAATATAGGTTTAGTAGTTAGAGATTAATCTGGGGGAACTTTATAGGAAAACAGGTACCTTGAAAAAGACTTCAAGGAGGTAAGCTTTCACCATCTTAAGACAGAAGCAAATAGCCATAATTAGGAATATTTTTCAAATGTTAAAAAATACATTCTAACTTTACAATCTCCCCCTTCACAGTACTATCCATCAATTATAGCTCCAAGGCAGAAGAGGTGGGCATTTGAGCTCTTTAGTCTGATGATGGGCTTGAAAACTAGCCTTTTATGAAAAGACAGATGTGGAATTCCTTTAGTTTCTGTGTCGGCTAAGAAAACAAACTGCTTTAGGCTGTAAATAGTAGGGTCAGGTCATGGCCTCTAGCTGAAGGCCTCTCCCAGGGCAACAACATGATTGAGTGTAGGTGGGAATACTCAAGTCTGGGTGTCTTTTCTTCCTCTAACCTTTATAGAGGAATAACTGGTGTGCCAAAAACCATACATAAATTATGCATAGAATTTAGTGAGTTTGGATGTATGCACACACTCATGTTACTGTTACCACAATCAGGGTAATAAGCATACCCATCACCCTCGAAAGTTTCCTTGAGTCACCACTTTTTTTAGTGGTAAGAACACTCAACATATAAGGTCTACCCTCAAACTTTTTAAGTGCACAATTCTTAACTATAGGAACTAGGTTGTATAGCAGATCTCTGGAACCTACTTATGTTGTATAACTGTGTAACTTAATACCCATTGAGCAACATCTCCCCATATCCTCCTCCCAACCCCTGGTAATCGCCATTCTAGCATCTACTTCATGTTTGACTATTTTAGATGCCTCACATAAGAGGAAGCATGTAGCATTTGTCCTGTGTGTGACTAATTTCACTTAGCATAATGTCATCCATGTTCATGGATGTCATCACATGCAGGATTTTTTTAATGCTTAATAATCTATCATGTGCATATGTTTGTCTCACATTTTCTTGATCCTCTTGCCCATTTGTGGACATTCAGGTTTTTTCTGTATCTTGGCTATTGTGACTAATGCTGCAGTGAACATGGGAAGGCAGGTATCTCTTGAAGATGATGATTTCAATTCTCTTGTATATATATCCAGAAGGGTGATTGCTGGATCATATGGTTGTTCTAATCTTAATTTTTTTTTTTTAAGGATCCTTCATACCGTTTTTCCATAGTGATTGCATCATTTTACATTCCCACTAACAGTGTACAAACATTCCAACTTCTCTACAACCTTGTCAATGATCATTATCTTTTTAAAAATAACCATCCTAACAGGTGTGAGTTATACCTCATTGTGGTTTTGATTTACATTTCCCTGATTATTAGCAATGTTGAGCATCTTTTCATATACCTGTTATTTGTATGTCTTTATTGGAGAAATTTCTATCCAAGTCCTTTGCCCATTTTTGAATTGGGTAGCTTGGAGGGTTTTAAGTTTTAGGAGTTTTAATATATTTTTAAAATTAATCTTTTATCAGACATACAGTTTGCAAATATTTTCTCCCATTCCATAGGTTGCCTTCTCACTGTTTCCTTTATTGTGCAGCAGCTTTTTCGACTTGATGTAGTCCCATTCATCTATTTGCTTTTGTTGCTTGATTTTGGTGTCATAGCCAAGATTATCATTGTCGAAACCAATGTCAAGCTTTTCCCCTGTTTTCTTCTAGGAATTTCACTCCTTCAGATCTTATGTTAAATTTTGTAATTTTTGTGTATGGTATAACATATAAAGATCCTATTTCATTCTTTTTGCTGTAGTTATCTAGTTTTCCCAACACAATGTATTGAAGAGAATATCCTTTCCCTATTGTGTATTCTTGGCATCCTTGTAGATTGGTTGACCCGTCTATTTCTGGGCTCTCTATTCTGTTCCATTGGCCTATGTCTGTTTTATGCCAGTGTCATACTGTTTTAATTACTATAACTTTATAACATTTTGAAATCGGGAAGTGATGCCTCCACCTTTTGTTCTTGCTCAAAATTGCTTTGGCTATTCTGAGTCGTGCATGTGTGTGTGTGTGTGTGTGTAAGTGTAGAACATATACATACAACATAAATCCTAAGATTACTTTTTCTATTTCCATAAATGTCTTGGGGATTTTGATAGGGCTTACACTGGACCCTGCAGAGTACTTTGGGTAGTATAGATAGTTTAGCAGTATCAATTCTTCCAATCCATGAACATAAGATGTCTTTCTATTTATGCCTTCTTTAACTTCTTTCATTAGCATTTTATAGCTTTCAGTATATAAGCCTTTCACCTTTTTAATTACATGTAATCCTAAGTATATTTCTTCAATTGTTTTCTAAATTAATTTAAATGACAATTAAAATTATATAAAGTGCACAGGCCAGGTATGGTGACTCACGCCTGTAATCCTAGCACTCTGGCAGGCTGAGGCGGGAGGATTGTTTGAGCTCAGGAGTTCAAGACCAGCCTGAGCAAGAGTGAGACCCCGTCTTTGCTTAAGAAAGAAAATCACATGGACAACTAAAAATAGAAAAACTAGCTGAGCATGGTGGCGCATGCCTGTAGTCCCAGCTACTCAGGAGGCTGAGGCAGCAGGATTGCTTAAGCCCGGGAGTTTGAGGTTGCTGTGAGCTAGGCTGATGCCACGGCACTCTAGCCTGAGCAACAGAGTGAGACTGTCTCAAAAAAAAAAAAAAAAAATGCACAATTTGATTTAATTACATTGATTCACCACAATCAAGCTAACTAACATATTCATCATCTTACATAGTTACCTTTCTGTGTATTTGCTGAAAATACTTATGACCTACACTCTTCACAAAAACAATATTGTTAACTATAGTCACATTATTGTGTATTATATTTCCAGAATTATTTTGCATAACAAACCTTATAGTTTATTCTTGCATTTTCATATTCTTTCATGCGATTGGACCTGGGATTGTGTTCTTAATTTATTTTCTTATAGCTTTCTGTTGGTTTATAGAAGCACAACTGATTCTTGTATATTGACTTTATTTCTTGCAACTTTACTGAATTTGTTTATTCTAATAGGTTGAGTTTTTTGTGTGGATTCTTTAGATTTTTACATATCAGATCATGTCATCTACAGAGAACTTTTCTGCTTTGTATGCATCTTATTTTTAAAAAATCAACTTTTTTAGTTTTCTTTTTGCCTAATTGCTCTGGCTAGGATTTCCAGCATAATGTTGAATAGAAGTGGGCATTCTTGTCTCCAGATCCTTAAAGGTTTTCAGTTTTTCACTGTTGAGTATGATGTTAATTGTGGGCTTTTCATACGTGATTTTTATCGTATTGAGGTGAGTTCATCCTATACCTAATTTGTTGAAAATTTTTATCACAAAATGGTATGTTGAACTTCCCATTGGCTGAGACTTTATCAGAGGTACATTACAATTGGATGCCCTTCATCCCAAATAATTCTTTCCTCCTCCCAAGTGTCAGGGACCTGTATCCCAATCTTCAAATACTTACCTGGCTACTTCCTACTATCTCTTCCCTTTCTCTTCTATAAGCACTCCCTTCAAAAATTCTCTTGCATTTATAATTCCATTCTGGTGTCTGCTCCCTGGAGAACCTGAACTAACCTTAACATAGCTTCTATTGAACTTTTTAAGACCTTAGGGTATTTATTGGAGGGACATCTGAGAATTTCTTCCATAGCATAGGGAAGATACTCATATCCATTGGCGTTTTAGCCTAAGGGATTCATGAAAAAGGATACTGTGTTATGTAGGGTAACGGAAAGAGAAGCTCACATCTTCTGGCCTGAAGGATTGTAGACAGAAGATGGGTGTAGGAGAAGTGAAGTGTAAGGCACACACATGAACATTCTGTTAGGACAGACAATCCATCATGGGGCATGAGTGTCCTTCCATGCTCTTGCTAGATGTGGCAAGAATGCAAACCCTTGACTATACTTACCTGGGGCACTTGTCTTGGGGTTGTACTTGGCAGCAAGAAACCTTGAGTAATGATGTAATGCATCTCTGAAGAACAAATACAAAGCAGCAGATTCCCTAAGACCAGTATTCCTTAACTGTGAACCCAACCCATTGTGTGCTCAGTATTTACCTGGGCCATTTTGTGTCACTTCCATGGCACTCAGAGGACAAGAGGAAACCAGTAAAACAGCATGATACTCATGCTGCTTGTTATTAGTCTCTTTATGTTTGATCCAGAAACCTTGTATATTCTGACAGCATGATAACAACAGGCTATGTTATTAAATTACAAAGTGGGTAAAATCTTAAGCCTTGAAAAAATTCTCTCCCTCTTTGTTGCTTTGAAGCCCCAAATCACAGGAAGATGAGTAATTAAAGAGGACCCTGTGGTAGAAGAACCTGGATCCCATCTGGAAGAATTGGAGAGGGGAGGGCTGCCCTATAAATGACTTTATATGCCAACTTGTGACTAGGTCTAATTAAAGAAACCTAGCAACACAGTGGGAAATTAAGAGGATAGAGGTCTGGACATTAACTCACAAAGTACACATGAATCCCTGAGTTGGGGGGAAAAAAGAAATTACCAGAAGTTCTTATATTGCCTGTGGAAAGAATTAAAAGGAAGTCAAAGATAGTGGCCAGTTAACTTACCAGAAGAGGCAAGTGGTACTACATGTAGACTACCTGGGCTGAGTATCGAATGAGGGGCATAGAGAGATCCCAGAGTTACTTCATGCCAGGGATTTGGGGTAATGAGTCCTCAAGGCCTTGAGAGAAAACAAAATATCTTAATGGCATTTGTAAGTCAACTGCAGATTCTAGGATCCTAAAAGCACTCTAAGGCATGACTTGGATATGAAGAAATAGTCATTCACAACAACTCAGGATCACACAAGACATCTTCCCACATACCCCTGAACACCCTCCATCTGAAAGAACTTGGGCAGGAGAGAGCACTTACCATCTGAGACTGAGTATTAATGTCCAAAAGGGAGTGAGGCCAACCTGAAAGGACTGTCAAAAGTCATTTCATCACACTAGATTATAATCAAAAGTGCTAAAATGGGGTTTTCCTGCTATCTGGATTCTGGGATCTTGTGAAAAAGACCTAGAATTGATAGACAAGTAAATCGACCACATTTTCTCTGCCCAGAAGTGGATTTGTTATCTCTATTTTATAACATGCTGGGAGATTAGGAGGATAGCAAGGTAAAGTAAAAATGCTAGACATCTTTGAGTTTTCTCAGCTTGTGTATAGCATAGAACATACATGCAGGGGCCTAGAATGTCATGCTAAGGCATTTTTGTAGGAGAGTAATAGAATTAACAATTCGAAGAGGTTCCTTTTCCTTCAATTACAAATATATCTATACATACATAAATAGGATTAGAAGAAGAACGATGTGAGGCAGGAGGTAGAAATTAAAAACCTGGATTGAAGCAGTCCCTTGGTGTAGAAATTTTTTACATAATATAAAGAGCCTTGTACTGTACCAGATACAAAAATCTACCACAGGCCTCAACCTTAGTCTATAAAGAAATATATGTAGCATATCAAATAACGTCCTCAATTAAATGATCTCACTATGTCAATTATAGATTCCTGAAAAACACTTTGCAGTATTTTTTTTGGCTATGTTGAGCTATATCATAAAATGTGGCAAAATAAATGCAGGTTTAAAGTCTCCTATTTAGAAATGCTTTAACTACTTGTGTACATGTAGATGTGACAAACCAGAATAAACAAATTCAGTGTTCCAATGTGTCCTCTTTAAATGGAATTAATTGAAGAAATGAGACATTCTCACATTTAAAAACAAACTTCAAGCTAACTTGCAGATTGCTACTAAGAATATATCTGCAATATCACTACTGACAGAGTAAAAATGATGCAGTAAACTTCCATTTATATGCAACTTTTAGGGACTAGTATATATTTGACATATACTCTGGTGAATAAAGCTTACATGACAACCAAATATGAATTTCAAATTTTAGAAGATGACATTACAGTAAAATTAGCATTAAGATTATTTTGCATATAATTAAATCTTTGAGGATTTAGATCATATCTTATGGTGTTATAACAGAAAACCCTTCAAACCCATGCCTAGTGAGGCAGGTTACATTTCTTTGCAAACTAGTTTGGTAAACAAATGTACTATATGTAAGAAAACAATATGAACTGTTACTGGATTGCTCTGGGAGTCCACAAGGATGTTTTCAACAGGTATGTCCCTGAAATACTTCACTTATATTAATGAAACTGAGATATACTTTCTGAGAGTTGAGGCCCTGCAATGCAGAAAGGAGGAAGGGGGGGGGAGGCACTGGCATCAGAAAACTCAGGGGAGTGGACAATGGGACACGAGAAAGGGGGTTACAGAAAGCACTTTTAAATTTTACTCCTTTTCCTGAATAAAGGGCAAAAATTAAGGAAAATCGCATTAAAAGGCATGTATCTCCTATTTCTTCTTAATTACCCCTAGGAGGATGTTTCACCTTTACTTTTAAATGACTCAACTAAGGCCTAAATTTTCCTTTAAAGTGTTCCACTCTGAAAAACCAAACGGTACTTTCCTTTCTTTCCTCTACTTTCCTGCCTCTGTCCCCACCACCAATCAAAAATGCCACTTTAACAGTTCAGGTGACCCCAGCCAGCTGTTAACTGGTTGATCTAATTGATACTGCTTGAATTCCAGCCCACTCAATTCTTCCAGTCACTGGCATTTTAAAGAAGGTGGCGGGACAAATCGAAGACGTCATCATTTGACAGAATTTTAAAGACTAGAGGAGAAGGCTCTGATACCTACAAAGTGTTTCACATCTTGGGACAGGAGCATACCATGAAGTGTGAGAGTTTAGCCTGGTTCAGCAAACCTAAATTTTTAATAGGTGATTATGATTACCTTTATCAAAAGATACCGACGCAACTTCAACGAAAGAATCATCTTTCCAACAAATGGTCCTGGAATAGCTGAATAGCCATATACCAAGAAATAAATCTTGACACTCCTGAAATACACAAAATTAATTTTCAATGGATTATTGGTCTAGATGTAAGAGCTAAAACTACAGAACTTTCAGAAAATGTTGTAGAAAATATTAGCAATACTGTGTCTGGCAAATATTTCTTCAATATGAAAAGCTTCAAATGCCACATGGGATTTATAAAAATGTTGCTGTTCATATGACATTATTACCAAAATGAATGAAAATGCACAAAGACAAATACAATCTTTAACAAAGGCCTTGTATCCAAAATGCATAAGAATGCTTATAATTCAACAAGACAAATGACTCAATAAAAATGGGCAAAAGATTTGAATCAGTTGTGTACCCAATGAAGATATTAAAAGATGCTCAACATCATTAGGGAAATGCAAATTAAAACCCACAGTGAAATGCCACTCTACACCTAATAGAATGGCTAAAATTAAAAAGACTTGAACACACCAAGTGTTGGTGAGGAAATGGAACTTTAGTGGACTGCTGGTGAAAATGTGAAATTGTATAATCACTTTGGAAAATAATTTGGTAGTTTCCTTAAATGCCCATTGACTGAACAATCTGGAAATTGCCCTCCTAGGTATCTACCCAAGAGAAAAAGTGTATATGTCCATGCAACAACTTGCACATAAATGCTCAAGCAGCTTCCTTTGTAATGTACAAAAACTGGAAACAACTAAAATGTCCACCAAAGTTTTCTATACTCATAGGCTGTGCACGGTGGCTCACGCCTATAATCCTAGCACTCTGGGAGGCGGAGGCAGGTGGATCATTTGAGCTCTCCAGGAGTTCGAGACCAGCCTGAGCAAGAGCCAGACCCCATTTCTACTAAAAATAGAAAGAAATATATAGACATCTAAATACATATATGCAAAAAATTAGTCAGCCATGGTGGTGCATGCCTGTAATCCCAGCTACTCGGGAGGCTGAGGCAGGAGGATTGCTTGAGCCCAGGAGTTTGAGGTGGTTGTGAGCTACGCTGATGCCATGGCACTCTAGCCTGGGCAGCAGAGTAAGACTCTGTCTCAAAAAAAAAAAAAAAAAAAAAAAAAAAAAAAAATTCCATACTCATCATAGTGGAACTCTCAGTAACAAAAAAATATCGAAACACTGAAATTTGGAATAATCTGAAAATATGTTGAGTTAAAGAAGCTAGACAAATAGAGAACATATATATGATTATACAAAATGTGAACTAATAGTGACATAAAACAGATGAGTGGTTGCCTGCGTAGGGGGTGAGAAAGTGGAGGGGGGGGATTAATTAAAAAGGGCATAAGGAAACCTTTGGGGATAACACATATATTATCTATTCATTATTTTAATTGCTACTTGGGAGGCTGAGACAATCTCCTGATCCCAGGAATTCGAGGCTGCAGTGATCTATGATGGCACAAAGAAAAATTTTAATTTACTAAATTATTCACCTTAAACATGAGCAGTTTATTTCACATCAATCATACATCAATAAAACTGCAAAAATAAGGTTTAAAAGAAGGTCTGGTGGTGGCTCACGCTTGTAATCCTAGCACTCCAGGAGGCAGGAGGATTGCTTGAGGCTAGGAGCTCAAGACCAGCCTGAGCCAAGAGCAGCAAGACCCTGTCTCTACAAAAAAACAGAAAAGTTAGCTGAATGTGGTGGCACGTGCCTGCAGAGTCCCAGCTACCCGGGTGGCTGTGGTGGGAGGACCACTTGAGCCCGAGAGTTGGAGGTTACAGTGAGCTATGATGATGCCACTGCACTCTAGCCAGGGCAACAAAGCAAGACCCTATCTCAAGAAAAAAAGACAGTTTAGCCTCTATACTAAAGAGTTTTTTTTTTTTTTCCTCCTCCAGAAGATATTTGAACATGGTCTTCTCATCAAAATCCCATTTTATAGGCTCAAACAATGTTACAAATGGCAAGTGTTCCAAAATCATCTGGTGGTCCAACCACCTCATTTTTTGTATTTGGAAGCTGAAATATATTTTACATGTTCAGAAGCAGAGAAACTATGTGGTTTTCCTAGTTACTTACCAAAGTGGGAAATGGAACTCTGATCTGGCCCAGGCCAGGACCCCTTTCACACACTCTGGAGATGCTGCTGTTAGTCCATGAGACCAAATTTCTCACCAGTGACAGGAACAGATGTCGAAGAGTGCTCTCAAAGTGTCTCCACATCTGCCATCTGTTCTTCAGAGATTACATGACAAGAAAAAAAAATGAACTGTCCTTTGGTGTCTTAAAATATAAATTGAGTACTCGTTGTCCATAGTTTCCCATTTTGCTGTAATTATCCATAATGAATCTTTATCCATGATTAACCTATTTTCAGAAAGCATGCTTAAATATTACTTTCTCATAAACTATTGTCACAACTTTAAATGTAGAATTTACCAACAAAGGTAACTGACATTTTTTTGCATTGCGTGTGATATTTTGCTAAAATTTGGATTCTTAATTTGGTGAATTAACTCTCTACTTATCAGTTCAGGAGGTGGAAAAGCCTATCCCACACCAGGGTTACTAATTTTCATTTAAATTTTAGTTTTTAATCTACTTCTTACCTCAATAGATGTCTATAGCAGATCTGCTGTTTTTCTATCAAAAAACTGTCTCCCACTCTCCTCCTTCCAGATTTTTACTTTGCCTTTTATTGTAGGGTTAGAAACGACCTTTCCCAGATTCCCTGATATGGGTATTGACCCAATCCTGGATAAAAGGCTTCTGGGGCTTTTGTGTGGCCTGGGGTGTGGGATTAGTGTAGATAGTCTCTTAAGTACCATCTTTTGCACTTGTTTGTGTGAAGAAATAATAGGTACGTAGAGCATCTGTCGGATGACAAAGCCAATTCCTAGGACAGTAGAGGGGAAAGATGGATATTACCTGAAGCTTTGAAAATGTTGCTCTGCCCCAGAATTAGCCAATACTGGAACTGGCTTCCTTTGGATTCCTAGTTAAATGAAGGAATAAACATCTTCATTTAAGTATTTTATTACTTGAGTCTAATGATATCACTGATTTATCATCCATTTGTTTATGCTTTATCTTATTCAGCTAAAATAACACTTCCTGTCTTCATCTTGGGCTTGATGGGCAATACACTGAGACATCTACAGTTTGCTACAATAAATGTCAATTTTTATTGTGATTGCAGTCACGCTCCAAGCCTCTGCCCAAACATAAACTATTAAATTTCATTTTATAACAGGTATGTTTTTTCATTTCTAAGAATGCATAACATTTGATCTGGATTTTCTCATTTTGTATCTTCATTTTACCTTTAAAAAATTATTTAACATCAGTGGTCTTATGTCCTAATCTATAATTTGATGGATTGTACTAGCATAGCTCTTGATTTTGGGGGAGTCAAAGATCATTTAATAATTGACAAACACTATGGTTCTTTCTCCAGAAGAAAATTTGGATATAACTTTAGGAAATTCATTAATCATTTCAGAATAATTATGGCCTGACTGGATTTATTCACTCATGACATTTAACGTCCATGCCCAGTTATTAGTAATTCTAGGGACAAGGGTAAACAAAGTACAGTTCCTGCCCACAAAAAACTTTTACAAAGTAAATCGGCAATCCTAATACAGTGATAAATGTGCTACAAAAAAGCTGACCACAGAAAACTGAGGCCACATAGTAGTGCTGCCTTACTTACCCTGGGAGATTAGGAAAGTTTTACAGGTACTGAGAGCATTCCAGGAAATTCCAGCTTGAGGAAAGGCCTCAGGTCAGATAGTTACGCAGACTAGGGAAAATAGGAAATAAGCATGGTGGGCAGTGTAAAGAGTATGGGGAGGGAAAGAAGACTGACATGATTTGAACAAAGTTAGGTCAGGAGAGAATGTGAAGCCAAGATGAGGGTACTGAGTTTTCTATCATCGATACAGAAGCCATTGGATGGTTTCAAGTAGAGGTAGAACAGGACCTAATTTGTGCTTTAGAAAGATGACTTTGCTGGGTGAAAACGGGTGAGAAGAAGCAAGAGTAGCGGCAGAGAGGTCAGTAAAGAGGGCTGAGGCAGAAATTCAGGCAACAAAATGTGGAAGCCTGAACTAAAAGAAATTAAAAAGATGAAAACATATTTACCTAATCGCCATACAAAGTAGCCCTTCACACATCAGGTGGTCCCAGAGGTTCACTGTTCTGGCTTTTGTGAGAATTTCATTGTGTGATCTCTCGCCTTGCATGTCTGTGATCTACAAATTACTTCTGTTTCCTCATCCCTAAATAAAGATAACCTACCTCAAAGAGGTCCTGTTTTGTTTTTAATGTTAAGTGAGGTAATGCTTGGAAAATATTTAGTACTTGGCATAATTATTCACTAACATATTTATTATCTCCTCCCCCCAAATTTTACCTTGACTCAACCTGCCCATGAGCCTTTTTGGAAATATAACCATGAACTTAGGATTTTAATTTATTAAACTTAGTAGAATGTTACAGTCAGAATAACTTGGTGTCATCCACTGAATGACATATCACCCTGGTTTTAACAGGAAAAAAATGATATTACAAAACGGGAAGTTGATCTGTGCACCTCATATTAAATCTGTCTTAACTTTGATGTATTTCAGAAAGCCACTTAGAAGTCAGAGGGTGGGATGGATAGCCTAAAGCATTAAAACAGACACAGAAGGCAAAGCCAAGAGCCACAGGGCAGTATTTCTAGGCCTTGCAACCTAATAGGGGTTGCCCAGCTATATTTTTCTTTTGTCGATACCTACATCTATTTTTAGTATGTAAAAAAAACTTTATCATAGTTTTAGAATGTGCAGTAGAGGTCAGGCTTTGGTGTGAGACAGATCTGAGTTTGAATTCTGATTCTGCTTTTGTTTACTAGGTGAGGATGGCTGGCTAAGTACTTTGCCCTCTGCCCTTAGTTTTATCACTTAAGATACATGAATGATCCTAACATATTGTATAGCTGTGGAGTTAAAGAACTTGTTTAAACATCCTGCCACATTTTCTGGTATATCTTGTAAGTGATAAATCATTGTTAAAACACCAGAAAAAAATCTCCTTATTAGGCAGTTTCTGAGTGGTATATTTGTGCTAAGTGAAAGGGATATAGAGATCAATAAGGCAGTTTCTGCCATCTTGGAGCATGTGGCCTAATGGGAGTTTGAGAAATCAACAGTGTCAGTCTAGTGAAACAAATGCTGTGTCTGAAGTACATACAAAAAAGGGACAATTGTCTCGGCTTAGAGTGAGAGGTTGCTTTCCTTGCTAGACTGTTAGCTTTTAAAGATGTGATTTTCAATGTGGGAATAATGAGCAGATTCCCATATGGAGGTATATTTAAAGTCTTAGGGTATACATGCATTGTACATACACATATTCTACCCTAACACTTTAAAAATATATACACACATGCATATACCATATACAATATGTGTGCACACACAAAATATACCATATTTAACACTTTCTATTTGGAAAACACAAAGCTATTTAATAGTGCAAACTATAGAAAATAGGGCTCAACTTAGTGTTTGCCTGTCTGGGAAAGACTTTATTTCTCCATGTATGAAACTTAGTTTTGCAAGTTACAAAATTCTTATCTGACAGTTACTCTGTTTAAGGAAACTAAAGATAAGACCTATTCCTTCCTGAGTTGTGAGGCTTCTGTTGAGAAGTCTGCTGTTAGTCTGATGGGTTCTTCCTTTGTAAGTGACTTGATGCTTTCACCTCATGGCTTGTAGGAGTTCTTCCTTCATGTTGACTTTGGCCAGTCTGATGACTATATGCCATGGTGATGTCTTTTTTGTGATGAATCTCCTAATTTTTTACTTAGCTTCTTATATCTGTATGTCTAAATCTCTAGCAAGACCAGGGAATTTTTCCTCAATTATTCCCTCAAATAGGTTTTCCAGGACTTTTGCTTTTCTTCACCGTTGGATGTCCAAGATTCTTACATTTGACAATTTTACATGATCCCATATTTCTCATAGACTTTTCTAATTTCTTTTGATTCTTTGTGTTTTATTTTTGACTGACTGGGTTAATTGCAAAAGAGTTGTCTTTAAGCTTTGAATTTCTTTCTTCTGCTTGTTCTATTCTGAACTTTCCACTGTTTTGTATTTCCTTAAGTGAATCTTTCATTTCTAGAAGTTGTTTTTTTAAGCACATCTATCTTGTAAATTTCTCATATTTCCTGAATTATTTTTCTGTTTTGAGTTGGTTTTCCCTTTTCTCTTGGATCTCATTGAGCTTCCTTAAAATCTATATTTGGAATTCCTTATCTGTCATTTCAGCATCTTCATGTTGGCTGGGATGCATTGCTTAGAGAGCTGGTGTGCTCCTTTGGGGTGGCTCCTTTTACTGATTTGTCATATTTCTAGAGTTCTTGCCCTGATGCCTTCTCATCTGGAGAAATATCTTTTGTTTAGATGAGAAATTTTCCCCCCTCCATCTTAAGGGTGTGCCTGTATCATATATTGGGTAAGGACCTTTGGCTTTGCTTGTGGGTACTTTAAATTAGGGGTCTGGGTTCTGGAAGAAAAACACTCCCACCTACAAATTAACTGGGCTCTTAAATTCCTTGGCGATTGATCTCTGCTGAAATCTGGCTCCTTTTTGTTCTCCTCTGCAACTTCTCATGGAATCTCTGGTAGGTTCATAGTACTTTTCTTTCAGAATTATACCTGGGCTATCTTTTTATTTTCTTATCTAAAACTTTTTCTATTTAAGAATGTCTATAAACTATGACCTTATGCCTCTCAGATCATCGTATGTTAGATAACTTGTTCCTACAGTTCCACAGGTGCACATATGGATACGAATGTGCTCCAGAGGTGTATTTGATGGATTATACCCTGAGCCTCATCTGTACCTGATTTAGAAGATTTAGATCATAAGATTGAAGACTTCTGAGTTATTCTACAACAGTATGAGACTTTTGAAGCTTAAGATGGTGGTAAATGTATTTTCCATTTGAAAAGCCTGTGAATCTTTGGGGGCCAGGGGATGGACTATATATAGCAGAATAGGGAAAATGACCCCCAAATATGTCCACACCTTAAATCCCCTAAACCTGTGAATGTTGCATGGCAAAAGGAATTTTTCAGATAATATTAACTTTACAAACTTTAAAACAGAGATTATCCTAAGTTTTCTGTGTGCCCAATATAATCACATGAGCCCTTAAAAGCAAAAAATAAATAATAAATTATCTAAATGAAAGCAAAGACATGCGGCATAAGAGGAAGTCAGATTCTAAGCTTCAGAAGGGATTTCAGCCCTACAACCACAAGGAACAGAGCTCTACCAATAACCTGAATGAGCCTAAATATCAAATAGATTCTTCCCCCAGAACCCAACCAATTTATACAGTGATTTTGGTCCTTGAGATCCTAAGCACAGATTCCAACTGAGATGTGTTCCTGGACTTCTGACCTGTAGAAACCATGAGAGAGTAAATTTGTGGTGTTTTAAGCTTCTTTAAAAAAATAAAATAACAAAACTCTTCAATCATTTTTTTCAAAATAGGTTGAGTTTATGGAATCTTCAAGGGATCATCCTGCTTGTCACCACCTCTTATTTTGGAGGGGTGTGTAAAAAACTGGGTTTATAATTTTGTTTTCCCCTTGCTCAGAAATCTATTCTGAGCCACAGAGGAGAGATAACTTACAGGTTGGAAGCATTCCCTGAATGTCCTACCCTTGACTGTCATTATACCAACCTGAAACCACTTCTCATGACTTTTTCCAGATGGCATTATTTGCATAACTTGAAATATTCCCAGATGTTCTAGAATATTTGTGGGCTCATTTCATTTTGAGTATTTGTCTATTCATCTCTCTACCTTTCTCTGTGCTTTCCCTGGTGTATTAGTCTGCTTAGGCTGCTATAACAAGATACTATAGACCAGGTCACTGAAACAACAGACATTTATTTCTTACAGTTCTGGGGCTGGGAAGTCTAAGACCAGGATGCCAGCAGACATAGTTTCTGGTCAGGACCCTCTTCTGGGTTTGCAATGTTCTTCCTGTCTTGCTGTGTCCTCACATAGCAGAGCGCTTTCTTCTTTTCATTATAAAGTCACTAATCCCATCATGAGCCCCATTTTTATGACCTCACATAACCCTAATGACCTTCCAAAGGATCCGTCTCCAAATACTACCACTTTAACGTATGAATTTGGGGGTGGGGGAGTTTGACACAATTCAGTCCATAGCCCTTTGCCTAAAGGTTTTTCTTTTGCTTTCACCTCCTCACCTCCACAGCAGGGGCACTAAACCAGAAAAAGGTTCTTTGACTATCCTAGGCTTCCAGTACTAAGGTGATTTGGGAATATCATATTCCAGTGATCCCAAGGGCATGAATAGGAGTGGGGAGGAATAAGAGGTTAAGTCATTTGGGGTACCTGAGATGAGTCTGTGTCTTAGCCTTAGATGGCTTTACATACAGTGTCTATGTTAAAATCCCAGGCAGTGACTGGTACCAAGATTCATGCTTCTGCAGCTACCCTAAACTGACAATAGCTCTAATGCCCCAGTTGGCATGTATCACGTGTATTCTTTTCACTGGGCAGAATCTGGACTTCCCACTACCACTATCTTCTGCTGGACACATGCCAAGTGGACCTATGGCTTTAGGCCCAATCTCTGCTTTGCATTTGTGTTCCATTTGTGGTCCATAGAGATGTTAATCTTTGCTGTTCTTTCTTTCTTGTTAAATAACTTTTTATATACCTTTTATCTTTGCTACATTATTATTATAGCTCTTCTGAATCAAAGCACGACTTTTTTAATGCCTCCTGACCAAGAGTCTCAAAATTCATAATTAGAAATATAGTTGACCCTTGAAGAAAGTGGGCTTGAACTGTGGGGGTCCACACATATGTGGATTTTTTTTAACCAAACATGGAACAAAAATTACAGCATTTGTGGGATGTGAAACCTGAGCATAGGGAAGGCCAACTTTTCCTACATGAGTTCATAGGAGCCGACTGTGGGACCTGAGTATGTGAGGATTTTATTATATTTGGGGGTTCTGGAACCAATTCCCTGCATATACCGAGGGACTTTTGCCAGCATTATAAGTAATCGAGTACTTTTCTTACACTACACTTTCGTATTTCATGTTGTATAAAGTAAAATGAAGATTTTAAATTTTTCTAAAATACTTTATAGTCAGAACAAATATAACTTAATTTTTATTTACCTGTATAATCAGATACTAACATTTCTATACTTCATGAGGTGCTTGGTCTAGTGACCGACACAGTTTTTTAATAAAAAGTTGGGTGCGTATTTTTGTTTCCTTTAAATAGGCAAGAGATTTCTAGTTACTATAATGGTGTCTCTTCTTTCCTTTGACTAAAGATTGAATGATTTATCAAATAGTATGCTAAAAGGAGGCGCCCTATGTTAAAAATAAATGCAAGTTTGAAATATGGATAAAAGTTACCATTAGTGGCATTGCCACATCATTGAGCCATCAGCAGTATTATCTTGGAGCTGCTGCCAAATACTTACTTTAAACATTGTAGCTGAGTAGGGGACACTGGCTTACACCTGTAATCCCAGCAACTGGGGAGGCTGAGGCAGGAGGATAGCTTGAGGCCAGGAGTTCAAGACCAGCCTGGGTAACATAGCAAGACCCCATCTCTAGAAAAAAATTTTTAAAAAAATTAGATAAGTGTGGTGACACATACGTGTAGTCCTAGCTACTTGGAGTCTGAAGCAAGAGGATCCTTTAAGCCCAGGAGTTGGATGCTGCAGTGAGTTATGATCACACTACTGCACTCCAGCCTGAGCAACAGAAACTCTTAAAGAGAGAAAAAAAAAAAAAAACCCAAACGTTGTAACTAGTTATTTACCAATACAATAAAATTTGCCTCAAACAAAAATCCTAAGAAGTTCGTTTTTAACACTAAACCTTATTTAAATGGCCTTTTCAAGGTCTTATAAAAATAGAGAAAACATCAATTCAGATACACTAAGATAGAACTTGAGGCTTGCAAAACTCATAAACATTCAACTAGTTACCATTCTAAAAGCATTCATTCCTCATATCCCTTATCTGGATGATGAAGCTTTGAAAAGAATTTTTGTCTGCTGGTCCTAGAAACATGGTGCAGCATAAATAAAACCTAACTGCTAGAAGGTAATGATACTAACAGACTTTTTCCTCTTCAGGAAATTTGGCTCATGAATTTCACAGGAAAGAAAACTGAATTTTTTTTTTTTTTTTCCTAACCTTCTTAAAAAAAGGTGTTAGCTTGGCATCGTATATTTACATTTAGGCTTAATGTATGATACTGAGTTCAATTGATAGAAACTTTATACTCCTCAGACAGCACTTAAGGGTTTAGCAAATATTTATTTCTTTTTCATCTAAGTTGAACCAAATAGAAAATATACATAATGGTACAGATAAATTATGTAGTGCATAGTGGCAAATCCATGTTATAGTGAGAAATACGTTGTCAATGGTCCCTGGAGCTTGTTACGAGATAAGTTGCATGGCTTACAATCAGTGAAAAAAATATGGCACATGCTGTTGTAGACCCAGCCAAGAAATTAAAAGGATACCATACAGACAAGAATATCCCAATATAGTGCTCTAGCTTATAACTAAGCCATTTAAACACAAACAGAACACATTCAATTTATAATGAAAGCCAAAATATAAAGCTATCCTTCCAAGAAAAGCAAAATAAACATACTAGCTTAAATAACACTGCTACAATTCAGAGTGTTCATGGAAAATCCATTATATCTGATTCAAATGCAACAGTTGTTAGCCTGGAAAAATGAGTACTTTAAAATATAACTCGGTGTGATACTTTGCTGTGAGGAGAAAGCACACGGGGTCCTTATTCTCATCATAAGTGTGGCATTTTCTCCTGGGATCTGAAATATTTACATAATACCAAGTACTTTTCATAATGTATTTGTCAGGCTAATGATGTCACAAGGCAGTTCATTTTTAAGGACAACAGCTGCTGTTCGTTTCATGCTTGACACCAACACTCAAAATGATTTATTGTATTTTACAAATTTTACAAATACTCATAATCACCACGAAGATTTACAAAACCCTAAACTCCATAGGAAATATTGGACACTCAGTAAAAACATGCTAGGTATTTAAAATAACTTTGAAAAGGAACATAACTCTAAAATACATATGGAATTGCCACTTACTAAATAGGCAAAGACTTTCTGTTCCTTTTTTTCTAGAGCTCTTAGTAGTGTTTCTATTTTTAATCTCTATTTGTCCAAGTCCATTGCTTTGCACTGAAATATTCAGCAATTAACACAAAAGAAAAAAATAGAACGTTAGACATGGAAGAGACCTCACAAATCATGAAGTTTAAATCCCTTTAAATTGTAATCCTCCTTGCTAACAAATCTGGTTCTCTAGCTCAGAGTGACACTATTGAAGAGAGGAGGTAAAACACTGTTTTCTGTTCAAGGCTCATTCTAGTTACAGGTCCTCTCCCTTAACAGAGAATGACAAACAGGAGACTGGCGCTATATGGAGGTGCCCCTTCAAGTTTAGGATGGGTGGTTGTGATTTTTGCTCAGCTGTGTGTTCCTAGAGGGCATGATTCCTCTTTTACCAAGTTCATGATTGGTGACAATGCGTTTGGGGTTAAGGGCAAACTCTTAATCCCTCCAAGTCTTGGAGGTGCCTGAGTATGTGCCGTTCCAGAGTTCAAAGATGAACTCTGGAAATTGTAATTTTCTAAGCCTGGGCATTTCTCAAAAGTGATTTTGAATTTGAATTCTAACCCCAGATAGAACAGAGACTGGCAGTATATTTTGGTGATGTTGCAAATTGTCAAGAAAGACAGAGAAACATAGGCTGATTAGTTTGTATGTTGAGAGGGCAATGAGACTTAAAGTATGGGGTGTGTATGTGTTGGTGGGGGGAGAGAGAGACTGAGAAAACGAATGCTGCAGGACATGGGACATAGCCCTGAAAACTGCTAGTGTGCTCTTGCTGTCTCTTTCCCTCTGCTTTCCTGGTTCTCCTAAGCTTCTGCTATAATCAGACAAGTAGCATGACATGAGATATATATATGCATACACTCATATAATTCCATACATAATTATACATGTAATTTAGTGCTCTTCCTAAATTATGAACCTGAGTCTTCAGAATTTTATCAGGTTACTTTCAAACCAGCATCTTTGTGAGCTTTCTTTGGGTTAAACTTATTTTCCCAGAATGAATTTTAGCATTTTATGTGAAATGTTTCTTTTCTGGTTAATAGCTTATTTTAGTCAGATGGCTTTTTTGTGCATTTAATCCTTAAGGCTTGTGTCTTAAAAAAGTTCTTTTCCTCAGCCTTACTGCTTCAGTTATCAAATATTTAGTTCCCAAATGATGGCATTATTACAACCATTAACTACTTGTCTGTTATGACGATTAACAGGAGAACTGCTTGTGCCTTACCTGTCTTTTATTAAGTAGGATACAGGAGACAATCCTGCTTTTCTTTATCATGTGTTAATGGAAGCATATTTTCAATAAATCATGCATTATTGATTTACCTATTCACCTCAAGTATTTCAGACATAAACTTTGCTACTCTGTGATCTGTCTTTATGGTTGTATTTCTCCAAATTTAAGCAAGATTTTACTGAAATACAGTTTTTAAAACTAACTTTCAATACATACTGTTTTCAATTGCTATTGGTGGGCAGCAATGACCTCCAGTGGATTCTTAGGTAAATAGCAAGTAGGTTTTTCAGAGGATGTCAGTTTTCAATACATTTGTATTTGTTAGATCTTTTGGAATTTGGTGACCTATCTGAATAAACTTTTTAAACTTAATATATTAATTTTAGAATGAAATTGCAAACTATTAAGTTGTCAACACTTTAACTTAATAGTATAACCTATAGCAGGGGTGGGAACCTGAAGCCTTGGGGTCACGTGTGGCCTTCTGGGTCCTTGAGTGTGGCCTTTTGACTGAATGTAAATTTTACAGAACAAATCCCTTTATTAAAAGTAAGTTACTTTAATACGGGGATTTGTTCTGTAAAGTTTGGAGTCAGTTGAGGGGCTGTGCTTGGGGATCTGGAAGGCCACATGTGGCCTGGAGCTAACTTTAAAAACTGAAATATTTAAAACTAACATCTAAATTATTTGTAATTTGTATATAATCTAATTTCAATTTTTATTTAAATGAAAAAATGTCACGAAAATCTCATATTTTAGAAAGGTAATTGTTAGTCTTTCCTTCTCCTATTTTAAGTATTTAAGAAATATTCTCAAAAATATAAAATTTGGGTTATATTTATAATAGAAAGCTTACAAATGCTCTGAATATCTCAGTAGTTAAGTGAACTCACAATTTTCCTGTCTGTAAACATAAAATACCAAAGAAAATTTGATATGTGATAGAAAATGCTTTAATATTTTTGTCATAAATACATTTCCATAATGTCTTTTAGATTTCAGGGAAAATGATTTAGAAACGTAAAAGTTTAAGCTTTAGTAGATCTTCAGTGCTGCAAACTCTTCATTTTTGACTTGTGAGATAATAAATTATAAACAGAATACCTCCGTATTAAAGCATGACATAAGCTTTAACATTTTTCTTTTTAAATTTCAGTCAACTGTTTCTGAAAATGGACTAGATGTATCATCTACTGATCAGTTGTTTTCAAATCTTTCCTAGGCAGGTATCTGTAGAGGAAAAAGAAATGTGTGAGAATATACTCTCTCTACCACAAGAGGGCAGCAAAAATCGTTTGCAGTAGTTGGAATTCTGTTAGTATAACTCCATCGGATTTGACTGACCTTGGTATCTGAGAAGTTACCTTGGCTTCATTCTTTCCACACTGGAGTGAAATTTAAAGGACGTGCTTTTGTTTTGAAACAACATGAAGGTGGTTTTATGAATGTTTTATGAAAGGCACAAGCCTCAGAGTGACCAGACTTTTCCTTCATGGTTTACAGCAATCGCAACACACTGGCTATTTAAAACTCATGGATTGGACAACACTAATACAATAATTCCTAGAGTACAGAAAGGTCACAAGATAATGTTGAAGTATCCAATATTCTGTATATTTTCATATAGTAGTGAAAAAATTCAGAAAGATTAAAACATATTTTTATATTTCCCATGACTATGAAATTCTAATCTTTCAATATTCTAATCTTACATCTTACAAGAGTAAAATAATTACCATGGAAAAGCATCCAAGTTACTGAAAACTACCTCTGTAGTCCCTTTTTTGATAAATATAATGTGAAATCATTAAGCAATGCACTTATTTTACAAATTAATTTTATGTGATTTATCTGACCAGTCAAATGAGTATATAGAATAATTTATTATAACACTTTCACCTCATTTCTGTATTACAGAAATGTCTATTAAGTAATGCAAAGAAGTTGAATGGTTTATTCTCTTTCTCAGTTTCCAAATATAAATTCTTCAAAAGACAGTAGACGGTTTCAACCCATCAGGAGTCTGGCGTGTGCCTGGGCAGGCGATAGTGCTCAGGTTTGGAACGGAGCTTCTTCTCCTGTGGGTTGGCATATTTCCACTTGGAGGGTGACATTTTAAGCTTTCTCCTCTTCTTATCTGTGCACCATACTTTCTCACAGTATTCTTCCACTCTCTGGAAGTTGCTATAACCAATCAGCTGCAAGAATTCCTTGTACCATGGTTTTGCTCCCTGCGGGATGCTGCTCTGGACGGGACACGGCATTTTGTGAGGCCCATCCTCCTCATAGTCCTTGTTAAACATTTCCTCCACTCGCTCCTCTTCCACTACCTCCAAGGTGATTTTACGGACAGTATGGACAAAACTATGCTCTACTGTCTGGCAAAAATAGGTCCCAGCATCTGATTTGCGTACCCTTAGGAAGAGTAAACCAAGGTCCATCTTAACCACTCTGTCATCTGTCTTCATCTGCAAGAACAAAGAAAGTAAAGGGCACTGGGATATTATGCAGGAGAGAAAATACCAACTTATTTTTCTGCTACCTAAGTTTTCATTTTTGTCATCACATAAGGAAATCCTAAGATGCTAAGTAATTAGATGTGTGTGGTATTCTGAAGTTATTTACATTGGATACCACTTCATATCGATGATCTTGAGGTCATTTCATATCAAAGAACAAAGTAAGAAAGATTTTTCCTTAATGATTCTATTAGTCATTAGAAGAAGCACACTTCAGTATTGCACTAAAAGTTAGAATGAGACGAAGATTTGTCAAACTTATTTTTTAACATTGTTTTTCAATGGACAAAGCAAATGCCATTTCCTACATTCTTTCAGGGATTCTTATGCCTTCCAGATCATAGTAGCTGATGTTTCCATAAGGACCTTTGTTTAGAGAGCTAGGATACATTCACTCTTTCCTTACCAAAAAAAAAAAAAAATCATCAATTAATTAATTCAGTGAGTATCTATTACATTTCCACAAGGCTTTCCATTAACAGATTAAAAAATTAGTAAAAGCCAGATTCTGCTGTAAAGGATGAGACAGTCCAGCAAATACTAATTGTAATATACCCTCAATGCTCAAATACCTTTTGTTTTTAATTATGTACATTATTTCTATAAATATAATTCAGGGAAAGAATACAATAAGGCTTTCAATGAATAGCTCACATTTAATCACAAATAATTGTACTAGTGAGTAAATCATTTGGCATTAAGCAAAGCTAGATGCAAATATGGGCACCATAATTTATTGTGTCACCTACAGCATTTATATATATGTATTTCTTGCCTTAGTTTTCTGTGTAAAAATGGAGATAATCTAATAAAGGATCATGAACATTAAATAAAATAACATAGGTGAGGATATTTTTCAGAGTGCTATCAATAATTACCTCTGCCTTTTTTCGATACATTCCTCCAACTAAAAACAAACGTGTTTTATGTGGTCTAGGATCTTAAGATAATGGCATAAAGGTGATTCATATTATACTGGCAGACTTCCCCTTTGAGAATACGAAAATGAAAGCAATGTTCACTTTTGTCAATATAAAAGACATGTAGAGGCAACAACTACAACCACATTGGCAATAAAAGCCATTTATGCTAAGCATGTTTTTGTCCTAGCAGTAGGTCCTGGCCAGGTCTGCCAGACTCGGGTCTTCCCAGCCTTGATCAGACTTGGCATAACTGAAGTTGCAATGTGATTACTCGGATGTGAAAACTGGTATCCAGACTATAATTTATGGATAATATGGGAAAATAATAGGGATATTATTTTGAAGTTAGGTTTCCAAAAGGCATTTTTTTCCAGCCATGTGAAGTAAATAAATTACTTCGAAGCTTCAGAGTGACATAGTTGGGGAGACAAAAGAGAGTGCCGATGTCCTTCAGAGGTGCTTCCCTTGACTTGGCAGAAAGACGCGCTGGTGCTGTAGCCATTAATTCGAGAACTTATCCAGTGAGGAACCAGGAAGACCCACAAACCAAAACCATCTTCACTCCATAGAAACAATCTGCTCTATTAATAGGTTTTGCTCAGAATATCCTTAGCACCTGCCACAGCCAACTAACTCTGAAAAGACTGTCCCCTCTGCTCATTTTACCACATTTCCAGGCGAAACCTGTGAAAACTTTTCATCCACCACCAGCCTTCTCCATAAATTTACCATCTACTGCAACCTGTGACTACAGCATGCCCCCAATGCTACTGACTCTAAGCACGGCCTCCATTTTTTTAAAATTTGTGGCTACATTTGATACAGGGGGACCTATCTCTTTAAACATTTTTTTAATTCCTGTGTGGTAAATGCCATTATATTGTCTTGGTACTCTTTTTTTAATTCCTTCTTGGTTTCTTCTAAAGATTTCTTGTACCCTCTAAAGCACAATCCTCCATCCTTCACTGATCGCATGTTTTATCTCCATCCTTTTGGTAACGCTTCTATTTGTTTTAGTCACCTTCCCTAAGGGTTACACACAGATAATCCATTGTTTTGTTTTTCCTATCAATTAAGAAACACCGAAACTTACGTGATGCTTTAGTACCTACAGTCAGTGTCTGCCCATTCAACCTGACCCCCCATCTACTAACTTCCCTATTTCTGACAATTACATTATCCTTTTAGTCCCCCACCCTTAACTGTCAATCATTTATACCTCTCTATATCCTCACATCCAATATGTCACAAATTCCTGTCAACATTTCTTCAGTAGTAACCCTTATAAATAACCCTTCTTCTTCACCACTTTTGCCACAATGTTAGGTTCTTCTACCTTGTGACAGTTTCTTTGACCTTATCTCATGGCAGACTCCCCTAAATCTTTTTTCTGTTTCTTTCATGCCCAGCTTGATTCTGTTTGAGGATCTCTGCTCTTGTCTCTGCCTAGAGAGATGTCCCTAAGGGTGATTATTTCTCATCCTGAACAACTGAATTATTAATACATGTCACTTTTTCAAATAGACCTCCCTCAAACCCCTGTAAAAGTGTCCTCCCTCTCTTATTGCCGTCATTTCACCTGTTAACCTTATGTACCTGAGCATGTAAAAATGCATACAAATACATAATCCTTCAGTTTTCTTGGGGCATCTTTCCCCATTTATTTCAACAAATGGGTACTCATTTACTCTTAGTTAAAGCTCACTTTCTTTTGTCATGCTCCTGCTGGAGAACTTATTCAAATCTTTACTGCTTGCCTGTGCAAATGAGAATTACTCAATTAACCAGATCCTACCTTTCTAAATCTGGATCCTAGAAAAGCTTAATGTAATGTTTCTCAGAGTAGGGTTGGTGGAATAGGTGCATTTCTGAAGATGGATGCAGTTTTTTTTTTTTAATGGAGATTTCTTAAATTACTGTGTTTATTACCACAACAATCAATATCAATTAATAAACTATACTTGGAATCATATGGAAGATCAAGTTTAGTGTTTGTGTTCAGCATAGATTCTGAACCATTTTCAAAGCCTTAATAGTTTCCATATGCTAAGAAGAACAAAGATGGATTTAATACGTTAATGATACGTTCCAGCCAAATAAAAACCAAACAACTTCTCTACATAGTAAAACACAAAGTTTTGAAGTTACTTGAGTAAAGTGTTGGGGGAATTGAGTCATCACGTGGCATACAGTGCTACAGGCAGGAAGTTTTATACACACCACACACGCATGGCAGTCTGTGTTCCATGTTACATTCATGGAGAAGCCTATTGCAGTAAAAATCACGTTATTAAACATTTTAATGATATACCATTGTATTTTATTTGTAAATTAATTTTAGTTGTATATTTGAATAAAAGCTACAAGCATAAGGAATGTATGTGTTGTCTTAATCTTATGCATATTGAAAGAACATTTTAATATTAGTCATGTGTGGCCGGGCACGGTGGCTCACACCTGTGTAATCCTAGCACTCTGGGAGGCCGAGGCGGGTGGATCTCTCGAGGTCAGGAGTTCGAGACCAGCCTGAGCAAGAGCGAGACCCCCATCTCTACCAAAAATAGAAAGAAATTAGCTGGCCAACTAAAATACATATATAAAAAATTAGCCGGGCATGGTGGCGCATGCCTGTGGTCCCAGCAGCTACTGGGGAAGCTGAGGCAGTAGGATCGCTTAAGCCCAGGAGTTTGAGGTTGCTGTGAGCTAGGCTGACGCCACGGCACAGAGGGCAACAAAGTGACACTGTCTCAAAAAAAAAAAAAAAAAATTAAAAAAATATTAGTCATGTGAGCAGCCCAAGAAGATATTTCACTTTTAAGAACAGGTGGTTGGGGCAACCTGCTCATTACCAGAATCAAATCTTTCCTAATTCCTTCTGCTCTCAGTCCCCCTGTATCACCACCCTATTTTCCACTTCCAGGTATTATTCTGATCCTATTCTTTTTTCCCTTCCCTTAATAAACTCCTTTCTACTATTCACCAACCCATTTTTTTATTTCCTTCCAAGCTGAGTTAAATTTTCACTTCCTTTATAAATAACTTATAGCCCATAAAGATCTTTTGCTGCTTTTTGTAATTCAATAGGATTCACATTTGTAGTACAAAAGCTGTTATTTATATTCCTCCTCAAATTATTTTCCCTGAAAGTTTTCTCTCTTTAAACATATTGTAAGTTTAAGGGCAAAGGGCAAAGACCTTTCTCCTTATGCTTCAGAATTATTCCATAATGAGCAGTACTTGGAACATGGTGAAAAATGAGAACATATTTGTTCATAGGGTGCAAACATGTAAGGCAATGGAGTGTACCAGTAGAAATATATTCAAAAGTTATTCACATCTTCTAGGTAAATCCAATAATAATTTGAATAAGATGGATGCAAGCATGATTTCAGGAGCAGTTAATAACTGAGGAAAGAGCTCCTTCACAGATACGTAGGAAAAGCAGTTGTGTAGGACATTGCCTGTACCTGGAAAAAATAATGCATACAACCTCATTGAATATGATTGTTTGTTGTCTCTCTACTGTATTTCCTGTGAAAGTGAATAATACATGAAAAAACATGAAAGTTATCTAGCCAGTTTTTTATCCAGCAAGCTGTTTATCAAAGTGTTAAAAAAAAAAAAAAAAACCACAAATCCTTGACCACTAGAATTGGTTTTTTTTTTTTGTTTATTTTTTAAAGTCTGATATGGAAAAGCAGGTATTTTTCTCATAACCAGAAACCCAGGCTTGAGAAAACACTACATTATGTACAGATAAAGTCCTGACTGGTTCACATTCAAAGATGTGAAAGCCTGACAATTACCATGGGAATTGTGCTACAACTGCTCGTTTGCATGTCAGAGACTGTGCCTTTCTCAGAATTTTGAGCTATGCTCTTGGATACAGCAAATCCACATTATAAAGTCAGGAATAGAAGCTAATTTAACTCTCAGTCTGGAGGGCCATAGATTATGTAGTTTAAATATATCCTCCATGGACTATAAATACCTGAAAATACAAAATGGCTTAGAAATTTTGTATTTAAAGTCTTTCCACAATTTAGTCTTTCTACTTTAGCTAACTTGGGTACCTCCAACATCAAATCTTGATTACAGAATTGTTTTCATCCAGCTGTGCTTTTTCTATGTCTGCAGACCAGATTTCCTTGATCAAGAAGATGGTACATAATACATCATTTCTATCAAATATTCTTATAGGCAAACCATACAAATAAAGAATTTTTGCCAAGAATGGTTTTAATATTCTTAGCTATAAAGATTGATTCAGTATGTTTTATAACGTCAAATAAAAAGTAATTGAACAAAGAACTCTGCACATCTGGTTAGCTGGTCAGGAAGAAGCAGTGATTTCCATGTGTATCACCATATGCTTCCACAATTTTCGTAGGAAAGGGACAGATAAGGGCCTTGAATTAGTTAAATTTAGAATATATTTAGTAATAAAACCAGCTTTAGTCAAGAAATGCCAGTAAGTTATATATTCGTTTATCTGGCCTGCCTTCAATACTACATACACATACACACATTTATATTTGGTTGACTTACAGAAAATATATCTAATATGACAGCATAAAATATTTTTTTAAAAAACACTTTCTAATATGAACCTGATATATGACAACCTGACATCATCTCATAGACAGTGATTGCTTAATGGATCATCTGGGGAAACCTGTTACACTATATGAAGAATGAATGTGGGAAAACAACCCTTATTTCTAATACGAGATGATGCTGAGAATAAAGTCATCATAAATAAGAACTCAAATGAAAAACACGCTGTATTCAAAACATAAAGAAGAAATTCTGGGCACTTATATTCACAAATGGATGAATATCTAGGAGATGTAAAGAACTCTTGCAAGTCAACAATGAGAAATAACAAAGAAAAATGGGGAAAAGTATAAACAGGCAATTCAGAGAAGGAAAAACTCAAAGGTTTAGTAAGTATACAAGCTAATGTTCAACCTTACTAGTCATCTTAGAAATGCAAATTTAAATAAGATACTACATTATACCCAGAAGAAAGACAAAAATTAGACAATTAGATAATACCAAATATTGGTAAGGATGTAGGTAAATGGGAACCCACATAAACGGCTTTGGGAGTGCAAATGGTGCAGAAATCCTGACAGCAAGCCTACAATAATTACAGAAATGAAGGATGTTGATTGATAATAATGCAGAAACTTGTGCTCAAATATATAAGGAATTATTTTCAGAGATCATTTAAAAATGTGAGTTATCCTCTGGGTGTCCACACTCATGAAAATAAATGAATGTACTTGGATGTTAAGTGACAATCAGAAGCAATGACAGAGACACACAACAACAGGGATAAACTGTAAATATAGCATTGAGTTTAAAAAGTGAGAAATGGAATATGATCTATATAATACACTTATTTTTATAGCTTATGTATACCCTAAATCTCTTATATCTGTTCAATATGCAAATAATATTGGGCTTATTCCAATCATTGTAATGGACACATGGAAGCTAGGATGAAATTGGAGAAAAGTGGCTCAGGAAAAATAAGGTCAAATGAGAGATTTCTGTAAGCCAATCATGACATGTTCCACAAACCAAGTAGTAGTATTAACTAAATTATGCATCTGAAATTAAAAACGAGAACCAAAACAATCAATCTCCAGTTGTGTGTAACTATCAGTCTGGTTTGACAACCAATTAAAGTAAGTTTGTTTAAGCTCTAGTTTACTATATTCAAAAGATTTAAGAAATATTGCTCACAAACAACTTAAGGTTTAATGTTCTATTAAAAATTTCCATAGATAAGAATATCAGAATTAACACAAAAGTACAGATGATGAAAGTAAACACAATATTTGAACACAAATGGACACCATAAGGCACTGTACAGCTATTATAATTGAAGTAGAAATGCAATACTAAGTTTCCTAGGGACCAAAGAGAAAAGTATGATAAATTCTAAGATTTAAAATTTCTCTAAAATATCATATATTTTTAAAATTACTCCTTATAACAAGTACATCTTTCCTGGCACTGAGACCTGAGAAAAATCTCTCCTGTGTGTTCTCATAAAATGAGAGGAAGGTGTCCAACAGCACCATAATTTAATACACTTCCTCTAGGCAGCATCTCAGTGTAGGGTGAAGACAAGATGAAGTGAAGTTCAATATAGCTATTCCATGGAATTAAAGCAATGTAGTCCAGATATACAGCTCTATGCTGGTATATTTTCATGTATATGCACATTTTTTATTACATAGACCATATGAACTATAACTTCCACTAGAAAAAAAGAATCTGAAAGTGAAGGGAATTAGTATTTTTGAGTATCTACCGTTTACTTATGTACTGGGCATGCTTCATTACCATGTTACCTGTTTTAATCAGATGCACAAAGTCAGTGGTCTCAGTGGGGTAAGACCTAGATAAGTATCTGAGTCTCTATATCTAGGAAGTATATGCTTACTTTTCAAAGGCATCCAATATTCTCTTGGAAAATTAACAGGAGATCGAGTTGTATTTAAAACTCTAGATCTATTTATCTACTTATGACCATAAAGTTGCTTTATATTCTCTATATGATAGGAACTGTGTCTCTGCCATTGTAAAGAGGAAGAAATGAAATTAATGGGCTAATGCCCTAGTTATTCCAGAGCTAAAAGTATATTTGGGATATATGATATTATAAAAACATGCTTGTCAAGGCTAAAAAAACATAAATTCTGAACATTCACCTCTTGTAAAAAGTTAGTTTAGAAAAGATGAGCACGTTTTTTAAGACTAAAAAAAACCTCAAAACTACTAACAGATGTTTCAAATGAGGCAAGAGTTCATGCACTTTGTTATGAAAACAAGAAAAACAAATAATATTCACATGGAACAAAACTCATTTCTTTCAGTGCATGTGTATAAAGACAAAAATATAAACTTATGGCTGTCACTGACCACTTAGATTTATTGCCATGGGTTAGCATTAGTAAAGGTAAAGAAAATATGAGTCATATAACAAATGAGATGATAGAATAAAAATGAGATTTTATGTCACAATTATCCCAGCTTTGGTAACATAGCTGCAATATTAAAAGTTATAATTTGTGTACTCCATTTTTGTTTCATTTTTACAGAAGCTGTCTATTACACAGTGAATTATCAATAAAATGTTTCAATTTAGAACATACAAATTTAGCGCAGACGCAATGAACTTTAAGTTCTGTGGAATGAGCTGTTGATTGATAAGTTAACTGTGCCTATTAAATTTCTCAACAGTATAACAGACTTTGATGAATTTATTCTACTTAGTAGGTGGTCTGAAGGCAGAGTTTGAAAAGTGACAACTTTTGGCATTGAGTAAAAAATAGAATTTAGAGTGAAGTGTAATTGCAGTTTTGGAGTTTTGATGTCAATTTACATTCTCTCTCGGATTTCCTATAATAAACATGGACATTAGTGCATTATTTAAAGTCTATACAATGCATATAATTATTTTAAAGTGAGATACTTTAGTTTTAAGATACACAAACACATATATCCCCTTTAAATAGAGAATCCGCAATAAATGATCAATAATGATAAAGGAAAAAAATAATTCCTCCATGCTTACCAAAAATATAAGAAGTTGGTCTTATTGACCAGCCAGCAGCTTGCTTGCCTTACACTAAACATTATTTATTCCTGTTCCAGGATAGTGTATCTTGAAATTGCCCCCATGTTTCCCCAAAGGTGACTTATGTAAGTTCATTTAACTCGCGTTTAGAACTCAACCTGGTTTGCAATGTCTTTGGAATATACTTTGACTTCGTCAGTAAATGAGTAAAGAATCAATTCCAAAAGAATTTATTTCAAGAAATTATTCACATTGTTTAGTTTTACTGAAAATCCACTGCAGTGAAATTTTAGTGTCGGTACAAAGTGAAGGGTGAATTTTTCATGAATTTTTTCTCAAAAACACAGATTTTTCAAAATAATACTTCTAAGGCTCCACTTGCACATGCATTTTCATTTAAAACCTTTCCTATAAAGAGCTGTATAGTAAATAATTTTGGCTTTGCAAGTCCTGCGGTCTCTGTCTTAGCTAGTCAACTTTGTGATTGCAGCATGTAAGACACTAGGTAAACAAATGGATGTGGCAGTTTTCAAAACAAATTTTATTTATAAAAGAGGCGGAGGCTAGATTTGACCCCCAAGGCTGTAGTTTTTTAACTTCTGCTTTAAATTATTGTCACATTCAGGAGAACCTACTTTCAAGTTAAAAATAACATATTCCAAACTCAGAACATTTAAAATGTGTATTAAAGTGAGGAATTATTTTACTAATCTTATGAGTAGCTGCAAGAAACTATGGTCTTCTTCATCATAACAGAAAATTACACAGTGAACTAATAAACACTAGAATCTAAGCAAATAATGCATATTTAAATTTTCTCTCATTTACACAGTTTTAAAATGCAGTGTTTATGCATCTAAGAGAGAAACGCATAGAGAAATACTTCAACTGTACAATCAAGTGCCTTAACAAGAATGAATTTCTTAAGGATGCTACTCAGGATTAAATTTTTGTGATTATTTTGGAGGTTTTATAAGTTAAGGTATATGAATTTGCAGAAATTGAGACTTTATAAACTGTTATAGTGCTGATTTAGTTGTAATTATACCAGTTTCATCCTCTGCTACCACATAAGAACTTATAAACTTGTCATATAACGAAGATTGGGCTGGTATTTCAAATTAAATCTGTATGTGGAAATATATGGCCACTGAATTTAACTAAAGATAGAAGATCTTTTGGAAGAGCTAAACTTAGCTTCTGTGGATAAAATCACCTTGCCCATATAAATAAACTATTTTCTCCCAGTTCAGAACAATGGGTCTCTCTCTTCCTTCTTATAACCCACTCCTTAACTTTTGTCTGTGATTTTTTTTTTTTTCCTCCCCTATATGTTCTTCATTTTGCTTCACCGATTAGCTGCACATTTTTCTTTATGGCTATTTTCCTTCAGCCTATAAAAGTGGACAAGTCACCCTTTTACTGAAAAACAAAACTTCTGTTTACTACTGTCTATCTTTTGTCAACCTCTCTCTTTCTCATTCAAATCTTTGATAAACTAGCTGTTTCCAGTTCAACACACCCCCGCTTGTCACTTAACTATTATTAGATAGCTCCTACCTTAACCATTCCACTTAACATTCTCACTAGATACTGGGTACTTATTTTCTGCATTGTTCAAAAAATACTGTTTATTACTTTATTTTTATCCCATACCTTTTCCTTGGGATCTATTGTACTAAACTCTCCTGATTTCATTGTTTCTACTTACGTAAGCCACACTACTTCAGAGGCACTAACTGGTTTTGTACTTTGTGTCAGTCACTTAACTTCATAATGCATAAAATACTATCTCAGAGAAATGTTGTTTTAAGTAAGTATATATAAAGCACTTAGCATAGCATAGGGCACATAGTAAGCACTAAATAAAAGCTAACTATAATTACTTAATACTAGTTGTTTTCTATTTTTACTTAATCTTTTTGAGTTTGTCTTCTAATTTTTCCTTAAATGTGAGTTTTCTCCCTGTTTTTAGCTTTAGTTCACTTTGCTGCTTATTTACCCATTATCTAAGGTGAGCCATACTAGTGGACACATCCTGCATTGTGTCTAAGGGCCCCAGATTAAAACCAGACTGGCCTCAAATGCAGACTGATTGCACAGCCTGTGTCATCTTAGGTAAGTAACTCAACCTCTGTGTTTCAATTTCTGTATCTATGAAGTGGGGCAATAAAAGTATCCACTTTGCAGGACTGTTGCAATAATTAAGTAATAATAGTGCCTGGCACACAATAAGTGTTAAGTACTGATTGTTGCTACATTATTCTCACTTTTGTTGTCCCCATGAATTTAGTTACTATCTCTTTGCTGATGTCTCTCAAACATCTCTTGCCATTCCAAATCTTTCCATTGGGTTTTATATTCCTGAATATGCGTATACCAGCAGGATAGCTCCACCTGGATGCTTTGTAAGAGGTTTCAATTCAACACAGGCAAAAATGAACTCAACATCTTTCTCCTAAACCTGCTTTGTCCCCTGTATTTTTTGAATCATGTTACTCCACCATTAGCCATGCAGACACCCAAAGAACATGTGAATCATTTTTGATTGCTTCTTTCATCTCAAATATCAAATAAATTGAAATCTTTCTCTTCCTACTATCACTGTTCAGTGCATGCAGTAAGAAAATCTTTCAATGACTGCTGAAATACCTTCCTAAATGGTCTGACCATCTTGCTTGTCTCCCAAGTCTATGAACCAGTTTCTAGACTAATTTGTCTAAACAGTCTAAGGTGTTCCCATTGGCTTACAGATAAAATGAAATGGATTCTTTAATCTGTCTACTTATTTTGCATCTTCACTTCAAATCATGACTTACGTGTACCATATTGTTTCTCATCTCTATAACATAGGCTTATATTATTCTCTCTGATAATTACTCTTTACTCATCCTTGAAGATGTGGCTCAAATATCACCTCTGCCATGAATCTTTTCGTGATTACTCATCATGCCACCTGCCTACCCAACCTCTTGGTTGAGACCTTTTTATTTTCCCTTGCTTTCAATAGAACTTTTAAAGAACACATATTATAATTTTGTATCTGTATTTCTGTCTTCATAAAAGACCATAAGCTTCACAAGAGCTAGAACTATGATTATCACCTGTTAAGTTAGGCTCTGAGAGAATATTTATTGAGTTCGAAACACCACTTGCAGGCATTTACACAGAAAAGAACAGAAGGTCCATAAAAGTATTCCATCTGAGATGTCAAGCAGCCTTCCCATTCCTCAGTAATACTGAAAAGCATCGCAAAGCACATGGCTACTACGTATATGAGGCAGTCACTTGCACATGATCTAGCCTTGAAGCCACAGGTCACATTAAGAGTTGATGTTGTGTCTTTGAATATAAAGATTTATATTTTAATACTGTGTTCCTTTAATACTCCATCCTTATCTCCACCCCACATACTATGTTCTTAATACAATAACCAAAGTGATTTTAAAAAATGCCGATCATGTCATACATCTGCTGAAAACTGCTTAATGGTCTCTTATTTAATTCAGAGCAAATACAAAACCCCATATAACAACCTATAAGTCCCTGCATGAGCTGACTTTTCATCTCACCTCACCAACTCAGTCTGCTAGTCTCTATTGCTCATGCCCCACCAGCCACACTGCCCTCTACTCTGATGTTCTTTGAATATATCCAGGGCACTCCTACCTCAAGTTCCTTTGCATTTGCTGTTCCCGATGTCTAGAAAGTTCTCTCATACTAGGTCTCTCATAACCTATTCCTCGCTTTTCTTGGATCTTTTCTCAAATGTCACTTGGCAACCTCCTTAGTGAGAACTTCTGTGACCACCCCTTTAAAATTCCAACCTTTCCCTATAAATAATCTTCCTTGTATTTTTCTTCATTATTACCTGACATCTTAAATACTGTTCTTATTTAAACATTACTTTTTCATGTTCTCCAGAAAGAAAAAGGCCATAGTAGATGCTCAATAAACAAGTTTCAAATGAATAAAACATTTTTTAGTTAAAAAAATAAGGAAGAGTACCCTGAGTTTTATATCTATGTAGGTTCAAATGATGAAGTGTCCTTAATTTGATTTAGAAGTCATCTACCAATAAGCATAAAGTAGAAGCTTGAAAAGGGCAATTTGAGAATGGCTATACATTGACATATACATTGTATAATAACGGTTCATGGTATCGGTGCTTAGAGAAAGAACTGTTCAGATTATGGGCAGGTTCTCAGACATCTAAACAGGAGTAGTGCCTTGTTCATCAAGGCTGCAGCAGCATGTTCCACTCAATTCTGACAAAGAAAAATTTATGTAAGGATCACCTGATATTAAGAGCATTTTTCAGAAATTAAGTTACAGAACTTCTGCTATGAAGTGTTTCATTTGCTCCACATCCCAAAGCATCTGAAACTGCGTTTAGAATTCTGATTTCAGAAGATTTTGTGGTTTAGTAGAAATCACATAGATCTGGATCTGATACTACTTTACTAGCTGTGAGTAACCAGGAGAATTATTAAACCTTGTGTCTCAATTACCTCATTTATACAAACCAGTTTTTTAGAATAAAATGGTATATCCTATAAAATACACATAGTACAGTCCTTGGTACTTGGACAATGAATGAGGCAGCACAGCTTTGGAGTCAGAAATACCTGAGTTCAATCTTGGGTCTGTCACTGACTTTGTGTATGAGCTTACTCTCTGAGGTTTGGATTCTGCACATGTACGATGATAATTTTGTATAACATGCAGTTGTGAGATATAGGAATTACAAGGCACCTACCGAGTTCCTGTGTATAATAAGTACACATTAAAGAATAGACTTATCTATCAATTCTGTTGAGTTCCATTAATTCTTTCAGGATATCACAATAACTGATATTTATAGCATCTAATATAATTGTATTTAATTTTTATATTGAATATATTCATAGCAAGTAATTATAACATTAAAAGTAGCCAGCTCATCATGCCAAGGAAAAATATTCTTATGAAGTACCTAGAAAAACAGGCTTTCAATAAATATTTATTGAACTAATAAAATGTATAGAGATTGTGTTCCATTTGTTGTATTTAAAGAAGCAGGAAACTATAAAGTGCACATTAGAGAGAATTACTGTAATCCAGAGTTTATAAACTAGATGTTTGAGTTTTTGGATGCTTTCTACCAATTCAGGTATGTGGAGTTCTTAAAGATTAATCAGAGCAAAAATCTTATTCACATGAATATGTCACTTCTGGATAACTCCAGAAGACTGAGTTTGGATTTGAAGGGGCAGATATTTCAGAGCCAAAAATTTCAGTTCACTAAAAGGAAGATGCATGTACTCTGTGGTCTGACAAATTAATAACTTCTCATGGTTTGTAATGTAGTGACAAACCTCGATGGCCATTGTCAGGGGTATTCTATAAAGCATCCCCACAGAAAGCAAGAATTGGACTAGGTGAACTTAAATATCCTTTACAATGGTCTAAGCCTGATAATAAAGGGGTTATCTTATGTTTCATAGTAAGTAAGACATACAAATGGCAATGAATGCAAAAACGGTCTTTTAAAATTCAGGACTTATATGCAAAATCATTCTGCTTTATGTGTATATCATAGACATTCAGCCTTAAACACACTAACTGCCATGTGAGTTGTATTTAACTTGTGAAGGATATGTAACTCACATGTCTCTTCACCTTGGGAGCTATGAGAACTATGTTTCAGTTGCATATAACTTAAAACAATAAAAAATAACAAATTTTTCATTAAATTAGAAAGGATCATTTTGTTTTTGAAGTTTTTATTGTATTTTCATGATAAAACACTATGGCCCCAAGGAAAAAATGTTTTTTTTCTAGTGTGGCAATGTGTTAATGAAGTCAGCAATTTTGTTTCGTTCTGTTTAAGATTGTGAATAAATCAATACACATATTGCTAAGCCCATAAAAGCCACGTATTATCTGATCATGATATAATTTTTAATGCAGCAAGTAAATTCTAAATTTCAAATATCAATAAACATATTAGTCATGGGCATTTGAATGTAGTTGAAAAATAGGAACTAAAAAATTACGGGAAAGGAGAAGTGAAGTAGATGTTGCCAACAATATGAAAAAGAACATTATAATGTAACATTGATGGATGCAGCATGTCAAAATGGTTTGGTAAAGATTTCCAAATGAGGCAGATTATGGTGAGTTTCAAATTAGAAACAGAACATACTGAATGAGGAAAACCACTGATAAAAGAATTACTTCTGTCTTCTGAAGCCATTCCACTTGGAAAAACTATGGAATACTTGCAGGTCCTATCCTGCCAAGTGAGTTATGGTGGAATTAGAAAAGCTATTTCACCTCAGATTTGTGAAATGGAAAATACTTTAATACTAAATCAACAACTTACTGCAATATGCTATAACATTTTATGACATGTGTTTATTCTTATGATGTCATGAAAATTTAGAATTCTCCTACCCTGATTGCATTTTTATATTTCTAATAGCTCTTGTTAAGTTGAGGGATCTTTCTTAAGACTATCCTAAGAACTGGGGATTCATAAATTTAATAACTTTCCAGAATGTACTATTTGAATTTGGACCAACAACATATTGGGTTTTTAGCTTTACCATAGACGAGAGAAAAAAGGCATAAAAATTCAAAGTGCTCCACATTTAGAATCAGTAATCTTGGGTTCTAGTGACAAATGTTTAGTTGCCAAAATGAGGTGAAGACTTCCCCTGATTGACTCACTATCCAGTGTGCACCTACTGATTTCCTGGTGACCTAAGGAAGGTCTTTAAAATTTCTTTTCCTTATTCAACTTGGGATTTTCTCATTACCACCAACCATTTCTCCAATATTCACCAAGATCTAGCTCCCTCTGATATAACCAGTATTTTTCTACTTGCTATCTTTATAACACCACTTTTGTGAAAAACGAGTTCAGAGCCCACATCACATCAATGATCTGCTTTCCCTAATGGCTTTAAGCCCCGGCCTGCTCCTTGTATCCAGCCAACTCCCTTGACTTGCATTCTTTTATCCAGTAACTTCCTCGGACTATTCTATACATGTGCTTTGAATGCTGCCTATCCTTCCATCTCTGAAAGCAGCCAAGTGATTCTTCTGCCATCGTTTAGGTCGGCAGTCTCAAACCTTTTTGGCACCAGGGACCAGTTTCACGGAAGACAATGTTTTCATGGACAGGGTGTGGGTGGAAGGGAGGGCAAGTGATGGGGAGCAGCTGTAAATACAGATGAAGCTTCACTCACTTGCCCGTTGCTCACCTCCTGCTGTGCACCCGGTTCCTAATAGGCCACAGACCACTACTGGTCTGCACCCAGAGGCTGGGAACTGCAGATTTAGGTGATTACAGAATTATAATCTGTAAACAAATCAAATTTGCTTAAAGGATAAAGGAGCTGATGCACTTCCTTTGTTCCCAGTGGACACAAGACCCTTGTGTCAATGTGTTATATGATTTAAAAGCTTTGTCATACAACCAGTTTAATGCTGCAGTGGCTGTTATTTTAATTGCATTATTCACATGTCCAAGACATATGTGTTAATGGTTATTAAGTTTGCTATTTCCCTAAACATTGTCTTGGTTGATATAATTTTAAGACTGTCATTTTGACAACATGACATGAAAATCATGACACTATAAATACTTCCTTAAAAAAACTCAATTTCAGGGATCTAAATTACTTATATATGTATAAAATTTTTATTTATATGTAAAATCTATTTATGTAAATTTTTATATGTATATAAATAATACATTACATGTATATAAATCACACATAATACATTTTATATGTATATAAATCACACAAATAATACATTGACATTTTAAATAAGATATGTATAGTACATTTCATTTTAAGCACCCAAGTAAATCATCTATTTACTGATCACACATTATTACAAGACACCATGGTGTGAATGTGCAGCTGTGAATTACCTCCTCTCTTCTTGTGTCACGTCCTTTCTGTACAAACCAGATGACTTTTGCTTGTAAAGATCGTGGGGTGCATTCCAGCAAAGTACTGTTGTTCTCTATGCCATAAGCCAGTCGCTCTTCAGTCTTATCCAAAGCATCCCCTGCAACACGAATGTTAACATCAGCCTTGAGACTTTGATTTTACTGGTAAATAGTCTCTTAAAGCATTATTTAGATCCCTTCAAGAACTCATTACTTTTTGTTAATTTCTATGTAGGGTCTTTTAAAGGAGTTATTTAGAGAGCGGCATACCAAAATCTAGACATTAAAAAGGTAAGCAGGCAATGGGGTGTGAGTTTGGCTCCAAAGGACAAGATAGGACAGAAAGTGGCATCAATGTTAAATTCATGGAAAAATCATATGGCAACAGCTGTTGGTAAAGCAGGGAAGAGAAGGTGAGCACCAGACGTTCAAGCAAGGCAAGGACCAAATTAATGATTACAAACAAAAGCAGAAATTGAAAATCTAGGCAAAATGGCACTACATAAACATAAATGTGAATGAAATATTGACCAAGGATTGCAGCTGTCTGGGTGTTGGGCTTCTGCAGTAAGAAGAGAGTATGAAACTGAACTAACAACTTCGTGAAATAGAACATATTGATCATAATCTATATCTTGGACCAGAAAGTCTCTCATTGGACTTGAACTCAAATTTGTATACAGGCAAGTATACTTAGCTGCAGTGGGGAATAAAAGTAAATTGAATTATTCTTTTTATTTTAACTAAGACAAATTCAGTAACTGGAATCCTGGGATTTTTATTTTTCCTATGCCTGAATCCTTCACATCTTCAAAACTGAACCCTAAACTTACCTAAGATTAAGGTCCTGCCTTTTCCTGTGAGTATTCCCAGATGCTTGAGTCCTGCACTGAATCCTGAGTCAGCCTGGGGTCTAGCAAACTGGTGCTGGACCACAACCTCCAGATCTGTGTAACCACCGCTGGTCTCTCAATTATTGTACCCCCACCTTGTTACTTCCTGGTGAACCCACTGCCACTAAACACAGCCTGTATACCAACCACCATCATCATGTGAAGAGTCAGGAGAGTGTTTTTCTGTCTTAACCTCCTTACATTTGCCTAAATCTGAAATTTCCTCTCATCCTTTCGCCATCAGACCACTTTGCATTCATCCTACATCACCAACCCCAGCATTAAACTTATCCACCTTCAGTAAAAGAGTAAAAGTTTTTTACTTTATACCAAAGCTTAGTAGGTGACTTGATACCAGTCATATCATTTGATAAAATCACCATAAGTTATATAACATGGTGAAGATATTCCCAGGTATGAAATAAAAAGATAAATCCTATAAGCCATTATGGCACTAACTAGCTAAAGGAGGCAGCATTCTTGTTCTAGGATTCCTTTGGTTTGAGGTCTAATGTTAAAGCTCGGATGGTGGTATATAAAACTTATTTTCCTAATTATGTAAAAGTACATGTCAAATGTACAAAATTTTAACTACATGGAAGGAAAAGAGAATACTTTCAGTTACATTATTCTAGTATACATAAATCACAAAGAAAAGGACTCTTTTTAAGAAGCTTGCAGTTTGTCATCAATGTACATTCTAAGTAACCCATAACAATTGATTTTATATGGATTACCAATAAACTGCTGTCCAAAGCATTGCTGAGCTGCATTTCCATGCCGAACATCTTGTCTGCGAAACCGCCTGAAAGAAAGTAAATGCATTTAGGAGATGTTTTGTATTTCAGTTTTCCAGACTTTTAAAATATAGCCCACTGCATTAAAGACACAAGTAGTATTCTGCTCTTGAAAAAACTGATCAGTTATATGAAATAAGGATTAATCTAAGTTTCATAGTTTTTCATATTTCTGTTGAATGTTCTTTAATAGTTAAGATCTATATAACACTATTTTTAAATGTTTACATAATTTTGAATTCTAGATCCCCAAGCAACAATTTAATAAATTTCTCTTCATGTTTTGTCTAAAGTTTAGTTCAACAAGAAATCTTCTGGTTTGAAATGAATGTCTTAGGTGGTAAGGAATGTGAGTAGATAAAGACAATGGAATTTGAGGTAGAATATTGTATACAAAATGCTTGAGTATAAAACTTAATAAAGTACACATGAAAAAATATTTGAATCAAATATTTTGTTCTGTGGCCATAAGAATTAATTAACATAATATAGCCACTAATAAAAAGACAAACTAATTATATACTGTAGTCAGCTTATTCTTTAGATATAACATTTAGAAAGTATATGCCTCTTTTCAATGTGATGGTGTATTATACATGTTTAACAGGATTTTGTGCATTAGTGGGACTCAAATACTAGGTTTTCTCCTTCAATTTGCCTATTATAATTAGGAACATTTCAAGTATATTTTTATATTTAATAGATTATTTAGATATATAACTAAAAATACAATATTCTATATCTATGAAAAATTTCCATAATATGTTTTAAATTTATATGCATATTTCTGAGAAATTAAATAAGGGGAATTATCATTATTAGTACTGGAATTCTAAAGTCAAGATCTCTAGCAAACTTACTTTAGAGATAAAAATAGCAGTATTACATAAAGGTGGAAAATACCACTTGCTTCTCTAAATCATGGCATTTCTTCAAGATTGAAGGAAAAACAGAAGGCAAAGCAGAAGTTTTACCCTACAGGGTGATGGTGCAGCTTCCAAAGTGACAATGAGATGCTTTAACCATATGCAATGATAAAATTTGGAAAAGTGAACCAGATTCAAATCCTAATGCCACCACTAACTTTCTGTATGATCTCACGCATATTTCTTCCCTTTTTCTGGCTCTTTGTGTCCTCCTTTGTAAAATGAAGTTGGCTAAATGACACCTAAAATCTCTTCCAGCCTCATTTTTTCTTTTCATTCTAGGGTTTCCTCACTGTCTCTAAATAATAATGGAATGCTATCACAAGAGATGAAATACTTTATGACGTAGAAGTTCAGATCTTATTTAACTTAATAGATATCTAAAGCTAGGCAGATGAACATTTTCAATCAATTTTTGGGATTATGATCTATGTACAAAGTAAGTTTTAGTTTTTTTCCTTATTTAATGTGAGATTGCTGATTAGAAAATCTTAAAGACCCAGGGATTTTACAAAGTTAAGATTAAAACTGCCAGATGGATCATTCTATTAAACTACATTAAAAACAGAATTTATGAAAAAAGTAGCAAGCAAAAGCTTCATGCTTTTACATTATTTTATAATAGCATGTACAGCTATTATTCAACTGATAGCAGATCTAGGTGAGAATTAAACTGCTGTTGTTAATTCCTCATTTTGTTGAAACTTGCTTGAGTATTGAGAATCTAAAGCCAGCCTAGCAATAATGAATAATGTATAGGGGTAAAATCAATGAAATGAGAAATGGTTTCCACTTTGCTGAGATGATGTCACATCAAGATTATTATAGAAGTGATGTGAGGATAAAGGGGCCTGAAATCAAATAATTCTAGAGAAGCAATGTTAATAAACTGAGTTCAAAAAATTATTGGAAACACGAGTTTAAACAAATACAGAAAGGTTTCAGTTCATTTTCATCCCAATATACTTATCCTTTATTTCAGCATTAAAAAAACATATATATACATACAAATATTAGGATCAAGAGTTTGAGAAGGGTTGAACAAAATTGACTTTCATTCTTAAAGTTTCATATTTTTCTTATATCTCTAGCCTTTTAGAAAATTTTTAAGAGAACACTGAAAATAGACAAAATACAAGAGCAAGGAAGGGGAAAAAAAGATCTAGCTTTATAAATCGTAGTGTATTTTGGATGACCATTTTACACAAGTGATTTGGATTGTGAATTAATATTTTTCCTCTGTTGACTCATTTTCACTCCATGAACAGAAAAGTATTTTAATGACCAGTTTTCAATTTCTGCTTCTATTCAGGTCTGAAGCAAAAACGATCTGCTATAAAAGCAAACTACTCTCCCTTCATGTGCTGGAACTTATCCAAAAAGTTCTCCTTCAGGAGTGAGTGATGGTTCAAAAGAATTCTACACCATTGAAAGATCTCCATTACATGTCACTGAACTGAGCTCATTCATTTATAGAACATGGCTTCTGACTCTGGCATTTCATGTCTTCCTGTCTACTATTTTGTCCACTTAACTTTTTCTAAGTAATTTTTTATGTTCACCTCTTTTAAATTATCAAGGTTGTGGTTACACACTCTTAAAAGATGCACCATACACCAAAAAATATTTAACTCTGGAGACTGCTCAGTTAAAATTCATCATCACTACTGCATGACTAATAAAAAACCTTGTTATTCATAAGCATTTGGTGCAAAGCTTGCAAAACAATTTTATTGTTACAAATGACAATAAAATAATTTTACTGTTTTTGGTAAAATTACCTTTCCATCTCCATATCCTGTATTTCACTTCTGACTCATGGAACTGCATTGTTTTTCCTAAGTATTCTATGCCTTTGCACAATTAATTCCTAACTGGAATCTTCTTTTATATCTCTATCTTTTAAGAATGAGCTCAGAGGTTGGATTATTTTGAAAATTAAAGTATTATGTGTATTGCACTCAGTCCAGTACTTTATACATAGTAACTGCTCAGTAATGAGCTACTACTGTATTTACAATTCTATTCACTTTAGGTTCTGATTTCCTGCATACAGAAGGTTATGATTATTTCTTCATAAACCTTGCACATGGTACAATAATTGGCTTAGTAGGTGAATAAATAATATATTAAAATAAGACTATATTTTTCAAGAATTGTTTTCAAATATCAACAAGCATTTGTGCAAAATCAATTAATTTGCTCAATTCTTAAATACAGTTGGTATAACAAATTTAGTTCAGAAATGTCCTCTCAAAGCATCCTTCCACTATTTGCTTCTTATGTCCTTTCTTGAAATACTTACTGGATTGTTAGTTTAGCTCAGATAAAATTAACAAAAGTTTTGAAACAGTGAAGTTTTTAATGAAACTCTACTACATATGTGAACCTATAAAAATAACAACTACACTAAATTGGGTTAAATTAGATTCTGAAAAAGTTTTAAAGAAAAATAACCCGAAGTGATGTAGTAAGAATAATTGAAATTAATACAAACGACTTTTCAGTAGGGATGTTTTATATAACTGTTTTATTTTGTATGATCATTTTATCACAAGAAAAAAACTACTTATCTATAAGGAATAAAAATATTTTTCCTAATATATTTTCTTAAAGTATGCACAACTGCATATGTCTTGAATGAAGAAATATCCTTATTCTTCAAAATACTTTCTGTACCTTAAGATCTCTGTTTAAAGAATACTGGGCTTTACCTTCTGTAAGAAATGACAATGACCTTACAGAATTGCAGACACTGGAGTTTGGAGGTTTTTAAGTACCTTTCATTTGCGTTGAATTAAATCACACATTTCATTAATTATACAGGTCATGCATTTTCCTAGGAGTTAAAATATTCACTTTCAAAATGAAATAAATGAAGACCAGCTGGTAGAGAGAGGACATGGGGCAAATGCAGGATGTATTTTAGAATTTATTTATTTATTTTCCTTTCAAGTCTTTGAATCCCTTATGTATGGTGGCTTGCCATTTCCACACTTTAAGTTTATCTAAACTCATTTCATGTCTTGCAGCAAAAGTTTCAAAAGAGGGAAAAGTTGATGCAAACCTGGGTGGAAAAATAAAAGCCCAACAGCATGTTCAGCTTCAGTCTTTGTACATAATAATAGGTATTTTAGGAACAACTCAAGTTTTCAATGCTTATATTATGAACAAAATACGACTATAACTGTGATGATTTAAGTAAAAATAGCATGGTTATTCTTCACTGAAAAGGTTCAAAAAAGAAAAAGACCAAAAAAATCAGTAGGGTTTTTTTTTTTAAACAATGGAAATATTCCACCAGGTATCACGTCTTACCTTTTTGCATGTGTGCCTGTTGGGTAATACCGGGAGCAGGATATGCCATCCCAGGCACAGTAAGGGTCTCGAGCCAGGCAGCAGTCAGCACAAGCAGTTCCATACATGTCACAGTGATGGAATCTGACTTGAGCCACGGCAGAAGCAGATCCAACATACAGCTGTTGCTACAGAAATCAGAAAGAGGCCACTAGCAGAAATGGACAGAACATTCACTGAGCTCTAACACACCTAGATTTCCACATTTATACACAATCACCTCAAGTAAATATTTACCTAAATTACTGTAGTTGCTCAGGATAGAAGATGGAACATTGATACTTTCATTTCTCCAAAATTTGAAATGTTTATAGACTTAAATGCAGGAGTACCAAGATTGCTAGACTGAACTTGATAAAAACTCAAGGAGATGTGTATTCTTTTATTCATTATCTTGCATTATCTAACACTGTAGGTCTTCCTTTAAAGATTTACAGGAACATCAAATAAGAGATTGGAAAAGTAAATGGTTTTTTAAATATTGACACATAACATTTAGAAGAGTGATGTAGATATATATAGGATGACATGGAATAAACTAAGTATATTAAGTGAAAAAGACAAGCAGCAGAATATTTAATATATGTTCCTGTCTGCCTAAATATGAAATGTTATTTATAAATAAATTTGAGGCAATACATGCAACAATTGTTTTGGAGAAGTTTACACCCAAAACTGATTGCAGTGAAGTGGAAGAGAACCATGTTTCACTGCACAGTCTTGGATTATCATTGTTACCATTATTTTGCACATTCACAAAAAATAATTAGGGAACAATGTGCTATCATGATTGTGAAAATAAAACTACTCAGATCTTCCTTTTTATAGACAAAGAAAATGGAAACATCTATTAAATGGAAATCACTATGTAATTATGTCAGAGCAATTAACGAACATAAAGTTTCAAACAAGATGAATAAGCTCTAGAGATCTGCTCTTTAGCACTGTACCTACAGTCAACCATAATGTATTGCCCACTGAAGAGTTGTTAAGAGGGTAGATAGGTCTCATGTTAAGCATTCTTACTAAAATAAAATAAAAAAAGAAAACTGTTAACTTGTTCATACATAAGCACATGTACTAATGTTCTTATTTCTTTTGACCTCAACTCACATATAGAGCACACACACATACACATAGACACTCACACACATATAACTTACTCTCTTTGAAGAAATCTCCATAGAAATAATAGGAACTGGATCCTGAAATTTAAAAAAAAAAGTTTCCTTTTTAAGAAAAAAAATATCTACCTTAATATCATTATAAATTCCTGAAAAACAAATTAGATACGTGAGTGGTTCTGTGGCAGACAGCCTATGGCTTTCATGGTAGTAAATAAATATGCAAATTAAAATATAGCTTAAATTTTTTTTTTTTCTAAGGGAATGGAACAGATACATAGATGAGAAAAGCAGTGTGTAATCTAACTTACTGGTTGTCTCTGGAGTATAGTTTTTGTACTTGAATTTGAATATTGTGCTTTGGAAACTCAAATATCTTTAATAAACTAAGAATGTTCTTTCTTATGAAGTAATTGAACCATTAGAAGTGAGGCAGTTGTATCTTTGGATAGGTGTTATTGCTAACAAACCAGGTGATTTTTAATCATTTTAACCTAAGCCTAAACAACATGTTTTTCTGTTTAAGTGATCACGACTATGACTATGAACCCAGGATTCTTTGAACAAGATGAATAACCTGATTTTCCTAGAATTGCACCAGAGGAAGGATAATACATAGCATAGCTTCGAGAGCGCATGTGTTATTTTAGAGATGTTAAGACTGAAGTGTCTCTAAGGAGTGCAACAAACTCAATTCTGCAAGTGGAGAAACACAAGGCAGGTGAAATTCACTCTTCAGATGATTAGCCATGGAAAAATTATTTTTTAAAAGAGAACATTTGATCCTCTATGTCAGTGGGTTTTTTAAAAAACATTTTTAAACTACAGAATCTCTATGCATGCATACATTCACTAATTTATTTATCTAGGCAACAATGTTTCTTAAGGGTTTATATGAACAAAACATGGTGGTAGGTGCTGGTAAACTGAGCCTGTGGTCCCTGACATGAAATGAAATCTTACATAAAGCCCCAATGTACAAAATAAACAAAAGCAAAGCTGCTCTGGCATATAGGGGGATGGTCAGCTTTGGGTGTGGCTCTGGGGAATCTGATCACCATGACAGCCAAGACAAAGTGCATTACTTTTCATTTATAAAATCTTTAACCATTACAGATAACCATTACATTCATATACAGACAATCATTGTTATTTGTAAATTTTGTATTTGCAAATTTGTCTACTTGCTAAAATTAATTTATAACCCAAATATCAATACTTGGTTTGTATTTTTTATTCATGGACATACACTTGCTAAGAACAGCAAAAAATTTGAGCCAGAAGACATGCACATTCCCAGCTGACATGGAACAAGGTGACACTCTGCCTTCTTGTCTCAGCTTTCATAGTGTAAACATGAGTCCTTTCCATGGACCATTTAGTGCCATGCTTGTTACATTTCTGTGCTTTTTATTGGTGTTTTGTTTTTTAAAATGGCCCCCAAGTGTAGTGCTGAATTGCTGTTTAGTGTTCCTAAACTCAAAAAGGCTGTGATGTGCTTTAATGAAGAAAATACTTTCTTTAGATAAGCTGCATTCAAGCATGAGTTATACTGCTGTTGGCTGGGAGTTCAATGTTAATTAATCAACACTATATACTAAATAAGATGTCTTTAAACACAGACACACAGAAAACAAGGTTATGTATTGATCAGTTAACAAAAATGTTATAATCAGAAATTTTCAGGAACCTAACCCTGTATTTCTTCGTGAGCAATAGTCAGTATTTGCTAATTCAATGTTCATAGTGCCTTTAAACACCACAACTGCTATGAATGATGCCACTTGACTGTATATATTATATATGCATGTATTCATATACACACTTATATATGTAAATATACGTGTGCATATAATTTTTATGTCTAATCTTTCCATTATCATTTTCTATTGTTTCTTTTTCAGTAAGTTATTTCTATAATATAATACAATAAAAAGCTGTATGCTTATCATACCACAATGTTCACAATATGAAAATGTTTGTTGGTCAATGTTAATAGTACATTTGCACAGGATGTGACCTTGCAATATTGATTCTGAAATTCATACGTGACATAAGTGTTATTTTCCTATAGTCACAATTTGTACATTAAAATTCTTTTCATGCTAAGTATTAGCCTCTTTATCTGAAAAGTCCACTGCAATCAAATAGGCACATCAACATTTTGAATAATTTCTCACTTCAATTTGCTATGAATCCACAACACATCTGTTAGGGAAAAAGAATTGACATAATGCCTTTTCTATTTACATAGCTTGTAATTGTCTATAATGTCTAAATTTAGGCTATATTTTTTATTTAAAATACCTTGAATATCTGAAGTTCTTCTAGAATTACTTCTTCCATTGATTCTGTTTCTTGGCTGTAAATTGTGATTACTTTCAGCACAATTCCATTATCTGTAAGGGAGCAAAAAAGATAAACTAGAAGCTATGTCACAATCCAGTTTTCAAATAATTAAAACGATAGGGTCTATAAATTCAAATAAGATTAGCAACCCAGATGCATGAAACATTTTAATCACTGTCAGTTAAGAAGAGTATGCCTGCTTATACCCATATTTTCAATTAGCAAAAATTAATTTTATATGTCTGGCCAAAAATTAAGATCAAATAAAGTATAATTTTTTTCAAATAGTTTGATGCAAAAATCCAGTTATAGATTCTGAAATCAAAACGTTTTTTTGGAGTTAGTGAAATATGGCAGATGCCAAAGTATTCTAGCTTCCTCTATGATGTATAATGTGAAAACTTTTTTTACTTAAAGCTACTTTTGTGGCATGAAACCATACCTTTAATCTTAGGGGACATTGCTTAGCAATACAATGTTAAACATTGTATACATATGTGCACACACATTTATACACATGCAAACAAATATATACATTTTAATGAGACAAAACTCCAGTATACACCATTGAGAGAAGAATGAGTCCTCCTGTACCAATTATTTAGCTTCCATAATTATCAATTGTTTTATAAATTTATGTTAATATTTAAAATTTCATTTCTTGTTCTAAGCTTGTTCTTTCCTATAAAAAATTTAATAAAACAGCAATTTACCTATACAAATAATGTAGTGTAGTGCTAGACATATTCAGAAAAAAATAAGCACTTTGGAAGTTCTAAGAGTTTATTTGGTGTTTCAGCAGTTTGTTGAAAAATTATCAAGTCTTGTGGGTAGGTTAATAAAATTTGATTATAATTAAGCTAATAATAGTTGCCTGTACTGTGTATCAACTAAAAGGAACGAAAACAGTCATCATTTTGAAAATCAAGCACACATTTTAAATATTTCACAATTATGTCAGGCAAAAATCAAAGAAGAAATTCAAATTATTTACAACTGATTTTGCAATAAGAACTATATGTGTGTTGTATTAAATCCTGTGTCTGGTAAATATTGGGAAAAATAACTATCATTTGTGGGATATTCCAATGTTGTACTCATCACAATCCATCAACACATTCTTTTGTTCTGAAAATCTGTGGTTCAATATGATATCTTTGAGTTAAACGTGTTTTATATGACAACACAGATATCTGATATTTCTGGAATTCTTTCAAATAGCTTTGGTCACTCTGACAAGCAGGTATTTCTAAATATATTCTTGAACTGTAAATATGTCTTCTACTTTCCAGGGCATTTTAAAATAACATTTTAGATTCATTTTATCAAATATTAGTCTTGATTATGAAAGTCCTTTTTATAAATCTGGCTGGAAGTCACTATGAGAAAATTTATGGCTGTGTAATATCAAGTTTGTTAAAGAAATCTGATGGTTTAGTAATCTTGAACCCCCAGTGCAGAGCCTATTATTAACATTAACCTTGTAACATAAATGGATAAAATATAGCCTGCACCAGAGATCAATTTCTTGGAATAAGAAGAATTTTTCCTTGCTTAAATCTTTGCTTTCTAAAAAGAAAAGTATTATTAGGAAGCCCAAGTACTAATATTAATATTATATCTTGATTCCTGATCTAGGCATATGTCACTATCTCTTCAGAATTTCATGTCTATGATTAACATTATGTATGGTAGAATGCTCACTCTTCAAAAGAACAACTACTGTAGCAATTACTATGCTGCAAAAAAGAGGAAGAACTGATTTTTTAAAACACTTTCAAAGTTACTACAGAATTTTAAATTCACAGAATTTGCTACATATTACCCTAGAGGCTGTAAGTTTAAGTCTCATCCAGAAATTAGACCTAATGTATAGCATAAATTGAAATTATAAATTTATTTGAAAATTTTACTTTTAACACATTACACTTTGTTTTGTTAATGCAGGGCATTTGGGGTAATATTTGGCCTGCTTGGTACAAATGGTTGATTATGATGGGTCCTGATAAGAATTACTGCGGTTATAGATTTTGGGTAAAGTTATTGTCCCAAGTTGTTTGTAAAATCTTGAGGCCTCACTGAGCAGCCAGAGGTAGTAAGGAGGCTTGGAGACTGACAGGAGAACCATTCTTGCTATGACTCTCTACTTCTACTATGAGAAGTTCTATTTGGAACCAACTTGTTCATTAATATCTATTATTCATTTCTTCATTTATTCAAAGGTACTAAGTTTTGACCATTTATCAGGAATTATACGCTCTATAACAGTCCTAAATCCTCTCTTCCCAACAGCTTCAATATTTCTCAGGTCTGGAACAAAGGTGACCACATACTTGATTGTCCAAACCATGACACTATTGACAATGAAACTGGTAATAGCAATAATTAATCCCAGATAATAGACATAAACTCTTAATGTTGCAGTCATATGGAGACTCTATTTCAATCTTTCTCATTATAGATTAGCAATGTGCAAATGGCCTAACAGATCAACAAGAGATTTGTTGATAAGCGCTTTTAAAAACATTATTGATTTTTAGGGTCAATTTAAATATCTCTGAGTATGTTCTCATCTCTTTACCTGTACCAATAAACAAGACATCATATTGGCCATCCTCAGCTTCTACTCGATCCACCGCAATTTGTTTCAGGTTATATTTTCCGTCTGTTTTTACCAATATTGGTTTTTTATGGGCAGGTTTTATAGACTGGTACATTAGTGGATGACTTCTTGCAAATCGGATGGCATCATCAGGATAGTCTTTGGTGGTTCCGTACCTCCCTCCATTTACTTTACTGGCACACTGAAATACAAGTGGATTAGATAATTCTTTTTGCTTTAAACGTAAAGAGCAAATTTATAATCAATTATGAGAAGAATTAGAAAAATTGTGTTCAATTATCAACAGTGCATTTAGAAACATTTAGTAACCATACATTTTTCATTACAGAAATGGAATATGCATTAAAAATTGCAAAAACAGACTAAATTATTTCAAACATACAGCACGAGAAATGTAGAAAAGGTAGATAAATCCTGGAAAAGTGAAGTTTTAATACCAAGACAGTTTGAAAGGGCTAAAAATGTTTACCTTCATAAATATCCAAATTATTTTCCCTGTTTTTGAAATTTGTTTACCTTCAAAATTTAATTTATAATGTGAAAAATAACCTATTGTTCATACAAAAACAAAAAGCCTTTGTTGTGCTGACAATTTGTCAAAACTAAGGATCACAACTGCACAAAGTTGCTTTTCCATCATTGAGACTCTGATAATATGATTACTAATGGTTATGATTGGCTCACTGACTGTAGGATTTTAGTGCTATAACATAAAAACTTATTCATATGTTATTTTTAATTATTGATGGAAAAAATCCTCTATTATAATCTGTATGAATTTGTATTATGTTTGTGTGGATTCAAAAAATATTTGCTATAACATGTCAATTTTTAAATCACTGACTCTAAAATTAAATTTCCAACAGCTTCTTAAATTACTTATTGGAAAACCTTGAAATGTGTTGATTCATGCTTGTTAACAAGAGCTCCCTCATTTCACATATTTTCCTCCAGAACCTGCAGCAATTGCAACGATTATCTTTATAAAAATTTTCTTCTTTAGAGTATAACTATGGTAGTTTAGTAATCACATTCTGAAAAGAGGGCATTTATAATGGTTTGGTTTTAAAAATAAGGCCATATTTCTTAATTTGGCATGAATTTTTCACTTGAGTGTACTTTCATGATATATAATTGGAAACATTTTGGACTAGGTTGGAAGCAGTTCAGTAACCAGTCACTTCCTCCAAATCTCCTTTAAGACCATGTGGTTTCAAGAAACATTTCCAGCAAAGCCACAGGAGTGGGTTTTCTCTATTTAAATTGTAATTTCAATCAACAGAGTGAAATAAAATATACTTTATATCCTACTGGAAGTAATAATTTTAAGCTAGTGAGAGAGAGTGATTGAAATGGTAAAGTCTTACACTCGTTAATGTGTAGGTAAGGTTTGTTTCCACTTTGGTTTTTGGCTCTGCAAAAATGGTTTCTACTTGACTTTCAAGTGTTTGTAGAATCAGCATAGTGATGAGATTTCACCAGCTGCTCATAAAAGTGTAGATGTTGACTTGTGTGACAAGTTAAGTGTTTGCTCTTCATGTCCAACATAGCATATACAATGATGCAACATCTTTCCAACCTAATTGCACAAAGTATGCATGATACAAAATCATCACCATCACCATTTTTAGACACATGTACAATTAAAAGCACAAAAGTTTGGGTAGCTAAGAAGAATCTTAGTAGTACCCATTTAGAGTCAAGCGACAGAAGTTCCTGTCCTCTAGTGATAACTTCTGGCATTTTTTTTTCCTAAGAGGCCAGCAAGGATGTTAAATGATGTGCTGAGGATATAGAGAAAAAAACTTTTTAGATCTGCTAAAGTGAGAAGTGAGGAGAAAGTTTGGCCTAGGGAACTTAGAGGCTGATCTAAACATTAGAATATAAAAATCTGGTGACATTTTCTTGCTTGTAAATAACATGTGCTAACTTTTCTGAAGAGGCTGAGAGGAATATTACGCTCATATTATTGAATGTTTCTGTGTTCATCATCACTCCTAAAAATAAGATTAGTGCTACTTATCCAAAATATCAATGATAATATATATTGTATAGTCCTGCTCAGATACATCCATAATAGCCTACATTTTTTTTCATTAAGTAACAAGCAGACAACTTAAGATTTGAAGTGATATTTACTAACATTTACCACACATTTTACCAATCATACTTTTAAGTGTAGAATTCCTTAATTGTTTAATTGCAAAGTCTTGTAAAACACATGAAACGGTGAACAAAATATTACCAAAAGAGCCTTTAAAGAATAAGAATACTTTGTTAAATGACTAAACTTACAGAACCAGGTCTTGGGTAAGGGACTTTTCCTTCATAGAGTGACCAGTGGTATTCAGGTCCTTCCTTATGTGCATATGGTCCATTAAAGGCTGCCCGGATGCTAGACATATGATAGACACATATAGCATGCCCTCGAAATATATTACTGAAAAGCACAAAAAAGATAGTTACTATTCTGGAACTAACTAGCAGGTCACCTAGCCAAACACTCCAGTCTACATATATAAGAGTTAAGTCTTTTTAGTAAAAAAGCTGTAATTTCTTTAAGCCTAGAATATTATAGAAATAATAAATATTGCAATAGTTCAAGTTTTGAAACTCCAAAACTTACCATTTGTCTATTTAATACAATTGAAAATGACATTGTCAGAATGACAAAAGTGTAGTTGAGTCACTTATTAAGTCCTATATTGTGTTTTTATAATTTTTATTAAATATCTGGCCTTAATATTAAAAAAGATTCTTTCCCAAGTTGAGTTGCACATTTTAAGGCATTATCTCCTTTAATGTTGTTCCATCTTCAGTGTAAATAGTGTTCTCTGGATCACTATTCTGCTAATATTGCTACAAATTCTATTCATATTTTACAAACTACCTTAATGTATATAATTTGAAAACAATTTAAAGTCTCATGAAAATTTAGGAATTTGTTGCATTTTTTAGCTTGGGTTTACATAGACATTAATACACTTATATATTCCTCCAGTTTACAGAAAATTGTACTATAGTGGAAAGATGATTTGACTAGATATATTAATCTTGAGATAATTACTCATATAACTCAGATCCCTCATTTCCAGAACTAGCAGCAATTGAAATTATTTTCTTGACAAAAATTTCTACTTGGTTTAGAGAACACAAAGAAAATGAAAAAACAAAAACAATTTCAACCTGGAGAAGATATAGTAGTTGACTAACTACAGCAAGTTTTAGTGGGGACGTTTGTAATCAGATTCTGCAAAAAAACATTAAATAAAAAAAAATCATGATGAGTGCGTTGCGCACCCTCTGGGGAATGGTCATGCTTGAAGGTGCTGACTTGGGAAGGTGGAGGGAGGGAGGGGATGGAGATATAACTACATGGTGAGTGCCAGGCGTACTGTTTGGGGAATGGACACGCTTGAAGCTCTGTCTCAGGGGGATGGGCAGGACATGGGCAATATATATAATCTGAACTTTTGTACCCCCATAGTAAGCTGAAATAAAAAAAAAAATCTGGCCATATTTCTTAATTTAGCATGATATGAATAACTTATTATCCCAGTCTCCATATTGTGAGAATCAAAATAATTTGTGAAAGTGCTTTACAAAATGCAAAGTTCTATATAAATATAAAATTTCCTATACCCTGAGACACCTGTAAAACAGCAGTTATATTACTGTCCTAGGACATCAATTCACACATTTTATAACACACCTTGAAGCAATTGGAAATGCCTTGCATACTGAGAAAATGTGCAACTAAAGTGGCAGTAAGCCTTTGATCACCATTCTACAAAAATCAACCTTTATGTCAGGTAACAGCTGGGAAGTTTTTTCTCAGATTTTTATATAAATTGAACAGTCAAAATTGAAATTATGGAAGAAAATCATGTCTTTGATTTCTCAGAAAGCTCCATTGTGCTATCATTTAGGAAAGTAGCTTATACAATGTTCAGACTAACCCACAGAAAAATAATACTGATTATCTTATAACTTGAATTTATCATATAAAGTCACTGAAAGCTCATGCAATGTATAAATTATTCACTGACATAAGGGAGATAATGAGGTAATAAGAAAAAAATAGTTAAGGACAGGGATGGGAACCTTTTCATGTTGGGAAGGCTGCGTTCATTTAGCTGTAATCAAATAAGGCTGCATTCAAGAAACTTCAATTAGATATATTTAAAATGTACATTATTTTGTAAAACTATACTATGTACTTAACAATTTCAAAAAATGAAAAATATTTGTTAATTTTAAAGTTAACTAACCTTTTGATGACTGTATTGTGTTTGCTTTTTGTTGGAAAGCATTTGAATATTTGGTTGCAGCGTGGAGGTCTGTACTTTCAGTTGATCCCCTAGATGGGAATCAGTCATTTGTGACCTTAATGGCATCTTGATTTGGGTTAGGTAGGAAAATAGAGATTTGCTGCAGCAATAAGTGGTTGAAAAGCAAGAAAGCATTTTTGGGGGCATGTTGCTGAAGGCATGGGATTTCTACTGCATTTTTCCATATTTCAATGGGATATTTCTTAGCATCAAACAATGGCTTTAAAGTGTCATCTACTGAGAGCTCAATCCATTCCATCTGCAGTTCTTTAGGTGCTTTGGTAATACCAACTTAGGTGAGACTGAAATGCTAATTTGAGTGTGATGTCATAATTCTCAAAGTCAGTGAATCTTTCATTGTATTTTCCAATTAATAGGTCTATAACTGCTGTGTATTCTTCAAATGATTAGCATATATCATCCTGCTCATCAATGACCTTTGCTAACCGGGGAAAATGTTCATCTAAAATTTCCTTTTGAAGAATTGTTTTGGAAAAAAGAGAGCTTTTTTGAAATGCTTGAATTTTTTGCCACATATCTAGACTGTTTTACCTTGCAAAGAAATATTCAAGTCGTTTTGATTTGACATGATATCACACAAATTCTGTATTCCTACAGAAATCTTCTTTCAATAATTCACATTGCTGATCCCATTCTTCATAAAATTTAATTATCTGTTCTTGCAGAGATAAAATTTTGGCTGACACCTGTCCTTGCGATAGTCAATGCACTTTAGAATGATAGGGCAAATCCATACTAAATACCTCATCCTTCAAATTTAGCATGTTGTATAGTTAACAACACCTATAACTTGTTGCAAAGTATGACTTAAAATAGTAGGTTTAGCACAGAGATTTTGCTGATGCAAGATATAGTGAACAGAAATGAGAGCATCTGGATCTGTTAATACTTTTAAAAATCTGTGCAATAAACCCTTCATGTTTTCTTGTCATGGAAGGTACACTGTCTGTACATACATTCACTAAATTTACCAAATTCAGTCCAACATTTATCTTGAAAGTTGTTAAAGATATGTATTTATTCCCTGTGTTCTGTTCACCAGAGTGTCCAAGTGGGTAACTCTTCATAGCAAAGAAAATCTTCTGTTATGACTCAAATGAAGTATAAAATCTGCACTGAGTCAGTAGTATCAGTTGATTCATCCAAAGCAATTGAATAATGTTTCCCTTTTGAAGTATTGCATGAAGTTCTGTTAAGTTGAAGGCTAATTCATGCTGTTGATCAGCTATGGTTCTCCTTGAAAGAGGCAGTTGTTTGTACTTTGAAACATTTTTGGGGACTAAGCATCCTACAACTTCGACAATGCATTCTTTCACAATTTCTACATCACTGAATGGCTTCCCTTCCCCCCCCCCCCCGCCCCCCGCCCGAGTATTTCAGTTGCTTCAGTGGCATTATTTCCGAGTCTCATTGCTACTCGAAAGACTTGTCTTTGCTTTTCATCTTTTAATTTCTGCGATACAACATTTTGCACCTCTTCCTCTAATTTAAAATATTTGTGGTCCTTATGAGTGTTATGATGTTGATGAGCATTGAATTTCTTTAATGTTGATATTGCAGTATCACAAAGCAAGCAAATCATCTTGTCTTTAGCAGAAACAGGATAATACTGCAATTCCCAAACCTCATTAAAAAGTTTTCTTCCTTCAGCGTTCTCTTGGTCACCTTTGACATGATGGGCTGTTGAGCAGACAGAATTAAAAAATACTGTCTAGCTGTGCAACTTCAAACAGAAACACAGGGCACTGTTATCAAAAGCTGATACCAGACTGGCATACTCACGCCCATAAACTTTCACCAACCAGACTTCTGTGGTAGTGGTGCCAGTCAGGCAGGGGAAATTAGAACTAAATCATGAGTGTAGCAGCCATCAATTTACCCCTTATGGCTTACTAATGTTCTAATTGTGTCAGTCAATGTGGGAATATTATTTCACTGAAATTTATCTTATTATTTGGTATTTTAAATGTGTATTTTAAAAATAAAAAGATAAAAGATAAACAAAAATGTATTAATAAAAATAAAAGGATTTGTTCTGTCAAATTTGGATTCAGTCAAAAGGCTGCATTTTAAGGACCTAGAAGGTCACATGTGGACTTAAGGCTGAAGGTCCCCCACCCCTGGTTAAGGACTTTCCATGGACTGTGATAATCACCAATTTTCATTAACAATTTTTATTGATAGGAAAATTGTTTCAATGTTTCTGTTGAAGAAAAGGTCTCTTTACAGTAGTGAGATACTGATCTAAAGACATTTATCATTTTGTTCAAAGTGAGCATTAGAAATCACAGGCCGAAAAAGCTAAACAAAACCTGTGTAAAAAGACCCTAAGTAAGCACACTATGCGTGATTACATAACAGTTTATGGTCCACAATGCAAAAGAGAACTCAGTGATATCATTCTATCCCTCTCAAGAGAATTGAGGTATATTCTTTTTTACCCCAATCATTTTACCCCCATTCTGTTTTATTTGAAAAGATATTCAGGAAATTGTCTATGTAAACTTTCAACCCAAACTGATCCTAATATTTTTTATCCATGCATTAGTACACATGAAATAATGTTTTATTCATTTTTAAAGTACTCAACCATGGATACAAAATACAAAACCATAAAAGGGAAAACAACAGGTTATAATTCTTAAACTTGAGCAGCAAATTTAAAAGATGGAGAGCAAGTCATAAACGCGAGTTCACTAAGAATGAACACAAGAGTGGGACAACCAGAATAAAAGGAGTGTGAAAAATGTTTTGTGATTCAGGAATCAAGAAATATTTCTTGGAGATGGCAATTTGACAAGTGTTGGAGAAGTGATATAAATCAGTATAGGAAAAGAAAGTCATTTCAAACAAAATAAGTGAATAAATAAAAACATATTAACAGTAATGGGAACTAGCAAAGTAGACACTGACTAGGATCTGTTAAGATATTATCTTGTTACAAGCAGAGCATTAAAGAACTCAGAGGAACAATTTCCGAAGGTGGGTGGGTAATAGTTGATTGAGAGCCTTAAAAACTTGGCTTGGCAAATTCTATCTGAATAAAATAATTATCCTAGATTATAGCACAAAACGCATATCTTACAAAATACATGAGAAAAAAATGATTCTGTTGTAGATTAGTAAGGGAAGAGATTGGGATACACAGCACAGGAGAATGCTGGGGTACTACTGAGCTAAAAGAAGGAAGAATCTACATTTGAGACTGTGGCTTTGAAAATGGGAGTACAATTGCAAACATAGGAAAAATGAAGATAAATCGGTGACTTATAAAAGCACAGAAAATGAGAATGGCAAGTGGGTCAATAGTATTTCAAGTTTGTCAAGAGGTATTCCAGTGAGACATCTTTTGTTTTATATCGTTTTTATTGACTGTATAAATCTCTCACCTGGTCATGTTAAAGAGTCCAAATATCACTGGGTTCTTATGATCTCTGGTATGCAGCAAAAAGACATCCTCTGAAAAATTAAAGATGGTTTCATCGCTTAGTATTTCTAGCTCTCTTTACACTCAGAGAAAACATGTTCATTTAAAATAGTTTAGAACCCAATATAGATTTTAAGATATACATTTCCATATAAAATCATACAACCATAACCAAATCATAATAGAGTGAATCATTTGACTGTTCTGAGTAGTTTTGAGCTGAGTCACAGGGAAGAAACCAGAGACACACTAAGCTAATATGAGTCTCTTTTTTTTTTTTTTTTTAATGCAACTTTTTTTTGCCACTACTACATCGGCCTGGCCAAAATGACAAGAACAGAAACTGGCTCTCTGTTCAAGAGAGGTCAAATACATAGAAAACAAGTTTTCCTTGTTTTCCATGCGTGCTAGAGATGGAGTTATAGAGAAGAATACACATCAGAGTAAAATTTAATTCACCTAATAATATTTACCTAATTCATCAAAATATGTATCAATTCCATTCATTCCTGGTACTGAGCAAACCAGTCTTGCCTTTAGGAAAGTGCTCCACTTATTCACCAGTATTCTCTGCCCTCCCGCGTCGTTCTGTGAAATACAAAAAGCAGGTCAATGGGTACCTACCCAAAGAACTTTCAGCAACAACAGATTTTATATTATGCCGAGAGTTATGGCTTTTTAATTAAACTAGGAAAATTTGGCATAATCCTCAAGTACTACCATAGATACAGTCCCTATCTATATATTCACACATGTATACATATATATATATATTGGTTTGCACATTCTCTCATTTCAATGTACGTTCACTCTGGTACATTAAACGCATTTTCCAGGTATTAAACAATATTAGTCTCTCTCTAAATAAAGCAGTGTGTTTTATGATACAATAATCTTAAATATCAAGAATATGAAAGTATCCATTTTTTCTTCCTTTAGTAAGGAAAGCTTGAAATACGTACACAATATACTTATTTTATATATACACACACGCATATATAAGTATATATGAATATATAAATATTTTCTTAAATGCCAGAAAAACTTTGTATTATGATTAGCATTCTCTCAATGTATGTTGCTATTATAATTGGTTTTGAATTTCCCATACAACCTCTCTGAATATTCAACAAACTATAGATGTTTTAATTTATAATTTAAAAAATAAAGCTCAAACTTCACTGTGGGAAAAAGTCTAATTATAGACTATTGCTTTTCAGTATGTCTTTAAAAATCGTACAAAATACAAGGCTCTTTCAAGATAAAACTTTCACTAGATATGAATTATAAAGTTTAATATAGCAAATACAATTTTTAGGCAGCCTACAGAATACTAAAAAATATTTTGAAGTAGAATCCTACTATAAAATCAACCAAGGCTTAACCATATATGGTGAGATAAGCAACTTAATGAGACAGAGTCCTCACCACACAGAGTCGCCCCACTCTGGTGTAAACTGGGTGACCATTGTTTTCTGCTTCCAGGGCCTTCTCAGTAAAAAAGAAATACACTTTGTTGTCATCTCGATCTTCATTATCAGGAATCATATACGAACCTACAAATTTTGGTTCTATACAAGTAAAAAATAGAAGAAAAAGTGGAAAAGATATAACAAATGATAGCAAGATAGTCTAATAAATTATGGATCACCTGAATGCTTAAGTGTAACTCTCATCATTTCGTGAAGAAAACTTTTTCCAGGAAATTTTTTACCAAAATCAAATCCATGTAGAGATCTTCATTTTATTTGTGAATCAATAGACATTTTGGAAATATATAAACAATATTTAATTGGAAAACAAAAGAGCCATGGAGAGAACAATTTGGAACAACATACATTGCAAACTTAAAATGCATTCAACAAAAGACAAACTGGAGGTATCCTGAAGATAATAATCTCCATAAATTTCCTCCCATTATACATAAAGAGTAAAAATGAACATAAGTAAAATATTAAAGTAGAAAGTCTATCATTACTTTTTTTAATTCATAAATTATCTACCAGTCTAGCACATGGAAGATCATTTTAGTTTTAAAGTAGAAAATTTCAAGTTTTTGAGTTCGTAGTATAAGGGATTTGAATCAGTGACTTTTAATTGATAGATATGTAAAGTATCTTCATGATAACATGCTACCAACTGTTATGCATTTTAAAGCTTAGCAAAAATATGGAAAGTAATGAAAATGTTCACCATAAAATGATGTTTCAGTCCCTAGATTTACCAGTGTGCCAAAAAATATAAAAATTATTCCTTACAAAGAATTCTGTATCAGTGACTGGCTAGTGACTTCCCCACTGTTTTATCTGTCTCTAAAGTGCAATGTGATACTATTAAAACAAAGCAAAGCAAGCAATTCATCAAAAATTATACCAATTGATAAGAACACACAAAACATCTTGTTGGATGATAGGTTTTTCACTTTTCATACATTGCTTTGTTTTCTTCATATAAATCTCGATTTCTAAGCATTACTATAAATATAAATTGGTTTTATAATTAAGCCAGTTCACACTGATAGAAAATGACGTACACATATCATATAATATTTTAATTCAAGAATATTGCTAATAAAACATCCTGACATTTGTAAACATTATAAATTATATTGCTTATTATCAAAATGGTGAAATTTCCCAGAAGTTCTAGAGTTGATTTCAATCCTGGTTCCCATACTCTTTCCCCTTCAACCTTACCTTTCAACAGGCGTTCATCATCATGCTCAGTGCGAATGTGGGCCAGTCGCCCCAAGCTCCGGAAGATTGCAGCGTCTCTGCCCCAGTAGTCACTGTAGAGCCCAGCAAACAATTCACTACCTATATGGAAGCATCAGTTCAAAATAAGTCAGCATTTTTTTCTAGATCTGAAGAAAAGGTATAAACCACAATTACATTAAACATCCAGATTTATTATGTATACATATAATATGTACTTTATGAAATGAATACTATTGTCAAGAGCATAGGTGGTGCAGTCAGACTGCCAGGGTTTGAATCTGGACTCTGTCACTTACTAGCTGGACAAGTTACTAACCTCCCTGTGCCTCACTTTCCCCATTTACAAATGAGAAAATGAATAGCACTCAAAAGGGTAGTTAAGTGTAAAGCGCTTGAAAGAGTAACTGAGGAATAGTACTTAGTTTCATCTTATTTACTAAACTTCTTTTAACCTTTATATCAGGGATTTATTATTACAGATATTATATGTGATTCAGCTAATTCAAATCTTATTAACAAGAAATTGTTATCATTAATATGATTTTAGTGTGGGAACCACAAAGTCTGATGAAGTTGTACATAGTCCAATCAGTTGCCATTTAATTTGTAAGTTTGTGGCTCAATCAGACAGGAAGCATAGAAAAAAAGCTCAAAATTTAATCAGGTCGTCAATAGAATGACTGAATGCAGTAAGCTGCAACATGTGGTGGCAGTCACAGAGTTAAAAATGAGACCGAGGAATTACACAAATATATGCAGAATCTCAAGAAATGACAATGTGTCTTTGGAGCCAGAAAGAAAGATGTTAAAATCGTTTAAGAGAACAGAAAAACAAAACAAAACAAAAAACCAAAACTTTAAACAAATGGAAAATGGAAGGGTATAACTTGAACCCCAGAAAAATCAATACCTCTCAAGCATAGGGACTTGAAATCTTTCCTTCTTGAAAACAGCAAGAGGTAATAAATGTGCCCGTCAGTGTACCAGGAGGACTGTCCTAGCAGCGAGCTGTGCCAGGTGTTCTGTCCCAGGCAAAAATCTCCGGCCAAAAGCCAGACAACGACAGGAGGTTGCTGGAAATAGCAACCTCAATTTAGGGTGACAAAATTGGGGTTTTAATGGGTGACATATAACTCTGGTCTGGCTTAAAAATGGATGATGAAATATTACATAGTACATTAATACTTTTCTGTTAGACTTGGAATGTGCACATAGGTGTATACACATGATTTTTAAAGTGCCTTATTAAAGTTTAAGAGATTCAAATTGATTGCATTTCCAATTTAATATACCTAATTATAGAATCAATTTTAGAATTAGGAGTAGTAAAGTTACAGTTATAAAAATTTGACCAAATCAGAATTTAAGAGAACTTGAGAATTATTTATTTATTAAAAATTCTTTCAAAATTAGAAAGCCTTGTTTTCTTAAGTTAAGGCCTTGAAAACTTTAAAAACCTTGAGTAGATTAAATATATTTATATGATTTAACATTTGAGAAATTGATAACTGAAATACATACAGGGCAATTTATAAGGAAATTTATTTTTAACTTGACTGATTATTAATTTTTAAAAAGTAAAGATGATAGCTTTTGTTATACCAAACATAGAATAGTAAGGTATAAATTGAACTCAAAGGTTAAAGAAAAATAAACCTTTAGAAGTGTTACTATCAGCTTTTTCTCATTTTTAAAAGATAAGTAATGCAAAATAGTTTTCTTCTGTTCACAAAACCTGCTAAGGATGCTTAAAAACTACATAATAATAGTATAGAAATAAAGTCCAGGTATCCACAGAGGAATTTACTTTTAAACTATATAGATTAGAGAGGGGGAAAAGCAAATGTGGCAGAATGTCAATTCACTAATCAAGGTAAATGGTACACAGGTGTTAATCTCACTCTTTCAACTTTTCTTTGTATTTGAAAATTTTCAAGATAACAACTTTTAAGAGACTTTTTTAGTTCACTCCATATATTCAGAGGTGTGATAAGGAAAATAACTGGGGAAAAAAACCAAGGATGCTTTAAGAACATGTATTAATTTGGTAGAGAAAAGTTATAACTCTTAGGCATATCATGTTCTTTGGTAATTCAGGAGGAAAAGAGCAACATAACTTATATCAAAGTCAATTAGTGCTGTCTTCACCAGAAATTTCATATCTAAATATGCAGAAAAAGAGCATTTTGAGACAAAATACATGCAGTGGTTGGGGATGTGAACTGTTACTGGAATTTAGTCTGCCCTCCTTGAACAAGGATAAAGGTAGTCATTAAAAGTACTTGAGAATCATCAACTGTATGGCATAAATGATCAAGTTGACCCTTAAAAAAATTAACTGCTAACACGAGTGAGGATTGTTCTGAAATATTTTTGTTTTTAATTATGGTTGAATTGTTTCCCACATCAAATACACAAACCATCTTGTAAAATTGTTGTAAACATAACTTTTTTTTAACTTGGGCTAGGATGAAGGTTTAATGCATAATTGGTTTAAATACTAGATTTCTTAAAAATCATGACAGTTTTCTATTAAGTTGTTAATATTTGATTTCATTTCTTAAAATATTTTAGAAATTTGATAACTGAAAATATTGTTGGAATCTAATCTAACATATAATATTTACATTAGTACATATCAATTTTACTGCACTTATCCCAATTTGGAATATTGTTTTACAGTGATTTTATCATTGCTGTAAAATTAACAAAACAGTACCCCTTGGAGCCACTAGATGGCAATACTATGATATCAAATAATACCACATCCAGGGCAGGTTATCTGTACAAAAGAAATGATATATTTCCAATTTTACCCAATTTCCCATTGTGTACTCAGATAAAAAGAAATAGTCTGTGAACAATTCAAATAACACATCATTCACTGTATGAATTAAACTTCAAAGAAGCTAGACAGGTGCTAAAAACTATAAGCTAGGTAAACTGAACCAAATGTATTTGTGTTGAAAACATTGGCTTCTTATCAGAAGGGATTCTCATTTTATCTTTCTATCAAAGTAAAGAAAAAAATTCATAGTAATTGATAATAACTATGTTTCACAAAATACTTTTCTAAGAAAAATGGGAAAAAACACAGTAATGAAAAACAAATTAGAATAAAGCTTTAGGTACAAATATTATCTATTAGTACTTAAATAAGCAAAAATACTCAGATCATTATAATTATTGATATTATTTATAGTAATAGTCTCTAACTGAAAATTTACTTTAAAATTATAACTATTGTCAGAGAAAATTTGTGAATCAATATTTTGGCATTTTATACAGTGCAAAAGTAACATTTGCTTAAATCACATTTTCATGGTTTAAAAAGAAACAATTTCTTACAAAGAGTAAAAGGTTTTAGGCTTTCAACGTCGACAGCAGAACTACCCAAAGATTTAGTTTTCTGGCAGTCATGGCCAGATGCTACAGAGAGCATGTGGACAATGGGCAGTTCGGCCAAGTGTAAGAGAGCAGCAATCTTGGATAAGAGATTATAGATAGTCTTTAGGGACTGGAACATGGTAAGGGAATAACTTGAAGTTCAGGTTTCTATACCGTTGGGGTGAATTCACAAAACAAATCAGCACTTTCACTTGTTATGTATGTGGAAGTTACAATTATAAAGACATATTCTACCTTTATTTAAATTTTTTCATTTACTTTTCTAATAATCTTAATGCCTGTTATAGTCCCTGAATATAAATATAGTTAATTAAAAAGAAACATTTATTAAAAATACTTTAATGTTATTAAGAATGTGAAATAATCACAAATTTTCCCTGTGTGTATTTCAACTCTTTCATTCAATCAACACTGACCTTTAATTTACAGAATTTGTAATGAGGATATGTATTCACAAAGGTCTTATTATTATGAAAAGAAAGTTCAGAAAGAAGATTTTGGTGGCTGTAAACTTTTTAGTTTTATTTGCTGAAAAAATAAGAGGACAAAAAAAGTGTAGAAACAAAATTTCATTGACTAAAATATCTTAGTAGTGGTTATTTGGTGACATAAAATTTAGTGAGTCTTTAACTTCAAAAATATCCCTAAATATATCCCAACAATAAAGTTAACACTTTCAAAGCAAAGTGTCAAAGGGTACATTACAAATCAAAGTGATTTTTCCCCCAAATACTAGCAACATGCATCTTAGCACACTTTAGGCATTTCAGGCATGGTACAATTAAATTATATCTGGAACTAGTAACAACTATAGGTCAGAATGAAGTGCAAAAAAAAATAACTGGCAATAGGATTGAAAGGAGAAAGTATAAGGGATCCTAAAGTTACAGAAGGCATTATCAATTTAATGAAAAAATTGCAATATTACATCAAACATAACGAGAAAACTAAATATTTTCTTTCTGGCCAAAACGACATATGATATAAAGAAAATATTTCTTGGATTTTGATTTGGCCTGTCACTAAGCTTAACAATTTAGTGGCAAAATAAGTACTAAGTATCTCTGGATGATTTGAAGGACAATAGGCAAGCGATGCAGCAATTCATTCTACTGAAAAATTCATTGTTTTGACAAGGTATTTTTAAAACCAGGTTGTAATGCCTTGTATTCTTCAGACAGTTACTTAACCACTTATTTATTTTATTTTTTATTTTAAGAGATGGTCTTGCTCTGTCATCCAGGCTAGAGTGCCGTGGCATCAGCCCAGCTCACAGTAACCTAAAACTCCCAGGCTCAAGCAATCCTCCTGCCTCAGCACCCCAAGTAGCTGGAACTACAAGGCCACAGCACCATGCTTGGCTAATTTTTCTATCTTTTGTAGAGATGGGGTTGCTCAGGCTGGTCTTGAACTCCTGGCCTCAAGCAATCCTCCTGCCTAGACCCCCCAGTGTGCTAGGATTACAGGTGTGAGCCACTGTGCCCCACCGCTTATACCACTTTAAATACAGTATTAGTAATCACACTGGGGGAAAAATTGGCTAAACATGCAGAAATATTTCACTAGAGGCATGAACTTGTGTGCCACCAAGATAAATTATGTTACAACAAAGTGGCATTTCAGAATAAACCTAAGGAACTTTGGGATGAAAGTGAGTGGATATGATTTCATTTTTATTGGTTTCTGAACATACAGAACAAGCTCAGTAAGGAGCTTGTTTTACTCTTTATAATCCTTTTTCACATTGAATCATTACACGTCATCAACTTTTTCTAAATTAGATTATAAAGTTAACAAAAAAACCTATTAACTTGTCTTTTACCCATCCAATAATCTTTAATATTCAATTTTTCAATAGTCTTTTACTCCATGTGATCTTAAGTTAACTGAATTAAAATTGTACCTAAAGTTAGGAAATCATATAGGAAATTCTGATTTGCAAGTTCTGTTTTTCCTTTGAAGCCTGTAGCTTTATGAGTATTGCTACCAACTTCAGTGTTTTACCATTAAATTTGTCTTCATGTGAACAAGCATTAAACATGTGTGACATGATTAATAAACACAGAGGAGCAAATAGTCTAAAGATAACTGTCTTTCCTTGGAGTCTCATCTTAACCCACCAGCACAGAACATGTGTGGTCATAAAATACAACATTAGTACATTCTTTCTGTGTCAGAGTAAGCTGCACCAAGCTTGCCAAATTCCAACTCAGGTAGCTCCATTTTTCCAGCCCACATTCCTGCTGCTATTTCAATTGGGTGAATTATTTTCACTTCCCCTCTTTTAAAGAGTTTCTGGCTCATATAGGTTATCAAGTTTCCATCCAGTGGCTGCTGCATTTCCACAGTGAGTGAATGATCTCTCCAAGGTACTTTGGGATGAAAGTGAGTGGATAAATGTGAAGAATTATATTTTTATTTCTCCTCTTTGGGGGGATTATTCTATAACTTTTGTGTTTAGCTTGGAGGGCTCTTTTGATTTGACTTCTCTTCTGAATAAGTGAAACAGCCACCCAGATGGCAAGCACTTCACATTTCAGCAGAGTGTAATTTGATTTGGAAGTTCAATGAAACTCACTTGGAAATGTCTCTCCAGTAATATTTCCCCTCTTAAAAGTTTCAGTTTTAAATTCCTGGCTTCATGCATAAACAAGCTCCAGGGAAGCAGAGTACTGAATGTCAGGGTGGCTATAGAAATTATTTTTAACCATTTAAATGAAATGTTAAAAATAATTGATCTTCTAATATCCCTAGGATTTCACCATAGAGGCTTTGTACCTTGTGCAATTTTCACCTTCCAATTTTCTTCATATTCTTATGAAAAATAGTCTGAAATTTATTTTTTATTTAAGAACCTCAATGAGTATTTCATTCAGTATTTATAGGAGGCATATGATATGGTAAAAGAAAAATAAAATATCTTTTTCAGACATATTAAAATCTTAAATATATGAAGTTACCAAAATCACTAAAGACTTTAGAAAAAGATTGTATGAGTCTAACAAATGCATGAATTTTAATTCATATTCTATCAATTTCCTTGGAACTTCTAACACTTGGGGATCTGACATTCATCAAAAGTGTCATTCCTAGGGTTTTGATTTCTACTAACCTAAGTCAACTCTAAATCAAGCATAACATACTTTAATCTTCAGTTGGAAGTTTTAAGAGTTTAGAATATGAAGTCTCTATATCTTTTATATTTTCTCATTTTCTGCAAAGATGAGAAATATGCTCATATAGCATATAACTCTAAACATTATAAATGTAATAATAGAACCTTGCACATTTCTACTATACCTATATCAGACCTTCTCAACACCGAGGAAATAGCATCATTCCTATTAGCACCTATGTTAGGTGTCAGCAATTGCTTTCTTCAATTTTATACTTAGGCACTCATCCATCTGTCTGTACCATCACAGTGCTAGAATGCTTTGACAAGTGTGCCATTTTCAACCCCAAATAGTACAAAAGACAAAGACAAAGTACTTTGTTGTGTCTTTAAGTGAGGTTCTTAGGAAACTCATATAATTAAGTTCAATCAAATTGAAATCTAGATCAGACATTGTCAATGTGTTCCATTATTTCAATACATACCTTTAGTGATAGTTTGAGCTAGTTAACCTCTATAATTTAAATTCTAGATGAGCAAAAATTTAAATGAATTTGATAGTCTCAACTGAGATGCCTTTCTGCTAAATTCTGATAACAGAAAAGTACCAAAAAGAATATTGAAATTTCCCTAAAGTTAAAATGTAATTGAAACATAAAGAATTCACATATATTAAAATAGCTTAGTTTCTCTGGCAAAATTTTTATAGTCTTCATATACTTGCATTTTGTAGGTAGTAAATAGCACCATACAGAATTTCTTAATCAGGTATTAAGTGACAATTTGTTTTTTCAGATGGAGACACACATACTTCATAGCAGCTGCACTTGTTTTAGAGTCTAATTGTTCAAGTTAGCATGGTTTGAAATTGAATATCATTGCTTCCAGCATCAGTAAATAGATATGACAAGGCAGAGTATATAAAGAAATACTGAAAGAATGTAACTGAAGTAGAGAAATAGGTTTCAAAATCATTATGACTACCACCTGATGTCTGCGGCCACGATAATTACCAATTAAAGTGGAGATGAAGGAGGAGCTGGGGTCAAAAGAACATCTGCCCCTTCCTCTCTCAGATCTGTGTGATTCCAGGTGAAACAGAGGATCCTTGAAAGAAAACCAGAAAAGCTATTGTGAATGTGCCAACTTTAATAATAATTTAATTGCTCAGATAAAGCATATTAAACTGATTATTTACAAAACACATATTCTAAAAAGGGCACCAGTAACATCAATTTATTTGGAAACAAACTGGGTTTTATAAATAATCATACGGGTTCTGCAGATTCATATGGGTTCTTTCCCTCTCAAAAAGTATGTAGGTAATGAAACGAAAGAAATTTGCAGTTTTTATCACTTGATCAGAGAATATTAGTTATTCTGAGGTGTGTCAGTTAAATATTCCAAAGGAATTGAAATTTGCTGGAAAAAGGTTACTAAAAAGGTGATTCAATGATAAAAACAGAATTGGGATTTGATTTCAGAAATGCCGTTATTGATTTTTTTGAATAGTTTAGAAAAGAATATTTACTTTCAATAACTTGGAATATTTATTTTCAATCATTTCTTTATCACATGTTCTTTTTATAAACATCCAAGGTTGAGTAATTTAGAGAATGATTAATGCATAATCACTGCAATATCCATCCTGATGTTGCCCTTTCAAAATTTTTTCAATAAATGCTGAGTTCACTCAACCACTATTTCCCTCCTGTCTTATTCCTGTATGTGAAACACAGCCTGGAGAACAAATGTGGCCTCCTGACCCACAGGTGTCGCTAAACTGATATTTAAGCCAAAAAAGTTTTACCCATTTAGCTACTAGACAGAAATTAGGAGAATGCATAAATGAGAGATGTTTGTGTTCACTTCCCACAGATGATAATTTGCAATGATATGAGAAAAAGTTTGTCCAAATGAAAAAGAATTACAGGTCTGCCTAGCTAACATTTATGCTGAAGGAGTTTCACCTAAATTTGCAAAACAGACCCACAGCATTATATGGAGGAGGAAGTGACTAAGTGTATGAATGTAATACCTGTTTGCCCCCTTAGTCAGTGCTAATCTGTAAAATATAGGCAGTAGATGGGGTATACATATTATACTAGCTCTATTATAGTCAAACATCAGGGTCACACAAAGCTGATAAAGAGAGATGCTGAGCTGCTTTCTTAAATCAAGATTTTTGGTAGTTTAACTCAATTTTTCATCTCTCTCTATTGACTGATGAGGTCATTTTACCTAATGGGTATAATTAGACCTCTTAAACACTAAAATTGAAACTGTAAGAGAAAAACAAGCACATTGCTTATTTATTCAAGGAAGTGTAAAACATTCATTTAAATTTCAATGGTCAAGTGGATGAGACAAATAGAAAATGCAAACTGAAAGAATTCTAAGATCAAGAGAATCTCAGAGTTTGTATGAACTGCAGAATTAGATGAAGGAAATGAATGCACAATTTCTTAGAAAACTCACAGGTTTCTATAAGTAGAAGCCATATTCTAGGCTCCTGAAGCTATCAGTGACTTATGAATTTCAGTATATGTGTGTGATATCAAGTATCTGACATATCAGTGTGTTCAACTTTCAACGGAAGTTGATTCAGTCAACAGGAAACTGTATTTGCCAAGAAACCTGTAACCTCAACATTTTGGAAACAATTAAGTGGAAACCAGAATCATCCTGAATTTTTTAGCTATGTATGGGCAAAATTCTGTGCAATATGTAAATATGTAAGTCTGTGAAAGGACCTACTCTTTTATAAAACCTCAAATTTGACACTGAGAATATGTGAGCTTTGAATACTGAATATGCATGTATTCTCAGAGATCTATGCCTTAGGTCAAAACTCAGATGTACTCTGACTGAAACCTCCTCACTTTTCTCCAGAAGACCTCAAACACCTATTTCATATTTATTTGATTAATGCTAATACTAGGTCAACAAGTAATAATTTTAAAATAATAAACAAGTGAAATTAAACTTTCCTGGTCTACTTTTGCATCACTATTAAAAATCCACATTTTGAATACCTTGAAAATAGACGTATTTTAATTTTAAAAACACACATATTCTGTAATTTCTCATTTTTCAGCCCACTAATGATTTTTTTTAAAGATATACTATCGGAGCATCCCTGCTTTTAGATAAGCACCATTCTCTTCATGTGTAAAGAGAACAAATGTCCAAATCTTTAGAGGATACGTTCATTTCATCCATATAGGACAACATATGGTTAATAATACTCTAGGAGTCAAATAATGCAAAAATGGTAGACAATATCAAATTAGATTGTCGATTGTGATACTTAAGTTTGAAGCCTATTGTACTATATATTTTGAAGACTAATATTTGGAACAAAAGTAATAGAGTTGCTTTGAACACATGAAAGTTCTGTAATTCCCCTATCTTATCACTTTGCGCCAGCATTCTTTGACCCTGTCCCCAAACTTGGCTGGTTGTTAGGTGAACATTTAAATTACCTCATTACAATGTTGTTCCATATCACAGAAAGCTCCATACATCTTTTAATCAGAACATGTCATGTCTTTCCACTGGAGTGTAATATAGGTGCTGTCAACGTTCTTTATTTGAACAATGGTATGCCTTTAAAAACAGCAACATTATATCTTTGCTTTTTACTTTATTTTTGAGTTATTTAATTAAATGAAGTTACAACAATAATATGTTGGTCAGTTTTTATAACATGGGATATTATGACATTTTTACTAAAGTAACATTTGATAGGAAATGCTAGTAAAGGGCTGACATTTTTCATATGAGTAACTTGAGATTCCAACTATAGCTATAATCATATACAACTTCTCCTTAGTTATTATTTTGAGCCCACCCTCAGTTCTTGATACAACTAACAGTTTCATCACAACTATTCAGTTGCCTGTAACAATTGTTGAGTGACCTCAATAAATTTCATTTAAGCACATGTACAACCATAGCCTTAAAGCGTATTTAGCGGACAGCTTAGAGCAGCTAAACGAAAGTTAATTGTACAATATGAACTTCAAATTATCTTTCACTTACTAAACCAATGCTTTATGATATTGTTAAAAAAAGATCTATGATTAAGGCCAGTCAAACCTAAAAAGAGTTTGCCTGTTTCATAAACATACTAAAAAATTTCATTTCTACCCCATCAATCTTTATTGATAACAAGTATAACATTGAAAGGATCATTGCATGAACAATAGGATCAGTTCTATTGGAGATCATACAAATACTAAAAACCACATTTCTGGTCCAGTGTTGCTGTTCCTCTCAAACCTTTCTGCTGTGTCTTCTGAAATCTTTATTTCATAGCAAATAAATCCCTAACATCACACTCAATTTGCAACCTGCTTCTAAAACCTCTTTGCCTTAATTAAGTCCTAATTTCCTTAGTAGGCAGAATAACTGAGCCTCAAAGATGTCCTTGTCATCATTCCTGTAACCTGTAAATATGTTACCTTACACGGCAAAAGGGACTTTGCAGATGTGATCAAGTTAAGGACCTTGAGGAGGTGGCAAGACTACCCTAATTTATCCAGGTTGCCTCAATAGAATCACATGGGTTCTTAAAAAGGACAAGATGTGATGATGAAAACAGAAAACCAACCAGAGTGACCCAGTGTGAGGAAAATTAGAACCTGTGAATACTTGCTTTGAAGACAGAGAAATGGGGCCATAGCAAAGGAATGTGGGTGGTCTCCAGAATCTTGAAAAGACAAGGAAATAGATTCTCCTCCTATAGGCTCCTAAAGAAATGCAGTGATGTTGACATGTCAATTTTAGGCCAGTGAGACTCATTTTGGACTTTTCACCTATAGAACTATGAGATAAAAATTATGTTGTTTTAAGCCACTATGTTTGTTGTAATTTTTTTACAGCAGCCATAGAAAACTAATACAGCAATGAGTATATTGCTTTCTGCCTAAGTCCTTTTGTCCTTCCAAATGATAGCTCCCTTTATTCCCCATACTCTATAATCCAGGAGACACTATTTCCTTCTACTCCCATGCAAATTCCAAACTATAATACCATAATGCATTCTTATCCAGACTCGTACCACCCCATCTATGCAATCCTTGAAGCATCTTTGTAGCTGTCACTCACTGACATCTACACCTCCCATCTTCACAGTCACTATTTCACAGGGTTCATTCATAACCTAAATCCACCATGGTGCCAGATGTCCACGTGCCCTTTCCACCACCTGATCTCGTGGTTCCTATCTTTTCAGTGGCATGACCTTCAGAGCCACTACCTTTCAGCTACAACACCAATGCCACACCCCAGAACTTGTCATCCAGTGCAACTGCCTGAACCTTCTGTCAACTCATCACAGCTTCTCACCCTTCTAGCTCCTCCACGTGATTGCTCAAAACACTATAAATATTCTTTGACCTCATACAGGCCTCCAGAGTTAGGACCCTTTTATTTTTTTCTCAAAATATAGCATTCTCTTCCCTTCCTCTCCCCCTTAGTCATCCCTCACCTCTTTGGGCCATCATTCTTAAAGCTAGGCTATGCATAAATGCTACAGAACACCATTCAAAAATTTCAGTGACTTTGGCTAGCCCTCAAAATTGCCATATAACTGTTTCCCTAGTTATGTCCTTTTATAATTCCTTTGAGCAGCCATTTACTCAAGCACCCTAATTTACAACCTCTCTGATCACACTCAGCAGACAACTTCACACCTTATGTTTAATGGAGAAAATAGGTTTCCATCATTTATGTAATTATTCAAAAAAAATCCTCAATCTTTTTTGTATGTCAGGATCTGAGTCTGAAATCGGAAGCATAGTAATAAATAAATCCCCAAACCTCATCACTCTACTGTTCTCAAAAAATAACACAAAATTTTCTCTCCTATTTTTACTGTTTCTCTCTTCAATATTTGACACTGCTGCCTGCTCTCCGGCACTTAGTTTGTTCCCTTACCACTTATCACCTTGATTTTAACACCAGTCTCTTTCCAAGGTCCCAGCCATCAACTCTCTACTCTGCTGCAAAGAGTTCTTTCTGATACATGACTTTTCTCTTATTTCCCTGGCTAAAATTTTTTACTGACTTCTGATGCCCTCCAGAACAAAGTTTTAAGTCCTTAGGCTTTTATATAAGGGATTTATACTTAGGTACTTTTTAATCTCTGAAATGCTGCATTTGCAGTCTCTGTATCATCATTATGAACTTACTTGCAGGTTTCTGAGTATCTCTTGTTTGGGCTCATCAATGTGTTTAGGATAATAATGTCCACATAATATCAAAAATTCAACACAGACCTTCTCACCCCCAGGAATCCTGATCAATCTGACAGCTTAGCTTGTCCTGGTATCCAATACTTTCCCTTTTGCATCCTCCCATATCAACCTATGAATTCCTCTTATATATCATTTACCACCCTGTATTATAATTACTTGTTAATTTGTCTCTCTTTCCTACTGATTTGTGGGGTTTCCTTGAGGAAACTGTCCAGGTGACATTTATCTCTGAATCTACTGTGTTAAATAAAATACCTGGTACAAAATAAGTGCTCAATAACTACTGATTTTGTTTGAATAAATACTACCTTTGCAGAAACAAATTATTTTCTTATCTCCTTTCTTGTGTGATGTTTGCCTATTATAGAGCCAAAGCAACTCACTAAAACATAGTTGTGGATAAGAATGTTGAGTTTAAAGTAGATCATCTATACAAATTATTATGCTATATTGTTCATGCTTTCTTGGGGCTGCCTATATAGCAACATAATGCTTCTATTTTTTTCTATATTTTGATTGCCATTGGCTTTACTAAAATTGATTAGAGCACTATAATAACTAAAGGAAGAATAGATATAATTATTTTCCCCAGCTATTCAATGAAAATAATATTATATATACTTTTAGAATTTATGATGGACTCTTGCCAGGATTAATAAAGTTTCTGATGAATATAACATAATTTAGTATGTCATAGCAGTTATTTAAAATTAAAGATTGAATTACAATGATTTATTCTATCTCTAAATATCTTGTTAATGACAGCATGTAATTTGAAAGTAATGTGGAGGTGTAAGATGGAGGTACAGTCATTTGCTACTTAAGGCTTCCCTGTTCCCACATCACCAATTTTTTTTTTTCCTTTTGATGAGGTGAGGGTATTCTTTTGAAGCTGTGATATATGGTCATGAAACTTCAATACTAAATTGAGAGTAAAAACTGAGTTTTTCATTTTTATCAAATAATTGACTTGACAGTAGTTTTTAATAATTTAATTGATCTTTTATTCCTTGATTCAAAAAAGAGCAGTCTTTTTACCTTATGAAGCTAAATAACAAAAAGATACATGGATCCAATTTATCTTAACTCCTCAGGACTCAATATACGTCTGCAACTTTATACAACTGAGATGTGAAAATTTTCAAAAACAGAAAAAAGGAAGAAAATTCACCATAAACTGGGTAGTACTAATAATTATGATGAAAAGCAGGCAGTGTCCAAAGTTGTATTGTTTTGCTTTGCATACATCAAGCTAACTTCAAAATTAAGTATACATTTAAGAATGCAGTTTCTCACATTGAGAATTCCTTGCAACCTTAAATGCAGTGTTTAATGTAGTACACAATCCAATAAAATACTAAAAAGCGAGTAATATAATTTTCTTCCATGAAATGGAATTCAGCAGCCAAACCAACTCTGAGGCATGATGACATCGTCAATGACCCCAAAGCAATCGTGTTTATGGTTCAAGCAATGTGTAATGTTGGTGTTTAACCCTATAGAGAATGTTGGGCAGTACTTACACTGGCTTTCCATTATCTATGTTTTAACAGCTGGAATTTCTGCCTGAGTAGTGTGGTTTAAATTTACAAGGCATCGCTAGTATTAACACATGGGCTGCAGTGTGATATGGAGAAATTTTTCAATGGCTCCTTCTGTGCTTGAGAGTAAGCAGGACATCTAGTTTACTACTATGGGAGGATAAATGTGTTCATCAGAAAAATGTCTCTAAAGTGCAAATGGTAGATCCCTTCAGGGGAATTTTCCTCTTGAGGCCTTGAGGGGAACCCAGCAAGAAGTGCTATAAGCTGTTTTCAATAGGTGTGAGCTATTGCATATCAGGTGTTAAATGTGATGGCAATTCAATAAAATGAGAGTTCCCCATTAATAAATAAGTTTCATGAACTAATGCTCTTTTGCTTGTCCTCAGTGCAACTGGGATATTCTGAAAGATGTTAGAAGAAAACTAAAATATTACAAATACTACAGGCTAAAACAAATAACTTATTGTCTATTTCTACTGGTTAGAGAATAAGTAGTAAAATGTACAAGGTTCATTACACATATTTCTGTCAACAATAGAAAACAGGAAAAAATGTACTTTTGATACATAAAGTGCATATTTATTCTAAACATTTAATTCTTTACATAACTACTTAGTAATATGTATCACAAATGTTGAATATGATTCGCTCTACCATGTGTTTTTTTTCTTCTGCAATACAAATATTTATTAAAGAATAATTATCAGCTTTCCCAGAGACTGTATAAATACACAAGCAAAAAATGTACAAAAAGGGAGTAAAATTGTAAGTAAATATTTTGAATTTCAGGCTAACAGTTTTGCATTTTAATTGCTTTTTAAACATTTTTCTCTAAAAAATGTTACATATGTATAATACTTTAAATTTTAAATATTTTTTTTATAGTTGAGGAATAAGAGCAGGGTGAGGCTTTGCAAGTCTCAAGCAGTGTCTTCTGACTTCTGGTTCCATATTCATTTTACAGTTAAACCCACTCTACCTATCATTGTAAATGGAGGGGGGTATATGAGTTTGTGTTACTGGGTATGGTTAAGTGTCTTTTAAAAGGTATTTAATGCATAATCAAGGTCCAAAAATGTATATTAAGATTTTTTTCAAATAAGAAAAATCTTTATTAAATTGCATGTTCAAATGTTTATAAGGATTTTAATATTATTGGATAGTTGCAGATGCTACTAAAATTTTTTAAAAATACACTAAGCATATAAATGTATATCTGAGTAAAATTTCTAACTCAGTTGTCCCTGAATTTTTTAATAAACGCTTGTTTAAACCCATATTTGAAGGCAAAATCTTTTCCTTTTCTTTGTGTATCCTCTAATAATTACTTCAATATTCCACGTTCTTTCCCCCACTAGGTGACCTCACCTCATGCCAATATTGCAACTCACACACTTACCCCCCTCCAACTCTTTTAAATTCCACACTGATAGCTCTGGCTACTGGGTATGTATGCCAGATGTCCTAAGAGTATTTGAAGCAAATACCCTTTAAACTTTATTCTGTTTTCCTTAAGCCTGTTTTTACTAGAAAAACAGCATCATTCTTTGCCGCCTACCTCTTTCTCATTACCTTCTCAAATATAATCATGCCACCCTCCTTCTCAAAAACCTGTGCTTGATAATACCCATAGCTTTTTGATTACTAGGAAAAGGGAATTCCATTAGTTTTTTTCCCTCCACCACTAACTCCTACTTATCCATAAGAAAATACTGTTTAAAAATGCCTTCAATGAAGAAAAAATGACTTCGCCGATTATTCAAAACTCCTCCAAGCAAAGCTTCTCTCACGGACTATACTATGTATCTCTTGTAGCGTTGTTTATATTTCACTGTGATTATGTATTTATGGATAGTTTAACAAATCTGTCAGAAGTCTACTATGTTCCAAGTATTCAATCAATATTGAATATAGAAAGTATGATGCATGCTATTCCTTTTTTTTTTTTTGAGACAGGGTCTTGTTCTATTGTACTGGCTAGTGTGCTAGAACAATTTGTTCATTAATAAGGATAATAACTACAACAGATTAAAATAAATGTAAACAAGCCTAAGAATATAAACAATTGAATGTTGGCAATATGTGCTGGAAATATCCTGTGGGGCCACATTAGAAAATGTCATATTATAATTAAATATCTAATTCTGAGATTAAGAAAAGAAATTCAGTATTTTAATTATTTGAAAGAACAGCACAGGCAGTCTTCTTATGGTTGTAATTTTAGCATTGGCTCTGATTTGCATTCATTCACCTTATAATCATCTGTGTTTGATTTTTTTAAAAAGTCAAATTTAATGTGATAGAAAATTCATCACATATGGCTAGTCAATATCTACCTAGACCACCAAGTGAATCTGACTTTAAATTTACAATTCATATAGAAACTGACAGAGCATTCTATAAGTTAATTAAGTAGCTTACCTAGAATCTCTTTACATAAACACATTATATTAATATTATATTTAAAGTCAATCTATATTTAAAAAGTAGAATAAAATAAAGTCTTATAGTAATTGGCATCATGGATAGCATAATTGGCACCTAGACATCATAATTTCAGTTGTTGAGTAAACTGTAAAGAACTTTAATGGATGTGATAATGATTGGCTATTTTTTAACAGTTATGAACATGCTATCACTGTATAGATATTTTAGGACAAATTTTGTAGAAAACAATAGCAGTAAATATTCACTGTAAACAGGTTTTAAACTTCTGATTCTCTCTATGCACTGCATGACAGGGCATAGCATATTCAATACACAATTGGGTTAAACTGTATCTGTTAGAAAAATTATATGGTATACACATAATTTATATATGTATAAATGATTATAATAAAAGCATTTATGTATTTTAATATGTAAAATCATATGGGAGAATGCTAGAAAGAATAATAAACATTTATTTATACTTCCAAAAATTTAACTGAAGCATAGAGGTAATTATTTAGACATTCAGACATGGCAAGAATAGAACTATCTTGACTCCAAGTTAGCTTTTAGGATCTGGATTTTCTGTTCTGTACTGCTCTGCCTGTCCACCTTCTCTGGGTTTGACTGCTTTACTGTTATTCTGACCACACAGAATGGAGCAAAAATCAAAATTCTTTTTTGGGGACAAAGAATCTTTTTATAAAACCATGAATATCTACTTTTCATGGGAAGGAAGTCATAGTCCCTTTTTAGTATGCAAAGAGTTTTCAGAATAATTCTTCAGTTCTAAATCCCTTATTCCCTTTTACTTGGACACATTTGACAACTCCTCAATCCTATGAGTGTTCCTATTGCAGACTGAGTCATAGATGATCACAAAGAATCACAGTGCTATGTGGAGAAGAAAGAAAGGAATTGCTGGTAAAAGAAAAAATAAATTCACCATCTGCACAGTAAGAACTGGACAGCTGCAAGGGAAAGGACGCTTTCTGTAACAGCTGATTTGTCACTCAGCCCTGGCTGAAACCATACAGCTCTTGAAGTTAATAGTGTCAACAAAGAAAATTTTGGAAAATAAGGTTAATGGGCAAAGCCTTTCATGATTATCACAGTCTAGGTTAAAGGCTTCTCGGCTTTTTCCGAGGGAAGGAAGAAATGTGTATATGAGAAAACGTGTTTATATTGTAGTATCTTATTCTTATATACTTACAAAGGAATATTATTCCAAAATTATTTTTACACCTGATAATTAAATAACCATTTCTGATTTCATGATTCCCAGGCCACAGCCTAACCTATTATATACTTGAAATGGAAAATCCTGTGTCATGGCATGGTCTTTAGTGTGGGAACACATTTCCCACCTTTCTTCTTGCTTCTGATTCCTCATTTTACCAAAACACAAAAATGAGCTTGTATTATAGAAGTAAAAGGGACATGATAACATCCTCAACATGTTTTCTTGTATGATTATTCTGAAGGCTTGTGCCTCTAGATATATACCAGAATAGAATAGAATAGAAATATATAAAACTCAGGAACAGGTAATGAACATGTTTTACTGGAACCACATGATAGGTGGTAAAAGAATGCAGAATAAACACAAAGTCTAATATAAGCTGCATCTGACATCATTTTCTCAACTCAATGTGCACTTCACTAGTCTGTGCACAGCAAATGTTACTTCTGGTAGGTTCTGCAAATGGTAATTTCTGCAGAGCACTTTACAAGATAAAAAAATGCTTTTTTTCTAAATGTTTTATCAAAAATATTAAATCTAAGAATTTAAATGCACAGTGATCCTCCATAGAACATCAGAGAACAGAAACTGTTTTCTGGGTTCAACATAGGAAAGTACAATTAGTATGATGAGTGCCTCATTGTGAAAATCCATATAATAAGGTGTATACTGCTATGAGAACAAGAGAATATTGGAGCTTAATTTTTGCCCTGGGGATGGTAGGATGGTCTGAGTTGGGAGAGAGTGACGATATTCCGGGATGTTATTCCTAAGGAAACAAAGCATCTGTTGGCAAAGATTTAATACTAGGAACACTTTCTATCGGTGGTATTGTGGTAAACACATTGCTCATCTATTTATTTCATTGTTGTTACATCCTTATGAGACAGATAATTTTATCCTCATTTTATGAATACAGTTTTTGAGACTCAGAGATATTAAGAAATATGTCCAAACTTGCACAGCTACTAACAGACAGATGTTATTCCAAAGTTTCTTAATCTTATTCTCCTATAACAGAAAGATTTTCTAGAAGGAGAAAAAAGCATTTTATTCAAGACCTAGGTAAAAGAGAGGGTAGGAAAGCAGTGAGTATCCCAGATTGACTGTAGCCAAACACACACAGCAAAAGTTTACTTAAGCGGGAGGGAGAGAAGATGGAGAAAGTACATGAAAGCCAGACTGTGAGGGGCACTGGCTATCTGAGATACAGCCTTTGGACTCTTCACTCAATGTGCACTCAGTCATGAATGTTTTGAAGAGACTTATTGGTTGGCAAGATTAGTTTGACAGCAGAACTATAGTTAGATTAAAAAGCAAGTGAAAACAGTAAGAAAGCCAGCGGAGGCAGTCAAGGATAATAATGGTTCTTGCCCAAGGAATAGAAAAAGAAATGGATTGGAAAAGTAGTTTATAGATACAGCCAAAAGGATTTTGCTACTGATTCAAAATCCCTTTTTGGGGAAAAGTTAGGTTACAAGTGAGGTGTTAAGCATAAGTGAAAAGAAAAAGAACTAGAAGCACAGTAGAAATGAAAGAAAAAATTAATTTTTATGGAAACATGATACATTTCATATTAGGAATGTGATTTGGTAATTTGGATGCTTTGGAAATGACGGCAGGAAATAAGAACTTTGATATAGGATATCAAAAGATATGTTAGGACTTAAGAATTCAGATTTCTGAACCAACACACGATGACAATGGTTGATGCCACTGTAGAAATGAAGAAAATAAGTGCAAAAAGGAAAGATGTGAAGGCAATGCTGCTGCTGGTGATGATGATGGTAGCTGAAATTACACAACATTTGTTATTTCCAAGCACTATTCTAGGTGCTTTATTCATATTAACTTCTCACAACAGCCCTATATATCAGGTACTATCATAAGTTCCATTTCATGGAGGAGGACACTGAAGCACAAACAGGAGGAATGACTTGCCCCATGTTATGCAGCCAGTAGGATACTGGGATGTTAAGCCTATGGGTATTGGAATATTCATACAGACATACACACATATATACACGAACACACATATGTATGTAAATATAAAGTCAATAGCACCACTAAGCCATTGTCATCAGTATGAGTTATGTCCTTTTACAGAGAGAAAAAAAGGTCTGCAAGGCAACCCAAACTGGTGGTAGTTTTGTCTAGAGAAAGGATTGAGATTGGGGAAATGTTCAAGGAGTACTTGCAATTTGTTTCTGTTCTTTGAATGCTTTGCGAAAAGGAAGGCAATGACTTGCATAACTATAAATGCATAAAGCAATATCATTACTTACAAATTAAATCAAGGTATCATTATGGAGGAAATATAGAATGTAAATAGATAAAACTGAAAATAGTGATTTTTCATAATCCCAATATTTAGAGATAAACACTGTTAGAGCTGTGTTAAATTTCCCTCCAGTGTTTATAGCATCTTTCATATCTTTTCCCAAAGAGCTCATGTTGTATTAAATTTTACTTACCAGTCAAACAAATGATATGATATGGCATTTCCGTTTCTTTAGTAAATACTTTTCAATCACTTTTCTATCTCCTGTGCTATGATATTTTAGATGCCAAACCTTTCTTTAGACCTGAGGTTTGCTGATTTTTATTTAGACCTCACTGAAAGGAAGAGATGTCTGCCAGGCTTGGTTTTGTTTGGAAACAGGTGAATAATTTTGTGTTTAACTATCTCACTTGGCTCCTTTCCTTTTGTCCTTTCACATATTTAGCCAATGTAAATTTATATGATCTCAACAGTGATTTAGCCACCTAAGGAAAGGGATGGGAATCTTATGGAATGTCCCAAAAGAAAAACACCATCTGTGCAGAGTTTACTTATTTGTTATTTTTCTCTTTTTTTCTTCCTATGTTTGCTAAAACAGCTGCACAGGCGGTCAGTTTTTTGTTTGTGTATTTTTGTTTTGTTTTATAATCTTTTTGCATACAACTTTATGCTTAGACCGGTCCCTGCATCATGTACGGGCCCCCCCTCTCTGATGCTCCTGGCAAGGTCCTGAGCATTTGCCAGAACTGCTCTGCTTCCCACGAAGGAGGTACTGCTCTGTCAAGTAGTGATACTTGAACTTCAGCATTTTCTTCCTTCTAATGCTGCATCATAGCTAATAAAATATCCTTGGACTTTCTAGCACATGGTAGCAACTCTCCTCCTTATTAGCTTATGCTAATGCAAATTTTCTCTTTTGGTAAAATCCTTTCAGTTATTCACAAAATCAGCAAAGAGGTGGTTCTTAAGAGTTAGAGGGAGTAAGTATCTGTATCAGTCTGGATCGAATCAAAAGACTAAACAATGATATAGTAAGTTAAACAGGGTATGTTTAACATAAACAATTATTAAGTAATGCTAGGAGAATAAATATCAAGATGAACCAAGGGCTGAGGAAGGACAAATTTGGAAGGAACATAAGAAGGGAAGACCTCACTGAAGAACGTGTGGTTGCATCCCACTGGATGGTGGAGAAGCTTATGGTGTTGCCAGGTCAGAGATAGTTCACATTTCTAGGGCAAGCAGAACAACCATCAAGGTTACAAAGAGAATCACACATGCACAGGGCATCAGGGTGCTGCTATGGGTGCCACAGCAATGTAGAATTGGAGGGGATCCCCTCTGAGGAATCTAGCACATTTGCATGGCTTGGTAATGGGTGGCTTACTAAATGGTCAGCACCCATCATAGGCCCATGACCTGTGCATGCACAGAGCTGAGGAAAGGGTGTTGAGCACAGCAATCTGGACTGGCTGGGGCTCAGACATATGCTTTCATGGGCTCCCATGCTGCCTCTGCCTGAGGCGACAGCTGCAGCCAAATGCCAGAGAAAGTTGTGTCCAGCAGGCACCTAACACTGAAGAAAACCACAGGGGCTGAACAATGGAGAAAAGGTGTACTCTCCAGAGCCTGGTAAAAGAGCCACACCAAGAACACAGCCAAACCCTTCCTTTGGGAATGCCTCTCTACACCATCTAGTGACAAAGCTTAAGACATGTGTATTTAAAGGCAACTGCTTGGGACTAATTACATCTGATTAGGGAATCCCTTCCCCTTTGTCCTAACATAACCTAATCATAGGAATGATATCCCATCACCTTCATCATGTCTATTGGGTAGAAGCAAGGTACAGGTCCTGCCCACTCAAGGGGAGGGAATTATACAATGGTGTGGATCTTTGAGGGCCAACTCAGAATTTGTACTAACAAAAGCGGCATTATTAATAATCACCAAAAACTTGAAATGACCCCAAAGTTCTCAGTGGGTGAATGGATAAGCAGACTATGAGATATTCACACTGTGGAATACTATTCAGCAATAAAAGGGAACTAACTATTGATAAACATAATCACTTGGATGCATCAGAAAGCTTTATGCTAAGTGGTAGAAGCTAATATCAAAGTTTACCTACTGCATGATTCCATTTAAATGACATTCTCAACAAAACTGTTGGGACACATAACAGTTCAGTAGTTGTCAAGGTCTGGGGAAAGAGTCAGAGTATGACTGCAAATTCTGTTAGTTAGTGGTTTCCAAAATCTACGCATTGGTGAAAATTAATAGGATAAATTTATCCAATAAAAGTGAATTATACTAGATATAAAATTAAATAATAAGATTTAAAATAAGACCTCAAAAGAAACAAAGAAGTTTGTCTATTTTTATGTTCCTAGCAGAAGGAAGTATGAAGAGGTCCTGAATGCAGATGTTCACACTTGACAATATACTTCAAATTTTTATTTTCATATACCAAAATGATAACTATTTTTGCATTAGTTTGATTATAATGAGCTTGTACATTTTATATATTTACTAGAATATACACTTTTTTTGCAAATTTATCTTGATCTGTTTTCCATTTATTGTCATTGATATTTTTAATGCTTTATTAATATGCTTCAGAGTTTAGGATATTAATGTTAATCACATTGTAAATGGTTCCTCATTGTGTGACTTATGTGGTAAATCTATTTATGATACATCTTTAAATACAGAAGTTTTTTTCTTTAATTACCTCACCTAATCCAAGCATATCATTAGTTTCCTTTTGCTTTTATATTCTTACTAATTTTTTTCCTCTCCTGCTGAGGAACAGAAAAATTAATAACAAGTGTGTTCTTATAATTATCTCAATGCTTGATAATTTATCTCTTGGATTAAATCTGGAATTTAGTGTGCTAAGGGAAGCTTTTTTTGTTTTAAAGATGGAGGCAGAGCATGTTTGTTTTTAGAGACTTATATAGGCCCAAAATATCCAGTTTACGGTACTAATGAAAACAGAGTTGACCTGGCTGAGCCTGGAAAATGGCCTAGTGTGGAAAGAAAAATCAGGGTAGAGCCAACAGACAGATAACCTAGGACAGTAATAAGGAATCATAAGTGCGGTGAGGGTACAGATGTGAAGGATGGGGGAAACCAGAAGGGAATTACAGAGAGATGAGACTGTCAGGGCAGAGGCCCATGGCTTTGACAACTGCATGATGGTAAAGCCAGAAAGAGTGAGATAAGATGCAGTCAAGAGAGTAAGGCTGACACAGGAAAGAGACATTCAGTGACTGCCCATGGCATCAGTAAATTCAGGAAGAGACAGGGTAGTGTGGAGCACCTTTGTGCACAATACATGCTGATTTAGAGACAGAGTATTGAATTGAAGGAGATAAAACCAGAAGTAGGAGCCCAAGGGCTGGACTAGAGTTTATGATAAAAAATCCAAATGCTTTGAACCCTAAAAAACCCCGTGGGGATCCACTTCTGATAGAAAAAGTGTAGAGAGTAAAAGTGCCAACATCATAACAAACCATCACAGTTATATGAGTCGGCATAAGGCATAGCAGCAGCATAGCAAGACAGACTAGATACTGCTTCCCCTGACATAGTCAACCAAGGCTTTGTTAATTTGAGCTAAGCAAAGGTTTATTTGCACAGCATGATACATGGCCTACACTGATCCCAACTGAGGATACAGGAAGATTATTAGGGTTGAAATCAAAACGGTTTACTAAAGAGATAATATAAGAGGAAAAACTTTAAATGGTAATTTATAACATAGCAATAGCATGGAAGAGGAAACAGTCAAAAAACAATCCAGAAAGTTGGAAAGATCATCATATATACATATGTTTGTATTTACATACACTTATATGTATACTTGTATATATGTGATCTTCTTGAATTTTCAATAAGTATTGATTTTATAAATTAAAAAAATATTGAAAGAATGTTTAAATGTTTGATCATACCTAGGCTTGAATTTTAAAAGTCAACCCAACACTCAATTCTACTCACATATTTCATTGATTCATATTAATTCAACAACTAATTAAAGGTCTGGCAAATAATAGGCTGTAAATAAGTCTGTTAAGTAAAATAATGAGCCTGACATAGATGCTTATTATATATTTTTAGTGAATGATTTCAATGGCTACTGCCAGGATTATGTTGGGCCATGTAGACACAGAGATAGAAGTGTGACAGTCTCTTCCCTAGAGATGCTCTGGCATTCATAAATAATAATTCATAATTAAGTCTTAAGTCCAATTAAAATCCAAAGGAAAAGTAATTAACTTCACCTGGTAGAGGTCAAGATAATCATCATAAAGGAAGTGAACTATGATGTAAGTTTTGAAGGATGAGTTGGAATGTTCTAAGCAGAGAATAAGGATAAGAGTTTTTTAAGTGAAAGGGATCAGCATAAGCAAAGACATGGACAGTGAGAGAAAACAGTGTCTTTGAAACATGGCACAAAATCTTGTGCTTATCTCATTCGTCTCTTTCTTTGGACAAGGGGAGGCATGAGGTCATGTAGGATCTATCTCCTCCTCTTATCATGGAGCGTCTCCCTCCTTTGTCAACCTGAATGTTCAGGGTTTTAATAGTAAAGGAACTATTACCTTACCTTACATTGTCTCTAGGAAATTATTTTATAGATTGATGTCCAGTAGGCATAAAAATGTGAATGTAGAGTTCTGAATCGATATCAAGAATGGGGAAAAGATTTGGAAGTCAGCAAATAGATAACAGATAAAGCCATGTGAAGAAATAAGAATATCAAGGAAAGCAAGCAATGTAGGAAAACACAGACCAAGGGTAGAATTCCTGCCATCACCAACATTTAAAAGGCCGGGAAGGCAAAATAGTCAGCATTTTAAAACTATGGAGAAAATATAGTCCTAAAAACTAAAAGAACTTCTATATGAAAATTACAAATACTGTGAAACATAACAGAGAGGTAGCTCGGGACGATGACTTAGAGAAGATATACCTATGTGGCATCTAGAAGGTTGTGGGTAACAATAACAGAGTCAATTCTGTGAAGTGACAGATGCACCTTGAGTTGAAGAGTAAAAGTTGAGGAAGTGAGATGGCAAGTACAGACTGCATGTCAAGACATTTATAAAAATTACAAAACAAACCAAAATTTTATTTTGGAATGGAGAACTCTAAAACATTTTTGTATGCTGGAAGGAAAGAGAATAGAAAGAAAAGGAATGGATATGTGGTGGACTAAAGTAATAAAGAAGGAAAGAGACATGATCAAAGGCATAGGCAGAATAAATAATCTTAGAAAAAAGTGAGGCCTTCATCTGAGAAAGGGGGAAAGATAGCATCAGATATTTAAATTTGGAAGTGGAAAAGAGGGGGAAGTTATGGACTTTTACTTCATGGCTTCCATTTGCTTTTTTAAATACAGAGATAGTTCAAAAAATGAGAGTTAAGAACTATGAAGGCAGATTTGGAAACTTAACATGAAAAAAAAAGTAGCATCTTGTGTACACTTACTATATTCCAGTCCCAGAGCAGCTGCTTTCCCATATATGATGTCAGTAAATCCATGCAACTCTGGCAAGCTAGGTATTAAAATAGAGACTTAAGTTTATAGATGAGGAAAGTGAAGCTCAAAGTGGTTAAGTATTAATTCCAGGTTACACAGCTAGTGAGTAGCAGAATCCCGTTTGATATGTCATCTGTCCAGTCCCAAAGCCTGTATTCTTTCCACTACATTAAACTACTCCCATCTAACCTCCAGAAATAGTAGTGACATGGACAATGCCAAGAGTTAATTGAGGACTAAAAAAGATCAACTGCATGTATATTGGCACATCTGAATAACAGTGAAGACATCCTACAATTGTCTCTGATATTCAGCAGTTTCGGAACAACAGTGGAGAACGTAAAAGGTTCGAATGAACCCAGATTAGTAAATTATAAAGGTGGATATACAAAGAACAAAGTAGTCTGTGGTAGTGTTTTATGAATATCACTGCAGTGAGGTCTCTACTATGTCAAGATAAAAGTAAAATCTGAAGAAGTTTGAAGGATTGACAGAAGAAGATGTCTACTGACAGCTGAAGTTCAAGTTGAGAGAAAGAATGGAAGAGCAGTGGAAGGTGTAGATTCATGCAGAAGATGTCTGCATAGACACAATTACTACCATCATTAAATTCCTTATATGGCATTTCATAGTTGTACAAAATATGTTAATATAGTATGTCATTTTGGAAAACAGCATAATGGAAAGAACTTGGCCTTGGACCATGAAGCCCATGTTTTCCACATACTACCTAACCTTAAGAAGTCACTTCTTACTTTCCTCATTTGCTAAATTAGAACATTAATTCTTCCTTTGTGAGAAGTTATGAGCATTGAAATAAATGAACAAAAACATCTGGCCCATGGTGTGTACTCAAGACATAATAGCTATGTTTATTAAGATTCTCATAATTGGAATAATTTGATTCTTACCATAAGACTGTGAGGTAGACAATATTATTTCATTTGTATATAATTTTAAATTTAGCAGATGCCTTCTTATCTCATTTTGCAAACAAGAAAATGGGGGATTGGAGAGAAAAACAAATTTCCTGAGGAGGTTGAGCTAGGATGAAACTACAGCTTTTTAATTTTGCTCCAGAATTTCATTCTAGAAAAAAAACTAAATCTACATATTGATCAATCAGTTTAGACTACAAAGTTTGTCAAATGGTTCAAATATGAGAATATGGATGGACACATAAAACTACATTTAACATTTTTCATCTTAGAAGGAAAGTCCCTACTGGAGAAAAGAGAAAGATGGACAAAGAATCTTTTTTATTTACTCCAAATACAAAATAGAAGAGATATTTAGGAAGAGAGTTAGGAAAACTGGGGGCATATGTGCACTTCAGTGGCACAGAAGATGCAGTTAGTGTAGGAAATGCTGAAGAGAGAATAGTGAGGTCAGTAAAGAAAGTACGGCATGGTGGCCAAAGCGTTAAGTGCCCTGCCAAATGATGTATTTCCCAACAGTAGGATAACAAAAAGGCTCCTTTCTCTTTGAGGCTCTTATATTACCTCTTTCTTCACTTTCTTGTAGGAAATGATGTTAATAAACAGCACATTAAGAGTACTGCTTTCCTATCAATCTCCTCCACTTTTCTTTCTTATCTTCCTCTGGCCAGCTGTTTCATCTATGCAAACACCAAAATATAGTTGCCAGGAAGATATATCCATAACAATGTAGAATTTGGAAGGTTAACACAATCACTGAGCAAAATTAGAGTTTACTTACATTTAAAAAATGTTTTAATTTCCATTTGGAAAGTAAAAACCTGACAAAATTCAGCTTGCCAGCCTGGAATAAGCAAGCCATTTTAATCAAGCCAATATTTTAATTAGGCCACCAAATTTAACTCAATGTACATCTGTTCTATATCATGTCCATGAATTAGCAATATAGCATGTAACTGAATTTATAACTAATTTAACTTGACTACACTAGTAAGATTCAAGTTAGTGAGGAGTCAGTGTATTACTTAATCACCTAATGTCACCCAAATGTCTTAGTTAAAATATTCTTAAAAACAATTCTTAAAAACAGGCTAGCATTTTTTCTTCTTAGACTCATTAAGTTTTAATAAATGTGAAATATACCTTTAGAGTTACAGAATGTTGACATCTAAAGGTATAATTTTTCAAAATTTCTCCAGATAATTTTAAGAGAATATTTAAAAACTGAATCTATTTGATATCATTTCCAGCCTAAACCAGGCTAATGTAGCCACTACAAAAATTCCACCATTATTCAATAGCCATCATATAAGGGAAAGAAATCAACCAGTTGCCACAATATTATAAATATGAAAAGTGATGAACTATGATAATAAATTTTTTGCATGAGATGTGAAAGTCCAGGTGTAGAAAGTCTCTGCTTTTTCTTTGTAATTGACTTATTGTGGACACTGTCAATATATTGTTAATGCGTCTTATATAGAGAATTATGTTACAATTATATCTCAAAGCTCAAAGATGAAAAAGTTAATAAAATATCTACTTTTTATTATATACTGACTTTATTCCTGAGATAATTTTTATATATGCTTTTTATTTTAAATTTTAAAATATTTCATAATTTGTATTCATATTTTATTAAATTTATATACATATATAAATTTAATTTTCAGTACTGACTATGTAGACAATATTATTGAAATCTTTGTAACATATTTAGTTAAATTACAGAGACAAAATGAAAACCCAGGTATTTCTGAATTCTAAAAGCTTATGCCATTAATTTCTACTTACTTCCATACTAATGAGAACTATATAATACACCTTTTTTTTCCTGAATTTACCTTGACTGTCAAGAAGTTCAATATCATAATCAGGAAATGTTGGTTTTATTCTCCCTCCTTGTTTCTCTTTTCTCATCATCTCCTTATATATGTAACTCAATTGTTCTCTTCTGCAATTTTCCCTCAATTTTAGTTTGACCCTTGCATTAAATTTTCTATCTGTTTTAAACGGCAAAAGAAAGGAGTATAATAGGAATTATCTTTCCCTGATTATTTTCTCTATGCTGTGAATACGGAACTGGATATTTTACATTTTCTCCTTCATAAAATCCCCAAACAAACCCATTTGGCAAATGTCAAACTGCTCTTAGATGGCATCTGAAGACTTCAACTCAAGAGTAACTCAAAAATCCTAAGCTTCAACAAGCTTATGAAAAAAAAATAAAAATAAAAAAAATAAAAAAAATAAAAATAAAAAAAAAAAACAAGCTTATGAAAAGGGGTTCAACTCCCTTAATCATCGAAAAAATGAAAATTAAAACCAGAATGTGAAACCGCTACATACACATCAGAATGGCTAGAAAAAGATTGGCAATACCAAGTATTGTCTGTGGAGTGTGGAGTAACTGGAAAACTTATACACTGCTGGTGGGCATAAAATTAGTGCAATAACTGGAAAACAGTTTGACTGTATTTACTACAGATGGACATATGCATCTTCTGTGACCAGCAATTCCTTTACTAGAATATACTAAGCAAAACCATATGCATATTTTTACCAGAAGACATGGACAAGAATGCCCATAGCAGCATAGTAACAGCACAATAGCTATGAACAACCTAAATGATCAGAAAAAGGAGAATCAATTAATAAACTGAAGTATATCCATATAAACAAATACAATAGAGCAATGAGAACACATGAACTACAACTACACACAACATAGATGGATCTCAGTATAATTATTGAGCAAAGTAAGCTAAACACACAAAAAATTTATGACGTATTATTCCACTTATATAAAATTCTAGATGAGGCAAAACTGACCTATGTTGATAGAAATCAGAATAGTATTTATTCATAGAGGGATAGTGACTGGAAAGGGAACCAACACAGATTCTGGAGTGCTAGTTTAAATTACATGATCTGGACGCTGGTTGCATAGATGTGTTCAATATTAGAAAATTAATCACAAGTACATTTTTTCAGCTCTATTCTTTCTGCATTTTATAAGTTAACAAAAAAGTGGACTTAAAGAATGTCTCTGCTCTTTTTTTTTTTTTTAATTTCAGCTCCTCATGGGGGTACATAAGTTCAGGTTATATACATTGTCCATGTCCCGCCCCTCCCCCTGAGTCAGACCCTCAGGCGTGTCCATTCTCCAGACAGTGTGCCTGGCACTCACCATGTAGTCATACCTCCATCCCCTCCCCCCACCCCCCACCTCCCCGAGTCAGCACCCTCAAGCATGACCATTCCCCAGACGGTGCGCAACGCACTCATCATGTAGGCATACACCCAACCCCCCCACCCCCCGTCTCGGTCTGATATCCAATTGGTATCCTTCCCTGATGTGCATTTAGGTGATGATCAGCGAAATCAATTATCTGGTGAGTACATGTGATGCTTGTTTTTCCATTCTTTGGATACTTCACTTAATATAATGGGTTCCAACTCTCTCCAGGAGAACCAAAGAGATGTCGTATCACCGTTATTTCTTATAGCTGAGTAATACTCCATGGTATACATATACCACAGTTTACTAATCCATTCGTGGATAAAGCTGAGGTCCCCAAGTCCCCGGGGCAATGGACCGGTAGGGGTCCATGGCCTGTTAGGGACCCGGCTGCAGAGCTCCCCCCACCCTCCCTGTCCCCATCCATGGAAACATTGTGTTTCTTCCAGGAAACTTAGGAAATGGTGGGGTGCACAGCAGGAGGTGAGCAGTGAGCAGCAGGCAGCGGGCCTGCGTATCTCTAAAGCCTTTAAAGCCACTCCCTGATCTCCGCAAGCCACCCACCCAATCCCGGGAAAAAATTGTCTTCATGAAACCAGTCCCTGGTGCCAAAAAGGTTGGGGACTGCTGCTCTACAGACTAGAAAAGTAAAAACAAATAAATGTCTTTTATCATGTTACCATGAACCTCTTTGAAGAGTTGGTATTATGGAATCTACATAATTTAAAAAGTTAGGAGGGACTTGTAAATTCCATTTTATGAACACTTTAACCAAATAAGGATTATAAAAAGCAAAATATATGAAATTTAATTAAAACCTTTATTATGACAAAGTACAGAACTTTCTTAATTTAGACTTGTTAGAATCTTAGAGTTTTATATCAAGATATGAATGAGACAAACCCATCCCTCATTCACTGTTTCAATCATTCATTCCATGGCTATTGACTACTAGATTCTAAGCACTTAAAGGTTTTAAGGAAGTTCATAATTCCAGTGCTTGAGTCACAAATGCAAATGCCTGTTAGGGCCAGGTGGAGATGGGGAACTGGCATAGAGGCTGGGTATTGGTGTGCATAGTGTGAGTGATGGGGATTGTGCAATATTGTTAACCACATGCCCCCATGTGGAAAGTGGGGCAGCAACTACTTAGCACCAACTGATTCTTTTCATTACGGGTCCAATGGAAATCACAATTTACTATGTGAAACCAACCAGTTTTTAAATGTACTCTCTTTAAAAGAAAACAAACAAGAAACACTGTCTGTGACAAACAAAGCACATCTGTGAGCTGAATTGGGCATATGGCTGCCAGTTTCCAACATCTGATCAAACTGAAGAGACATGAATGCTTGCTGGGCAACAGCCATGAGCAGCCCATTTGCCCTTTAGGTGCCCAACCACTCAAAACCCCACGCTCATTCTCCTGCTGGTTTGTTGTGACCTCAGGATTAACAGTTTAAAAATAAATCACTTAGTTAAATGCATTATGGTTCATTCTTACTATGAAATACTAGGCAGCCATTTGAATGAGTCAGAATTATGTCCTAACATATACAACACACACACATGTGCACACGTGCACAGACACACATGAATGTCTATAAAATATTTTGAGTAAAAATCAACAAAATCAGAATTGGGTGTACCATGGAAGAGGTGGGCAAAATTTGGCACTGGAGTACTTTTCCGTGCATTTGTATTTGTTTAAGTGGGAAAAAAAAACCTTCATAGCAGAGCTCACTGCTCCCTGTGGATTAAACCTGCTAGCTCTTTAATTGGGTACAGTTCTGGTTCAACATAAGCCTCTCCCAGCCCCTCATTCCTCAGGGGCCAACAGGAAAGCTGCTCAGAACACAAGCATCACCCTGTTTCATTGTGGGCCTTCTCTTTGCTCACAGGCACATGGCTGGAGAGTGAGGTTTCTTATTAAGTGCCTCACCCAGAGAGAGGGTGCAAAGAAGTGAGCAGTAAGGATGTTTGTCAAGCAGTCTGCCTTTCCAATAGCTTTAATATAATCATTCTCAGACAAAAACTAGCACAAGAAATCCTATTTTCCTTCCTACCAGAAAATTGTTTAACCAGCTTTCACTAATAAGATTGACAGGACAGAAAGGCTGGAAGAAACACTCCCTCTATTCTGAGACACTTTAAATAACCATGGGGATTTTAAAAATCACAAAAATAATGGACTGTGAGCTCCTAGAGAAAGTGTCATGCTCACCTTTTAATGCCCCAGAGATCACAACACTGCTTTTCTTTTCTTTTTTTTTTTTTTTGTCAGCTGCACTGAAAAATATCTTTTGATTTCAAGTAAAGAAAGTAGAAGAAACAATGTAGAAAACGACTAATATTCCAATAGACAAAATGAATAATTTAAAGTATTGGTTATGTAAGTCTTTTAATGCTAATTTATCAATAATAAATATTGGTGCAATGTCATATGAGATTTAAAACAGCCTTCTCTTTGTACTCAAAATTTGCATTTTCTTTTTCTAAAGAACGATTGATATATTATCTTTATTTGATAGCTACTATGTTAGTGTACATCATTTCCTCTTTCACATTCAACTTTGAAAATCACCTTCAATACATAAAATATACCCATTCCCCCATATAAGAGGAAAAAAAGAAGTACTATTGTCAGTTAATCTCCATTTTTATTGCCCTGAATATCCATTACCTTTTCAATCAAAAACACACACATGCACAGACACACAGCACTTAGTCTGAAGAATGAAAAACTCATAGACTGAGACTAAAACAAAATATAATCTTGATTTTATAGGGCGATAATCATTACCTTCTAATACTTACTTGACATGAGAATATTAAAAAATTACCATAATTTTTAAATCAATAACCATTTCTATATATTATTTTCACATAAATGGAACAGGGACTTACAGACCAGAGTCACCCTTCACAACATGTGACTAATAAGATTTACAAAAATATCTTAGTACAAATTTTAATCTGGACATTTTTGTAAACTAAAGGCTAGCTGAATATGTAAAAATTATCTGAAAGTATAAATGTTGCTAAAAACGATGCACATTTTGATATATTTATTCTTTTCGAATAGCTAAGGCCTAGTCTATATTTTTATAAATTATTTTTAAATTATCACCTTGAACATTTTTCACCTACTATTAAGATAATTTCAGCTTAAACAAACAGAAATAGAGATGTAAAAGAAACTCCTTAAAAGAAAAAATTTGAAAATCTTAAGGATTTTGTGGGTTTAGAACCTAGGTGGACCAAGAATTGATATTAAAGAAAATAGTTTAATATTAAAGAAAATGAAGATATGCATTTTTTGTGAAAGCACAAAGACTATTAAATGTGTGGCTATATTGATCTTAGATGTGTAAGACAAAATACTAATGTCAGCCATGTAATGCTAATGGGTAACTTTCTAAACCTCAAAAAACTGTTGCAAGTTTTGTTGACTTATCCCAATGAATTTTTCACTATGTACTATAAACAGAAACAAAAATATATCATCTGTTGAGAAACAAACATTAATTAAATACCTCTAAGGAAAACATACCGTTTTTTGAAAAATCCATGTGTTCGTAACATATATGTTTCAATCTATTTTGAATACTTAAGTATTATTGCCTAGAAAAGTATTTTCATTATTTACTGAAAATAAGGAATTCAAGCTTTAAAGGACCCATGGGGTAATATGTAAAACATATGACTCTAAAAGGCAAGAATACTGTTATGTATAAATAGTAGTCTCTTCCTTTCACATTACAAAACATTTAACTAGAGAATACAAACAACTATAAAAATACATCATTTCTAGTCTATGAAGTTCAAATGTGGATTACCTTGGTAAGAACATTATTTGGGTATAGTTTCTAACATTTTAAAAGAGATTTGTGCTCTCTTAGAGGTATATTTATAACCCTTCTGATTTAGAAGCCAATAATATCCAAACTTAAATAGATGAGCTGCTACTTTTTGCACTAGAGAAAACTTGTATCAACACCATATAATGAAATTCATAGAGTGCATTATTGATTATCTTTGCTGCAAAATACATTTGTATGACTAGTTTAGTCTGCATACTTAAACATTGAGATAAATATGTTTTAAATAAAAATACACTGAGAAAATATGGCAGTAGTCTATATTCAAATGCTTATGCCCTCAAAGACAATCACATTTTCCAATGTTTGGGCCGAAAAATTCTGGAAATGGTCCACATAATCAACCCTTAATCTTTATGGTTCTTGCAAGGAGTATTGAAATTTTCTTTTAAGAGGATAGCCACAGACAAAGTTTAGAAAAGAATGACTTTCTCACCCTTCATTCTGTACCTTTGTCTTGCCTCCCCAGAAACATCCTCTAAAAAACACCTGTGTTAATACAACCTTACCTTCATATGTAAGAGATGTAAAGAATAGTACGGTGGGCAGAATGCTAGTGACATCCAAGAATCTCACCCCCCGTCCTGTATAGTCCCCTTCCCTTGGATGTAGGTGGGACCTGTGTGTATGGCACTCCCGAAATTATAGTACTTCATATGGCAAAGGTGATGGGATAGTCATTTGTATGACTAAGTTATATTGTATGAATCCCTCTTAGTAAATTGAATAGAAAGATTTTCCTACTGGCTTTGAAAAAGTATGCTGCCTTGTTATGATAGGGCCACCTGGCAAGGAATTGCACATGGCCACTAGGAGCTGACAGCAGCCCTTGGCCAATAGCCATCAAGAAAATGGAGACATCCGTTTTACGCCTGCAAGGAAAAGAATTCTGCCAACAACCACATGAACTTGGAATATGGCCCTGAGCTCCAGAAAGATCACAGCCCGGGCAACACCTTGATTTCAGCTTTGGGACACCTTGAGCAATAGAGCCAACTGCTTAGTGCCTAGACTCCTGCTCCACAGAAACTGTGAGATAATAATTGTCTGTTATTTTAAGCAGTTACAATTTTGGTACATTGTCATACAACATAGAAAACTAATGCAAACAGTGACATGCTAACATCTTTGTGCTAAAGTCATTATGTTTTAAGAAAAACTTAGGTTAAGTAATGAAAACAATTTTAATTTTGCAAGAGTTCAAAGTTTTTGCCAGTTCTCCAAAAATATCTATTTTATACCTGACTCTTTGTTTTTTATTGTCTGAACCTGTATATTCAATAAGTAATTCCATTTCCTTTGAGATGAGAGTAAAATCAGATGTAGTCATAAACTTGTAGTAGTTTGTATAGCATTTTACTATTTAAAATGTATTTAAAATGAGAGAATAGAAGCACAGGCAGATACTTTTTTTTTTTTCCATAAAATCCACCCATAGAAGCAGGGATCAAGTAGGAATGCAAAATCAAAAGCCCATTGACAACATCTATAGCAAAACTGGCTGTCAAGACTTGTCCATGAATCCCCAAATATGAGCATGCATATATGAACTACTGATAGGTGTAAACCACACACAGCATTAACATTTTGCAGGAGGAAGCAGAGGGAAGCAGCCTGGCTTTATCAAACCTGAGAAGAAGAGAAACCTGAAATTTCCAACGAGTGCTCATGGATGGTGAAGCACCACTTTAGAATAGCAGCTGGAACTGGGAGGAATTTTTACTGATTCAATTTTTGGGTGACCGCAAGGGATCTGTAGGAAGGGTGAAGCCCTATGAGCCCTCAAAATTAACCAGCCCATGTCACTTCCGAGAAGAAACTGCTGGAAGTAGAATACAAATTGTTCAAGACAGGCATAAAGAGAGTCAAGGAAAAAGCAATATCCAGCCCGATAAAAGAGGAGGGAGTCATAGAAAAAAAATGAGGCCATATTTTTGAACCTTTCACAACACAAAACAGAATGGTGAGATCCAGAACATGAAGATAGATGTCTATTCTGACTCATACTCCTCTCCTAGAAGTTCAGAAGAACTAATTTTATTTAAGAATGACTAATAGAAAAAGATTCCAGTTGAATCTAGTATAATGTTAACATAAGAAAATGAACAGAAAAACATTGCCACAATGAAAGCTCATCACAAAGAAATGTCACAAAACATAAGAAAATTGAGCATAACTAAGTATTTTAATAGAGGCTAAAATAAATTGAGAGAATGATAGAAGAATAAAAGAAGAACATAAACCAAAGTTAGAGAAACCCAAAGACGACATGACAGAACTCAGAAAAGACTTTAAAATAAGAAGAAAAAAATATTTTGAAAAGAAGAGTAAATTGGAAGGTACATAAGAGACCAAAAAAAAAAAAAAGGAAATTCAAATAAAAAACAGAAGAGTTTATGTTTTATGAGAATAAGAGGTAAAAATAAAAACAAATATTAGAGAAATGATTTGAGCTGTGTGCTGGTTGTACAGGGGTATTCTATTTGTGAAAATGATATAGCAATACATGCTGTGTATTTCTTGTATTTATACTATAGTTTAGTAAAAATTTAAAAATGAGACAAAAGTGATTGAAGAGAAAGTTGACTTCAATACTTCATGGTAGAAGACCATGATACGCATCCATGTTCTAGTGAATGCCTTTAAAGACTTTCTAGGTCCAATGGACACTTTGTGAGACTTCTAACACTGGTGATCACTCCTTCATTCTGTGCTAGCTCACTCTCTTGTTTTCCTCCTAACCGTCCCAGCCATGCCTTATTAATCTTCTTTGTGGTTTTTCTTCCTCTGCAAGCTTCTCAAATGTTGGTGTTCCTGGGATCCACCTTAGCTATTTTCTCTCTTTCCTCATATTCTCCTAGACAATGATATCATGCCTGAAGACTTCGGCTTCCACACATATATATGGTTAATTGCCAAATCTACATTTCTACTTTCGGTCTCTCTACTGAAAAATAGTCCTTTATCTCTAACTGTTCAGGAGGTGTATCTCTGTTGAATATCTAGTAGTTCCCCTCCCTGGCAAACTTACTCCCTAGCTAGCCCTCTTGATCTCCAAGAAGGTAAGCAGTCTTATTCTCATATTTCATAAATAAGTTTAGTTTTCTCTATCTGCTACCCTAAGAAAAATCTTCTTTCAACACTCCTATAGTTTTTATACCCTTTCCTATATTTTTTCCTTAACTATTCTATTTCTTGATTAAATAGACAATATCACTGCCTTTACTTTGTCACTGTTCAAAGTGACCGATTACTCATTCCTTTACCAAAACTGCCTCCTGTGTAGCATTGATGATGTTGACTATCATTTTAAAACATTTTTTTCCCTTTTACAAGTGTAACTCTGAATTTGCTCTAACCTGCTTTGTCCTATATCAAATTGTCTGTTCATTCTCTGTTTATATTAGTACTCCCTAGACATCCTACTGGCACCTAAATAATGGCATTTTCCAAATTATTTTGGTAAAATGAGAGGGAGAGAAGGAAGGGAAGTGAGAGAAGGAATAAGACAGACGGGGTGGGTAGGGGGGTACTCCTTCAGAGGAGACCATCACTCTCTCCCCAACCCTCCTAAGCCCGTTCAATAGTCCAACCAATTCTGATAATACCATTGCCCAGCTCCAGGCTCAATCTTTCAAATAACTTTAAATGGAAATGAAAAAGTTAAAACTACGAAATAGTGAGCATTTATTAAGTTCTCACAAAAACCTGTTCTGTTTCCATAGCTCACTCTTGCTGTTAAGGACTTTGCATTTCTTCCCAATCAGCAAGAAATAAAATTGGAATTGTCTTTTAATTCCCTTTTATCTTCAACATCTGAGAAATGCTAAGTTATATAAACTGTCCTGCTGAGCAGCTTCTCACTTCAGTTCCACACTTCCTTTTCTTTGCTGTTTCAACAACAGTGTCAAATACCTTCATGCTCTCTCATAGAGACTCTTGTAATAGCCTACTTGAATTTCTTTCTGTCTTTCATCTCTCCCTGCTTGAATCAATCCTAAATATTACTAATGTCTTGCCAATCAAATACTCTGCTCAAACCTCCTTCGTGGTCTCCATGTTGTCTTTAGAAATAACACAGAATGCAATGTCTAGTATTAAAATCCTCTACCAATTTGTCCCAGCTTTATCTCCTGCTGTTCTCCAACCAACTACACAAATGTCTGCAAATCTATCCTATATATGTCTGCCTCTGAGCTTTTTAATCAAGATACTCTCCTTGCCTATAATGATTTATAACTTTCATTCCCTCATGTAAAATTGCCTCAAGACTTCAAATGGTGTTTTAGGAATAAATCCCTTATTGCTCTTGTTATCATGGTCATAAGTTCCTCTTATGACATAAGATATAATATGTCATATTTGATATTTAGACAATTGTGTAAGATACTATTTTCAATCATATTCAGCTACTTTGAAATAATATTCAATCATTTTCAAAGATTCTAACATGACAAATATTTCAATCATGTTTAATACTTAGATAATTATGTGAGACAAAAATATTCAGTATTGTGCATATGAAGCTGAATTACATAAAGTTCCAATTCTGCCAATGATAATGCATCTTGTATTGTACTAACTCTTGCACAGACAATAATGATAACTAAGTTAATTATATATACATATATATTTTATGTGCTCCATCTTAATGTAGAATTTTGCTTTTCAATCTATATAAAAAGTAACAGATTCTGACATCAGAATACTTTTTCATATGCTTCAGGGTAAAATTGTGATGTAAAGTGCTTCAAAATGTATGCGAAATGGAGATGCAGGGTGAAAAAAAGAGAGAATTCACCTAGTTTGTAAAAACAGGTCCTATACCTGATCTTTGAGTTTGCTTGGTAGTAAACATTGTAAGTGTGGCAGTATTCAGTTGGGATTTGTTTTCACATATTCCATCACCTAGTGGCACAGGCTTAAGGGAAGAGATGTATAGCTCTCACTAAGCAATATTCATCTTAAGTCAGTTTGAAATCTTCCCTCCTTCTGCACTCCCTACCACACCTGGCTGGAAGAAAGTAACTACAAAATCAAAAAGTCTTTGCATATCCTTAGTGAAATACTATACATAGTATTGTATTTATATAAATGATATGTACATATGTATACATTCACATACATATATATTTCAGTTTGGTGGTTAAATTATTACTCTAATACAATACAGAACACAGTTTGATATTAAGAAATGTTTTTTAAGTGGGCAAATTAAGCAAATAAAATTGTTCAGTGAATGAGTACATAGAGAATTAATCGGTTCACAGATTTTATAGCCAAAAAGTATTTTAAAGGCCCAGAGAGTTCATTTCTCTGTCTTAAGCAAACTGAATTAGTACATCACAAAGGCTTTTTATCTTTCTTGAGAAGAAATGCCACAGTCTGTCTTTTAAAACATAGTTGTTTTAAGCATTACTTTTATATCGATAGCAATGAATGAAATGATCTTACCTCCAAATGATATCCAACTCTGATGAAGGCACAAATTGGGTCAAAAGCTCCAGTACCACAGGTCAAAAGGTGTGTCCTATTATAGTGATGCAGAACCCGAATGTAATTTGCACATTCACTCTAAAGCAGGAAAAAAGAGAAGAAATTGATTAGTATAATAAAGATATTGAATCCTTTTTTGATTTTTGTTTTTCCTAACCCTAGAAATCTCATGTTTTACCATAAATCTCCCTTGGGTGGAGGAAGCAATGAGGACAGATGAAAAGAAGGCACACTGGGGAAGAAGAAACTGGGTGGCCAAAGCACATTTTAGCTAGCAGTGATATGTGAATTACATTTTATAATAGAATGTATCATTTTTTTTAAATATTCTAGCTCACAATTGAGGAATAAAAAAAGCACCATTCAGAAATTTGTCAAGTATAAAGATTTGCATAGCAATATGTTCCACTAAGTAATCAAGTTATTCCCAATGCTGTTATTTTTTAAGTACAGTATAAACAATGAATTAGCATAAATTCAGAAAACCAAAAATTAAAAAAAGCTTCATTATTCATAAGAAAACATGTGCAGACTTTATATCATTACAGAATTTTGACACTTGGGAAAATAAGTCCTATATCCTCAGACTCACAAATTTATGTAAAGCACTTTCAGAGAGAATTTTCAAGTAAGTACATAGGAAGTTAACCAATAAAAATATTATAAGACTACTATTGAATATAAGATTACTATTATTGTAAGAAAGTAACAATAGTCCTGCATCAGCAAACTTTTTATGTAAAGGACCAGAGTGTGTAAATATATTTAGTTTGATGGCCTGTCTGGTCTGTTACAACTACTCACCTCTGTAGCTATAGCATGAAAGCTGCCATATGTAACACAAAAATGATTTTGTGTGATTGTGTTCCAATAAAACTTTTTTTTACTAGGAGCTCTAGTTTGCCAAAACTAGTATTCAACTGGAAGCTTCTTGAGGACAGAATCTTTGTGTTCCCAGTTAATCAAACACAGTACCTCACACATACTACATGCTTAATAAAGTTCTAATACATTAGTCACTAGGTGAGTTTTATTAGCAGTATGCTGAATGAAAACAAAATGTTTGCAATTGTTTCCAAACCAACTTGACTAAATTAATTCTAGCAAATGCCCTCTTAGCGAATTAGGTGTTGCTATTTATTAATGATTAAAAGTAAATTACTAAAGAAATACTAAACTCTTTTAATATTAAATATTACTTTGCAATCAATACATGCAATAATCAGTAAATTAGTATCTCCAAACTTTTACTTTTTGCTAAATCTTACTTTTTTTTTTCCTCTTTTTGATGGCTCACCTCAAGTCTTGGCCCTTCAGAGGCTGGTCACAGTAAACGTAATGTTTTATAAGAAGAGATTATGGCTTCAACTCTTTAAAGTCTGTCATACAACAATATTAGGAGGAAATGGCCAGCCAAATCACTTCAATATAAGTGATTCAGAGAAGAGCATGCTCTGGGCAAGAACAAGGTCTGTAATACTGAACGGATTATCCAGGGCACACAGATATATTTATTTCTTCCATTTCCCACTCACATAACATTTTATTCTGTTGGTGACCTATATAGCTGATAGAATCTGATCATTCAGGCATAGTAAAAATACCTGTTCTCGAATTGCTATAAGCAACTGCTTTTCCTCTCTTGACACACTGTCACATCTTGGAATGAGCCAATTAGACCACATTTTGGCTCAGTTGAGCTTAGATTGACATGGCCTAAGATTATGTTCAATTAGTCAGCATCACGTTATGGGCTAAGGCAGCAAGAATGTATTGACTCACTTTTTGGCTGTAACCCAGTTGCTACAGAGAATGAGGAGTTGGTATAATGTGGGTTAGTCTTTTATATATGTTATTTTTTTCCTTACTAAAAAAAAAGATAAGTTCACTTTCAAAGGCAGATATGCAGGTCTTCCTCTATGCGTATTGTGTCATCAGATCAGCCAACTACTCCTATCACTGTGGAAGTCCTATCACTGATGTTGTCATATGTTAAGGATTGTGTCGGGCTGCTCCTGATTCACTCACACACTGCAATGGAGTGTGGAGGAATGGAGAAATGGAAAATTGCTTCTTTAAGTACAAGAGACCATAAAAACATTTTGGAATAGGTAAAACACATTTATTTCCTCTCTCAAACTTTTTGTTCTCTTTCCTTCTGTTTCTTCATTTATTTCTAATTTGCTAATCAAAGTGAGGTAAAATCCCACAAAGAATGTGCTTAACTTTTCCTGGAATTAAAAATAAAAAAAACTTACGCACAATTATTTTTCTCCCAAACACATAGGAAATAAGCATTAGTATAAGGAATTTATAAACCCAAATTGATTAAAATATGGTATTTAATAAAAAAATGAAAACCAAGATCTGGATGTCACTTTGGCTTCCTTTAACTCTACATTGAAATTAATTTTATATAATTGTATGTATATACATTTTTTTCTACATGAACCAAATTGCATATATGCTTGTTTAAAAGCAAATAAAAGTTTAATGATTCAGTCCTTTGTGGTTGACCAGGGATATAATTGATGTTTTGTTTAATTTACAATGAATAATACTTACTGCATCTTTTCCTTTCATTATGCATTCTTCTATTTTTAGAGCTGTACTAGGCCAGTGTATCTGAAATAAAAGATAATGTCCTATTATAGCAATTGCATATAAAAGTAAACCACAGTGGAAAACCATTTCATTTTCTTCTACAATTCAATACATTTCCATTTTGTTCTATTTTCTAAGATGAGACTTTATCATCTTCACATAATTATCTGCATAATTAAAAAACTTATCTCTGAACTTTTACTTTTTGCTAAGTCTTATTTTTTTTGTTTTCATCTTTTTGACGTTTCACTTCAAGTCTTGGCCCTGTAGAGGTCGGTCACATCTTTACCAGCCCTTCCTCATATTGAAGCTGACTGCCCCTCCAATCCAGGCACCTCCTTGAGTTTCCTTTGCATTTTTACCACTTAGCACAGAACCTGGTGTGTGGTGGGCTCTCAGTAATGTTGGCTGCATGTAAGGATTAAAGAATAAATGACTTTTTAAATAGTGATTTATAATGTATCACCCAGTAATATACCACACTACATCTTTCATTATTTTTTAAAATATTTTTTTAACTCTACCAGTTTCCAACTGGATTTCAGAAAGTTTTCATTATATTTTAAGTTTGCTGATTTTTCCTCGAAGAAAGAGAATATATCAAATGTTTCTTTTTCATCTCCAGTAGTACCTAGCACTTTGCTGAGAACACAGACAGAAATCAACAAATACTTATTATGAATTGGCTTCACATATTTCTAACTGTGAAATTTATTTCTGAAAGAAATTATGTTATCGTTTTCTTTTCTCTGACTTCCTTTGTTTCTCTTTTTCCTTAAACTATAGAATTGATCATATTATGTGTCAGGCTTGTGCTGAGAACTTTATTTTTTCTTTTTACTTTTAAGTGCAGTGGTTTCAGTTCGTTATACTACTCGATTCATTATCACCATCAGTCTTAAAAAGTCCCTCTGTTATTTTAATCAAGTATTTATTTCCTTACCCCCCATTCTATTTCCATCCCCCCATTCTATTTCCATTCCCCCAGGAGGCAAATTTATATCCTGTTATTAGGAACTTTGTTTTTATATATTCTTACAAAGTGTGTACTAAGGCTTTTTGTGTATATTTCTAATTTAATGTACTATTCTATCCTAATATAAATATACTATTCTAATATAAATAGTATAGAATTATATCTCATCTCTTTCTTATCTTTTTAACTAAGAACTGGATTTGTAAAATCCCTCCATAGTCCTATGTACACATATAGTCTGCTCTCTCTAAGTGCTCTGTAATGCTCAGGATACGGATCCCCTACATTTTCTTATCTGCTATCCCAGTTAGGATACCCAGATTGCCTCCGAGTCTCTACCACATCGAACATTGTTACCTCTCCTCTCTGCACATGCTCTTTTGGGATCTGTGTAAGAATATCATATATATATAACCAAGAGCAGAGTTACTGGGTCTTAGGGTAAGTATATTAAATATGTAAGTGTAGTGTCAGATTGCTCTCCAGAATGGTAGCTTGTCTATGCCAGCACTCCTATATCCTCATATCCTCACTTGGCATTATCAAGTTTTCTAATTTTTGGGCTGAGCACTTTAAATACAGTATATAATTTAATCCTGCCACAACTTTATCAAAAAGCTGATATTATCCAGAGAACTTCTTTTTAAAAATGCATATTTCTCTGTGCAAACCCACCAAGCAATAGATCTATGGGTGGAAACCAAGGAATGTAATCCATTTGAGTAACTGTAGCAACAGGTAAGCGCCCTAATGTTCTCTTTGCTTCAAGAACTTAAGTCTCCTAGTTACTATAGTTTATTCCCAAATCTGCTGGATCAATCACCCTCCCCCATCAAACTGAAAAACCCAGTCAGCCTTTTCTTAGGTCAGAATTCCATGGGAGCACCATCTCATGCTAACATATCAATTTCATGGGCTCTGCTGGTCAGATGATGATGGATTTTATCTTTGAGGGACATTGGTTCTTCTCACCTAAATACCCTATAGTTTTTGCTCTGTTGCCTCCATTGAAGCCAGGCTACCTCAGAATTTTTTTTATTCCCTTCCTTTTTGTGGAAAATCACTTTCTTTTGTCAAGTTAACATTTTGATGAAGGAGTAGAAATTTCCAGCCAAGGAGCATGGGCCTTTTTAAGATATTATAAATCTTTTTACAAATAGCCTCTCCCTCCTCAGAATGTTTGAGTCCACAAGGGCTGTACCTGAATCCTTATCAACCAAGCCCCTTGAGGGGCCAGTCAGTATTTATTATTGTTAGACTCTATTGCTAGGCCTATGCCAGTAAGCCAGGCTCTTTTCCTGTCTATGACAATTTGTTCCCTTAAGGTCTCTATTATCTCGTGTCTCCCCTCCCTCTACCCATCACCATTCCATCCATTCCATTTGTCAGCCTGGAAAGACATTCTGGTTATTGAATAAAATATTAAATGTTGCTGACTGAAGGTATTTTTTTATTTAGTAAGCAAACTGTAATTATTTTTAAATTAGTGGCCAACATTCAAACACGAGACATTTCACCTAAAAATCCAGATTTCTATTTTCTCTAGAAAAATATGAAGAAAAGCAACATTGGGGTACATTCCTGTGTAGCAACATTTCTCTAGAGTTGAAAGTTTGAAATCTTCTTTCAATGGGAATAGGTAGTCTCTGATTTTCTTCAGATTGTTCTTTTAACTGACTGGCCCTCACAGCCATTTAAGTTTTTGAAATCTGATATTTATGTTTGAATCCCAAATATATTAAGCTTTTTGTCTAGCTGTGTCCCATAAAATATCAGGTAAGACATTTGTATCCTGAAGTGAAAGAGGCTTGTCCTTTAACTTATACAATATATAGCCAAATCCAGTCTCTGACACATGAATAATATTGAGAATTTATAAAAGTGGTGACAATAGCATTTACTTATGATGATCATTATATGACAGAATTTATCATCACAGGAATAAGCACTCTCTGGTTTAAATTACAGGTATAAAATATTGCTTTCATGTTCTTATTGGTGCAATGAGTCTCAAGAGTTTCTTACTAACAATATTCAGCATCAATTGTTCTTTAGTTTTCATAGTCCAGCATGTAAACTTTTAAATGAAAACACATGATTTTGTTGTTATTGTTAATGTTGCAACACAAGAAAAAAGATAAACAAAAGCAACTAAAAAGCCAAAAGCACATACATAAAATCTTAGAATAGATGTTTATTTTAGCAATGAATTCATCGGCTGATCATCTATTATTCAAGAAAGATATTACATAAATATCTCAATGCCAGGTTAGGTTGCAGCTTTGCATGAGGCAGAGGAGAGTCACTAACACCACTGTAGGATAGGGATTCTAGAAGTGAAGCTGAAGAGTTTATGAAATTTACTTCATCTATTATTTTGGAAAAACAATCTTGCACTGAGGGATATATTTTACCAGATGGTTTCTAATACCCATTTTAACTTGAGATACAATTTGGTTTAGGAATTACGATTATACTGTGGATGCACAAATTATTCAAATGGATATGTTTGATCATGTGCATGTATATATAGACTGTATATACATATGTACATGTATATACACATTTAACAAAATACAAATTCATTTCAGGATAATCTATCATTGGAAAGATTTTCATGACTAATTCCCTTATCAATATGAATAAGTTAGAGAACACCTCATCCATAATTCAGAATAATGTACTATATTCATAACATATTTAAGAGATGCAAAAATCTTCTTCTTTTTAGAATATTAGAATCTCCTCTTATTCATTGTTCCTTATTGGATAAAGTGATGGCTTCTTTAAACAGTAATTCCATAGTACATTATCCTATTCCCCTAAATCGTGGCTGCATAATCATTATTCCCAGGATTATTTAAACACACTGTTTGGGGGGCATTTTTACACATCTTTTAATAGGCTTTGTTCTAGAATATCTTTTCAAATATGTTGGAAACATAGAGATAGAATTTCCCTCCAGGGCAAAATGAAAGATTTGTTTCCTGACCAGAATAATAAAGATCATGTCTCCCCTGGGCAAAGGTTGGACAAGTTTGCTAATAGCCCCCATAAGTTTGGGTGCTTCCTAAGCTTGGGGTTCCTCACATGTATCACATATCCACTGAGTGTGTAGTGTCTACCTCACCTGCTACGAATCACCCCCTGCAGGACTTGGGGGTGAAGGGGCAAGGACACGATGGAAACATGAAGCTCTTGCTGCCTACTGTACCATGAGTAATAGAGTCTTTTGTCTTTGACCCAAGGATCTAATGTTTTCTGACAGCATCTATAAAACTGTGACAGGCTAACCTGTCTTGAAAGCGAGATAAAATCTCAGGCTCTTCACAGTTTTTGACACAAACAAAAGATAATATGTGATGGTGAAGACAATAAATGGCTTTTCTAGGATTGTCAGAATATGCATTGTTCCTAGCAGCAAAACTAAAATGGCAATTGCTCTAAGAATGACAAAACTATTCTTTCAGGCACATTTTACAAAGCATTTTGCAACAAAACCTTTTCTGATAGCTTTCCAACAGATAGTATTTCTCTTTCCTTTGATCTCCTACAATGTTCTTATTTTTTCTACTTCGACTACAATGATTTGTGTACTTAATTGTAGCTCTCTTATTAGACTATACATTACAGAGGACAAGGCAGTGACTTATTCCTGTTTCTCCACTAATGCCTACCTGGTACAATGCCTTAAAACAGTCTCTGCTTATTCAATGTCTGTTGATTGGCTTGTTATCAATTCAATATAACTTTATCACATTTTTAGTAAAGTCAATCCACTAAAGGAGCTTACACTAAAGTTTGAGACATCAGATTCATTGACATGAAAATGCTGTAACAAGTGTCAAACGAATGGAACAAGTAAAAGTTTCTAGTTTAATAAAGAAGGAAATACAGGCCTGGCACAGTAGTGGCTCACGCCTGTAATCCTAGCACTCTGGGAGGCCACGGCAGGAGGATCACTCAAGGTCAGGAGTTTGAGACCAGCCTGAGCAAGAGCGAGACCCCGTCTCTACTAAAAAAATAGAAAGCAATTAGCTGGACAACTAAAAATACATAGAAAAAATTAGCCAGGCATGGTGGCACATGCCTCTAGTCCCAGCTTCTCGGGAGGCTGAGGCAGAAGGATTGCTTGAGCCCAGGAGTTTGAGGTTGCTGTGAGCTAGGCTGACACCATGGCACTTTAGCTCAGGCAACAGAGTGAGACTCTGTCTCAGGAAAAAAAAAAAAAAAAAGAAGGAAATACTTTAGTATGTTAGCAATGATCTAATCTTTGAAAGACTGATAGGATTTCTGAGAACAGATAAAAGGATGTTGAACAGATCAGTCTGGATAGATGGAGAGAGGCAAAAGATTAATTATGAGCACTTACCACAGTGAAGTCCAATACCTGTGAACCCTCCAAAGGAACAACAAAATTATAGATTTACTAAAGCTTTGTTGTTATTTTGTATTGTTTTGTTTTTTAACAAAGTTTAACAGGCTGTGCATCCAAATTGTTAACTCAGGTGATAAAATATGACAAAGAATGACCTCACTGAAAATCGAAAGTTATTTTTTAAAAAGCTGATGGGTTTAAAGCCACCATGTACAAACGTTCTGCCAAGCTAGTAAAGGAAATGATTTTCTTCATTTGTTTTGGCAATCAGGATGCCTTTTGGTTCTGCTCCAGAGTTTAGCAACAACAAAAACCCATAAAATTAAGCTATTTGTTCTGCATAAAACATTTTCAAAGGCGGTTAAACAACAGGGTGTAATGTTATTTCCAAATTCTCTGTACCAAAAAAGGCTCAAAAAGCAAAAGGTTAAGTACACATCATTTCATCGCAATACCCCTACAATATAATTTAATCATTCCACTGCACATTAATAGGCCATTTACTATTCTTACATATCGCAAAGAAGAAAAATAAAATAAAATATAAATTAAATTACAAAGTAATTTTTTCTGGACTCCCTATTGAGTCTCATAATTAAACCAGAATTAAGGATTTAACAGCTTATTTTTACAAGATGTATGACACTCAGAGATTTAGAGGAGCAAAACCAAATTAACAAAGATGGAATAATTTTTAACTGTCTAAAAATATATTTTCATTTAAAAAAATAAATAAAACAATCCAGTTAATATAAGTCTATCTTATATATTTAGGTGATTAAGACTCTATTATAATTTCATTTTATATTATCTTTCTGCTTTTATTCTAATAAATTCTTGTTTATATTTTGTTTTTCTTTCTACATTTTCCATCTATGTACAGTACCAATGTTCATCAATGTACATTTTAATTATACACCCAATAGATACGATTAAAAGCAAGAAAATCTATCTTGAATATAACAAATTAAAATGATCCTAATGGTTTATAAATGGTGGTCTTTAACCTGACACACATTATCTGTCTCAGTGTTTATGCCTTTATACTTAATTACAATGACTGTCATTATTCTAGTAGTTTATATGCAATTATAATCCTTTAGACTATACACAAAAGTTATACTTGAAAGCCTTATTCTTCAAAGCAGTTGAACTAGAACAATATTATAACTACACAAATATTTGTGGTCTGATGCATGCCCTTTTGTATGGATGAAATTTACTTAATTAGTATCATTAATGTGAAATATCACATTTGCACATTTATATGTAAATTATATTTTAATGCCTTTCTATTCAATAAAATATTAAATTCTAAAATACAAGATTTTTTCCACCTTTGATGCAATAAGTTTGAATGAATGAGAAAACTATACATATTTTTATAAATATAATTATCTAATCAAGCTATCATATCTATAGGTATCCAAAGTAAGTAGTTTAAACTTAGCTTTAAATTATAATGGTGAGAACAGTTTTAGAAAAACAAGCTGAAACTTAGAAAGAGAGAAACTGTAGATCAAAGTTTCTTGAACTGAAAGTTTATTGCTAAATATGGAATATTCTATGAGTTGCTATAAAATATAACTTAAATAAACATAACCATTTTAAATTTTTTCATAAAATGGGAAAAATGAAAGAAAATTTTATACCTTAAACTAGTATTGGTATCTTCCAGAGAATTTTGATTTGTTTTTTGAAAAGTCTTAGTATTTTTCAAATGTGTACAGATCATAAGGGGCTATATAGACAGAACGTAGACAAGCTAATCTGTTACCTGTGATTGAATACTGGAGTCTCCTGGGGATCTCAACCTTTGCCATAAGGAAACAAAGGAAGTATAGTTCCTTCTAGTACTAGTCAGAGGTTCTTCTTCACTACTGTTCACCAACAACTAAGTGTTCTACCAGTTCATAACCATTACTAGCATAAAGTGCAATCATGCAAAGGGACTAAGAACCATGGGGGAAAGAAACACCTCATTACAAAAAGCAGAACTAGTAGAACTAATGGCCCACTAACAACCAATTTGGGAGACAGGAAGTTCACCCCAGAGCAGTAGCCTGGTTCTCAATGATGGCTTCCTAAACAAATGTACATAGTTTTAAATTCTAAGTGCTACTTACTGGCTTCATGGCTCTATTTTCATTTTCCTTCATTTATCCAACATGCTGCTGTTAAAGTAATCACACTAAACTACAATTTGAATTATTTTATGTCCATATTCAGAATTCTCCTGTGACTCCTGCATTGCCTAGAAGATTCTGTTTCAAGAGCATTGCAGTCAATATTCCTCATGAGCTAGTCTCAGCCAAATTTCCATCTTTAACTCTCACTGCGTGCCCTGTTCTCATCCACGTGCCCCCACCCCACCTATCTGTTTCAGCCAACGATATTAGTCATTATTCCACACTACTTTAAAATTTCTGTCCTTCCTCCCCCTACCTACTTTGTTCTTACTGCCATACTCATCAAAATTCTATCATTCAAAGCCCAGTTTAAACTGTATGTCCTTTAGGAACCACTTCCCCAAGCTTTTCTATACTTTCTTAGCATTTTATTTGGACCTTTATTATTGTCTACTCAAATCGTGATGTCTGTAATACATGTGTATCTATGTACCTTGACTGTTATGTTATAAATGTTTTAGGGTAGAGACTGTTTTATTCATTTTTGCATACTTCATATATCTCCATGTATGTTTCTAGAACTCAGATAAATCCTAAAAATCTGTAGTATTCCTTTCACTTAGAAATAGCAGCACATTAGAATAATCTAATTTAAATAATAAAGACTAAATATTTAGATGGTGCTTACTATGTTTCAGGCAGTGTTCAGGCACTTCACAACTCATTTAAGCCCCTCAAAAAAGCTAAGAAAAAACTACTATGATTATCACTTCTCACAGATGAGAAAACTAAGAAATCAAGATGTAGAATAAGTTGCCCAAAAATTCATCCAAATGGTAGACTTGACATGGGAGCCCAGACAACCCACCTATAGAATCTGTGTTCTTTGCCATTGCACTCTGCTGTTTTCAAAAGTCTTAAAAGTAAATTAAAATAAGTTAAAATAAAAACTAACATTAATATGTTAGTGTTTATTGTCAAGGTTAAGAAAAATGTAACTGATGGTCAGCTGTACCTCACTCTAGAAATGATCAGAAAAAATGAGGACAAACTTTCAAATAATAAAGAAACACAAACGAATGTACCATCTCTAATGCTTTGTTATGCTATATATGAATATATGTGATGAATATGAGTAAGGAAATAAGTTTTTCTCAGAGAATATAGAAAATAATACAGAAATGATTTCAGTATTTTTAGGTGCTGTATGGAAAACTTGATCATGTAAAATATCCAGAGGATTAGAATAAAACTCTAGTGCCCAGATGGTGGGTGGGGCCCTGGGACTACCTCAGTGGGGGCAGGTGGGGGAGTGAGGCTGGGCAGAGCTGGGTTGGGTGAGTCTGCCCTCAAGCACCACAAATGCTGTTAGCAGGAGTCAAAGGTATATTCTCCACTTCTGGGCAAAGCTGCCAGGGAGGGGCTGAAATGGACCCACTAAGCCAAAAAGTCTGCTTGTGGGGGTGGGGCTGTCTGAGACCTATACTTTGGAGCAGTCCTTGCTCCTTTCCACCCTCCCCTATTCTGTGGTTTTTCCCTGGCCTCTGCCAGCAGGCAGGACCTCAAGCCAGCGGATCTCCCCTGGCTATGATGCGGGGCAGGGTGTTCCCTGCCCAGGATCGCAGCCTGAGCTGGGCAGATGGCCCTCCCGTGGGAGGAGCGTTGCCCATGAAGGCACACACACCTCAGTAGGCTCCTTCACAAATATACCTTCTGTGCCTGGGAGGGCCAGTGGGTAGGGAGCTCACAGTCTGAGTACCTCTCAGCCCACCGTAGGGCCCCAGAAGGAAAGGTCCCGTTCCCTGCAGATGCCTCCGGGTGGTGGCTAAATTGTCTCTCTTGGCAGCCACGGGTAGGGAAAGGGGAGGGGAGAATGAAGCAATATGGCGCCTGCCAATTGGCTGGCGTCTGCAGGCCACGAGGTGCCCTGAGGGAGCTGGGAGCCTGGTGCCCCGTCCACCAGAGGCTCACCGCTCACTGGCAGCAGCCGTCTCCGGGCTGGTGTTAGCAGGTCTCTCCAACCGCTCAGGAGCCCACCAACAGTCTGAGACGCAAGGGAGGGGAAATTTAACCACTTCACCTGCCCTTGTCCCTGGTCTCCAAGCCACTCAGGGGACTTTCTCCTTCCGGTTCTCCTCAGCAACTTCTTCCTATGGAGTCTCCTGTAGTTTCAGGCACCCTTCCTTCCGACCCTCATCTGATCTATGTTTGTCTGCCTGTCTATTTTTTTTCACTTTCTTCTAAAATCTGTCTTTCTTGTGGAGACACTCTGGCTGGCAGTTTTTCTCGTCTGCCATCTTACCCCTCCCCCCTATAAGTTTATTATACAGAAAGTAATTATTTATTTAGCACCACGTATAGGACTAGTATTTCCGGGGCATGCAGGAATACATAATACTCTAGCATTCCACAATTCTGGATGCACGTTACAATCACCTGTGAGGGTTTTTAAAAGTACCACTACTTCGTCTTCACGTGAGGAGAAGCCAAGACACAGATATTACTTACAAGATACTCGGGGGTTTATTAATGTGCAGCCAAGGTTAAAATTACTACACTTTAAAACAGAATCCTTACTCTCTTTGCCAGAGGGGAAGTGGGTAGATAGTAGGTAGGTAGTTGGGGGTGGGGGTGGTGGGTTGAGGTGAGTAAAAGGAAGACAAAATTACCTTAACAGAAATTAGAGAATATTTAGTTTGAGAGTGGTCCTGACAATAAGTGCAATGAGATTTGCAAGAGGGCAGACAGGAAGAAGAATAGATTTATTGGACCATGTTAGGATTAGCAGCAGATACACTTTCTCATTCTTTTAGTGTCTACATTCTTTTAGCACCTACATCTTCAAAGATGAATAAAACATAGTACCTAAAAAGCCATATTATAAAGTAGACTGACAAGTAAACAGCCAACTTTAATACAATACGGGAATCAAAGTCAGACTGAGGGATAAGGAAGGGCAAGTAGTGCCTCAAAATCTAGGTTAGAAGAGAAAGAAAGTAGCTTTAAAAAAGTGAGTATGTTTGAGGTTATTTCAAAGAAGGGAAGTGTATAAGGCTGAGGAGGCATGAAGAGCAAATAGAAGTGGGACAAGTATCCATGTGTTAGTGCAGAGAAGTGAAGATTAGGCTAAAAAGACAGACAAGAGTAGATCATGAAGGACTATCTTTGCTAAGCTGAGAAATTTGTATTTATTTTTACTCAAAGATTTTTAAAATGCTTTATAAAATGACAATTACACAGCAGGAATTAATTGGGGCCTGAATGAAGAATTCAGAAAATGCACCAACTCAGAAATTAGAAAAAAAAAAAATACATCATTAGTTACATTAACTTCTGACTGAAATTTAGCATTTCTATCATTAAATGTAGAAAGGAAACTACAGTAGTATTAGCACTATCTATGGTTTAATTGCTAAGAGAAATAAAAAATATTTTTAATGTTATTTTACAGTTGTGGCAATTATCTCAAAATATCATTAACATTCACATTAATTTGAAATCATGGTGCTTATGAGTGAGACCTGTTGCTAGGTCTTATTATCTAATATGTTAATAAAGAAGGTACAGGTTATCATATCATGATTATTTAAATATTATGATAGATTGTTTTAATATATTTACATTCTGGTAAATTTACTCCAATATTTTACTTTGTAATTCTATGTATTTACTTTGTGCCTTTAAGGGTCCACAGGTTTTGCCAGACTGCCAAATGGATCCATGAATCACAAAAAAATTAAGCAGCCCTGTACAAATACAAACCATATTTGCTCTTGATTTTATAGGGAGAAAAAGAAGAAATGATAATGTAGAAAAGACAGAAAATAATCAATCCTTAAGAAAAGCTAACAAAGTGGGATTTAGAGCACATGCAGAAGGAGTGCCATTTCATAAATGGGGAAAGAGGCCAGGTGCTGTGACTTATGCCTGTAATCCCAGCACTTTGGGAGGTCGAAGTGGAAGGATCGCTTGAGGTCAGGAGTTTGAGACCAGCCTGGACAATATAGCAAGACCTTGTTTCTTCAAAATAAATAAATAAACAGTTGGGTGTGGTGGTACACTGTAGTCCTAGCTCCTCAGCAGGCTAAGGCAGGAAGACTGCTTGAGCCCGGGAGTTAGAGGTTGTAGTGAGCTGTGATTGCACCAGTGTACTCCTGCCTGGGGAATAGAGCAAGAGCCTGTCTCTTAAAAAAAAAAAAAAAAAGTTGGGGTACAAGTAACATGATTAAATCTAAGAAATAATATTGAATAAAAGAAAACAAAAAGCAATCACAGAAGACTGCAACATACTATGATATGTGATTTTTACACAGCTCGAAAATAATAACACAAAATAGTATACTGTATAAGGAAACATACACAGACAATATATACTGTAAATGGAAATATATGATAAAATATTTTCAAAAATGAAAAACAAGGATAAACATAAAATCCAAGGCAGTCATTACTTCTGGGCAGCAGGAGGCACATACAGGGAAATAGGGAGGAGAAGAAGGTAGCTGCTCCTGCAATGGATTGGTGATATTCTCATTCTTGAGTTGGATGATGAATTCACAGGTGTTAGTTTTATTATTACACTTTCTAACATATTTATGTTATTTATATCCTCTTTTGTACCAAATGTTACATTTTAAAAGATATTAAAGCTAAGAAATAAATAGAAAGTGAGAACGTAAAGAAAATAAGCTTTGGCTACATTTTCAAGATGCTAGATTGGAAGGAAGAAAGAGGAATGTGGTATCACCAGATAGATCCATAGTTCAGTGTGTATGTATATGTCTTTAATGGGAGAGTCTGAGTCCTGCTTATAGATATGTAAGGTAGACTTGACATGACTCAGTGATTTTGTCTCCCAGGGGATATCTGGCAATTTCTGGAGAATTTTTTTGATTGTCATGGCTACAGGGAGGGTGCTACTGGCAGGTAGAAACCAGGGATCCAATATCCTACAGTGCACATGTCACCCCTATCCCCAACCAAGAATTATCCAAAATGTCAGTAATACCAAGATTGAGAAGCCCAAGGATAGAGAAAGCAAAGCAAGAGAGATTGAAAAAATACAATAGCAGGCAAAATAATCAAGAGAGCAAGGTCCTGACAAGACAGGAGGAGGGCTTGACCTAAAAGCAGACACATTACATCTCCAGAGCCTGAAGTGCACTGAAGAACCAACCCTTTTCGTAAGCCCACTCTCTTAAACAGAATATCATGAAGTAAACCTTACTCCCTTTCTGCTTTTACTAAAAACACACTAAAAACCTACTGAGAGTTTTATTGCTAATCATTCTGGAGAAACAGGCAGGACAAGTACAAAATAAATGTAGATGAGATGATGCTACTTCAGAGCTAATAAAGCATTTGTCTCAGGACTTCTTCCTGGCACTTGCCCCTAGGTTGGACCTGAAAGTTGTCTTTGCAATTTTGAAATTTAGAAGTCTGAATTAATTTTATTACTTGAAAAGTTCCCCCAAATTGTGTAAGTCTTGAAAAATGAGGATTTCCTCTTGAGTGCATGATGTCATTTAATTTAAAATTTTTATAGCTACTTTCTCTGACCTCCTGGCTCTATGGCACCCTGAAGCTTGATGCTGCATGCTACTCTATTTAGTTCTTTAAGATGCGGTTTATAAAACCACATCACACTCCAGGTCCTCTACCCTTATATAGTCTTCACAGATCATTTCCCCTATAAAAGACTGTCTTTCTAGCATTAAAGCCCTGAGGGTACAATTAGGGCAAAACAATAAATGAGAATAAGTAGGCAATTCAATCTCCCCTACTCTGAGTGGAAATCACATTAGCGTAAGGAGATGTTACCTCTTGGTCTTATGATCCACATAGAAAACAACAGCTCAGGAAAATTATCATGAAATTTTGTGCATATAAGAGTCACCTAGGAAACTTGTTCTAAATGTGTGTTCCAGGAACTCACTCTGAGAGTGATATAATATCCTGGTCCAAGGATAATTTAAGAACCACTTCCTTAATGTAAAGGTTCTTAATCTTCTAGGATGCCAGATCTTTTAGAGGACCTTTTAATGCTCACATACTATCCATTTTAATGTGAAGATCAATGTATGGCAGCCTTACTTAGGATACCTAGCTTAGATATTCCCTCACAGAAAATCAGAGTATGTAGATGGTATCAGTGAGAGAAAGAAAAAGAGGGCTAGTTAGGATTGAAGCAGATAAAAGATCAACCAAGAGATGAAAGAAAAACCCATTGAACTTGACTGGCAAGAGGTCATAATATACACGTGTGTGTGTTTATTATATTATGTTAATCTCTCTCCATATATATATTACATAATTGTTTCTACTTCATCCTCTAACTACTAAAATGATAGTAAAAAGATTAAAAAGGCATAATCTAAAAAGGACAAATAAAATTGGAGTATAGATGCCAAAGAAATATCAGCAACATTTTAGAAACCCTAAAACATATGGGCAAGTGTTGACTGGCTTTGCACACTAGGAAAAGCGAAAATCTAACTGCCTGCAAGGTGAGAGGAGCCAAGAAGCAAGCTGATTCATAAAAAAGAACTTCAGAAATTCTCAGAAATTAGAAGCCTAGACAGTGGGGGGGGGGTATGGATGAAATTGGGAGAAACTGTTCAAAGTATTTATGATAAGCAGTAAGGCCAGACAATAAAGGGGAAATAAATCTGATTTATATGAGTCCCAAAAAGAAAGTAAAGAGGAGAATGGAGGGAAGAAAAAACATCACAGAAATAATGAGCATTTTCCAGAGCTGAAGGCTATGGGGTTCCTAGTAGAAAGGCCCATTGTGTCTCAGCACAATGGATGTAAAAAGATTGACTCTAAGGCAAACATGAGAAGGTTTTTAAAACACACAGATTAAAGAGGGGATTCTAAATACATGGGCTCAGGAGTTGGGTGGTAGGAAACAAGTTACATCCAACACTTTGAAATTAGAATACCATCAGATTTCTCAGCAGCTATACTGAAAGTTTGAAAACAATGAAGTGCCATCAAAATTCTACCTAAAATTTTATATCCACCTGTCAATCATGTGTTAAGTTTTGACTAGTAAAATTTTCAAATACAGAAGACCAAAATTTGACTTCTTCAAAAAGCTAGGAGAGGATATGCTTCAGCAACACGTCAGACTAAATCCAAATAGGTGGGGAACCTGGGAAACTAATGTTCTACACAGGTCAGAGGCCAAAAGCGTGCTCCAGAATGGTGGTGAAGCTAAGCTCCAGGAGGACAATAGGACCATGAAGGATATCTTTAATATAAAAACCAAAACACACATGTCTTTGGGAGCCTGAGGCAGGAGGATCACCTGAGACCAGTAGTTCGAGACCAGTCTGGGCAACATAGTGAGACCCTGTCTCTACAAAAAAAATAAATGAAATAAATAAAAATAAAAACAATGTTAACTGATAAACACTGATATGTTTTTCTGTATTAAGAGGAGTATAAAATCTCCTGTGAAGAGGTTGGTGAAAAATTAGTGAAACTTATATAAGATTCTAAACAAATGGGAAAATGGAATATTTTTTAATTCTAGGAGAAACTAGAAAATTGAAGAGAGAGAGAGAGAGATAAAAAAACGTATACTATGTGGCTTAGTAGTAAATACTATTTCTCTAATTATAATAATGTAAAGACATAATTATTTAAGCAAAAATGGTGGCCTAATTATATTGGGACAATGGAGAATAGGTGAGTGGAGGGTCGCTGGTGAGGTGTGGTGCACAGATATTTCAGGCGTGGCACTGCAAGAAAAGAAAGCTAAAATCCTCATCTTCCCTAAAGTTAACAGATATTGCTTAAAACCAAAGATATCTATAAAGAACAGCACACAAATGTTATTTTGAAATGTAGAGGTAAGAACCAGAAGAAACACTGAAGTTTAAAATGATTTCCCCTAGGAATAGTGAATTGGCCAAGACCAAGGAATGACGCTTTTCATTATAATTTTTAAAAAATGACTTTAGATGGAATCGGTGTTCCTAACACAAAGAAATGTTAAATGTCTGAGGTGATGGATACCCCAATTATCCTGATTTGATTAATTCATATTGTATGCCTGTATCAAAACATCACATGTACCCTATAAGGATATATAACTATTATGTACCCATAATAATTAAAAATAAAAAATTATAAATGACTTTAGAAAATATGGACATGGCTCATTTGACAAACATAAAAATAAACCAATTTTTAAAAAAGTATATTGCATAATGCATGAATTTATGCCCAAAATACTATGTTCTAAATATGTCTATATGATTCATGTAAGATTGATATGGTTCTAAAAAAAATTAGTTCAATTCTACTCTGCACAAGTATATAGTCTAAAAACCATTTTTCTCCTTATCACAGTAAACCTTTTTCAAAAGATGTTGGGCACTTACTTATTTTAATATAAGGTATTCTTCCACCAGGTTAAAGGAGCATCACCTAAACGAGTGATATTACGAATAGAACTACATGAGGTAGTTATATTGAGATCATATATCAATTACTTCTTCAGGCTTAGATTGTGGAGTAATAAAGCTCAGAGGAACTGCTGGTAATTCAGCATGCTCCAAACCCAGGTCTCAGGACAGTGGGTATGGTGACAAGGGCCACCATGCAAGAGGAATGTCAAATGCACCAGGCAAGAGTCTTTGGGAATCCAGATATCAGTGGTGTGCTAGGAAAGTTCATACATGATGATTTCAAAACTTTCCTGAAAATGATTTCATTTTAATGAATATTTTATTTAAACAAAGTAATCATTGAAAATTTTAAAGTCATCAACACAATGAAAAAAAAGGCAAGTAGTGTCCTTGCAATTTTCCCCTTTTCTTCCCCTCCTGAAATACAGTTTGGTGTTTCTCTACCTCTCTATAGCCGTCACTGATTCTCTCCAAGCTGAGGGAATACACAAGGTCCCTGCCTCCCACGAAGAGTCGCTCTTGATATTCATCCAGCAGCACTGCATGGAGATCAAGGAATCCAAAAGGGCTATGAAATATTGATGTTCTGTTCAGTTCCAAGAGTTCTGAAATATAAAGAGATATGTACACTAAAGACATGAGGAAATGCAAATACCTTCATAACATTTTCTCATAGCTCTATTTTCATCTCTATTGGGACTTAGCAGTTAACATTTATCACAAATATACTGGCAATAAATTTTAATGTGCACAAATTAAAATCTTATACATTTGTGAATCTAAAAACTTCAAGTCAATTTAACATGTAAAATAAATATTCTATGTTTTTAAATACAGAAAAATATCATCTTTGGCAATCCTTAAGACACTATGTGGAAAAGTATTTTACAACTTCTATCTAAACTATAACAAAATTCCAAATCTACACTAACCCCACCCAAAGTGTGTTTATTTAATTCCAGATGAACACAAACTCAGAAAAATAATGTTTTTACTTGAAATTGGTTTTAAAAGTCACATCCAAAGTCAAATTTTCCAAGTCTGGAAATGATTAGGGTTGTTAATACAAGGAGGCTTTAACATGGTAACATTCAGGACAGTGGGGAATCACTGATAAAACTGGTGGGGATCTATTTTCTACTATTGTGATTTTGGTTAATGTTCATGTATTCATGTCTATGTCAGAAATTTAAAACTGTATGTTTTAGCTACATGCGTTTAATTTTAAGAAGTCAGAATCTGGCAAACCTCTCATGTGTACATTTGTTTGTTTGTTGAAGGTATTTAATTGCATATGTCAGTGCAGTACTTAAGGTTGATAAAATGATACATGAGAGCCTTTGGTGATGAGAGAATATTGCCCCAAGGACTAGACCCTGAACACTAAGGAATTCCTGAAGGATGACCCTTGGGAAATATTCACAAGTTAGAAGATAACGCCCTTTTCCAAAGGCCAATGTCTACTGCATCTGACAGAGAATGTGATATCTTAATGACCAAGAAGCTAAAAGCTACATGAAAAAGGACAAAACTATAGCATTTTGCCCATGTCTACACCTTCTGTTTCTGAGAAACAAGCTATGAAGTATCTTTTTCCCACTATTAACAATGAATTTCTTGTCCATATCTCTATGCTGAAACTGTTGATGCCCTAGAGTTTGTGGTGTAGGGTTAAGTTTAAATATTTTAGTTTAAAAGAAGCAATACTGCTAAAATCAATATATTTCTTGTAAAAGTAAAACTTAAGATATTGAGTCATATCAAGTTTTGAGGGTGAGAAGGAAGGAATAGCAGGTACTTTATTTGAAGAGGGGGAGAAAAAGGAGTTTGAGAAATTAACGGTTCTTGAACTCAGGAAGACAAATTTTTTCCTATTTAATAATTTTGTCAAGGTAAAATCATACTGTTTTCCTTAGTAGGCATTGACATACAGCAAGACAAGCACATTTTGGAATCCAATATCACAACAAAAATAAAGATCTAAGCCGTCTGCTCCCATTATACTTTGTCTTTATATATGGGCATTTATGATTTTCTATTAGGGTTGCCAAGTAGATTCTTTCCCAGAAAAGTTTCCACAGTTATTCCAATAGTTTGCTAAAGTTTTCCAATTTCTATGCAAAGTGAAATAATTACCCAAACAGGTACAACTGATAAAAAAAAATATGATTATATGTTAGCTACAATTAACAGGTTTGTAGACTTCAACAGTTACTACTAAGGAGCAGAGTTTAGGAGACTAAGTTTGCTGGGAAATAAGAGAAAATCATGAAAGGATGAAAATATGAACGCCCTACAAAGTGTTGCCACAGTGGAGTAATCTGTGCCAATACAAAAAAAAAAAAAAATGTTTGAATTGGAATGAGGGGCAGCCCCATCAGTAAAGGAGGCACTCCATGAGTGAATTACATCTAGGGATGACCTTCCTTGATTTCTGATGAGGTCCTTAGTACCTTGTCACCTCTGTATACACATGGCAAGATAGATACCAATTTCTGCTTGTTTTTATGACATGCCAATTTTTGCTAAGCATATTATAATTCTATTGATAATAGTCTAAAGGTGGTAGTTCCCATTACTTTGTCAATAATAACAGAAAATAATTATTAAACCATCAATTTGATTTTATTCTGATATGTTATCTCTCTTCTGACCCATCCTCCTCCTCTATGTCAAGTCTATCCTACAACACCACAAAGATGCACACGTTTCTGTGCATACATAATATGGAGAAAGCAAAAGGGAAAGAACTGAAGTGTGCATTCAACAAATGCAAACTTTGTAGGGTCTTCACATTTATCACTTTTTTCCTAAAACAGTAAGCAACCACAGTATAATGATTTAGATTGCCAATGTCTTTTACTTTACTCATGGAAAACTCAGGTACCCAGAAATTTAATGACTATCTTACGGGTATACACTATTACAATGAAAAAAGGTTCAAAACATGACAAAGTAAAACAGATGTGTATATTATAACTGAAAGTCTTGTAGAATAAGAATCTGGAAAGTCAAGTTCTAATCCTGGCTTTGACACGAATTGCCTAGATAACCTTGAGCAACCTCTTAAACTCTTTGATCGGGTCCCTCTCCTGTCCATTACCCTTCCACCTTTAAAATTCTTAATTCTTTGCCTAAATTTCATTTTAAGATGGAGATGATAAGACACTGCACAAAAACAAACAAGCAAACCCAACATATTGATATCTTACAGAGTCCTTTAAAGGACTTGCCTATATTTTTGGAAACTTAACAGGAGTGAGTGGTCAATGAATGAGTCTAAACATCACATGTTCTACATTTAAGCTTGCCTAAAGGGAAGTAGTTAGAAAATTCATTTACAACTTTTCATATATTTTAATAATTATAGGACCAAGAATAATTTTTTGAGTTATAAAGAATTTTGGAGATTATTTAGCCTGATTTATTCATATGACCGCACAGAAAATTGCTGCTAAGATATGTTTAGATAATAAAACTGAATATCATTACATAACTTGAGTAATAAGTCAAGAAATTATCATTTCATTCATAAAGATACTTTCTAGAATAATTCCTGAAGTCATTTTAAAAACTTATAAAATATAATGAATAGGCTATAATTTTCTTTAAACATTTCACAGTACAAGAGAAGTATATTGAATGATTCTGCCACTCTCTATCCTGACTAATACCATACAACAGAACAGTGCCAATGATTGAATTCTCAAGAAGTTCAGAATTGTCAGTAGAGATATTATTTTATAATCATAGCACTAAACAAAACTTATCAGTGTAATAATTGTTTATATTTTTCTTGTTTACTTCCACAGGCATAAATCCTGAGGTTGATCCTTACGTTTCCCTAAGACCTAAATTATCCATTTTAACTGGCTGTAATTCTCTAACACCCTGGACTTTAAGTCAGGAAGCATTATCTATTATAGGTAAATATTTGTGCTATATATACACACACATACAAATATTTATTATTTATTATTTTTTCAATATTAACTCCATTGTTCTACTTTTATTTGATTATTCAATTTGCTTCTTCCCAAAAAGGGTCTGAGATTACTTGTACAAATATATTTAGTTGAATAAACAAATATATTTCTAGGGGAGTGATGGCAAGAGGAAAACAGAGTTAAGATGAGAAAGGCTAGAATAAATTTAACTGAATCATCCTCTAATATGCAATACACTATTAAAGTGAATCCCAAATTTGACCTCAGGCTTCCAAAAATCCAAAGTAAAAGTGACTATAATAGAAGAAGAAGAAAACTATCAATTGCTCAGGAGCATTACCTGGTATTAAGAACTAAGAGAATTTCTCCTGAGGTTGTCTTAATGGGAATGCTGAAAAATACTATGTTGGACCCTCAAAATCACTAAGAAATCAGGTGCCAAGTTCCTTACCTCTATCTATAATTACATTCCTTAATAAAAGCCAACTGAACTCATATCAAAATGTACTCTCCCAAGAGTGGCTTTATGACCATGGGTGGTCATGTTAGTTAGGACATTGATGATTGCAATAAATAGGGATTAAATTAAGGTAATACAAATCCAAGGACAAAAAACCTGGCCTCATGGTAATTGGAAAACTGATAGAAGCCAACTCGATTTATCTCTTAGGAGAGGCTGCATCTTTGCTTCTTGTTTCTCTTAATGCCACTGCTTCACTGTACTGATTCTAAAGGGTTTGTCCATTAGTTTGCTCGTGGCCAAACACATCTGTTAGGTCCCAGTTGTATATGACCTTCTGGCTCCCACCCCACCTCTGGATGACAATAGTTCCTGCATCTCTCATTTCAGATTCTCAAGGAAAAGAATGGAACTGATTCAGCCAATGTTCACAATTCATAGACTGCTGGCTCCTCTAGCTTGGCTGCTTTGTGATCAGTTATCCATCTGTGGTCAAATGTGCAAGCCACATGGTTAATAGTGTGGTCCCTATAATTAATGTACATGGAATCAGAGCAAGCACCACGAAGCATATTTCAATTCCACAGGCAAATTTATCCAGTCTGTCTTTATTCATTAATGAATTTACAATAACATAAATTTATTATAACCTGTAATTCTAGTAGACTAAAGAAGTTAACTTGCTGTTTATAGATGTTCAATATAATTACATATTGGAGAATATCTGCCAATAATGAAAATTTGAATTTTTCAATAATCGATTTTGAGCCATCTTTCCTGATAATAACTGGATTGTTAAAGTCACTCATATTATTGGAGAATAAACCTTCATATCAACATAGAGAAGAATATTTTCATTTCCAATCTATTTTGGGATGGAGAACTATACATCTATCTTATTCATATGGCATTTTTAGGAATTGAATTATGCTTTATTTTTAAAAAGCATTATAAACACAAAAGCAATTAAGATAAAATAAAGTTTGATAAATCATAGAATTCTAAGATTTAAAGAAGAAGCTGAAACATAATTATTTGGAAAGGATCTGAAAAAATACTTATATATAGCATGTATGGAAATAAACTGTTCTTTTAATATGTTGAAAAAACTAAAGAAACAAGAAAAAATGATCACCTTTGTTCTATAAATAGTATGTCATTAAAAAAGACACAGAAAAATGAATTCATATAAAAAGAATTCAGCCTCATTAAATATTCAAAGAAATGCACATGAAAATACAGACTTAAATGATATTTTTAAAAACTTACAATAACTAGTAAAAATGAGATACAGGTTATTGCTATTAGATCTCTTCCAGAGGCCAATGGAACATATCTGTATTATACTAATTTTCTTCATTGAACATGTATTATTTTATTAACAACAAAATTGTATCTTATAGATAAAAGGGGAAGAGTGGGAAATGCCTCCTTCTTTTATGCATCCAAATTTCCTCATGTGTTTGGATACTGTTCTTCCCAGTCCTGACTCTCAAGGTGATAATAACAATTAATTAACATTTGTTGAGGAGTTATGTATTGCTTAACTCCCTAAGGGCTAAATATTTATTATTTCATTTAATCATTGTGACACCACCTTGGAAATATTACTTTTCCTGATTTCTACATGGAAAATAGAGGTTTTTAGCAATTTAGTGCATAGTTGTTATTTGATCAGTGTTAGTGCCAAAATTTGAACAACAGAAATTAACTGGAGAACTTTACTATTAGAAATGCACATGCCATAGGGTGTCTATCATCATTGTGAACTCATACACAGCTTAGTCATCCCCATTTCTGATCCCAAAGAGTAAGATTGTTTGGCTTGTTAAAAGTTTATTCCTTACTGACAATGACTCCATAATCTATTACATATAAAACTCCCTACAGAAGCAACTAAAAAAAGTGTAGTCTATTAAGTGATTATAACGTGTCAGAAATTGAATGCATTCTTGAAGAGCCTGATATAAATAGTAAGGTAGAATGGAAGATTTTTTTCAATATTCAATAATTTGTATTGATATAATCCAAAATAATAATGGCAACATCAACAGGAAAATTCAAGGTTATACCAATTTTAATTACCTTTACTTTGTATTTCATAAACTGTCTCAAATAACTACAGATTTTTCATATTGTTTTGACATTAATTCATGACATTTTTAGTTTTATATACATTACTTTTAAGAAAATTGAAATGTGTTTACCTAATTTGCCACAGAGTTTCAAAACGTATTGAAAGGATTTTGGTGCATACTAAAGGCAAAATAAAGGCAAGCAAAAAGCTTTCCTCCCTCCTTAGGAATTTTTCCTTTTTTTGTTTTAGAGCCAGTACTTTAAGTCATATTAATGATCTTAGCTCCAAAGCACAGTCCATGCACTTGGCATTTTTATCAAGCAATGGCTAACTTCTTTATCCCTTTGCACTGCTTCGAGCTGCCTGTATGAAAGAAACAGAAAATATACAGGAAGAGAAGGACAAAAGGAACTCTAATCTCAGGTAATCTCCAGAAAATACAGTGCAAATAATGGACAGCGCTGACTCAGTTAAAAGGAATGAGCTCATCTTGAGTTCTTCCTACTCTAAAAATAACACAAATTACTTAGAGAGGGAGTGGACAAAGAAACAAGATGAAACTGAAATGCACCAACTCAGGGTTTATCCGGCAATTTTCTAAAGAGGGAACTAATTATTATTGCTAAGCTGCAAGCTAATTATCAGCTGTCAATGAAGATATACTCTGAGGATTTAGTCATTTCCTCTCATGGCCTTTCTTTTTAACCTGCAAGGGAAATAGTTTTAAAACTCACTGACATCAATATATTATGGAGATCGTTTTTTACACTTTGTCAAAATATATTTAAATTCTACACTTCCATGTGTAAGTTAGGGGGGAGGGCAGAGCACACATTTTTCAGTGCTCAAATAAAAATAGATTCCTAAGGAAAGGGTTTTCATTCTTGAATGCACACTTGTTTCACTGTCACCTGGCAAGTAAGGACTTCCTGAGTCCTAGGACTTCGAGTAAATTTATCATTATTCTCTGACTTAATTACTTTATTCAATATGTGTTTTAAAGTTTATTCAACCAAAAAAAAAATACTGAATTGCAGACATGATAGGCATTGTTAATGAAAGTGAAATATAGAAATAGCCACTAGAAATTTTTGTTAACTTTTTAATAATTAAAAAGGAAAAGTTTTCTTATAACATGTTTTGATAATTTTGACAGATTTGACTGATGATCACTAAGGGCTTGTAATAATGTTGAAACAAATTGATAAAGAAATAAGCAATTAGCTTTTTAAAAAGTGTAAATAGGGGATAGCTCAATGATTTGCCAATCGTTCTTTTCAGCAATGAACAGTGGCTAGCCTTTCATATGTTCTTTGGACTTTTAGCTTCTGTCCTTCTCACAAGTCAAAGGTATACAATAGGCATTATGTTGCCCCAAGTTTTTCAATCATAAACCACTTCCTACAAAAGCAAAAGAGTTCAAATGTCATAGGGATAGGCAAGACCTTTGAATAGCCTCTTATTTCTTTGGTTAAAGAAAACAAAATAATGTAATTCAGAATTTTAAGGTGCCTTGTGTCCCTATCCTATGTAAATTATTATTGTTCAGTATTGTATATGATATTCTGGAGTATAGGTCTCTGAACTCCTTTATGAACAAGAAGTCACTGTGAGAAAAGTTTACACAGAATCATTATCTATCCATGTATATCGTGTGTGTATATGTGCATATATTTAAATTACTTAACTGAACAAAAATCATAAAATATAAAGTGCTACTCCTTAAAATCCAATGATTTCAAAATTTATTTTTGATTACCACCTAAATGTTTAATTATAATTATATTTTATTTCATTTGAGGCCAAAGGAGCAAGCCTTATGTGAACAGTGGCCTAAATAGAACCTGTCTACTGGGGGTTCCCTAAACTGGGTGAACAACATGGGTTTGAAGTACATGGGTCCACTTACAACCCAGATTTTTTCCTTTATTTCCCATTTATTTATTTATTTTACTTCAGCATATTATGGGGGTACGAATGTTTAGGTTAAGTACATTGCTTTTGCGCCATCCAAGTCAGAGCTTCAAGCATGTCCATCCCCCAGGCGGTGTGTACCACACCCATTAGGTGTATATACCCATCTCTTCTTCCCCCCTCCCACCAATGTGATGCCCAATGAATGTTACTACTATAAATACATTGGAAAAAATTTTTAGAGATTTGTGAAAATCTGAAAAAAACTCTTGGATGAACCAAATAGCCCAGAAATACCAAACAAAATTAAGAAAAATTTAGATATGTCATGAATGTATAAAATAAATGTAGAAACTAGTCTATTTTATCATTTTCTACCATAAAATGTACACAAATATATCATAAAAAGTTAAAATTGATCAAAACTTACAAACACAAACCCAGACTTATTGACATTCACAGTGAAGAGACATGTAAACAAGTATAAGGATGCAGTATTAAATCATAACTACATAAAATTATAGTGCATACTGTATTACCATATTGCAGTGAGCTCAAGTGTTTCGAGTATCCCCTTAAAACATGGTGTGATGCTAATTACCTCTGCTTGAGTAGTTCCTCTCTCCAGTACATTTTAAGTCACAGTAAAAAGTGATCTCTTATGGTTCTTGTGTAATTTTCTCATGTATTTTTTATCATGTTTAGTGCAATAACATAAAACCTTGAATAACAGCCTGGAACCCATAGGAAGTACCACTAGTGATGCTGGAAGTGCTACCAGGAAGCTGGGAAAAGTCATAACAGTAAAATAAAAGTGGAATTGTTTGATATGTACCATAAATTGAGGTTTGCAGCTATGAGTACCCACCATTTCAAGATAAATGAATCTACCTTATGGACCATTGTAAAAAAAGAAAAAAAAAATTGTGAGGCCATCACTGCAGCTATGCCAGCAGGCATGAAAACTGCACTTTTTGTGAAATACCTAGTTCTCTCATATTGAAAATACAGCTTTTATGTGTGTACAAGATTTCTATAAAAAAAGGCATTTCTATAAAAAGGCATAACTGCAGACTCTAATATGATTCAAGAAAAACAAAGTCATTATGTGACAACTTAAAGCAAAAGGAAGGTGAAGGATCTAAAGCTGGAGAATTTAATGCCAGCAAAGGATGGTTTGATAATTTTAGAAAGTGGTTTGGCTTTAAAAAATGTCAAGATAAGAGAAGCAACTTCTGCCAACCAAGGGGCAGTGATGCCATTAGGAAAATCATTGAAGAGAAAAGATATCTGCCTGAACAGATTTTTAATGCACATGAAAATGCTCTATTCTGGAACAAAATTCCACAAAGGACATTTATTAGGAAGGAAAAGAAGGGAGCACTAGGATTAATGTAGGAAAGGATAGGCTAACTCTACTGTTTTATGCAAATACAGTTAGGTTTATGATCAGGACTGCCCTTATCTATAAAGCTACTGACCCCTGAGACTTGAAGAGAAAAGATAAACACCGGCTGCCAGTCTTTTGGTTGTACAAGAAGGCCTGGGCAATGAGAACCCTTTTTCTAGATAGGTTCCATTGATGATTTGTCCCTGAAGTCAGGAGGTATCCTTGTCAGTAATGAACTGCCTTTTCAAGTTCTTTTGATATCGGAGAATGTCACTGGCCACCCATAACCCCATGAGTTTCAACACAAATGGTGTCAAAGTGGTCAACTTGCCCCCAAACACAGCATCTCTAATTCAGCTGATAAACTGAGGATCATAAGAACCAGTAAGGCTCATTACACACAGTACTCTATGGAAAGGAATGCCAATCTATGGAAGATGTCCGTGATAAAGAGAACATCATGAGGGTCTGGAAAATTACACCATTGATGATGCCACCATTGTTATGGGAAAAGCTGTGACAACCATCAAGCTTGCAATAATAAATTCCTGCTGGAGAAAACTGTGTTCAGATGTTGTGCATGACTTTACAGGATTTACAACACAGTCAATCCAGGAAACCATGAAAGACATTGTGGATGTGGCCAAAAAGAAGGTGGTGGGGGTTGGGGGTAAGAGTGTGAAAGTTCTCAAGATACAGATCTTGAAGAAATTCAAGAGATAACAGACATTGCACCACAGGAATTAGAAAAGACGACTTGATGAAGATGAGTGCTTTCAAACCAGTGCCAAATGATGAGGAAGAAGATGTAGAAGAAGCAGTGCCAGAACTCAGGTTGACATTAGACAATCTGGTAAAAGTGTTTTGATTATTCAGGATTGATTTTAACTTGTTTTATGACATGCATGCTTCTGTGATACAGGCACTGAAACTAAAGCAAATGGTGGAAGAAGGATTGATATCATATAGAAACATTTTTAGAGAAATGAAAAAGCAAAAATATTCAGACAGGAATTAATATACCTTTCTGTAAATTTATACAAGTGTGCCTGCCACTCCTGCCTCCCCTTCCACCTTCTCCACATCTTCTGATTCTGTCACTCTGAGACAAGATCAACCCCTCCTCTTCCTCCTCCTCCTCAGCCTACTCAGTATGAGGATGGTGAGGATGAAGACCTTTATGATGATCCATTTCCACTTAGTGAATAGTAAATATATTTTCTCTTATTATTTTCCTTTTTTTTTTTTTTTTTGAGACAGAGTCTCACTCTGTTGCCCAGGCTAGAATGAGTGCCGTGGCATCAGCCTAGCTCACAGCAACCTCAAACTCCTGGGCTTAAAGCAATCCTCCTGCCTCAGCCTCCCGGGTAGCTGGGACTACAGGCATGCGCCACCATGCCTGGCTAATTTTTTCTATATAGATTTTTAGCTGTCCATATAATTTCTTTCTATTTTTAGTAGAGACAGGGTCTCGCTCTTGCTCAGGCTGGTCTTGAACTCCTGAGCTCAAACGATCCGCCCGCCTCGGCCTCCCAGAGTGCTAGGATTACAGGCGTAAGCCACCGCGCCCAGCCTTATTTTCTTAATAATATTGTCTTTTCTCTAGTTTATTGTAAGAATACAGTATGTAATACTTATAACATGCAAAATACTTGTTAATTGACTGTTCCGTTAGCCTTCTGGTCAACAGTAGGCTATTAATAGTTAAGTTTTTGGAAATTCAAAAGTTATTCTTGGATTTTTGTCAGCACCCCGGACCCCCCATATTGTTGAAGGGTCAGCTGCATATGGCATATTCACTGTGCTAGGTACTGTTTTGGGGGTTTCAGAGGGATATTAAGGATCAATATAATTCTTTTAAAATATCACAAATCAGATTTTACTATCGCTCATTTTATTTCTAAAAATTAATTTTAGAGGTAAGGCTTTTTTTTAACTTATGTACTTGATAAAATCAGGCACATTCACTCCTTTTTTTTATTTTAAAGAAAATACATGTTATGGTTCAAAACCCAGAACAAGATAAGAGTTTATAATGATAAACTACCTTCCATCTAGGCTCTCCTGCTGTTTAGTTCTCACTCCTTTGCACTCAATTGATTAATCCTATCTAATTTCCTGGGCATTCTTTCAGAGTTTCTTCTGCATATACAACAAATAAGATGTTTAGATATTAACTTCCCAACTTTTTTATGCCCAAAAGGAATAATAATATAAACCCTCTTTGGTACCCTGCTTTTCTTCATTTAAAATATCTTGAGAATCTTCCTGTATTAAAACTGAGAGTGGTTATAGTTGCAAAATATTTTATTTTATGGATCACCTATAGCAGGCATTTGAATTCTTTCAAATTTTTGCTATGAAAACAGCACTACAATGCATATACATAAATACATGTCAATTCTATATACGTGCAAATATATTTGTAAAATAAATGTTTGAGTGGAATTACTAGATTAAAAGATACATGAATTTGTAATCTTTATAAATATTGCCAACTTTGCTTTCATAGGTATTAAACCATTTTAAAATCCCACTACTATATGGGAGACTAACTTTCCTTATAGCCTTGACAATCATGTGTAATTAAAGTTTAGAATGTTTGTTAATCTATTAGGGAAATAAAATTTGAATGTATCTTGTTATAGGTGAAGTTAAGCATTTTTTCATATATCTTAGGGTACTTTACTTTTTATGATTTTTCTCATTACATCCATTGCTTATATTTCCACTGGATTCAAGTTGCTTTGTTTACATCTGAATTTTTTTTGTACTAAAATTTTTTTAATTTAAAAGGATTTATTGTAGTTCAAATACATAAACTAAACATTCAAACATCTGGAAATTAAACTTTAGGAACAAAAGTTTAACATTCAAACAGGAGAACGGTATTCAGGGAACACCCAGGGAGGTAATTTGTTGTCTAATCCAAAATACTGATAACAATCACCTCATGATGAATAAAATGTTTCACTAGCTACTCTTTTCTGGTTCCATATCTGAAAAGAAATTGCTAAATAAATCTTCTCTTAGGCTAAGCAAGACTTGGCCAAACAACAAAACTTCAGAGGAGATAATCAAAGCATATAAGTGGACAAAATAAACTATTCTTTAGAGATGAAGGTAAAAGCATGTCCATCCATTACAGTAATCTTAGCCTCTGGAAGATAATTCAATTTCCAGTGTTTTACCTGCTTTAAAACACAAAATAAAAAAAAAATTTAGATTTTCTTAGAGTCTGTGATATTTGCATCTTGCAAAATTAAACCACATAATGCTCTTTAAAACTTTTCCATGTACACCCCTGTCAGGAAAAACATCACTAAAAGTCACCAACTTCCACACCTCATAAAAAGATAATTGTTATAGTTTCAAGGTTTTAGATTCAGTAGAGATAGCCTATATTAAAACATATCAATCATGTCACACAATGAAAAGTCTTTCCAAAGTGTTCTCTGTTCAGAAATGCTTCTCCTGTTAGATCATTGTGTAATGGGTTGACTAATGTATATCTATATAAAAACCTGAAAATTGGCTCATGCAAGCATTTTTAATTAGTAGACTACCATTATGGGAAAGTACTCAAAATTATTTTGTCTGTGGGCTCTGAGGCTCTGGGATGTAGGGTGGACTCTGGCAATTGGGTCATCAACCTATGCCACCATCAGTTTATGCCTCTCTTCTGGCACATGGTCCAGTCCTGGATACCATTTATCATTCTGCAAATTTTATCTACATATTTCAGGTGCTGGTCAGATTCTTGGATTAGCTACTTAGCTCTGTTCTCTTGATGGACAGACAACTTCAGTTTGTGGGACTGCCAATCCCAGCATCTTCCACAAGTTTCACTGAATGAATTATGTCATAAATTTGGTCTCTTTCAAAAGTGTCCTGAAGTCAGCTTTGGTTGTGATGTATTTGTCTCTTACGTACTCTTCAAATTCTCTTTGTTTTTTTTTTTTTCCTATTACTGGAAGAGAACTAAATGCATTGAAGGTCTTCCTTAATGATTTTTTTTTTTTTTTTTACTTCTTTCCACATGGATGTTAAAGTAATGAGTTTCATCCAGAAGTTGCCTAAGGTCTTACCTCTTCTTTTATGTAAGTGCATCAATGTGTTCATTAAGCTTCTATTTCTCTTCTCTTTCCAACAACGATTTCTCTTCTCTTTCCACATTGCCAATGGTGATCTTTCTGGAGAGTCCTATGACTATGAAACCACGACACATCTGAAGAACATACCTCAACAACCCTGATAATGCAAAAGGACTTTTCAAGAAAGTTCCAGGGTATCTCTTGCGGTCAGTGTACCCCTAGCCCTCCATCTTATCATTTTTTTCAAACAGGTTTATTGAGATATAATTCATATACCATACATTGAATATGTTTAATTCAATGGATCTGAGTATATTCACAGTTGTGCAACCACCACCACAATCTAATTGTAGGATATTTATTTTCATCACCCTGAAAAGAAATCCCATACCCATTAGCAGTTACTCTTCATTCCACCTATAGCTGTAGGCAACCACTAGTTTTTCTGCTTATTCTGGATTATATAAATGGGTGAGAGCACCGAATCCTAACCACTAGACCACTAGGGAGCTGAATCATATAAATGGAATCATACAATTTGTGATATTCTATGACTGGCTCCTTTTAGTTAATAGTGTTTTCAAGACTTACCCATATGTAGCACACATCAGTCCCTCATTTCTTTTTATTGACAAATGATGGTTATAGACCTAGAGGTAGAATTGCTAAAACATATGGCAACTCTGTGTTTAACCATTGAGGAAAGAGTCTGTTTTCCAAAGTGGCTGCACCATTTTATATTCCCACCAGCAATGTATAAAGGGTTCCAATTTCTTCACCAACATTTGTTATTACTTCCCTTTTTAATTATAGCCATTATAGTGGATGTGAAGTGATATCTCATTGTGGTTTTGATTTTCATTTGCCTGATAATTAACTGTGTTGTGCATCGTTTCCTGTGCTTTAACTGGCCGTTTGTTACAGTGGTTTTTGCTTCTCCACAAACTACTGTCATATCAAGAAACATTTTCAAAACTCAGGGTATGTTTTTCAGTGCTCAGGCAATTGTTTGGATGTGCTTTCCTTTGCTTTCTATGACATAGCATGCTCCATGCTCTGATATTTTGCCCAAATAATTAATGTACACACAAACAGTGAGACTTGGATTTGTGCTGCCCATTGTTAAGCCCAAACTCAACAAAACACATAGAGACTTTAAAAGTCCTTCATAATAATGCTCTAGTTAAGATTTTGCTAAAGCAAGAGTTTTTTCTAACTCTTTGAGCTGCATATTGCCTTGAGTAATCATCCTCTGGGTGTATCCTCTTCAGTGGCACTTTTGCTTCTTTTGAATTCTTCCCTTGCCCAGTCCTTCAGCTATTTGTGATAAAAATCCTTTGGAACTTGCCAAATTGCTTGCAAAATCCTTCTGTAGAGAAGAAGAACTTGTTGGCTTCCCATGAACTGCTTTAGTGTTAGTGTCACGGGGGTAAATAGGAAGCGGCCATGTCCACCACATGCCCCTACACATCTGAATTTAGGCAATTTTCAAACAGTTAAATTTTATATTATGAAGGTCATGGCTAAAAGATGAAGGAAGTTTAAATATAGTCCTCAAATGTAGAAATTTGTGATTCACATGTGTTGGAAAAATGTTTTAAATTTGTTCTATTTCTTTGCTTTAGTAAATAGTCAATTCTCTTTCATTTTTTCTTATCCAATCTTCTCTTTCATAGAGTTAGCTCTTGATTATCCAGGGTAAATAACAAGTTTGACAATTAATAGTTTATAAAAAAAAAACAAAACTATATTTGCAATGATACACACAGACATCAGATGTGATGAGTCAGAAGTCGGCAAAGAGCATTCTCAGTCTTCCAAAGGCTGAATTTGGACATCAACAAATCCTTAGTCACAGCTGTTCATGTGGGGAGTTATGTGGAAATGAGAAATGTGTAGCCTTTCCCCCAGTGGAGCAAGACTCTTTCATACGGAGGGGAAAAATGACTCACTCTAAATTGACCTTTAAACCCTCTGCTTAACTTGACTCCATGCTCATTTCTAGACACTTGTTTGTGAGAATTCCAGAATTGTGAGTGACAAATATTTTATAATAAGCTGTTGTAAATTGTTAGTCAAAGCGTAAGTTAAAAAAAGCCAAAAATATATGTGAAATACTGTAATATTTTTCTCTAATTTTAGCCATTTAAAACTTAAAGGAGCGGAGAGGAAGGAAACAGATTTCTAGAGGTCCTACAAAATGCTCTCAGTATTACAATAGTGAGCATGCTATAGGATTGATCATCATCTAAATATCTTCCTTTCAATAACTTTCATACCACTACGAAATTGTGGTAACAAAATTTTAGTTGTATTTATTTATTTACTTATTTTTAATGTTATACATGTGTATATAAAGGATTCATTTTATAGCAATATTTTAAAGTCAGTTTTTCTGAATTATGCCACTTCCCAAAGGATTAGCTCTCATATAATATTTAAAACTTCATAATAAAACACCACTGTTTTATAAATTTATATCATATTTTTTCTTAGAATTAGGTTTAAAATAAATGGATGATATTTGGTTACTTTATTATTCATTTACATTAAAATATACATTTAACAATTCCTATTTCCCTTGCTCAATCCACCTCCCCTATCAAAAAAAAGTGCTGATTTATGAACAAAGTTGGCTAATGTATACATAATTATAATTGACTATTTAAATCATAAACATATTGCAGTTTTATCTTGACTCAGAAATATTCTGTCATAGAACTAATATATTCTCCGCAATCTGCATTTTTCATTGAATTTAAGCCATAAGAAGTTGAATAGGTCTATTGTGCTACTTCTTCATTTTATATTTGATCATTTTAGTTATAGGAGCAATGTAACTTTTTAATACATGGTATAATTTTTTATGTTTTTGTTGAAATTCTTTACCTTTCTCTAACAACCACTTTAATGCCATTTGGACTATAACACCTTTTCTCTAAAAAATAATTCATCACATAACAAAGAAGTGAATTAACTAAAATTTAAATCACACTTTTGTTTTTCATCATATGCTGGATTGAATATTTGATAACTGAAGTTTTTCAAAGTAATATGACTCTCAAATTTTTATCTCCTATCATGGCCCTGAAACCATACTTGTTTAACCATGTGCCTACTTGCTATCTTCTCTTAGTTTAATGGGCTGCCCAAATTTAGCAAATGAAGAATAAGCTCTTGATTTCCAGCCACAAAGCAATTCTCTCCCAGTTTTCCACTCGGTAAATGGTTCTTTGGCTCTTGGCAAAAATCTAGAGATTGTCATCGTTCTTCTTCCTTGAATGTCACACTAGCTCTTCTCAGCATCACCTCTACAACCACTCATCTGGACCACTGACAGCGACTCCTGTTTTCCTGCTTCTCCTCTCCATGCCTTCCCATAGCTATTGCCAATTTATCTTATAGTAGCCAGAGTGATCCTTTCTTTAAAAATATAAAGTGGGTTATGATCTTTCTTCTTCTGCTTAACACCTTCCAATTGTTTCCCAATGCTCTGAGATTAAACCCTTGCTCAAGGCCTGTCATGATCTGTCGGCTGCCTACCTCATCCCCATGTTGCACCACTCTCTCCTTTGCTCGGGCTTGGGCTTTAGAGCTTGGTCCTGGCTCTTCCTCCTGCCCACCCTGAACCTCTCTCTGACCTCCACACAGTTGGCTCCTCTGCCCACTTGGATCTTTCCTGTGCGAAGCCTTTTCAGTCTTAAGAAATATAAAAGTTACAACTAGGCATTCTAAGTTGTGCCATTCTCTTTTCATATTCTATGCTGCATGAATGCTACTAGGTTTGTTTTTTGTTTGTAACTTTGGTTGGTTGGTTTTTCTTATATATGTTCTCTCTCTTCTGGCAGGAAACAAGTTCTATGAGAATATTAAACATTTCCATCTTGGTCACTGTGATATCCCCAGGGCCTAGGCTGGTGCCTGCGGTTTCTTTAGTAGGCACTGGAAAAGATGTGTTAAATGAATGAACTTAGTTCTGAGTCTCAACTTCTCCCTTGTTAAATGGGGATAATAATAACTAATCAGTAGGGTTGCTGTAAAAATCAAATGATTCATAGTACCTAATGGGCAGCCAGTACATATGGGTTTCTTTCTCTTTTTTTTTTTTTTTTTTGATGTTGATAAACTATTGGTCAAAGGCAGTGAATGAAAATTTCCCATGTAGAAATAGGCTTTCCTAATTACATTCTGCCAAATGGACATAGTTACCCTCAGGATTCATCATATAGGCTTAATTAAAGTCAAATAGAAAATTTTGCGGGACATGATTTTTATGATCAATGTAAATAGCTAGTGTGATTTAAAATTAAAATCTCGATTTCCTACCCACAGTAGTTTGGGTTAATTTCCCATTTCTTCTTTTAATCCATGTCCATCTCAGCTTACAAGAGAAAATTTGTCTTTATATCCCCAGAAATTTGCTTCATTTCTTTATTATCCAACTATTTATAAGCTCAACCTAAAATAAATTATACAAAGATATCTTCACTCTACCCTTCAGATTTAAATTCTAAGTACCAGAGTAGGAGGCAAAATATTCTTTAGACATTTATTTACTGTTATTATTAAACTTGGATTTTTATGAGCTTTCCAGTATACTCATGTGTCACTTAACAATGGGATAAGTTCTGAGAAATGCACCATTAGGCAATTTCATCATTGTGAGAACATCATAGAGTATAGTTACACAAACCTAGATGGTGGAGCCTACTACACATCTAGGCTATATGTAAAAGCTTATTGCTCTTAGGTTACAAACCTGTACAGGTACAGCATATTACTGCACTGACTATTGCAGGCAATTGAAACAGAATGGTAAGTTTTTGTATATCCAAACACAACTAATAATAGAAAGGGCACAGTAAAAATACTGTATGATAATCCTGTGGGACCCCTGTCATATATGTAGTCTGTCGTTGAGCCAAACATTATTGCAGGCACATAATTATACTTAATTTGGTAGCTGTTTTGTAAGGACAGAAACTGAGTCTTCAGTTTTCATAAAAGTGTATGATTGAAGTAATGTTATAATAGTATAGCTAAATAGCCTCTACATCCTGCTCTTTTGACCATTAATAAAGATCTTCAGTCTCATCTTTATAAAAATAAAACCTTCCCTCAACCTATATAATTTAATCCTGTGAAACACTCTTTCTTAAAAAAAAAAAAATGGGTTCCAGAATGTACCAGGAGTTTGCAATCTGTCATACAAAACATTTGCACCTTTAAAAATCTGTAGTTTTCAAACTAACATATTACCATAAAGCAACAACTATTGTATACTTTGGATACTTTCTACATTATTGTCACATTTTCCTCATAGTTACAAAACTGTGATGGAATAGCAATTGAGTTTCAAATTTAGACAGAATGAAGTATAACTTTACAGTTTTTTATATCCTCTCAATTAAATAGAAATTGAACCTACTCACCCATATTATAATGACAAAGAAAATAATACTGTTGGCAGATGTATACCTAGATATAGAAATGAGGTTGTGTGTTATTTACCGTTATTTGATAGGTTTGGAAATGCTAGACAACCACCAAAGGCTCATTTGCTCTTCAATTACATGCCTCAATTACTGTAGCTGCTACCATGTGAACCGGATGCCTCTTAGTAGGTAATAGGCCCCCTGGGCAGGTGGGCTCTCTTCAGAGGTGGCTAACTAAGGGAAACATGAAGAGAGAAGACAAACCAATGCTATGTGTACTATTCACTGATCACTTTCTTTCACAAAAAGTCACCTTAGTTACTAAGCTGCTAACAAACTGTTCTGTTTTCCTTTTCTGGCAATCCTCAGTTAGCATTGATTCACTACCCAGAAAACTGTTGTTTATAACCTGTCACAAGGCAAACAGCACCTAAGTAGACCACCTGTGTTTTGTATGGAAACTATGAAGGGAGGGCAACTCATATTCACAGAAAAGCTCTTGTGTGGTAGGTATTGTATGAAATATCCAACATACATAATTTCACTTTCCCTTTACACGGCTCCAACAATGGATGTGTAATGGTTCCCATTTTACAGATTAGAAAACACAAACTCATGGAGAAACTTGAAAACCTCATATTATTTAAATACCAGTTTTTCTGGATCTTGTACCCCATTTCGCTTACAACAAGTGACAATACATAAGAGTTTGTATAAATTATAGTGGTTTCTTTGTGGACTAAGATTAGTCACAGGCTTTCAGTAAGGTGAATCTCTTAGGAGTATATTACATGCATTTCCCATATTTCATGCATTTATCAGATAACAGTTACTCCTTCATAAATGGTCATAGATACCTTTGGAGGTAGGCATTTCTTAAAATCTGCACCGAAGCCTTTTCTCATAATTTGTCTCTTTCATCCTAAAGGCTATCTCATGGCAGTTTATGTTACACAATGTGATCAAAACAAACACAAAAATGGACAGAGGATCAAACAATACAAAGATCAGAATCAAAAAAGTTCTATACCTATTAACCTCAAATAAATAAAATGAGAAAATGTTCTTAAAAATAAAAATGAATTTTAAAAATAAGTCAAGACACCACTCATTTTGTTCCCACCATTACCACTGAATATACCACTTACAGGAGGACTGTTCTTTTAGATATTAACTTCCCCATTTGTAGAATTAGAGGAGTGAATGGGATTAGCACTAAAGTTCCTCTGGCTTCATGAACTGCATCATCACCAGTCCAGAAGATAAAATAAACTGCAAGTGTCCAAAGGATGCCTTCTATAATTTTTTTATTTGTTAATTTTTCAAACCATGAGAATTGCAGAATCAATTCCATCAACATGGAAAGATAAGAATTAATGCTGAAGATATATTGTATATTTGTTGAGTTCTTGTGAAGCTTTCAGAAAAAATGTATTGCTATGGGTACAAAAAAGTAACAAACTCATTGATCAATTTTCCTGTAATTTTGATAGGCTTCAAATATAAGAGGCATGCAATTAAATATATCCTAACTTCATACCTGTATCACATACTTATTAAGAAAATGAGAACATCTCCAGAGCCCAAGGGTGGTAAAGAAAAAAAAAAGAAAATGAGAAAAATGTAACTTAGGTCCTGCTAAAGATAGAAGAACTGAAAGATTTGACAAAACCTCTATAAATTATAATGCAGTCACCTAAGTGAAAATATTATTACTGAGGAAACAAGTAAGCTTGCAAATGTGAACATCTTTCCACATGCTGAGATCAAGAGAATGGATGATAAATAAGAAAAACTATGGAAAATATTTTAATAGGATAAAATTTAAAAGTCTATTGTAGAACTCACTAGATAAACTTTAAAGTATAAAATTAGTTCTACACAAGCAATTTGTTAGTAGAACAAGTTTAAAGAATAAGATCTAAGTTCTGTCATAAAATTCAAGACCAGATCCTTACATTCAGTATTTCAGGATACAACTTCCAATCACCTTCTTCGAGAATCAACTGAATTTCTGAAAATATCATTCCCGCCAGCTGGAGGCAAGCGTAGAAATGCATTACCATGTAGCTGCCCTATCCCAGCCCCCAACTTTATCAGAACAGATGCTTGTACCCAGGTAACTGGCCATCCATCATCAAGTCAAATATGATCTTAAAAATACTTGGATCCTTCTGGCAAGGTCACTGCCCCTATCTGGAAAGAAAAATTTCATATGAAATTGGGAACAGGAGGTCAATTTTCTTTTTCTGCCATGACCAAGAAGAGGGAGACTCTGCCACTGGAAAGGAGCAAATGCATTAACCTCCCTGGCTGGCAGCTCCCCTTTAAAGTGGTGATACAATTCTTTATGATGCTTGCAGTTAATGACTGCCAGGATTTATCACCTTAAAATAGGACAGTGTGTGTGTCTGTATGTGTATGAGAGAAAGAGGCTCACAGACAGACACAGGCAGGCAGACAGACAGAGACAGAAATGTAAAGAAACAGAGGGAGATGGAAGACAGAGAGAACAAATGAAGAAAATGAATCTCACGGGGGTGGCAAGCAGGTGGTGTAAAAACTTTCACTTCAACAATAATTCTTTCACTTTGCAATAGGGAAAAGAAACGACAGTTAAAACTGATGCAAATATCAATAATATCAAGAAATTAGCATACTGGTTACACTTCGTATTCTAAATATAATATAAATTAATGGATATGATATTGAGGCCTTTAAAGCTATCAAGTTCCAGCCTGCTTTTATGAAACTTGTCAATTCAAGTCATCCAGAGTCTCCAGATTTTCTATGTAAAGATTGAAAAAATTATTATAACTAAATTATTAAATGCTTTCAAATTGCTGAAAATATTTCTAGTGAGAACATTCCAGAACATAAAAATGTTAATTAAATAACATTATTGGTGATATAATTTTCTTTGACAAAGGTAATCTTACTAATAGAAGTTCTAACTTCTATAAAATCAGCTATAATATTTACAATACAGTATTTACGATATTTACCTCATTCATGACTTTAGTATTCATTGGTACAGCATAGTGTGTACAGCATTTTATATGGTATTTTATGATAAGTTACCTACAGTAAATTAAGCTTTTAGGATGGCAAATAATTAGCACATTTTCCTTAGTAAATAAAGATAATTTTAATGCACTCATAGAAAATCGCATGGGTAAAATAATAATTAAGTTCCAATATAATTGACTACCCTAGTTATATGACCAAAAAAACACCATATGTGGAAACAAAAGAACAAAAAAATATGTTTTTGATCAAAGAACAGCAAATTCTCTAACTTACGAACGGAAGCTGAATGTTTTCAGGAGGACTTAATCTAATGAGCAGAGATGTGTATGGGGTATAATTTGAAGGGGGGAATGTAAATGGCCCCTTGAGCCCAATTATTTAATCCTTTCTCAGTTACTCCTGTCATTAAAGTTTTACAACTTTTATATTTCTGACTTTCAAGAGACACTATTAAAATTTTTGAACTCCTTGGTGAGATTATACCTTAAACCTTTACCAACTAATGACCAGGCTTTCTCTGAACACTTGGACTGGTGTAGCCTAAATATTAACACAATATTAGATGAACCAGGAGGAGGGGTGATTTTTCAAGTGGGGAAAACAGGGGTGTAATACTAGGTTAGGGGTGTGTTTGTCAGGGGTAGTGGGACATAATGAAGGTTAACACAAATACAGCCTTCATAGTGTTGCCCTGATGAGTTAGGGTTCTAGATCCTGACACATAGATTTGCTGTGTTCCCAAAATAGGAAGGCAACAACCAACTAAATTGTTCACTTTTGTCTCAGTTTTCTGGAGGCCATCAGACACATTCTGTGACACATGAGGGTATGTCTAAACAATGTCACAAAAGTCTAAGTAATTTGGTCAAAAATTTACTTTGCCTCCTCAACTTGGCAGAAAAACATTATTTTATGGTGAATTCAGTGTTTATTGTGGAGGATTTTCTTCATGCCAATTAGGATTCTGTTTCCATGTCTTCTAAGACACTGATTTTCTACCTTGATTGCATGTTGGAATCACCTGGAAGCTCTAAAACATCCTGATACCTGGGTCCCTTGCCAAGAGAGGGTGGTGTATTTGGTCTGTCATTAGGATTTTTTAACCATCTCCCCAGGTAATTCTAACATTACACAAAGATTGAGAACCTCTGCTGCAGAATGATTCTGCTAAAGCTGAGCTCTTAGTTAAGGTACAAATACTGTATTTACATAGTCACAGGGTTCGCATGCATGTCAATCAGTTACCAAAAATTGTCAGTGTAACAAACTTGCCAAAATGTTCCAGCCATTACCTAATCCCGAGTCACTAATAGGAAAATAAAACTAATCACTGCTTGATGATACAGATAAGATCAAGAAGGGGTGAGAAAAATGGAATGTTATATCAACATATTAATAATGGAAGCAACAAATGTTGAGAGGCACATTCCTGAGAGTTGCTGTCTATATTTTGACTGGTTATCAAGCCATCTGATAAAAATATAAATAGATAGGTTATTTATGAGATCTAATCCTGACCAATCCACTACATTTTTAATTAAGCATAATAAACATAATAAATGTTTATTTTAGATAAATTAGAAAATATTAATAGGCCATTTGTTATGAGTATTATGGATAATAGTCTTCAATTTTTACATGAATAAAAATTCACCTCTGACAAGAATATCCAATATCTACTCATTTCTTTTGGTCTGTATCTTTTCACAAGAGGATTCTAACTTAATTGTACATTATAAATTTCTCATAGTTCTTGAGGTTTTACACATTTACATGATTTTAAGACATCATCTTTAGAATAAGAGACAGAACAATATAGTATTTCATAGTAGATAAATATTAACATAGTATACTTGTATGCTTCCCAACTTTTTCCTTCAAACACTGTACCATGAACAAATGACACAGATTTCTGATGTTACCAATGCTTTCCTCTTCTAGCAGAGGAGAATGTATCCTCTCTTCTCTACAGAGAAAAGGATTTTTGATAGAAATATTCTATATTAATTGCTATGGTTTTTACTTGGTAAAATTGTAGATACAAACTGTATGAAAACCATAAAATCATTTGTAGTCATGTGTAAAACTGGGCTCTGGAAGTTACAAAGCAAATGTGACTATGCCTAGGTATTTATGTACATATTCCATAATATGGTTAGTTGATACTTAGTGGAGTGTCCCTTGTCTGGCCTATAAGACAACCCTCATGAGATGAACTATTTTGTCAATGTTTAAGAAAATAATTATAATTATTATAAAAAATAATGGCTAAACTTGAATATTTCAGTTTAGTATTGTTTATTTTTAAAAGTTAGTGTTTCATCATTCAGATTTATGACAATTACAAGTAGACTAAACTAAAAAAAAATGACTGTACCGAGTTGAACAAGTTTGATTTTCAGCAGCTTTCAACTTTTCAAATTTCTTGGTAAACTTTTTGTGTCTCCTGTAGTCTGTAAGGTTTTCAAGGCCTTGCAGTATGAAATCTAGCTAGTCTAAAAGACGAAGGCCATATTTAATTCATGTGGCTGTAAGAGGGTATGGGGCATTGTATGAAGTGATGCCAATATTAGAGGTGAATCCTTTCTTTGGATTAGTCTTAAATGCGTTTAGAGAAATAAAGCAGACCTTTTAGGACACCAAGATTCAGAGAATTGTCAAAAGGATACTAATGCCATATTCTTTACTGAAACCAGTATTAAACAGCATGGTTACTACCAATGATTACAGTCCTCACCAGTTGATGATCATTTTCAAAAGGTCAGAGCTGATCTAGTCCCTGCCTACCTGCAGCTGAATGCTTCTAAGTAGTAAAGGTTGATTCAATCAGATCTCCATCCATCCATTGGGGTTGAGGTCAAGGGGAAAGCTTCCCTCTGTTCTTTAATAGCAACATTAAATAAAACAAGAGAACGCTGCATGTTTCAATTGTTACAAGATACGAAAAGTATTTTCTGAGAAAGGAGCCTACAATGTCAGTGTTATCTCAGTACAAGAAATAAAAAGTCACAATTTTCCAATTTCATTTGTTTACCCCAAAGAACAGAGAAAAAATAATTATCACTATGGTGAATGTTAGGAACTTGTTGAGGCCCATAAAAACAAATTTGTCCAAAAATCTACATCTGGCATTTTTACCCTTTCGATTCCCACAGTTAATTTAACTGAAATGGTCTTTGACGTGGTTGATTTCTTCCACCTCTCCAAATCTATCTTTAAAAATGCTCCACCCTTGAAATTGCATGGAGGAAGCAAACATACTTCCTAGACAAAGAAGGAAGAGTCTTTGGAGAAGAATATGTAATTAGCAGCTCTCTCAGACTGGCCATCCTGAAGAAGCAGTATGTACACTTTTAAATTATTAATACTTAGGGCTGAAACTTTTGACTTGAGTCTCTAGACGGACTCACAAACTGGAGAACTCTTGAAATATAGGCTGTGAATTAGTTGCAGTTTTCTTACTGTTGAGTCAGATACTGAATAAGATCAGGCAAAGAGAGGAGCATTGCATTGGAAAAGGACATCACGTTTTGTTCTGATACTCTGTAACTTCTGAAAGAAGGAAACTGAAAAAAAGATAATTGTATTTTCAAGATAGTTGTGTTTAACATTAATTTGAGCTTAACAAGAAGGCCTAAACTAAATCTCAGATTTCTTTGAACTACAAATTATTTTGCAATTATAAAAATTAGTCTTAGTAAATAGTATCCAAAATTAATGATCTGTCATCTGAGGTTTGGCTATACAAGGGAATGTGCTAAAGAAAAACTGGACCCATAACCAAAGTAATTATACTAAATTAGATAAATAAGATGTTTTAAATGTCATAATACAGCTATTTGTGTAGTTTGAATATGTTGATGTGCGATCCATTGTGTCTGTCTTTTAATTTTGGTGTAATACAACAATGAAAATAATATGACATGTTAATATTATCAAGATAATTTTTAATCTTTATTTAATATTTAAAAACAAAACTCTGAATTCAAAGCTTTTCCACCACTAATGGAAAGCATTTTTTCTGAGCTTTTTACAAAAAGACTAAAGCTAGAATAGAGGCTAAGCTAATGATGTGCATATACTTTGAAATAGGAATAGTGAGGAATTTATATTTTTGATACATAAAAGGGAGGGCATCACATCAATTATAATATGAAAGTCTCTACTTATCCCAGTATGGGTTTTAATGAATTGCCATTCATATTTGGTTGTTCCAGTTCTTTGTTTTTGGAGTTGTTAAGCACCATGCTTGCTCATTCCCAATTAGTTAGATGTGTCTTCCTTGGTAATAGGTGGCTAGCACATCACAGCTTTCTAGTTTTCAGACTCAATTAAAAAAAGTGATAGTGAGTCTTGGCTCAAAATCAAGGCTGTGACCTCTGCAACCATCACATCTACTTTAATCTCCCACAGCTCTGTTCCTTGACAAATTCTCTGGACAGCATAATTACCCCTTCCTATAACACTTCCAACTGCTCTGCACAGAATTCCCAGGGAAATCAGCCCAGAGGTGCCATAAATGTTTTAAGTTAGAAGCAAAAAAATAAAATAATGCACATTTCTAAAAACAGAATATTAATGAATACAATTATTCTCCAATGTTGACTGCACACACTTTAAAATCATATAGGTTATTTACATCTTTTCTAAGTGAAAGTGAGTAAACTTGCCACAAAATTAAAAGTCTGTGAGACTATATTTAGTTTGTCTCTTAGCATTAAAGGCAAAGTTACCTCCAGATCTTCTTCAACAATACACACATACAAACACACATTACATACACATTCATAAACACGAAAAATAATTTTGCTAGATGATTTAGTATGTGCTTTTAGAAAACCAAGAATTATGTTGTGTTTCTAGAACTTATACAATTAGGGTTTCAGATAACATTAACCAATTATACATGTCTCAAATAAATGCCATACTATTTTGAAAAAGCTGTCAAAATCTTTTTTTAGGTTTTTAGTATAAATGTACCATGGCTTCAAATTCAGGATCATTTAAACAAGTCTCTAATAGCTATAATTTTTTAAAAATTTGCTTTCTTAAAAATATGAATAAAAGTAACAAAACTATATTTGTTTAATGTAACTGCATGCCAAACTTTAATACACAGTATACATTTTATTGGCTGACAGAATATTATGGTTAAGCACAGTCAAAGTTCTGCTCCCCTCTTTAATTGAAATCTACCAAACTGCAGAAGGAGAAAAACATTCCTGTTCCTATTCTAACAAGCAAAAAGATTAATGGAGTACAGTTAGATTTGCATGGCCATTATTAACTAGACATTCTGTAACAAACTGTAATTAAATGGAAATATGCTGCTTTCACCTGCATCTGTCAAGATTTTTTTTTAAAGAATCAGGAGAGCTAAGAAGAACAGTGAAAATCTGAATCCTATTTTGGATGCTAATTTAATATCATATTTCACTTACATATTTTCACCTGCCTACAGGTACACACTTTTTCCTATATGCATACTCCCAGTATGTAAAAAGTGAAAAGCTATTTTCCTTACAAATTATATTCTCCTCTCCCTTGAAACAGCGATCACTGTTGCCAGTAGAAGCCTGACTAATTGAAATGTGCTTTGTCCTTCCCAGGGCAAATAAGAGATTAAATTAAACTAAGCAACAGCTTTGGTCGGAGTGGGGAGAGGAGCTCAGCTCACACCCAGCGACCCCTGCCCAGCAGCGCCTCCTCCCCCTCTACCCACCTCTGTTCCTTTTCTTCTCAATGCTCCAGGCAGGGGAGCAGAGGCCTCTCAGGAAACTTTCTGCCCTGCAGGTGTCTTTACTTTGTGTAGCCCTTTTTAAACTCAATAAAGGACTTATCCTATGAAAAGAAGAAATGTCCTAGATTCCAAGTAAAGGTTACAAATTACTTGGGGAGTTAAGTGTGGTTGTTCTCCTTTTGTTTTAAGGGGTATCCAAAATATTAGTTCATATTATCTAGAAAACTAGCAGAAAATGGTACTCATTTCCTTAACCCATTGCCTTCTCATCCATCTTCCTATACTGCTTGAAGGAGGGAAGAGTATGAGACATTCCAAATGTGCACTATCTTCCAAACACAAAAGACTTCCAGAAGTCTACCCTTTGCCTGTATCATAATTGTTAACCCATTTGCTTAATCCTTAGAGCTTATTACAGAAATAATTATTATCAGGGATTTTCAGGATAGACTGCTCACCTCAGCAATGGGAAGTCCCCTGGACTATTAAAAATCATTGGATTTAATATAGTTTTTCCTAAATACTGTGTCTCTATATAAAACAACTAGGTGTCAGTGATTCTCTTGGGTCATTAAATTGACAGTTTTATTTAACATGTCATAAACTAACAATACATTAATTCATTTCTACTTAAACTTGGTTTTACTCATTAATTTTATTAGTATTTTTATGCACTAGACTAATTTCTGGGCACATTAATACATAAAATAGTTAAAGACTGTGGCTTTGCAAACTTTCCCTTCTTTTAAACAAAACATATTTTCTCCTTTAAAGAGAAAATATTTTTCTAAATAAGCATTTAGATAACTTCATAAGTTTTAAATATCATTTGACACAGATAGAAAGAAAGTATAAAGATATCTTGGTCTGCTTTTTCAACTTACTGAATTTACTTAGAAAATAATTTATAGTAAGACTAAATTATTTAGGGAAAAACATACTTCCATTACAAATAAAGATAATACAAATTTGAAATCTTTCAGAATGTATATAGTACTTAGCAAATCTTAAACACAAGGAGGAGTTTCACTCATTTAATTTTGACATAATATTTGGTTAAGTAACTGACTAAAATTCAATATTATGTAGACTTAATTACAAATTATTTAAATGCTTAGAATAGACAGACTACATTTATGACAGCCATTAAAGCCAATATATTCTGATATTTTCAGCACACAATGTTAACATTCAACATCAGTGGAGACAATAGTTGAAGCAGTAGTAGGAAATTAATATTTTCTTCTTCACCTGCCACATTATATTTTTAACTATGTCATGGAAACCTGAAATGCTTGAGGGAGTGTTTTTACCAGTACCTTCCAATGCAATTATAATAAATTTTAGTAATAAAAGTAATAATGTACAATCACAGACACATACATGCATGTCTTATGTATATATAGCATATAAGATATAGTATATATTAATATTATACATAAAGGGAGTTTGTTACCATCAGAGACATGTAACCATTCCATAGACTGTTTTACTTCCTGAAATACAATTTATCCTTGTGACTATCAAAATGAAAGAAACACCACACATCTTTAGTGTTCCTATAACAGGTCAACCTTATTCCTTTCAGGGTCTACAAGCACATGCATTTAAATTGAACATCTGCATTGATGGGAAAGACTTCAGCAACAGCCTTGATGCTCCAAATCATGTGTTTTTGCAGCTGCCTTATGCTAGACAGAGCATGAAAGACTTTGCTCTATGGCCTTTGCACACTCCTTTCTCCAACTAACAAGTTGGCTTTGCAGAGGCGGAGGAAGAGCAAGCAATGAAGTACTGTCACTTTGAGAGCTTTGTACTAAAATCATCGGCAACTTCGAAAGCTTTATTTACCCGGCTTAGGGAAAGAAAAAGCATTTATATTTTGGAATTTAATTGCAATTATACACCAGGAAATGCTGTTTTTGCTACACTTCCTCCAAGCTGTGACAGGGATAAAAGAAAAAGATTAATCACTAAGTAAAGAATTTGCATTGCATTAGCTACCAGCTTCTTGGTCATCACTCCAAGAAAAGATAGAATACTTTTCTTGCCTAGCTATTGCCTTACCTTTATCATGTAGAATGGAGTGGAAATTAGGGAGAGGGATAGCAGAGGCCTAGAGTAGCAAAATTACCATAAATAGAAGAGAGGAAAAAGAAAGGGGAAGGATGAGGAAAAGAGAATCAATGTATACGCGAATATAACCTTCAGGTGTTAGGCATAACAGGTATGCAATATAGCTGTTATGCAATGAAAAATGAGATTTCCTGGCTTTCAGTCATTATTGGGATCTGAGCAAGAGTAATTTGAAAGAAAAGGGGCATATTAATAATGAAAGAATGTGTAAGCTACATTTGAATAAGGCTTGCAATAAAATCATCCCTGGCATTCATTTGTCTTTGGCACTGCTAGGATACTATCTTCTTTCAGACAATTTTCTAACTTCTCTGTTCTCCAAAACCATTCTACACCAGAGAGCTTGAGTTCATTCATTTAAATATTTATTGAGTCCCATTGAAACTCTTCTTGCAACTGTCTTTACGCCTAAGAGAGTACAGTTAAAAAATTATATTCATTATGAGATTGGGGAGTCTCAAGAATGAGCCAGACATCTGCTTCCATCTCAGTTACCAAGATTCTTCCAACTACCAATGAAAGTACCTTGGAGAGAATCAGCGTTAGTTTTCTCCCTTTATCCTTTCCTCTCTCCTTATCCACCAGCACAATAGTTTACCCAATTTTCCCAACATCTCTTGCTTCTACAACCACTGCCACTCCACCAGTGGGGAATGGGACAAAATGAGAAGTGCCGTTAGAGAGGAGAAAACAGCTTCAGAGGATCAGTGAGAACAACAAGCTCAAGACTGAGTCTGTAGCAGTAGGAGGACAAAAGCTGCATGTGAAACAAAACGCACCTCTCTCATCAGTGCTCCAGTGTTAATCTAAATTGCATTTAAGATAGATGCTGGTTTAGCATTTCCAGCACAGAAACTATTTACAGGGATAGATAGGATGGAGGTTATTGTGTCTATTTAAATGCATAGCCATGTAAAGATAATTTTAAGTCATACTGAGGGCTTGCTTGTTGATCACAGCAAATTGGCGAGTTAAAATTCTTTGTAACTGGTCAGTTATAGATACTTGCTCTAGAGAATAAACTGGAATGTTGCCAGCACTGCTGGCTTGCTCCCAGTAACAATCTGCCTTGCTCTGTTTTGGGCTCTACAATATGGGGCATTAGGTTGTGGGGTGAGGGAGATGTCAGCCACATAGCTAGCTCCCTCTTCTACAGTGTGCTTGTAAATAGAATGTTTTCATTGCAGTTAATGGGTGCTTTGGTCCGTATTCTGGGAAGCACCTGGACCTTTTAAGATTTTTTGGATCCTGTGTATAGATGCACAAAATGTTAATGGCAGTTTTATAGGGACCTCTGTAGCAGTTCTTGCCAATGGGCATTTTCTTTTCAAATCTTTCCTGGAGTGCCTTGGAGACCAGCCTGTGCCAGGATACATAGAAAGCACAGAAAAAACACCTTCACCAATACAGATGGGCAACATTTAGCTTCAACCTGGAAAGGTCTGAGAGCAAATTAAGATACATTTCTATTCCAAGTTTACACATTTATAACAATGAATATAAAAAAATTACACAAAGGATGACGAAGAAATTGCATTATTGTTCACTGGGGAAAATATGGTATTAAAAAGAAAACTATTCTTTCTGGAATTTTGCCTTAAGGTTTTTTTTTTTTATCCTAAAGAAAATAAAACATGTTTAAAGGTGAGTACAGACATGTGGTCTGCTTCAGCTGCTGTAATAATAGACTGTAGACTGGATGGATTAAACAACAGAAATTTATTTCTCACAGTTGTGGAGGCTGGGAAGTTCAAGATCAAGATGCCAGGACCAGGCACAGTGGCTCATGCTTATAATCCTAGCACTCTGGGAGGCTGAGGTGGGAGTGTTGCTTGAGCTCAGGAGTTAGAGACCAGCCTGAGCAAGAGCAAGACCCCGTCTCTACCAAAAATAAAAAAATTAGCCGGGCATGGTGGCACATGCCTGTAGTCCCAGCTACTTGTAAGGCTGAGGCAGGAGGATCCCTTGAGCACAGGAGTTTGAGGTTTCAGTGAGCTACAGTGATGCCACTGCACTCTACTCAGAGTGACAGAGTGAGACGCTGTCTCAACAAAAAAAAAGGTCAAGATCCCAGCAAATTTGGATCCCAATGCCAGTTCTCTTCCTGGCTTGCAAACGGCCACCTTATCAAAGGGCATAGAGAGTGAGCTCTCTTCTATTTCTTCTTATAAGAACACTAATCCTATCAGGGTCCCACCCTTATGACCTAATATGAATGTAATTATTTCCTTACTCCAAATATAGTCACTTTGGGGGTTTAGGGAATTGACTTGTGAATTTTAAGGGGAAACAATTCAGTCGATTGCAGGTACCTTTACAAAAATGAAGCTATATGTTATCTAAGGTAATGAGGGTACCTAGAGCAGGGACAAAAATTCAACAGATATATTCTATTATAATGATTATTCTCCATATCTATTTTCTATACCCATTATATTCATATAGAAGCATTATAAAGATATGCTACTTAGAAGTATCATACAGATATACCATACAGATGTGTTATGGGTGATTCTTGAGAAATTATAAATCAGTCTTCTCCTAAATTTCAATGCTACCTTACACATTAATTTTATCCAAAGATATTTCACCCACATCTCTTCAAATTACCTTTTTTTCATCTTTTTTGTTTGTTTCTATGTTCCTTTCTAACTTGGTGGATTTTTATTTCTGACATCTCGTGTTTGTGTGTATCTTCAGATCACTGCCCTTAGCTAATGGAGCTGTTTCACCAACGCAGCAGAGAATCAGACATGCCTGGGAATTTATTTCTTCAGGTAGCCATTGACCAGTATTTGACAGGTACAAGACTATAAAAGGCCAGGTCCCTTGCCTCAATCAGGATACCTCTAGCGGTTCATTTACCATCTAAAGTTCTCTGTGGGGTCAGGCTGAAGCTACCCTCTATGGGACTTGCTGAAATCACATCCTTATTTGTTTTTCCCCCTCCTTTCTTGCCCTGATCACCCCAACTGTACCAGTCTCTTCTGGGATCATTTCCTTAATGAATCACTTGCATACCAGTACTCACTTTAGTGTCTTCTGAGGGGAATGCAACCTAAGGTAGAAAGAGAGGTAACATCTATGACATTATCAAGAAGATACAATGGAGAAAAAGAGGATATGTTAAATGTTACCACTATTTAGTATGATATCCTGTTAGCTGTCTTTCTGTTATTATAATAATTCTATAATTAATCCCTCATTTGTTGTTTTATTGTCTCATCCAGGACTTTTTTCCCTTAAACTTTGCTCAATCTGCCTGAGAGGCTTAGTCTCATTTAATTTCCCACTTTTCTAACAATTCTGTTACCCTTAGGAACCCCTAAGCATAATTCTCAGGATTGATGGAGATATAGTTGGCAAGGTGGGGAAGCATAAAGCTGTAGCTTTTAACCAACTACTGACAGAGACTCAAACAGCACAGGCTAACGGCAATACCCCTGTAAAGAGGGAGTGAATCCAAGGAAATAGACAGGAAGTTGGCACATGACAGTGGCAAAAAGACCTAGAGAGAGTGTATCAGAGAAAATCAGCCTCAGAGATTCCTGTTCAGTGCCAGCACGCACTATGCACTCAGTTAGTGGTGGTTCTGCCTCTTCTTTATTACGATTAGTGGTATTAAGGACGAAGAGGTCTGCCTTCCATCTTCCGGACCTTGATGTTGTTGAGTGAGAGACTAAACAGTTTCAACTCATGTTTGTCACAGATAAGAGAGTCCTAGCTTTTAGTCAAGTCAAGAAGAAGAGAAAGTCTTCAGGAAAAAGGTCAGGGAATGGGTGAGAAATGAGAGGGGTGGTGTTTTTTAAACTATAACAAATTCCATTATGAATAGACAATCCTGTCTCTCAATCTCACCAGTCCATGGAAGCTGCATTCAGGAAGGTAATCAAACAACTCTGTCCTGTCAAATTTACTGCTAACCCTCTTGTCATTATCTCTTTTCTCTCTCATTGACATTTGTTCCTTTCAGCCATTCTGCTATCTTGAACTCTGTCTACTCAGGGATTTCCTGATATTTTTCTTGTGTATTCTTCTCCATCTCTGGCCAATCGTTCTGTCTCCTTAGCATATTTTTCTTGCTCAGTTTTTCCATAAGCAATGATATTGTTAACGCCTTTCCCATTCTATGTATTTTTGTTTTATGTCCATATATGACATCTGTGATTTCAAATGCATTTTATAAAGCTACAAGAAATAATATTAATGTATTTTTCTTAAGATTAAATACTGTATTATCAGGTCAAGAGCATGTTTGTCTTTGTATTCCCATTGCCTGAGACCTAGATCCAACTAGTAACTAAGTTTTTAGTAAACAAATAGCATATACAATCAAAAAATTGTTCATACAGTCTTCTTTTAAAAAATGCTTCAAATCATTTAGAAATCTCATAAAAGAGAAACATTATATTTTCTTAATAGTTTATTTTATATATTAATTTAAATAATGTTATTTAATACTTTATGAACAATATAAGCCAACAAAATTACCTTAGCATAAATAGAATACAGCTTTGAGCAAAAATTACATTTTAACACTTAGCTAAGCTTGCCTTATAGAACTTGAAAAGATAGTTTTCTTTTCTCCTTAACAAAAAGTCCTATCAACAGAGAAGTTTACAAAACGCTTAATGTACTAATATTCTGTGAGGCCACCTGAGGTACATTAGAGGAAAGGATATATTCAAATCTTCTACTGCAGAAAAATAAAAGTGAATTTTTTAAAAAACAGTAAAATAAAAAGGGCAAACCTATCTCTAGAAAACCTGGACCTAAAATTTTGAAAGCTCAGAAATTTCTGATGTCTCTTTGAGAACTTAGTCAAAGAAAAAAATAAATTCTAAATTGTTTCGTTACTCACTAAGTTAGCAATTCTAGGAATTCAGAGAGCACATTTGTGCAGGGGAAACAACATTCCTAGAAGCAGGTGGTGTGTTTTATGAATTTAACCAGTCATCATGCACAATATAGAATTGTAGACTCTTGGTCTATTCAATTATTATGACATTTTTAAAGCTTGCCTTTGAACAAAGTTACACATAATATTAATATTTTTTTCTTATCTTCTTTTAAGTCTTGTATCTAACATTCTCTTTCTCTCTCTCTCTTTCATATTTTTATCTACTTAGTTTTCTAGCTCATATTATGAATTCATCCCCAACTCTCCATTACTTGTCTAAATACCCCCTGAATATCTTGGATGCATCAGATGGTCCATCAGTTTCATTGCCCTGAAGGAATCTCTCCTGGAGCCTCTGCCCTGCAACATCGTGGACTGACCACCCTCTGTTGGTACAAGCTCTCATCCTGAGATTGCCCATCACTCAGTCTAGAGATTCCTTTCACTTCTTCCTGACCTGAATCCTTTCTTTCTGGATCTCTTTCTTGGTTAACTGTTCTGTTTTGGTGGAGCACCTAGTCTAACAGTTTTCTAAGAAATTGTGCATCAAGGTTAACTCTTTGAGAAATTGCATGTCTAAACTGTGTTTACTCAATCCTCTAAGTTAATTGATACTTTCTTTGGATATAGAATTCTATTTTGGAAATCATTTCCTTCTGAAATTAGACAGCATGTTCTTATTCAAAGCTATGATGTACAAAGCCATTGTAATCCCTGAAAAGCATGTAACCTGTTTATTTTTTCTGGAACCTCACAGAGCCTTCTATTTTTCCCCAGTGTTCTAAAATGTTATGATGACCTCCTTTGGTATGAATTTGTTTTCATCCATTGTACTGAGCCCTCTCAATCTGGAAATAAATCTCTTTAAGTACAAAAAAACTTTTTTCAATGGTTTTATTGATGACTTCTCTCATATGTGCACTGTTTTCTCTTTCTGCAATGCCTATTTTTTGAACTTCTGTGTTGGCCTCAAAATTTCTTATCTTAAATATTTTTTTCTATTACCTTCCTCTTTTTCTCTACTTCTGGAATATTTCCTTAACTGTAATTTTCAAAATTTCTGTTGTGATTTTTATTCCTCTTCTCATATTTTTAAATTCAAAGAGCTTTTTAAATTTTCTATTCCTTTTTAAAATAGCAATTTGATCTTGTTTCATGGATACAGTATCTTCTCTAATCTTTATGAATATCTTTTCTTTCTCCCAGCATAATTTTTGTTCCCTCCAAGTGCTTTTATTTGTTTTTATTTTTGATTTCACATCTCATCCTAGAAGCTTTCTTCAGCTGTCTAGTGATCATGGATTGTATGCTTATGTTTAAGAGGAAGCTTAAGAATGGAAACTGCAAACCCATGAGCAGGGCTTGTCAACTGTGAGCTTTGCTATAGAGATGGTTGGTAGGTATTTGTTTTGGGTTTTTTTTTTCCTTGAGAAATACCAGCATCAATCTATTTCTTTAGACTGGTCAGATTTCTCTGAGAAAAATATTTCAATTATGTCCCTGGAGGGCCGCCAACATTCTGAAGCCTTAGGAGAAGAAGACTAGGTGGTTTCTCAGTCAGTGGAGCTGGCATGAACTCAATGATAAAGACTGATTGTGTGCATTTCTTTCCAACTTTACATTCAGGAACATTATGTTAATAATTTAAAATTGGCCATGGAGGTACTATTTACACCATGGAAGTCAGCGAATGCTACAAATCAAGGTGCTTTCTCCCCAGAGAGTTGGTCGTTAAACATACGTTAGAATACTGCTTGTCTCAATATTTAATATTTAATCTTTCACTTGATTCTGCAGCTTTCAGTCCAGTCCTTCAGTGCAAAGATGCTCTGTTTTACCTACTCCAGTGAAAAAATTTCATTCTTTTGAGGGATAGTGAAGAAGAAGTGGCAGAGTTATGCTGGATGAGGTAGATCTGAGAATTGCTTATTAAACAGGCTTTTAAACAATGTTTTGAATCCAACCTTTATCCTCACTGAAATAGGTGCTTGATACTTCCAATTCCTGAAGTTCTGGAGGGGATTCTATGAACAGATCAGTTTTTTTCTTGATGTGTGTCTCTATGGGCTTCAGATTTCGCCCCCTTGCCAAGTCAATTACACCCATCCATGTGCTATGCACTTTCTAAAATTAAGGTGCTATTGTTTTCTGTTCCTTTCTTTTAGTCTAGTGGTTTGTGCTTTTAAAATTCTTTGTTGTTGTTTTAGGAAGATAGAGGGAATATGAAAAGAAATACACATATGTTATCAACTTTCTTTATTGAACCAGATTTTAAATGAACCATTCAGAGTTAAAATATGGCAGGGTCCCATGTAGTTTCATATTATGGCTACCAGTGGATCAGTTCTGGCTATCTCCATGTCCCTGTAGGGGGTCAATTGTGACCCCAAAAAAGATATGTTCAAGTCCTAACTCCAAGCATTGGGAATGTGACCTTCTTTGGGAAGAGGGTCCTTGCAGATGTAATCAAAGTAAGATGAGGTCATACTGGACGAGAGTGAGCTCTTAACCAACCACTGGTGTCCTTATAAAGGAAGGGAAAGGTGGACATAGAGACACAAGGAAGAAGACCCTGTCACAATGGTAGCAAAGAATGGAGCAATGTAGCTACAAGCCACAGAATACCAAGGATTGACAGCAACCACCACAAGCTAGGAAGTAGCAGAAAGCCTTGTAGCCCAGACCATTCAGAGGGAACATGGCTCTATGGACACATTAATTTTGGACTTCTAGCCTCAAGCACTATGAGAGAGTAAATTTCTGTTGTTTAAAGCCACTCCATTTGTGGTAGTTTAAGGCAGCCATAGAAACTAATATTACCACCAGTGATCAACTTCCAAGGCATTGCTCTTTCCTAGGAGTGGGTAGGCAAAGAGGGAGAAGAGAAGGGTAGGCAATCAGTACTACTATAATCCTTTTATCAGTAAGCCCTGATCTTATGGAGGGTAAGATGTTTAGGTCTCTGTCTCTGCCTATATCTGCCCAACTATCTTAGCTATTTAAGAAGTGATATTATGACTACATTCTACTACAAAGGCCTCAGGCATATGCTCTAATATATTTGTACTTCAACACTGGAAGACATAGGTGGTACAGATATAATATCAGCTTCTTGGTTTAAATATTTCATTTTTGATATTGAGAAAATTTAGTCACATTTGGTAATGACGATCAATAATTTTAAAAGATTTCTCGAGCCAAGATAGCATTTTGATTATAAATTTTTCTCAGAAACAGAAAGATATATCATCAATATTTACAGAGAACTTTTAATGAGTTTTTAATTTTCTTTGCCTTTGGTCATTAGTGATTTGGGGGGGACAAATTATATCATTTGTGGCAATTAATATAAAACATTTGTACAGTGATTATATCTAAAACCCATGTTTTCTGCCTACAGGAATTGAGTATTTTAAAGTGTGAGCAGTTAAAAAAAAAACAAGAAAATGAATGTTAGTTATAATGAAGCAGAAGACCTTTAAAGCAAAAACAAATTATAATCCATGCCTATTCATATGATGAAAATGACTTTCTATATTTAATTACTGAACTTATATAATATATGCTTATATAGTTTTTATCAGAATTCTTACCATAATGCCCCTTTTGGTGAAATAATAGTAATTGTCATCTAAGCTAGCATAATGGAGATATTAAATATAAACAAAATAAAAAGTCTCTATATAGTATTTATTGCTAAACTAATCTTTAGCAAAGGGTCTTAAGCATTTCTAACTTAGGGAACTCAGAACTTAAAAATAAATGTGAAGGAAGAATAAAAATCATCAGAAAGCACAAGTATAGTGTACAATATTTTCATCTCTTTCTTTGAAGTTAGAGTAGCAACACAATATTAACAAGGATTGAATAGGAGCTGGGTTGGAACTGACAACAAGGACTACTTAAGACTGGCTGGAATGTACCACAGTTTGGGCCATGGAAACAGCTAAAGTAGTAAACTGCTAACTAGAAATTGTAAGGTATTATTATCAAGAGCACAAAGCTTAGCATAGATAAATAACATAGCCAAACTTCCTATATAACATCAATTCACTATTCATTTTCATATTAAATATTCAGTCCTCTACCTATACAGGCAAAAAAAGATAAGTAAAATCCAAGACTTCATTATAAAAGCTACTCCTATCCAAACCTTTAATTGTTTCAACATTTTCACATACTAACTCCATTTGCAAACTATGACTGATAAAATAAAATATATTTAACATGGTTAGGTTCTCAAGTTTATAATAAATCTTTAAAATAAATATATTTTCAGAAAGAATATCATAAAAACAAAAACCATACAATAAAATCTAAATGAAAGTAAAATGATTTATTATTTTCTCTATCATCAGACAGTCTTTTATATTTTTTCATGAACTATACTATAAAGGGTTTAAATATGTGAAAAATATGCTCAAGTGGAGAAGTAAATACTTTTTAGATAATGAAAGCATTATGTCTTTACAAAAATCTTCCAGACAAGGTCTGAGATTAAAAGACTATTCAAGTTGCCTACCCTCATTAAGGGTTATCATTCTAGTAGAGTATTTGAAATCATTCACATAGTGATCATGGAATGTAACATAAGTGTTTTAAATAGTAACTAAAGAATTTTATAACTACCAGGAGAAGCAGCTCTTCAGATGACTAGAAAATTACATGCTTGATAAAAGGGAAGAAAGGTCATTTCTTTTCTACCACAGAGCACTGTAACTTGGCATGTTCTTTATGGATAACACCATGGCCTAAAACTATATTCTAGTGATTGTGTAAATTTATTTGCTTTGGTTTACCCATGACCTTGCTTTTCCGGTAAGAGTGATTCAGAAAGACATCAACCAAGGTACAGAACAGTTAATAGCTGTTTCTGTATATTCTTGGTAACTAGTGGAAATTGGAGCTGTCTGTTGACAACTAACAAATATGTTTTATAAAATACATATAAGAGAATATGGTAAAGAGATTCAATTCCTATAAAGACTAGATCCTGCCTGCAAAAACATCCACAAATATTTTGTGAACCTAGGTAATTATTCATACTAAGGACTTTAATCCTAAAGTATGCTGTGGGTGGGTAGATGGCCATACTGTAGTTCCAGGTGATCAGACCATTCACTACTGGACTTCAGCTAGTATATCCAGGATCTACTGTTACCTGGAAAGAGGTCAGTGAAAAGCTAAGCAGAGTAATGGAGACCCCACCAACATGGCCAGAATCCATGGAACTTATGCTAGGCAGGGATATTAAAGCAAAAATTAAGTGTTAGTATTCTTTCAGTAATTACAACTCATCTCTAATTAAACCAAGCATTTAAAAAGTAAATTTGGATATTTATATGCCCTTTTTCTCTCTCTCCTTCTCTCTCTCTCGCCCTCTCTCCCCTATGCCAATCTTTTATCTGATCATATTTTATTTTCTCCATCTGTAGTACGGTCCACTCAACATGGTAGAGAAGAACAGCTGACAGCAAGCCCAAGACTATATCTGGACAGACCCCTTGCAACCCAAAGGCCAGGGAAAACTACCCCTCCACCTTTATTTCTGATTATCCTCACATGGATTTCATCCTTTGAATCTAATCTTATATTCAGGGGTATACATTTGTGTGATTAATCACTATTTCAAGAATAGGGCAGTGATTTTTGGAAATCTTGATTGTCAGCCTCACTAAAACAACATAAATTTGGGAGTAGACCCCTAAACAAAAGGAGATAGTCTTAGCTGAAAAAAAATGGGGAAACTACTACCACATTCTGTATGCTCAGACGATAAAACTAGATAAACAGGATGAGCAAAAGGAAAAGATGGTTAATTTAAGATTACCTAGGTGCCCAAGCCTTTGGAAAACTAGTAACTGGCACCATAACAAGAAAGAAGAATTTTGCACCTTCTAGTTGGTGATTTAAAGGTGCTATTATGATATCTTCTGAAGTAAAGATTGGGTCAGGGGCTGGATAAAAGTGATCCTGCTTGGAAATTCTTGAGAAAGGTGAGTTTGGAGAAGATATGATGTCATTGTATATCCAGGTTGCTTTTCTACCACTAGAGATTAGAGTAGAAACTTTTAATACAGGATGTGCTGCTCCTAGCATACAACTTTCAAAGGTGCCCTGTACCTTAGCTCCACTGTACCAATTCATATTGCCTAATTGCACAATTAGTCCACACTTACTAGCTCTCTTATACCACAGCCAAGCCTTAGTTTCTTGACTAATTGGGTTGCTTCAGTGTCTGTTAGCTCCTAAATTGTGGGTTCCTTGACCAGCTAGAACATGCTTTCACATTTGTATTTCCTGCAGTGAGTTTCACAGGGAGGGGAGTTAGGTGACCATTAGATGTTTGTCAAATAAAATGAATCATCAGGTGTTCTATTCTTAGTAGAGGTTTCCAAGATGTAGAGGAAGGGAAATAATTTTAAACTGGTTCTCAATTAAATGTCTTAAAAACAAATGAAAAACAAAAACAGTAAACCAGATTTAATGGAGAAAAGCATTATATAGATGGATATTGTAGATAAAATGCTACATGTCGTCTTCAAACTTTTTCCATTATATATTAGAACAAAAATATAGAAATAAAAATTAATTCAGATAAGGCAGTATAATTGGATGGAACTACCATTTTTGGTATATTTTTAACATCCTGTTTCATTATTTAAAAATTTCAAGTGGATTGTAAAAGATCAAGATATTATCTTGAAACTTTGTCATATATTTTTCAAGATAAAATCTATATATTTATTTATACCCTAAAATTATTAAATAGATGTATTTCTCAATATGTATGACCACATTATCAGATTTGAGTTCAAGTTTTATTAATATTTATCCATACTTACTACATGCTGCCAACTTTTCTAGGCCCTGGGCATGGTACAGTGAACAAAAGAGATGAAGTATTGATGAGAATGGAACGTACATTTTGTTTCAACAGGCACAGATCTAGATTTCATGGTATTGATTGTTTACCATAAGGCTTCTGCTGTTATTCTCAGGGCTTTATACTGGCTTATTCTTTCCAATAACCATGTGAGTAAGTAATATTATTTTCTCCAACATGCAAATTAGAAAACTGAAGAACAAAAAGGTTAACTTGAAAAAGGTCTTCAATAACCAGTAGCAGAACATAAACCAGGTATTCTGGCTCAAAATATTATTCTGAACCACTCTTAATACTTCCTCTCACCATAAACAAATAAATCAGAAATAACTTTTCCTCAAGTTATCTCTTCAGATGTAAAGGATAAGTAGTCCTCCTCTTGACATAAAAAATAATAGGACCTATTTTTTTCAAAAAGTATTTGCTACCCTTTAGAACTGATAAATGCTGAATTTCAATGCCCTATGAAAATGCCTCACCTCTCTTGCTCGGTGTCCCCTTTGCCACTCTCAGCTCCGTACCCTAACAAACTTGACCTCTAGGCTCATCCCTTCCTCCTTTGCTTCCATACTGACATGGGCACTGTGATATGTAGTGAACACCCTTCTCTAGGAATAAAGGAATTTATTCTCACAGTTGTTGATAGTACTGCCAGCACAGTTCAGCTGTCAAAGTTTCCAGGGGATCTCTCAGCTGAAGAGAGGAAGAAAGTCATTTTGCCCAAAGTCAAGCTTCTTCCCAGGATGGCCTATATCTTAGGCCTGTTCCATAGTTGGAGTAAAAGCCCTGAGGAATGTCAACTCTGAAGAATCATCCCAGCTTCAGACCTCGTCCCACCCCTCATTAGGCTGAGGCCATGGTTGAGGCTGCATCTCCAACTTCTTCTCACTGCCTAATGTGGGTTTCCTCCCCTCCTTTCCTATGTCTTCCCCAATAAGCACTCTCTAATAAACTTCCCACGTGCTAACCTCTCCCTCAGACTACTTCCTGGTGAAGTCGAACTGTGATACTCTCCAATATTAATTCCAATGTGTCCAATTTCAATTTGGCAAGAAACCCTACAGCTGACATAAACTATGTAGGATTATAAAAGAGTGTCAGGGAGAAACACAATAGTAATAAGCTTTATTTATGGTCTTGACAAATGTAAACAAAGTGTAACTCCATCAAAAAACAAAAGGAAATCAAAGAGTGACTTTGTGCTCATTCTTTTATCCAGTCATATACTCTCTCTTATATTTCATTGTACTACTACATTCATCCTCTTTTTTTATAGTAAAATAGTTCCTAGTTATTTTAGTGACTTTAATTTTTAAAGTACTGGTTTTCCACTTCTCTAAATCATTTGATTACTCTAATATTATTCTACAGTATAGATTTAAGCATAGGAGTTGTCCTTCCAGTATATTTTTTTTTAACTCTCCCCAAGAGATGAGCAAGAAAAGCATGCCCATTAAGCACAGTAATTTTTATCATTGTAAATGAAAATGTTCGTGTTTATTTATTAAATACTTTCAATATTTACTTTCTATGAATGTTTTTAATATCTCTAAATCCTGTATTCCAAAAAATGATAATTTTATGACAGTTGTTTGGGTTATAGTTTCCACAGAAAATATTGCTACTTCAATCTGAAACTAAACATTATTTAAAGGCTATTTCTCAGTCTTTCAAGGAGAGCAATCAAAATATTTTCACTCAATTTATCTCTTTTGTATTTTTTAATTTAAAAAAGACATTAAATTAAAATGGCCATGATAACATATGAGAAAATCAGCATTGTACAAAATATGCATGCATTAGAATAAAAGAATGTATTTATTGGTAGAAAGGCAGTATTAAAACAAACACTTTCTAAACATTTCTAGTCCCAGATTTTTATCTGTGTGGCTTAGGCTTATCATACAAATTTTGAACTCTAATTTCTCCTGTAACATCAGCAATCTGCTTTTTCTAAATTATAGTATTTTTATGAGGATTCAAAAAAATATGTTAATAAAACAGTAAAAACTAAAGAATACTGTACAAATAAATGTACTATTAACAATTTCATTGAAAAGAATGATGATAGCTCATACAATGGATTGTTATGCAAAACTGAATCATCCAGTTTCCTAAGTATTATTTTTAATAAATGCATCTATAAGTTATTTAACATCATGTAGATTTTATCTTAATGACCTTGGGCTATGCTTACTGATGATCAGATCTGCCTCCTTCTAAGCCTACTGTGCCTTAATTTCACTGCCTCAATTATTTTTTTTTACATGGCATCAAATACGGAAATCACACAATTTCTCTAAGTTGCTACATTTTGCAATGTCACTGATCCAGTGCACTCAACCACACACTAACTGCCCTGGCTTTTATTTCATTCCTGAGCTCCAAAGTAGATACCACATACAATAGATCCTGGTTAAATAAGTCACTGAAGAATGTTACAGTGGAACGCTACATAGCCATTAAAAAGCAGGAGTAAGTTTTATTTGTTCTGCATGAAACAATTTCCAAAATACATTCTTTTAAAAAGAAAATTCAGAGTTCTAGATGGGGGGGTGGGGAACCTGTGGCCTTCTAGGTCCTTAAGTGCAGTCTTTTGACTGAATCTAAATTTTACAGAACAAAACTTTTTTATTTTTATTAATACATATTTGTTCATCTTTTATATTTTTACTTTATTTTTAAAATGAATGTATTTAAAATACCAAAGGATAAAATAAGTTTTGACAAAATTATCCTCCCAGATTGACCAGCACAATTAGAACATTAGTAAGCCATATGACTAAATTGATGGCTGCTATGGTCATGATTTAGTTCTAAGTTCCCCTGCCTGACTGGTCTCACTCCCACACAAGGCAGGTTGGCGAAAGTTAATGGGGGTCCAGTATTGCAAGTCTGTTATCAGCTTTTGACAACAGTGCACTGTGTTTCTGTTTGAAGTGGAATTTGTGAATAGTTGCGCAGCTAGACAATATTTTTTAATTCTGTCTGCTTAACAGCCCATGATGTCAAAAAAGACCAAGAGAATGCTGAAGGAAGAAAACACACTTTTTAATGAGGATTGGGAATTGCAAAACTATCTTGTTTCTGCTAAAGATAAGATTATATGCTTGCTTTGTGATACTGCAATATCAGCATTAAAGAAATTCAAAGCTCATCGACATTATAACACTCATAAGGACCACTAATATTTTAAATTATAGGGAGAGGCTCAAAAGGTTGTATGGCAGCAATTAAAAGATGAAAAGCAAAAGCAAAGACACTCCTTTCAAGCAGCAATAAGATTCGGAAATAATGTCACTAAAGCAACTTATAAAGTAGCTTGTATACTTGGGAAAAAAGGGAAGCCATTCAGTGATGTAGAAAATGTGAAAGAATACATTGTTGAAGGTATAGGATGGTTAGACCCCAGTAACGTTACAAAGTACGAACATCTGCTTCTTTAGAGGAGAACCATAGCTGATCCGCAGCATGAATTAGCCTTCATCTTAAGAGAACAACTTTATGCATTACTTCAAAAGGAAAATATATATTATTTAATAGCTTTAGATGAGTAAACTGACACTTCTGGCTCAGTGCAGGTTTTATACTTCATTCAGGTCATAACAGAAGATTTTCTTTGCTACGAAGAGTTATTCACTTGGAGCACTCTTGTGAACAGAACACAGGGAATACATATCTATAACAACTTTCAAGATAAATGTTGGACTGAATTTGGTAAATTTAGTGAGTATATGTACAGATGGTGCACCTTCCATGATAGGAAAACATGAAGGGCTTATTGCACAGATTTAAAAATGTATTAAGACATCCAGATGCTCTCATTTCTGTTCATTGTATCTTGCAACAGCTTCTGTGCTGAAGCTTCTATTTTAAGTGACAAGTTGCACAAGTTATAGTATTAACTTTACTAGTGCAAATGCAGTATGGCATAATCGGTTTTGTAACATGCTAAAGTTGAAGGATGAAGTATTCACTGTGGATTTGCCCTATCATTATAAAGTGCATTCGCTACCACAAAGACAGGGGTTAGCCAAAACTTTATCTCTGCGAGAACAGATAGTTAAATTTACATTGAAGATTCTGTGTAAATTATTGAAAGATGATTTCCATAGGAATACAGAATTTCTGTATCATGTCAAATCAAAATGATTTGAATATTTCTTTGCAAGGTATTAATAAAACTAAGTCTATATACGATATGTGACAAAATTTTAAGCATTTCAATAACTTTTTTCAAAATATTTCTTCAAAAGGAAATTTCAGATGAACATTTTCCCCAGTTAGCAAAGGTCATTGATGAATAGAATGATATAGGCCAATTATCTGAAGAATACACACTTATTATAGATCTTTTAATTGAACAATACAATGAAAAGTTCACTGACTTTCAGAATCATGACCTCACACTCAAATTAGCATTTCAGCCTCACCTAGTGGATATCACCAAGGCACCTAAAAAACTACAGATGGAATAGACTGAACTCTCAGTAGATGACATTTTAAAGTCACTGATGCTAAGAAAGATCCAATTGAAATACGGAAAAATGCAGTAAAATACCCGCACCTTTGACAACATGCCCAAAAAATGCTTTCTAGCTTTTCAACCACTTATTGCTGCAATCTACATTCTCCTGCCTAACCCAAATCAAGATGCCCTTAAGGTCACAAATGAATGATACCCATGTAGAAGCTCAACTGAAACTGCAGACCTCCATTCTGCAACCAAATATTGAAATACTTTCCAACAAAAAGCAGACACAACAAAGTCATTAAAAGGTTAGCTAACTTTAAAATTAACAAATAATTTTCATTTTTTGAAATTATTATATGTACAAAGGAGTTAGATTTTTACAAAATAATGTACATTTTTAAGTGTATCTAATTGAAGTCTCTTGAATGCAGCTTTATTTGATTACAGTTAAATTAATGTGGCCTTCCAACATGAAAAGGTTCCCCATCTCTGTTCTAGACAGTACACATGAATCCAGTGTGTTTTGTGGAAATATATATATACATATCACAAAAACAAACACATACATACATCTACACGTACATACAGACGTTTTTCCCTGGAATTACCATAGATTTTCTTAAGAAAGGGAATATATTATTTGCAGTTACAAGAAAAGTTTTCTCTTGGCACACACTATCAATAAAATGTTTATAAAACAAAATCAACATGCCCTAATATCTGCTTAATATTATAAAATTCATATAATTAAGCACCTTAAGCTAATATTTGTTCCAGTATAAATATTTATTTCTGCCTTGTAAGAATATTAAACAAGGAGCAACTTATAAAAATTCATGAACCTTAGATTTTTTTTTAAACAGTAAGTTATTTTTGCATGTGTATGCTTCTTGATTGGATATTCTTAATGTTTTCTTTCATGTTTGCATGACATTTGTTAACTTATCTAAACTTATTTTCCAATTAAGGACACTAAATATAAAAATGCATACATTTTAAGATACCAAAATATTTTACTTAACAAATATTTCACTTCTTTTTTTACTGTAAAAATTATGGGGAAAAGATTTGTATATTTTCTTTTTGATTAATTTGAACCATCTTAAGACAAAGATTGGCACCTATGAAAATAACTTCAATATAAATATTTGCATTCAACTGTTCCATGTGGGGATCCTTGGGAGACGGGACATTTGGCTTTCAGCTCTCAAACCAACATGTGATAAACGTGACTTTTTACAATTAGCATGCTTTGCTCACTGTTATTTCTTCTGGGTAAAAGCAAGTACAAATTAAAGAAACCTGAAGGAGATATTTCAATGCAAAAATTTAAGACAACATCTACAAAAAACAAATCAAAATTCTTCTTAGTATTTAAGGTTTCTTCATCCCATCTTTAATTTTTCTTGTTATATTCTTTGGTTACTTATTTTCTTGGAATTTGAGGACATAAAATGGAGCTAGAAAGCTTCTCTCACTTTCTGGAGAACAGGATTTAATTAACATTGGCAGATACAACACTTTGGGAAACCCATATTCAACTATCTTTCCTCTCCAGGACTGAAAATTCTCCAAGTGACTTAGTATTTCTTTCCCTTACTCAAGTATATACTTGAGGAGGGCAGAAACCAAGTATGTCTCATTCTACTTTTAGAGAGAAGTACTTAGCAGAGTGACTAGCACATAACAGGAATTCAACTATCAGTTTCTGAAAGGATGAATGAATAAATACGTGAATGGATTGCATTACTACATACAGTATAGCAAGATGTAACCCTTTCTTTATGAAGAAAAAGAAGACAGATGTATTGCCCTGGTGGAAACATTTTAACCAGGAATCTTGAAACCTGGGATGTAGTTTCTTCTCTGTGCTTATTCTTTCTGACTTATTCTCTTAATACTTCAATTTAATAAGCAAATAAAACAAACAGAAAAAAAGAAGACAGATGGTTTTATGATTTTGGAATATTTTCCAGGTGTAAGGTATAAGCTAGGTGAAATTATTTCCTGTTTAAAAGAAACAAAAATAGCAGCAAAATACAAATGTTAAGTGTTTTCTTGCTTTGTCCAATTTGTATTTGTTAATGAAGGAACATGTGATCTGTAATGTTAGGAATTCTCACCAAAGGAACCTCATCATTAAAAGTGTACTATATCCTTAAGGAAGATGAAGTCCTGAAAATAAACTGATTATTTTTTACATGGTTTTCTCATTTACCTCCCCACCCGCTAACACATCTATAGGATTCCTTCATCCCCCAGACAGAAATATGTATCTCATCACAACAAGCCAGTCTATAACCACACCTTCTTTTTCACCTATCCAACTGATGTTACCTGAATTTCATTAGGGCATCATGTGCAGTCCCAGGATTTACAACCTAAAAGGGAATCTCTCCTTTCTCATCTCAATTTATGTAGTTGTGACAGAGACTTTATAGCCTACAAATCCTAAGTTATTTATTATCTAGACTTACATCTGTTAAAGCAAGTATTTTGCCAGAGGGGCAGGATTAGGGTGAGATATAAAGAGGTTAGAAAAGAACAAGGATTCGCGTCTTAAATGGTATTCCAAACTAGGTATTGGATTTTATCCTGGGGGCAATAATGAACCATTCCTGTGTAGGAGTGAAGCTCTATTCAATAGCCTTCACTGATTCTGAAACCCTGAAAATGGAGCTCATTAAGCAGGGATGAAATTATCTTATTTTTGTGCATTTTTAGGCACCAATGGTTGATGTTCCTTGTGAATACATTAAATATGAAATTAGCCTTTGCCTAATTTTGAGTATGAACCTCCTGGAATTTATAACCTTCTTCCTATTTTCATAAAAGGCTCCTGCCTGAGTCTCATCAGAGGGTTTTACAACTTGGGACTATGTTCGATGAACATTTTTTGGCTCCACCTAATGTTGGTTTTTCCTTGCTCTCTAAGGAGAAGGAGGTATTAGGGATCAAACATGCTTCCTGCCTGAACCAACTACTGTGGCTTTGACAGTCCATAAAATAAGAAATAAACCCATTAAATTAAAGGTGGCAAGAGAGCAGTAAAAAATAAGCTACTTTTTTTTCAAGCAGGTAATGTTGAATTCATTCACTAAGTGGACATGGCAAACATTTATACTATATTCATCTATCTGTCAAATATATTTTGTTTTAGGTAATCACAGCAGCCATAGAGTTCTTAATGGCAATTTAGATTCCATTCACATTTGTTTCAAAGACAGCATTAAAGAACCTGTCATTGATCTTGAGCATGATTACTAAAGCCATTGTTGTTCTAATTTACAATCCAAAGCTACATTTTATCTTTTCATATTCTAAAGGCTGTGGCAAAATATATATATGCTTGAGGCAAAAGGTCTTAATTATTTTAATGTTTTGTTTTATTTACCAGGTGGGTTTTATTAACAAGAGTTTAGAAAATTAGAAAGATATATATTACATGCAGATAAATGTATTTATGCAGAAATAAAGGCCCTATAAATACTTTATTAAAATTTTTCCAATGGAAAAAAATCCAAACCTAAATTATGATTAAATCTGCATTAAACATGAAGAAAATGAAGGTGAAGGTAGTTTCCAAAGAGAATGGTTACGTGTTAAGAGTGAGATGTGAAGAATGCAGAAAGATTAATAAAACCAAGCAGGGTCTCATTAATCAAACATCCCCAAGTGGCATAAATGATTTGATTTGAATTTGCCTCTATATACACCAATGATGGAATCTGCTTTTTTTGTGAAGTAGCCAAAATGTCAACTTGATAAATGGGGTAATTCTTTCAAAAGTACCTACTCTGTTGTTTCTTTTATATGTTGATGAACGTACACAGTATAACTAAGATTAATTATTTGCTAAAAATATAAATAAAGCTTTGATCACTTTGACCAATAAGATTTGATTTTTTAAATGAATTGATCAAATAACATCTTTTAAACTGAATCTCTGTTTAAAGAGTTGAACAAATAAAGAAATATAAGAACATAAAATGATTGTAGTTTGCCAGGCGAATGTCTTAAACCAACTAAAACTAATATATGTTACTAATATCAAATGTTAAGGCTTTGAATAACAATATTTCAAAATAGTGTAATTGCCTATGTATTTCAGTTATAATATGAAAGTGCTTGAGGAATGGTTAGGTTAATGTTGTGCTTAAATGGTACCTTCTCCCCTGAATCTGTTGAAAAATATGATAAATATTTGTGTCCAAGTCTACCTAGAATCAAAAGAATCAAAAAGATCATGCCTATAAACAGCACAAATGGATTTTTTAAAAAACATATCTATTGAGGTAGACGTTAAAAAACCCGCCACAAAATTCACAATTAAATTTTGGGAAGATTAGCCGAATGAATATAAATATCCAAAACAGCAACAAAAACAAATAGTTAACAACAAAAAACAGTGCTCCTAATATTGTTAATAACATCTCCAGCGATAGTGACTTCATTGGCATCCTGGTGAAGAAATAACTTTTGTGGCTAATTTTATTATAGATTTTCTGTAGAAATATCTAGTATTTAGTTTCTATTTTATTCAAAGTTATACATCGCTATGGACTGAATTGTGTCCCCTCAAAATTGATATGCTGAACCTAACCCCCAGTGTGACTGTATTTAGAGACAGGGCTTTTAGAAACTAATTAAGGTCATTAGTTTAGGGTCCTAATCCTATACGATTGGTGGCTTTATAAGAAGAAAAAGAAATCAATATCTCTCTCTCTCCCCCTCTGTCTTTCTCTCTCTCTCTTTCTGCCATGTGAGGACAAGCATGTAAGAGAGCCCTTACCAGAAACAGAATTGCTAAACAATGTGGTTGTTTTCCTGCTTCTCAATTTTTCTTTTTTATACACAGTTTTATAATTCACATAGCATACAATTCACTCATTTAAAGCACACAATTAAATGGTTTTCAGTACAGTCACAGATATGTGCAACCATCATCATAGTCAATTTTAGAATATTTCCATGACCTCTAAAAGAAACTGATATCCTTTAGCTATCACCTTATAACAAGATACCCCCCCAACTCCCTTATCCCAGCCCTAAGCAGCCACTAATCTACTTTAACCTACTTACTACTTTTTCTACTAATCTCTGTCCATTTCCCTGTTTTGGAATTTCTTATAAATGTAATCATAGAGTGTGTGAACTTTTGTGGCTGGCTTCTTTCACCTAGCATGTTTTCCAGGTTCATCCAAGTAGCAGCATGTATCACTGCTCACTTCATCGTGTCGATACACCACAATTTGTTTATTCATTCATCTGTTGATGGACATTTGGGATGTTTCTACCTTTTGGCTATTATGAATAATACTACTATAAACATGTGTATACAAGTTTCTGTGTGAACATGTTTTCATTTCTCTCCAGTATATACTAGTGGAATTTCTGGGTCATATGGTAACTCTATATTTAACCATTTGAGGAACTGCCTGACTGCTTTTCAAAAGCAGGTGTACCATTTTACATCCCCACCAGCAGTGAATGACAGTTCTAATTGTCCCACTTCCTCTCCAATATTTATCTCACTTTTTGATTCTAGCCATTGTAGTGGGCATAAAGGGGTGTCTCTTTGTGGTTTTGATTTGCATTTTTCTGATACCTAATGACGTTTCATGTGCCTATTGGCCATTTGTATATCTTCCTTGGAGAAATGTCTATTCAGAGTTTGATCTGCCTCATCCTCCCCCAATCCCTAGTAGGCATATGCACACATTCCCTCCTTCTTTCCCCAATATATTAATATTGAAATTGTTAAATAAATATTTGGTTTTTATATTATTATTCAAATAATAAAAATATAAAGCATATAAATATTTTAATAACTGAACCATATATTGTATTATGATTTCATAACTTTTTCCCTCTGTGATAATTGTCTTGTTGTTTGCTTGGTTGTCTATGTAATTCTAACTACCATATCCCAGAACTCTGTCTTAGTTGTATTACTCTCCTCTAAATTCCTTTTTAAAAATTCCTCTTCTTGAATAAATATCTCCTGGAACCATCTGAACTGCTCTAGATCAGCTACACAAATATTATTTGGATATCTTTTTCCATAAGCACCTAGGGATTCCCTTCTTCTGTCTTACGTTGGAGACTTGGTTTCCTGGATCCTACGACTTTAAATTTCAGTCTTTCCTCAAATACCTGGTGAGACTCACGACTGCTCATCTGCTCATATATAAGAGTAGGACAATAAAATGTTCATTAGAAGCTCTGAGTGGGTAGCTGGGTCTTTTCAACTATAGACCCACCAGGTGGTTTGTTTGGAAACATTCTAAGGATGTGTAGAATCTTACCTTTGGGCTGGTCTTATTCATCTCAAAAGATAGTTTTAATCTTTATATGTGAGATAAAGTCTAGCGCTAGACTCTGGGAGCCCAGGGGAAAGAAAGCTGGAATTTCAACATGCTCTAGTAAAATTTTCCTTAATCTTCCAAATTTTAGAAGAGTTATTCTCCCATTCCACTGTGCCTCTTATCCCCCAGTCAGTCAGCTTCTGCTTTATCTAGGTTTATTTAGGTGATAAACCTAACTTTTCTGATAATATAGAAAGCAAAAGGCATCTGGTTGTAGGCAAGGGAAGGAATGTCTGATATTCCGATTTGTTCCTAAACAGATTTTCAGCAAATCTTCCTACGTAGAGCTCCAATTTATCCTAATTTTAGAGAATCTAGTACTGGCAACTCCTAAATATTTATGGTGTTCCCTGGTAGATTGTATTGTCTCTAAGTCATCTTTATTCCAGGTTGGAATCCAGCTTTCTTGGTTTGCTAAATCAGTTACTACTTACCTGTTTGGTTTTCAGCCTTCCAAATTTTATTGCTGTTAAGTCCTCTCTTACTCTCTTTTCCTAATGTCATTGCTGCAAGATTTCCCATCCATTTTCATTTCCTAATATTTCTGCCAATTCTCCTCCATTGGAATTATCTACATTTAATGAGTTTGGGGGGAAATGTTGAAGGCTAATGTTCATGTTCCATCTGTCATATTTAACAGAAAGTCTTCTTTTCATGTTTTAGGTTAATTTCATTATTGATAAATGTTGGAAAACAAATCTAATTAGTTATTCTGCAAATGCTTTCTTTGTATATGGGCATTTGGATATTGTTCTAGATCATATAGGTCCACTAGGCACAATCTTTATATAAACATTAATCTATTAGAACAATTGGTAAATCAAACAGTACTGCTGGCCCTTGAACTGGGAATAATCCAATATATATTAAACTAAGATACTTTCTCTGAGAAAATATATAGTTAAAATATACTTTAACAATATTTTATCCTTAGACTTTGCCCTATCCATTCTACATAGATCGCTGTAAAAATACAAAATACTTTAATAAGTGCATGTAAACATTAATGTCTTATCAGATACTCTATGTCTGCCATTAAGGTATGTATAACTTAAAGTAATACTTCCTAGGGTTAATCCAGACTATTTTCAGTAAAAACGCAAAATTTTAAAATAAAGATGTAGGTTTCTCAGTTCCACTGAAGAACTATTGTGCATGGATCCCTGAATGTGGAATCAGAAGACCTGCATTTTTATTCAGCTTTCCAAGCAAATCTGAAGCACAAAAAATTTGAAAAGTGCATTTAAATTTTAAAAATGTGTTTAATGAGGTTATGAAATTAGTTTCATCTGCAGGTTTTAATGAATGTGCTTTTATATAGTCCAAATGGCATAAAACACAGGGTGCTTGTTTAAATATAACAAGGTTTTAGAAAACCAATGTCTTGACAAAGTTGTATCCAGATGACTCATAAGTTACTTTCATTTTGTGTAATAAAAGGGAAAAAGAGTTAAAGGAAAGAGATGAGTTGTCTAGATCCTTAGTGAAGGGACAACTGGGTACTTTCAGATGCACAAATCCTTAGAGAAGGGCTTAAATGATGACTGGAAAGGGCTTAAATGATAACTATGATCAATTTAGTTGGGGGGTTTGGGAGAGAGTTTCTGGCATTTGTTCCCTCATCATTTTAGGGAGAAAGAGTACTAGAGTTTAAGAACAAGGATTTTCACATATGACACTGACATCCTTGCTAGAGCGACTGAGCAGGATTCACCTCTCAACTCTACAAAAATTTCTTGAAGTGACAGGAAGGTTGTAACTAAAGTTTCCATATACATCATGAAAGCAGGGATTTTGTCATTTGAATTCCTTATTTTATCTTCAGCATTCAGCACAGTGCCCACCATATACAGTAGAGGTCAGTAAATATTTATTGAATCAATGAACAAATAAATGGCACTTGACCAAGAGGGGCTATGATACTAAGAAACTGGAGATTTGTGCAGGGTACACACTGCTGAATTCAACCAAAGTTGGTAACGTGACCTAATTCTCTCCATCAGTTTCTTTCCTCTGCCCAAGAGTGGCAAAAACAGAAGTTACTGGTAGTTTACTTGAGAACCATCTCCAGAGCCCCGTGAAGCATCAACAAGATAATAATAGAATATTACTGAAGGGGTGTGATTTTGGCTTAACTTCGTCCCCTTTAAGCAGACAGGCAAACTTCAAGCAACCAATACAGTATTGTCAGCAAATGCAGGAAAACTCAGAGCAGTCGTGAGTCTCTCCCTTCAGGGAAGTGGAGGATATCCTCTCATGTTTCCAAAGAGTACTCTTAGAAGTGGATAGCATGGGAAAAATACTCTAGAATAGGCCCTGGAAGGACTAGGTTTAAGGAAATAGAATCTATGGAGAGCAGTTTGGAACAGTCTGACATAATCTTGCATGCTCCTACAGTCAGCTGCATCCTTACAGGATTTAGCAGTTGAATACTTCTACTGTGCAGTGACTCAGTGACAGTCAAGAATGAGGTCAAATTCTTAATGGCCAGAATTAGATAAACCAACAGAAAACCCTGAAGAGTTTTAATTTTCATTGAAATTGAATGTTTTCTTTATTAAATTTCATTTTATATTTGCAATGTCTTAAAATTTAAATTTAAAATATTTAACGGAGACAATTTTATTTTATATTGTATGTAATGTTTTTCAATAGAACTTTACAGTGTTTGAATAGTTGAATAAACAAAATAAAATCTGTAAAGAAAAATGTGACCTTCTCAAAAGCCTAAGTTGAAATAACATGTAATAATTCACTCTGGAAAGCAGATAGAAGGTACAGGAGTTTTGTTGCTGTCACAGATTTTATTCTTCCCTTTTTCTTACTTGGTCTTACAATCACTGTAAATGCCGATTTCCCTCACTAGACCATAAACTCCTGCATGGCAGGGTTTAGGTGGTAATTTATCTGTTTTCATGATAAATTTCTGCCTCTAATCTATTATAACCAGTACATATTAGGCATTCAAAAACTTTTTGACACATTTTTAAGTTACAAATTCAAATTGTAATCAGAGAGAGAGAGTGGAGAATTTTGAACAAAAGCTTTTTGTGGCTTATACATTCAAAAAAAAGTAATGCTTTATATATGTATAGGCTATAAAAACATTTGCTGATCCTGAGGCTTTGAAAAGGTTACTTCCTATGCTAATATGGGCTTATGTTCTTCCTAACTATACCTACCTGTAGTACTGGTATAAGAGACAATGTATAAATTCTTTATATATAGTATATGCTCAATAAGAGATGCTTATAAAACACATGAATGAAGTGACTTTTAGTTTTGGGGAAACAGACGAATAGATATAAAGTTATTTTGACAAGTTAGTCAAAGAGAAAAAAAAAACTCACAAACTTCAGTCATAGGGTAGTTACTTTGCTTAAGCAAGACAAAAAGCCAATTGTTAGGGTTGCAAAGCACTAAAATACCTCTTCTGTGATTCCGTAGAGCCTGTCTGTGTGTCCAGATTCATATAAACTCAAGTTTGTGGTTTTGGTTTCTCAATATGGTAAAGTTCCAATTCATATCATCCTCTTAACAAGCTCCTTTGTAATAGCAAGTTTGTGATTTAATGACTTTAGAAATTTAAAATGATATATGCATGTAAAAATGCTTGTAGGGAACCAACAAACTAAGACAGTTCCATTGTAACTAAAACAGTAAAGTGAATTCCTCCCGGAAAAAGACGACATAGATGGAAAGGGCAGAGATTGGATAAATATGGCTCTTTTCCTAAGCAGATGAATAACTCTATTTTCCTTGTTCCACATGCCTATAATATGATGCACTGAACAATGTTGACTTCAGAATTATTAATAAGAACATGTTCTCATTTTGCTAGGTATAGGGAAAAGAGAAAACACAAGCTAAAACCTCAATATCAGGGTAATGCTTATATCACTCTACTTTCAAACTTCTTTATTAGCTTACCTTAACCTTTAAACTTAATTATGTCAAAAATTCTTTATTCATCATGTTTTCTATTTAACCTTCTCTCCTAAAAATGCTCTTTGAATTGTTTCTTTTGTCTTTTCTCTTTCATACAATAGGTCCTTTTAGAATAAAGACATTAACAAAAAAATTATGTAACATATCAATTAAATTATTTCCTGAGATTTCAAGAGACACCTTGGAAATAGGCACTTGTATAATTACCTAATAGGAAATGCTAACAATTCGTGTGCCTTTAATGGCAGGCTGTTTAAAATATATTTAAGAGGAGTCTGTAAATTCTTTATATTGTATCCTTCCTTACCACTCCATTTATTTAAAACCTTAATTACAGATAATTGATAACTATAGTGCTTTAACAAATCCAGTGTATATCATACCAAATAATAATATTGTTTAGAAGTGATGTTAATTCTTTATTTGAACAGCTACACATAAAAATAATAATCAGTTCTAAACCCCAAGTTGATGACTATTGTATAATTTATGGGTGCCTAGAGAGCTCCATTTTGGAACGCATGAAAGCTTCATTGATGAGAGAAAAAGCTTTCTGCCGGACTGTGCTCTGAAGTCCCAGTTAACAAGTGCCAGATACTAAGTGCCTGCATGTGCACTTTTTCTTATGTACTTTAAATGCATTATCTTATTTAATTATCACAACTCAATATGGTAGATACTATATTTTTTTCATTTTATTCAAGAGAAAACTGAGACTTATGATTTGAATTGTTTCCCCAAAGTCATATTGCCTATAAACAGGTAGAGCTGGGAAGTTGGCTTTCTTAACCACTGAGTTAGTAGGGTTCTTATGCTGTAGTTTCATAATATTTTTATCTCACCTAAATGGGACGTTTTATCTCATGGCTTTATAGCTCCTTGAATTATTTATGTGTTTTTATAACCATGATTTAATGGTTTCCTTGACTTGGACAAACTATGTTTACTAAAAATATCAGATGTTTAATTTTTTTTCCTAATTCACAGGGATAATTAGGCTACTGGATAAAAGCATTTGCAATCTTAAACCTTTTTTGCCAGCTAATAAATGCTACCAGTTGACAAAATTAATGAAGTAGTAGCAGAAACACATTAATAGAAAATGCAAGATCTGCTGACCTTGCTAGATCCAACAACTTAGTTATTATTTGTTGCTCCTGAAATTAATATTTGAAGACATGATTTTATTGTACATTATATACCCCATTTAGTGCTAGGAATGTTTAGAAATGGGAGCCATAATTGAATAAGCTATATTCCATTTGGGGGCATAGTCCATGTGGAACTATGTTCATTTGCTAAGATGATAAATGTTCTTCCTTCGTCTTCAAAACGTCTGAAATCAAGTAAACTCCTGGGGCCATGGCTTCACCCAATTTCCATCCTATCCATGTGAGTCAGTCCTCCTAAGCTGCAATGATAATTTATCATGCCCTCCAAAATGACAAAATTCTTCTCCCAATCCCCAAATACTTACTGATTTTGCTTGAAAGCTTTCCAAGCCTTTATTAAACTTGTAGTTTTATATCCAGTGTGATATCCTTCCTTGGCATATTTTTTTCCAGCCATTTAGGGTCAAAATTTTTCAAGAGAAATGGGGGAAAAATGGCAGAAATACTGAAGACAACAAACAGATGTGCTAGTGAAAACTGAGGGAAGTGCTGTGCAGTGTGAACGTTCAGCTGTTAAGGACATTTGATGGGGCTCTCTTCCCTTTTCTGGGGCCAGGTCAGGAGAAAACTATTTGTTATCACCACTTTCCAGTAGTGTAATGGAAAAAGAGAGAGAGAGAGATAAAATATTTCTAAGATGATCTGTATTAAAATGTATCAGAATTGGATAATATTGGATGAGGCAGAACTGCATGCTTTTATTTTATAATGCTTTAATTTTTTTAAAAAAGTTTCATGTTTAGCCAATAGAATTAACTATATCAGTATCCTATAATGTTCCACTAGAGCACCAAGCTTTACAAGTCTCTGTACTCTGAGAAATTACAGGCTTAATAGATGATTTGATAACTTAGCTGGTTGAATATTGAGTGCTTAATGGAATATGTTAAAAAAGCACTTCAGTAAGGTAGGAATGTGTGTGTATATGTGTGTGTGATGGGAAGAGGAATATAGTGAATGTGAAGACAAGCTCTAGGGCTAGTGGGGAGGGGGAAGGCTGCCAAAGCGGCAGGCTCCAGGCTCTTACTATCATGGAAATGAGAATTGGCAAGGATGGAGGAAAGCAAGACAAAAACAACCAACATTTCCTATGTTAACAATTTTACTCAAGACAAGCCTTATATGCATTTTCTTTCTCCATTAGCTATTCTAGATTTCACTTTAGGATTAACATTAGATTTGTTTCAATACTGAATTATGTACTTTGACATCATTTTTTATCCATTATCTCAAATTTCAATACTGTCCACTGAGTTTAGGCAAAAGACCTCATGTTCATTATCTTACCCAGTCTCACATTCCAATCAAGAATAAATCAGTGATAAATAATGCAGTATACATTCATGTTATGAGTTTATATACTGCTTAGCAATAAAAATATAGCTGATTTGTGTGCAAAAGGCAAAGTAATGTAGTTAAAGTAAATGTTACAAAGTCCTAGATCAAAACTTTATTGTTGAAAATATCTTACTCAAAGTTGCTTAAAAAATAAATGACAAAATATAAATTTAAAATGAAATTGAACAAGCATAATGTCTATAAAACACAAATGGCAGCAAATGAAAACTATAAGCAACTTAAAACAAGGCTGAGAATGACCTACTAAATTGTCTTTCCAAAAATTTCAACCAAATGCCCATGTGATTATACCCTTAAAGTTTAGAAAAACTACCAAATGTTAGCTGGAGCCAAATTTTCTTAGAGTACTGGTTTATCATAGAATACTAAGTATATTTTAACAATCATAATTTTATTTCTGAATAACACTCTTATAATCCTTAATGAGTCATATTTTAGTTTGTTAATTAGCATTTAGGCAGAATTAGAAATCACAGTTGATGGAACTGCACATTATTTACCCTTAAGCACCACACAAGGTCTAACATTCTGAGACCAGTTCATCAGGATGCCACCAACAAAATCATCTAAATAACCTTTCCTTATGTTTTCTCCAGTTTGCAAATTTTCTGCTAGAATTTTAACAGAAAGCCCAGATATATGCAGAAATACCATCAACTCCACTTTTTTTTTTTTAATGGGTGTGATTTCTCTTCACAATGGAATCACTCATTCTGCCACTTTCACAGCCTGCCTAAATAAGGAAGATAACCCATGGTATTAATAGTTTAGTTGAGCCAGCCTGCTGTGGTCAGAAACCCTTTGCTATAAATGTCCCTGAAATGAAGAATGTATGGTATTGTTATATTCTTATCAAATCATATTTAAAGGTTCATGTTTAACCTTAAAAAATTGGCTGCTTGCCAAAGACCTCGTGGTTGCTGCTAGAGATGATGGTTAGGTTTGTCTAAAAGCAAACACAGGCCAAGGTAAATTTTCTTCTACCCACAGAGTTTCAGAGGGGTATATCCTGCCTCTTGGCTGCCAGGTAAGGCAAACCGCCAGACTCCAGTGAGCTTACTAAGGCAGACATAGAAAAAAGTTCGCCCACTCTGATGCTAGAATAATCGTTAATCCTTCAACAGAAAATAAAATACACAAGAATGAAGAATTGGTTCCCAGTCTGGATGAGGCTGCCAGATCCAAAGGGGTGAACTTTGCTACCCTCAATAGAATATCCTCTTCCATATCTGGCTCCAGGAGTCCAAGGTGGGCTCATAACAGAGCTCTAGGCTTCTCTATTTCCTGTCTTTGTTCCAGGATTAATTCTCCCCACTGTCTTTTTACACACTGTATCTATCCCCAGGCCTTTCCTTTCTCCATTTTCACATCTACGTTTAAGAGCTTTTAGAGAAACAGAGGACTGGGATGAACTTGATCACTTTTGACACCCACATAGATGCTGTAATTTTATAGGTGATTAAAAATCTTTAATGACTTTACCTTAAAGCTCTACTTCAAGTTTTTCATGGCTTGCTGGAAACAAGCCAAGGTATAAAGATCTGTGATTTACTACTTCCCTCAGGGCCTGTCTTCTTTATTGAAGTTATGAATGTTACAATACTCTAGTTCAATACAAAAAATATCTCATTATTTATCTAAATCCAATTATACATGACTCTGAGACTCCACTAAACAGAAAGGAGGAGTTCCAAATTAACACATTATTGAAACTCTTTCCCTCCCTAGAGAGTATAGAGAAGATCCTTAGAGTCTTTCATATTCAGAAGGAATCTTTGGTGGGTAGATCCTTTGGTCTGACCATCTCTAAAACATTTGAGGTCCCAGGCTGCATAATCCCTTACGGAGTTGTTACCCTGCTGGTGTTTCCCAAATTGGAGCACCGAGATTCTTACTGAGGCTGAGAGCCCTGTGCTTAGTGCACTCATGCACTGTCCCTAAGCACACCACACAGCAGCTTCCATGCAGGTATGACTGCATCCCTGCAGCAGGGAAAATCAGGAGAGTAAGAGTCCCACTGCTCCCAGACACCCCAACTCTCTGGCCTTTCTGACTTAAGGACTCTTCTCACTCACAAGTTCAATTCCTACCTCTCCCCCTCTGAGTTTAAACCCTCAACACTTAGGTTTTAGAAAACAAAAGCCAAGAAGAGGGATTACCTTTGTCAAGCAACTTCTTCTTTCAGCCTAATATAACCTCTGCCCCCAAGACAAAGGCTCCCCTCTGGGAATTTGCAAGTTTGCAAATGGGAAGTACAAGACACAAACTAATATTTCATATTAAACCATATTTGTTTTCCCATGAAATAGAAATTTTTTGATATTGAAATTTATCTTCTACCACATAATGAAAACTTAATTTTCAAGTCATATAGAAACATTCCTATCAATATCCTATACCAACTTATGTTTGTATATCTCTTTAATTTACACAGTACTTTAACATGTCATTTCATCCTTCAACAAACTAATACTACTCCTGTTATTTCTAAATATTCAAGCACTGCTTTTACAAATCCTAAAGGCAACATTTAAGTGTAAACGTAATAGCCTATCAGATAGACCTGAGTATAATCCTGATTTCACCACTTATTATTCTGGTAATCAAATCCAATGATTCTTTTCCTATTTTTGACATTTGTCACTAACTACCTTCCTTGACACACAAGGAAGCTTCTTTAACAATTTTTCATTTTTAAATTTGTCTTATTTTTATCCCATCCCTATTATTAAAAGTGAATGGAGTCTCTGCATATACTTAGCTATTTCATAAATTTCTACTGAATCATTATTTTCTTTGTATGTGCATCTAATGTATATAGCTCACCTTTCCTTAATTTTATATCCACAGGACGTTTTCACCAATATTACCATTTTCCATTTCCTGCTAGATTTCAGACAAATATCTTACAAGTTATAAACTTCCCCATTAGTGTCAGCAAAGTGAGTGCTTTCTCATTTTTCCAGAATATATTCATTATGAGGTCAAACCCATTTTTCCTCCCCATTTCTTCTGTGCATTCACTGCCTTAACAATTTCAGCTCAGCAATGCATGGCAAATAATTATATTTAGTTTCATTTCTAAAATCAAGGAGCTCTTTTAGTTTAAAGCAAACAAGCTCAATTATCCACAATATTAACATTAGCGTGTCAAAACATTCTCCCTGTGTTCTACAGTAAATTTATTCTAGTCCATTATTTTTGCAAGGTAAAGACCACCGTTTTATTTACTTCAATCCACAGAAATATGTTAAAGAAACATCCAGAGCCAAGAAAATCAACTCTCTTCATTCCTCTAATCCCCCTTGATATTAAACACATATGGTATTGACTATGTAGGTCACTTACCATTTGGAGAAGTGGCAACACCTACATTCACAATTGCATAAGACAGATGATATTTTGTATTGATCCAATATCCTTGTTTTGAAGAACTAATCAAATTGTTATTAACTTACAATGGTTATTTTATTCAATTCCAGTAAGCTAACTTCTAATTTCCAGTACATATGTGTGGTACCCAGTGATAACAATGGAATGTTTGCACATATAGAAAGGCATGATCAGGCATTACTTCATTTCACTGTTTTATATTTACCCTCTCCAATTAGGGGAAATTAGAGTTGTTCTTCCTTCTTTACCTTTCTTGATTTAAAAAAAAAAAATGTTGGCATAGCTTTTTCAAAAAGTAAACATAGAAATGCATTCTGAATGTAAACAAGAAGTCATTATCTGACATTCCATTCATTTATGATGAAAATACATGACTTTTAAAGGGAATTTTTTTCACATTATAGAATAGCCAGCAATTCAGTATCTTACTCCACTATTGCATAAATTTTTTATCATCTACTCATCAGGGAATACATTGCTCTGTTGAGTGGTTCTGAAGAGTTGGCTAATTGAAACTACAGCTATTTTCTCTGGGATGATTAAACCTTGATGTTGCACAAGACAACTGGTTAATACACTAAAAGTCCTACAAATAAACAAGAAAAATGCAGACATCCTAATAGAAAAAATAAGAAATAAACATGATTAGACTTTCACAAAAGAGGAAATATGAATTTCACAACACATATAAAAACTTTTCAATCTCATTAATAATAAAAATATAACATATTAAGACCTCAATGAGATCATTTTAGACTCATCAGATTGATCAAAATAAAAAAGTCAGAAAAGTGGTGGTGAACATGTGGATCAAAGGGAACACACGTGCATGTTAGCAGCACTATAAATTGGGATAACCTTTGAAAAGTATGGCATTGTCTAAACATTCAGTCATATATCCTGTGACCTAGCAATTCCATTTCAATGTATATATCCTAAAGAAACTGTTGTACATGCTAACCAGAGGCATACAATAATGTTTATAACACCATATTCCTAATAACAAAAAAATATTGAGAAGAGCCCAAATGGTCATCTAAAGAAGAATGGCTTTATAGATTTACAAATTTAGCATATAATCACCATGTGGTAATATGCGGCACTGAAACTCAATTATAAAAAACGATAGTGATCTAGCACCTCTCATATTTTCCTGGATAGAGCTTGAGCCCATCCTCCGAAGTGAGGTATCATAAGAATGGAAGAATAGGCTCCACATGTACTCGCCATCAAACTGGCACTGACTGAGCAACACTAAGGTGCTCACACAGTAGTAATATTCTTTGAGAGTAGGGGGATTAGGGGTGGGTAAACTCACAACTAATGGACGCGGTGAGTGTTGTAAGGGGGGAAAGGGCACATCTCAAATTATGGTTGGGATGTTGCAAAGTCATAACATGTAACCAAAATGTTTGTACCCCCATAATTTCCTGAAATAAAATAAAATAAAATAAAGCTTCAAAAAAATAAAAGAATGGAATACGGCTACTCTCAACAATGTGACAGATTCTTAAAAACTCAATATTGAGTGTAATAAAAACACATAACAGAAGAACACATAGATTATGATACCCCTTTTATAAAATGCAAAACCAAGCAAAATCAAACTATTTAAGGACAATTTTTTTTCTTAAAAAGAAGGATAAGAATGATAAACATAAAAGTCAAGATACTGATACCTCCTGGAAGGAATTAAGAATATGGGACAGGGAAAGATGGCATAGAACTGGGAAAGTTCTAGATTGTAAACCATGCAATAGGTTCACAAGTTTATATGTTTTATTATTTATAATATAATTTACTCATTCTAATTAAATATAGGACCAAATACCAAAGAACTCACAGTTTCACTTTTCTTGGACTTTTTATAAAACATGATCAGTAGTAATCTCAGAGAAGGGTTTCTCATGCTAAGCACTATTGACATTTTGGGCCTGATAATTTCTGTGGTGTCAACTATCTTGTGCATTGCAGGACATTTCGCAGCATCCTTGGCCTCTACCCACTAGCTGCCAGTAGCAAGGTCCCAGATGTGGCAATCAAAAATGTCTCCAGACATCACCAAGTATCCCCTGAGGGCAAAATCCCCCCAGTTAAGACCTATTGTCTTCTATGGATAATTTATGTGAGATTCATCTAAAATGAGATTGGATTCATTTGCAGCCAAATACTGAACACTACAAACACCAGTGTTGCCACTATTACACACACTCTCATATACACACATTATATTTTATATTAGGCATACTTTTTTTTAATTTGTCATAATGACTTTGTATTACATATGAAATGTGACTCAAAAAGTCTGCAAAGAACGTGCACTTTTACTGCCCTATCATAGTTCTGACCCTGAAAAACATATATACTCTCTCACCCTCATTAACTTGCACACATTATTCTGTCAAGAATGGCTTCTATCTCTGCCCAAGTTGCCCATCCAAGTTGCCCATCCTGACCCAGGAAGCAGAATTAATCTCTCTCTTCCTCTATGCATCATGTACATAACTCTCTACAGTCTCCCATTCTAGCAATTCACCCATGCTAATACAATTTTATACACACACACACACACACACACACACGCACACATCCAGTTTCCTCCATTCTTCCAGTTAGTTTCCTCAAGTTTGGCACAATGCTTTCTTCATCTTTATATTATCAAAGCTTAGCTTAATATCTGGCCTCAGTAAGTAAGTAATTTAGGCCTGTTGAATACATATAGATGAATAAACGAATGAATTAACTTAGAGACTTTGCTAATCTCAAAACAGCTGACTAAATCAGTTCTGTCACTAGTTCTGTACTGAAAATATAAATCAAACATGTTGTGGCATTATTTTTGTTCAAAATTCTAAGCATTTTATTTAAGATTTTCTCTTGTATTTTTGTAAGTTTATTATTATACAAAGTTATCAATTGTAATTCATAAATCAAATAGAAAATCTTGTGTGACTCATTATTGAAGAACTATATGTCTCTTTTAGGTCAAAATTTTTACATTTTTATTGTTTAAATTTGCAAACATATGTAAGAGTTGAAAGGATAATACTGTAAACTCACACCATACCTATCATTCAGATCTAAATATTATCAAGATTTTTCTCTAATTGCTTTATCTTTTTTTAATGTTTTCACTTGCTGAATTTTATTTCTAAATTCCAGACATCATGTTTTACTCCTGCATACCTAAGCATACAACTCTAAAACACTTGAATGTGTCAAGAATGTATTCTCATAATCACCTTTTAAAAGAAATTAAAAAATAAGTATAATAAACCTTTTTGTAGCATGAGTTTAGCCTAAAGTTCTGTACATTGTATGTGTATTTTCACATTTCATGACTGAAGTAATGATTATTGACTTTTTACTTAAAAAGAAGTGTGAAAAATCCATACCATCCTTTGAGATTGCAACAGTACTCTTAAATCAAGGTTATCAAATTAGAAAGAAATGGGAAAATGAATCCACTTAATCCACAGAGAAAATTTAAAACAAAATTGCTTGACATAAGACAGTGCTCATGTTCCTCTAGGCCTTTGAGTAAAGATATGTTCATGCAATAATACTTCCAAAATCTACATGGAGCTAAGCCAATCTTTCTGACCATCTTGAGATGCAGGCACATTCAGTAAAATTTAAGGGGAAAAAAAAAAAAAGTAGTGGGGCTTTTTTTTAACCCAGTGTACAAAATTTAACATTTCAACAGTTTCCAAATCCAATAATATAAGAGTAATTATCTTGTCCCAAGGTATAAGAAAGAAAAGTCTCCTATACATTTTTCTTTTTAAATCCAGAATATTCACTTTACAAAAAAATTAAGAACACTTTAAAGACTAGGGCTCCTTACAGAAACAATTGAATTCCATAGAAACAATTTAAATGTAAGTGCACAAATCATTCTTTTCATAGAATAGGTGCAGCCTTGAATCCATTAAGAAAGCACTATTTTCTTATTGTCATTTATTGTAGACCAAAAATATATTTTTATCAAAAGAAATATTTTGCCCTGACCTGAGGTATAGAAGTCAATCTATCTAATGCTAGTCTGCTTTCTATAGCAAAAAGTTGAAGTGGATTAGTGTGGTTACATTTTTCTTTTTTCTTTCTCCTGGTAAAATGTGCTTATAAAAATAAGGCACATGATAGAAGTCACAACATTTTTCCCAAAACAAAGATAAAAGTATCTGTTTTATTAGCTAAAATCATCATATCCTGAATTATTTTGATTCTCTTTACTATTCTTGTATAGAAAGAGGAATAGAGGAAAACATGCTTCCCCACTGGAGGAAAACATGTTTCCCATGTGTAAAATGAGACCTAAGAAAGTTGAGGAGCAGTGTAACTGTGATTTCCCCATGTCTCACTGCAAATCAGTGAATGAATCAGTTCATGTAAATTTTAGATGTATAAGGGCTCCTAGCAATACCCTGGCTTAACCCTTTTTAAAAATTAGAATTCTGTTTTGCTCTTTCATGATGCCACCTCATTTTATTTCTCTGAATATACTCATTCTACTATACTTTAGAAAATTCTATTTTCCTTGTTTCAAATCCATGCTTAATAGCATCAGTCAGCTCATTATAAACTAGTCATCTGTGGACATATTAATACCACAGATGTGGAGACCTTACCAAGGAACTGCCACGCTGAGAGGTACTATACTATGCCTCCAGAATTTTCACTGACATATTTTTGAAACTGCAGACTTTATAATTTCTGTTTTGCTCCATATAATTGCCCTTAATCCAAATTCTAATAAATGGGAAAGGCAGCTCCAACTGTACTTTGCTCTGTTCTCTTTCCAGAATGACAGGAAATGTTCATATAGTTAAGATGAAATTGTTTTTAAAAAGACATTCCCCTACTCCTTTCCCCCTTCCTGAGGTAACTATTGCTAATAATTTGGTAAATATCTGTGGAAAATGTGCTTTCCAGGTTGCCAAGGACTTTGCATGGATATTCTCATTCAATGTGTACTACAAACATTAAGTGTCTACTACTGGCATTAGTCATTCATTCAACATCTATGTATTGAGGCCCTTATTAAATGCCAGGCAGTTTTAAGTCATAATACATTAATGAACAAAGTAGACAATTCATGCTGTCATGAATGTTATATTTTATAAGAAAAATGTGTTTAGAAAAAGACCTAGACATTGAGGAAGCAGGGAACAAATTGTAAATTTTAGTGACTATATTTTGTTTAATACAGTATATGCAGTGGATGCACCTGTAGGCACAAGTAGCAGACATGTTATTATTCTATGTCCTTATAATATAGAATAACATCTAGGGATCTCAAGGAGATTATTTGATACAAATTTATCATTTGATTTACAAATTAATTTACTGCTATGGCTAGTATGTTTGTGTCTTCTCCAAAATTTATACTGAAACTTAATCCCCAATGAAACAGTATTCAGAGATGTGGTCATTGGGAGGTGATTAGGTCATGAAGACTCCACCCTCATGAATGGATTAGAGCTCTACAAAGGGGCTGGAGGGAACCAGCTAGCCCTTTTTGGCCCTTTTGTCCTTTCATGTCTTGGCCATGAGGGAACACAGTGGTCAAGGCAACATCTTGGAAGCAAAGACCAGGTTATTCCAGGACATCAATCCTGCCTGAGTCTTGATCTTAGACTAACAGCTTCCAGAACACTGAGAAATAAATTTCGGTTCTTTATAAATTACCCAGTATAAATGATCAGGTATTTTGTTATAGCAGCATGAATGAACTTAGACATTTACAGAGGTTATAAATTGCTGAATAAATGTAAGAAATACAATATATTCAAGATCAATAGTCTAATGCCAATACATTTTATTTGAAAGTGAATTTATTTTTATTACTAAATTTATGTAACAAGTATATTTATAATGATTCTTTAGTTAGATACCTTTGAATTAAAATGAATCTTATTCATTTTCTTTGTACAGGTGAAAGATGAGTAATTCATATGACTCCATAAATGGAATATAAAATAAAAATTACCACTATTACACATTAAAATATAAGTATTAATCATAACTATTGATTAATAATTCAAACCAATTAATGAAGCACATCACATATTATGTGATTAAAAATATATGATTAAAACATATTTTAATCTATGTTCTTGTAGTAAAATAACTAATTAAAATTAATTCTATCTAATTCACCATATAAACATTTCAGTGCCCATTATTCTTTCTATTAAACAATATGTATTAATTCTTATGAATATCATTTATCAAGGAACTCACAAGGGATATTTTAAACAAACATTATTTAATATTTTAAACACGCAATAGTTAATATTTGAAAAGTTATTCAAGAAAATCCTTCCACAAGTTTCTATATATTAAAAAAATGAACTTAATTTTACATTTTTACATTTTATGTTAGCAAAGATGCTAACAGTTGCACAAAAAGAAGAAATATAATCCTATTTCCTACCTATTTTCTGAAGACTAAGATTACTGTTGCCAGTAGCTTGTGTCTCAACTTCAGCATAACTGTTAGCTAATTAAATGTACAATCTTCTATTTCCCATCTTTTCCTACTAGGAATTATTCTGGGAGAAGGTATGAAGCAAACTTCAGTTGTATTCCCAGGAATAGGGCATTCACACTGTTAAAAATGTATATGCTTCCAAAATAATTAGCTATTTACTTGCACATATGCCCAAGAAGGTTGTAAAAATCCACTAACATGGCTTTTTCTGTTTGAGTATGGTTTGGAGGGATAAAAAATTTTTTGTACGTACCCAGGTTAAAGGAGAAAATTGAGGCCCTTGTCTAACTTAAAATAGATCCCCAACAATAGCCTTAATAATATTTGTAACTTTAAAACCTGGAAAAGTAGATGCAATGTAGTATTCAATTTCAGAAAATAGTGGAAGAAAGCCTTGAGATTACTAGAGATATTAAAAAGCAAGACAAAGATTTGAAAGGATCACAAACGTGCTCCATTCTGTTCATTTTGCCATGAGTAATAATTCAGGTGATTATGTATGTGAAAAAATATTAGCCTTGATTTCTCAGAACAACATATTGTTCATATTGCTTTAATTTATAGGAACTGGCACCAAGATTTTACTGAATAATTTTGTGGTCTTCTGTGCTACTGGTATTTGGTTTCAGAAGACAAATATAGAGTTGTTTAAAGAGAATTTATTCAGTAATTTCCTTTTAAAATTTAAAATGTGGTATTTTGGGAGGGAAACTTTTAGAAATATGCATTTATCCATTTTTCAAAAGGTACAGTTGTCAAATCATGAAGCAGAAAAAAAAAAAATAGAGCTACTAATATTAACAAAGATGTTTTCCAGATGGGTTTCTTAAATTATGGCTATATTTGAGAAAGGAACCAATTACTTTAATACATTTTAATAAAATATGGTTGAGAATCAATACTACAATGACAAGCCACAATAAAATGAGATAATAACCCTTGTACTTCAATGAACTAAAAATGAAAGATTAAAACTCTTATCTTTAGTGTTATTAGGAATGACTAATAATGTGTCATGTCACCACAAAAGTCAAAGGTTTAATAAATAAAAAATATTTTCTTTAGTAAAAATAATACAATATAAATAAAATATAATCCTCCAAATTTGGCTCTCCTTTCTGTATTCCTTGAATTGTTAACTCTAGTTAATCTCACCAGTTCAAAATGATGTTTATTCTAGTTTTTTAAGCTCATACGTTTCAAATAAAGTATGACTTTAAGCAGTTACATGGTTAGTTGATGATTAAAGCCCATTTTTGTGTTTAATAATCATAAATAAAGCACAAATAATTGGTGCTTTTCTTTGGATCAATTTTGATGTAGCAGAAACAGTTTTAGACATGGAGCAAGAGAACATGTCCAAATCCTCACTGGGACAATTGTTAACTGTGGGACTTATAAAAAGTTATCTGCTTAAGTCCTAGTTTCTTCTTCTATAAAAGAATACAGAATGTAGGATATTATAATGGTAAATTGCAGTCTTGTATGATATATATAAAAGGCTCTAGCATTGTACAAAGATAAAAAATAATCATCAATGGAAAAGCAGTCTTAAATGTTTAGCTATATTTACATTTGTTTTAATATTCTAAATATTATTACTGTCATATGTCTCACAAAAAAAAGATGTTCACATGACAAACATATGAAAAGATGTTCCACATCATATGTCCTGAGGGAAATGCAAATTAAAACAATGACATACTACTACACACCTCTTAGAATACTAAATTTCAGAACACTGACATCAAATGCTGGTGAGGAACTAGAGCCACAGGAACTCTAATTCATTGCTGGTAGGAAGGCAAAATGAGACAGCCACTTTGGAAGATGGTTTGGCACTTTCTTATAAAACTAAACATGCTCTTACCATGTTTGTTCAGTAAGCACACTCCTTGGCATCTACCCAAAGGAGCTGAAAACTTATGTCCACACAAAACCCTGCATATTGATGTTTATAGCTTTACTCAAAATTGCTTAAACTTGGAAGCAGCCAAGATGTCCTTCAGTAGCCGAGTCAGTGGAAAAAAAAAAAAAAAATCTAGGGTACAACCAGACAATAAAATGTTATTTAGCACTAAAAAGAAATTAGCTATCAAACCATAAAAAGTCATGGAGGAATCTTAAGGGCATATTGCTAGGAAGACTACATACTACCAACTATATGACATTCTGAAAAAGACAAAACAAAAAGAACAATGGTTGCCAAGTGTTAGTAGGGAGAAGTATGCATAGGTGGAAAACAGGGGATTTTTAGGGCAGTGAAAATACTCTGTGGGATACTATAATGGTAGACACATGTCATTATATATTTGTCCAAACCCATAGAACATACAACACCAAAAGTGAGCCCTAATGTAAACTAGGAACTTTGGGTGATACTGACATGTCAATGTAAGTTCAACAGTTGTAACTAACATACCACATGGACCACTCTGGTAGGGATGTTGATAATGGAGGAGGCTATGCATATATGGGGGCAGGGGCATATAGGCAATCTCTGCATTTTCCTTTCAATTTTGCTGTGAATCTAAAACTGCTCTAAAAAATATTCTTTTAAAAAATAGTGATGTCTTGTCTAGCTCACCTAACTGCTTTTCATGTAGAAAACCGATAATGCAAATGATTCTTACCCAAAGAAATGCATATTAATTGTGAGTGAGGGTATACCACTTATCATCTATTTGTAAATTCATTTCAAAATTCTTTATTCCCTATATTTGTGTGGTTCTTAGTATTTCCTGCGCACTTATTATATCATCTTACTGGTTCTCTCTCTAATTAGTGATTTAAATAAATTTTTGACATATGTTGATTTAATACTTACATGAGTCAAGATTTTAACTTTTTAAAAAACATTCTTTAAAATACTCTCCATTTTTAATGAGTTGTATGGTCTATGTACCAATGAAGTTTGCACATCAGGAAATAATTTTTCAGATTACTTTGAGTATAGGTTTTTATTCATGTTATCCTCTTTTAACTTTCATACTAATATTTTTTTAAAGTATGTAACAGAGTTTCAAATACATGGATTGGGGTAAACTTATTTTGTCAATCATATAACACTGCAATGCTTTCCAAAGCATAGTTTTAAAAAAATGGAATAAAGATACATGACAAATTATAATTTGATTTACTGGAATTTACTAATTTAGACATCCTAAAGAAATTATAACACATATAGAAATGTTAGTACCCATTTATTGCATCCATCCATAGTGCTAGGAAAGCACTGATGTCCTCATAGAATTAACCAACAGAATTAGTATTTACCAAACTGTGTACAAGATTGCCAATGTGAAAATACAGGATAAGTTGAGAGGTAGCCATGCTTTTTTTTTTTCCAACATGACAGATGAAAAACCTCATCTTGATCTCTAAAATAAATAATTTAAGTGAGTTCTAATTTTCTACTAAATAATCCAAGAGTTTATTCAAAGGAAAAATTATTCACTTTTCTCTATGTGTGGTAAAATATTTCCCATGGGGTCCTCCTGATTCCCTTAAAAGTTTGACTGCCTCACTTCCTCCTAAAATAATTTGACAGTAGACTTTTCAGGTTTTTGCAAACACTTCAATTTTCTCTTTCCTGTATTTCAATTTTGCCTGCCTCCTAATCCCTAATCAAATTCTTTCCTCCGCAGGCAACTCTGTCCTTAACACCCTGCCCTCTAGGAATCAACTGATGCTTTGAGTTAAGCCGCTTTTTTTAAGCATCTGCCCTTTTCAATAGTGCCCTACTAGTCACATGCACTGTCACAGTAACTAGCCGATAGCATTTTCAATTCACTTTGGAAATTGTGTGTCAGTCTTACCTGGAGCTACATGATGACAAACTGACTTTAAAAGTTAATGTATTCATCTGAGGTAAGTATTCCAAAAACATGCTAACAAAAATGATATTTTCAGATACCTTTTGCTCATGTATTATAGATAACAATGCTGATTTTATAGTTAACACAGGTAGATCTTGAAAATTAGACATCTTAGGTAAGTGGGGAAGTACACTGATTAATATCTAAGGATTGAGTTTTCAAATAGTTTTTAGCCACAGAATTCCTTTTAAAAGAAAAGCATACACAAAATCCCCATTAAATTCACTATTTACTTGAAGGGGCATGCATTTGATGGCTTTTCTCAAATTCCTTTGTACACAGTACTCAAAATGCAATGCCAAAGAATAACCCAGCATATTCATAATTCATCAGCCTGACACAGCCTTTCGGCAAGAACTGAATATGCATATTTGAAATGCAAATCTTTCAAAAGAAATATTTGAAAAATATATTTTAAAAAGAACAATCTAAAAGCATAGTTTTCCTAACCTTAATTTAATATTGAAAACTTTATCCTAACTTGTTAGGATGATTTTTGGTTACAGAGATACATTTTCATTTTTTGTGATTTTTTTTTTGATTGAGAGTTTCAAATTTAAAACTGAAAAGGCCCTGATATTTCCCAACATTGATTATGAACTGCATGCATGTCTACAATGTAATTGAGAGTGGAGGTATCAGCATATTTTCCCACCTAGCACTGGCTCCTGCCAAGAGGCAATCAGAATCCCAGGTACATTTTCAGGCCTACAGGTAGTGGCAGCAAGAGTAGGGCTTTCTAAGATCTTCTTTTATTAGCTGAATGTATAATATGACCACTATTGCAGGAGAATCATCCTAGAAAGTCATATTCTACCCAGACTAGCCCTTGAGATTGGCAGACATTGACAGTTAAAGCAGGATATCTTTATCTAGAACTTCCTTAGAAAGTCCAGTTCCTCTGTAGCAAAGGGAATTTGGTTTTAGCTGGTAAAACTAACTTCTAAGACCTTTAAAAGTGGCTATTATTTGCAATTTATTCCAGGGAAATAGTCTTTAGATCCTAGGCTGGACTTTCTGGTAGCACAAAACAGAGACATCCAATCTAGCTCCAAAAAAGAGGGAGTGGAGAGTTATTATGCTGATATTGAAAAGTCTCCTAAGAATCCAAGAAGAGGAAACAAAATAGAGCTAACTTTAGTGGCACAGGAAAGTCATCTGAAACAGACCAGTTACCCTCAAGGATGCCATTATACCCTCTCAGCTCTATTCTCCTCTCTACCTACTGACTTCCTGTTTATCCATAATTTCCACTGTTTCATGATCTTGGCTGAATCCATTCACTGATTGACTTCATCGTTCCTGTGACTACTGTAGATGGCCATCTCCTGTTTGTGTGTCTCAGTTTAGATTCCTGGGAGTCAGAATCTGGTCATTGGCCAGCCTGTGGATTGAGTTAATTGTGTAATGAAGAATAATATTAGAGATACAGTGTTGTAAAGACAGGCAAAGTCCTTGGCCTCCTACAGTTTACAATGTCATGATTGTTACCTATAATAGAACATGGTCATCTAAAGGCAGAAGAACTGTGAAAAACACAATGTTTCTATGAATGGTCTGCAGACAAAGCACACACAAAATCTACACTTTTTCCCTGCCATTGCTTTGCCTCTACCACTACTGTTAGTATTATTGCTTTTATTGTTTGATGTCTTTTTATACTCAACGGCTACTGCTCTTAACCAGACACACTCTATGCCATGGCTCTCACAGTATGTTCCCTGGACCACCAGCAGCAGCAGTATCTAGGAATTTATTAGAAATGAAAATTTTGGAGTTTTATCCCAGACCTACTTAATCAGAAACTCTGGAGTGGGGACCAGCACTCTGGGTTTTACCAGTGTTCTGATGTGTGCCAAAGTGAAGAGCCACTGCTCTAGGCCTTCGGTCCAAATATGTCAGTCTGTCTTTATTCTACCCATTACCTATTCTACTTCAGTGAGTTCTCCTTTTAATTTTTCTTAAATACTTGAGTCATATGAAAATATAAAGACACAGCTTTAAAATGATCCCCATTTAGAATGCCTTTCTCTAAGCTGTGAAACAAAACTCTTTGCCATTATTCTTCCTCTTGCCCACAGAAGCCAAAGATGTTAATCCTCTCCTATTTGTCATGTCTGAAATGGTGGTGAAAATTCAAGTCACCAAAAAAGAAATATAACTGATCAATTTTAAATATTTATGTGACAACATTTCAACTAAATTAACCATTTCTCCCTTCATTTTTCAACCATTTCAACCTATCATGTATGAGGATAGTACCAAATAAGAGCTGTCAATTTCCTAGAATTCTATTTAAGCCTATATTAGATACATAATAAAATACAAGATTAAGATATTATTATCTTTCAGTGGCCAGTGAACTCACTTTCTCTAAAAAGTCATTGCTTTATGTCACCTTTCAAGATTTATTTGGTAAATAATATCTTTTTTTTTAAATTAACCATAATTTTGGGGAAAACTATTTTGCAAGGAATTAAAAAAAAAAAAAACTTTAAGTGTTAAAGGAAAAAAGTCATAAAATCACCTTCTTGGAATGCCATGTCCAAGTCTTTCTGGGTTAGTGTCCTCCATATTCTACTGTAGTTAGTACATCAACATATCCCCCCTAGTTTTACTAAAATATTTTTAGTAAATATTTTTGCTCTTTAGTCACATTATTATTTCACAATTAAGTTAATCATTTATGCAAACTTCTTTCCCCCAATTAATTGTCATTAATTGTCAGCTCCATGAGAGTAGATATTCGTCTTGTCTTTTTTTTTTTTGAGACAGGATCTTGCTCTGTTGCCCTGGCTAAAGTGCAGTGCTGTTACCATAGCTCACTGCAGCCTCAAACTCCTGGGCTCAAGCAATCCTCCTGCCTCAGCCTCCCAAGTCGCTGGGACTATAGGTGCATGCCACCACAACCAGCTAATTTTTCTATTTTTTGTAGAGACAGGGGTCTCAATCTTGCTCTGGCTGGTCTCAAACTCCTGCCCTCAAGCAATCCTCCTGCCTCCACCTCCCAAAGTGCTAAGATTACAGGCACAAGCCACCCACCCAGCCTGCTTTTTTTTTTTTTAACTGTTTTAACTTTAGCAACCACTTTAGTATCTAGCTTATATTTGTTGCTCAATATATATTTGCAGGAATGATGTAACAGGAAAGATGACAATTATATAGTTAGCTAAAAAAAGTACAAATAACTATTTTAAAAAGAAGAAAGTAATGATGAGTTTAGAAATTATTATACACTGAAAATATTTCTTGGTAATAGATAGCAAATGCATGAAGATTTAATATCTTTTGTGATTCTTTATCAGTTTGTGTATGGGTATCCAGAATATAGATTTGATATCCAAACTTTAAAATTGTTTTTGTGGAGGAGACTTTGAGAGTGTTTCTGCTCCAGCTTCCTTGCCTAAAGGATACAGAATATCTAACTTGCCCAGAACAGAGTTGTCAATTTTTTTCCCACGACTTTCTAGGGGTGGAAATTTTATGACCTTCTTTGGAATTCTTCTTACATTTTATTATATTGACGGTAAGAATTTCCTCCTTTTGCCCCCACAAAAGAGCTTCTTTAAATTATTTCTTTTAAAAAGCTTTTTTTATAGGATTTCAAATCTTACCATCATTGAGTTTTTAATACACATTAAAGTTGCATATGATTTATAGTCTTCCTTATTTACCAATGTTTTCACTCTTTTGAACTAAAAATAACTCATTTAACTCTTTTTCATATGCTGTAATTGCAACCTTATACTCAATGATTGACTTTTCCGTGGACTTCCAAATTCTATTCCATATGTGGGATTACTATTTCAGAATACTACACACATGACAACACTTGGTTCCATCATCTTATACAAGTTCTAAAATGACCTAATATGGTATGGTATTTGTCTTTTTTCTCCCTCTAAGAGCAGAGAAATACTGGTTTGTTTTCAGCCTGTAGGTCCAAGAAAATCTCATGCCATTACACCTTCTGCTTTTTTTTTGAGACAAAGTCTCACTCTGTTTCCTGGGCTAGAGTGCTGTGGCATCGGCCTAGCTCACAGCAACCTCAAACTCCTGGGCTCAAGCAATCCTCCTGCCTCAGCCTCCCGAGTAGCTGAGACTACAGGCATGCGCCATCATGCACGGCTAACTTTTTTCTATATGTTTTTAGTTGTCCGGTTAATTTCTTTCTATTTTTTAGCAGAGACAGGGTCTCACTCTTGCTCAGGCTGGTCTCGAACTCCTGACCTCGAGCGATCCACCCGCCTCGGCCTCCCAGAGTGCTAGGATTACAGGCGTGAGCCACCGCGCCCGGCCGTCATCACACCTTAATGGTCATCCCCAGTCTATGTTGGAAGTGTTGATTATTTGCTCCAATATATTTACCTTTCTAAATTTTAGCATGTTTTAATGAATTAAACCACCCATTCCAACAAAATCATCTTACATGTTGTTTTGGATTTTCAGCATATTGACAGCTACACACATATAATTATTGCCTAAAAATCTGTTTACCACAATCTTAATTCTCCATCCAAGAAATAAACTATAAAAATTGAGAAGAATTTTGGCACAGTAACTCTGAACTTAGATTGGATTCTTCTCCTCTGATCCAGCACTTTATAGCTATTTGATATTGGATGAGTTAAAATCTCATTCTCAACAATTTCATTTGTAAATAAATACTGGAAATATTATGAGAATTATGGATATTCAACCTTGAGAAAATAATAAATAGTCAATAAATGCTAGCTATTTTATTATTGGAATTGTTTTAAAAATTGTAATGACTGCTTAGAGTTTGTCCCTAGGATACTTGTGTTGAGAAAGTGTCATTGTCACTTTTACTCAGTCTTTAGTCATCTTTTTTGCACTATCCTAATATTAATCAAATTCATACTGTCAGAGACTATTTAATTAAATTGAAATCCATATCATATGTCTCAGTATATGTACATATACACAAATGTTTTGTCTTAAAAAATTGTCATAGGAAAAATTGACATTGGGCAAATTTTCCAATTCTTGGAATAGAGGGGGAAATCTAGCTTGTTTCTATCACTATTCTAAAACTAGCCAGTTACAAAAATAACAGAAGGAAAACATATTGTTATTCAAGTATAAATAATGAGTATATGTTTGTAATTTTCTTTGTTCTTTGCCATTAAATATAACCTTCAAAATTAGGGAGTTTCAAATTACTTAATATCTATTTTTTCAGCTTCCTTAACTTACTTCATTAAGGTAAACAGTTAATCTTAAGTAGAGAAATGTGTACATGTAGATCATAGTTTTCTTTTTAGTTTATGGAGTGATGATAAAAATATTATATATATTTTATACATATTATATATCATATACTATACTCAGGTTTTTATTTTTATCAGAAAAATATTTTAATCCTTTATAATACTGTTTCCTTTAGCATTTTATAGAATAAAACAATTTTTAAAAGCTCTAATCAATTTATTGCATTCTACTGAAAGCCATTTAGAAAAAGAACTTTAAAGTTTTGAGAAAGGCATTAAAAATGAACTAAAATTATAAATTTTAAGGCTGTAAGCTTTCCTTACTCTGATCAGTGCTCAATGTTTTTATATGTAAATGTTAAAACTTCAGCTTGATCTTCAAATATTAACCTTGACTTTTCCTCCTAATTCTTCATTAAATATAAATGCATACCAAATCCTCAAGGATTTGCATTGAAAAATCTTAATGTAGAACTTTCATCACTCAAAGCTAATTCTGTCTCAAGGACATCTCAAGTTTGTTCCTAGTACTTTAAAATTTAAGAACAAAGCTATAGAAAGGGAAATAATTCTTTCTAGTCAAAAAAGTCTTTACTAGAGTTTGAAAATAAAATTAAATTAATTTTCTCTTTAGGAAAAGGGAGAAAGAGTAGAAGAAAATGGAAAGGCATAGGGTCAGGGGGGAGGAAATCCCTATAATGAAGTAGAGATTCCAAAGACAAAAATATATACAATGAGATATACATCTATGAAAAGATATGTATAAAAGTAAATTTAATTGTAAGGATTATTATATATATGACAGTCATAGCCAGTTTCTCATAGCCAGTATCTTATTAAAATAATTTAAAATTTTCATTACCATATGCTTGATGACTTGCTGAATTATTTTTCAGATTTCCCTGAGTACTCTTTAGAAGCTTATCTATCAACTGAGTTATGACAGTTAATATTTTTTAATGTTTTATTGGAAAATTTCAAACATGTAAATATTGAGCAAATAGTATACTAGGTATAAGAGAAGATAAAGAATGTAGGCTTTAAACAGGTAGAAATAAGCCCAGCTAAAAACTGGAGTTCTGTTTCTAAAAAGAAAGAGGAAAATGTCGCAGGATAGATAGCCATGGAATGGCTAAAACTTACCAAGTAGTTTCTAATTAGTGGTCTTTCTTTGTAAGTCAGTTTGCCATGCAAACGTGTGTTTTTACAATATCCTAGTTGAATGTGTAAAATAGGTTTTGTTGAAAGAACATGATGACTATATATATTTAATAGTCAGTACGAATAACTAAAATTCCAAATAATTTCCATGATGGTAATAAGTATGTTTTGTATGATTTCAAGATTTGTAAATTGTATTTAACATTTTCTTATTTATGCAATGTATATTTACCTCACTTATATATATCATCTACCTAATCACTATTTAAAACACCATAGTTAGATCTTAAAGATCAGTATCTTATATTACAATTTACATATATGTAAAAATACATATGTATCGTCACATAATGATAGATATACCTGGATGACAGATTAGATAGAAAGATCTAAATAGGCGATAGATGATAGGTAGGTAAATAGATGGCATTACCTGTTCTTAGTCTCTAACAAGAGAGCTGAGACATATTTTATGTAATACTTAAGAAAACTGAAGGATAAAGAATTCATTAATAGATACTGGGAGAATATACAGCTCCTTTTGTCCAATAGGACCAAAAATTGAAAGACCATTTTGAAAAACCTACAATGTATGTTTTCCCCTTCCCTTCGCTGTATAGTTTGTCCTTTCCATAATCATTATTATTTTATTTCAACTTAAGTTAGAATTTGAACTAAAAAATGTCAGTAACTTGCCCAGACTCAAGATATTACTCTAAAAATACTAGGGGATAATGCAATGTCCAAGACATATTATAGTAGTCATAAAAGTCACATAAGTCTTGCAAGTAACCATTTGGTCAGTATCGCATTTATTTTACAAGTAAGAGGAATCTCTGTAATATGATATAGAGGTTTGTAATGTTTTGCCTAAATGAGTTATATCCTAATAATCCTCTAATGTACATAAACTAGATGAAACTGAAACAGTGAATAAAGTGTTGGCAGATGGTCTACTCATTTTAATTGTAGATGAAATGTGAGATAGATGTTAGAAATTTTAAAGCAATAATAGAGGAAAATTGACTGTAGGAAAAAGAATGTAGAGTGATTTACTATTATTATTATAAAAAAGTCATAAGGAATAGATCTCAATTCAGAGGATTGAAAATAATGTAATATTTTGCTGTTTTTTCATACTTATCATAAGTATAAATAATCTTATTTATATTTTACCAAACCATAAGAGGATAGCCAAAATGTCTTCATATATAATTTTATCTCAACTTTGACATTTCTTTTTAATTTTTAAGTAAAGTAACCTAATATACATCGATGCTGAGGAACCATGTGTAATCTAAGTAGCTTCCAGAATTTGAAAGATATCTAAATATTAACTCATATTTTTGGCACATGTAAGAAAAAAAATATTACCTCATAATGTCTACCTTCTTAGGATTTGGTGAAAAAATATTGTTTGCATCCAGATATATGACTGTGACAGTTTTCTCATGAGAAAATAGTGCATGAAATGATAAAAATGTTTCATGTACCCCTAAGGAAAATTCTTAGATTTCTGATATTTAATTTGGTTTAATGGCTATATTGTGTCGATATTGCTATGCCAGTGACTTTTTTTTTACTGTTGTAGTTATTAAAAGATAAATCCACAGTTTGGTCTATTAAAAGGCACCATTTAATACAGACAAATCCTTTAAACATTCATAAAAAATTCATAAAACAAATGAAAGACCAGTTATTAAAATAAAGGTAGAAATATTTATTTTCTTCTACAACTATTCCAAAACAAATTCCCTCTCTTCGTAGAACCAGTTGTAACTAAGAAGAGAAAGCCTAGAAATAAAGGACTCACTATAATAAAAAGCAGATGACTTCGGAATAGAAATGTCTATGACTAAATTTGATTAAATGTAGACATAATAAAAGATAGCTTATTCAAATACTGGCCCTTTAGACTTGTGGAGCTTTATAAGTCCTTGAATAATAAAAGTCACAGAAGTTGTAGAATCAGTACCATGATTTGAATTAATCATAAATGTATAGAAATTCAATTAATAACTACTGATATTATTGTAATTAACATAAGAAGAGCAAAGTTTGGCCATACTTTATTAAGATGGATAGATTCTAAAAGACATAATACAATTTATATTATAAAATTTAATTATTTGCAGATATATGTTGAAATGGGTAGAAGTTTTATTGGATTTTAATTTCCATGGTTGAATGACATGTTATTTAATGTACTTAAAACTATTAGAATAGAGAATTTCTTAAAACTAAAAGCTATTGGGTTTTTATTATGCATAAACTACATATGTATTAATAAGCTATGTGAAATGCAATTATTTGCATAAATTAGTCACTTTAATGTGATAATCTCAGTTTGAATTAGCTGAACAATTGTGGGTATTCTTTAAAGTACAACCTATTTTCAAATTCAAAAGTACTGAAATTTAAAAAAAAACACTTAGAAAAAGTTTTTTTAAGTAATCATAGTCTATCATTTATAATACAGTCAAATAAATAGAATTTAGGATTGCATAACTGTCCAGTATATTTTGATGTAGTCTGAGTCAAATTATCATTAAAACTGGCCCACTGACACTAGCAGATATTTCTGCATACCCCTTGTAGCAACACAACCATTGGTACATGGTAAGAAGCAGGGGAAAACAAAACATGTTTAATAAAAATGCTGGGTCAATGCAAAATGATTTTTACCATTTCCCAGTTAACTGATATAATAAAGATTTGAATGAAAACTCTAGGAACAAGTTTCTACTTCAACAATTATTCTTTTTCTTTCTTCATTCACATTTACCATAGCTAACTTAAGACTGGCCAGCTAGAAAAGTAGCTAATACCAGCCCATAAACTGGCTTAAGTCTGTGTTTGGAAGACTAACAATGAATGAACTCACTGACAGAATTCTTGTCTTTGCCTAATATAGTCAACCAAAGCACACTCTACTGCGTGCCTAAACCACCAATCAATTAACATATTATTAAACTGAGTCAATTCTATTTTTAAAAAACATGTACAACAAAAACAAAAATCTCAACTTTAGTAAAACAATGAACTTGATGACATCTTAAGTCCCTTTATGCAGAATTCTTCACAAAACTCGACAGGAATAATTACAAATAGGCAGAATATTCCAATCTCTCTACTTCCTATCTTTAAAATGTTTGGATTGCCTACAAGTTATTAGTTGCTCTTAAATTTATCCTCCTTGCATTAATCACTTCTACTGCAAACTAAGTAATAAAGTCAAAAATGAACTCACCTTTACCTTAGCCAAAATGCTAAAATCAAGTAGAATCATTCTATTAATGGATGTCTTCCTTTCGATCATGTCCCTCATTTCCATTCTCTTGTCAAATCTTGTGTGCCGTGTCCATTTACTATCTATCACGTGCAACCCTTCCTCTTTAATTTCACTGCCTCTTTCTCCATTTAGACTACAATCTTTTCTTGATTGTATTTTACTAACTGAATGATTTTCCACTTTCCGATAATGCACTTCCCAACTCTCCTTCATATAGCTAATTCCAACTCATTCATCAAGCACAGTTCATGAATCACCCCCAGGAGGCCTTCCTTAATTTTCAGTCTGATAAATTTCTTTTCCTTGCTTCCTTAATCCTCTCTATCATAGTACTTACGTCATTAAATTTATAACTATCAAATTACATAATCCTCTCCTTTTTGCTTTAAATGTAGGGCCAATATTATTTTAATTTTTTAACTCCTCTTCCAAGCAAATATAAGGCACTAAATGGTGTGAACATTTATTCATTGAATACAGTTGCCAAGAAATTTTTTAGAAAATTCTTGTATGTATTAATATGTTGAATTCTAAATAAAAATGATATCAGATGTTTATTATTGCATTGTTATATTTTCTAGTTTCTTTAAGAACATAGTCAAATTAATTTTAAGTATTTTAAAGTTTCATAAATTAAGCCTTGTACCTGTATGCTTTGACTTAGCATACTAATCTTCCAAAAGTAATATCAGAATACTGAAGTCATCCTACACAGTAAGTGGAATTAAGACTTAGAAATTCATACGATTCAGCATCTTTCTAGGGATCCATACCATGGCTTACAGCTGTAACTCCCTAAAAGTCTTTAAGAATAAAACTCAAGACATATTTTTTAAATCCTTACCCGTCATGAATTATTCCATCATTAAAAATGCCAAACTTTTAAAAAATGTTTCACCCACAATCTATTGCAGCAAATTGCAGCCCTGCCCATAGTAATAATTACAGCCATTACACCTTGAATTACCTTTCTTGTAAATTAAATTTGTGTTGAAAAAAGAGAGATGTAAATTCTACAAATTTTTCCATTTTAAGGACCAGCCCTAACAAATAGTAATACCACTGTGTTTTTAACTACAAATTTTATTTTATTTTGTTCTGTAAGACATATTTATTTAACAGTTATAGCATTTTACAAACCATAAATTTTTCAAACTATTATTTTTATTTTTTTATTTAATAAATTAAATTTTGTATTATGAAAAAGTATTAATAATTTTATAAACATCAGTAGCTTAAATCTAAAAGCAAGTACAGTATTATGACATCACATAACTTTAAATCATTGCAGGCGAAAATTTCAATCTGGAATTTAATAAAAGCCATTAGTTGACCAATTGACCATTAAACAGCTATTGGAGTCACAGTACCATACATAAAATGGATTAAAACTCCATGTGAAACAATCTGTCAGAGTGGATAGGTAGAAATGAATCAGGGATGTTTTTATTTCATTAAAAGTAGAAGTTTTGTCTATACTGCCAATCAAGGATAATGGCTGGAGGAATTTTCATAGCAATAGGAAATCCCATCACCGTTTTCACAAGTGGAAAGTAACTAAATTAACTGCTAAATACTAACATTATTCTTTTTCATGTGCTGCGAAAAGAAATAGAACTACACTTCTAAAGAATACTAAAGTGTTTAAGGCAGGTCCAGTGAGGGGTCATAACTCTATACTAACCCTTAACTTCCAAGTCATGGAGAGAATATCGCTTTCAACAGCAGTAACAAATGCAAGTATCTTTCTCTTACATAATAGGAAGAAAGACTGTAACACCAATCAAATGAAAACTTAAAAGTTAAAATATATTAATTAAATTAACTACATCTACATAAACAAAATTATATAAATAAGAATACATAAATATAAATAAATAATAAACTAATAAACTTAATTCAGTTAATAAACTAATAAAATAAAATCTTTATTTTTATTTAAAAAAATAATATCAAAAGTCTGTTCTCATAATGTACAATGGAATTGGAAACGTTACTGAGAGTTTTCCTAAGACATAAATTACAGCTCTATTTTAGACTGTTTAAGAAAATAAGATAATAAATTTACCTTTTCCATCAGTTGGATGAGTTCTGAGAATCAGGAGTCATTCTGCTTTAGACTATTACAATTCTATCAAGTGTTCAGTTTGAAAAAGTAAAATTCCTGGGACAAATGGCTGTGAGAGTAAAGTTTCCCAACAATAGGAAAATAATGACCAGTATTTACCAGTGATAAATTAATTTTTGTTTGGATAGTCAGAAACTGGAGAAATGGGATTGCCATATTATTGCAAGAATGGTAATCTCACCCTTGAGAAAAATTATATTTAGATCAATTTTCTTTTTCACATAACAATAAAACAAATATTTCTAGTTTGTGTTTATATGTATATACATACAAACACACATAACTGTTAAAATATAAATAATGAAAAGTAAGATTTCATTTACTTTTCCTGTATATGTATATAAATGTGCACATGTATATAAATGTGTTTATGTGAACAAAATTAGAATTATTTTTTGTGGTGATTTTCCTGTCTAGGCTAACCATTTTTATTAATATTATAGTAATATTATTTTTCTGTTTGATGTACAAATTCTGTACTAGAAATACTTATTGACAAGTGTTATCACAAGTCCCTGCTCATATTTAAACATTCACTAGAATTGTTTAATCAAGTAATATAGTCCTTTTTTATAATATTTATGGAGCCCTAACTTATTTGTAAGACTACATGGAGCAAAATTGTTGTAATTTTAGAAAACTTTGACTAGGATCTTTTTAAATATACATCTAATAATTGTGATATTTTGATACATATATACAATGTGTAATGATCAAATCAGGGTAATTAGCATATCCATTACTAGAAACATTTATTTCTTTGTTTTGGGAACTGGTAGCTTTCAAGCTCTAGATGTGAGTAGTTGTTGAGAAAAGACTCATCACCGAAGGAGGAGAAATAGTATTGAAATTAAAACCAAAGAATGAAAGAGGAAAAGGGCCCGTGGAGGTATCCTTCTGTAGCAGATGCTGCTTTTTATCTGCCTGCCATCCATGCACCTCTTGCTTCTTCTGGTCCTTCGCATATTTATCTGACTAGTCACTAGTCAGGTCAGCAGCTCAATAGCTACTGTTCTCAGCCAATTATGACAACCCCATTTCCTTTTCAGTGACTGATTTAGGTGTCAGCATGTGACACAGTTCTGGACATTGTGATGTTAAAGATATTCTGCTGGAGAATTCTTTGAAAATTTCCCTCTTTCTTAAAAGGAGACAGAGAGAAATTCTACTTCTTTTGATTTTCATTATACCTGAATGGTTGAGTGTGACGCTTGATGTTGCCACAGCCACCTTGCGACTAGGAGGAATCTGACTTGGGGAGTGACCTCAGGATGAAGACTAGGAAATTGGAAACAACTTGAATATTCAATGGCACTGTTGGGCGTACACAGCTAATATGCACAAAGAGGGTCTAGATCCTTACACTCTGGAGCCCCTTATCTCTGTATTTTGTGCTACATGAGATAACAAATTTCCTTGTTTAACCAGTTGTAACAGGGCTTTCTGTTATTTGCATATAAGAACATCCTCGTTTCTACTCCAGAAATTAAGTAAGAAAGGGCTTAAAACCAAACAAAATTACTATATGTTAAGAATAAGAAGACCAATATTATCTATGCAGTAAAATTGTTTTTTCATGTATTCTTTCTCACAGCTATTATAATCCACATTTTACACATGAGGGGACTGAGTATTTTAGAAAGAAGTTACTTGCCAAGTTACACAGCTCATAAATACCAAAGACCAGACTTAAAAGTCATGCACTATCTCTACTGTCTTATATCCCTAAAACGACTCCGTGGGATCTTTAGAACTCAATGTTTCATAAATTCATTTCCAAATTAATGATTCACTGTCAGATTTATAAAATTATTAAGACTTGAACATTAATTTCAAGAAAATGCCAATGGTAGAAAAAAAATTTATATTATATTTTTGAGTCAATTTGTATGCTGGAGAATTTTTAAAAGGAGTGTCAGATCCTGACTCAGGAAATAGTTGAAGTACCAGCTCAGAACTTTTCAAACAATTCAGAAATATAATGCAAAGAAAACTGCTCTATACCTTCCCCGCTTTTCTCCTGACAATATCACTCCCCAAAAGTAGCCATGGTTAATAGTTCCCATACTATTGGCAATATATGTAAACTTCAAAAAAGAAAAAGTATAGTGTACTCTCCATATATCTCAGTCAGGCCATCAACCAAATGAAGTTGAAATATTGACAGATAATTTTAAGTCGCAAAGTGCCTTCACTGGCCCCTCCTCCTCCATCCTTGCCATGCTCCAATCCATTTTTCCTCAAGCAACAAATACAATCCTCCCAAAAAGAACTCAGTTATGTAATTTCCTGCTTAAGACTTGCTGTGTTTTCTTTTTACACCTGGGAAAAATTCTCACTCCTTACCTTATGCAAGAGTCTACATCTCCTGGCACCTGCCTCTCTCATAGTATGTGACACTCCTACACTAATCTCTGTTTTCAGTTCTTTGAAGATGCTAAGCATAACTCTCTTGAGTTATTTGCATAGGCTGTTTCCTTAGTCTGCAAACCTTTTTCTTTGCTTTTCTCATGAGTAAGTCCTTCTCTAAGCTTACACTTTCACAACAGTGCCCCATTTACAAAGGAGGCCTTCCCTGACCATCCCACTTAAGGGGATGGTCCACTTTTCTCTACCAGAGCATCCCATTGCATTCACAGTGCTCACTAAAACTAGCAATCATTTTACATGTTTGTCTTCTCATTTCTTTACTGTCTGTCTCTCCCACTAGCATGTACATTCCGTTAGGAAGGGCCAGCATTCAGTTATTGGTGTTCATTTATTTTTGTTTTGTTTTAGCAGTATATCCTGAGTTTGTAACATGACTGTTTGGTACTCCATAAACACTGAATAAGTGAATGACTGAATGCCCATTAAGACAGACAGTATAGCTTTGCATTTATGAGTATAAAAATAAAGAGAGAATGTTACATGAAGCATCTATAATCAGTCTCATTGTATTAGGGTACTGAGACATCATAGATTGATAAATGGCCAGGTAAATAAGCTCCCTCTGAATTCTCTTAATAATTTATATGGATTTCTCTTCACTGTATGTCCTTTCTATTTTATATCTCAGCTATTTGTGTTAATATACTTTCTATTTTATTAAATCATAAAGTCCAAGAGGACTTTAAGAAGTTTTGTTGGTTTGTTTAATTTCACTTTGAGTATCTAATTCAGTTTTTCATATTAACTCTGACCAGTGAGAATACAGGTCAAAGAAGAACTCAACCACTGACTAAGCTGTGTGAAGTCTAGAATGTTGCTTAACCTCTGTGAGTCTTAGCTCCCTTATTTGTAGTGGGTACCTTGCTACTTACTTCACAGAAGTTTGGTGAGATTAAAAGAAATAGTACATCCAATGCCCTGCACCTAAAAAATGATCAATAAATAGCAACTGTAGGGGATTGAATGGTGTTCCCAAAAAACATATATCTACATCCCAGAATGTGTGAATGTGACCGTAATTGGAAAAAGGGTCTTTGCAGATGTAACTAAGGATCTCAACATGGCATTGTTCTGGTATAGCCTAGATCCAATGACAAATGTCTTCTTATAAAAGGTACACTGAGAGAAGAGGAGATATCCATGTGAAAAAGGAGGCAGAGATTTGACTACTTGAGCTAAATTTACATACATTACAAAAAGAAAATATATCACTGACATGTATATGCAAATAGAGATAAATGCATTCATAAGGTAATTTGGACATACACTTTATGTCATCATCTCCATCTTGTTGAATCATTTTTGTTATCTATGAAACAATGACACACTGGATTAGAAGTTGTGAATCTGACATTACTGGACGTTGGGGGACCTCTGGGGGGTGCTGAATTCCTGCCAATCCAGCAAATGTTGCATTTATAGCCACATGTACCTTTTTATAGGGAGAAGATACATAGTTTTTATCAGATGTCTGATGGATTTGGAATCGCCAATAGAGTAACAACTTCAAGTTAGGAGTATACTGAAGGTCCTTTCTAGCTGTTATATTAATATAATAGTTCAGGTTTATATCACTTTAAAGCAACCAAAGAGGTTTGCATGCTATTTTAATCAGCATGATCCTTTCTTTAAAGACCAAGAGCAAGTAAAAGAAGGGACTATAATAGAGGTTGTTTTAAGTAACTTATCTTCCTCTAAACATTGTAATAAAAATCTTCAGGTTTTCCTTTTCTTGCGTATAGTCTATCATTACCCACCATGCTCCAGCAAAGGAAATAATCTCTATAGTCAACAATGTAAGTACAGACTCCAGGTTTCCTTGAGCTCTGAAATTGCTATGTTCAAGTTAAAAGGGTCATAAATGCATGAAGACAGAGAAAAGACAGTAAACGACAAATACACAGTTTCCTTATTTTTTTCAGCATAGGAGACTTCAAGGCCATGCTTTACCAAAACACTCATATTTATACATTTTGTACATTGAAGGCTACAAAATAAAGGTTAGAATAGATATGTACCTAGGAAGAATTAGATACTATCAATTTCTTAAAATTCACTCTTTGTCTTTTATTCCTAAGGTTTACCAAACAGAAACTAAAGGATTTTCCACAGAACAACATCACACAAGGCAAATGTCAACAGTACAAAGATAAAATAAATCAATGTCAAACATTCTTTTAAAAAATTATATATATTCACAAGCTCTTTTAAGTTAATAGAATTTTAAGCAATTTGAGGCTTTTAAGAAATATATTATAAATGTAAATATATTATAAATTATCATGTAGTGCCTCCTGAAAATTAAAGCAAACTTAGTTTTCAATTTATTCACCAGGCACATATATATGGGGGATGTAATACACTACTAGACTGGTATGAGGTGCTGTCAATCTGACATAACAGATCATTTCATAAGGCATATGGACAATAAGTGTCCCTTATTATTTGAAAGGCATAGAAAAAGGTACATGGATAAAAGTCTTGTACTTAAAAGTCATCAAATTGGTCTTAACAGTTGTGTGTTTGAAGAGTGAGTGCTTTCCCCTAAAAATGAACCTTGTTGTGGCTTTTAAAAATAGCTTGGATTAGCTGGCTGAGTGAGGCAATAGTGAGTAGTGATTAACAGTGCAAGCTCTTGGGAGAGAAGGGAAAAATAGCAGAGTAAAGGTGACCTCCTGGCTCCCTGCTCCCAGAGAAAGAGGTGAAGAACTCAGTCTGCTATGTATGAGTGGATAGCTGCCCCACAAGAACAGCTCTGTGAAACTGCAGAGAAACAGCGTGGGACACACAACACAGGAAAAATAAAAAAGGTGAATGGGAGAAAGGATCGCGTAGTCTGGAGAATGTGAGGTAAACAATAGAGACTAGAGCGTGGGACGGCTACGCCCGCCTGGCGGGTGAGAGCAACGGGATGTGACCCACAGGAGAACGTCCTGCTTCCCCACTGCCCTCCACACCCGCTCAGGCAGGGACCGGCCAGAAGTCAGTGCAAAATGGTGGCAGGAGACGCTGGGCTCAATGGAGAGGAGACAATAGCGGGAAGCATCTTAAACTCGCTAAGAGCTCCGTGCTAGGACTGCACTGGGTGGGAAGGGGACTAGTCTTAGCTACCGCTTGAGGGAGACGGGCGCCTCTCCTCTGGCCGTCAGCGGGACCAGAACAATGGAGGTGAACACTGAAAAGGGGGCTCTAACCTGGAAACCGCTGCGGGCGATTAGGCCGGCTCAGGGCGGGTCAGAAAGTGCAAGACCTCCAGCCAAACAGGCGCAGGACACACAGGAGACAGCGGGCGTCCTGTTGACTCAGCTTCCCAATCCGGCATCCCCCGACTCCTGAACAGGTGCCCCCAGCACTAGCGCTCTGCAGGTGGGTGGACGCCATTTGGGGGGCCACAACCCAGACGCTGTGGCGCGCCATGGCTTCCGGTTTCCGGTTTCCGGCAGCTCCCTTCCTCCCGCCCCGGGACTCTCACAACAGGAGCTGCATTTCCGTGACCTGTTGTCAACTAGCCGGGCCCGTTTTGATGGGCAAATTTTGAGTGCTTCCCCAGTCGTGGGAGGCTGGCACCTGCGGAATTCACAGACACTGGGGCACTGAGCGGACTCGGGCATCACCCCTCCCCCTAGCGCTGCGACTCTCACGCCAAAAGTGGTAAGTTCCACCCCCAGAGGTAGGGAGAGGCAAGAAAAGCCACTTTCCCTGTGCATCTAGCGTGAATCTGTGGGGCCTTGGCACAGATCAATAGTTGACAGCCCAGTGACTCGACCTCTCAGATAGGCTTAGGTCATCGGCAGGGTCATAACTCTGGGGCCTGATCTCCACCTCTGGGCAGCTGCCGACAGTGGGGTTCACAGTCGGGGAAGGAAAATCCTGGCCAGAGGCCACAGCAGGTGCACCCAGTAACCCCTCCCATCAGAAGCAGCCTCCCAAGTGTGGTGGAAGAACCCTGAATAACATATTAGTGGCTCCCCCTAGCAGCAGATCAAGCAACCATAGAAGCACACACATCTGGGCTGGTAGGCAGCAGCTGGGATCTGCCTTGCTCCCACCGCCACTTTAAGTGGGAATAGGGTCCAAGTAACCCTCGGGAGAGGCAAGATTCTTCCTAAAGATTGGGACATTTAGTAGTCCTCACCCGGGGACCAGAAATCAACACAGAGGCATCAGATTACTTCGATAACTGGCTCCTCTACACAATCTACAACCAATGACAGAGAGGGTAACCCCACAGCTCAACACAGTGCCCTCCATCTCAAGCTACTAGAGGGCAGTGCAGTTCTACACACAGGTACGATTCACCACATGGGAACTTAAGTTGGGGGACAAAACTCACTAATATCCCCTGGCAAGAGGTGAAGGCAACAGGTCAGAGGTAACCCAACTTGCCAAAATACCTCTAAGGCAATACAAGATGAGTACTCCTCTTCCCACCACTATTAAGGAACGTCCCTTGGGGGCTTGAAGTTAAGGGCACAAACCAGTCCAGGCACTCCCAGTTCTCAATCAATTACCCTGATGAGAAAGAATCAGAGAAAGAACACACAGACTATGAAGGAGCAGAGAGAAAAGTCACCCCCAAAGGAAATCATGAGACTCTGAAAATCACATACTAATTTAAATGAAATGATTAAATTGACAGAGGAAGAATTCTGAATATGGATTGTAAGGAAACTCAATGAAATTGAAGAGAAAATAGAAACCCAACACAAACTATGAGAATAATTCAGGAAATGAATGAAAAATTCTCTAAAGAAATTGAAATATTATGAAAAAACAAACAGAAATCTTGGAAATGAAGGAGGCATTCAAGAAACTTCAAAATACAGTGGAAAGCCTTAAAAATAGAATGGATCATGCAGAGGAGAGAATCTCAGAGGTCGAAGATAATGCCTATGTGCTAAACAAATCAGATGAAGAAAAAGAACACAGAAGCAAGAGACAAGAGCAAAACATACAAGAAATGTGGGATTATGTAAAGAAACCAAATATAAGAATTACAGGCATCCCAGAGAGAGAAGGAAAAAATACACAAGGGCTGGAAAATCTATTTCTTGGAATACTAGAGGAAAACATACCTAGCCTGGCCAGAAACCTAGATATCCAGATACAAGAAGCACACAGAACTCCTGGGAGACTCAACGTGAAGGGGCAAACACCACGTCACATAATTATCAGACTGACCAAAGTAAACACAAATGAAGAAATCCTTCATACGGTAAGAGAAAAACAACAGATAGCCTACAAAGGAAAACCTATCAGACTACCTGCAGACTTCTCAAATGAAACCCTATAAGCCAGAAGGGACTGGGGACCCATCCTCAATCTTCTTATACAGAACAATGGCCAACCTAGAATTCTTTACCTGGAAAAACTGAGCTTAATCTACAAGGGAGAAATAAAGACTGTCCCAGACAAGCAGTCACTGATGAAATTTGCAAAGACCAGACCTGCTCTGCAGAAAGTACTCAGACCTGCATTACACACTGAACAGCACGATAGACACCCACCTAATTAAAAACACTGAAGAGTTAAAGTCCAGAACCCAGATTCCACAATGGCTCGAGAGGTAAAACAAAATAATAAGAACTTACCCAACAATATGAACAGAAATCTACCCCAAATATTAATCCTCTCAATAAATGTGAATGGCTTGAATTGTCTTTTGAAAAGACATAGACTGGCTGAGTGGCTAAAACATTATAAGCCAATTATCTGCTGTCTCCAGGAAACACATCTAGTCCACAAAGATGATTTCAGACTCAAGGTCAAGGGTTGGAAAACAAACTTTCAGGCAAATGGAAACCAAAAGAGAGAGGGGATAGCGATTCTGATTTCAGACAGCATAAATTTTAAAATAGCAAAAGTAAAGAAAGAGAGAGACATTGATTTATTATGAGAATTGGCTAACCTCCTTGATTATGGAAGCTGAGAAGTTCTGCAAGTTGGAAAACCAGGAAAGCCAGTGCTGTAATTCAATCTGAATCCTAAAGCCTGAGAACCTGAGAAGCTGGTAGTATAAATCTCACTCCAAGGCCTGAGAATCAGGGGTGGAATGTGGGGGGATCTTGTTGCTGTGGTAGCCCCTGAGTTAGGACTCCTACAGTATGAGAATTACATGAGTTAATATTAACTCAGCCCAAGGATCAGGAGCCCAGATGTCCAAGGGCAGGAGAAGATAGCGGATGTCCCAGCTCAAGAACAGAGGAGAATTCACCCTTCTTCTGCCTCTTTGTTCTATTCAGAACTTCAATAGATTGGATGATGTCTGCCTGCATTGTTGAATGTGAACCACTTCACTCAGTCTACTGACTCAAATGCTAATTTCTTCTGGAAACACACTCACACATACACTCAGTCATAATGTTTTACTAGCTATCTGGGCATCCCTTAGCTGGGTCAAGTTGATACATTCGGTGACTTAAGCAAGTTATATATCTTATGTATGTCTCAATATTTTTTTCTCTAAAATGAAGGTAAAAATAGTAAGTGACTCTTAAGGTTTGAGAATTAAATGAGTTAATAATAATATATACACCTTACTTTGAATTTAGTAAATTTATATAATAAAGTGTTTGAAAAGTGTTAGCTATAATTTTATTTAAATTACTATGAAAAATTTTTTTATTAATGCATAATTTCCTAAGTCTAAGGCTCAAATGTTACTCTACTCTACCAAAATTATGACAATGAGGTTTATAGCAAATATATTCCTAATCATATTAATCACTTGTTCTTATATTTAACTTTGCGAAATTAGGGGTATGTGATTCAAAACACATAGGACATACTACGAATTCCCATTTTACAGACACTATTTCTAATTCCATTTTACATGTAATATATCTCATAGCGATAAATATGAGTTAGGTAACAATTTCAGTTATATGCCTTGATTTTAACTTCTGTTATCTATTGGTTTAAAACATTAATATTTAATAGTGTCTTTAAGAAAGAGTTAACATTTTATTAATGAATCAAACCTGTTCCATGTTAGTATATTTCTGAGATAGTTTTTATTTCTCTTCAGTGACATCTATCCTACATCTTGTGAAAAGATTCAATTTTTACAAATCAGTTTTCATCATGTGCCTTCTTTCTCATGTTGAAATATTTTAAGATTGCATTATTCCCTCCCTGAAACTTCTCAGAGTGGTATTTATTTTAAGGATTCTTGAGGAAACATATAATGTACTTATATTTCTCCTTGCAACACTTTCTATCTCTACCCTTGATTTTTTTTGTTTATTTCAGTGGTTTTATCCAATTTTATACACCAATACCATCCTTTATACAGCATGCTAAATACTTTTTGTCAAATTAAATCTATTTTTTTCAAATTACTCTTTAACTAATTTCATATTCAGAAAATCATAACAGGTTTACCAATCTTACTAAAGTGTTTTTAAACGTCCAAAAGAGATTCCATTCATAACTTATAGCAAAATTCCTCCTTGTCCCCTTACCTCATTACACAGAAGATGCTCACAAAAATCTCTGTCATTCTTCAGATGCTTGAAATCTTTCTTCCCTTCCCTTCCACTATGGATGTATTCCTTTTCTCTTCTGGAAGTAAAGCTGTACTTTCCAATTCAATCTATTAATAGCACTCTTGTCATCTACTTTTTTCTGCCCATTACCCTGATTAAGCTTAGCAAAGGACCAGGAGCCAAGCTGGCAGACTCAGAATTTTCCTTAGCAGGCAAGGAGGGAGAGGACTGTGAGTGTGCATATGTTACTTCTTTTTTCAAGCTGCATAGCTCTAAAATGTGTCTTGAAATATTAATTACAGGAAATTAAAAATAATTCCTTATACTTTTGGAGAAATTTGTTTGGTTCAATTATTTGCAAAAAAAATGCAGATTACTTAGATTATGTTTCCCATAAAAATGCTGATTACTGTAAGCAATGTATCTGTGAGTATATATATGTTGGATAGTGTCTGCCATGCTGTTATAGTCACCTAGAGATGTAATTCAATTTCATTTTAATAGTAATCACAACCTACATTCCACTTGGGTTTTTTCCCTCAGTGATAAATAACACTTTACCACAAGTATATATTCAGTTTAAAAATCTGCCCTTTTCTAATAGCAAAATTCATTCAGACCTCATTGACATAAATGGAAAGCTGCCAAGTATAGTCAGACATCCTCACACAACTTGCTAACTACTTGATTTGGTGTAAGTTTCTTATGCTTACTAGGTGTGGTTTCCTTTCTATGTAAAAGGACACTGTAATACAGGTCAGCCTCTCAAATCTGAAACTCTTGGAAACTTAGAATAAGAAATACAATTTAGGCCAGGCATGTTGGCTCATGCCCGTAATCCTAGCACTCTGGGAGTCTGAGGCAGGTGGATCCTTTGAGCTCAGGAGTTTGAGACCAGCCTGAGCAAGAGCAAGACCCCGTCTCTACTAAAAATAGAAAGAAATTATCTAGACAACTAAAAATATATAGAAAAAATTAGCCGAGCATGGTGGCGCATGCCTGTAGTCCCAGCTACTAGGGAGGCTGAGGCAGAAGGATTGCTTAAGCCCAGGAGTTTGAGGTTGCTGTGAGCTAGGCTGACGCCACAGCACTCTCGCCCGGGCAACAGATCGAGACTCTGTCTCTAGAAAAAAAAAAAAGAAGTACAGTTTATTCTCTCATAGTAAAGCAAATTGCTTTTCTCAACTTTATTGAAAGTTGGGTTTTATTTACTATGTTTAATCTATACTATAAATACCTAAGTGGCCCTTTAAAAGAATAAAGTAGATCCAAGATATGCTGACCTGCAAGGAATCTCAATGTAATTTTATAGAAAATCAAGTTCCCAAATACTAGATTATTATATCGTATGATGCCATTTAGAAAAAAGGGTAAAAAACACCTAAAATCCATTCATGTAAACAAAAACTTGTAGATATATGGTCATGTAAATACATATATATTTACAAATACTTATAAATAGAATATTTGTAAATCATGGGACTGTGTTTAAAAAAATTTGAAATATACATACAAAATATTTAAAGATTATGATTATAGAAAGGAATGGAGATGAATTTCAGTGGAAAGATATTCAATGGCATCATGTAATTTTTTTAACCCAAGCAGGTATTCAAGAATTATTTATGAAATTAAAATATTTAAAGGTTTTCTTAAGCAGTAACTTCTATATTTTCATAATTTATACTTCAGTTATTACTAGATTCATTTGATTTTCATTTATGTAAATTGGCTGTATTGGTGTAAAACTGATAGTATTTATACTAGTAATCTTTTACTCCATTATTTTTAATGCTAAAAGTCTCTCAGTTTTTAAGCTGGATATAATATTGGTCTCATATGTTTAAAGAAGTTGAGAAGGTGTTTATAAGAACAATTGTGAAAATCCCTGTAGCTAAATGCCTGGACAGATGAGCATTAAGAAACTTGCATTTATAAAAGAAATAGAAACTTGCATGTAAAAGCAGCATCGAGTGATCTCCGAGAGGCTTGATCAGAGGAAGAGGAGATGCTCAGCTAATGTGAAGAGTCTCCGATGAATAATTTGCATATTAAATCAGTATCATCTATTAGTACCCCATATTAGTAAAGCAGATCACAAAAATCACACATTATTATAGATGCATCTCAAAATAACTTAAAGTTTAAAGGTGTTAGACCCTTTTCTTTTTATTTTAATCATCTTAAAATGATTTTTGTTCCTAAATGTTTTAAGTTGTAGTCTATGTGTGCCTTGAATCATGTTAGTGTGAAAAGTAAGCAAAAATCATAATAATAAAAAGCAACAAAACATGAAAGCTTAGCCACAGCACCAGTAGTACAGTCTCTAGAAATCTCATTTCCAAATCTCTATGGCTATTTCCTGAAGCTCCTGTGAGATTTTTTAATTATAGCGTCAAGCTCCTTAGATGCTCCCAACGGAAGCTGACAAGCTTATGAGTCTCTATGGTGACGTCCTCTGGAACTTCCTAAGAAGGTGCTTCTATCACTTCTCTCATCTTCCTGCTCAGTAAACTGAAGTGCATGAGTTGGATAGAGGGGGAGAAATCACTTCTGTGTTCAATTCCATTATTAGGTCAGAATCAAGTGTAGCCTCAGCTCTCACCAGTTATCATTTTCTTAATTATTATCTGACTCCATCTTACAATGACTAGGCCAGAAAATAATCTAATTTGCAGGATTTCCTGTTACACTGAACACTATTTCTTTCTTAAGATTTTTAAAAAATAATTATTCCTTATTTGTTTCACACTCCTCTCTTGTTTCTTCGGAGTACATTTCTTTCCTACCTCAGATGATTTCCTACTTAGATTCTACCTATCCAGATTATGATTATCTCTGAGATTAAAAATTGATCTTGTTCCTGAGAGACTTAAAGATTTGCATTTGATAAATTTAACTTCTGTCCCAGCACATCCAGCTACTGGTCTTTGCATGCAGCTGCTCAATTCTTCTGCAGACTGAAATCTAACCTGCCCTTCTCATGAGACATCTAGACCAGCACCATAAAATAGAAATGTAATAGGAGCCACAGATGTGAGCTAATGTAACTTTACATCTTTTGGGAGCTATATTTAACATAAATAAATAAGAATCAGAAGAAAATAAATTTTAAAATATATATTTATTAACTCAATATATCCAAAATATTATTTTAATGTGTAACCAGTATCAAAACTCATTAATGAGATATTTTATATTTATTGAAATTGAGTATGTGTGGTACACTCATATCACATCTCAATTCTACTAGCTACACTGTAAGTACTCAATAGCTACATTGTGGCTAGTGGCTATTGTATTGGATGATGCAGATCTGGATGGTCAAGAAATGCCTGATTTCTTTTTCTTTTTTTCTTTTTTTTTTTTTTCCAGACAGAATTTCACTCTGTCTCCTGGGCTAGGGTGCCATGGCGTCAACCTAGCTCACAGCAACTTCAAACTCCTACACTTAAGTGATCCTCCTGCCTCAGCCTCCCAAGTGGCTGGGACTATAGGCATGTGCCACCACACCAGGCTAATTTTTTCTGATTTTAGTTGCCTGGCTAATTTTTCTATTTTCAGTATTTTTAGTGGAGACAGGGGTCTCTCTCTTTCTCAGGCTGGTCTCAAACGCCTGACCTCAAGCCATCCTCCCACCTTGGACTCCCAGAGTGCTAGGGTTACAGGCATGACCACCGCACACAACCAAGAAATGCCGGATTTCAAAGTGGCTGAACATCCTAAACTTGGTCTAAAAACCTTTATTCTTTTATTAAATATCAAACTTCTGTATACTGTGTTGTGATGGATTTCCCACATCTTTAGAAATGGCTTTCTCACATAATAGCATGCTATCTGATAAGTTTTTATTCTGTTTTTTAAATTGCAAAAAGTATTTCTTTTTAATGTGATCATTTTCGTAATTTACTACATTACTAGGAACAACAGTTTTTCTTTATTTTTAAATTACAAGATTAATGACACATTCTCACTGTAAAAAGTGAAACATGTAGAAAAGTGAAACTGCTTTTCCCTCATAGTTCCTATTGTGTTCCCTAGAGTTACTCAAGGTTTTCTGTTTCATTCCAGACCTTTTTCTATATCAAAGAGGTGTTTAGAAAAAGACACTAAATATCTAGATACATTTACAACATTATACATAGGTTTTCTTCCCCTGAATGAAAATGAATAGATTCATTAGCAAGGTCTAATGCATAAACATGTTTGATGACCACGGGAAATATTAGGTTGCCTAACCCTCGGCATTGCCCTCTCCATTTTTCTCTCACCATTGCCATGTGTATAGAGAAGCACTAAAAACTAGAATATTGATTATCTTAAGTCAATCAGATGATTCCCATTTCCTAGCCAATGATTTTTTACAGAGGCATGTGATATAATTCTGTCCAATGAAAACAAGGGACAAGAAGGGATTTTCTCACTCAAAAAAAAAAAAAATAGTTGCATGGAAAGAAAATGTCATCTTTTTCCTCTGGACCTTGTGATCCATCTGTGTTGCCTGTAGCCATGTTGGGGCTCTGAAAGGAATCAGGCTAAGAGTACAAATTAACATACAGGGAACCAGATCCTTAATATCACTGCAGAACTGGTGACTTCCTGAGATGTGACATACTAACCTTCTTATTGTTAATTCACTGTTAGCTGTGTTTTCTGTTACTTAAAATTTAAAGCCTCTTAACTAATACAAAATATGAAGGAAAATGTCTTATAGACTTTAGTAAAAATGAAAAAGCAGTTGCTTTATTAGTGAAATGAAATTTTAAACCACCAGTTCTTGAGGAGGAAGTTTTAATTTTTTGTTAATTTATTTCTATATATCATCCCTACATTAGTACTTTATCTTAGAGTTATTGGCAAAGAAAGAGTAATTCTTTAAGGAATAGATAAATAAATATTTAGTTTTACTGCCAGTAGAAATAAAACTGACAAAATTTAGATAAGCAAAATGTAAACACACAATCAGAATTGTTTATTTTTAAAATCTTTTGTGTGCACACAAATCTTTATTGGATTATAGGATATCATGGGACCTGCTGCCAGTAGCAAGTTATAATTATTTATTTTTATAGTGTGTTGATTTTTTTCCTGTTAAATTGCTTCAGTCTGCATATTGCTTAATGAGTTTGTTCAGTGTTCCATTCTCCAAATTTGAAGAAGAGATAACATAAAAATATTTACTATATTTATGAATAAATACATTTATCATCATGCTATAAACAGGGCTCTAAAAAATAAATAATAAATACATTTATCATACGTGGTACAATATTAACAGTAAGTTTTAGCTTACAATTTCATAAAGCTGAATTTGAATGTTCTTTCAACATTTCTATTTAATGTACAGTTTTTACACATAGAAATGAAGAAAATAGTTGGAGTAAATTTAGTGGACTAGAATAAAATTATATAAGTGAACCATATGGAACTGATATTTTTGTAGGCAAAATGATCAAATATTGCAATTTCACGTGGTTCAAACTAAAATAAACATTTAAAACTTTTTCAGAAATTACAAAATCTGGAGTATTTTTGTATTTCAAAGGTTTTTTTAATTCACAATGATCAAATAAGTTCAGATAGCTTATTTTATTTAACTCAAGAAACCAAACCAGAGCTCTACTTGATAAGACAACTGTAGTATACCAAATATGACAGGAGTAAGGATTTTATTTTATTTTGTTTACTCACATTGATTTTTTTCTATTTAATTCTAAATGAAGCATTTTTCATCAAGTTACAACATTAAACCTGTCTTGCATATATATTCATGCAAAAAATACAACTATGACATTGTTTTGTAAGTGCAATGTTATGTTCTGTTCTAATTGTGAGAATAGAAATATACGTAAGTATTTGCATGTTAATATAGCATGTCGTTACTATGTTAATGCATATTTTAACAGAGTTTGTGGAGAGCATAATAAAAATAATTTTTGCTATAAACTTTAAAAATACTGCATATGGCAAAGATTTTGTTCTTAAGATATTTTTATATGTAAAAGGATGAAATTGGGACTTATTTTGTATCTCAAAGTGACAATTACTCTTCAGTGTCAAACTCATACTTCATGCTAAATGTGGATAGAAAATAGATGAAATGAATAAATATATACCTAGGATTATACTAATAGGTGTGTTGGGAGTAATAATTTGTTTGCTGTATTTATTTCCAGATTTTAAAGTACTTTGGAATCTATCCCCTATTTTTACTATTTTCTCTGGTTTTTATAATTTTAAAATAACAGATCCAAATTTGCATTGCTTTTCTATCTCGCCCTACCAATGACCATTACCTTGGTTAGGCTAACAGGCTTGAAACTTTTTCTAACATCACAGTAATATTTAGGAGTTAGAATTATCAATAATTGAGGAGTGAATATAAAGGGACATATTGAATGGTTAGAGGAAAGTGATAGGTTCAATTTACTATCCAAGAGGATAGATTAAGTAGTAGGCAGTTGATATGTAGCTTTGGGATTCAGGAAAGTATCTCAGCTGAAGATAACCAAATTTGGGAGTAACTACCATAAAGGTGCTAGCTAAAATAAAAGGAGTGGATGATACAACTGAAGTAAGAACTGGTCAGGGAGAGAAGAGAAATAGATATCGTGGAGGATGACAAAACCAAGTGTTTTCAAAAAGAAGATATGAATAAAGTCAATTAAGCTGATCTATAAAATATGTTCATTATAATAGACTGCTAAGGCAGTTCATGGTCAAATTATGGAGAGCTTTGTTTAGTAACCTTTAGTTACTAACTAGTAGTACTTTGAAACAGAGAATGACAAGATCATAAAATTAAATCTATGTATTAGTAATTATCTCTGATGGCTCTGTGTGTGAGTGAGAGAGAGAGAGAGAGAGTGTGTGAGTGTGTATATTTCTGTGTTGGGGCAGAGGGAGAGAATTTTGAAGTGGAGAACAACTAGAAATATAATCCACTGTAACAAGATAGTCATTGTGAGACTGGAAAGGAAATCACAGATTAAAACAATGCTTAGATATACAATCAAGAACACTTAGTAATTGTGAGTATGACCCTGGGATTTATAGACTGAGGTCATTGCATGGATAGTGTTGCTCTTAACTGAAGGTAAGGATGCAGGGAGAGAGACGGGTTTGGGTTGTGTTATAATGAATTCTATTTGAAACAGACAGTTTGAGCAGTCAAGATTTAACCACATGGAGAAAGCCAACAAAACATAAGATACTTGGGTTTACAGATAAAGGAGAGTTCAGATCTACAGATAGGTACCCAATTGGTCCTAACTTGCAAGGGCAACTTATTCATATATTTTTAAATTCACTATAGAAATATAGCATAACATGTAGCATGTAAATGGCAGTTTGCTTCCATTGACGGCATTTGCATAGCTATAATTACTAGTAGACAACAATTGAAATAACTATATTTGAATAAGTCATGTATGTTAAATTTTATTTCATATTAGTTAACATTTATGTTTGTGTTTGGAGGTACACAAACCAGCTGTGTCCTTTCTTTTACAATGCGCTAACCAGTATTGTTAGTGTTGAGGCTGTTCCATATGGTGAACTATGCCAAAACAGAGAACTTTGCCAGCTCATTCCAATAACAGATTGTTTGAGAGCATGGAGTATTTTTACGCTTTCTGTCAAAAGACACTCTTTTGTTTCCTTTTCATATAACATTTTGTGTGTAAGAAGGTGAGGTGCTTATGTGAGAACAATTTAAATTTGTTCAGCCAGCAGGAAGCTTATGTAATGCTTTGTTCTTTAATGAGGGCACCTGAATCTTGAAATGAAATTACCCATTTTTCCAGGTGCAGGTGATCAAATTAGGGATGGGCAATGTGCCAAATGTATGTAAACAAAGGAACCATTTCCAAGGATGCTGATTGAAACAAGTGGAAAAGGATCAGACTAATCAGTGCTGGAATTTAAAGGACTAATAAGTTAACCTACTGGGTCTCGCCAGATTGCTGAAATAATTACAGCACTGTGCTGTACGGGATGAGTGCAAACTTTCCCAGTTTATTCTGGAAGGGTAATGCATTTCAGAGTCTTTGTTTCCACATTAGAATATTTATTTATTAGTACCAGATCACGTGTATGATTTTTATTCTGAAAAAATATGTTACAGTGGACTATGTTCATTCCTTTCTAGTATCCATTTCCCCTTTCTAAGAACCTGATTTCAGTCCATCTATTTAAAACAACTCCACATAGCTCAGCGCCCCTCTTGGGTAGGCCTGCTAGGCAGGATCCCCTGGCCAGTGGTCTAAGCGATTTCCTTTGTATCTGCAATTGGTTTAGGAATGAGCATCCAACTCAACTTATTCCTGTTAGATTTGGGGAGAAATGAGATATCCTGGGAACTTCTGGGAAAGATAGTTTCTTGCTTTTTAAAGATAGCAATTAGAAGACCTCTCTTTCCCTGGACACTAGTGAGGGACCTAGAACTTCTGTAGCTATCTCATTACCAGGTTGAGGATAAAGCAGCTTGGGAAGGAAGATTAAACTGAAGAGAATCTAAGTGAGAAGAAGCCAGCCTTGATTAAATGACATCTTGATTCAGCATCTCCTTACTTTTAAGATTTTTTAATTCAATAAGCCATTAAGGTTATTAATTAAGGTTTCCCTGTTACTTGCAATGAAGAGCATTCTAATAGTAGTATGCTTAAACAGCAGTTTTTCATAATTCCATTTCTTTTTACTTTATTTTGAAATGAATTCATATATACAAAAATGTTACAAAAACAATACAGATTTCTCAGATATCCTGGCTTTCCCTAACATTAAATTTTAACCATGGTACAATTATCAAAACTAGGAAATTAACATTGGCACCATGCTATTAGCTGTACTATAGGTTTTATTCAGATTTTACCAATTTTTTCCACTAATGTCCTTCTACTCTCTCAGGATCCAATCCAGGGTCTCAGATTGCATTTAGCTGTCATGTCTTCTTAGTTTCTACTATTGTTTATTCATTCTTTCCTTCCTTTTCTTGACCTTGACACTTTTAAAGAGTACTAGTCAGTAATTTTGTACACTGTTATGCTATCTGGGTTTGTTTGGTGTTTTCTCATAATTAGACTGAAGTCATGCATTATTGGGAAGGATAGCATGGAGATGCCTCACATCTCAGTGCATCATAGTAGGGAGTTCATGATTTGATAAGTTACCAGGATCACTTGGTTAAGGTGGTGTCTGCTGAGTTTCTCCACTATATTACTGTTTTTTTCTTTGTAATTAATATATTTTAGGAAAGGCCATTTTGTGGCTATGCAAATATCCCCTTTCTCCTAAAATGTTTGCCCACTAATTTTAGCATCCATCCTTGTGTCTTGCCTGCAGCAATTAGTACAGGAAGGTTCTAAGGGTGATTTTCTATTTTCCTCATTTCTTTGACATTTTTCATTGGAACTATTCTGTAAGGAAGAGTTGTCCCATCTCCTATTTACTCAGTTATTTCTTTATATTAGTATGGACTTAGATATTGAAATCATTATTTTGGTTATGATCCAATACTATTATAACTTCTTTTTTTTTTTTTAGCCAAATTGTTCTAGTTTCAGCCATTGTCAGATTTTTCAAGTCAGATCCTACATCCTTTTGACAGGACACTCATGCTTTCTTTTCTTTTCTTTTTCCTTTTCTTTTCTTTTCTTTTCTCTTTTGTTCTTTCTTTCTTTGTTAGCACATTAGTGCTCTACATTCATCTTATATTCTACCTGCTCCAGTCCAACCACTCCAAGCACTTCTCCAAAGAAGTGGTTTTTAATGAAGAATGATATTCACTGGATATGCTCACTGCTCCTTAGGCTCTGCTTCTAGGCTTCTCAGTGAATAAAGACAGGAGACATATGTATATATTTTAACACATTCATACACATAGTTATAGTTTAACTATATGATAAATATATAACTAAACACAGAATAGTTTACTTCTGTATCTCTCTGTATATGTGTGTGTATATATATGAAAAATTCATAAGAATAATCTGTTAATCTTGGCTTTTCACTCTAATCCACCTGCTTTTCCAATCCTGGGCACCAGATTCTTGGTGCCCAGTTCCCTATTCTCATTCCTCATCCTACCAAACAAAGGATCTCTTTTTATTGGAGTCCCATTCCTTCCTATGACCTCCCTGTGACCTGTGATTTCATAATGGCATCTTGGACCTCCCTATATTTATCTGAACCTGTATGAATTTTTTGGCTGCTCCTTACAATTGTTCTAGGTACAAAGAAAAACAAAAAGCAATGTCAGGGGGTCAGCTCATCTAATAAAAATGACAACTTCCTAAGCCAAGGATTTAGGGAGCTCTCCACGTGAGAGTTCCTCTTCCAACAGTCATTTGATTTACCCCAATGATAGCATACCCATTTAACACTCAACTCTATAACTGCACTGTTCTCAGCCAATCTGAGGATTGATGGCTAGACCAACCGGACAGGAGATTGCCTGACACCACTAGAGAGAACACTAATACTTAGCTTATAGAACTATCAGTGAAATTATCTATTTTATGGATAGCACCCACATACCTATACTGCTGGATGGGAACACATCCACATAAGTATCTCTTCTGATGCTAACATTGTGGTTTGGAAAAGTCTTATGGCCACAGTGCACCAGACTAGACAAGGACCAGACTAAAACATTTGAAAGCATGACCTAAGCCTAACCAAAGTGTTTGTCATGGAGGTCTCTGGTCATTGTAGGTCTCAGGTATTATGTCAAAAAACTTGATATTTCCTTATCATAATTATTTTTGTTAAATGAAATGTATCACAGCCAAGAATGGCCTTAGTGATATTCACTCTGTAATCTTCTGTGTCTGTGGACTCTCTGGAAGGCTGCCTCAGATCCATGCTCTGTCTCAGCACTCAGTTCCTTAGGTCTATCCATTTTACCATCTTGACTGTGTTTTGCTCAACACAAGTTCCTTTACTATCAACTTTCACTCATTAATTGTGGCTGTCATGAGCTGTCCTAATTCTTTCTAATTTTCTTGTCCATTTCCAATCAGCAATTTATGGACTGGACATACATTCACTTTGTCCAAACAGATTTAGCATGCATTAATAATATAGTACGGTTATAGATTTCTTGGTTATTGCTGTAACCTAAACTAATATGAATTCATAAAAAAATTCACTGTATAGGCAGTATAGAGCCAAGCTGTTGCAATGTAACAAACCCAATTCTAATACCCCCAGTAGTATCCCTGATGTTCCTATAGGACTAATATTTCATCCTTTGGTACGAAGAGAGAATATCCTAATGACAAAATATATATGAGGACTACCTGGAAACTATCCAGCCATGGATTCAATGGATTCATGGATAATGGATAAAATGGCTAGATACTTTCCAGACAGCCCTTACACACACACATATACACACACAAGAATATATATGAAAGACAAAGAGTTTGAAATAATGTTAATTAAAAGAATGATCAGGTATGCTTGCTGGTACATTTCTGGAAATTAAGAGGAAGAGAAATATTTGGAAGGCATTGCAACTAATTTTGTACAGTTATTATAAAGCCTCATATTAATATGTCAATTAGGTTTTCAAAAAGTTTTCATATAAACTAGATTTTTCTTGTGAATACGGATATTTATGGTAGTTGGCACCACTGAACTGAGAATGCTGGAGTAGAGGTATGCTAGATCAACCTTTTGTGGCAGGCCTTAGGGTAGACAGTACATATGGGCACTAGGACTGGGCCAAAACTTAAATGCAGTGAGATCCTGGAGTTAGCATTTCTCTAGTATTTTTCTAAATACTTCAAATTTTCACTGTATCAAAATGAAATTGTTTTAGAGATCCTTTAAAATACTATAAGAATGCCATCATGATAAATGATGCCATTTTATTCTATTGGTATACTTTAGTAAATGAGTTAGTGAGGGAAAGCATTGAAATAATTAAATAGTATAAAGAAGTAAATACTAGTGGCTTTTATAAAGTGACCTTGGGTTTTATTCATTCATTCTTTGCTTGCCCATATAGATAACTGAGTCAGTGTTTATATGTGAAATGTCAATGGTGAGTTGATGCTATTATACAGGGTAGAGTCCTCCCTTTGGCAATATGCTGTGTTCATAATGCTTGCAGTTTACTGCTCCAAGCATTTGCAGAGAGAGCTGAAACTGGGAGAAGTCCAACCTTGTCTTAAAGAGACCAAATGCTTCTAACACCTCACTACAACATAATTTACCACCAGGAAACCTGTTGTGACACCTCTTGGTGTCACATTTGTCTATGTCTTTATCACCACTTATCTCATTATATGCTATATACTTAATTGTATATCAATTTTCTCTTTAGAATAAAATCTATATGTTATATATCTTCATATCTTTAAGACTTAAGGTATGTGGCACTCAATAAATGTCAGCTCCATAAATGAATAGGCAGTAAATATTGTGGAAATTCTTCTTTATATACACAGCCTTAGGAACATTTTTATAGGCAAAACAGTTCTGAGTTAAATTTGCCTAAATATTTGGACTTATCTTTTATCATACTTCAGAAAATGAATATCAAATATGAAAATTCTAGTAACTTTCAGTTTTAAAGTAAAAAAATGAAATTAGATAAAATTCTATGGTTTTGAAAGCCTTAGTGAAGTAGTAAGGACACATTTTAATTAAATACAGAATGATTGTCATTGTAAGGCACTAGTGCTTAATGTTTTCTACTTCTAGCCTTTTCTAAAATAGTAAATCTAGAGGAAACATTAAGTTACACTTAACACAATGTCCCTTTCATTAGCTATGGAATTACTTTTCTCTCCCTCCTAGAGGGTATTTTGTGGTTAAGCAAAAGTACAAAACTTTCTGTGTGAATATGAGACACAGGAGAGAAGTAATTTAATCATTTTAATCTAATGGATGCCAAAATAGTTCATTTATACTGTGAGCTCAAATTCAAGTCACCTACTTTTGCTCCAAAAATGATATATAGCCATTAAACACCTTCATAGGTGGTTCTTAATGACAGTATAATTAAACTGATTTTTGTTAACATAAATGTGAATAGTTCTACCCAAGATGAATACAATGGACATGAGTATATATTTCACCCATTGGGTACTTACTACCTAACAGTTGACATAAAGACAAATGTTCACATTCAGAAAATCAGTCAATACTATTAAAGATCATTAGAACTACAGAATGAGATAAGCAGAATAAACATTTTTGTTTAAAGGCGTGGGCCTTCAGCGTTCCAATCATATTTTACAGCCAGCATTGCATGAAGTCTTGCTAATGTGTTCGTGGATGTGTGTGTATATGTTTGTGTGCTGAGTGTCTATTTCAAAATACCAAAAAAAGAAATAATACAATTGTTTTTTTAAAAATCATTATTGAAATTTTAGAAGCAGAATCCATGTGTGTGTAAAGAATGGCAAACATTTTAAAATGGGCATTTTCTACACCATAAACATATTTTAAAAGTAATAGATTTATAGAATGCTTAATTTTGAGATTATAATCATTTTTCCATCAATCATATTATATAAGTACACTACAGATTAGTTTGAAAGATTCTAAAATATGACTCCTAATCTACTTTTCCTCTCATCCTTCTTTCAAATATTCCCTACAGACTGGGTAGGGAGACTATTTTCTATGCTTACTCCATGTATGCCTTTCTCTGAGCCTTAGTTTATAAAAATCTTTTAAAATAAAATGCCCTCCCTTTGCTCCCATCCTTGTCAAGATTAGAACCTTGCTTTAAAGTCCATCTCAAATAATGGATGGATTACATTAGAAATGAAGGATCTGGAAATTGTCAAGACCAAGGAATATTAATTACTGTAAGCATGGTAGAATCTCAAGCAATATTAAGATGAAATAAAGAAAAATCATATTTTTTTTGCCAGAGTCATTATCTTAGAGAAATAAGAATAACTAAAAATGAGTAACAAATAAGGTCGTAAAAAGAAGATTAAAAGATCAATTCCAATGGCAATACTAGGTAGTAGCAGACTAGACTCTAGAGGGTTGTGGTACTCTGAATAATGGCCTCCTTAAAAATGTCTACATCCTAATCTCTGGCATGTGTGAATCTCCAGAATTTGTGAATATTTTATGGCAAAAGGGACCTTGGTGATGTGATTTAGTTAGTTAAGGATTTTGAGATGGGGAGACTATCCTGAATTATCTGACTGGATCCAATGCAAACACTAGGGTCCTTACAAGAGAGAGACAGGAGGATCAGAGTGAGAGAAGATGTGATGACCAAAGCAGTGGTTAGAATGACAGGCCCAGGAATGCAGGTGGCCTCTAGAACAGGGGTCCCTAACTTACAGTGAGTTGAATAATCATTTCATTATATATTACAATGTAACAATAATAGGAATAAAGTGCACAAGAAACGTAATGCACTTGAATCATCCCAAAACCATCCCTCCTGCCCTAGTCTGTGGAAAAATTGTCTTCCATTAAACAGTTCCTGGTGCCCAAAAGGTTGGGGACCACTGCTCTAGAAGGCATAAAAGCCAAAGAAATTGCCCCCCCCCCCAGAGCTTCTAAAAGGAACATAGACCTGCTCACTCATTTAAGTCTTCTGACCTCCAGAACTGTAAGAGGTTGTTTAAGGACACTAATTTTTTACTTGATCATTACCTACTAGCAGTAGGAAACTAATACAAGAGTCAACAGAATTCAGTAAAAGCTACTTGGATAGCACTCAATGAAAGCTACTCAGACGAATGTCTATGTTTGAAATCCCATTTTGCCATTTGTCTGCTGTGTGAACTTGTACAAATTACTTACCCTCTTGGTGCCATCCTCACACTGGAGAATGCACACAAGACTTCTTTCTCTGAGAACTCTTCCCCCATATGTGTTGTAAGTGAACCTAATACTCCAGCTAAGAATTTTTGGCTCAATTTTGTAAATCTGATCCAAGCTCGCATAGTCAAATTCCCTTTCCTGAAAATTTGGGATTGTGCTTGAACAATAGCCATTAATGTTGGCTCATCTCCTGAAGCTGTAAAATGACCACCTTTTTCTTGTCATGTGTACATAGAAATAGAGAAAGCCAAGCTACAAATATATGGGGAAATAAGCGAAGATAAGAGACTAAGAAAGCCTCATTCCTGAGTTCCTAACCTACTGTCAGGTCCTGATGCTTCACCCTGCTTAAAGCCTGGTTACATTACGGTGCTCTGGTTCACAAACCATCCCCCTATCTAATAATAAATTTTTCCTGTGTGTTTAACCTAGTGCAAGTTATTTTCTTTCACTTGAAAACTATTTGATATAAAATATACTTTGAAGGAAATGCAAGGACAAATAATTATCAATGTTAGCAAATTATTGGACATGTAGTTAAAGTTCAATGAATGGCAGGTATGCTTATTTGTATATTACCACTACTACTGCTATTACACTATTATTATTATTCACTCTAAAAGTGAATAAGAGTGGAATAAAAGTGAATAAAGTGGAAAAGATTCCTGTATGCTCTGGGTTGCATTGGGAATGGGGTGGTTAGGGAGTTTTTTCTCTCTAATTCTTTTGCAGGATAGGAGCAATGTAGTTTTTGCTTCCATCCCTGTCAAACCATGGGGAGCTACAGTAAAGTAGATAACACCAATGTGATAAAGTAGAAAATGTGAGAAAAACAAGCCATATTCTCTGTAGTTTTCAAATGGTAAAAATTACACATAATTCATCACCCATATGAATTACAACTGTCTTCACAAAACTTTTCTTGATACTATATCTAAGAATCTTTTTAGCATAGTAAGTGCTCAGTAAATATCAAATGAGCATGCCCATCTCCACTGTCCCTTCTCCACCCCCAAAGGATGTGCTTTCATCTTACTTTGAGGGGTCTAAAGTACTTGCGCTTTAGAGGCACTCTTAAACATTACTTTCATTTTCCTTTCACGGCTTTCTTCACCTTTTGTTTGTAATGTCCCTGTAGTAGTACATTTTGCCTGTATCATTCACACTTGTTAACATGTATTATTATTCTCTTTATGTTGTAATTCCCTTAATAGCTAACAGTATACTTGACTCATTTGAGCATCACAAATACCATACAGTAGGTGCTCAATAAATATTTGTTAAATTAAATTGGGATTAAAATTAAGCCTACCAAAACTATGCAATATTTCATTGCTTTATGTGTAGATTCAAGAAAAAGTAGATGTATTGTGTAATATTTTGTCAATAAGCCTCTAACTCAATATTATATTTCACCATGATATATCATTAACTGATTAGCCAAAGTCTCCTACTTCTAGGAGTAATAAAACATTTAGAAATATAATATGACAGTGTACATCATTAGCTCTCAACTTTGAAGTTCATGTGTCGACATGAGTGTTTGGTTATTTTCAGTTCTTCCTGAAAACACAAAGAGAAAAGAGAGCAAAAAAGCCTGCAACCTTGTAGCAGACCTTTTTTTGCTTTATACCATGAATAGGAGTATCTGTAAATTACTACCAGGTACAAGGGATGAGAGGAGGAAGCTTTGTGTTCTTATGACATAAGAGCTAATACCACTTAAATAACTCATAACTACAAATATAGAAAAATGGCATACCTCATCAGAATAAAACTAGATAATACTGTGAGCATTTTATTAAGGATATGAGAAAGTGCTCTGTTCCTAATACTAGTTTAAGTTTAGTTGTTTAGAAAATTGATTCTAATATCAGCAGGGAGATAGATACAGTTTTATTTAAAGTGTAAAGAAAAAATACAAAAGCTTAACAATTTTCTCACAGAAGGAAATGTTTTCTAATCTTTTAAGCTACATTTTTTTTGTCTGCTGCAGACTTTGCATTCTTCTAAAATAATGTTTAAAAACCTAGCTACTTTATCCATCTTTGGAACTGTCTATTACAACATAACAGTTCTTATAACAAGTACTTATACAAATACTTGCATACTTTTCTTTGGACTTGGCAACTCCTCTTGCATGTGTGAGTGTTTTTAAAGGCTGTAAGAAAAAATTAGGTGCTAAGAAACTGAATAGGAACTGAAATTTGCGTAGAAATTATCCTGCTAAGTCATCTTCTGTCAAAAATTTCTTCAGGCACAGTGAAGAGATTCATATCCTTAATTGCATGGTTCTGTTAATGAACCTGACCATACCCACATTTCAGGAAAGCTAAAACTGTTCTAACAATTGATAAGAAGCTCTTCTTTGTTCCAAATTAGAATAAAGTGCATTTGCAAAGCAAATAAAGGACAGGAAATTTTACTCCCTCCCCTTAAAGTGAAGCTAAGTTAGTTTAATAAGTAAGAAGCATATAGAAAGAAAGGAAACTTCTTTCTTCCAATATTTTATTCCATTTAAGTCCCATGTCTATACTCTGAATCAAACTGTCTATAATTTGTGAAAATGTACCCGGATGTTTGGGCTCTTTGACCAAATTTAAGTAGAAATGATACAATTTTTTTTTATTTGTTATTAAACCTAAGTGGTTTTCTCTTGCTTTTTAGAAATGCAAAGAACCCATACACACACACACACACACACACACACACACACACACACACACACACACACACTCATATACTAAGGAGATGAAATTTTAAAATTAAGAACAATTGAAACAAATAATAACTTTTTAGACATCCCAAATATTCTTTAAGATTTTGAAACCCAGAATCCCAATTACCCTGTGGTGAGAAGCAATCATTACATGTTTTGTCAGCATTCAGCAGCCTGCAGGTAACTGTACTTGATGAGAGGACTGAAAAATGACTCTGCCTTGAATGCATCTCAAGCTGTGAAATATTTGAAAGGCTTAATTTACAGAAAGAAGAGAACAAAGTCGTTAATGGTTCTTCCTGTCATGGTGATCTTCAAAAAGCCATTGAATTGATGATTTGTTAACCTTAATATTTTAGCAAATCATCCATTTTTTTGGTAATCTAGTGACATTTTTAAAAATCAATTTAGAAATTGTCTTAAGCTAATGGATGTATTTTCTATTTGCATATTATATTGTGGCCCATATTAGATTACAGAATAAGATTTGCTAACATGAGGTTTCCAAGAAATATTTGAAGTTAAAACTAAAAATGTCGTGAGTTTACAAACTTTGTGTTGTATTTAGACTACTCGAAGTGCAATGCAGGATGTGATAAGTACTCCTATTTCTTAACTGTTAAGTCCACACAAAGGGTTCTATGTTCAATTGTACCAGCACTTTCTGGTTGGTGCAACTGGAAATAGTACAGGAAGACTGAACTTCTAAATGAACACTTAGAAATGCTATTCCAACCACTGGGTTGATGCTGAAGAGCTCCCACTGGGCTAATTTGTCTTTCCATTTGAACCCCCCAGTGTGAAATGACCTATGGCTGTACTTACATAACTTTTAAAAAGGATAGATTCAGTCAGTCAGCTATTGTGTCCACCTGACAACAAATAATGTGGTTAACTCATTCTTTTTACAGCTTAATTTGACTTTCTCTTTCTTTGAATGTATGCAAATCACTGGAAGTTTTGACATCAGGTTATCAGCCTAAATCTCAAGAAATAAACTACAAAAGTAAAAAATCTTGTCCACTCACTGAGCATATTCTTTGCTGTTGTAATTTCATTACTGTGTTATCTTGAAGAGGCCTTGCCCTACACATGTCAATCTGAAGGGGAGGAGGCTGCCTATGTTTCTTAAATCAAACAATTGCAGTGCTTTGCCCTCATTTTTATCTATGCAGATAAAACCATATTTTTAATATTTTAATATTTTATAAAAATATGAACTGCTTTGTAGGTTTATTATTCATTCATTTACCTTTGTTCATTCACTCAGAAAGAGCTGTGAAACAAAAACACAGTATGTTGTAAGTGTAATCAAGTTGGAGGAACAGTAGGAGCTTTCCTGAGGAAGTGAATTTGGAACTGAAATCTAAAGGATATAAAGAAACGAGAGAAAGAGGACAGAGGAATGGATGCGTAAAATCACATATATAGGCAGAGGGGCTGTTTCTGGGAGTGGCTGTGAACTGGAGGAAATGGTGGGGAGATGGGCACAGGTCATCTCATGAAGAGGAGCTCTGAGGACCATATTCAGGATTCTTAATGCTACAGCAGTTAGAAGTCAGGGGGAAGTTTTAATTTGGGGTGTTATAACCAGATCAGATTTTTTTAAAAGATTATTTTAGCTTCATCCAAAAGAATGAAAAGAAAGATAGTAAGAATAAATGCTCAGAGAACAATTAAGGGATGATTGCATTTGTCCAGGCTATAAGTTATCTCTTTTCTAGGTTTATGACTATATTACTTTTAAACACAAAGTAATATAGCATTAAAAAAGGGCAAAAATTATCCATAATCTCACTATCCTTACAAAACTATTTTTATTTTGCATGAGTTTTTAAAATATTTGTTCAAAGCATGCACATTTTATGTTATTGAAATCATAGTACATATATAATTCTGTGCTTTGCTTCTTTCAAACTTTTAGTATGATGAACTTCTTGCTCATCATAAACAACCCTTTTTCTGTTCCCACTATGTATTATATTCCATCAAGATGATAAGTCAAAACTAGGCTTCTTTGTGGATCTAGAAGCACTATAATTTGAAGGCCTTGAATATTTATGGATTGTCTTATGAAAATCCATGAATTGCTTGAATTTGAATGCAACATTTTGAGTGTACATGCAAAGTTTTGAATTTTTATGGAGGATCCATTGTATTCATTAGCTTTTCAAATGACATGTAACCCAAATGGTTATGGGCACATTAAAGTATTCAAAGTTGGTAAAATCCCAAGTCTCATTGTTTGAGATCTAAGGGAGAGAAAAGTAGACCATGGTATAACTTCCAGCATAAAATTTCATTCACTTGAAGGATTCAAGGGAGGCCTTCCAAGAAGTAAATGTAAAGCCATCTGACAAATTTCTAGTACTGAGAAAGTATAGAGAAACTTCTGACAAATTACTATGTATTGAGAAAGTTAATTTAAACAATATGATATATATAATTTATCTCTTTATATACATTTTACCTCTCTTTTACAATGCATTTTGAATAATAGTTCAGCTACTACTATATATTTTATCATATAGCATAACCATGAAGTTCAAAAAAGGTCAAGAAAAAAAGGTTATTTAAAACTGTGTATGTCAGTTTCCTACTTTACAAAATGAGATTTATAATGATGCTTAAATAGAGAAATTGTACTTAACAACAACAAAAGTTTATAAAATATTTACTGGAAAAAATTATGATATAGCTCAGGCACATGGTATACTTTAAATACATGTTTATAAAGTATATGTCTATACTTTTTCTGAAACTTTTACTTAGAATTCATGTGTTCAGAGACAAGTGATTGAGTTGTATAGCACTTAAATTTCATGAAGATTTTCAGACAATTAAGACATCTGCTTTATTTTAATATTTAATTAAAATAAACTCTTTCAAATATAAGTAAATGTTTTATCCTTTAGGAAATTATCAATATTGTACCTTATGTAGCTAACAAAATTATGCTAGCCTGTCAATCTTTGACTTTTAAATAGCTAATCTTATATATTATGGTCATTGGTGATAAATTTAGCAATAAAATGATAGATTTTATTTACTAAATCAATGTTTACTCATGTAAATTAAAGCTTGGTTTATTTAAAATTCATTAAAAACAATCTTGCATAAAACTTGATTGTTTATTACTTTCTTAACTGAAATAAAGTAGATATCCTAAGTTGACCAGACAACAAATTTTCTTCAAAATCATAGTTTAATAATGTGCTTTATATTTTCTTTATTTTCTAATGTATTTTAAACATTACCATAATAAAATTAAATACAGTATATTGAATGATTATGGTCAATAAGATTTTTAAAGCGCCAAAAATACTCTCCTCTATTTGGAAAGAAAGTTAAACAAAATATACTACAATGCTATAAAATAAAACCAAAATATTTCTGGAAAATATTAAATTTCCATTTAAAGTAAACTGCAAAGAAATTGTGAAAAAATTATGTATTAAACACCTGAGACAAAAAAAGCACAAAGGCTTTTATTAGAGAATATAAGATTGTATTAGCAATTAACAGAAATTGTATTTTAGTCTGAAGGTCATAGGATGAAAAATATAGAGAGCCCACTCTACCTTTCTTTATAGTTTCTAATTTTCACTTTTGTAGGCATAATTTATGATATAATGAATGTATAACACTTGGCAAAAATACTTGGAACATGTGTGCATACTGAATAAATCTAGAGTTACTATTATTTTCTGAAATACTTGGAATACAGAGTATATATTCAAAATATTTATTGAATTTAGTTGGCATGAATAGAGTTACTAAAATGTAAACTTAAGTTATCCCTTGAATTTCTTTAATCTCACGGATATTACAAATGATGTGACTATGAGTGAATGGGTTTACTACATTAATCTAAATGCTGTCTTACAATCTTAACTAGCCTGTTCTAAACAATTATATCATACTTGCTTCAAACTTCAAAGACCTTGTTGGAGCTAAGTGTGTCCCCCTAGAATTCAGATGTTGAAATCCTAAAGCCCAGTACCTCAAAATGTGACTGTCTATATTTGGAGAGAGGGCCTTTAAAGAGATGATTAAGTTAAAATGAGGTCATTAGGGTGGATCCTCACGGACAAATACAGAGGGAAGACCATGTGAAAGCACAGGGAGAGGTGAGAGGCCTTAGAAGAAACCAACCTTGCTGAACCTTCATCTAGACTTCTTGTCTCCAGAATTGTGGGAAAATAAATTTCACTTGTTTAAGCCACCCAGTCTGTGGTACTTTGTGTTACGGTAGCCCTAGCAAACCAATACACACCCCCTCCCTCCCTCTACTCCCACAGTGGAGAACCATGCTTTATATTTAACTGAGAAACTTGAGGTGATCAGGAGAGAAATCCCAAGTTCTTTCACCACCATCAATTCTACCTAACCACTTGCATCAATACCCCTGTGCCCTGCCGTCCTTCTGCATTCCTGGCCTCTACTCAGCTTCAAGAAATCCCATCACTCACCTATTCAAGGACATTAGTCCCTCTTTTGCATCATCAGCTATTTTCCTCACACCAGAGCACTCCATCATCAGGCATCATGCCGTGTATCACTGATCTCTAACCATCACACCCCTTGAGCCCAGGTGCCCTCCAGTGACCCCCCCATTTCTCTTCATAGTTACACTTGCTCCTTTCCAGCAGCCTTCCTGTCAGGAAGTGGCAACTTCTCTCTTCCAGTTATTCATGCCAAAACACTTGGGATCATCTTTGGCATCTTTTGCCCTCTCACATCCTGTAAGAATTAATTGGCAAATTCTGTCAGCTCTCCCTTTAATATCCATAATATCTTTTGTTTTCACCTCCATCAATATCTCTCTTGTTCAAGCGAACATCATCTCCTACCTGAACTATTAAAATTGACTCCAAATTCGTTTCCTAGTTTCAAGCCTTCCCCCTCAAGTCTACTGTCTGCCCAGCCAGGAGTCAGTGACCTTTTCAATCTGAGAGTCAAACCAAGTCATTCCTCATCTCAAAACTCTCTAATGACTTTCCATCACATGGCCTATAGCCACTCTTCAACACGGCAGCCAAGGCAACCACCTTGATGACTTCATTTTCCACTATTCCTCCCTGCCCTCTCCACTGTTAGAGTGCACAAAAGGTGTTCTCGCTCCAGTGCCTTTGCATCTGCTATTCCCTCCATCCACAATGTTCTCCTCCCAGGTTTCCACATTTCTTTTACTTCTCTACTTAACTATCACCTTATCAGAGACATTCTCCCTGATCACTCTACGTAAAATAGAATCCCTGAAACACTCCATCGTCCTTAACCTGCTTTACCTATCATTTATTTTTATTCAGAGTACTACTCAACAACTAGAAAAAAAAAACTATGTATATATAGTCTCCTCCCCCACTAGACTAAGCTTAACAAGGGCAACAACTTTGGTTGTATTCCCTATTATATCTTCAGAGATAATTGAGAATACCACCTATGATGATAACAATACAACTTCTTTCTTAACTGTATGCTCTCATACTCTCAGTAAATACTTACAATTTTAAGGTCATATTATGCCATGCACTGTGATGTAAACTTTAAATATAATATTTAAAAACAATCCTATGCAGGAGATGGGTACATTTTACAGATGATGAACTGAGACTTAGGTAGCAAAATACCCAAGGTCATATAGCCAGAATTTGACTGTATTTTCAACTGATGAGAGAAATAAGCAAATAAAAATACTTGCCCAGTCCCCACTGCCTTCCTAATACTAAGGGGAGATTTTGATAATTGTATGTTTATCCAGGTTAAACCTTCCTTGCCTAATTTTAACCCTAGATTTTAAAGAACAGAGTGTTTCAGTGTCACTAGTGGTGGGTAAAACATATAAATGTCTATTTCTGGGACAAATACATGCTTATCCTGAGGAACAAGTCTTTTGGAAACTATGCTTTGGAGTTTATACAGTAACTCCCAGTATGATCTCTCCATCCTTAAAACATAAATTTAGCAACAGTTAATGTTTTGTGCAGAAAAATATTAATATAAAGCAGACTAAATTCTACACCATAGGGAAAGACAGTTTGATAGAATAAGTAGGAATAATCTTTCAAAACTCATATCCATAGTCAGCCACTGTGAACAAACACTGAATTTGAATTCACTTTTGTCATTTGTTAGCTACATGGCTTTACTTGGGCAAGGCATATAAATAATTGAACTTCTTTTAGCTTATATGTGAAATATGAATAATAGTGTGAAGATGTTTTGAAGATTAGAGATGGTGCATCTAAGACATTGAACACATAGTAGAAATTTAATGATAGTGACTTTTATTCATATTGGAAAATGCATTCTAACATCATAACTACTCTACAACCTGAAAGAAAGCAACAAAGTCTCTGTTTGCCCTTTTGTGTATCCCAATTAATCCATTTAACCCATCCTGCCTTTCTCCTCATCCTCCCATCAATAAGAAAAGGACATGCAGGAAAAAATCTGAAAATATACAGAAATAAAACATGGAATGGAATTATCAATTCTTCTTTATGAATCAGACTATAACCCTTCTTAAAATAGGCCCAACAATATCATGTTGTTTTTAATGGAACACTGTAAACCACAGAACAATCTGAAATGACTACTGTTTTCAGAAAGTACTCTTTCTTTACTCATTTCATCTAAAATTGAACTAACAAGGAGCCCTATTTACCATCTGCATAAAGAAACAGGCTTACTCTAATATCATATGAGAACAAGAATTCAGACCTAAAAATAATCCATATTAATATGATTAACAAAGCTTTTGAATTAAAATTATCAGTGTTATTTCTGCATTTAATAGTCTTGTATTCTGCAATCCATAGTTCAATTGTTTTGATAATTTTTTATTCTTAACATCAAGAGAGTAAAATAAATGTAAAAAATTGACAACAAACATAAGAACAGTACTTTTGAGCATGACGTAAACAAATTTTAAAAAGGAAATTATTTAAAATAATACACTTTCACCTATCTTTCTTAGTTGCCACTGAAACTACATGTTTCACCTTAGTTTCCCACTTAACTCCATTAAAGAGCAAGAAATCTAAATTTCTTTATAATCATTTACCCAAAAATACAACAAAAATGACTTCTACAAATGTATCATCTTTTAAAGCATTTAAAATACAAAATAATATTCCTACATAAAAGCAGAGAAATAAGAATTCCAGAAATATCAATGAATCTGTAAATGAAGTACCAGGTATGTAAGGTAGAAGAATGGAAGCAAGGATTACTTTCTCCACCCTTCAGTCTTCTTTGCTGTTGCTAAGAGAGAAGATTTGCTCTGTTTGCCCCTGAAAGTCCTAAGTGATTATTTAACAGTTTTACCTCTTGCAAGTTAAACCACTGCACTGTGTACTTTCTAAGGCCTAAGAAGAGAGAAAAAGGAATGTGAGATACAGTAACATAATAGGTAAGTCTAGCTCCTCACATTCCTCCTCCGTGCTAAAATTCAGGAGATAAACAGCCAGCCAGATTTTATTCCCCACTCAGCACTGTGGACAGCCAGCCAGAAGCAGTTTTCCTGTTCAAATACAACAGATGCTGTGTTTCTTCCTTGTAAGGGAAAGATTTCACCACATTTAGAGTAGAGAAAGTTGGCATGACACAATCAGTTATGTGGAGTGACACCTGAACTCATTTATTTGTGTGCAGAGAAAATAGTTTGCTTAGTCATGTCTAGTAGCAAAAATGTTTTCTTCACAAATAAATGTGTTGCCAATTGTCATTCAAGAGGGGATACATTGTGCTGCAATTAAAACAAAAAGTCTCAGTCGCTTAAAACAACACACTTTGATTTCTAACTCAGTTTATATATCCAAGGCAGGTCTTCAAGTGGGGCTCTGCTTAGCAAGTAACTTTGCGACCCAGAGTGACAGAGGCTCCATCTTGGTAAGTACGTTTGTGACGGCTGAGGCAGGAAAAGGAAATGTAACAAATTACACTCTCAGTCTCAAAGCTCACAGTTTCTGTGCAAAAGTGGCATTTATCAATTCTGGCTTCATTTAATTGGCCAAAGCAAGTGGCAAAGCCATGACAAATTCTAAAGGGAGGCAGGGATGTGCAATGAGGAATGCCCAATGAAGAATTAAAAGATTAATAAACAGTTTGAATGACTACTTCACCAACAATTTAAAATTTAAGTAACTTCCTATTCCTTGTTCTTAAATAAAAGATTGTGTTTGGTTGAATCAATACATACTTACTGACCATCCACTATAAATAGAACAAAGCAGTATATTCCACAAGAAAGATAAAAATGAATAAACTACAGCTCCTGCCCTAACATATTTAAATACCACCACCACCACAATCTTCATCATCATCATAACAATAATATGAATAGAGCATTTTCTCTGTGCCCAGCACAATTCAAAGGCCTTCCGTTGTACCTGTATACATTATATCTCTGCAGATAACCTGAAAATACTATCATTGTTCTCCTTAATTTGAGATTTGATTCCTCCAAACGCTTCTAAAATGTGAAAGTACTAATCATACAGTTTACATCATAAATAACATTCAGTTCACATGAGGTTATTTTTTAGACCCCTTACTTAGCAGACAGTGTGGCATTGAGGGATCTGAAAACAGAATAAAATAATGATGATGGGAAAAATGTAGGGAAAATGTAAGAGTTTAGACGACAGCCCAGAGAGAACAGGCTCAGATTAGCTTTACCATAATGTGAGTAACCATGGGTGAACATGGGCTGGCAGGGGAAGAAGAATGTTCCTATTTTTAAGGAAAGGAAATTTATAGGTTAACACTACATGAATTTTTTAAAGTTATAAAAAGAATAACATTAATAATGTCACTCTTTGTATATTGTCCAACATTGTTTTTACTATGGAGAAAAGAGATTTGCACATGCCGCACATACTTTCCCACCTGAATGCAGATTATAACAACTATTAAGTAATGTTCCCATTGCTGTAAGTGAAATGCTCAACAGTAGACAGAATGGTTTTCAATGGAAGCATTCCATTGAACATGGGGGAGTTACCTTAGCTATTACAAAGATTTTTTTTCAGTAAGCTTTGCTAAACACAAGCCAAAGTTAATACTAAGAGCTGTTGAGGAATCTCTCTCTCTCTCTCTCTCTCTCCCTGTCGTCTCTCTCTCTCTCTCCAGACAGCTTTATTTACTAAATAGATTTTTTTCCATCAGGAGAGGTTTTAAACAATCCTACTTAAAGTTAGGAAAATGGATGAACTTGATTAAGAAAAGAAAAAAAAATCTTTAGTAAATTGTGGTGGGTTAAATGTATGCCCTTGAAGAGATTAGACCATGAACTAGATAACCTGTTGGGGTCCCTTCCAAACCTGTGTTTTTGTGATTTCAATAATTATGTTCAGTTGGGGGTAAATAGTTCCTGATAATTATGTATGAGTCTATTTCCATAACTTTTTGTCAAATAGAATATATGTACTACAAAAACATTTCAAACTATGGTAGTAATGTACAATATAGAAAATATTTGGATTATTACAAAAGTCAATGCAACTAGGGCAATTGGCATGCATGTTATGTTCTCTTTTATATAAGAAAAAAGAAATAATTTTCGCATTTCCTACTTTTGTATAGGTGAATTCTAGATCAAATAGACATACCAAACATCTTAGAGATAACTTAGATATCTCCAAGATGAAACATCTTACAAGAATAGGAAGAGGAATTTTATTGGAATTTTTATTTGTATAAAAATCACAATTTGTCAGACTTCAATACCTTTTAATAGAATTACAGTTTAATTTAATAGAATTATAATTTATTATGTTAAATAATTAATTATATTAAAAATATCTGGCAAACTGGCTCCAGACTACTTATTCAATGGTATTCCCTGCTCTTTTGCAAAAGTATACCTTTCCCCTAAAAATCCACTACAAGTTTCACTTTATTCTTGCCTTTTTGTCTGAGCCTGCAATGCCCTCCTCCTTGTTTTCTCCTCATTTAAGTTTTTCCTATTTGTCAAGGCTCAGATGAAATCCCACCTCTGCCAGGAACACATTCTTAAAATATTACAACTCATACTATTCACTTTCTTCATTTTTAAAAATTAATTTGGTTAAAATTACAAAATATATGTTAAGAACTATTATTTTAAATAGAAAACACAAAGAGAAAAATATATTTTAGAATAATTTAAAATGTTTTGGTGGCCCACGAATCCCTTTTTTAAAATTATTTTTATATTTTTAATGTTTTATGTTCCTATATAATCTTCACTTTGCAACAGTATTTATATATAATCTTCCCTTGAAAATGACCAATTTCCATTTCCTGTATGGGGGCTAATAAATGTCCTAAGCTGCTTAATTATAAGGGGATAAAATTAACCCTATCAAATAATTTTCCATAACCATGTCACACAATATCAGTGGCTTCTATTTCATTTGCTGGAATTTATAATTTTAATAGACTGGTAACTAAGTAATTTTATGAAGGAGGAAATTGTAAATCACTGATTGATGGACTTTTAAAAGATCGTTTCATGTGATAGATTTTATCAAACAAAGATGCTGATCTAGAATTCATACAAAGTAGTGTTTAAAAAATATTCTTTCACAGGAAGAACAAATGTAAAATCAACCTAAAAAAATGAATGAATATACAGATAATATATTTTAAAGTTACCTGTGAATAGGCTGTTTATCTCCTAAGCTTGAAATTCTTTTGTGAAAGAAAGTACTGTATAGCTTTTCCTTGTTTCTTGTATAGAATGACCACCCAGAAAAGACTAGTTGGCAATAGCACAACTCATTCATACATATATCTATTGAGTTTTTGCTCTCTGATATTGTGATAAGTGCTTGTAATACACTGATGAATAAAATATTGTCCCTTCTTCCAAGTTTACTCTAGAAAATTGCAATGCAGTATAATAATTTTTGCAAAGTATGCATGAAGTGCTATTAATACAGATGTTAAAGGAAGACTGGCAAAGGCATATCATGTCTAAATAGATCCTAAAGATGAGCAGACATTAACACTAAGCAGAATAGGAAAGTATGATGAAGAGGAAAGGAAGAAGCACTTTAGGAAGCAGAGGCAAGTACAAATGGCTGGAGGCAAGAAAACCTTGACAGATCTCCAGAATATCTTGGAGTTCACTAACAATGGAGATGGTAATTCAAAAAAGATATGTAACCAGAAAGAAGAGACAAACTAAACAGGGTTTAGATCATGAAAAGCCTAGTATACCATGCCAAGCAGTATGCATTTTATCTTAAAAGCAATGTGTATTCTTCCATTAAAGAATTAGTTTGGGGGATGAAATGAGTAAGATTTGCATTTTTAATGATCATTCTTTTTATAGTGTAAAGTAGATTGCTGCTAAGATATCAATCAAAAAACTATGCACTAAAGCAGATGAGTCCAAATTAAAAAAGCCATTAGTGGGATCAGAGAGATGTAAATAGATCTAAGACACAATAGGGAGGTAGACTTCGTTGGGCTTGATGACCACCTGACTCAAGGTAGTTGGGTTGGTGGTGGTAGGAGGCTGGTAAGAGAGGAATGGAGGTAATGTTCACTTAATCATTTGAGACTTGGACAGGTGGGTTAACACATGTACCATTCACTGGGATGGGAAACACAAGAGGAGGAGTATTATCAGCAGGTAAGAGAATGGATTAAATTTTGGATGTGTTGAGTTTGAAGAGGCTATAAGAAGGATCACCAGATTAGGATCTTATTAAATAATTGGATATACAAGTCTGAAATTTATGAGAAAAGAAAGACTTGTTTCTTAGATTTTGCCATTTCATTTTCTTTTCTTTCCTCCATTCTTTGACCAGTGCTTAGAGTTTGGAGAAGAGTTTGGAAGGGGACATAGCTCTCCACCATCCTGAGGCATTGTACTTTACTCACCACCTATGCTTATGGTCAAGGTGGAACGGCAGATGACAGAAGAGAGGGTACCAGCATGGAAGTGGTGAGAAGTCAGAGTAAGAAAGGTAATGAGGAACTGATAGAATGAAAGTACCTACTATGAATCAAGATTTTAACTATGACATAGCTATTGTTTTATATGAAATTGAGAAAACTGATGTTGATGGAGGTTAAGTAATTAACCCAAATTCACACAATCAGAAATTAGAAGAGTTGAGGTTTAAGATTAGGTTTCTCAGACACTGCAAAATCATATTCTTATGATCATTTTCCTAAAATATAGATTAAATCATACTTAGACTTATCAAATTTAGCCCAAAAAATTAAAATTAAAAATTTCATATTAACACAAATAATTTTAGGATAAGTATGTCCCTTTGTAATAGTTGGAACATACTTGAACTAAAAAAATTATTGCTTATCTGGAGTTTTCCTAATTGAGTGCTATGTGATTTATAATGACAACCATAAATTTGAGCACTTGACTTACAATAACTTATTATTAACCCATTGATGTCATTTCAAATAGTCCAACTTATGTATTTGTTTTTAATATAAAATGAAAAATAAAGAAAATATTGGTAGTATCCACTGACACACTGTATTGAGAAGAACTCTAAGGCTATGTCTGATCTCAGAAGGAAAGAACGCCACGATCCTTAATAATGTCTGCCATGGATATAGCAAGAAGGAGTAATCCCACTTACCTTGAGTTTGACACATCTAAGAAAATACTACTTTCTTCCCTCATTGAACATCATTTTAAAAAGAGATACAAAGAAAAAGTATAAGAAACAGAAAAAAAAAGAAGTATCACTTTTGGAAAAGAAGGCATAATATCATTAACTATGAACAATATACTTATATAACAGTATATAGATGATAGATAGATAAGAAGGCAGAAACCATGTTTGCCATTCTATCCAAAATCTCCAAAAATAGTACTCTGGCATTCAGGAGGTACTCAATAGTTATTCAGGTACACAATAAATAGTTAAATAAATGATTTATGCTTTATTTAATAAATCTTAGGAGAGGAGGAGGAGATTCTCATATGGTCTACATAGCTCAGGATTAATACAAAAAAGTGATAAAAATGAGGGATTTTTTCTCTATATTCTATAAGATTGTCTGCCAACTTCCATACTAAGATAATCCAAATGATGAATGCAAAACACTATTTTGTAAGGTTATTTTGTTCACTGACTCTGATATATTTATGGATTATATTTATTAACTAAAGACAGATCAGAACTGACATGAACCTAATGTTTACAATAATAATGTAAATAAATCTTGCTTGAAGAAAGTAGGCATTCTGAAGTGCCTTGATGTCAAGGTAATGCTTTGAATAAGAATATGGTAGATCTAAATGGAAAAATAATCTTACTCTTATACTAGGAGGTTCCCAAAATACCTTCTCACCTCCAGGCAATTTTATTTTAGGAATTGATCCTTGGAGATAGTCATATAAGTGCACAAAGAGATATGTATGCTAATTAAGCATTTAATAATGCTAATTATTAAATGCTGGCAACCATATAATTTACAATAAGAATAAAACTCGAAACAACTTAAAAGGTCTGCAGTAATAAAATTGAGTACATGAATTATGTTAAATTCAAACAAAAGAATACTATGAGGTAATTTAAAAAGATGAAGTGTACCTCTAACCCTTGGCATGAAAAACACTTCATAGCATAGATAAAAGCAGATTAATAAGCAACATGTACACTAGGAACCCATTTTTATCAAAATGATGTGTTCAAATATAGAGCTACATATCTAGAAGAACATTTAAACACCAAAATATTAACAACTTTTAGTTAGATTCATAAGTATACATTGCAATTTCAGGTACTTTTTGTACTTTGTATAGAATAATATACATTTTTCTTCACTATCAATAAAAGCACTAATGTTTCCATTTTATAAACCTCTACTTAAAAAATGCTACTTCACATTTAACACGAATTTATGTTTATGAATTTATGAGATTATACTTGCCACCATATTTTTAGAATATATTTATTCTTTACTTACCTGAGATAGCTGATTTAAAAAAAATTGTTTCATTTCTTAACTTAAAAATGAACTTTGATAGTCCCCATAATAATGAAAGGGAAAGTGGTTTTTATTTCTCTGTTCCTCACATTGATGAGATTGTCTTTTTAAATAAAATAGAATAGATAGCAAAAAGTTGGCCCTATCTCTTTAATTCAATGCCTATAACTTAAAGGATAAATATTATATTCAAATATGCTTGAAAGCATCTGAGGACAATTTACTGACAGTAAATGCAAAATCACTCCAAGGATATATTATAAAGTAAATGTGATTTATGGTCGAGCAGTGAGTCAGTCATGCATTATCCTCTGAGATCATACAGATATCCTTGTTTATCACAGTGTGGAATTTTGAAACATCAATTAGTTATTGCTATAAGAACCATAGTATGGGTATATGCATATGATAATTAGTGATACTCCTTATAATGACAATGTTTTACTATTCTTAGAATGGTTCTTCCTCTATATTCAAAATTCCAAAAAAAGTATAAGCAGCTCATATAAAATAGTATAAAAGGATAAGAACATCTGGTGAAGTTAATCCCATAACAAAAACAGAATAGAGACTACAAATAAGTTTGTTTAAAATATAGGCTTTTTCCTTTGTTTTTTTTCTGGAGACAATCTCCTTCTCTCCCTCTGTCACTCCAGCTAGATAGAGTACAGTGGTGTCACCATAGCTCACTGAAACCTCCAACGCCTGAGCTCAAGCAATCCTTCTGCCTCAGCCTCCCGAATAGCTGGGAGAACAGGCACATGGCACTACGCCCAGCTAATTTTTCTATTTTTTTGTAGAAATGGGGTCTCACTCTTGCTCAGGCTGGTCTCGAACTCCTGACCTCAAGCCATCCTCCTGCCTTGGCCTCCCAAAGAGCTAGGATTACAGGTGTGAGCCATCACACCCAGCAAAATATAGGCCTTTTTAAAAAATTCATAGGAAATAATGAATATTTTTCAACATTTAAAGTCTTCTGTGGAATGATTTGTCTAAAATTACTATTTGACTTACAAGGAGTTAATTGAAAAATTATTCTGAAAAATCATATGTCTCTTTTTTAAAACAGAGGACTTTCTGCAAATATCCAGAGAGACTGGCAAACCTACAAAATGACAGCAAATTAAAGTTACAAAATTAAGCAATCACAGCTATGATGGTATTTTAATTCTGCCATTCTGTTATGGTGACCATTCCAGATTCCTTGAAATAAAAAATTGTTAAGACATTTAAAAAGGCTTCTGTTTATTTTAGCTGTCAAGAAAACTTATTTTGTTTCTTTATATTAAAGAATTTCAAATTAGCTTTTCATTTACCATAAGTATGTAAATAATTTTGTAATATTTACAAAGGAAACCAGCAATGACATTTACTGGTCTATATCTTCCATAAAAGCCAGAAACATATATTTTATATAGTTTAATAAAAAAAATTATCTTAACTGTGTGTTATACTTCTTCCAAATACTGACATTTTAGAAAGAGCCCATAAAATGTGTATTTTAAATTTTTTAAAATAATTGAAAAGAATTTCTACAACTAATGCAAATAGCCAGTTTCCTAAAGACAATAATAAATGTGGAAAATTATTTTAAGCAAATTAACCAAGGACACACAATAGCAGAACTAGTCTTTGAATGTAGGGATGTCTCACTTTGGAGCTCATCTCTTTTCCAGGGCACCACATGTTGTTAATATGCTTATGATCCACATTCTAGATTGGAGAGAGTAGAAGATGATTTTCCTTAACTTCAACAGATAAGCCACACACATGAAATAAAGGAAAGAGCTGGCTTAACAGAGTCTATGAGAAAACCCTTGGGAGGGCTGACAGCAATCTCAACATAAAGGAATAGGATGGCATATTTGCCAAATAAGCTGCTGTCAACTCAGGTGGCTTTAATAAATAAAAGTCACCAGTTAACAGCACCACTGTTCTGTGAACAAGGCAGGCATCTCTGGGGTATAAATTGTGGTGCTCCATTTTAAAAATACGTTAACAAACAGGAGCGTGATCAGAATACTGACAGCACAGTCAAGATATTGAGGAATATTCACCCACAATGTAAGGGCATGATAACGATCTTTAAATATTTGGGGGTCTATCATGACTTGTGTCCTGGTGGCATTAAAGGAAAAGGGCTAAAACTAAAAAATGGAGATGTAATAAGTCAGATTTGGGATTAGGTATGCAAGCATTCACTCTTCACTATACTATTAAAAAATGGAATGGACTTCCTTGTCAGGTAGTGATTTCTCTTTCCATGCAAATGCATAAATTCAAAATGATAAACATGTGTAATCACCTGTTTGGAGGCCATGGACATAATTATTCCACAGAGTGGGCAGTGTTCACTAAAATTCCTACCTTCAATAAAACACTCCTATTTGGGTAAAATTACATAAGCTTCCCTAAACTACTGTCTTTTTCTAATTAGTGTATTTTTGTTTGTTTGTTTGAACAAGATACATAAAATACTAAGTGTATAACATCAGTCTTAATAACGTAAGTGCAAGCATTAGTTTTTCCATTCAGTAGTTATTCCTCTTTCCCTCCCTCCCTCCCTCCCTTTCCTCCCTCCCCTCTCTCTCCCTCCCCTCTCTCTCCCTCCCTGCTCTGCCACCACCACACTTTCCTTCCCTCTTCCTCTGGCTCTGACTTTCTGCCTGTCAAACACCTATGTAGTAGCAATTACTACGTGCCAGGCACTATTCTAAATACCTTAAAAGTTTTTGATTTAATTCTTATGACAACCAATGAGAAAGTGCTATTTATCATACACCTCTTTTAGCAAAGAAAGGTTAAGTAACACGTCCAAGATCACACTAATAAATTTGTTTTTACAACATTTGTTTCCTAAATTGCACTTAAAATTGAAAAAAAAAAATGTGCAGAATGGACCAATTTGCTTTTCTGAGCAGCCAGGTATAAGAAAGTCATAGCCAGACGAGGAAAACATTTAGGAAAACATAATTTACATATTTTTTTTAATTCAGCAGAGGAAAGATTACAAAATTAAATGAAATAATAAAGTTAGGAAAGGACCCACCCAAAATTATTTAGATGCCAAAGTAAGCCAATCCCAGCTGTTATTCTTTACTCTGGCTGCCATCCTCAGCAAGAGCAGTATGGGGGAGTGTGGGCCACCGGCTGCAGTAGCAGCTGGGCCTATTTGTTAAGAGGGAAAAAAAAATAGTGAAGACAAAGGGAAATTTCGGTGGCTAGCAGTGTGAATGGAAACTTGGAGCCTGCCTGAGGAAGTCGCAAAGTGAAATGCAGCAGTGCTCTCAGCAACAGAATTGCAGCATTACACAAACCATTCTGGGGAGAGCATGCCCTGCAGTAGTGCCTTTGCTGCCAAGTATTTTTTTCTTTCCACCTGTGGAAAAACTTAGCCAATGGCAATTTTGTATTCGTGTTCTCATATTACCAGTATTCTGGACATTCAAAAATGAAGCAATACCAAGGTCTGTTCTAACTATCCAGTGGGTATAAATTAGCAGACTAAAAGGACAAGTAGCATTCCTAACTTAAAACAATATATTGCTGTTATTATATGTTGACTAATCTAAAAATGTAGATGTCTAATAAACATAATTATGCATTCCAAACATAACTGCATATAATAAAATATTAGTATTATATTTATTTTTTGTCCCCTGAGACCAATACTTTAAAAGGCACCTAATGTGTTTGTGATTGACAACTTTTATTAGCATATAGGCCACCTTCTCAGTATTGACTCCCTAATTTTATTTTGCACTTTTATTCTTGTCCAATTTTATTGATTTTTAAGTCTTAAAGAACTCTCCTCTTTTCTCCAGATATGAACAATCCTTCTGTAATCCTAAAATATATCAGACTTCAGTTTGGGTATACACACTTTGGAGCAAGTAAAAAACATTTGGTAAAAAAATCTGTCAAAAGCAGTGCCCAGCATGAAACTTTTGTCTTACTTCTGAAAATATATAATGATATTCCTTTAATTATAGACATAAATGACTTAACTATAATATTTTTATTCTTATTATGGTTATGTAAATATTACAAAGGAATTTTGCTTTGGGGAGTTACAAGAAAATCAAAGCATATTAATGTGTTATAGAAGTTTAAACATTAACTTCTCATCACTGTAACAATATAGTAATAAAATCAGTATTATTTGGTGGCTTGTGAAATCCATTCCCATATTTCATAGTCCTGTCTTCTTCTTCCTCTTTCTTCTTGCTCGGCAAAATAAAAAGGAAATGTTTGCTTTCCCATATTAATGGAAATGTACAATGATTTGGATAATTGAGTATCCTAACAACTAAAACTATAACATTTGACTTTTAAAAAAGTTTTTCTTTTTCTTTTTAATTTACATTTTGAATATGGGTGATGTGGCTATTCTAAGAACATACCATATGGTTAACTCAAGTTTATATAGAACCTAAACTGACAGCAAGCTCAATATTCTAGTACTCATTCTAACCAATTATAAAGTATTTGTCAGTTACCATTCATCTGACCAGAAATATGTGTAACACTTATGCATTGTGATAATGTCAAGCTTGAAATTTCTTTTCTTTTATATGTTCTTTTTTTTGTTTATTTTTGTGTTTTTTTTTATTTTGCTTGGGAAATAAAGTAAGGAAAAATAAACTATGTCAGCTTCATCAAAAAAATAGAGCTGTTTTTAAAAAGTCATTTTTACTTTTCATTATTTTTACCAACATTTTAAAAAATATATTATTTTTGCCTTGCACAGTATATGTAAGAAGAAATTAGGATTTCTCCACATTTCTTTTGACAACTTGACCTTAGTTTCTAAAAATAAAATAATCAAGGGCTTCACATTTCTATTTTTATTTACTCCTTACTGTAGTAAGGGACAGTGACAACTGTGTGCTTTCTTCTGAATTGACTTTATTTTTTATATTTTTGTTTATATCTATTAGTTTACAGTTTTGTGTTAAGTGTATTATATTTGATTAATTATATTATGGTGCCAAAAAGAAAAAATAACTTAAGGATATAGTATTTCAAGTACATTGTCAATTGATTTTGACAAATTAAGTAAATACATAACAGAACATTTTTGCATGGTTTATAGATATGATAACATCTTAGTAAAATTAAATTTTTATAAGTTCTTTTTCAAATAACTTAGGTTGGAAATAAAGTAAAATAACTTGCATAAACTAGTATAATTTAAAAACTTATAACCATTGCTTTTTCTTCTCACTATATACTTACTAATAATTGTGCTTTTAAAATAATAAGTCAAAGGCAACATGGTCAAATTATTTATAAAACAAGCTTTGCATAGAGACAAACTGATAAAAAAAAAAACAAAAGAACTCTTGCTTTGGTCATTTAGGGCATTTCTCAAAAACAATGGTGTTAAGTAAATTATTACTCTTTCACAGTTCTGACTTTCTTTGCTTTCTGCTTCATCATGGTTTTCATGTATTAGTTCCTTATCTCTGTTTCTTCATAGTTCATCACTGTGGAAATGAATCTGATGTTACATTGGACATTGGGAGATCACAACTGGAGCAAGTAAGAAGAAAAGATGAGTAAACCGTGACAACAATCATGAATGGCCCAGATGAATTCATACAACCCTCCATCAAAACCTCAAACTGTATCTTTCAATAATATACAGATATTTTCTGAATAATTTTAAAGCACATCTGGATTTCTCTTCAGAACTTTTACAATAGAAGACTTGAAGCCAAACTAGTGCCTAACATTTTAGAAAAGGGGCAGAGGAAAAATATTCTCAGCCTTTTTCTTGTCTTCTGAACACTGCCCCTAACCCCATTATTTCATTTTCTGCCATTTCTGTTAGGACCATACATATTTGTATGTGGCATCCAGCAAAACAATTAAGATTGGTAATACTAATGTAAATAGATACAGCAATGAAAATCTATACATTAAATGTGATAAAGTATATTAAGTGCCTAAAGTTCATTAGATTCTAAGAATTTAAACAATAAGATGTAATATAACTGCCTTCAAAAATTTCAAAATCTACTTGTGAATGTGCAGTAATCATCTATTACTCATACAAAGAAAATAAGAATTCCTCAAAGCCATATAGAAATGGGGGCAATTTAATTTAGCATGAATAAAGAATATGTGTGATACTAGTGCATGTGGTCGAGTCAGGACCACAGTGGAAGTAAGTTCATTTCTGGGAGGAGACAGTGCACTACGTGCAGTGGGATGACTGTGGGCGCATGGCAGGATAGTGCAAGGCAGAATAAGACGTAGCTAATTTGTTCATAGTTTCTTGTCCAGGCTCCTCCCATGCATCTTCAAGACTGAGCTTTGGTTCTCCTTTCAGTCTCAACTCCACGCTTCCATAGCACCCAGTCTTAACCCTTAGTATATAAAAAGCACCCTGCTTTATTATGAATTGTCTCCTTTTACAACTAGACCTTAAGGTTTCTTGGGAATAGCCACTGTGGAAAGGCTGTGTGTGAGTATGTTAAACTTCTTATTTTAGAATTGTTCCAGAATTATAGAAAAGTTATGACGTTAGCACAGAGTTCCCATATACCTATACCTAGTTTCCTATATTATTAACAACTTACAATAGTATGATACATTTATCAGATTTAATGAAACAATATTGATACATTATTATTAAAATCCATACTTTATTCAGATTTTCTTAGTTGTTACCTAATAACCTTTACTATCCCAGGATTCCAACCAGGATACCATATTACATTTACAAAACTGTGTTTTTTATTCTTAAAATCCTAGCATGCTGCTCAGCACCTAAAGCACTGAAGAAGCTAAACACATACTCATGAAATAAGTGAATGAATGAACAAATCTTTCCTAAAAATATATAGAAGCTCCTAAATCCATGGAGGGAAAGCATCGTTATGTATAATAAGAAGGACAAAGTGGTGAGTAACATCGTAATTTTATTAGTCCAGGAAAACTTCTCATTAAGAGATGGAAGAGTTTTAGAATTTTACAAAATGCTTTTCTACAATCAACCAATATTGGATGTTTTCTCATCATAACTTGATCGTAGCATGATATGCCCCAATTTACACCATCAATAATCATTTAAAATAGATTTAAAGTACATGCTGAATTGTGATCAGTAACTATATACACATCATCTGTAACAGAAAAATAATAGGTAGATAATGGCATTATGATTAGATATGTATGGGCCCAGCATGGTGCTCACACCTGTAATCCTAGCACTCTGGGAGGCCAAGGCGGGAGGATCACTTGAGGTCAGGAGTTCAAGACCAGCCTGAGCAAGAGCGAGACCCTGTCTCTACTAAAAATAGAAAAAATTAGTTGGGTGTGGTGGCATGCGCCTGTAGTCCCAACTACTTGGGGAGGCTGAGGCAGGAGGATCGCTTGAGCCCAGGAGTTTGAGGTTGCTGTGAGCTGGGCTGACACCAGGGCACTCTAGCCCAGGCAACAGAGAGAGACTCTGTCTCAAAAAAAAAAAAAAAAGATTAGATATGTATGAATCTAAGTATATTTATCAAAACCAAGGCTATCATTTGGACATTTGAATAGATAACACCCTTAATCTAGGCGATGAACTTAAAGGGGGAAAAGATGAAAAAGGTAACATGAAAGTGAAGATTCTTTGTAGAGTCCTCCCCCACACTCAGCTCAGAGTTTCTCATACTTGAGTGTGCATTAAGGATCACCCAGAAGGCTTGTTAAAATGGAGATTCCTGAGCCCTAGGATTATTGCTTCAGTTGATCTGATCAGCAGCTCCAAGAGGATGCTGATGCTGCCAATCCACCGCCTACACTTTATGTAGCATCAGTTTAACCCCAGCTTCCATCTCCTCTCCACCCCTAGCTTGGAAGGGGAGCAGATGAAAACCACAGTAACCTCATCTCTTTTGCAATGAAATCCAAGCCAGCCTTCCCTTCAGGTGAATTATTTAGGAGTAGCTCTGTCTCTTACAAAAATACAGTGAGCCTTTATAATGATGTCATTTTGACTATAAAATGGAGGCCAAGTGAAAAAAAAAAAAGCTTTGTATTTATTTTTTTTAAATTTAGTAGATACCAGACAAGCCCTGTAGTTGTAGCCTTTAGGAATGACTTGAATAAGTAATTTTATTCTGTCCACAAGGATCTTACAAAACAATACTCCTTATCCTTGAGGAACTTAAAATATAAAGACAATTACATAAATTAGAAAATATTATGAAACACTATATCATCGGTCTACATGATTCATTTAAACTGTTTTCTAAAGGAGTCATATAGACTCTTTAGTCTCTTTATAATTATGAGGAAAGTAAGCCTCAGAAGTTCAATGGTTTAGCAAGAATAATACAGCATCAAATAAGAAAGACAGTAGATTCAAACCTGGAAGTAAAAAATTGTGAGTCCATACCCTTGCCAGTACAACATGCTGTCTCCTAATAAAATTTTTAAGAGTGTTTCTCCAAAACACTTTTGAGGTCTGGTAAGGAGAAGAAAAGAGTCCCACATTTCTAGAATTGGAAAGGACCTGAGAAATCACGTAATTCGTAATAAACGTTTGGACTCAGTGTTAGGAAAAGAGTGATCCAGAGGAATTAACAGGTGTCATGCTGTGAGCACATTTCCTATTTAACTCCAGTTCCACTGTGTATTTTGAAATTTAAAGCCCTCCTCAGTTCCCATCATTTCCTGGGAAGGAACTAGTCAAGAGGGAAAGAGTCAGTGTCCCCCGCTAACCTCTATTTTCTCCCTCTTTTATTCCCATTTTCTTTGCTGCTCTTCTTTTCTGGTTCTAGAGCAGATCTGGCTCCCTAAAATCACCCCTGAGAATTATTCTTAGGGATGCTGTTCACCTGCTTTATCCTGTAAATAAAACCCCCTTTTGATTCTGGTTTCCCTGAGTTAGAGCTCAAAACACAGAGAAAACAAACCAAAACTGCATAGAAATAGATAGATTTACATCAGTAATATTTTAACCAACACTTAACGCAAGTGTAACTACAGATGAGGGTGGCTGGCAGGCTCTGCTCTCTCCTGCTCAGTGCCCTAGTCCCTCTCCTCTCCAATCGTCACAGTCCCATCCGTGGTGCCCGTGAGCATCCACTTCCCTCTAGAAGTACAGGCTAGAGAAAGAGGGTGTGTTGTCTAGGTGGCTAGTGAGCTATTCATTGAATATTTCAGTATTTCCTAAGCCACGAATGTCAACAAATTTTAAATGTCTAATAAGTATACACTTTTTTTTAATTCAAAGGTCTTATTTTCTTTCATTGTATTAGACAGCAAAAATGAAACATAGTGAAGGTAAACTGAAGTGAATGAACATATATCATTCATTACAAACATGTTTTTTTTTCCATTTTTGGCTTATGGTGGGGAAGAAGTAAAAAGTATCTATCTGGAAAAGAATTAGGGAAAGAGAGGAGAAGTGCCTACCACACAAAGGGGTAGTCAAAGAAGGAAGTAATTAGAGAAAGGGCGGGGGTGTGGCGAGAACCCAGGGATGACAACTGCATTGAAAAGTAGATAGAAGGAGGAAGAGGAGGAGGAGGAAGAGATGACTGTAGATAAAAGAATATGGCTGATGTGTCAGGAGGACATCTGGAGGCCCCAGCTATTTCACTAAATGCAGCACTGAGGAGAAAGAAGGTGCATAGCTAAAGCCCCAGCCCTTCATCTAATGTATGCTTTACCAAAGGAGCCATAAATAGTTTTCCAGGATTCCTTAGTTTCCTTTGTATTCCTTCTCACCCCTCCCCTATCATATTCTCCTGTGAAAAAGACAGCACCAGATCATTTTGTTTTATTCATATACTGACTCAGTAAGCATTTATTGAACACCTTCTAAGTGTCAGGACCTGTGTACAGCACCAGGTAACTTCCCTGTGCATCCAAGGGAAGGCTTTCTTTCACTTTCAAAGCACATACCACAAGCTGAGCTGATAGCTTCTTACAGCACACTGTTTAACTTTAGGCAGTGTGGTCTGGCCCTAGTAATACTATTTCTATTGTGCTCTACAAAGCTGCATCTACAATGACCCTTGTTAGTAATTGTTTCTTTTGCGGATTTGGTCTGTTGTCTCCAAGGTGTCATCAGATAAATTTTCAACTTTCCTTAAATTATGAACAAAATAATTCTACAATTACTTACAAACATGAGAGACGCCAATTCCCCTTGTTCCTTGTAGTCATCTACTAGCCATCAGAGCTGGCTTTCAGGGAGGAAAATCTTTTCTTTTAAGTAAAAATCTGTGATGATTAAGGATCTTCCTTCAGTGTAAGTTTTTAAGTTAATAATTAGCTCATGATTGCTTTTAGAATAAAAAAGGGAACCAACATAGACTAATTCTCTCTGCACCTCTTCTGATTCATTAATTTATGAAAAGCTTCCTAAGGGTTAAATATTCTGCCACATTAATTTGCATTATCTCCTGCAATCCTTTCAAAGTTCTGCAAAGTATGTTACACTATTTTAAAGAAGAGAAAATTCATACTCAGAAAACATAAGTAGCTTGCTTATGCCACACAGCCAGAAGCCAGAATCGGATTAGACATGCTTCATCCAAAGTCTAGGATTTCAGAGCACTGAAATTAGAATGTGAGAGTGTTTTGTAATACCTGGGCCTAAACTACTTTCTATGTTTCCTGTGCCAAGGCTATGAGCTAAGTTCTTGAGCAGAGAGCAATAATGGCTGAGAGTTTAGTTGCCAGGGATAGAAGTCAAACATATTTCTAAGCCCCAGAAATCAGGCCAGTCAATAGGTTTCTCTTTTATTTTTCCGTACCAGTTGTGGGGAGGTAAGATTACCAGGGCAAGGGAACCATATAGTGGGAATATGCTAAACTAGGCGTTAGAACTAAGACAGGCTGAAAAGTTCTTGAGTAATCAATTGCCTTGGCCACCACGGGGCCATGTAAAGGCAAGTTATCAATTCCACAGAGGTGTCTGTCCTTGAAATCATCACTTTCTTTGACCAAAAATATTCTCTCAGTATCAGAGACTGTAACACTTGGTTTAAATGTGGTATCAACCTATCCTTTTCATTCCTATTCCAGAATATCCAGACTATAACATATTCAGTCTCATCATTATCATCTTTATGATGAGTACAAAGAATAATGCTTGCTTAAGGCTAAGGAATAACTAATGACACTGGTAGTTTCTCTTATGCTTCAAATGTTATTTAAAACTTTATTGTGATAAAAAAATATTAAAATAACCATCATCCTTTGTATAATGTATAGAGTATTACAAAGTGTCAGATGTTACACTAAAAACTACTAACAATATTGTGCCCCCGACTGTTGAAACCAAGAAAATAATCTAAATCTTATTTCTGCACTCTTTGGAAAATGTTATAAGTGCTATCATTTCAATCTTGTTTTGTTTTGAACTCTCTGAGACTGAATTTACAAGACCACTTTAACACTGTGGTGGTTATGTATGAAGGGGCATGCATGCATGCAAAGTGATATTTCTGGATTCCTGCAGACTAAATTCCTCTACTAAACCACTGAAAGAGTTTTACATACAAAGATAAAGGAGTAAATCTTTGCACACTTTCCCACTAAGAAGTACCAACAATGATTCCTGTAGATGTCTTTGATGAAATAAAACTGACTGAGCAGACTGTTAACAATAGTTTTCACAAGTAACAACCAATCTGACAGTTTGATGCTTTATTATGTGATTGTAGAACTGAGGCCACCAAATGATCTCACCCCAGAAAGAAAGAGAGGCCCTCTCTATGAAATACTTTCAGGCTAAATGACAAATATGACATGGACAGCAAAATAAGAAGATGGTAACATAAATTTTTGAAAAAATATTCCATTATAACATCATAACTATTGAATATACTTATTACTCAAGAACCAATACTGATAATATATTATGTGTAGGATACAGCCCTCATAAAACTTTTAAAAAATGGTTTTTCATGCCTAAATTTTCCAGTCCAAAATTGGCCCAGTTCATTTATAAATTCCATTTGCTGCTTTGTCTAACCCTGACCTCCCCCCACCCTATCTCTATACTAAAAGGATAACTGTTTTCTCACTGTACTATGCAACATTCAGATAAGAACTAAATAATTCATAGAACCATTTAGGGACTTTTGTATATCCAGATGCACTTATGTGATGCATGGACAATTTTTGTCTGTAGCAAACATAAAAATATTTACTACAAAGAACAATACTATCTGAAATTCTTGCATACACTTCCTCTACAGAAAGCAAATTTTGTGTAAAAAAACTCAATAAAACATAATTTCCCACATCTTACTCAGTGATGTTTTTTAATATAATCTGTTTCTAAATAAATTCAGCACTTAATTCTCACTTACTCTTTCTGATGAAGTTCTGGGCTTCTAGGTTAGTGTTTACTCCTGGGTCCTATTTAACTACTGTGTTTATGAATCATGTCCTATGACCAATTTTTATTTATTAACACACAGGGATGTGTGACTAATGTCACTATTGATAATAGCTAGTTACCAGCTGAGAAACCAAAGCTATGAGGTGGGTCAGGAAAAACTGGCTCAGTCACTGCCTTGTTCTTTATTTGACCTGGATAAAAAATAAATACCACAGCCTCCAACATGATTATTTAATATATGCTCTTCTAGAATTCTATGTCAATTTTTTTTCTTATAAATAGAAAGAATTCCAAATGTGTGTTGTAGAGTGAATGTGTGTGATAAATGGATATAGGTACACTTTTATAGCAAAAAAAATATTGGTGATGAATGAATCTTGGAAAAAAAAATGCATGGATGATGTAATCATTTTGTAAGTTACTATAGCTAGAGGTCAAAGATATGGAAGATGAGATTTGGAATGAATGCTATCTATCAGGATAAACCATATATTTTTATGGTATTTAAGACCAACTTCTCCTGTCTTCTATATTAGCATTATCTTAGCATTGTTGAAATCTAAGCTCTTGCCATTCCCAAGAGTTTTTCTCTTTAAGACAGATTTTCTTCCAACATTCTCAATTTATATCAGTCTTCAGAAAACATTAATAATATAAGTAATTTTTAGGTTATAAAGTGCATTCATAGATATTGTTGCTCCACTTGGACCTCTCAAAAACCTAGTGAAATACACAGGCAAAGCACCATTACTAACTATCCCGATATTCAAACTGAGGAAATGGTGGTGCAGTTACCCTTATTGTAAGTGGGAGGAATAGAGCTGGAGTAGGGGCCTCTGACTGCAATCCTGAGCTCTCTGCACTGTCACAAATCTGCATTTAATTGGTAACACCCAAATACATATACCCTAATTAACACTTTCTATCACACATTCTATATGTATGGATATATATTCAATGCTTAAATCTACATTTATAATGTCAATGTATTTTAGAAATGATCTTCTGCCATATCCATGCCTTTCTTTAACAATCTCTTCACCAACCATTTTAGAACATTTTCTGCTTAAGCAGCCATTCTTCTTGGCTTCTGCAGTTGCACCCTTCCTCATTGGAACTTTGAACACCTACCCCATCTGCCAAGCTCCCTTGATTAAATTTCTGGGGCTTTCCATGTGCACTGGTATTTCTTCTTTGACATGGGTCTTTGCTCATTTGTTTTTTCTTCTTTGAGCTCCATTATCAAGAAAGTTATTTTTGCCTTGCCTGTAACCTCATTAATGCAGGATGGTGAAAGATAAGGAGAGAACAGATATCAACACAGGGAAGTGGCTGAATCCACCAGGACTCTTCTCCCCTCATTCTTTCTTTCCTTGATTTCTGTCGTGAGGATCATAGTCACTTTTCAAGGAAAACCTTGAGGCAGGATATTATAATTTTTTATTAATCACACCAATATTACCCTTATTGAGTTGGGATAAGGTTAGCTATAATGTACAACTATTCATGAACTTATAAATATTTGCCTGATATAGTCAATCTCAACTCAAATCTTGACTAAACATTCTTACAGAGCAGGACAGCAGCTTGTCATTTTGATCTTTGCCACATTTTTGTTAACCCAATTTATTTTGTAACTAAAAAACACATTGAAAGATTTTTGTATTGACTCAACTAGAGTAATCATCTCATCATTTTATCTCCTAGGCTTGCCCTAAGCTAGAATATATTCTTAATATTGAGGTAGAGTAGGATATTCTGTTAGAAGAGGGAGGAATTCAATATAATCCCATTGGGGTGGAAGGCAGTGGGAAATTAGCTAGAAAGTGTTCCATATCTCATACTGCCTTTCTACTCTGTTTCCCTCACTCTCTGCCTTTAATCTTAAAGTCTGTTCAATAATGTAGCATTTCCAGAAACAGTGGAGAATGGAGGGAAGAGAAAAAGGGCAATTCTCTGGACATTTCTTTCTGAACATATTTTTTATATACTTTAACTCAGCTTTGTATTTGACACTTATACATTTTCTCCTCCTCTTCTGGAAGAGACACTAGGCTTGTGTTCTCAAACACCATCTTAAAAGTAGAGGATATAAGAGAAATGCTTGCCTTTCTCCCATACAGCACAGACCACTGCTATGAAAAGAATCCCTGTGTTAAGCTAGTAGGCCACCTCCAGGGAGCCTGCTGGATTTCCCTGAGGGCAGTCAGGCAGCAGTGCAGAGGGGCTATATAATGTATACCCAGTATCTCTTATTTTGATCATCTTAATTCACCTACTATGGAAAATCTACCATTAATGACATCATCAAGACAGAAAATGATTAGTCTGTAATATCTTATCCACAGTTTTTTGAATCCAACATGTCCACTGAATTCCACAGTGTAGAGAGGTAAACAGAATGTTCTATTTATATTGTATCGGTGGGATTAAATATTCCTGTTCTGACAATATATGTGCTTTTTACTGAGGCACTTGTGGTATAATAGGCATTTGCGGCTTCGGCCTATATGTCTGGCGTGATTTCTTAGCTGATTTTGCTAATAAATTGACAAGTAAGAATATTCTATTTTCAGGTAACTCTCCCTATACCTTCCTTTGTATAAAAGCATAATATTGTGCATTTTCATCTAGTTCCATTAAATCAAAAGGTTAAAAAAAGCCAAAGGGAAATCTTGTGGGAGTTTTCAGTCTAGTATACACATAGACACTAGACGTTCTACTCCAACACCACATGATACACTCATAAAATCAGTTACAAGTATTTCTTTGATTAAGAGGGACAGTGAAAATGAGCTTGATAACAGTATTATGCATAGCATTTACTTGTATCAGAGAGTTTTGGTACTCACTGACCAAATTATAAGGTCTATTATGAAATATTAAAATGGGACATCTTAGAAAACATACTGATATTAACTTATGAAAAAATAAGTACCCCAATGATAAGGTTTAAAAGGTTAATACTAGACATAACAGTATTATAGCTTGCCAAAACTGGCAGTTTACCCACTTGTCTACATAAGACAAACAATTTATAATAAGGTTTTTTTGGCAGCCTTCCTTGTCAATATTCCATCATATCAAACTTTTACATCTTGATATACTTGACCATAACCTCTTAGAAATAGGCATTTTGATACATACTATGATATATCTTCCCAAGTCAAAAGATTTGTGCTAATTCCGGGTACTATATTTTGAATATAAATTTAGTGTCAATGTGTTTCTTAAATTTGTATAATCTGCTAGATAGTGTTATAGGAAATATATTTAAACTCTGGAAATATCCATCATTTTAAATATTCTAAAAATGAGAAATTTCTACAAGCAACATTTAGTTATGATGTCCAGTAAAAAGACAAAAAGGCCAAACATGTCATACAAAATTGAGGTCTCCCTTTTTTCTTCTCCTGATAAATATTCTACTTATATTTAGAAAATACAAGCTTCAGTTCTTTCTACAGTGGGGGACAATTTAAAAGCTTACACAGTTGAAAAATGGTTCTTATGTAATCATCAGTATTGCATCTGTTACCTGTCTCTATGGTGGGTGATAATGAATACTTCTTTGCTGATAATGTATTCCAAATTTCCTTTAAGTCAGCAAAGTCACTTTCTCAGAGCATGGGTTTTTGTTTATTGTTTGTTCGTTTGTTTGTTTACAAGAGCAATCACCAAACCTATTCATGACTGGCTTTTACCGGTCCTGATGCAAAACCTACCTTTTGATCACTTATTTATGAGGATGACGTTGCTTTACGAGACATAATTGTAGAATGAAATATTTAAACGTTCTCTGATAGATCTTCAGTAAAGCAATATGAATTTACATTAAAAAGAATAGATGTTAATCAATACTAATAATCAATATAAGTCAGTTTACAAGGATTGTCAATAAACTCTATATTCTGCTTTGCCACACAGAAAAAAGAATTCTAATAATCAATTCAACTAGAAAGCTAATTTATATTAGTTGTTAATCATGCTGATGACTTCCTTATCATGGGTAGGGCATCATTTTTCACGTTAGGAATTTTCTTTTCTCTTCTCATCCTCATTATGGAAACAAATAAAAAACAAAAAACAAATTGCACCCTTATTTCTAAAGCCCTTCTCCAACATCCTTGCTTCCCATAATGCATAAAATGGAATTTAAATAGCTACTGCTAACTTGGTGCATTCAGCCTCTCAAGGCTGTTTACAACCTGGTTCCTACCTTCCTCTGTTCCCTTTGCTAGTGAGTGAACTTCTCAGTAATAAAACCTAGTATTTACAAGACAAAAATAACATCCCTAAGTTGGCATGTGATTTTGCCCTATTTTCAGATGAGATAAGTATTACATATTAATTAGAGGTACTTAGAATCTTAGGTCAGTTTTGCAATAAAATTTTTCAGGTGCATTTTAAGGGTATTTGAAGACCATAAACCCATGTTAAATGACTTTTTCTTTCTTTCTTTTTTTTTTTTAAACAAAAGGATTTGGAAAGGTAACCTACCTTTATGTGACAGGCGTAACCGGGGGTGGGGGGTATCAGCTGTGTGACCTCCTGTCCAAAGCTCCAGTAAGTAACCCCACAGGAGCAAGGTGATAATATGCCCCGCGGATGCCATGCTGCCGCGCTCAACGTGCAAGCCCTGTCCGCTCCTCACTCAAGGAGAGCTTGAGTTTTACTTAGGACTTCCCTCCAGGGGCAGCGTGCGAGAGGCTTTGTCAGAAATCGAACGCGTTGTCATCAGAAAGCACGGTTCCAAAGTGCCATTTGTCAGGCTGTATTTGGATATGTAAAACCTTTCTTTCCTCTGGACAGTTGTTTAGAAGCCAGGAGCAAGAGGACATTCCAAAGAGTGCGTCTTCAGAGCCATGTCCTGTCTAGAGCTCTCTTCAGCAACTGAGCCGGTAGATTCTGAAAGAAGCTGTTATTTTTTAGTCACTTAGGCGAGCAGTTCATTCAGAAAAAAAGAAAAAAAAATACGGAGCACACGCACTGCTGCCTTCTCGGTGGAGCTCCTCTCCTCTGGCTCGCTGAAGCCTCTCAGAAGTCAGCCTCTTGCACTGACTTGCCAAACTGCTAGGTTTAATTCACCTTTTACCTTGCTAATTAAAAACAAGAAGTGCCATTCCCTCTAGGAGTTGCAGGATCCACCCAGCAGGGATGCCGTCTGTCAGTGCGCTGTGTTTACAGGAAAGTTCAGGCAGGGTTGAGCAGCCTACTTGCTGTTTCTAGGAAGTATTTCTGGTCCACGTGCCCTGCTCCCAGCCTCCCTCCCAGTTATAATCAGCCCCACTTACTCAGCAGAGGAGACAAGTCCGCCTTTCGGTGGTGGAGGAGAGGGGTGAATCAGGAGGGGCATGATATAGAACAGCTTGATTATTTAAGAATATGTAACAGACAAGGATGTGGTGTCAGGGCTTTTAAATGCTCACTCACCAAGATTAATCCTTGAATAGATGCAATTTCATTTTTTAAATAATCTATATGTAGCCATCCAATACCCAAATTGATTTTCCCACTGTTTCCATATAGGTTTCTTTTTTTTCCCCACCACAATTAAGGCTTTTTGTATTGCTTATATGTTAGAAATGTTATTTTTAACTCTTTTAAAGAAAGTGTGTGTCAAGAGCCTGAAAAACAAATGTCATCTGTGATTATTTCATAGACTTGTTGGAACTAACAAATTATTTGCTTAGGCAAATTCTTCAAATAGAATTAAAAGCAAATCCTTTTTCCTAAAGCAAATCATAAATTTCACTTCAAATTTAAGAATAATTAAATGTTAAAGTAATTTCCTCCTAGTTAAGGTAACCATGGTAAAGTTGAAATTCACTACCCAAGGGATCCCTGTAAAGCAGGTATTAGAACACTCAGGATGTGAAATACCTCAGGCTTCAACTGCTATGCACTTTCAAAGTTTATTTTCCAAGACACTATGTTTGTGTAAATAAGCTTAACACAATAGGTCAACTTTACAATCTACTTTCAATCAATCTCAAAAACTAAGCCAAACACTTTGGAGCTGTTGGCATGGAAATGAATGGTATTATTTTAAGATACCAATAAACTTGAATAGATATTTAATTTGATAGTGGAGAGTTAAATAGTAAACAAATGATCTCATCTGTGATAACCTTTTCTTATTCTGTATTTTAAATGATAATGAATGGCTAAGGACACTTTTTGAGAATTATGTTTTTAAAATCATGTAATTATAACAAAAAGATAACATGGGTCACCCTGATATTTTGCATTATATATAAGCAAATGTATAGTCATGCATTATTTAAAGCATGATATATTCTTATACAAGCAGAATATATTTAGCAAAATGCATTTAGCAAAATGTAAATGTCACTGGATATTATAAATAATTAGATTTCCAAGGTCTACAAAAGATAACAAACTCTAAACATTATTTAACAGTAAAGCAACATGAAGTATTTAGAGACTTTTAACCTGGGGTGGTCTCTGTAAGCACTTGCATATTTTAAAAGCCAGTCTGATGAGCTACAGACCTAAAGGTTGCTCTAAATACTATAAATACTCTAAATAATATACTATACCTTTGAAATCCTCTTCCAGACATGAAGTAAACTACAAAATAGATAGCAGATTTTATATGCATTATTTAATAGTAAAATTCTGGGAAAAGTCAGCTTTTATATGCATTATTTAATAGCAAAATTCTGGCAAAAGTCAATGTGGTGCCTATAACTTATTACAAATACATGGCTACTGTCATACAGCTGAAATTCTACTTAAGATTGCACATTGCCTGTCCTAACTTATTATGGAATTGAGGCAATGTAAGACCTCTCAACCATTTCATTAGCACAAAAAATACACACCACTAACTGTCAATGGGAGAATAAATGTTATGAATGCCAAGATTTGTCTTCAGTTTTATATGTCATCCTTCAGATTCAGTTAGGGCAATTTTGAAGTACATGCCAGAATAATGGATTCTTTGAGTTTCTCAAAATGTGCTTTGGTTTATTTGTTAGTCATCAGTGTCATTACTTACTTCCTTTAATTACTCTTTATGTCCTTCTATCTTTCTCTTTATCCTATAGAAAACATATAGGTGATACCAAAAAGTGACTACTAAGAAAACGAAACATCCAGAACTATCCATAGCCTCAGGTTCCCCATTTAGTTTTAGCCATGAGCATTGGAGTAAAGAGACTTTGGAACCAATTAGTCATTCACATCATAAAATAAAATAAGAATCCTCAGAGCAGGGTCACCATATAATTTGTCAACCAAACAAGGATTTTTTTGAGAGTAAAAGAGGCTTCTATTACTAATTACATACAAACCAAGAATATTATGGACAAATCAGAACATCAAAATCATACTACTTGGGAGAGATTTTTGGATACCCTTAGGAAACATGGAAATGGAAAAACTAAACAAACAAAAACAATCTGACTTACCATCAACAGTAAGTGAAAAGCTTTAGTGGGCTGAAGAGCTTTGGGATTAACAACACTATCTGGTGATATTATTCTATTTGATTTGTACTCGTTTGAACAATATCAGACAACATGAAAAACCAGATCAGAAGAGAAATGCCAGTTCTGAAGGTATTGCTTGCGATGTCAAGGGTTTTATTCGCAAATCTCCCTTTGTTTCTACTCGTACATCATTGTATGAAGAGCAATCTCAATCTAGTAGTAAGGGAGAACAAAAAGAAAAACTGAGTACTTGTCAGGAGTTCCAGGTTCCCCCACGGTACATTCTGTCACTGGTTTGCCAATTTTAACAGCAGAAGAATGACTGGACTCCAGAACAATTCTTCCCAGTATGTGGTCCCAGACTATCTGTTGCTGACTAACGTGGGACACTTGTTAAAAGAGCAGATTCCTATGTCCGACCCCATGTTCCTAGTTTGCCTGAAATTTTACATGCTAAAATTTAAATTTTACTGATGTTCCTTTAGGCCAGTGCTACCCAAACATTAGGCATCTGTTTGCCACATTTGCCATTTTTATTATAATACATAATATCTACAATTAAAATGTAACTTAAATTTGTGTAAAATGGAAACCATTATCCCATAGGCTTGATGTGCTACTGATATTTTTCAAATACATACTAAACCAAACAAAAAATGTCAAAATTTATCACTCCACCACTTAAAATTATCTTGCATACTATGGGAGACAGTACTCACCAATGTCATTAATATTCTTTTCTGGGCATATGAGAGAACATACTTCCCAGACCCTTGGCAGTCATGTAAAGCCATTTGACTAATTCTGGCCAAAGAAATATAAGCCGAAGTGATGTATATCACATCTAGGCTGAAGCAGTGAAATATTCCTATGAAATCCTTTTGTCTTTCTCAAGTCTTTTCTGTAGCAAAGGAGGAGAATTTACCTTGAAATGGTGGAATCACGAAATTAAAGCATCTTTGATTATTGAATCGCCACAGTGGGGACATTTGCCCTGGAAAATGATTCAGACCCACAACAGACTTTATTTGAGTGGGAACTAAACATATTATTTTATGTTAAGCTACTTAGTTTATTTGTTACCACAGCATAACAGAGCCTGTCCTGAATAAGAGAGGCTTGGGGAAACATACTTTTGGATAAGTATATAGCATCAACAAGTTATTGATATTGTATTCCTATCTGTCACTAAAACTTACTTAAGAAGAAGTTATTAATACAGGTGGGAAGAGATGTGGATACTTGGGAACCAAGTAAGAGGTAAAGTGATTCCCTGTGTCACTTTTACAAAGAGGTGGAGTATACTCTTAGCTTTTCCAATGGAACATTTACACAAAATGATGTCATATACATCATTTAGAGGTGAACAACATGGTACTACACCTCAAGAACATTATGAATAAGACCACTAATAAATCAAAGTACCACAATAGCAATGATGATGATCCTTTTTAAAACTGAAGACAGAATTTCTCTATGGTAGTTACGGCATTGCAGCTTCACTATCCAATCCCTCTTTTAGTCCTGCTAGTCCTACTAGCCCAGTGATCTCCAATCTGGAGCACCTCAACTGTCCCACCAGTATGACCTGCTGCTGTCACCAGTGCTGCTGCTGGGTTTTATAGGCCATAACTGCTGATGATTATATGGGTCATTGAGTTCAGATGACTTATATCAGAGAATTTGTAAGAGATCCAGAATCTGGACTGACTGTTTCCCACATTCAGTGAATCAAGAAGACGAGGACAAATAGATAACTAAATTACTCCTGATTTGTATGCTACTGAGAATAGGCCCAAAGAATGGCACCCCATCAGTTATTACCATCCAGGATCCAATCCCTTCACCTGCCTGAAAGAGATTTGACTGATGCCATTCTGAGGTCATCATGTGGATGGCTAACAATTCAATAAATTCGCTTTGTATTTTTATATTTTGATCAGCTATTCTAAAAACCAAAAATAACTCATAAAATTTGAGCAAAATTGCTCTTTTATAAAGTTTTTAAATTCTTTGTTTCTGACTTATACTAGGTTTATTCTCATTTTCTTTTAGGTCTTTGATAATAAAGAAAAGCAGAAGTAGCATCTTGAGACAGGTGCTAGCTTTAATGGATTTTAATCAAAGAGCAGTGATGATTCTCATGTCCTTTTTACAGCAAAATAAATTATTATGGGTGTAATTAATTCTGAAAATCCTTCAACTTTTAGGTTCTGGGAGGTTTCCCTATACTCTTCCTTATGGGTTATAGAGAATTCCTAAAGGAAGGCAGAGCTCCGATCAGTTGCTTTAAAAAATGTAACAGAAACTTCCGTAATATATCTTATTGGTTTCTAGTCTGTTGTAATATATTTGTGAATTATTTGTGGCACCAATGGTGAATTTGTTGTAATATGTTACTAGTACTTTTAATACGCAGCACTGTACTTCAAAGTGATTCTACTTTAAACGGAGCAAAAATAACGATTACTGTTAATTTGTTATTTTCTATATACTAGGCACCATGCAAGTCATATTCATATATAATTCAATTAAACCCAGAAAACAGCCCTATGCAATAGGTACCATTTTGATTGCTACTTCCCCATAAGGAGAATCTAGGACACAGATGCTAAATACCTGGCCTGAGGTGAAATACCAGTAAGTGGCACAATGGCCATGTTAAACCCAGACACCAGGGTCTGTGTTCTAAACATGACATTTACCTTTTCAGAGAAAATTATTTAGGCAAGACTTCATAATGGTTCTTCCAAATACTATACTAGCAGAAAGCTACCTTTAATAAATGTTAATAATGAACTATATGTACATTTAAAATAAAAATCTTTTAAGGCAGTTGGTGATTCAGTCAACAGTCAGCTTCTGTGATTGAGCTCGCCAGACATCCCAGGTTGTGTCTGACAGCGGAGCACACTGTATGCAACTTCATGTTTACAGAGGGACCAGCTGCATAACTTTTAGTGATTTGGTTAGTTGATTAAATACTGGCCCTTGTAGACCGCTGGGTTTTGACTAGAGTCTCCTTAGCTTGGCAATCAGGCACAACACTGGAGCTAAATACAGTAGGCAAAATTATTAAAGAACAAATTTCTAAGGGAACTAAGAAGCTAAATATTTTCAGAAAATTTTTCAGGTAATCATAGTCATTCTTATTTCTGGAAATATATATATGTGTAAATATATATAAATACATACACACATGCAGAGACGTATATTTCTAGTTATGGTTACAAAAGAAGAAAGAAGTTTCCAAGAAAGGATTTAAGGGTAATAAATCACTTATAATAGTTACCGATGTTTATATTATTTTGTCCAAAAGATTCCAACATTTTCAAACAATCTTCCCACTAATGTACCTAAACTAAAGATGACATTTTATACTCTGTCCACTTAAGAAATGGACTCAGTATGAGAACAATAATAAATGCCATAAACTGCAGTAAAGAAGTTAACCATCCACTGGTTTCTTTAATCTTAACTAGACTTTAAGGCCACCCATACTTTTTTTTCATCCTGGCAATAAATGATCTATTTTTTTCAAGGTCAGTTTCTGAATTGTTTACTTAAAAAAACAGGAAGGGAGGGAGGGAGGGAAGAAGGAAGATAGAAATATAAGTGATAATTCAAGGTAATTATTTTTTAAAATTTTCTCTTCTTTATTTCAAGTCTTGAGTCCTTTTTCATTTTGTCTATAATCTCCATCATTTTTTTTAACTACCACAGCTAAAGCCAGACCCAAACTAGTTGGCATGGAGTGATTGATTCAGCAAATATTTATCAAGTGTGTATTATTTGCAGGTAATCTATATGGACTTAAGAAACTTAAAGACCAAAAATTAGTTTCTACATTTTAATTATTTGGAGAACTTAGTTGTTCACTGTGTCGTGAAAGAGGATAAATGGCCAATGTGTCAGCAAAAAGTGAAGGCGAACCATTATAAAAGAAGAGGAAGGATTTAGACCAAACCAAACCATTTGTGGCATGAATGGTGAATTTGGTGTTACATGTTACTAGTACTTTCAATACCTAGCCCTGTATGTCAAAATGATTTATGAATTAGTCAATTGGCAAGAAACTAAGCAAAATGGCCAAATATTTTGTTATGTTTTATAGTATTTTCAATTGTCATATATAATTGGCAAATGGATATAAAATTTTACACATCAGAAAGCTAACATCAACTCAATAATATACCTGTTTCACATTAAAATAAATAGAAACAAACACTAAAGTTGTGAGGACTATGACAGAAAATCATTGTATTCAAAATACATTATACTTTGGCTTTGAAAGTGAATTTAAATGTTCAAAGTACTCACAATAACCAAGGAGAAAACCTGGCAGAAGTCCTATGAAGGTTCTTTTCCCCCAAGGACTTCCTTTCCTTAACACCATTCCTAGTAACCATCCATGAAGGAGAGAAAATAACGCATGGAAAACAGAATGTGATATTGAACCTATTGATGAGATCCCAAAGATAAAACAAGGAATCTTATTATTTTGTGTGACCTTTTATTCAGCTATACTACAATTTCTACAAATTATTTTGAAAAGTTATTTTTGTACATGAGCCAGAATTTACATAAGGCAGGATTTCAAGTATAATGCCTTTTTATTTGAATCTGTCATTTTATTATTGAGGTTATATTTGATGGACAATATAAGCAGTTATTTTGCCTTACCAGGTAGTTCTGGCTTGTTAGGTCCCAGTACATAACACTAGCACCATGTGGAGGCCAGGACTGGTACTACATGTTTTCAGTTGTCAAGGAAACTACAGTTATAAGCTATTTGTGCTATTTGTTTCCTCTTACAGAATAAAGAATATGCTTTTTCAAGTGATAATAAGACACTTTATGTTCTGAACATAACCACTTTTCACAGCTTATAGAACGGATCTTGCCAATGAAGGAGGAAAGGGTTTAAGTGTTCTTTGTAGAGCATTTAAGCTTTAAAAACATTGACTTCTGTTCAGAACATACTTCTTAACAGCTTAGAATTTTTAAAAGATGACCATAAATATGTCAGAAAAAACAGGTGATAGTTTTTTTAAAAAATGCCTTTTGAAAATGTGTTGCTCAAAATTTGCAAACCCAGTTGAAAATTTGATAATTTGGAGGACTCTAATCAGCCCTGATCTGTGACTATAGTGTCTCATACCTAAAGCATCTCTAATGTTACTATTACTGAGACTATGATGTAATTGCTACACATCCTCTTTATATAATCACATGTTCATAGTAGTAAATAAATGATGCAAAAATATGTACAAAAAAATCACCTTCTCTAAATCCCAGCCTCATTCTACTTGCTTGCCAAAAGATAAAAACAAAATAAAACAATGTCTTTCCCCAAAGATCTAAGCAGAAAGAATATTTTCAACCTAGGATTTCACTTTGTATTATCTGGGGCTAAGAAATTAGCAGGTTTCCAAGGATAAATTAGTGGATGTGCGTAGAGCTATGCCTAAAGTTAATTGCAGGAGAATTTTAATGCACTGCTTAATGATCTGAAGGTGGATTTCTTATCATTGTTAAGAAAAGGTATAAAAATGGAATTTCAACAAAAATTGCAGAGTGAAATTTTAATAGCTGAGCAAGAAAAACTAATTAGTGCTTAGTGTTTGCACAATAAACTTCATAAGAGTTATGCAGGACTAAAATATAAGAAACAACATTATGTTTTACAAAATAATGGAGAAAATTAAATTAAAGATTTCCTGAATGATGTAAGTTTTATAATAAAAGAGTCTACTTTACCAATTATTTTCAATGAAGTATGATTTACAGCATTAAAAACATGACATTTTATCTATTCCTTTTTGATTACTTGATAAATTGTTTAAATTCCTAGAATACTATTTTTTATAATTTTAAACTATAAAATATTAACATTGACATGGATAAGAATAATTCAGATATAAATTTTCTCCATTCTAAATAAGCAGTCAAGTTAGTTAAATATTTCTCCTAGAAGTTTTCATGTTTCCCACTAATCAGTATACAATTCCTTAAATTAATTTCTTTTCTACAAGATCAAATAAATTCACTCTATTGGATACTCACCCAACCGCATAGAAAAATGTAATATTTTCCATCATAAAAATAAATTTTCCTCTAATCTCACTTATCTTTCAGCTAAAGGCCCATATCTAGGTTCGAATTTATACTTAAATTTTCTCAAAATATTGTCTGTATTCTGTCTTCATTTATTCACCTTTCATTTTCTCCTGAATCCACTCTATCAGTTAGAATTTTGTTTGGCTGTAGGCAGCAGAAAACCTAAAACAACAGTGATTTAAATATGACAAATTTGACTTCTTCTTGTAAACAAGTCCAGCGGTTAATCCAGGGCTGGTATGGCACAGCAATTATCATTACTGATATAAGCACTTTCTATCTTGTAGATCATCCATCCTCAATAGGTGATCTCCAGCTCACAGTCCAAGCTCCAGCTATCATATCTTCTTTGCAGGCAGTAATAATTAGAAATTAGTAAAAAAATGTATTTCTATGGCTTGAATGTCCCTCCAAAACTCATGTTGAAGTTTAATTGCCATTGTGAGGGTATTAAGAGGCGAGACCTTTTAGAGGTGATTTGGTCATGAGGGTTCTGCCCTCATGCTGTTATCTTGGGAGTGGTCTCCTGATGTTCATCCTGATTTCCTCTCTCTGTCTCACACACACACTTTCTCACCATATGATGCCTTCCCCCATATTATGAGGCAGCAAGAAGGCCCTCATCAGATGTGGCTTCTCAACCTTGGATTTTCCTGCCTCTAGAGCCATGAGCCAAATAAGCTATTATTAATAAATTACCAAGACTGTGATATTCTGTTACAGCAGAAACAGACAAGCATGCCCTCTGCTTTTAAGGATACTTCCTAGAAGGCTTCATGTTCCTGACCTCTAAATTTTTTAGTGCCACAGGATTTAGACCTAAGACCACATCTATTCTCCATCTATACTCACCCAGGACAGTGGATCTGCAATGTATTGACTTGGCTAAACTGAACTGTCTTTCCCAGAATTCTCTTTCTTGTCTGCTTTCAGTTAGATTGAGTCAAAAGGCAGATTCCTGGGAAATGTGGAGAGTGGGAAAGAAACAGCAGTCATTTTGTAACACACAAAGGGTTGCTTGTTTGTTGGTTTCAGCTGCAGCTTCCAGGCCCACAACTGCTCCACCTTCAAAGGAACCTCCTTCAGCTTCCCTGTCTGCCAGGTAAGGTGTGTGTCTTTAACTCCATGACTAAGGGCTCCAGCTTCTGCAGGACACTCACCTCACTGAGGTCAGAGGCAACAAGAGCTGACACTGATCTTAGTCTTTCCTCATTGAGTTCTGTTCATTGGTTATGCTTCTGGGTTTCAGATTGTTTTTTCTCTCTTTGATTTCGTATCCTTCTTCGCTTAACTACCCACCCAGTGCACTGCAAATTCCATTATTAGGGCATGAAGACAACAGCCTTACAGAGACTTATTAACCAGTTTCCACATATATGCAAGATGAAATCCATGTAACAAATCCATATTTATCTTCTAGAGGTATTGCCTCTTCGATTGAACCCGGATACACCTTCTAGTAATCTCATCCAAGATCATGGCTTTTCATAATATCTAAGAGCTGAAGGTCCCGAACTTACATCAATAAATTTAACCACTCAACCCCTCCACTAAATTCCAGATTATTATATCCAATTGCCTTCTAGACATCTCCATGTGGATGTTTAATAATCATCTGTACCTTAACATGTTCAAAGCAGACATTTTGGTTTCTAACTTTCCCTTTACTCACTCCATCTGTAAACCTACTTCCTCCATCTCAGTAAGTGGAAATGTCTAGGTCCCTTTCCACAAATGCTCTTCTGTTCAATATCAATTAGAATAAAAGTCAAATCCTTATAGTGATCTATGAGGTCTTTCTTGATCCAGGCCTTTGCTATATTTTCAACCTTATCTGTCATTTTCCTTCTCCCTTACCCTACTCCCACCACAGTTACTTCCTTTTTGGTCTTCAACCTGGCTAAGCATACTCCTATTTCAGGGCCTCCATACTTGCCTTTTCCTCTGCCTAGAAAGCTCTTCCCTCAGAAATCCATGTTTTCCACCATAACAACTCTAAATTTTTATCAGAAGTCAAAAAGGTAAGAAGACATAATTAATAAAAAATTATTGACTATATTTAATTATAATGTATAATGTTAAACACTAATTTCTTATATTTCAACTATCTACAAATATCTATAGTAGTATTTTTACCTGCAAAAAAATTTTTCAAACCAATATTTAGAGTAAAAGGGCATGTTTTGAATCCTGTCTTGATACCATGTAGTTGAGTGGTGCCCTTGCTCAAAACATTTAACTTTTCCTGAGCATTATTTTCTAGTATCTGTAAGATGCCTATAGTAAATAAGCTTAAGTAGAATAAATATTTTGAAATTCATATGATTATATTCAAAGCTTTTATGTATAAATATTTCTATATTTTTTCCAAATTGTTTTCATGTTAACATTAGCATATTAAAATAAGTTTTCCTATTTCAATTTTTGGGGTATGAAAAGATCTGAATGAAAGTCTGTACGTATCTTATTTTTTTTTTTAATTTCTACCATTGGAACAATGAATTAATTTTTTTATCTTAAGAACTTACTCTTATCCAGTAATTTTGAAAATAACATCATAAAAAGCAAAATTGATTTTTCAGGATTTAAATAGTTTAGCTCTAGTATTATTCCTAATGGTTCATATTTTCAGAGGCATTGCTATAGATATAGAATGTCTCCTGCGTACTGTTGACGAGATGTAGGTACCAGGCAACCCAACACCACTCCATTCTTATTAATGAAATGAATGACCTTTGCAGAAAGACAATATACCTTCTCAGAATAAAAGAAAGCTAATAGCTCACAATCAATATCAGAATAGTCTTAACACATTCTCAACATTGCCAGAAAATAAAGGAGCATAAAATGCTTTTGTAAACTGCTGAAGAATTCAATCTGCAGAGAATATTTTTATAAGATCTGTTATCTTAAAATTTTTTTAAGGATTTGTTTCTTTATAAAAAAGATTTTTAAAAAATATGCATTACTTACATGTTGGGAAAATGATATTTATTCTGGGTAAATTTATATTATTTGATAGGTGACATTACCATTGAAAACCAAGGCATTTATTCATCACAATAAGTTTTATTATTATTAGAAATTAATGAACATAAAATTTGGAGACAATGGATATTTTCACGATCTTGATAGTGATGATTTCATAAATGTACACATGTACCAATATGTATCAAAGTATACTTTAAATATGCATATTTTATTGTATGTCAATTATACCTCAATAAAGCAATTAAAATTAATAATCATGATATTAGATATAAATTTTTTAACTTAAATCTTTTGGTATTATAATACTCAAAATGATCCAATATGGAGAAATTTTGAAAATAAAATCTTGTTAAATCATCATATCCTGTTCCAAATATAAATATCATGATCATTTAAAACTATACAAGTTGAGTATCCCTAATCCAAAAATCTAAAATCAGAAATTTTTTGAGCACCAACACGATGCTTAAAGGAAATGCTCATTGGACCATTTTGGACCTCAGATTTTCAGATTAGGGCTGCCAAAATGGTAAATCCAAAGCAAATATTCTAAAATCTGAAAAAATCTGAAATTCAAAACACTTCTGGTCCCAAGTATTTTAGATAAGGGATATTTAACCTATACTTAGCACTAATACACACTCCTGATATGACCACAATTTTATGTAAAAAATAAGCTTTTTTTTTCCTTTTAGAAGTCACCAGCACCTTTCTTTTTTTTTTTTTTTTTTTAGAGAAGAAAGCCTCAAAGTTCATCTCTTCCTCCTTCCAACAGGGCACTGTGGGTTTCCTACCATTCTGATCTAGAGTAGCTGGAACAGCAGTCACAAGGCGGCATCATGTTCAATAACCATCTTTCTCGAAAGCAATTACTCATACTCCTTTTAATGGACTCTACTATTTTGGATCATCCACCTTTTAAACTGAACACTCTCTCCCCATTGATGCTGCCTAGAACCCCCTAATTACCCCCAACCTTTTACCAAAGACTTCAGCACTTGTGTCACTCTAAGTGATTTCAATATTCAAATTACTGACTAATCTAACAACACTTTCAATTCTTTGACCTTCTAATCATTTCTCCCTAAACCCTTAAATTCGAATCTCATGGTCACAACCAAGATACCGTTATCACAAAATTGCTGTATTTTCAAAAGCATTAATTCTGTAATCACCTTCTGAGCAAAAACTCAGGGGCCAGATAGTAAATATTATAGGTTTTCCACCCCACTGCATCTCCATCGCAACTAATCAAGTCTGCCTTTTTGGTACAAAACCGGCAAAGACAATAAGCAAGCAAACTGGCATTTGTTAAGAATATATAAAACTTTATGGACACTGAAGCTTGAATTTTGTATAATTTTTACATGTATCAAAATATATGTCTGATTTTTTTCAACCATTTAGAAATGTCAGTGTCCCCCCATAATATGCTCAAATAAAAAAAAAATAGAAATGTCATATACTTTTTTGGCTGTGGCTTGTACAGATGCAGGGCCAGATTTGGCCTGTAGGCTATAGTTTCAACCCATGTTACATCTCGTCAGGACCTTTAGTTTACTTGCCTTTTGACTTTCTTCTAATCCATCAGCCTCTCTTCTCTTTACTTCCTCCTTATCCTGCTTAGATTCTTAGATTCCCCTGTTTCATTAATGCTATTTCCAGTACCCTAACCCTGATTACCTGCTTTCTCTATGTCTATACTCACAGCAGCGAGACACTGACTCAAAAAGTCATGGCAGGGAGGATGGATGTATACTACAGGTATAAACACTAACTCACTTGAGCCCTCGTCACTGTCCAGCAAATTTAGGGAGTTTTGCTGTTAAACTCATGGCCCCACTTTTCTCAGTACTTTCCTCTAAAACTTTTCTTTTCAAATGTGTAATCTACCCCTCCCCAAAATCTTTCCTAAGTCATAGCAGATAAACTGATATCTATTTCATAGGAAAAAAAACTAGAAACTTATTGCATGTACTCTTTCCTTTCCTGCACAAATTGCTGTCAGTTAAATTAGATGTGGTATCCCTCCTTCACCCCATCAGTATTTCTAGCTGTGGATTGGACTCTTTTTCCTTCCACATCTTAGGGGAAGGAATTTACATTATCAATTGTTTCTTCTCTTTCTTTCAGTTGCTCTTCTGAAATAAATGCATAAATGTACTCAAGTCTTCATATTAAAAAAATACTAAAAAAAACCCACAAAAAACTCTTTTCCTTCTATTATCTCCTCAACATTCTCTTCCTTATTATAGCAAAACTTTTTTTAAAGTCCACTTTACTCTCTTTTTTCTATTCTTAAACTTTCTTTTCAAATTGTTAGTGTCAGGCCACTGCTCCCATCACATCAACAAATAGGTGAGTAATGGCCTCATGTCCATGTCACAAATCACTGCTCATTTTTCAGCTCTTATTTTTTTTAAATCAGATTTTAAAAACCCAAACAAACAAAACTAAGAAACCAATAGCCCATAACTTTCATATCAAGATTTATGATATGGTCTGTAACCATTTCCCTCTGTCCATTTAGAGGCCTACTCTTCTCATTCACCTATTTTACAAACATTTAATTCTCAATAGCTTGCTTTGAACATGCTTTATTTAAAATCATTTTCAATATTCTTTGTATGCCAAGCTTAGAAATACTGAACACACAAACCATGGTTTTCTAGATATATTAATTATTACTGGGGAACAACATTACCACAAACTCAGTGACTTAAAACAACACATTTATTATCTTAGTTTGTTATGTACACACATAGACACAAGCACGTACATCACACCACTTTGCCCTAGTCTACCTGTTAGAAGTAAGTCATGTGTCCCACTGGCACTCAAGGGAAGAGGATGACACAATGGCATGAATACTAGGAGCTAAGGGATCACTCGGGTCACCGTAAGAATCTGTCCCCCACATGGGGTGAGTCATGATGATGGAGACCACCATCCTGTGGTGAGCTAGTGGACTCTCTGTTTGTCTTGTACTTGTGCTTCCTACATACTCAGTGAGCTCACGGAGAAGGCCACAGTTGTGAAGGCAGCCACATGACCCGGCTGCTCCAAGGGGCAAATGTGATAGATGTGTGGAGCACGGGCCACCCTGGGGCCTGACCAGGCCTTGGACCCCACCGAGCAGTCGACCCTGTGAAGGCAGCGGAGGTGCCCAGTGGCACCATGAAGGTCACCCTGAAGACTCTCCAGTAGTAGATCTTCAAGGTCGACCTCAACCTTGAGACAGTGAAAGCACTGAAAGAGAAGTTTGAATCTGAGAAGGGGAAGGATGATTTTCCAGTAGCAGGTCAAAAATTAATGTCTGCAGGCAAATCCTCAGTGATGAGACTGCTCTCAAAGAATATAAAATTGAGAAAAACTTTGTGTTGGTTATGGTGACTAAACCAAAGCAGTGACAACACCAGCCCCAGCTACAGCTTAGCAATCAAATACCACAGTTAGTTTCTCCACAGCAACAGCTGTGGCTCAGGCCCCCCATCCCCAGCCCTGCTTTGGCTCCCACTTCCACACTGGAATCTATCCCTCCAGCATCAAAGACAGCATCTTCTGCACCTGCACATGCTAGTGCAACTAAACAAGAGAAACCTGCAGAAAAGCCAGCAGACACACCAGTGGCTACTGCCCCAGCATCAACTGACAGTACATCAAGAGATTCTTCTCTGTCAAACTTTTTTGAAGATGCAACAAGTGTACTTGTGACAGGTCAGTCCTATGACAATATGGTAGCTGAGATCAAGCCAGTGGGGTGTACACAAAAGCATGTAATTGCAGCCCTGAGAGCCATTTTCAACACCCCCCATAGAGCAGTGAAGTATCTTTCAACGGAATCCCTGGAGGTAGAAAAAATCAGGCTGTGGTTGACCCTCCTCCAGCAGCTAGTACTGGGGTTCCTCAGTCTTCAGCAGTGGCTGTAGCCACTGCAGCTATGACAGCAACAACTACAAGTTCTGGAGGACATCCCCTTGGATTTTTATGTAATCAGCTTCAATATCAACAGATGAAACAAATTACTCATCAGAATCCTTCCCTGCTTCCAGCATTGCTATAACAGGTAGGTGGAAAGAATCCTGTTACTGCAGCAAATTAGCCAACACTAAAGCATTTTATTCAGATGTTACTTCAACTGGTTTGAGAACCTGGTGGCCAGGGAGAAGGTGGAGATGGCAGTGGAGAAACTGCAGAAGCTGGATGTGGTCCTATGAACTATAGAAAGATTAAAGACACTAGGATTTCCTGAAGGGCTTGTGATATGAGCCTATTTTGTTTATAAGAAGTAAGAAAATTTGCCCAATTTCTTCTATAGCAGAACTTTGATGAAGTTTGAAAGGGACTCTTTTGTATCTCACACTTCATACCAGTGTATCACAATAACTCTGTTCACTGGATTATCTGGAATGACTTGAGCTCATATCCACAATACATTGTATAAGGTAGTAGATTGTTGGGGAAAGGATCTAGGATGTTGGCAGGGATAAATACAGCACAAGTCTGCTGCAATTAGCAGATGCCACAGATCCACACTGTGTTATTATATAATACAAGCAAAAAATCCGTTTTTGTAGTGTAACGCCATGCTTTATATTTCTTTGAGTTAACATTGGTTTCAGAAAGAATCCTTTGCTACCTAAAATTTACAGTCTCTGTTTCCTGACAACACTGGATAATAGCTGGTGAAACTGAAAAAAAATTTGTAGCGACTATAAACAGAAATGCCAAATTGATGGTTAATTATTGCTGTTTCACATTAAGTATAAAATTACTGAATATGAGAGCCCATTCTTTCATGTTAAATACTTGAGGGAGGGAGAAAGGAAACCTTTTCTTAAAATGGAAATAATTGCTGTTATTTTAAAATTTCTTGAACCCTGAATGAAAGGCCCATCTATTAATAACATGATTTGAAAAGCTGTATAAGTATAGGCAGAGTTATTTTTCTGTTTACACTTTTTTTGTTTGCTTTGGGGAAAATTGGTATATGTGTAATTACTGTTTACTTCATTGTTATATTGCAGTGAAAGATTTAAAACAACCATTGCATGTTTGCTTTTTGATATATCCCTTTGTGAAATTAGCACTTTCGGGGGACCAAGGGAAAATGCAGCATTCACTCTCCCTCTCTTCCCTGTTCCTCAGCAAAAATACCTTTATCAGCAAGTCCTGAGTCACACTACTGCTTTTATGTAAAACCCACAAAATACTCATTCAGTTCAAAAGTAATGCAAATATTTCAAAACAGAGTTTCTGATATTTGTAAATGTTTTTCTTCATTAGATAAGAATGTATTACCATTAAAGTTATTAGTACTATATTGCTTTCAAAAAGAGAAGGTAGACTACAGCCTTTTATTGCATTGGAAAGATTTCACTTTTGAAAGGGCTGGGAGATGTGGCTAGGAAGTGCTTTGGAAAATATACTGTCAAGATATCTCATGGCATATTAAGAGAAAAAATATTTTATAGCAAACAAAAAAGTCCATTCACCACAGTAAAAATTAAATTTCCCACACTTACTATGTTTTTTTTCCATTTAGGAGAAGAAAATCCAAAGTAACAAAATGTCAGCAACAGACTCTGGTATATTTTAGATGTTCATCTTAAACATCAATGTGTTTGTTCCTTCAATCAGAAAACCCTACAATTGGTTGAAAACTTGACTATATTGGGGCTCAGAAAATATAACCCAGATATACGCCACTTTGACATGAAGCAACTTCAAGGTCTCTCTGAGCCACCCTGCCCTCAGTCTTTCAATCCTGTCTCTCCCAAGTACTGGGTGAAGCTTTTCTCAGAAGTTCCCTTATCTACCTAGAAACCAGACCTGCCAAAGAAGAGCACAATTGCCTTCCCTGAAGTTTCATTAACAAGAGAAGATTAAAATTCCTATCACTGAGGGAGAAACCGAAAATTAAACACCACACCTAGAGCCCAGATGAACATCATCCTAAACCATTGTTTGTTCTCTGTCCCATTCAACTGCCAAAGAAAATTATTTTGCAACTATTGTCTGAGAATTAGGCCTATTCATTTCCCCCTAAAAATCATTTACCATCCTTCAAATTGCCACATTTCCCCCATCTCCCCTTCCTCTATGTGGAAGGGGCAATGCATCTGTGCCTCACTGGGTTATTAGGTAATCATTCTGCAATTCTTTATGTATGTTAAATAAATCTGTCTGCCTTTCTCTCCTGTTAATCTGGTTTGGTTAGTTTACTTTCAGCAATCCTTCAGAAGATGAAGAGGGAAGCTTTGCTCTTTGCTCCTACAAGTAGATATCAAAGATCTTCTCCTCAAAAAAGAGTTTACTTTTATAGACAATAATTATAATACCTGGAGACTAGAAACACACCCTAAGTGTAGTGAGACATATTTTATTTAAAGAAAAACTTGAAATGTTCATTTCATGTCATATGAGTAGCATTTTATTCTCAATTCACCCTATTCTTTAAATAACTGTTTTGAAATAATTTATCACTTGAGAAGCACTTGCTATTTTAAAGGACTTCCAATCAGTTGTTAGTAATCTTTTGGGGAAAAAAAAAGATATAATGAAACGGCAATTTTAGGATCTACGTAAGCTAAAAACATAGATTGGTCATATTCACTTTGGTTATTTTTATAACTCTGTTTAGATGTCTCTCTTCAAAACCAGGACAGTAGCATATGTAATTTGCTGTTTTCTTTGTCAACCTAAATAATAAACAGAAAGGGAGACTCTATAAAAGAAATGATGTTTACTCTGGAATAGGCATTGCAATGGGCATATGCGTGTCATAGTAAACTACGTGCATATTCAGGCAGATAAAAAGAGGCAAAGGAACAATGAAGAGGATTACATAATTGCTTTGAGATAATTATCTTGGCTACAAAGATCAATAAAAAGTGTGGCATAAGTCCAAGGTTTGAACAGGCAGTTGTGTGGTAGGTGTTCTGGCAGAAGTTTTTTTGTGTGTAAGGTTGTGACTGCCTTTGGTTGTGGGTTTTTTATTTGTTTGTTTTAATTTCAGCATATTACAGGGGTACAAATGTTTAGGTTACATATATTGCCTTTGCTCCACCCGAGTCAGAGCTTCCAGCGTGCCCATCCCCCAAACGGTGCTCATCATCTTTTGTGGTAGTTTTTATCAGGCATTTGTGCAACAGAACCCTCCTTTCATGGCCTTGCTCTACTCCACTTTTCCAATTTTTTTTTTTAGCACAAATGAATTTATTTTGATTCTGACAACTTTCACATCTTTTATAAGTAGACTCTAACCAAGTTGTGACTAAAGTTAAATCTGACCTAATAATATGCTGCTGTTATAAATAAAATGCCACTCTTTTATAAAACTGTTCACAACTGTTTCTTGGACACCACGGTAGGACATTAGCTTATCCAGTCATTGAAGGATCTTTTATTAAAGTATATGTATCTATAAGGCAATCCTCACAGCATAAATCCCAAGAATTACTTTATATCAAGGAACACATGATATACACAGATGCATGCATGTAAGCACACACTCTGTCTCTCAACAAACTCAGGAAATTTAAAGAAAGCTTTGAAGAAAGGCTTACAACTTAGGTTAAAATTAAGTTTAATTATATAAAATAATTACATTTTTGGAATTTATAGAATTTAAAACTAATTAAAATTTAACTCATATTCCACCCTTTGGTTCTTTCCCTCTCTAACCCGGAAGACAATGAACTGTTTTTCTAAAAATAAGAAATATATTGGTGTCATCTTTTTCACTCATAATAATAGGTGAAGGAAAGTCAGAATTGCAAATGGTACAACTTTTTGCAAAAAACCAACACAATTACAAAATTCAATTCTGTGTTTTAATATTTGATATACAGTTGACTCTTGAACAATATTGGAATTAGGGGCACCAATCCCCCTCACAGTTGAAAATTTACATATAATTTTCAACTCCCCCAAAACTTAATGACTAATGGCTTACTGTTGATCAGAAACCTTAGCAATAACATAAACAATAGATTAACACATATTTTGAATGTTATGTGGTGTATTATATACTGTATTCTAACAATAACATAAGCTGGAGAAAAGAAAATGTTATTAAGAAAATCATAAGGAGGAGAAAATATATTTACAGTATTGTGCTGTATTTATTGATACCGTGAGTTTTCATGATCTGTTTACAAGATTACTCTTCTGTCTGAAATGTGGGCAACCACAACTGCAGACCTCAATCTACCGTGCATATCAAGCAATTCAACTTTTTCTTGTAATGTCATGACTTTTCTCTGCTTCTTGAGAGCACTTCTGTCATCACTGGTGGCACTTAGTATGGGTGTCATGGTGGTATTCAAGGTTTAAGTTATTGCACTAAACAATTAAAAATACAGGAGAACCTTGAGAGATCACTTTTTTGCTGCCATAGGCAATTTACTGGAGAGTTGAACTCCTCTAGGTGGAATAATTAGCATCACAATGTGTTTAAGCAGATACTCAAAACACTTGAGCTCACTACAATAGCAACAGGAGGTGGCTATAAAATTATTACAGTAATACACTATGTACTACACTTAATTTTACACAATTATGCTTTAATGCTGCATCTTTATGTTCATTTACATTTCTCTGGACTGTGAATGGCACCATGTGCCCTCTGTATTTGTGTGCATAAGTTTTGATACATTTTAACTTTTTATAATAGACTTATTTATATTTTATGGTAGTAAATGATAACATAGACTAGTATCTACAAATATTTTAAGTATTCATAACATAACTTTTTCTTAATTTTTTTGATCTTTCTAGGCTATGTGTTTGTCTATAAGTTTTTTCCTCAAATTTTAAAAAATATATTTATCGAAAAAGTCCACATATAAATGGACTTTCATAGTTCTACCTCGTGTTGTTCAAGAATCAACTGTATTATCTTTGTCATCACACCTCTCTAAAGATTTTTGTTATTTTCAAATAGGAGTGCTCACATTATTCACACCGTTTTTTTCTTCATGTAGGTAATTTCCAATGAATATTATAGTAGCTCTTCTGTATGATCTCAATTACTTTTTATTGCCCTAAATTATGACTACAGTAGGTTTGAAATTGCTTTCCTTCTATTTTGTATTGGAACACAGCAGAAGAATTAAGACTTTTCAATATCTTAAATTTTCTTAGAAAACATTCTTTTCTAATTATCCATTAACTTTGCAATGAAAAATGTATCCAGTTTTCTTCCTTTTGTGTATACAAGCGTCCACCCTTCCTGGAGGTGATTCTTCAATTGATGTCCTTATTCATCTTCTAGACTCTATAATTAGGCATGTCTGCAAGTACTCCTTTTTTAAGGTTTAGCATGTTAAACTGAGTAATCATTACTCATTCTCTTAACTTTCAGTCATCCTTGTGTTTTCTACTGGTCTTTTAAAATATCAAGACCTAATAAAATGTGGCACACCCTCATGTGAGTATATTAGGCTGTCATTTAAAATCATGTTTTTTTGAAGCCCATTTATTAACATGTTCAAAGCTTATGAAATAGTATTAGTTGGTAAAATTAGAATATAAAATTGTATATAAAGTAATGTTTGTATGTATATAGAAATATCTTATAGGAAATAGAGTTTAACGGTGTGTGTCTCTAAGGGAAATAATTTACATAATTTAAAATCTTTTCTTTACACTTTTCAATATTTTCTATAATAAACATATACTGCATGCATGTGTTACATAGATTTTATACACATATATTTTATATACACACATACTTATATATTTTATATATACATACTTTACATACATATATATTAATACATATCTTACATATGCACAATAAAGGACTTTTTTATTTTCATGATTATTTTCTTTGGTTGCCATTTTGTCATTAATATGGTTTACAGGTGTTTGAAGTTAGATTCCTTTTTTGCAATTCCATTATTGGCTTTTCAGATGTTCTATTACCTCTGCATAAAAAGTCACCTATATGCTGTGCTGTAGATCAGAGGCCATCAAACTACAGCACACAAGCTAAATGTGGCAGCCCACATTGAGCTAAGGGGATTTTTACATTTTTAAGTAATGATAAAGAGTTGAAAAAATAATACATTTGGGTGACATGTGAAAATTAAGTTTCAGAGTTCAAAAAATAATGTATGATTGGAACACAGCCACATTCATTTGTTTTCATATTATCTGTGACTGCTTTTGCGCTACTTCAGGGTTGAGTAGTTTAGACAGAGACTGAGTAGCTCCCAAAACTTAAAATATTCACTATTGGTCCATTTACAGAAAGGTTGCTGACCCTTGTTTATGATCTTTGCTTCTCAAATTGTATGTGCATACAAATCATAAAAGGAAATTCATAAAATGCAGACTTTGATTCTGGGGCCTGTAACTCTGGATTTCAAACAGGCTCTAGGTGATGTGAATATTGCTGCTCCATGAACCATACTCCAGGTAGCAAAGCTCTGGATAGCCATTTTGGTGTGATGTGCAAAATGTACTAGTTATTTAAAAAAACATCATTCCCAGGATGTTTTCCAGTGGGTGTGCATGTGTGTGTGTGTATGACCCCACATCACCCTTTTACTGAAAATCTGTAGATCCAGACAGATTGTAAGTAGGGATAGGAAAAATACATAATAAAAGAAATGGTTACAGAGTATTGATCTCTAGTAAATTTTTAGTGGAAAATGTATAAATGTCTTAGCATATAAAAAATATTCAGCACACTGACACATACCAGGAGATCATATTTTCTAATATAGTAATTCATGTAATTAAAAAATATGTTATCTTCCTAGAAAGATAATAAAATGTTCAGTTCCTACATACTAGTAATAAATGTGCATATAAAATCTGCAATCATTATTAGGTTATAATTACCTAGCTCTTTCCTCTTTTTGAGAAAATTATATGAAACTATTTTACAAAACCAAACCAAACCAAAAAAAAGTAGTTCTGGTAATTTATTTTAAGTGTTGGTGACAGGCTATAGGAATAGCTCTAGGCCACTCTTCTCACCTCTGATAGAGGGACAAAGTAGGCTATTGTGTTGGAAGAGCTTTCCCAGGGAAGAACTAAGGAGTCACAAGCCCTGCTGTGTGGAGTGCACTCTGTGGATTCTTCTCACTTTCTAAATTGCTTCCTTTCCCCTAAGGCTGGTATGGTAAGAGTTTGTGATTACTTCTCCTTGGGAGGTCCTTTTGTCTTTGTAAGATTTAGCAAAACCAGGGAAAGGAGGGCTGGAGGGGCCAGCTTATGGCAGTTCTTCTCTAGACCTTAGGAGAAATGTTCTTTTACTTGGGTCAGGATTCCTTGCTTCCTGTTAAAGGAGAAGGTTGCTCCAAGGAACAAGATCAGGAAAAAGGCCACTAAGCTAATTCTAGTTTAGACCTTAAGCTAGAGGAGCAGTTGAATTCCTATAGTATTAAGGGATCATAAAAACAAATAAATAAACATAAATTTACACTTCCATTTACACTGTAGTTGCATTACTGAAAAATCCAGTAACTTTAAAACCATGCAAAAATAATTGTTTGTTTATAGGTAAAATAGAATGAAGCTTCATTTTCAGATAATCAGAAGTATTTCAACTATACGAATGTCAAGCAAGATATTTCAAAGCTATGTGAGAAAGTTTTCCTTGTGCCAAACTGTCCTTGTATTGCAGGATGGCTAGTGTCCCTGGCTGTCAACCACTATTCACTGATAGAGTCCCCTAATCACTGTGAAACCAAAAATGCCTCACAAACCCCAAAAGGACTGTGGTGATACAAAACCCATTAAGAACCTATGCTACAGAGCAAAGAATTAGAATTAGTAATAATAATAATAATACTCAAGTTTTCAGAATATATTACTTTAACTCTTCTGGCAACAATTTTATCTCAGCTACCTATATTATGTCCCTTTTTAAAAATAACTTCAAAAGTATAAGACTGTACATCTAAATTAAATATTTGAATGTTAATATAGGCCAATGTACCTGTTCAATTAATTTCAGACATTTTCGTTAGCTTCTCAATCTTCTGTGCCTATCTAATTCTGAGCTTAGTTTGCAGCTAATTTTCTTCACTTAACTCATGCAACATCTAGAGAGCACATATCTGTACTGAGTACAGTGATTAGCATTTCCTTAATCTGGTTAACCTTTAAGTCAGAGCAGGATTATTTGATTATGTTATGTATGGAGGTAATATTGGGCCCTTTTTTTTATTTAATGAAGATGTCTATAAGCCTATCAACATTACTTTCAATTTATTTCTACTAATGCTATAAAAATTATAAATTTCATGCATTCAAAATTCTTATACAAAAGAACACTATTCAGCTACTATTAGTATTTGGTCTTATTCCTTTACATTTTAAGTAGATTTCTCTTTGAAGATCTGGTTTAAATTTCCACTAAACACGAGGCACCTGAATGGGTAGCATAAGAAACTGATTACAATGCTTTCCTTTATAGAATATTATATTTCCTGGGAAATGAGCCAGAACCTGTTCTAACTCATCTCTAGCACTTTGAATGTTCTACCACTTTGAATGTTCTACCATATATTTCCTTGCAAAATCTTCCACAAACAGTAATAAAACATATTATGCCTAAATAACTTGATTTCCACTTAAATATATTGATGGACCCTAACAATCCTACAGAACTACTAAAGTTAGAAGAGTTTTCATTCCTTCTTTTCCAACTCCTAAATTGTGACCTAAGTCTTTTTGCAAAATTACCATTCTTACTGTGTTTAATTTTTTTCCTCTTTCCTTTTCCTCCATGTTAGAATGTGCTGTTAAATCAAAAAGAGTCCCAGTGCAAAAAGTGGTTTCTAAATGGAGAGTTAGAGTAAATTTTCTTCCACCTTTTGTAATTTAGGACTGGGCTCCCATGTTGATTCATAATTCTAAAAATGGCAGAATTTATTTTTTGCTTTTCTAAGGCAGAAGTCAGTTTGACAATTTTAAAAGTGCTTTAAATGACTACTTTGACAACCTGGAGACCAAGGAGGTTTTCACAGTTCTGGGAATGGAAACAGCTGGACTGGTTAAGTGGTGATGATTCAGCCTGAGTCACAAGCCCACACCCAAATGGAAAGTGTAAACCCCCAGGCCACAGGGGATCCCTAGAGCAAGGAATCCCCTTTGGGACCTACCACAGTCTCTGGTCTTGCTCAGGTTTCAAAGAGTATTTCTAGCTCCTCTTTATTTTTCCTATGGCTCCTCATCCCTTTCATCATAATATATAGTATGCTTTATTTACATTTCCAATAAGTACTGGTGAGTTTGAGTAATTGCAGAATAAATTAAGATATGACCAGTACACACTTGACACAACCCCAAAGAAAACATCAACCTACCCCATACCTGCCTTTAGTCTGGAAGTCTGGAGGAGTCCAGATATTTCTGGAGTCCCCAGAGGCAACAGCACTTCATAACTAACATGCAGGTAAGCCAACATAATGAGATACAGCAGACAGGATATAGATAGAGCATATTTTCCACCCATCCCGATACACTTAAATAAAACCAATAGCTAACAGTGACTAATGTTTACTCTGGCCAGGAATGATCTAAATCACTCTTCAGGCTTGATCTCCATTAATATATCACAACTACTCTGTGAGGTGGACATTGTTATTATTTTCATGGTCATGCAGCTTGTAGCTGGGGAAGCCAAAAAGTGAACACAAGATCTTTGACTCCAGAACCCAAGTTCTTACCAATTATGACTGTTAAAAACCAATTACACTTTTTTTCCTGAAAAATTTAAATTTTAAGAAAGGAAAACGGTAATCACCGTTGACAATTCATAATATATTCAACAAACATATATTAAGCAAAAACTGTGTTCAAGCACTGTTCTAGTTACTGAGAATTCAACAATAAAACTGATAAATCACCTGGTGGACTTACATTTCATGAAGAGAGTTAGACAATAAATAAATAAGTACAATAAGTTGTATTGTGTAAATGCAATAGAGAAAAAAATCATGGAAAGAAGGTGGGTTATCAAGATGATGAAATTTAAATGTTGTGGTTAGTAATGATCTCCCTGAAAAAGTGATAATTAAACCAAGACCTGAAGAAGGTGAGGAAACAAGCCCTTCCCCATCCTCAGTTCAGCCTAGCCTCCAGGGGAAATAGCATTCCAGGCCAAAAGAACTAGTTTGAAGACACCGAGGAGCATTGTAAGGATGATCTGTGAATGGCAAGAAGACAGGTGGGCTACAGTGGAATGGGAAACAGAGAGAGTAGGAGATGAGCCCTGAGAGATAGCAGGGAAGTGGAGGTTTCTACTCAGATGAAAAGTTGCAATTGCATCTTAACCAAAGGAGAGACATAATCTGATGTATGTTTTTAAAGGGATTACTCTAGCTTTTGCATTGAGAATAGACTGGGAAAGTGGGGAGGGAGGAGTGTCAGTCTAGGAGACTTATTAGGAAACTTACTATAATTCAGGAAAAAGATGATGTTTGCTTTGATTAGCAAAAGAGTATTGAAAGTTGGGGAAATGGTTTGCATTATGAACATATTTTGTAAGAGGAACTGAGAGAATTTGCTAATCGATTGGATATGGTCTATGAGGTAAATTGCTGAGCATCTGGGGGAATGGAGATTTATTAGCTGAGATGTGGAAAATAGTAGGTGTAGCAGGTTTAGGTGTTATGCTAAACAAATATGATGAAGAGAGACAAGAGAGTTGAGAGAGTTTGCAGAAGACTGATCACAGTGATTGACTATACAATGTACCTGGACTGCAGAGGAATGATAAAGTGAAGGTGGGCTGGGAGGGGAGTGTAGGGATGGGAGATCAAGGATTCCAGGTCTTGATTACGCTATATGGTTGTTAGAGTCAGTACTGGAGTGGTGATTAATTTAATCAACATCAACTCTGGCTCCCTAAAGTCAAAAAATGTGTTAGAACATACCCTAGCAGAGTTCCTACCAGAGGCTAGTTCCTGGCACTCTCATATATTCTATTTCAATATGAGCATTAGCTAACCTTAGATTTATTTAAATTATTAATTTAAAAATTGAATGATTTTCTAATTATCTAAAAATTAGAGACTGGACGAGGAGACGAGACCAGATGAGACCAGACAAGAAAGAGGAGACCAGACCGGAAGAGGAGACCAGACCAGACAAGACCCGACGAGGAAGAGGAGATCAGACTGGAATAGGAGATGAGACTGGATGCAACCAGATGAGGAGACCAGACCAGATGAGGAAGAGAGTGCTAAGTTCTTAATATGCAATACCTCATTCAGACTTCATGAACCATCCTATAAGATAGGTATTCTTCTTTACCTTGTTTACAGATGAGGAAACTAAAGCTTAGAGAAGTTATATAATCTGCCCAAGGTAACACCTTAACTCATGAAACTGAGAATCAAAACCAGGCCTGACTGCAGAGTTTCTGCTCTTAGCCATTATGCAAGTCAGATACCCTCTTTCTGCCTATGTGGTTGTTCCCACAGCTTCCTCCAAAGGTGTCCTCAGGCTGGCCCTGTGGCTGAGCCACAGCTGCTGTCCTGGTGATTTCCAACCCCAGATTTTATTTTTACTGTGGATGGGGGGAGGGGCAGAGTCCTGGGCTAGAGGGCAGAAATTGGGCTTCTTGTGCTGTTCTGTCTCTGGACACAAGAGGGTTAACTCTCAGCAGGCATCTCTTGCTTGAACTAGACCTCACTTGCCCCATCGGTAACATGGGAAGAATAATCCTACTCCTGTTGCCTGCCAAAATTACTCTTTTTTGAGATGGAAGCAATCTGCATAAAGGATTAGCACTTATTAGACTATGTATAGATCTCGCCCCCAATCCAAAGTTCCAGACTTAATTCCCAAAAGTTCCCAGCAAACTTGGAAAACCTCCAAAAGATCCTTACCTCCCTGCCATTGTTCATGCCTTTCCATGTATCTGAAAGGCCTCCTCATCTTCATCTACCATAATCCTACCTATGTAAAAGGCCTAGTTCATAGGGTTCCTCCTGGAAGGTCTCTGTGGACAGCTGTCGTTGAAGTGATCCATTTCTCCTACCTAATCTTTGGCTGTCAGCACTTAAGCATCACTCCTGGCCTTACCATATAATTACTGATGTATAGGACATCTCCTCTATGGAGGACATGCATTGCTTTTTGGTTGCCTAATATCTTCTCCCCCTTTTCATAACAGCAACTTGATTTTCTTCTGGTGAACAACCTTCCCTCGCTTTTAATCCATATGATTTGGATGGGGTCAACCCCACTTCCAAATCCACAGGTAGGCATGTGACATAGGCCTATTCAGAGTTACTATAACGGATTCAGTGAATGGCAGGTGATTCAATTAAAAGCATTGAGAATTAACTCCTAGGACTTTTGCTAGGACTATTGGCATAAAAAGGTCTATTTTTGCTATAATGGGTTGTAAACATGGAGCTGTGAGGGGCTTTCACATGGAAAAAAAAAAAAACATTCTTAAGTATGAAGGCACCCAAGAGCAGGTTATAGAAAGAGACCTAATCTGGAGGATAACATTGTTAGAAACCCTTGGATCTTAGATTTAGCTATTCGTTAAACTATTAATAGAAGTAATCTGCCTAGGACAAATAAATTCTGTCCCCTGCCCACATTCTTTTTTTCCTTTTAAGCTAGTTTGTGTTAGGTTTCTATAATGTAGAATTGAAAGATAGGAACACATTCTCAATTTGTTTATGAACCTGAAGGGGCCAAAACCCTGATCTTTTTAACTTTACATCTCTTAGCATGGTACCTGGTAAGACAGAGGGTCCTCGAGGTGTGATGATTGATTCAATCTCACTTTCCCTGAGTACCTACAATGAGTTGAGCTAGGCACTGGAACTACAAGGAATCATTAGACATAGTCCTTGCACTCAAGGAGTTCTAAATTTAGTACAAGGAGGAGGTATAAAAATGAACGCTTTATAATATAACTTCGGGTATAATAGAAATCTGAGCAAATTTTTGTGGGATTCCAGAGGGTTGGAGGTTTGGGGAGATGGGATGTGGGAAGGCTCCTCAGAGGAGGTGACATCTGAATCAGGTTCTTAAAGAACAAATACAAGTTCCTAGGCAGAGAAGTGGCATGGGGAAAAGGTGTCCCAGGGATGAGGTATTCCAGGTGGAGAGAACAAGGTTATATGTTAATAATTATAAAATTAATAATAATATCACCATTTCCTTCTTCTTCTAGCCTCTTCACAAGCTCCTTCCTCTTTCTTTTCCTCTGCCTCCTCTATCAGTGGAACCATCATAGTGGTTAAGAGCACAGGCTCTGAGCTCTGAAAGATTTTGGTTCTGCCAGACGGAGTGCCTCATGCCTATAATCCCAGTGACTCAGGAGGCCAAAGCAAGAGGATCACTTGAGCCCAGGAGTTTAAGACCAGTCTGAGCAACATGATGAGACCTCATCTCTACAAAAATAGAAAACTTAGCCAGGCATCATAGTGCACATCTGTAGTCCCAGCTACTCAGAAGGCTGAGGCAAGAGAATCACTTGAGCCCAGTAGTTGGAGGATGCAATGAGCTGTGATGATGCCACTGCATTCTAGCCTGGGCAACATAGCAACACTTCATCTCAAACAAACAAACAAAACCAAGATTTTGGTTCTGCCACTTACTACAAGCATGACCTTGAGCAAAATCACTTACATTTTACAAATAAGGACAATAGTGTATTTACCTTATAAGATTGTAAAAAACATTAAACAAAATTACAAATATAAAGAATGTACCTGGCACAAGGTAATTCTCAAGAAATGTTGGCTGTTTTATTTTTATTGTCATAATCAAGAACCTTTAAACACTAAGGAATAAAGAACCAAACTCGAACTGGCATAAACAGTAAGGAGATTCTTCATTACACGTAATGGGGAGACCCAAAGTGCAGCAGGCTCCAGGCATGGAATAATCAGGGCTCTGACTCCTTTTCTCTGTGGTGCTCCCAGCTCTGCCCTCTTCTTTGAATTGGCTCTGTCTCTAGGCTCCCCTCATTGTCCAGAGATGGCTGTGTCACCAAGTCCTGTGTAATTGTGACAACATTCTTCCTTGTTCACATCCATCATGGACAGAGGAAAAAACCTCCTCCCCCAAACAGAAACACAAATCTGCTTAGGCCAGCTTAGCTTATCTGCCTACTCCTGGACCAATGACAGTGACCAGGGCAATTCCCTGTGTTGATAGGCTTAAACCTGGCTTCCTGAACTGGTCACTGGTAAGTGAGGTTGGGTGGCCACTATTGGCTTAGACTAATTGGGATCCACCCCTATGGTTAGGGATGGGTTCCAGCTTTCTCCTGATCACATGGCTGCATCATGGCAAGGGAAGAAGGGTTCTGTTAGAAGTAAGGAATAACTGGATGTTGGATGGACAACCAACAGTGTAGCATCTTCTGCGATGATAACTATTTCCTTTTTGGATGCTAGTTCACATGGGTCTCTTGAGGCCTTGGCTGAAATGGTTCCTTATCAGTGAGGTTTTCCTTGACTGTACAAGTCAGTTAGTCAGTAAGTCAGTGAATCAGTCTGTCTTTCTCCACTCACGGAGACAGACCTGTTTTTTTTTATAATAAAAAGCTGCTCATATGAAACTGCAATAAAAAAATAAAAATTAAAATTAAAGTCTTCAACACTTAATATTTGAGTTCTTATGAAATACAATTTGGCTATTTGGGATATATTTGAGAATTCCTAGAGTAAAATAGATTGTCCCATGTTAGCAGTCAAAGCACATCTTCTGGGCCACAAGTCATTGAATTATAAATGGATTTAAAAAGGAAATAAAATGCATTAGTATAGAGATTAAAAGTTAATCATTAATTCTCTTCATTACTGTTTAAAATGGAACACACATTCGAAATTTAAAATCTTAATATTAATCTAATGATTGGCAATCTTTTATGAAACCATTTTACTAATACCACTTCTTAAAAAGTAGATTATGATAAAATTATATTTTCCTAATGTATATTTTCAAAATAGAAGATCATGAATAGTTGATATTCAGGCCTTACAAATAATTACTTTATTTATAAATATCTCTTAAGTAAATGGTTCCTGCAAGTTTATGTAAAACTTCTACATGATAAAGCCACATACTTTGAGATTTGCCATAATTCCTATAAACTTAGGAAAATATCTGGTAGTGTTGTTCTCTAGAAAGAAGACTACTTTCTATAAACATCTGCATGCTCCATTCTCAAGTTTTTGGGGAAATACAAGGAAGTTTTTGTCATAAAAAAGGATGCGTGCCCGTTTTCTAAATATTTATTTTAGAATGGTAATAACTCACAAAACAGTTTATATGTCTCGTATTCATTTTTAAGACAATCATTGATATTTATTATTGATGCTTATATTTAATCCTTTTATTATTATTCTCTTGCTTTAAGAATGATTTCATTTCTTACCATCCTACAAACTTACTGATGATTGAGACATGTTTGAACAGCAGTACATAATCTGTTTTGGCTCTCTATCTTAATAATGTCTAGGAAAATTTCTCTATAAAAGTGGAAGTTACCCTATAAATTAGCTATGGTATTTATTTTTCAGAAGAATGTGGAAAAATTTTATCCTTTGTTTCACAGTTATTATAAATCATAACATAGCATTTTGTGTTACAGTCAATCTCATATTGGGGGGAATGGATTGCCAATTCCTCATGTGTTTATATTTGAGATGCCAGACAGCTCACATTTCCAAAATATGACCTTCCCAACTTACTGAAATATTAATCAATAAACTCATTTGCAGTGTATGTCCAATGATCCCTAATACAAAATCCACAAACTACTTTTGAGGTTTAAGATACCTGAAAATTTATTTTACAGTGTTATTACCTAACCATAAAATAGAAAATTCATGGAGAGAATAAGCATTGATCAGGTATGATTTGCTGGAAAATATGGGAAGGGAAAGCTCTCGAGAAAAAGAGATGACCTCAGGGAGGTAGGTCCAAGTGAGGTGAGAAAGGTACAAAATGCTGGCACTATACATCAATCAGTTGAGATACTCATTTGGAAGAAGAAAAGAATGACAATTCTTCCACTTTAACAATTAATCTCATCAACATTAGTAGCAATGCTTTTAATGATAATATAGTAGATGTCTTTTTTATTAAATGATTAAATCTTATTTTTGTTTTTATTTTTTAAGAAAAGTAGGCTAATTATATAACACCTATAACAATAAAAGCATAAATAGAGATTCAGTGATTTGTATTTCTGTGACAACATAAGTGATTCTTTTCATAAAAGAGAATGTATTTTTAGTGGGGGGAGTAACATACAGGTTTCATTTTATGAATCAGGAAGGTGGTATAAAGGGCAAGAAAACTTGATATTATGTATACAAATGTCATTTCAGCATCATTATTATTTTATCTACAAAAACAAAATGGATTTAAGATGGACAAGAAAGAACATATTTTAAATGGGAGAATTTTCTTGTGCCTAAATAGGATACAAAAAACATTTAATACTGTTTATCTGTATTGTTATATTCCAAAATTATTATATTTTCATTCTTTGGAAGGCATCATGATGTAATGAGGAAAAATTTTATATCTGGTTTTAGAACAGGTATGTTATATCCCCATTAGAGTCAATTCTCCAATATAAAACTTATTCCTTATGGGTAATGTTGCACACTTACACACATATATTCACTATGTATATCAGCTGTTAATGACAATAATGATGATCGACCAAGAACTGCTCTAAGCAGTTTCTATGTATCAATACATTATACAAATTTAAAGTAGATTATATTATTATACTCACTTTATAGATGAGGAATCCAAGACAGAGATGTAAAATAACTTGCTGAAGATTACGTAATGAGCAAAGTGTCCGCTGGTGTGTACATGTGATACAAATATACCAGGAAGGAGTCAACATGGTCAGATGCCTCAGATTGTCCATTTTAAAAAGACTAAATACTGTTTAGTGGCTGTTCCTACTAACTTTGGTGAAGTAGAAGAATGAACTCCAGATTTTGGTGGGTTAAGGCATGAATTGGAACTCATAAAGTGAAGATATTTAATTTAAATAAAATGGCAGGTAATATTAAATTTTATTGATTGCAAAGGATATCAATCCTTGTTGGGAAAGGAAGTGTGTATGTTGGGGGGTTTGAGTGGGGTGTGGATCAGAGAAGGTTTACAAGAGGAAACAAGACTTGTGTTGAACTTAAAAGACAAATGGGAATTTTTGAAAAGATGAAAGTGTAGAAGAAGGGGCAAAGCATCTAGGCTGAGGGAACAGTGTGAGAGAAGGTGGCAGGCTGGAGTTTAGAGTAGAAGGGGAAGAGGGCAAAGATGAAGCTGGAGATCTAGAGAAGGGTGAGATTTGGCAGGCCTTGAATGGTCTGCCAAAAGCTTTAACTTTATCCACTATGTAATGGGAAGACTTTTGATGACCTGAAGCAGAGGCTGAATATGTTTGGGTTTGTGTTTTACATAATCACTTTGGAAGCTTTGAGGAGGATGTATTTGAGAAGGGGAAATTTGGTAATAGAAGGTTGCTGCAAAGATTGGGGAAATATATATATATATATATATATATATATATATATATATAATTTTAAAGAAAGAGAGAATAGTATTTGGGGAAAGAGAGCATACGTGCAAACATGTAAGAGATAAAATCATCAGGTTTTGGCAATTATTTGGAGGTAAGAAGTAAGCAAAAATGGAGGTATCATCTCTCAGTTTTCTTGCCTGGATGGGGGGGTTCTTATTGATATCAAAACCAAGAGAAAGCACAACAGGAAGTGCAGAATGATGCATTACATTCTAGACAAGTTTCCAATACAACATACAGTGGATATATGTAAGATAAAATTTGGGATGGAATAGATTAGGAAGATACGGATTGGAAAGTGTTGATTGGCAGTAACCAGTCTATGGATTCTACTTAAAACCTGAGATTGGAGCTGTGAAGATGGACATAAATGCTCATCAAGAGAAAATGCAAGAATAGAAGCTGGCTGAGGAAAAAACTCAGGAGAATAGTAACATTTAAATTTCATACAGAGGAAGGAGAGCCTAGGAGGAATAAAGGAACTATAAACCAAAGGTAAAGCATAAAAGATCCAAGGGAGGTGAGAAGGAATCTCAAGAAGGAAATAGAAACCGACTTTAAATGTAAACTCTAAGTCACACAGGAACCTTTGGCTTTGGCAATGGGGGCAGGGGTCACTGGTTTACTTACTGGTGCAGTCACTCTCTGTGGACGTGGAAGGCAGATTATAGTTGCTTAAAGAGCGAGTAAAAGGCTTAGGGGCTCATGAATACCATATTTTCCCAAATGATCCTCACTTTGAACACATTCTGTACGTGGCTGGTTTTGCTCTCTGTGACTGTGATGAGAGGGAGGTTCATGATTCCTATCATCATTCTCAGCAGTTTTACAACCAAACTTTTGAACTTAAGATGCAAAATAATTTTATGTTGTAAATGTAATGTGGCAATTTCTTCTCTGTGGATCCTAACCTATGATATTCTTAGAAATAGTTTCCATTTTAATGCAAAATTACATAACTTCACAACTTTATTTTATAATCTGAGAATATAATCATTTGCACACACTGACAAGCATTATGAACATCTAAAAGGTAGAAACCAAAATACTTCAAAGATAAGTTGTTGATATGGTTTCTATGAGGAAAACTTGCAGCTCAAAATTCAGCCTTCGTGAGTCCTTAAATTAGCAGTGAACACTAAGAGAAACCAGAGGGGTATTTACACCTTAGAATTTGTTGCTTGGTAAGATCTCTACATGACACGACTTCAATTCCCTTTTTAAAGAATGGCCCTCAAGCACATGCAGGCTCATGTCATCATTTTTAATTACTAGAAAGGCAATGCAAACATATAAGCGTTCAAGGAAAAAGGAGAAAAAATATAAAAAGGTGGCTGTTTTGGTCTGATTTCCTGAATTGTGTTTATATTTGGTGAAAATTTCTGAAGATTTAACGTGATTATTTCACTGTTTTTCACACTTATACATGTTTTGGGGTCATTGTTAAGAACCTTCTTCACATACCCAAACCCTATTCTGTTAGTGTAAAATTATTTAATAGTGTAATACTATGAGCCACTGGACTTGGGAATCATCTTCACAAAGTTTTATATTTTTGTCATAGCCTTAGAATGTTATAATGTGCTCATCTGTGAATTTTAAATAGATTTGGTAGGAATAATCTCCTGTTTGTATGCTTTCTCAAGAAAAAAAATCAAATTGATCTTAGCTGCCAAATTATTTAAAATTCTATCAGATTTACACGATAATGTAAGTCAGTGGTTATCTTCCTAAAATGTCATGGACTTCTTTAAAATTTACAGGAAATTACACTTTTGCAACAATTCTAACTCTATTGTTATCTCCTTGATTTTGATTTTCTGAAAGTTTGACAGAACTGAAATAATAAGAAATGGGGTGGGGAGCAATTGTTTGTTTATGTAAGTGTGAGAAACCTAGCAAAATGCCCTGGGCTTCCATCTGATTCACAGAAGGTGAAAGGGTCAAGTGCCCAAGGTGCGATCACAGGGAGAAGTCATGGGAAAGAGCCGCAGGACTGACAAGTGTAGGGCGGTGGGGATCTAAGGTCTAGGGCTGTGGGAATCACCTTGTTGGTTTCAGCAGCTGTGATCTGTACTGAATACAGGACAAACTTCTTCACTCCCAGGGAGAAATAGATGGAATGTAGATTTTCCACTTTCCCACTTTTCCACTTTGAAACAGGAGGGAACCCTTATCTCTAAGGCCTTAGCAAGGTGAAGGCATTTAAGACTCTCAGGGAGAGGGGCCAGGGTGTCCTCATAAATCAAAGTTAAGGATTCTGTACTATTAGAATTTCAATGAGTGCATTATCTTGGCATTGTTTTGACAGACATTTTAAGAATGAAACCAAACAAATAACAAATTGAAGAATAGGGGAGGAGGTAAAAGAGTATGCTATCTAAAAGCCTATTTATAGATTTGCACACACTGAGCCAGATCTTTTACTCAGATTATGATGTTGCACAAACTTGGGGTGTAATCTCTATGGCCATAAATAAGTTAAGCATGTGTAACATCTACCTAATTATTTGGAATGAAGAAAGCAAACATAAAAGCTTTGTAGAATCATATGGTTGGTATGCATTGAATACTTAATAATAATAAGCTGCATAATTTCAGGGGATAATTTTACCTCTCTGGACTTCAATTTCTTTATCTGAAAAATAAAGAAGTTAGAGTAGATGTTCAAAATCCTATTATATCAAATTCTTTTTTTAAAAATTTTTTTTATTTAATTTTTTTTCTTTTTTTTTATTGGACTACACTTCCTTCAATCAGATAGAATGAGTGTTGCCCTCAAAGTCCTGATTTTTAAATTATAAGTATAGCTCTATCTCAAACGTTATAAGCATTGCATAATTCACAAATTGTCATTTTATTATTTTAGGTTTTTATTTTTCTAAGTATAAAGGCATTTATGCTCGATGTAAAAAAAATCAGAGAACTATTTAAGAAAAACTATAAACACATTATCCTGGGAAATCTACAATGAAAATTTTTGTGTCTGTAAGTATAAACTTACTATAATACATACACATATTAAATTGGGATAATGTTATTCATGCTATTTCAGTATCCACTTTTTGTCTTAAAATGTATCATATATATTTTCTATGACTATATTAGTTTTGCTAATAAAGGCTGAATATTTTACTGTATGTACATTTTGTGCATAAACCACCATTTATTTTAAAAAATCTTAGTAATACTGATGAACATTATCAATAGATATCAATAGTGTTCAACAGTGTAATCAACTGATGAACTTTAAGTTGCTTTCTGTCTTTCTGCTATCGTTTATAATGCTTCACCAAGCACACTTACACATATTTACAAACTTCTCTGAATATTTCCCTAAGATAAATTTCAAGAAGTAGAATTGTTATATCAAAGGGAATGTGAATGTATGTTTAAATGTGACAGTTACTTTTTATTTAAATATCATAATAATTTTGTAAAATGCACAAAATTGATTAGTCATAATTTCAGTTTACCTCTTTGTTGAACTTCCATTACGGGATTTTCCGAGGACTATATCTGTTAACATTGCTGCAAATAAATGCATTTTGCAAGAATATATTTTGAAAATTATGGTATGTTTATCACTCCCTTTGGGGCAAGGGAGAAGGAAATAAGGGCTAAAACCCGGCCCTGAGATTTTCATATAGTGATTGGCAGAGAGATGCACCAAGCAGACCCATTGCTTTGGTAACTGGCTGGGGTAAAAGTAAAGAGCCTTGGGTTGCTGTCCCTTGGGCCCACATGTATTTTGTTCTCCTTCTTTTTCACATACTGTAAGTGATCCCAGAGAATTTTAATAGACAAAGGCTATAGAGTCAATGTAATTATTTTTTATAATTTTGATTGATACCAACACAGAAAATTCTATTTAGCTGCAAATTAGTAAAAAATACTATTTAAAAACATCCTTTTATCAGGTACCATGCTCTGTACCTTAAAAGTATTTTTGTTAAATTTGCAAGAAGAAATAAAAGAAGAAAGAAAAAGCAAACAGAAGTCCTGCACTATAGATTTTGTTGCGCCTATATAAAGATGAGGTAATGATGAGGACATTATGCTAAGGGAACTAATCCAGACACAGAAAGGCAAATGATGTGTAATTCCACTTATATGATATGTCTAAAATAGTTAGAGTCATAAAATCAAAGAGTGGAATGGTGTCTACCAGGATCTGGAAGGAGGGGGAAATGGGGAGTTACTAATAAACAGGCATAAAATTTTAGTAAACCAAGATGAATAGAGATCTTCTGTAAAACATTGTGCCTACATATAGTCAACAATAATGCATTGCATTGTAGGGGTGGAAAGGTGTGATACCTTTCTTAGCCAGTCATAAAGGTCATGGCCAATGCTCCTATAACAAAAGACAGGTTAGCAAGAGAAAAGTTTAACAAATTTATTTAATCAAGTTTTAACATGACACAGAAATAAGGACTCAAAGACACAAGGAAAACTGTCCATTTTAATGCTTAGGTTCAATGAAGAATGGACAGCCATGTAGAAATGTGATTGGATAAAAGGGTATGATCTAATGGTAATAAACTTGGGGTCAGGGGTTGGGGGGAACCCAGCAAGGCCTGTATGTTCAGATTCTTTTTGGCCTGTCTGTGTAGTATTTCTTCCTCCAGGGAAAGGAAAAGAGAGATAGAGTGATCTTTCTAGGTTTTATGGCTTGCTTTAGAAGAGGAAGTTTCTAGTGTCTATGACCCACCTTGGGGAAGAGGAATCTGACTTCTATGACTCCCTTTAGGGAGAAAAAAGGGTGGAAAACAGGAGGGCAGGAGAAGGTTAAAGAGAAAGTGCTTGTGATGCCTTCCAGTGTCCTTCAGTTCAAAGTACTCAGCACACCAAGGTATCATACTTTGGGGTATCATGTTCTGAGGCCCAACATTGCACTTAAAAATTTGTGAAGATGGTGGAGTTCATGTTAAATGTTCTTACCACAAGAAGATTTTTAAAATGAGAAAATTGAGGCATAGAGTTGTCAAACAGCCTGACCAAGTTTAAAAGCTAGTAAGTGGAGGATTAAAATTAGATCTGAGGTTCTTCATTCATTATTTCATTATTTCTCTTACCTCATCATGTTTTATTTATAGTAAGTTTATAGAATATAATAAAGCCATCTCAATACAAGGATCACCTGAAATTTATCACTTATACTTTTTGAATGAAGATAGTTACAACCTTGCACTTCTCCTGTTTGGTAGTGTTTGTATAGTTTCATACATTCCCAACCTAAAAATATAAGGTGTGGGCTGAATTCTGTTCCTTATCCTTTTTCCTACCAAACGTGGAATAAGTGAGTTGCACTAACTTGCTAATTTTCCCCCCACTCCAGTTCCATGGTTTCTCAATTAATATAATATTACCTATTCCACTCTCATGTATTCATTTTCATGGGGGGGTTTGGGTCACTATTTAACAGATGAGCCCTTGCCACTAAGAGCCCAAAGCATATCTCAACATTATACTGACCAGTAAAAGATTTTTTTTTCTTGAAGTTGATGGGAGATTTGAGGAGCTACTAAATAACATTTTACCTTTGTTTTATAAAAGATACATGTGTATTAAATATCTTCCATCATGTAAATCTTAATAATATTTTATAGAGCCTATATATCCTCACCAAGTCATATATAGGTTACTTCTCCCTCTTTAAATACTTGAGAAAAATGGAATCACAGAAATATTACGTGACTTCCCCAAGGTTATTTAGCAAACCAGCTGCAGAATTGCAGAGTTTAGTTCAAACCAGATAAATTAAAATAAGGGATTGTTTTTTAAAAATAAATCTGTAAAAGCTTTAAAATAATCAGCAGAGTAAACTAAAACTACTTAATGAATACCAGACAATCAAAGAGGCTTTGTTTTATTTTTACCAAAGGCAGATATTCTAAAAGTATGTAGCTGATCTTAAAGATACTGAGTTTTCCAATCATAAAACATCCTCAGATAAATAAGATTCACACAGGGATTAAATTTGTTTAGTCCTGCTCAAGGTTATGGTGCAAGTATAATAGAGAGAGGCTTTTAGAAACCTACTCAAGTAAATCATTTTGATCTTCTTATCTTAATTGCTCTTTATCTCCTGATAGTTTGCTTCTCAGCTTTGGTGTTGGGTTAATTTTTCTTTTTCTTTTTCTTTTTCTTTTTCTTTTTCTTTTTCTTTTTTAGTCTGGCCTTTCCTTTGTGCTTGTCTCCTGTTGTAATGACTATTCTATGTCTGTAATATTCATTCCAAAATATATTGTGTATACTCTTTGTTTAAATGGTTAGTTTCAGAAATATTTAAGAAGCTTTCTCTACCTAAAATAAACATTTTGAAGAACCATTTAGGAGTAAGAGAGATGATGAGTAGAGTGTTTGGGTTTAAGCATAACTGTGACTCAAAGGGAGAAATTTTTACTGCATTGTAAAAATTGTTTCAATCCTTCCTCATTAAAGCAAATAATTTAGTTGCCTAAAAGTCTAAAATACCCATATCATCCAAACAGAATCAAAGGGCTGAGATATGTGTGGCATTTGTTATCTGAATTCCTATACCTTTCTGTGCTGCAGTATCAACTGGCAGGTAAATTGTGAAATGCAATGAAATGCCAGGCTTAAAATAAAATCAGGTCATAAGTTGTGATATTTATAATTTGATATAATATTTAAAAATTTTTACTGAAAGTTTTATGACATTTATTTGGTGCAGAAGAGAAACCAATTTTACTCTAAACACCTAACACATATAATTGATCATTCCATAAAACCTGATCTTTATTAACACCTTAATATCTAAAAGGTTGAGTAGCAAGAAAAAAGAAACAGGAATATGTAATAACATTAAAATATGTGAAATCAAGAACAAAATAAATCTAATATTTTTAAAGACCTATATTATTAATTTGTATAAACAGTTGATAAGATAATTTTAAATAAGCACTAATTCATTTTCTATCTGAAAACTCAAACTTTCTTGACTCTCATTCCATGGGAGCGTTCACTATGGAATTTTGGAAATATAAAACTTATTAGAGTAAGTGTTATAAAATGGGTTCTTTCAAGAAAACTTGTAGTTCTGTGACTCTAGAGATATCCAAATATATATGATATATATTTGCATTTTATGGTTTTCTCTTGCTATTAATAGTGTGGCTTTTCTTAGGGAAGTGGCTAAAAACACTAGCCCATCCCTTGGTAGACAGCCTAATGCCCAAATGTCTGGCCTGTAACTAGGTATCCCTCTCACAGGAAATTTGTTTATTTTGGCAGACACCCATGTGGCTCTTGTCTGACCTGTATCTGCTTTTCTCTTATCAAGATCTCCACTCTCCAGTCCTGAAGTGGGAAGAAAGTTAGGCTCAAGTGTCAGTCTGGTAGGACACAGAGGACACAATACAAAACACACGAAATAGCTGAAATAGTTTATTATTTACAGATCCCAGAATGAAGAGGGCATCATGCCTCACAGGACCAACAGGAAGAGGGGAGCTGTCCAGGACATGCATGCTCAAGCAGTGAGTGAGGAGCAAGAGAAAGAGAGAGGGACCCACAGGCCAAAGGTGTTATTGGAGATCCCGGGCATTACCCAAGCAGGTTTCCCTTGAGAGGCTTTCATTGGTGGGTTTAGAGCAAGCAGGGCAGGAATTCTGTGGAGTCACACTGGACTCCACATTCTACGGAGGAGGCCCTGCTTCTGGTTGAGAAAGTCCAAATTATATTCAAAATGGGTGCCTAGGCAACATAAAATTATAGGAATTCACTATATTGTGTGTGTGTTAAAATTGAGATGTACACTCAGTTTATATATAAACAGTTGCAGAGCCCATGATTGGCTTTGGTAACTTTAGAGTCCATTTTGATCTTAAAAAAAAATGAGCTGCTTAAAAAAAAAAAGTCTACGGTATATGGAGTAGAAAAAGGGTATTACAATTTTAAAAAATTAAATTGTAAATATGGAATATTTAAATCATAACACATTAAGTTGAAAATCAGTATTTATAAAAGTCAAATAAAAGTAGGTTTTGTTTCATATTATTATTTTCTAAAGCAATATTCAATATATTTTTTTCGAAGGAAACAAAGACAAACACACGATTACTATTAAAAAAAGGAGATTGTATAAAAAGAATAACTTCATTATTTTATAAAATTTTCTAGTTTACTATAAGCTAAAATGACATATGGCAAAAAAAACACACATAGCCGGCATTAACACCATAATTTCTAGCTACAGCATAAAATTACTGACTTATATGTGGCTACATAATTTCACACCATCACATAGATATATATTTTTTCAAAGGAATATAATAAATTGGATATTAATTGTCACACCTCTGATCCCATTAAGTTAGAAATGTATGGAAAATTCTTAAAGCCTAGATTTGTCACTCAGCAAATGTGAATAAAATTTTTCTTTATCTTAATGTCAATCTCAAAGTAATATATATGGTACATTGGATCCAAGTTTTTTCTTAGAGGATTATATCTTGAAAATGTATCATTTTCATAAAATTATCCTTATAAAAAGTGAATTTAATTCTACCATTAGTTTAATAATATAGTCATCAAATATTTTTAGGCATCTATTATTTGAAATTTTCTGTAAAAATGCATGTTACCAAGAGTCAGAAGATTATGGAATTTGGTCTCAATTCTGTCACTCAGTTATTGTGTTGTCTTCTAATCAATAACTATTGTTTCTCTGCTTCACTGCCCTAATTTATGAAAAAGATTGTTTGGAGTAAATAATCTCTGAAGTTCCTGCCAACCTCAATCTGTAAATGAGATATGGTTTCTGTTCTCAGGGAATTCATAGCATTGTAGGAGAGAGTACAATAGTATAGAATGGTACAAGTATTGTAATAAATTTTAAAAAATGCAGGGAATGGAGGCAAAAATTTCTGCTGGCTAATAGGAAGCCCTCTTGGAGGAGATAGCATTTTAAATTGAATAAGAAAATTAGGCCATCTTGGAGCCTGTGGAGGTCTGCGGGGAACAGGACTCCTAAAAGGCAAATATGTCTGGAAGGCTGTGGTCGAAGGCCATTTTTGCTGGCTATAAGCGGGGTCTCCGGAACCAAAGAGAGCACACAGCTCTTCTTAAAATTGAAGGTGTTTATGCCCGAGACGAAACTGAATTCTATTTGGGCAAGAGATGTGCTTATGTATACAAAGCAAAGAACAACACAGTGACTCCTGGTGGCAAACCAAACAAAACCAGAGTAATCTGGGGAAAGGTAACTCGGGCCCACGGAAACAGTGGCATGGTTCGTGCCAAATTCCGAAGCAACCTTCCTGCTAAGGCCATTGGACACAGAATCCGTGTGATGCTGTACCCCTCAAGGATTTAAACTAATGAAAAGTAAATAAATAAAGAAAGAAAGAAAGAAAGAAAGAAAGAAAGAAAATTAGTAGAACATAATTTTCAAATAAAGATGGGGGATAAATTATTTCAGGTGAAATGAAAGCAATGAGAGAAGGTGTGGAATTTGGAAAGCTGAAGTGCCTATAGAACTTTCTGGTTCATGTGTCTCAGTAATTTTTTACATCAATCTTAGACAAAAGAAAAAAAGACTGTACAGATTCATTTACTAAGTAGTTTAAGTCCAAACAAATTGTAGTAGTTCACATGATATGCAACAAGTATCAGTATATTTTCCTTGAATATTTAAAAGATCTAGCAGGAGCACTTGGAATTTATTGCAGTGTATTTTGTCATAGTATATTCAGAATATGGCAAAGGAGGGATTTTGTTTTTGTTTTTGTTTTTACAGTGTAAGCTACATGTAAGACTATAAAATCCTAAAGAAAGCAGGACTTGCATGGTCTAGTCTATCTATGGACTAGAATGTAAAAAAAAATCCAGAAATTAGAGGTAATACAAAAAGTTTTCTGGTATCTAATTCCATCTTCTGGAGAAAGATTAAGGGATTCAGTTTTTTATATACAGCAATGTTTCTCCATCCTTTTCCCCCTCAATCTTTCATGCTAAATCCTTTCCCACTCTCACTGACTTCCAGTCTACCTCTATTACTTTTCAAATTCTGAATTACAAAAAATCCTGGAATTGGTTGCAAAACTGGAGAAGAGAGAGAGGCACAGCAAAACCATTATAAACAAAGATTACAATCTTGTTTGTGGAGAAGTAGATAAAATATGGGGACCGTGTACATATTAATAAATCTTGTCTCAATCACATGTTCCCCCATCTCATGAGCCTTCATGAGAGGGCTCAATTTTCAATTGTACCATCCACAGACTCCATTTATGGTTTAATCCCATCCCATTTTTCCATATTTACAGGAATGCCTCTACAGGTACTTACTTGGTCTGAAAAATTTCCTTCATGAGGGATAAATGCATCAATGATAGAGTTTAATGGCATTTTTCTTCAATATCTATGTTCTTAGCAGGATGAGAAATACAACATGTACTCTGAGTTCTTTTCTTCATAAAGGCAAATTGCCATCAGATATTTCTTGAGGTCACAAGTAGGGAATGCTCAACCCATTCAAATCTTTCAGCTCTCTAGGAATAAATGTTGGATTTGGCCCACACTAGCTATTGTTTCTACCATACCAGCAGGTGGGAGCACAGTTGCTAAGAGGAGCCCACTTGTTACCTTGCCCATCACATTGGACCCGAATGAACGGACACAGCCCCCTACTAAGCTCTTGTCCTGTTCAAGGTTGTTGTGGTGAAAGGGGGCAAAAGCTCCCTGACTGGTAATAGCCAATGTAATCCCAGTCACCAGGACCTTGCTTGTTGGGCTATGATTGAAGAGGATAAGCATATGTTACCACTTTCAACTCCCCCAACTGCCAGAGTGGGGGGTCTTCACTCCAGCATTTAGCCTTGTTTACGGAGCATCACCATGATAGTCATTCTCTCTTCCTTAGCCCTTATTAGCTTCAACAATTCCTAATTCACTGGGGTTATATGGAGGACCAAGGCTGACACTAAGTCACTCATTAACTAATTTGGTTCACTTATTTTTATTAATATTAGCCAAGCCATGCTGCTCTGTCTCTGGAGAAAAACAAGGCTGCTTTAGTAGTTCTTTCACTCTTACTATAGACATGCTAATTACATGGTTATTGTGATGAGGTGCAGTACTCACTATAGCTTTATGAGCTTAAGTGAAGCCATCTTGTGTACGGACCCACAGCTGTGTGATTCATAAGCCCATGACCTATGAGCTGAGAAAAAAATATATGAATAACAGAAAAAAATAAAGTGATTAACTTGTAATTGATCGTTTAAAATCATTAGATGTGTATAGTTAAATTGTACTATGCTTGAAAATTGTTCCTTGGAGAAATGTTCCTTGATTTAACTGATGCTATCTGCTTCTGTAAGGTCGCTTGCTTATGGATTGTAATCATAACAAGTCATAGACCCCCCAGGTGATGGAAAAATTATTGCAACATGTTCTGAGCTGTATGCGTATTGTCACACATGTGGTGAAGGTATATAACCCCTGCCCACTTTAAGATTGGGGCCATTCTCTGTGTCTGGACTTTCCCAGAACAGGGGTGGTCGCTGGCCAGCTGATAAAGACTCACTAATTTGATCACATTCGGACTACGTGGTCTTTTCTCACTCACGGCACTATAACAGTTATAACTTAAACTTATTAACTTCATCTCCCAACCAACTGTCATATGGTTTTAGTGGGGCAGTGGGACAGTCCTCCAAAGAAAGGAGAGTCCTATTGGATTGAAGCAGTGGATTTTCTCTCATGCTGAGTCTTTGAATGCTCTCTTACGAAAACTTGGTCCTTGCCTCCCTCCTTTCCCTTCAAAAGCAAACTCCTTGCCCACCTACCTGTAATTAAGACCCTCCACTGCTTTTCTGGTGTAATTTTCTGAAATTTGAATCCCAAAAGACTAAGAACCCAGCTGGCAAAGACAAAACCCTGGGAAGGGGCAATGGGAGGTTGAAAAGGAAGAAGACAAAGAACAAATTCTTTTTAAGTGGGAAGGTAAGGCAGGAGATGCTTAGAACTGGGAATGCTCTGTAACTTTTAATGGGAAGTAAAGCTTAGAGGGTATTCAGGCCAGTGGCTAGAAGGGAGACCTTGAATGCTGGGCCAAAGAAGTTAGATTTTTTCTGCAAATAACAACAAGGCATTAATTATTATTATCCTTTCAAGTTTGAGCAAACAAATGAATTAAACAGAGATGTGCTTCAGGATGAAATGCATAGGATAGATGTGGTAAATTGGAGTTAAAACCAACAGCTACAGTGATAATATAGGTCAGGTACAGAGCAAGGAAGGACCGAATTAAAACAAAGGGAGGGAATTAAAACAAATGAACAATTGAAAAGAACACGGTGGAAACATGGAGGAAGGAGTCAACTTTGGTTTAAAAATTTTAAGTATCAGGGACTAACAATTAAACAGTGCTACTAGTACATTGAGGGAAATTTGAAGGATTAAACCTGGCCCTCTTTTAAGAACGTTGCCTCCCCCACAGTGCTCACAAGTATGCCTCATATTGCTGGGCTCTTACTGATCCTTACTGGTCCTCATTATCACTTCCAGACCACGTTACCTCCTCCATCCTGCGTGAGATTCATACCCAGCTTTGAATCTCATGTTGTCACTTTATACCAACTAGTTCCCCTCATTGTAGCAGCCCCTGTGTCATAGTCCCTTCATTTATGAAGATTTTAAGTCTTGGTTAATTGAAACTTTCTAACATTATTTCTCCTGCCCTAATTCTGGGTGATTTCAATAGCTTTAATGACAATTACCATTGATAAAATGTTTATTACTATGGGCCAGGCAGTGTTTTCAGTACTTTACATATATTAATTTATTTAACTTTCATGACATCCCATCAATGAGATACTATAATCATTATCCCTGTTTTACAGATGAAGAACTGAGACACAGAACGATTGAGTAAATTGCCCACAGTCATCAGCTAAGACTATTTGATTTGAGTCCAAACATTAAGGCTCCAAAGTCCATGCTCTTATTTACTCTGAAATATTGGTGGGTTGATGATGTTTCAGTTCCTGACCTCCTCTCCTCCAACAATCCTATACTTGACCCTACCACAGCTGCTCAAGCCTCTGATCACAACTTAAACCTTCTCTATAATTGCAAACCTACTTAATCTCATTTTCAAATATTTTACTTTCCAACTGTCACTTCCCAACTTTTTAGCTCCAAATTCGAACCAAATAAAACAATAGTTTTACTCTGCACAGATGTACAATTCATTAATCCTACCATCTTTTTATTGTAATTTACTCCAACAAGTCTTTACTTTCCTTCTTATCCAGCTTACATTTCAGAGTCAATCCTTACTACTCTTTGCCATGTACACTCAACACTTTTGACTTTCCTTTCCATAGATTTGCTCAACCAAACCACAATCCTCTCTCTATTAATTCAATCCTAGACAATATCCACAAGCCTAGAGCAAAACACTCAAACATCCTGCCAGTTCTCACTGTAGGTTCATCACCAAGGACCTGAATGCTACCTGATGATCATGTGATATTTTCCCAGTACATTCATTCTTCCAGTCTCCTGGGCCAGCGGTTCTCAATGTTGAATCCACAGTCCCCTGGGTGTATTCATGACCTTTGCAGGAGGTCTTGAGATCAAAACTATTTTCATGCCAATACTTATATGTTATTTACCTGCTTTACTATTAATATGTTGATATTAGTGTCAAAGGCACAAAAGCAATGCAGGGTAAAATTGTTTATGTCTTAGCACAGTTAAGGCACCAGCACCAAACTGTAGTAGAAATCACCAACAAGCATTTTCAGTTAAAAAAAAAAAAAAGTCAGTTTCACTTAAGAATGTCCTAGAGAAAGCAATAAAACTATTAATATTAAATCTCCAGCCTTGAGCGTATGTGTTGTTAATATTCTGTGAGACACATGAAGTATTTCTGCTGCATGCTAAAGCATAAAGTCATCTCTAGAAAAAGCATGCATGCTGTTTTCATGGAACACTATTTTTATTTGAAAGAACAACTGACAGACAAATTGTTGTTATTCATAACTGAGTATTTGGCAGACATTTTCTCATAAACGAAGAAAGTCTTTCATTTCAAGAAAAACAACTGACATCATTCATTGCCCGTGATAAATTCCGAGCTGTCAAGTGAAAATTAGAATTGTTGTCAACTTGTACTTGCCACCCCGGGCTTCCTGATACTTAAAGGGTGTCTCCTGATGAGATCAGGGGTGATATAAATGAAAGTGATTTTTAAAAATATTGTATAATAAAATATTTCAACATTTGAAATAATTGCATAACTCAGTAAGCCAATATTTTCCAAATGACCAAAAACATGATGTTATAAAATCATGAGTAAAAAATCCAATCAATGCACAAGATAGACCAATGGACTTCAATGTAATAGAGTCCAAAATGATTATTAATAAGGTTTTAGATTTCTTATTACAGCCATCCTTTAAAAGGTTACTATAGGAGTGGCAAAGAAGAATATCCACTATTCTCTAAAAAAGTGATTTCTCCCTTTTACAACCACACACCTCTGGGAGGCCAAACACAATAACATACAAGGTGTGTGTTACTCTTCCTCTCTGTGACATGCTGATGGCTCAGCAGATTGTTTGCACTTTGCCAAGTTTTTGCAGGCAGCTCTCCTCTACCCGCTAAATCTATTTTATGTTTGTTTCTTTGGTTGCTGGTGGTGCAGGTGCCCCTGCTCCCTTTATATAGCCCTGGTCTCCTTGCTTCAGCATTTTCTCCTCTGGGTCTCAACACAGGAGCCAGAGGGATCTTGTAAAATACACAAATCAGATTATATTATACCACATCTTTAATCCTTCCGTGTCTTCTCTACTTACTTATTCTAAAAATTGAGATCTTTAGAACAGCCAAAGTGTCACACACAGGATCTGGCTCCCTGGTAAGTTCCTGACTTCTCCCATCGATCCCTGCTTTGCTCCCCACATTGCAGCCACACTGGCATCCTTGCTTTTGTGGAACACACCAGGAAGCCTTCTGCTTCAGGGTGTTTGCATTTGCCCTCCTCCCTATATCCACATGGCTGGCTATCTCACTTCCCCAGGTCTTTACCCAATATAATCTCAGTTAGAATGTACATAACTATCCCTTTTAAAATTTGTAATTCCCTCTGCCCCATCATTTACTGTTCTCTCTCAGAGATCTATTTTTTTCCCCATAGTATCTACTAACATCTAATGTACTGTGTCAGCTATTTTTACTCTTTGTTATAGGTTTTACCATTCTCGAATGCAAATCTCATAAGAGTAGGAATCTGTGACTATTTTGTACACTGCTATAATCCATTACCTAGAGCAGGGTCTGACAATAGATGGAACTCCATAATTTTTTGTTAATTGGATGAACTGAATAAACACCCATGAGTGTCCATTGTATATAAATACTGTACCAGACTCCAGAGAGCAAATGATGAAGAAGACATAGACCCTAATTAAGGAGCTCAGAGAACAATGGGGAAAGAGTTAGAGGCTATAACATATACAATAGGGAAAGAATTAGAGAAAATTGGTTGAGTGACATGTGGCTTTATTTTTTTTTTCCAATGTTTTCCATTAATACTTGAAATTTATAATGCTTTTGTAAATGACACTGATATAATATTTTTATGGTAAAGAACTCCATAACCATACCCAAGAAAACTTATAATTATATTTGATCCATAGAGTCATGTTGACCTGCTGAATATATAAGTAATTTTCAATAGAGCTGCTTATAAAAAAATGAACTGACATTAGCATTATTTCAGTTAGAGCTATAATGATACAAATCAGCTGTTTGAGACAGAAAATTAAGAGCTAAATCATCAACATCCACCAGCCTAGCTCAAATGTATGAAATGTTCCTATTTAGAAACATAACTTGGTTGACACATTTAATCCCTCTTGTAACACATTACTTAAAATTATGTGTGAATTATATATGTAAAGCATAAATGACTTGGCTTAAGAATTTAAATGTCATCCTCATTTTTTTGCTACAATTTTCTAACTGGGAATTACACTAGCTATAATAGAGTTGTACATACTGACATCAGGCTGCCTTATAGCAAGAGTTTAGAACTACATCCCAATATAATACTGAAAAAATTATGTGTTTTACTAAATGCTTCTGAACAATGATAGAGAGAAGTTGTTGAATATTGAAATGCATATGAATCAATTCAGGCAAAGAGGTGTTAGAGAAAGTGTCAGGTGAATAAAATAAACTGGAAGATTTTCATTCTTGGCTAAATGTCTTCAGAAAATGGCAAACAAATTGTAAGAAAGTTATTAGTGATTTTCTATTTCTTTTGAGTCATATTACCTAATTCAGGATCTGAAAATATAACTTTTCTATATTTCCATGTAAATTAATTCTTGTTATAATTCAGTATTTTAATCAGTCTCTTTATCTGTTCTCACTTCTGAATCCTTTTAAGTTTAAATTTCTAGTATGATTATGAATTGAACATTAAGTAATTTTATTTTTTGCTCTGGACATTGAGGAAGAAAATCCTGACTCTCAAATTTAAATATTTTTCATTTACATTTTTAATCCAGAAAACATAAATTCTGCTATTGATTTTCTTTTACTTCTTTCTAATTACAGATATATCTATTGTGATATAACTATTCCAGAAGAAAACTGGACAATATCCACTATTATTATTCCATGAAATAGCTTGGGCTTTTATAGAAGGAATAGAAATAAGAATTACCATCCTGAGACTATGTACTTCTACCCACTGATATCATACTCTTTGATGCTTGGAAGTTGCTGTATAGTGAACAGTTTATTAGGAGTCAAGTAATTTTGTCAAATTTTCTCTAATGAGAACATATGTTTTGATAGTGAATGATAATATATAGAACTCCAATAGTGTAGCAAATTAATATAATATCAAAAGCATGAAAATGTATTCAAACAATCCTGACTTATTTGAGTACTGCCCAAATTTCACACTTCTGTGCCCTGGTCTGTGCCTACTCCTCTGACTGGACTATCTATTGCTGCCTCCCTCACACCCTTTCTATCCCTTCTTTTTATTTTATTTTTTCCCACTTAAACCAAAAGGATAATTTTATTGGAAAGATACTGGAGTATCTTACAAAATTCAGGAGGTTCTAGACCTGGAAGTAGAAATGAGAAAGCCACCAGCAACCCTGTAGTAAGTACTTGCTCTTCATTTCTTGCCTCTGCTTCTCTCTGGGTACAAGTTTCTTTCATCCATCCTCCCAGCCTCGATTTCTTGGCCTCTACATATGGATAACAAATGATGGCAGACCCATGATTCTTGAATTTACATCCTTCAGTTCAAGTTACACCCACCTAGGCTAAGGCCAAATTCCCAATTCCTAAGAGAGAACATCTGGAGCAGTTTGGGTCAGGGGTTTATTTATGGTCTAGTCAATTGTGGCAAGCAGAGAGGATCTAATAATAACAATATGCCTGTGAAGGGCAAATCCCTGGCGGAGGGCGTGGGGAAGGGAAGGGCAGTTCTCAGAAGTATACTGTAACCTTTCACTTGGTGGGCTTCCTGTGAACCCATCAAGGCCTAATTTGGGTGTCATCTTTTCTGTTTGAATCCTTCCACCCCTCCCCTATCCCCACATCTGGGGATAAATTTATAGAATTAGTGCCACTAACTCAGCCCTCATCTTGTCTCTCTTACTGTACAGGCACTTTGTCTTACAGCTTTATTTATATTTCTAGTCTTGCTTTGTACTCATCAGTCCATGGTAAGGACCTAAGAAATGATCATTGAGAAGCTGTGGGAAATGAATGCGTTTTTCATGCCATGATTGTTACCATTGCTGCTCTTTTGCTCAGGCTGTTGCTGTCACCTGAAATGTCCTTTTCTTTCTGCCTCAACTTTTGTAAGTCTTACTTTCATGCTCAAGTCCCATCTAAAACCTACAGCAGATAAATTGTTTACTATAAAACCAACAGACCATTTGAACATAACCCTAACATGTATTGCTCATCTTTTCATGGATTCCTCAAATATTTGTCAAACACCTACCAGGTTCTAGTGTCACAGGATTTCAAGAAGCCCATGGTCTAAGAAAAGAGGCAACAGTGACTTATTGATACAGCTATGAGAGAGGAGAATATGGCAGGTATGTGGCGAGGAACCTGACCCATCTGGGGTGAGCAGGGAAGGCTTCATGGAGGAGAGGGTGCTTGGGAGGAGTTTTGACACTTCAGATCTCCTATTGTTTCATGTTTTTAAAAGACTGGAGAAAGGTAGCAGAATGGTTAAGAGTATGGCTTGAGAATGAGCAGGTCTGAATTCAGATTCAAGCTTTGCCACTCTGTGGTCTGTTTCTCTATTTGTAAAACAAGGATGATGGTAATATTAATACATATCTCATGAGTCATAATCCACTTATAGTAGTGTCAATTACATAGTAAGCATTAAGTGTTTATTATCATTTAAATTTCTCGAGAGCAGCTACTGTTGTCATACTAGTCTTCTTTTGCATTTTTTGTAATTTTTATTTTTTTCAATTCTTTTTTTAATTTCATAATATTACAGGGATACAAACATTTTGGTTACATGAAATACTTTTGTGTAGTTTGAGTCAAAGTTATAAATGTGTCCATCATCCACATAGTGTGCATTGTACCTGTTAGGTGTGGATTTACCCATCCTCTCCTCCCCCCTCCCACCTGCTTGATTTCCATTAAATTTTATTACCATATGTGTACATGAGTGTTGATCATTTAGTTCCAATTTAATAGTGAGTACATGTGATGTTTTTTTTCCCCCTCTTGCAATACTTCACTTAGGAGGATAGTCTCCAGTTCTATCCAGGTTGTTACAAAAGGTACTAGTTCCCCTTTTGTTTATGGCTGAATAGTACTCCGCAGTATACATATACCACATTTTATTGATCCACTCATGTATTGGTGGGAACTTGGGTTGTTTTCACATCTTTGCAATTGTGAATTGTGCTGCTATAAACATTTGAGTATAAGTATCTTTTTTTATAAAATATCCTTTTTTTCCTTTGGGTAAATACCCAGTAGTGGGATTGCTGGATCAATTGGTAGGTCTACTTTTAGTTCTTTGAGGTATCTCCATACTATTAATACTTTCCATAGAGGTTGAACTGATTTGCAGTCCTACCAACAGTGTACAAGTATTCCGTTCTCTTCGCATCCATGCCAGCACCACAAACTTAGTGGCTTAAAACAGCACAAAATTATTCCCTTAGGGTTCTGGGGGGTCAGAAGTCTAAAATCAAGGTGTCAACAGGTCTGTGTTCATTTTGCAGGCTTCAGGGGAGAAATCTATTTCCTTGCCTCTTTCAGCTTCTGAGGCCACCTGCATTCCTTGGCTCACAGCCCCTTCATTGAATTACGCTAACTTCTTGCTTTCATTTTCACATCTCCTACAACTTACTCTAACTCTCCAATCTCCCTCTTATAAGGAGATTATATTATTGGCCCATTCAGATAATCTAGGATAACCTCACCATCTCAGGAATCTTAACTTAATCACATCCTCAAAGTTCCTTTTCCTATGTAAGGTAATGTTTTCAGTTTCCCTAGGTTCCAGGGATTAGGACATAGACATCTTTGGAAGGCCATTGTTCAGCCTACCACAGACGGTAACAATTAAAAGACAGTCCAGGCCCTACAAAGGTTCTGTCCCTAAAAGGCTGCAGGCTGAATGGATAAGGCACCGCCAAGCTTCTTTCCAGGGTAAGAGTCTGGACCTGTTCTAACAGACAATAGAGAGCCATTGTAAAGGGTTGAGCCACCAAGAATGAAATATTTTCAGAAGTTTTATTAATATTTGGCAACTGTGTTATTTGCTTCAGTTGAAGCTATCTTTTCTTCAACATGGTAATAATAACTGGTTGTACATAAAGTTTCATTTTTATACACATTTTCACATACAAGCCTATCTGGTAGGTATTATTATCTGCATTTTAAAGATGAGGAAGCTGAACTTTCTACAGGAGATTATTTATAGAGAGGGCCTACATGTGGCAGAACAGAGCCACCTAATTTGAGGAGCCAGTGTAGTGCAGTGGGGTAAGTACAAAAGGCTTGGAAGCTGACCTGAATCCAAACATTACTTATGCCCTTTACCATGTGACTTTGACCAAGTTAACTCACTTTCTTTAAATTTCATTTCCCTTATCTATAAAATGTGACTAATAATAGTTCCTACCTCATTGGTTTTTGTGAGTATTAAGTAAGATAATGACAGTAAAGAAAGTTCTTGACACAGATCAATAAACAGTAGCTATTATTATTGTAAATACCACCTTCTTTCCATAACCTCTCACTCACATGAGACCATCTGAGATCATACTTTGTCAGCTTACATTTCAACACAGGAAGATTCAAAATCTGAGTTTAAAAGAAGCTATTAAATATAGGTTTTACAATATCTTCCAGCACATAGCACATGAGATTTCCAGTTCTCCAAGTAAAAAAAAAAATCTTCATAATGTGTTTTTAGACAGTGTCCTAAAAGTATGTTAATAATTTAAATTCCAACTCTCTATTATTCCCAGTGTAATTTTCTATAAACTCTAATTATTCTTCAATCAAGATCCGATTTTGTTCAAGTGGGTTACATTTTGAAAGACTAATATAATAGATGTTTTGCAGTCAATAAAAAAAAAGAAATGATCATTGAATAAATACATCAATGTATGAAGGAACATTAAGATTCATACTTGCCCAACATTATTTACTTGTTTGTCCAGTACCTATAGTAGTCTTTCATAATAAAAGAAACATAAATGATTTAGAAATATAAAGTGTCTACAGTTCTTAAAGACTGGACTCTATGTTCTTTTTTTAAAAACAGCTTTATTGAGATATAATTCATATAAATTCATATACCATATAATCCACTCACTTAAAGTGTACAATTCAATGATTTTTAGTATATTCAGAGTTGTGCACCCATAGTCATAGTTTTAGAACATTTTTATCACCCCCCAAAAAGACCCTGCACCCATTAGCAGTCACTCTGCATTTCCCTTCTGTTTCCCAGCCCTAGACAACCACTTTCGGTCTTTATGGATTTGTCTATTTTAAATATCTCATATAAATAGAGTCATACAATATATGGTCTTTTGTGACTGGCTTCTTTCATGTGACTTAATGTTTCAAAGGTGCATGCATACTTGTAGCATGTATCAATGATTCATTCCTTTTTATAGCCAAATACTTTTTGGTTGTATGGTTTTACCATATTTTATTTATCCATTCATCAGTTGATGGATATTTGTGCTGCTTCTGCCTTTAGGCTATTATGAATAGTGCTGCTATGAACATTCGTGAGCAACATGTTCTTGCTTTCATTTCTCCTGGGTATATACCTAGAAGTCTAGGTGTGGAAATGCTAGATCATAGAGTAACTCTATGTTTAACTTTTTCAAGATATGCCAGAATGTTTTTTAAAGGGCTGCACCATCTTATGAAAGAATCTAAATAGACATTTCTCCAAAGGAAATAAATAAGTTGCCAATAAGCACAAGAAAAATGCTCAACAGTATCACTTATTAGGGAAATGCATATAAAAACCACAGGAAGATACCATTTCATATCCACTAGTGTAGCTATAACTAAAAAGATAGATAATATTAAGCCTTGGTGAAAATGTGGAGAAATTAGAATCCTCTATTTTCACAAACATGCACTCTAGCATTGTACTTCACATTCTGTAGGATGTATTATAGACATCCAGTGTAAGTAGCCAATTATAAATATCCAATGAGGATATTTATGAACTGATTAGCTCTCTAATGCTATTATTTAAATATGGTCTTATTTAAATATTATTGTATCATGACTTTTTGACTTTTGGCATTATTTTTAAAAGAATAATACTTGTAAATATTACAGATATAAAAATATAGACGTGATAGTATCATAATTTAACTTTTTGAAATTGTTTTTGAATAAATAATATTGGTATGTGGTTAAAGAAAAAAAAAAGAAAAAATAGTATACAGTCTAGTAATTAGTCTCTTTCCATTCCTGACTACCAGCCCCTCAATAACCCTCTCTAGAGAAACTCTGTACCAACATTTTGCTTTCCAGAAACATTTAAGTCCCACAAGGTTCTCATTATATATAAATCCTCTTTAAAAAGCTTTTACTAATGATAACATACTATTCATACTATACTGCACTATGCTTTTCTATTTTTACACACACACATACATATTTTGAATTATGAAGAATATAAAACTTGCTATGTTTAGAAATTGTAAAAACTATTGCAAATAAAACTGCAGATTTGATTATATTTAAAACATTATACATAACAAGGGAAATGATATAGAATTTTAAAAAAATCAACAAAACATTTGCAGCAAATATGTTTTGCTTTTTTCATTTAATAATTTTTCCTGAGAATTATTCTTTATCATTTCTACTTTATTCTTTGCAATGTCTGTATGATATTCTCTTTTATGTGTATACCATAAAATAGGTCACTGGAATTTTAATACCATCTTATGACTCATATGTACTAGTGGTTTTGATATATTCATCTTTCATTTATACCTATTGACATCTATTTCCTTTGTATTTTTATCTTGCATTTTTCTTTATTATTTATAATCTGATTTTCTACTTTAGGCTCAATGAGCATAGAATGGCATATGCCTTATAATAGCAGAGGGAAGAAGAAAAATTTTTCTTTGGTTTTCTTTGGTTTCCCAAACATACAGGCAATAATTTATACATACTTATGGAATTTATGTATAAATTTCATTACATACATTTATAAAATTATATATAATATAATTTATATAATATTTATATACTATAAATATTGTATTTATAATATGTAAATTATTTGTAGAGATAATTTATGAAAATATTTCTAAAATATGTTTATGTACATGGTTTGGAGACTTAGACTTGTAAAAGATTAAGGTACACATTTACATTTTGTATATTTTCTTTTTCCTTCCTTAAATTCAACACACAAGTATCTATCAGGAACAGAACACTATACACATCACCAAAAGAGATTACTTAAGAGAGAGAATGGAAGAAGATGGTGGGTGTAACCCTAGGGAACATAGATGTTGAATGATTGTGTTTATGAGAGAGGTATAAAAGACTGAGAAGGCTGGGGAACCCAGAGAACAGAGTTTTAAGCAACTCCACCATGGCCAGTCTTCAGGTCACCAAAAATCACTGCCTTTTCACCTATTGAGTGCAAGCCACATTGCCTCACACGTACAAAATCCTTTCAGGTCAATACATGTCCCTCTACATTCTTTCTGGTTCCCTAGTAATGTAAAATCAACTCATCTTGAGTTTCATTACCTCAGTGCACTGCTGGGTAACTGGATAATTAATGTTTTCAAGAAATTTGAACTACTGGGCCAATGATATGCCAGATAATACTTTTATTGTAAGAACTGCAGGCCCTCAAAGGAGTGTTAATGACAGCATTCAGGCCCCTTAGCAGGGTGCCTTGGCAGGAGGGCATAACCTGACCTTTCTCAAATTCGACCGTATAAGTAGTAAGTTACCTCACTATATTCTGTTCAAATTTCATACACTCTAATTCTCCACACATTGAAGATGTTTCTCAATAAATTTATGTTGAACTCAGATCCCTACTAATACCAAAAAGATGTTACAACTTGACATTGATAGTTTGAAGCCTGATTTTCTTGTGTTTAGTATCTCAGTTTAGTGATTCATAGTTGAAAATCCCCTTTTTTATAACAACTCAAGCATATGAGATAGCTTTTAAAATATACTTTAAAAACTAAGTTTGTTTTGGGCAGAAGGATTACTGTCTTCTTCAGATGAGAAAATACTGCCTAAAAGTTTACAATATTTTTCTATTGGTTAATGCAACAATAGATTATAGCTATCTTGTAACATATCTTTCATATTAAATTATTGTTTTTACTTCATAAATTTTATGTTTTAAGAAAATTTTTAAATTTTTTATCATTAAAATAACATTATCAAGTACAATTCTTTGTGGTAAACAGGACTTTCTTTAGTCTTCTCTTCATCTGACTACCTTTTAGATTCCTAATATTACTTGCAAGCTATGGTGAATTTTATCACTTTATATAGACTTCTGTTTTAAAAGATTTCTTCTTTAAAATTGTATTTACTCTAAACTAGCTTTAATCTCAAATAAGCAGCATAAAAATAGACTTTGAATCTCCTAAAATATATCTATTTAATAGACAATGGTAATATATTCTCATGAATGACTGAAAATATTTTATATCTGTAGAGCTACTTTCCAGACTGCTGTGTAGATAGTCTACAGATATGGCTGTTTCATGAAGTTTTGTTTTGACTTTTAGTCAAATTTGATTGTTTTTTTCACCTTAGTACCACAGCTCTAAAAGTTCATTCATCAGACTAGAAACACGTCAACAACTTTTTTGGTATTAAAAAATACAATTTCAGACTGTTATAAAGATGTTAACATAAATCTCTTAAGAGTACTGTTGGAGGCTAATAATTCTCTCTCTCTTTCTTTCCCTCTCCTCTGTCTCTGTTACTTTTAAATTTTTGTTTAGAATGATTACGGTGATTATTTATATGAGAGAAATGGAATTCACACTATCTTCTAAGCAATAATATTACCTAATCATAGTCCTTTCTATTACTTTTATTTCAAAATTTTTCTTAGTATTTTAAATTGCAAATATAGTGTGTTTTGTGGCATAAGTGAAACAATACAATATAAAAATGTATGTATACAGTGTAATCATCCCTCCCACCTCCCCCTCCACTTTCACACCCCAGACGTAACCAATGTGAAAAGCCTGTTGTGATATTCTTCAACACTTTTCTCTTTGCTTACTCAGTGCACATATAGACAGACGTTTATGTTTGTCTGCTTTTAAAAATTAATATATAATCATGCTACACATCTTACCCTGAACATGATTAGTTTTAATTAACAATATAGGATATTCCTAAAATTCTAGGTACATATCATCTATAATTGAACCTGTCTAGAAAACCTCAAACAAAAAAGAATGGGCAAAGGCTCTGAATAGGAAATACAAAGTAAAGCAAATGTAAATACAGAAAGGCTAATAAACATTTTTTAAAAATCAAACTCCCTGAAATTTTTACTAATCAGGAAAGATTAAAACTTACACTACGGAGGAAAAAACTGAAAATTAAACACCACACCTAGAACCCAGAAAAATTTGAACTTTATCCCACACCATTGTTTGTTCTTTGCTCCCATTCAATTTCCAAAGTTATTCTATCATTTTGAAATTGTTGCATAATATAACCAATATTTTTCACACTTTCCACTATTAAAAACAATGTGCCTATGAATATAGAAAAATAACTAAACTATCATTTATATTTTTTCAAAAAAATCTCGTCTTGTTTTTAAACACAAAACATTAGTGTTTAGCCATTAATCCTTTGAGCAAAGATTTGCAAATAGTAAATTATTTTTGTCTTTATGTGGCTGAAAATAAATGTTTCTCCTCCTCTTTTTGGAAAGATAAATTCATGGCATATACAATTTTGGGATGAAGTGGTTTTTTCTAAGTATAGAACTTAGAAGATTTTAATCACTGTCATTTGTAGACTATTATTGCTCAAGAGAATTGTAGTGTTAATATATTCCCTCTAGTAGCTTTTAAAATATTCCATTAATCTAAAATGCAAAGCTGTTTCATCATAATGTATCTCTGTGCTTTTTAAATTGGAAGATTTATGGCTTACTTCAAATTTTAAAATTCTCAGAATTTATCTCTTTAAATATTGCCTCTTACCCATTCTCTTTATTTAATCAATCTGGCATCCCAAAAAGAGATAGTGGTACTTTTCAATCCCTTTTCTTGTGTCTTTTTATCTTTCACATTTTTCTTCTCTCGTTGCTGTTTCCTTAGTAATTTCTTCCCATCATCCAATTTGTAAAGTCTCAAACGTGGGCTCTTAGTGTGCCCATTGCCAAAGAATGACCAGACAAACCAAAGTAAGGCAAGCACAAAAATGAGGTTTATTGAGGAGAACAAAATAGGATCATACAGCAAGAACAAGATGTAGGTTTATAGAGCATGATACATATGCCGCAAATGATTACCGAATCCACTGTCACAGCAAAGAGACAGAAAAAGTAAAGATGCAAAGAAAAAAAGGCCTGGTTATGGTCTGCTTCTTATTTTATAGTGCCGGGATTGGGACCTCCCTCGTGGTTCAGAGGTCACCATGGAACTACGTTGATTGGACAGCTGGGAGTTGCATCATTATGTATGCAGGTTTCTAGACTCTATGGTACCTATGCTGCTTGGCAGGTGGGCTAGAGAGTCCTCTGCGTTCTTTTGCAGCTGGCGTGTCAAGTTCTGATTGGCAGGTTTGCACGGCGTTCCCTCCTCCCTCAGATACGGCAGTGGCTCAGAGGATTAGGGTGGGGCAGGACCAAGATGGAGGCACGGGACGCACCTTCCTCCTTTTTCCCAGGCGCGGCAATTGTACCAAGGCAACAGCACCCAATTTCATCCCTAGGAGACCGAGAATCCCTCGCTATCTACCTAAAAGTAAGATTATTTTAAATTATAATTATTGAATTTGTCAGTGTGGCAGTCGGCTCTCGGTTCTTGGTGTGGCTGAAGAATGACCAGACACACCAAAGTGTCAGGGCCGGCCTCTTGGCAGACTTTTATCCTAGTTCTTTGGCTTCTTGCTTGGAAAAATATCACAAGCAATATCACAATATCACAAGTTACTCCGTTACTCCAGTGCAACGGAGTAACCTCAAGCAGGAAGCAGTTTCACGTGAGTAGTTTTTTATTATAAAATGAAACAGTCTGTGTAAGTCAGTGAGTCAGTCTGTCTCCACAAATGGAGAGAGACTGATTGACGTACTGAGTCTTTCTCCAGGAATTCTCGAGTTATTTCCTTTTATTGGCTTATTCAGGGAAAGGGCTTTCAGGAGATGTGGGATGTTACTAAATGATGAACAGGTGGGTGTTCTCAAGGTTGTATTAATCTCTGCATATGCCAGCTCCTTCTCTAAAAGCCCTACGGGGGGTGGGGGGATGAACCACATGTAGATTTAAGGTAATGACATAATAATTAGCCTTAGGTTACTCTAGGTCACTTTCCAAATCCTACTATGGGTGGGGAATTCCCAAATTGGTAAAGCAATCCCTTCTTCCCCAGGTGTAGCAGTTGCTGGGGATAGGATTAAGGGTGGAACAGCACCAAAACGGAGTGCCCACGCTTATCCTTCTTCCTGTGGAAAAATTGTTGGAGGCAGCAACAAAGCATGGCATTCTTTTCCCTAGAAGAGATGGAGATCCTAGCTATCTACCTAACAAATTTACCATATTTATATCATTTTCAGTTATTCTTTATCCTATCCATCATCTACCTATATCAATAAATATATATATTGAAAACAATTTATAAACAGGAGACACACACAGATACTGATCTTGTTTTGTAACTGTTACTCCTTCCTTTTTGCTTTTAACCTTATTTTAAAGTCATTTTTCAAATGATCTAGTATTTCCATTTCCTTAGTTGTACATCTCTTATTTGGGGAGTTTTTGGCTGTCTTTAATGGATTTATATTTTCTCTTTTGTTTTGAATTTATTTTTCTTAATGAAGAAAACTAGAAAAATTTTACCCCAAAATATGATATTTTAACATTCTGGACTGACATTGCCACCCCCTGCCCCCATTGACTCTTCTAAAATCGTTGTAGCTTCTTTATCTGCCTGAGGAAAACAATTATCCTTTTCTTCCCCTACCTGTAAGACCAGGGGTATGACCATACCTGAACCCTGAACATACTCTTTAAGAAGATAATGTCCTGCCTCTCAGATTCATTTAAATTCCAAAAGGGAACTATTTCCCAGTGAATCCCCATTCCCCATCCACTCATCCTCCCTGGTGGTCCTTTGCTGCCCCTCTACAGAATTCCTCTTTTGCCCCCTCCCATGATGCATTTTACCAGAAAGACATGTAAGCTCCTGAACCCCACTGGAATTGAATCCTCATTTTCTGGGGGTACCCATGTATATACTTTAAATAAATTTGATAGCTTTTCTTTCCTTATATTAATCTGCTTTATTATGAGTTGAATTTTTAGTGAAATTTAGAGGGCAGAGAGGAAGTTTTGCCTTCACCCCCAGGTTAGCTAATCTTATTTGAGAGTAGTCCTACCCTTTTGCTTGTCCCTTCCTTATGTACTGCATGAGTTCAACATCAGAAAAATACATACCTCCATGCCAGTTCTTATTATACAAGGAGCACAGTTTGTCTCTTCACTTCATTCATAGAAAAGAGCCTAACTATGGATCCTTGCTATCTGTAAGTCAGGTTTAAGTGTCTTCTGCATAAGATTTGGCCTCTCAGGCTCTGCTACTGTAACCAGTGACCTATTTCTTAGTGCCCCATTTTAAAATTTTCCTACCTGTTTCTTGTTATGATATACTGACCTTCTTTCCACCAGGCACTGCCCTGCCTAAGTTTCCCCTATCTAATTATGTGCTTGTTTAGAAATTCCAGAGACTGAGTCTTGAAACAAATCTATGGGTAAACAGCCTTCAGGATGGCCCAACCTATTCACCAGGTGGAGCAACAATTAGAGACAGTGATCAGGACAAGTCACACCAACCAGCACCTCCTTGGCACTCCTGCATGCCCTTCATACCAAATTCCCTTTTTAACCTCCTCCTCTCAGCCTGAGACTTTGAAATGGTTTATTTGAGGCAGGATCCTTGGCCATTTCTCCACTGCTAGCTCTGGAATAAAGTCACTTCCCTTTCACTGTATCTTGTCCTAAAGCTGAGCCTGTGCTCAATGACAATACTGTTTCCAGTATTCACACTTTCAGTGGGTACCAGCTTCTCTGTGCTCAGAGATGTGGGTTTCCACTTTATGAATATGTACTAAATATTCTGTTATCCTTCTCTATTTCTTTTACTAATCCGTGAATGTTTGATTTTTTTAAAAAATATTATTTCTATCATTTTAATGTTTCTGCTGTGCAGCGAGAAGACTCCATGTGTTCCTTTTTATACATTTTACCATATGGCCTCTTCTCTAACCCAGTTATTAAAAGGAGACTTTTTAAAATCATGTGGTATTTTAATGGTCGGTTTTCTTTTTCTTTCTCTTCCTAAGTCTTAAAAGTGCAAAATTAGTCCTTCTCTAATTGAAATTGCTGTAGAATTGCAGTATGTTTGGACTGGTTAAGGAATACCAAAATCATCAAATGTATTAAAATGAATATATTATCCTCTTATATTGTCTCCATTAATCACATACACTGATATTTTTTGTTATAATCTAATAAATATCTAGCCTGTTGATCTAGTTATGTCAGGTAGATAGCAAGGGATTCTGGATCTCCTAGGGACACAAGTGGGTGCTGTTCTTTGGTGCAATTTCCCCACCTGGGAAGAAGGACAAGGGTGGGCCCCAGGCCCCCATCTTGGTCCTGCCCCCTAATCCTACCCTGAGCTACTGCCATATCTGGGGGAGGAGGGAATACCCTATGAATCTGCCAGCTGTGAAAGAGTCCAGAGGATTCTCTACCCTACGGGCCAAGCAGCATAGGTACCATAGTTGGGAAATTGACCTAGAACAACCTGCATGCGCAGTGATGCAACTCCTAACTGTCCAATCAAAGTGGTTCCATGGTGACATCTGAACCACTAGGGAGGTGCCAATCTGGGCGCTATAAAACAAGATTCAGACCATAACCAAGCGCTTTCCTTTTTGGCCCCTTCCTTTTGTTCTCTCTTTGCTGTGACAATGGGTCTAGTCGTCATCTGTGGCATATATATCACACTCTGTAAACCTATATCTTGTTCTTGCTCTACAATCCTATCTTTCTCTTCTCAATAAACCTCATTTTCATGCTTTCCTTACTTTGGTGTGTCTGGTCATTCTTTGGCCACCAGTGTACTAAGAACTGACATTTCAGACTAAAACCTGACAGTTACATGGGGAAAGTTAACACATCAGGATAATATACTGAAACATCCATCATTCTTTCTCTTCAAATTTGTCACCCCATTTCAAAGGCTGCAAGCTGATTTATAATAGTGAACTTATGACATCATTTGGTTTGTTTTTATGCTTATTTTCTTCCATAATTGATAAAATATTAAGACTTGAGTAGGAATGTATGTATTTTCTGAAAGACTCAGGAATTCAGGTACATAGCTTGAGGTTTGAACATTAGGGATTTGATTTTAGAATAATTTCTTCAAGTTAGACCATGGGCTCTGGAGGCAGGTTGCTTGAGTTTGAATCTAATCTCTGCTACTTATGATTCACATGAGCTTAGGCGAGTTACTTCCCCTTGCTGTTCCTCAGTTTCCTAACCAATAAAATAGGACAATTATATTACCGACCTCGGAGGGTTATTGTGAGATTTAGACAGTTAACATACATAAAGCACTTAGAAGAATGTTATAGAGTAAGCATGACGTAAGTCTTAGCAGTTACTGTTATAGCTACAGAAACTTAGAGTCAGTGGTCCACATTGGACAAATACAGTAGAAATACCATTAAAGATATCCTATATTTTTATTTATCCACAGGAGTTTTAAAAAATGTGTCCTAATGGGACATTTTATGCCTGCACATTTTAAGTTGGCTTTCACTGCAGTGCTGTTACCATTGACTGCAGTGCGAAGTCATTGCTTTGAATGCAGTTGCCCCAAGTGCCACCACTGTGTTACTGCTTCAGACTGGGTGCTAATGAAGACACCCAGGCTACCCATCACAGGCTGGGGAAATATACTGTAATGTGTGCTCTAATAACGCTATGCTGTGATATCCATATGCCAAAGCCGCACTGTATTATTCATTACAGTCAGAAGTCTACAACTCTTACAGCCTTGGTGCTAACCTTCCAAATCTCTCACACTGACTTTTGTTTGAAAATAATTATTGAACCTTTTATTTATAGCTTCCCTATCCTTAAAACACATATGCAAATCTATGAGCAGCTTGGACTAGGATACAAATCTGGTGTGAATTTTATTATGGTTTATTTGGAATTTTCAATGCTTCCTAGGATATTAGCTTCCATAAACAAAGGCTACCCTACTTAAAGGGTCTCTGTCTCTGGTAAAAATTAAACTAATTGAGCCAGCTTGCATAGGTATAGTCAAACTGGGACTCAGCTAAAAGGAAATGGTAGCAAGTTTTCCTAATAAGAACCCATTGCTTATAAAATACCCTAAGCTACACAGGAGAGTTTATAGATCTAGACAGAGACATTCTTATTACCTTGGAGTAGCTTTGAGATTTAGTGCCACAATGATTGCATGACATCTTGCAAAAGGTAGATTCTGATTAAATTATTCTAAATTGTGTGTGCATTTTAATAAATCTTTTCATATGATTTTAATATGATTTTGTTTCATTTCTAGGGCAAAATAATAGTTAATTTCCTCCTGGAACAAGCTTTTATATTGGTTACTACTGGTTGTTAAATGAAATACTAAAGTTTTGCTGAATATCTTATAATTTACAAATTTTGATACGGAAGTAGAAAATGAGTCATTTAAGAAACAAATGATATACAGGTTAGATTATCCAGCATATTGAGGTAATACAAATCTTTAACTTTTCATATCAGGGTTTTAAAGATTCTATTTTTCAGCCTCTTGGTTTATGACATCACAGAAACTTTCAATGAAATTAGAGCCTTGTAATTCTACACAGGTTGCACTTTTTCACTGCATAATAAAAATAAAATTGTACTGGTACCTTGGGTCCTGTTGCAGTTCAGCGGGAGTAGTAATTGAACAAAAACTTTAACTGCTTAAAAATTGAACTGTTTAGATTATTTTTTGTATGAGTAATAAAAAGTAATCAGAAACTAAGCCAGTGAAACTTACCACATACTCAGTGTTACAAATAATATTGCTTAATGCTGATATAAAGTGAAGCATTTGTTACTGTGAAAAGACTATTTGTTGAACAGCCAATAAAGTTCAAAGAACTTTATTTTTTGCAGCCCAGCACTTTCTATATTGAGAAAGGTGTTTACTGAAAACTGCCTTCTCTTTTGCCAATTAGCACCTGCCAGTAATTCAGTCAGAAGACCCCTGCCAAGCAAAGTGTTTGCAGAGAATTTCTTTCTTTGTGATAAAATAGAAAAGGTTATGTGAATTTTGTATTGTGTTTTTATTGAAAATCATTCAGTGTGCCATTATAAGTAATAACACTTAATATGGAATATATTGGTTAAAAAGAAATGAGTTTTTAATTATTTTAAAATTCACCTTTTAATTTAAAAAAATTAATTTAAAAATGTTAGCAGACATTTTAGGGACACTCACTTTTTGTTTTTGGAACACAAAAATTCTTATAAATGCATTGATTTTCTGTGCTGATATCAATACAGATGTTACATCAGCATGTTAAAGTATACCTAATTACCATATCAATGTTAAGCAATTAGTATTCCAAATGAAAGTTTGCAATGTGGATTTTCTTTTATCTGAGTCTTTTTAGAATTTTTCAATTGACCTCTGTCAGAATAATTTTTTCTTTTATTTAGGTTGAGGCTTTTTTGTGGGGCCTGAGTTCTTCAACATGACTGTAATATAGTAGGTAGTATGCATATTTCTATAGCAGAGAATAGTAATGTTATGTAACAGTGAATCATAACTTATAATCATGTAAGAACAGATTTTAATGTATATAGGCATGTTGTATATAATATTTTAAACTATGAAATAACTGAATCTGTTTAATAATGAATTATATAACTGGATTCCACTCTTTTATAGCCACTTTGCACTGTGTTTTAGTTTCTATTTCTTACTTAAGAAATGGCCAACTTTCAACAGGAAGAGAGTCTGGCATCTAGGTGATTTTTTTTTTTTAAAGAGGTATACAAATCTACCAGATGGAATTCACATATTTTGGAAATTTTTAAATTTGTGTTAGTCCAAAGTAGTAATTTTTAAGAAACAGAAATAATTTTAAAATTAAATACATTTTCTTTCTGAAGGACTTATGTTTGTCAATTATGTTGCTATGTTCCAGTGAAACATACTATCCTAAATATAACTTCCTCACAACATAACAAATATCCCATACTTCACATATTAAATATATAATATCTCACATTATAAAGATAGAAAGAAAATTTTATTCAGCTGTTACCCTATTAACAAGGTATTAGCCCATTCACTTTGTTTATATTTATGTATTCAATTTTTTTTGAGACAGAGTCTGCCTCATCTCTTTGCCCAGGCTGGGGCACAGTGGCGTCATCATAGCTCACTGCACCGTCACCCTCCTGGTGATTCTCTACCTCAGCCTCCCCAGTAGCTTAGATTCCAGGTGGGCGCTCACCACCATGCCCAGGTATTTGTTTACTTTTTGTAGAGACAGAGTCCCGCTTTGTTACACAGGCTCCTCTGGAGCTCCCAGTCTCAAGTGATCCTCCCACTTCAGCCTCCCAAAGTGCTGGGATTATAGGAGTAAACCACCACACCCAGTGCTGTTTGCCTTGCTTCATAGCTTCACCATTTTTTCCTCTGATTTGGACTTTCAGGTATATGTTACTGTCTGTGTAACAATTCTTCCAAACTTTGAGTGATAATATAGAATTAACCATATAACCATGGAGGTTTTGTCAAGACAGAAACCAAAAGTAAGCTGGCAGGGTTCCAAATGTAATTTTGATTACAAATTTTTTTTTTTTTTTTTTGCAGATTTTCATTGTAGCAAGAGCAGACATTCCATAGAAAATTGATCTGACATATTTGGGGGTAAGTTTGGGGCAAGGAGTATGTTGAAACTTTGTTACACTAAAGTGTGGAATGTGTACATTTATATCCATGACAATGGAAATCTATCCATATATTTAGTATTTGGCTTATCTCTTTTTGGTGATATGCATAATACATTTGTATTTCCATATTTAGAATTGTCAAGTAAAAATGGAAATTTTTTCTTTTTATCTCCCTAATATATGAATTAATTTGTTCAATAAACATTAATTATTAAATATCAGTTACCATGCTAGGCACTCAGAACAGAAAAATAAACCGTAAAATCTACTGTCAAATGCTCACACTTTAATAGGAAAGATAGATATGAAACATAATTATAAAAAATATGTATGGTCATTGATAATAAAGATATGTACAAAGTGTGAGTATCTAAGTGGAAGAGAATAAACAAAAGACATAGGCAAGACATAGCAAAATGGCTAAAAACTGTTTGGTATGATTTAACTGATATAAGAAAAAATTGTGAACTTTATTGGGATATAATTCACATACCCTATAATTTGCTCGTTTAAAGTGTACAATTCAATAGTTTAATAGTTTTTGGCAAATACCCAGAGTTGTACAAATATCAATTCAATATAATTTTGGAACATTGTAAGAAATATATTTTTAGTGACATTATAACACATTATAATATTTACCACTTAATTAATTTTCAGTTTAAAAGAAATACTTGAATTGCATGTGGGTAACTTCCTGAAAGCTCTGTTACAAATTACTTGACATGTTTCAAAGACAATTACAAATGACACATAACTTGAAGTTTATTCTCTTTTGGATTAATGCTGGCAAGATAGAGTGACTTAAAAGAAACAGTTTTCCAACATTACTAACGTTCAATGTCACACCTGATAAAAAGGGAATAAAATGAAGAACAAAAAATAAAATATAATAGATTTCTTATAAGCCTATGTTTTCTGTGTCTTTTGTAGACAGAGAGATGACTTATTATGGAATATACAAAATCATATCGAATTTACTTCAAAATTAAGAGCATACCTTAATTTGTGTGCTCTTAATGATCAAAGAGTTGTTGATTAATCAAAATATTTTATCACAACATATTCACTTAGAGTTTTCTTTTGTAGGATATTCTGGCTTAATTTATGTTAATGTAAACATTAATTTAATGTTTACAGGTTTGTTAAATAACTATAACTTTAAATTTCACTGAGTTGAAGCACGAGTTTCAGACACACACACACACACACACACACACACTATTTCAACTGATTTATTTTGACTCACCAGTACTCATTTGATCTTATGTAAACAGTAAGTGAAATAAGCCTTCTGTAAATACATTTTACTTCTAGAGTCTAATACAAATTTGTAAAATTATACTTCAGTTCCATCAAACCTAACACATTGACAAGTGAAGAGTAGGATACACATTTGAAAGAAGACAGAAACTGAATTGTACTTCAGTTAAAATAGGTACATTGGTATACTTTAAAAAAAATGTTACTTTGAATACAAATTTTTGAGATTTGAATTGTTTTTAGTATATCACATATGATGTATCACAAATCACTTAAATCATGTTTTGCTGAATAAGGAAATTCAGAAATAGCTGTATCATTTGCAAGAGGACAAGTGATTCATCTAATGATTTATGAATATTTTTACTACTTGGACTGTCAAAACTGGATTTCGTAGGCCTTCTGTTGTCTAGCAGCTGGCTTCTCAGCAAGAATGGATTAACTAAACAAAAGTATATAGTATAAATAAAATATGTTGATGTAATGCAGTTTACTAAAAAATTTGCATTTTAGAACTAAGGAAAGAAACAAACCATTGTGTGATTGAAAACTATAATGTAAGAATTTATTATTATTACCATCATTATTGAAAATTTTTAAAGGACCACAATGAATTCCTGAATATTTCTTTCCTATGAAATATATCAAGCAATTTATTTTAATAATCCCTATATTGAAAATCATAGGTGTTTTACAGTGGCCCAAAGCAATGGAAAAATATTAGAATATAAAGCTTGCAAGGAATCCTAGAATTTATGTATTGATGCTTGAATTCATGCATAGCTCTTTGGCAATTGTTCATTCCGCCTGTGCTTGAGTACCATTAGTTGCAGGAAAATCTGTGACACTGGATATGGCTTAAATTTTCTTATTTTAAGTAGAACATGCTCTAGTTTATTCACAACACTTTCAAACTATGATATCCAGAACTAAAGAAATTACTTCACATCAGCTCCATTATTATGCATTGTCATCCCTACCCACCAGCACCACCACAGCTTTTCTTACTAAATGGATTACCAAGGAAAGAAAAATATCTACTTTTGCTCTTACTTCTGAAATAATTATAAACATTTCAATTTGTGTTTTCCAGGATGCAATATGCCCATTAATGGTATTATGTAATGTGATTTTAGATGACTTACAGAATAATTATTTTCTGTTAATAACTATGTCTTAGTGGTCAGGTATATTAGAAAACTATAGCTGACACATCCTATTTATGATGTCATAAACATTGTTTAGGACAAGTAAAATTTAATTTTAAGAAGTTAATCAATTTATAGAAAAATATTAAATGTTAGTGTAGTTGATCCTCACGTATGATGGTGTACGAATAGGCAAAATTTGTCATAATAAGTCTCTGCTTTTAATTGTAGTCCACTTGTGAGGGGAAATGACCATGTTTCTCTTCAAAGCAATGAAAGGTTGGAGTAAAAGAATGTTAATTGTCTAAAGAAGTGTATTGTTTTAGGTTTATTGAACTTTGTTCACAGATCCCTTTCCAGTGAGTTTTCCTGTCTCAGAAACTCAGGCAATAGTATGAAAGCAAATTCTTTAGTTGAGAATAAATCGGGACTAGTGAGGAATTCTCTCCTTATAGTCAAACCACAGTAGAATCTCTCTGTAAAACATAAGTTGAAAATAAGTCCCACAGAAGAAGGCATCTGGTAGAAAAGTTTTAGAGGATAATGGAAAGCATTCAAGAGAAGTAATTTACTTTTCAAAATTTATTAATTCTCTTTTTTTCTAAATATTATGGGGGTACAAATGTTTTAGTTACATGAATTGCTTTTATACAGTTTCAGTCAAAGTTATAAGTGTGTACATCATCCATATAGTGTGCATTGTACCTGTTAAGTGTGAACTTACCCATCCCCTTATCCTGCCTCCCACCTGCTTGATTTCCGTTGAACTTTACTACAATATATGTACATAGGGTTGATCTATAAGTTTCAATTTAGTAGTGAGTATACGTGGTTTTTGTTCTTCCATTCTTGTGATACTTCACTTAAAAGGATGATCTCCAGTTCCATCCAGGCTGTTACAAAATGTATTCACCATTTTTTATGGCTGAGTAATACTCCATGGTATACATATAACACATTTTATTGAGCTACTCATGTATTGAGGGGCACTTGGGTTGTTTCCACATCTTTGCAATTGTGAATTGTGCTGCTATAAACATTCGAGTGCAAGGATGGCGATCTTTTGAGATGTTAATCTGCCACCCTCCTCATTTGCCAGCAAATTAATAAACTTCTCTTTCCCTTTCCTAAAAAAAAACCAAAAAAACATTCGAGTGCAAGTGTCTTTTTTATGAAATGTCTTTTTTTCCTTTGGGTAAATACCCAGTAGTGGGACTGCTGGGTCAAATGGTAGGCCTACTTTTAGTTCTTTGATGTATCTCCATTCTGTTTTCTGTAGAGGCTGTACTAGTTTGCAGTCCCACCAAATGTCTGACTGTTCCTTTCTCTCCACATCTGCTCCAGCATCTGTTGTTTTGGGACTTTTTGATACAAGCTATTCTCTTTGGAATTAGGTGGCTTTGATTTTGTGGTTTTGATTTGCATTTTTCTGATGATTAGAGATGTTGAGCATTTTTTCATATGCTTATTGGTCATTAGTCTGTCTTCTCTTGAAAGGCTTCTGTTTATGTCTTTTGCCTACTTTTTAATGGAGTTGTTTGATTTTTTTCTTGCTGATTCACTTGAGTTCTTTGTAGATTCTGACTATCAGCCCTTTATTGGATATATAGCATGCAAATATTTTCTCCCATTTGGTAGGTTGCCTATTCACTCTATTGCTTGTTTCCTTCGCTATGCAGGAGCTTTTTAATTTGATTATGTCCCATTTATTTATTTTTGTTGTTGCTGTGATTGCCTTTGAGGTTTTCCTCATAAATTCTTTGCCTACTCTTATATCTGTAAGAGTTTTTCCGAACTCTTCTTCTAGAATTCTTATAGTTTCCTGCCTTAGGTTTAAGCCTGTTATAGATCGTGAATTAATTTTTGTGAGTGGCGAGAGGTGCAGATCCTACATTTGGCTATCCAATTTCCCCAGCACCATTTATTGAATAGGGATTCTTTTCCCCAGTGTATGTTCTTGTCTGTTTTGCGAAAGATCAGATGGCAATATGATGATGGGTTTATATCTGGGTTCTCTGTTCTGATCCGTTCATCTAGGTCTCTGTTCTTGCCCCAGTACCATGCTGTTTTAGGTCCTATAGCCTTGTAGTATAGCTTGAAGTCTGGTAAAGCGATGCCTCCCAATTTGTTCTTTTTGTTTAAGATTGCTTTGGCTATTCAGGGTCTTTTCTGGTTCCATACAAAGTATAGAATTATTTTTTCTAGATCTGCAAAAAATGACATTGGTACTTTAATGGAGATTGCATTGAATCTGTAAATCACTTTGGGTAGTGTAGACATTTTAACAATGTCGATGCTGCTGGTCCATGAACATGATATGTTTTTCCATCTGTTTACATTCTCTACAATTTCTTTCCTCAGTGTTTTGTAGTTCTCCCTGGAGAGGTCTTTCATGTCCTTGGTTAAATATATTCCTAGGTATTTTGTTTTCTTTTTTGCTATCATGAAAGATATTGAGTCTTTGATTTGATTCTCAGCTTGACCATTGTTGGCATATAGGCATGCTACTGATTTGTGTACATTGATTTTGTAAGCTGAGAATTTGCTGAATTTATTTACCAATTCCAGGAGTCTCATGGCAGAATATTTGGGGTTTTCCAGATGTAATATCATTTGTCACCAAAGAGTGATATTAATATTTTGACCTCTTTTTTCACCATTTATATATCCTTGATTTCATTCTCTTGCCTGATTGCTCTGGCTAGGACTTCCAGCACTATGCTGAACAGAAGTGGTAACAGTGGGCAACCTTGTCTGGTTCTAGTTCTAAGTGGGAATGCTTTCAGTTTTTCCCTCTTCAGTGTGATATTGGCCATGTGTTTGTCATAAATGGTTCTTATAATATTGAGGTATGTTCCATGTATGCCTATCTTGTTAAGAGTTCTTATCATAAAAGAGTGCTAAGTTTAATGATTCTGAAGGCAACAGTTTATCTTTGCTGGCTTTTACTTAATATTGCTTGGCAGCAAAAAGAGGGATTTCAGACTAGGGGTGATTCTTCAATGGGTATTTGTCCTTCGTTTGCATCATGATGTGTTTGAATGGATTATACTGTTCATTCAAATAATTGTCTTAAGTCATCAACTTACATTAACTCTCAAGATTTTCTTGCTTTTTCCCTACAACTAAGTAGAAGTTAAAAGCTATTAAACTGGGAATTAGGTATCTAGTAAAATCAATTTTATATAAAATATGCAATTCTACCAGCATGCATGTCAGAGAAACCAGTTCAAGCTAAAAGAACTGCCCAGCTCAGGCAATCCAAATTGCCCAACTGCAGAATCATGAGCTAAATAAATGGTTATTGTTTTAAGTCACCAATTTGTGGGATGGTTTGTTACACAGTAAAAGCTAACTGCTATATGACTTAAACTTACCTGGTCAATTTCAGACCCTTAAAGTCAAATGAGCATCTGAGTAGGTCAATAAAACCAGTAAAACTGTCACAATATCTTAAATTGTACAAGTAAGAAGCATGTGGGATGATAAGTACAATAACAGAAGAATAGTGACAAAGCATCTGGATTTTTAGTCTGCATTTTACTGGAATTAGAAGTAAGAGTTGATTATGTATAAAACTAAAGAAGGTTGACAGTGAATCTGTATATAAACATAACAAACCAAAAAGTCCTATTTTGACATTGCAACTAATTTAGGAAAATAGAAGTATGATTGAGGAAACTAGAAGTCATTATAGGAAGATGAGGTGTCTTAAAACAATAATCCAATGGAGAAATAACATTATGTAGAATAAGTTAATGAAAATTATAATGAGGGCACATACACAATTTTCTTAGGGAAGAATTTTGACAGATTAATAAGAAGTAACTTATTTTTAGAAATAAAAAGAATAAGCCATAGTTTTGTTTTCTGATCTCAAGGAGTATTGCTATTTTAATACTATGTCATAAAAATAAAGAAATGGTAACCCTGAAATTATATTAATAGCAATTATTGATAGTAATAACATAAGGACAACAAAATATCATTTTTCCCTTGTTGGAAAATAAATTACATTACCATCTACCTCCAATACTGTTTTATTATTAGGTTGACATATAATTTATATGAGGTTATATAGCAATTTTACTAAATAGTCCAAAAAAAGTCTTATTTTATTTTCGTATACAATGTGCATGCTAATTTTATTATATACTCTTCTATCTATTGCTGTGTAACAAACTACCCCAAATACTGGCTTAAAGAGTAACAACCATTTATTTTGCTTGCAAATCTGAATTTTTACTGGGCTCAAATAGGCAGTTCTTGCTCAAGATCTCTCACTTGATTGTAGTCAGGTAGTGGCTGGGGTCATTTACAGGGTTCTTTTTATTGACACATTTTAACTGTACATATTTATGGGGTACAATTTGATGTTTTGATGCATATGTATATTAGACAATGATCAAATCAGGGTATTCAGCACATTCATCACCTCATGCATTTATCATGTCTTTGTGGTGAGAACATTCCAAAGCCTCTCTTTTAGCTGTGTTGTAATGTACAATACTGTACTGTTAACCATCAATACACTATTGTGTAATAAAATACCAGAACTTATTGCTCCCAATTGTCACTTTTTACCCATTGACCTCTCCTCATCCTCCTCTTTTACCTTCCCTCCCCAGTCTCTAGTAACCACTGTTCTACTCTCCTCTGCTTCTATGATATCAACTCTCTCTTTTTTAATCCTACATATGCGTGAGATCACATGGTATTTGTCTTTCTGTGTTTGGCTTATTTTTCTTAAATGATATCCTCCAGGTCTATCCATGTTGTAGCAGGATATTTTGCTCCTGTATGGCTGAATCATACTCCATTGTGCTTCTTCACTCACATACCTGGTACCTGAGCTGGAAAACTCAAAGAACAGGAATTCTTTGGGCGTTTCTTTTTCTCTATTGATATCGTCTGTATGGTATCTCCACACAGTGGCCTAAAACAAGATTTCAACAGGAAGGAACATAAGCTCCACTTCTTGATAGAAGGACTGTCATAGAATTTGGAGACATGTTTTAATACCACTGTACCTTTATATTTGTGTTTATCTTTATATTTATATTTTCAAACCTTTTCCTTCTGCCATGTCTACCTCCAATATGCATACCACTAACATATTCTAGGAACAGCCCACCTAGCTGTGTAGATCAAGGGTCATGGGTTCATTTCAACTTATTGCTTTAATTTGTATATAAAGCTTTGGTATTTTTCTTCTGTGACTATTTAAAAGAGTTACTTGGCATATCTTTTTGGAATGGCCTCTTGGGTATGTATGTCTATGTGTTCAGCAACATTTGTAAAAATAATTTCTGTTGTACTTTTCAAATGTTGTGTGGAGTCTGAGGAGGGTTACTTTGAAAAATATCAAGTTGAGCTAATTTTCCCTTATAGATGTGGTAAAGACTAAAAGAGGCAAGAGAAAAATTAACACACTCTATCCTATTATATTCCTATAGGGATATAATATATTTTATTTACAGAGCAAAATTCTTACCTTTATGTTGAATAAAATGAATAAAAAGCTTGTAAAGTGTGAAAATGTAATGCGGCTATTTCCTGAGTACGTGATTATAATGACTAATTAGATCAGTGAATTAGATCACTTATTTCAAAGCTTTTTTGAAGTATTACTTTGATGTATTACACTTCTAACATCTTTTATTGGCCTTTCCCCTATTATTTAAAATTAAATAAAGAATTTTTGATTCACCTAATAAGAAATTGATAAGTGGAATAAGATTTTACCTAAGTATGAAGCTGTTTTCAATTTCATCTTAAGATTATGTTTGGGTCAGAATCTAGGAGACTCTGTTGGGGAAAAAAATATATTTTTCTTCTGTTTTGTTCCATCATATAGTTGCTAACATAACCAAAATTTTGGAAATTGTAAGCAAATATTTTATAAAGTAACCATTTTTCTTTAGTTAATGGACAAAAAATAAATATCCTAGCTTTCGTCAATATATGGGCTGCATTTGTATTAATAGCCACAGTGAGAGAAAAAAAGAAATGGGTGGGGGAATTTTTTACAGCTTCCTCATCTGGTCTAGTACTGTAGTCTAGTACTGTATGAGTAGTTAATTATCAATATGTGAATAATGAATTTTTAATGAGGGAAAAAATCCTGAAAATTTGAAGAATTTAGCCAAGAGAAGTACTTTGTACAAATGCAGTATTTTAGGCCTTTTAGGAATAGATAGGTAGATGCTAATATTTTTTTTGTGAACAATAGCAAAAACAATTTTTGATTTTCTAAAATTCTTAACTAATGGTCTGATATATCAGTAGCCCCACACATGAAGAAGTGTGAGCCCTCATAATGTGGTGTCAGCCTCAGGTAGTTAGACTCCCTCAATCTAGGCCTATATTCATTCACCTGTGCAATTTTTTTCCTGTATGAGGACCTTCATCCTATATTATGGCTCTTCTGCCAGGGACAAGCTTTCCCCAATCACCATTACCACTCAATCCTATGAACTGGTCAGTCCCACGTGCTGCAGTCAAGTAGCACTCTATATTTTCATCCTGGTACTTACCATAAATTGTACTTATTTGTTTGTGTGATTAGTTGATTAATGTAAGATTATAAACTTTATAGTGTGAGAACCATGTTTGTTTTGCTTATCATTATAAGCTCATTTCCTAGCACTGTGTCTGGAACAGAGTGGGTACTTAATACATACTGTTTGAATTAAAGGATTCCTGTTTCCCCAGGCAGTTTTAACCCTGGAGGAAAGCCAGGGAGCATCTTCTTAATGCACTAAATAAACACAGTAAATCATAAAGTAGAATACAAAAACCTCATGAGTAGAAGGAAAGAGGAAAAAGAAAGGAAGGAGGGAAGGAAGAAAGAAAGGAAGGAAAAGAAGGGGGGAGGGAAGGAGAAAGCGAGGGAGACAGCAAATCCTCTTCCTTCTCCTCCTCTCCCTGTCCAAATACACTACCCATATCTTCATGACAGGCGGTAGTTTTGTAACTTGAAGCAAGGCATCCACTGAAGTTAGGCTTCTACCTTCCCCCAGAGACTGGGGGATAGGCCACTATCTTTCTCTATGACTGCATTTCAAAGGGATGGCTCCAAGGTCCTCAAGAAAGATAATCCTGGGTTGTAAAACTCTGGGAGAGGTTTTTAAAAAAATTACATATCAAACGGACAGAGAAAGAATTTATAAAATGCTATAAGAAAAGGCAGGTCTGGGGCGCAGGGCTAGAAAGAAGCCTGTATGAAGTTTAGCTAAGGTGAAAGGAACATTAAAGCTGTCTTGGTCACCTTCAAAGATGAATCTCCTTACCTTGGGTGAGCTACTCTAGGCCTACAAAGTATTTCTCTGGGATTAAGTCCCCATCCCGTGGCACTTCTGCTCATGATTAAAGAAAGGAAGTTAAAGTAGGTGAGCTGGTCTCTGGAAACAGCCTCTGCTGCGATCCTTCCTGCATCAGCCAGGGTTGCTTTTCTCAGGGGTCAGAGTCCCATTTCCTCTCACGATATCTTCTACCCTAATCAAAGCAATTTTCCGTATGGCCCCCAAACCCCTGCACACTTACACCCCAGCCACAAAAAAGGGGCTATTTTTTAGTTTGGTGGAAAAGCCCCGAGGACTCAGTTGGAATCCTGCAACATTCCCAGCGGCTGTTGGGTCTCAGCACCGTCCTGCTAAAAAGTGTTCCTTTCCATTGCTCACCTAGAAATCTCAAACCAAAGTCTCTTGACTCATCTCTGAACTCTTCAGCTGCCCTCCTCATGTCTGGAAGTTCCCAAGCCAGGCTTCCCCGAGCTTAGGTTCCGAGGCTTTCAGCCAATCATTCTTAGCCATCAGCCCCAGTAAGATTTCTGCTAGAAGTCAGCATCCTCAGGCTAGAGGAGGACCTCTTGGCTCTCCAGCATTAAAGGACTCAGTTTATTCCTGAACCACTGTAAAGAAGTGATCTTCCTACTACTCAGGCAACGTCTGTTTTGTGGTGTTTGTGTGGCTTGGCAGTCCAGGGCTCAGAGTTTCCTATACTTTTTGTGTGCAAACAGCAGCTGGCAGCAGCCAGAGGGCCTGTTTGTTTCTCTTAGCTCCACCTTTTCTGAAGTAGCCAAGAGAGGCTGTCATGCTACACCTGCCAGTGAAGCCCTACAACGATCTCATAACTTGTCTTTACTCTGCTTGGACTTCCCGAGATAAGATATTACTGTTCTACCCTCCCAACAGAAGCTGCTGAGTGGAAATAGAAAACTGAAACTCAACCATTTTGTGTCCAGCAATCTCTTACCTTTTGTATGTCTTTGCAGAGGGCTTCCCGTTTGTTACTCTGTGACCCTGGTAGATAGTATATGTGGTGAGGTGTCAAGGGAGTTTCATTTGTTTATTTTTCTTGCTTTTAATCTGTAGAAGGGGTAGATTTACAGTACATGGTTTCTTTCAGATTTGGGCTAAATTCATGATTTCTTATACTTCAGATGATAGAAAGTGGTGATCTACATGCCAGTATTAACTAGTCTTCCTCCAGACTCTACCCAGGTAAATCAGCTTCTCTTACAAGAGGAAACCCTGGAGATAGTTCACCTTGTTGGTAAGGCAAAGAGAGATTGTCATAGAAATATGTGAAGCAAAGAATATTCATTCATGTGTCGGTCTGTTCTGATACAATTTCTTTATAATATTCTTGGTCATGTCAGAAAGACCCAGTATTGAAAGTGACTAAAGGACTACAACATCCAATTAACAAAATACAGGCTGGACAAGACAAAGGGAGGGGCAGGGGCAACCTTTAATGAAAGGCACAAAGACCCTGAACAGATGTAGGCCATATTCTTGATAGGATATTCAGTGTAGTAAATGTCAATTCTCCCCATATTGACCTATAAATATATAATGGAATTTCAATCAAAATACTAATGGTATTTTTTCACAAATATTGACAGGTCAGTCTTAACTCCATGTAGAATTTTAAAGGTCCAAAATTAACTAAGATATTTTTAACAAAAGAAACAATGATGCAAGAACACCATTCTAGATAACGAGTTTTAGGTGAGTATTACAGTAATTCAAACACTATACATAAATGAAAGAGAATTGAGAACTCAGAAATAGAACCATGAACGTAAGAAAATTGAATGTGGCAAAGATAGCTTTCCAAATCAGTAGAAAAGCATGGATTGGTATTAAAACAATTGGCTATTCACATGGAAAAAAAATTTAGATCATTACCTCAAACTATAGGCAAATTCCAGTTAGGTTAAAAAATGTGAAAAATAAAATTCTATATTAAAAGCAAAACTTTATAACTTCCAGAAAAAATATTGAAATATTCTTATGATAATAAGAAAGGAAAGAATTTCTTAAATAAGATCTAAAAGCACAAACCATTTGAAAATTTTTGCATTAAATGTATGAAAAACCCTTCTATTTTTCCATTCCTGACAAACACCACATGTACCGTCTAATAATTGGGAGCTAATCAATGGGCACACAAGAGCACAAAAAGATGTAAAGGCCATAGGAAATCAAGATGGGGGGGAGGAGGAGAGGGGTAAAACCTACCTGTCGGGTACAATGAACACTATTTAGGTGATGGGCACACACTTAAGCCTCTACTTAAGTATTATAAAAGGTATTCATGTAACAAAAACATCTGTACTCTCTTAATATTTTGAAATTGAAAAAAAGAAAAAAAACCTGTTCTAGTGAGTGGATTTTTTTATTTCTTGAACTGAGAGTCATCACATGGGTAATGTGTTCACCCTGAGATAATTTGTTTACACTTAAGATTGTACATTTTTTTCTTTACATATACTGAAAAGTTTTTAAAAAATTATTGTTAACCAGAGACATTATTTTTAAAAATTCAAAGACAAGTCACACTCCTCAAGAAGCTATATTCAACATATACAATTAATAAAAGCTTGAAAACCATGTCAAAGAAGTATAAAAATTAAAAAGTATAAAACAAAAATTACTCCTGGAATTATTGAATGGCAAATAAGCATTTGAAAAGATATTCATCTTCAACAACAATTAGGATAATGCAAAATGGTAAAGGAGTTTCATTTCATATTCATCATGTTAGGGTAAAAATTAAAATTTTTTACCATCAATTGTTAGTGAGCATAAAAAGAAATAGACACAAAACAATTTTAGAGAAACAATCATTGTTGTGAACACTTAGCAATGTGTAGTGAAGTTGCTCAGCTGTATAGGATGAGTGAGATGTAAAGCTCTATGGGGCAGTGTTAAAATGTAAATTGTACCTCCTGGGGTTGTGCTTGTGGCAGTTCCGCATATATACCTCAAATCAAAAGATATCACAATTATACATGTATATAAATTTTTTTAGAAATATCCTACATGCACAGAAAGACAAGTTCCAAGAATGTTTATAGCAGCATTTTTTATGAATAAAATTTAATTTCTATCAGTAGAGAACTGATAAAAAGTGATAAATAATTGTTCATAGTATAATATATAATGTTTAAAAAGAATGAACAAATCTCAACATATATTCATAGGTAGATCTCACAAACATAATTTTGAGCGAATAAAGCAAATTGTAGTTTTTTAATTTATATAAAAATTTAAAACACACTAAACTATATTATATATTTATGGGCCTATACTTTTGGATTGAAGATATAAATCATAAATAGAGAGCATATATTATATATACGTTTAAGAGAGTGATTTATAAAGGAAGGAAAGAAATTGGGTGAGAAGGCTTTCAGCTGAATGTAAAGAATTTACTTTTGAACAATTGTTTGAACCAGATATGACAAAATCGAATGTGTGTTAAGTTGGAGGGATGAGAATGCAGGAATTTCATATTCTTTGTACTTTTTGACTTTGAATAATTTCATAATTAAAGTAAGAATTTTTAAAGTTGGACGTGCTCAATTATGGTGTTTTATCAAAGGTCAAGTAAGATGATATGACATTGATCATCAGCTTTTGACAAGAGCTGCATTTTCAAACTTAAGTGTACATCAAAAACACCTATAGGACATGCTAAAGCACAGATTGCTGGGACCCAGAGTTTCTAATTAAATAAGTCTGAAAAGAGCTGGAGAATGTGCATTTCTAACAAGGTCCTGGAGGATGTTGTTACTGCTGGTTTGGGGACCACACTTAGAGAACCACTGGTGGAGGTTATAGGAGACATTGACTAGAGCTTTTTCACAAGACTGAGTTGAAGAGAAAATATATGATTATTGATTTTTGAAGCAATGCTTAATCATGAACAGATTTTTATGGTACAGCTGTCAAAAAAATCTTAATAAAGGTAAAAAACCATGTGTTTATTTCCTTAAATATTATATATTTTAAATATTAGAATCAGAATTCACTGATGATATTGACAAGTACAGATACTGACAAATTATACCAATTGATTAATACCTGATATGAAACATTACCAAATTGAATTTTACAAATTTAATGGCATCAAGATAATTTGTCCAAAAGGTACTATGAAATATGGGGTAGCATACACACACACACATTCATAAATTTATGCATATATGCACATGCATATATTTATAAATTTATACTGGCCTTCAAAATTAAACTGGTATTTGTTACTTTGGAAACTAATAGCAAATGGATATTTGAAAAGCCATTTAAACAAGTCCTTTAAACTGAGATTCAAATTTCAATATCATTTTAGGATTACTTGCATTTAACTAAATAACTCTCTGGGCTATCTGTATCCTTTGGGGATTAAATATGAATTAGAATTACTCCATGGCTTTCCATCAAAATCCATTAAGGGAAATGTAACCCAAAGAGATTCTCTTACGTCTGACATTGCTTAGTGTGCTTACAGTATTAAAAAGATACTCAACAAAGGCTTAATTAGTTATAAAGAAGTCACTTATGTGAATTTTTTCCTTCTTGATATCAATTCTCATGCTTAAAACTCTTTATAATGAAGTTGAATAGAATCTCTACACCTATTGATTCCTTTTTAATTGGAAGAGTTCTAATTGGGAGTAGTAAGTAATTCTTTAAAGAGACTTTTTGTTTAATGAACATTTTTTTTCCTCTCTAAAAATTTATGCTAAGAAGTTACTGTCACTTCTTTTTGTCCTTCGCATTTAAGTCTCTTTAACTTATCAGAGAGGCAATAACTGCACAGTGTGACTTTGGTGTCATGACTACCATAGGCAAATCATCCAAATTATCTTGGGAACTTGTTAAAAATACAGATTTCTAGATCATATCTCTATTTTTTATCAGTTATAATTCACTATGTCTCAGGAGGGATCCAGAAGTGTGATTTTTATTCCAATGCTACCTGTCTACATTTGGGATTGATTTGACAACAGAGGGAGTTTAGGGAACTTAGGAGATATTAGGGAAAATGGAAAATGTTTCAAGGAGTCCCTGACCTACACCGAGTGCTCACGCTATTGTTTTCTAATTGCTGAGAATACTCTTGCTGATTTTGGGCCCCAATGTCTTTCTAGCCATGCAACAAGAAAAATATCTAAGAAGGAGGAGAAGCTTGAAAATCTGTAACATTAAGGATGACACCACCCACCCTTATAAAAAATAGTTTTGCTTTCATGTTGCAGTTTTATCTCTCTTTTAGAAAAAGGGTTAAATACACCTCCTTCCTTTGCCTAAGGCGATACACCTGCAAGAACTTTTGTTACCAAATTGTGTTTCTCATGCTTGTAATCTCTTGGCAGTTTCACTACTATCAGTACCCCTCCAGGTTTAGTTAGGGCAGAGATAATATTGTGCTCCCCTCATAAGCTTTACCAGCTTTACCAGTTTGGGTTTTTCAGGAAAAAAAAATGCAAGAAGGCAATGATTACATGCTTCAAAAAAGGAACTCTTCACTGACTTCTTTTTTTAAAAATAAGCCTGGAGTAAGCCAAAAGTATGAGTGCACCTGTGTGGGACTTCCATAATGCTCCATGTACATCTCAATTCTTTTTATTATGTCATTGTTTTAAAATAATCTGGGTATGTGTTTGTATTCCCTGATAGTAAAAAACTCCTTAAAAGTACAGGGTGTCATCAACATTAGGGACGCCAGTGGCAGATTCATCATAAGATTCTTAGGTAATATTTGTTGAGTGTTTACTAATATTTTATTTAGCAAAAACTTACTTAGCACATAGTATGGTCACTTACAAATAGGATGTCATCAAAATCATCAGAACAATCCTATGAGGTAGGTGCTATGCTACTTTATGTAGATTCAGTTATTTCTCTCAGCAGTTACCTAAGATATTGATTAATATTATTCCCATCTTTACATATATGGAAAGGGAAGTTTATATTAATGGTTTTAGAATTCCTTCCACTTCTGGCCTGCTCTGATTATTTATTTATATATAGTATATGTTAATATAAATGCTAGAGAATACAAAGCAAATAAATAACAGAAACATCTTTGTCCTGCTCAGTGGGCTAGGGATACAAAGTCAGAATGTTTGTTGAGAGAATATTTAATGTGTCAGGAGTAAAGAAATGAAAGAATGACTTAAACTGTTGAGTAACAATTTTACAGAGGCATACCAGCACTACCTTTTTCTTTGCTTTGAAAATAATTTAGTTCCCTTTTTAATGATGGCATTGTCTTTTGATCTAGCTAGAGAGCCTGAGGTTAAAAAGATATCAGGGAGGAATTCAGCACCTTCAGTGGCTGTGTTTGTATATAAACAAACAGGAGAAAGATATACCACCAACCAAGGAAAACAGCCCTGGAGAAACATGTTTCTTCAGGAATATTTTATCTATTTTGGATACATTAATATGAATATTTGTTCTGCCTCCACAAATCTGCAACAGGACAACACCCAGAGCTGCTCAACTGCAGGGCATTTCTTCACCCCAATTAGGTTGCCATTGTTCTCTGATGCAGCTGATATTTCTAAATGGGTTTTAGTTGGATTAATTATCTTCATACTTCGAGACCTTATTGTTGAGTTCTAAGGGCCTTTGTTCAAAAGCTTAAATAAAAATAAATAAATAAATAAAGTTTCTTCAATTACTGTGCTGGAAATGAGGAAATGTCCCATGGGAATAGTAAGGTAGACTCTAGACTTTATTCTTGAACTGCTGTCTCCTTCCCCCACTTTTTAAGCTAATCAAAACTCCCATGGATATTATTCCCTAATGCTTTTAGAATAAATTATTTTTCTAAAGCAGAATTGCAAAACAATGTTGGAGTCATCCTCAGGTGGCATTTTCTCTCTTATTTTCAAAATAAATAATGGAAAGACACACCTGTCTGTATATTAATGCAGTATTTTGGAGTTTAGTGAAAAGTATAAAAGTTAATAATCAAAATTCCTTTATTTTTAGAATTGTTTTCTGTGTGCTAGACCAGTTTTAATAGTGACTACTAATTCTCTCTGCTATTTATATCCCCTGCTCTCAGAACACTAGAACACATAAGATACAGGATTCATCCCTCCTCGCTGTCCACTTTGTGTTATTACATCTTAAATCACTATATTCAATTTAGGCTGTACAGTTAAGGGAGCGTGGGGCAAAATAGAGGAAATGAGGTTATTCAGGTTGCCTAGGAATAGCTAAGGATAAATTTGGTAATGATTTGCAAGTGCACAGAAGCTGTGATCTCCATCTCCCCTGAGGTTAGGAAAGGAAAGAGGAGCCTTAAACCACAGCCTAAGAGGATTATGTCGGATATATAATCATAGCAGATCAGAAGTGAAAGAGGCTATAAAATCATCTAGTGTAAGCCCCTCTCGTTTAGAGAGGAGGAAACTGAAACCCGCAGAGGGAAGGTCAGTGTGTAAAGTTACATTGCAGGCAGTGGAACTAGAACCTATGGACTGTGCTTAAAGAACACTGCCTCCTGTCACAAAAGGTAGCTTGATCTGGGGATGGATTATCATGAGAGAAGATGGATTTTCCTTTTGAGAGTGACAAGATTTTATAAACCATCCAAGGGACAAGTTATCATTTTAAGTTTTCCTCTAATCAACACAACATATTTAAAACATTTTCACATAATCCCATTAAAAGAAGAGAAAAAATATTTTCTTTTTTTTTTTTCTCCTTGGGTGTAGAAATTTATCTGGATAATCCAATCATTCAGCAAACATATCTTCAGCGCAATGTTAGATGCTGTGCTAAGGAGAACAATATGGTGGATCTTCCCTAAGAAATGTATACCTTATTTGATTTCCAAATAATGATATGTGGATAGGTGCATGTTTATTTATGAAGAAGTTTTAAAAGTCTGGAAAGACAACATTGCAAGTGTTTCATAAAGCTTAATTCTGTTTTTCTTAAATATGTTGTTCCTACCTTTTAGGAGTTAAAATGCCATTCCTTTCATTTATGAAATGATATTAAGAATATATTTGATCCTAGGATTTTTCTATTGTCATGATTTATTAAAAAATACTGTTCCATAAAATTTTAAAATCTGGTCTAGTAGAATGAATAGTCAATTATAATACTGAAAAATATACAGTGATAGAGGTACAGGCATTGTGGAAGAACACAGGAACACTGTCAGATTCAGCCACTTTTGATAGAAAATGACACAATATTAAATAAAAGAGCTGTTGGACTCTAATGGCTTCAAGTTCCAAGCAGTGGGATGTAGAAAGAGAAAAAGTGCCTGACTCTTCCTTTTAAAAGAAAATTTTCCAGAATAATTGAACAATAAGTCTGTGGTTGTACTAGCTACAAGAGAGGATGAAAATTGTGTTCTTTGAGCTAGGCAGCGAAGTGTCCATCTAAAAATTGGGATTAGAATTATTAAGAATCAGGACAAAATAAATAATGGGAGACAATCTTAGACTCTACCTTAAGCATCAACCCAGTGGAAGGCAATGAGGGAAAATGTCCTTTGGGGCTCTGCTTATGAAGGCTGAAAAAAGTTATCTAAGGCAAAGGTAGTGAGACACAGGTGAACAAAACTGTGTTCCAGCAAGAAACACATTTAGATAGGACTTGATATCCTGTGGAAGAAACAGTAATTAAATATGGTTGTGAAGAATTAAGATCAGGGAAATTGAAGGATAAATAGAGTTCAGATTATAAATGGCTTTCTTAATTATATAAAACATTTCAGAACTTTTTATGGCATTGGGTATTCATTAAAGGTTTTAAGCAAGTGTGTGTTGTCGTCTGTTTATGATTTAGAGATATAATTTTAGTTGCTTTATGGAGAATGTATTGATAGCAGTAAGGCTGGACTCAGAGCATGTATTACTGCACTGATTGAAATAAGCTTTGTCCTCTAAGAGAATAGTGGCAATGGGGCTAACATGAGTGAAATCAAGATATTTAGAAGGTTGATTTAGTATGTCATCTGAATCATTGGATCTAGTAAATAAAGGAAAGAGGATTGAAAGGTAACCTAGTTTCTGTGTTCGATAGCTGGATGCGAAAGTGGAACTGCTCTCTGAAGTAATACAAACAGATTTATAGGGAAAATTCATTCCATTTTTAACACACAGGCATACCTCATTTCATTGTGGTTTGCTTTATTACACTTCACAGATATTGCAGTTTTTTTACAAATTGAAGGTTTGTGGCAATCCTGCATTGAGCAAGACTACTGGGGCCATTTTTCCAACAGTATGTACTCACTTCACATCTCTGTGTTACATTTTGGTAATTCTCATATATTTTAAACTTTTCCATTATTATTATATCTCCTGTGGTGATCTGTGATCAATGATATTTGATGTTTCTATTGTAATTATTTGGGGACACTAAAAACCAAGGCAGCAAACCTAATCCATAAATGTTGAGTGTATTCTGACTGCTCCACTCACCAGGTGTTCCCCATCTCTTTCCCTCACCTTGGGCCTTCCTATTCCCTGAGCCACAATATTGAAATTGGGCCAATTAATAACCTTACAATGGCCTTTTAAGTGTTCAAATGAAAGGAAAAGTTGAATGTCTCCCACTTTAAATCAAAAGCTAGCAATGATTGAGCTCAGTGAGGAAAGCATATTGAAAGCCAAGACAGGCTAAAAGCTATCTTAGCCAAGTTGTGAATGCAAAGGAAAAGCCCTTGAAGAAAATTAAAGTGCTAATCCAGTGAACACATGTATGATAAAAAAGGGAAACAGCCTTATTTCTGATGTGCAGTAAGTTTTAGTGGTCTGGATGGATCAAACCCACCACAACATTTTTTTTAAACCAAAGCCTAATCCAGAACAAGACTGTGACTCTCTTCAAATCTATGAAGGCTGAGAGAGGTGAGCAAGCGACAAAAGAAAAGTTTGCAGATAGCAGAGAATTTTTAAAAATTATACAAATGTGTGGGGTACATGTGCAATTAGTTCATGAGGTTTAAAAAAAGAAGCCATCTCAACAACATAAAATTGCAAGGTGAGGCAGCAAGTACTGACTTAGAGGCTGTAGTGAGTTATCCAGAAGATCTAGCTAAAGTAATTGATGAGGGTGGCTACATAAGACAACAGAGTTTCAGTGTAGGTGAAACAGCCTTCTATTGGAAGAAGGTGCCATCTAGGACTTTGATAGCTAGAGAGAAAAAGTCAATGCTTGGCTTCAAAGCTTCAAAGGACAGGCTGACTCTCTTGCTAGGGGCTAATGCAGCTGATGATTTGAAGTTGAAGCCAATGATTATTTACCATTCCAAAAACCCTAGGGCCTTTAAGAATTATGCTAAATCTACTCTCCGTATGTTCTATAAATGGAAAAACAAAGCCTGGATGATAGCACATCTGATTAGCATGGTTTATTGCATATATTAAGCCCACTATTGAGATCTACTGCTTAGAAAAAATATTTTCTTTCAAAGTATTACTGCTCATTGACAATACAGTCACCCAAGAGCTCAGATGGAGATGTACAAGGAGATTAATGTTGTTTCCATGCCCCCTAAAACAACATCCATTCTCTAGGCCATGAATCAAGGAGTAATTTCAACTTTCACATCTTATTATTTAAAAAATACATTTTGTTAGGCTGTGTCTGTCATAGTTAGTGACTGCTCTGATAGATCCAGGCAAAATAAACTGAAAACCTTCTGGAAAGGATTCACCATAGTATTTTTATTTTTTTATTTTTATTTCTTTAAAGTGTAGCGTGAGGCTGAGCAGTGCACATGCCAAGAAAAGGACCGAAAGCACGAGCAGTGCTCTGTTGCCTGGGATAGAGTGCTGTGGTGTGGTGTCAGCCTAGCTCACAGCAGCCTCAAACTCCTGGGCTCAAGCAATCCTCCTGCCTCAGCCTTCTGAGTAGCTGGGACTGCAGGCATGCACCACCACGCCCAGCTAATTTTTTCTATTTTTAGTAGAGATGGGGTCTCACTCTTGTTCAGGCTGGTCTTGAAAATCTGAGCTCAAGTGATCCTCCCACCTTGGCCTCCCAGAGTGCTAGGATTACAGGTGTGAGCCAAACCGACTGGCCTGGATTCACCATAGTAGATGCCAGTGAGAACATTTGTGATTCATGGGTAGAGCTCAAAATATCAACCTAAACAGGAGTTTGAAAGAAGTTGGTTCCAGCTGTCATGGTTGACTTTGAGGGGTTCATGACTTCAGTGGAGTAAGTCATTGCAGATGTGGTAGAAACAGCCAGAAAACAAGAATTAGAAGTGGAGTCTGAAAATGTGACTAATGCTGAAATATCATGATAAAACTTGAGTGAATGAGGAGTTGCTTCTTATGGATGAGCAAGGAAAGTGGTTTCTTGAGATGGAATCTCCTGGTGAAAATGCTACGAACATTGTTGAAATGACAACAAAGGATTTCAAATAGTATGTAAACTTAGTTGATAAAGCAGTGGCAGGATTTGAGAGGATTGACTCCAATTTTGAAAAGTTCTCTGTGGAGAAAGAATTTGATACCTTAGATACCTTTGATGCCTTTGATGCACAATAGTGCGTATAAAATAGAAAGGAAATAAAACAGAATGCTGAAAAACACGAATAAAAGAGAAGTCAAATGGTGATAAATAAGAATTAACCTGAGATTAGGATGAAAACTGGGAGACTAAAATATGACAGAAAAAAAATTAGCAGTTGTAGAAAGAAATTGGTCTATAACTTTTACTGCTGTGATAATATGATATAGGTTCAGATTGGGCATTGGCCTTACCAAGCAGCCCTTGGTGATTTGGCAAGAGTGGTTTCAGTAGAGTACTGTGGAATGGAGAAATCAGTGGGTATGGAAGTGTGGAGAATGTGTGTAAACAAGTTTTTCAAGAAGTATTGTGAAAGGGCAAGCAAACGTGTAATGTGTGGTAAGAATGGCAGAGGTGTGGAAATGAGAGAGGGATTTGGAAGAACCACTACAAAAAGAGAGACTGAAGTTACAGGAGAGGAATAATAAAGGGAGCAACATTTCTAGAGATGTGAGAGAGAGCAAAATCCGAAGTAGAGGTGGAGGACTCAGCCTTAGAGAGAAAGAGGGACATCTCTTCTATTTTAGTAGGAGGAAAGGGAAAAATCATGGAGACTAAATAGAGATAATTTGTCATTTTGAGCAAGAAATTGAGTGAATTTTCCCATCTTCTTCTCAAAGAAAATTGAGGATGAGTTTGTGGGATAAAAGTCTTAGTGCAGGAAAAGTATTTCAGGTAATTTAGGTATACCCATCTTTCCTCATGCTATCAGTTGACATTACATTCAGTTGAAAGTTATAGGTACCTAACTGGATTAATGAAATAGAGATTTGTTTTTCTCACATGAAAAAGACTACAAAGGTGGAACTTCCAGCATTGGTACTGCTGCTCATAAAAGTTATCAAGTCCTTCTCCACCATTCTTTGCAGGTGACTTTTATCCTTCTGGTCCAAGGTGGCTACCACCTTCAGCTCTAGGCAGAAGGGAAAGAGGAAAAAGAGAACAAACCAACAAAACCACCCTTTTATCTTTTTTATTACAAACTTCCGCAAGATATGTCTCTCAGGAGTCCCATTTTCAGTAGACTTCTTATATCTCATTGGCCAGAACTATGTAGCATGTTGACTGTCAGACACAAGAGATTTTGGAGAGTTGATCATTTTTAGCTGGGCCCACTGCTGCCACAAACAAGACTGGAGTTGAAGAATGACAGCAAACTAGCAAAGAAAGTTTATATGTTATTATTTTTAGGCACTGTTAAGTAATCGTTATTTTATTTGGTAATAATTTTCTTTTTTGTGTGCTTTTCCAGGAAACAGAAATATGATTTTTCAAAGTAAGGATGACTGTTAATTGCTTGATATTCTTTGCATAGACAAGGCTTGGAAATCCAATTCTGTGTGCTCTTTAGTGAAATAAATATTAGCTTTGGTGTAATTAACAGTTTCTCCTTCCTGCTGATGCCTCTTAAAAACAAATAAATTGTTAGCACAGCATTAGTTAATGGTAACTTGTGGAAAGATTATTCAAATTTTACATATACTTAAGCATAGTTCAATGTTTGCCTTTGTAATTAGTGAGTAAAGTTTTAGAAAACTCCTTCCTTGATTTATTGTTTATAATTAAATGGCATATTTTAGCTTAAAAAGGAATAAACATTACTTCTTTTATTAATTTATGGTGTATGTATGTTAAATAGTTTTTATTTATATCAGCTTATGTTCTTCTATTTAGAAGTAATGTTTTAAACTTAAAATTCATTGATTTCAATAATTCTCTATAGTTGCTGCAATACGAGCTACTACTAATAGACAGTGAATAGAGAATTCTTTGTAGCAGCAAAATCACAATCACAAGCAGTATTTTCTTTTAATCTCATAAACAGTTTCATGTCCAGATTAAGTAAAAAGTGCTACCTGTAAGAAATTTGTTCAAGAAATAAAATACAAATTTTATATTAGAGTGATTCTCAACTTTGAAGGATTAGAGGTAAATATCTAAATTGCTATTAGCTCTTCTTTGTTTTTCAGATTTGAAGTACTTAGGCATATAAATATTTACAATTTGATATACAGTTTAAGTTACATAATGTTTTAAATTTTACAACTGGAATATGTAATCAAATCAATCCTCAAATTTTCAGCATGCTTTATAATGCAATCTATAGCTATTTAATATTAGATAAAGAAAAAATATTGAGTGGTTTGATTTTCTGAGTTTTGTGACTGACATCTAGAAATGTCGATTCGAACTCTTTTTTTTGCCTTGTTTTTGTTTCGTTTTTTTTGTTGTTTGTAAATCACAATCCAATTTAATCTCAGGTAGATAGCCTAAATTCATTCTAGTAAGATCTCCATATTAAAGTGCCTTGATATATATATGTCAGATATATATATGTTTCTGTTCCATTATAGCAATAATTGTATATATTTTATTTAGTTCCAAGAAAAATAGCATCAGCACTTTATCTTGCAATGCAAGGTAAATGTGTATAAACAAGTGCCATCACTGTATGGCATGTATGTGGGGGTTGAGGGGGGAGTTCCTCAACTCATGTTTTATTATACATTCTTCAGTTCCAGTATAGTAAACTGATGATATTGTGTGGGAAACCTCTAAAATCCAACTTTGATCTCATTTTATGAGTCATTCAAATTACTCAAAGGGACAAAAACAGCAGTGAAGAATGAGTCATTTTGTTTAAAGTAAACTCTGCCTTTCTGTTTTTAGAGCATGGCACACCTGGTCTTTCCTGCTTAGAAAACAGCTGCAATTTGTAAGTCAGATCTGTGTTGTGGCTTTTCTATTTAATCTAAAAATTTACAAATTAATGTCACATGGAAAATCAAACTTATACTAAAGTTACATAATGTGCATTATTCACAAAGTGAATAAATGAATTTCTTAGTATAGAATTTGGGAGGGGAGAAAAAAAGATCAAAATGTAAGGTTTAAATGACAAGTTTCCTTACATAATTGTATATATTTTTTAGCATAAAATGTAGAACTTAATGAAACTATTTTTTAAACATAATCTTTTTATAATTGCATTATCAGGTGAACAGTTTGCCTTTGGAAGTGCAGGATTTTGAATAAAAGCTTACAAAAATTTAAGAACAATATTACTAGGTAATACATCCACAGGGTTCAAAAATGGTAAACTGTTAAAAGATGTACCGTGACAAATCTCCTATTCATCCGTGTCCCCCATCTATACATTATGCATTTCACTCCTACCCATAACTTCTCTTAATTTCTTATGAATAATGTTTGTCTTTATCCTTCCTGAGTTTCTTTAAATATATACCAATAAACATAATTATGTATTCCTTTCTCTCCCTTTTTTACATAAAATGTAGTTTGCATACTGTTCGAAATCCATTTTTCTTACTTAACAATATATCATGGAGCTTTTTCAACAAGTCTATTCATGGAACTTAATGCAAAGGCATTAAGTACCTAAAGTAGCACTCTGACTAGAAAGGAGTAAAACTGGGATAAATCCTGAGGCATACATAGATGTGGTACTTAAATTGTAACCTCTTGGCGAATAAAATTATATATCACCCTTGAATTTAACAGAATTAATATTGAAATATAATGAATATTGTGTGGGAAATGCCCTGATTGGATCTGTACTTGGTGCCAATAGGATATTCTTGTGTTTCTGAGCTAGTTTTAGAACAGATATGAGAATATATGTTCATTGAATTTTAAATATATATGTAATATTTAAAAATAATGTCCTATTGAATTCACAGAGGCAAAGTTTTTGCATATGAGCTGAGCAAGGCACAAATTTGGCATAATCATTTTTGGAGGGATTGGGAAAAATAATATCTTCTAACCTTTGATACACCTGCCATAGTTGCTCCATTCTCATATCTCTGGCCACAGCATGTTTATGTCAATATCATCTTTTCCCACTTATCAATAATTTCCATTAGACCATATTCATTTTTCTTTCATTTCAATAAAGTCAATAAATCTCTCAAGAAAAGGGAGAATAAATCATTTAATCACTACAGTTACTAAAATCACTAAATCTGACAATGGCAGACTGAAAAATTTATTTTGTGAATCTGGGTAAAATTTTACTGTAGACGTTGACTTATTAAAATTAAATATTAGAAATTTAAAGTAGATAATTTGAAAAACAAGCATGTTGAGAGAACTGGAAAACAGCTGTCTTTTTTTCTATACTATGAGTGTAAAAGAGGGTTGATAATTTGGATATTAGAGACTTTACTTGGTTTCCAATTAAATGTGTGTTGACATTGAGGCCCTTCCACAATGTAGAGCACATATGGTGATAACATTCATCAGGTTGGGGCAGGTGGGAGGGGGAGGAGGGGACGGGTATATTCACACCTAATTGGGTGCTGTGCCCACCGTCTGGGGGATGGGCAAGCTTGTAGCTCTGACTCAGGTGGGGCAAAGGCAATATATGTAACCTAAATATTTGTACCCCCATAATATTTTGAAATAAAAAAAAAGAGGACTTCAAATATAAAGCTATAATTTGGATCTCTCGTGGTTAAGGATCTGGAGTAAATCAAGTCTTGCTTCCCAAATCCCTAAACTGTAAAGGATTCTGGGAATTCTTTTCCACTCCCAAGGAATATAATCAAGCTCAATTTCTGGGCCTAAATTTTAGAATCCCATATACAAAGTAAATATTCTTCATAAAAATAAGTTAGGACACATATAGTGATAGAATATTTTTCTCTCAGACTTCAACAATATTGAATGTCTGGGTTCAGCATTCTAAGTTCAACTAGCTGTGGAAGAAAGCATTTCTTTTTTCCTATATAGTCTAATACATGCAAGGAAGCAGTCTGCTGAATTAAATATTTTACTTTGGCAAAGTAAATGCTAATTTTTGGCCACATTTAAAAAAATTTATAATTTACTCACCTCACATAGCTTCCTGACTATGTAATGGCATGTTTTTGAGTATGTTAGAATAGTTGGCGTATTGTTCTAATGTATATACTACATACAAATTTTATATACACCTACCTTATATTCTTATGAAAATAGTATACATCATACAGGCTTTTCTTTATTAAAATAAGACTATTGCCTTCCCTTAAAATTCCTGAAATTCCACATCTTGAAAAAGTCCATACCATTTCTTAACCTATGCTTAAATCTCTAGTAGCTTATACTGGCCACAAAATCCCATTCCAAAATTTATTAATCAACATTGATTTTTAAGTTTTTAAGAAGTTCCATTTTATCTAAAATTCTAGTGATACTGTATTTAATGCAAATAAAAAAGGCAGCAGGTAAAGGAGAGAGGAAGACAGACAAGTCATAAATATAAATAATGAAGCACACAATTTCCCCACTTTTGTGTGCTTTCTATTCTCTGAGATTGCAGGCTCAGACTTTCCAGCAGACAGTTCTAACCACAGCACTGAAACCACGTTCTCATGTCTATAATTAAGCTCTATCTACTTTAAATGCCTCTTATGTTGTGGGATTTGACCTGGTCAATGATGTTAGACTTTCATTCCGGGGGCAAGTCTACTTTCCAAAATCATCCAGCAGTCTGGCCAAGCCATGCAGGCCTTGTTGCTTTTTTGAGGACAACAAAACAAATCAAAAACCAAAAGCTGTCAAGAACAACCCAATATAGGCTGCAATCCTAGAGCAAGTATGCTGGGCTATAGGACTAATTTTTAAAGCAGGAAATCCTCAACACCATCATTCAATATTAAATTTATAAATGCAATGAAATCTATTTGACAAAAACTCTGTGCTCTTGCATCAAGTTTTCACAGAGATGTAAAGAAAATTCATATGTAACATTTCATCTCAGTGTGTTGTATAAATAATTGCTACATGGGATTCACTACATCTATTTAAAATGTTTTACTCTGCTGTGAGTTAATTGCACCTCCTCTTATATACCAATATGTTGCTCATGTATTCTTTGTGAATTTGTATTTATTACCACCTTTTGTTGCTAAAATGTTGCTAAACCAGCATTTCAGTTCACTGAATGTTGTTATCATCAATTAGTGCAAGAAGGCCTCATTTTATTTTCCCCGTTATTCCATTTCTTACATAGGCATTTTCTTTTATATGTTTGCTATATGTCCTTAAAAACTAGTAAATTATTGGAAAATATTTAGTAATTTTTCTGTCTTTTTTTAATTTTTGCATTTATTTTACTGAACGCTGTTTTTTGAGATATGCTTATGTTGCTGTCACATATTTAGTTACCTATATAGCATTGTATTCCATAGTGTGCATCTATCATGTTTTACTTTTTCATTTCCCCAGTGATTTCCCCTAGGTTCTCCCATCTCCTACAACCACAAACATTGCCATGACAAACTTACTATACAAGTCCCCATGTAAAACCATGTGAGAATTTTGCTATCATTTTGCTAGCTCTTAATGTGTCCTTCATATACATTTTAGAATTGCAATGAACCAATGACTGCTATGTATTTCTGCTTCTCCCACCTTAGTGAAGAGGACCATTTATTGTGACTCTCCTGACCTTGCTACACCATGATATGTCAGCAGCATGGGAGGCAAGTAGTTTGTACTTTCTGTGTCTCTGAATGGAGAGGAGACACATTTGTGCTTGTTATAGACTATTACACATCACCGAGAGATCAGGGCTTTGAGCTTGATGTGCTGACCAGATGAGACTTTTGGACTGTGCAGTTTGACTGTTGGAGGGAGAGAGAGCCAAATGATCAGAAGGGCAGACTGTGGTTACCATTAGTACTGCTCATGAAATATCTCTGGCTCTCTGCCTTTTGGGCAAATGATAATGCAGGACTATGTGGACAGAGGTGACATCTGTCATTTCTGGCTCAATTATTGAATTGCTGGTGTGAGACCCTCCAGAACACTCTTTTAATCTGTCACAGTGACCAGCAACATTGTAGATTATATTTCTCCATCGGTATATATTCAGATAGGGGAACAATACCAAGAATGTCCTCCCCAGGACCCATGATGAATAGGTAGTATGAGTAAGAATAAGTCCGTTTTGGTTTAACTCACTGGGATTTTAAAAATATTTGTTACCAAAACATAAAGTGGCCTATAACTCATAGGATATACATACTAAAAGGTGAGAACACTGGGTCTTTGGTCATCCACACATAATTTTGCTAAACAATTCCAAGAGTATGCCATAAATTCTTGCTAATGCTCTGTATTATCACCTCTCCAATTTTGCCATTCCTTAATATGTAGGGTGCAAAGATTTTCTGTATTTTCTATTAGGTTGATTTCTAGATACTTAATAGCTTTTAATTTTGTGATGGTATCTTTGCTATTATTAAAATCTCATATTTGCTATTACTAGTATAGAGGTAAGTTAGTTTTTGTAAGTTGGTCTGGTATTGTTCAACATTTCTGAACACTCTTATTAATTATTTATGGGGAGGGTTGTTTCTGTATAGGTAACTATACAATAATAATGACAGTATTATTTCTCTCTTCCAATTCATACACCTGCCATTTTCTTGTCTTATAATATTAATGAGAAATTCTAATACCATGATAAATAGTAGCAATTACTCAGTGCCTGAATTTAATGAGAATGAGTCTAAACTTTTTCCATTAAATGTAATGGTTGCCATTAGTTAAGACAGTTGCCTTGTATTTCCATTTTCCTAATATGTTTTTTAAACATAAACAAGTGTTCAAGTTTATCAACTTCTTCACCCTCCATTTATTCTATTAATGTGATAGATTACATCAAAAGTTTTAAAAATGATGTTGAAGAATATTTTTATTTATGGGATAAGCCCTACTTGAAGATAATGCTTTTAAAAAATTTATACTGTTAGACTGAGCTAGTACTTTATTTTATTTTTTTCAGCTAGTACTTTATTAAGGATTTTTATATCTACGTTCACAAATGAAATGGAGCCATCATTATTTTACCTTGTTTTTATAGCTTTGGATTCAGAATGAAATTAGACTCAAAAATATGCTGAATAGCTTTTTTCTTTTTTTAAAAATAATATCATGAATATGTTGGATATAATTTGTTCATTAAGTGTTTGATAAAACTCATTTGGAAAACTGGGGCTTTTGGGGAGATGTTTAAGGTAGATGTTGATTTCACTTTTAATTGCTTTAAAGGATATTGGTCTACTCAAGTTTCCTATTTCTTCTTGTGCCAATATTAGAATTTTATGTTTTCTAAGATCTTATTTATATTATCTAGAATGGAATTTATAAACACACACAGTTGACCCTTGAACATCACAGGTTTGAACAGCAAGGTTCCACTTATGTATGTAACCTCAACATTTGTACCCCTATAATATTTTGAAATAATAAATAAATAAGTAAATAAATAATACAGTCAGCCCTTTGCATCAGCAGGTTCCCCACCCTCATGCAAATGCAGATGGAAAATACAGTATTCACAGTATGTGAAACACATGCATATGGAGGGTCAACTTTTCATATTTGCTGGCTCTCTGCATGGCAGGCTGCACCGATTTTGGTATCTGTGGGGCCCTGGAACCAATCCTCCATGGATACCAAGGGATGGATGTAACTGTTTTTCTAGTCTTTCAGCATTTTAATTCTTATTATCTAGACAAATCCTCTTTTTTGTCATGTAGTTTATATCTTTAGATCATCTCTCTTTTTAATTTGATCATTATTGCCATATGTTTGTATATTTTTTTCTATTTTTTTCAAAGACTTTTGTCATCTCTGTATGTTCTGTTTCTTATCTTTAATCATTTTTTTTTACCATTTTCTTTTGTGATGTTTCTATGATTCTATTTTATTACTTTCCCCTGTAACTTCTTAATTTTAATGGTTAAGAGGTCTTGTTGGTTTTGTTTTGTTTTGACTTTTATGTTTACTAACATAAACTCTTAAAATTATAAATTTCACTTTGAGTATTCATTTAGTTATGTTCCACAATCTTGAGACATGTTGGTTTTTCTTAGTCATTTTGTAATACATGTCTTAAAATTTGTAATTTTTTCCTATAGCTTCCTTTTTAACTAAAAGTGTCTTAGCAGTACTTTAATCTATTTCTATAATGGAATTTAATAACTAGTTTTAAAGTTTATTTAACAAATATTTATTGACTGTTTAGTATGTTCTAGGATTAGGGTAACTTGGTGCACAAAACAGACTAAAAAATACCAATTTTCATAATGCTTACATTCAAGTGGGGAAGACAGAAAAAATAAATTATCTTAATTAAGTAAATTATGTAGTATGCTATAAGGTGATGTGTGCTATAGAGAAACATAGAGCTGAGAATCGAGGATAAGGGAGCTTGCAATTTTAAAAATAGTAGTCAGTTTACCCTAATTGGGAAAATAACATCTAAGCAGACTCAACTTCAATGGGTGGGATAGAAAGGAGTCCAGTGGGGCTGGAGTGGAGTGGGGAATAGGAAGTGTTCCTTTTCTACTCTGTGACATGGTAGTTGAAATCAGCTGACAAGAGGAAGTAAGGGGAGTACTGAGGGTGCATGATTTTAGGAAAACTCTGAAAGTTTGAAATAGTTATTGTGGGCAATGGAAAAAGGAGCTGACTAGGTAAGCACAGATATGTTTCTGGACAGAGCTGAGGACCCACCTTGGGTTGGAATTCACGGACATCTAGCAAAATCATTCCACACATGTGAAATTTTTCCAAAATACTGAGTAGCTCAAAAAGTATACACTTGGACTGATCATGAATTGGAGTTTTTCCAGAGGGATGAGGGCAAGGAATTAAAGAGGCAATGTTATTAAGAGATTGAATGAGTGTTTCAACTCAGTTTCATAGCAATCAGTAGCATTGTTTAGGGAATTAGGAAATTCTTAGATAATAGGGAGGTCTCCTGGAAAAAAAAATCAAAGTATGATATAGGCAGGTGTGTACTCCTGTGGGTTTTTTTTTTTTTTCCTGCTAGAGTAAGAAGCCTTTTTGTGTGTACTTGTCATGGTGAAGGATTACATAATCAGCAAGATTGACTTAGCAAATAAGTCAATAGAAAGGAATAAAGGGAGTTTCTAGACAATTCCTTTGAGGAAAAAGAGGTTGACCATTTTCTTGATAGTGACTGGTATTCTTGATCTTTAAGGGAGAACAAACCATTTTGTTGTTGTTGTTGTAACCCTAAGGATGGGGTTCAAAATAGCTTTTCCAATAAACCATCAAACATTGTGGGACAGCACCAGAATGAATTTTAGATCTTCACAGGCTACCTAAGGAGAGAGAAAGAACACAAATGAAGAGATAGTGGGCTGGGGTGAGGAAAAGGAGAAGGAACACTGGATAGAAGGAATATGAAGGACTACTGGGTCTCTTTCCTGAGAGTGGTGCCAGTGTTCCAATTCTCCAACACTAATTTCGCATTAGATACAATAACTACTCAGCAGTTTAACCAATTAATTTCACCCACTTTAGGATGAAATTTCAGACTTTTTTTTTCTCAAAAAATCTTATTTAGAGCCCAGGAGCTGTGTTGGATCAGATGATTGACATCAGGTCTGCTGACAAATCTCTAAGCCAGGTGCTCTGTCATTTGAGTGGGAATGTGGCCCATGATCTTCCTGCCTGCTAGGTGTTCAGCCATCCCCATCATGTGAATAGGTTCAACATTCGGTCTTCACTAAGACTTCCCATGCCAGATTGCAGTCACAAGTAGAGCACCTACCTGAAATATTCTGGGACATTAATTAGATAGGAGACCATTAGATTGCATTAGTTTCCGTGCTTGTATAGTATATTGATGGAAAAGCTCAAATAAATGCCATGTTATTTTTAGGATATCCTCTAATTTTTTGGAACAGTAGATTAAAATATGCTAAAGTTTAAAATGATAAAGCAACTAACTCATCGGGGAAATATTAAGTATTAAGTTGTTATACATAATACAAAAGAATGTTTCTCTCTTAAAATGTATATGCGTGGTTCATTTTTCTTGCTATATCATATTAAAATATGCTAAGTACCGGATTGGTGAAAATGCATACACATGTTTAAATGAAGTCCTTAATACAATAGTCCAAGAAACAAATATCAATGTGGACACTTAGTCTTTCATAATTTATTAATCTTGAACTGTGGATAAGTTAATCACTTGCAGCTGTCACAGGTACAATTCTACTTCAACTGCTACTGTAGTTAAGCTCAACATATGGACTTACAATTTAAAGAATGTTCTTAGTCAAAGAGCTTTTATGATTTAAAAAAAATGAGAGTATCAGTTGTTTATCCTATAGACCATGTGCCTGACTGGGAGCTGCATCACAAGAAAATATAGTACTGCTTCCTACTGAATACATAATGTTTTTGCATCGTCATAAAGTTGAAAAATCTTAAGTAGAACCATCGTAAGTCAGGGAGTGTTTGTATAATGCTTCGTGTGTAGTAATCTGCCAATCAGAGGAACTGTAGGTTTTAGGTCCATTTCCATATATATACCATTAGCCTAGTAACATCCTGGATTCTACCTATTACTGTACAAGGGAATTCTTGCTGCCCTACAATTACATACTCTGTTTTCTATTTCTTACTGCGTCCTTGTCCTGTCTTAAAGATGAACTTGATGCTGGGCAGTGAATGCATGTCACTTAATGTACACCAAGAGGGAAAAGTAAGAAAAGAAGAAGAAAAAAACCAACTAAAAATAGATGAAAGATGATAATATGTACTAGTAATGAAGTAATTGTATATTAATGAAGTGCTCAAGTATTTTTTACTTATCAGGTTGCAATGATTTTAAAATTTATGCATTCTAATTGGGTGAGGGTATACAGAAATAGCCCCTCTTATATACTTTCAACATATTTTAACACATTGACTGCCATGTGAGTTGTATTTAACTCACACTAGTTTTGAGCCTGGGGCCTCATGAAACATGTAACTGCAGTTGGTGAAAATCTTACTTGTTGATGTTCTTATTGTTACAATTAATATTGAACAATTTAATTGCATATAACTCATACATAAAAAAACAAAGAAAAATTACAAATTTTTCACGAAATTAGAGTCATTTTGTTTTCAAAGTTTTATTCTATTTTCATAACAAAACACTGTGGCCCCAAGGAAAAATTTTTTTTCCAGTATGGGAGTCAATGTGTTAAATTGGTAATACTTCTACAAGGCAATCTGGCATGAATTTATCAAACTTTTAAAAGAGTAGTTTTCCCTGAAAATATTAATATTTATTTCACTATGATACTATTACTTACTCTTAGAAAATTTATATTTGTAGAAATATATGCATGTGAATATGTGCATATGTTTTAAATGTAAAATAAATGCATCAGAAATATAATAATTGATGGGAAAAATTAAATATGGGTATATATGAAACATTTGATTGATCTGCATTATATTTCCATGACAGAGATACTGTTATTTTCTTAATTTTGAGACTGATGTTGTACATTTTTACTGTTGATATTTAGAGTTCACTTTGGAAAAAGTGCTTACCTATAATTTTAATTAGATTTTTACAAAAATATTTTCTAAAAGGATCTTGATTTTCTTTGACTCAAAAAAATGTATATGTCTTTAGTCAATTATGCATATGTCCTTTCTCACTATACTTTGAAAAAGGTTAGATTGTCAAAATTTTAAAGATGTACACTAAAAGGAGTATATTGCTAGTAGATTTCTATTAGGAAAAAAAGAACAGCTGGGTAATATAATATGTTCTAGTTTATAAATTTATGAGGTGATATTGGAAATATAATTTATGTTCTGGACCATAAAATACTGAAATCAGATATATTTTAATGAAACACATGTATTATGTAATGTAGTCCATGTATATTACTTGGTACCCGAATAGTAAGGCCCAAATTGCTCATATTTTTTCAGTATATTGAAAGGCAAATATAAATTATATTAATAGCTATTATGGAAATACTAACTCATAACCCTATAAAATTTTATAAACACTATGCTAATAGTTCATTTTGCAAAAAAATTTTGTCAATTTAATGCAGTTCAATGTTTAACTCCAGGATAATCAATGAACTGAGACAAATCAAAAACTAAAAAATTAACAGAATGCACATAAAGCATTCTGTTAATTTTTCCATATAAAAGAATGAGTTTCAGAATCTTGTGAAAAGATTTTTTTTTTTTCCTGGTAACATAAAAAACAGTCTCTTGTTTTTAGGAGTCTTTTTAGGAGTCATATCAGTTTTAGTATAAAGTGAAATAATTCAAATTATTTCAAAAACAATTTTTTCCAGTCTATGTTTTGGAGATCTGTTTACCATTAACCTGGAACCAATGCAGTTTTGTGGATTTTCTTTCTCCTTTGCATGATTACTGAAATTACATTTTTCAGATTTAGATGTGATTGTAGGATATGCTGTTATTTTTTGAATAGTCAGGAGAAAACAGGTTATTTTCCTAGACATTGCTTCTAAGTATTAGTGTGGTTGACGTGGTTAATGACCCAGGCATCAACATAAAATGTTTCCAAATACTACCACTCAAGCAGAGTAAACATGCTTCCCTACATATTGCTCACCATGATAAAAAACATACATGTCATTCATTGTTCATTATTCTTTCACATGGTTATGTCATTATTTCAGAGTACCAGTTGCAACTATTTCATTATTAGACGAATGGTTTTTTTAAAAAGTTTTTTGAAGCCATTGGAATTAGCACGCAATATAGTTTTGAATAAAAAACTAGAATAACATCTATGTTCTGATTTCCAATTCACGTCTACATGAGATACCCATTTTATGTAAAAAATTATCCTCATTTATACCAGTGCAAAATAGGTGCAACAGAGTCATTGATTTCAAGATGCCTCAAATCTAGAACAGTGATTTGTCAACCATTATTATGATGTCAATGTTTCTTTCAAATATAACAGATAGTCCTGCTTCTTGATGCTGCCATGTCCTCTCTTGGGAAGGGCATCTTGGAAATGCCAGGATTACAAGGGAACCGGAGTAGGGCATATATGCTTTCACCAGTTTTCTCACTTGTAATAGGTGTAAATCATCTAGTAATTATAACATTTATTGATCATCATTGCCTGATACTTTATTAAGCACTTTATAAACATGATGTCTTTTAATAAGCACAACACACAAAATAATCTTTTAATTTAGGCACTAATATAAAATCAGTTTTTCTAGGAAACTCAGTTTAAACAAAGATAATTCTCCAATATTAAAATTTAGTGCATGGTTGGGCTATAACTTATGCTCAGAACTGCCTGTCTCCAGAGCCACTGCTCTCATTTCCTCTCTTTGATAATAAAATTGTTCTGTGTTGTTGCTGTATACAGTGCTATGGAAGAATAGAGCAGGAAATAATTCTTTTGTTTTCTGAAACAGTGCAGAAGAAATCATATATTTAAAAAAGAAAATAATCTTATTTGTGTCATTTACCATTCATCAATTGTTTCAAAATAGCAATGACATTTGAACAGAATCTTAGGTTAATTAGAAATTTAACATATGAAAAACGAGCCATGGTATTTCAAGATAAAAGTATATCATGAGGAAATATGGAGGCATGTTTTAAGAAGTATAAATAGTCACTGAGAATAGAGAAATAAATTGTTTGTAGTGGACCATTGTAACTATTGGCTATTGCTTGCTGTGTCTTTATGAACCTTACCACCTCATATGGAGGAGGGATGACATATTCACAAATAAAAATTGCAATACAATTTGATAATGCTAGAATAGTGAGCTTACAATACGAACAAAATTGCCAAGGGAAGAGATATTAACTCTTCCTATTAGAGCAGTGTGGGATTTTGAAGATGTGGGGATATTATTCCTATATAGAAAACAGGGAAAAATTCATTCCAAACAGCGGGAACATCAGCAAAGACATAAGGGCTTGAAGTTGCATTTTGGATAGAGAGAACTGTCTAAAGGTATCTTGTGTATTTAGAACATGTTGGGATCACAGGGTGGTGAGAGACGAGGATTGTCAGATAGGTAGAATTCTGTGATAAGAAGCCTGGTATTTGAGGAAATAACAGCATCTGATTTGTGTTTTAGGAAGTGTAGCAATGTAGAGTTTGGGAAGTGGGAGAGATGTAGAGTAGAGAAACCATTTAGAAAGAGGTTAATAAGTAGTATAGATTTGAGGTAGTGAAAGTGAGTTAGAGGTACGTGGACAGGTAGTGGGTCCTAGGGAAAGTGGTTGGTAGGTTCTTGGATGACATAAAGGATCATATGTACAGGAACAGAATGGCAACCAGGGTCCACTTGAAGGGTTGTGCCCCTGGACAGCACCAGAGAGCCTTGTGACGGTGTGGGTAGCCAACAAGTGAGCACTGTGCCTCCCTTGTGCTGAGGCCATGCTATTGTTTCTCCCTCTGGTGTTGCGCGCACACCTCCCATCACCTGCAACTAGCACATTGTTTGGTGACTCTTCAGCATAAATGATTTCTCTTCAGCATAAGTTATATTTTCGAAGACTTTGCTCAGTCCTCACTAGATTTACTCTCATGTAGCAAATCCTTATATTGTTTCAAGATAATTATAATGCCCAGAAAAATCAGAAAATGGATCCTGGACTTGTAAGTATATGGAAAGGAAAGCCTATCTTCACCCTCCCCACCCAAATATTTCTAAATAAAATCAGTTTGATATTTCTCCCTGAATCAGGACAATAGAGAAGTACTCTTCTATTGAATTCAGATAGGAATGGTTATGTAAAAAGAGGGGTCAAGGATGATAACTCTCCTTGTCTTGTGTAGTTTTAATGAAGATTAAATGATACAATATATATGAAAGCAAAGATACTTTGAAGACTAATAGGAATATGGCTTTTTGTTATTATTATGCAATTGACACTTGTAATGCATTGATTTCTTTTGCTATATTATCTCCAAAAAATTCCAGAATGGTAGTTTATGAATTGTAGCTCTTTGTTTCCTGTGTAAGCCTTTAGCATAGTGTCTTACACTGTAGATTCTCAGTTTGCATTTGTTGATTCATCACAAAAAACTTTTAATTGTGTTTGGTGGCAAAATATCTTGGAACTTAAATAAATAAGGGAGAATGTGAAGCAAAACTGACTTTAAATGTCACTGCTATAAATACTGAGACATATTATAAAATGCTCGAAGAAAATATCTTTGACACTGCCAAGGAAATACAGTGTTAGCATAAAATAATTTCTGGTTTCTGAAGAATGACACATTATAAAATCCAGTTCTAAGTTATAAAGCAAGCTTGTTTTAAATTTCTTTCTTGGTATAGTCTAAGGCAGTGGTCCCCAACCTTTTTGACATCAGGAACTGGTTTCGTGGAAGACAGTTTTTCCATGGAGGTGGGGGGTGGTGAGGAGGGCATCACTGCCTCGGGTCCAGTTCAGATCATTGGATATTGAATTCTCATGGGGAGCACACAATCTGGATCCCTTGCATGCAAAGTTTGCATCATTGGGGTTCATGCTTCTATGAGGGTCTGATGCTGCTCCTGATCTGATGGGGGTGGGAGGCAGTGGGGTGGGGTGCAGGGCTTGGGCCGTGATGCTGGTGATGGGGAGCAGCTATGGGTGCAGGTGGGGCTTCACTTGCTAGCCCGCCGCTCGCCTCCTGCTGTGTGGCTTTGTTCCTGGCAGGCCTTGGACCAGCACTGGTCCGCAGCCCGGTAGTTGGGGGACTTCAGGTCTAAGGGACATCACTTGCTGGAAAAGCAGTAATCTATAAATGGTTTGATGCCATCTCATTGAGTTAATGAGAAGGAGGTAGAAGTTAATTCTTACAGTTTATTTGGAAAACACTTAAAAATCTAATCAGAAGTCATTTTCCAATTTTCATTAAGAATAAGATAGAAATAGACATGATTTCATAATTCCAAGCCCCATGTCTTCTATAAAATTAATGATGTGATTTGACTTTGAATTCAATTTAGACTACTAATTTAGTTCTCTACTAACAATTAGTCTACTTGTGAAATACGTCACAGTTGTGTCAGGGACAAAAGATGATATAACTGCTATTTTTCTCTTTCACATACGTGGTCTTATGTACATATACAGATACATACATACACACACTATGTCTGATGGTAGAGAATAAAAATTTCCATTCAGAAAAGGAAAGAATAGAAGACACACAGTGGAAAATTGCCCATGGCAATTCTGAAATCTCACTGGGAAGATACCGTGAAGGTCTCCAACCTTGAGCAGGAGACGTACCTGTATTAAGCTCTAAATAATTTTTATAAAAGGAATTGTTTTATCCACTTTTCTTCATGGCTCCTTGATCACCACCCATTTGTAAATTCATTTTAGTCCTTTATTCTCCTTGGTCACGTCTGAAGTGAGTGTTAGAAAGAACACCTTCCATGGGGCTATAGAGCCTTCAGAGTCTACCTCATGCTGGCGGAAAATTGGATTCTCAAGGTTTTTATTATTATTATTTTTACTTTATTTGTTTTAATTCTGTAACATTCAAATTTCTGACATTTTGGCAATAAAATTTTCTCAAATTAGTAGCCTGCTGATTTGTTTTATTCTAATTTTACATGTACCAGTAATCACATACCCAAAATTCTTTTCCAGATGTAGTTCTCACATTTCTTTATTTCATTGCTTTTCACTAACTTGCTTCTCTCTTAATTTAATGGTAACCACCTATTTAGGAAAATGAATGGGAAAGCCATGCATATCCTTGTTGACTTTAGCCTTGATTTATTGTATTTAGCTGAGATATTTTATTGGATCTTTGTTGTTCAGTCCTTTTAAAATTCTCTTACAAACTGCTTGAAGTCTCTGAGCAGCTAGCTTTTCCAACTCTGGACAGCACGGAATTTTGAGTCTTTATTCCCTTTCATCTCTGCTTTTCAAAATGGTCAATTTATTCTTGTATTGGCCCCCAAAAGTAGTCAATAATGTTCAAAATATGCCAGTCTAGTATAAATATACTAATATACTAAATATACTACTATATTTTTTCCAACCATATCCCCTAGAGTTTCCAGATACATAGGCACATGGTCTGCTTTCAAGTTATTGCATGCAAAAGTTTTACCAAATGTTTGCCCCTGTATAATATGGTCACCATCTTTCTGAAGTTCAATGTCAGCTTTCAAACTCTCCTTTCCCTGATCACTAAACCTGTAACACGTATCTTAAGTCTTTGTTACAGCTGTAGCCCTCACCTAATAACAGTATATGAATCAGTCAGAATAGATTAAGTAATGCTGTGGTTAAAACTAAAGCGTGGAATCCTAGTAGCTTAGTAACAACAAATGTTTATTTCTTGCTCCTGCCACAGGCCGATGTGTATTGGGATTGACTTTCTTTGGCAATTGTTATGGACTTCATGTCTCTGTCCACACCCCACCCAACCCCTCATCCCCTCACCAAATTCTAATATTGAAATCCTAACCCACAATGTGATAGTATTTAGAAGTGAGGAATTTGGGAGGTAATTGGGTCATGAAAGTGAAGCTGTCTTGAATGGGATTAGTTCCATTATAAGAAGAGGTCAGAGAGTTAACTCACTCTTTTTCCACCATGTGAGGATACAATGAGATGCTGGTAGTCTGCAACCTGGAAAAAGGTCCTCACCATAATCCGACAATATTGACATCCTGGATCTCAGACTTCCAGCACCCAGAACTAGGAGAAATAAATTTGTATTGTCTATAACTGCAGTCCTCAACCCCCGGGGCCGCCGACCAGTCTGTGGCCTGTTAGGAATCAGGCTACACAGTAGGAGGTGAGCAAGCAAAGCTTCATCTGTATTTACAATTGCTCCCCATTGCTTGCATCACAGTATAAGCTCTGTCTCCTGTCCGATCAGTGGGAGTATTAGATTCTCATGGGATCAGGAACTCTGCTGTCAACTGTACATGTGAAGGATCTAGGTTGCATGATCCTTATGAGAATCTAATGCCTGATGATATGAGGTGGGGCTGAGGCAGTGATGCTAGCGCTGGGGAGCAGCTGCAAATACAGATTATCATAAGCAGAGAGGTTTGACTGCACAATAAATGTAATGCGCTTGAATCACCCCCAAATCATCCCCCCTAACCCTGTTTGTGGAAAAATTGTATTCCATGAAACTGGTCCCTGGTGCTAAAGAGGTTGGAGGCCACTGGTAAGCAACTCAGTCTGTAGTACTTATAAGCAACCTAAACTGACTAAAACAGCAGTTATCTTTAAGCAAGTACTCAGGGATTTAATCTCTATTTATCTTGCAATCTGTTAATTTAAACTCATCGTTCCCAAACAGGACCAAAAAGCGGTCCTGATGATAGGCTAGAAAGTACATATATTATTTTCACCCACTTCCCTTGACCAGAAGCAAGAAACATACTCAACCCAGCTTCAAGAATATAGAGTCATTCGTGTTTTCAGGAAGAAGAATTTGATGAATATCTAGCTAGTACGTACAACATATCTTCTGTTATTTTTCAAAAATTATGAAAATGATCTCAATATGCCATGTGAAAAAAACACCTATTAAAGATTATCTAATTAATTGGAAAGACCAGATCTTTATATCCCTCACATATTGTTATTGAAATAATATCATTCTCTTCCAGTTTCCTAAAATAAAATGTCTTTTCCATTTTTCTTAGTGACATCAATTTTTATTTCTTTCTGTTCTTCTCTTTCAGAATATCATTACGTATATTTCCTTGGCCTTATTGCTTAGCTAATTCTCTTGCATTTGGGAAAAGAAAATTCCACTCTACTCTTCTCTATAAAACTTCAGAGTTTGCAAGTGGGAATATTCCTGGGAGAATATATACTTGCTTAAGAGTAGATTCCTTAACCCTTGGTCCTTTTTCTTCATTAAATGGAATAAATATTTCTTTGGTAGCAGTAATCACTAATTGTACCAATTTGCCAAAATCAAAGCAAGTGCTGGACAACATTCAGGCCACAATGTTTTGAGGAATATGGGAGTACCCTTTGGAAATAGTTATTTGGTTTATCTCACCCCACTGGACTCTGAAGTCAGGGAAATTCCAGGGAATGAGTCTCTAATGAGTCATAATTATGAACTTGAGATATGCTTCCATGTCACTCCCATAAGACAGCAAAGGTCACCTGTAGAGAGTGGGAATCCTCATAACTGCATGTATACAAATTGCCTTTAGTGCAGAGCCTTAGAGATGTTCACAGAAATGGGAGCATAATTCTGCTTCTAAATCTGCTCTACCTTGCTGGTTTCTGCTGCATATTTTAGCCACTATTCTAAGTTCTAGAGTTTTTATTTTTATATTTTTAGGTGGAGGGTTTATTTTATTTTTCTATTCCCATTTCTGATTTTTATAACTCTTAACTCATGTTACACATTTTATTACATCATTTTACAGCACAAGTAACTAAGACGTGTATTCTGAGACTATGAAAACTTTTAAACCTTAGTTTTACTAGAGATCATAATATGTTATTGATATAGAATCTTCCATAAGAAATACAACTCTATATTGTTTTATTCTTTCAAAGTGCATAAATTTTTTGTAAATTCAACTATATGCCTCAATTTATCTGTTAAACTGTCTCTCTCTTGTTCATACAGTCATCCTTTGGTATCCATCGGAGCTTGATTCCAGGACCCCTGTAGATACCAAAATTTGCAGATGTTCAAATCCCTTATATAAAAATTCTTAGTATTTACATATAACCTACACACATCCTTTGGTATATTTTAAATCATCTCTAGATTACTTATAATACCTAATACAATGTGTACATATCATTTTATTAGAGTGGATTTAACCTAGTACTCAGTGCATAGCAAATTCAAGTTTTGCTTTTTGGAACTTTGTAGAATTGTTTTTCTGAATATTTTTGATCTAGGTTGAGTTGAATCCATGAGCGTGAAACCCACAAATATGGAGGGCCAACTATGTCTACTTTCCCAGATTAAAAAAAAATAGTGCTGGAGTATCACAGTAGTTAGTTTTTGGAGGCTTTCTACATCTATGAATTGAATGGCCAATATCAGCAACATGGCATTAAACAAGACCTCCTTGCATACCAATAAACTTAACACTGGCTTCTCTTTAATACTATTAAATCAAAATATATTGAAAGTAAATTTCAATGTTCACATCTGCTGCACATTTAGAAGAATACTAATGTTGAAGGCAGCATATTTCCTAGAGAAATACCTTTTACTGGGCAAGTATGGGCATGGCCTGAGAGTCAATGTTAATATTATTCTTTCAAGTGTTTTTAACGTATATAAACATGACCTTTTATTGACTCACTTAAGACTCATAGTGGAAATCTTATAGTACATGTTACAATAACTGATCTTTAGGGATTCAAGTGGGCAATTACTCAACTAAATAAAGTGATTGCTTTTCTAATATGCTCTTGTAATGTTTAGTTAACTTGTTCAAAACAAAGCACGTGGTGACGCTATTTCTTGTTTCTTTTTTCTTATGAGCCATGTGGGACTATCAGTGAATTCCTGCAGTGCCATTATAAGCCAAATCTTAGAAATGCATTATGTTTGAAGTTCTGTGCAAATATCACAGCGTGAAGCAGAGAAAAAAATTGGAAAATGTTATTTTAATGTTCCAATTGACAGACAAATTTTTTAAGACTCTGAGAAACAACATGTTTTCCCCATGATTTTAAATGTATAATTGCAAGCTCTGCTTCCCTTGTTAGGCCAGGGAAGCATAAAATACTGCATTTGGAAACAAAACCATCACAGATACTCTTTATGCATATCCGAGAGATAGACACACTCTCGGGACTTCAGGTATCAGTATTGAGTACAAATTTCTTTTAAAGAGTGTTCTGGAAATATATCTACACTGTCACTGATGATTCAAATTCGAAGTAAAGATAAGAATTGGATGAGAGGCTGGAGAGGTTTGGATCTTGTAGTTAGAGTAGAAGAACCCCATGGGAAGGTTGTGAACATACTCTGACACTTTTTCAGAAGCACGTATAATAAAATAAAAAGTTTACTTTGGTAAACTCCAGGCAGATAGTGACAGAGATAAAATATCAAAATAGCAAGGACACATATGTATAAACAGCTTGACTCCTGAGACAGGAGTATTAACTCAGGATTACTCTGGAAAACCTGGAAAGTTAGTAACTGTGTATTCTCTCTCAGTACCACAGACTCAGGGAACGTAGCTGTCATGTTCTCAGGGCTCTGGACTCTCTTCTCATGTGTGCTTTCGTGAGAAATCTCACTCGTGTGATTTTTACCACTATACATAAAGTGATGGATTTCAACCTTTCTCTTTCTCTGGACTCCAGACTAGGCCTTTTTGTTGGTGTCTCACAGCCTGAAACTGAATTTCTTGTCTCTGTGTCTGCATCTTACCAAACACCCTACCCACTCACTACTCAGCACTTAGCTTTCTTCCTCTTAAACTATTAACTCTGAAGATAACATAGCCATCTACACAGTCACTTAAGTATGAATACTAGAAATATATCAATGGAAAAAAAAGTCCCTGACTGCAGAATTTTTAAAAAGTAATTTTTGATGTATGATAAGGATATATTGTATTTATTAATATATGCAAGATGCTCAAAACTAATGGATAGAATAAAGATTCTAAGATAATATACACCGGATAATAGGTGGGTAAATTTTAAACTAATGCACTCTAATCCCCACCAAAAACCTGTTCTTGCAAGTCCTCACCCGAATATAAATTCTGATGTTTACATCTCCAAAGCAAGGGTTGACAAGCACTTGACCTCTTTGGCTAGACAAAAAACCATTAAGTTAGGCTTCTGTCTTCAGAGAGAATTTTCTAAATCCTTCCTCTTCTCTTTTAGCATGTCAAGAACCAAGTCTGGAGAGTTCAGCTCAAAATATTCTTTCTCATTATGGAAAAGGTACAATTGAGTCTAAGCTTTCTGTTTTCTATGTTGGAACGTGGCTATAAGGTGCTTGAAGGGGCCCTTTCTGGTTGCAGTGACTGGTTAAGAAAATAGAAGTGAGAGAGAGATCAGGAAGAACATTCAGTGTTCATATCCAGATAGCCAAATTTTGTTCTCTGGGCTTTTGTGGGAGTACAGTATAAGGCCTAAGATTAAGGCCCAATATTATGTGTGCTTGACATGTGAGAAAAACTGAGAAACTCAAATGGCCTAACCACAAGTTCCCCTCCCTACTCCACTCCTACGAACATGGACCGTCAAACAACCCTCCTTATCACAAAGATGAGGCACAGTTCTTGCTTATCTCTGAGCATCTTGCTTTGGTTTTGCTGCCAGATTATCAAATTATTCAAACAAGCCAACCACATTCTCCTGCTGAATTCAGGTGTCACCTCAGCCCCCCATAGCACCTGGCAAAGCCTCCACGTGGCCCTGAGTGGTGTGTGCTACCCTCTTGCCCCTGGCTAGCAGTATATGAGTCTAATAAACTGCTGTCAATCTCATCTATCCAGCATTGCATCTCAGGTGTTCAGGATCATCATAAACCTAGGATGACAATCTTTCTGTCACCGAAAAGATAGAGAGGCAATTACAATGGAGTAGTATTATGTATTATATATGTCTGGGGAATCCCACAGGAATACAGATTTTTACCATGTTTTTATTTTGGGCTTTGAAAAAATATATGTGCACCAAGGAGGAACAAAACATAGTAGAGTGAATTTCATGGCAGAGCAGAGTGAAGCACTGAATTCTTAGGTGATATACAAGGAAACAAAATTTCCTCTTCCTCTCTCACTCAAAGCTCCCCATCTGCTGGTTTATTTGACCAAAGTGTGTCACACAAATATTATCATTTGCAATGTGTGCCATGACATGAAGATGTTTGGCAGCACTGATTAAAGTGTGGGGTATTAAGAAAATGGTAGCTATTATTTGTCAATATTATAATGCTGCTTGCTATTATTTTTTTCTCTAAATTGCCTCCATTTTTAACTTCTGTGACACCCCAAGCTTGGTTTTTCTCCTACTTCTCCTTTTTCATATTCCTTTCCTGACTTTCCTCTTATAATCAATTATTCTAAAGGTCCAATCTCTCAAGACTGTTGGATTGGGGATTAAGTTTCCAACACATGATCTTTGGGGAACACATTCAAACCACAGCACCCTCTCTGTAACGTTTATCTCAACTGAATATCTATCTGGTCCAGATCTCTTTTTTGAGCTCCAGCCCAATGTATTCCAATGCGCACTGAACATATTCACTAATTCATTGTACAGGTGTATTATCTACTCAGCTCCTAAATGTATCCCATATCTATTCTCTTCTTTGCATCTCCATTACCACAATTCTCACCCAAACTCCTACAAGTCTTCTTACACTACGAAATTAGTCATGTAACTGGTGTCCCTGAATCTATTCCCACCCTATCCAGTCCATTCAGTTTTCATATTGAGTCCAGAATTATTTGTTAAATATGTATATCTAATAACTTTATTCCTCTACTTAAAACCCTGGGATGGACGGTTGCTTACTGATGCCTCTGGATTCTTAGCAACACTTACAATGTCCTGTATTGCTCCGTTTCTCTATTTTCTGCCTCGATCTCTTTCCTTACTTATTTCACAATATCCATTTTCTTTGTCTCTTTGCTCCAGCCATTGTGAGTTTTTTCTAATTTATTGAGCACATCATTTTTCTCTCCTTCCAAGCCTTTGGATTCAACCTTACCTCTTTATCCTTATCATGAGTAACTTGACTAACATTTATTTCCCATTCAAGACTCAGAATAATGATCAATGCTTAGGAAAGTTTTTGATACATCAGACTAAATCAGGCTGCTTGGTTAAGTACTTACCAAAGCTTCTATATTATTATACCACTGGGAGGCATTTATTACATTAGATATTATTTATTTTAGGACTGTGTTTTCCTCCCACCTCAAATTGTAAAATCACAAGAGAAGGGAATATGTCTCTGTTGTTTACTTACCATTGTATTCCTGATGCCTTGTGTATAGTAAGTTTTCAGTATTTAATACTCACTGAATTGCTCTTTATCCTCAGTTTGCCTACTTAAATTAATTGAAATTGTTTTGGGGGAGTGTGAATTCAGTGTCATGATGTGTATGTTATTATTCATTATTCACTTTAAATGTAATTGGATAAAATATGTATTTGAACAAAAAAGATGCATTTTTTTAAAAAAGCCATCTTCTGCTTCACTTTTTTAGAGAGGAGCCCTTGCTGTGTTACCCAGGCTGGCCTCAAACTCCTAGGTTCAAAGGATTCTCCTACTTTAGCCTCTCAAGTAGCTGGGACTACAGGTGCATGCCACTGCACCCAGTCCCCTTTGCTAACTTTTTAATGTACTGTTTTATCAATTCGAGAGAAGTGTTGCTATATGATACTTAATAATAAATACAGTTTTAATTTTTATTCATCAGAATTTTGAGCATTATAATTTATAAGTGTATAGTTATGTTATTTTAATATATTAATAGTTAACAACATAATAGTTTTGAAAATTAGAGAGCTTCATAAAAATTGGGTGGGGTAAATAGGGCAAGAACTTCATAACTATCACAATATTTTCATAATCCAGGTTATATAGTTTTTCAGACTATCCATGGAAGTGAAAGGAATGCTTACATTTTCCAGCTTAAGTATAGGGAAAAATAATCTTTTAAACACAACACAAATTTACATATACATAAACATACCATGCCAAAGCTAGCCTGCTTATAAAGTAGATATGTCATTCTCTATCATTTTCCAAATTCTCAAATTTAAATCAGTGTTAGTTTTCCAAATCTTATTAAAGGATTTTGTACTTAATGGAAATTTGGGAAATGGAAATGATTATATTTTTTACATATACTATAAAACCAACTAATATCATTTGTTTTCTCATGAAAAACTATCAAAATTAGCTTTTTTCTTTGAGTAAACTGAAAACAAATGATTAAGTATCCTATCCGTAACAAGGCAAGACTTCTTTTTGCACATGTAATGTTATCCTTTGAGATCCATAAATATCTACACACCATGTTGTATGTATATAAGTTCATTCTGAAAGGAAAGGAAATTGAAAAATATCCATGGAGTATCTAAGTGCATTCCATGTTGAACAATCGGTGTTAGTACAGTATGTGTGTTTTAAACCAGTTGGGCACTTTTTAGAAAGTGTCAACTTTTAAAATTATTATTGTATGTAGAGCCATTTCCATCTAGAAACTGATTATGACAATTCTGTTATGGCCCTTGTCTGGTTATCTTTTTATATGTGATAGTTATTTTAGTACCTTTCTACTTCTTTGCAAGCAAGGAATTTATTTCTTTCCAGGGAGGGAATTTGTTTTCATATTTGTGACCCTGTGCTCTTCTTGTACTCACAGTTTTGTTCCTCATATTGTAAGAGAAATAGACTTTCACATCTATCACTATAATCAAAGGATTAATCACTTCTTGTCGAGGGAGAACACGTGTTTGGCAGAGTGGTTAGCTTAAAAATGGAACCAGATATTTTGGAGGATTTTATCTTATATTTAATAGAGGGACATAGGTAGAAGAATGCTCACTTGTAGGTAGTATGCATAGTTCAGCACTGTTCTCTTTGTATAATTAATATTAAAATATATTATAAACTATGTCATTTCATAAATTGAATTGATAGATTAGTGAGACTATTAAACATTATTTTATTTAGCTTATTTTGATCAGTAGAAAAATAGTTTAGTAAATACTACATGCTCATGTTTGAAAAGCTGTAATTATTTAATTTTTTTTTATCATATGTCATACAAATTGGATTTTTTAAATATTAAAGCTGACATGGTTATCATTTAGAGGAAATTGATACTTTTGGTCTTTTATATCTAGTGTATGTTTTAAAAATGTAATTATTCTTGCTACTCGTTTTTTTAACTTCTAATTTTTACTAAATACAGCATGTTTAAATTATATTCAACTCAGGCAATGAAGTACATAAAATTATGGATGGATGAAATTGAAAGACTTTAGATATTAAATTACTTGCATATTTAATTGTGATAACAGATATTTATAATATCATTGGTAGGCATAAAGAACATCATTAGAGGATCAGAAAATACTCTGAAAATAGTAATTTACTTCCTGAAAGACAGAAAATAATGAAAAAAATAAGACAGTGTATTCCTGCCTATTTCATTGCTTTTTTCCCTTTTTAAGAAGTAGCTATAAAATAGTGAGTTCAAGAAAACAAGCTAATTTAAGAAGAAAAAAAGGTGTTTGAATCTCCATCAAAAGTTGTCATATTTATGTTTTTTTTTTTTCTTATTTAGTGAGCCTAAGATTTAACTATTAGGGCAAAATCTTACAAAGATGGGAAAGTAGCAACAGGAAATTACTACTAAAATCCTTTAAAATGTCATAGAACTTCTCTCTCTTTTTCTTAAACATTGCAATATTGTTTGATTTTCACGTAGCATTTTCTGTTGGTTCTGTAAGGAGTGCTTTCTTTTTATTTTCTCTCTTTCATTTATTCCCACGCCCAGCCCTCCACCTTTCTTTCATGCTCAGAAATGGTGTAGTGTTTGCCAATTTCTATTCAACCTGCCTGGCTTCCTGTGCTGATGTTGGCATTAGAGGCTGCAGTTGTCCCCTCCAACTGTGCTTAGACTTCTGGGATATTATCTCAAAACTGCTGATGCAATATTTCATCACTCCTGCAAACATCAGAGATTTATAGCACGACCTTGGACCATAAGTTTCACCCAGTGAGTTAAATGAAAAAACTCTTTTAGGTGTTTTTCTTTTTTCTTTGATCTCACCTACATTTAGCCACCAATCAGGAATATACCACGAAGACTGGACAAGAAGAAATTCCAAACAGCACGTAAAGTTCTCCCACCCACACTAGCCACTATCCCAGGCCCATGGCTCTTTGTTGCGTGCAATCTTCCTTCTTGTAGGATAAATAGAACTTCATAGGAAGCCCCACATTTATTCTTGCACATTGAATTTTAGTGGACCCCATGATTATCCTTTTGAGGAATGCTGTGGTGCCTGAGACCTGCACTGGTTAGTTTTGTCTGCCAAGTTGATACCTTTGCTACAAGTAAAATAGTCAAACCTCTGCAGCTAATAGAGCAGAGTGTTTGCACATGATGTAAATTATTATACATTTGATCAGAGTCTTTCTCAATTTTGACTAAATTTACCTACTACTCTCTTCCATCAAGATATTATTCTTTTCCTTCCTCTGTCCCATAACATTTCAGCAAATACACAAGGAATGCAAAAACAGCCCCACACAGCTCCGCAGAGAGATATATTGATCCTAGAAATTGGTAGGAAGCAGAAAACCTCAGATCTGTGTAAGTAAATGAATGCAAAGATTATTAGACCAATATAAATCTAGGTAATGGAAACTCACAAATAACATCTGAAATGAAAATGAGTGTGGGTGAAGGTAGAGATGGGCATGAGGGGTGATTTAGGGTTTTCTGCAATTAGTTTTATGCTCCAGTGCAGATTAAGAAAGAGCATGTAGGATACAGGTAATAATGAAAAAAAAAAAATCTGTACTGTCTGTCGTGAAGACAATTATTTCCTTTATAGTCATCTACCTACATATACTAAGTTTTCAATATTTCCTGAATTGGGAAACATTGAAAATTTATGTGAGAATGACTGTATATTTTCTTCTATTTCATATTATCTATTTCTCTGTGTAAATGAAAACACTATTAAATACTACTCTTTGAATAAATTTGTACAAATATATGTATATACACAATATTTTAGTTTTTGTAAAGTCCAAATTAAAGAATATCTGCTCATAAATTTTTACTTATAGAAACCCAGACATGAAACTTAAGATTATAGTCATGATTTTTATGCACTAAATAGCCTGAACAGGTAAATAAGATCATTTCCAGTGTCCTACACTAAATTACTACACTAAACTAATACTTGCCAGTGTATTCATACACTCAATTTTTCTTTCAATTTTGTCAAGTTACTGGATGGTGAAAGATATTTATGGATATAAATAATACATCACATTAATGGTAGTAAATGTTGCTTATATCACAAAAAAAAGTTATTTGCAATTTCCTACTCACTTACCTAGAGTACTGGATATTGGTTTATAGAAGATCTTTTGTCTGCTGAGAGGAAACAAATTCAATACTTGTGGTAGTATACTTTCATGTGTGTGAAGACAATGGGATCCAGGTTTGGAGAAGCTGAGACAAAGCTGAGTTGTTCTGCATAAGGAATGGAGCAAAGTATACAGATGATTGCTGGGCATGATTACTGGACAGAGAGGGCTGGAGCCAGTGAGCCTGGTAAAAACAGAAGGAAAAAGGATGGTGGGGCAGTCAAAGGCTGCAAGGGAGAGTCCAGAAATTAAAGTATTAAATAAAAGGAGATATTTGGGGAAGGTGAAATGATGTGTATGCGTGGTATTAAATATCTGTTTAATGGCTAATGCTTATCTAGCACTTAGTATGTACCAGACCCTATCCAAAAACTTCACATATATTTAGTCATTTTAATAAGAAGCCATTAGTCACAATAAACCTGTCAAGTAGGTAAATTACTTCCATTTTACAGATGAGAAAACTAGGAGGAAGAGATTAAGTAATTTTCCCAATGTCACTCAACAAGTGAATTGCAGAGCCAGGATTCCAACCTGGGTTCTGGAATCGGTGGTTCTGACCTTTCTACTATACTGGGTTTTCTTTTGGGAAAAAAAAGAAACTGTTATGTCCTGCTACAAGGTCAACACATGATGGAAATAGAGGCTGTTCTCTCAGACCTAGCATATCTTGGTGTCAAGTACATAATAATACAAAAGAAAGATTTATAGGTGAGCTCTTTGTATTTCACTTATCTATGTTTAATTCATTGCCAAATAGTTTGTTGTAACCTCAAAAACAATCAAAGCATTGTTTCTTCTAAAACAACTCTCAACTTGTTTCTGGTTTCATCATGATATGTCTTGAAAATCTTATGGTATGTCTTAAACATGTGTGTATCTGAGCAGACACAGTTGACTTCAATGCAGAGTTGGAATCTGATTTGTCTTGTTGTGTTCGCTTATGGTCAGTCATAAATATATTGGAAACTAATTGCTTTTAGTATCAATTGCTATAATATTCATTTATAATCTGTGGCTTTATTAATTTTGATCCTTATAAGATGTAGAAATCTGAGATTATTTTTCTTTTATGAAACCTTAATCCATAATTAGCTCACTGAGTTTAGTCCACAAACATGTGCTTACATATACTTCTTATTTTCCCTGAAAGTAATAAAAAGTACTTAATTCCTTGCAATAATCTCTTGCACAAATAAATATGAGAACTTCAAGGCTATACTTACAAATACTTATTCCAAAAGATTTTTATCTTAAAAAATAAAAGTACACTATAGGATTTTATAAGTTCTAAGAGTTAAGATCCTTGCAATTATTTTTGTAAGTTTTTTTTCTTTTTATCATTCTTTCTTCATTCCAAACCCCCTTTTTAAAAACTACCTGGCTAAATATGATATAATTCAGAAAGATTAATTTATTCTTCTGGGAAACAAACTCTTTCAATACCAATCTGAAGGGCACTGTCAGTTAACACTGACTAGCACAGGAGAAGGAGCTCACAAGGAACACCGTTTTACAGGAAGCCGACTTCTGAATGGAGCCTATGTAGTCAGATGGCAGATGTTGTGAGTAAATCACTGGGATGTCTACCGTCAGCCACCTGAGTATTTTTTAGTTCCCCCTGAAAAGCCATAAATTAGTAGGAGTGCTGAAAAGTCTGTCAACAATGTCACATGCCTGGAGTGACCAGGCTTTCATCTTTCCTTACATAAACAAAGTAAAGATCAATCTTAATGTGATTAGTAGTTTAAAGGGACTACTTCATGTTTTACCTTGAAAGATAAATGGAGTCTATTTTTACCAAAACTTTATAACTCAAAGATCTTGTGTCCCATAAATATTTGTTAAATATTGGTCTCTTCATCCAAAATAATAGTTAAATAACTAAGATCCATAGAAGGAAATAGTTCTTAAAAAGTGAATTTAGTTGCTCAAACTAAATGCAAGTGATTTAGGAGAAAACAATATATATCCACAATATTTAAGCTCTATTTAATAAATATAAAATATAAGCTCTGCTTACAAATTAAAATGGTATAGTCCAGTCTATTGATATTTTTACTTAATTCTTATTCAACACTCTAAGGGGTTCTAGGCCTTAGGTATTTTATACAGCAGAAAATATGGCATTATTCCACCTTCTTATGACTATTAAGAGTTTGTTTTCAGTTTTTACAGCTCAAGACACACCTGTGCTGCTACTCATATAAGTTTAATATATTACAGTCATAAAATACCTCTGATGGTTGGAATTTGGTTCCCAAGAGATTATCTAAATACTAAATTTCAGAATTTGTTTACCAGAAGTTGCTGCTGCTCCTTCACTACCTGTCTCCTTGTCCTCTGCTGATCACTCCTAGACTTGTTCTAGTGGGATTAGCCTCAAAGGCCCAATAATGGCATTAAATTGTAGACCCAGGAGCAGAAAACTGTTTCAGCCATCAAATTTGCTTAATACTGGCCTTGCTTCTGTTTAGTGTTACACCGCTCTTGAAGGCTGGCCTACCAATGAGCAATTCCCTGGAGCAAGGAAAAAATGTCTGCTCTTGGGTTGACAAAATTCTTTCTGTGTTATTTTGCAGTTCTAGTTTCTGTGCTGTGATTTGCTTGGCACTGACCTTCCTTTCAACTCCCCACAGCACTTCACTTATGCTTGTCTGACAGAACTTATCTTACTTTGCTTGGTATTATAGTTACATTTTTACTTATTTTTATTGAATTATTAAATGTTAAGATCATAGAGAGAAAACAGCATATCTCACTCTCCTCTCTAACTTCTTATATCCCCATCCCAAAGCATGAATTAAATGTTTGTAGTATTTATTTGACTCTTACTTTGGCAGGTGAGTATAATTTTGAGAACTTTGTTTTAGGTATTCATTCTTTTTTGTTGTTCTTCTAACTGGATTGTTTCTTTCTTTCTTTTCTTTCTGTTGTTCTCTCTTGTGATCTGATTACCTAATTCCCTAATTTTGAAGCTAATATTTTGGAAAACAGCCCAGTCTAAGTCCATCCCAAGGTTTATATCCTGTCTGTGACATTCTGATCCTAGACTGGAAGTAATCTCAATTTAAAGATGGTTTTAGTGTTCCTCCCAAAAGTTTTGCAATGGCCATGGCTATGTGTCATTGGACAAAGTAAGGAAAACACTTCAGGCTCAATAGGACAGCAGAATCCTGATATCTCACAAAAGATTAGGAGTGAGAAACTTCTCAGTCATAAAGGAGAAGAATGGGTGTGGATTTAGCCCCAGAGAGAGGCATCTTGCTTTTGTAGAGAGTTAAGAGAGCACTGTGGTCTATGTGGCTCCCATCTACTAAGTAAAACATAGCAAGATTAAATATACCCTATTTCTCATCTACTAATAAAAGAGAAGAATCAGAGAAGCCTACTTATAAAATGAGGAAATCTGTAGAAGAAAAGGATTTCTGGAGAGAAATATCAGGAGTTCATTTGTGGACAAGTTTAAGATGTCTATTAGACATTCATATGGGGAGTTGAACAATCAGTTAGATATAGGAGTTTGGAAATCAATGGAAAGATCTGAGCTGGAGATAAAATTTGGGAGCTATCAATAAGTAGATATAATTTAAACCATGAGATTATTAAGGTAATGAATACATATAGAAAATTAAAGATCCATGGACTAAGGCCTAGGGCATTCGGGCTTTAAAGAGGAGCAAGAGCCAGCAAAGGTAAAGACTGGCCAGTGGAAACCAATGGAGTATAGTGCGCCGTAAGGGAATTGAATAAACTGGTTCAAACAAAAGGAATAATCAGCTGTGACAGATGTTTCTGACAAGTAAAATAAATTGAGAACTGAGAATGAATCATTGGGTTTTGTAATGTAGAAGTCACTAATGACTTTGACAGAAGCAGTTTTGGTAAGGTTGTAGGGGTTATAGACTAATGGGTATGGGTTAGAGAGAGCATAATAAGAGGTATTAGAGTGAATCTAGACAATTTGCTCTAAAGGGGGGATATAAAAGTAGCCTATAGCTGGTGTGTAAAATAGAGTTGATAGAAAGTTTTATTTGTTTTTCAAGATGGGAGAAATAATAGCATGTTTGTATACTGAAGATTTTATAATGATAATCTAGTAGATACAGAAGAAAGGGAGATACCATAAACACAGGCAGTAGAGAAGAAAATTCTAAAGCCATGTTCTTGTAGACAAAAGGGAATAAAGTCCATGGTAGATACGAAAGGAATTGGTCTTTAGATAAGGACACAGATGGGTGATCTATGGCAATGGTAGAAAGGCAGAGCATTTGGATACAAATATAGAAAAGGAGTAGATTTGGGGGTGTGAGTTTATGGAACATTCCTCCTAGTGATTCAACTTTCTCAGGGAGGAAAGCAAGATCTTCATCAGAGAATGGGAATGGGAAGATGCACAAGTCATTGTAGCATAAGTGGATGATTTGATGAACTAAAACAATGTAGTAGAATTACCAGGTAGGAAAAGGGCTATCTCCAAGTTGGTACTAACAAATTTAAAGTGAGATGATTCACCCCTGACTATATATTTTTCTACAGCCATGTTCAGCTGTGCAGTTATATGCATAGAGAAAGAAAGGGATTATTCTTTAAAAGGTTTGTAATTTTTGCCATGTAAATATAGAACACAAGAAGTGAAGAAATTAAGTGTTTTTGCAAAGGAACAATTGCAATGATTGCCATAAGGTACAAATTGTACTGAAAGGCTAGAGAAGGCGTGAAGGAGGGTGAGGGAAACTTAAGTGGTGGTGGCACCAATGAGTTGAAGATATCAGTATTTTTGCAGTCAAGATATTAGGGAAGAGCTGGAAAGAAGTGCTGGTCAGAAACTAGAAATGCTTGTAATTAAAACTGTGGAAAGGGTTGGTACATCTACTGTAAGAAGGCCTAGGTTATGACCGGGGAGGTAAGTGAGTCTGGTAGGATGGAGGAAGAGGTCACTGGAAGGGGAGAGTTAAAGGGAGGCAGAAGCCACAGAACTGAGGGCCTAATCTATCTGGATTTTAAAATCACCCAGAGATGTAATAGGAGTCATTTTGGCCTCAGTGGTGATGGTAATGGTGACCAAAAATTCATTAGTTTCTGAGATTCCAGAAAAGAGTTCTGAATGCTTTTGCACGAAAGAAGTTTTTTGTGTGTTTGGGGCAGGGTGGGGGTTGGAGTTCAGCAGGTGTAAGAGATAAAAGGAGAGAAAAGGAAAGAGGACACAGGTCAGTTGCTGTGTGATGGAAGAGCCAAGAGAAGACCCCCCAGCTGTGGGGTTGGCCAACAGGGCCTTTGAGGAACATACATGTCTTATTTGTACTGTTTTGTGGCTTACTGTCCATTGAATTATGTGACCCTGTCTGTTATGGCCAGGTTTGGAGTAAAATCTGCCAGATTCACAAATGCTTTCTGCATATTTTTTAAAAATGTTAATATTGTTTTGTGGAATTTTATGAGGTGACTCTCTTCCACATTTTGGTTGGTATAGGGGTGAGTAGAGACTAACAGAAAGAAGGAGGAACTCAAGAAGCAGAGGAGGCCAAGAGAATGTAAATCTCCTGTAAATTCAGAGACAGTTTGGGGAGTGCTTTGGAAATCTCCAGGTTGGAAATTTGCGGGCTGTGAGTGGGGAGTTTAGCCAAGTTATACCATATATTAATGAGCTGAGAACAGATAGGTCTAGTCCACCTATCTTTTGTTCTCTATGTCTATCTGCAGTATCCATGTTCTAATTTACCTACAGCTGTATTTCTCAACTTTTTTGAATGATCACTCTAAGCAACATTTATGCACAATTCTTTCCTAATTGCCCCCATCCCACGAAATTGTACCACAACTGTTTATATACTGTCATCCTTTGGAAAGCCACAAACCACTGTAGTATGTAAGATTTTTTCACTCTACCCAAGAATCAAACAATTTTTGCCCACTTGAGGGTAATATTTGTCCCAGTGAGCATGCGAGGATATAGTGATATAAATTTCTGTATGCTGAATTTTTCTGTGTAGAAAAAGTATGTTCTCTTGCCCAAGGTGAACTTACTGCTTCCTAGAAGTATTTTTTCAGAGAAAAATAATCTGTCACCTGTCACAAATCCTATTGTACAATGTGATTTTTTTCTTCATAACTATGTCCATTGAGGATTTCCCAATAGATTTCCCAAAACAATTTTGTTCCTTATTAGTGTGGCTGATTCATGAACACTACTGGAAGTTTTTACTTTCCTTGGGGGTCCAGGGACATGTTAAATGGTTTTGTATCATCATGGTCTAATCCTCAGTAATACAACATGATCCAGGAACAGCTGGTTAAATGACTTGGCCTCCTGGTACATATTTCAATTTTTCTGGGACCATAAATCTACCATCATTTGTGGCAAATATTCTCTCCATTCACACCAGATGTGGATGGGGGAATAGGATGGGGATGAAGAAAATAAAGGTAAAGAAAATAATTGTATATTGTTGGCTTCTTTTATAACTGGGATTTCCAAATTTTATTTTTCAATGTGTCTTACCATTCGTTAGGTGTTATGAGTTAAGGTAGGAATTTCTACCTGAATATTGCAGTGTACCTTTCATTTTACCAAATACAGTGATACTGTGTTATATAACTTATATATTTCTAAGTGTATATAATATTACAGATAACCTTGTATATTTATGTGTGTGTATATATACATATGTATACATTCCAGATACAAATACACATTTATAGCTGGAATATCAATCATATACATATATATATAAAATGCGTATGTGTAAATGTGTGTGTGTGTGTGTGTGTATAGTATTAGTTTGCTTAATTTGCTAGGGCTGCCATAACAAAATATCACGATTGGGTGGCTTAAACAACAGAAATTTATTATCTCACAGTTTTGGATGCTGGAAGTCTAAGATCAAGGTGTTGACAGGTTTGGTTTCTCTGGGGGCCTCTCTCCTTGGCTTGGAAAGGTGCCTTCTCATTGTGTCCTCACATGATCTTTACTCTGCATGGACAAATCCTTGGTGGCTCTATCTCTTTTTATTTATTTTTATATTGTATATTTCCACTTATTCTTTTTTTATTTAAAAATATTACATGGGTAAAAATGTTTTTGGTTACATGGATTGCTTTTGTAATGCTTGAGTCAGGGTTATAAGTGTGCCCATCACCCAGACAGCATTCATTGTGTGAGGTAAGTTTTTGCCCATCCCGTCTGCCCCCCGCCACCCTGCTTGATGTCCACTGAGTTTTTCTTCCCTGTGTGCAGATGTGTGCTCATCAGCTAGTTCCAATTTAATAGTGACTACATGTGGTGTTTGTATTTCCATTCTTTAGATTTTTCACTTAGAATAATGGTCTCTAGTTACATCCAAATTGTTGCAAAAGGCATTAACTCATCCTCTTTTACAGCTGAGTAGTATTCCATGGTATACATATACCACATATTGTTAATCCACTCATGAATTAATGGGCACTTGGATTGATTCCACATCTTTGCAATTGTGAATTGTGTTGCAATTAACATTTGAGTGCAGGTGTCTTTTTGATAAAATGACTTCTTTTCCTTTGGGTTGCTGGATTGAATGGTAGGTCTGCTTTTAGTCCTTTGAGGAATCTCCATATTGTTTTCTATAGAGCTTGTACTAATTTGCAGTCCCATCAACAGTGTAGTGTTTCTTTCTCTCTGCATCCATGCCAGTATCTATTGTTTTTGGACGTCTTAATAAAAACCATTCTAACTGGGGTAAGGTGATATCTCATTGTGGTTTTAAACTGCGTTGCCCTGATGATTAGTGATATTGAGAATTTTTTCATATGTTTATTGGCGATTTGTATATATTCTTTTGTAAAGCTTCTGTTTATGTCTTGTGCCCACTTTTTAGTGGGATTGTTTGGTTTTTTTTGTGGCTGATTTGCTTGAATTCTTTGTAGATTCTGGTTATTAATCCTTAATCGGATGTATAGTTTGCAAATATTTTCTCCAATTCTATAGGTTGTGTATTTGCTTTGTTATTTCCTTAACTGTGCAGAAACTTTTTAATTTAATCAAGTCCCATTTATCTATTTTTGTTGTTGCTGTGATTGCCATCAGGGTCTTTTCCACAAGTTATTTGCCTAAATCGATGAAGAGCTTTTTCTACATTTTCTTCTAGAATTCTTATGGTTTCATGCCTTATATTTAAGTCTTTTATCCATTTTGAATTAATTTTTGTGAGTGATGAGAGGTATGGATCCTGTTTCAGTCTTCTGCATGTGCCTATCCAATTTTCCCAGCACCATTTATTGAATAGGGCTTGTTTTCCCCAGTGTATATTGTTGTCTGCTTCACCAAAGATCAATTGGCTGTATGTGGATGGTTTTATGTCTGGATTCTCTGTTCTGTTTCATTGGTCTATGTCTCTATTTTTGTGCCAAAACGATGCTGTTTTGGTTACCATAGCTTTGTAGTTATAGCTTGAAGTCTGGTAATGCGATGCCTCCAAATTTGTTATTTTTGCATAAGATTGCTTTGGCTATTCAGGCTCTTTTCTGAGTATAAACAAAGTGTAGAATTATTTTTTCTAGATCTGTGAAATATGACATTGGTATGTTGATAGGGATTGCATTGAATCTGTAAGTCGCTTTGGGTAGTATGAACATTTTAACAATGTTGATTCTACCAATCCATGAGCATGGTATATTTTTCCATTTGTGATTTCTTTCTTCAGGGTTTCATAGTTCTGTTTGTAGAGGTCTTTCACCTCCTTGGTTAGGTATATTCCTAGGTGTTTTATTTTCTTTGTAGCTATTGTGAATGGTATTGAGTCTTTGATTTGACTCTCAGCTTGACTGTTTTTGGTGTATAAGAAATCTATACAAGGGATGATTATTTTTTAAGGTGGGTATATGTCTTAGAAATTAAAGAGGAGAGCAAGAATGGGTGATGCAAGTTGACCAGCTATGTACCTTCTCCCTTGATCCATTGCTTAGCTTCTGGTCAGAGAATATTGGCAAAGAGAAGAATACATTTTCCTCAATATGATCAGGATAATTGAATTTTAGGAAGCACTTGTACTCACCTATAACTATTTTAGCACTTGAATTGTTTTTCTTTTTAAAAGTCAATGTATACAAAGAGAATAATTTATGCCTGTCTTTCTCCTGTCTAAAACATTAAATACTTAAAATATCTTCATGACAACAATACAAAGTGTTAATCCAGTCCAGATGTTTAAATCTTTTATATTTGATTTGACTTAAACTAAAACTCAGGTAGCATAAATCTGGCCTTAAGTTATAGTAACACAGACAGACATACCATTACATATTATGCTCCTCCTCCCTGCTTTGTTTTTACATAATGCCATCACATTTACACACATCAAACAGCAATTTTCCTGTTTTTTGCTCTAAACAACATATTGTAACTACTTGCTTTTCAGGTCAATTTTTATAGCTCTGACTCATTTTTAAAATATAACAGCTGCATAATATGGATATTACATAATTTATTCAATTTCTCTAATAATGGTCATTAATGTTTCTAGTTTTTGCCACTCCTAATAATGTTAAATAAGTACTATTGTGCTATGTGTTTATTTGCTGTTGTGTTTATTTCTGGAGGTCAAAGTCTTGGAATTGGGACTGCTGGATCAAAGCATTTGTGTATCTTCCAGTTTCCTAGAGCTGCCAAATATCTTTCAAAAATATTTTGGCAAACTTTATGCATACTTGAACCAGCAGTTTTTAAGATTATCAGTCTCTTCCATGGCACCAACACTTGATATTATCAATTGTTTTGAAATTTTTCCATCTAATGTATAAAAAGTGCTATCAGGTCATTTTGGCATTTTTATTTTCCTGGTATGGATGTTGTTTCATAGATTTATTATCCATTCTTACTTTCCTGATAACATCATTGATTATAAAACCTGTTATCCTATTGAATTTAAATGCAGCTTTTATTATACAATAAATGCATGAATATGTACATATTTGGAAGAATTTATACACTCTATTCTGTTCCAATAATTTATTTGTGGTGTTGTGGATATGTATGTATATGTATCTGTTCAACAGTGTTTAATTATAGCAACCCAATAGCATGATTATGATTTAATGTCCTATAATAAAATAGGTGTGCACTGCCAAAATGAAGTAGAAAAAGGAATTATCTTATCTGGATGATTTATTAAAAATATAGTCATATTGTAGCCTTAATTGTCTTGGTAATTACTTTGATGTCCCAGGCCTTCAATGGTGGTGACATACTCAGGATGAATGGGGAACTTTTTTCCTTCAATATTTAATATGATGGCATGGTGCAAATTGCTACAATTAACTGTACAAGCATAGTATTTTAAAAGGCAGTGTGAAATAGGCTCATTTAAGCTAAAAATTCTATTATGACATAATAAATTTCTGCTTAAAAATTTAACAAAATTTGTTTAAAACAAATATATGCATGACAAAATAAACTTAGAAAGCCAAAGATCCATTTCACCATGACAGAAAAAGGAACATTATTCCTTTCCCATAGAGAGCAGCTGTTGTGTCAGAGGCACCTTGTTCTGTTGGGGAATTTGATGATGGCTTTAAAAACCTTGAAGTTTCCAAAGCAATTTAAATATGATCTTTAATGACTTTGGAGTGGATTAGCCCTTGACCTTTCTGTTCCCATGGTATTTTTCTCATCTAGCTTTGACATATGTAAAAGAAAATTGTGCTCTTCAGATCACTTTGAAACTTCCAATTATGTCAAGAGGCTTAACTTGATTTTTGATTGACTTATAATGGCAAGAAATGATCTCTGGAGGGGGTAACAGATGGAAATCAGTGTTCTTTGGGACTCTATCTTATTAGCTATAGTTCTGCTAATACTAAAAGGAGACATTTACAAATAATAAATTTGTGATGTAATTTATGTTTATGTAATTTTGGAAAAAAATAATTGATTTCCAAATGAGTCCAAATTAGATTATTTGATATGAGTGTTATTCCTATACTACTTCTGATCATTACCCATTCACTTTAAAAATCCATACAAAATGTCTAAAAAATATAATACATAATAAACATTCTAACTTCAAGAGGTAAAATTTTTATACAACTTAATTTGGGAAAATGTAACTATAAGATTATAAAAACAAGTTTCCAAAATGAGTAACAGGAAAATAGTATTAAAACTTGAGTAACTGACAAAATGAAGCTCTTGTCAAGTAGAGCTTCAAATACAAATAGAGGATAGAGGAAACAGATACTTGTATAGAAAGCAAGATGAAACATGGAAGAAGAAATATAGAAAATCTTAAGATGGTAAAGAGAAACAAGGAAATGAAGACTGAAGTACTCTGCACTTCAAATAGAATAACGTCAGTTTTATATGAACATTGTAGAAGGAAAAAGGTATTTTAGAGAGCATATATATATAGGTACTTTAAAAATGATTTTATAATTTAATTATTTATGTAGGTCTTCATAGGAAGAGAATATAGACTAGGAAAAATGGATCATTCACATTAAGATTGTAGAATCTGAAGGTATTGGTGATAAAATATTTCTGTTCAAGTTTATAACTCTTGAATATAATTCTAAATGAAGCACTCTAAATGAAGTTCAAATCAGAAGGGAGATTTGCTGTCATTCCTATGAATGAGGAAATAAGATTTTTTTTAAAAAGTGATTTTTTCTAGCCATATGAAAGTCTATTAGGTCATGATGTAGTTTTAGTTTTAATTCTTGTGCCCTGGCAAAATATGCCCTTATCTCATGTATGGGATTTACAAGGGAAGGTATTAGACAAATGCATGACAATTTCTTTTTGTTAAATTTGTATGTTCACTTAGTTTCTCTACAAATTCTTGTGTTCAAAGATAATAAGTGTTATGGGTTGAATTTTGTCCTGCAAAAATTTATATAGTGAAGTCCTAACCACCAGTAGAATGTGACCTTATTTGGAAATAGGGTCATTGTAGATGTAATTAAGTTAAAATGAAGTCATACTAGAGTAGGATGGGCCTCTAATCCAGTATGACTGATGTACAAATAAAAGAGTGCCATGTGAAGAGACAGACATACACAGAGAGAATGCCTTGTAAAGATGAAGGCAGAGATTGGGGTGATGTTTCTACAAGCCAAGCTTGTCTAGGTAGACAGGCATGTCATCTGTGTGTAAAAGAGCTTTACTTCCTTTCCAAACATTATTCTTTACTTTTTAGTACCCCTGGCTTCACTGGCTAAGACTATCAGTGTGAGAAATGTAAGACAGGACATCCTTGTCTTGTTCAGTCTTTCCTCATTAAATATGATGTTAGTTGTAGATTTTTCATAAATAACTTTTAGCAAGTTGAAGAAATTTTATTTTATTTTTTGTTTTCTTTCTTTTCTTTTTATTATGAATGGGTGAAGAATTTTCTTGAATGCTTTTTAGTATATACTCATGTGGTCGTGAACTTTTATTCTTTATCCTATTAATGTGATAAATTATATTGATTGATTTTTATATGTGAAAACAGAGAAATCTCAAGTTTTATGAGACTTGCATGCTATATCAATATCTCTATCTATTTATCTATCTATGGCAGCTGGCTCATCAGCTGAGAGAGAGCTGAGAGAACAACTGATGGGGGGACACATGTATCTAAATTTCTCAGGAACAACACACAATCTCTAGCTTCCATGAAATGCTTGCTATTTAATCATCCTTTTAACAAAGTTTGCCAGTGGTCTTATATCAGAAAGGTAAAACTGTGCACAAACATGAAGATATTCATAAAGCATTGTCTTTTGACATTGTGTTCCTCACAGGTATTGGTTTGTATTGTTCTAATACTGTAGACAGATTTTGATAAAAGTGTTATACTAGCCTTTTAAAATGAGCTGGAAATTATTTTGTATTCCTATATTTCCTGAGTTTGTATAAATTTGTTATTAATTGCTTCTTGAATGATTAATACAATTCACAGTGAAAAAACTGGGATCTGGAGGTTTTATATGTGTGAGAAATATTTTAATTACAAATGCAACTTCCAGATGCTGGCAGCTGGCATTCTCAGATAAACATATTGACAAATATGTCAATGCTCAGATAAAAAACAAACAAACGGAAACTTGGAGTCACCTCTGACCTCTTTCTTTTGCTTAACAAACACTGCTTAATCCTTCCCCAACTACTGCACTCATTCTTTTTTGCAGAACTATGTCTCCTGATTTTTACTCAGAGTTTGAGCCAGTCTTAACAAGACCTATAATACCATGCATGTTCTGGCCGTTCTAGCACATTTCTTTTACAGTTCTTAACTTTTCTTCCCCTAACTCAGGCTGTTCGAGCTCCACTGGCCTCTTTGCCTTAGGGACTTTGTAGTGGCTATTCCTTTTGCCTGGAATATCTTCCAGATATCATCTTGGCTTGCTAGCTCAACTTTATTTTTTGTTGCTCCCATGTCATTTTCTCAATGACTACCCTGACCACCCTTTTAAAATTGCATTTGTCCCCCAACAGCCCACCTGACTTTCCTGATCACTTTTAACAATATCAAAGGACAAAACTGCAACAAAGTCAGTTATAGATCTAATGGGCTTTTATTCATGATTCATAAATGGGGGCAGCCTTCATTCTACAAAATAGAATAAGAGTTCCCACCGGGTAATGGTGGAACAGTGAGTTTCTAAGGTGGAAAAAGGAAAACAGAATAGAGAAAAAAAAAAACAAAACTGATGGGTTAACAACAGGTTACTTCAGGTTACATTTTTTTTTTCCTAAGGGTTAAAGCTGAGTGCACTTCTTTAGTACATGGATTCAGGTAGACTGGAAACTTTTGTTTTCAGGAAAAACTTTCCTTCCTTAAAGTTTCAGTTTGGTTATGTAGCATTTAGCAAGAGTGACTCCATTTTGGTTTGGTCTGGTCTGTTGGGGCCTCCTGTGGGAGCTCAGTCCAAAATAAGGACCTCCTATAATTTTTGTTTAACAAAATGCTACATAATATATTTATTAGTTTTGTTTTATTTTATCAGTTACCCACTGATAAATGCAAGCTCTGAAATTTTAACAATACATTTCAAGTGTGTAATATGATGCCTCACATGCAGTTGATGCTAAATATTTATTTAAAAATAAATAAATAAATGAATAATGGCATTGTAAAGATTATAAATATGGCCAAAGGAATTGCACCGATCTGATCTCAGTAGAGTGACAAAGAGGGTTATAGAATTATATTTGGATGCTTTAATCTTTGAGCCAAAATTATTTGTGTGGTTTTTCTCATGCAGTTAATGTTTTGATATGTGTGGATGCTATTTACATTTTAAGCAACATTTGTATTTTCTTTCAGATAGCTATTTTATGTTTGCTTTTGTCACTATGCCTGAAATTATTACTATAGTAATGGGTAGAGAGAAGTGAGAGATAATATGCAATCTGTTACACTATGCTTCCAGCTTGATTGTTTTGTCAGCTCTGAGATTTGCAGTCCTGTACACAGTTTGATTTCTTTAAATGACAAATTGAACAATTTTTGCCTTTATTATTTGGTATAAAAATTAAAAATAATAGTTTCAAATATAAGTTATTTTTAAAAACATTAAATGGCTATATTTTTAAAACAGAACCTTAGGTTCTTATTTTGATGTGAGTGTGAATAAATATTCTCCTGATCTCTCCCAACCTAATGAGGCTGTGATATGCTCTTATCCCAGCAACTGTTACCACTTTATAACAGATTGACTACCATATAAACTGGGTAATTTCTTAGTCATCATTTTAAATATAAAATTTTCTGAAAAATATTGGGTATGAATTTCCTAATCATCACTTAAAATACAAGCTCTTCTTGGATCTGATTAAAATCTACTTTAGTCAGGTGTTTATTGTGTGGAAGGAAAACTAATTATTCGTTTATAAAAGGGGCAAATAATGTGGGTTTCATAATTTCTTTTTAATCCATTTTTTATTTATTTAGAAATAATAAAGTTAACACAATTTATTTTTTGGTGCAGTATGATTTTAAAAGATTCCTGAAAACATTATTAAAAATAATGAATAAAGAATGTGTCTATTTTATCTTATTATGTTGCTATTGTTTATTTAAGGTACATATCATATTACAAAATAAAACAATTCATTATTTATAATTTACAACAGAGAGGTAGACAACTCTAATCTTTTAATTTATGTTAATTACATAGTTTTTGGCTCTGATAATAGTTTGTGCTTAACCTTATCAAATTGAATTTATACTGCTGACTTTCTGATGTCTCTCCAACTAAACTGTAAGTTCCTATATATATAGTCATTGAATAAATTAGAAAGTAATTTATCTATTATAGGTGCTCAAAAATCTCAGATAAGTTAATACATGGTGTTTTATAATGTGAATGTGGTGAACCATAAAAATATATTTGCCAACTGCTAAAAACCTAACAGAAAACATATACACACACAAATATATGTAGTCAAAATTTTCCCAAGGTATGCTGAGTTATGGAAGCCTTATACAAAAGAGCACAAACTGCATTATTCTAATTTTATGTAGTTTTATAATAGTCAAACTTAGTCTTTGGTAAGGAAAAATCAGAACAGTGATTGCTACTAAGATGTGGGGGCAAAAATTGAGTGGGGAGGAGCATGAGAGAACTTTTCCAATGAATGACTATGTTTAAAAGCAATTTATATTACATAGCTGTACACATTTGTCAAAACTTGTAGAATGGTACAATTGACATTTATACATTTAATTGTATGTAAATTTTACCTAAAAAAGAACTACAAACAAATATTGGAATTTTTAGTTAATAATATCATGCTAAAGTGTTTATGCTGGTGTGATAGTTAATTTTAGGTGTCAACTTGCGTGGATTAGGAATACCTAGAGAACTGAGAGCATTATTTCTGGCTGTGAGGTCGTTTCTAGAGGAGATTGTCATGTGAGTCGGTGGGCTGGGTGGGGAAGATCACCCTCAATGTGGACAGGCACCATGCAATCAGCTGGGGCCCTGGATAGAACAAGAAGGCAGAGGAAAGGTGAATTTGTTTTCTTTCTCTCTCCTGGAGCTGGTACACTCTTCTTCTCCGGCCCGTCAACATCAGAACTCCAATGTCTCTGGCCTTTGGACTAAGGGACTTGCTTGCACCAGTGGTCCTCTGAATTCTCAGACCTTCAGTATCTCCCGAGAGTTATACTGTTGACTTCCTGGTTCTGAGGATTTGAACTTGGATTGAGCCACTAGTGGTATCCCTGGATCTCCAGCTTGCAGAAGGCTCATGGTAAGTTTTGCAGCCTCCATAATGACATGAACCAATTCCCCTAACAAATTCTCTCTCATTTATCTATCTATGTATGTATCTATCTATCTTTCCTATTCTTTCTATCTCTCTGGAGGACTCTAACTAATAAAGATGATGAAGGTCTACAGAAAACAGAGACAGGTAGCAGATTGTGTACTTTCTCAGTGCCCACTTTTTGCACATTCCTTAACTATCTTCTGCACAAATTTAAATGTACAAATATTCTACCTTAAGGCAAAAGCTCTAGGGAAAAAAACGTATATAGTACAAGAAACAATACACACTACTCTTTGAATACAGCCCCTGAACTGGAGGCACGCTGATTGGACACAGAGTGTTTAGAAGGAATATATTTCACATCCAACATTGGATTGGCCAATAATGCAAAGAATATAGACTATAAATAATGAGAAGCTTTATTTAAGAAAGCATTGAGTATTTTTGGTTTTCCATTAATTTTCTTTGTGATTTACATGAATATTCTGTTTCAATACATGCATATGGATAAGGAAAGTTATTTTTAAGCAAAATACTCAATGCAATCAGTGATACAAACTGTTCATTCAATAACTCAAACCAATCTGGGAGTTATCAACAACTCCTGACTCTTCCAAAATTCAAATTTATCCAACCAGAAAATTCTACCATTTTTACCTTTTAAATATTTCACGAATATTTTCCCTCATCGCTTTCTGTATTATCACAACTGTGCTTTAGACTCTTATCACCTTTCACCTAGGTTGTTTTAATAGTTATTCTTTCTTTGCCTTTATGCTGGGCCTACGCCTGTCTTCACAGAGCCTTGTTGTTTCTCTCATTACTCAGATCTTAGTCACTTTTCTTTTATCAGCAGTATTCTATTTCTGTATCCTAAGAAGTAGACATCTTTAGTATGTAATTTTCAACTGAATTAGAAGATAATTTTACCATCCTGTGTTCTAAGTGACAGCCTAGCATAGAATTAAAGGATGTGCACTCTGGAATAAGGAAAGTATTTCAATGCTGGCTGTCACTTTGTTGCTGGAGCTGAATGAACTGGGCAGGATTCATAATATCTCTAAGTGTCAGTTTTCTTATCGTCTCTAAAATACAGGTAACGAACATCCTCACTTCATTCTGTTGAGAGGACTACATTAGGTAATGAGATAATAAATGCAAGGTGCTTAATTATTATAGCTCCTGACACAAGTAAGCGTTCAATAAATGCCAGCTATTATTAAATTAAATTTATTACTGAATTGAGAATGTAGAGAAGAGTTTAATGTCATAGATTATTTCAATTTTTTAAACTTTTACTTTGACCAATTTAAATGTGCTTTTATAACAAATAACTTCTGTAAGTCTAGACCTTCACCTTTCTTTGTATCATCTTCAGATAAACAAATCTCTGAAATATTTTCCCTATAAACTGATTTTAAAATGATTGTAACTCACTTCTGGAATTCTTACTAGTAGCAATAGACATTAAAAGATAAAAATATGTAGTGAATAACTCTATTTATGGTTGAATCATCCAGCAAAATACTAGGTAATGTAATTTCATTGTGATGATTAAATAATCAGAAAATATGTCTTTTGAATTCTGTGGACTTTTAAGTAGTTGTTTAACGATAGCCTCTAAATTTATAAAAGGTGATGTGAGGCCTTTTCTCATGTGAAGTCCATTTAGGTGCACAGTATGTATATAGTTATATGGTTACAAAATTGCTTTAAAGAACAATTCTGAAAGAAATTATGCCAATATTTCTTTATGCTTTATTCATTCAGAAACATCAGAATTAAACTTAACATTGGGTATTATTTTTAGTTCAGAAAAAGAGTTTTATTCAAACATAAGGACAAAATTTATGAAATTAAGTCTAGAATACTTTTATTTAGCATATAAAATACGTTTTCATTTTGAATTTTGTTACTTGATGTTAAGACAATTTTAAATTTGACAACAGTGTGAAAAACTAGGTGATTTCAAAAACTAAATACAGTTGTCCCTCTGTATCTGTGGGGAATTTGTTCCAGGACCCCTCATGGATACCAATACCCATGGATGTTCAAGTTCTTTATATAAAATGGCATAGTATTTTCATATAACCCATGAACATCCTCAAATATACTTTAAATTATCTCTACATTACTTGTAATACTCAATGCAGTATAAATTTTATATAAATAGCTGTCATACTGAATAGCTTAGGGAATAATGACAAGAAGAAAAAGTCTGTACACATTCAGTACAGACGCAACCATCAATTTTTTTTTCAATGTGTTTGATCTGCCATTGGTTGAATGCATGGATATAGAACCTAGTGATACAGAGGGATGACTGTACCCATTATTCTATAATTAAATATTGGTTTGTTATGATTCATATTTTTAAAAATTACATTAAGTTTTTTAAAGTTTGTTAACAGCAATGAGTCACTAATTTGTTAAATTATAGTTTTTCAATTGCTCAGTATTTAAAATAAACCATGTTTAATTCATGAGCAAAGTTCATCTCAATATGTAATTATTTATGGTAAATAAAAATGTATTTTAAAATGTTATGTATGTAATATAGTTATAAATTAGAGTGCAAAGAAGTGTAGTTAATAAATGTTAATTTAAATCTTATCTCTCAGTTATCCCAGATTATTTCATCCAGTTAGCCATTCTGACCTTATAAAAGCTTTTCAACTATAAAGTATCAGATGCTTTATCATATTACTTGCATCATTAAAGTCTTTCATAAGTAATGGTTCTGTGTTCTCTATAGTATCAAAATTTCAATGAGTTAATTATATACACAACAGGAGACCAGACTTTACAATTTGATGAAGAATATCTTTCACTTGGGTACAATATCCGTGAGCAGTACATGCAGGAAGTTAATCCAGAACCATATAGTGAGAGGACTTTTTGTTAGATTTCATATTTAGCATAGAGAAGGGTCTCTCTTTGTATCTCAGAGCAGCCAAGCTACTTGAAATGTTTATTACGTTTATACTATACCAGATGTTTTACTAGAAGAAAGATCATTTGGTTAATTAATCATTTTTATTCCTTTGAAGAATAAGGTCAGTATACCTTTCATATATATATATTTTAGTGTGGAAAACTGCCAAGCTTATGAGTTATGAATTTCTGTGCTATGGAAATTTGTGAACTTAAAAAAAAAAACCATTCAACTAGTTAGATTCTATATTTTACTATAGGGATAATATTACGTGAGTATTGTCTTTTTTTTTTTTTTTTTTTTTGAGACAGAATCTTGCTCTCTCACCCCAGCTAGAGTGCAGTAGCATCATCATAGCTCACTGCAACCTCAAACTCCCAGGCTCAAGCGATCCTCCTGCCTCAGCCTTCCAAGTAGCTGGGACTACAGGTGCGCTATTTTTTCTAGTTTTTGTAGATGCGGAGTCTAGCTCTTGTTCAGGCTGGTTTCGAACTGAACTCCCAGCCGCAAGTAATTCTCCCTCCTAAGCCTTCCAGAGTGCTAGGATTACAGGTGTATGCCATTGCGCCCGGCCGAATATTGTTATTTCTAATATATGCAATCATGTGGCAAAATTTTGAGGAATATGTTTAAAATGATATATTTTAATTTCATTTACTTAATTTTGAATAATCACTGAGTTTGCTTCATATAAATTATATTCTGTCAATCATCAACAAATTTTCAAACAGCCAGGAAGGTAGGAATATATGGATGGATTAAAAACATGAACTTCGGAGTCAGAATAACCTGGCTTTCTTCAGTTATTATGTGACGTTTGGCAAGTTTCTTAATATCACAGAGCCTAATTTTCCTCATTTTTAAAGTAAGCATAAAAAGGCACACCTCACCATAAGGTTTTCTCAATTGAATAAGGTAGCATTTTAAATGCCTAACAGAGTAATCACTCAGTAAATTTGAGTATCTTTTCCCTACCATTTGACTAAAAAGAAAAAGCAAAAGATAAAAATTTAAAAAGCAATATGAAGCAAATCTCTTAGTATAAGCAATATTACATTATTTTATCACTCAGCAATACTCAAAATAAGGCCTTTTTTTTTTTCCTATAGACCCAAATTGTAATTGTGTTCCCTTTCAGGAACAAGCAAATTTGCCCTCACTTTGAACAACATACTTGTTCCAAAACAATTCAAGTAAGTGCTTTAGCTAATTATTTTGAATTCAGGCTCAGAGCTCCAGGGTATGGCTGGCATGTCTCATTACGTAGTTTGTGTCTGCAATTTTCCCTTTCTAGAAACCACATAGCCCCCAAACCTGGATGTGGTGTTCCTATTCAGTCATGAATTACATCGGTTGATATATTCTTTGTAATTTCTGTAACATTTATCATACAAAATATGAAAGGAGAGCTCAGCTCTACCATTATCAATTAGCATTTATATCCTTGATGTTTTGAAGGTAAAAATGCTATTAAGTATTGGGCTTCTACTGTTACAAAATACATTTGTCTATACCATTCTGATTTTTGTATTGTTGAAAAGTCTTAACGCCTGTTTAAACTAAAATATATCTTTTCCCAAATCCAACTGCAGGGTCTCTGATTGCTCCATCTTGAAGTTTAACCACAAACAATACTGATTCTTACAAAGTCAGCAGGCAACAAGGAATCCCACCTCTACAGTGAGTGGCGTCTCAATCCCGTCCAATTGCTCTAAATAACAAATTGGATGTGACAGAGTGGTGGTCCCAGGCCACAGTTTGCTGACTGAACTGCAGGTTTCCCATCCTGTCAGCAAGCACCATGTCTGCCTAGGCAATATGAATGAGCTTTCTGTCTTTCTGTCCTGGTTTGCACTTTGGTTTCTGGTCCAAGACTGAGGTCCAAGGCATCAACTAGCCCACTTGGACTGTTGAAAACCTACCTGATTCATATAAAGTCCTATTCCCCAAAGTTGGATTTCCCTCATCATTTTACTTCTACCCACTGCCTGAGGTCCTTTCCAAAAATGGACCAATTGCTCTGCCATTATCCTGTGTCTGAGCATCCTGCTATTTGTGAATGCCAGCCACCAAATTCCACCCAACAGAGAAATCTTCCATCAGGGTCAAGTCTATTTTCCATATGACTTAGAGCATTGGTTCTTGAATGTGTCTGTCTGTTGAAATCACCCAGGAAGGTTTACAATCTCCTGATACCAGGCCCCACAGTCAGACAATCTGATTTATTTTATATGTATTGCGACATTAGAACTGGAATTTTTAAGATCTTCCCAGGTGATTCTCATGGGCAGTCAAGACTGAGAACCACTGATTTAGAGTGCTGACTCAAGTCCTCTGCTGATGCCTGCCCTAAACAGAGTTATTTCCCTATGCCTCAACTACCTTTTCTCTCCTACTTACTTTTCTTCTGCCTTTCTTGGGAATCCCACTTGTCTTCATAGCTGAGTTTATTTAAGTAATGACATTTGCAGAGTTCTGGTATTTGTATTGTTGCTGTTATTCTTGTTTGCTTTAGCTTTGATTCACTTATTTTTTGAAGGTTATTGTGAGATGAATGGCAGGAAGAATTGGATTATTTCAGAGGAGTTGTGATCAAAATCCCATGGCTGCCTCTGAGTGAAAGACTAAAAAAACATTCTACCAATTGACAAGTCAAGGATATATGGAGATACATTTGGGTATCATTATATTAGCAGTGTCCAAAGTAATGTGTAGGGAAGTATGCAAGATGATCTATTAGCCTATTGAAAATATTAGAAATTCTATTTATATTGTTATTTTGGTAGAAAAAAATAGCAAAAAGGAAGCTTTGATAATCCATCCAACACATGGATTGATATTGGTGCTCTCAGTCCTTCATTTATTTGATTGCTTGCTTTGCAAGTTAGATGAGAGGAGAGCTCTGCAATGCATTGCAGCTTTTGTGTGTACAGTTAGATGGGTGCAATATGATATCTAGCATTATGAAAAATGCATGCCCTCACAGGATGGACATGGCTTAGAACAAATCTCTTAACTAACTGTATAGGTTGAAAACTATTGAGAAAGAAAAAAACATAATAGAGTAAGAATGTGTAATTTTGGCTTGTAAGGATTATCACAAAAATAACTCCAATAATTCAATTCTTTCATTATTTTTATCTAATAATAGCAAAATAAAGAGGGATCATATAACCAGCCTGTAAGAAACTGAGGCCTGCCAACAACCACATGCATGAGCTTGGAAGCTGAGCCTTCAGCCGCAGGTGAGCCTTGAGATGATTGCAGCTCTAGCTGACAGACGGCTTGACCACAGCCTCATGAGAGACTGAGGTATTTATTAACATAGCTCCTCGATTTTTTTTTAAATGAAATAAATTGAAAAGATATAGGTCATGATTTTAAGGAACTACTTTTTATTTCTCACTCTACATCTCCTTTCTTCTTTTTTTTTTTTTTTTCTGCTCAGTTTGGTTGGATGCCAGATGATTTGGGATATACTTGGAAAAAGCACTTAATTTAATGTTGCTTCTTCTTTCTCATTTATAAGATGGGATTTACCATGATTGTCATTTATTGGGTACTGATTATTTACTAAGAATCTACCATATATTATCTCAGTTATCCTCACAAGAACCCTTTTGGATAGCGACTATTATCCCAACTTTTTATTTTAAGAAGTAGGTTTAGTGTCTGATCATCATACATGGCTAGTAAGTTGAGGCTGAAACTCACCTGAATCTAGCTCCAAATTTCTGTGGCGGCATACAACCTTCCTTGGTATGCATTTTCTTAGTGAGATTTCAAGTGCTTTATTAAGAAAATCGGGAAATGGAATCAAATTTTGCATTTTCCAAGAACAGAATATACACACTCCAGAATAGGAGAGTGGATGCCTGACTGGAAAAAATCAGTCAGGTTTCTCAGTGACTGAACCCAAATCTCTAAAAGCCTCAATTTCATTTTATTTTTATTTTTTTTTATTTATTTATTTATTTTTTTTTTGAGACAGAGTCTCACTTTGTTACCCGGGCTACAGTGAGTGCCATGGCATCAGCCTAGCTCACAGCAACCTCAAACTCCTGGGCTTAAGCGATCCTACTGCCTCAGCCTCCCGAGTAGCTGGGACTACAGGCATGAGCCACCATGCCCGGCTAATTTTTTTTTTTTGTATATATATTTTTAGTTGGCCAGATAATTTCTTTCTATTTTTAGTAGAGACGGGGTCTCACTCTTGCTCAGGCTGGTCTCGAACTCCTGACCTCGAGCGATCCACCCGCCTCGGCCTCCCAGAGCTAGGATTACAGGCGTGAGCCACCGCGCCCGGCTAAAAACCTCAATTTCAAAAAAAAAAAAAAAAAAAAAAAAAAAAAATCTGGCCACAAAGTTTAAGAAAAAGTATATGGACTTATTATTATTATTAAATGGAATTAAAATCCAGATTAAAAGTTCTGTGTAAAACAAACTCTTACAGGCAGTGATACTGCTATTCATTAGGTTTTACTGAACTCTCAAGATTTATATTAAAACAGTTTAACTTGAAGTGACAAAATTATCTTTACGAGTGGCAATTGGTAAAATTAATGTGACCTTTTTAAAGCTGAAGAAATTGAATTACAGAGACATGTATGTAATTTAGGTTAAAAATTATGATCACAGTTGGGATTAAGAATTCTTAATTTATTTGCTTTGTGTTTCCTTGATTAGACATCTCTCATTTTCAACTCAAGTACTTTTGGGAATGATCAACTTTGCAAAAAAATCTCATTGGCAACATGATAATAGCAACTTGTCTTTTCTATATTTATTTTTCTCAAATTAAAACACTCAAAATAAAATCTGGGGGGAATGTTTGCATATGACCTTTGTATTTGCTATTTGTTCATATGAATTTGCTCAATTAGTTTTAAAAATACATTATAAAAATATGTATGATATGTAAGAAAACATGAACATCCACATGCAAATCTACATTTCTATGCTTGTTAGCCATCTAGTGGCTTTAAAATAAAATTCATGACAAAAGTGGAAATTATGTTACCTTAATTACTACTATGAAATATTTATATTTATATTTTAAATTATATAGTGTGTTTTTAGCACTTGAACACAATCATTTAGATAAATTTTGAAGTTGAGTTTCATTTACAAATCTTGCTTTCAATTTTTTATGAACTCTGCCTGCTCATTTTACTCCTCATTTTCAATTGACATAAGCAAAATGTGAAACACTTGCCATTTTAATTTATCTTCACTCCTTGTGGACAACTGTGTCACTGGTAGACAAAAGTATGGGACCTTTTTTTTGTGATAGTAGATTTGCCTTTCTTGCCACAGGATTGCAATAGAATAAAAGGAAAATCTGACGGGTGTGTTGTTTCAGTATCAAAGGACAGTAAAATGGAGTTATAATTTTGAATTTATGTATTCTCCCATCATCAGACTTCTGGATGTAAAAAAAATCACTTGCCTTTGTATAGAGTTTCTATGTACTATGCAATTTCATATGCTTTATAACATCAGACAACCAAAGCTATATTAAAATATCAAATATGAAGAGTATTTGGATTATTTTGCCTTTTGGAGCCCTTACATTATTGCTGAGTTATTGGGATTGCCTAGTTAAGGTCTGTGTAATCTTGTTTATTACTTATTTTGTGGTTTGCTAGATTTTGAATGAGTGTTTGCACGTGCTTTTTATAACTTGGCAGACTTATTTACATAGATAGAAGAAGCTGGACATATAATGTGATTAATTTTCTTCAGGTTTTGCCATTTGTTACAATTGTGGAGTCACTGCATTAACATCTATGAAAATTCTGTATTAACAGTATTCCATGTGTCTTTATATGTAAACTCATTTATTGATGAAATTAATTTATCTTTAAATTCAACTGAAGTAGAAAAAATATTCTGGTAAAATCTTTATATAAGCCACTCTAACAAAAGTTATTGTTTGATTATTCCTAACTAGCTTTATAAACTATGACTGAAAAGTATTAATTTGTAAATTTTTGTATATTTTCTAGCTATTATCTTTGCAAATTCCTAAGGACTATTCATATATCCATTCTGAGCATTGAAAACCATCTCCTCATTCCATTGAGGACTCTGGGTCATAATTCTTCAGGGCCACATTGGTAAGATTAGCTCTGTTTGGACAACATCACTGTAGTTCTTCATCTCAACAAGGGAACATAGACTAAGTTCAGTTGTATTAATAAAAATTTGGAGGCCGGGCACAGTGGCTCACGCCTGTAATCCTAGCACTTGGGAGGCCGAGGCAGGCGGATTGTTTGAGCTCAGGAGTTCGAGACCAGCCTGAGCAAGAGCGAGACTCCGTCTCTACTAAAAATAGAAAGAAACTATATGGACAGCTAAAAAAAAATATATATATAGAAAAAATTAGCCGGGCATGGTGGCACATGCCTGTAGTCCCAGCTACTTGGGAGGCTGAGGCAGTAGGATCGCTTGAGCCCAGGAGTTTGAGGTTGCTGTGAGCTGGGCTGACGCCACGGCACTCACTCTAGCCCGGGCAACAAAGTGAGACTCTGTCTCAAAAAAAAAAAAAAAAAAAAAAAAAATTTGGATTCCCGGCTAGGTGTGATGGCTCATGCCTGTAATCACAGCAGTTTTGGAGGTAAAGGTAAGAGGAGTTCAAGACCAGCCTGGGCAACATAGCAAGATCTCTGTCTCTTGGAAAATAAAACAAGTAGCAGTTGCAGGGGTGTGCACCTGTAGTCCTAACTACTCCAGAGGCTGAGGTGAGAGAATCACTTGAACCCAAGAGTTCGAGGTTACAGTGACCAGTGAGCTATGATTACACCACTGCACTCCAGCCTAAGGAACAGAGTGGTATATGTATACCATGGAGTACTACTCAGCCACAGAAAACAATGGTGATCTAGAACCTCTTGTATTATCTTGGATAGAGCTGGAGCCCATTCTACTAGATGAAGTATCACAAGAATGGAAAAACAAGCACCACATGGACGCACCATCAAATTGGTATTAATTGATCAACACTTATGTGCACATATAGTAGTAACATTCATCGGGTGTCGAGCAGGTGGGAGCAGGGAGGAGGGGATGGGTATATTCATATCAAATGGGTGTGGTGCTCACCATCTGGGGAATGGACATGCTTGAAGCTCTGATTTGGGTGGGGCAAAGACAATATATGTAACCTAAACATTTGTACCCCCTTAATATTCTGAAATTAAAAAAAAATATTTTAGGAAAAAAATAGATTCTAGATGAAAAGGAACTAAAATATTCCCTATATTTTTTCTACCAATTGCTATACGTGGAAAGATTATCTATTGCATTGATAATCTTATACATCTGCGGTGGTCCCCAACCCCTGTTAGGAACTGGGCCACTGGGCAGGAGGTGAGTGGCGGGTGAGCAAGTGTTGCTTTATCTGTATTTACAGCTGCTCCCCATCACTCGCATCACTCCAAGAAAGGATTCTACATTATGGTGAGTTGTATAATTATTTCATTATATATTACAAGTTAATAATAATAGAAATAAAGTACACAATAAATGTAATACACTTGAATGATCCCAAAACCATCCGCCTCCCCCATCCATGGAAGAAAAACTGTCTTCCATGAAACCAGTCCCTGGTGCCAAATAGGTTGAGGACCGCTTTTATGCATTATCATCTTTATCCACTGACATTGGACCCTGCCTCAGAATCACAGTCTTATTTAATAAGATAGGCAACAGAACTCAACATTTGTTACAGCAACTTTAAAGTTTATAGGTGAGTAATAAGCGCTATATTCTTATATGTTTTCTAAATTTGCATTAATCTATGTGAAGTATTTGCTTATTTTTTAGAAATTTTGAGTTATAATACATCCATTTTCTTGTGGTAACAATATATTACAGAAAGGTGTTCGTTGATGATTATTCCAGAATGAAACGATAATATGTACAATATATCAATATGTTTTTTTTTCTTTTTTATTATTTTCTGAGATGTTTTCAGGTTATCAGTACTAGTTGACAACAGATGTTTCATTGTTACAAGTTAAATGAACAGGTGCCTTTTAGCAGTCAGAGAGTGTTTCTGCAGCATCATTTGCGGATATGATCCTTATTGTCCTTTTTAATTACATAATGGGAATTTTAATCTTTATATCTCTTTTTAAATTAGTTTTATATACATAACACATTTAAAAGTTGGAAAACCTTAACTACCTACATTAGAGATTTTTATATTTAAATTACCTAATCCTTTTCACATGGAATTTGCAAGTCATTTCTTGAAAGAATACTGCCTGTGAGGTAATTACATGAATTGGATCTTTGGGCTCATGGTTTCTTGGCCTTCGATGGTTATTTGGCTGGAATTATTTTGAGGTGTTAGAGAAAAGATACATAGGAAACAAATTTAAAATATAATGCCTCCATTCAGATAGGGCAGAACATGGCAAGCCCTCTCTATTGCAGATGAACAAAAGGAGTTAAGAAATCAGAACCTTATCTAGGAAAAGTAAATAAAAATTTAGAAAGTAATCCTCTTGGAAGCTTTCCCCTGCTTCTGGCAAAATGGGAGGCTCTTTATCTAATTATAGGAGAGGAAAAGAATAAAGAAGAAAAAGTTTGCAATAAATCCAGAATGTTGTAGCAGAAGAAAAATAAAATTTCTGTCCCCTTGAAAAAAATGGAATAATTTGGAACATAATTTACTCGCTAATCATAGCCAGTTGATATTATTGGTGACATACTGTTTGGCAGAAGGCACAGTTACAAGGTGTTCAATGCTATATACTCCCGCTGAGCTAATTAACCCACCTCCAGATTTAGCCATGGGCTCCATTTTCAAGCAGAAGAATAGATCCAGGCCTCTGCATCGTTTGATTACTTAATGTTCAAGCACCTGAGTACAAAACTGAGCATTGAGATTGGACAGAGTTGGCAGCACCTGTTACACATTTCTCACATCTTTTTCCATTAAATATAATAGTTTCAGAAATTCTGCTACAGGGACATTTGGTGAAAAACCATCAGTGCTGTCATTTGGGCATTAAAATAATCAGCTAATTTATTGACTTTAATTAGCTTACTTTTCCTGCTCTAATATTAACTGAAATTTGGAATTTAAGAAAAGAGACAGTGCTAAACCATGCTAGTATCCGTTTTTCTCCTTAGTAAATTGAGTTATTGGTAGCAGTTTTATTATTATAAATGTAATATAACTTAAAATGCATAGGAAGTATGTATGTATTATATAATTTAATTATGATTATTTTGGTGATGCCCTAATATAGGAACTTTATGTTAGGCAACACGTAGAGTGTTTTCATTTGGGAGTCTAAAGATTGTCGATAAAGTGCAGATTTGGGCAATATTTGGTATTTTTAGAAGGATATAAAGTGTGAGCAGGTACCAGAAAGATGTGTCCACTGACATAATTTTAGACTTAGGCATACCTGAGTTTGAATTCCAGTTCCTCCACTTACCAGGCAAACAAATTAATCTAAATGTGTATTTCCTTCTTTAAAATGGAAATAAAAAATCAGAAGTTGTTTGTCAATTGCATGTTCTGTAGTGCTTACTCCAGTGGCTAGCATGCAGCAAGTACTTAATAAAGGCTTTTAATGCAATATTCATGTGATGATATTAAATATAATGTAAATAAATAATGTATTTATGATTAATTATAATTAATACAATTACATAAGTAATATAGTACATCAAAGTTTTATGTTATAATGAATGTCATAACATTCATTTAAAATATATTAATTATAATGCACACTTTACAGAATAATATACTATTAATATAATATACCATAGTCATAACATAAAATCATATAGGGTATATTTTATATAATATTAAAGTTGAATGATTAAAATGCAATAATACATACCTGATTATTATCAATGAAATTAAATGAATAAGGAAAGGATGAAAAATAATATAACTTATTTGATTATTTTAAATAAATTATATATTTTAAGCTTGTTACATACTAAAAGTGCCATATCAATTATGTGAGTAAAATTTAAATTTAATAACTGCTAAATCTCCAACCTTTGGGAACCTACACAAGAAATAGGATATCCAAAACAAAGAGGAGCAAAATAAGGCATGTTTTGGAACATTCTTTCTTCAAGCTGAAATTCACATAAGTCCAAAGGAGGATCAGTCTACCACAAGCCCAGACTCGAAGTAGAATGGCAGCTTGCTCTGAGGATCCTAATGGTAATTGTAAATTTAGCTACTCAGGAGAATTGGGGCAAGAAAGTATAGTTAGAGGAAGAACAGATGTTCCCTAAGGTGATTTCTGTTCTGGGAAGTCAGGAACTTTCCTTTTCAATGTTATTCTCTCAGTTTATATGAATGTTGTCCTTGAGCTAGTTTGTAATATTGATTTTACTATGTTTTCTTCTCTCTGAATTCACAAATTAAACCGTAAATTGGTACCAATGCCTTCAACATTAAGGAGACTTGAAATAATGAACCATTGACTATTAATAGAATAAGATTGAGTTGATCTGAGTTGATACTGTTCTGGGTTTGTTGTATTTATTGGATGACATCGGCACAGATCTTAGCTTTTGACATATCATCTGATCCATATTGGCATATGGCATATTTTCTTCTAGATGCAGAGGAAAATAGAGTATTTCATTTGGATTTTTGAGTAAAATATGTAATTTCCTTACAGTTTTTACTACAAAAATAACTTTCTCAGAAACTCATTTTTAAAAAATTCGATAGCAATGAAATAGGTATCTGATGTTCTGGTCTGTTTTCTGCCTGGCAACTCTTTAACACAACTGTTCAATTTCTAAGAAACAGATTGAAACAGATTATTTTATAGCTGTAGCTTCTTACCCACAGGAAAATAATAAAATATTAAAAAGCTGTTCTCATAACACTGCAACATTTGACAAGTCCAAGTACACCCCAAATTTAGATTCAGTCAGGAAAGTGAATACAGGTAGTTGAAACCATGTCATTAGCTCAGATCTCATCATGAATTAAGGTTTACAGTGATGAAATTTGACTCAGGGAAGGGTATTAAGAAATCACTGAAGATTAAGAATGGATGAGGAGAGTGTCAGTACTAAGAGAAATTCCACTCAATTTCTCAGCTGTGATCTGGGATTAGCCTTGGCTAGTGCTGTGTTCACAGTAATGTACCTACCCTTCTCAGCCAAAGGGAAGTTGATCAATATAAAGAATCAGCAAAGTAGATCAAGAAACCTCATATTCTCAACACAGATATAATGACAGTAATAGCAAGCATTGTATATGCCAATGATTATACTCAACAGTCTATGATGTTTGTCATTTAGTAAGAAAAATATTTTCTTATTTGAGGGTTTTTAACATTTGTAGTCTATAGAGTCTGTCTTGAAGTAGTCCCAATCTCTCTGCCCCAAACTTCTCAAAAGTGTTGCTCATCAAAGTACAAAGCTCTTCAAAGTAATAGCACCAGAAAACTAATGTAATATAGGAATATGAATTATCAGTATAAGGTTAAAGGTCATTCAAAAGTTAAATATCTCTTAAAACATATATGTTTTGAGTGTAAAGTATTAAACCATAAATTATCAAAAATACCTTGTCTATAAAGGTAATAATAAAATATCAAACACAAGTATAAAGAAAGTTAAAATCTTTCAAGCTGTATAGAAATTTAGAAATTCAGTGTATAAAGACTGTATAACTACTGGGGAAAAATAAATTGATAATAGTGTTGAATATATCTAAAAGAAGGTAGGATAGGAAAGAAGAAAGAATATAGACCAGTCAGGATGAAGAGAAAGCAAGCAGGATCCTTGCATGCTAGACTCACTTATTAATATTATATGTGCCCAAAGCTGTGTCTGGCACATGGTAAGTACTCAATAGATATTGAATGGGTATTACCATGACTGTTTTTTAAAAATTATGCCTCCAGTTAGTAAACCAAAAGATAAAGATTTTTGTGTGAATTTTATTTTATTCCTAATACTTCCAAATCCCTAAAATTAATGTTTAATGTTACAACTTAAGAAAATACCATCATCTTTACTCATTTTTCACAAAAATGTTAGTTTTAGCTGGCTTAAAGCCCCATAAGTGTTTCCCTAACATAGAGTTCTTTGCACAGATACTGAGATGTTGCTTGCATGAGAAAGTGCTTTGCTGCTGACTTTTGGGACTGCAGTTATGTACAGCCAGACAGAGAATGTCCCCTTAGTAGCTGCAGAAAGGCTAAGTTTCTTTATATATTATTTAGATAATTTTAGACTCTGGATAGATTATGGATAAATATATTTTCTCCAACAAAAATATTGCTAGTGAAATTTATATTTTCTATTGTTTTGCCAATAAACTTATTTCTGTTACTTGGAGCTGTTTGCTGAAGTTCTCCTTGGCTTGAACATAATTAATTTATTTTAAGGGAGTCATGCCAAGATAAATGCCATATGTCAAAAAATACCTTTATTGCCTTCAAAACCTAAAGTTTTGTTGGCCACCTAAAAGAAAAATAATAATAAAAACCTAAGGAAGATTCTGTCATTTCATTCATCAATATAACTAATTCGGGGAAACATTTTTCCCCTGTGTGGTAGTATTAAGAATTAATTTATATGGACACATTTACAAATGTCAGAACTATTGAATGGCGCAATGTGTACCATTTACCAAATAAAAATTTCTCAGTAGCAGTCTGTAATGATCCAGTCTACAGAGTATATAGAGTAATGCATATTATTTATTACAATGTAGTTTCTTTTCCTTATGACTTTAAATCAAGTTTAGTGTCCCTTTCCTATTCCTTGCTAAAACCGAATGCTTAAAATTCAGTGTTCTCTTGGGGAAAACACTTTAATATGCTTACCATTCAGTAAATTCTGGGAAAATATAGTCTATATTTTTATTTTATTTTTTGTCAGGCCTTCCCTCTTGTATATCTGGAAAAATGAGAATTCAGCTTCTTACATTAATGATTTATTAGTCATGAACACATGATCTTTGTGTATATATATATATATTATACACACACACATCTCTGTAACACTTTCTCTTCCTCTTTCTCTACTTATCTTCTGAAAAATGCATTCTGTCAAGTTAAAAATAAATCAATCCATGATCTTCTTTTTAACTATATTTAACTCAGACCCATAATTACGTGAATAAAATGTGGATTATTCCTATTGGAGAATGGATAAACAGAAACCACTTCTCTTGACATAAACAAATTTAAAGCCTCTTAAAAGTTTCAGTATGGACCATATCTTCTGGGATGTAAATTACCCTTAATAAAATGTTAACTTATATTGAAACTAAACCATGTTTTACTTTACAATTTCCTTAACTTATTTTTCATATGAGACAAATACTAGTCTATTCTTGCTTCTTGTTCCTTTATTACCTTTTTAGGATTATTTTTAAAGTTCTAATATGTACAAGCTTATAGGGGACTTCCATATTTTCAGCCCTGTTATGTTAGATTATTATTTAATTTTTAAAGAAAAATCTCAATGCTTGTCTATAACCCACAGTAATAAATTTCATTAAATTTCTAGAAAAAAATGGTAATAAAAATAACAGACTCCTCAATCATGAATAGTATGAATTTCTGGAATTTAAACTGATGTGATAGTGTTGCTAGATTGACATAACAATTAGGAAGCAAAGAGTCCTTGCTTTGGAACATTAATGTATGCAGGTGTAACTCCACTCACATCCAACATGTTCACCTTACTCTTAGGAAATGTAGTCACTTTGGCCTTGTTCAGATTTACCTGCATATGCTTTAAAAATAAGTTTTATAGCTTGAATATAACTTTATTATTTATTTATAGAAACAAGTGGATATGATGTTAATGCAAGGCTTTATTGAAGCACATATGTTTATAAACCTAAATAGGAATTTATCAAAAATATCCTTATAAATTTCATAAAGTATAAGGATCCCACAGCAGAGTAAATTAAAAAAAAAACTTAGACACAAATTCCACATTTTAACCAAAAGTAGATCAAAGCAATTGAGAATGAGTCAAGGTGTGCTGGTTAGAGCATATCTGGAATTTCACATTCAGTTTTATATGCCACTTCTAAAGTTTTGCGTCCAAACAGAATGTAGTAGAAGATAGTGACAGGGAAAATAAGGTGGCTCCAAATGAAATTGATTTATGTATTTATTCATTTATATACATTTCTTCTGTTATACAGATACATGTAAGAGGTAGAAATTCAGATAGAATGAAGAATCAAGAGCAAGAGAAAAATGGAAGCAAGCATGTAATGATTGTGCAGTAATGCAAGCTTTAATGACTGCAATGGTTTTGTGGATACACGGTCTTTAGAGTTCTAGAGTTTCCTGGCATCCATTTATGATTGATTAAAAAATGAAGTGTACACAAAGTACTCAGTCTCTTCCTGGCACTGAGCCTGAAAGAAAAGACTCACATGGCTCTCTATATTAGGAACACTGAGTCATGTAGAAGCAATGTCCTCAACAACGTCTCTCCAATAAGAGATTCCATATGCTGGGTAGGGTGTCCCCCAGTGTAAGCTTAGGACAAAATACTCTATGAAAAAAAGTCCTTCAAGGAACCAAAATCATGTTGCATAAATGCAACATATTCTGCACTTTTAGCTTAACTCAGAGGTAAAACCTAACTATTAAAACATGGCAGACTTGAGATCAAGTTGCTGGGGATATTGGGGAAACTTTGGCGGTGGAGGTAGTGGAGGCGATTGTGTGATCTTGCACAGCAGAGTACTTAAATGGACCAAGTTTGGAGGAGGCAGCCTGGATTTAATTCCATCCATACCACCTACTGACTGTGTAACTTGAACGAATACTTGAACCCCTCTGTGCTTGTTTGTTTTTAAAATAGAGATGATGATCATATTTCTACTTCATACAACTGCTGTGAGGATTGAATAAGTAAATCCATGTAAAGTCTCTATAAAATGGGTCTGGCACTTGTCAAATGAGCAATAAATGTTAGCTATTACTTTTATCTTTGAATATGAGAAGGGCTCATGCAGTATACAAAAGAGGATAGAAGGCTTGATCTGTTTAAGCAATGGAAACAGAATAAATGCAGTCAATCCTCATTCACGGACTTGGTATTTTGTTAACATTTATTTGTAACCTCAAAATCAACAGACAAGGTGTTGTAGCCATTTGTGGACATGTACAGAGTAGCAAAAAATTTGTCACCCCATTTGAGTGGCTCAGTTCCCATCTGAGGTTAACAAAGAGATACTCTGCCTTCTTGTTTCAGCTTTCATACTATAAAGTGTGCTTTTCATGTTCTAGTTACTGCCATGTTTTCCCCATCTTTGTGCCTTTCTTTGGTGATTTTATTGTTTAAAATGGACCCAAGCATAGTTTGAAAATGCTGTCTAGCGTCCCTAAGCACAAGAAGGCTATGATGTGGCTTTGAAAAGAAGAGCTCTGGAAAGAAGGAAAAAAGAATAAAAGGGAGGCAAGCAGAGTCTGGAACCTGAGCTACTTGTTAGTGTGTCCTTAGGTGTGATGTTGAAACAAATTGAATGACCATTTATCCCTGATTATGTAGAGAGGAAGCAAGCCAGATTCACATTTCAGGTATGATTCTAATAGCTGTGAAAAAAATTAAGACAGTTATAGAAAACAACTATCATTTCTTTATAGCAAAAATATTGGGAAATTATACAATATTTAAGAATAATGTTTGGTTTTTATTTATTTTTAAAGTTTGGAAAAAAACCATTGCTTATTTGTTATTGTTTTTTTTTGTTTATTCCCGCTTAACTAATTTTTCAAGTATTTGTGCTTATAACTATGTCAGGGCAAGTTGGGTTTTCCTGATTTTATTTACAATGTCTACAGTATGACAAACTCTAAAGTAACAAGGTTTTAAGGAGTTTTTATTTTGCTTAAGAAAAGCTGTTGTACTTGGCATAGTCATGAAGGCAGACTGAGCTTATTGAGCTTGCTATAAAACACTTTCTTGTATACCCGGCACTGGTTTTGTTGAGAAGGAAGAATTATCAGAGTCCATTGATATTGCAGCTCCACACCTGGTTATAGGCCTAATTCCTCGTTTGCAACTTAACATATGCTCACAGATGAGGAGGGAAGGTGGCTCAGCCTTTGTACCTACTCTCTCTACACGTTTGATCAGGTGGCTTTTGTAGAAAACACTGATTTAATTTTATAACTTAAAATTCCCATGTGATTGCAAGATTGTTTTCCCAGACTGGCCAGTAGTGCCTTTCCCCCAAATGGAATGTTAACAAAGAGTAACTGAAGGTCCAGGGTAGGAGAGGCACCTTTTCCCTCTATGTGGCAGAAGTATATTTACTATAGTTCAAAGGAAATGTGGATTCATTGTTTATAGCTGTTTCTCAGAATGGATTTTTTTTCTCTGCTGGCTTTGTAAAAAAATATTGCAAATACTTTGGTTGAAACCAATTCAGCTCAACTTTGAATTGAGTCCAATTACTTTTTAAAATATATGTAACATTCACAGAACTTAGGGAACAGAATAATACAGTGTACATATTTTATTGTAACCACCAAATTTTGAATCTAGAACATTGCCAGTCTCTTAAAATCACTTGTGTGGACTTACCTATTCCATCCTATTTTCTTACCTTTAGACTTCATCACTGTTTTAAATTTAGGGCTGATCATTTTTTTCCTTCCTTTTTTAAAATTTTGTTTAAATGGTTTTTATCACTTTGCATATGTATAGACAATCCTTATATTATTAGATTTTGTTTGGTTTTGAGCTCAATAAAAATGTTACCTTATTGCTTGTAGTTCATATCTTTCTCAAGTAATATTTTACTAATATTATTTGTGCTGTTGCAGATAGCTATAGTTCATTTATTTTCATTCAATAATTTCAATAATGGCTGTATAACACTCTATAATTTATAAATCACAACTTGTTTATCTATTGCCTTTTCAGAGAACATGTGAATTGTTTTCCACTTTAGCTATTACAACATCTAAGTACCTGTATTTTGGCACATCTGTTCAAGAGTGGAATCATTAGGTTGTGGAAACTACACATGCTTATCTCTACAAGGTAATGGGAAATTATCCTTCAAAGTGGTTGAACAATAAACATTCATACCAGCTGTATAAAACAGTTCCATTGACTCACATGCACACCAGCAATTGGAATCATCAGATATCTTAATATTTGCCAGTCTACTGGGTATAAACAGAAGTAGTGACTAATTGCAGTCTGAATTTATACATCTCTGATCATCATCAATGATGAGCAGTTATTCTATGTTTAAGGTCTTTGTTGTTTCCTCCTCAGTGAAATGCTTATTCATGATTTTCAAAATGTAGACTTTATTTTAAAGAGTATTCTTAGGTTCACAGTGAAATTGAGCCGAAGGTAAAGAGATTTCCTCCTTCCCACACACAAGCACAGCCTCCTCCACTGTCAACATTCTGCATGCTCATGAGTTTTGAACACTTCTCTAACGATTAGTGTAAGTTCTTTCTGGAAAGTCATCTGTTTTCTAGTTCCTGGCTTGTCTTTTCACTGTTTTGTGGTGTTTTTTGTGGAACAGAAGTTCGTAATTTAAACATGCAGCTTATCAATCCTTTCTTTTATGGTTATCACTTTTCTGTTTCATTTTCAAAACTCTATTCTACCCCAAAGGCCGTGAAAATGTCTTCTTATATGTTCTAACAAAAATTTTTCTAGTTTTACGTTTTACATATAACACATTAAGCCATCTAAAATGGATTATTGTCTATAATAAAGTAAGGCTCTAATAGAATGCTTTTTCATAGCAAAAATATAGTCCAAGCTTAATCAGGATCTGAAGTCCTCCAACTCAAAATAGTAGGGCTTTAGTAAACGTTTATTCTGATCACTCTTTCCTCATTTGCATGCTATATTGTTACCCATTATTTTAGTTCTGTCCTTATTTTCAAACTCTACATATTAGGCATTTTTTAGTACAAATAATATTTCATTTACTTATATGCATGCTTTTCAATTTCTTTGTTTTCCATTCTTGTATCTTAAATCTTCCTTTTATAATAATTTTCCTTTTTCCTGAAGATCATATAGGACATTGTAGGCTACACTGAACTATTTGTTTTCACACTGAGTAAAATAAGGAGCATTTGGCAGTTTTCAGTAGAGAAATGACATGATCTGGATTATCTTTTAACAGGGTCATGCTGGTTGCTCTGTTCCAATAGAGGTACAAATACAGATAAGTGGGCAATCAGGTAGGAGGCTATTGTATTATCCAGGAAAGAAACAGTGAGTTTAAACAAGATTGGTAAGAGCGGAGGTAGGAAGGAGTGGGTATATTTGAAGATAGAAACTACAGGATTAAAACATTATTTTGCTATGTTTTTCAAACACCTTCATACAATAAGATATAAAAATAATGCTCAAAATTAGTTTCAGGAAAAATGTAATATTCAACAAACATGCATAGGCTTTCTTTTGGCAGAAAATATATAGTAAAAGTGTTCTTTGCCTTTATTTTTTTAGCTGTCCAGGAACTGTGTCATTCATCACCTTTTCTGCCCAATCTAATCTGTTTTCTTTCTATTGATAATTCTGTTTTGTTTTTAAACATATTGTGTTATGTTGAATTATAAAATCTGACTTGAATCATTTTTTATCATGGCTTATTATATAGTCTTTGGTATTCTGGTGTTCTGAATATTTAATATTTTAAGATATGACTCTGGTTTTCAGCACATCCATGAGCTTAAGATTTTATAAGTAACTCTAGTTAGTGAGCAAAACTATCATCCATCTTGAATGGGGACATTGATAACGATTGTATTGCTGGGGTAAGTGTGCATTGCTTAAGTTTTGGAAAATAGAGAGTTTCCATAGGGAAGTGATTGGATGAGTAAATGTAAAAAAGAACAGAACCTAATAATAGATCAGCAGAAAGGAGAACATTAAAACCAAAGTTAAAGTATTTAAACAAAGACATTTTAGTTCCTAAACTAAGAGAAAAAATTGACTTTTGCTGCATACAACAGGAATGTGCTGGGCATTATACATCTGTATTTATAAGAGTAGGTTGAATTGCATAAAGGTCAAATTGCAGTAAAGCATCAACTTTTTAATTTTTTGTCTAGGATTCTTAAAAGTTGTATTGTTTCTATTAATACTAAGGTAAAACATTCTGAACTCTATGAGCTTGATTTGAAAATGTAGAGAACTTACAACTTCAAAATATACTGGAGAATCATCAGTAGTTTCATCACTAGAAATAATATAATATAAAACCATTTACCAAGCCTGTTCTGAAACTGTGGGGTGTGAGATACCAACTTAGTCGAAAAATTTTAACCAACCTCTGAGTGTAGAGCCAAAAGGGCAGGGAGAATGTCCTGGGGAGAAAACTGCAAGCTTAATAAAGAGCAAATAAACACTGGTGTAAGGTGAGCCTGGTGGCAAATACCAGGTAGCAAAAGCAGGAGGGGCTGGAAAGTATAAATTTCATGTCATAAATTGGGTCAATGATGGTAGTAAAAAAAAAAAAAAAAGTAAGTTTTGGATACATAACCGTAGACACAGAGGTATTCAAAATAAGGGTCCAAGGTATTGGCCCAAGTGGAAGCCATGGAAAACTGAGGGTCCGTGCATACAAGGATCCAGATGAATTTCTGCTTGACAGATAAGGTACTGTGCTTTGGCTGCCTTTTATTCTTGATTGCAGATGTTTTTACCCCTGGATGTCAAGATTTTAAGACTTTAGACTTGTGCAAGACTGTGCAAAAGTATAACTTAAAAATGGTAAATGTAGGCCGGGCGCGGTGGCTCACGCCTGTAATCCTAGCACTCTGGGAGGCTGAGGCGGGTGGATCGCTCGAGGTCAGGAGTTCAAGACCAGCCTGAGCAAGAGTGAGACCCCGTCTCTACTAAAAATAGAAAGAGATGATCTGGCCAACTAAAAATATATATAAAAAAAATTAGCTGGGCATGGTGGCGCATGCCTGTAGTCCCAGCTGCTCGGGAGGCTGAGGCAGTAGGATAGCTTAAGCCCAGGAGTTTGAGGTTGCTGTGAGCTAGGCTGACGCCACGACACTCACTCCAACCCAGGCAACAGAGCGAGACTCTGTCTCAAAAAAAAAAAAAATGGTAAATGCCGTGCACATTATAGATGTTCAATAAATGTTTAATTAAATATTTATTTAATTTACTTAGAGCACACAACTGAATTGGATCTTGTAATATAACCAAATGAGGAACTTGTGTTATTGATCAATAGACAGCTGATGGAAAGGAAGGGAAAAAAAAGAAAAGAAAGGAGGTGGGAGGAGAGGGAGAAAGAGAAAGCAAGGAATAATGAAAGGCAATAAGAGATTTCATTTTCTAAGTTTTATGTCTCAACATTATTCCACAATGTTTTTGAATTTTTAAAAATTTTTCAGGATGGAAGGCTTTTTGTGGAAGAGTAGATAGAAGGATCACATGACAAGAATTATTTTTAATCCCTAACTGGAATACATCTATAGAATGAAGGGTAAGGGGGTAACAGGGCAAGGGAATCTAAACACCATATATATGTGTATATATATGTGTATATATATGGTGTTTAGATATATTTAGATATGGTGTTTATATATGTATATATATAATGAACTATTGTATGTAGGAATGGCTCTTCACATTTCATGTGAAGCAAGTTCACTGTGCACTGGTTACCAACTTGTCTAAACTTAGATAAAACACTCATGTACACAAGAAGGTATATGAAGCAGATTTATTACTTACAGATAGGCAGCAAGGGACAACAAAATTCTAAGATTCATTGCTATCTGATACCTCAAGGCTCAGCAAAGCTTCCCAAGGTGGATCAAGTCTTATCTGTACATGTTCCACATATACTATGGCTGAGGGACCCCAGAAAGCAGCTCACCCTGGGTTTGATGTCCTCGGGTCACAGGAGCCCCTGGGCTAAAGCATTGAAAACATCCTGATCTAAGGGATCAGGCCAGTCCTTCCTATCTCAGGATGTTGTATCTCCAGAACATTCTCTAGTTAGTCTTGAAAAGTGTAGGAGAGAAAGGGGGAAGAATTGGGAAAGTCCAAGGGTACCTGGAGAAATTTCCTATACCTCAAAGTATAAATTCAAAATGGACTTTAAGTGTAAAAAAGAAAATCATTATAAGGCTGGAGGATAAGATTGAAGAATTTTTTTGATGATCACTAAAATGGAAAGGCTTGTCTATGACCATAAATCCAAAAACCACAATAGAAAATATTAATTAAGTTTGACAACTACATATAAATTCAAAACCTTAGCAAGGAGGTTTTAGCTAAGAGCAAATTAGCAGATCTAAAGAGGAGGACCCAAGAGAACTACGTGGCCCAGTGACCAGAGACCAGGGAAATGTGGATGACTCAACAGATGTCAATGTGGAGAGATAGCAGGGACCACGTGGAACTTTGTGCTTTCTACTAGATGCCAGCCTGAGGGTAATCAAAGACATGACCACAAAGATGTGGCAGTATGGTAGCCCCTTAGAACTTAGACTTAAGCTAAGCATATAAGGAAAAAGAAAATTCCTGAATTGACCAAGATATCCTAATTTGACTAAGTTAACCTGCAATGACTAAGTTTTTGCTGTCAGGCAGAATGAGGACTCAAGAAATAAATTAAGTTCATTTTTCAATTTTTTTTTACATAAAACCTTCCTTATATTAATAGCAGAAAGAACTATAAAGACAGAATGCAAAACAATTATTTAATTTTATTATATAAAAATTGAAACTTTCACAAATATACCATTAACAAAGTCAAAAATACAAACAAAACACTACTAAAAAGTATTTGCAATGTGTATCACAGAAAACAACTAATCTTTATAACAAATAAAGAACTCTCCCAAATCAATAAGAATAAAGACATACAACTGAAAAGAAATATAGCCAAAGACTAATTATGGAAAATAACCTGTGACAATTTTCCCAGACTCATTATATAAATTACATTCTGTTGCCAATATCTGGCAACACACTGTTTTTGAATCTGTGGGGAGACAAGTGCTCTCAGATATTACTGGTGGCAGCATAATATTAATAGGTTCTTACAAACTCTATGGAAAATTAGGCAATATATAATTTGCCTAGCATTTCATCCTACGAATTTATTTGCAACTGTGTGAAATGAATATATGTACTGGTTTATAGTGTAGCATTGTTTATAATAGCAAATGATTAGGATCAATTCCACGTTCATCAATGAAGGACCAATTAAATAGATTATGGTAAATCAATGCAGTGTAATAGTATGAAGCTATATAAAAAGAAGGAATAAATGTTTTAAGTATTAAGATGGGAAGATTTCTTAAGTGAAAGTTTTACTACATACCTACTTATACATTTAAAATTTTTTGAATATGTTACTGTATGACCTATTCAAACAAATTTTTAAAAATTAGATAAGTTATAGATGTCTTTTTTCCTTTGGGTAGATGCCCAGTAATGAGATTGCTGGATCAAATTGTAGTTCTAGTTGTAGCTCTTTGAGGTATCTCCATATTATTTTCCACAGAGGTGGTTTGCAGTCTCACCAGCAATGTATGAGTGTTCCTCTCTCTCCACTTCGATGCCAACATTTATTGTTTGGGGACTTTTTGATAAAAGCCATTCTCACTGGAGCACAAATAGTAGTAACATTCGTTGGGTGTTAGGCAGTTGGGAGGGATGAGGAGGGGATGGGTATATTCACACTGTCTGGGGGATGGACATGCATGAAGCTCTGACTCAGGCAGGGCAAAGGCAATATATGTAACCTAAACATTTGTACCCCCATAATATGCTGAAATAAAAATTTAGATGTTATATAATAGTTCTCACATAAATCCAATAAAAATTAGAGAATTGTTCCCTTATTTGAGGAGCAGTGGAATATGTTTCTTCAACCTCTTTATTATAAGAAAAAACAAAACTGCCCATTCAAGTCATAATGTGATACCATTTTTCATCTATCAGATAGGAAAATTTCAAAATTTGACAATGGACAGTGTTTGTGAGGGCCTGGGGGAAGAGGCAGTCTTGTTCACAGCTGGTCTACCAGCCCTGCAGCTTTATCCCCACTGATTTCAGGCTATATTTATTTATTTATTTTCTAGCAGAGACTTTCTCTCATGGTAATAGATTAAAATGCCAACTACTTTCTTTCCCATACAACCTGGCAGCTAACACATGAACATGCCGACTAGTACAGACAAACAGAACCTGACAGGGTATCTGAGACTTGTTTTTATTTATTTTTACAATAGATAGGAACACACAGAAGGAGAACACTCTTCACTTCACAGGATGCTCTTGACTGTGTAGCAACCATCTGGGGCCACACAAGGAAAACCTAAACAGGTCTTTCAATCAGATTTGTATCACATGAAGGTGGTATGTCTGTAATTTTCAGCCACTTTTAGCTGCATAGTCTTTTATCTGCAGAACTGATATATAAATTTATCAGGAAGTAGATCAAATGTAAGACATGGGGTAACTTCAAGGTATTGTTATAACGTTTTTTTATTTCAGTGTATTATGGGGGTACAAATGTTTAGGTTACGTACATTGCCTGTGCCCCCTTGTTATAACTTTTTCAAAGGTCAAAGTGGAAATATAGAGGAATGTAAGAATGGAGGAAGATTGGAGGGAATAAACATTTTTGTTTTTATAGGTGTGCTCTCCTTTGCCTTAGCAACCATATTCCTTACTTGTGTGGTTTATATACATATGGCTTTAATCTTATCATCAGATGTAATTTGTGCCCATAACAAATGTTAATGTAATTTACAGAATGAATGTGGAATTTAAGAAAATAGCTTCTCAATGAACAATAATAATACTGAGGATAGTCTCTTTTACATCTTTGTTGATTTTATCTATTTCAGATGTCAGCACCTCTTTGTGAATTAGACTCCTAAAAATAGTGATCATTCAGAATAGAGTCATGTTATTGGTCTCTCCTAAGCTATCCCATGACCAGTAATAGACTTATGAAAATTCAATCCATCTATGATTCTATGCAATTCTCCCCAACTCTGCTTTTCTATCCTAAGAAGCCAAAAGTGGCTCAGACATGAGCCCAATGTAGACAGTGTTTTTTCTCTAGCATGGCTCTTGGAAGAGTGTATGTTTGTTGGGGAATAGGTAAGTCACAATTCTTCTTATGTATGTATATAGTGTCTTATATATTTCTGCATTGTAAGACATATAGTATATAATGGATTATAGGACATATAACATATGTCTTATAACATCTTATACATGTCATATATGCTTGTTGCATCTATACTATGTACCTAGCATGGTGGTTAACAATGGGGATTCACAGATACTCACACATACGTATGTATATACATATACACATACATATAGCATCATTTCCCCCTTAAATTCTGATAGGACTAATTTTTTTCAAGTAATGTTCATGCTCAAACACAGATTACATTCTTCCCTGTATGACAGATGTTGCTTCACTTTCAAGGATGTTTTGGTAAGATTTTAAAGTAATTTCATTAGTATTCCACTTGACCATCACTTTCCCACTCACCATTACTCTGTGAATTAAATTGCTTCTGCCTCTTGGACTTCATTATGGTCACGCTTTAGATGAGCCTCTAAAAAGAGCTGTATTGTAAAGGTACAACATTCTAGAAAGGATGTGCTTAAGGACCCTTTAAAATAAATAAGTCCCTAGATAACATTCCCAGCTACCCTCATTTTATTAAGCTCTTTGCCCATGTTTCATGATGAGCACAGAGTCACATCTGTTCTGCTTTGACTGTACATCTTTACCATCATCTCATTCTATTAATAGTTTCCCACCCAGTTTCACTTTCTAAAGTTTACAATACCAATGGGAGAAGAAGTCACAGTTGGTTTGCTCAAACTCTTTCCATTCTTTTTTTATTAATTGAAAAAAATTTAATAAAATCATATATATTTATCATGAACAACATAATGTTTTGAAATATGTACACATTTGTGGAATGACTAAATCTAGCTAATTAACACATCCATTACCTCAAATTCTTATTTCTTGTGGTGGAAGGAGATCCTGTCACTTGTGACAACATGGATGAGCCTGGAGGACATTATTCTAAATGAAATAATGCAGGCACAGAAAGACACATACTGAATGATCTCACTTATATGTGGAATATAAAAAAGTTGACCTCATAGAATCAGGGAATAGAATGATGGTTACAGGGGATGGGGGTAAGGGGGATTGGGGAGATGTTGGTCAAAGGATACAACATTTCAGTTAGATGGGAGGAATAAGTTCAAGTGATCTATTGTACAACATGGTGATTATAGCTAATAACATTTATTTTTACTTATAGGTCCCTCTTTTATGGAACTTAAAAACATTCCTTCTTGTCCCATTCTTGGCAAGAACAAAGAATAATTGGTCATATGTCATTGTCTCCCTTTTATCTAAAGGTCATCACATTCATCTTCTGTATCCTATTTGATTTTATCCCAAACCCTCCCTGTCATTTTTAGAGCATATCATAGCTAAGATATAATTAATTACACTTTAGTGTGTTATTTCAATGTGCTTTATTGTCTTTTCTTTCAAATTTCCCTGTATTTTAAAAGATAAAGAAATATCACAGAAATTTCTCAAATTTATCTAATTTTAAACCACCACTGGTATTCATAGGCATTTCACCAAATCTTTTCACTCATTCTGAAACACGAGTTCCCTTCAGATATCTCTAAAGAATGTGTATTCATAGGGTTTTTTTCCACCTCCGTATACAAAGCAGTAGTGTTTTTATGACCAGCAGAGCACACCTTAATATAATAAAGCTTTGTTTCATTTAGCCAACAAGAATAATAGGTTTCCTCAATCTCTACAGATGTTTTGTTTCTTTTTTTTTTTTAAAAATCACTCATCTACTCCAATTAGAAACATTAGGAAAATATGATATACACTACTTTTGAGCTCTAAACTTCTAAGTAAGTCTTTAAGCTTCCACTAGCTCATAAAATAACCAGAAAGAAATGTCTTTTATTTACACTTCAATGAAAATACTTAACAAAGAATTTTTGAGTAAATTTGGGCAGAGACACATGTAATTATGATATTTGTATCATAAGGATTGGTAACATTGCTAATAATTATAACTATTTTTAGCTCTTGCCCAGCATTAGCACTAATGCATTTGAATGGTACGTGCATCTTAGTATGGAAAGCAGTTCAAATGGATATCATTTTATGGCAAAATTGCTTAGAGTAAGTGAGTTTCCTTTCTCAAATAATTTCCTTTTAGTGCTAAGGAGGAAAGAACTCATTAGTAGTCATGGAACATTCACTGCCAAGCCATTTCCATTTCCTTGAGGTAGAAAAAGATTATTTAAAAACCATTATGTATAATGTTAGAGAAGCAACCACAGAAAGATGTCTCAAAACCCATGAGAACATGGGACAGAACATCAACATAATCAGGAATTGTTTAAAACAGCTTTATTTGTGAAATTTATACATATATCTATATAATATATCATAAAGGGCCCATGGATCCAAGTTTGTGTTTACAAATAGCTACACTGTTTCTCAATATCAGTTATTCGAGAATGAATCATAACTACAAGTACCTTAGTCTATTTCTGGACTTTCTAATATCTTCCACTGCTCTTTCTATTTATGTGTCTGTCAACATAGGTTTTTTTTTTTTTTTTTTGAGACAGAGTCTCGCCCTGTTGCCCGGGATAGAGTGCCGTGGCATCAGCCTAGCTCACAGCAACCTCAGGATTGCCTGGGCTCAAGCAATCCTCCTGCCTCAGCCTCCCAAGTAGCTGGGACTACAGGGATGTGCCACCATGCCCGGCTAATTTTTTTTATATATGTATATTTTTAGCTGTCCAAATCATTTCTTTCTATTTTTAGTAGAGACAGGATCTTGCTCTTGCTTAGGCTGGTCTCGAACTCCTGACCTTGAGCGATCCTCCCGCCTCGGCCTCCCAGAGTGCTAGGATTACAGGCATGAGCCACCACGCCCGGCCTGTCAACATAGTTTTGATTATTTAGGCATTATACTATATTTTCATATTTGCTAAACTAATCTAACCTCATTCTTATTTTTCAGAGCACACTCCCCCTCCTCAACTTTATTTGTTTATTTTTCAATGTAAAATTTAGGTGATTATATATAGTGATATATATATACATATATATCACAAAAAAAGCTACATATATGTTGTGTGTGTATCTACACACATACACATATAAAAAGTCACCCAAATGTATTGGAAAAAGTGAATATCATGTATTAAAATTAATAAATGAATGTATATGAAAATCAATGGATTTATCTATAACATTTTTTGGAGTTTTTTTTTTTTGTTTTATTTTTAGACAGGGTCTCACTCTATTGCTGGGGCTAGAGTGCAATGGTGTCATAGCTCACTGCAATCTCAAACTCCTGGGCTTAAGCAATCCTCCTGCCTCAGCCTCCCAACTAGCTGGGATTGCAGGCATGCACGACCAAGCCTGGCTAATTTTTCTGTTTTGTAAAGACAGGATTTTTCTATATTGCTCAGGCTGGTCTGGAACTGCTGGCCTCCAGGGATCCTCCCGCCTGGGCCTCCCAAACTGCTAGGATTATAGGTGTGAACCACCATCCTCAGCCTATAGTAGTTGTTTTCCTTTCTACTTTTTAGTATGAACTTAATGCTTATGTCCCCCGAAAATTCATGTGTTGAAGCCTAATTTCCAATGTGGTGGTATTTAGAGGTGAGACCTTTGGAAGGTAATCAAGTCATGAGAGTAAGGGCTGCATAAATAGGATTAGTGTCCTTATAAGAAGAGATACTAGAAAATCGGTATCCCTCTCAGCCATGTGAGGATACAGGAAGAAGCAGGTCTTCCACAGGCCAGGAAGAGGACCCTCACTACCAATCAAATCAGCTGTACTTCGATGTTGGAATCCCTAGCTTCCAGAACTGTGAGGAATAAATATCTGTTGTTTAAGCCACCCATTCTGTGGTATTTGTTGTAGCAGCTTACCAAATGTTGTTATTGTTACAAGAGGCTTTTAGTTTATATAACCATTTTTTACTTTTAAAAAAGAAAAAGTACATCTTTCTGAATTCTAGTTGGTATATATACTGAAGCTGTAGAAGCATGGACTACACTCTAGCACCACACTTTAGAAAAAACTTTAGAATATGATTTCTGATGAGGAAAAAGTCAGAGTCAGTAGAAGTAATAAATGTATCATGTACATATACACACACATATATACCATATATACGCACACACATACTTTATTTATCTACATGAAATGCCACATTTATGTTTGAACCTCATTTCATGGAATTTGCCTGGAACATGTTTTCTGCCATTTTAGATACTTCTTGATATGTTCTGTGTCCCATCTCACTTTGGAGAACCTAAAATGAATTGAGTAAAGAAAATACAATTAATTCTTGATTTTTCTCCAAGATCCAAAGCTTCGTGAGAACCTTCTTGAAAGCAGAGTTCTCAGTATTTATCCCATTATAGGGAATATTTGCTAGTTGTAATATGATAGCTGAGACTCAGTATATGTGCACTGAATTGATTTGATTAGCAGTATCAGGTACTTAGAATGTCCACCACACAGTAGCTTGCCAAGCACTATCTTCTATCCTTTGAAAATGTAATCTCACATAAGCTTAGACTTCATTTCCAGATGTGACATAAAAGAGTTCTCAATTCCCCATCCATATCCCTCCTTCTCATCACAAGTTTTGGAAGTGGTTCTTCTTCAGTCATGTACACAGTCTTGAAATACACCTTGCACTCTGTGGTGCATTGTGCATCCTCTAAATATTTTATTATTTATTGATTTTATTGTTTTAGGGTGAATGAATGAACTCATCTAACCATGGCTGTAAATTATTCCAGAAAGCAGAGACTGGATCTAACTTAGCAGTATCTTATGGTATATTGTCATATACAGTCAGAAAATGAATAAATAATTTTAGGTGACATTGAGGTACATTTACATTTACATTCTGGTAAAGTAAGCTTTTCTTTTCTAATCTATTGCCTGTTAAGTGTTTTTCTGCTTTAGATATACTTAATTTTTAAGCTAAGTATAGACATGTCATGGTATTATTGACCAACAGTATATAGTTGTATAAAAAACTAAAATTCATCTTTCAAGTACATTTTCCTTGATTTTTTTAAATGCATGTATAATTTAAAGGAAATATAACCCACATGGTTTCATTCATTCTTATTTTAATTGTGAAAATGTTCACTTTAAGAGCTCTTTGAAGTTCAAGGATATTTTTAATAGCCCATTTAAGCCTTTTTATCTTTAAACTAGATTGCATTTTGCCAAGAATAAACAAAGACGAACACATAAAGGTTAGGGTTCAGCAAGAAATTTCAAACTCTCTTATTTTCCTCCATGTGTTCTAAACTTAAATGTAAAAAATAAAGTCTTTCTCTAGCACCAACTGTAAAATGAACTATTGGAATATGGTAAGCATCCTCTTTCTTGACTCTATTCATTGACTTTGAGTTCTTAAAGATGTGATTTGCTTATTTGTAAAGAGTATTTCATATAGGAAATATTACTTTATTATCAATTCCCAGGAAACTAACCAACATTTTACTTTGGGTACTAACTTAACTGAAGAGAATATATTGTACGATTTTTTTTGCTTTAATACATAGTATGACGCCTGTTCAAAACTGTTACTTTTATACTGTGCTTTTCTCATTTTCATGGTACTAAGCTCCAAGGATAAAGAGAGAAAAATATCCACTCCAGTAGGGAGGACAGTCAACAAACAGAAAATGAAAAAGATGTGACAGACTTGAAGCACCCTTGTGACAAAGCATAACACTTTTTAGGTCATAGATATTTGACTAATTAATTGCAAAGTAGGTAAACAAGATGTACTATAAGATACAACATACATATTCACCTTTCATTTTCCCTTGCTTAATCTGTCACTCATACTCCCATCTCTATACCTTACCAAGTATTGTTGTTCATTACTTTTCTCCAAATTAATCCAAAGAAAGTAATAGCAGCACCAGAGCTTGCATGGCTGTGGCTTGTGGCTCTTTGTTAGTAGTAATACACCATATGGCTAGACGCGTGGATAGGTAAGAGGTATTATGCCTTCGGCATGTTGAAATGTCAATGGCATAATAATCACTTCAGCTATTCAAGTATAATGTTAGTATAGAAATTAAATGATATATTGAAGTTGTATTATCTTATTGATACCTGTGGTCATCACAAGTAATTAAGTTATAAAATATACTCAATGTAAGTAAAACTGATAAAAAATGGAATAAAATATGAGTAGTAAAATTGCTTACTTTTTAAGTAATGATAGGCTTGCAACATTGCTTTGCAGCCACAGAATTATGTAACAGATAAAGAATAGCAATCATAAACCCTCTATTTGTTAAATCTACAATTTATTTAGCAATACATTTTATCCTTATTAATACAGTATTCCCAAGGCTTATAATAATATCTGGTAACTCTTAAATATGAATATTGGTGAAAAATTTAGTAAGTAGATATGTGGAATTTTATAACCTACATTTTTCTTATATGACATTTTATAACCTGTGTCTTTTTTTGGTAATTATTTTGAGATAGTCCATTTTATAAGCTATGTAAACATTGAAATTCTATAATTTTTGATAGGATGGTATTATTTAATAATAATAACACCTGTATATTAAAATAATTATTTCCCATTATAAGAGTGGCCAAAATGGTATGTTTTTAAAATAAGGCTAGTTTTTTTACTGTGTTAAGTAATTTTCTTTCACATATAAAATATATATCTTACTATATAATTCCATATGTATTATCAGACAACTGGCAAAATATACAGCAATGTACATTGAGCTTTGCTATTAAGAAAAATATAGTTGAAAACTATTGAGCTAAGTTGCCTTTCTTCCTTTTCTGAGTGTAAACTATAACAGCCTTATTTTTATTTATTATTTTATTTTTAGTTTCCTCTCCAATATTTTTAGCCTTTTATAATTTACTTTGCACAGTGTCTTTTTTCCAAGGTATAATAACATACCAGGGCCTGGCTATCCCATAGAGAGCATTTTTGCATATACTTAAGAAATTCAATCTAGTATGGGCTTGACCATATAATGAAAATAGTTCTCCAGGGATATTAGATATTAGAATGATGGTTTTTTGTTTGTTTTTTCTTATTTTCCCACCCATATATTTCTAGTCTACTTGGGTGAAGAGGATTGGGGTAGGGAAACACTTTGCTCTCTGTGAACCTATATTTGGAACTCTCTGGTTAAACAAAGGAAAAATGACCCCACTGTAAACACTAATACATATTGGTACTTTCTCAACTGCTAACCACATAGAAATTTAATGACTGTAGAAGAGAGTTCATCAGACATTTCAAAACTGACAGTCCCAGATATCCTAATTCTCTCCTATAAAAGGAATAATTTGGTCCATCTCAAGATTTAAATAATAAGGTGCAGGCTTGTTACCTGCTCTTGAATCAGCAGTATGATGCATGATGGTCACTGATGACTTTGCCACAGTAGTTTCAGTAAAGCATGGGAACAAAATCTTGATAAAATTATGCTGAAGTGAGATGGACTGGTGAGATTGTGTAGATTGTAAGCATAGACAAATTTTGGAATGAGATTTTTCTATAACAGGTGCTGAGAAATGGGGTGGAAAAAATATGGGCCTGTGGGAAATGGATTTTTATTTTTAAGATGTGATCTCTTCTAGCATATTTATATTTTTATGGGAATGATCCAGTAGGGAAAAAAATAATGACTCAGGTAAGAAAGAGGTGTGATTACAGGGGCAAAGTCTTGGTACCCTAGAGGAGATGGAATATGGTGCAAAGGTAGAGTGAATAGCCTTTGGCAACTGCAGGGAGGATGCATCTTTTGAAGGAGGAAAAAAGGTGGAGGACCAAATCCAAAATCCTGAAGTCAACTAGAAGACTTCAAATTATCTTGCCATTGTCTTCAGCCTCATGAATCCTATTATTTCTTTCATTGTATCCTCTGCAAACATGGCAGACTTGGTTGTTTCCACAGTCCCTCATTGTTCTCTCATCCCAAAGTCTATACATATCCCACCACCAAGACCACTCTCTCATCCAAATCTACCTCTTCCTGTTTGTTCAGTTAATTCTAACTCATGTTTTAAGGTAGGCTTACATATGATTTTCTTAATGATATCTTTCTGATCCCTAAAGTAGGCTGTAAGCTTTAGTTATGTAAATACACAACACTCTGTATTATTCTATAGCATTTATCCCATCTAACTTATTTACCTGCCTTCCTTGCTTCCTTAAGCCACTGCTCTATCCTATAATCATTGACATGATAGATACTTAATGAATTTATAGGCTGACTGGCCATCTTGACTAATTAAATGAAATTCTGCTCTTAGTTATTTCTTTAGACAAGTCTTTAAATCCAGAAAGCTCTGGGAAACATGCATTTAGTATAAGGGAAGCTATTACATTGATGTCCCTTAACACAAAATTTCAGGTGAGTAGGCAACCACTTAACAGAAAGAGCAAAGCAGTAATGAAAGAGATAAATATACTCAGTGGAGACAGGAGGGATCAGTAAAGATCTAAAGTATTGGCTGAGGATTCAGCATGAAATTGACTTAATGGAGGGAATAAAGTCATCCTGTTTTCGGAGGAAAAAATACAAATTTTCCCCACACTCTGTTTTCAATTCAGTCAAAATAACACTGGTCTTTTCTTTTTTGTTAACCTGATCATGCTTCAGACTTATGCTCAATTTAGAGAACTTGATTACTCTTAAATATGGTTTGGCAATAGCATTTTCCAGCTTGCTCCCATAAACTGAGTATCTGCTTTATATTATTTTTCCCCCAAACTTGTTTTGAGAAGTTGAATGCCAACCAATTTTCCAATGCAAATATTAACATTTTGTTTTCCTTCTGTATATCTGACATAGCTACCTTTTCGAGTTGTTCTTGGGGGATCATTAAGTATTCAATCTACATTTTGTGCATATGACAAATATTTATTGAGAACTTACATAACAGGCATTGTTCTTAATGCAGAGGGGTATATATGGCATTTACCCTTTGCACATTGACACAGATAGGTGCACAATTAATTGTAAAATATAATGGGAGGTAATTAGAACTATTGGAAGGTTGCAGTGGTGTGTCTTCAGAGCACAGATGAAGGCATAATAAATTGTCTTTACAGCATTGAACAAGTTTCATGGAAAATTTCTGAATGGGGCCTGTGCTAAGAGGAGTAACCCAAGAGGACATCCAAGCAGAAGGAAAGGCATGATCACCAGCACAGACACATCAAATGTGTTTGGATAAGTGACTCCTCTGGTGTGATAGGAACACTGTGTACAACATTGAATAGCTTTCTAAATCTTAAAATTTTATTCTGTATATGATATACTGTAATTCAGTCCTAGATTTCAAAATACAACTAATTTGCCGAATTGGTTGAAAAGTTGGGAAAGAAGGAGCCCAGTTAGCTGGTCAAGACTAGAAAGAGAGTAAGAAAGCCTGAACTTTGGAGAGAAGAAACTCACATTCACTTTTTAAACTACTCGTAGGTCCCTAACAGTGAACTGGATGCTTCAAAGAAAGTCTGAGTTAAAACTTGCAACACTCTATGAAGTGGGCATTTGTACTGAGAAAAGCAAGTAAGAATAAGAATAACAATATTTATATGCTCATTAGCTAAGTGCTCTTCATGAGTTTTAACTTACTTAATCCTTCCAGCAACCCAAATAGAGGTTCAGAGAGAATAAGTAACTTGCACACAATTACATGATTTGTAAGTGACAGAATTAAGATACAAACTCAAAGAGCACAGTTCCAGGGTCCTACCTTTTAGCTCTATGCTTTGCTGCCTGAGAGAAAGTCAACATACTGGCAAAAGGTTAAAGTTGTTTATGGTTTAACAGTGGACATGGTAGGGTCATACAGGATGAAGGCAGAAGGAGTGAAGAGAGAAATTATGAACCAGGTATTGAGTTCCTTTAAAAGAATTTTTATTTTTGTTACGAATATGAAAAATAAAATTATATAACAATTTCTAGTTTTATAATTTATACTTCCACTGTCCAACATAGCATATTGGTAAAGAATACAGACTCCAGAGAGAGAATACTTGAATTGAGTTCTGGCATTGTTGGTTACTAGCTGTATGACCTTCAGGAAGTTACTTAACTTCTCTGTTCCTGTTTCCTTGTTTGCAATACGGGTGATATCAAATATTGGTAAAGCACTTTAAAAAGTGCCTTTTAAATATTTGTTAAATACAGTGAAAATAAGATAAACTCAAACTTCAATTGCAACAATCAATTCTATTAAATAAAATCTTAATTTAGAGCAAAAGAATAAAAATTCTCAATGTAAAGGCTTCTCTAACGAATGAAGTGAGAAGGAGATATATTTACACCTAAGAAAAGAAATGGGGCACCCAAGGTAGTTTTCTTGTCTGTTTGGTTCTGAATTGACTTTTCTTCTTCCTGCGAGGGCTGAGGACCTCTTTGTCTAAGAGTCTTACCGATAGTAAAGATTGTGTAGAAGTGGCTTTTTTGTAGCACAGTAACAGGCATCTGATAAATTTCTGCAAATATCTTTCATAAAAATGAGCTGAAAGTGCCCATTGTTGGGCCTCGAAATTTTATTATCCATAGGTAATATGTCATTTTTTTAACTTATACATAACTGCATAGAGTTATAGAAGGCTTTGTGAAAAGTGAAAAAATCCAGTAATTTTCATTTTATAAAATTCTCAAACTGGTCTCAATTTCAGCATGTTTGGGGAAATACATATATGTATAAAATTACAAAATAGGTTTTAAGGAAAATTTTTGTTCCAGAGAGTTTATCTTTTACCTTTGATTCAACCAAATCAGCATCATAATCTCTAAAGTTTTTAGAACTAATATCTAAATATTTATGTTTTGTGGTAAATGCTTATATTATATTTGAGCAAAATATTTTTAGACCCTATTGCAAAAATATAGTAGCAATGCAGTATATCAAGTACAAAATAATCCTTGTTTTGTGTAAAATGATGGTAAAATTCACTAAGGCAGAGCTTGTGTGTTTATTTTCCAAGTATTTGGAATCCTCCTCAATATTATAGATTTTTTAATTTCCCCCAATGCATTTCCCTTCCAAAGTAGAGCAGGTGTTGGGTTGGTAAATAAATCAGGAAAGAAAATACTATGTGAGTTTCGTGAAGCGCTAATGTATCTTACAGTAGTCCTGAAAGGATGTGGGAAAGGCCATTAAAAAATCTTCTGGAGACCCTTGACAAGCAGCCTCCTCTCATGCGAGAAAGAACTGCACATACATGGCTGATTTTCTCACATCAGTTTCTGGGGTCGTAACTCCATCTAACATAAGCTGTTTATGCTTAGCCAATTCTGATTTCCTCTTCTGACATAAATAATTATACCTGAGCTCACATATAGGTTCATAAAAATTCCTACAGCTTTTGTTTAGCAAACAGGATAATATATGAGGAAGAGAAGGGATAATGGTTTTAAAATGTATAAAAAATCAGTTGTCACTCTCATTTTCAGTCATCTTTTACAACCAAATCTTAGTGTGAGTTGGTGCATTGTCTACCATTTAATTGAAACATACAGTTATAGCAAAGCAGATAATTTTTCTATACAGATGTTCATAAAATTTTGCTTAAAATATTAATTTTTGGTATATATTTGTTTAAAATGTTCTATTGTAAGAAATGCAACGTCTTCGGAAAGATGGCTTTTACAATTTTCCTGCTGAATCTAATTTTAAAAATCGTAGTCTTTGGTTAAGTTGACAATGATGAATTCTGAGTTTTTAATTCTTTATCACAATAGAAACTATTGGCCATTTTGAAGTAACACAGTAAACGATGTTATTTTCTGGTGGAGAAAGTTTAAGAGTTGTAGTTAGCATATGTACATGTAAGAAAATAAAATATTGATATAAATAATTTCTAATGTAGAGTCTTTACCCTTCTAAGGTTTGTGGATCCCAAAGAAGATCTTTGTAAAGTACACTGGTGGATTGAGCTGCAAACAGCAGAAACTGAGTGAGAGCAAAATTACCTTATGTAAATAAAAAATGGTCAGGAAAATATGTATGAGGATGAAAGGGGAGAACTCAGCCAAGATGGTGTTGGAAAAAACTCCAAGAAGGATTAAGTCTACAGGCAGAATAAAGGTATAGAAGAGATGTAGCCACTGCTTTGAGGAGTGAGATGTTAGGCAAAAACAATGTTTTAAAAGGAATGTTAAAGAAGTTTTGTTTTACGTGCTCTACCTAAATTCTCCACTGTCCTATGAAATCTTCAAAAAAAATCTTCATTCCCCTCTAATGTTGTTATTTTTGAACTTTTATTTACTGGTCATAGTGGTATAAATATTTTTCCTCTCATTTGTTTATTAAGGTATTACTTATAAACAATACCATTTATTTTAAATGTGCAGTTTGATGAGTGCTGTTAGTCTACATAATTAACCATCACCATGATCAAGATATAAAAGATTCCTTCACCCTAAAAAAGTTTCTCCTGTGCCTTTACACCCCATCCCCTCTCCTAATTCTTGCCCCAGGCAACCACTGATCTGCTTTGTCACTATAATTTGCCTTTTTGAGAATTCCATATAAATGGGATTATACAGTACATAATTTTTTCTGATTTTGTTTTTCGCTTAGCACAAGGTTTCTCAATCTTTTAACTATTGACATTTTCTCTTTTTATTCCTCTTTCTATTTTACTGATTCCTACCTTTATATTTATCATTTATTTATTTCTGTTTGCTTTGGGTATAAATTTCTCTTCTTTTTCTAGTTCCTTAAGGTTTCAGCTTAGCTACTGATATGCCTGAGAAATAATAATGTTAACAAGAAGCTTAGTCAATTTACTTTCATCTATAATTTTGCACATTTACTTTGAATTTTTCTTTTGTTGCTTTGGTAGTAAACTAAGGTCTAAGCAACTTTAAGTAATAATTGTCTCTAGTTCTTAAACAGGGACCCGATTTTTAAGATATTGCTAATGTGTGTGGTATGAGTAGGTCATTATCAAAAGCCAAAGGAAACAAAGGGATCTCTGGTGGATTCCATATGTAGTACTGGGCTTTTCCTTCAGAACCAAGGCTATCATTTTCCTAGCTGCAGGATCGCTGGCATTGCACTCCTATCTGAAAATTTCCCTTGGTTGCATGCAGCTGCCTCACCCAAACCTACACACTTTTTCCTGGGACCAATCGATGATATGAGTCATGAAATCATAGGTGGGAGGAGACGTGGTGGCAAACAAAGTCTTGACACTTCTTTGTCTCAAATTGGAATGACTCTGAAGGACCATACTAGCTCTAGAGCTCCCTGTGGGATCAGCTAAAGTGTTGCAATTGCATTACAGTTTATTTTTCATTTTCTAAGTCCTGCTTTCTTCAGAACCTTACAGATGTGGCAATACAATTTGCACCCTAATAAACCCACCCCCCATATATAAATTTCCATCTCACATTTTATTTCCAGAAAATGTGGCCTTAGAAAGTTGGTGCCATAAGTGGTCATACAAACCAGACTCTAAAATGAGAATTCGGGATCAAATCACCTGCCTGGCCGATGATAATGAAGACCTTATCTCTGATGAGCAGTAGTGTACTGATAGCTCTTGATGTTCTGTAGTGAAGCAATTGTGGAAACTCACTGGTGGTAAGTGGGATGGGATGGGATGGGATGGGATGAGATGGGATGCCTGTGGAAGCAATGTGCAGCCTAATGGAACTTCTCAAGCATTAGAGATATGGGCAAGTAGCAAGTACTACAAAATTGGGTTATTTTTGTTGGAAGCTATGGATGTATTAGAGAAAAAAAATGAAAGGTTGGATGTGAATGTTCACCAGTGTAAACTGAAATGTGAAAAACAGAGTGTTTGACTTCCCATAAAGAAGCTCCCATGTTGACTAACAAGGAGTTCTTCCATAATAAGAGATTTAACATTCTGGCAGGAACCCTGTGAAACAATGCTCACATGCTACTACAATTACCTTGGAAGTGCGGAAAAAGTGATGGGCTAAGCTGCATGTAGAGGAAGGGCTCAAAGGCTCACTGAGGTGTCAGGCTGGAGTGACTATATTAGGTAAGGCTGAAAAATCACCAGCCAACTCTGCTCCATGGGAGGGCCCAAGGGCATTCCATTTATCAAAGGAACATGGGATAGGAGGAAACCAGTATCACTGAGCTCAGTGGTGGTTGCCCTTTGTAGGCCAGGTTCACATAGAAAATGCTGATTCACAACAGGGCTCCCTGAAAGTACTAAGGAGCCTGAGCTAATAAAGGCCAGCTGGCAGCACTTAATCATCAGCAGTCAGGTGGGAGCAATTACCATAACGAGTAGCAAGGTCTGAGTGGCAGTCCATGACTCTGACCCATAGAGAGCTATTGAACAAATAGAACAGAGTGTTCTTAGGCACAAGATAGTAGGGAAGCCAATGGGAATATTGCTTAAACTATACAGTCAAAAGAAATCAAAGTATTTAAAGGGGAGGCTGAAGGAAGCCTCCCCAGTAAAATGTCACATTCTCATGTCCAGTTTTCAGACTTCAGCCAGCTTTAAAACTGGAATTCACTAGCTGAAGGAGAGGCCAAGTCCCCAAGAGGAAGGACCATGCAATACCACTGCAAGTGTATACGGTAATGATACGCCCAGTCATTTTCCAAATAAACTCATGACTATTTACTTGTCAACTATGTGTAGAGAAGAGGGAAATAGGAATTCTGGATACAGGACACAAGGTCTGAGTTGATACAGAAAACCTGAGTCTCAATGCAATCCAGGTGCCACTGTTAAAGTGGAGGTATATGGGAAATGGGTAATAAACGAAATCCTGATAAAGGTCTGGTTACGAAATATCTACTAAGTCCCTAGATTCATCAAGTGTTTTTTTCCCCCCATCCCTGAATTTCCCCCAAAGTTGTGGACTTTGCAATGAAGAGTAGTTTTTTGAAGGTACAGCTGCAAAATCAGCTTAGAGAAAATACCCTGCAAGGATGGGGCATCATTCTTCATGAGGACATCATGTACATTTTCAATTTATGAATATTACTGTGTGCTATGTATGCAAATGGTAAAATGCTTGAGCCCTGAAACCAAGAGGCATAAGTGCCATCACTCCCAGTGACACGCTTTGTAAGCTGTGTTCGCCAATTTCTCAACTTTAGGCTCTGTGGGCTGAGAGCAATTGGAGATGATTTTGCATCCCCTTGGGTGGTAGTAGATCCTTTGATGCACTGTCCATTAAAGTCTGAAGTACTTATTCTCCCATATGATAGGACTTTGGCTGCTAAGATCTCAGAGCTTTATCCCTCCCGAGAAATTCCTCTCGCTTACTGATGCAGGAGAGGGAGTATAAAATAGCACCTTTGCCTCCCCTTCAGACTACTCTAGAGGCAAACTGTGGGGCTGCTGATGTGTCTTTTGCAATTGCATTACGATTGCGATTGGTCTCCTTCCCAATCCTGCTTTTCTCACATTATTAGAAGTGTTGTTCCCAAGTGCACAATTTAGTGAACGTCTGCATGAAAATTTCCATCCCAGGGTCCATTTGTAGGACACTGAGCTAAGTCAGAATCGACAAAAAGATTCTACCAAATTTATATGAGGGAACCGTTGTCCTAACAAAACACGTGTAAGAGGTACATCTAAAATTTTAGAATCTTTTTGATTACCATGATATTTAAAAAAATTTCACAATAAGCTGAACAAAATGAGGATAATTGAAATAAGATGAGAATGCAAATAAACTAAAAAGGCAATTGCAAACTCAGTACTGTTATTAATAATAGTGAGAGAAACATTCAACTACTCTGTCCTTAATTGGTGATATCAGTAAGAGATGTCAGAAGCTTTGGAAGAAAACAAAGGTAAAAGAGGGAGAAATAAAATTTATGTGAGAGAAGATTAAATAAACATGGACAGAATGTGGACACTAAACCACAAACACTGAGTAATCACAAGGAGAAACCACACTTAAAAAAAAGATAAAAAATTGGTAGCTTCTCCAAGTCTCTGTGCCCTTATCTGTAGAATAGGGATGACAATAATATCAAGTTCACAGTATTATTGCAAGAATTAAAGTGAATAATAAAATAAGTAAATATAATGATAGCTTTAAAATAATTATATCAAGTGTTTCCTCTGTTAGAATATATCTTAAAGAGATAAAAAAATAGGCAAAGATTTATGTATAAAGGTGTTCATTACAGTTTGAACACCATAGAATATTTTCAAAATGTCAGAAACAGGTTCTCAGCATTAGGGATATTGTTAATAAAACTGGAAGCCCTCTATATAATGGACTATTAAAGTTTTCATTTATGTCAAGAAATTGTGCATGATGGAATTAGCTGCCCTGAGAACATCGCCTCAGCCCGAAGCCTGCTTAAATGCTATGAAAGCACAGTGATGGTTACGGGTGGGAAGAGCACTTTCAGCCAGCCTTCTGTTGTGACAGCATCCAGAGGCTTTTGCAGCCTTTCTCTGAGAAATATCCTACCTTAGATTGAAAGGATGGTGGAGGGAAAAGGTGTTTCCTGATTGAGCACTGCATTCTCATGCGGGCTTCTATCTGAAGAACCTAATTCTGAGGAGTGTGTAATGTGATGAGCTTCCCCCAAGGTTTAGGAGGAAATTAGATATAACAGTTCATTAGGAATTGGATGTTGCTTGTAGCTTAACCTGCTGAGCTCTTTACATTGTCTCATGGTTCATAACTTCACTACTCATCAGAATTAACAGAGGAATTAAAAAAGAATTTGATTGTTTTGGAGATTGTGACTTAGTAAGTGAAGTATGGAGCCCAAGAATCTGGGATTTAAGCCAGTTCTCTAGCTCCTTTCTATTCAAAGCATGGTCCTTGAAAAAGCAGCATTAGTATCACTAGGGAAAGTTTGAAAAATGAGACTTTCAGGTCATGCCCTAGACCTTATGAATCAGCAATTGCATTTTAGTAAGATCCCCAAGTATGATATTTTGTACAAACATTGAAATTGAGAAGCACTGTTCTATTGAGTCTGGTAAACACCCAAATTGGTTAACCTGATGTGGAAGTTCAGGGAAAGTCTGAGAGTAGGACATCATTGTTTACTATGAGTTAGTTCCACTTACCTCAAATGGACTTGGTTTGTTAACTGTTTTATCAGAATAACATATACATAATTAAATTTCAAGGGCTGTTTACCAATAAAAAAATCTTAGCCCTAGAATGAACCTCTTTCATAACCACAGAAGCAATAACTGTTGTGCATAATTCTTTTCTATAGGATATTTAGAACCATGTATAATATGGAAATCTTCAAGATATCCACAGGGCTATGCGTGTGAACTAGAGTGTGGAAGCTAAGTTACAACACTAACAAAAACTATCAAGACATAACTCAAAGATATGTGTCTTATAATAGTTTTGCTATATTTGGCAGTAGTGGTAGCAACAAAATCAAGGTGGTCAGAGGCTCCTTATACCACACAATGTAAAAGGGCCAAGAAGCCAAGAGCAACAGACGTTGAGTCTTCAGCAGTAAACCTCTGCATGGTCCGTGCATGTTTATGCACTGCTAAAAGCAGCATTTGTCATGTATCCCAAAATTGTATTGATATGGTAAACCCCATTTTTATTACAAATGAATAAGACAATAAGCAATAGAAACATTGTGATGAAATCAGTTTTTAAAATCATTTCAATAGGAGCAAAATATTGTTATTGAATTCAAAGTCTGGCATCTTTCAGCAGAATAATTAGCACTATCAGTCCAGATCTGATAATAACATCATAAAATCTGACAACTCACAGCTGGAATCCTATTGGAAGGATGAGGAGAAAGGCTGAGAATCAAATTGTTTAAAGCTTTTGTTTATCCCAAAAAAGTTTAAAGATGCAGGTTAGCTGAATCCGGAGGTCAATAATTCTTGATTTTCATATATGTCAGGCCCTGTTCTTGTATTCAAAGTTCTTAATTACTGTTGTCGTATTATTTATTTACACAGAGGCAATTTAACATTGATTTGATTCTCTACTTCACACAAAAGAATATGCACTTCCCAAAAAGCAGAGGATATAAGTGAATTGTGTGGCCCATTACTGTATTAATTTATTAGACCAAACTTATTTTAAGCTCCTAAAGAAGCTGCTTTCCTCTGTTTGACCGGGTTTGTAACCATCATTGCAAGGTTTGGTAGGGACTTAAAAAGTCATTTTATCATCAAATTGGCAGAAGAGGAGGAACAGAAAGACATGGAAAGTATTTTTCAAGAAATTACTTCACCCTAGAAGAAGAGACAAATAAAGACACAGCACGGCTAATTATGGGATGGTGTAAGTACCACCTGTGTATAACATATATTAGTCATAAGCAAGAAAGAAACATTCAAAAAATAGGTGGTATAGCAAACATGTTCGATAAGAAATGGTGACATCAGTGTCTAACAGATGAATGAGAATTAGACAATTATAGTAAAAACGATTCATGTTGCTTAAAGTCTAATTTTTGAGAGAGGCTATGCTGTTTTCTTATAGAAAAATTAGGGCAGCACACAAAGTCATGGATTTAAGACAGCATTATGACTTCCAGTCAGAAACTACTGCTGAATTATTGTTTACATAGATTTAGGTGGATTCCTCTCGGCAGCAACATTAAATTTGATTTGTTAGTTATATTGAATTGCCACAGCCTACAGAGGGGCTTGGATGTGCATATTAAAATAAAATACCCCCAAATATATTTGCAGTCACATAATCCCTGCTGCCCTCAAATAATAACTCCACCATACACAGAAATCACACACATACATATTTATGTATATATCTACATGCACATGTATACATATGTTCTGAAGTAGATACTTGGCCTAGGAAAATATAGGAGAGAACACAAGACAAACATTAAGCTATTAAAGTGATTTTCAGTCTTGGATGGACATTGGAATCACCTGGGGAGCTTTAAAAACTATGGATGTCTGGGTCTTATCCATCCCAGAGATGGTGATTTCACTAGTCTGGGACACAAGCTAGGCTTTGGGACATTTTTTTTAAAAGCTTCCCAGGTTATTCAAATGTGGACTTTGAAAATTAACAATTATTAAGCTAATATGATCAGAAAGGTGTTTTGATTTTCCCTCCTTTGAAAAAACACATCAGCAGCTCTCTCTGTCTCCTAGAGTTTTTCTCCCCTTACAAGGAAAGAGCTTCTGACCCCTCCTTGAACGCTTTCCTCCTCTAGGATTTTAGTTTGGGAGAGGGAGGAGGAATGAAAAGCACCACAGGGAACGTGGATACATGAGTGACAGTAACTCCTTCTTGACCATCACTGTACCACAGTACCTTGAGGTATCTGTACACATTAGCCACTTAATAAATACTTGTTGAACAAATGAATGAATGAATGTTGATGTTGCAGTCACTTCGGCATCAATCTTATCTCCCAAGAATTTCTTCTTTGTTTTTGAGTGAGAGATATAAGATTCTCTGATCTCTGTTCTTACTGTGTCATTTGCTATGTGTCTCAGTCTCTGTCAGTGTAATTGGAGAAGAGATTTTTGGAGTGCCTGCCTTGCTAAAAATTTCCCCCCACATAACTGGAAAAAACTCTCAATACGGAGGACTGGGCTTCCGTTTTGTGGCTCACTGCTTGAGGATCAGACTCCTGGTCTAAACAGAGCCAATTAAATTCCTCCAGTTTCTAATTTACATTTATTTGGTGGTAGAAGTTGCATTTGGCTATAACGTCTCTTACATGTAGATAGTGCCTGGTTTTTGAAGTTCTTTGGCTGCGAAGAAGAGACCACAGAAGGTTTCCAGTGAAAATATAGCTGAAATGTGCCATGCAAATGGTCCAGTTAGAACTCCCAAATTGCTGGTTGAGGGTCACTGTCCCCCTAAAGTGGCTACTAGTGCCACATCTGTGCTCTCCGAGTCACTAAACCCTTTTGGTGTTCCATGGTATTCAACTCCAGTGTCACCATCATTTAAAACAAGATAACAACAACAAAAACTAACAAATAATCTGTCATTGTATTTTGGCCTTAGTCTCTAAGATTCAAAGTCCCAAGTGTGACTTAACTACATACATAATCTAAAATTCTTTATGGGTTCTGCAAGCTCCTGTGACCAGACACTTGGCTACCTTCCCAGCTGTATTTTTTCTGCCATATTTTCCCTTGCTCAGGCTGTGTCAACAATACCAGGTCACTTGCCATTTTTAATTTTATCAGTCAGGGTTGCTATAATTAACAGCACCCACTGTTTACTCTTCTTGGAACTTTGGTCTGTTGAATAGTCGAATGGCTTATTCATTCAAGTTTTTTTCCTCAAGCATAACCTCATCATAAAATCTTTCCTAACCATTGTGTCTATATTAGCACCCTATCTCCATCACTTTCTATATCCCTGCTTACCTGGATTTATTTTTCTTTGACTTCTTCTAATAGCTTGACATCAAACATAATTGGATGCCCCACATCCTGCCCTACACGCATATGTGCGCTCGCTCGCTCTCTCTCTCTCTCTCTCTCTCTCTCTCTCTCTCTCTCCCCCCCTCCCCACACACACTCAGGAATGTTTTTGTCCATATTTCTTGACATTCCAAAAATTCCAAAATCTTTATTTTACAGTTGCAAAAACTGATGGTAAGATTGGTGAATATTGTGCAAGTGGCAGAGTGAATGCCTTGATTCTATTTATGTTTCCAGGTGGGTTGTAATCTAGATGACAAATCATTTTTAATGAACATATAATTTATATATTTGGAAAAATTAGAAATGAATATACAAGTAATTGATTCTAACCTCTAGAGTTCGTGATATTTGAACTTGTAAATTAGGGTGTAGGATCATCAAAAACCAGGAGAATTTTCAATTGTATTTAGTATCTTATTTGCTTTATCAGAAAATATCTCAAGTAAAAATACAGAGTGAGATAGTTACACAGAAAAAAAATCACGTTATTTGTTCAGAAAATTTATTTTGCAAAACTGTATCAAGAGTCAATGAAGGAAAGACTTGAAGAATTGGGAAATATAAAGAGATTTAAGACAAATGCCTGACTTTCATGTATCTTAAAATCTATTTGTAGAGATACATATATAAAAGAATATTTATGGAGATAGTATTGGCAAAAGAAATTACAACACAAAGTAGAATGTGAGAAACTAATGGTAGAGGAAGCAAGTTAAATTCTGATCAGAGAAGACAGACTATGGTCAGAAAAGACTTGATAGAGAAGGTACAATAGGCATCTATGTTGGTGATAAAATATAAACATTTTCCTAGATTTCCCAAAGGAAAGTCAATTTAAGAAATTAACTATTCAAAGCTGAAATAGGTAGAAAAAAAGAATAAATGGTGTAAATAAAGCTTTCTAACCCAACCAGGATCATATATAAAACTCTAGGTGACAAATTGCCTAGAACAAAAGACATAATGATTCCTATTTACTCTAGACTTAAAAAGTTACAGCTTGCCCATCTTCTTCTTTTTTGAAGAGGAACACATACCTTTAATGTTTTAAATGCCTGCTGAGTTGACCATATCTCAAAGGTATAAACCATGTTTATCTTTCTAATGAGCCCAGAAAAGTGATGACATATCAGAATAAAGTGAACAAATAGCCCTTTTAATGCTTACAATAGTCAATGGATCTGAGCAATATGCATTCCAGACCCAACTGAAAAGGAAACTAATCAAAAACTGCATGGACAAGTGACATCAATATAGGTTCAAATTTGATCATTGTTGTTCCAAGACTCTGAAAGTTTATTAGTGATAAGCTGTATTAATTTATCTATTTTATTAAAATCTCTAATGATTATGTCAATAGGGCAGTTCTCTTTAGGAATTGCTCTGTTATATATCCACTCCAATCTATTTGTTGTATCATTTCTACAAACATTTTCATTGTCATAATTTAGAAATATTTCTTTTCTCTCTCTTTCCTCTTTTCTGCTCCAGCCTTCTCTTTGCTCCAACCACATGCATCCTGAAATGCAAGCACACACACATATTTACACAACACAGCAATAAATGTGAATAAATGTGTTAATGACAATTACTTCATTTTCCTTATAGTAGCCATTAGCCTAAGTTATGGCTCAGCTTAACCAGTGAGAATCATTTTAGATACTGAATAGAAAGCTTTTAATTGAAATATGAACAGGCAAAAATGAAATCATCAGGTGAAGTGATCTCTGCTCAGTTCCCTTCAAGTTCCAAAAAAAATTTATCTATAACAGACTCGACATGAGTTATTTTTACACTAATGTCGTGGAATTTTTTTCTCTGATCCTCCTTTTACTATTTCTCATATTATTCTTAATAACTCTGCCTAATATCCCAAACCACAGAAAGGTAGAGACAATAAACAAGTAGTGTTGAGAGAGAATAAAACTCTAACAAAGAAGTAAGAGATTAATTAAAATTGAGAAGAGGAAATGTATACTAGATTTTGCCACTTAAAATAGTGGGAAATTCAGCTTAATTGAATATCTTATTCCCTCATCTATGTGAGAGAAATAAGACATTATTACATATAACATTTTATCCACTGATAAAACTTCCCATCCTTTCTGAATTATATTCTTCACTTAGCCCTCAATTATAATCTTATGATATGATTAGAATTTTTATGAAAGATTATGAAATAAAAAGGAAAGACACAAAGTTTTTCCTTGAGGACATAATTTTTTAAAATAATAGATTTTGTATCATTACATTAATATTTAAAAAATTATATTTGTTCTAATTATCTGCTTATTATAATTAAACTACATATAATAAAATGAAAAATCTAAATGATTACTATATTCAACCTAATTTAAAGTTAAATTGATACAGTCTGATAAAGAAACAATTTCAAGATTCATATCCATGAAAACCTACTGCCTGTATCCTTATGAAAGTTTTGTTTCTCAAAAAAAAAAAAAAAGAGACTTCAAAGTTAACTGATTTCATATGTTGGATCCTTTCCAGTTTGTACACAAGCAGTTAGATTCCCACTTTCCAGAGATATGAGGTTATTCCAGTGCATCTTAGATTATCCAAGAACTAACATTACTTTTTTTCTGATTCCTTGAGAAGACTTTGTTGAGAGGCACAGGAAGAAGGAAGTCTAGTTCTATAAACTCAGTTGAAATTTGAAATTTTGGAGAAGCAAAATCAATTTCTATCAAATAAAAACCATTGCTATAATTCAGATGGGATTTGTGTGTGTGTGTATGTGTGTGTGTGTGTGTGTGTGTGTGTGTAGCTGGGTAATTCAAGGCAAAATTTCAGATTTGGGGGATTGTTAAGAAGACCTTGAAACAGGTATTATAAAAATTATAGCATTTAATGTGTTAGGAGCATCTTGTTCAGGCATTTTCGGACTGTGCTCCCCACACCCTGAAACATTTCTCAAAGATGTTTGAGAGATCCCACTAGAGGTGGAGTGGTGGGATGGAGTGGTAGTGAGTGAGGAGCCCTTTGGCCCCTGAGCCATGCTTCACACATCCTCAACTCTCCTGTTGAGTTACATTCAAAGAAAGGGTATGTGTCAGTTTGGGACCTTTACAAAGCAGATGCCAATATAGAACTTGGAGTGTAAGATATTGATTGTTAGAATTACCTTTGAAGGATAAAGGTGAGAAGGAGCAGGAATAGGTGGAGTGTGACAGTGATAGTCTTCAGAGAAGCAGATGCCAAGATGGGATTAAAAAATAAGGATTTTATATCAGAAAGATTGTGTGAAAAATCAGAAGGCTGGAAAAGGCTAGGATAACTTTCAAACCATAACACAAGTCCTATTCTAAAGAAAGGAGAAGGAAGGTTGAATGGAAGCATCTAAACAGCTGTATGATCTTATAGAGGGTCAGCAAGACCTTTGGAGGAGTTCCCAAGCCAAAGTTGGCCTTCAGAGGCATCCCATTCAGAGCAGTGGGACTGCCTTAGCATCCCTGCTGTGCTCAGTCATTGGCAAGGAGCATCCTATGGAATGTGCAGTCTTCTGAAAGCTTAGCAGTGGATGTCAGAACCCAGAAAATGAGGCCCTTGATCAATTCTTCTCACTGCAGTCAGATGCCTGTGAGGTGCATTGTCATGGCTGCCACATGGGTGAGCTCCAGATTGATACCTGTGAAGAAAGAGAGGGTAGGAAAAGGGATTAAATGGGGAAAGCCTCAAACTGTAGTGCATCTCTGAGAAAGTGCCTCCAGGCTGATGGAGAGACTCAGAGTGAAGATTACCCAGTAGAGGAAATTACCTGCAAAAATGGCATAGTTCTTATATTCCCACATTCTCAGTCTTCAAGAGCAGCCCAGAAGAAAAGCAGTCTTGGCATAAACACCACAGCAGATTCTGCAGGTGCAGGAGCTGTAGGTTGCTAGCTAACTAAATTCCTGGAGAAAGCTCTCTCTTGAAGAGAGATCTATTTGGTACATCTTCATAGTGGCCATGGGATTTCATGGAAAAATACAAGTTTGAAAATGATTTATCTAGTAATCCTTCATTTTAAAAATTATAAAATTTAGTAGCTAAGTAAAATGACTTTCCAAATCATGTAGTTAGTTGTTATATAGCCAAGGCTAAAAGCCACATATCTTCTTCCTCCACCCAGAATTATTTCTAGCATACTTCTATGCATGTCCAATATTGAATTACACAATATATCAAATTCTGGTTTTCTCTTTTAATTCCTACCACAAAAGTCTTCAAATAATTATAGGATGAAGAGAATTCACAATTTGGACTTGCATCCTAGTTTAATCTTTCTTTTCCTTCCTTACGGATTTTGAAATTGTTAATGAAATTCTCAATCAGAAGAGACGTTATGGAGAGGTGTTAAAAATAGTGTTTTTGATATATTTTTATTTTTTTGAACAAACTGCTGTTGATTTGCAAATGAACAAATAAAGCCATGGTTGGAATTAAATTGCCTGACCTCTCTGAACAGTGAGAGGCTATGTAGGATAGTGCAACTCATCTAACCAACAGAGCATCAAAGAAAACTTTTTTCTCTGGATATAGTTATTTTCATATATTTGAAGATGTTTCTGTTGACAGATTTCTTATTTTTTAGCAAGTAAGAAGTCTTAAAAATCACTCATTTACTATGCATTAACTGTACATATACAAGGCCTGCTTTTGTAATTTTGAAATTATGTCTTTATAGAAATACTTTATAGTATTTTCTTAGTTTTTAGTTTTGACACTCAAGACAAATAAATACAATGTGTTGTACTTTGCATAAAGCAAATTCAAGAACTAAAGTTAAATGAAAAAGGTGGACTTCAGTGCTGTTATTTCTGTGATATTGGGTCTCTCTAAGAAGTTACAGAACTAAGGCCTTTGCCCATATTTTCATCTGTTCTTCTAACTTTTTTTAGATGTTGAATAGTATTCATGTTATTCATTTAGTAACTTGGCTTTCTTTTTGTGTATTCTAGGGTAATGTTTATAACTTATTGCCAAAATAGAAAATATCCTATCTTCTCTATGAGGGCTTCTCTGATTGCATGCTCAGGTAATGTCTTTTTCCTCATTGTTTTAAGAAGAAAATAGAAATGAGCCAACCACATAAAATGAAATTGATATTAGCTGTATCAAAAAAAGCCAATTTTTGAAATTATAATTATATTTTGTATTTTTAATTATATTTGATGCACAGCTATGAAATATGTAGTTAGTTTTCTCTAAGTTCTACTTTATTTTTAATTGACACATAATTATATGTATTTACAGGGTAAGATGTGAGGTTTTGATACATGTATACAGTGTGCAATGATCAAATCAGGGCAACTAGCAAATCTCTAATAATTATCATTTCTTTGTGGTGAGAATATTCAGAATCCTCTCTTCTAGCTATTTTGAAATACAGTAGTGTTACTATTGTCAGCCTACTGTTCAATGGAACACCAGAATTTCTCTATTCTAAGTGTAGCTTTGTACCCATTGACCAACCTTTACACATCTCCCTCTCCCTAGTACCCACCCCAGCCTCTACTTGTATGAGATCAACTTTTTTAGATTCCACACGAGTGCGATCATGCAGTATTTGTGTTTCTGTGTCTAACTTATTTCATTTCACATAGCGTCCTTTAGGTTCATTCATGTTGTTGCAAATGACAGGATTTCATTATTTTTTATGGCTGAATAGTATTTCATTGTTTGTATATATAGCAAATTTTTTTAATCCATTCATCCATTGATGAACAATTAAGTTGATTCCATATCTTGCCTATCATGAATAGTGCTACAATAAACATGGGAGTGCAGATATCTCTTTGACATACTGATTTCAAATCCTGTGAATATGTATACCTGTAGTGAAATTGCTGGATCATATGGAAGTTTTATTTTTAATTTTTTGAGGAACCTTCATACTGTTTTCTATAATGACAAAAGAGCCACTCTATAGAGGATATATATATATATATATATATATATATATATATATATATATTTATTTATTTATTTATTTATTTTTTTCTTTTGTGAAAGTTTGGCTTTGTGATCTAAACCATCAAATAGTAGTATTAATAAAATATTGGGAGCTATGCTGCACAATATACTTTACAAAAGAAATTTAAGACTCTTTTGGTTCATTACAGGGTTAATCGCCAGGATCTCAGATCTGATGTGAACTGAGAAATCATCCAATTCTTTTTTCCCTGTGTATTCCTTTAGAAAATAGCCAATATATTAGCAACCACTTGGGTCAGGAATAACTCTTATTGTTAGAGAACACCTTCATTGTGTAGGCTATGCCTATCTGATCTATTGGCTTTATTTATTCTTTGTGAAGCAACTCAAAATTGTTTTAATCCATTTTTGCTACATCATAGCACATTAATATTAAATATAATTCTCATGTCTACCTAGTCACATAATTTTAGCTAAATGTATACCAATATAACTTTCCTTTAAAATGAAATATTTTGCTACTGTGACTTTAAGTATAGCCTGAATTTCATTAAGAGCCTTGCCTAAAGGAAGCATATTTGTAAGAGTGGATAGTTTTTTTATTTCCTTGATTGCTTTACAAACCAAGAATCATGATGAGAATCAAAGGAGAGAGAGGAATTTAGCTTCTTCAAATCCTTTAGACTGCAGAGTGAAATCTCTGGGGAAATTACCATTGAAAAGACTGAGAAGGATGAGCTTTAAAAATAACAGAATCTGATAATTATATTTAATTGAGTCATTTCCTTACTATCATCATAATCTACTCTCTCATTTAGTGTTATTACACATCCCAGGTGAAATGATGAGGACACTTTTATAGTGAACAAACTGAAAGTCTGTTAAGAAGTGAGAATTTTTTAAAAAATTAGATAAAGCTGTTAATTAGCAGCTATTTTGTAAATTAGTATACATTTTGCATGTATGCATTCTAGTTTCCATTATGTAAGAAGTAGAATGCATGTATAACACCAACGTAATACTGAATGGGTTTTTGCAATTCTAGCTGGAAGATAAAACTAAAACTAGAATTTATCCTTTTTAAATAGAAATTTTTTTACTTATTTTAAATAATGAGTCATGTCGAAGTTCTCCAGAAATTAAATTTACACTAGCATATATGAAATCTTCTAAAATCTAAGGTTTACTTTCAGCCTGGTTTTTATAATATCTTTTTACAAATTGACTATTCAAAATTAGCTTCTAGGAAGCAGAATATATTTAGTTTCACTTACATATAAACTTCTGGTGAAGCTAGACACATCATTTGCAAATGTCTTCATGTGCAAAGGGAAAATATAGTATTTTGCCAAAATGTATGCTATACAGACCACTCTCAATTTTGGTTTTTATTGTATATTAACTCTTGGAGATATTGTTTTAAATCAGCTTATATGATGGTATTGCTATTTGGTGATTCACTGTAGTTCACTCTTAAAATTTATTTACATGTATGACAAAAGTGAAAGATTTACTATGTATTCTAGAGCTATTATGCTTATATATAAATTATACAAATTTCACAAGAACAGCAAAAAAGGCATAAATGCTCAGATAAAACAAAATTATTTCCTGTATTCTAACATCCTACTTCATATGCAAAGTTATTTCATGAAAAATAGCAAAATTTGTGCAAAATAAAATACAAGTCTTAAGTGGTGATTAAAAGTTTCTGATATATTCACTTCTATAGCTGCACCATGCCATCTCTTATTTTTGTGTTGCTAGATTCCTTCTCCATTTCTTCTGGAAATAGTGCTCAGATTTAGGTTGAGAAGATGCATCCCCAATCCATGTGGCTCAAGTGGGGGTCCCAATCACTGAGCTCTGTCTCCAGTTCTAGAAGTAGGAACTTAACTCAACTTGGCCAATATGAAAGTTCCTTATCCTTCAAGTCACAGTTATTGACACAAAAATCTGGTAAAATCTTGAGGTTTTATATATAAAAGTATTATGAAAGACAAAACATCTTTATTCCTGGATGACCCTGGGCTGATGTAAGCCTGCATCTGTCAAAGGCCATGTGCTCCCAGGGTATGAAGTAAGTCCGTCTGCAGAAGGCCAATTTATAGAGAAAACCTGAAGACATCTTTTAAGCTTGGAATTTCGAGATAGAAACACCAATAAATCTCTTTTTTTCTTGCTTAGGCTGGATTGAGTTGATTCCTATATTTTGCAACTGACAGCATCGTCACAAATCCAGGGTAAAATGAAGTAATCACATGCAAAGGAAGAGCAATGCATGGTAACTGGTTCTACTGGAAATGAAAGTACATAGTAAAGTTACAGTAAGTAAAAGAGTAAAGTGTGACATTTTGGTAAAAAACAAAATTGACAAGGGAATCCAAAGAGACAGAAGACCTTCTACTGAAAGGGCTTGTGTGTACGTGTTAACTCTGTGTTAATTCTAGTTAATTCTTGTGTGTGTGAGTGTGTGTGTGTGTGTTGCATGGGTGTATACTCACACTTGGCATGGGTGAGGGGAATGGAATTGTTACGCACCAATAGAAAATCGTTTGAGGCTGGGCGCCATGGCTCACGCCTGTAATCCTAGCACTCTGGGAGGCCAGGGTGGGTGGATCGCTCGAGGTCAGGAGTTCGAGACCAGCCTGAGCAAGAGCAAGACCTCGTCTCTACTAAAAATAGAAATTGTCTGGCCAACTAAAAATATATATAGAAAGAATTAGCCGGGCATGGTGGCGCATGCCTGTAGTCCCAGCTACTCGGGAGGCTGAGGCAGGAGGATCGCTTAAGCCCAGGAGTTTGAGGTTGCTGTGAGCTAGGCTGACGCCATGGCACTCACTCTAGCCCAGCAACAAAGCAAGACTCTGTCTCAAAAAAAAAAAAAAAAAAGAAAGAAAATCAGTTGAATATCCACCAAATAGTGCTAAGGTATTTTACCATTTGGGAAAATATCAAGTCATACACTTACACAATATACTATGTGTGTATACGTTTACATACTAAATTTGTACCTTCTTGCCAAATTTACATGCTAAAAAAAGTAACAATAAAAAGTGAAAAAATGGCCAAAATATAGATGAGTGCTTTATGACTCTAGAAATAGTTAAAGACATACTTTTCTGAAAAACAATGAAAATAAAAATCAATGAATTTCAATATACAAATATCAGAATGTCTGATAAATCAGAAAACTTAAAAATAATAAATGTCACTAAGCAAGAGATAAGACAATTGACTAAAGAAATACAGATGACTAATAACTACATATAAACATTCAGTGTTGCCAATAATCAAAAAATGCAAATCAAATTATAAAAAATTAAAAATAGAAGTAAATAGTGTGATTAGATAATGGCAAAGCAGGTATCCTGACACATTTTTTAAAAATTCATGCATACTCTAGTCCCACATCTTAACACAATTCTAATTAAAGCTTAATCTTGCATTCTTTCTGCAAGAAAATATACCTGCTTGAGTAAAACTCCTTACATTTCATGGCTTTTTAATGGCCCTCTCAAAGCAAATACTTTCGTTATTGTTTTTGTGAAGGCATTTAAAATAATAAAATGTAGTGACTGGTTGATTACAGTGTGTGTTCTTGAAATTCTTCGGAGAAATAATCTGATTGGCTCAGTTCAGCCCACGTATCCCATGTAACCTGTGAGTTGCACATCTGTCCTAAAGTAAAGAGCTATGTCCAGGGCCTTGGATTCATGTGATAGATACCAGAACAGTCAAACCCAGAAACTCTAGATGGGGTAGAGGCTCTGGAATGGGCTATTAATGAGGCAGGCAAATACACTAATGTGACTGCTAAAATACTGCATCAACTTAAAAGAGAAATTATCCATGTTCACTACATAATAGAATGTTAGTTTATTTCCTTTCTTTTTCTGTTTTTCTTTTATTGATCTCTGTTTAGAAGCTTTTCAAGATAGACAAATTTAGCACAACATTTAACTGGTTTTGAAATTACTAATTTTGTTTCTACTGTCTAAACTGCTTTTTTCCGCTACTCATCCTTTTATCTCCACTTTCAAATACCTATAACCTACATAATATTGGCATGAAATAATTAAGAAATAGCTGTAAAAACATATTTTAAAATGTAATATTTCTAAGAACTTAGTTAATATCTTATCTATACTCTCATACCCCAAATGTTGGTAATGATCATACAAATGCAGACAGTATAGCATAGTGACCAACAGTTCAGACTCTGGACTTAGACCATTTAGTTTCTCATTCTAGTTCTACCTCATACTAATTTTAATGGTTTTGGATAATATGCTTAATTCATTTAGTTTACTACATATAGTAGGCCTGAGGAGGTACTTAATAAACATGAACTATTACTACTATTAGTACTGCTAGTAGTACTATTACTTACTGAGTACTATAATTACTATTCCAACTATTACTACTATTACTACTAATCAATTGTCTTTGAAGCTTATTAGTTCCTTTGAGTTTTCATATTAATTTAATGTATTTAACTGTATTCTTGTGGTTTTATGAGAAGAATAATTACAATTTTATCCCACACCTCCTAAAGAACTTTCTGTCAATTTTACTAAACATTTATACATTTGAAAAATTCTACCTCTTGAAATGAGATCCATCTAAAACTTTTTGCTCTGTTTATCATATGGAACTTGTCATTTTCAGGGCTACATCATTGCATTTACTATTTAAAATCTTCCATTCTCATGTTCCACTCTAATTTTAATTGACATTTTAGAATGCTACTCGATTTTTTTAACAAAGGAAATTTAATTATCTAGCTTTAACAATTTATAGCTTATTTTTATTTAAATTGTCTTGTTTTCAGTTATCTTACATAAGAAGAATACAAAACAATAAAATATATAATATTTTATTTCAATGAAAATTTTATGCTTTTATTGGTTAAATGTTTTTACTGTAGTTTTCCATTTATGGTAGTTAAAAGAAATGAAGCTTTTTGATGGGCAAGCTTCCAATGTCAATTTTGCTATAACAGGTCAATTTGTGTCCTAGGTTCTACATTTGAATGTACCTACCACATTATTACGGAAAGAAAGTAGAGAAGAAGGTAAGATATGCGACAATGTTTAAAAAGAAAGTGCCCATCAATTTCTGTACAAAACTTTAGTTGCCTATTTCATAAGAAAAGTATACATGAGTAAAATATGACTAAAATATGCACATAAATTATAAAGGCAGAAAACCTTTTTCACTGAGATAATTCACATTGTGGCAACCCTTGATTTGCTTCACATCTTGGTTCCATGTAAATATTTATATCCTAAGTGCAAATCAAGAAGAAGGTCTTTTTTAGATTAGTGTTACATTTGAGAATACATGGCAGCTCAATTGCTGGAAAAGGACATTTTCTGGTGCCTCTAATTTTATTTCCAAGAATGGCAATCTTTATGTCTGCTCACTGAAGTCTTTCCAGGAAGGACTCCTTGAGCATGGCAGCTGGTTTAAAGCCATCAAGATGTTTAAATTCTTTGGCTGATCATATTTGGGAGGAGGATTATGAAACAGATGTATAGGAAATTTTATATTTACATGTGACCATGGTAATTGCCGTGGAGATGGTAGAGATTAGACTTTTTTTTCACCTTTATAAAAGCTTAATATGTTACTAACACAATTCTATTTTGCCCCAAACAGGTAAAATAAAATTATATCAGTTATAAATATTTGAAACCAAATAGAGGGTTTCTTGATCTCAGCTAAATTATCTTGTGTTTTTTGTCTGTTTGATCTCTCTCTTTTTAATTTTGTTTCTTCCACCAATGAGACATTTATTCTGACAAATAGTAAGTTTACAGAACGTTTTGCTGAAGTCACTGAATTAAGTGTGCCAAAAAACCCCCCACAAATGTAACTGTTGTTTTGTTGCTGTCTCTATTTTCTTTTTTAAAAGCCCTCCAAGCTATGAAAGTTGTTTCTATTTTCACAGTAGGAATCATGTTTTCGTTGCAATTGAGTAATTTAGAAACTAATTAATTGTCTTGATGTCTCTGGTTTATAATAAATTATATTCTTTTAGCTCTCTGTACAATAGTTTAAAGAGAAATGATAGTTATGTAAATCTACTATACTCTGCAAAAGGAGAATTAAATAGAATGTAAAGCAACCACATTCACATGGTCCTCACTTTATTTACAAAGAAAAGGACAACATCTTATGAGCTTTTGTACTACCATACCAGATAGCGTATTTCTGATATGAATGTTTTGGGTGGTAAGTGCCGGAACCTGTGTTATTGGATAAGGTCTGACATTCAACATGAGACTCACTGGGCAAAAAATGTATAGCTAAGAAAAGAGGTTTCCTCGGAAAAGGGAAATCAGGTTATTAATTCATTGATTTATTTGTTCACTGTGTCTTTACAAAACACTATGCTGTCTTACTGGATATTGGGGTAGTAAAAAAGGCAAATAAAAAAATACACCTTCCTTTAAGTCATTTGAATTATAGAGGAGGGAAAATTTATCTGCGTAATTAATATAACATTTATTTATTTATTTTATTTCAAAATATCAAGGGGATACAAATGTTTTTGTTAAACAGATACATTATATAATGCTGAAGTCAGGGCCTTCGTGTGCCTGCCACCAGGACAGCGTTCATTGTACCCAATAGGTAAGTGTTTATCCCTCACCCCACTCACACCTTCCCCTCCTTAGTTTCCAATGTCTTTTATGTCTTTTTGTGTGGCCTATGTGTGCCCATCATTTAGCTCCCACTTGTTAGTGAGATCATGTGGTGTTTGTTCTTCCATTTCTGAGATTCTTCACATAGGATAATGGTCTCCGGTTCCATCCAAGTTGCTGCAAATGACGTTATTTCATTCCTTTTTATGGCTGAGTATTGCTCCATGGGTTGTGTATGTATGTGTGTGTGTGTGTGTGTGTGTGTGTGTGTGTGTGTGTGTGTGTGTGTGTCACTTTTCCTTTATCCATTCCTGAATTGATGCACACTTAGTTTGATTCTGTATCTTTGCATTTCTGAATTGTGCTGCAATGTACATTTGACTACAGGTGTCAAAACATTTTGATAAAATGTTTTCTTTTCCTTTGGGTAGATACCCAGGAGTGTTATTATTCAATCCAATGGTAGTTCTACTTTTAGCTCTTTGAGGATTCTGCATATGGTTTTCCATAGAGGGTATCCTAGTTTGCAGTCTTACCGACAGCTTATAAGTGTTCCTTTTTTTCTGTATCCAGACCAGCATTTATTGTTTTTTGACTTTTCAATAATGGCCTTTCTGAGGGGATAAGGTAGTGGTATCTCATTGTGGTTTTAATTTGCATTTCCCAGGTGATTATTGAACATTTTTTCATATGTTTGTTGTTCATTTTTCTATTTTCTTTTGAAAAATTTCTGTTCCTATTTTTTGCCCATTTTTGATGAGGTTGTTTGTTTTTTTCTTGCTGTTTTGTTTGAGCTCTTGGTAGATTCTAGATATTAGTCCTTTGTTGGATGTATAGTTTACAAATATTTTCTCCCAATGTAACATTTATTAATATAAAATTAATGCAAAAACAGTGTCCAGAGATGAGGCAGGAGAAACATTTTTAATGATGAGCTGAGCCCAAAACTAGCAGCCTCAGTGTACTACACTGTTGTGACAGTATGAGTGTTTCTGAAATCTCATCTCAGGAGCAAGACTAGAAAGAATGCCAGATGGTAGGGTGAATTTTAAATCACATCTCAAGGTCAAAGTTGATGACCAAATGTAACAGATCTGGAAGAAAGTTTAAGCCATATGGAAAGGGCACTTTAAACATACACACCAACATACACACTCTGTATTTTAAGAAGGCTAGAATTTTGTTGCTTCTTTAGTAGGTCATAATCATGTCTATCTTCCAAATATAACCTTTAAAAGTTAATGATATTAATATTAAGAGTTGTAGACTTATGTTGAAAAGAATTATATAACTTGATATGTATTTAAAACATTGTAATATACTAGCTTGATTTTCAATCAAGTGGTAGTGACAAGTCTTGATGTCTCAGAATTAATGACCTTGAATCAAACTCCTCATCATATTATAAAAATATTCAGAAGATTTTTACTCCAAATCTTCATCTTATTTCACCTCTTCTAAGGCAACTAAATCCTTGACTTGCCCTCAGTCTCCTATGTAGACTTAGCTTTCTTAGGTCTATACATATTTGTCTCTCCTCTTGTACTAGTCATCCAAGTCAAAACTCTCCTACAACAGGTGGTCTGAGGAGCCCTCTGGAAATAAAATAATGAAATCCTAGATCAATGAATACATATACTTGTAATTAAATCATTAAAAAGTTACAAAAATCTTCAGAGGAAAACAAAATAATCAAAAAACCAAAAATAAACATAATGAACTGAAATTATTAATAAAATGAATAAAGATGTTTGAATAATGATTATATCAACATATCTACAATAAAGAATTTCTATCAGGTATACTTAAGAAAGAGGGAAAATGGAGGAGAACTCAAATGTAAGAATGTAATGAACAAATAAACAAATGTATAAGAAAATAAAAAGTGCAGTATTTATACAAAATGATAATATAATCTAAAGTTATAGAGTTAAGAAAAGACAGCGAAATAGCAGGAGAAATCAGAATTAAATAGTTCTAAGAACCTTGTTTGATAGGGAATTGAGGCACTGAATAACTTTCAAGTGTTACATTAAATATATATGTGATAAAATATATTTCTATTCAAAGAGGAGAGATTAAAAAGAAAAAAAGATTCATGCCAAAATAGTAATATATAGAAACATAGAAAAAGTGACACATTAATAACACAAAATAGAAATGGGAGAAATGAGTCCAGTGTGTCAGTTATCATAATAGATATAAATAGGTCAAACTTGACAGAAGACAGAGGTTATCAGATAGAATAATGGTGTGAAAGCCAGCTGTATGTATACTGCCTGTATACAGATAATATCAAGATGCAGAAACAAATTCAGTGCTAAAATTATGAAGTAATTATCCAACTCCAGAATATAGTACATTCTAAGTGTTAGGTAGATAGGATCTCTGGCTCTTCTTGGGACAAGACTTTCCTGTTTTGGTGCTGTTTCAAGCAATTGCTTCACCTAGGAAGAAGGATAAGGGTGGGTACAGCTCGCTCTAAGAAAGCCCACCTGGGAAGGGGTGAATCGCAAGGCAGATTCAAGCTAATAGCATATTAAATACCCTTAGGTTACTCTAGGTCACCTTCTAAATCTTATGCCTGGGCTGGGAAATTCCTAGGTTGATAAAGCATGCCCTCCTTTCCCAGGTGTAGCAGTTGTTTGGGATAGGATTAAGGGTGGGACAATGTCAAAATGGAGAAACAGACTCACTCACTCACTGGTCCACTCACTACTTTCTGACTTCTCAGATTGTTTCCTTTTATATTGGCCCAGTCTGGAGGAGAGCTCTTGGGAGGTGTAGGATGTTATCAAATGATCAACAGGTGTCCTCAAAATTCCAGATGGTCTGTTTCTCTCCACTGACAGAGATAGACTCATTTTATTCTGCAATAACAAGCTACTCTTGTGAAACTGCTCCCTGCCTGAGGTTACCCTGTCGTATTGGCCTTGCTGGTGATTTTTCCAAGAAAGGAGTCAGAGGACCGGGATAAGGGTCAGGACTTGACACTTTGGTGTGTCTGGTCATTCTTCTGCCAAGAGCACACCATGAACCAAGGGCAGACTCTGACATCTTTGGTGCAGAAACCCCAGATTCTGACATAAGGACAAATGTCCACAAGTCAATGGTTTGAAAATGGTGGTGGAGGTGGAGTGGGAGAGATCATTTCAAGGGTAAAATCTCTTATGTATGCCTTGAGAGATGAACAAACAAATGCAGTAATTGTACCTTGTTTCAATCATGATTTAAATAAGGTAACTGTAAAAGGACCTATTTTGGGCAATAAGGAGAAATTTGAACAGCAGAATAGTAGTGAAGTCAGTACCATGCTGTTTTTGTTACTATGGCCTTATAGTACAGTTTGAAGTCTGGCTATACGAAGTCTTCTCTGGTTCCATATGAAGTATAGAATTATTTTTTCTATATCTTAGAAAAATGGTGATGGTATTTTAATAGGGATTGCATTGATTCTGTAGATTAGGTAATATGGACATTTTAACAATGTTTATTCTGCCAATCCATGAGCATGGTAGGATTTTCCATCTGTTTACATCCTCTATAATTTATTTACTCAGTGTTTCATAGTTCTCCCTATACAGGTCTCTCACCTCCTTAGCTAAATATATTCGTATATATTTAATTTTCTTTGATGCTATTGTGAAAGGTGAAATTAAAAAAAAAGAAAATAAATAAATAAATTAAAAAATAGTGAAGTCAGTAAAAATTGGATAAACAGTTTTGAAGCCTGAGTTACTGAAATTCAAGCAGTATTTCAGAAATTGAGACCATGCATTTAGGGTACAGAGATGGGTGCAATTATTGTAAGGTCATAGTCTGCATCTTCAGTGACAAAGGAATTGTACCCAAATGGTCAACTATTACACATAAATGCTGCATGCCTGTGAAGCATTTTATGTTTCTTTGCCTGTATGTTGATTTGTTATATTTCAATTAAACTATAAGCAGGTTATTATTTATTCTAAACTACATTATGAACCTCCCCATAGAGAGGGAGGTTCTACAGCTACATCTACTTTTATTAGACTCTGAAGATAAATACAATCATATATTGCTTAATGACAAGGACATGTTCTGAGAAATGTGTAGTTAGACAATTTTTTGTCGTGCTAACATTGTGGAGTTTACTTGTACAAATCTAGACGGTACAGCCTACTACACACCTAGGCTATATGGTATAGCCTATTGCTCTTAGACTACAAACCTGTACAGCATGTTACCATACTGAATACTGTAGGCAATTATAACATGACGGTAAGTATTTGTGTATCTAAACATATCTAAAGATAGGAAAGGTACAGTAAAAATGTTAGTATTATAATCTTATGGAACCACCTTCATATATGTGGTCTGTCATTAACCCAAATGTCATTAGGTGGACCATGACTTAAAATTTTAAATAATCAAGGTTTCATTCCACATAAGCTTTTTGAATTAATATGATTGGGTCAATTCCTTTAATGTTAAAATAAAAAAATTATAGTTTTCTATTACATAAAAATTGACTATCCCAATATATCTCCTCCATTATAGAGCTATTATATTTTAATGTTATAAAATACAAATAGCCTTGATTTTATAAGGTAAAACTCCAACATTAACACATTGTGTCCTTTAGGGCTCCCTCCTTACCCACAGATTAACTCACCAACATTTATTACAAATTTCCTCCCCAACTCTTATTCAGGGTATATTTCCAGGCTGGATTCCAGGAACTAGCTCACTCCTCTTATGTGTTGCTAAACCTTGAATTGGTTTTCTGCCTTTTCATTTGGGTTTAACATTTAACATTTTAAGAACTCATTTATGTCTTTGCATGAGACTCCAGTTTCATTTTAATTCTTGCCTTTGACTTATTCTTTTGTACAAAGCTGTCTATTTTCCAAGTATAACCTTTACAAGTTAAAGATATTGTGAGTTGTAGACTTATGTTGAAAATACGTATATAACTTGATTTGTGTTTAAAACACAAGCCAGTCACAGCCACAGCAAAGCTCATGTCTAAGGTTCCTAGACTAGATGAGGGCCTAGACAGCCACTTGCTCAGAAGAAAAATTATGCATCCATTTTGACAGAATGAAATTTTAAAACTTTTTTTTATTATGATAAGTCATTCTAGCCAGATTATTATAATGTTCATATATCATGTAAAGACAATAAACTATGTCCAATTTGTGATTAAACAAAGTTGATATTGGCAATGTAAGGGAAAAGACAGGTGAATATTGGGGTGTGGAAGGTATTCTGATCTCTTAGGTTTGTGACGTGAGGCAAGGCTCTATCTTTCTGGGCTTCACTTATTTATGAAGTGCACTTATACTAGATTTTTTCTAAGACCATTGCTTATTAAATTGTATCTCACTGCTGTGTCTTTGTTCATTATCCATCCTATGTTAGAAGCTTTTGGTTTGGATTGTTTGGTTTGACTGTTCAAGTGATGCCTACATTTGTGTCCCCAGTAGCACTTAATGTTATGTTTTTCCTGTAACAGTTTTAATAATATTTTCATTTGTTTTATCTTCTCCTGAACTGGAAACCTCTTACTCATCTGAATTTTCTCAGTGTCTATCATGGACTCAACACATAACGTGTGCCTAATAAATATTTTATTAAAATATAAATGAATATTTTAATATTTTATTAAAATATAAATGAATAAGTGACCAAATAAATTATTAAAGAATGTTTTATAAAGAAAGTTTATATCTTTCCATGTTATATAGGTGTTTATATCAATTATGTTGTCTTGACTCAATTTTGAGGCCCTGACTAGACGTCCATCAGTTTCGCTTTTTGAGCAGTTATAGGAGTCCGTATCGCCAACCACTTCCCTTCTGAGGCTTGCACACTCCAGGCCACTATGCACCAGCCATAAAATTACAAGGCCAGGTACCAGACAACCAGAGAAAACCCCACCCCATACCTTACAAAATTATTTAACTTAGCCAATCCACAGGGAGCCAGAGAAACCTAGGTAACCCCACCCTGCTTGCCATACATAAGCTGCCTCTTACAGCTGCAGCTTACTGTACTCTGCACCACATGCAACCCCCCTGTGGCCCTGCCTGGCAGCCTTCTCTCACTTGGAGCTGTAAGTAACAAAAAGTTCTGCCTTTCATCTATTTGAGTGTTACTGTGTTATGTCTCACCATCAAAAGTATCTTTAAATCTTATAAAACACATAACAACTGTCTTAGTGTGTTCTGTGTTGCTATAACAGAATACCACAGGCTGGGTAATTTCTAAACAATAGAAGTTTATTTGGCTCACAGTTCTGGAGCCTGGGATGTCAAAGATCAAGGGGCCACATCTGGTGAGGGCCTTTTTGGTGCAACTTTGCACGGTAGACGGCATCATGTGGTGAGAGAGTGTGCAAGAGAAAAAGAGGGGGCTGAACTTGCCTTCATAATAAACGCACTCTGGTGATAACTAACCCACTTCTGTGGTGATGACATCAATCCATTCATGAGGGCAGAATCCTCATGACCTAACACCTCTTAAAGGTGCCATCTCCCACCACAGTTGCTTTGGGGATTAGGTTTCCAACACATGAACTTCAAGGGACACATTAAAAACATAGCAACAGCACTCACTCGAAAACTATGGGCATCACATAAAAATAATTAATTCAACATTTATATTCAGGACTCCAGATAAATAGGAAGGGTTCTTTAGAATCTGGGATCTGAAAGATCTTCGTAATCAAAGATGTTGAAATGATTGCTCTACAGCGACAAAGAAAATGTAACCAGCTACCACTTTTACCTTGAAATGATTGCTCTAGAGTGGAAAAAGAAATATAACCATCTACCACTTTTAAGATTTTTAATTCCCTAAAAGAAGCATTTGTACCTTATATATGCCTAGCATATATCTATGGGCATAATATGAACTTAAAAACAATTACCAGCCTGAGCAAGAGTGAGACCCCATCTCTACAAAAAATAGAGATAGTGACACATGCCTTTTGTCCCGGCTACTGGGGAGGCTGAGGCAGGAGGATTGTTTGAGCCCAGGAGTTTGAGGTTGCAGTGAGCTATGGTGATGCCACTGCACTCTCGCCTGGGCAACGGAGCAAGAACATGTCTCAAATAACAACAACAACAAAAACAAAACCCAAAAAACAATTACCAATCAATTGAGTTCAGAATGTATTAGAGATCTTTCTGTTCAGATTGCACATTCTAAGGAAATACCTCTTAGTGTTTCATTCCTTCTGTGTGAACAATTTAGTATAATCTAATTATATTAATTTAAGGTGGGCTTAATAGTCCCCGAGACCAAATAACATAGACAATAATTGCAATCAAATTAAAACATAGATAGCATTTTATCATTTTAAAAATAAACTGCCTGCAACTAGTGTTCATTTTTTGCGGTTTCCAGCATCTGCTGAATTAACTCTGTAGGTTGTATTGTCCTTACATTTTGGCAGAAACATAAGAGAGAACATATTTTCCTTACTGCCCCTCACACCCTTTGATTGGAAGGTTCCACTACTTTATTTGGACATTTTCCATTATACTCCTTATAGCATCCATATGCTAGCTTTTTATGCCTATTAATGTTTTCTTTTCTCTGGGAACCCTTCCAAACATACTACTTTGAAATATGGAACTCCTTATTTAGTTATATAGCCAATATCTAAAAAAACCTCAACTAAGAAAAGATTTCCACCAGAATTTTCGAAGGTGCTGTTAAGATCAATCAATGCAGTCACTCAATGAGTGTGGAAAAGAGTCTTATATCAGCTCAGGAAACCCACCCCCATTAAGCCTCTACCAAAGAGAACGTATCAGAGGACAGAGAATACAAACCACTATAAGGGGAAACTGAAGCCAAGCTCAGCAGCAACAGATGTAGAATAAACGCACTTATTGACTAACTTCCTTGTGAGGTTATATTTATGTTTCTACTTACTGGGTGCAGATTATATTTTCCTGCCAAGAGTAATTCTGTTGATTTAATACATGTGACGGCTCCACACCACATTGAGGCCCCATGAAGTGGACGGATGGAGTAGAAACATAGACTTCTTTTTCTAAGATAAAGAAGGTAACCCATAGAATACTCAGGTGCTTTTGCTCAAGAAAGGCTCATGGGTAAAAAAGAACTTGTACATTGTCTTTTCAAAAAAGTATAGACGGGAAGTAAAAATACATTTTGGATGGGGATAAGCAATATTGCTTCTTTTCCAGATGTCTGCTTCATTTCCTTGCCAGAAATTTCAAAGTTTTGTATAAAATTTTCCTTAAAAATATGCTTACCAATGTTCTGTGAAAGTGAAAGCAAGGCACTTAATGACTTCATCATTTCAGAATGAATAATAATGAACCAGATACTGCATCATTAGTGAGAGAATATGAGTCCGGAAGAACCAGAGATCAGAGCGATGATGGCCACTGGGAAAGCCAGGCTGGCTGGCATGAGCAGAGGCTTTTGATCCAATTGTGCATTTGCTCCTTTGTGATGATGCGATCCCATCTCCAGCATTTAGGAGGTAAACATTTTAAAGTAACTGGTAATGTCACTTGGAAATCAAATCCCAGAGATGCTGGCTGGAAGCCAAGGAGTTACCCTTCAATGCATAAGAAAGTGGTTGCAAAGTATAATTAGGTTAATGCTGGACTAGACCCTGCTTGTGATGAGTTGGCAACTCTCATGACTGCTTTTGCTTTAAGTGGGCTGGTGCCTGGAAGGAAAATATACCTATGGGACTTAATAGCAGACAAGCACCAGAAAGCAATTGAAAGGCTGGAATTTCACAAACCTTTTAAAGAAAGGAATCACAGAACAGAAAGGTTGTCTGTTCAGGTTCCTGACATTACATGGGCTGTAAGTTTGAAAGATAAAATTCAATCTACTTTTCATTTATGTCTCCAAAAAAGAAACTTCACCATCTTTGGTGATGGCTTTAAAGTATAATAAATGAAAAAGTTCTTCAATATGACTCTTCAAACTATGTTTGTTGTAGTTAAGCCCTAGTAATTTTTTTTCTCATAGTAGCTTTTCATTTTTTCAAGTGTGATTCCTTTATACCTCATATTAAAGGTTCCAACATCTGTACCTTTTTAAAATTACAATCACTTTCTATACTATGAAACTGTTAATTTTTTGGAGGTTCAAAATTGATCATAATTCCATAAAAAAAGATTTGACCCACTTGTTATAACATGGAAAGTTCTTGGATCTAGTTCTTGAATTTTCTGTTAATGTTCTGGTCATTTGCAAAAATAGCATATTTTAGTTTATTTAACACTTATGTTGATTAAAAGATAGTATAAGGTACACTAAATTCAGTTTGCTCAATGCAAAAATGGTTAAGTTAATTAAAATCCAAATTGGCTGAAAGTAAGAAAAAAAAATGAACATATAGAATGAGTTTCTGGTATATAAGAAAAAGTGATGATTTTTATATAAGGCAAAAAGCAGTTATTAAATTTTATTATTAAAGATATAGAATCATATATATATATTTAAAGTTTTACAAATTAGTGAAGGAGTATAAAATGGTCAAAAATTTTAACTGCTATAATGTGCCTGAGTCATATAATAATACCAAAATATTAAATAGGCAGCCACTTTACAACAGTACATTTAATAAAACAGACATTGAAGATTTTTGTGCACTGTAGAATATAATACAGGAAGATATTTTTGGTAGCATGTTTTCCAGAAGGAATTTTGAACCAAGGACTCATACTTGAGAAAATTTCAAGAATATGTTGACTTGAAATTTTTAAAATGATTGGCAAACTATAGCAATCATTTTGACCAGCTTTTTGTTTTATTTTATTATTTTTTTTATTTCAGTAGGTTAAGGGGTACAAGTGCAGTTTTGTCACATGGATATATTGTATAGTAATGAAGTCTGGGTTTTTAGTATACGCCTCATCTGAATAGTGCACATTGTGTGCCCATTAGATAATTTTTCATCCCTCACCCTCCTCCCACCCTCCGACCTTTGGAGTATCCAATGGCTATTCGACCACTCTGTATGGCCATGCATACTCATCAGCTTTTTGCTTTAGATGTTAGCCTCCATAGATATAAAATTATGAGAAATTGCCCTCTGAAATTATTCTTGTATTATAATTATATTATTATGAATGACTACACACTTTTTTCTCACGCTTTCTTTGTTTCTTTAAACATTATATTCTTTATCCTGCTGGAATCCAAGTTAATTTATCAAAGATTTTATGTTTATCACTTTTGAGTGTTTTCTCCTATTGGATTTTTAGGTCTACATTGATATTCTGCTTTTAATTTATCATTAGGGAAAGAATTCCCAAATAGTTTTAGGGTTTTTTTTTTCTTGCAGTGATCATGGCCTAAATGAAATGAAATAACCAAATGTTAAGAACTGTGGTTAAAATTAAATACTGTTTAATGTTTTAAATTTTAAAATTGAAAACAATTCTGTAAATATTAAAAGTACTATACAATTACTATTTATAATTTTATTTTAATATTATTTATATTATCTTAAAAATCTATTACCTTATAAAAGGACATATTTTCCATAAAATGAGCTCATGCATCCAGTCTTTTAAATTTAAATTTTCATGGTTTCTTTTCTATTTGAAACATTACTTTTATTTATGCATATGGTAATACCTTTCACAATCATGATTAATTATTGTTGCATTTCATTCTTATAAATGTAATATATGCTCATGTGTGTATGTGTTCAAAAAATATTGATATCTTAAAATGAGGCATTTTCAAATTCTAGCCACAGTTAATGGGCAATCCAGGTGCTATATGTGTAGTCTGCACGAGATTACAATTGTTTTCTAGAGTAGTCAAGGCACATCAACTGTACTGGCCCTGCCTCTGTATTATATATTTTTCCCTCCCCTCCTGCCTTCTGCCTTCTTTTTGTTTTTCTTTCTTTTCTCTTCTTTCATTCACAGTGAGTCTGTAAGCCCTTCCTCTGATCATTTCTCCAGTTCTGAAATACATAATGGGAATATACATATTCAGCAACCAGCAGAATTCTCACATTTGTCTACTAACCAGTGGAGTGAGGGCTATTATGGTGGGAAAGGCCACGTGGAATCCACTAGAACTGCTGTACCTAGGAAAATAGTAAACTAAAAGCAATACCACATTCCTGGAGGGATTACAGATATTGGTGCCGTCAGGTGCAGGGGTGGTGATTCCCACCACATCCTATTCAACTCACTTATGTAGCCTATGAGGAAGACAAATGGATTTTAGAGAACAATAGTGGATTATGGTAAGTTTAACCAGGTAATAACTCCAGTTGCAGTTTCTGCACCAGATGTGGTTTCATTGCTTGAGAAAATTAACACACATACCAGGTATGTGTGCAGCTATTGATCTGGCAAATGTTTTGTTCTTAATATCTGCTAGTAAAGATGACCAGAGCAGTTTGCATTCAACTGGCAGGGCCAGCAATATAATTGTACTGTCCTACCTCAGGGGCATATCAATTCTCCGGCCCTAAGTCATAATTTAGTTCAGAGGGATCTTGATCACCTTTTCCCCCACACTGGTCTGTTAAATTGATGACATTCTGCTGACAGGTTCTAGGGACCAAGAAATAGCAACTACATTAGACTTACTCGTAAGACATTTGCATGTTAGAGAGTGGGAAATAAATCCAATAAAAATTCGGGGACCTTCCATATCAGTGAAATTTTTAGGCATCCAGTTACGTGGGGCAGACAAGATATCTCTTCTAAGATAAAGGATAAGTTGTTACATCTGGCTTCTCCTTACACCCAGAAAAGAGACACAATATTTAGTGAGCCTCTTTGGAGTTTAGAGGCAGCATATATCTCATTTAGATGTACTACTCTGGTCCATTTATGAATAACACATAAGCTGCTAGTTTTAAGTAGGACCCAGAACAAGGGAAGGCTCCCCCGTAATATGCTGAAATAAATAAATAAACTTAAGCATGTATTTTAGTTTACTCTAGAGTGAATTTAAGAACAAGCAATTTGTGAGGAAATGTATTAAGATTTTGGATTTCCTTGATCTTTAACAATTTATTCTTTAGTTTTTGGACCTGTAGTTACAGATGCTGATACTCGTAAACTTTCAAACTATCATTTAGAACCAATTGTTCTTCATTAAAACTCATTCCAGGAGGAGTTAGGTATTCATTAGCAGCTGGTTTAAGTTGCCACCTACTTTCTCTTTATAATAAAAATTATCAATCATTTCTTTGAAAAAACTTATAACCTCTTTTTCTCTACAAAACAAAGGGAAATACTGAGCAGCTAAACGTGCTATTTGAGTGGGTGTGTGCTTAAGATAATTTTCTCTGTGATTACTGACAAACTGCTCTCTGCCCTCAGCTCTATTAGTCCAAATACGGTTAGAGTATTTTGTTCCTGAATATGATTACCTAAATCACAAGGGAAAGAAATGAGTAAAAAATCTAAATTTCATTCCAGTGTTTTTTAACTCATGTTACTAGTTTGCCGGGCCCTATACTTCACAATTTCTTTTATCTTCACTTATAACAAAAGGACACTATGAATTATTTATTTACTTGACCTACCATCTGATTTCTCTACTTCATTTACTTCTTTCTAAACTATAAAATTAGGAGTTGCCCAGCATCCTTTGTGATTGATGCTTTTCGTCAGAGCAGATGGGAAAAGAGCAACACTTAATAGGAAATGTGCACAGATATAGAACATGATGTTGGACAAAATATGTTTCAAAAAATAAAGGAGATCAATTATGTTTTTGATGTCATAATGAACTATTTCCTCATTCAATTTCACTGGTTCATCAGTCTTTTACTTAGTTATTAACAGCTCTCGATCCTGGATCCTGGAGCTGGGCTGAGCACTGAGAGTACATTTGTGAGAAGACAGATAAGCAGGCCTTGCTAAGTTTACCTTGATCAAGGACATTGCAAGCTGGTAGCTGCACCCTACCTACTTCCAGCCTACACACATCCAAAACAGCGTGCTTTGTGTTTGTGTTTGTTAGTTGTTGCTGTTTTTAATGTTAGTGTCTGTAGGCCATATAGCATCTCTTCGTTTTTACTTAAAGTGTGGTCTCTGGACCAGCAGCACTGCTGTCAGTTGGGAGAGGCTTAGAAATACAGCATCTCAGACTGGACCCCAGACCTACTGATTGAAAATCAGCATTCTAATAATTTCCCCCAAGTGATTTACATGTACATTAAATTTGAGAAGCACTGGGATAGTTCACCATGAGCTTATAACCCTTTAAAGCTTTATCCCCGGCCCAGTCTACTTGTAACTGACTCCCAAGCCAGACAATACTGTAGTTGGTGAAGTAGGTACACCAATAAAAGGCAGTTTCCTTGAGATACTTTTACTGTACTGGGGGAGGTGGGCAAACAAAACATGCATAGGAAGTGCACTATAATTTTGTGGGAGCATTGTCAAGGGAGACACTAATTCTTGGGTGGGAGAAAGAGTTGAAGAAGATTTCAAAGAGGTGCCATTTGAGCTAAAATTGTAAAATTAAGCAGAGGCATAAAAGCATTTCCTGGGCAAGGGCTGAGAAACATGACAGAACAAGGTGTGTTTCAGAAAATGCTAGTTATTATAATAAAAATATATCCTAACCTGCACAAGAGGCTGAGTAGGATGGAGTGGCCAGATATAAAAGTAACTGGAATGTAGCTTGGAATCATATCAACGTACACCGGGCTAAGGAGAAGGTGGTAAGAAAAAATTGTAAACAGAATAGTGGCTTCAGATTTGAGCTTCAAGTCAAATGCATAGAAGAAGAAATTCTGTCTTCTTGGGTGACTAATATTATGCAAGGTATAAATCAACATCTTGAATACTCTGATAACATTAAAAACTCTTCTATGTAGAGAAGAGACACATAAACAAAGTTTAGAGTTTGGTTTGTTCTATAAGGTGTGTTAGTCCAAAGCATTAACTACTCAAAACAATATCCCCAAGGCCAATTATTAAGCATGAATGAGGACCCAGGACCATCTGTGTTCATGTTCAATATTACAACACTCCTCTACATTTCTACTTCTGCTTGAGCAAGGCACCTACCTATTTAGATGCAATAGACTTTAAAATATTATTCCTTTTGGCCTGATTTCACATGTGGAATCCCCAGATTCAGTCAGTACTTTGCATTAAGTTATATGTGTGAAATCTCCTACTAAAAATATAAATGTGATACAACAGAGATATAGCACATTGATATTAGATAATATTCCTGGCATATAGAATATTTCATCAAATAATCTAAGTAGTTGTTTGGAAAGGTTTTGAGGGTTTGTGACATTCTTTGGGGATAGATACAGATTAAAAATTCAAAATTCAAAATGGATATGTATTATTAAAAATTAAAATACAGCTGAGTAATTTTCATTATTTTTACTAAAATTTCATAAAAGTATTAAAGAATAATAAGAATTTATTATAAAGAAGGTTTTGTTAAATCCACTTTTATGTTTCAGGAAAATGAGACTCAAAGCTTCATTGATGCTCCTAGGTAGTAAAGCTAATGGCTGAATATATTTCTGAAATGTCATGACAAGTGTGTGTAGCTGTTTGCCAGTCTTGTTCCTCTGCCCACCTGGGAATAATGTATGACCACATTTCTTCAACCCTCTTGAAGTAAAGTGTGATATGTGCATGGCTTCTGGCCACAGAATGGCAGTAAAAATTATACCTGTAAGTTCTACAAGCAACCCATCCCAGCTGTGTGATCTCCATTTCCATTTCCCTTCTATTAGCTGGATTTGATGGCCAGGTTCACCTGAGGGAGCATGAGTTGAAGGTGGTACACCTCCCATCACCTGAGGCCCTGTAGGAATTGCATGGAAATAAACAACTTTCCCCCCCACCATTCCTGATCAGCGGCACTCAATTGAACTTTATGTGGACGAAAGTAAACAAACATATTTTCATGATATTATGGCACAGTAGGCACTTAATAAATATTAATAGTTTTTGATTTTCATTTCATAATGAAATGAAATATTTTTTATTTATATTTTATTTATATAATGTTAATATTTCAATTATGAGTTTAAAGCTCTAAAAAAAAAAAACCTCTTATTTTATTAATATTTACCACTAGAGGGCATGTTCCTTCCATCTTAAAATCCTAGTTCTTGTCTGCTTTTTTAAACTGGAGGTACTGACACTTTATTAACTTGCAAAGATAAAGTATTTCGATCATCTCAGATTACTAAAAGCATATATTTTGATGGAACATATACATTAAAATACATATGTAAGTATCCATAATCTACAGTTACATAAGCTCAAATATAAAACATTGATCCAATAAGATGTTCAGGCTTTACAGTTTAGATTAATATGGCAATATATCAATAAACGCACATATACACGTATAAGATTATGTAAAACATTTCCATTATATGAAATAGACATGATGACCAAACAATACTTTGTAGCATTTTAGTTATCTAAAAGTGTATTATGTATTAGATAGGATTTGAAAAAGGTTAAAAATATTTTGATTATGTTAAAGAATAAAGCCTTTTTCCATAGAAGAGGACAAAACAAAGTAAAGTGGTTACAACAAGGCTGTCCTTCAGCTTGAGTTGTTGGGGTTTCTCTGGAAGCAGATGATGGAGTCTGACCGCAAGGTGTTCGTTAGAGAATGCCATTGGGGTCATCAGATATGGAAGGAAGGGTCAGGAAGCAGGATTGGGCAAAAGACCAAATTCAAGCTGTAAAGGCGGACAGAATTCTATGCTGTGAGTTCTGAAGCTGAGATGACCCACTAGAGTAGTTTTAAATTAGGTCAAAATGTCTGGCCTTTGTATTCCTGTCTCTACCAGCCGTTAGGTGTGGGTCTTGGGGGAACTGGCGCAGTTGGCATGCTGTCGCTGAGGAATCCCTGAATAGGCTGGCAGCTGAAATGTGAGGAAGAAAGTTGATGGAAGGGAGGTTTGGGAAGTGCCTAGCTATGTCAATCACAGCTTAGTTTTGTGGAGAATTTATGTAAACCACTAGTTAAATGGAGGCTCTGGAATTGGTAAGTATGTTTAGGAATACAGTAAATTTTGTAGATTGAGTAGAGTTGTTTCAATGTAATAATTAAATGTTTTTTCAATCATGGGTGTTTAAAGTATATTATTAAAATAACAGGTCAGAAATTGAGAAAAAAAAAGTAAAGTTACCTTGCATAAGTAAGTGATGTTTTAAGTGGAACAAAGAAGTTATCAAAGTAATTTAGCATTAATAAATTGATTACATTTTGTGATATTTTTTGAGAGATATATACTCTAATTTAGATGTCCTTAAGTAGAGAACATTATGTTTTAATAACGAAGAATTTCCACATTCATAGCTAATTTATCAGAAGGAATTTGCAAGAAAATATAAGTAACTAGTTAGGAAAGGGGAAAAAAGCTGTCAATGGTAAAATTAGAACTTCCCTGTTAATGTTCTCTGTCAAAAGACATCCTTTGTCCTCCTTCCTTGCCTTTCATCCCACTTTATTTTTTGGAGTGCATTTTTACTTCATTTATGCAACTGGAAATGAAGTAATGTTCTGAGAAGGAAATATTTTCAACAATTCTGTAATCCAGCTTCAAAGAAATGGAAATTTTTTGTGCAGTAGTTTTTCTTTCCTAAGAAGTTCAAGAAAAACCTTCTGTGTGAGCTCAATCCAATTGACCAGCAGATGGCACTCTTGCTCCTTGGCAGTGAATACGGAGGCTTTGAAACTTAAGAGCATCAATCCACCTCCCCTAGAAAGAAGCATAATAAAGAAGGCGCCTTCAGCCTGTGTATCTGAACAGACTGAGCTTCTTTATGTGCAGGTGCAACTAATCCTTTCAAGATGTAATGAAGCTCAATAAATCCTCCTTCTGCAATATCTTCACTGGTCTTTGAGGCTGATTTTGCTTTTTGTGAGCAGGAAAGTGCAGAACGGCTCAGCACAATGCTTTATGTTTAAGCAATAAGGAGACTGCCCCATTGTCTCATGTCAAGCTGGCTGGGACGCAATTTCCTTTTTCCTGTTCTCAAAATTAGCTGATGAGAGCAAGTTCCCCAGGTGAGCATAAGTTCTCAAGATTTTATTCTTTCCTCCTGAAGTAGGTGACCAAAGAACCATGCCTTCACTAGCTGTTATTCTCCAGTTTATGTGCCGGGAAATTCACTTGAGTGCAGTAAGTTATCCTTCATATCACCATTGCTGCTGCTTATTAGTATAACAAAGTATGTACCTGCTGTTCATTTTCCTTTTAGCAACTGCATAAATATGGAGGCTACCCACTGGAAATTTTCAGAATGATTATAAACATTGGGATTGATAACATGCAAGGTTGTGGGGTTTTCGTAAGTCATTATTTTTTATGTATATCACACAAGATAGTTCACCCTTTGGACAGAATATTCAGTACCAATCATTTCAGGTTAGCCTTTTTTGCCATTTTTTTAGGAAATCTCAAATTCTCAGATGTAATTAGCTAAGCCTACTACTGCTAATTAGCTGTATCTTTCTGTGATAAATAGAAATAATAAAGCAACAGGACTCTTCAAGATTATTTTTAGTTCAAGACAATTACAGTAATATCATTGATAAACTATGAGTCTCAGCCCTTCATCACACTCTCAGTTTAGAAAACCAGTAGCTGCTAATGAGAATGGAAGAAAAGCAAAATCAGAAGAGGCTTATCCGTGACAATGATTTGGTGTTGGTACCTTCCTCCTTTAATATTTTTCCATTTTCCTACTGCCATTTCATTGATACTAAAACATGCTGCCAATGACAGGACTAAGAATTAGGTCTAAAAACAGTATGTTGTGCTCACTCCAAGTTTTTCCTTTCTATGATCATATGTTAGTCATTGAAGGGCCAACCACACAAAATATATATTCTCCCACAGCACTCAGAGAGAGAACTTCCTAAATTCTAAGTCATACTGATTCCATTTTCTGTTCATTTTCAAATTTTCCCACATTTTCAAATTACACTAAAAATTAAAGTCTATATAATAGGTTCCTATGCTACATGTATCTTCAATTCCTGTCTAACCTGTTTCCTAACCTTCTGCCCTCAGCCCGTTGAGCTCTAGCCTCGTTTTGGTCCCTGAAATGTATCACATCTATCAGAGCCTTAGCGTCTTTGCTATTGCCATTTCTTTTCTCTTGAGCATTTTCTTGTTTATCTTTTTCTGCTATTTGGTTTCATGCAAATTGCAGAATTAATGTCTTTCATTAACTTTCTATCGTATCATTCTCTTCTTAATTCCTTACCTACAACGGATCACTGTTGTGTTAGGGCTACCATAACAAATTACCACAAATTAGGCGGTTTACAACAACAGAAATTTATTCTAGCATAGTTCTAGAGGCCCCAGATCTGAAAAGCTCATGCTCTATACAAAGATTCTAGGGGAGAATCCTTCCTTGCCTCTTTCAGCTTCTGGTGGCTCCAGGCATTTTTTGCCTTGTGGAAGCATAACACCAATCTCTGCTTTCCTCTGTGTTCACATGTGTGTGTATGTCTCTCTGTGTCCTCTCCTTTTCTTATAAGGACACCAGTAATTCAATGTAGGGCCCATCTCAATCCGGTATGGCCTCTACAAAAACCTTATTTTCAAAAAGTGTCACATTCTGAGGTTTTGAGTTAGACATGAATTTTGGAGGGACACTATTCAACACACTGTACTCAATATTTGATATTTTTAAAATTTATATATTGATGTCTGGTAAATCAAGGCCTCCCAATTTGTTCTTTTTGCTTAAGATTGCTTTTGCTACCCAGGGTCTTCTCTGGTTCCATACGAAGCATAAAATTATTTTTTCTGTATCTGTGAAAAATGATGTTGGTATTTTAATAGCAATTGCACTGAATCTGTAGATCATTTTGAGTAGTATAGACATTTTTTTTTTTTTTTTGAGACAGAGTCTCGCTTTGTTGCCCGGGCTAGAGTGAGTGCCGTGGCATCAGCCTCGCTCACAGCAACCTCAGACTCCTGGGCTCAAGCAATCCTTCTGCCTCAGCCTCCTGAGTAGCGGGGACTACAGGCATGCGCCAGCATGCCTGGCTAATTTTTTCTATATATATTTTTAGTAGTCCAGATAATTTCTTTCTATTTTTAGTAGAGACGGGATCTTGCTCTTGCTCAGGCTGGTCTCGAACTCCTGAGCTCAAACAATCCGCCCACCTCGGCCTCCCGGAGTGCTAGGATTACAGGCGTGAGCCACCGCACCCGGCCTGAGCAGTATAGACATTTTAACAATGTTGATTCTGCCAACCCATGAGCATGGTATGTTTTTCCACCTGTTTACATCCTCTGCTATTTCCTTCCTCAGTGTTTCATAGTTCTCTCTGTAGAGGTCTTTCACCTCCTTAGTTAAATATATTCCTAGGTATTTTACTTTCTTTGTTGCTATTGAGAAGGGTATTGAGTCTGATTTGGTTCTCAGGTTGACTGTTGTTGGCATATAGGAATGCTACTGATTTCTGTATATATTGATTTCTTTATTGCCTTCTTCACCCCTCCCATCACTAGAATGTCAGCTACCTGAGATAGGAACCATTGTTCACATGGTTATGTGTATCAATGATACATAATGGAAATTCAATAAATCCTTTTTATTTTTAATAAATCAATGAAGAGATGCTTTCAATAATCATGGCTTTAGGCTCTCAGACATTTGAGCCATATGACTAATTCCTTTTGTCCTGATTCCATGCTAAATAAAAACTTCCCTCTGTATGCTTTCCTATCTCATTCATAGTTATATCTCTCATTGCCAATTAATAAATTGTTATTCTACTTTACACATTGTATATAGGCTCGATTCATCATCCCCGAGTACATCAACTCTGGAAAGCTGGCAGATCAAGTTTCTGAGCATGTAAGGACTAGACAATGGGCCTTGTTGAATAGGAAAAGATAATTCTACTTTGTGTGGCTTTTGTTGGATTACTTTTTAGGATATCCCTTGGATATACCCTAAACTCACTAGAGCTTCTCTTTATTCAAACCTCTTTCCCTTGATAATAGGCAGTGGCAACAGAGAAAAACTAGGAGAGAAAAAAGATAATATCATGAATCCTAGAAGGCTCTTTGAATATCATAGTAAGGCATCACAGATCCAATCTCTCTCTTTACTGTCTGACGGTGTATATGGGTTCTAAATTCCTGTTATTGATAGCCCATCACAAAGGATTTCATCCTTGGCTGCACATTCATATCACTTGGGGAGCTTTTAAAAATTATGATCCTCAGGCGGCACCCTGAACCAATTTTATCATATCTGAGGGTGGGATTGAAGTCTCAACACCTTTTTCTCTTTAAAAATGCCTGACAAATAAAAATTGTAGGTATGCATGATGTACAATATGATGATTTGATATATGCACACATTACCCCAGTCAAATTAATGAACGCATCCATCGGTACACATAATTGTTTTTACAAAAAGATTCTAATACACCAACTGTTGATAATCACTGTTCTATCTAACCTGTTTTCTCGGGTTTAAGTTCTCTTCTGGGTCTTTTTTTTCCATTTTTTCTAGTATCGCCAGCTGCTTGGAGCATCGTCTTTTGTCTCCATCTTGTTCTACCTTAAGACAAATACAAATGCTATAGATTGTATCAGCGGAGAGGGACATGTGGCATGGGATATCAGAGGAAGAGGAAATGTGCTTGGGCTGACAGATACACTATTCCTTTGTGGTATCTCAGTTAATCGTATGTGGTTGCTCCCTGTCATGCCAGGCATCTACCATGGAATTTCTGTGGATTTACTTCTACTGAGTTTTAAAAATCAGATTCTTCCAAAAGTTTCCTGAACTGACATTCTTCCATTTGATCAAAGTTTCTCTTCTTTTAAGTCTCTCCAGAAAAACTCAATGATCTTCTGACACTTTCCTTTTCATTTTCAAGCTTATATTTATATAAATATATACTTTCTTGTAGTTCTAGGATTAATGTAAGAGAAGAAGACTATAGTGTATGCTCGGTATGACGTTTTGTCCAACTCTAAGGTATAATATCAAGTTTCATACACTTGATACTATACTATATATATAAACACATGTTCTCATTTGTCATTCAGATTAAAAAATGGCACTGCTGATTTTGGCATATTTGTTAAAAGTTTTACATGTTTCTAGTAGTACTTTAATTACAAGTCAAACAATTAAACATCTACTGAGTGCTTATTACTGTGTCTAGAACTATGCTAGCAGCTACAGAAATAAAGATAAATAATATATGCTTTTTTCTCTCAGAAAACTCCTCATCTGGCTAAGATGCCAGTCAGATTAAAATATAGAGTGTATCTTATATAAATATATCATAAGTGCTAAAATTGAGGCATATGGGAAGATATTCTGAAGTTGAAAAAAAAGATAAAATGAATAAAAAGGTCTATGCCTTGGAAGGATCAAGATTCTATATTTGTCATTGCTTTTTTGGTTTGTGCTCATTGTCAATTTCCTCTGTATTCTTCAGGGGAGTTCAGAGACTCTCTTACAGGGACGATAGGGGTGCTCTGGCTAAGGCCTCATAGTTTGAGTCACTTGACTTCCTTTGGTCATGGTTATCTGAGCACAGGAGGCCTTCTGTTGTTTTTCCATTCTTTATACACTTTGACATTGCTGCCTTGTCTTCTGAACTGTGTGAAATCTTTGCTTAAAATGTGTCACTTTATCACAGCTCAGTGTCAGACTGACCTGCCTGCTCTCATTGTTTCACTGGAGACTAATCTATATAGCAGGTACATTTCCTCAAGAATGTTAATGAATTCTTTTCTGCCTAGGGCCACTATATTGGATTTTAAAAATTATCCTCTTACTGCTATTCTTCATATACATTTAATCCAAAATATGTTAAGTACACCATAACAATTCAATAGAATTAAGATGGCTTTTCCTTGGCCAGATCTTATTGGAAAATCTTGTCTGTGTTTTGTCATGCTCCTATCACTTTTGAAAAGAAAAGTAAATTTTAAAAGAATTCCTCGATTTAATTGTGTGACAAAATTAATCTATGGTTTCCTTTTTTATACATTAGTTAATTTAGGATAATGCATTAGCTGTTGACCTTGAGAAATATGGAATTTATTCTATGTAACTTCACTGCAGATTGATGTGTTTTTGACATTTCATACATCATTCTAAAAATTGTAGTTGATAAACAACAATCAATCCCTCTGGGATTATTTTCTGCATTTTTTGCATAAATGTTTCAACATTCCTCTGTTTTTCTGTCACTTCATTTTTGCATTTAATGAGCTATAAATGTGATCAAGGTAATAAAAATTATTGAATTAATTAGAAAGTACTGATAAAAATGAGTGCTTACAAAATGAGGGATGATTGAGAAATTGTGAATGAAGGTATTTATATAGCTAGTTTAATTACAGGGTCAGCTTTTGCTCAAATATTAAATATTTCAGGTAGTGATATCTTTATTATGTAGCTAACTATGGATACATAACTGGCTATCATTCAGAATTGAGTTAGTTGGCAAGAAGCACACTGTTAAATGTAACAGGTTTTAAGTACTTTGGAGAAACATTTGCTATTTTTAAAATATGACTTTGTCATATCCTAATGGAAAAGTCTTTTTCTTAATTTTGATTTTAGTCTTCTTCAAGTTACTCCTGAGTTTTAAAATATTAGGTGCTGTAGTAATGTGTAATTAAGATTAATAATCTCTCATTTTAAAAGTAGAGGAATTAAAGTTCCTTTATAAATGTACCTTTCAGTTGAAACCACAGTCATTTGGAGAATTCATACAGTATCAGTTTTCTGAGTTACAAAGAATTTGGGAGAATCAATCCAAATAAGAAAATATAATATTCAACTCCATTGAGATTTCAGAGTTAAGAGAGAGTGGTAGAAAGAGCTTTTGTCAAGAAAATGTTTCTGAATAAATAGATTGTCTACATTTCACACTAATCTGTCCCATTTATTCATTCGATTTTGTATTACTTCCTTTCCCCTATCTAACTCGGTTTTACTCTTTGTAGCCCATGAGAAAGTTAAGAAAGAAATGCATACTTTCCCATGCTATTGTTTTTAATAGGTAAGGCTATGTAGGCTAAAGAAATATTTTTTGGATGAAGGTTTAATTATTCAATATTTGTAAGTGTGCTTATTCATTTGTTTATTTTGGTTCTCCAGCAGTAAAAGATTATAATTTTGTGATTTATGGTACCTACTTACCTTTTAATAAAAATAGGTGAATTGAGCAAATGAACTAAATTCATGTATGGAATCTACACATGTCAAACACTTTGACTTTATTCATGTAATTACAACCACAAATAGCATTAGTTACGTTCTCCCAACTGACACTGATGAAAACTATCACAGATTTACAATGTGTCATTTTTTTTTCTTGGAGGTTTTCATTTGAAAAAGGACAAATGTTGAGAATCAAACTGAATGGGGCCAGTTCTCCATTAAGTGGTTTCTATTTAATTCTATGTTCATGGCATTATATTTGCAAGTGAAAGCTCTTATATGGTTGGATAATAGGAATCAATTTAAATGGAAGGACTTTAAGGATCAGTTAGCTGAGAAGTTATGTTATGATAACAACAGAGGTATTTGTCTCATTTTAAGAGATTTCTGTGGGACATGTCAGTTTAAAGTATATACACATTTTCTGGGACATGGAAGGTACTCAGTATTTATTAAATCAATAAACTAAGGTGTCTATTATAATCAAAAATTTATTAATAATGATAAAAGGAAATGAATATTACACAAATAGTGGAACTATCAAATAATATGATGATCAGTTTTAATATTAATACTTGTAATACGTTTTATCCTCCCACTTGGTATATGTGCCATTCTGAGTACTTTCACCACTTCAGTTTGTATATTGAAGCCACCTGGAAAAGACTAATTGTTAGCCACAGCTGCAGAAATGCTTGGCTAACACCAATATCAATCTATTACCCATTTTACAGAGCTACCACCATCACTTGTCAGACTAATTCAAATCATTAGCTGAAATCTTTCTTACTCCTTTATGTCTTTTTTTTTGACAGAGTCTCACTCTGTTGCCCGGCTAAAGTGCCATGGTGTTGGCCTAGCTCACAACAACCTCAAACTCCTGGGCTTAAGCGATCCTTCTGCCTCAACCTCCCGAGTAGCTGGGACTACAGGCATGCACCACCATGCCCAGCTAATTTTTTCTACATAGTTTTAGTTGTCCAGTTAATTTCTTTCTATTTTTAGTCGAGACAGGGTCTTGCTCTTGCTCAGGCTGGTCTCGAACTCCTGAGCCTAAACCATCCGCCCACCTCGGCCTCCCAGAGTGCTAGGATTACAGGTGTGAACCACCGCGCCAGCCTATGTCTTTTAATTCCAATTGTGGGCTGTTAGATAACATGCTTGAAAGTGAAGAAGGAAAAGCATGTCTTTATTTCATCCTTCATGATGCATTTGGGTGCAGCCAACCCCACTTAGCTGTATCTAGCCACCTACCAGAACATCATTAACTCTTTGTCTTCAATTTCCATAACATTTAATATGTGTTGGGTGCAAGCGTATGCTGAAGTGAACTGTCACTTTTTACCATGTACTATGTGCTTGGCGCTGTGATTTACACATTAAATGCATTATATTTTTAAATCTTTACAGAAACTCTGTAGATTATTTTTATTCCCATTTAGCAAAGATGATAAGTAGCTTGATAGTAAATAGAAAAGCCAGGCCTCATCTTTCATTCAATAAACAGTTGTTAAGGGCCGGGCGCGGTGGCTCACGCCTGTAATCCTAGCACTCTGGGAGGCCGAGGTGGATGGATCGCTCGAGGTCAGGAGTTCAAGACCAGCCTGAGCAAGAGTGAGACCCCATCTCTACCAAAAATAGAAAGAAATGATTTGGAAAGCTAAAAATCTATATAGAAAAAATTAGCTGGGCATGGTGGCGCATGCCTGTAGTCCCAGCTACTCGGGAGGCTGAGGCAGTAGGATCGCTTAAGCCCAGGAGTTTGAGGTTGCTGTAAGCTAGGCTGATGCCACAGCACTCACTCTAGCCCAGGCAACAAAGCGAGACTCTGTCTCAAAAAAAAAAAAAAAAATAGTTGTTAAGTACGTAATATGTACAAAGTATTTCGCTTGAGGCTAAAGAAAATTGTAGGCAAAAGAGATATGCTAGATATATGTACTTGTTTATGTTTTGCTGTTTCACACAATGGAATGCTTAATAGCCTTTAATGTAGGAATTTTGGCTTTTTTTTTTTCTTTCTTCACCACTAAATCCTCAGCACTTAGAGTCATTCTTGGCATAGAGTAGTAGTGTTCATAGAACATTTACTGAATGAATGAATGAATGAATGAATGAATGAAATATGTCCCCTAGGAGTGATGATATATGGGTCAGTGGCCTAGAGGTATATCATCTGCAGAAGTATTTACTTGACCAGGATCGCAAGTCCAATTTAAAAAGAAAAGCCAATAATTGCAATCTATTTTATGTTCATTACGTAACCTCATCAATTGAGTTTTGCCAAAAAGATTAGATTAATTTAAATTCCTTCAAATTTTTCCAAAATGTGAAGTGGAAGGCAAAAATCAAACAATGAGAGAGGGTTTTGCAACTGCATAACAGGAATTACTGCAGTACGATCTGTAAAAAGCTTTTATTTCTTGTAAGGAAATCACACAGGAGTAGGTAGGTCTCTGGGGAAGATGGCAGGTGCAGGTTGGCTAAAATCATGGAGCTTTTAAGTTTCTATATTCATCTGGACTCGTGTTAATGTTACATTCTTCAAGATAATGACACATTGAGATGTCTTTGACTCGAAAAATAAAATGTCAAAACCAAAAGTAGCCAAGAAATTCAGACAGACATTTTATGATGTGAAAATAGCCTTTCCAAAATCCCCAGATACTCATATCCTGAGAGGTCTTTACTTGAAAAGTTGACAGCCTGTTGATGTTTTCCCCTAGCGCAAACCCATTCTCAAGATTGAACTCTTCCTGAAGTATATTTTAAATATGTGAATACACTCAGCTAAATTTAAGTTGTATATAACATGGAACTATGTGAAAGAAGGGAATAAACTCCTAGGATCTTTCTACATAAAAACAAAACAATTATTAAGAAGGGATTAATGGGTACAAAGTCATAGAAGTTACTAGTAGGCACATTGAAAAGCAGAAAGTTACTAGGTTAAAATATTCTTGAAATATCAAAAATACTTACATGAAAACATTTTATATGAGTGAATTTGTATAAATATTTCAATTACCACAGAAAAATATTTATGTAAGCTTAGTCCATCATAGAGACAGTGATATGTAGTATGAAAAACACTGTATAAGTAGACATTAACCTTAGCATCAAAGTCTTCCATTATGTGTCCATTTCTCTGTGTAACAGGACCAGTAAGGCCCTATCTTTCTGATGGAAGAAAGCTGCTTCTAAATTATTAATACTTCTGAGGCTCTTTTATTTACCTATATGATTCATGAATTGTCATAGCACATAAACTTCTTTCTTAAGATGTTCATCACTTTCTTTTATTTATTTCAGTATCAACTATCTTATCTCAACTGATAGGTTGTAACCTCCTAGAGGTCAGGTTTATATTTTCTGTCCCAGCAAATAGTAAAGACTTGGTAAATAATTGTTGTCAAGTGAATAAGTGAGATATATAAATCTCTTCTCATCTTCTTGAGCCCATTGCCAATTCTTCCATAATACATATTTCATTAATTTTTACATATTCTAAGCATGTGATAGATGATTGTCATATGCATCTGTTGCTGATTAATAGAGCCCAAGATTAACATAGAGTATAGTATGGATGTAATATAGGACATAGGATGGCATTTTTATAAAAAGAGAACTTAGATTCTAACCATAGTATAAGACAACTGCCTGAATATCTACAATTATGAACAGAGATGAACAGGTCTCTCATGGAAGGAGTGAATGAAGGTAACATTGCAGGTAGGCAGAAGAGGCAGTAATCTGGATGATAAGATTTGAGGAAGATCCATCCTGCCCATGAAATGTTAATACTTCCTCTTGGGGGAAGTATGTTATATAGGTTGTTTGAAATCCCCTCACTTAACAGCAGTTATTTCATGAATGTTAAGATGTACAACCTGGGAAATTGCTAGAGTTGCCTTTTAAATCTGTTTGGAACACTCTTGTGATATTTGTAGCCTATCCCAAGGGACTTGCTTGGTTTCCCTTCTTTCCCCTGGAATCCATGGAAGAGTTTGAAGAAAAATTTGGAGGCCTTTAAAAAATGCACTCTAGGAAGAGAATGATAATAATTGCATTTGAGTACTCTCACCTGACACAGAATAATGTCCGTGATAAAAATCTTCACCTTGCCTGAAGTCTCCTCTGGTTGGATTTAAAATTAAGATACTTAAAAGAGATTATATCCACTTGTACTCTCTAAATATATTGAAATTAAAAAAAGAAACTAAAAAAAGAAGGAAAGGTCATAAAGGAAAAAATTTTTTTTGTTTTTTGAGACAGAGTCTCACTCTGTTGTCCAAGCTAGAGTGCCGTGGCGTCAGCCTAGCTCACAGCAACCTCAAACTCCTGGGCTCAAGCAATCCTCCTGCCTCAGCCTCCCGAGTAGTTGGGACTACAGGCATGCCGCCACCATGCCTGGCTAATTTTTTCTATATATATTTTTAGTTGTCAGATAATTTCTTTGTATTTTTTTAGTAGAGATGGGGTCTCGCTCTTGCTCAGGCTGGTCTTGAACTCCTGAGCTCAATCCACCTGCCTCACCCTCCCAGAGTGCTGGGATTACAGGCGTGAGCCACCGTGCCCGGCCAAGAAGTTTTTTTAAAAGTGTGTAGACTCATTGCTACTATTGTTCAATTATATGCAATAAAACAAGAACTAGAATATGTGAGGAGGAGGAAGGCCAGGGTAGTAGAGGAATTGAGATGGCACCTTTGTGTGGCACCAGGGACTGTTGTGGCTTCCTGGCACAGGTGTCTGGCAGTGGATATGTGAGTATCAGCAGAGATAGGCTCTAAGTGGTTAAGTTAACAGCACCAATGGTCTGTTTCAGATGAATACAGATATACAGCAGCTGAGGTATGGAGTCGGGCTGGATCTAGAAGAGCAGCAAGAATTGAATGTGGGCCACAGCAGAGGGCACTGGACAGAACTTGAAGGTCAAGACTTGTAGGAGAAAACTACAACCACGAGGTACCATATGGCATTTTATTTCTCTAAATGAGTTTACCTTGGATTTTATGGAAAAGATGAATTGTTTGGTTTCTCCCCACTGTGGTGTACAGCCCTCATGAAAGAGGAGCTATAATCCATTCTGTAAGCCAGTGGTGTACAAAATGCAAAGATAAGGAAGGTGGATAGATGCTTCAGTCATAAAGACTGTTGTTTTCTAACAAGCAATTTTAGTTTTGAATGTGAGAATTCTACAAGTTTCCTGTTTTAAAATATGACTAAGTACAGAGAGAGCTATTAGTTAGTCTGGATATGTTTGAATGAATTAAAACACACACACGCACACACCTGCAGCTTTTTACTATTTAGGTAAAATAACCCAAGATTTAAGAATCCTCATTTCCAGTTAAATAAGGTATTCCCTGAACCAACCCCTTAGTCATGTTCTTTTTCAAATTAATGCAAACTCTAAGATTATCTTTTCTCTAGCTTCACTGTAACTCTTCTTTTAAAAATTCAGATTTCCAGAAGGAAGGAAGGGGAGTTGGTTACCTTTCCTTCTTTTCTCCCACTGCGCTTCCTACTTTGATTTTCCAGTAATTCCCCTGAACTCTGAATCATATGTAGCTCTTTTGCTTAAACTTGGGGAGATACTCCTCTCCGGAAATGGTCAGGATGCTCATGCCCCCACCTCTGACCTTGCTGTGTGCTGTGTGGTCCTCTCTTCAGCCCCAAAGTGAAAAGGAAGAGGAACCTCCTAGAAACTCTACTTCATCTGCCATGCTGAAAAATTTCCAGCATTTCTGATTAATGAAAGCCTCATCCACTTCACATAACATTTATAAATCATGAGCTACTGGCCACTACTCTGTGGTGGGCAGCACAGGATTCAAACAGTGAAGGAATGTGGATTCTCCACAGCACCTGTCCGAGAAAACTGCTCCTGAAGGCTCCTTTGTCCTTAAGGAAACTCCCACAAATGTGCCTCAGGACAGCACATTTATCAATGCAGACTTCAGAGTGGATTGTTTGTTATCAATGGAGATTTGAATTTTACAATTGTGTGGCATTAGGCTGTATCTAATGATATAGCTGTGGATGCTGTATGAGATTTTTATCCAAGGCTCACCTCTTTATGCTAAAAATATTAATACCCAAAGGTACAAATAAAATGCTTATATATTATGATGCAGAGATAGTAAACTAGTACCTCTTTGTTAGTGACTTTATTTTGTCCTATAATAACTGTTCCATTAGAGTATCATATCTGCTTGGGAAACATTCTTGCACCTCCATTTGCCCCTAGACTCCCATTCCCATTACTCCCAATTTATCCTTTTTCTCTAACAAAAATTTAGGAGTCTGTGTTACACATTAGCAAATCGGCAGTATTTTAAGATGATTTACAGAGAGCTTAAGATAAAACTGTAGTTTTCAAACTCCATGAGTGGAAACTCCCTTGAACTTTAATTTAAAGTCCCTGCTTCCTGAAATCACATTGACATAAAACATCCAGTAATTCAGTTCTAAATGTTTTTTTAGAAATGACTAAATGTTTTTAATTGGCACATAATGCTGCTGCTAATTAAAGGATTTTCATACAAACAACAGTGTAGGGACTTTTTTCTTTTCCTAAGGACAGGTATTTTGTTTGATAAGAATGTCTGGATCAGTTACAATTGGTAGTCCAAGAAGTTCACGGGCTGCTTAAACACATGGTGTATGTTGCTTTTACAAGCAACAGTGAGTACAACATAAATAAATAATTTCAGTCCTTCACAGACATACTTGAATTTTCTAGGAAAGATTATTGGGGTGAATTCAACATTATGAAAAACTTCTGATTGTACAAATAATGGTAAAAATTGGTGGTTTTGCTGGCAATGAATTGGCAAACTTTCTGAAATCTTTGTAACTATCATCTGGTACTTAAACAATACACACATGGATTTTATTTATGATGTTTTTCAATAACCCTGAACTTGGGATCAGTTGGTTGTGGTATAAAAAGCAGTAGTAGACCACCCAGCATGAATTGAAAAATGGATCTTAGAAATATATGGCATATTTGCATGCACACATTGTTAATATTGGTTATTTTTAAAATGTTGACTTTATATATTATTGGGTTTCAATAGCCCTAAAATATCCTAAGGAAATAGACTCTGATTACCGTTTTTGCTAAAGTTGCATATTTAAGTTTAAAAAGCCTTTCTGTTGGTAATCTGAATATTTCTATTTATAGAGAGTTTTTAAGTTACTGTATTTCCTTCATATAATAAAAATACAATAAAATAAGTAGAAAAATTGTTGAGAAATCTAAAAAGCAACTTGCAAACTTCTGTCAAACTTCATACAGCCTAATACTATAATAATCCAGGAAATTTAGTAGTTTTATTACCATAAGAAGCCTAAAGGAAATGAGAAGATAATATTATTTATAAAATATACTCTTCCATTGCATGTCCATTTCACTGCAATACACTTCCTCTCCTCAGAATGTTATTTGTAAGCTAGATAAAAATATTTCTATAGTTGATGTTTTCTATATACTTTTAAATCTTTTTTTTTAAAAGATAGGCAAGATCACTTTTAAAAACCTGAATATCAGAAATATCTTCTAAGTGAAATTCTACCTCCAGTCTAGCCTGTATCATTACTAGGTAAATATTACTTAAAACACAACAACTTTCTATCAATTTTCATCACAATTACTCCAAAAAATATGAAATAGTTTCTCTTCATCAATAGACTAAGTAATTTTAACCTGATATTCCAGGGCCTTACAGTTAAGTGTCTGATCTTCACCCCTAAGGCCAGTAGACCTTAGAGGCAGGGGAGCCTTCTCGGGACTGAGACAGGGGAAAACCCTACTGGAGCCATTGGGCCAGTGAAATCTGGAGAAATCAGCCATCAGATACAGTGAGAATGATCCAAATTTATGCTCCTGAAAGAGAATGAGAGCCAAATCTGTATGAATGAGTTACTTAAACCATGGCTGCTCAAACATTATTGTGGGCACAAATCACCTGGGGATTGAGCCAAAATGTTGATTTTGATTCAGAAAGTCTGGGGTGGGTCTTCTGTTATTTGTATATCTCATCAACTTCCAAGTGATGCCAATGTCCATAGTCCAGAGTTTGACCACATATTTTGAGCAAGTTAGACAAGATAAAGAGTGATCAATAGCACATGAGACTGGCATCACCAGAAGGATAAAAAAGGAATGAGATAGGAACACAAGCATTTGCTCTGTTAATAAAAGAGATGGGCTGGGCACGGTGGCTCATGCCTGTAATCCTAGCACTTTGGGAGGCGGAGATGGGAGGATCACTCGAGGTCAGGAGTTCAAAACCAGCCTCAGTAAGAACGAGACCCCATCTCTTCTAAAAATAGAAAGAAATTAGCTGGATAACTAAAAATATATAGAAAAAATTAGCCAGGCATTGTGGCACATGCCTATAGTCCCAGCTACTCGGGAGGCTGAGGCAGAAGAATTGCTTGAGCCCAGGAGTTTGAGGTTGCTGGGAGCTAGGCTAATGCTCTACTCAGGGCAACGGAGTGAGACTCTGTCTCAAAAAAAAAAATAATGATAATAAAAGAGATGATATCTTTGTTCCTTTCATGCTTTCATCTCCTTTTGAAAATCATGCACTTTTTTCTCTTGCCTTTCGTAGTCCTATTCTCTCTTTCTTTTTACCTTCACAGCTTCAAGATTTTTCTGCTTATTATGTCTTAAAATTTCTTATTTTTGAGCACTTTCTCTCCAATTCAATCCCTTAATGTTATGTTAAATATTTTATGTCATAATGTGGCTAATGAATGAAAGTTGAGTGTATAAGGTAAGCTACTGTATTTAGTGCAAGATATTTAACATTAAAGCAAGACATTGTCCTCCTACTTAACCATAGGAAGACTTCTAAAAAGCACTGAGAAACACAAAGCCTAGAATTAGATGTACAGAGAGTACATCTATACTGCAGGTGTTAAAAAAAAAGCCTAGCTCAAATTTTCTCTGAAAATTATCTTTAGTGCTGTCTACCATGAATATATATAAATTGCCTGTTGAGTTTTTAACTTAATGCCCCTTTTAGTTATGGACAATATAAAATATTTGTGTACAGGCCTCATTCTTTTACCCCCTTCCAGATTGTCTAATATATACAACAGTCTTTTCTGGGGGCTAGCCCAAATGGTCTCTTAAAGTTCCTATGAACAGAATGATTGTACTTCAAAGCCTTCATTGTTGTTTCATCTCTTTATGCTGCTTTTTATCAATTTCCAAGATAGTTAAAGCTGAAAGACGACAATACTTCAAACAAAAGCAATTATTTAAAAAGAATTACCAAATAATTGAAGCCGATCAGTGTTCACACTTTTGGAACTTTTATCCTTTCCTACAAGACCTTGAAGTCCCTCAGATTTTGCTGAGACCATCATATTAGTGAACATCTGGATCATGTCATAGTTTGGTCTTATTTTTGCCTAACAGTTTCTTTGTGGATTTGCCTCCCACAACACATATGGTTTATTTCTTGTGTTTATCCTTAGTTTGGCAGGGTTTTGAGGTGTCATGTCTCTTTTCATCTTTACTTTTTAAAGGGAGTGATTTTGCATAAATTATTATCTTTCTAGGTGTGAATTATGGTAGTAGTCTTTTTCATGTGATTTTTAGAGACTATAACTGCCTGTGCTTACATTTTCTTCCTGAAAATTATGTCTTATTACAATAAATATTAATTTCTTCTATGCTACATTTTTTCAAGTTTGATTTTATTTTTGAAAGTTCTTCATCAGCACTTACAATTGTTTACACTGTATCTCAAACTTTTTCATATATGAAATATATAAAATATAGTTTATTTCACTGAACCTATATAAAAAGAATCACTTTGTTTTCAGGAAGATATTTTATGTAGTAAAGTATATCGAAAAGTCTCCTTTTCAAGCTGGAAATGCTAATTTAGAGAACTATATATTTTTAAAAATTATACACATGATTGCTTAGTAAGAAAATGCTTGACTAATTTACTTTAGAATACATCCTTAGGGGTGAGGATGGCAGATAGTTGCCCAAAAAATTAGGAATTCAAAGATGACATAGTTGGAAACAAGATGTAAGTGTTGGTATCTTAATCTAATGGGGTTTTCATAGGATAAAAAGTCAAACACATAAGTTCTTTATCTTACTGAGAATCTTTTAGAATTTCTCTTTGGCATATCTTTATGAGAAAAAGCAACAAGCAGAAAAGTGTTCAAATGAGTGGCATGGCTAAGGGAGAGTATTGTCATTGTTGCAATTAGTACTTTCAAATGGGAAGAGGAGAAACTATAGGTGCAAAAGACTGAAACAAGAAGTGGAGGGCTAAATGTCTAGAGGTAGTGTGAGGAGATATAATCAAGAACATTTTGGGCCGGGCGCGGTGGCTCACGCCTGTAATCCTAGCACTCTGGGAGGCCGAGGCGGGCAGATTGTTTGAGCTCAGGAGTTTGAGACCAGCCTGAGCAAGAGTGAGACCCCCGTCTCTACTAAAAATAGAAAGAAATTATATGGGCAGCTAAAAATATGTATAGAAAAAATTAGCCAGGCATGGTGGCACATGCCTGTAGTCCCAGCTACTCGGGAGGCTGAGGCAGGAGGATTGCTCGAGCCCAGGAGTTTGAGGTTGCTGTGAGCTGGGCTGACGCCACGGTACTCACTCTAGCCCGGGCAACAGAGTGAGACTCTGTCTCAAAAACAAAACAAAAAAAACCAAAAATTTGTTTGGAAATAAAAGAACTTTTTCTCATCTCTATCAGAACAGAAATGGAGAAAAGTTAATATGTATCAGTGTTAGCAGTAGGTGCTATACGTCAATGTTACTTTTTTTTGTTTGTTTTTTTTTTGAGACAGTCTCACTCTGTTGCCCAGGCTAGAGTGCTTTGGCATCAGCTCAGCTCACAGCAACCTCAAACTACTGGGCTCAAACAATCCGCCTGCCTCGGCCTCCCAGAGTGCTAGGATTACAGGCGTGAGCCACTGCGCCCGGCCTCAATGTTACTTATTACCCCAATTCAATGAATAGGTTCTCTGTCATTTCTCTTATATAGATGAAAGAACTAAGATATTGGCTATTTTATAGATGGGAAAACTGAGGCCCAAGGATGTAAAAAAAATGTCCATAGATGCCACTAAGTTAAGGGGTACAGATGGTATTCAGGTAAGATTTTCTGGACTTGAAAACCTATTTCTTAACAGCTCTGCTGATTTGCTATCTTAGTGAAGGAGATGTTCTCTTCTTTCTGATTCAACTCAGTTCCCATCCTCTTCTCATCTTCTGAGATTCTTTGACATCCTTTTCCTCTCTTTCCATATAGCATGGTCCCTTAAATTATATCTACAATAGCTAGTCATCTTTCTGGAAACACAGGTAATCATAAATCATAACTGGGTTAAACCTTTATTTCTACCACTTTTGGGTGTATGTATTGAGCAGCTAGTTCCTTAACCACTCTGTACCTCTGTTTGTTAATTGATAAACTAGGGGTAAAAATAGGGTTTTTGGAGCTGTTATAATGATTAGATAAAGTAATACAGATAAAGTGCTTAGTAAAGAAAATAGTATATTGTAAACACTTAATATTACTACTACCATTACTATAATACTACGACGATGACTACTATGACTATTATACTTCTACTTATGACACCACATGTTTAATTTTGTGTTTCTCTCTTATCAATAGATTGTGAGTTTCTCAAAGTCAGAGACTGATTCTTACTCATCTTTAAAACCCAAGTACAGCGTGCTGTGCTGGGTACTTGGGATTTGTTCATCATGTGTAACACAAATGGTCTGGGGGCTGGATGTTCACCTCCTTGGAACTGAGCCAGCTCTACTACCTCCATCTGCTTGGATGTCACTTATCCTAGAAATTTTATTTCTACATGTCAATAAAGCTTTCCTGATCTCTGAAATGTCTTCTATGGGTTCTAGCATATTGACTCTTGTCTATCTTTCTCCAGCCCTATAATACTGACATAATAAGGATTAATTAAAAAAAGCTTCGAGAAAAAAGAAATAGGAAATGGGAAGATAAAGAATTTATGAGCAGGAAATCCTAGTTATTGATTCCCCTGGAGGAGAAAAATGAGGATGTGATTAAGGAGGGGCATTATGGGTGTTTCAAAGACAAAAAATGATCACATTTTTAAGCTGAGTAGGGACTAAATGGTGTCCATCTTACTTACTCCTCTCAAACTGTACATTGGTTATAGTCATAATTTTATATATGATATATTATGGTATAGTAAATGATATTACTATAACATTATATATATATGTTATGCATTTTAGAGTTTAAAGTCTTCACAGGAGAGCATTTCAAAATGAAAATGAGTTCAACCTGTCGCCATTCTGTTGATGACTAAAGGTGGATTGGGGAAATAGGTCAATTAACTGTGAAATCAAGATGTTAGATGAGTCATTGGGGAGGATGTTAAATTTTGTGAGATGGATTGCTAACTGGAAGGAAAGATGTGCTGGAAACTGCAGAAGATGGAAGGGAATGTAGAAATTAGTATATAATTTTAGAAAGAATAAGAAAGAAATAATGAGAAGATGACAAGATCTTTTCAAAAGCACCACTTTCTTTCCTTTTCTTTCTTTTTCTTAACTTACGACTTCAGGACAAAATTTCAGAAGTGGCAGTAGGGGTGCAAAAAAAGGGCCTTTTTTCACTGGTGACTATTCCTCCAGAGAAGCTAGGATTCTAACAATATAAAAACATTTTTAGAATATTACTTTGTTGACCCAGTTTTCAAAAGACACTTTAAATGACTATCACACAGCTGAATGCCATATGGTATGGTAGAAGTGACACAACAATGCGATAGGAGATAAAAGAGACATTTATATGAAATTGATAATCCTAGTATATATTTAATACTGAGTCTTGGGTTTTGAAATAATCTTAGAAATAGTTCAATTACTTTAATGAAGACTAAGACCAAACTAATTTTCTGAGGTGCCATTTTTAATTGGACTGTAACCAGAACTTAATTTACACTTCCAACTGAAGTTACAGCTTCTACACTCCACTTCCGCTGAGAAAGTCAATGGAGAAAGGACAGCTCTCCTAGAGAGTAGCACTGGGGAACTTCACAACCCAGCAGCACCAATATAATTTAGAATTTTCTAAATTTTCTGTTATACTGCCTGAATACGATGTTTTAAATTAAAGCATTTAAAGATGCACTAGAAGTAAAAGTAATTTATTTCAGAAATTATATATATTTGAGGTGAATATATATACAGTAGGTGAGTATAATTATTAATGATAAAGAATGAGAATCTACATAGACTTTCTTTCTGGCATATATTAACATAAGTATTGATAATTATTATATCCTAAGAAGTAGCAACACAAAGAAAAGCATTTATAAAGTTGCTCTAGCTACAAAATTGGTATTAAGATATTAACAACTTTTAAAGTTTGCTTATGGAATATTATCTTTTATATGTTAAATTTTTATATACGGATATGTTTCTCTCAAAAGTATTCATTTCAAATCGTTATTTAAAAAGTAAGATATTTTCTAACAAAATTATTTTCATGTATAAAAGTAGACCTTATATATGTATATATGATTCCAAATATAATTTTTCTTATTTTGGGCACCTAACCAAATATGTGAAGAAAATTTATTTTGTGTCAATTCCAAATTCTTTTTTTTTTTTTGCTTCATTTAAACTGTTTAAGATGCATGAAAAAAATTGATATTTTTTCCTTCAATTTTTTGTTAGAGAAATGAATTACAGACATCAATTAAAGTGTTTTATAACTGAAAACTTAGCCAATTTTTCATTGGTTCATTCATCTTCCATATTAGTTAATATATTACCAAGTGCCCAAGTTAATAAATCATTTCCTTGAATGGACATTATTTTTAGATGATCTAAACTAAAATAATTCCCATTGCAGTGATAATTTATTAAAAGTTTAATAGTTTACTTTCACTATGTGATGCGGTATGAAACAGGTATGTCCTAATTAAATGGATTAAATGACAAGATTATAATCTGTCTCACTCTGTTGTCCAGGCTGGAGTGCAGTGGCTCTATCATATCTCACTGCAGCCTCAAACTCCTGGGCTTTAGTCAGCCTTCTGCCTCAGTCTCCAGAGTAGCTGGGACTACAGTTGTGCATCACCACACCAAGCTAATTTTTTTTTTTTTTTTTTTTGTTGAGACAGAGTCTCACTATGTTGCCCAGGCTAGTCTCAAACTCCTGGCCCACCTCAGTCACCCCAAGTGCTGGGATTACAGGTGTGAGCCATTGCACCTTGCCTCTGGGTTTTAAAACTTGCTAAATGTTAAATACTAAGGTATGCCACTTATTAATTTTATCTCCTATAAAGTTGGAATAATAAAATTGCCCTACTTCATATGAGGAGGTTCACATGATATCATGAAAATATTTTGAACATAATAAAGAGATATACAAAAGTATTAATACTATTAGTATCATCAGGCAATAACTTTAGGATACATTAATGCTTCTATAATTCTGCTTATGTTGGTCTTATTTAATATTATTACATTACATATAATTAATGCAGTGCAGTATATTATAAATAATTTTCCTCTAAGGTGTGATATGTATTGATATCAATCAATTTAATAAAAATGTATAAATATTTCCTTTAAACAAGTTCAGGAGTATTACTTCTCAATAATGAATATAGAGCTACCTGATACAGCTTAATTTTTTATAAACACTAATGACAAAGAGGTACTTAAAAGAAGACCAGTATGGAAACAGTTGAAAGTTATATTTCAATCTTCATTGAGGGGAAATATATCCTACTTTTTGAATGGGAAAAGATTTTGTGATCTAGGGTATTTTTAGTTTTTTTTTTTCTTAATTCCAGAGGGTTTAGGAAGTTAAAGAAGGAACTTTATAATGGCATATTTCTAAAGTTAATGACTAGACAATTATTTTAGTCAAAATATTCTAATCCTGGGATAAGTATTTACTTACACTTTTGAGTAAATATATTCCTTAATTGGGAGAATTCAATATACTCATTGACAGTACACTTCTCCATAAGGATAACATTATTTTTTGTGAGGCTATATAATATTCATTAAGTAATAATTTAACCCACTTCCCAAACCAAATAAAATATAAATAATTTCAACAGACATGCTATTAGGGCCAAAGTAATGAAAAGAAAAAAATGAGCAATGATTCTGAAATTCATAGATGGCAACAATGCAAATTTGATACACAGATATACCATTATTAGTCAGTATCTAAATTCAAGTGGAAGTTATTGAATGGTATACAGAGACCCAGACTTAAACTAATTTGTTTACTTTTATCAGCAATTTTAAACACTACATGAATAAAACAAATATTTGAGGATTAATAAAACTGTCATTATTTTTTGAAATTTGAGAATGTCACCCCCTTGAAAATTGAGTTGTATTTAAAAAAATCCTATAGTGGGAAAGTTATTTGATTTTGGATAAAGAAAACTTTGCCTAAAAAGTTTCAGCCTTTCTGGAATTAGTTATCAACAAAACAAACAAAACGCTAAGAATGGGACTACACAAATGACATGGATTTTAAAAAATGTATTTACTTGAGGTCTAATGCTTCAGTGAGATTTACAAAGAGAGTATGAAAGTTGAAACTTCAAAATTACTCAAATTGTGATGACTTGAACACATTTATGAAAACTTTTGCTTAGGTACTATATAAATAAATGTTGTGTATACAAGTATATAATGTTTAGATTAAAAGAAATAAAATACATTCCTTTGTTATATGAGAAAAAATCGACAGCTTAATATAATGGTGATGTGGAGTTGACAGATTCAAGATGAAGGCAGGCCTCATTTTTTTAAACTTTTTCTTTCTTTCTTTTTTTTGTTTAAGAAAACAGGAGTCTTTGCCTGTCAACTATGTGTGCTAACCTCACCTGAAGCATTGCTTAACCATGAATTACTCCATCTAGGATATCCTTTGAACAAATACAGCCTTCATATTTTATCCCTTTGTGAAGTCTTGTTTGTGAGCCACCTTGCTAATTAGCAAGGCAACGTTGGAACGTTACAGAGTAGTCTAATACTAGATGAGCGAGGTAAAGCTGTAGGTGGGTGGAATGTAACAGAAAGTTTCATTCGAACTGAGTTAGAGCACAGAGGAGTCAACCTGATGAGGCTAGCTTCTCCCAAAACTTTTATCTGTAGAATTTCAAATTCCAGCTGAAGCATGGTGGTTTGGACTAGAGAAGAGACTATGGAGTAAAGATTAGTTTGAAGGTGGTTGTGGGAACACTGCCCAGTGCCATGACTTTAGCTGAGTAAAGTTAAGTGAGGTAAACATTAAGAGGGAAGGTGATGAGATCGGTGGAGGGTGTAGCAGGCAGAGTGGATGACATATGACACCATGTGCCAGGAAAGAGAATGTGGGGTACAAATAGAGGGCAATAAATCAAAATCCAGGAAAAACCAGACAAATGTACCACTTTAACTCATAGTAGTGGGACATTTAACTTTTCTTTATGAACCCTGTGCTTTTTCTGTTTGGAATACTTGTTCTCAGAAAAAAAGCATTTTTCATACCTCTCTTCCTTTCTTATTTCTTCTACCCTACTCTTCTTTTAGGCGACTAATAATTCAATTCACAGCTCTCAGGTCACTTATTTGATGCACTCTATGAGCTCTTGCCACAAATTAGTCCCTCCTTCCTCTTTGTTCCCATAGAACTTTTGTGAGCTTGCATTTGGCACTTACTACCTTGTGACCTTTTTCATTTTGGCAATGATTTATTGAGCTCCTTTTTTGTGCCAGGCATCACGCTAGGCACTAGGCACAGAGATATTAATAAATTAGATGTAAACCCTGTCTTCAAGGAGCTCACAGTCTAGAAATGGAGATGGGGCTATAAACAAATAAATCACACCACTGCAATAAGTGTAGCAATTAAAAGTATACACAAGGCACTGATTTAGCACAGAGAAGGTGGTTAGCTTGACCTAGGGATGGGAGGACCAAGAAAGACTTGCTGGATAAGATGATAGACAGTCCTGTCATTCTCTGTTTCTTTCATTTCATTGTGAACTCTTTGAGGACAGGGGTTATGTCTCACTCATCTTAGTATCCTCATCACCTAACATAATGCCTAGCACAGAACAGATAGTCAAGATCTATCTGTGGATTTCACCTGAATAGGTAGGAATCTGGTTCTAAAAGGTAATGTGTCTAGAAACCTACTTTCTTTATATTCAAAATTATCTTTTTTTTTTCTTTTGGTTTGTTTCGACCTTTGCCTCTTCCTGTGTGTGCCTGCATGTTTGAAATGAATCTGTTTGGTTTGGTGAGGTTGATTGTGAAAATGTCCTTAATGAGGCACCATTTCTGCTGCTTTATTGTCTTTTTGATTTAGAGATTCCCCTTAACTTACTAACTTAAAAAAGTGTGCTTCTTCAATTAACTAGTATAAGAAAATCATTCAAAATCAAACAAACTAATCGGATTTTGCAGGCTTTTTGAAAAATAATGTTTTCTTCTTTATGGAAACATGTATTTTGCAAACATTAACATTGACTTTAAGTAATTATCACAGACAAAGTTAAAATAAAAAGCATAGGTGTCTTTGGCCTTAGGCCAGTTTATATCTAACACGTTGTTACACAATAAGGTGACATTGAATCCTATTTGTTAAGTGTATCTTTGAAACCATGAAACCTGATAGAGTTTCATTAAACTGAATACAAATTGTGTTTAAAAAAGTAATTCATAAAACAAAGGTTTCGAAATGTTATACTATTGGCTCCATATTAATAAAATGCTTGCCTGTGACCTTCAGGATAGGCAATTTCAATAACAGTCATCTGGCATCTTTGTAGCTCTTGAATAAAACCAAACTGATTATGATAATGACACATTATAGAATTTTATCCCCACATTTCCTTTTCAGGCATGACATTATAGAGAACAATATGTAATTTAAAGGATGTAAAAATTCACATCATCACCATAAATATAGAATTCAGTTTACAGATGACTACGATGAAGAAATCTGTTAGCTAATTATAAAGCAACCTGACTCTGGTTCTCAACATTTTCTAAGCTTATGTTCCTTAATACCATATGTTAGAGGGAACAGTAAAGACATCTGAATTCAAATATTTTGAAGAAATGTGTATTTAGCAACTGAATACATGCTAAAAGAAATAATTTACAGCAGCAGTTTCATTACATTTTTCTCTCCAATTTTCTAGTTCCCATCTGAAATGCAATGATAAATACAGATATGGAACATATTTCCTACCTGGCAAAAACATGCTTAGTTATCGGGCACATACCTTCTGCCCTTAAGTAGTACATAAACCACCTTGTCACCTGTGCGGGAAAATCTTGCATTTTAGGATGATGTTGAACACATTGAAATGGAGTACCTGCAGAAAGTTTTATTTTACACTGTTCTTCTTTTCTCAAAGTATTTACATCTCTTTTGCCTAATGTGTAGGTAGCAAAAATATTAAACACATACCATTGAAAATCACTAAATAATACATTAAAAAAGCATTAAATGTGCATTTACATGCGTTTACATTTTACATTTGATTTCAACTGGGCTATAATTTCTCTGCTGTGATGCATCTTTTTCATACCTTAAGACTGCTGTTATAATTTACTTAAGGTCACAAGTCTCTTAAACAAAGTTTCATCTCTGATGACACATGCATATGCCAAAGTCTATTAAAACTGAATTATTAAATGGGATATTCTTTTTCGTGCAAATTGCCCCCTCTCAATACACATTGGCAGAAGATTATGACTGCATAAGAGTTATTTATCTGTAAGTTGTATCTATAATTTTCTTCAAAAACTTAGACCTGATGGTATATAAAGACATGCCGGTAGATTTGTCCTTTTTTGCAACTTTTAATTAAAGTCTAGACTTTTTTTTCTATTGGCATTTCATAATGCTAAATAAAATGCATTCAGATTTTGGAAGGCATTCATGAAGTTATCATACAATCTCTATCCTTTCAAATCCTTTATTTTGAGTGCTAGTAAGAAATAAGATACTTCTGCTATTGCAAATAAATTTCTTTCAGCTGCAAATTTAGAATGAAATGCAACACTGAATTTTAGTACAGTTAAGATACTCTATGAAAATAAAAGTATGGCCTATTTCTGAAGCACTCTTTGTTCTTTGATTTGCATTTCAAACACTATCTTCTGTACAGGCGTGTATCCTTCAAATAATTTAACAACGCAGCTTATATGAGTTGTATAGCACTTCCAAAAGCAACACCGTATTAGTCAATGAAGCTTAAAATTGAATGTAGATTATTTATAGGCTTTTATTTGAAACAAGTGGCAACAAATTGTTTATTCAAAGTAATCATTAAAATTGAAACATGAGCTTCCATCTGTGAAATATTTTAGCTGATAGGGAATAAAAATTCACTGTAGTCTGAAGTGAGAAATTAATGCTGAGTTAATTAGAATCCCAAGACAGCTAGAGTTAGAATTTCAATGTTGCTTCATTAATTAGTTATAAGATTTTGTTTTTGCATTTTTGTGCATGATGAAGGACCTAGGAAAGGATTCCTGAAAGGTGAGTGCAGTGCAAAAGAAACCGTATTATAATGTTGAAAGTCTTACCTATCTTGAAGTCAATGATTCTCAACAAATCATTTTAAGACAATGAAGGAGTCAAATCCTTAATTATAAATCATTTACCTTATTTTGTAAGTTGGTGCAGGAAACAAAAGTTTTAACATCTTTCAAAGGTGGGTTGCATCCTGGAAAATAGTTTGTATAAAAGTCACTCCCAGCGACATAAAAACAGTCATGTGTACCTTGTACAGATAATTGTCTTAAACAAGAGGCAGCTGATACAGATGTAAATGGTTGAGAAATTTGCCTTTAAGGTGTTGTTCTGAATATTACTGATCCCTCTCTTTTCAAAAAATATTAAATGACAGAGATATAATTCCTAGCGGAATCATGAGAAAGATTTTATGTCTTAAATATCAAGTGCAGAATTAGATATTTCTATTAACACTATATTAAGACAATGCTTCTTATTTTCATGAGAAACACAGTTCCTTTTCATTGATACTTTAGATATAATAAAAATCAATTTGTTTCTCCCTTTTTTGCTGGTTAAATGCTCTATTTTTCTAAGAACATTATGCAGGTTAAAATTAATTTAGATAATACTTAAAGAATGGGAGGTGTGAACAGCTTCCATTTGTTTGATTTACTCAAAGAAATAGAGCATACTTTATATTCTGGTTTTAGAAATTCACTGTTAATGATGTACATATGTTTCTAGAACAATATCAGCTACCCCTCTTATGGAACTGAAAATAAAATGTCAAAAAAAAAGCAGCACACAATTGGAATTTTTAAAGCAAAAACTATATAGCACAATAACTGTAAGACAAAAACCTACTCTAGCTTAGAAAACAATTAATTTTTACTGCATATTTGTCATGGTACATTTAAATTATAGTTTTAATAAAATACATCTTTAGATCAAAGCTGAAAGAAGACATCAGTAGTAGATCAATGTATTCCATTTTTCTTCTGGATGATGGATGGTTTATGTTTTTAATATTTCCACAGACCATTTCATTCAGTATCATTTTACTCGTTTTACTCCTCCAGTACATACACAAGGGCTGGTAGACAAAAAATATCCTTGAATCCAACCACGTTTTGGAATATTCATCAGCTTAGTAAATCCATGCAGTTTATTTTAAACTTTTAGTTCAATAAAATGGCTTTGCTGATGCAGTTTTTCTCCTTTAGGTGGCAGTATGGCAAATGACATTTTTATTTCTCAGGCAAAGAACAAAGCGAAACCTGTACAATGAAATCTCATAGGAAACATTAAGTCTGCTAAAGTGAACATCTGCATCACCTGTGATCTCTGTTAAGTGGTGGTGTTAGGAAGAAAGCCTGTTAGGAAAGTTACTCATGGATTTAATTTATAATTGGTGGAACTCAGTTGAATTTCCCACCATTGTAAACATCCACATAATGCCATGAAAAAAGTTCATGTATATTGCATTTTTTCCAGTTATTGTCTAGGCAAGTTTCCACTTGCTTGAGGTTTCTAGAGGTAATGCAGCTCAGACACTCCTCGGTGCCCTCTCAAATTCGTGGGTCCTCCTGTTTCTACCTTTCTTATTTTCTTGTAAGTGCTTCCACTTGTTACTGTTCCCTTGGGTATGCCCTGGCCTTTGTCGACGTTGTTTTCGGTCCCTTTTCCAAACTTGTTCACAGAACTCATCCATCGTGTTCAGGTTAGGGTGGTTGATGAGCTGCATGAAGTCTCTGTACCAGACCTTCTGGCTAGGTGTCATACTGTTGGATATTTCTTTGGTCTTAGAGCCATCTCCATCATCATCTTTATGAAGAAGTTCTTCCAAATGTTCTGTGTCTATGACTTCCAGGGTCACTTTAAGAAGAGTCTGCATGAACCCGTGTTCCACGGCATGACAGAGGTAATTGCCTGAATCCTTCCGCTGTAGGCTACGCAGCAGAAGTCCTTGTTCTGTCCTGATGATATGATCATCCACTCTGATCTAGCAGGGGGGAATAAAGCAGTATAAAATAGACATATTTAAAAGCAGTATAAGATCTGAAACTCTTGTGTCAATAAAAATTTATATTTTGTGTTGACCCACATTTTAACAGTTATTAACCTTCTTAATTCAAGATTAATTATAGTATTTTCCTATCGTGAAAAAGGAGATATAATATTTGCCTATTAATTTTAAGATGCATTGGGAAATACTTGTTTTACTACTGTTTAATAGAATTTCTTATAATGATTTAAAATATTCAAGATAACTGGAGGGGCCAGCACAATGGCTCATGCCTATAATTCTAGCACTTTGGGAGACCAAGGCAGGATTGCTTGCAGTCAGGATTTGAGACCAGCCTGCGCAAGAGTGGGACCCCTGTCTCTACAAAAAATAGAAAAAAAAATTAGGTGGGCATGGTGGCATGCTCCTGGAGTCCCAGCTACTCCAGAGGCTGAGGCACGAGAACCACTTGAGCCCCAAAATTTGAGGTTGCAGTGAGCTGTGCTGATGCCACTGCACACTACCCTGGGCAACAGAGTGAGACCCTGTCTCAAACAAACCAACAAAATAAGGTAACTGGAGGAAAGAACAGAGACATACTTTATTTTATAAATTTGAAAGTATGTATATAAGTATGGGAGAAAGCTAATGTTAAATATTGAACTTGGAATACAGAACCGTGATGCTAAAAAACAATGGGACATTAGAATGAATTTATAAGATTTCAAAAAATGAAATAAATAGTTGAACAAGCAGAAGAAAATATGGGCTTTCATGCTTAATAATAATTTATTCAATTTAGTAGAGACATCTGAGGAAATGCTCTTGAATATTTTTAACCTCACTTTTACTTTGAATACAGTTCATGATAGAGATCTTGAAAAGCCTAACTCGGTAATGTATAAAATCAATCTTGGCATTTGTACGAGGTAATTATATAGTTTAAGGGCTGCTTAAAGTATACAAAAAGATAATGGAGAGGAATTTCACCTTTATATTCATATTGTTTATAAAATTGTCCACACATAATATATTTTACTAATCAACAAAATAGTCTGGTTACCCATATTTAATGCTTTTAAAAAGCTTTAAGGGATCAGAGTACTCACTAAGATTTTCTGTATACATTTCTTGACATTTACAGAGGAACAAATGGATCCATTGAGAAGGAAGATCCGCCTGATGCTACATCAATAGTTTATATCAGACTTGGTACTGTGACCTCAGGTCCTTCACCCTAAATTTACTACTCCCTTCTCCCAACCTCCCCCCTCTCATTGAAGGAGATAGTTAATGGAGAAAGAAAAACAGGCGTGGATAGCAAAATTAATTGAACAAAAGTTAAAATGAGTAGACGGATTTGATTTTTTTTTAGTTGTGCACAAATACAGACAATATAATTGATTTGTAGATAACCACCATAAGAAATAAAGGGACTCTAAAATATATCCCCAAACTGCTTCTAGGACAGAAACTCTCACAGGGTCACCTTTGTTTCTCCAACTCCTAGTGCAAAGTGGGTCACGTAATCAGCCTGCAATGAATACTTGCTTAATGAATGAGCTATCGATTGGTTTAGAAAAGAATAAGGGTAGGGTTCTCAGTACTTTTTCTTCCTTCAAGTCTACAATGCTGGGGTCACTTAATAGTATATTTTAGATAGAAATAATCCAGTCAATTTCATTCCTGTACCTCTTCTTTTCGCTCTTCATTTCGCCTCTGGAATTGCCAATAGACCAATGCTCGCTGTGACTTCGGACTGCATTCCAGGAATGTGCTACTATTTTCTACTCCGTAGATGATTCTCTCTTCAAGGCTGTGGCCATGGTGATTATCTGGCCGGTGATGAGGAAACGAATTGAGAAAATGTTAGAGAAGTAATCTCAACTTTCTGTAGTATTTATTTGGAAATTCAGGAGATGAATTGTTGCCAAGTTAGAAGTTGTTTTCAGATTGGTTGAGGATGGCAGAAATGTCAAGGATGTAAGGTCTCAGAACTCAAATGCCTACCTAAATAGACTATGTTTTTGGTGTGGATTATATAAAGCATATACAGAGATTTGTCTACCAGAAAATGGCATTACATTAACAAAATCAGTCATGTGTGCAGTATAACTATACATCTTTATACACCATGATAGTACTCTACAAGAAGTTATTTTCACTGTAAAACTCTGTGCTGTGACTAATGTGGCCAGTTTATATTGAACTATTTTCTAGTACAAGAGTTATTGGCCTGGGCTTTTGGCAACAAGTATCTGTTTCTGAGAAATTATTTGCTCCTTGTATTTGTTTTTGATCTGTAAAATTAAATTCACTAACCAATAATATTTTTCTAGCATTTTACAGAAGGTAGAGTTCAGGAAGTTTATTTTTCCCACCAGTAACTCCTAAATAATCCACAAGTTTGTTCTGAAGATCAATTGGTGTGAAATGTTTGGGATGGCTCAGGAGAAAGATGCATAACTATAATGCAATATGGTTTCAATTGTCCTTATTTTAAAATGACACATCTTTTATTATTTTCAAGAATTAGGCTACGGAATATGGCAAGGGTATATAATAAAATTCAGCAATAGAAAGACCTGTTTCCTGATTAAGTTTCTATTATTTTACCCTTTACGTAACCTTCTTCAATGCGGTAAATGAAACACAGTTCAGATCAAAAGTACAGCACAGGGAATCTAGGTAAAACTCATTTAGAGAACAAAACTCCTTATTATCTTGTATAATCCTGTTTCCATTATGACATCCTGTGTGATCTGGAACTCATTAAATTAATTTAGAAAATAATAAATATATTTTCACATGCATAGAAAGCTGACAGTGCAGACAGATGAAAAATTTTGCCTTTTACTTCAACCTCAGCTAGATTTTTAATTTAAAAAATGTTTCCCTCCCCCTTTTTTTGGCATCACTTTGACAGTTTTACTCTTGTCATAATCAACGAAGAAGCTTTGTCTGTCAAAGCCAATATAATTTACTCTCACTAGGTTTAAAGATTTTGAAAACCCTGTTTCCATACATCTCTGTATGAGGCCTAAGTCCTTCATCTCCTGCTCATCCTGCTGCAGGCAACCTTCTGCCTCCAATTGCTCTCTCCAGCGATGTCAACCACAATGCCTGCTTCTCAAATGCCCTAGGTATGAAACAAAACCCTTCTAATATTGGGAAGTATCTATCCCTTCTTACTGAAAAGATCAATTCCCTGGAAGTACGAAAAAATAAGAAATTACTAAAATGTAAAGAAATAACAATATTTAACTGATTCCAAGTGACTTTTTAAAAAATATTGGAGTTGCACGTCTTTGTGTGTCAATATCTACCTTGAATAGGCCGGCTTTTTTTTCTAAAATTATTAGCGCATATTGAATTGAATAGATATGGAACATATTACTGTGCTAGTTTGCAAGATATCTGCTTCCTGGGTTAGAGGTGAAGAATTGCTATGCTCAACAGGGGCTAGAAAATCTTCTGTGATTCAGGAGCTACTACGAATAATTAGAATGTTTTGTCACACAAATTAATACTATTATTATTAAATACATCTTTTTCTGTTAATTGTTCTGCAGTTTAAACTTTTTAAACCAAGAAATCCTTTTACTTTAGGAAGAGACATTCCATTCAATCTTTATATGTGAATGAATCACACTGTATTAATATATGATGGCATAACATAGAAAAATCCACTGGATTTAAAAACAAATGACACTGTGATCTGCCAGTGTATTCTCTACCAATACCCATGTCTCCCAGGCCTACTTTTTACATGTTGCCATTTATGATAATAACTGACTTGTCTTTTGTTTACTCTATTTAAGTTACCATAGAAATCTAAGGAATAAGTAAGTATTGCTCTCAAACATAGAACTCTGTTTCGATCCTTCAGTTCATTAGTTGACACAGCAAAGAAGAGCAATGTAACTTGTATAATAGGAAAGAAAAGTGTTTCTATACAAATGTAACATCAATTGGTACTTTGAGAAAAATCACTTTGAGTTCTCTTCTTTCTAAATAATTTAACCATTCTAGCTGATCCATAGATAGTTTTCTGGTAATCTTTCTTATAGTCCTGGGTAACTTGCTCAGTTTTTATGTTCTCTTCAATATATCCTCTAATGGTGACAAACTTTTCCCAATGTAGCAGAAAAAAAATAAAAATTAATCCTCTTAATAGTAAATGTTTTCTTATATTTAAAAGTATTTTATTTTTTACTTCCTATAGTAGAATTTAATATAAGATGGTATTTGGTTTAGCAAAGAATTTATACCAAGTTGTTTTTAGTTTTATATAGCAATATTTCATGGTCTTCTTCAAGAAACATGGCACTTGGGTATTTTCTCGTTTGTGTAAAATTAGAACTACAAGTGGTGAATTTGGTTCGTTGGTGTCCTTAGTTAGTTTGCTTTAATAACTACACTAGCCAATACCTTAAGGTCTCATTCTCCCCTTAAGTTGACCCTTTCTTTCTCCCTTTTTTTCCAAAAAAAGGGAAGAGAAACATCTTCTAGCTAATAACCAATAAAGCTAAAAGTCTTGTCAAATTAACTATCAATCATAGCCAGTATACAGAAGTACTATTGTATTTCTTTGGTTTAAGTTCTCCTATTTTATTTTTGTTAGGTTCTGTTGCCATCAGCAATAATCACAAAAAAGTAGATTTCTATTGAATACAGTTATTTGTTAATTCCTCTGCCAAAGACTGTTTCTACCATAAGCAACTTTTAATTTAAGAACAGAATTTTCATTTAAAATGGCCTCAGTCAAGCATCCATATATTTGGGTGCTCAGATGTAATAACATGACCAGTTTTTCTGTTAATTTCTCATCACCTGACACCTTATAAACAAATACCTAATAAATATTTTTTAAAATAATGATTAGGAGACACTCAATAAATATTCATCCCCTTTCCTGTCCTGACTTTTCCTTTTTTTTTTTTTTGAGACAGAGTCTCACTTTGTTGCCCGGGCTAGAGTGAGTGCCGTGGCGTCAGCCTAGCTCACAGCAACGTCAAACCCCTGGGCTTAAGCGATCCTACTGCCTCAGCCTCCCGAGTAGCTGGGACTACAGGCATGTGCCACCATGCTTGGCTAATTTTTTATCTATATATTTTTAGTTGTCCAGATAATTTATTTCTATTTTTAGTAGAGACGGGGTCTTGCTCAGGCTGGTCTCGAACTCCTGACCTTGAGCGATCCACCTGCCTCGGCCTCCCAGAGGGCTAGGATTACAGGCGTGAGCCACCGCGCCCCGCAACCTTTCCTGACTCTTCTATCTCAACTGCTTGCATACATTTTGCACAACATAGGAAACACTAGAGATCCAATGGCAATGTGTTCTATTTCCCCCTTCCTCCTCCTCCAGAAAATTTGTAAGTAGGAATAATATTTTGATTTTTACCTTCTAATATGATTAGATTCCTCACTTTTTCTTAGGATGTCAAACATACTATCAATTTTTAAATTATTTTTATTTTTAATTGATACATAATAATTGTACATATTTATGGGGTGATGTTTAATGCATGTAAACATTGTATGATGATCAAATCAGGGTATTTGTAAGTACCCAATATTTGTACCAACCATATTTGTAAGTACCCAAGCATCTATCATTTGTTTGTGGTGACTACATTCAAAACTTCTCTTCTAGCTATTTTGAAATATACACTATATTGTTCTTTGTTCTAGTCACCCTAATACATATTATCAGTTTGATTATTTATTAAAGCAAATAGCTCTACATGTAATTGGCAGCATAGCATAGCTGTAATCTAAATACTTTTCAGAGAGTATAATATTGAACCGTTACCCAATATAAATCAAAAGTCCCACTGGGAAAATATTATTGATCATAGATTTCCTGAAGGATATGAATTCTTATATATTCAGGGTAAGAGTAATCTAAAATTTCCCTCTGGATTAAACCAGTTGATCTGAGGGCAGTTTACACAGAACATATTGTGTTAATCGTGTCAGATAATTGATTTTATTAAAGTGTGTTTGGTCAGGTCCCCCTGGCCTATATTGAGGAAACCTATAAGCAATACTTTATTGGTGTTACTCACTATATTTATGTCACAATACCGTTGAGTACAATGTTCATTGCACTGCAGTATTTTCTCTATGGTCACCTTTGCTAAATTTTTCTTTTTGGTCTTAGTTTTTAGAAATTATTGAGATTCTGTTGAAAAATCGATTCTTTTTTTCTGTTTAATGAACTATGTGATCATATTTCCTCTCTACATTGAATGACAAAAATCTGTTAGATAAATTTATATTTTACTTGTATAACTTCTTGGTAAATATGTTCTTGCTGCATGCCTGGTTTTGTTCTGTCAGTATACTTGCTTTGTCTATGTGGCAGTGTTGTTATTTTTATATTATTTTCTTTTACTCAAACAATTGCAAATTGTCTCAAATATATTGTACAGGTTATTTAGCAATTCTAGACAGTGTAAAATTTTTATAACACCTTTTAACATATATTTGTTGTTCTTAGAACATACCTATATCAAAACAGTACGTGTGGGCACAGTAATAGTCATAAACATATGAGGTGACATTATTGTTATTATAGCTTCAGCTGTTAAATTAAAAGTTAAAGTCATTTATTCAGAATCCATACTAAGACAAATTATGAACTCTCCTTCCTAACATCAATCCTACTTCCCTACTACCATCACAGAAATTATTTCCTTTTTTATACTTCCTAAAAATTTCTTTTATTACCTCCTTATATATGATAGATACATGTAGTTTTATTTGTTACAATTATTGTTAAGTAGTTATCTTCTCCCATACTTTGTGTTTCATAATCCTGGCAGAAAGGTAATCATAAACCCTTAGCTGATATTTGCTGAATGGAAAATCTGGGTAACTACACTGAATTTAAAACCTGAAAACTCATGTAACTTTAATATCCTCAAGACATAGACATAATTACATAAAAGAAATGATTAAAAGTTTCACCAAAAAGAACATATATATATGAACATTTATAACCCTGATTATGATATAATACTTTATTGAACTGCTAGTGGATATAAGCATTTCAGATTTTTAAAATTTGTTAAGTTTAATAATGTTATAATAGTTGATTTGAGATATGGGGGAAGCAGATGATTACTAATCAAGTACATCCAAAATCAAAAATTCCAAATATGGAATAATAAGAAGACAAAGAGATTTGAGAATTCATATGAATATAGTCTCACATCTCCAGGGAGACCTATACCACAAAAAGATGTCCAGGTCATAGGTAATTTTGCAGATTTCCAGAAATAAAGCAATCTCACATTTTTAAACACATTTCACACGTAGAAATCAACTGCTTTGAGTACAAACTTTTGTCATGAAAATTACCAGTAGACAGAAAGGGTATCCTTGATAATTTGTCATAATGAATTCTCATGGGTTCAACTATCTGAATGGTTAGAACAAAATAATTGAGAAAAGCAAAACGTTAAAATTATTTTAAAAGCACAACAGTGTATTTGGATAACACAATGTTACACTATGTTGCAGCTGTTAATGACAAGAAATAATGTTTTTAAGGAAGCAATCTTCAATTAATCATTTCCTCTTTTAGTGGGATAATTTATGGAAATGAAATGAGGCTAATAAACCAGAAAGAATGGGAGGAAAGAAAAAAGTTAAATAAATTGCTTCCTTTTGTAACAACAAAAAAAGTCATGATATCCATCATTTGGCCAGAAATATCATGTTGCTAAAGGCCTTATTTAGCATTTGATTCTCTTCCAATATAGCAGAAACAGAAGGCATCGCATTTCAGCTTTCCATTTATTTCACTCTCCATTTTAACCCCATAAATGTCTCCCAAGATTGAAATGTTAATAATGCAACAATCTTGGGAAATTTGATGTCATATAGAAAAGACAGAGATGGATTGGGTAGTGAGCCATATATTAATTCAACTTTGATTGGTTATCAATTTTTATATTCTTTCCCTTTATTAAAAGTTGAATTTTATAAATACTAAAGTAAAATTTAATTTAGGAGAGGAGAGGATGCAAATTATTTTAAATTTTTAGTTAGGTTATTTAACAAATACAGTTAGTTGCTGGACTACATAAAGAAAAATAAAATTCTAGTTGTTTTCCTTACATTGTAATTTTAATACTTTTCTCAATAATATTCAATGTGAAAGGTCAACTAAAGGAGGAAAGAAAATGTTGCCTATGAATTCTTGGTGACATAGAAAATTGTAGCAATTCGTAACTTAAGTATAAAAAGCATTACTTAGGTTTTCCTTACTGGATTCTAGATGATTTTCTGCAGAAATACAACAGATAATTTATCAACAGAAAAGACTATAATTTGACTTCAAGTGGATGGAAAACATCTCTTTCAGTAGCAGTAGCTGTTGGGCATGTCATGGGATGAATCAGTATCTCTCGGGAAAACATAAAATATTTTAGAATTTTCAAAAATGAAAATAAAATATCATTTTTTCTTAACATTCAGTATATTTTGGACCTGAGTAATGAAGATGGCTAACAAGTGGTTTAATAGTCTTATATGTTATAGTGCGCTTAAAACAAACTCTATAGTATATGCTGAAGTATGTAACAGGGATCATGTTTATTTTATTAAGATAAGGCCTAATACACTGTTTTTCCAATGCTTATACCAATTAGATTCTCTGTAAATGTTTGTTTATTGTATGTTTTCAGGGATGCATGCGTGCCTGCACCAAGAAATGAATGTGTGCATGTGTAATAAAGCACATACATCTGTGCTTAATACATCTATAGATATGACCAATACATATAAAGTTTAGTGAATGTTACTTGCCAATTACAAAAAAAATTTGATGAAACCTTAGAGAAATTTTAAACATGTAATTAATCAACTTACTAAAATCAGTTTAAATTTTAAACTGCATTGTTTTACGTCCTAAATTAAGGTCTATCTTTGTTGCTGGGAAGTAACTATCAACCAGGATATAGTATTTAGAATTTTACAATTCAAGTACTTCCCAATCTTTCTTGAATCCACAGATTCCTGTGGATTTTTGTTTAAAATTTGATAGCTAGGTAGATGGATAAACAGACAGATAAGGCCAGGATATTTTAATTTTATTGCTCACTGGTAATTATTTTATTGGGAAAAGTCATCAGTATCTTATTTTTAGAATTAATTAATATAAAATATGATAATGATGTGTTATGACATTAAATATGAACCCATTTGAATAGTTATGTTTAACATTGTATTTAAGCTTGTGATGTCATAGGCTGAAATGCTTCTTAGTATAGGGCAGGCTGAAACTCATTTACTTAAAAAGCAGTACCAGTATGAAGATATATACTATAATATTTATTTAGTCTATATTGAACATCTGGTATGTTTTATTTTCATGATTTTGCAGCAAATGCATTACCAAGGAAAGCACAAATAATCTATATGCCAGAGCAAAATTACCATAGAAACGTTTACTTTAAACATGGACTTTAATGTTTCATTTACTTTTCCCCAAGAGATATGATGGGAGATGGAAAATACCCATTTGCTGAAGCAGAAACCTTCCATAAACAATAATGAAAATACCATCTTGTATTTTAATATGTGAATTTAAAAAAATAAAGCATACTTTAAAACTCTCTGTTTACAACAGTTAAATTGTAAGGGTATGAACAGGTGATCTCTGATGACATACATAAAGACTTTAATAAGGAACAAAGGTAGCATAAAATATTTCAAACCTGTTCTTATTCATGTTATTTGTGCCTGTGCCTTGCATACATATAATATGAATAACTGAATTGTTTGCCCAAGGTAACAACAAAAGACAAATATTACAATGACTGATTTATTCCAATGAAAATAGTTTCAAAAAGGGCATATAAAAATCATAGAAGGTAACACTGCAATGATTTGATTCTAGGATGCATCCTTCTTTATATTTTAATGTCTCTGATATCAGAATGTGTCTTATAATTGCTCTTGATCTGAACTGAAGTTGCTTTCTTCCAGAAAGAATTCTTTCTTGTTTGTGTGAATTCAAAAAGTAAACCTTCTTAAGTGCCACCCAGGAGTGGTACTTATGAAGTTCAAATTCAATTTCAAAGAGTATTTTTGTGTTTTACCACTTTCCACCCACCACCCATGATTATGATTGAAACAGGCAATATTCCTTGCTATCTTCATCTGCATAGGAGTTTATTTCTCCTTTAAACTAATACTGAGTCATTTTGTGTCCTACTTTGATGCTGGGATTATCTATTAGATTGTCCATCTTGGGTAGTTTATCTTAGTACATAAAACAGTGGTGCATTTTACATTCAGTGCCTTCTTAGACTTGATGAAATTTGATAATTTATTAAAGTTAGGGATTTTTTTGAGGCTGACATCATGCTCATCTATCAAAACTTGGAACTAAATGCTCAGATTCATAGTTGGAAGAGGCTAAGGCACAGACCATAATAGCACTGCTACAAAATACTAAATTTATAGTTTTGGAGACCATAAAGATGGCACTGCCAAAGATATTTTATGAAATTTTGGAATGATTTTGATGCCAACCCAGGCATAAATTGAGATGGGGTGGTTGTGGAGATAATTAAGAAGATCGAATTCTATGGACATTTTACTGTGTGATGCTAGAAAGGAAATGCATGGATGCAGAACAGCCAAAAAAACTATTAGGAAGTGAAATTCAACGATGCCATTAAATTAGAAGATAGGACATAAAATATTTCGAAGGTCCAGAAATCTGAGAAAATGTTATGATTTTAAAAAAATATTGGTACTTATGGTGTAGCTTTTTCCTTTTTGGACACATAAATAATATTATGGCTCATTCCTGTTTAGTAAAAAAGGGGAAATGGGAGATAGTTTAGAGTTAAATTGACTTGGCCAGTTTCTTGAATGCAAAGTCAGACAAGGTCCAGTTTTGTACACAGCAATTATTTTAGCAAAGGGAACAGATTGGAAACAACCTGAGATTTTTCTTTAGCATCCTTTATTGAGGTGTGAGTGGGAAGAAAAGATCTGCCAGTACATATATATTTAGGGCTTGATACTAAAAGCTCTCTAGGTAAACAGCCACCAGTGATGGAGGAGAGCGTGCTAGGATCAAGGGGAGGTGGAGATGGATTTTTCTATTTCACCTAGACCAGTTCACCCCTTGTGCTGCTTCATATGAAAGAGAGCATAGTACTGAATGAGTGTTAAAGGTTTCATCTAAAGTGAAATTTCTCTCACCTTAATTCTGAGATATTTTACATATAGTTTCTCTATTAAAACCTCAGGATATGTAAAATATAGAGTGTTACAGAGTATGTTTACCATTACAGCTGGAACTGATCATCCTGAAGTGTGTAATTTGGCTTCATGTTGCTTAGCAGCTTTCTGTGAAAACATCTCATATCTTTATATGTTTCCATATGAGCACATATATTTTATTCAATGTGAGAAGTGATATTAGCAAGAGAACATACATGATTTAATAGGGCTGGGCTCTGGATTCTTGCCCATTTTACTTCCAAATACTGACATCAACTATTCCAAAATAATTACTGATTCATTCCTAATGGTAAGACTCAGCCTGGCCAAAAGGGAATGCCTGACTTAGTTTCCAAACATTTGACATTCACGATAATCTGTGGTGTATGTGTTTTATGTCTGGTCAATTAGCAACACAAGCAAACAAGGAATAAAGAGGCTTTCAGAAAAAGATATGTTTTATTGCTGCAGAGCTTCTTGGGCTATTTTATCCTTTCCTCCCATATATCATAAACATCTACTTAGAGTTGTTTACCCACACACAAAAAGACCCTGTATCACTGAACTACAGTAATTCCCTTTTCGTCCTACAGTATGCATTCTGATTGAAAAACCAGGAGAAGAATTCATTTATGGTCACTTGACTTTCTATAGTTATGCAAGTCTATATGCCCAATTTTTACAGGCTTTATCTGTTCTAATTTTATAAAAAAAATCTTTAAAATCTGAAGCACTTTCCAAAGTCCATTAATTCAATGGCCAACAATATTTATTTATCCACAGTCTTACTTTTTTAAAATATTCTTTTGGTCAGTTTTTCCCTTTATGTATGCATACTTATGACTCTAACAAAAATTTTGTTTTGAAATATTAACTAAATCTATAAAGGGACTGGATTGCTAAACAAATAGATGTGTCAGTAAGATTATATGAATATATATATGTAATCGCTAGCAATCTTCAAAACATACATGATGCTATATGCACATGATAGTATATAATCGATATTTATTAGTCAATCAATTGGTTAAAAATTGTATTTCTTAAGATAGATTTTATTTTTGAATATGAATGGTGTTAACAATGTATGTCAATTTTTTTTAAAAACTAATGGATGCTATACAGTTCAAGTCTTTACTGAAAAACAGAAATAATAAGTACCTACATTATAACTTGAAATTTTTAGATCATTCATTCAACAAATATTTATTGGATATATACTATATTCATAATGTTGTACCTGTTGTAAATCTAGAGATATAACAATGAGCAAGATAACAAGGTTCATTTTGATATTGAGATTAAAATATGATTGGAAATGAGTTCTGGTCACATTCTCTTGATTTCTTTACTTGCAGTTGTTATCATTTACTCTCCACACATAAGAAAATAGATTCTTTAATATAATGGGTTACTACTCCTTACTACTTCATTGCAGAAATGGTGCTGATCATAATTCAATATTTTTACATGAAATAAATTAATGGAAGACTGGAAAATATTTTCTTGTCCAATTGAAGTATGCCATTTGAAAAATTTAAGGGGGGGGCATATCAATAAATGCACTGTACCCATGAAGGGACAGTCATAACATTTTCTCCCATTTAGTGGTCGCTTTCTCATTTATAATGAGGATATTGACACATAGCAAAATCCTTGGTGAGAAAATTCTACAAGCAAAGTGAGTCCAAAACATTGGCTTCTTTCATGGTTACCTGTCTCTTGGTATTGGCATTCCCAGCCAACCCTTCAGAAAGATAACTAGGATTTGGAATGTATGCCGGGGTACTATTTGTGGCCGTGTTTTCTTAACATGCATGTAACATGAATATTCTACACACAGAATTAGTACATCAAAACCATGTTAATTGATAAAAAAATTAAGACTGCTTTTAGAATTATTGTGAAAAGCACCAACAAAGTTACTAGGATAATTATGTTCAATTACAATGTTCACTTTGTACATTTTAGCTGTTTTACCTATGAATTGCTCATTAGCAGTGTTGTCATTGATAATTTTTCCCAGCAGAGGGAAGCATAACCTCATTATTATTTCCTTAAGTGGTTGAAGGTGAAAGAGATAGTACTACAATTTTACTGCATCTTAAATAAAGATTGCTTGATATTTTATCATTAATAAGCAACTTTGATATTACATAGGCCTTGACATCTTTTAGGAAACAAAAAATGAATTTGGGCCAAAATGCCCAGTTTAAGGGAATATCCCACTAGTATTTCAGTGTAACAACATTTGCATTACCTTCTATTTGACTAGGAAACACAATAACAACATTGGGTTTATATCATCAGTGTGTGTATGAGTAATTTGCATGAATTATTTTAAGACTATATTTTCTTCTTTAATATATTTTAATGAGGATTTTTTTGCCTACTTTTTGCAGGTTGCTACCACATACAAAAGTATGTACTTAACCCTGTCTTCTTTTTGTTAATGTAAGAAAGTTGAGTTTTAAATCTCATAAATCTTGAATTTATCACACCTGTGATAATAAAATATAATCTAGTTCTTTAGGATTTTCTTTCTGCAAGATTGTATTTCTCTTTAGCTGCATTTCTTTATGTATTCTGGGAAAGATGTGCACGCTGTACGCATATGTGTAGATATGCTTTATTGCCTATGATTTTAGCCTGGTCTTAGCAGGTTGAAAGATGAAAAATGTGACTTACCATGGTGCTGTAAGTCTGAACAGTGTGTCAGTGGGTCTCCATTTCTTATATCTTGTCGTCTTGTGCGTCTGAAAAAATCACATTTAAAAGGTATGATCATATCCTGATTTTCCCTCTTTGCAATTTGTCATAAGAAGGAAGAGCAATCAAGAATATGTATATCAAAAGACTCTAGGAACTTATAGGAGGACATACATCTACATTCGACCAAAAGACTTTTAAAAGAAATTCATTATCCCTGTAAGAGTAGTCTCCAAGATGATCAAAATAGGAAGCAAATATCCAAATGTACTAACAATGTTAAAATTCTAAAATATAGGATAACAGAGAATTTATGGCTTTTCACTACCAGATGTCAATCAATAACAATTTAACATCTAGAAACTCTAGGCTTAAATTCTGAGGAAAGAGCACAGAATTTAGAATAATAACGCACTTCTTCAATAAAAGGAATTAAACTTTTTTTCTGATTAGTAATAAGGGAGTAAACTTGAAAATTAAAATTCACATGAATGTTCTCTTTCTCTTAATTCTTGTACCTAATTCCTTAAATAGACTTTTGTTACATTTTATAACATTAAGGCTAAGAATTCTATTTTTAAGTTAGTTTTTAAATTTATTTTTTTGGTTGCTACATCAACTGTTTTTTTTTTAATTATTTTTTGATCATATGGCTATGATTGCAAACCCATTTACCTGTGTAGTGAATAAAAGGAGAAAAACAACAAGTGTTGGACTTAAGGACAAGCCTCTTTTTGTCAGAGGAAGTGAGAGACAAGAAGTGGACTTCTATCTAAGAGAAAAGTCAAATTTGTTTATAAAAATGAAAATTAAATTTTGTTTGCATTCTACTCTCAGATCATATGTTAGCTGCAGTAGATTCTAGACATCCTTTCTCTATGCTGTATTAATGATTGCCTGGGAAGGAGGAGGTGGGCTCTAGCCATTGTGGTGCAAAAAAGACGTGTAGTTCCAGGAAGAAGCTAAAAATGGAGATTGGCTATGTGTAACAGACTGGAAAAGATTGAGGGACACTTGCCCAACTGTTTTCCACAGCTATTTTAATGGGTATTGTCTTGCTGCAAAATTAGTTACTATCCCTAAAAAGAGCTCTCACAAAGGCCATTGAGAATTGCAAATATGGAATTTGTTACTGTATTCATAAATTTAGAAGTTTCAAGTATTTATAGATTTCTATTTGTAGAATTAGTGAGACTATCAAACAGATGTTGCACATTTCAAAATTGAGCCAACAAGAGAACTTGTGAAACACGAACCACAAAGCATTTGGGAAGGCATTTTTTCCCTGCCATTTAAGCTTTTGAAAAATGCCATCACAAAGAATATATAAATCTTGAGGCCTCTAAACATCCTTTTCAAAGATGGAGTGTCAGACTCATGAAACTGGATTAAGTAAAATCTGTAAGGCATAACAAAAATGTGTTAATGAAAATTCTTTCAATCTTGAATTACAGGTGTACAATAAACACTTTTCAAATATATAATAATATACAGGTTTTCAATTATTATAGGTGTGGTTATGAGTTTTTACTCTTTTCTTATTAAGAAAAGCTTAGAATTCAAATGGATTATTATTAAATTAAGCAATATTATACACTTTCACATGGAAAAGAAATAATACTTGTTTTTAGTTCAAACATGAATTCCATATTTTTAAGCAATCTAATAACCCTCTAGAGCTAAATGTTTAGAAGCATAAAATTTTAATCTTAAATAATTTAATTTTATTGCTGTAAAGATTTCATATTGTTATTTATTAAACAACCCACAGTTTCTTTAATCAATAGACATTATCTCCACACTAAGTTTTTATTTTAAATTTAAAATTCCAGCAAAATTAATGGATATCTGAAAGTCATCTAAACACGTTATCTCAATTCTGAATGTTGAATGCTTAAGAAAATTATGAGTATTTTTTATATGGTACGAGTTAGTTACATTTCCATTTAATATTATTAACAAGATATCGTGTTTTAATCCACATATACTGATTATATGATAGACTTAAGCTGTAGATGATTTTACACTCAGTCAATAATATCTACACTGTGTAATGAAAAAATTTAAGTAGATACTAGGGCCATTACTTTCCCCTAATATTTTTTCCAAACTTTTAAAATTATCCAAATGTTGTAGAACATACCTCACTAGCTATGAAAAATCCACATTCATAACTTCTTTGAAAACATTAGCTATAATAAAAAGATTATATTGCTCTTAAAATGCAATGCTTTGATAAGGCTAGTTTCTATTTTATGTTTCAATAGGTTTATGTACATGCCATTAATCTTTAGGCTGATATTAATGAGATACTGTATATTACTTTCATCAATCATTGCTCATTTCCTAAAGTCTGGCAAATATCAATAGAGAAAAATAGCCTTCAGTGAGTGGTAGAGGATATGTTGAGATGGCTATTTTGTCAAATGAAGGAAGTATTTTTATTTCTTATTTTTTAAAGCAAAAGCAAACCAAGTTCACTTTGCATTGTAACTTCATCTTCTGAAAATAACACTATATTAAATGATCAAATGTACATTTCTAATGCATTTAGTCCCATATATAGTAACTTACAGTTATATTTCATAAGAATGTATTGTTTTATATAATTCCTAGGTATATCTGAGCAACCTTTATTCAAACATGTCCAAAAAAATACTTCTAAGTATTATCAACAGTATACTTAAGATTTATGTATGAAGTGTATGTATAGAAAGATGGGTATTTTATTACATGGTTTTAAATTTCAAGTTCAAACACTGCAACTATGATCACAGAGTGGCATTTAAATTTTTGTGGAACAAATAAAGATATATTTTGGGATGTTAACCAACATTACATATATCACATACAAAAATGTGATATTTTTAAAACTAGACATAAATTCTTCTTGTCTTTTCACAATTGAGTCCCTGTGTGCTCTGTAAGACTGTAAAGGAAAATAAATTCCTTTCTCTGAGAATTTTCTGTTCATCTAGGGTATAAATTGCCTTATTAAAATTTAAAAGCAGGTACAATGTTGCTGATAGAAACAGAAGAGCATGTTTGGACAGCAGAACAGTTTGGTCAAAGTCACAAAGCTCAGTCAAGATTCTGTTCGTGACTTTCTCTGTGACTTAGGCCCTCAGTTTCCCCCCCAATGTAAAATGAAGTTGCAAAAGTGTATAATTTCCAAGTGTAAACATTATAGGATGTGATTGTGTTGCCTTAAATTTCCTTCAGTAATTTAGTAAAACCATCTGCTCTATTACATTTAGTACCCCTTTCCTCTTATACATTTTTCTAATTGTTTTGACTATTTTAGGGGAAAAAAATGATCCCCACTGCCTGCCCACAAACCTCTTTTTATTTATCGGTAAAAGATGATGTACTCATTGGAAGAAAGCAGTTCCAAACATGAATCAGGTAAGGTAACTAGCGGACGTTTTCTTTATTTTTAATATGTTCCCTACCTCTTTGCAGTGGGAAAGTAGCGAGAGCAGGCCGAGCCGTCCCAGGCGCAGTAGGGGTCTCTGGCGAGGCAGCACTCGGCACAGGCTTTCCCGTAGACGTCGCAGCGATGCAAAGGCAGCTGCGCCACCCCGGAAGCCGATCCGATGTAGAGTTGTTGCTGTGGAAAAAGCTTACTGTTATGGCAGGAACTATCTTGTTGTTGTTGTTGTTTTCTTTAATCTCCCCTTTTTCTTAAAAGAACGTTTATTTACATGTAACTCAACAGAGATAAAGTATATGGGTTTAAAAATATATCTTCTTATGATAGTGTCTTTAAACTCCTGGTAGATAATGTGACAGTTTAAAATGGAGGAAGAGCAAGTTCTAAATATTTGACTGAAATAGGTGTCTTCTATTAAGTATAAAAGAAAGGGATGATAAAGATAGTAATACAACAAGAAAAAACCTTCAGTTTTGTTCTTAGCAAGTTTACTTTTTCACTTCTACTGTTGATAATGTTGTTTAACCCACATGCCTTCATTGTCATGCGTTCCAGATTGGCTTGAGGCAGGACTCATTTGCTTCTGACTCCTGGGTCCCCTGTCACATTGCCTGAGATGGGTATGCCCTTCTATAAGAAGGGAAAGGGCAAGGTTTTGGTGCTTGCTGAAAAAAGTTCCGCTAAATGCCAAGGACGGCCTTGCCCTTGCACTACCTTCAGGAAGATGATTTTAAGCAAAACTATTAAATTATTTCCCTTTTGAAAGATTATCAGAGATAGGAATCAAGGATACTCTGGTGCAGTCCAGAAACCAAATGCTGAGGTGTTGTGGGAAAAGCACTGTATTGGGCATTGAGGGACCTGGATTCTAGGTCATGCCATATATTAGCTCTCTGTGTAATTTGGAGCTGTTCATATAATTTTTCTAAGAATTAACTTCATTATTCATAAAATAAGCATGTTTAACAGATCTTTAAAGTATGCATTCAGATAAAACATCCTACAATGCCATTATCCTCAGTGAAACTGCTGTTACTAAATTAGGCAGAATATGGAAGATTAAAAACATTTTTTTCTAGCAGCTATTGATTCATGATTTCAGTACAGCTTTCACAATGCCTTCAACAAAGTTGAGCCAGTGTAGCATATTAGCTGCAAATTTATGTACACACAAAGTGAAATAAAAATAAAATTATTTTGTGATTTTCTACATTTACTGTAATTGATACCAGAGCTCCATTTTCTTGCTCTAGATGATTTTACATAATTATAGTCAGGCTAAAATAAAAGTTATGTAAATATTGAAACATTTAATAGTGCACACTGAACAGACTTCAAAAGTGTATTTTAATTTCTCTAGCATATAAATGAAAAATAAGTTTCAGACAAGTCAGTCTCTGAACAGTGGTGTGCTTTTTAAGTATTACACATTGTCTAATAGTCAGCAATGGATATAATGAAAATTGCATTTTCAAAGACTATCATATATGGACTACTTTATAGATAATCAGATAAATTGAATGCAGAGTGAAGTATCTAGCAGAATCTAAGAAATTAATGAGGTTATAAGGAGAGTTTATGTAGAATATACTTCTGTGAATAAATCTAACCAGCTTATAACTTAGTATAAGAAAAGAAAATGAGGAAAAAGTAACACAATAAACACTAAACCATTGTGGAAGCATTTATCTTGATGAATATTGCTATTCCATTTCACTAAATGGAAAAAGAATTAAGTTATATATTACTTAATGCTCTTTTTACTATATTCAATTTTTATTATTATATTGAATTAAGCTATAAACCAGGACAAATTAAGAAATGATGGTTAAAATCCCTGGGAGGAAAAGGTGAAGTATTGTTAAGGTATTCCCTCTCCCCATCTTTTCTTTCTTCCAACAGTCTCTTTTTTAAAAAAAAAAGAATAAACTTAGATTCTATTGAAGATAAGCAATTTCAGTGTGATAAAAAATAAAACAAATACATAATATTTAAATCATAATGGAATTAGTTAGAACAGGGTAGTAATATCCAGAAACATGGTTGACAATAGGGTATATGGTAACCATATATTGTGATTGTGACTATTTATAAAACCTACTGATCAAGTGAGTCATGCTTTGAAAAGAGTTCTATGTTTGGTCAATAACTTCCAAGAAACATGAAAAAAATACATATTTATATATTTTTAAGAATATGATATTTGATTAGGAAAAATGTTATCTAAATAACAATATCTAAACCTGTCATACTCCTTTAGGAGAAAACAGAGAAATAATAAATGGAAAGAATACAAAACCAAATATACATCGGCTAAAATTATTTTAATGAACCTAAAGTGTGATAAAATGCCAAAATTTAAATACAACTCAATGTTATTTTCATTTTGCCAGGATGCTGCACGATTATTAATGATGTGCAAAAATAATTATGCTCTCCAAATGAAATATAGGGTAGGCTTGCAGGCACCATTGAGCATAATCCAGTCACTAGTAAGTAACCTGATGTGCTTTTTCTGCCCAATTTAACATCACCACAGGCTTTCTCACTATCCTCCTTAACAAGTTGAGAGCATAAGCAGGAGATGAGTCCATTTATCCAGAAAATTAGTTGCAACACTACTTGTCCCTCTTGAAACTACTACCTCGCTTTTAAAATGCCCATAAGCATGAATGAAATGGCGTCATAATCTGAATGAAATCAAACTTGCAGTAATAGAAGATGAAGGTTAGAGCTACTTTCTGATGTCGTGGTATTTTGAACTGATAGATTGTTTTTGTTTGCTGTTGAAATGTGGGGTTAATAGGAAATCTTTCAGGTAGCCTTAAAAAATCTCAAACAGAAAGTAATGTTTTGCAAAACTAGATGTGGAGGTAATGCAATTATGATTGGCTGTGAAGCCTAGCAGAGAAGAAATAAATAATTTTGAAAATCATTATGGGAAAGAATCTCTCAGTCTAATTCCCATCCTGGAAATCCCCAGATTTCCTTGCCAACCACTGACAATTTTTAGATTACAAGAACAGGTGAACACATATTTATGAAGTGTAAGGTAACAGTATCAGGTCAATAATATCTGCACTCTGAGTTGCTCTAAATATCTTGGAGATTATCAACCTATTTTGATACATCTGTGTGGAAAGGGTGCATGCTGAATTATATTGGCACAGTAATTAGGGTCTTTTTTAAGACCCTAATTAGTCAGAGATAAAATATGTAAACAGTCAGCAGTCAGCATTGAGATGAGTGAGCTGCACCCTACTTCATCCTGGCTTTTTCTGCCTTTTTTTTTTCCAAGTTGCCATTGAGATACTGGATAGAAAGTGTAGGTAACATTTATAGGGAAAAGATAACTTACTTGAAGTTAAAAGTATATTTGTTTTGCACATATCTTGTAGCATTTAGAAGTCATTCACTTTTCTTAAGTGTCTTGCCAAAGCTTTCATTCGATATAAATGGAAAAACTATTAACAAGCTGCCCTTAACCTTTGAATTCATGGAGTTTTAGAACTTATTATTTGGCAGTGGCCATTTTTTTGTTTTCCTTTTATATTTAGCCAAAATGAAAGACATTTTATTTTCTCTAACACACAATGCTACTGGAAAAGTAAAATTAACTTTTAAGTCAAGATCTTCCAAACATATATACCCAGTGAATAATTTTATTTGCCCATAAAACATATTTTGTTTATATTTGTAGAGTAAAATTAAATTATAAACTTCTTTGTATTCTGAAATATCCACCAGTGATTTTCAAGTATGTTTACATAGATAAATCTATACATACAAATAAAATCATAAAAGATGAAAATAATTATTGAGTATTGGAGTAAATTATATTACAGTCACCAAAAAAGAAATGCTAAATGAAAATTTACAACAAATAATGATCCAGGAAATGTGTCTATAGTATACAGAAAAGCTTGATCAAAAACTTGGGAGCAATGAAAATTATCTTTAGTTTTTAGTCTACTAACTTGTAGGAATAATTTCTTTTCTCTTGGTTTCTTTTCTTGTACAGTTGTTAACAAATCTGGACAATTTGATAGATAATAAACAGATCTATCTATTGGAAACACAAAATTAGCAAAACATAGAATATGGCTACATAATACATAATGATAATACCTGTTTGGTGGAAAGCTCCATTGCTGAAATGGTAGTTGGTTCCTAAAGAAAAGAAATATGTAAAGTGTTTGGTCAATTAGAAAAGTCATATACATAAATTAACACAAGGCACAGACACAAGTTTTCAGAGAGATAAATAACTTCAGTGCCTACAAGAAGTAATGCAATTGGGAAATAATACACATGAAAGAAACTGCATATATAAGTGTCAGATATGTGGGGCAGACAGTAAGATCCTGTCAATATCATACAGCTTACGTATCTGTAGTTGAGCAAGTTGGGTTTATCACTTGTTGCAATATAAGAGAGAACGTGGGACTGCACAGTAAGAGTACTGGAAAGGACGTGTTTTGGGCTTGTGTTAGGTAATTGGAGTGGGGTTTAAAAGTAGGGCTTTGTTCCACATTGGATGCTGTAAAAAAGCAGGGGTAATTCTATGATTAGGTATCTTCATAAATCATTTAGAAGGAGGGAATAACAGAGTGAGGCTAAAGCTGTGACTGGTATAGAAACAGTAATCACTCATGTTAGGATAGGGAGATATTTGGTCATTTTTGTGGTTTGGACAATGTTCATGTTTTTGTCTATTTAGACATGATTATAGAATGGTCTTGCTTTTATCTTTATTCACCGCGGTCTCAGAGTGGCCCTGTCTGATGTTGGTATTCTGTGAAAATTATGTTCACTGGAGAACAGTGTGGTTCTCCACTGTGAGAGTGTCAAGTCAGCTCCTAACACCACCAATGAAAGCTGATAATATTAGGCCAGTTTTCAGCTGTCAAGGACTGCAAGAGTTCAGTTGGGATTGGATTACTTTATTATTATTAAAAAGACCGTTTAATGTGCAAGGACCTACACTCAGGTCCTTGCCAGAGAATATAATCTCTTTGATATCTATCAACAGGTTAACATAAAGAACAACCAGGGCAGCAACACTCACCAGCGCACTTCATTAGGTGTTCTATCTGGAGTTTATCATGAACATATTATAGACTTGCATAAATAAATCTTGTTGTTTGGTGAATGTAGACCGCCAAAAGGCTATACACCTGAACACATTAGCTTATATACTTTAGATTCACTTTCATTGAACTGTTCTCCAGCTCGTATCTTTCATCCAAGACAAACACATTGCTAAGACAGAGATTCTTGTGGGTCTCGGAGGGGTGTGATGAGAAAGAGGCTTGGATCTTAAAAGGCCTCATTGTGTGGGTGACTGAAGCTGAGTCCTGAAGAAAGTGTGAAGAGTGGACTCTGCAGCCAAACTGCATGGACTCAAATTGTGACTAACGCCACAAACACAGCCAGTGGTATGGTGATTAGATAAGGTATTTCATATATAGACTCTTTGGAATTATTTTCATTTGAAAAATGAGGGTGATGGTACCTTCTTCATAGGGTTGGCAAGAAGATTAATGCATGTAAGACACCTTACAAATGTTCTTGGTGCATAGTGTTTATTCAGATCTCTCCTCCTTTTCTCCCTCTCCCTTTCTCTCTCTCCTTCTTTCTCATACACAAACACACACACTAATTCCATCTCATTTCCTTGCTTTAAATTTTCTCTTTAGTGCTTGTCACTGGAGAGATATATATAATGAATTAATACATTGCTAATTAATATAATGTGTTATTAATAAATTGTATATATAAGTTATCTTATGTCTTGTGAGTTCCCCACAAATCTCAAAGCAAAATTTGAAGTAAGAGCCTGTTGAAGCTACAGAGTAGGAGTGAAGAATTGAGGATTGAGAGGAAGGAGAAGTAAAAAAAAAGGTATGTTATGGAAGTCACCACTAAGAAAAAAATCTGTGGACAGTAAAAAATGACTCTAAAAATTGTCCACTGAGGTCTGTACCAGAAACATTATTTATTCATTCTGTTACTCATTGGATGCTCTCAGGGGTGTTCAATCTCCCATACCCCCTGCTGTGACTCTTGCTTGTCTTTTGGTCTTCTGTCAGAGGAGTCCTGGGGCACAGGTAAGACTCCAGGTGGGAATTAGAGGTGAAGCTGCCAGGATGTGAGGAGGCAGCAGAGGCATCTCATGTGTCTTATTAAATCTCTGTTCTCATCAATTTGGGACAGAGATTTAGGCTTTTTAGTTCACTGCCATATCTCTGACACCCAGAATTATACCTGCTATATGCAAGTTCTCATAGTTAAATGCATGCATGAATAAATGAATGAATGAATTCTTTACCAGTTTCCCCCTTTCTCCTATCTCTTCAACTTACCCCAATATACTGTCTTCCTTCTACTGAATTTGTGTGTAAGATAAGGATAACCATCTCATTAAAAAGTCTTTCCTTGATCCTTATAGCTTAGCTGGAATTTTTTCAAAAATAATCTAAATATTCTGCACTCACTGTCTTTACTTGTTCATGCCTTATCCAATGCCATCTACCCTTCAATCCACTGACTCCAGCCCTTACTCTAGAGAGGTGGCCTGCTATCCCCAGAAGCAGAAATCACCAATGAACTCTGTATTGCTGAATGGACACTTTTCTGTCTGAAATATTATTATTGGGCTTTTTTGTTTTATATGGCCCCACTGACCACTTATTTCTTCTTGACTGCTTTTTATAGTATATTCCTTCATGCCTTGGAATTCTTTCCTGACCATTTCATAATAGCCTTTATCACAGTCTTCTTCTCATCCTCCAGCCATTCCTAATGTGCTTGCTTTCCCCTGCCTACTCCTTTCCACTCTCCTTTGGATGCTACCTTTTTTTCCTGGTGAGCTCATTCACTCTTGTGGTTTCAATTATCCTCTATGTGCTGCAGAATTGCAAGTCTCCACTTTAAACCCTGATGGCTGAGCTGAGAACAGGATTTTATGAACAAATTTAAGGCAATCTGTCTTAGACATAAATGAGACAAATGATTTAAAATGTACATTAATATAATGGTATAATTTAGAGATTTTCCGTAGTTTTCCATTTTTATAGCTTAAATGAATGATATTAATTATTAACTATAATAATTTTCTACAGAAATTATCAATCATAAAGACAACTATGATGAAAGAAATGTCTACCAATTCTATCTATGGAGAGATAAGATCTTTAGAATTTAGTAGTATCAAATCACAAAAATCAAGGGTCTAATTTATCACAGATATTTAGCTTTAAAAGACAGAGCTGAAGATAGTGTTTAGGTTTGTAAAATATTGGAATCAATTAACCAAAACAGAAAATTTAGAAGAATTGGGAAAATTTTCCGCAGAAACTTCTTCCATTCCAACAGTTGCACATGAGTAATAGTTATGTGGTTACGTAAGCAGCTAACGTCATGCAAGTTTTCATGAAATACATTGTATGGTCAAAGTTCAAGGAAAGAGTTTCTTAAGCAGAGAAGCTGGTGCAATTGAACTGAAAGTTAGCTATCTCTAAGTTCTTTTGAAAAATGAAGCTCATTAATATTCATACATTTCATGTTCATTGACAATACAAAAACAAATATCCATAAGACTAATGAAAATTAATTATTTCATATATAAGTTGTAAAACATAAAAGAATCACTAATACACACCAGACTCCAACATGTTATATTAGGATTTCAACATTCTTAAATTAAGATCCTAGGAACCCTTAATTAAAGGAACTTATTTATTATTTAGACCAGAAAATTAATAACAGTTTGGAATAAGACATGCTATATGCTGCCTGAGGTTGAATTTTAGTAGACAATATATTAAGATGACATCCATTTAAATAAGCTATGTTTTTCCTGAGAAATAGCTGGTGGTGAATATGACTGCCATTTAAAACAGATGTAGTTTCACAGGCCTTTTTTTTTATGAAACTGGTTTCAATGGCAAATTTAATTGGTGTTCGAGTAAAATTGAAATTAAAAACTTAGCATCTTTTCAAGATTTTCTATGACTCCAATTTACCATTTTTTTTCAGATATTTTAATCTAGTTCTTATTAAACTTTCTTACTCTCAAAGCTTTCAACCTGCTCATCCCTGGGGATTCTGACACAGCTCACTGGATGCTAACCACAAGGACGCTCCTTTAGAATGAGTTAATAGACTAGATTTTGGAAAGCACCAATTATGTTTTACATTTGAATGAAAATTAAACTCTTTCATTTGTTTGCTCAGCTGTTCATGGAACATTGCATAAATTGGGTTTAAAATGCATGTGTTACTGATGTAACTGCCTTGAAATCCTCTGCAGTTCATGGGACCACAAGTAAAACCCACTGTCTTAAGTCCACTGCAACTTGATGTTGATACTTCACTGTCTCAAAAGTAAAACTCTCTTTGATGGAACTGGAAAGAAAATCCCAAACTGAGTAAAGTAAAATCAGCATGAGCCATGCTTTTATATCTTATGAATATCTTTATGAAAATAAGGTATATATGGAATCTTCAAGCATTTTTAAAGGGATTTTCATCTGTATAACAAGTTAACAATAGCCACCATTTACTAGCAATCTTAACTTTTAAAAAACATTTTAAAGGAAGTGTTCATAATCACAATTTTCATTAGGAAATGAAGAAATTGAGGCTCAATTGACTTTAAGCAACTTGTACAGAATCACATAGTAAATATGATTCAAATTCAGGTTTATGATTATGAATCATATTTAAAATTAGGCTTGTGTCTCAGTACTTTAATGTCATTTGAATATTTAATAGCAAATCAAAATCATTTCTAGAGTAGTACACCAATGCCAGTTTTATTTCACCTCTTATTACTTCCTAAAAACTTTAAAATGGAAATTTTTATTACCAAAGAATATTGTTCTTTCTACACTCTGATTGGGATTTGATTTCACTGAAAGTTAAAGTATCTTGGATGTAACTGAAACCACCGGAATGTTCTGTGATTAGCCAGGGTGTTTTCCTAAACCCAACCCAAGATGGCAATGGGCATAGTACTGGTTTTAATTCAGTGATGTATATGAGGTTTGGTTATTCAGTTTAGCAAAACCTCATAACAAACATGGTCACATGGTGATGATAATATGGCAAAATTAACTGGCTGATTAACATAAAATGTCTTTTTAAAAAAAATCCAAGAATATCGGATACTGCCGTGACCCTAAATATGTACCTTTTCTATTTACCTTGTCAAATTTTCCCTGAACTTTTTGTATAGTACTTTATTTTAAACGTAATGTCTTACAGGGCTCAAATAGAAACATAGAAACTGTAACCTTTCTTTGCTTGTTTCACTGTATATGGCTATGGCTTTAATGTGTTGTGTTTTTTTTTTCTCTCACTGCAAAATTAAACAAAGTTTGACAGTGAAATATTCCAATTGCTAGACCACAATATATGTATGAACTTTGCCTGATAGAATAGAATGTTGAAAGTAAATATTTCTCTAAACTTTGCCCAAATATGTTTTGTCTACTTGAGTGCCAAAGAAATAATAATGACAATGCATAGCAGAGAATATGGAAGAAAACTGGAACAGTTTTCTATGGGAGGATAGGGGTTCCAGGTTGCAAACAATCTTTTTACAAAATTGTAGACTCACAAATAATCATTTCTGTGCCAGCACAACATTGCTTATTTAAATTTAATTGTGAAACTGATAAAGAACCTTTCACATGATTATCTTAAATGCCACACAAATGTCATCAAATAGTTATCACAGGTATAAGCTGATTATGTATTTCTCTGGAAACTGCAAAATACTAACAAAATCTAATAGATACTAAATATTTTTACAGTCATGTGGCTTAATGATGAGGATCTGTTCTGCAAAATGCGTCATTAGGTGATTCTGTTCTTGTGCAAACATCGTAGAGAGTGCTTACACAAACCCAGGTGACACAGCCTGCTACACACCTAGGCTGTGTGGTACAGACTATTGCTCCTGTACAGCATGTTGCTGTACTGAACACTGCAGGCAACTGTAATGCAGTGGAAAGTGTTTGGATATTTGAACACATATAAACATAGAAAAGGTACAGTAAACATACAAAATAAAAAAAGAAAAAAGGCACACCTGGATAGGGCACTTACCATGAATGGAGCATGCGGAACTGAAAGTTGCTTTGGGTGAGTCAGTGACTGAGTGGTGAGGGAATGTGAAGGTCTGGGACACGACTGTGCACTACTGTAGACTTTATAAGCACTCTACACTTAGGCTACACTAAATTGAAATTTTTTTCCTTAATAATAAATTAACCTTAGCTTACGGTAACTTTTTTACTATATAAACTTTTGGATTTTTTTAACTTTTTGACCCTTTTATAATGACATTTAGCTTAAAATACAAACACAAGAATATATTCTGTCTTTATATCTTTATCCTATAAACTATTTTTATTTTTAAAACTTTTTATTTTTATTGTTTTGCCTTTTAACTTTTTTGTTAAAAACAAAGACACAAACACACATATTAGCTTAGGCCTACGTGAGGTCAGGATCATCAATACCACTGTCTTCCATCTCCAAATCTTGCCCTACTGGAAGGTCTTCAGGGGCAATAACACACATCTCTAACATCTCTGTATCAAAGGAGATAGGAGATTGTTATCTCCTATGATAGCAATGCCTTCTTCTAGAATAACTCCTGGAGGACTTGACAGAGGATGTTTTACAGTTGAATTTCCTTGTAAGTAGAAGTACACTCTAAGATAACAATAAAGAGTGTAGTATAGAAAATACTAGGCAAAAGGAAATTTTTATCTCCATTATAATCTCATGGGACCACTGTCATATACGTGGTTCACTGTTGACCGAAACCTCATTATTCAGTGCATGACTGTCCTTGCAAGATTATTGGCTACTAATATCTCATAATTTTGTTAAAAGTCCCTTAATAGGTCAGCTTAAATTAATAGCTTTTAAAATTAAATTTGTATTAATGTGCTAAAGAATATAGCTAAGAGATGAAATATAAACTTAAAATCCCTGTGATATGAAGAATACAAATTAGCTAGAACACAGTATTACTGCAAAATAATGCATATTCTGATTCATAAAATCCCCCAAATAAATAATAAAAAACAACCTTATTTTTTAAGTGTCATGACATAACTGGAAACATTTCTACAAAATAAACTTTAATTGTATTAAAAAGTAGAAAATCAAGTCCTAGACTAAGAGGGATGACACATCAAAGTCTATACGATGCATGAGGTCAGGGACCATATCTATAGTGTTCATCTCTGTATCACCAGAACTAAGCATTGTGCCAAGACCATGGTAGGTACTGATATCTATTTATCTACAGTTTAATTAGTAAATAAGCTACGTTTTATAATACATAACAACTGAAGGAAAATATGCAAAGGGACAAAAACAAAAGTAAGAGAGTCTGTAAATAAATTCTTACGGTATTTTAGTGTCTCCTATAACTTCATTTGCAACAGTGGTGGCAATATTAATCTCCAAATATATATAATTGGTAAATTTTTTTCTACTAGAGAATAATATGAGACAGAATCAGCAGGATAACTTGTGGCTATTCCTAGTTTATCATCCTCATACTCTGGTGTCTCACTTTAAACATGGTCTCCTTAAGAAGGCCTTAAACTCCTTAATTTCTCATATTTAATTTTTCCATCAATACTAATTTATTTATTCATTTAATAAATGTTAATTTAAAAGATATTTTAGGTTCTGGAGACATAACAATGAACATAAGACAGCAATTTATGTATCAACCCCTCAGTGCTCATAATTTGTTTGCTCAGTCTAAATGGACTCTTCATTGGTTAACATAGTCCATCTGGATAATTGTTTTTGTTTTTTTTTTTTAATTTGTAAGCTAAAGTACCAATGTGGTCTAAAGGGATTTTATGAATAATAGGGATTAGTCTTCACTCTATATCAGATTAATACTTTAGACCATGTATTTTAGACCAAATAAAATGAGGCCAATATACCTGATTTTAAAAATCATAATATATTTATGATGATTTTATTATTTTGAAGACTTAAGCCAAAGATCAGCAGAAAAGACTAAGGAAAATGTAGCTCATTTTCAGCTTAGCTAAACTAAAATAATAATATTATATTCACCATAACATTTCAAGCTCAGTGCCTGCCACTGTCTCTGTTGCTTTACATGTAGTGTCTCTAATTCTTCCAGTCTCCTGGTGAAGTAGGTATTATTCTCACTGCATTACTGATGAGGAAGCTCAGAGGGACCGTTTAAGTTTTCCAGACAGAATTGCCATGTAGATATGACTGAGGAGCCCCAACTCTTTCCATTAGGACATTGTTTAGTTTGTTATTACAAAATGTCACAATGTGCCAGTTATATATTTCAATGCCAATTATAATTTTAATGAAATGAATATATATTAGAAGCTTTCCATATTATACTTTGTTTTCTCTTTAAAATGCTACTGAACAGTGACCAAGAGCCTTTTGGGTTTGTACATTGGTATAAAAAAATACAGGGGTAAGAGAAGTCTTGGGAAGACTTTTCTTGCTGTTAAAATATTGAATCAGCTGAATGTTTTAATCCAGCCCCTTTATTTTATAGATAAACTATCTGATGAACCTGAAAATTAAGTGAGATCACTGAAGATTGTAAGATTAGATCCAATGTTCTCTCATTTTTCTGTCCACCATCTTCTTCTAATTCAAGTTTATTTTACATTTATAAATGTCTCAATTTGTGTGCACTCTATTATCAAAATTTTAAAGGCATCTACTTCCCTGTCATATTATAAATAATTCTTATCAAGGTGTGCTTCCATCCTATTGGCTAGCTTCCCAAAAAGAACAGCAGGCACAGTGGTGTATGTTATACTACTCCAGTTCTCCTCTTTCCCTTCAGCTCATGTCCTGCCGTTTCTACCCTCAAATCCTCAACTTTATACAAACTTACCTGATTACTTGGGCCATCCGTGACTCATGAGAAAGGGACAGATATCTGTACATTTCTTAAGTGTGTAGACTAGGAATCTATAACAAATTTACTATCAGTGATATAAAAACCTCAAGCTTTCTTTTACTAACAAGTGATTTTTTTACAAAATATTATAAAATAATGCATGATAAGCTAAAAATGATTGAAATGTCTCTTATTCTGTCACTATGAATATATTTCCATTAATACATCCATGGAAGTTCCACATAATCCCAGTTATACCATAAAGTGTGAAAGAGGAAATTTTAGGAGGGGGGAGGAGTTTATTCATTGAGGTAATTACATAAATAATATAAAATGTAAATCATATATTTTATCATTGAGAAAACAAAATATGAGCCAAGAATATATTTCTTTACATCTTTAGATTTAACTAGCATTGAAAGTTTCAAGGTTTATTTTGACTAGTGTCTGGCTTTTTAATTGACAAGCTAATTAGAAGGGTATGCTAGACTACTTGTCCATACCGAGTTCAGTTTGCAGCTGTCCTGGGGGAAAGACGTACGACTGAACTTGTTGACACTTGAAATTAAGCAGCACTCACCCGAAAAACTGTCATTTCTTCCAGCAGAACCTCTTCTAAATCATGCCAAGTCTCCTTAGGAATTGAAACTACTTTAAGAACGGTCCCAACATCTTTGAAAGAAAGAGGGGGAGAAGACCACGACTTAAATAGATCTGAATAGAATTTAGTGCTAATGCATGAAATTAGTATTTGCCCAAAAAAGAGTATTTTGACATCAATTTTCCTTTGATTTTTTGGTCAAAACATGAGTAAGACATATATTTAAATGCATTTTATACAATTAGACAAATCATAAAGGTAAATAGTAGAGATAGCCTTGGAACATAAAAAAATTAAATTTTAGTAATATATTAAGTTTGAAGACGGTTTTATCATAAGGTTGCATAATTTTTTTTTAAAACATGTGATAATCACTACAGAGATTGGCTAGGTTGAATTAATTGTTTTTATTATTTTTTAAACTCTCCTTAATTGTCAGGTGTCCCAGAAACAAAACCTAAAAATTATACCAGTTTGGCATGAGAGATTTTTCTCACTTTTATTACAAAATCAGAGTACTACTATGAAGACTACATATAAACGTAAAATACAAGGAAGATTGTCAAGTGGCAGGGGTAGTTAGAGCTTTGGAACCCTGGTTGTTCACCTTGTCACCTGAAATCCTTTAGTATGTAGAGGCCCTAATGATGGCTCCATGACCATTAAGTGATGAAACACCGAGAATTACTTATTACAGTGGTTTTTCAATAATGCAGGGATTGATTAATCAATTTGAGAGCACTAAAAAAATTCAAAATTTAGAAGCCAAAATCACAAAACAGTTAAGTTGAATATATGAATAGATTCTCTATGAATAGAGATTTCTAATTTTCATTGTTAAAAGAGACAAATTATTTTAGTGACAGGAGCCATCACTTTTACTCTAAAATGGGTTAAGAAGATATTTATTTTCCAATATTCCTTGATAGAATGAGGAACAGGGCCTTATTAAATTCAAAAGTTTGATTCTTCAACATTCCAGTTCTGATAAAACTTGATCAATTCTTTTTAGGTTCAGTTGGTTCATTTTAACCAAGCTGAACGGAGTAATTATGAAGAAAATTTTACTAATAAAGAATAAGTTACATTACTTGATATATTGTGATTTTAACAAAGAATAAGTTATACCAGAAAAATAATTCATTTTCAGGGGACCAACATGATGTGCTATATGAGATCAAGAAAGGTTGTAAATTTATCTCTTGTAAACTTAAAAAAAATGTCCACTTTTAAAAGGATCCTTCTATGTTTACAGGACCTTAGACTACTCATAACACTAAAGATTAAAGGCAAATTAGGTTAACCTACTTAGGATCTCTGATCTGGTCTTCAGTACCCAAACACAACTTTATCTGTGTTCCAGATCAAGTTTTACTGAGTAGTATTTCAAACAATTTCACACAAATTGAATCAGATTACTCAACTAGGATCAATATACTATGAAACACAATGTAGTTAAAAGATAAAATTACTGTAATCAATTTACTTTGCTGACAAGTGACCTTGGTCTATACTGACCGATAGCCATCCAAATCATTAGACATTCAACATGCTCATGAAATTGGTGCCTTTATAGATAGTTTGCATCTAAGAGGAATTAAAAGCTCATGATTGGATTTCTTTGGTCAAATACCTGGAAGCAAGCTTTGTTGCTTTGACAGTGAATGAGGGACTCCTCCTCAAATTTAAGGCAGAGGTAAAGAAAAAGGCAAGTGTGACATTATTGAGCAGACTTAATTACTCTGCAGAGAGATTCGACTATAATTTGACATTAAATGATAAACTAATATTAATTGATGGGAAATTCTATTATCTTCTATTTTCTAAAGATATTTATAACCAGAAGTTGGTATGCTCAATTCATTGACTTTTATGGAACCCTGAGTCTCATTGGGTTTATTTGAGAAAGAAACTTTCCCACCCATAAAAGTAGACTTAATGTATTGTTCAGAACCTGACACTGTTACACCTGAAAACATTAGTATTTCACAATTTTGTTATAAAACTTTAAGTCTTTAAAGCACTTAATGCGCAGTTGCCTTTTCCCTATAGTTAATGCATTTTTTTTTTCTGTTTCTCACCAAGGGAAAATAAATGTTATTATACAAGGTTTCAATGGAGCACTCACTCTGTTTCCCATTGATTTATGTCAGTTAACAACATTAATGGAGACTAGGAATTTATTACTTGGAATCTGACCCTAAGTAGCAAGTTTCAGATTTGTAACTGGTACTTTCAAAAATACTATTACTATGAAAAAGAGCAGGGGAAAAATAAAATAATATGTCATAATAATGATGGAATTCATTCTGAAAATATACCTGTGAAAAATTTGTTTCTAATCATGGAATTTGTAAAAATATATTGCTAAATTTCTGTAGAAATGTATTGGGGATTCCTTGGATTAATTTTCTTGTTTTTCTAATGAAGTTTTTTTTTTCCTTTTCTTCTTTTCATTGTATGGGAGAAACACTGAATAAATTTTGTTGCTAACATTTATTTGCTAGAAGATTTTTAGCTTATAGTAATTTTAATGTTCACTTAATTTTACTTAAATATATTCTGGAAATATTATTGAATGTTTTGGGAATTTCAGGCATAGTTTGAGCAATACATCTTTGTTCTAAAAAGCCACTGGCCAGAAAAGAGTTATGATGCAACTATAAACATTGATTTTTACCTACATCATTAGCTTTACCTGATTAAATTTATCAACTTTAAACTGAAAAAATTATTTTAAAATAATTAATATGTCTCCACTTGTCTAAAAATATAACACATTTGTAATGGTAAAATGTTCATGGTAGTCAGTCATTTATTAGAGGTGAATTATAGCTTGAAAGTAACCATATAAACTACCTTTGGTTCTTAGTACACATTTGACCCTTGAACAAGACAAGTTTGAACTGTGCAGGTCCATTTATCTATGGATTTTTTTCTGCCTCTGCCACTCCTGAGACAGCAATCCCAAACCTCCTGCTCCCTCCTCCTCTTCAGGCTACTCAACATGAAGATGACAAGGATGAGTCTATTCCACTTAATGAATAGTAAATATACTTTCTCTTTCTTACGATTTTCTTAATAATGTTTTCTCTAGCTTACTTTATTGTAAGAATATGGTATGTAATACACACAACATACAACATATGTGTTTTTTGGTTTTTGTGTTTTTCAGAATGACAGAGTGTCATTCGGTTGCCCTGGCTAGAGTGCCGTGGCGTCAGCCTAGCTCACAGCAACCTCAAACTCCTGGGCTTAAGCGATCCTCCTGCCTCAGCCTCCGAGTAGGTGGGACTACAGGCATGCGCCACCATGTCCGGCTAATTTTTTTTTTATATATATATATTTTAGCTGTCCAGATCATTTCTTTCTATTTTTTTAGTAGAGACGGGGTCTTGCTCTTGCTCAGGCTGGTCTCGAACTCCTGAGCTCAAACGATCTGCCCGCCTCGGCCTCCCAGAGTGCTAGGATTAGAGGCGTGAGTCACCACGCCCAGCCGGGAGTCAAAATTTATCCATGGATTTTCGACTACGCAGGGGTTAGCATTCCCTAACCCCCAAGTTGTTCAGGGGTCAGGTATACGTAATTGGTTAAACACAGTGTTCTGGAAGAAAATTTACAGATGAAGTTAAAAAATTTACCTGTTCCGATAAACATGACATCATACTGGCCATCTTCTGCATCCACTCGATCCACTACAATTTGTGTAAATTGATAGTTTACATCTGTTTTAATCATTATCGGGCGGTTATTAATAGGAAACACTGGGTTGTACATGGCTGGATGGCTTCTTGCAAAGGTTATAACATCATCAGGAAGGTCCTTTGTAGAATCAAACCCACCAAATGTTTTACTGGGACACTATTAGGATAAAGAGAAGAATATCTTTTGATTAAAATCTAATCAATAAGATTATAAATTATATAATAACATATGGCTTCAACGGTGTAGGAACCTAAACCTGTGATTATTTTTTAAAGTTAGGTAACCAGTGAACTAAGAAGTTATAATTCGTTATTATCTGTTTAAATTAGTAATTGACATATACAGAATTTATTTTCTAAATGTATCTGAATTCTCAGTGGGATTTACTTATGTCACCATTTCTTACCAAAAATTGTAAATGCACCTAATAAATTCAGTGTAGCAGAGGAGGTCTGATGCCTCTATTAGTGGCACCACTGTAAGTATTAATTACATAATAGATTAAGCATTTGATGTAATGAAGGGAATATGCTACAACTAAATGCAATTAAACATTAGATTAAGGAAGTTCAGAACAATTTTTTGTATACATTTAATTTTTTATTATGGCTTCATGCTAAAATACAAATGTGCTTTTTAAAACCATTTTTGAATTTTTCATTTTTAATATTTATGCATACATAATAGTTGTATGTCTTTATAGGGCATATGTGATGTTTTGATACAGGCATACAATGTGCATTAATCAAATCAGGGTAATTGGGGTATCCATCACACCTCAGGCACTTATCATTTCTTTGTGTTAGGAACAGTCTATTTCCACTCTTTTAGTTATTTTAAAATATACCCTAACTTCTTGCTGATTACAGTCACTTTGGTGTGCTATATGGTGGGCTGGGGTGGGGATAAAGTGGAGATAGTTAATGGGTGCAAAAATATAGTTAGATAGTTAAATGCTCATTTCAAACTTAAAAAACAATATAAACTATTCTTTATTGCTTTGTTTCTAAGGTAACCCTGAAAAAGTACCACCAATGACTTTAATAAATAAAATAATTGCAGAGATGAGGAAAGGTTTTCCTTAAAATGTTTAGCAACCTGCATTCCACAAAAACTCAACAATTAGAATCGGCATCATGACCAAGGAAATGAGATAATGGCCCTAAAAGCCAGAAAAGATGCCTTGTTGTGCACTGGCATGATGTCACCTCTGGATATAAACACACCATATAAGACAATAAAACCAAAAGGAGGAAATTAAGATTTCATTGTGTCTATTTTTAATTATGTAGTACAAATGTTCATAGAGTACAATATATGTGAAATCTCTTGCTTTTTATCTTACCCTTAAGTAATTTCTGCCTTTAATGTAAGAGATTAGGAGCTAAAATGTAATTAAGAGAGGTTCCTGATCTCACAAGAACCTTAGAATGAGAAATCAATTATCTTTGCAATTAGTTTAAAAGAATCAATAATTCATGAGAGATAAAATAAACCTGTTCTGAAGCAGGAGGAATATATATAATATATGCATATATATGTATATGTATTTGAACAAAATAATATAATAGTTAAAGGATTTAAGATTTTATTTTTTGTTTTCTGAACAAATTATTAAATTATTTATTTAATGTTGTAAAATATTAAATATCAATATAAAAACCTGAAGACATAATAAAATGTATTTACATGATATTTAAAATTATTTTTGTACTCCTCTACTATCATGTAAAAGTAGTTTGTAAAAATTTAGAAATGTGCAATTGAAAATTAAAATAAGGGATTTATGGATTTTGGATTTTATCTTACACTGAACTTAAACACTGACATCTGAAAAGAACGTTTTTAGATATGGAATTTTATGGAATGACAGAATATCCTTATCTTGCTTTCACTTATATTCTTAGAATCTTTGTTCTACATTATATGTATTTAATATGTTTGTAGGTGCATTATTTTTTAACGTTTAGTGGAATATATTCATTTCATATTTTAAACAGCTAAGCCACTTACAGTTCCTGGCCGTGGATAGGGCACTCTTCCTTGATAAGGCACCCACTGATAGTTGGGGCCATCCCTGTGAGCATATGGACCAAGGAACACCCTTCTCACATCACTCATGCTATACATACACACGGCTGATCCCTTGAAGATGTTACTAAAAAAGAGAGTGAGAATAAAAACATATGTTAATCTTTATATAATAGCAAAAAAAGGTTGATGCTGAGTTTTTAAATTTCAGACTTTAATGATCAAAACGCAAATATGAATTCTTACCAATCTCATATAGTATGAGATTTTTTAGTAACGTATATTTTTCAACAATGTACAAGAGAACTAATTATGATTTCTTAAAAATAGAAGGCATGAATAAAACTGGCTTTAGTACTCAGAATATATGCATTCATATCAGACTACTAAACTTTGATAGGAAAAACAGATATATATGATCTCTATAAATAAATATTTGATTTTAATATCATATGCAAATACAAATATAAACTTTGGTTAAGTCTCAAGCATCATTACTGAAACCAGAAAACTTTTTAAAAAGCCAAAATATTTAAGAACTCATTTTATAAACTGAAACTTGTGCAAAAAATGAATAGTCAATGTCAAATGATGTATCACGTTTTATTTTTTTAACTCCCAAGACACCAAAAGTATTAGATCAAGTAACAGAGTTTGATTTTTACGAAGACATTTAAAATCATTGCTTTCTAACACAGAAAATAGTTTTAAGTTAGTAACTACTTTTCTCAGTTAAAGAATTGTAGCAATTATCCCTACCATTTTGTTAAACAAAAATAGGTAATTGAAGTAAACTGGAAGTTTGCCACTGAGCTGCCATGATTTTCATTTTATTTTGCTTATATTAATGTGACTTGAGGAATGTATACAAATATCTTAAACAGTTGTGCATGCTTATCTTTTAACCAATCTCTCCCCATAGAAAATGACATATAAATCAGACCAAATGAAAAACATATGTTTCTAAGAGTTTATTATTGGAAACTGCTCATATAGATAGTGCCTGGTAGACTGCAAGCTTCCTGAGGGACAAGGCCATGCCTGGCTTCTTTTCTGACACACAAATGACATAACACAAGGCAGTTGATAGACAGTAAGCCCCAGTGAATATTTATAGAATTTAATAACATTTTCATAATAGAATAAATAAATAGAAAATTACCCACATATTTGACACATCACAGTTTGTAAGGTTTATATGTGCCTTTCCCATTCATTGTCATATACTTTGCTCATCTTTGATTAAATTAGCCATCATTGAAAAGACTTGATGAATATTATTTACAACTCTTAAGACTCAAATACCATCACATTGAAGTAGAGAGTTGAAATTATTTTAACCCTAAACCAGTTGCTCTCAAAGTGTGTTTCCCTAGACCAACAGCATGGGCATCACCTGGGAACTTGTTAGAAATGCAAACTATTAGGCCTAATCCCATTTTGTATTGAATCAGAAACTCTGGTGGCTTGACCTTGCAATCTGAATTGTATCATGCTCTCCAGTGATTCTGATGCATGCTCAAGTCTGAGAACCACTGCACTAAACAATGAAGAAGCAGAAGTGTATTATCATTCATTTAATTTGAGCTTCTCACATCCTTTAGTCGTTCTGTTTTTATACCAAAGGTGAGAAATATTAGGTATGGAAAATTCCATATAGTTTTACCAATATGGGTTTCTTAATTTTCATGTGTTATTTTTAAAATTATTAACTAAAAATGTCCAATTTGTAATGGCTTTAATATTTACAGAATAAACCAGCGTTGGACATTGAAGTTAATTTTCTCTTTATCCTATCACAGTCACTTGCAGTGCTTTTCCTTTTGATTTCAAATTATATTTTAAACATTTTATCCATATCCCAATGCGTATCTTTCTTTACCTGCATGTAAATATGTATGTGTTTCTTTCAACAACCCCAGGTAATGTGATCTTTATACTGAATGTAACAGTCTGGAGGGGAGATAATTGCAGCTTAGTTGAGAGCAAGAGATGTGGAGAGGAGGAAGAATAGGAAAAAGAGGAGGGTAAGAAAAGTGGGGAGAAGGAGGGAAGCAGGGAGAGAAAGGGAGGAGAGGGAGATAGAGGAAGGAGAAAAGAAAAAGAAAAGAAGCAGGAGAGGAATAAGTAGAGAAGGGGAAATAAGGTTTGCGTTTGACATTGTGTATAAAAAGAACATGGGGCTGGGCGTGATGGCTCATGCCTGTAATCCTAGCACTCTGGGAGGCCAAGGCGGGAGGATCATTTGAGCTCAGGAGTTCGAGATCAGCCTGAGCAAGAGTGAGACCCTGTCTCTACTAAAAATAGAAAGAAATTATCTGGACAACTGAAAATATATACAGAAAAAATTAGCCGGGCATAGTGGCGCATGCCTGTAGTCCCCGCTACTTGGGAGGCTGAGGCAGGAGGATCGCTTGAGCCCAGGAGTCTGAGGTTGGTGTGAGTTAGGCTGACGCCATGGCACTCTAGCCCGGGCAACACAGTGAGACTCTGTCTCAAAAAAAAAAAAAAAAAAAAAAAAAGAACATAGGATTAAACCTAGTGTTGATGCAGTGCTCAAATTTTTTTCTGTTTATTTTGCTTTGATTATTTCTTTTTTAGATGGTTATTTTAAAAATCTGGATTACAAGGTGACCAATAAAAAACTAAATGGAGTCTTTAAAAAAGAGTCAATTTTTAGAATGGAGAATCTATTTACTGACTTTAAAAGCTTTAAAAATATATAACTAAAACATCCTGACTTATATTAATAATTTTTAAAAGTACCTTAAACAATTTAATAATTTCATTTGTGAACAATCAACTTTCCCTAAATCTGTAAATTTCTACTTCACTTCCACAGGTATGAGCAGGAATATGTAGCAAATATTCTGTACGTGGAATAGACAGTAACGAGAAGTCAGAGCACAGGCTGCTTTGGCATTTCTAGATTTATTTTATCTCTGGATTCACATATTAACCATCTGGTCAGAAAGTTCATAACTTATTTCAGTCATCCAAGAACACACAAAGCTCAAAGATTAAAAAAACTCCTTGGTCTTTCAAAAATATATTTTCACAACTTATGGGTACTCGGATAGCCCCCGAAAACATGAAGTATCTATGATAATAAGGAAGTAAAAAGTTATTTACCTGGAAGTTGTAAACACTCCATATACAATTGGATTTTTAGGATCTTTAGAGTTCATTAGGAATACATCCTCTGTTTAAAACAAAATTGGGGAAAGTTGCATTTTTTATGTTTATGGTAAAGTCTGAACAAATGTTCTCTCTACAAAAACACTATAGCTACTTACGTAATTCATCAAAGTGAGTGTCAATGCCATTTGGACCTGGCACTGAGCAAATCAGACGAGCCTTGAGGAATGTTGTCCATTTATTCACCAGACTTCTGTGCCCTCCGAAGTCATTCTGAAAAGAGAGAACACCAGTGTTAGGCACAGTGAATGCAAATGATAATTTCAAATATTTCTCTTTTCTTCATGTCTTGAGACAAATATAAGATGCAATTTTTTTGTTTTTCAAAAGTTTTATAATCATTTTAAATAATTAGACATAAGTACCTCACTTATTATTAAATTGTTGGTAAAATCATTCACTCAAATTTTATTCAATGAACTACTCATAACAAATATGCCTTAAAAAGTCACATCATCAACAGATGAATGGATAAAGAAAATGTGGAATATATACAAATGGAATGCAATTCAGTCAGCCCTAAAAAGAAGGAAATCAACTAGACAGGAGGAGTAAGTTTTTTTCTTTGACATACATTGCATAGTGTGGTGAATATATAAATAATAATAGATTGTACATTTCAAAATCACTAAGGAGTACATTTCAAATGTTCTCACCACAAAAAAGTATTTGAGGTGACGAATCTGTTAATTAGCTTGATTTAATTATTACACATTATATTTATAAATCAAAACATCACTTTGTACTTCATAAATATAGACTATAATTTGTCAATATATAATGAAAAAATTAAAACCAAAAAAAAGAAGGAAATCTTGTCATTTGAGATAACATAGATGAACCTAGAGGACATTATGTTAAATGAAATAATACAGGCACAGAAAGACAAATACTACATGATCTCACTTATATGTGTAATATAAAAAAGTTAAACTCATAGAAGCAGAGAGTGGAATGGTGATTATCAGGGCCTGGTGGGAAGGGTTGTGAGATGTTGGTCAAAGAATACAAAATTTCAATCAGATAGGAAGAACAAATTCAAGAGATCTATTGTGCTACATCATGAGTATAAATAACAATGAAACTGTATTCTTGAAAACTGTGAAAAGAATAGATTTTAAGTGTCCTCACCACAACGAATGTTAAGTATGTCAGGTAATGTGTATGTTAATTAACTTGATTTAGCTATTTCACAATGTACACATATTTCAAAACATCATATTATACAAAGTACTATATACAATTTTGTTAATTAAAATAAATAAATTTTTTTAAAAAACACTTAACTTTCCATTCTACTCTGCAATTAACAGTTATTACTCATATATTTGTTTTGTTTTTGTATAAGTCTCTCTCTCCTACCCACTGTGTATTTCTTGAGATCTTACCTACGTAGGCTGGTTTACAGCCAGTGCTAGGTACACAGTAGGCACTCTCTGAGTATTTATTGACTGGATAATAAATGCATGTACATGCCTTGTAAGCTATACTAAAAATATATCTCAAACAAAAGCATTCTAGCATTAAATATTTCATAAGCTTAAAGAGTGGAAGTAATTTATATTTTACAAATAGCACACTGAGAAAATATTTGCATAACCCTTAATAAAGGGAATTCATTCCAAAGAAAACATTTTGAGTTTCTTCTCACTGCAAATAACACCAAGTTTTAACCCAAATATAGCAAGAAATTCTATTATGATGGTATGTATTTGCTAGTAATTATAATCTTTTAAAATATTATTTATGTGCTATATTGAAGGAACATGTTCCTTTAAAAATAGAGCTGATTTATATTTTGTTTATATGATTTTATACATTGTAACAAAAAAAATCAAGATTTTTAAAATTTTATGATGCTTTCTTACAAAGAAAGTATTTCATTTAAAGACAATTATTGGACCTATCTTCATGATTTTCTTTATTTGAAAGGTGCTTTAGCATATACTAACAGTTGACTTTGTTCACATTGCATATATACTACACTATCTTCTCATTGATGATAATGATTGATCCATAAATGGTTATTAATTTTTGTTTTATATATCTAACATCATAATGCAATATTACATGATGGTACACCACACAATAAATGAAACACCCCCAAATAAAGCTCAGGGCTCCAAATTATGTATGTCTGTACATGTGTACATAGGTGCTATGATCAATTTGTAAAAATGGGCTTTAATGGTTTTCTTTCTTAAATTAATACTTCACATATTCCAGCAACAACAAATATTCATTCAAAACATACAAGGTGTAGGAAATTGTAATTATATTCTACCAGGTAAAATGAAGATATTTTAGTACTCTAGAATGTCAAACCAAGTTCATTTAACATAATTGTGAAATAATGTCACTTACCTCACAACCTCTACCTGCATGTTTGACTGTGAAAAGTTATTCATAACAAACTATAATTTTCAATAATTTTTTACCATTTAAATATTAGTCAAAGTTTTAGCCTTTTTATTATATATGCACATAGATGGAAAATAAGAAGTGAAATTGTGATTGGACAATGGCACCTTCTCATTTTTTTCTTTACCTCACCTTGCATATCTGACCTATTCTAGCGTGAGTAGCTTTTCCAGAGTGTTCTCCATCTATTGCATTTTCACGGAAGAAAAAATATACTTTGTCATCTTCAGGATTGTCACTCTCTGGAATGAGGTGGGCACTAATGAACCTTGGATCTGGGAGAAAATATAGCATATGTATTAATTCACAATGTAATAAATAATAGCATCCATTATAGTCTATTTTTACTTTAGCTCTTATTTGATATATTTCAATAAATTAATCTTTCCTTAGTTACTTTTTTCAGTACATGTTAACTGCTCTTTATGCATTATAAAGTATCTTCCAAATTACCTAGTATCTCCAGAAAAATTTATTTGTTTTGTTTGGAAAAGTAGGAGTAGGTACAGAAATCCTCTGTGTGATCACATATTGCAAATTCGTTACTGGATATTAAAATATTTTGCAAACTGTAAGTACTATCGAACGTTACTTATTGCTGTCATCATTGTTATTCTTCCTTTCAAGCATAAAATAATTTAAATCAAACAACTAATTGGTCTATTTCAGTTTTCAGCAAAGACTGGGTGGGAAGACAAAAGTGAGATCTATGTGAGACAAAATAACATATCCTCTCCTGCTTTTCCCCTTCTCAGTAAATGGCATTGTCATTTTACTAGAGACTTAGGCAAAAAACCCTGGAGTCACCTCTGAGTTCTTGCTTTCTGTCATACCCCACATTCTATCTATCAGCATATCCTTATTTATCACCATGTCTTACCACATCCTTCACTGCCTCCTCTTCCCAGGAAACCATTGCCAGCCTGGATTATTAAAATAAATTCCCAATTAGTCTCCTTGTTTCTACCTTAGCAACCTTAGTCTCCACACAACAGCCAGAATGAACCTCTGATACATCACTTCCTCTCCAAACCATCCAATATCTTTCCAATTCACAATAAAATATAAAATCCTTCCAATGACCAGAGCCATTTATGATCTTGTCCCTACTCTCTCTCATGCCTTTTCTTGCTACTTATTCTTCCTTCCCTGACTTACTCCCAGCTGGCAATGACAATACCCTTTCTGGTCCTCAGACATGTCAAGCCTTCTCAGTCCAGCCTCAGAGTTTTCAGCCCTGTGTAATTCTCTGCCCTCAAATATCCTCAAAGCTGGATTCCTATTTTTATTCAGATCTTTGTTCAAATATTGTATTATCAGAGAGATCGATGGTGACTACACTATCTAAAGCACTGAAAACCTTGCTCTTGGTCATTCCCTCTTTTTTTCCCCTTGCATTATTTTTCTTCCTAACACTGTTTAATAACTGATATAATACATCTCCCTGTCTATGATCTATCTATCTATCCATTCATCTATCTAATCTTTATTTGGTTATTGTTTGTCTCCCTCATCACCCCAATGGATCATTAGTTTGATGAGAACAAGGACCTGACATGTTTCGTTTGATGCTGTGACCCTAGAGCTTAAAACATAATGAATATCTGTGCAAAGAGAAAAAAAAAAAAGAAAAAAGACTGCCTAGGTTATGCAGAATGTATATTAGCAATATTTAGAGCTCCACTTCAAAAATAATTTTGTAAGTACCTGGGTTGAGATAGCTGTAGCTTATATGAACTACATAAAAATATATAATAGCTTCATGGCTTTAACATGTAATGTGCTATGAAGCTGAATTTATCTCACTGAAAGAACTTAGGACATTACAGACATTTAAATTCTTACAGTGATCTACCTTTATCCCATGGTGTATTACATTATCAAGGTAACAACGAAATAATACACATACAGGTCAGCACCATTCTTAAGAGACCAGGAAAGAGATCAGAAGCCTGAACCTAGCTTTACCCGTATATAATCCAAGCTATTTAGTCCTGATCTTTACACCTGTGAATAATTATCATTATCCTGTGTTCTATGCTTGTAACCTTTCAAACGTTTGCTCTGGGACTATGCACTGAGTATATTTCATAGAGCCATACTTTACTATCCTTTTCAGGAAAATTATACAGACTCTGTAAGTAATGTAAAACATATGAAATATTACCTATTCATATTTAAAGTTCAGTGTGCCAGTTAACAAGAGTAGGAGAATATAATTTTAAAATACAATTGCTTAGCACCAGATATTTAAATAAGATTCATAAAACAATACATTACTTTAGCCTGAATAGCTGTTGCAAAGCTTGCTTTTTTTTTTTTTGTTTTTTTTGAGACAGGGTCTTGCTTTGTTCCCCGGGCTAGCGTGAGGGGCTAGAGTGAGTGCCGTGGTGTCAGCCCAGCTCACAACAACCTAAAACTCCTGGGCTTAAGCGATCCTACTGCCTCAGCCTCCCGAGTAGCTGGGACTACAGGCATGTGCCAGCAGGCCCAGCTAATTTTTTCTATATATATTTTTAGTTGTCCAGATAATTTTTATTTCTATTTTTAGTAGAGACGGGGTCTCACTCAGGCTGGTCTCGAACTCCTGACCTCGAGCGATCCACCCGCCTCGGCCTCCCAGAGGGCTAGGATTATAGGCGTGAGCCACCGCGCCCGGCCCCAAAGCTTGCTTTTGTTCATAAATTTCTCCTTGTTCCTATGCATACATATATTTAGATATACATAGTGACACATTAGGAATTATCGTCAAAACTGAAGAATTACTACCACATAAAGTTAGCCTCCTAGAAATGCATGCGTGTGTGTGTGTGTGTACGTGCACATATGTAACACGAATCTGTACTGTATGTGCAATGACTCAGTTCAGTCACTTGCAACTTCTGTGAGCTTTGGCAAGACTCTTACCACTCTTATCTCTTACTTCTCATCTCTCAGGTGCCTAATTTTCAAATTAGGTTTATTTCCAATTGAGTTACTTCAAACTGGGTTTTATTCATCTTGTCTTTCATACATAGTTCATATAAAAACAAATTTTTTAAGCTTAAGGCATGTGAAACAACTTTGTAAAATGTTAACCAATGTATTATATTCTTATCAATATTATGATACTGAAAGAAAGCCTCTATCACATGCTGAGTTTGAGTACCTCATTATAATCCAACTGTACAATTAAAATAAAAAATCATGCATTCTTCTGCCTGTGGAACAATGGAAGAAAAATTTGTTCTACTATTACCTCCTAAATTATGTACTTGTTCATACAGACACTTGGATAACTTAAAGAATTTCAAGTAATTAAATCCAACTACCTTTTACAGGATCACAAATACATACAAGATATCATGTAAAAACAGAATGAATAATATATATTCCTTGTTCTCAGAAAGCAACAATTTAGCAAAAGCCATGTTAGTGGCACAAAACTGACTACAGAGAAAATGATATTTTATATTTATAGATTCTTATGGTCTCTTAACTTGGTGTTTGGGCCTGAGAGAAGGTATTATCAATCAACTGTAGGATAATTACTATCTTACAAATGTGGACTCTAGAGGCAAATAACTCAGGCAAATTATGAAGCACATTCACTGTTGAGGGGCCTTCAGTTCCAGTCTCTTCTTCAAAATCTGGTTCTATAAACATGGAGATGTCTCAAGTGCAGCCAAAAAACAAAAGCATACATAGAAATTGAAAATTAAATTTATTAATGTAGAACAAAAACACTGTCAATTTAATGTAACCTGTCTTCAAGAAATTTAGGTTCTATCTTAGATTTGGAAAAACATTCCTTCTCATTTCCAAATAAAATAGCACTCAGTTTTAGTTGATTTCTTCCAAAAATTTAAAAAGAGCGATTTTTCTAACATTTCACATTTAGAAAATCTTTTCTTTGGTCAAAACCTCTGCACACTATACATTTTCTGCTTCAATTCCACAAATTTTGCCTTCCCTTTTCTCCTTCCATTCTGTCCTTTTACCCCTCTCTCTTATTCTTCCAGTGCATTAGTCTCATTGATGAATCTCCTCTTTATCTAACCTTAACATTCTAATTAGTCATTCCAATCGTCTTCCATATAATCGTCAAATTTCTTGGGCACCTGAATCTCCACTGTACCTGCCTTATAAAACTCCAGAACTTATTGCCTTTGTCCCTCTACCTAGGCAAGGATGAGGAAGGCCATATAATTCTATAAAATGGATTTGTTTTAAATTCAAGCTATTTTTCCCAAACAAGAACCCCAGTATTGCAAAGGAAAATGTTTTATTTGCTTCCAGTGGCTCAATATAGATTTATTATAAGCAACTGTTTAAAAAACTCTGATTTCCTCAAATCAAGAATTGTACCATCTCTTACTTTACTCTCCAAAGATTGCCTTGTTATCAACTGTACTGATAAGACCAACAACATTTAGTAATAATTCCTTGCTTCTCCTTCCTTCACCTCCAAATTTCTCTTTTCTTTCTCTCCATAGAAGAACGATTTCCCTTTATTACTAAATCTACGGCCTCTTTCTATGTGTTCTCAATCCAATATACTTCAGACTACGCTCAAGTAACCTTCTCTATTCTTCTTGCAATCATTCACCATTTAAATTTTCATGTATCATATATGTGCTAAGCACTAACCCTGTAGATTGTGGAAAATTAGGGGATATTAAGGTGAAGTGCTTTCTATCTACACGGTGGTTACTGTCTGCAAGGACATTCTGACAATTAAACAGAACAATTATTAAACTTCACAAAAAGAAACAAAAATAAAAGTTTATAAACAATGCAGTGGGTCAAATGGTAGTTCTACTTCTAGCACCTCTTGTATTATCCTGGATAGAGCTGGAACCCATTCTACTAAATGAAGTGCCACAAGAATGGAAAAATAAGCACCACATGTATTCACCATTAAATTGGTATTAATTGATCAACATTTATGTGCACATATAGTAACATTCATGGAGTGTTGGGCAGGTGTGGTGTGCACCGTCTGGGGAATGAACACACTTGTAGCTCTGACTCTGGCGGGTCAAAGGTAATATATATAACCTAAACATTTGTACCCCTGTAATATGCTGAAATTAAAAGAATATATAAAACAAAACAAAAACAATACAATGAGGAATAGTGCACTGAAGAAATTCACTTTAGTATAAGTTTTACTCAGAAGATGTAAAATATACTTTAAGACCTGAAGAAGAACCAGGATTGTCTCAGATAGAAAGAACGTATCTGCAAGATCACAGAATCAGCAGAGAAAGTTGTACACACAGAGAATAGTCCATGAAGAGGGAGGTTGTCAGAAATGATGACAGAAAACTAAGCAGAGATGAGAAATGAAAGAAGTCATGTACAGGAGTATATTTGTCCTACTGGCTCTGGCGGAAACCACTGAAGTATTTTAAACCTGGTTGGTAATGATATTATCAGGTATCTATTTTAGGAGGATCACTCTGGCTGCTGCAGAGAAAACAAAATAAACATTACAGTGAGGCAAGAATGAAGGCAGGCAGACAGTCTGGTGGCTATCACAGAAACACAAGTGAGAAATGACACTGACCTGGACCAGTACAGGTCTATACTGGTCCAGGTCAGTATAGAGAAGGGGAATACATGAATGGAAAATTTAAAAAGAGAACTGTTGATAAGATGTTGAACTTAAGGAATAGTGAGAAAAATCATAAAAAATGGAGAAACTTCTGATTTGAACAACTGGTTGGAGAGGAGTCATTTACTGAGATAGGGAACAGGTGAGCAAGGGTAGATTAGAGTGTAGGGAAGGAAGCTCAGCCCTGATTAGTACATCTTTAGAGTGAGAGGGTTGTGAAGTTTCCTAGGTCATGGATAAAAGAGTTCAGGAAAGAAATGTGGGCTAGAGCTGAAGTTGTTTAAAATTGAGCCAGGGGAGAGATCAGGAAGGGATAGAGTAAAAAGAAAAAAAAAAAAAAGACCCTAAGACCCTAAGAAAAGTGAGGAAAAGTAGAATCAATTCTACCAAGTGGGGAGTAGCAGAAACCAAGAGAAGAAGGTATTTTTTCCTGGATTTTCAATCTTTTCTTTTTTAATGACTCTGTCTCTGTGTGAAATATTTATTTTTAAAATTTCTTTATCCCGGGGGTTGGGGGGGAGAACAACCCTTGCACCGATAGACACTCTATTCTGCAGAATCTTGTGATTTCTTGCATTCATTAAACCATAGGACTTCTTGAACCGGTACCCTGCTTTCTATTCAATTTTTTACTATCTAGCTTTTTGCATCTTTCACTACTATTTTACTGACAATCATCAGGAACTATCAAATCATAAAATATATTTTGATATTCATCCTCCTTTCGTTGTCTTCAGCCATTGGCACAATAAAATACTCTTGTCTTCCTAAAATTTTCACTCCTTTTTCTGTCTTCTTGTGGTTTTTATGAACCTGAACCTCAGTTGTCAACTATCTAACCTTTACTATTTCATTTATGACATCTATTTTCTTTTTCCTAAATCCCTAAATATAGATACTTCCTAAATTTTTCTTTGGGTAGCTTTTATTTTCTTTGACTCTTATAAATGAAGTCATCTCCTAGCAGTTCTTATATTATTTCAATATTCTTAATTTTCTTATGTTTGTTTATTTCTCTTTAAGAATTTATTCACTTCCATAGCTTCAAGTATCACCAACCTGTATTAGACTTCCTTTTTTTTCCTAGATCCCATTCTGCATTTCAACATTCTGGCTAAAAATTTCTACCTAGATATCTCAATGCAACTTTAATTCATCAGACCTAGTAAGGAATGCATAAAGTTTCCTTTCAAAACTGTTTCTGCTCCTACCTTTCTCATTTTGGTCAATGTCATCATAAAGTCCTAGATACAAAATGTTATTTTACCTTAAATATTTTGTATCTCTTGCGGGACTTCTTTTTTGTTTCCTAAATTTATTATCAAATCTATTGCTACTGTTTTCACTTCCTTTTATTGTTTTATACTGTTAATGTTGCCAGCACAATTCATGTCCTTATTACTTTACAGTAATATTTTTGGAATAATATAACTGGTCTTCTTACCTGTATTATCTATTTCCTCTGAGCTATCCACACAGTGCTACAGGAAAAAGTACAAATGCATTTATAAAATGTATTTTCCTGAACAGATTTCAGGTGTCACAGATATGAGAAATTAGCATAAATTAAGATGTAACAAACAAAAAGAACAAGATTGATGCTACTCTGAGTCAGTACTAAGGCTAAAAGTGCATACCACATTGACTAATATGTATACTTGAAGTGGGTCACAATTTTGGCTCCAAGTTCTCTAGCACAAGAGGAAAATGTGAAACCCTGTCAGTTACATTATTCATAGTGTGTCTAATATAGAAAATAAACTGAGGGCAATGAGTTTGTCATCCACAAGTTAACATTGACATATCTTTCTTTTAATCTATAGGATTAAAATTACAGAAAACATTTCTCTCCATTTTATGTAGCTAAAAATAATGTATATATTGGAGGTCAGAGATTTCCATTGTCCTGAGAAACTACAGGCAATTAAGCAGCCGAAATTGGTCAACAGAGACAAGCCAATCCTCTTGCAAGACAACGCTCAACCACATGTCACACAAACAATGCTGCTCAAACTACAGAAGTTGGACATAGAAACTCTCTGTCATCCACTGTCTTCACCAGACCTTGCATCAACTGACCACCACTTCTTCCAGGCTTTGGACCACTTCTTGCAAGAAAAAATATTCAATTCTCAACAAGCTGTGGAAAATGCCTTTGGTGATTTCATTTCCACTCACTCTCCAGGCTTCTTTACTGCTAGCATAAACTACCTACCATTAAGATGCCAAAACTGTGTTGATAGTTTCAGCACAGACTTTGATTAATTGAACTGCTTCTTGTTTTAGATATAATATACTAAACTTTTGATTCAAAATCAGACATTTCATATTTAATGACCTAATATTGTTCAGTTACTCCCATCAAATGGCAAGCAGCAATGAAAAACCCAAACCCATTAGTTAGGTTTTCTTTTTAAATCTGTGTCCTATATTCTGCCCACTTTTTAACGGTGTTGTTTGATTATTTCTTGCAGATTTGCTTGAGTTATTTGTAGATTCTGGTTATTAGTCCTTCATCAGATATATAGCATGCAAATATTTTGCCTATTTTCTCTATTGATTGTTTCCTTGACTGTGCAGAAGCTTTTTAAATTAATCAAGTCCCACTCATTTATTTCTGTTGTTGCTGTGATTGCCTTTGGGGTCTTCTTCATAAATTCTTTGCCTAGGCCAATATCTATCTATAAGTGTTTTTCTAACTTTTTCTTCTAGAATTCTCATAGTTTCATGCCTTAAGTCTGTTATCCATCATGAATTAAGTTTTGTGAGTGGTGAGAGGTGCAGATCCTGTTTCAGTCTTCTATATGTGGCTATCCAATTTTCCCAGCACCATTTATTGAATAGGGATTATTTTCCTCAGTACCTGTTTTTGTCTGCTTCATCAAAGATCAGAAGGCAATATGAGGATGGTTTTATATCTAGGTTCTCTGTTCTGATCCATTGGTCTCTGTTTTTGTACCAGTACCATGCTGTTTTGGTTACTATCACCTTGTAGTATAGCTTGAAGTCTGCTAAACTCATGCCTCCCAGTTTGTTGTTTTTGCTTAAGGCTGCTTTGGCAATTCGGGGTCTTTTATGGTTCCATACAAAGCATAGAATTATTTTTTCTAGATCTTCAAAAAATTATGTTGGCATTTTAATGAGATTGCATTGAATCTGTAGAAATCACTTTGAGTAGTACAGACATTTTAATAATGTTCGTTCTGCTGATCCAGGAGCACGATCTGTTTTTCCATTTGTTGACATCCTCTCTGATTTCCTTCCTCAGTGTTTCTTAGTGCTGCAGAGGTCTTTAACCTCCTTGGTTAAATATATTCCTAGATATTTTATTTTCTTTGTTGCTATAGTGAAAGGTATTGAGTCTTTGATTTGATTCTCAGCTTGACTGTTGTTGACGCATATGAATGCTACTGATTTGTGTATATTGATTTTGTAACCTGAGACTTTGCTGACTTTATTTATCAATTTCAGGAGTCTCTTGGCAGAATCTTTGGGGTTTTCTAGATTTAAGATCCTATTGTCAGCAAAGAGTGATAGTTTGACCTTTTCTTTCCTTATTTGGATACCCTTCATTTCCTTCTCATGCAGGATTGCTCTGGCTAGGACTTTGAGCACTATGCTGAACAGAAGTGGTGACAGTAGACAACCTTGTCTGGTTCCAGTTCTGTATAAAAGCATAAAGTACCTATTTTCAGTGTCTAGATACTAATTCTTAATTTCAACATGGCCAAACCCACGAAAACTAATAGACAGATCTTTTAATAATGTAAACAGTTACAGCACCCCTAGATGCCTTTCCACATTGAAAAGTTCTCTGCTCTCAGGTCACAACATTCCAAAGGCAATTATTTCACAAAATCTTTTTGAAATCAATTTGAAAAGATTTCTTGTGATGTGAAGCAGGAAGTCATTGTGGATGTGTATTAAAAGTTGAACATCAAAAGAAAATGACAAAATCCATTTAAGCAAGATCAAAGTGCATTAATTTTGCTAGCATAAAACTGCAATGTAAACACCATGAAAGGTAAATAGAGTTGGAAAGGATTTTCTCATCTGGATAGCTTAAATGATATGCCTTTGGGGAAGAAATTTTGTCTTTACAGATACTGTGGCACTTTTGCAATGCCCTGAGCACATGGTGGGAACTGAACGAGTAATCACATTTAATAATCTTGGGCCAGTGCTATCATATGAAGCATGGAATCTTTAGTCATGATAATAGCAATAAACACTGAGTAAATTACACCACTCTTCTTCCCTTTATCTCCTTTACCACCCCCTTGACATTCTTCCACACCTCGTCCCACAGATGGCATTTCTTACAAAATTCACGTTTGGGCACCACCTGCCACTTGTAACAGTACCACTCTGTTGAAATATTTTTAGCAGCTGCAAATTAAACTGTCCTTCAGGTGCAATCTTACACTTAATGAAAATGACACCTTGGCACAGGACAGGCGCCTGCACTTATGATTCATTTGGCAGCTTAAGCATATTTAAATAATGAACACATTCTGCTGCTCTCAGCATTAGCATCAATCTGAATCTCTAGTACGGCAACATTTTGACCAGTTTTTGGCTGGAACTATCTCTTCCACCAACAAGCCCCCCCAAAGGACAGGAACAGAAATATTTTTCTGAAAATGAATTAAATTTATAGAATGATTAATTAAGGCTTTTGAAGTACTTGTAAATTTAAACGTTAGGATGTGTATTGGTTTTCCGGGACATAAATTATGTAATTGTATAAAAGGGTAAAGGTAATGGTTATAAACTCTCTTGCACAAGTGCTGCAAGGCCTAGTTAGTTTCACACCATGAAATGCTCAGCCAATCCCTTTTAAAACATGTTAAAGTTTCCAGAGCAGAATAGGACTATAACTCCACTGCAGAAAAACAACCCCTTATAATTCTCCGAACCAATGGTGACACCATCTATGCAAGCAAAATCAAGGCTTTAAAATGTAGATAGTTCACAAAATATACATATACACTCTTCATTTTCATCACACTTGAAATATGATTCCACTGACATTCTATTTGTGAAGGAGAACCTTTTGAAAAACAAACATAAAAAGAAGCAAGTCCTTCCTTCACTGCACATGTATACAAACTGTTCTGTGATAGGAGTTAGAGAAAATGAGTAGAAACCAGGCTTCTCCCTCTCAATAGATTTCTAACTTCAAAAAATTAATATCAACTAGCCTCAGTTTCCTTGACTGTCAGAAAGCACTTATCTTTGAGGAATGTTAGGAGAATTAACTAGGATACACACACACACACACACACACACACACACACACACACACACAGACACCTAACCATGTATACCCAGTGTACCACAGGCCTTCACAATTGCTAGCTGTTACTAATTATAACACCTTATAAAACTTTGGGAAATATCCTATAAAATATACATGTTTAAAAGTTAATGGTAATATAAACTTAAATTGCTAATGAAACCAAGTTGAAACAGTAACTAGCTGATAAGCAATTTATAAGCCTGTTGAAGTCAAATGGGATAAACAAAAACTAATTGTAAACTATGCAAATTGTAAAAGTCTATTAATATTTCCAATATCACAGCCTCAGGCTTCGAAATACTTGCAAGATAACTAGCTAGGAAATTGGTAATGGGGAACACTCATCCCCAGATGACGGCCAGCGCACCAGGTTGGCAGCCATAGTAACTGGTTTCTTCCCCTTTCAGCTGTGCCACAACATACGGGAAAACAAAAGACCCAAAAAATCAATAGACCATGAATGGGAACTTCCAGCACATTAAGAATGCGGGGAATGCAGCATAAGGTCATCTCACATTCTTAGCTAACAGTCTAAGCACAGTAGATATATCATTTTTGGCTGTGGAATAGAAAAACCTCTGGCTGCCAAGGAACAGGCCTGGAAAAACTTCTGATGCTTAGCTGACTGGGAAACTGTGAATAGCCTTTGGAATAGTTTAACCCTAAGAAAGGTTCAAGATCATCTCAGGAGGGAAAGAAAGGCTGACTAGAATGAAAGATAAACACACAAGTTAAGTGAGAATACTAGGTATGGTTTATTGCACCCTTCCCTTGTTCTTTATATACATTATCTAATCCACACTCATCCCAGAAAGAAATCCTGAGATTAAGACTCAGCAAATGTTCAAGGTGCAAACTAGTAACTGGCAAAGCATGACAAGAGCTGAGTTCTTTCTACTACCTCAAGCTGCATCAAGTGTTTGCACCTATGTACTTTGCAATATGTCTCTAAGTTGCATGTACTTATACACTATTTGGTTATTTTGTTGACTATTTTAATAAAGAGGCTTTTTAACATTAATGAAAAAATAGAGGAAAAGCTTGCTACTCTCTACCACTACAAAATAAGGCTACTTGAATTAAATGGTCATAACCAAAACAAACTGTCCACAGCTTTCCTCAGCTGAAGGCAAGTTACTGAAGAGGAAGTGAAAGCCTTTGAGACATTGGATTTACAAGAACAAACACATGAAGTGATTGCAAACATCACTGCTGGGTGTGGTGCCAACTCTGCATGTCAAACCAAATTAATTACTTTGTTTCTCTTATTCAAACCTTCCTCTGAGAACACGTTTTCTTCTACTTTCATCTTCTTGGATTCATCTCCTGTTGCTATTTAATCAGCAATTCCTACCAATTCTCTCTTACCATATTTTTTGAGAGTATTTTTCCCTTACTTCTTTTGTCCTATTTAAAGCCATCTCATCTCCCCCCTGAAGTATTACTATGTCCTCTTAAAAGAGCTGCCTGCTTCAAATCATTCTTCTTTCAAATCAACACTTCACAATATTGGCAATGTATATTTCTAAGTACACACTTAATTTTTCATTGGTTTTCCATTGGCCACACAATTAAATTCAGGCTCCTTTAAAAGGCATTCAAGGTCTCTGCTACCCGGCCCTCATGTATAATTCTGGGTTCCCTTCCAGTTGGATATCCCCCTGCGTCCTCCTATCGCATCACTCTGGATTCTCAAAACTTTCATTCTTAAATTACTTCATTTATGCAGATTTCTCTACCAAGAATCATGACAGTTTTTCGGGACTCTTTTCAAATAACTAACAAAAATACTTTCTTTAAATTCTTCAGGTGGAAATTCCTCCTCTGCACTTCCATGCTGCAGTATTTTGTGTGAGTTTTAATTAGAGTCACCTGCCCACTTGCCCTCAATTATCCTTTAGAGCAGGATACATCTGTGATTCTATTTTACCAAGTTCTTTCGAGGCAGAGTTTGTCATTCGTCTTTGAATCCTCTCCTGTTTTTATGACAGTATATTACACTTTCAGATTCTTGCTGACTTGAACACAACTGAACCCTATTTTATAATTGGCTTATGGTTTGTAAACTGCTTTCACAGAGACGATGACAGTGTTACTGCACGATGATTAAGGAGCTGTCACCGTGTCCAGCTTTCCACTACCACTTGCTGTGTGACCGTGGGCAAGTTAACATCTCTGTCTTGAGTTCACATTCACAAAGTGAGGATATGGAGAATTAAGATCAAATAACCTAACAGAGTTAATACACATGGACTTAGAATAACATGCTTTTGTGAAATATGATCTATCCTTATTGTTATCCCATCCTTGGTTACTTCTGCTTCATCATTAAGCCATGTGTTGTTCACCCAAAATCATTTCAGAAGGGTGTCTTTGAAGTCCACAAAAAGCAAGTATCCTTTTTGAAAATAGTAGTGGAAGATAGAGTGCAAAAACAAATGGCAAATCAAGAGCTTCCTTTTTCATCTCTAATGGCCATAAAGAAAGGGATCAAAATGAGTCAGAAGCAAGAAAGAGCAGCAGCAGCATTGTTCTCTACAGTGATATAAATAAAGACACCAGATCTAAAAAAATCCAAAGGAGGTTTTACTCTCAGTGCTGGGGTTTGAATAGTTATGCTCTTAGTCAAGCAAAAGTAGGTATGCTGCAATATTTATAGTGTTTTCTTGTTTTCACTTGTCAACAAAATAATTTATACAGTGAGTAAACTCATTAATCATTACCCTTGAGTTATTTAAATTATTGTTTTTTAATTACATCAAATATAAGTAAGTTTATATGAGGGTGTATAATCATTATGGAGTAATTAAAATTATTTCAGCTGTTAAAGAAGATAATACAAAAAATGAAAGAAAATACTCATTTAAAAACATACCATGCAATGGTAGAATTGATGCCTTCTCTCCTTTTCTATAAACGTTTCTGGTTATCTTTCTCAGTTGCACTGCTTGATTCTGAGACTGTTCTCCTATGACTGGGCAGCATTTTTTTGCCTGACTTTTGACCATGTCCATGTAGTATTGCATGTTTAGCTCCTCAAAAATAACTCCATCATCTCCCCACCCGGTCCTCCTGGATAACTCATTTTTCTTGATACCCCCATATTTATTAGAACTCAGAAGCCTAATATTAGTCTTGATATCTTCTTCCTCATCATCAATATTTTATCAAATTTTATTTTAATCTTCCTCCTAAATATTCATCTGTATCCTTAATATCTTAATTTAGGTCCTTAAATTCATCCCATTCTTTGAATAGCTTTTCACTAGTTTTTTAGTTTTTATTATCAGTCTTACCTTCTTACCTTTTTTCTTCCACATGATAGCAAGAGTGATTATATCAATATTTAATGTTTTTGTGCCCATTCATTGCTTAACATGCTCTTTTGTCTATTTTTTGGTGAGGGTATAAAATGATCCATTTGTTTTTTGTAAAACCACACATATACCTACCCTATGTTCCAGCCATTCCATTCCTAGATATTTAATCAGGAGAAATGAAAGCGTATGTCTACAAGACTTGAACAGGAATATTTATAGCAGGTTAAGTAAACTCAGATGTTTATCAATAGGAGAACAGATAACACACTGTGGTATATCCACACAATTGAATACTACTCAGTAATACAAAAAAAATTACTTATACACAATGACACAAATGAATTTCAATAGCATTACAACAAAGGAGTACATATTGTATATCCAACTTTTTTTTTTTTAAGAGATGAGTTCTTGCTCTTTTGCCCAGGCTGGAGTGTAGTGGCTCAAACATAGCAAACTTCTGAGCTCACGTGATCCTCCCACTTCAGCTGCCTGAAGTGCTGGGATAACAGGCGTGAGCACACCTAGCCTGCATAATTCAATTTACATGAGTTTCTAGAATACATAAAATGAATCTATAGGGAAAAATCAGAACAGTGGGGTCCTCTTGGGACACAGGTATTGAAACCAACTGAGAAGGGACATGAGAGAACTTTTTGGAGTGTTCTATATATTAATAGAGGTCTGGGTTACAGAGGTATATCATTTGTCAAAACTCATTGAGTAATATACTTAAGATTTGTGAACCTCATTGTATGTAAATTTTATCTTAATAAAAAATACATAAATATTGAAGAAATCATTGTTAATCATATAAGAAAGGTGCATTGATGCTTGAAACTACTTTTATTGCATAAAAAGATGACTGATGAATGGAGAGAGGTGTGGATGGATAGATATGTGATACATTATAGTAAATTGTAAATTTGTAGAATCTAGGTGGAGGACAAAAGTGTATCATTGTAAAATTCTTTTAACTTTCTTGTATTTGAAATTTCTCATTTCAAAATATTAGAAAAAAATACTTTATGTCTCCTGAGACAAAAAGTAGCATTTGTTTTTTAACTTTCAGCAAAGGTGATCTATAGGTTAAGGTGGAGTTAAGAAAATATAGTGTGTAAATATGATAATTATTATGGGTGGTAAATGGTATCACTTACTTTCTTTTACTAATTCTGTACTTATCTTTATGGCACAGTCTTTTTCTCCACTCTTAGAACTAAGAGATGGCTCAGTCTTAAAGTGTAGCAAAAGCACCAAATGCAAATAATATAACTGAGCCTGAGCTCCAAGCATCACTACAGATATTCATAGAGATGCAAATTTAGTATGATAAAATTTCAATGCATGGTAAGTTTTCTATATCTAGATAGCAAGCATGTTCTTTTTACTTAAATATTGTGGTCTTTAACATCTTATAATCAAATAGGAACATTTTCATAATGTAATTGCCCATATGTTGTAGAATTACTTTTGGAAAGTAAATTCATAATAAATAAAGTTTCTGGGCTTCTTTTTAAAGACAATAAAGCCTGTGGTTTTCTGGTTTTGTTTTTCTATTTATCGATTGATTGATTCCCATCATGTTGTTTTAAAATAACTTTTCTATCATGGTGAATACCTCAAATTGCAGGAACATAGTGCCAAGGACAAAATATATTTTATGGAGACTGCTTGAAATGTTAATCTATTGTAGCCTAAATAGATGTTTCAAAAATAATGTTTTCATTATCATTAAATTTTGATAATTAATTATTATTTACAAAATTGTGATCTACACTTCCACTCTTTTATCATATAAGTATGTGTGGTGTGTTTTTACTGATTGGTTAAGAGGCAGTTCTTCAATATTTCAATGTGGGAATGATATAATTATGTACCTTATTTTTTATATTTTAGAGTGATTTTTTTTCAATTGCAGATTGTGGGAGTTGCATATGGCATTTGTTATTTACAAGTATACTATGTGTAATGATTTAGAGGTCTGTGTTTTATAATGTTAAATATGGATTAGAAATATTTTGATTAGATTTAATCCAGTTACTTCAAATATGTTTATAGGCATTTTTATAATTTTTGGTTATTTATTCTCTTAACTACAGGAAGCTACCATATGTATAGATGCTTCCCTGTGTTAGATCTTCAATAAATAAACTCACACTATGAATGTCCTCCTCTATCATCATCAACTGTCCTTTTATAATTTACATTATTATGTTTGGGAATTATGTTAAATATAAACTAGTATGTGATTAGATTACATGGTTTTGTCATTTGAGAATATCTGATAGAATTTAATGCAGTAAATAATCTCCAGGAAGAGTTTTTTTAATACCTCATAATGGTTATATACATGCAGATACACACGTGCACACACACACACACTATTTTGCAAGTAATATTGATATTGATTTTGATTACATTTAAAGACATCAAGGACTTAATATGGATTTTTCCCCATTGAGTTTCTGTAAAATTGAAAAGGTTTGGAGAAAAAGCTGATCGTCTTTTTACATTTTATCAATATAGGAGACGTCAACATAAAGGGACATTAAAATGAATATGAATAAAATAAACTCTGCTCTTTAAGAACAAAACTATTCTATAAATGAAGTCCATGTTCATGAAGTAATTAAAATATTTTTCATACAATACAATTAAACATAACTTTTGAACTTGGATGAAAAAAACAAAGCCACCAAACCTTAATTTCCTACATGCAAATAAAATAGAACTTTCTATCAAGAAAGCCATTGTTCCACGATAACAAGTAATTTAAATGATCTTAATCGATGACTTCACACTAAAACCTTCTCTTAAAAGGGAAAATTGGTAGAGTTTCAAGAAACATGGTATTTCCTAACCCACCTCATTTTAAATCAGAGCACGTTTTTCTTTCCTTTGCCAGAAAGTTCATCAAATTTTTAGACAGTGTGCTTACTCTGCTTTATTAAATGAGATGAAACAAGTGCATTTAAGTGTGTGTGATTTATTTTTTAAAAGTTTCAGTGCTTAAGCAAGGAGCTAGAAAAAAATCAACACACCAAAGAGATATAGTACAGGCATGATTTAATTCTTTCTGAGAAGGAAGAGAAATATAGCAGTACTTCCTTTCAACTCTTTCTCCAATCCACAGTCATATCTCACTCATTGGTAATGTTTAAAATAGGAGACTGGATAAGTTTAAGATACATTTCATATACATATACATGTTCTCAAAGAACAATTATAATAACATATTACCTGAATTAATAATGTCTTTCTATTAAGAACTTTGAGATTCAACTCTTTTTTCTTTATTATGTTAAGAACATTTTCTTCTGCTGGTACCTAATATATTTAAATTTATCAGAAAAATCATTTGATTTCATCTAACTTCTCAACACTGAACAAGAGAAAACATATTTGATTTTTAAATATTAAGGTAATAAAATGAGCTAAGAAATTTCCTATTATGGAATCATCTCTATACTATTAAAAGTGATTTTGTAATTTTATTTGGTATATTTGTGTATTTATGCATATATTTGTTTTTAGTTTTATTTTTGTCCATTGTTGTTACTAGTAATATTATAGCTTCATATAACTTGGATGACTTGAAAATCTTATCTATTTTTGTCTATACTCAGAAACATTTCTTAAAGGTTTCATGTAATTTCTTGCCCACATAATTTATACACAATTCAAAGACAAATTGGTTGAAAGAATGAAATTTTGGCCCAAAACAAACAAAACCTCTAAGCAACACAAAAACAAAAGAAAACGTAATATCAACTTATTTTTTTCTTGAAGTCTCTTAAAATATAGTGTATACTCAATTTCAGCTTATATTTTTTCTCTGAAAGATAGGTCAGAATCTATAGATGACAAAATTAGTATTTGTGAATTCCAGTAACAATTTTAATCAGAATTTAAAAAAGCATTTTCATATAATCATAAAACTTACTTTGTCAAAAATTGCTGAATATACAATATCATAAAAAATTTTACTCTGTGAAATAAAAAGTCAATTTTATGAGAAATGGAGAAAGTTTGTTTTTGATGTCTGCTTATTGCCTAGGGCATGTTAATAGTTCAAACACTCATTTAAAGATGGCATAGGCAGCGTTGGTGGCTTGTCCTCTCAGTTGCCCATAATTAGACCCTTGGGTTCTAGTGAAAGGGTGATATGTATAAGAATGTGGCCTGATTCTTAAAATAAAATAATGATTTAGGGACCAGCAAAGATTTAGGTCAATTTTTATTTGACACAGACATTGGCAACTTTTAATAACATGAATGTCATTATAGAGAGAACCTAATTATCCTGATTGCTACACTAGAGGAGCTTCAGCACTTCTATTCTTCCATGGTCAGAAAATGTTATCAAAAATACAGGAAATTCAGGATATCTTCAAAGAAGAAAAACATGTTTAACTGCAATATAATTTCCAGTTTCTATGGCTTTTGTTCTAAAGAGACAATAATAGTTTTGATTCTTGAAAATGTCTAATTATATAGGGAAGGGAATTCAAGGCAGAAAAGCAGATAATTTATAACACAATTTTCAAAGTAATTAGAATTTATGGAAAACAATCCTTATTACACACTCTGTTTAATCTGCAAGATCTTATTATCCTTTAAGAAATACCTCAAATTTAACTTTATCTACCAGGATTTTTTGTACTTTTCTAATCTCAATGTATTGAAAATAAATGATTATTATTTATTTTGGGTTTTTTTGGCTTTTTTGTTTTGTGTTTTTGTAGGATCACATGTATGTGAACTAAATAAAAAGTTGTTAAACTTACATGAAATTTGAAGTTCTTTTATATTGAGGAAGCTATATTAAATATTTATTTATATAAATAATCATACCACATGACTATAATTTAAAATGTATGGCTGCAACATAAAATTAAAAGTTGTAACATAAAATGTATAATTTGTGGGTTTATATTTGGGTTCTGTTTTGTTTCTTTGCACTAAAAATCTACCTAGTTTTTCTTCCCTGAAATCTTCTGACAATAAGATATCGACACAGAAATAGTAGTCAGTTATTACATATTTTAAATGTTCTTTTACTGTATTATTATCCACTTTATTATTTAAAATAAAATATTACTCCTAGCCTAGTTCCAGTGAAAGTTAATTCATACTAACTTCTTCTGAAATCAACTTTTTAAAAAATGACTGTATTTGAGACTTCTCTTGAGATCTAGAAATCACCATATCTACCACATGTTTTTTACTCCTAATATGTAATTTGGGAAGATTTTGTAGGCTATTATAAAGGTATTAGAAGCTGTACTAATCTGACACTGTCTCAGTGGAGTGATTCAAGCACTGTAAAGGTGCGTCTTCAGTGACAGCTGCTTGAAAATCTTACCCACCTGTTCAAAGAATACACTTAGCCTATGTTTATATCTCCCCAATTTAAATGGAACGAAAGTGAAGGCTGAAGAGCTCATCCTTCTTAAATTACAGAATTTGAATTAGACCACAACATGAGCAGTAAATTTAATCTAAATAATGACCTCTTTCTCTCCCCTCCTCCTTTTCTCTCTCCCTCTCTCATACACATACGAACACACACACACATTCTTTCCTGTTAAAAGTTGAGATATTAGATAGTCTCCATGTCTCTTTAACAATCAAAATATAATATATTTTACATTTATACATATATTCATTAGTTAAAAACACCAAAGAAAAGTAAGTTTCCCCACCCTTTTAAATAATATCCCTCAATATGTTACTGAAACCAATAGAAATGCTTACAGATTATACATAAGTAGAAGGGCAGTTTAAAAATGTGTCAACAAATGCAATTTGCAAATTTATATAGTAAAGCCCAAAGAAATTAGAAAATAACTATATTTTTATTTCTTTAATGATAGAAAGGGAAGAAAGTATAGGGATTCATATGTAAAAATTCCATAGCAAATACTGTGTTGTGTTTATTATCCATCCTGTGTTGTGTTAGTGTTTATGATCCTTTAAGATAATGTTACCTAAGAAAACTATTCAGAACGTGAGTTTTTAAGCTCCTATTCTGTCATTGTTTTAAATAATCATAAATTAAAATCTTAAAGCAAAATGAAACATTCTTAGAAAAATTTATCAAGAGCCACAATTATTTGTAATGATTAATTAATTATAATTATATATGTGAATTTTAAAGCTCAAAGACTAGATGCAGAGATCTTTGCTATTATAACAGTTCAAAGTGTCAATTATCAAACTTGTGCTACATAGAAAAGAATATTGTTTCTGGTTTCCTCCCACTATGTATTCCTTTCTAACCACCACTCTGTTTTTCATCTCATTATTTTGTTATGACTTCCCTTAAAAATGTCTTTATAGTTAGGAATATATGTCACTGAAATAACAATTTAAAAATCTTAATCATTATCTACAAATAATGTACTGTTTTTCTGATTCCAACTGATTCCCATCTTTTTCCTCAAAACTTAAAAAAAGTTTCCAATTGCTTGTCTTTTTGAACTCTCTTCTACACATATTTCCTAAAAGAAGACTGCATATATTTAGACAAAAGACATCCTTCCTCATAAGTTGTCATGTCTTGCTATCATTTTATGGTGAAATCCTCCATCTGTGTTTGTGATATTAGGTCAAAAGCCTAAAAAATCAATTGTATCCAAAAAATCATGTTTCATCTAAAAGGAAATGGATAGTAGGGACTCCTCCCTTACTTTATGAGTTAAACAATGATTTTGAGACATAATGACATCTCAGAAATATATGCATTTGGTCCCATAGATGTGCTAAGACCTCTAGGGTTTTGAATGCGATAAAAAGTACTATAAATATTATCTTGGAGTATAGGGGTCTTACTCAATTCTGTTTCTTTTTTTATGGGTTCCTAATGGGTGCTCATTTCATGTAGAAAAGGGAAGTTGCCCAGAGCAATATGTTGGTAGCTAGCAAATGTAGCAGTTCATTCACTGTGTTATTGTTGCTGACATGGAAGTACTTAGAAAAGAGCGGTGTAGGGAAAGGAGGACAGAATGAAATTTGATGTGAATAACTGGGGTGGTTTATAAACAAATTTTTGACAGATAAAGAGAAACACTATTGGATGAGATAAGAAGAGACTAGATTTGGGGAAAGAAAAATACTCATTAAAAAAACAAAATAAGAAAAGATACAAATTGATAAACATTAATTGAAATGAACACTTTCATCTCTGCCAAAACTATCTAGTCTTAACTCCCCATTAATATTGTAACTATTTCACCTCCATCATATCCTATTACACAGTACCTTAATTGTTTTTACTGACAACCATATAGTCAGATATAAAACAGCAATCTGAGTATTATCAGAAATTAATATATTTTCCAACATTTTACAATGCTCTTAATCTGTTAAAAAAAAAACCCTTGAATATGTGTCACATGTAATTGACATTACAAATTTGAGAGTTAAACCTTTAGGTAGGAGACTTTATAGTGTAATTTGTGGACGTTTATTTCAGTTGTAATATTAATTCTATTATGATGATACATGTTGTTTATTATAATTGAGTGATGATGACAAAAATCTAATCAGGAAGTTATTATTAAGCATTAGGAATTATTCTTTTCTTTTCTCCCTTTATTCCTCCCTCCCTTTCATCTTTCTTTGCAGGTTCCTTCCAAACAGCTGAGTGCTTTTTACAAAAACTATTTTTTTCCTTTTTGTGATAACCTATGTTTTCCAATGCTAGAGAGCATTTAACAGTTCTAAGTAGTCAATCAGAATAGCAATGACTGACTCAGCTTGCACAGTTTCACTAAAGAATTATCAGAGGAAGTTTTATTTTGGTATTACCATCAAAGTATTCCTTACTAATGTACTAGTAACATCTTTTGCTTATGAGCTACGATCCTTGTGAGGACAAATGGTTTAGGAATTCATGAGTAGTTTACAGGCTGTAATGATAAATAAAGTTGCAGCAGATTTGTATAAAATCAAGATGACAAAATTAACAAAAACAACAATAAATTTGGTAGAGTTTGCAAACCTCCACGATGTGACTACTTTCTTCTCTAGTGCTATCTGCTGTATCACTACCAGATGACATCTGTACAACACACCTTCTAAGGTGGGCCTGCCAACAGTTTAACATTGTTGCTTCTATTTCTTACTGCCATATTTCTAGCTCCAGCCAATTTTTCCAAATGCCTTCTACAAATTGCATTCATTCAGGAATTAGTTAAAAATTAACAAGAAAGAAAATAAAAGCAGATTCAATTAGGAAAGAAAATTTCAGACTTTATGATTCATTAACACAATTATCTCAAGGTATCTCAAAGGCATTTATGTTACAATTTTATTATTTGTGCAATGATTGTTTGATCAGAGTTGGCTGTATTTACCTTGATACGATCTATGAAAAATGTAATTTTTCTCTCTTGTATTTTTAAAAAGAAATAAAGAGGAATAACACAATAGGAGGTCAATCGGTATAGCCTTCCTATGGCAGACAGCACTATCTCACTACTTTGAAAATTTCTCTTCAGTCAAAATATTTAATATGATTACTGTAAACACATAATGCCCAGTACCTTGTTGATTAATCCTAGCCCTATACAATATTCTATAGTTTGAATTTTTAATACTAGATTTCCTTTTAATTGATCTAAAAATGAGTACGGCTTTGTGGCAATACATGTATTTCATTTTCTGTCTTCCAAATTCATGTCTTTTTATTTTACTTATAAGATTGTTTTCTCCTTCTCCTAAACATGGGTATAATTTTGTCATTTGTTCTTAAATGTTTAGAAAACACATTTGATAACAAGCAGTGATTCTATAGCAATTAAGAAATTAAGTGGCAGTCAGCAGTTTGGTATCAGCCTTGGAATTATTTAACTTTTAGGATCAGTAAGATTAAAATTCACTAAACTATAATGGGTCATAACACAATGTATAACCCCAAAACACAACTGTGTAATTTAAATTTTAGTGTATGGTATGCTGGAAACACTGTGTAGATCTCAAAGGAAAAACTAAATCTGTTGTCACTATTTTGCCATACATATTTCTTGCTAAGACTTTTATAAAGATATAAATTGGAAAACTCTGTGATATTGAAGCTGTGGTATTTTTTTAAATCAGTGATTAAAATGAGCAAAATAGATTATTAGGACTTACATGAATACAGACAAATTTATAAACATATTGAAGAAACATTTTGATAGGTATTATGTTATTAGCCTATATTAATCCAAAAATTGCTATAATTTAACAAATAATCAGGCAAAGTAATAAAAACTACACTTCTAATGAAAAAAAATTACATCTAATTATAAAATTACTAACAATAAATTATAATTAATTTTCAAATGGATGACTTTATCTTTGAATCAACATTTTAAAAATAGTAACAGTATCAAATGTATAATGGTATACAGTTTAAAATGCAAAATGTGATGATACAAATGTGCCCTAGAAAATCAATACATTGCTGAGAACAGTGTGTGAAAAGCAGGGGCAGGGGTGAAGGGGCTTTGCTTTTGTCTAGTTTCTTAAGTCACATTGTGAGCCATCAATTCTACCTTGAAACGGTCCTTTAAGGACATCTAAACATACTTAAATCAATCCTCCTTACAAATATTATCAGGAAAACATTTTAAACCTTTTACATAGATAGTATTTTGTAATTTGTACTTGGATGATATAATTAGGCTTAGAACATTTTTAATGCCTTTTTGTAATTTGTAAGTCACTTAGCAAGAAGTATGCCACTAAGCTTCGAAAAATACTTTTTTGTTTTATGGAAGCAAAGGAGTAGTAGATTTATTTTCATGAAAATGAGCAGACATCATTAGGCAAGAAATCCTGTATGTATAGTAGACTCATTCTAAGGAAAGGGCATAGATCACTATCACTTCATCTGGTCTTGTCTTCCTTAAGCCATTTTCATTGCTTTCCTAGAAGGATGTGGCTGCTCAGTTTAGTGAGATTGTGCATTTTACTATGTTTTTAGTGCCTTGATATATTTAGGTATTTTTCTTGTCCTATTCTTTGAAATTCTTACATAATATTATGAAACAAGCTAACATCAATTTAGTTTTTTTTTAATACTACTAGTAGTAGTCACTTTTCCAAATTCTCATAACAACCAAATGAGAGAGAAACTATAATTATTTCCATTTGCAAAGCAGAAGTTAATCACAGACAGCTTACACCAGCTGTCTACAGTTGCTCAGCTAGTGCCCAAGACAGGCAGGCAGCAGGGCTCCAGAAACTCCACGCTGTCAACTACCATCCCAAAGATTATAGATTGATGACTCTTCATGAAAAAATTTAAAAGTTACATTGTGATACAGCAAGAGAAGTGTCCTAGATTCATAAATGTAGCCAACATCTTCTTAATTATTGTATTGCAAAAACTTTAATAATTAACCTAACAGTTTCTTTAAGTGGAAAGTATTATACTTACCAAAGCTAAATTAACACTTACAAAAACTCATTGTTTTGAAATTTAGCCTTGGTTATTGTTCATCACTTCATTGTTTCATCTGCTAAGTTTGCTAAACCCAATGTTTTAATTTACTATTTTAATACTAAAGCTAAATATTTTATATATTCCTAATGTACTAAATTCCCCATACAATGATAGTTATCAATCAAACAAAATAAAACAAAATAGCTTAAGAACAGATGAAAGGCATGCATAAGCTTCAGACATGTTCATTGTATTAATTTGCCAAATATGCATTAGGCACTCTGGATAGAGGGGTGTACAAATGACAGCAGCAGCAGCATCCACAGTTACCATAAGCATTTACCATTTTATTAGACACTGTTCTGATTACTCTACAAGGACTGTCTCCTGGATCCTCAGAAAAACAGCATGACCCTCTTTTAACTGTGTGGTAAACATAAATTACTCCCAAAGTCACATAAGTAATAAATGGGGGACCTGGGGTACAAACTGAAAAAAATGTAACTCCTGAGTTTGCAAAGAGATTCATTAAAGATCCTAGAGTATGAGGCAGGGTGTTAGGCCTTGAGATAACTACAAACATACATCTATGTATTCTTGGGGTTCAAAGGTGGAAACATTTAAAAGCCATTGGGAGAATGGTAAGGTTAAATTGAAAAGATAGCAAATTTGAGGACACCAATTCTATTTGATTTGAGCATGGTAAAGTTTAATATTGGAGAGGTCAAGTAGGATTAGATGATAAAGGACTTGACAGGCAGCAAAATCTGGATTCAATTCACTTGTAAGTTGAGAGACATAATGATTTTTGAATGGGAAAGTTTGGTGATAGCAATCAGTGCTGTATTTAGGGAGATATCTACCACTTGTATCTAAAAAAGTATATATGACTTCAGGTGTTAGGCAAGCTTATAAAGTTAAGCATAACCAATAACTCTTTTTTATTAAAACAAATTTTAATGATTAAAAACTGCACCCAGAATTCTCTGTCCTAAGCCTGCAGACATCATTTCTAGAAAAAATTATCTAATTTGATATTTATAAAAATAAGTAGCAGAATATAGGTTTTCATGAGTCAACATTTCTCTCTGACTCAGGATTAATTTCACAGGGCATCTGAGGATTACACTTTATATAATAGTGGAGTGAATATACAAACAAACATTTTATCATCGTGGAAACAAAGGTTACTTTAAAACTTTAAAAAAATTTAGATATATTACCTTTTGAAACATTATAATTAATATCTTCCACACTGAAGGTATTTTTGTCAAACCTACATTGAATATTTAATAATATTGTAAACATATTCCTTCCACTCAGAGTGATTAGAATGTAACAAGTGGCTTTTTTTTTTTTTGGTCAAAACTATCCATGCCATTAAAATTCAATGGCATTGCTTCCCGTCATTCAGCTTTATCTGGCTAAAATCCTTTAATTCCCCAGCCCCTGCTGTTGGGGAGCTCTAGGCTCATCACACTTAACCTCTGCCTAGGCTTCTCAGAATAGAATTTGTTTCACTCCATTCATAGCTTCAATAGTTGAGCAAGCCACACGCAAGTGCACACTGGTCTTTTACCCTGAGCACACTAATCTGATTGTTTTTCCACTCTACAAACTCTGGGTCAACAATCAAGCTGCCGCCAGAAACTAATTAATTTGCAAACAGGCTTCTGTTTTCACAGAGGGAAAGCTTTTGAGAGCCATGTCAGGGAGGCCGGTCACACCATGGTTACACGCATTGTCATGGCATCCACTTCTCTGGGTAAATCTCTTGCTTGATGTCACTGCACACAGGAACCCAGATTACCCAGTCAGCAGTAAATCCCTTTTGAGGCCCACAGAGCTCTGAATGTAGTGACTCTAGAAGAGGAAATTGGTATAGACAGGCTCTGTATTCATGAAACTGATGGTGAGACGAGAGAAAAATGTAAAAAAAAGAGGAAAAAGGAAGCTGCTTTTAATGTACAGAACTGTCCAAGATATTGTCTCATTCTGGAAGCTTTGATCAACTTTCGCTCAAAAAGTGGGATTACCTTAACAAAATGTAATAATGATGCTCTAAAATGTTACTTTTCTACTTTTATTCAACTGTTAATTCTGAAATAAATAATTCTAAATTTGTTGCTAATATGCCACATTTGAGAACTGCACTTTTTATCACATCATTAAAAATATTAAAATAACATATCCTAACAATTTTATTCAGGTACATTTTCTTAGAAGCCTGAAAAAAATAAAATCAGTTTCTAAGCATATTGCCACTAATGAATTGATTTTTATTTCAGAACTTTATTCATTTTTCCTCATTAGTAATTTCAAACAAAACCGGTTAAAAGTGGTAATGTTTCTTAGATAAAATGTGACATAGAAAGTAGGTCCTTAGAAAATGACATCAAATGAAAGTATATTTTGGTAACTTAGTTCTTTAGCAAAAAAGAATATATTTAGTGATTTTTAAAATTTATCACTACTTAGAAAGTAGAGTAGTTTCACCATGCATATTTATTTTTGGAAACATTACACGGCTAATGGATGTGCACTTTTTGTTAGGATAAACAATTTTTCTAGGTAATAGACGCATGAGAAAATAAAATATTACCAGGTTGTGTTTTGGTATAAATATGAATAACTATTTTGAATTATTACATATTCAAGTTTCAATATAATTTCAGGAAAAATAACCATAAATATTCCCATTTTTTATTTCTGTGACTCTATACATTGATAACCCAGGATTGCTAACTAATGGATACAGTGTTAACTCATAGAATATATAATTCAAAAGTTAAAAAAATACTGTATCCTTGTTCCTTCTTTGTTAGGCTACAGAAACTAAGAGGACCTTTGCTGTTGCTGCTGTTGTTTTAACAGAATCATCACTCAGCTTCTATAATATTCATCTGCTCAAATGACCATAAAGCATAAAGGGCTTTTTCTCCAAAGTCAGCAAAATATTATTAACTTATTTAAGCCAAAGAAATATTGCAAAATGGCATCATAAGAAGTCTGACATTATGCAAAACTTTTGCAGATAGCTCATTTTACTTATTAAAGAAAAACACAATTGGATACTCTGACAATTTTTATGTCTCTAAAGATGGCAGGATTGAAATAGTGTATTAAAAAGGTTGTATAAGTGATTTGAGATTAGGTATCTGGTACCATGCACTGCTAATTTGTGCATTCATAGTTTATTTGTAGTCATACTTCTTGGTTCTATTTTTTCTACAAATGCATCTTGTGGAGAAATTTGAATCTTAGGAGAACATGAAACATCCTAGTACATGACCACAGAGGAAGCTATGCTGATTCCAAAAAGGGCAGGCCATCATGGTATGAATGTTACAAGTGAGAGGAAGTGGAATGATGACTTGCATGCCATTTCAATTACGGAAAAAGGCAAGTGGGTTAGTCTATCTACAGGCACGATCCTTTTAGGAAATTCCACTAAAAGAAAACAGGTCTTCCTGAAATGAGTGGGAAGGCCTCACACTCCGGGCACTGTAATTAGGTCTGTTTGTGTTCGCCGGGTCTTGGCTCTCTCAAGGATCCATGTGGTTTCATATATTAAACCCAACTCTGGCTGCCCTTTCACCCTGACTCAAATATAATCACTCACAGAATGAGTCTGACCAAGTTTCCTAAGCATGCTCCACCCAGTGGAAGTGGGAAAAAGGATACAGAGATAATTAACATTTATTAAGTGCTTACTACATGCCAAGTACTTGCTCAGTGCTTTTATATATATAATCATGGTCATTCTTTTCACAAATATAATCCATTAAATGTAAGGGCCAAAGTCAAGGTAAAACTTTGCCTCATGCTAAGGACTATAGTCTGCCCTCCAAATTGAATATCATCCTGATATTAATCCAAAACATAAACAGGTTTGGAGAACAGTCTCCATCAAATAGAAAACTACTGCTGGCCAGCCATCCATCTGCTCTAATGAATGGCTAATACATACAGTAACTGGGTAGTAGTACTTTCATGCTAAATGTTAAGAAGTCATTACTATAACAGCACTATAAACTTGTTTCCTTACTAAGAATATACAACAGAACAATTTTACTTTATTTCCACATTCTTGGTAAGTTGAAATTGGAATTGAATTTTAAAACCACATAACATTGAAAGAATTTATGTAGCACAAGAAAAAGCAGTGAATTTTGCTACATCATGTCAAACCCATACCAGTACATTTCCTGAAATCAAAAGTTGCTCTAACCTCTATAAACTTTAAATTAGAGTTTATTATCAATGATGAGGGTTTTTTAGAAACCTGTTACATATTAATACTTTAAAAAAATCAATAGATTTCATTTCTCTTAAATTTCTTCACCTAAAAGTGTTATTCATTTCTAATATTTCCTGTTAAAACTGAATTTAAACTTTTATTGGCACTATTATATAAATGTAAATTTAGTAATTATGAAAGTAGCGAAACTCCATTTTTAAAAAATCTACATGTTTCAGGATCCAATTTGAGACAACTGTTTCTGTTTTTGTTTTTTTGCTTTTGTTTAGCAGGAACAAAAATTAAAGGTCATCTATAATAGGAAAATTGATTCTTCCAAAAGAGTTGAATTGTTTTGAGAAAAATAAGCCCTATGCCAAAATTAATTTTAATAGCCCATAGACCCCTGAAAAAAAATACCTTGTAAGGCTATGTTTTACTTGTGGAATACGGATGATTGTGTAGTCTCTGCTGATGCCTCAAAACTAATTTATTTTATGCACGAGTGTGTAAACATTATGTTTCCAATTTTATTCAGTAATGGTATTTAATTTCACGAGGCTTGTGATTCAGGGGCCCTTGGTTCTGTCTCAAACATGTCTGTATCCTCCATCTTGCAGCAGTTCTGGTTTCTGCACCCTGTCAGATGTAACCTTTGTGCTAATTTGGAAAAATCAGTTCTCACGTTTAGTGCTGAGAGACTGATAACCGAATTCTCAAATGAACTACACATTTTCAGAGATGAAGTACAGAGCTGTGGACAATGACTGTGTTTTCCCACAGTGTAAATTCTTCAGCCTCAGCTGTCAACATGTGAGTGTGCAGCATAAAGGCAGCTTTAACTTGACGACTTTTTTTTCTCTGAGGCCATAAAACTGAAATGGATACTATACTCTCCTTTATGCTATTCTATCTTCTAATGAGATTTTGTTTCTCATGGACAGTGAAAGCCTGTATGCCCTTTAGGGATCCTAGTAGATCAAAGTCTCCTTCTTGCTGAATTAAAAACAAACAAACACACAAATATTTCCCTCCCACACAAATATTTCAGTTTGAGAACAGAACAGATAGCAATGTTAAAAGAGGCTTTCTTCTACTAATTTTGACTCCACACATATTCTAGACTTAATAATTGACAGTGGAGATTCCAAAATTGTCCCCTGGGCTTTTGGAGTTTTACACACATCTCTCTCTTCATCTCAGCATCTTTTCTTTTTCTTGGTGAGGCTTCTACTTTCTCAGACGTTTAGACAGGTACCATGAGACCTCCTCTATCCCCAGTGGCAGGGGGACATTTGACTACATGGCCCATCCCCTTTGATGACCACAGTGTTTGTAGGTCACTCATAAATGATTTCAGGCATAATCTTCGTTTAAAACAACCATGGAGAAATGATGCCACGTTTAAAGGAAACATAATAGAATAAGAAATGAGGGAAGTTAAGAGAAGTGACTAATTTAAAGAGAATAAGCTAGTTAGTGACAAATACTTCGGGAGAGCTTGTCTAAGTGGAGACTGATAGAAGCTATCAGAAGTCATTAATGATCTGTGGAGGAAGAGTTTCCTCGAAAAAGACTGCTGGATGAAAGTCAAGTTGAAAGTGGCTAAAGGGAGTGAAACATGTTGAGGAAACAAGTCCTAACCAACCAGGTTATGAAGTTCGACATATAAACTGAGACTTTGTGGCAACCCATGATTAAGAGAGAAGGTTTTGCATGGGATAGGTGAGCAAGATTTCAGGTCAGGGGAAAAAAAATTAGTGCTAGAAAAGAGATAAAGACAGCAAACAAAATCTAGATTGGGTAAATTTATGACAGAACAGCAATGCAATTAAGAACAAAGGCAGAAGGGTCAAACGAGGAAGTAGGAGGCATGCTTTTGTCACTATTACATGAAAAATAATAGGACAATCAGAAATCCTATCACAGGAGGGAAGAGATGCTGACTCAGGTAATTTGAGGTATGTTTTATGTTTTGAATGGGCAGCTTTGAAGTATAGGATAGATCAGAAGAAATATTGTCATACAACTCATGCTCCCTTGAAATTTCAGTGAAGTCTAGAGGCAGCCTTGTGATTTTTCTCCAACAATCCAATGAAGTATAGAAATAATGGAATGAATTTTGGGTTTCTGAGAAGTAAGGCAGGAAAAACAAGTGTGGCAGAAGTTCAAAGACTGAGATAATCAATCATCTTACCAAGAACACAGGTGAACTGTAAACCATAAGCTTCATTCTTATTAATCAGTCATGTGAAACCAGGAAAAAGTTCATGGAGAGGAAATTAGGGATGGGGTAACTTTATTTTATAAGATTTAAGACAGATATAAATATAGACAAGTAATAATTAAAAATAACCATTATAAATATACCAGGGAACATTATAAAATCTTTGGTGAATGTGTAAATGAATAACCAAAGGAAAAAAAATCAAACTCTAGATAGAAGGATTTCTAAGGATTATTTAAAAATATGAATGAAAATAATATTTATTTACTTTAAGCATATACCTTTTGTACATTTTCTGCTATGCTGAAATTATTTATATACCAAAAAGAAAATAGAGAGTAATAATAATAATAAAAAGCATCTACTTGATCAAGTACTTGAACCAGTGACTAAAGTTCAGAAAACTGGGTTCCTGGTCTAAATCTTCTACTATTGGGTTACATAGGATACTGGCCTTAATTTCCTCACCTATAAAATGGGAGAGGGGGGTTTTAGGAAAATTAAAGGTAACTCAAATGAAATAATGATATTATATAAAAAGCCCTTTGAAATTTTGAAAATACTATTACTATAATGTTATTAGCACTGCAATTTTTTCTGATATTCAATAGTTTATATGATGATGATCTCAACGCAATAATGAGATATATGGATGAAGAAAGTACCACACTGTGAGATTTACTGTGGTGCCCTTGTAAAAAGACAGGGTTGGTAAGTCATCTTATCTTTTTCCATTGCCTCCCTTCCGTAGCTCCAGCCCAGATCTCTTTCTTTCCATAGCTAACTACTGAGAAACTTCAGTTTTGGCACAAAATAAATATTTTCCTGAATTTTTAATCTGTCTTTTCTCTTTTTGCCCAACTTTCTCACGCCCACAGTCATGAAGTCACCATCATTAGCTTAACAGCACACTAAATTTCAAGTAATATTGCATGTACTATAAAAGTTCTTCAGTGACTTAATACAGTTATACATGTCACAATCCTGGGTTCTTACACATGCCACCTACCATTGAGCCACCTGGAATCATGCTGTTCTGTCCTGATTGGGTGGTGGTGTCCAAGAGTTCGGAAGATGGCAAAGTCTCGCCCCATAAAATCAGCTGCAGTTCCAGAGTATAATTCTCCATCTGTGTTGTGACAAAATATAACCACATACACATGCTTTAATTCAATTAAGGCAAGAAAAACAATACAAACAAAATACAAGTTTGATGTTTTGACCATGCTAAAGAGAAAGCAGAAATGCTCTCTGCATCATTATCCAAAGCTACTTATATTTCATCCTACGTTCTTATTGAGGGGAGTATTTTATAATCACTGATTAAATATGTGACTACTCATTTAGCATTAACTTAGAAAATTTGTGAAGTCTGATTCAGTTAACATTGCTAAAACATGAAATTTTATTCTTTTCCACTATGACCAATGGCAAAATTACAAAATGCAAAATGCAAACTACATTTATTGTATCATTTGCTTTTATGGGTGTAAAGCTACTATGGTTCTAATATCCTCATTTAGCAGGGTAAAGTATAATTGTAAAATCTTGCCTATAGCTTTTATTTTAGTATTAGTTAAATCTTCCATACACGCTTTTTTTCAGTGGGATCTGACTTAATCAGATTTTGCTATTATTTAGAAAGGACTGACATTTTATTTGCAATAGCTTGCTTTTTATTTTTAATATATCTATTGGGGAAAGTGTTCTTATTTGGTATAAGCTATCATGCAGTCCAAAAATAAACCTACCACATGGCATCAGATATTACAGAAATATGTTTGAAGGGAAAGAAATTTTGATAAATCCAGGTCATAATCACTGCAATTCTAACTTCCATTGCTTTTTGACTCATTACTATTTAAATTGAGTTAACTCGAGGTCAAAGTTTAATAATGGAGGAATCATAACCAGATGGTAAAGAATAGAAGGAAAAAGACAAAAGGGAGGAAAAAGAGAAGTTAAAATTTACTGAATTCCACTCAGTGCTTGTCAGGCAGTCAGGCACTCGCTTGACACTTTCAAATTATCTCATTCAGCTCTGTCAACAACCGCATGACGTAAATAATGTTATCCCTATTTTACAGTTCAAGAAATCCAAGGTTGCTCAGCTAATGGCAAGTCAAGGTGAAAGTCCAAACCCAGGCCTGTTTTATCCCAAACCTTTTACACTAAACCATACCACCCTTTAATAAACTGAATTTCTGTTTCTTTGAAACAGAAAGTGCCTCATGTTAATTCTTCCAGAAAACATATAATTTACCTGCCTACTTAAGTGAATTATTTGAAAACAAAATAAAAATGATCAAATTTTCTTCAAATAAGCCATGATAATTACAGTAAATCATAATATTATCTGGTTGATTGTTTGGATATGTTAATGTTTTTGCATTCATTGATTTGGAAAATATTCAGAAAGTAAGGAGGGCGCAGATAAATTATAACTTAAACACCTGTATGGCATTAACATTTGTTCGCATCCTCAATTCTCCCTTGCAAATAAGGGCTTTACAATGTAAAACAGACATTCACAGTGGTCTAAACCAAAGCAATTCCTTTGTTATAACCTGTGTCTCTCTAACATGTCTGAATGAACTTGACTTTCGAGACCCTCTTGTATAGTGGAGAAGAGCTACATGGAGAAAATCACTGAGCAACAACAAGTTATTGCTTTCAACATCCACAGGTAGATATCTTGGACATTGAGTTAAAAAAGTGATCATTTATTTCAGATTGTTGTAACTCAAGATAAATAAAAATAATGATTAGATGATATATTGAGTACAAATTACTAGCTAAATGAATAGTTCTCCTATGTTATCCTAAATTGTCACAGTATGGTATCTTTTGGATTCAAAAGCACCTTGTATTCTTTTCACTTAATTAAATATCAAGTGCAAATCTGACTTGCGCTCACAAAAATACAATGCAGTAATATTTTACCTAACCACAAGGAAAAGAATTAACCCTTTTCTGGAAATGCAAAAATGCTATGAATACAAGCTATCTGTAAATTTCAAAGGTACCTCAAAACATTTACATGCCTCTTGTTTTCTTAATATTAACCTATATTCAAGCACTGTAATGTTTTTATTAAGGTTAATATTTTATCTTTTTACAAAAATTAATAAATAGATGTGATATATTTTTAAATGTCAGGTGAATGATTTTTTCCTTGTTCTGTGTGAATAAGAGCATGTTAGTTAAACATGTGTTGTGAAAGCAGCCTACAACAGTCATGCCAATTTCAAACATTTTCATGTTGGAACATCTGTGAGACAACGCCTCTTGTCTTTTTTACCCTAAAAAATCAATAGCATTAAATTATTAGTTGAACTTCAGTGCCTCTGAACCACATATGAGGTGATATAAATCAGAAAAAAACAAAAATAGAAAAGAAAAAGGTGAAACTGAACAATTTAGTATCAGAGTATAGTCAGACAGAGCATGCCAACAAGAAGTTTAATCAGACATATTAATAAAGAACATCATTAATCATTCTTTTTGTCATTTAGCATGCTTTAGGGTAAGTAAAATTCATAATCATATTTGTTATAAAAACTATTTAAGAGGGAGCATAAGTAACAAAACCAACAACAAATAAAGACTTTTACTTGGATATAAAAGGTGTTTGTTTCTCTTGTTCATCTGGTTGTATTATAACTTTTTTTATCCACTCTCATACTAGAAAGACAAAAATCAATACAAATGAATGCAAGGCAGAAAGAATGATTTTCTTTTGCATTTCACAATAGATAGGAAGGTCACTCAGAGAAAGTGGAAAAACTATTCAGGAGAAGAGCTAGTTACTCAATTTATAACTAAAAGAATCAAATTAAATAATTGACTTATAAACAAAAACAGTTTACTGTTTAGGCACCAGTTGCCTCCAACTATAGGAAATTACCTCCTACATGAATATTATTTTTGGCAAGAGTCAGAGTGATTTTCTTGAGCTGGAGGGTACCAGATGATTAGGTGGCCATGAAAGGCACATTCTCATATTGTCCATGTTCAATGTCAGTAGCTATTTCATTGCACCAGGCCTTAGATCAGATTTCCTGCTGAGATTTCTATGGGGAGTCTTATCAAAGATGATTGCTATAGATAAGGTATGACATCTTTGTTGTTTTTACTCAGAAATATAGGTGGTGGAATATCCTATTATTGCTTATTTCTCATCAAGCAGACATATAATATCACTTCAGAGTATGTGTCATTTAACATACTCAAACATTTTTGTCATATTAAAGACTTGCTACATTCTGTGGCTGTCTGAAATGATCTTAAGATACTTGATCATAAGAAATTTTCTATACCTCAGTTGGCTTATTTTTGGAGAACACATATTTAACAACAACAACAAAAGCCTACTTGTCAAATTTCTTTTGTAGTTTCTAGGTCATTTATAAAGTAATCAAATTATATGTTAATTTTTGAGCATAGCATTAACTTTATAATTTTCTGATCCTAAATATAGGTCTTATTGAAAATCTGAAGTAGTATAGTAGGTAAATGCTGTTCTGCAATGATTCAAATGACATTATAGTTGAGATACATATTTTTGGGCTTTCTACATATACTAAGCCACTATTGAAAGAAAATATGACATTTGTCCAATTTTATTAAATTGATGGTAGGATAATATACTCAAGGAATTGTCGTATATATTAAAAAGTGGTTGTGGATACTCTGTCCAAAAAATCCTTAAGTCTCTCTACCAAAAAATACCACAAGGGCAGTTTGATGTCTCAAAAATAACATATTGGACTCAGATAAATTAGTGCTGACAGATGTAACTAACCATCTAGAAACTGTCAAATACAAAAGCTGCTGTTTGAGTCTACTACCATTCTTTCTTAACTGTCTCAAAGGAAAGCATTCTTTACTGAGATGAACAAAAACAGTTTTGTGAACTGTGTTTCCACCATGGCTGAGTTACCTGAGAAGCACATATTAAAAACAAAAGTTCATATGTACTTTAGACTGTCTGTTCACAACTCAAAATGAAGTAAAAATGTGGCTTAGATCAGTTCATGTATTGGATTACAATTCCTAAGAAGGGTGTGATGAGGAGAAACAGAAGGCGAAAAAAACATTTCCTGATAAAATTGCAGTGTTACTAGCACAGGTGAAAAGTGTGACATGGATGTGAGCAAAAAATCAAACAAACCTAAAGACCAAGCCATTATGTTGTTAACACCTTAAGTAAATTCCACTCACAGAATGGAAGCAGAGTAATTAGAAACAGAAGGAAAAAAAAATTTATGTCTTTCTGTCTCTTGCTCTCTCTCTCTCTGACTCTCTCTCTCACACACACACACACACACACACACACACACACACACACACAGCATGGATGAAATCCATTCCTGGGGAATGGAAGGCTGTGGGAATAATTTTACATTATTATAATTATTGATCACTTTCTCTATAGCAATAAATATAATAAATTGACTTTGTTACTTATTTTGATCTTTTAAAACTAACAATTTGAACAGTTAATATGTGCACATGATATAAAATTAAAAATATGAAATTTATAAGGTATCAAAGATTCCTCCCTGCAGGCAACAACACACCAGTTTTTGTTTGTTTGTATCTATTTCACATGTATTCCAGAAATATGCAAGTACTCAACATAGTAGTATACTATTACATTGTTTTATTTAATTCTCACAACAAACTAGTAGAATTAGCCTGGCCATATCATTTTATATTCTAGGACATCGAGGCTCAAAGAACTTCAAATAATTTTCTCAATTATATTTAATTAATTCAGGGAGTACCTTGCTTGTTCTAATACCAAATGACAGCATTTTCTAGTATCAAATTATGCTCTTTCCTGAGGCAAGGCAGAATTCCAGCTTGAAGATAGAAACCTTGCCTAAAAGTTGCAGACCTTTGAAATACATACATCTCAATAATATCTCTTTGTGATGAAATATTTCTAAATTATTCGTGCTACATTGCCTGGAAAAGATTTCAATGAAAAAATAAAATTGACTCTCCCTTTCATGTCATGAAAATTAGTGCAGAAAATACTGGGTTTTATTCTTATATTGTGCTCACACCTGGCATTTATTCTGATCAGGGGAGTATCTGCTATCTTTAATAAAGACCTTTGAAACAAAGTCCTAAAAATATTTGCAGGTGGATAAAATAAGAAATATTTTAGAAAGAAATACTGGAGCAATTTCATATTGACACAATGACCATTATTAAAGAAGACTGGGAAAAATTACTGTGGTGATTTGAAAAACTTAGGGCATGTTATAGGATTTGGGGACTTAATTCAGTAGCTTTGTATTGCTCAGGAGAGAATTCATATTTTCTATAGTCTTCAGCTTAAAAAATTAGGGCATTTTGGAAAAAAGTCATACTAAACCTTGGTAGTTTTTGTAAACTAAATTTTTAAGCTGTCATCTGGCTTTAAAGTTTAATGCTGGTTGAAACTACTTCATAGTGGTATTGATGGTATAAAAAAATATTTGCTGCCAAGATCCATCTGGCCAGTTTACAGATGGTTTGAACCAAACCTGAAATTTTGTTCCCCAGTATTGAGGAAGAAAGCAGCCTGGAACCACCTTAAAATTTCTATCTTATGTGCTAAAATGAGAAGAGTGGATCCAAAATCTTTTGGGGAAGATAGGATTTTCCACTGGCCATTTTCTCATATACAAAGTACAACCTGTATATTTCTGAGACAGCTGTTATCCTTGTATGTAAAAGAGTCTGGGAAGTGCTGTAGAAAATATTTATGTTAAAAGGCTCCATGAAACTAGTGAGCATTCTTTTTATAGCAGTATAAGAGAAAATGCCAAGAAAACCCAACAAGGGGAATTCAATGTACTGTGAGAGGAAGAATTTATAGCATGGTTATAAAGGAAACAAACTGAATACAGGCAGTTACAGTTGTTGAATTAAAACAGAGTCAAGGTACTTTGAGGGATTTTGCCAAGTCTGGTATGTCCTTGTTCCTTTTTCAGTATCTTGCTATTCAACTTATTCAGAAATTAACTTATTTGGGCATGTCAATAAGCACTACATACTTCTGAAAGTTACAATTATTTTGCCCTATTGGATAGGTTAGGTCTGGCCTTCCATTGAAAGTTTGTTTTCTGAAATGCCTGTTGTTCTTAGCCACACATCCTCTCCTTGACTCACTGAACTTTCCTCATTCTCTTTGCCTTTTCAGAAACCTATATAGCTTTTTCAAAGAAATTCTAATATAAAACCAAAAACCATGGAGTTTCATATTCTTTGCAGACTTTGTGTGGTTGCATACCATATGAACTATGTAATACCTACTTGTCATCATCCTTTCTCAGCAGAATATTAAAATAAATAATCAACCAAATCCCTATGGGGAAACATACCACAAATTAAAGCTGCTTTAGGCACACTTTTACATACTGCTTTTTGAGGAATATCTATCCCCTTTTTCAGTGTGCAATTTAAATAAGTATAGACTGCAAGTTCGAACAAGGTACAACTCCTCTTTGTTTAAGACAACTTTCAAATTTCAGTATGTACTCTTGAGGAAGTCATCCACATATAATCACTAGGCCATTTGTGAATAGGAAAATTATAAGTGTGTTAAATTTGCTGCATTCCTTCAAGTCTTAAACTTTTCTTAAAAAGCTGCATAAATGGATCAAATGGACTAAAATTGTCTACATTTGAAAAGCAATCGAGGAGATAATTCATGCTACAATGGTTTTATTCTTAACAGAACAGGATCAGTGAAATACACTGATAAAGTAAACACAAGAGAATACTGAGAAGAATACATCTTCATGGTTAATGCTGTAGTTAATGTAACTGGAGTTTATTTTCTTGAGTAGGAAAAAGTAATTTATAAAAAGAAAAAAGATACAAAACTTTAGAAACTTAAGACACATCAGCAAATAACCTAATTTTACTTTTTAAAACTTTAGATGTATTATTCAAAATGAAATTAGAAATTTTACATTTAAGAAGTTTTATTATCTCTGTTGTGCTATTATATGATTACTTTACAGAAAGAGAAACAAAAAGGCACATAATTTTTATATAATTGTGTGGAAAAATATATTCAGGAGCAGAATCTTATTTTGTGTGTGTGTGTGTGTGTGTGTATTTTAGATTATTGATATGCTCAAAAGTTAGAAAAAATAAAGAAAAAGAAAGTGAAATGAAAGCAAGAAAAAAATAGAAAAATTGCTTCATGATTGATCACTTTTTGTTTGTGTGTTTATTTAACCTTAGTATAGAGGTGGCTAAAGGGATTTGGAAAAAATTATTTTTCAATATAGACTAAAGTTTTCTTCAACTTCTACCTACTTCTATCTTCCTATAGCTATCCTTTTGAGCTATAACTAAGCATTCCCCACCCATCTGCAATGTTGAAAGAAAAGAAGAGGGAAGAAAACTAGAAAAGAATATGATTAGAGAAAAGGTAAGAAGAAGTCACATAAAATATATTTTTTTAATAAAATAGAAGACCTAAAGTCATAAAAGGTGGATACGGAATGTCTTCTCTAAGCCAGTATATCTAACAAGATATCAGGATGAGTCGACTCAAGGTAACACAAAGTAGTCTCTGCCAATTGTACCACCATTTAGATTGATTGTGCTGAAGAAATTGTCCAAATGTCGTGAAAGTGACAAATCTTTGACTTTTATTAACATGATAGACTGATTCTCATTCTTTCATTATAACTTGTCAGAATTCCATATTTAAACGCCTTTTTCATAAAATGTAAATAAAAATATTTTCTTATAAAATAAAAATTTAAGCTCAAGTGGGGATGTATAATGATTCAGCAGGACATTTTAAGATACTATTAAACCATTTTAATTAAAAAGAATCAGACTAAATAGGGCAATAACTAAAATAGCATTTTATGTTTCTTCTTCAGATGTTCAGAATATTTGAATATATCACAACTGATCTATTTTAAAATTGTGATTAATATAGAAAATTTTGGTAGATAAAAAAGAACATGCAACCTGGTTATTATCTATAAAAAATTCACTATTTGATTATTGACTACGCACCTATTAAAAGAGATGCTGTCAGCAGTTTAGGGTCATATGGACTTTTCCCACGGCCATTTTCAAAATGCGAGTCCTCCAGTTTAAAAGTGTTGTCCTGTAGATTTAAAAAAAAAAAGGGTTTCATTTATTTAATATAAGAAGTGTTTTAAACATGTTAGTTAATCTGAGACAGATTGAGTATTCATGTCCAACAGCAAAGGTTATTTTTATTTGTACAAACTTTAAAGATGGCAAGATAAATTAAGTGGATTGAAAACAGCTATTATTAGCTAAATATCTACTTAGCTGAATGATTTTTAGCAGCCGTTAGCATGTTGCAAGCAATAATGTGTAAGTTAACTCTAAAGAACAGAATATGTCATGATAAGAGGAGAGTGATCATTTTATTACACAGGTATGCTAAGATCTATCCTAATGGCTCTTGAAGAAAAAATTTAAATTTAAAGAAAATGATTCATTTTCTTCCTTTGTAGACAAGAAAAATAGCAATTCACTACATTAAACGTCTAGAATAAATTACAATATCTTACTTTTCTTTATGTACTTTCCAAAAGGGCCTTCTATATAAATAACCATAGCAATCATTTCCCCCACTCTGTCCTTTGTACAACTTTGGTGCTTACATGCTTCTTATGTATTTTTAAGTTACATTAGCCCAGGTCAGGTACCTGAAACTATCCTCATCCATCTCTAGAAGAGGGAAATATAAAACTGTATGATAGGGGTAGTGTGCCTGGAAGTAGTGTCCTTAGAACAAGCACATTATTATCACAGGGAAGTGTTCTCTGTTGGGACCTAAGTATTCAGAAACAGGAATGAACTTTTGACTACATACAAAAATATATGCACACGTCTCAAGGTAGAATGTGTTCAGGAAAGCACGAAAACAAAAGTCTTGATGAGGAGGTAACTAATTCAAGCCGGAAACCCTGTTGTCAGAATGTGTCGAGCTACTACAACATTTATGTGACAGTGGAGTAAGTTAGGGGACATTTCTGAGCACTCTTCAAAACCAGGTGCCCTGGGAATTAATTAGGTCAGAATATGTATGCATTTTCCAGTAGCACATTAACTTGTCCACAGACGGAAATAAAATAGCTTTTTTGGCAATTTATCTACTATTCATTATAAAAGTATTTTTTATCATCTTGGGATGGTAAATGGTGTTCATTTTATGGTCAATAAGGATCATTTTATTTAACATTTAATATTTCTGATGGAGCTAATGGCAGGGTTTCAAATCATAACTCTTAAAACTCATTTGAATTAGAGAGGAAGGTAAAAAAGGAAGCAAACCAAGTCTTCTCTATTTTTGTTACTGTGAGAATTACTGATTCTATTCTTTCCTTGCATTGATTGTGTATTTGGTAATAAGCTGTCCCCTAGCAATGATGGTTCTTCAGCTGAGTTCTAAAATTTACATTTGCAATAATTTGTGAGAGAATTTTCACAAATAATTTTCACAGAATTGTGCTAAGCTGTAGTGGGAAGGGCAGTAAGCCAGCTACTAGGGCCCAGCTGGGCAGATTTTTAGCTCTGGTTCTTCGGTCACCATCACATATCTCTGACCCTCTAGTCCTAAATGTCAGTGCAGATAAGGATATTTAACCTCACAAATTTATCATGAGAATTAAAGAGTTTAAATAAAGCATTTTTAAAGCAGCAAAGTAAAAAAACACATGCAATTATTTTATGTATTTTTTTTTTTTTTGAGACAGAGTCTCGCTCTGTTGCCTGGGCTAGAGTGAGTGCCATGGCGTCAGCCTAGCTCACAGCAACCTCAAACTCCTGGGCTTAACTGATCCTACTGCCTCAGCCTCCCGAGAAGCTGGGACTACAGGCATGCGCCACCATGCCCAGCTAATTTTTTCTCTCTCTATATTTTTAGTTGTCCAGATAATTTGTTTCTATTTTTAGTAGAGACGGGGTCTCGCTCAGGCTGGTCTCAAACTCCTGACCTCGAGCGATCCACCCGCCTCGGCCTCCCAGAGGGCTAGGATTACAGGCGTGAGCCACCGCGCCTGGCCCAATTATTTTTATTCTATTAATAACGTTCATATACTAGTACCACCATAACAAAATAAAATGAAAATTTAAGAGGTTGTTACCATTATTGTCAACCTTCCTAACATAATGTGAAAGAAATATTGCTTAAAGACAGTTATATAAATCACCAAATTTCAAACTTGTTCACAAATATAAATTTATTATAGGCACTGGAATATTAAAATTATAACATGAAACTTATTGATATATGCTAATAAAATGCACAGATCTGTTAAAGAAATACTTAGATGTATATGCATTTTGATTTAAAATTAGGAAATATTAAAAAAGAAACATAGCAAAAGATCTACACTCTACTGCCACAAATCATAGAAAATATTAAAATTTGTATACATGATTATTTATTACAAGTTAGAGGAAGGAGCAGGAAAAGCAGTGGGATAGTGGAAAATACTGTTATAAATATTGTTATTATTTCTTGTATTCCTACGACATTTTACAATACTGAAAAAGATAGGGGATCTATCCCCGCAAAGCATGGGACACTGGGATCATATGTCCAAGTTAATCAGACAATGCCAAATAGATGAGAATTGCTTCCAATTTCATGTAGTATTTGATTTACAAGGTAAAGGATTAGGCTTCATAGGAAGAGAGGTTAAGCATGTCATTTATGGTTTAAGAGAAGATGAAAACCTATCCTTTATCATGGTGTCAGGTAATGTGCTCAAAGCTGACATCCCCTTCCTTCCCTCCATTTTATTCAACTCCATAAATAAATACAAAGTTAATCACCTCTTTACGGATACACAATATCTTTCCTTTAAATGTAACTCTCACTCAAATTTCTGGGAATCTACCATATAAATCTTCTATATCCATATATGATGCTCAAAGGATCAAAACAAATTGAATTTCCTTTGCGGTCTAGTGAGATGGTAGCCTGAAATAAATGTAATTTGATTTCCAGATTGGGAAGCAAAATTACATTTCTTACATATAAATGTATGTAGTGTAAAATGCATACCCATTACATGTAGTAATGGGGTCCAATACGTTGAAATCAGACAGAACTGGGTGTTATTCCTGCGGTCTGCCTTTTATCATCTTTGTGTCTCAGGCAAGCCCTTGTACCCTTCCGAAACTCAGATTCTTCATCTGTAAAAGGAGGATAAGAAAATCTCACAGGTGATGTGAAGACTTATTATAATAATGTATATAAAACCTACTTAGTATGCCCTTGAAAAACATTTATTAATTTCTGTTTTTGATTGTTTATAGTTGTTACAATAAACTCATTCTGTCCTGTGCTGATTGAAATATCTCATGCCACAGTGGAAAAGCTTGCCTATATTTTCATGAGTGGAAATTAGGACAAGTGTTTATTAAATAAAATATATGTAAATGTTTTGACCTTCCATAATGCATTGAAAATTGTTCTTTACTATAGGTAGGTAGATGAAAAGCTAGTTGAAAAGCTTTTCTGAAAAAAACAATTTAAATTAGAAAAAAATATTTGTTTTTCATATGTGATTTTCTTTCAAAAAGAACATAACTACTAATACAATATTTTGTTAGAAATCTCTTAAATTTACAGTAATGTTAAATAGAATATCTACAAATATTATCAATTAAAAAAGGACCCTCTTTAATATGTCTGATAAATGTAATGTTATTGATACGAAGAGACACTAATATTGCTGTTTCAGCTATCTAACGAACAAGATCATTTTAGATGTGTGAAGGTACTGACCCATCATTAAAGAACATTGTGTTAATATAATTGCACATTAACATCCTATGGTATCATATGTAATATATCACATAGCTCATTGGCTCTAATTGGAAGGACTTATGAAATGTTTGCTACCCAGTGGTTTTCTCTTTTAGAAGACTGTTAATAGATTACATATGCAAGTAGTGAGATTGAAAATCGTAAAGACTAACGTACACAATTTAACTGCATAGCTTATAGGTGTTACTTGGGCTGAAACAGTTTTCATTTTTAGTAATACATGAACAAAACTCTAGCTACGTGGACTCTAATTGCTTTAGCAGATACTATGAGCATATCACATAAGTTATTGTGCCATATTTTATTACATGATTGCATCAGTTTTCAACAACTGTTTTTAGCTTTCAAGAGCACTCCTTCCCCTTTGTCTTTTGGATTTCCTGAATGTTATTAGACTGTGGTGAGGTAAGGCATTAGAGGAAATAATAACTGTGCTAATGTCTAATCCAAAGACTTATAAATTATAAACCATTGGTGACATCATGGCAATAAATTTCCTAAATCTCAGTCTTGTCCAAGTAATAAATTTGGGTAACAAAGTTGCAATTTTAGTTGTTTTATTTAATGATTAAAACATAAATAATGTTTGTTAAAAAAAGGAAAAACAAAAACTCTACATCCCTACATATTTGTGATAGAATGAATATTTTGGGTGGGAAATTATACAAAATTATGTAAAAACCAACACTTAGGCATTACTTGAAATAGTGTACATTATTACATTTTTTCAAATTGCTCTTTATTTTCCTCCTACTCCTCAAAAAACACCTTGTGTCCCAGTTACAACGAATAATCCAGTATTCCCTGGTAAAGCCATGCTTTTCTCATTTCTTCCTGGAACCTCTTCCTCCTCCTCTCCCTACTCATCCTCAGCTCTCAACTCCAGGGTGACCTTTTCCTTTAAGATTAAATTCAAAAGTCACTTCTTAGAAGTCTTCAGAGATTTCTGCAGATATAATTTATTAGTTTTCCTTTGTGCATATCCTTTTAGTATACAGTCAATGACTACACAGGGTAAAACTACTGGCTCAGCAAAGAGAGGATGTAATAGTATCTCACAGGAAATATTGTGGCATACTGTGTTTTGACCAAAGGAGATCCTTTTGTGGATCAAATTCGTCCGGAATTTACATTTCCTAAAAAGGTAACCCTAGATCTGCACTATGCAATGCTATAGCCACAGGTCACATGTGGTTATTTAATTTAAATTAATTAAAGAGGAAAAATTCCATTCTTCAGTCACATCAGCCACATTTCAAGTCATCAATAGTCACATGGGGCTTGTGACTACATTACTGGGTAGAGGCAAATATAGAACATTTCCATTGTCACAGAAGTTATACTGGACAGCATGGATCTAAATCCTGAATCCTAGGCCCTTAGCAGCGCACAGTAGAGTCAGTAGTCAGAGGGCCTCCAGGGAGACAAATCTTGACATCAGACCACGATGATAGTAAAGTCCAGAGGGATCATACTGAAAACATTAGTTTATTTTTTTAAGCCAGGAGTTATGCTAAGTAACATTTAATGGCAGTACAGATGAAGAAATGCACACCCTACGTTTTTTTGTATGTCATTCTTCTACTTTGAATCACTTTTCACTAATCTATGCAGGTACAATTTTTATCTATTATTTAAAGATCAAGCCATGATACAAAGTGTATTAAATGTTCATTGATTTTCCCCAGCAGAGAAAAATGGTTTCTGTCTGGAACTTGCACAGCAATCTATTCATGCTTTTTTTCTGTCATTTGTTTTTACTTCAAACTTGATATTCAATGATGCATGTGTTCTTTTTTCCTATTAAATTTTTGAAAGGTGAGGAACAAATCTTACTGTATTTCTTTCGAATACAAAGAGCTTTGCACTGAGTTAAATCTCATTAGAAGAATCAGTGAATGAGTGCATAAATGAGGAACTGAGTGACTGAGTGTAAGAGACTATGGAAAACCTACATCCAAAGAATAGCAAGGACACATCCTTGGCCTCTAGGAGCTAGTAATTTAATAATCTGACGCAGACATGAACACAACTGCACAGTAGATGCTAGCCTACAAAATTCCAATGTTAAACCAAGTTTTAAAGTGACTTTTGGGAAATATGATACTCTTTAACTTTTTGGTAGTAGTATATGTTATTATTAATATGTTACTGATACTTATACACCTCAAATATGAGAACAATTTTGCTGTAAAAGATAAAAAATAAAACCTAATGACAGTTTTACATTAAAATCCTGCATCTTTATATTCTTCATCCTCTTTAATTTTGATAGAGGCTTGTAATTCTTCACTTGTTATTCAATTAAGGTTATGAATAAATATTACCCCTCTCAAAAGAGCCAACTTCACTGAAGGATTTTTCATCAGATTATCCCTCTGCATAACTTAATCTTCTTTCTGATTAACATGATTTCTCTCCTGTGCATCTCACCATTCCAGTGAAGCTGTTTTACCTGACAATTTTTACTCAATAGCAATTACTCTGAGATGTAGGCCAGTGGAAGAGCAACTGGGGAAGCTGCTTGGGTTTGACAAACGTAATTTTTTGTTTGTAGAAATATATAATTCATTATAGGTATTTTCATTCTTATATTTATTTTAGAGAACTTACTAAATGTATGTAATTTTTGAAACACTGATATAAATAATAATTGATGCAGTAAATGCACATTGAGTTGTTACTATTTATATAGGATTTATGTAGGTATTTGAAATATGGAGGTGCAAGGTCTAGTTGTTAATCTCAAGGAGTGTACCAGCATTTACAACAAAAACTATGTAACAATAATACATTATATACAATGTTACAAGATTTATAAAACATGTGGCAGCTATTTTCATTTCACATTGAACACATAGTAAGTGCTAATGATATCTTAAAACTTCATGTATATATTATTTTACAAGGTGGTCCGAAAGTCTCCATATAAAGGAAATATTTTGTAAAATTTTGTAATGACTATTTTGTAAATAAAGGTATATTTAGCTACAATTTTCCATTTTCCCTATATATGGTGACTTTTGGGACACTATACTTAATCTTCACAACAACCTTACTATTATTAAACCTGTTTTATAGATGAGAAAACTGAGACATTTTACACATAATACTCAAGTCACAAAGCTAATAATTGATGAAGTAAGAATTTGATAGCATATCTGTTTCCAAACACATGGTTTTAACAACTATATTAAAAAGTGGGATTACCACAAATATTCTGTGAAATATATCCTAAAACAGTAGAAACTGGAAATGACAGTTCAAAATGAGAGAGGCAATTTTCTGTTTCAGCATATGAACAAAGGCTCTATTTGACTTGATCTTTGAATGATGTATTTTGGTGGGAGATGTGTATGTGGGAGTGTGCATGTGTGTGCATTGGGTGTGGGGCAGGGGAGCAGTGGGGGCCATAGAGAGAGGGCAGGGAAAGCAGGGAGGCCGATTATTCTATCTAGAGGAAACAGCACCAGCAAAATTTCCAAAGAAAATAAATGTAATTCACACTTGTGGAATCAACACAAAGTTGAGTTTAGACAATGAAGAATATATATGTATATATTAGAAGATAGAGCTGAAAAATAAACATGGCAGCCAATCTGTGGAAAGTTTTCTGGGCCAAAATAAGCTATTTAGTCTGTATTCAGAAGGTGTCAGTGACACAATGATAATTTTAGTTGAGGAACAATAGCATCAAAGAGGTGTAATACTGTGATGAACCTGACAGTGATGTGTGGGATGACTTAGAGACATACGAATCTGTCTGGCAGGTAAAGAACTATTTGCCATAGCTGAGGAGGGAAGAATTAGGTCTTGTTACACATTAGGGAAGGTTGAGGAATTTCGTATGTTGTATGTTGTACCTTGGTCAAGTCACTTAGCTTCTTTAGCTCATGTTTCTTAACCTCTGTTGCATCTGAATCCTCTTTGATGTTCCAGCATAGCTATGGATTCGTCCCTCAAGAAAACTGAAACAAAACTTAACATGTTTTATAAGCAATCTAAGGGTTTATGGACTTTATGCAGTCATGGTAAGAAGTTCTAAAATGAGTTACTCTGCAAAGATTTTCCTATCACTAACCTGATGTGATTCTAAGATCATTATCACTCTAAACTTGTACATTTGTTCCCTCTGTTACTTTTTGGCTCCCCTCCTTGTAAATAAACATAGAGATTACCCAGATTTTTAAAATTCATTTTCCTTTGAACTCTCTACATACTATTATGTGGAATTCACTTATTTTATAAATTCAGCTATTCAACTTCAGGCCCCATCCCTCTGCTAATCAGGTCGTTCAAATTTGGTTTCCTGGCTTGTATGACATCTCTTTATTTTCCATAGTTATTTCAAAACCGAGGGCTATTAAGAGTCCTTGGGTCTTCAAAAGAATATAACAGCAATTACTAATAATAAGGTTCACAAAATTAGTCTGTCAGAAATAGTTATTTAACAACATACATTGTGGGAAGATACAGAAAAAATATAAGCCTGGTATCTGTCACCAGGTTTTGAGAAATTTAAAATGTACTGGAATGTGAATAAAGCAAGTATAAATTACTGTCCTGAATATAATATATTAGCCCTACTTTAGATTTAACCATGATTTATAGCTATATTGCATTAGAATTTTATCTTTCCCTTCAATAAAACAAACAAAATATTGCCACAAGTAAATGACAGTTGTTAATTAAAAAAAGAAACTAGGTGACAGATAAATTTAAGGAAAAGGTATAACTGTAAGGATATTTAGTTCACATACATTAATAATAACTTGGTTTGTATTAATTGACACTTTGGGGTAGTTTTAGATTTATAATAATTATAATATTTGGTTTATATCTAAAACGTAGTTGTTGACCAAAATATTTTGAATTAATAATTATAATTATTATTCTTAATAATTTCCCCTATTTTTTCAAAAAATGTTTTTTGGGAAAAAATATTTTCCTCATCAAGTACAGTCACAGAGCCAACTATATAATAATTATGTTGATAAAAATGCACTTTACCTATTAAATTAAAATATTCTAGTTGTATAAATGAAAATATAATCCCATTTAATACTCATGTATAACATATGATCAATCTCTCTCTCTCTCCATATATATATATATATATATATATATATATATATATATATATGTATATAGAGGCAGAATTTTTTTATTGATTACAACTTCTGTTTCTAGACAATTCCTATTAGGATCGAAAATAGAAGGAAGGATAATATTTATTATCAGGGTAGAAAACATTCCCAGGAAGTTCATTACAGAGTTAACCTAAGTAGGGGTGGTTTTCCTCTGGCCTCATTAACTTTCATTTGTGTTATGTGTGTTTAGCATTGTTTTAGTATAGTAGAAATCTTACCTCTGATATTGGTGCCCAGACATTATATGGCCTTTCTGTGACCCAGAATTTTCCCATTATCTAATTTTTAAAGTTGATGTAGTAAAAATGTTATTGTTTATAGATTATGAAATCTCGATTCTATGCCTCATTGTCCCAATTATTGATTCTATATTTTAGAACAAGTTTTTAAAATCTCTTTGAAATTTCAATATTTTTATCCATGAAATGAAAATACTCCACAGAATTATTTCAAAGACTAAATGAGATATATTGTGTATTAATATACACAGGCATTCTTAAACCATATATTAATAGAAATGTAGTTAATTATAATTTTAATTATCACAAATATACTATTAATGGTATATCTTTGCTATAATAGCATGTGAATAACTAACTCATTTTCTGTGATAATTGTTAATATTTGTTAAGTAGTTATCACACATTCTCCTAAATGCTCTGAAGGTATTTATGTTTTTATCCTCACAATACCCCTTGAAATACATAGCGTGTTTATCCCAATTTGTAGATGAAATAATGAAGAGACAGTGAAAAGTCATTTGTCTAAGGTCACACATGAAGCAAAGCCAGGTAATCTGTTTCTGAAAGTGGTAGTAAATGGAGAGATCATAAAATCCTGATTATTTTTTTGTACTTAATTTGCTTAAATATGTTACTTTATGAACATACATCATACATAAAGTGTTGTTATACTGTTTATAATATCTCTTAAAATAACTTTGTAGTTTCTGTAGTCCCTGCATATGTTAGGCCCGGAATTAATCATAACCAAATCAATCATGTCAGAAGTGGTATATTTAATACAGTCCTCATATTATACTATTAATATATTAAAGGCAAATAAAAGGATTTTACACATTTCCAACTTTATTTGCAGAAAATATATAAAGTAACCTTGATTCCAAGTTGGTGGAAAGTTAGTATCATGTTATCCATTCCCCTCCTAGTAACAATAAGTACAAGCATACAGTCCTTCCAGCTGGATTAAATAGGATTTGCCCTCTTAAATTTAAGGGACCTGAATTTATCTAGGTTCCCCAAACAAACATCGGAGCCATAATTCATCTGCTTTTTGTCATCATTAAAATTAATGGTATAAACCAAGGAAAACAGAAAGCATATGTGTTCATACTCCATGCAGATTATGTTTTTAATAGGAGCTTAATTTGAGTTTATGCAGATATCACATGCCTGTCATGGTATAATTATTCAGCTACGAATGCCTGTTAACTCCCAAGGTATATAACAGTGAAAAGGAAAATTCTGTCTTGGCTAGAATGAGAAGTTCCAGAACATGAACAATTTACTCTATGATGTTTTGCCCCAGTGAGACCTGGTAAAGAAGCTCAAAGAGCAAATCAATGGCTCACAAAGAGTAAAATAATGGAACAATCGACTTGATCTTTCCATATGTGCATTTTAAGTCTCTACAGTCAAAACACACTTACTTTTATTTATGATCTTATTATTTCTAAAAACATCAGTGTTTTTTATATTAAATTATGAAAGTACAGCTATCACTTTTTCCCACTTCCCACTTCTTTTTATAAATGTGTTTGTCGTATCCATGATTAGACACCCTGGGGAAATTTTATCAACCCAAATGTAAATATGTCAACAGAAAAGAGCATATGTACTGTAAAAAGAATTGGAATCTATTCATATGGTTTCTTTACATTTCAACATTTTTTCACAGATGCCATCTGGGAAGTGATGAGGCCAAAAGGATTAACATTTTATTTATACCAAACTTTGTTTTAGCAAAGCCTTGTCATTCAACTGTGGTTATAATGATATGATGTAACTATACAATTTTCTTTTAGCAAATTAGCAAAGACTTCAAAAATTATTATTATTTGGCAAAGCTGCTATAGGGAAGAGACAATCCTGTCAATTCTTGGTGAAAATGCAAATATTAAAGAATAATTTGGGAATTAGGAAAAGCCCTTAAATATATCCATGCACTTTAACTTGGTTATTTTATTTCTGTAAATATATTCTAATGAAAAGAAAACAGAAAAAAATTAAACCACAAAAAGGTTCATTATGATGGTATTTAGAATTTTGAAAAAAAAATTTAAATGTCAGTAAGAGGAGAATGATATATTTATGTAATTGATTATGAGGCAGGTATTAAAATAGTGTTTATATTAAATATTTTAATTCATATATCGTTTCACTGTGGAAGCAATATGGAATTATGTGACAACTATATAAGGTGTACAGAGAAAAAACTTGAAGAAAATGCATTAAAATATTAGGTTTCTAACTTATGAGATTTAGGTATTTAATGCATTTATATTATTTTTCTCTATTTTTAATACTTTGTACAATGATCATATAAGACATATATTTAAAAAACATGGTCTCTATATCCTATTATCTAAGTAAATCAAATTCACAGTGCATGGATTGAATCTAGCCCAGACACATGCTTGATTTACCTGACACAGAGTTTTGAAATCTTTAATTTGAATGCCTTTTAATGAGACTTAAGACTTTTCATGGGACAATTTAATGTTCCAATTACTTCCTATTCTTTTGTGTTTCCTTCTTTTCCTTTTTATGTCACCTGCAATGGCCACTGTGGGCATTTGAGTTTGCAACCTCTCTAAAGCATTGTAACTCACTTCATCACCAACAACTATCACATTTATTTTATGAACAGTTCCCATTCTTTAGATTTACTTCAAATAGCAAAGTCTCCAGAAAAGCTGTGGTCATGCCCTGCTATCTCATGATGGAGGTACGACATATATGGTTTAGTAATTAATCATGGTTGAACGTAGAAGTTAATGGGAAATTCAAAGTGATTTGAAACTCTACATTAATTGTCATGGAATCATAAATCTTCATAATTTTCACTCATTCCTTTCTATATAATTAAAATTGATCTATATATACACTGCCTCTTAACAATATGTCTCTGTTTTATTTAGGGAAAAAAACGTGACTATTCCAAATATTTATGTCTAAATTAATTATCCAGAATTCTTAAAAGTTGAAATATATGGTTGCATGTTTGATGATTGCAAACTACAGGCAAAACAGCTCTTAGATGACTATGCAGATATCGGATGTCTTCTTTTGGTATCAAATTAATCACCATAGAGTCATTCAACACCTGTTGATTGACTTTTAGGTCATTATTTATAATCTATTATAGTGAACACTTGAATTATTTATAAAATAATATCTCTCACTGATAAAAGTCAGTTTCTGTCTATAGAGCAAGACTTCTTTGCATCAAATAAAAATTATGATTACATAATTTAGAATAAATCAAGCATTTTATTTGGTTTATTAACTAGAATGTTTGATGTTGAAAACTATACTGTAGGCTTACAACTATCATTCACATTTATTGGATATTTATATCATTTCAAATTATATTTTCAATTAGAGAAAACATAATAAATACTTATTGTAAATTATTTTGAGTAATTAAAAGCTCAATAATATCTTACTCAGCTTATTCATGGCAATTTACAATTCTTAAAAATTAACCTTTTTAAAAGTATATTTTTTCTGTTGTTAAGAACTTGAAAATTGTACACGTGGTAACTATTAGCACATATATAAAATTAAGAATAGTAAAAATAATTATTTACTAGAAATTATAACATATATTCCTATATAATTTGTATTATATATTTTCAAAATAGAGAGATGGAGGAGAAGGTTTAAATAAGCCAAAGCAAGAATGCACAGATCTATATCCATATAAGATACATATACATTTACTAACTACATAGATAGATATACAGATCTGTATTTAGAAGCATGGCCCAACCTGAACAATGCACTGAAGGAAAAACAACAGGAAAGAAAAATTTAGCAACATTATGTTTTCTGTCTAGGCAATTTTGAATTTTTAAAAACTGGTACTATTTTCCCAGACTGTGTTTGATCAGTGTTGATGGGTAATTTAAACAATTATAATCAGAAAGCCCCTAAACAAAGATGTATGCAAATAAACGGGAAGGGAACATGCAGATATAAAAAAGTTACGTTGGACTTCTTGTTATATCTATATATGTATATATATGCATATGAATTTATATGTACATTTGCACATATAAACACATATATTCCATATATTTGATCTCACATACTTTATACATTACATATAATACTAATTAACATTATATATTATAATTTAAAATTTATTAACTATGTTATTGTATTTATAATTACTTTAATATATATATACAAACTATAATGTATATTTTAAACATTAAGAAAACAGAAGCATTTAATTATCAGATTAACTAAAGTTTCCCTCTTTTAATTGTTGCCCCCCTCCCTTTTTAATGTTTTTCTTTAATAACACCATTGGGAACAAGATTAACAGTGGCTTGCTCCATAATGGTAGAAAAAAAAAAGACTTAAATATAGGATTTACCTTTTGAGTACCTTCTCTGTCTGCCTCATAGTTTTGCTTTAATGCTGCTCCCTTCAATATTGTTTTAACATTTAATCTATTATACTGATATGTGCCTGCACACACAGCAGCAAGAGGTATATAATCTTGAAAGAGAACATATTATGTGTTTCACTAATTTTCAAATTGTGAACTATTTATCTGAGCTGTGTTCTAGCTATAAAGCTAAGTGAAAAGGATGAGTGGTAGGAAGTAGGAAGTGGAAAGTGGAAAGAGCTCAATTTGCTGATATTAACAGATCATAAGAAAGGTGTGGGAAATATAACAAAAAAGACATTGGGTATATTGTGAAAGAGTAATACCTGAGAAATTTAGGTAACTTCTAATGCTATTGCCATCATTCCAGAAATCTTTTATTACTAAATAAAGCAAAAGCTATTTGCAAAATAAATATACTTAGTTTTAGGCCATCTTTATTTATAATCATGCATAAAAATGGTGCTCCTTAAAGAGAAAAGGTGATGCTTTATTAAAATTGTAAAAATTTAGTTCTGAGGTCCTCTTCAAGAGCTGACCAAGGACAAACTAGGAGCATGTTGGATACAGAAAATCTACAGGTAAAATCAACGATGCTATTAGCTTTTGAGCTCAAAGAATTCCTATAAGTTACTGCTATTAATTCAATCTCATAAAACATTCAAATCATCCAAAATCTGCACATGGATAGAAAATCAAGATTTTGGTTTTGTGGCAAAATTAGGTTATTACAGATGTCGTGATCTCAGAGCCATCCTCTATACCTAAAAAGTATACATTCAAATCTTGTCTAATTTTCACAGGATAACTTAAATGATACATAATGCCAATTGTTAGTGCTACTGATACCTGTGTCATTATAGTTATAATAAAAAATACAAGTTTCATTCTCAAAATTTGATATTAGAATTTAACCAGTTAGACATTTCTTTTCACAGAAATATATAACATAATTTAAAAAACCTAGATTGTCAAAATGCAAACCAGTTCCAAATTCCTTGAAAACTGATCACTTAAAGTTATTTTGGTAAATAAATCAAAGTATGATAATGTTTCCTATCATTAAACTAATATTGAAGGGCATTAAACAATTGGCACCTTATCAGACATGGAAACATATATTTTTATTATTACTATATCAAACACTAATTATAAACAATATTTCTTTAAAAATTTGTTATAAAATGGTCTATAAATATAAATCAAACCAAAATGACTGACTGAAATAAGTAATAACCATGACTCTTAGGTAGTTTAGATTTTTTTTAATATTACTATTTCACATAATTCATCAAGATATATAAAATGCTGAGGTTCAAAGAGATTAAGTGACTATTAAATATCTCAGTTTTAGAATATTTCCCACTAAACAATCTTGACTTCACAGTAACCTTTGGGGGTTACTGTTATGGTCATTCTGATAGTTAACTATATAAAAGGAGTTATTCTATGTACAATAAAAGCTAAATTTCAAATGCTATTTTTAATTATGATATGTTTATTAGCTGACCTGTTTCAAGTTTAGGTTTCTGCCTGCCGGAGCATCAGTGACCGTACATACCAGTGGTGGCTACAGGGAAGGCTTAGAAGCACCAACTATGTCAATGCAATTTCAGCTGGTCTTATGGGTTTAGTATCTTTTGATTCTTGAGTGTGACTTAATTTTACAGAATCATTTACAGTTCTCAATTTCTTTATCTCTTTCATGTCTCTAAGAATTATCTATTTATTTATTTTCATAATAATGGTTTAAAAAACTGACTATAAAGACCAGACAATGACTGCCTAGCTATTGTTCTCATATAATCTTTGAAATTATTATACATATTTTGAATAAATGACCAAATAGTTGTTAGATAATATCATATTTATACTTCATTTGAAAATAATTATGAAATTAGCATAGATAATAACAATGACACTGTAGGAAAATTATATGTAACTTGTAATTGTAATTCTGTACATGTAATTTTAGAAATTTTCATTCGGAAACATTTGAAAACATAAAGAAACAAATCAGTTTTCTGGATAGTTGAATTGAGACAGTGAATTGAGAATAAATGTATAAAAATTTAGGTGAAGTCACTTATGACATGATCAGGTTATTCCAATTTTCCATGACATAAATCATAAAATAATTCCCATTCTATTTTGTTTAAATGTCTCATTGCTAATTTCAAATAGCAAGTATTGGGGTGCAAAATGCATTTAGTATTTTAAATGCCTAGCAAAATAAATATGGATTCTCCATGTGACATTTTTAAAAGTCCTCCTAAAAGACGAAAAACAGTTTTAGAGAGGTGCTTATTTTGTGGTTTCCAAAAATCAACATTTCTGGAATTTAAGCTTAGTCTCTCATTTAAATTTATGCTCCCGGATATGGCACATATTAGAAAGCTAACTCTTCTTTATTTGGAGACACTCAGATTTCACTGATGTCAACTTAGTACGCTTAAGGAAAAATGGAAAATTTAGACAGATCTAAAGTTGATTAATAAAATGCCATAACAACACCTATGTGCCTCAAATATCCTAATGCTTGAGTCAAAAGTTCTGAAGTTCTGATCTCAAACTAAGCTTATCACAATGGCAAGCGAATACTTTTTTCATTGTAGATATAGTTAGAAAGGGATCTCTCTCAAGTAAAGAGAATGCCTATGTAATGTGATACCTACCAATGTGGGTGTCTCAAGGAATGTTAGAAGTAAAGGATAAGGATGTGCTAATATTAGTGAGGGAGGATGCTTCATTTGGAATGAGATATTTTTTGGCTGACTGCATCAATGGGCTACACTGAAGTTTAGGAGGAGCAAAGGGAGGATGAGTGGGGGTGTCACAGGAAATGAGAACATAGATGTAGGAGGATATCACATTACACAGAACTTTGAAACTGACCATAAAATCATAGACACTGTTCTGGGAGGAAAAAAGTAACTGGTGGGCTGCATGCAGGCAGTGAGTGAATACAGATGGAAATGAAAAACTGCAGCAACACCAGGAAAAATGAAAATATGATAGGAACTAAGTTGAGGAATATCCTGAATCACGTACTAAAGCTATAAACTGCAGCACAACTGTAAATTTTGAGATGTTGAAATTTTTTGCAAGTAAAAATGTTCATTAACATTTAACAGAGAACAATTAGCATATATAGAATAAATTTGTTGAACTATTTATATCATAAAATTAATTTCATTTTAAGCACCCTTCATTATATTAATACTTTAATTTTGTATCTTCCTTAACCCTTTACAACAAATGAAGCCATCATTCTCCTCTCATGTTTTGTCCTTGCCCTTTAGAGAGTCTCTAAGATGTGAATCATTACCCCCAATTCCAACTCAATCCCCCCGACCCCTGCAACCTTCTACCACTAAGTGGGCATTTAGCAGCCAAGAATCATCTCTAGTTAAAAGCCTGTGCTCTTTACTATATTTATGTGTCCCATAATATACATAACTATGTTTTTCAATTTTATCAATTGAAAAAATGACCATTGCTTTCTTTCACAGCATCAATTACTGTTCATAGAAAATTCTTACCAATAAATTCTGTTAAATTCAAAAAAATAAATGAGGCAAAATGGAAAAGATGCCTATGAATGGGTTGTCAGAAAGAAAGGTTTGTTAGTATGAAGCTTTGACATGTCTACTCTTTTGGAAGAAAGATATACAATTGACCTGAAAAATATGGTCAGCCTCAACTGCTTTTTTTCCATAAAGATATGTGCAGGGTTTTTTTCTGGCCATTGTTGGACATGTTGTTTATTTCATCTTCCAAAAATATGTAGCCACACAGGATCAGGGAAGGACCAGAATAATGCTGTTTTTCCTGTTTTCCCTACAACTGTGCTATTATAAATTCTCTGTGGGTGCTCTGTGTGATAATGTCACAGAACCAGAACATAGTGTACATTAAAGGCACAAAGCCTGCAGCTGTTGATGTGGCTACTATTAAATACAATCACTATACTGCTATCAACCTTTGCCAGCACTCTCCCCGGTACGAGAGGTAAATCACAGCAGCACAAGTTGAGAACACAGGAAGGTGCTAGATCCTGTGCTGGACAATACAGCCTTCTCTGGAATTAGCACACCTGTGTTTGAGTTCAAGATCTGCTACTCTTTGGTTGTGTGACCCTGACTTTAACCTCCCTCCTTAATGCTATTTGGTCTTATGTGTGATGATAACATACAAACTTATTGCTATTATACTTACTGTTATTTTTCACATCATATTTATAATTCTCTCACAAACAACCTATATGAGGCAGATATTATTTTCTTCATTTTGCAGTTAAGGAGACTGTTTATGCACCACGAGGTGCAACTAATAATTAACTAACCTGAAATTTACAATAATTATATGCATGGCCAAGATATTATAATAGAAGATAGCAGGCTTAACTGTTCAAGTTGTTCCTACATGAAATGTATGCTTTTAAAAATGCATAGCAAAAAAAGATGTGGTTTGTGTGCTGAGAAAATATTCTAGGAACAAGGGACTATTATTTCTAATCTCCCTCTGCCACAGGTTGTCTTAACTTGTTGCTTCATATGCTCAAAATGATAACCAGAGGTCTGTTTAACAAATGATAGAGCTGAGAAACAAAGATAAGCCTTGACTTTTTCAAAGAATTAATTGGGAAATATATTTCAAACCCATAAAGATAAATTTAGTGGTTGCACAATTTGTTTTTCTTGCTGACCTACACTCTCTTGAATTTGATTCCTTTCACAGCCGAATTTCATATATAAGTCATTTCATACTTGCCCTTTTCCTCGCTTATCCCTTCCTCATTAACACTTTATTCTGAGTTCCATTCCTGCTCTTCTACTAAAAGGGTCCCGTAAGAAAGCACCAGTGACTTTCTTCTTCCAGCTCCCCTGGAATTTTCCCAAGGTTTTTTTGTTGCTTGGTATTTTCACTGAATATGAAAATTCTGAGTGCTTATTTTAAGGTCTGATCTTCTGTTTTCATTCTACTCTGTATTTGTTCTACTCCATCTCTTGTTTTCTTCATTTCACTTAATTATTCCTCCTCTTTCTTCATCACTCTTTGCCCAGCTTCACTAAAAGTACCTTTGCTAAGATTTAGTTTGGCTCTTATCCATTTTATTTCTCCTTGAATGTTGAAATTATCATTCAGAACTGAAAAGTCATTTACATTCCTCATTTTTCATTTTCTCTTTTAGCTCAGGACTTGCCTAAGTGACACCTTGCTTGGGTGTGCCTTCCTAATCTTAACCTCAACAGAGTGAAACCAAGCACTGCACTTTCTTACCTCCCAACACCAGGATCCTATCACTGGTTCTCCTAATGATGCTCCCAGTCTTGGCAAAGAAATCCTCGTTATTTGTTACCCACATTCAAAGCCTAGAACATACTTGTGGCTTATCAGATTTATGTATTCTTTATCAACTATCAGTTATTGAAACTTTTTGGTCATTTACAAATGAGCTGTTATATTTTTCCCCCCATTTACCATTCAAGCATTGGCTATGGTCATATTAAAACTAGATTTCTGCTTAGCTTCCTAACAGACTTCTTTGATGTTCTTTCTTTATCTAATCACTTTATCACATACTCTACCAGCATTTATAAAACATGCTGTCATCGTGTCAATTACCTATGCCATAATTCTCGGTAGCTCTTTTTTCATAAAAGTCATTTTCTGTCAAGATTCTCCATGATTTTGCCTAATCTTAATTGTCCAACTTTTCTTCCTCTTAATTTATTGTATGCAAAATGGTTTGTTCAGAAGATTTTCTGTATTATGCAACAAAGATAGTACATTTGCTATTAATTTCATGTTTTTGTTTTTAAGTTATATTGTTATTAATGAAAATATTTACCTAGTTCCATCCATTTATTCAAATCCTTCCATGTCATCATCAGAATTTACTTTCAATGCTTTAACACAGTTAATATACTAAGAGGTTAGTACTCAGAAACACTTGAGTTCAAATCATGGGTCTGTGATTCCCTAGATGTGTGATTTTGTGTTAGTTATTTAACATTTCAATTTGCAGTTTTTCTCATCTATAAAATGCAAAAAGTCTCATCTTCCTATTTAGAATGTTGTAGGGATTAAATAAGATAACCTAGTCGGCATAGTGTTTGGACATGCCATTAATTCATTTCTACAGTATTTTTTGTGAAACTACCTCATTCCAGGGGCTGGAGTTACGGAACTGGAGAAGATAGATACAGTATCAGCCCTCCAGTACTCACAGTATTATAGGGAATTCGGGCATTAAACAAATACTCTCATTCATAGCATTCGTGTAATTTTAATGTATATTTCTAAAACACCTGAACACCTCATTCCCACGAACCTCGGTTCTCTGGAAACATACTGCACAGCATTATATACTATTTTTAACCTTCCTCTATGTTTTGCATTTTGTTTTACTCTTATTCCACTGCGTGTTGCAGTGTTCTTGTTTGCTGAAATGACCCTATTCTTGTCTTGACCCTTCTTTGAAACTAGCTCAAACACTTCTGGGAAAAATAGGATATCTCTGATTTGGGGCTTTTATAGCACTTTGCATGTGATTATATTATACCAGTTATTGCTTTATGTTACATGTAATTTTTCCCAAAAACCCATGGAGTAATGAGGGCAGAAAGCATTAAATTTATCTTTATGCTATAAATCCATAATGTTATCATCACCAAATGTGAACAAAAAGTGTTTATTGAAAATATGTTTGTCAACTATGCCAGTTTTACATCTCTAAACTCTAAGTTACTTTGGGCAGGACTGCTTCATTAAAAAATTCAATTTTATTTACCACTATCATAATATGGTACAAATGGTATTCTGTGTGTGTGTGTCTGTGTGCTGATTGATTGTGAATACATTTTTGACATCTATTTAAAGATGACAGAATCTTAATTATCATTTGACCATAAAATTTACGTATTTAGAAAATAATATGAAATGCAAGATTCTATTTCTTTTTTCCACCTTCCTGCCTAACAAGATAAAAATCAATATAATATGAAATATTAGTTTGGGAATTCAAAAATAAATAGGGTTCACTTTGATTTAGTTGATGTTTCAGTCATTTGCAGAATGATTAATACACGACATTATCCCTTCACTTGTGGGAAGGCTCTGTTGCTCCTCGAAATGTTCTTTATGCTACAGTTTTTTTCTTTTTTTGGAATTTTGTACCATGAAGGGGAGTTATTTGTTCAAAAAAGCAAAGTTATTTTCTTAACATTTTAGAGCTTATACTAAAAGTAAAAAGGCATTGAAGTAATAATTCTCCTAGGACCCAGGGATGAGTCAATTTAGAGCTGTTAGGGAAAAGAGTGCCATTTAGTGAAAAAGTATATGTAAACACTCATCTCGAGCACTGCTTTGCAGCATATTTTCAGTGGGTTGTGTAAAATACTTCCCTTTAAATAGGGATAGAAATCTCAAGATCTCACTCAGCTTACCTATTACTGTTCTGTTTGCTATTCTATTTACTGAATATATCCTCTCATATATGTTAGGGTTGCTATGAGTATAACTAGTGCAGATTTTGACATTTTTTAAATGAATCGAGTCTTTATTAAATGCAAATGCTTAAATAAGAGTAAGCATTTTCAAATTCATAGGTACATATCTACAAAATTTGTCAATTATTAACATTTTGATAAATACCATACTGCAAATACTATTTCATAGATAAAAATGGGGAATGTTAAAATTATTGATTTTAGAGCAGTTACATGTTTGAAGATAACTGTTTAACAGTACGTAAACTTTACTTTCTTGACTGAAATCATACATATCTAAATCACATAAAGTCATACTATAAATGCAAATTGCCTAAACATTTAATGACTAAACATTTAAAAGATAGTCATACCTTCAAAACAATTACTGGCATAAAAGATAGTCATACCTTCAAAACAATTACTGGCATTTCTTATGGTAAATTAATTATAGAACTTGTTTTACAATTGAGTGCTTCTCTTCTAATTACAAAGTTCTAAAGGGTTTTAAATATATATATATATTTGGTGAAAATATGTACATACACATACATGCACTGACACATACACACAACTCATAGTTTACACATACTGACATACTATGTATCATTTTACTTAAATTTATTACCTGGAAAGAAAGCCTTTAGTGCTATCAAACTAAATTTTAAAGGTTATAATATGTACTGAAGGTTCAATATTGATTTTAAACTTGAATATTTAATAGATAGAGCCTGAAGTAAGACATTTAAAAAGTTCATTCTTAGGACAATATGTTTGAAAATAGCATTATTACACCATAAAAGATTTGAAGTTATATCTGTCCTGTTATAGAAAATAAATTACAAAATTTGTTAATATTTGAAAGATTTTAAAGTTTAACCCCTTATATTCTCTAAGTAACAAAATAATACAAAATATTATATGACATTGTTTTCATTTTTTATGTTGCAGTGGAAGAGTAAGTGCATGTAGTTCCCAGATTTGAAGTTTGATTTGGAAAAAAGTTGGTAAGAACTTTATAAATAAAACTATGGAGGTTCAGAGATTAGGTAAGACAATTTGACTATTTCATAGGAAAGATCAACATGTACATTTAATAAAAAGATAGGAACTTGACAATCAGAGAACTAATGGCTGCTAAATCTTGAAATATACTCCTTTCCATTTTTGAAATTTCTAGTCTTAATTGTTTTCTCCTTAATAAACAGGCAATACAAATATTACAGATAATTTGTCTAAATATGTGTAGGAATAGTCTACCACATGTCAGTAGCATGTTTTCTCTGCAAAGAGAAAAGATTCAACTCAAATGCAAAGGAAAGGAAACACATGACACAGAATTGAACAAACAATGCAAGCATGCATTAAAGCTTATATATGAAAGCAATGAAAATAAATCTAACAGGGACCAAATGCATGCTTTTAACTAAGTGATTATTTCCATTAGAAACAAGAATATTTTTTAAATGGATACTTTTAGAGGTATGGTAACTATGCTGATACTAGTACTTATATTAATTTACTTAAATTAACAAATATCAAGTGGCTAAAATGTATCACACATCATATGTCGACTGATAAAAAGAATATGCTTTTATGCAGAATATTTTGTATTTCACATCTAACCTAAAGAAAAAAGCTCCAAACTAAAATAGAATACACTTTATGAGGGGGAGTGCTGGGTTAAGGATGTGGGCAGAGATTTAGAATGAGAAATATTGACTACTGCAATTCAGAAACTATTCAGCAGAAACTATTCACCTACTAAATAGTTTTACTAGGTTATACACATTCGATCACAATATCCCTTTGAGGTTAACGATAGAATTAAATCTCAACTGAATACAGTGGTGAATTCAAAGTGGTTTCTAAAAACTTAATCAGAGAAAACTGCTTTACTTTGAATCCATTTTTTAGGCAATGTCTTCATACTTTTCTCAAGATCAATATCCAGAAATTTAATGATTTATTAATAACTGTACGTGAAGACCTTAAGTAGAGTCATTTTGATTATAACGTTCTTTTTCCAACCTGTTAAGCATTATAGAATTCTGAGAGCAATGCTTTATTTAGAATCCACATCACCAAGTTATGAACAAATGTAATTCCATAATATTAAAATGTCATATTTTTTTCCAATAGACAGGCAGGTTGTATTTCTATATTACTCTATATCCTGCTAAATTCTAAATTCTAGTAATACTCTGAGAGTATTAGTGTATTAATGTTTTACACAAGCTAAACACACGCTGTTTATACATAGACCAAAAAATGCCTTTTCTTTTTCCAAAGGGATTTAAAGAGAGTCCAGGGAACTTGCTTTCTCTCTAACTGCTCAACCTCTAACATACCTGATTATTGAGCAGGTTGTGTCATCTCCTGCCAACTGAAATCCTGATGTAGGAAGATGAAAGGCAATTCTTCTACCAGAATAAAATTTGCCTTTATCCAGAGAGAGCTTTAATTCTAAACTCAAACAATGGAGCATAGTTTTCTTGCAAAGCAACTTTCAGTCATTATCATCTCAATGTTTGTGTGTACCACCTTTGCCTCCTACTTGCCTCCTTTGCCCTCTCACCTTAAAACTCCCACTTCCCTACAGTGTCAGGAAAAATGTTGCTGCTGAACATCACGTCACCTCTTATATTTATTGCTTCCTGTGTGTCAGTCTTCAGGAACAAAATGTAGACTTAAACACGCTGCATTTTTTTAAATGGTAAATGAGTGAGAAGACGCAACAACTCTTTGTGTCATACCTAGTTCAGACGACTGAAGTCTATAGATAAAAAATTTCTATTCTATCTTAAACAAAGGGCCCAAAATAAAAGTTAATAGAAATTATTAATCTGATGTCATAAATTCCAGTGTTAGCCAGACCGGTTTTATCAAAATGGATTTTGAGACTCCAACAGCAAAATAACTTTTAATTGTGCTTCTTCCATGTAAATACTACTGTGAAAAAATCATTTAAATCTGTTCTCTAGTAATCTGCGGTCCCCAACCCCTGGACTGCAGAGCTCTGCCACCGTGCCCCTCACCCCCAGACCCCCCACTTCCCCATCACATGAAAAAACTGTCTTCCGTGAAACTTAGAAAGTTTGGGCGGGGCGGGCATACAGTGGGAGGTGAGCAGCAGGTGGGGCCACATGAACAGAGCTTCATCTGCATTTACAGCTGCTCCCCATGGCTCACATCACTACCTGAGCTCCACCTTCTCCCAACCTCCTCCACCTTCCCCCAATACCCTCTGTGGAAAAACCATCTGCCATGAAACTGGACCCTGGTGCCAAAAAGGTTGGGGACCATTGCTTTACTTATGTCTTATGGATATGAAGAATAAAACAATTATACTATCCCCTCCCCAGAATCAAATGTGCTAAAATTACAGGATAATTATTTGTTAATCAGTATGGATTATTCCTGACAGGAAAGAAGTAATATATGTCAGATACAGAAAATGACACAATGAAATACTGAGATTCTACTTTTATTTTATTTTGTTTTTTGAGAGACTACTGTGGTGTTATTTGTCTGAGTTCAAATCTGCTGGGGACATTTATTTCATTTTCTCATTCTAATTTGCACCCTGTGCTTTTTGCATAGGAAAAACAAAAGAATAGTTAACCTTTAAGAAATGAAGAAAAAGTCCTAAACAGTTCAGAGAATTTATGAGACGTGAAGTCTACCTTCAAATATATATCCTAATTCAGACAAATTCACTAAATCTTGTTACAGCACTTATCACAATGTGTATATCTATTTACTGGTCTGCCTCTTAACTTGTGTTGCTATGGCAGTATATGTAACAGTAGACTACAATACAAGTCAGTGGAACTTGTTATGAGGAAGTAATGCATGATTTGAGATCAGAGGGATAAGATGTATTTATTAATGCAAATATGTGAAGGAAGATCTAGTTAGGCAACAGAAATAATGAACAGAAAGACCTAGGAGACGAGAGGCTGAGAATTTAAAAAAACTGCAAGAAGAAAAGAAACTCCACAGTGCCAGGAGAAGGTAAGGAAGAGTAGAGGACAACAAAAATGTAGAGGCAGGAAGGACCAAGACCGAAAAGGCAGATTTCCCTAATTGTTAGAATCAAAGGTAGGTAAAGGAATGTCTATAAACAGAGGCTATGGGCTACCATTTTCTTTTTGAGAAGCTTACTTTGCCTTCAATGTGGAAACCTAATTGGATACAGTAAGTGAGGGGGGGGGGAGTGTGAGGAGGAGACAGGATATGATTTAAGAGCATTATATCATGAAGAGGAACCATATGTCTTGGTCACCTTTACACCTCTAGTCTGGTGCCCAAAAGAAGAATCTACTTAGTCAATTACATATAGGCACCATCTTTCAGGCAAATATCCTCCTTTGTGTATTCTTAAAATATTTTCTTACTATTTGAAGATTATGAGTTCTTCTATTTTTTGCTCATGTTATACTCTCTCTGACTTTAAATATGGCTTGCTTTCCTGAATTTAAATTACATATACTTTTAACAGCTTTCTTTTCATATTATTTTAAAGAAATTATAGCCAATTCAAATTTAAGGGTCTACTGTCATTATTTTACCCACTTCTAGTCCCAAAATATTCATATGAACATAACGATGGGTGTCCCTATGAAAGAATGTCACAAATGTGCATATCATCTACCAGACTTAAGATTGAGAACTGCAGCTATGACATTCAGAATCTTAGAAAATATTAAGTTTCATGGTAGTGGAACCAATACTTATAATAGCATAATATGAAACCCATTCTAAAATCAAAAACCACCACCACTAATAACAACTAAAACACACTTTGGGATACAAAAACTCACAAACCTGAAAGTACCTTTAAGTATTTGAAATATTATAGTTGAGAGAGAGAGACAATGCCCAGGCAAATCCATCTGAATATAGAACAAGTCCATTTCAAAGTAATCAGTTTTCCCACAATAGACATTTATTTCCTTAAGTTAAATGGAAAATTGACTAAAGTCTACATTTACAAATGTATGTCCAGGCAGTCTAAAATCTATTATATTCTTTATATTATACCTTCATAATTTTGTCTAAGATATTATCATCCACTATAAACACACACACAAGATATAGTATATATGTATTTATATATATATTATATACATACTATTTTTCCCATTGAAAACACTTATAGAAAACTCATTACATGATTTTGTCTATTTATATTTTAACTATTATATTTAAATATAAATCAGACTGTATTTATTTTAATATCTTTTTCCTATGTCAGACTTTATCTCTTTGGACTGTTGGGGTCTGTGACTGTAAATAACTAGGTTTCTACATTTTATCTCTAGCTGTTTCCTTTCTCATGCTTTATGTCTCATGTCAACTAGTCTCCACCCTGTTCATTAAACCTTTATTTTAACAGATGTTAGTTTTTTTCTTTTCCTCTTTCATGTTATCCAGGGGAGATCAAAGCATTTAGTCATTCTTGTCCATTGTATGCAGAGGTGTGTGGGTGAAATTTTGCATGATTCTTGTGTTCAGATTGCTTCCCTAATGTTTTCAATTATTTTCTTTGATAATATTTGATATGCGTTGACTGCTTCAACTAATAGAAATCATCTTAAATCCAGCTACTTTTAAGAGAATAAAAGTCACCAGCATAAAGTATTGAAACAATATTCAGATTTTATCTACTTTGATGAGGCAGTTGACTCATTTTTAATAAGAAAATATTACTTTTATAAAATAAATTATAACATTTTTTCCTAAATTACATGATATGGTTTATAATTAGACAGGAAAGCATGAAGAAAAAAAGGTAAAAGATAACTATATTTTAATAGTAATTATTCAATGCTACTAACAGAAGCTGATTCATTGTAATTTTGAAAAAAAATTATAAACAGCTTGAGGTATATGGAAAATTGTGGCTTTCACTTCCTTTTAGACATTTGGCAGTGAGAGTGAAGGCAATGTAATATAATGGGAAGGACTCTGAATTAGGTGTCAAGGGACTTCAGCTTCTACCACTAAGTAGCCATGGGATTTGAGGACACTATTTTACCAGTCTGAATTTAAATTTTCTATACTCTAAAATGAAGGATAGGAATTAGAGGAGCTATACAGTAACTATAAGCTATAGTATTTTATAAACATAGTTTTGAGCAAGAACTTTATGAAAATTGTGGTCACAGTTTATCCCTGGACAGATATTTTTTCTTAAATTAAGATATCATATACTGCTGAGCTTTGTGTTCAGTATAGTGTTAGTATTAAGTGGTTATGCATATATAAAATTTTCCATTAATTTTTTGTACTAAAATATTCCATATGTAAATAAATTAGCAGCATAGTTGAAAATAATTTTCATTTTTTTCTTAGGATATTATTAAAATTTTTAGACTTTGATAAATATAAGGTAGAAAATGGGATTAAATTTGTTGTCATTTATGTGGCAAACACATCATTTCATTTTGTCTTTTTTTTTTCATCTGAGGTTAATTTTAATCAAGAGACCAGAAACTACTGATTGCCTCTGATGCACTTTATAAATAAGGTACATCAGTTCACTTCTAGTTTTCTGAATGTTTATATGTTAAAAATAGCAATATTTTGCCTACCACTCGTATAATCTTTTTTCATTCTTCTATCAAATAAGTCATTATACCTTTCTAGAAAAAAACATTTTTCCACATGACTAATATATTGTGCAGTTTTAGCATGAATTTAAAAAAATGTTTCCATATTGCTGTTAGCAAAAATCTGATAAAGTGTCAAAGTAGCACCTAGGATTGCTCTCTAGCATGACATTATACAAAAAATAGGTATTGCTCATGGCAAATCTTATATTTCCCTCAAGATTTAGGCCAGCAAAGGGTAAGTAATTGTGGGACACCAAGCATCCATCCTTTCTAGGTGAAGCAATTTAAATATGAGGTAAGACAGCTATTAAATGCCAGAAAATGTAAATCAAAAAAAAAAAAAAAAGAAAGAAAGAAAAATTTGCCAGGATAAAAGCACTTAAAAGGAGCTTGAACCCTGGCACATACACAACACTGTATTTGCAATAGTACTCTAGAAAGATACAGACTTTTAGCCTTTGTATAAAGCTTAGTGCTAATCTCAAGTGAGGTAACTGGTTGAAATAGAAGCTAGTCTTGTACTTCTTAATCAGTAACCTATTTTTTAAGTGTACATGCATAGCAAATATAAGTATTTTTTTAATCACGAGACAAATACTGAGGAATAAAAATGTTGAAGAGGCTGGGCGCGGTGGCTCACGCCTGTAATCCTAGCACTCTGGGAGGCCGAGGCGGGTGGATTGCTCGAGGTCAGGAGTTCAAGACCAGCCTCAGCAAGAGCGAGACCCCGTCTCTACTAAAAATAGAAATAAATTATCTGGCCAACTAAAATATATATATATAGAAAAAATTAGCCGGGCATGGTGGCGCATGCCTTTAGTCTCAGCTACTGGGGAGGCTGAGGCAGTAGGATCGCTTAAGCCCAGGAGTTTGAGGTTGCTGTGAGCCATGGCACTCACTCTAACCCGGGCAACAGAGCAAGACTCTGTCTCAAAAAAAAAAAAAATGTTGAAGAGACTGGTTTAATGTCATTTCAGTGGCAGCAAAAGTCACACAATGAATCAGTGGCAGATCTGTGAATTGATTTTATATCCCATTAGACTCCCTTTCTAACTGCTCAGCAATTCCTGGGATTGCTTTCAGTGATCAAAGATGCACAATTAAATTAAAATGCCGGACTGGAAAATAAAAATAAGATAAAAATGGAAAGTAGTCATAGCATGTGGTTGGATTTCTGATAATTTGAAATGGCATTCTTTTTTTTTTCTTTGCCTGTAAATGGACAAATCTCAAAGCTATATTAAAGTAGTACCAACTTTTCCATCACTTATAAAGAAAGGGTCTTTATAAATTTCTAAAGTATAATAGCAAAATATTAAAAGATAAAAATAATTGTATTCAATGAAAGCTGAATGTCTATGTCATTTTATTTTTTCTTAGGCAATGATTAAAGGATGACCCTTCACAAAAATGTGCATTTCTCCAAATACATTTGTTCTAGCTGGAATTTCTAAATATTCATTAATTACAAGTCAAATTTGAGTAAAATTTAGCTATTTTAAAAACATGGTAATATTTCAACATCTTTATATGTAGAGATAGCTTCATAAGCCTATTAAAATTAAGAATAATAGAATAAAGAGTATGCTGGTCTTCTGTTATTTAATAATTTTTGTGCTACATAAAATTAAGTATTCTGTTTCTTATATTTTCTAGAATTTATGGGAATTTTTCCATAAATCATTTGGAATTCAGACTTATCTGTGTTTTTGAAATATTACAATGTCAAAAATATTAGGAAAAAAGTAAAAGAACATTCTTCATTGCTAAACTTATTTTGAGTTGGAAAACTCATTCTTTTATATTTTAAGAACTCTATTTCAAATATATCTTTATTAATGCTACAGATTCAAACTTTTACCTTTTGGAAAAAAGAATTATGACTTTCTTTGATTGTAAAACATATTACCACTATCCTTTGCATGGAAGTAAGAATAGGTGGATTTTGTTTATTTTTGCTCAATCCCTAGGTTATATATGGAGAGAATTAGTAGTAAGGATGTAACTGTCTATGAAGGATACACTACTCCCTGGTTATATTATTGCCACAATCTTTGAAGGATTCTGTGAATTTGCCACTGCCATGGGATTTTACCAAGTTGACAGGCACTGTCACATTTTCAGCACAAAGAATTTAATGCTAATTTCAAGAAGATTCTTGATAATGCAAATTTTAATGCATCTAACTTGAAATTCAATGTTTTGACAGTGTTTAGACCTTAATATTAATAAATACATGACACAGAATAATCTCATTGGGATATAATATTGATGACACCAGAAAGGCTATATGCTGATGTCATTTAGAAAGGCCATATGTTATGATGATTATGAGAACAGATGATTTACTAACTGTGTGGTGGTAAGTAACATGCTGAACCTCTCTGAGCCTTAACTGAAAAATGAAGATAACACATTTATCACAGAGTTATTACCAGTAAATAATATATTGGTGATAAAGTTATTAATATGCCAACAACAAAAGCCTCTAATAGTAATAAAAGTAACAACAATCATGGAGAATAGTTACAGCATAAGAGAAATTAGGCAGAATAACCAGGGATAAATCAGGAATTGCATTTTTATAAGAAATTTTCATAATTAGTATAAGTTATATTGTAATAATGACTTATAAATAAAGTATGGCTTAATAATTTTCATTTAAAAATCACTGTTTCAAAGTGCTATGTATTAAATTGTTTCTTTCTGTTTAGCTAATTTTTGGATTTTTTTTAAGCGAAGTACATTTGAATTGCTTTCACAAATGCATTCCACAAAATAACATTTTCTCTATTTCCAAGTATGGAGAAACTATCTTCTGTGGTACGCTATCAAGTGAGAAATCAGTTATATGCATATAACTAAGCATATAATAGCTTAATGTTTACATACAAGGTAAATGCAGCTTAATTATAGATTCAGGGGTGAAAATTGAGTGTGCGTGAGCCACAATACATTACAAAACATGTTTGACTATCACAAAATAATTGGAAGCCCGTTTTTTTTTAATGGGGAATTTAAACAATGTCATCACTTCAGTTATATTTCATGTAATGGTTTATAAGTTCTGGATGTTATTTATATTTCTTGCTTTTTATTGATAATTTAATATTTTATTCAGTATATTTCACTCAGTCTTACTCTAGGATCTCATCGTGTCACTACTGAACATTTGGCATAGTGTGAAAAATGTATATACCTATATATCTATTAATTTTTCTCCCACATTTACACCAGAAATATGTTTCAAAATCAATCATGACAATAGTAGTCGTCTCTTGTTAAAAATTTGCATGGCTCTTGATTAGCTTCTCTAAACTCAACTTGATCTTAACTTTCCAGCCTCCTGTTTGAAAAGCATTATATTCCATGCATACTGGGTTATTTGCCATTTTCCCATTGGACTATGGCCTTTTTTGTCTCCATATTTCTATTCCCTGGCCTCATAGCCTTGACTACCTTCCTTATCTATCAATACCTCATCCATTTTTCAAAATCAGATTTGAATGGAATGGCTTTTTTAAATTTCATCAAGGGTTCCTTTGTTTACGCTCACCACCTTGTCTGAAGTAAGTGTGCATTAAATATTTTTGAAGTATAAATACAAGGGAAAAAGACTATGACTTAATCCACTAAATCAGAAGTAGTCATTTTATCTTTTCTCTTGTGCTGCATGCTGCTAGTATTTCTTTTAAAAGGTGCAGCCTCTGGAATCAGACATAAATTACAGAATAGCGCTTGCCTTAGGTCCATTACAAAATATAACCACTAAAAACTTAATTTTCTTATTGGTAAAATGAGAATACTAAGAGTACCTGCATCATTAGAATTTGTGAGAATTAATTAAGGTAATACATTCAAAGTACTGAACATATATTAATTGTTCAATAAACATTAATTGTTGGGAACATAATTCTTATTATTATTGATGTTATTACCTATGCTGAAGTTAGACTGTTATGTGTATGTGAGCTCTTTGAGGGAAGCCATTTGTGTTTGTATTTCTCACCATTGATGTTAGGACCCATTTTTTCATTAGAGTTAATTTTATCACTATTGAATAATTCATCTCAATACAAATTACTTCCAAGGTCACTTGGGCATTGATTGCCGCAGTTGAGCACAACTGTAGCTTCAAATCTAAAGAAACACATATGTATATGCTAACTTCCATTATTTCCCAGTATTCTCTCAAATCTATTTAACAAATAAAACATCAATTCCAGAAGTCCTGGTTTGTTTGCTTATCATACTTTTCCTTTTCACTTCAGTGCTATCCTCGTCACCTCGTGCTGATTCTCATCCCCAGTCTCTGCTATTTCCACTTCCCTAGCTCTCATCCTGTCCTCACAACCTCTCGGTGCAATACTAATATCCAGTCTCCAGTCTCACCTCCTCTACAAGGCTACATGTGACTAATATGACTGCTGCCCAAGGCACCTCATGATCTCTTTTTTTTCTTTAAATTTCTATTGCATATAGTCAGTAGAGTCAAGCACAACTTAGCAACTTAGATAATGTTATCTCTTCATGGCTTGTTATTATTCCATGTGTTTACCCTCACAGAAAAACTATTAGATCCACAAGGTTAGATCCTTCCATGTAAGAAGTATAGGAACTTTCATGAAATCTCATCAATAACAAGCAGGGGTTCCACAGTTTTTTGATACAAACAAAGCTATGACATCATATTCACCTTCTCAATATTCCAGAGAAATAGTCATTTCTTCCCTTTTCTCTTGGAAATTAGGACCGTTTCCACACATTTGTACATTGATCAATGACAAGTTACATCATGCAATGTTTGGAACTTTCACCATAAAATGATCTGAAAAATATTACCATCATGTTAAAACCACTGTGCAGTTGTCAGACAACGGTTTTTCTCCCTCCGCGCCCCATCTTCTTGATGTTCAATTGTGTAACATGTCAGAATTGCTAGGTTATAGTCTAGTTAGTTCTAAGTGTTAGATCTCATTAAGTTTTGGGACAATGATGCTTTAATGGGGGTAAATGTACAATAGGTCAAATGATATTATTATAAGCAACAATATTGGATTTCAACTATCAGATATTAACTTTTACACAAATGCTAATGTAGACATGATGATCACCTGTCATTCTACATTCTATCCTTGCTTTACCTTCTAGGACTGAGCTGTTCTATATGGTAGCTACTAGACACATGAAGCCACTGAACTTGTGAAATGAGACTAGTCTAAATTGAGTTGATCTGTAAGTGTAACGAACAGTCTGAATTTCAAGAGCAGTGCAAATATAGTGTAAATGTTATTAATACTTTTATATCGATTCCACATTTAAATATTTTGAATATATTAAGTTAAATGAAATATATTATTAAAATTAATTTCATGTGCTTATTTTTATTTCTTGTAATGTGGCTACTAGAAAAATTAAAATTACATATTTGGCTTATATTATATTGCTATTGGATAGAGATGTTCTAGAAAACCCTAACATAGAATACAAAGAGAACAACATAAAATGAATAAGCTTTAAATAAAGGGGTTAATCTAAGCTCTATCACTAATAAACTATGTGACTGGGTCAGTGAAGTCAACTCATATGTCTTATTTAAAGATGCTAATTTAGGGTAAGTGTGTCTATGTGTGATTTTAAGGTGAGCTTTTCCATTTATCTGTTTTAAGAGAATTTCTTGACCCATTTTTACATAGAAGGGTGATGTTTCTATTATGAAATATGCATTCTATTCATTTTTTCAAACCACAGGTTAGCTGGCTTTGGCTTTGGAAGACAATGATTGACATGCTCTAACTGCATGAGACATTCATCCAGTGAAGGAAAGAGCAGTGTTAAAATTATGCAGAGCACATGTGGTAAGTCTGGAGCAACTGAGAGCCATGATGACCCACAGAAAAGAGGTTATTATACTAGGGCAAGGGGAGTGTCCTCAGTTGTGAACAAAGGGAATTAGGTTACACTATTCTTAAAAACCACTTCAAGGTGTCTTCCTATTTGTGCTGTGAGAGTTACCTTACATTACAATGTACATTCTTTAACAGTAACAAAGTACATGCTCTTCAGGCTTAAAATTAAGTACCACAAAACTGGAAAAGTAATACAATTAAAATTAGCTATAGTAATGCAATGTGAAAATGAGTTTGCTATGTATACTGAAAAGCAAATGACTTTCTGCAATGTGAATGTGGTTCTATTGCCCTGAAGCTACAGTCACTGGGGCTGGCAGTTCTACCATTTCCTGTGCTCTGCAATGATCTAATTCTCTCACCATTTTTTCCATTTCACCTACAATGAAATCTTCCTTCATACAGTCCACTCGGACCTTACTTTGGCCCTTATTTTGCAGAATACAACATTTGCATATCGTCGGCCTCTGTTTCTTTCTCATTAACGCAAGATAATTAAATGGATATTCTTGGCACTCACATGATCATAAGCATCAGGCAAATGAGGGCACTAAAATTTTAAGATTTTTCATGATTGTGAGGTGGCCATCAAAATTATTTAGAATGTACTTATATCATTTTTCAGATTATTATCTGAATAAATCATCACAGTTTAAAATAAGTCTAAGAAATAACTTGCTGATGCCCGTTTGAAACACATTGCAAGAGGAGATGAATGTATTCTGATTTGTGGAAATTCAGTCTAAGTTTGTTATGCTATTTCTCTGAAGTTTCAAAAATGTCAAACTAACACCTTCCTTCTCACCTGCATATCCATGCCTGCATGTCCACTATCTTAAACTTTGGTTTTAAAATGGAGTTATTTTCACAAGGAGACAAGGAGCTAAAGGGAAAAAAAAAAAAAAAAACAGAACTAGAGTCCAGGGGCAAAGAAAGGCTCATGATGGCAGGAAAATGAAAGAGAAGTTGAAAAGGTACAAAACAGGTAAGCAGGCAATAATGGAGTTTAATGATAATTTTATGTTTTTTTAATTTAATATATATAACAAATAAATTGAAGCTTTGATGGATAGAAAATTTCTTCTTAAAATTGATTATATGGGGAATGAGTACAAAAGAATCAATCAAAAGAAGGCACGCCTAGAAGAAAGAGTAAGTTGGGGAATATAAAACTCCAGTGACTGGCTGGCGCCAGTAAATGTAAGATCTTTGATCCAAACTAGGCATTAATAGACCATAAGGAATAGAAAAAAATTGTCAAATACTAGCTGTATATGATCTAGTCCTTATCTGCATTGATTTGTTGTGAATGAAGATGTCATTCAAAAATGGAGTACTATAGATAATATAGTCACTTAGTAAGTGATTAACAATGGCATCTTTGCACCAATATGGCCCTAGGAAAACTGTTTACATTTGTCTAAATACTTTACCTGACAATAGGTGAACAATATGTGCTAATATTTCCATTTTTGTCTGTAACTCTTCTTAGGAATAAAAAGTTGTGAAATATTTTAAGTAAAAAAAACTTCTTAGAATTGAACCAAAGAAGTGATAGAGGGTAAAGAAATGCTAATCTCATAACTATTGTGTTTATATAACAAATATTCAGGGAAATCAAGTCAAAAAATAAAATAGCAATTTGAAACATTTTAATTAAGGGTGTGGGGGATGCTTATTTGGATTTGGGGGTCTCTAACTTTTTCTTTTTTATTTACCATTTTTTATCTTTTTAATCTATCCTTGTTTCTAATCATAACTTAGATCCCCTTCTTCCCTCATTTGGGCACTAGTTCTATTAATTTTGAGAAGTAGCCTTATTGATAATATTAAGAGTTCAGAATTTTAATAATTAATGGAAAAATACATTGGTGAGCTCTTACATTCTCTCAGAATTTATGCACTGTGAAGCTTCTCCTCAAATATAAATATGAACAGCAGATCATTTTAATACTTATTTTTGAGCATAAATAATGATACTGTTTATTAAGCATAGTAACTTGTACAGGTCTGCCTTCTAATGTGATTCAAGTATTGAAAGACTAGGAAAGAAAAATCTAGGAACCCCTGCGGACTTACTCTAATTACCTTTGGCCTCAGGTCAGTAGTGCTAGTGCAAATGAAGAACGCACTGTCTCTGATGGAGACAATGAATAGCTAAGAAAGAATTGGCCATGAATCTTGACTTTTCTCACCTAAGCTAGCTTACTACAAAGTAAATATAGACTCCAATGGATGATCTAAGAAAGATGGAAAGGTGCTACCTACCCAAAAGCAGTTCCTCATTGTTTTCCCAAGATATCTGAATTTCTCAGCTTTAGTATCAATTCTTAAGAAATAAACCTGTGCTTCATTAGACTAAATAGCATAATAAATCGGGAGAGATAAATCAATTAGAAGGCATTAGATTAGATGTATAAATTAGTGAAAAGAGCACTGCCTATTACTTAAATAACATTTTGGCCTTGGAAACTGTTACTAACAGTATTTGCTTTAAAGTTCTGCATAAGAGCACACTCCTATTCTTGGTGGAAAGGAAGAACCAGATAAAACATTTCATTTTATATGTAGATATATTAGTTTTCATTGTAGAAATGACCTTAGAGATAGCCATTTAGCCTCATTGCATTTCTTAATGTCCCTTGGTTCTATCATAAATTGAGATCATGACATTATGAGAGTATTTATAGAGTTAATACCTTCCAGTTCTCATCTGGGTCCTCCTTTCTTTAGACTTCCTGCCTGTACATAGAAAAGGCCCATTTGGAATTTGAGAAAACATCCAGAGACTTCTTCAAAAACTCATACTCCTCCTAAATTCATACTTTTAAAAAATCAGCAGATGTCAATTTGAAGGGGAAATATCACATACTATAAACCATTTGGGAATATTCCACCTCTTAAGGATGACTTATGTTTTTCATTTGAATGGCATGGATACTGAGAGCTTACAATTCAAAACTCATCTGTAGTCTAGCTCTGAATCATTTTTTCTATGTACTCTGTGTGGATTTTATGATAAACACACACATATGTATGAAGTATATGACCTCACTGGCAGTTATCTGCAGTGTCAACTGTTATTGGCAGATACCCAGGAATTGATTGACACACATCTTACAGAACTGGAGTTAATTAATATGTCTACCAATTCCCAAATGTACCACAGGAAACAGAAAATCTGTTTAATACAGCAATCAATGACATACTCTTTGTGGTCAGAAGGCATTCACAATACAGCAAAAGTAGATTTTGGAATACACTATTCAGGAGTGTAAATACAGTCAAGTGCTGCATAATGGCATTTTGGTCAATGATGGACCTCATATAGGATGATAGTCACATAAGGTTAGAATAGATCTTAAAAATTCCTGCTGCCTAGTGACTTATTAACCATTGTAATATTGTAGCATACTACATTACCTTTTCTGTGTTTAGATATGTTTAGATGCTCAAATATTTACCATTGTGTTACAGTGGTCTACAGTATTCGGTACTCAGTAACATGCTGTGTAGGTTTGTAGCCTTGGAGCAATAGGCTATAACATATAGCCTAGGTGTGTAGGCTATACCATCTATGTTTATATAAGCACACTCTATGATATTCCCACAATGATGAAACCACCTAAGGATACATTTCTCAGATCCTATCCTGGTCATTTAGATGACTCATGACTGTATAGCTATTAAGATGCTAGGAGAGTAAAAGAGGTTTATTTTTGTAACTAGAAAGCTAACTTGAAGGTTGTTTTGCAACTGTTATGTTATTACTTAAAAGTGACTATTGATTTCCTCCTGTAAGATCCAAAGATATTAAATGATGAAGATGGCCTTGATTTGTTTCAAAGGTGAGTCTTTACTTTTGTGGCATTCTACAATCTAGAATGGTAAGGCCATATGTCATTTTTTGACAATGGGTTTTCAACATTTTTGGGAACATGGTGTAAGACAATAAGTTATTTTGAAGGAAGAACACCAAAAAAATGTTAAAATGTCCATAAGAGTCTTGATAAAAGCAAAAAGTAAAATGTTCTTTTTTCTATGATAAAATTATTTTTAATATGTAAAGACTGTACAAATTTTTAAAAGGAAAATCATCTTTCATTATTTCATATAGTGTGGGGCAGTTAACAGCAAAGTATATATGCAACTTCTAACCTTGAATTTAGGGAAAGATGAGATGTGTCCTTTATTTGAGAAGTCATCCTTGTAAATAAAACTTGATACATTCAAACTTGATGAGAGTTTATGAACTCTAACCTAACAACTCTGGCCTCTGTCCTGATGGCTATTATACTTTACTTTTCCAATCCTTTTATTACTGTTATTCTTTTCCTAAAAATATGAAGCATAAGCTCTTTTCCTCAACTTCACAAGCAGCATAACTTCTCAAATCCAAGGGTAGTGTTTTAAGTATCAGTATAGATCAATTTAAAGCAGATTCTCTCTTGAGGCAGTTTAAACATTGAAAATTAAATTTGATGTAGTCTAGACAAGCTATATGATAATATCTTTTCCAGAATTTCCTAGATTGACTGTCTAGACTGCTCCAGATTCCCCAGATAATTGCATAATCATCTTCCTTCTGACCTCCTAAACAGTCTGGAACAGTATTTCCTAGTCTATAGTTGTCAAGCAAATGGAAATCACTGAGCTTCTAAAGGACGACCTCTCTTAAAGGCTCTGAGTTTCAGAATCTCAGGAAAATACTTGCACTTCGATCTCTCACCTCAAAGAGCTCAGATGGGAAGCTTTATTTATTTATTATTTTGGTGGGGGTTCTGCTGGGTAAGTAGTCTGGCTCCAGAACTTGTACCTCTTCATGCCCCCACCTTCCCACCCATAAGGCAGGAATGAGCAGCTGATGAGTAGAAGAGGGAATATGCTGTTAATTCTATTAAATAGCGACTTCAGAAAGGAAAAAAATAAATGAACATTTTGGGAAGAATGATAAAAGTGTAGAAACAACATACAACATTTTAATTTAAGTGATCATCACCATGTAAGCAAAAAATTTAAAAATGGGAGAAATTAAGTGCAGAATCACCCAGCAACCATGAGAGCCCACTGCCATAATTTACAACCTCTAATGAAGTGTGAAACATTTAAGAAGCTAGGTGACAATTACTAGCAAGCAAAACAGCAACAGCTTTTAGCCTGACATGAAGATTTATATTTTATATTTAAAAAGACAGATTTTTATTTTAAAATATGTATATTTTCTAATATTTTTACTTTTTTCAGTACCTCCTATCTATTAGACAATGTTTAACTCTCACAACTATATGAGGTAGAGACCATTTTTATTACAACTTTAAGCTTAGAAACATAGATGCAGAGAAAATAAATAATTTGCACCAGATCAAGCAGTCAGTATGAAATTGAGGTTGGATAAAAGCCTCCTGAGGCTAAAGGACATGGCCCATCATCTAACAATGTTGGGATTAAAACTCCTTGCATTTATATAGGAAAAAAAGGAAAAGACAATGAATCATATCCTTCTAGGAGGGCTGGAAGACAGATATAATTACTCAACCTCTCATTTAAAGGTTATGGACACTGATGATCAAATGGGTTTGTTTAGTTTGTTTTGCATATTATGAGACAGAGTCTCAGAGAAGTTAAGTAATTTTTCTAGTGCTCTACAGCTAGTAAGTTGTACAGCAAGATTTGAAGCCGTATGTAATCCCAAAGTCCTAGTCTGTGCTAGAAGCTGAGCATTCCTAACTCCATTGCCAATCATGTACAGTATCATTCCTGACAGATGTAAAAAGTGCAATACGATGTGGAAGGAGCTCTCTGGAGCTATCTCCAGAATACAGAAAAGTGTTACGATAACCCTGGGCCCAAGTTTTAGGATACCTTACTTATTATCATAGGAAATAACTGAGAAGATAGCAAAGGGGGAGCAATTTAACTCCATGATGCAACAAATTAAGTGTACAATGTCTCCAGGACCATGTGCATAAACATATTCCTAATTGCATCTACATAAAACAAGAAATTTAAGTAGAACTGCCTTTTCTAAAGTCACTTTTTACTTACCATTCTTGAATATGTCAGCAAAAACAGTACATGTATGTGGCTTGTGAGGAAGAGGAGACGAAGGATGTGGTAGGAGGAATAGGCTGATGTGGGAGGGGGAATTGCCGAAACTGGCGAGACCTTGGGAAAATGTCTAAATCTTCTCAGGTTTATCAATAACGATAAATAATTGTGTTCAATCTAGAAACCACATAGTCTCTAAGGTGCCTTCTTATACAAAGAAGGTACAACACAAACTTTTTTGATTTCTAATCCATTTGATCAAAAGACACAGTTGTATCATTTTAGGAAACTTTATGAAATTTAGAGAGAGAGAGTGAAAATACTAAGTTATAAAGAAATGACTAACCTACAAGTTATATTTTATCTTTAGGATTACGGAAATATTGGGAGAATATGTCCTTTATTTGTTGGGTACATCTGAATTCCAATTTCAAAAAAAAATTCTATCACAAATGATTTTCTCACCACATGAAAGCTTTTGTTCTTCTTAGGATTTTGTGCCAAAAATCATACAAGGGTTTATACTTGAAGGCTACTTATAAGCCAAATGCACCAAACTTCTTTCAATATTAGCAATTTTTCCTTCTATTTTTACTCAAATTTACTTAAACACTAAATTTTCTCACTAAAACATCTTTCAGAAGTAATAGACAAATAAAAGAAAATTATTTTCTGTTTTTTCTCTTCCAGATCACCAAAGTAATAACCAAAAATATTAATATAAAAAAAGCAAAGCTTAGCTGAGTAAGCACACAAATGTGCATAGTTTGGATCAAACATGAGAGCACATCATTGTGCATATTTATGGCATCCTTTCTTAATCCCTAGGCAGAAGAAACAACTGGGTGGCAGACACTTCAGGCTGAGGGTGGAAATGGAAGGGAAAGCTGGCAATATATAAATGAAAGAGAAAACAGTACACATTCAGCCTGCTGACATCTGCTGCATATGCAAAATGGGTTGGACTCTGTAATCCAGGGTGAAAACAAATGCTTTCTTCCTTCTTTCCTCCTGTTTCATGGTTATTGTTGAGTGATAGTCTCATTCTTTTTGCATTCACAGATTAAAATTAATAACAGCATCTGAATTTGAAGTAGGTTTCACTGAATAGTGAACCAGAAGCAAAATAAGCTGAAGAAATGAGTCATGAAGCATTTGAATAGGAAGGGGTCATGGACAAACACCATTTTTTTTAAAAGCCAGATTTACCTCAGGATGATGTCCAATTTCAATGTAGGTGCAAATTGGATGAAAAGCCCCAGTTCCACAGGCATACAAGTGAGTCTGATTATATGCCTTAAGTACCTTGATGAAATTAGCACATTCTTTCTGTAAGACAAAAGGAAAACCAGTGAGTTTTAGCAGTCAGCATGACTGAGGTATCCTCTAGGGGGCTAGGCATGCTTGAACAAATTTCTTTCTTATTCTTTTTTGGTTTCTTTGGCATCCCTTTCACAACATTTTTAGGGCTTGCTTATTATTCTGTTGTTTTGCTTATATCACTATATGCATTAAAAATAAAAATATCTTACTCTTGGTGGGGACACATATGATATGTCCTTCCATAACTCTTTTATTAAAACTATTTTTAATTTGTTTATACAAAAATGGGATAAATGTTTTAGATAACCACTAATCACAGGTGACTTTTCCAGAAATGAGGAGAGTAGAAAATTATTTAATTACTTAATAAATTAAATAAACAAACAGGATGTTGAAAATTTCCTTGCAAAATCAGCTTTGAGTGTAATTTTAGGAAAAGAAAACAAAAATAAAAGATAATATGATCTTCCATTATACACAAAGTTTAAACATAATTAGTAACCTATTTTGACAATATCCAAATGAGTATTCATATGCTAAATAATAAAAACTACATTGAAATTATTTTGCTGTTGGTCAGAGACTTTCTTAACTAGTTTTTTTTTTTCCTATAAACACTTGGAATTAAGAACCAAATATGTAACCACAAATGCAGATAAAGATCAAAATCTGACGATAGTGCAAGCAAGAATGGCAAACATAATAGACGATTGGGTTAGTCCTGGCACTTCTAAGTGTGTTATATCCCCAGTCATTCTCTATGACTTGAGACTTTTCAGGTAGAAAGCTCAGAGTGTATTTGGAGTTATGTAGTCACTTGGAATTTATCACTGAGTTGTTACAATAGTTTGAGCACATGACATTTGTATTCTATATTTGCAGCTGACTATTTTGGTCTCAATTCCATTGCCCCCATGACAGAAGGAGTAGGCAATCAAACTTGAACATTTTAATTAATATTTAAATTCAAATACTTCCTGTCCTGTCCCTAATCACTGATTTTTCTAGAATGGACCCTGATGATGTTCTTTAAATATATTTTCCTAAAGATGAATTAGGCCTATTTAAAGTGAAATGCAAAAGTTTCCAGTTATGACTCCTTATGCATTATTAATATATGAAGAGTATTTTCAGGGTAACTATAATAAACATATAAGTTCTTCCACTGTCTTGCTACACAGATTCTGAGTTTTTCTTTTGTCTGGCAAGGCATTATAGCATATAAAATTACTCTCTGAGGTAAATTGATTTTGCAAGTTGTTCTGAGGAAAAATTCCCCAGCTTAAAGGGTATGTGGATCTCATCCATGTTTCATTTTGAACAGGGTACATCCTAGGTAAAACTGTGAAACAGATACAACTTAACGTCCACTACTCTTAGCAACAAACTCTTCATTCTGTTTCTCCTTCCCCAAGAGAATAGGGCATGAATGCTTGGGCAGAGGAAAGAGGTTGTGGAAAGGGAAACATCTGATAAACTCATTTACAAATGAGGCATTCATGAGTCTTACCCAAAGGATTTATTTGTACTCTTAAAAAAATTCAGTCATTTGCAAAGAAGCCATTTTCAGGAAAATGTTTACTTTGAAACATTTTCAACATGTAGGTGCCCACATATTCTGCTTTTATATAAAGATAATCATCCCTGATTGTGGACTCAATATTATAGTATTCACGATTATAAATAACCAGTTTCAGCACCATATGTTGAAACCAAGAAATTGGCTGTGGATATATTGGTAAGCAAATGGATATTCTATTAAATAATAGTGGCAGGCCCAGATGTATATCTTTTTCATTTTAGAAAAGAAAAGGGTTTTAGTTTGCCTGCCAGACCTTTAAAGATATGCATGTAATTTTGTCCACAAACCCAAATTCTCTAATTCTATCAGTGACAACTGAGTGCCTCTTAGAAATTTAAGAATAGAACTTAGTTCTCCATAATAAAAAGGAAGAAAATATTTTATGAGTAGGAATACTTGTCACAAAGGCTCATTCTACCTCTGCAACTGTTATGAATCCTAATATTACAGAATTTGTGGGTTCTTTATCTCTTATAGATTGAATAACTGATTAGCAATTTATTAGAGAGACTACTTCTGTCCTCCCAAGGAATTAGCAGATTATAACTGAGGACTGAAAAACTCTCAGCGTTCTTAAAAACTATGGAATTGGGGCACACTGCATATCATAATTTTAATTTTTTCTCTATTAACTGTTAAAGAAGAACCACTATAGTATGACAATTCTTCTACAAAGCTGATGGAACAAAATCAATCACAGGAGTATATCTGAGAAACTTGGCAAAAGGTCCTACTGAGAATGCTGATAATGGGAGTCTATCTGTGTTACAAAGCAGTTAGACCCACCCTATTGGCCTAAGGCCTGGAATGATTCCCTTTAGTTCCCCACTGAACTCTCCCAATTGGCAGCAGTTTCTATTGTTGCCATGCCTTGGGGGCTAGCTCAGCATTGTTTGAAAGTGGAGGTTGATGCAAATGGAATGGAGAGAAATTTCTTGGGCTTAGAGAGTATAAAGGTGCTAGGAATGAAACAAAGGAATGGAAGGAAATACTTTGAAAACTGGTTAAAAATAACAGGGAGGAGACTCATTGAAAACAATGGAGGAAGAAAGTGAATTAAAAGAACTGGACAGAGAAGAACCAAAAACTTGAAAGAGACATTGTCAGTAAGGCTTTGTTCTTAACAGAAAACCTACATAAAAGAGTATCAATCCTGTCATTCATTTGCCTTCATTCTCTAGCTTGTTGCTGCCAAGGTTCTGAATGTTCCAAAACAGGATATTGATTTTATTTGGAAGCAGCATGGATATACCTCTAAAAAGAGGGAAGCGTGGCAGAAAAAGGAAACACACTTCACACATTTCTGCTCTAGGGAGGCAGAAGAAGAGTGTTTCTGACCTTTCCTTGAACCATAACGATTCTGAAACTCAGAATGTAATGTAATTTTTGGCCTTAAACTACTGCACCGTTTTGCTCAGCACTGGAGGATTTACAATGTAATAAAGAGAGAGTGGAATCAGTTCAAAATGAATTCATTTTTCAAACCTTGATCCTTTTTGGAATTTAACTTGATGTACAAAGACAAGTTTAGCAACAAGTTGGCTTCCCCAGAGTCAGGCAACCATATTGACCTCTTCCTTTACTGAAATTTACTCCAGAGAAACTGCATTATAAATTATTAGCTTAGAAGTAAAAGTAAGTAAAACCCAAGGCCACACCTGAGGAACAATTCATCATCCTTAGTGACAAACCATTTACATTTTTTAAAGGGATTCTAGTCTTTTCAGATCAAATGGATAGAGGAATTATGCATAAAAATATTAGCCTTGAAAAACAAATTTAGAAAAAAAAATGTCTACTTCTAGAAAAAGATATAGAAGCCAAAAACACAAGGATTCAAAAACAAACATTACAGATATGTAGGACTGATTAGACTGTGTTACACAGACTTTTCCTGGACGGTTACAAAAATAAAGTCCATCCATCTGTCAAAACAACTGCTCCATGCATGAAAATTAAAACAGAACTGAGGTGTTTTTAACTAACTTCCGATAATTATACTTTCTACAAAAGAATATGATTTACCTCCAATTCCAATTACCTCCTTGCATGTTCTTAAATTATGGATGGAACAGTGAAATTTTACTCTAAATAAGAGAAGAGAAGAAAGGAGAGAAGACTTGTGAATATGAACAATCTCTATTCCAATATATTCAGTTCATGATTAAATCAAACAACTTGTTCTGGTTCAAATATAAATCAGTCCAAAATGAATAGGTAGAGTACAGCATTGCCACAGGTCAGTGAGAATTCATTTAAAAAGAAAAAAAAAATCTCTATCCTATCAGCAGTTTATGTAAAAATATTTTAATATATATTCTAGCAGCCGGGAAAGCAAAGGAAACCCTTTTCTATCATGCTGGGTGGATACATTTATGCATGAAAACCCATTAATAAGCTTAATTCCTGCAGTTTATCTGTTGACTTTCTTTTTCTTTGGTCAATTTATTTGGCAAGCTAGCTGAACACTAGAATCTTCGTGCCAAAGCAGTAATCCATGAAATTGTTCCTGTCACTCACTATATCCCTCCCTCTTTTTAAGCTGTTCCATACTTATCTGGCAATAATGTTTAGTCTTTTTTTCTTTTAACATTGTGCTATTACAGCTGTGATCCAATCATCCATAATAGTGTCTTCCTAATACTTCACTATTCACTAAAGGATGTTAGAAATCTCTTCTTTGAAAAAGCATATCTAACAAAACTGAGATATAACCATATGTAATTATAATATCCATCTAATGTTGAATTTGTGACTTGGAATTTTTTAACATAGACCTTTTAAATTGAGGAGTAGGCTGACCTGTCCATTTTGGGAGACACTTTTACCTTCACTATTTAGAATAATAATGGCATAATAAAACCAATCGACCTTTCCATGTTAATGCTTTTTAAAACTAATTTCAGAGATTTTTAAAAAATTACACGTTCGACTAAGACAAAAGGTTGGTGTTACCTTATAGGTAGTTATTTAGGTACATAAGCATATTCATGTTAATTGAACTTTATCACCATTAAACCTATGATAACTGAAAAATAAATTTTAAAGTGGCTTGAATGACGTGATAAATTAAATGAAGAATCTCTGTACAAGGCTCCCAAATCATTTTCCTTAAATGCTCATTTTAGTTAAGTGCCTCATTTGACTGCTTCACTCTCTAGAAAGACTATTTGTTTTGAAGTTCTAGAAATTCTGTTCAATATTCTGTAAACACTTCTTTTTCAAATCACTTGAAACCTTCCAACTCGGTCAAAACGATTATACACATAGGCACTATCACTGATAATTTTTGCAAAAGCTGACCAATGTGGCTCTCTTCTACTGTTTAAAAGAGCTTTGATAGAAGCTTATGATATCTAATTTTAGGCCTATGTTTTCTTTTATATCCTACTATCAATCTAACTAATCTTCATATTTGTACCATTCATTAGCATGATTTGCTTGTGGTCCATTTTATGCACCTAGCATAACGTTTCTTCTCATATTCCAATGAACGCAGACAATTATAAAATATTATGTTGAAATCTACCTAAATGTGTTTTCTGCCAAACCATAAAAACTATTAAGTAGTCATGATCCTTACTCTGATTTCAAAAATTATATTCTGTGGTTTCCAATTTTATGCAAGGTTTTGAATACTTAGTGCTCATTGTCTTAGAGCAACCAAGTCATTGATTTACATCAAGTAGGATGAGTTACAATCTAAAGAAATTTATTGTGGATAAGATTATTTGACATATTTAACACGTATCGTGTCATAACCATTACTCAAATAAGAAAGATGAACTGCATCTTTAATTGCATATGAGGTGTAGCCTTGGGGAAGGAAAGAAAAAATGTAGCCCATGTTGTAGAGAAATGCTTGATTTCATTCATACACATCTCAGTTCTACCCTCTGCCTTCTCTAATATCAAAAATTAATATATTGGTTGGAGTCCTTAATGTCCAAAGTACTAAAGACTGTTACATAGTTGATAACATACAATATTCTATTAACAGATCTTTTGATAATTGGAGACTCCTTAACCAAGTTAAGTATTTGTAACATCGATACCAATATATCAGACTTATTCAAAAGCAAGTGCCTACAGCATATTCCACATGTTTACTTTTTTTCTTTTCTTTCTTAGTGGCTTAAAGTTTAGTCGCTTTAAAAGTGGCTTAAAAAATAGAACATTAGGAAAAAAGAATGTTTACAGTATAAAAAGGGCTGAAAATAAGTCAAGTTCTTAAAGTGTCACTGAATTATCAAAGCAGAATTATAAGACCCTGTCATGGGCAGAATTCTGTCATAAAATAAATTTATCCCTTGAAGCCCTAACCATGAGTACCTCGGAATATGATTGTATTTGAAGATAGGGCCTTTAAAGAGGTTACTAAGTTAAAATGAGGCCCTTAGGGTGAAGCCCAATCCATTCTGGCTAGTGGATTTATAAGAAGAAAAAAATTGGACATATAGGGAAACATCAGGAGCACAGAAAGACAACCATGTGAAGAGGCAGCGAGAGTCTGGGCATCTATCTATCTGCAAGCCAAGGAGAGAAGACGCAGGGAAAACCCACACTGCTGACTCCTTGATCTTAGACTTCCAGCCTCCAGAACTGCGAGAAAACAGATTTCTGTTTAAGCCACCCAGTATGTGATACTCTACTATGATAGCCTTAACAAAGTAATACAAACATTAAAGAGACAATGAGTATGTGGGTTATTGGAGGACCCACACTGCTTAATCAAAAGACAATGAAATTATTATTGCTTAAAATATTTTGGCCAACAGAACACATATGATTGCATATTTTTGTCCCTAATCAGCCAAGTTATGATCTTCTGCTTTGTACATACTAAATATTAAGGAGAAACTTTCACAAAAATTTTATTTTCTGGAATATTTTTACTGAATATATGTTCAAATAATATCTATATATAATATTCTTCCTAAATTTACACACACATATATGTGTACATATATATGCATACACATACATATATATAGATATATGTATTAACTTGTAGAAATAATTTCTGAATACAATTACAATTTAGAACTTTGGATTTTTGAAATTTATTTCTATTAATATTTAATGAAGATGTTACTTATTCTAAGGTCTTTACATTTGAAAAGGTATTTTTAAAAAGTTTAAGAAAACATAAAGGGAAAAAATAAAAAGGTCCGAATGATAAAATAGAAATACCATGGAGGTAGTTGATTTTGTTAATCTTAGGCCTTAAATTAAGTTAGATCCTAGCACTCTGGGAGGCCAAGGCGGGTGGATCACTCGAGGTCAGGAGTTCGAGACCAGCCTGAGCAAGAGCGAGACCCCGTCTCTACTAAAAATAGAAAGAAATTAGGTGGACAACTAAAAATATATACAAAAAATTAGATGAGCATGGTAGTGCATGCCTGTAGTCCCAGCTACTCGGGAGGCTGAGGCAGAAGGATTGCTTACGCCCAGGAGCTTGAGGTTGCTGTGAGCAAGGCTGACGCCACGGCACTCTAGCCCAGGCAATAGAGTGAGACTCTGTCTCAAAAAATAAATAAATAAATAAAATAAAGACATGGGTTAGAGTTACTCAGGCATCTTCCATTTGCTGTGTGACCATCAGAAAGTTACTTAGAGTCTTTGAGCCTCAGTCTCCTTAATGAGAAATGAGATTAATGGCACATCCATGTGAAGCACTTAGCATGAAGCCTAGCACTTGTTAATTGATAAGTAACTGGTTATCCTATTCTTAAAATAATCAACCATCTCTATTGGTTTGGATATTTTCATGACTGCTTAACTCACAATATTCCACATACTATGTTATTCCACACATTATGCCAAGAACTCAATGACTTGTTCAGTCTTTCTAAGGATATAGTTAGCAGTATTTAAGCATGTACTTGGTGCTAACCAGAAGTAAATTTGAAAAAATTGGTTTTGAATATTAATCAACGCCCATTTCTGTTACAAATGGAAATTACATATTGTTCATTAGAATTTTCACGAAACTCCAGTCCTCAAACAGTGAAGGACTATAAATTATAATCACTTTCGTTATCAAAGTGGTAAATACCATGATTCGCTGTCTCAATAAAACAGCAAAGACAGCAACTATTTGTCAATAGTTGTGATGGATTTGTACTGTATTAACTTAGATAAGATTGAAATACCTTTGCTTGAGTTCTCTTTCCTGTAGGTTGGTTAAGGTTGGTTAAGCTTGGCTATAAAAAAAATTTCCATGAGATTTGGGAGGCATAAATTAAGCTGCAACCATAACACTCTCCAGATTGGTCTGATCAGCTGGGCACTTTGTTAGCATGGGGCAGTACCTGGGCCGGCAGCTCCTCTGGTTTCCACCACATCTTACTCTTTAGCTTTCACAAGGCCTACTCCTGATCTTTGTGGAGCTCCATGGCAAAAGGCACAAGGGTCTACTTTAAGTCACCCAGATTGACCCAAAGAAGGTTGAAGGTAGTGAAAGACAGACTCTTTTAACATTGAATACATGGGAACACATATATGCACAGACATATGCATACATATGGTCTATAATACTAATACTATATGATGGGATAGTATATGCAGCACCTAATTTAGGAATGTAATAACGAGAAGCTTCAAGAATTGTCTGCACTTAAACCCAAAACCAATGTTAAGATTCTCAGTCTCCAGGAATACTGTCAAGTTTTTAGAGATACCATAATTTTGCACTCTGTTTTCCTTACCACCATTAAAATGTGTACATAGATATACTTTACAATGAAATAACACAAACACAACTTTGGGAAATTTTCATGATGCCCTGTGGACATAAGAAGGCAGTGATTCTTTATTGCTACAAATGATTTTTTATTGCTTCCAAATTAAATTAGAGAAAAGCAATAAAAAGTTGACCACAACATATTTGTCTTGAGACAGAGCATATCTAAGGAAAATATTCCCAGAGTTCATGTTAAATATATGCTATGATGGTCAATATACCTCAGAAATGAGTAGAAATCCATTTATAAATATTATTAAGCACCTAAACAAACAGCATACCAAAGACAAGTGTTAAAAATTACATGTCAGTGGGACTTGGATCAACTTGCTAACTACGAAGTCAGAAGACATGGGCCCAAATCCTTTTCCCAGAGGAACTGTCCAAGTCATGATAATGAATGTTCCGGAGTATAACATACTTACCATATTCTAAAAGCATATATACTGATGCATGAGGGAATTATGGTGTCCAATCAAATCTAAATAATAATTTGTTAACCAGTGCCAAATATTTGACCTTCTTCTCAGCCACTTAAAGGTATAGTTGAACTTTCCAGTAAAATGAACACAACTCAAACATCCCAAATCTTCTGAAAGTTTTTATAAAATGTTACTATTTCAAGTGCTAACGCTACTTTGCAAATAAGCAATTAAATTACATTTAAATTTTTATTCTGACTCTAAAAAATTTCCAAAAAACTAAGTGCATATATACATCTGGAACTTGGTTCATGGCAATTCAGACATAATATTTAGCAACTTACTTTGCTTTATTAGTAAAACATATTACCTAAAATATGAATAATGCCTAATTTATAAAATAAATTTGATGGCAAAGTTTTATTTGTCATGTATATTCTACCTAACACACACAATTGGTTTTTCAAATTATTTAAAAAAAAAATGTTTACTTGCAACCAAATATGAGTCACCTAAATGAATTAATATTAGAAATGCATTTAGATCAATATCAGGTAAATAGTAAGCTCTCAAAAAGTATTAGCTGTTATTATTACTTCTGAATGCTTAATTTAAACTCTAATCATTCAGTTCAGCTTGCCTGATATTTATCTTCAAGCAGAAATACACATGCATACACAGGAACATGCATGTGAAAAGATACAGTCATTCCTGTGACTTTTAGTAAGATAAAATTGTCTCTGGCTTTCATAAAAAATCAGTTATCTGTATAACTGAAGTGTCATCAAATTTAATCAGGGGAATTATACTTAAAAATGAATAAATAGATCATAGACTTTCATTTGTGAGATCATCTAGAATGTCCACAAAACCTTATAATCAATATTGTCAAAAACTGCAAAGGGTCTGGAGCTTGACCTTACTCGTAAGATAACAAGTTAGCCTGACATGCTTTCAAGGACACTGACAGAAGATATGTGGCTCTGGGGTCACATATAAAGGACTTCATTACTCACAGAAATAGAAGTAGCCAGAGAACCAGCATTTCTTGTGCTGTTCCCATCAGGCAGTGGGAAGAGGGCTCGGTGACACCTATATATACAGTGAGTTGTACTATAGGATAAGAACCTTGGATGAGAAAACCTGAATATTTTTTAATAGGTACAGCACGCTGGCCTGTAGATCTTGAAGGAGATATTATGTTCATTATAATGGACAGTTAGCATACCTGTCCTGTGCTCCAGAGGGAGACACTGTCTCTATTTCCCAAAGCTATTTGCAAACCAGGTTTTTGCTTCAGAGGGAGACACTATCTTCCAAGGCTCTTAACTGTATAAACATCCTTAAAAAATAGTCTGCAACAAAGGCAGTCCATGCCCCTGCTCATAAGATGTGAGGAAGTGTGAGAGACCCATGAAATATTGTCTTCCAACAATTATACATAAGGAATTTGAGATTTCATGAAACCTTATGATTTTTGTAGACTCCCAAATTTGAAGGTAATTCTGTTTCCACTTAATAAATTTTTATCATGTTTTGATACACCTAAAATAAAATTAAAAAATCAGTTTTGACCTCTGTCAAAAATTTTGTTCAATTTGACTTTTGAAAAGGTAATGACATTCAAGGGTTGTCATGTGTATTTTGGAATATACTGCAACTTAAAATGCATGTGCAGCCTTAAATTCTCAATTGTATTCACTTGGCAAAAAAATTAGTGTTGTTGAGGTCCTGAAATTTGAGCCATGGTAAAGGTGATGCATATGATATAATATATCACAGTTATTAAAATGAACAACCACTAAGGACAAAAACATAAAAATAAATCCCTCAAGAATTTAAAAAATGTCCCAAAGTTCAGGTACATTCGACTACACTTTGAAATGTATCCAAGAATCAGAATGTTATGAGAATCTGCTTTTTTCTTTTTGTTCCTCTCAGATGGTTGAAATTTTGATTTCCAATGATGTTCAAAATATTTCTAACAGTCATACGGTTGCCATTTGGTTTTATTGAAATTTAGTGCAAAAAGAGATGGTTTAGTAGGATAAACAAAGAAGATTCAGAGAGCTATTGATTCAAAACAGATTCTTTTACCAGCTTAGCATGTATTCAGTTTTCATTTGCAAAACAGGGTCAAGGAAGTTAATCCTTCAATAGAAGTGTTATTGTGAATAACAAAGTGGATTTTAAGCACTAGAAAAATATCAAAAATGAGAGTAAAGGTGAATAATGGCACTTAGAATACAGATATCTGGATTGAATTTATCTTCTTATTCAGAGTCTTTATCCAATAGTATTATATACACTGTATTACATTTTTTAAAAAAATAACTACTCAAGTAGCAGCAATGGAAAAGTTCATGAGTATTTCACTCATTTAATGCTAGAAATGCCATAGGAATTTAAAGGTTCAGAACCTACATTAAGTAAAAAAGTCATATTAATATGATGATATGTTTTATATTCTATATATTCACTTCTACAAAGTAAAAATATATTTAGATTAATGACCTTTTTAGAAATGTCATCATCTGCATGCACACACACATTTTATTTATGCATGCACACACACATTTTATTTATGCACACACACACACATACACCCTGTATCTATATATCTATCATCTATCTATCCAGAGAAAGAGAGAGCACGAGCCTGTGTCTCAGGCTGTAGATTCCCTCTTTACCACAAAGTCCATTCTTTGTGAAATAGTTGCTCAGATTACAGTTGCTGATTTAATATATGTATTTGATGTAAAACTGAGCAGAGAGTAGTGATGGGTTGTATTGTCTCAGCTGCAAGGGAGAATGGTGAGAAGGTTCACTTTCCTGTATGAAACCATACTCAGTGACATAGGAACTATGTGGGTTCAGTCCAGTGGCATGTCCTGACTTCCCAGTAACTGTGCTGTCTTAGCCATAGGAATAGAGCATTCTCTTAACCAGACTTAAGAATGACCCACTCCGGAGAAATAAAATTAGCTAGTGTCTTGGCCTGACTTTTCCTGTTGTATCCTTGCATCTGAATCTGGTGCTAAGAAAACAGCACTTCCCCCCATGATTAGTTTAAAAATACTTCATTTGCAGTGGACTTTTTGAGGAAACCAATAGGGAAATGGTAAACCCAGGCTTTAGAAACCAGAGAGAACACACAAGGGGGCTGTTAGTTTACTTTACTATAAATGTTCAGGTCAGTTCCTATTTTGGTCACAATTCTATCTTGGAGCCCTGATGGCTGCAAAAACCACTCAAGCCTCATTCTTGTGGTTTTCAGCATTACAAGAGCGCTTTGAAAAGAATTATTGCCCGTAAGTCACAACTATTATTTACTCAAGATAACAGTGCAGAATTTCCATCAAACCGTCCATGTGTCACTTTGCAAATCAGGTGTTGAATTTGAAAAAAACTTCCTTCCTCCTAATATTTCTTTCTTATTGGTTATTTAAATCATTGTTAAAAATAATAATACTATTATTTTCTTGTGTTTATTAAGGAATAAATCCCAGGAAGTCATCTGATAGCCATTTCTAAAATCATATATTAAGAAAGAAATGCAAAACAAAAAATAGGTCTGTAAATTAAAGTTTAAAAAAAAAAAACCAATGAATGCTATGCGTGCTATTTAAGTGCATTGAATATATAAATTGTAATATTACTTAAATGAGGTTAATTGAAAAATAAAATGAACTTTAATAAAATTCTAAATGTATAAAATATGTCTTGAATAAAAACTAATGAAAAGCAATATTAAAAGAAAAATATGGGTTACCAGATAAATAATATGAAATACATTTTAATGATAAGTAAAGCTATAGGGAATATACATTTTTCCTTAAAACAAGATATATAAAAACTCTTGTGTTTCCTTTGTTAAATATTAATGCAGAAAATTCAAAATCTAGAATTGATTTAATGCAGGATATGAAGAAATACAAAAGCACAAATATTTTATAATGTTACATTAATTAATTGATTTTGTAAAAGATTAATAAGACTAATATTGTCATACCACTGAATTTTAAAAATATATATATCTCTCAATGTACCTATCTTTATCATAACATATGGGGCATAATTTAAGAATCTTTATTATGAGGTGCTATGAAATGATCACATGCCTCACATGCCACTGTATCAGATTTAGCAAACTCCATGTTTTAGTTCCTTTAAAAATCCATAAGCATTTTTAGTAAGAATAGAAAGTATAATAAGGTAACCAACCCTTCTTCTTAGAAAGGATACCTCTGAAGTCATCATCAAGTGATTACCTTATTCATAGGGCACTGTGGCCCATGAGTTTATTGCAGACACTGAACTACCTGCATTTGGGCTAACACCAGATTCCCTCATCTTTCAGTATTAATAACAGAATGAGAGAGAGAGAGAGAGAGAGAGAGAGAGTTCCATAAAAGATGAAAGAAATGCATCAAGGTGAATAATTATGGAAATCACAAACACAAAAATTTCTGCTATCTCAGTAATTGAGTTGATTCAATCATGGAATCAAATATGCTTAGTACTTGACTTTGGTGCTTATTATAATATCCAGATGATTTTAGAGATAAGTAGGTAAATGTGATTATTACCTTCCATTTCAGATCAAACCAAATTTAGAACAATGCAACACTGCAGTGGTCATGATCATTAAAGAGTACCAAACTAATTTCACTAACAATATTTGCAGTTAGAAATTGTCCATTCAATTTTATTATATATACCAATAATAAGAATTATGGTTAATAATTATATCATTAATGTTGTTAACAGTTAATATTACAGTTATATAAATTCACTTGTGTTCCTTTGAGCCTTACAGAAATTCTTTGAGGTGGATATTATTCTACTAACACTTTTGATGATCCAGAAAAAGTAAGATATTTGCTCAAATCTATTATCTGTGTGTAAATGGGCAAGTTCAAATTCAAACATTATAATCAACATCAAAAACATCATCAGGGACACAGAAATTTTCATCTCAACTTCTAGCATAGTAGCCAATACATTAAAAAAATTTTAATGTAAACATTTTTAATGAATGTTCTGAATCATTTTATTTCCTGATCAAGAAAATAGGAGTAATCATTTTATTTCCTGATCACTACTAAAACTACATTAAAAATGCTATGAAAATTATCATAGTGCTTGGTATAGGAAAGATTGTCTATAATTGTTAAGTTTCTCTGTCTTCACCTTTTAGACTTTAATAGAAAGGGGGAAGTCTGTGTTCTTAAAAGTAACAGATGTATACAGGTAAGACAGCCATTTTTATTCATCCTCTGCTATCATTACACTGAAAATTTTCAACATAATTTGGCAATAGTAACTCTGGTATTTTGATGTTAATATTGTCCCATTTAATATATAGGATACTAAAGCTGAAATACAGTTAAGGTACTTGCTCAGTACATTTAACGGGTAAGTGGGGCTACCGCCATCAAATTCTTAACCTCTTTGGACTCCTACTTCATGGCGTTTTCTATTTACTCCTTTCCAAATGTTTCAACATAAGCATCAGTTTGCGATAGTATAAAATTTGATAGAAGAATACATTTTTTTAAATTTTTTTTGTTTTTTTTTTTTTTGAGACAGAGTCTCACTTTGTTGCCCAGGCTAGAGTGAGTGCCGTGGCATCAGCCTAGCTCACAGCAACCTCAGACTCCTGGGCTTAAGCGATCCTACTGCCTCAGCCTCCCGAGTAGCTGGGACTACAGGCATGCGCCACCATGTCCGGCTAATTTTTTCTATACGTATTTTTAGTTGTTCAGATAATTTTTATTTCTATTTTTAGTAGAGATGGGGTCTCGCTCAGGCTGGTCTCGAACTCCTGACCTCGAGAGATCCACCCGCCTCGGCCTCCCAGAGGGCTAGGATTACAGGCGTGAGCCACTGCGCCCAGCCAAACACACTGTTTTTGGTACACTGATAGTTACATAACCAGAAAAATATTTACAGTACTATGAAGGTGTAATGTGACTTACAATTGACCTAACTCTACTCAGACTCTTCTGAACTCTCTTCTCATGGTGGCTGTAAATTTGGGGTTTCTGCGCACATCTCTGCTTAGTACAGTTTTAGCAAAAATCCTGCTGGGTCAGTTTCGAAAATATATCCCGCCCTTGATATATGATCAGATTCCTTACTTCCCCATTGTCAATATCTATCACCCTGGCCTGCCTTCAGTAATAATCCTGTCAAACCCATTTAGCCAGCATTCCCATTAGCCCTGATGTTCCCTCATAGTAATTTTCCATCCAGTAATTCCTACCCTTCTTCTGGGCTATAAATCACTGGTTTTTGTGTTCAGATTTAAGCTCTGTCACCCCCTTGCTACTATAAAACTCCATTGTAGCAGTCCCCTGAATAAAGTCTGCCTTATCCTTTTTGTTAAATTTATTTATTTATTAATTTTTTAATTATTATGGGTACACAATATTAATAGTTGCATATCTTTTTATAGGGTACATGTAATGTTTTGTTACAGGCATAAAATGTAAAGTAATCACATCAGGGTAATCAGGCAATCCATCACCTCAACTATTTAGCATTTCTTTGTGTTATGAACATTCCAATTCTACTCTTTTAGTTATTTTAAAATATATCCTAACTTAATTGTCGATTATAGCTAAATATTGGAAACAATTGATCTCATGTAGACAGAAAGTAGAATGATGGTTACCAGAGGCTGGGAAAAATAGTGGAGAGAGGGGGGATAAAGTAGGGATGCTTAATGGGTGCAAAGATATAGCTAGATAGTTAGATAGAATGGATAATATTTGATAGCACAAATCACCTTGCCATCTTGAACAAGTGTCACGGATATTTTTTAACATAATTTATCACATTTAATATGTAATTTTCAAGGATGAACTCCCCATGTTTGCTAAAATATGTCGGTATTACAAATGGGGAATACCTGTGCCTTGCACTCCTTTATCTAACTTCCTTCACCTATAGCCAACATTGCTACTAGATTGAGGCATTCTTTTCCCAGAAACTCCAATTCCAACTCTAAATCCTAAATGTATACGTCATTTTAGGTAGCTGCTAAAATCATTCAGGTGGTCCCTTGAAAATATCTATATTTCTATGCACATATATACAGATAGATTTATGTCTTTAGGTAATACATAGGATAAATTTCTTTTAAATGCTAATACTTCAAAACAGAAAAAACTTTTAAAACTATTTCTTAGTGTTTTAGATATCCCAAAATGTCAATAAAACATAAATAAAATGAAATTATATTTTTAATTCTGTAATTCATTTTAATTAATTTATGCAAATGATTATAATTACTTTTCATGATCTGTGCAAATCCTTGACTATACCTCAAAATTAAGCTCACTTAATTTTATTGACAATTTACCTTAGGAAAAATGGTCTCTATCTTTTTACAATGGTAAAACCAATGTAGGCATTGCTCACTACTCATCTTTTGTTCCACAGTGCTTAGGACAATGCCTGTTACTTGGTCATTTTTCAATCCATATTTATTTAAGGAATGAGTGCATGGAAGGAAAGAAGGAAGAAAGGAGGAAATGAAGAAGAAGAAGGAAAAGGAAAGGAAAGGGAAAGAAATGAAGGAAAAGGAATGAGAAGAAACAGAAAGGAGAGAGAAGTAATTTAATCAAGACTCAGAAATAGAAACGTATCATTCAAGAAGAATTCAAGAAGAATTAACATATGAAAATTAACTTGTAAAAGGAGTTGATTTATTGAATATAAGTATATATGCCATAAAATTATATTTTGTTAATTATCTTTTGCATATATAAATCTCCAAAGGGACTATATTTTTTATTTATTTAGGAATATTATTATTGTCACACACTTTCTTTACATAAATCTGTCAATGCTTCCAGAATTGAATAGTATTATTTTTTTCTCAGTGATTAAGTCCACAAGTAAAACATGGTATTTAATAGAACAATGAACAAAAATAAATGACAGAGTAATAAATTATTTACGTAATTACTATAGGTTGAGCACCCTTTATTCAAAAACCCATAATCTGCAATGCTCCAAAACCAAAATTTTTGAGCACCTATATGACACCACAAATGGAAAATTCCACACCTGACCTCATGTGATGGGTTACAGTCAAAATGCAAGAGTATAATACACAATTTTTTCAGCATCCCCAAGGGAAAAATAAAATTACCTTCAGATTATGTGTATAAGATGTATATGAAACATAAATAACTTTCATTTTTAGACTTGGGATTCATCTGCAACATATCTTATTATACAGACACAGACATTCTAAAATCTGAAAAAATCAGAAATCTGAAACACTCTGGTCCCAAGAATTTCTAATAAAGGTTACTCAACCTGTATAATAATTTGAGACTGATGCTTACCAGGATATCTTTTCCAGCCCACTTGCATTCATCTCTTCTGGTGTAGGATACTGGCCACACAATCTATGGACAAAGATGAAACATTGTTTTATGCCAATTAAGTTCTCTAAGAGATTCAGCGCTATATAGTCCTTTGGATGAGGCTGGGACAACTGAAGTAATGAAAATTCCATAAAGCATTACGTGGCAGAAACTTTCATTTTAGACTTTCCAGTGGCATTAGCAAGGACTTGAGTCCTTCATTCTCCATCTATCCATTTAGTCTCTGTTGTACATAAAGTTGAGGGAGAGGAATTGATGTAGACAATAGACCTAAGCAGCGTAGGGTGGAAAGAACTGTGACACAAGTTGAGAGATCATCTTGAGAAAATGTGAGAATTTAATGAAGAGAGGTAAAAATTGTCATAGAACATGGCTCATAGTTTTCTAAATTAGTCTTTATTATGAAATAGTGATTCTGAAATTTTAACATTTGGGTGTTCTGGATCTATTTCCCTCATCCAAATCTCAGCATGATGACATGCTAGACTAAGCAACTAAAAGCGTTAGAAAAACCCATCTTAGAAAGGAATCTTTTCTTTGTTCTTCTTTTTTTTTTTTTGGACAGGGAAAATAGTTAAAAGTAGCATTTTATATTTTTGAGATATAAAGGCAGATTGAAAAGGCAAATAGCTCTAAAAAATCACTGTCTCCAATGTGGGCTAAATGTAGACTAGTTTAGAAATAATTGTTTATGTTTTCATTCTTAATATTTGTTTTTCATCCTTCCAACAGTTCCATATTATATGAATACAGTGATGGTGGTAGATAAGCCAAGATGTTAGTGGTGGCTTGGAGGACAGTGGATGTATACCCCTAGACAATATTAATCCAAATCTCTCATCTAAATTTTAAGATAAAATTTTAATATAAAATCCCCCAAGCAATTCCAATGACTCCTAACTATATTGGGCAGAATAATTTATTGCTGCTTTACTTATCTTTCCCTTCTAGTAATATTAGTTAATTTCAGGGGAAACATGTCATATATAAAAGAAAAATCCAGAAATGGTGGCAATTAATCATTCATGTCTGCTGGAAAGCTTTTAGTCTCAAGACTGATTGTCATTCATTTAGGAACCTCTAGATAATTCAATGCAAATGGTCATAAACTTGGGCAAAGGCTGTTATATTTAATCTAGGGAATTAAAAACAAAATATAACACAAGTATAAACAAGAATTTAGTACATATTGAAATGACATATGATGACTTTATAAATGCATTTCAGGTCCATGTCAAAATTATAAAAGCCCTAAAAATTCTTGGATATACCTTCATTTTTATCATTAAGCTCTTATTGTGAGTATTCTTTTTGTTTCATGTGCTTTCTTTTTCACATATATCTTTTTACAAAGTAGTCACATAAAAGTATTCCAGATCAGTAAATCTATCACCCTTACAATTAACATTATCCTGACACCTGAATTTCTAGAGCAATTACTGGGCAGTCCCATTCTACAGTTCTATCTTCACATTGGCTATGGAAAGGCTAAGTGATCTATTCTTATTTAAAGTTTATAATGTAAGAGGTTTTATATATATATATATATAATTATTTTTTTTTAAAGGCAAACTGTCCTCTCATACTTTCCTAGCTATTGATTGTTAGTTGTTGAGACAGTATGGGCCTTATTTTGTCAATCTGTCTTCTGTTAAATATTAATAAAAATTATTTTTATAAAATTCATGCTAAATGTTCTCATACTTAGAAGGGTCTGTACTCTAAACTTTCTAGAGTTCCAGAGTGAATAATAATAATAAAAATTTAAAAATCTAACATAAGTAAAATAAATTTTTGTGTACAAAGGCCCTTTTGGAAGGTGATTTAATGAGAGTAAGTTTAAGTCAGTGTAAGTTTAATAGTCTTTCATAATAAATGTAAGTTTAATAGTCTTTTCTAATGGTATCCATTTCCATAAAGAGTAATTACTAACATTTTGGTTGGATTTGTTATCTTGTTGATTACTGGGATTCTTTTCTTTCTTTGCTCAGATATTACTCAGTTAACAATCTAAATTTCTTATCATCATTTCTAAAGTACTTCATAATCTATTTTGCACATTCTCTTCTTTATGCCTCTATGCTTCTACTCAAGACAGGCCCTTTTCCATATGCTTTTTTAATTTTTAAAATTTTTATATTTTTAATTATAATAAAAATTTATACTTTAAAGAGATTACAATCTTTTATCAAGGTCAAGAGTCTTTCTATGGTTCTACCAAACCTGAAAATGTGTTTTTGCCTTTCATAGGAATTTGCCTAGTATTTACCTTTAAGAGCACACATCTTACCTTTACTGTCACCTTGTAAGATCATCAAGAAGAATTATTTATGACATAACATCCCCTACAGGGCTTACGACAATAATAGATGCTTAGGAAAAAGCTGATACGCTAAAAAGAACATTAAAACATACCAAATATACATAAATAAATGTAAATTCTTAAGTAAATTGGGCTCATTCTTATAAACAATGTGATAACATTACATTATCTCTTTGTAATAGGATGTTTTAAAATTATAACTATGTCTTCTTTTATTAGAATAATGGTTTTAAATTCAAGGGCAAGAGCTATAACAAGAACACAATGACATTGGGCAAGTTCCTTATATTTTAATTAATTCATTAATTCAAAATATATTTAGTACAAGTCTAGTTGATAAAAGATACCAACTTTTATGATGATATATGCTGAGTGTAAAAATGGCTATAGGATTTTTCTCAGCTATAAAATAGTGGTTTTTATATTATAATTTGTTTCTAGGCAGTTTTAGAAAAAATTGAGTACCTTGATCAATTCAAAAATTTATTCCACAGAAAAATGTTAAATAAATTAAATATATAGTCTGAGGTCATCTGTGCTCATATACTATCTATCTATAAATATATATGTGAATTTCACAGTAATACATTATTATAAATATCAACAATTTTAACAGATATAATCTCCTAAAATGAATATATAAAATTCATTAGTCAACAGAGTTTTGCATTCATTTTATAAAAGAATGGTTTCCTTCTGGTAAAACAAACAAACAAAAAAACCTGCTTATTTTATGACCTTTTCAAAGATGCTAAGGTCAACATTTATATCATTTCAGAAAAACAAACAAATAACCAGTTTTCTTAGACAAAAGATAACCTTAAGCATTTATTGGTATCATCTGAGGAGGTTTAGAAGTCAATCAAATCGAAAAATCAGAAAAAGAAATATCCAGGGTGATTTTTTAGGTTGTCATATATCAATTCTGAAATATATCATAAATACATTGCCATTTTATATGACTATAATGAATCACATTTATTTTATGCATATGGTCAGATCTATACTGTTCGAGTAATGGAACAAAAGAAAAAGTATTAGGTTTAGTGCTATGCTCTATTAAAGGTATGAATCAGCTTTAAATTTAAACCTTTATTTTATCTCATAAGCAATATTCTCCAACCAGAACAAATAGTTTTTAAAATTGTCACTTTTTTTTAAATTGATCATCCAATCAGTGATAGCTTATGAGGTGCTGAGAGACACCATTTTAAAGCCTTCACTGTTATGAAACAAAATTAATATAGATACTGAAGTGGACATATTCCAAAATGTATATTGTACTATTCCTCTTGTGAAAGCTATTGTCTGAAGACCTTTGTTCTTCAGACAACTATGACTAGAAATATTGTCTGTGAAAAAAAATGGTTGACTTAGAGTACATGTGGACTTAGTAGCACAATTTCCACTAATTTGTCACCCTGTGTTTATTTTTCAAACTGTATAGCTTTTTAATGAAATAAGTCAGAAACACTATAGAGAATAAGGATAAAGTTGGTGTCCTGTGCTGTCTACATGACCACATTTGCAAAAACCTGATGGTTTAAAACCTGATTTTCTAGATAAGCGTTTGGCAAACTTTTTGTTTAAAAGGCTAGATAATAAATATTTTAGGTTTTGTGGTCCAGATGATGTCTGTTGCAACCACTCAGCTTTCTTGTTGTAGCATGAAAGCAGAAATAGACAATATGTAAATGAATGACAGTGCTTGTACTCCAATAAAACTTTATTTACAAACACAAGTGGCATGCCAAATTAGGCATGTAGGTAATGGCTTGATGAACCCAGTGTTTGCTGGCAATATAGAGAAATATATAAATTTATATACATAGATATACATGGTACATGAAATCAATTATGATGTATTTCTATGATAGTCCAAGTATTTATGTTTATGCAGAAAAATGATATAACTATGAAAAAATAAGCTGAAGGTAGTATATCTTATAATGATTATTGAAAATACTGTGATTTCTTTTTTGATAATTTTTATGGTTTACTGTATACATTGACTTGTTATTTTTATTTGCATCTAAAAAGATAAAATATTAATTCAAAACAATTTTCTGTCAGTTGTCTTGCTGTTAAATAGTTAGACAATTCTATTTAACTTTAGAAGCTTCAAAACAACCATAGTTTATATATTGAAATAAAGATACCTTTTGAAAATCCTTGATATTAACCAGGTTGAATGAAAATATGTGATCCTTTGCTCCAACATACAGCCTACTTCGTTCCTCATCCAAAAGGAAGGTATGATAACTCGAGCTGTTGGCCAAGCCATTGAAAGTGATCACATTGTTGGATTCCAACATTTCTGCAAGGGAACAAAGCAAGACATTGGGTATTAATGTGAAGTCCTACATGAGCACTGACTATTCATACATGGTAATCTGACTAGTGCATGCTATAGTTTTCAATCAGTGCTTATTCTTCATGGTACTAAGAAATATATCGGAACCAAAATTTTTACATTTCATTGAAATGGAAGTTATATTCCCATTTGCTGATTTCATACTCAAGATGGCATTTTTTTCAGAATATTATGGAGGAATATACATTTTGGTTACATAATTTGCTTTTGTACAGTTTGAGTCAAAGTTATAAGTGTGTCCTTCACTCAGACAATGTGCACTGTACCCATTAGGTGTGAATTTGCCCATCTTCTCTTCCCCCTTCCCAACCAAGATGGCACGCACATTCTTAAAAGAAGAAATGGAAAGAAATAACTTGTCTACACAAACTGGTCTGGCAGGATCTATTTGCAAGTAGTAATGGATTAGAATGATCAATATTTTATATAAATGTCTTTAATCTTACAAAGGCTTTTTAAAGTGGTTTTGTTTGTTCCCCACCATTAGCTAGAAGGGTAAGCATGGTGACCAACAGCCAGGAGTTTGGGAGAAACATTCAGTTTAATCCCTTAGGTTGTTTGAGACCTCTTTTTATTGAAAAATTTGAATACATATTTTTGGCCATTAAATCATTAACTTCACCATCTAAATCCTTTAAAGTATTTGGAGCTGATATATATAGAGAAACTGACCTGAGCCTTTTATAAAAACATCAATTAACTTGTTCACCATATGACCTCAATTTTTCCCCTTGTTTTTGCTCTCCAATTTGCTTTTGCTATGAATAGGTAAATACTGCACATTAGACTTATTTATACCTTAAGTGACAGAAACATTTTCAGATTAAAAATAACATCAAATGTAAACCCACTTTTGTGTTAGAAAGCTAATTGTTTATAAAGGGCCTTCTTAAATATCCATTTCTCTATAGGATAGAAATGAGGATTCTCCAAAACTATATGTCCTGAATCATTTCTTCAGATTCTCCAGTGAACATTTAGCAGGAGACTTTCATCAGCATCCACAAAGTATAAAATGTGCCTTCCAAGGAGAGAAAGCTGCAATGTAGACCCCTTCCTCTGTCCCAACTGTTAACCCCTGAAACATATATTAGCTGTGTGATAGATCACTTTGCTTTATCTATTTCTCCTACTGCCTTCTTTATGTTATCATCAAAAATATGATTTTAACAAAGGATAAAATTCACTCTTTAACTTACATAAAAGGTCATGTTACTACCATTCAAGTTTAGAACCTACCCCAGTTCTTCCCCTCACATCCTCTCTTATGCAAGAAAACATGCTCTGTACTCGTCCACTCTTTGTCCTTTGTTGAATCCTACAACTACATGGTACCTTGACAGAATATTATCTACTCTTAGAGCTGGTTCAAATGCAACCTCCAAGAAATTCTCATAGAGCTTCCTTTTATATTTTGCTTGAAATTGCTCTTATTACTTACATCACACTGTGAATTATTGCAATCATTTGTATGAATGACTTATCTACCAGAATTAACATTCCTTCAAGAAATATATAATTAATAGTTCATCATCCACAACTCACATGGTTTCTTTTTATATTACCAAGTCAACAAATATTAAATTGAATATTTATCTTTCTATATATTTACCCATTCTATTCACAAAATTGTTAAATTGTTAACAATGCTTTTCTGATTTCTTCATGAGAAATGGTACAATAGTGGGCTGTCCTCACTCATCCCCATTTCCTTCCCCAAAAAAGAAAGGGAAAGAGGAAGGAGAGAAGAAAGGGAGGTAGAAAGAAACAGATTTTTAAAAAAGCATTTTATTTATGTGAGTCATGGCTGAAATAAATGAGAGCTATTAGTTTTCAGAGACAAAAGACAGATAATCCACTATGTGTTATCTGAATTTAAGTGGCATTCATTTCACAAGCATCCAAATGATTGCAAAGGAACCATGCTACACAGAGTCAATGTAAGACTGAAATTTCAGGCACGCTGAGCTGTGTGAGGATGGAAAAGGGCTGCCACCAGAGGCAGTGGCTATAACATCGGATATGTTCAAGTGCTGCTTGAATGGTCATTTAAGGAGATATCTTTATCAAATGGGTACCCTCATCTTTCCTTCCAATTCTAAAACCTATAGTTCTACTTCGGTATCAGAGAAGCCAAAGTATAGGTAGCCAGGTGAATAAAAAAAAAAAAAAAAGGAAAAGCCAGCTCAGCCTAAACCAAGGAAATTACGTAGAGATATTAATCAATGGAAGAGTCACTTGAGAAATACAAGAGTGGATTTTACTTGGAAACTCATGGACTATGTAAGGGATCTCTAAGCATCAAGTGAAAGAGGTTATAGTGAAATAACTACTGTAGCTATAAATTTTGGAATCATTCAGCTATATAAGTTAGAATGTGAACATCATCACAGTACTTCTTTACTAGGTGTGCAAATGGTATGCAAACTAGGACAAGTTCCTTAAGCTCTCTGGGCCTTAGTTTTATAGAAGATGGGATTAATAATATATCTTCAAAGCAGTATTGGGAAGGTGAAATTTGATAATGCATGTGAAGAGCCTAGAATGATAATTTTCATAGTAAGCACTCAATTAAAAATTACCTATTTGTATAAGGAGGTTAAATATTTGTATGTTTGAGCTTCTTGACTGGATCTAATAAACTAGGGTCCAGATAGAATAGACTGAAAACAATAATTTTTTATATATCTTACTAAGTCCACTAACTTAACATCAGTAATTTTGTATGGTAAAGGGATAAATAAGAATAGTAACATGTTCCTTGATTTATTAATATAATGATATTAAATGTAATGATATTTTAAGAACAATAATGTATTCTTTTTTGTTCCCAATTTATATATCCTCAATTTTAAAAAATTAAAGGAATGACTTTCTATCTCATAAATCCAGAAAATGAAAACACTTATCCAATTTAATATCTTCCAGGTTGAATAATACAAATTGGTTTGTGAGAATTATTGGTTTCTACAAACAAATAACTTAGGGAAGTCTTTGGTGGTTTGCATATGAAATCACTGTGAAAAACTACACTTTTAAAAATGTTACTGATGTCATTACAAAAGGACAATATTTTCCTGGCATAAGGGTGAGCAGCTGTTTTCCACTGCTTTCAAAGGTACTTAATTTTGTCTCATCTTCAGATGTTCCTCTCTAACAGGAACTTTTTATACTGCTTCATAACTGAGAGGAGAGTCTTTTGGAGACCCTCATGTCAGTGAACAATATAAATTCTGAATTGCTTAGGTTATCTCATCACTTTCCAAGGTGAAAATACCTGGGTTAAAATCAGACACCTTTTCTCTAAATCTATTTCTCAGATTCTTCAGTGTTCTCTTTTCTTTATTTGAATTTATGATTTTGTTTTTCCTAACTGTAGACAGCTGCAATTGATATTAAATAAATTCAACTTTGAATCTATTCCTGCAGAATCTTAGGTGTTTCTTTTCTGTTTCTGTTAGTTAAACCTTACAATGACATAAACTGGTACTGGAACCAAAGTAAATATTCAGTGGCGTAAGATGTTTAATATTTTTCTATATTCTCATATCTTGCCTATGCTCATATTCAGTCAAACAACAAAAGTTATTTTAAAAAAAAAAACTAAATTTCTATAGAATCAATTTGACTATAGTGATTCTGAGTAAATCAAAGCTTATAAAGGCATTAATTTTCTTTGGGTATAATTTAGTTTTTCTACAGTTGAGACATTACTTCAACTTCTACATGCTGCATCAACCCATAAAGAGAAGTAAATGTAGGATTATAAGAAGAGATGCCATTTCAGAACAAACATTCTTTAATAAGTTACATATTCTGGAACAAAACTAGCATTCTGTTTATTCCAGATTCACCATGATTTAGTATTTTTACGATTTGCTTAATGACAAAATGGAAGACATACTAATCATAAAACCAGAAAAATAGTGCTCAATAAGTGCTAATTATTATCATTATTACATGATGTAAGACAATGTAGACAATAAGCTTAAGTATATAGGTGGCAACATCAATTCATATCGTTTCAGGCAGCAATGTTGTCAATTATAAGTTGATGGCATTCTCTTGTGATGTTTCACAAAGTAGGGTCTCATGAAACTCAAGACTTTTATATAAAAGGCTATTGAATAGATTTATAATTAATGTAATAACATGTCACAAAAGAAGAAATTATAATTGATAGCTTCTATAATAAAAATACACTACCAAATAATCATGGGAGAAGAATCATAACTGTTTATAATGAGTCAAGTATAATTTTTATTCTATTTCTTTATGGGATTTTATTAATAGATTTGCCTTTTCCCCTGAATTCATCATAATCTCTAAAGTAGAATCATCTGAAAAAAGAAGAAAAATACGAGACATTGGTAGCAATCACTATCAGAACATTATTTGGGATCTACTGATAGTGATGGGAAAACTTACATCAAAATTATAAATGATGATTCACTTCTCTATAATAAAACTGTATGGTTTCTGTGGTATTTTGATTATCTTTAGGATAAACACAGATTTACACACATGATTATATTACAATGACTGTGTCAGATTCTCAAAAAGGCAATGAAATGAATAATGGTTTCTATGTGAGACTGCCCAGAATGAGACTTTTTATAGTAGGATAGAGAACTCCTGTATACTTGACCTTCAAATCCAAACAATATCCACCCTGTTCTTTATATTTCTGACTTCCGTTACATTTCTCTCTCTCTCTTTTTTCCCCTCTTAAGTTTTATAGCATGAAAGGTAATAGGACCCCACCAGTTGCTGGACCCAAATGAATTGCCTGTATTCATGGTGGCTTTAGGCTTATGTGCTTTTTCCATGACTTGAACTTTGTCCTTTTCATAGAACAGTCAAAGATCCCATTTAAAGTATTTAAAGTCTGAGTCTTCATGATGCCAAAACATTTTGGCTAAGTGGTGACCACATCTAGTTATTTGTAAATATTAGAAAGTTCAGTAAGGTCCACAAATTTAAGATCCTATTTGCAGTGCTTCCTAGATTTTTTTTTTATTTCATGAACCAAAAATGTTCCAAAAGCAAAATAGACACTGAAATAAAATTTTACAACTTTTTGTTGCATTGTAAGAATGAAACAAAAAAAGCAGGTGCTATTTGCTATCATTATCATTTCATTCAAAAAAAAGGAGGCATTTTATTTTACTAATAAAATAGAAAGGGCAAAAACATAAACAAAGAATAATTTTTAGAGATGAATAAATTTACATAGTGGAAAATTTTATGTTACTTTCACTTTATTTTCCTTATTTCACCAAGGACTAGTTTTCAAAACTTTAGCACACAGAAAGTTAGTACCTTTCCACAGGCAGATGTTTGGCAAGTACTGCTCTAAGATAAACCGTGTGGACGGTGAACTCTATTCCTGCCATTTCTACTACGCATCTGGTCACTGCATAGATGGAACCAATACCAATGAATGTCTACATGCTTTTATTTATTTAGTGATGCTGAATATATCCTCTCAATTTACAAAGTTTGGTAAGTATTGTTTGAATATACTTAGAAAAATTTATCTTCTAACTTAAATATCAGTAAACACTCAAAATATGCATCAAGTTTATACATCTTGGTCTGAAACTAACTTTTACCTCAACTACTCTCTCCAGCCTGCCACTGCAGTCTATAAAATGCAGCTATATCACCTTTTCCTAGGACATTTCTCCAAATTCTTCTTCCAACTTATCTCTTTGTATTTGCTGATGGTCTGATTCCTAATGTCTCTATCCCACTGAATTTACGACAGGACTCTCCTCTACCAGATGTTTCTTATTGACAGTTAATATGACTAATCAGCTTTTTTACTTGTATAGACTCTTCCTGATCAAAGCATGAGATGCCCGCACGTGAGCTTTGGACAAGTAAAGGTCCATCCCAGCCCAAACCCTGCTTCCATTCTTCTAGATCCCACACAATACACAGGCGTCTTGGGCCATGTTGTCAAAGAGGGACAATATATTTTCCCCCAAACATGCTTCAGAAGCATCAAGAACAGGACTATCTATGATATTAAGTTATTTTCCATTTCTTATAATGTAAAAAGTACATATGGAAAGTAAATTGTTCACAATGTAATCTGATGATTTAGATTTTTTATCATTTAATGATCATTCATTTACTAATTCAACAAACACATATTCAGCCTGTACTATGTGTAACCCATGGGATAGACATTGGCTAAAAAGTGTGTGGAGTATAAGGTAGACAAATGCCCTCAGAGAAGCAAAAACTAAATAAACAAGAACAACAAAAAGAAGATAACAAGAGTTAAGGAAGTTAACAGAAGGGAAAAGCTTATGCCACAAGGAGAAATGGAAAACGTTTGGAGAAGCTTGGCCTTAATACCTAGCCGTAAAAAAATGTATAGGACTTTAAGCAACAGAAAAAAGTGTTGCAGAACATCTTATGGAGAGCACACGAATAAAGATCGGATGATAGAAATAAAAACAAACGCAAGGAGAAGAGGATGCAAGTACTTACTATGTGCCCAAAACTGCCAAATTATTTCTAAGTATTATATATCCATTTAAGCCTCCCAACAACACTGTGAGGTAGAAATTTTCATTTTCCATTTTTCTGGTGAGACTCAGATATGTTACCAGAAATATCCCAGGGTCACAGAGCTGGCATAACGTTGAGTCGAGATATCCATTTCCATCTGACACCAAAGGTCAGGCTCTTTCTGCTTTTCTCTATATGACCTCTAAGAAGGGCACACTTTGGAAAATACTAAGAACTGACCTTTTGAAAAGTTTTGTTACCTCTCACTATCATGTATCTAATTTTAGTTAACAGCTTCTTAAATATTTATATTATTTGCTCTGTACTTGGTTCTTTTACATAATAATGACTTGATGTGTAATCTTATCTAAGATGATGGCCTTCGTCACTAGCAGTATTTTGACACATCTTAAATGTATGACTTTCCTTCCAAAGGCCAAACAAAAACTTACTAGAAACCTCTATTTAGATGTTGTACAAACATCTCAGAGCCTGCATGACTTAAACAGAACTCACTTCCTTTTCTTCTTTCCGTTTCTGACATCATCATCATTCTGTATGTTTTAAATTTATTACAAATACAAGTCATACAAAGATTCATGCAAACCAGATCCTCTTCATCACCCACAGATCTGATCCATCACTTCAGTTGTGGTTAATACAGTAATTTGTCCTATATTTACTTTTGCTTACATACTCACTGCCACTATCTTAATTCAACTCCCTATAATATCTTCCCTGGACTACAGTATTAGTAATTATCTTCTAACAGAACTTCCTCTCCAGGTTTACACCAACAAACCATGTTATGCACTGCCTTCAGAGTAACCTTTCTACAAAGCAAATATACTTTCTACTGGTGAATGATGACAGAGTAAATGCATTTTTACTTGATCTCTTTCCTTTGAATCTCATGGACAAAAAAGAAAGAAAAGAACAAGAGAGGAAAATACACTTATTACATGAAGAGAAAAATAACACCAGTGGAATATCAAATTATTAAGGGAATATATCAAATATAGTGAAACTTGTAACAGTTTGATAAAAGATGCTGAGATCTAGCACATCTGTCTGTATATTCCAGGTAGGATAGAATTATTGAAAAAAGGGTTAACAAATCATAGAAACTATATCCACAAATTCTTTTATTATTACAGAAACAAACTCTAGAAATGTTGGAAAATGTTTCTAAAGAGTGGAGGTACAGCTAAAGTGCAAATCATCATCATTGTCATCATCCTTTTCATCATCACACCTAATACATGCCTACCTGGTACTGTCCTAACCACATACATACACACACATGCACACATACATGCACACAGGATATTTATTGTATGTATTATCCTTCTACCAAAAGATACCACTGTAGATAAAATGGAGTGAAGGCAGGAATGAAAGGTGTAAACACCAGACTATTCCACGGGGTATCTCTGGTAGGGCTTCATGAGAAACACACCAATCACACCAATTAAAATGTGAAGAAAACGAAGTGACACGTGTTCCCAGAAGAGAATACAGTAAAGATTATGGAGTATGTTTTAAAGTCAAAACAACAATCATGAGCTGTGAACTCCTCCAACTCTTTCCCTCACTGTCAGGAGGAGGAAAAAAGTTCACTAAAATGCAAATAAAGCATATAGAAAAGAAGAAGAATTAGCATGGGAAACATAATTCATTCTGGTTCCCAAAATTCCAAACTAAGTCATAATAATAATGAATTTTACTTGAAAGAGATGAAATTAATAAGATGATAGAAATGAAAGATAGATAAGAAAATAAAACTTAAAAATAGACTTGAATTTACAGATTAAAAGGTCACCATCTTCTAGTAAAACCTAATCTTACAGAAGGAACAATTATGAAACTTATTAAAGAAAGAAAGAATATATTTGAAATCCATGCACAAAAAACAAGTCATGTACAAGAGAAGAAAGCAGGGCCTCATACTTGTTCAAAACAATATTATTTGCCCAAAATCAGAGAACCATTTTGTGCAAATAACCAAGTGAAATACCTGTGACTCAATACTTTTATACCAAGCAGCTTGTCTTTCAAATAAGAGAAGCATCACCAGACATTCTCAAACATGCAAGGTTTAAGGAAATAGAGCACCCATTCAAGAAACTATAGCAACAACTTCTTTCTAATGAAATTCATTCAGACAAAGCATGAATCAAAATCAAAAGAGCAAAAATACTACTTCAGTCATTTTCCTCCTTAATACCTGCCTAGAGATTTTCAATATCCATGTTATTTGGGCTCTTTATATTTTTCACACTCATGTTTTATCTTTTGCTCATTCACCAATATAGTATGTTTAAGTGTATGTATATGTATGTTTCCCTATATATAAAACAATATACAAATACATATTTACACACACAGGATTATTTCCAACAAGCTCAATGACATGCCATATATAGTCTCAGATTAGAATGCTCTTTATCCACCCCACCTCATGCTTTCTACCTTCCGCCCTCACCTGGTTAGGTAAATCTATTTACCCCCTTCAGGATCCAAGTAAAGTTTCTCCTGTGAATTCTCTGGCCTTCTAAGGCACAGTGTATCCTGCCTTCTTTTGTGAATCACAGTGCCCCTACATATGTAAGTTAATCAGAGCTTTATCCCTTTGGTTCTCCTTCTAGAGTTAAAATATTCTGCCTTTACTTATTTTTGTATGTCTAGCCCTACTATACCTGATTTATGCATGGTTCTGGCACATAGAAGCAAGTATCTCAATACATAGTATTTGAGACACATTTTGTTTTTTAATAATGCAACAAAAATTCAAAAGAGTAAGTGTAATTAAAAATATCTAGGAAAAATCAAATGCAGCAATATAAATTATATATCAGGTTATATTGCATCATTAAATATGAAATGTCCTATTTCCTTAGGTACTAAGTTTGACTGTTAATATCTCTGACATTCCACTTTGATCCTTTTTGGGTTTATTTTTTTTTTCCTATTGTGAAGGTACATCCTCAGTCTTTCATCCTCAGTCTTTGTGATTATCTTTCACATTTCTTTTTAGAGCAATTTTTGTGAAACTATGGATAAGTCAAAAATTCGTGCTATTTTTGAATATGAGTTCCATCATGGAACCAGTGCAGTGCAGACAGCTTGAAATATCATCAAAGTGTTTGAGAAAGATGTGGCTAATGAATGCACAGTACGTTGATGGTTTGAGAAGTTCCATTCTGGTGATTCTAATTTTGAAAGTGAGCCACATAGGTGACCTGAGACCAAAGGGGATAATGATGAGCTGAAAGCCGTAGTGGAAGCGAATTCATCTCATCCCAAGCATGAATTAGCAGCAAGATTTGACATTACTATTCCAACAATATCGGACCATTTGAAACAAATTGGCAAGGTAAAGAAACTGGATAGATGGGTACCACATGAATTTAATGAACATCAGAAGAGAAATCATCTCGAAGCTTTGCTGTCACAACATAAATGCAAACCATTTCGACACCATATTGTTACATGTGACGAAAAATAGATTCTTTTTGACAATTGTAAGGATTCAGCACAATGGATGAATAAAGATGAACTGCAAAAACATAGTCCAAAACAGAATATTCATCCAAAAAAGCTAATGGTGTCTATTTGGTGGTCCAGGCTGGTATTATTCATTCCAGCTTAATGAAATCTGGTCAGGTGATGACAGCGGATGTCTACTGCAACCAATTGGATGAAATCATGAGGATGCTTAAGATTAAGCAGCTGAGATTGGTCATTAGAAACAGGCTAATCCTCTTGCAAGACCACGTGCTGCAAAAAACAAATGCTGCTCAAACTACAGAAGCTGGACTTAGAAACCCTCTGTCATCCACCATATTCACCAGACCTTGCACCACCTGACTACAACTTTGTCCAGGCTTTGGACCACTTCTTGCAAAGAACATCTTCAATTCTCAACAAGCTGTGGAAAATGACTTGCAATTTCATTGCCACTCGCTCTCTTGACATAAACAAGCTACCCTTAATATGGCAAAACTGTGTAGATAGTTTAGGCACATACTTTGATTAATTGTACTACTTCTTGTTTGAGATATAGTAAACTACACTTTTGATCTGAAATCAGACATTTCATATTTAATGACCTAATATATTAGCTTTTCGAATTAGTTATACATTACCTTCAAATGACTTAAATTTATACCATCTCAGCTTTAAATTTTTTCATAAACTGGCTACAAAATAACAATAAAATGACTATTTTAAAAATCCTCTGTGCTAAGCACTGTCATAGTTGTTTTATATACAATAATCACATGAACAAATTTCTCGAGAGTTCTTTTTTGCCAGCAATACTAAATACAAAAACTATTAAAACAGCAACTTCCTGGTCCTCTATCTTCAGTTGCTCTCAATTTTAATACACGCTTCAAGTCACCACCATATAAATGGAGAGCATATTTTGAAAATGTAACATTTTTATTAAAACAAAACAAAACATGATGCCTACACTCATCACTTTTGCAGTCTCACTAACAAGAGTTGCACTCTAATCTTCTTTCGCTACCTTGTTGTATGCCTGTTTCTATAGGTTTCCACAATTCTATTTGAAACGGGCAATTTACTCTTCTATAAACCTGACTTGCTCCTTCTGCTTCTAGTTTATTTTCCCTGTTCTTATGCTTCAAGGTAGAGTTAGAAGCCATCTCTCCCATGAAAGTCTTGAGAATTAGCAGGTATTACTGTGTACTCTGTTGGATGCCTCACTGTGCTTTTATTATAATGTACAATAATAAATTAATGGCATGCTACTCTGCTGTATGAATATTAGAGTACACGCCTTAGATTTCTGAGATACAAAGGTTACCACAATGCCACAGGATCAAATTATATGTAGAGAAAATCGTTATAGATAATTAATCATTGAATTTGAGATCTAGAAAAATCATTAGAGTAACTGAAGTTTGACGACTTCATTTATAAAAGTGAACTTTATTAACAGTTGCTGAGGTCAGATTTACATATATGTCTCCTGGTTCTAAGTTCAATACTCTTTCTAAATAATTTTCAGGAAAAATGATGACTTTAATTTTTTTCCTCATTTTTTTCCTTCCTGACCTATGATATTGATAATAGTTTTGGACACAAATATGTAGGCAAAAAATAAAAGTTGCTAATAATTTACAAACTAAGTAATGCACAATATTAATTTTTACTTATTTGGAGAATAACTAGAGTTTAAAAGTAATTATTACATAAAGCAACTAAATGTTATAATGTGGATAAAAATGGTTAATTCAAATGTTTATTCTATGTGCTAAGTACTGTTACAGTTATTTTACATACAATAATCACATGAATAAATTTTTTGAGAGTTCTATTTTGCAAGCAACATTAAACACAAGAACTATTAAAACTGTAACTCTCTGGTCCTCTATCTTCAATTGTTCTAATTTTTTTACCTTTTACCTTTGCACCTTTGTTGTTGATCTCTCATTTTTGCATAAGATGATTAGTCGGTAAAAATTTAGAATTAAAGTGTAGATACTTTTTAAAAAAATTCACATTGGTTTTATTTAGTGCCTTGGGTGATGAGCTAGTAATACAGACGTTAGAAGATAGGCTAATGGCCAACAAACATGTGAAAAAATGCTCAACGTCTCTAATCATCAGGGAAATGCAAATCAAAACCACAATGAGATATCACTTATCTCCAGTGAGAATGAAGTTTATCAAAAAGTCCCAAAACAATAAATGTTGGTGTGGATGCAGAGAGATAGGAACACTCATACGATCATACACTGCTGGTGCAACTGCAAACTAGTACAACCTCTGTGGAAAGCAATATGGAAATACCTCGAAGAGCTAAAAGTAGAACTACCATTTGATCCAGCAATCCCATTACTGGGCATCTACCCAAAAGAACAAAAGACATTCTATAAAAAAGACATCTGCACTAGAATGTTTATAGCAGCACAATTCACAATTGCAAAGATGTGGAAACAACTCAAGTGCCCATCAATACATGAGTGGATTAATAAAATGTGGTATACGTAACCATGGAGTTCTACTCAGCTACAAAAAACAATGGTGATCTAACACCTCTTGTATTACCTTCAATAGAGCTGGAACTCATTCTACTAAGGGAAGTATCACAAGAATGGAAAAACAAGCACCACATGTACTCACCATCAAATCAGTATTAACTGATCAACACTTAAATGCACATATAGTAAATAACATTCATTGGGTGTCGAGGAGATGGGAGTGGGGAGGAGTGGATGGGTATATTCACACCTAATAGGTGCGGTGCACTCTGTCTGGGGAATGGACATGCTTGAAGCTCTGACTCAGGTGGGGCAAGGGCAATATATGTAACTTAAACATTTGAACCCCTGTAATATGCTGAAATAAAAAGAAATTAAAAAAAACAAACAAAAAACTTTGTTTTTGACTCTATGTCTCAATTACTTATGATACTCTCTATAGGCAGTTCTCTATTATTGACCCGTCCACCAAGTGATTATTAAATACCTATAAGTGGTAAGCATTGCAAAAAAGAGGGGGCTTGTGTGCTTCATACAGCTGCAAATCTAATTCAGGCAGTCTTGTTCAATTATCTACATATAATACAACATATGTTTCAGTGTGTTAAAAAAATGTATTTCACATGGCTGTAAGAAAGTACATGTTTTCTGGCTTTTACAAATTTTATACTGCATATTCCAGGAACAAAACTGTGGAAAATATTCACATATGGAGAATTAAATAATGATAAACCACTCAGTCACCCTTATCTATTGCATATGGCCACGATAAGAATTTTTTTAAACTGCTTAAGCATGATTTATGTAAATTGTTCTAATAATGAGCAAAATGAGCTTTTATTGAAGAGATTCAGAATTCCATCATTTTCATTCCAAGATGCATTTGCAGGAGGAAAAAAGTCTTTCTTATTTACTGACAAAAACTGATCCATGTGAGTGCAAGTATATAGGAGAATATATTCATTTTGGCGTTCATGGATGTTCTTTTTTAATTTGAAATATTAAGAGGGTACAGATGTTTTTGTTAGATGGACAGCATTTGTAATGCTTTAGTAAGGGCTGTAAGTGTGTCATCACCTAATAGTGTTCACTGTATCTGTTAGGTATATTTTTACCCCTCCCCTCTTCCCCCAGACCCCCTTTCTTGATTTCCAATGATTTTTACTTCTCCCTGTTCCCATGCGTGCCCATCAATTAGTTCCAAATTATTAGAGAGTACATGTAGCATTTGGTTTTCCATTCTTGAGATACTTCACTTAAGATAATAATCTCCAGTTCCATCCAGATTGCTGCAAAAGACACTAATTCATTTCCTTTCATGGCCAAATACTCCACATTTTGTTAATACACTCATGAAATTAATGGGCACTTGGGTTGATTCCATATCTTTGCAATTGTGAATTGTGCTGCAATAAACATTCATGTGTAGGTGTCTTTTTGTTAAAATGACTTTTCATTTGGGTAGATACCCAATAGTGGTATTGCTGAATCGAATGGTAGGTCTACTGTTAGCACTCTGAGAAAGCTCCATGCTGTTTTCCATAGAGGTTGTACTAATTTGCAGTTCCACCAACAGTGTATAAGTGTTCCCTTCTCTCTGCATCTACACCAGCATTTGTCATTTTGGGACTTTGTGATAAAAGCCATTCTAATGGCTGTAAGGTGATATCTCACTGTGTTTTCAATTTGCATTTCCCTGGTGATTAATGACATGATTTGAGACAAGCATCTATCTCATTTCTAGAATGAGAAGGGAGAGAGATGGTCATAAGAAGGTCCAGGAGATCACATGGACATACTCAAGGGTCAATCAAGGAACCAAAACAGAGGGGCAGGCTTGTGTAGCGGAGGGTAGAGATTACCTAAACCCTAGATTGGGCTGACAAAAGGTACCATGTTTAATGAATGAATAAATAAATAGATTTCCAATTACATGGATAAAATGGGTATGTTTATTAGTGTGTCACAGTGCACGTGGGTTAAATAACTTCTAACCTATTCTGCTACCCTTACTAGTTTTAGTCTCAGCACTCTTCAAACTGCAAAGAGTCTGGGTGATACAAGCAAATGCAATTTAAGTTTGTCTTTTAAAAACATAGAATTTGTTCACCTATAGGTTATTTTGACTCCCTCTCTTTTTATTCATTCCTTCATTTCTTTTTTTTTGGAGGGCATTTCTAGCCATGTCCTGCTCCTTTAACTAGAATAACTACATTCTGATTATGAAGGTTTCTGACTTACCTATTAAAGAATTTTATTTGAATCAGAGTTCCTTGCAGAGGGATGGGAAGGAGATGGGAGAGAAGTATATCAAAAGCCAGTGAATTCAAAGAATCTCTAGAAGAAATGACACAATGTGTTTTGGGTACATTATAATCTTAGGTACAATATGTCCTATTTATGATAGCATATTATATATTTTCTTCCCTAATAGTGTGCTTTAATTTTGGAGTGGACACATTTTAGAATTTATTACTCAATTGAAGTCAGATGCCCTAGTGAAACTGGTGAATAACAATTCATTGATATTTTATAATTATTCTAAGTTGACCCTTGAACAACATAGGTTTGATCTGTGTGGGTCCACTTATACATTGATTTTCTTCTGCCTCTGCCACCCATGGTACAGCAAGCCAACCACTCCTCTTCCTTCTCTTCCTCAGCCTACTTAGTGTGAAGACTATGAGGACGAAGACCTCTATGATGACCCACTTCTACTGCATGAATAGTAAATATATTTTCTCTTTCTTTATGATTTCCTTAACATTTTCTTTTCTCTAGCTTACTTTATTGTAGGAATAGAGTGGATAATACATATAACATACAAAATATGTGTTACTTGACTGTTATCAGTAAGGCATCTGGTCAACAGTAGGCTATTAGTAGTTAAGTTGAGGGGAGTTAAAATTTATAAGCAGATTTTTGACTGTGTAAGGAGGGGGTGTCCCTAACTTCCACATTGTTCAAGAGTCAACCGTATATACAAATAAAAGAAGAAAAAATGAAATTATCATACAGATAATTTGGACAAGATTAAGATTTCCTATATCCAGCTCTCTCCAAATAATTTTTTTTTTTTTTGGTAAAAATGACCTGATGGTATCAGTTCTAGAATTTATTTTGATGGCACAGGAAAAAAAAAAAAAAGATTTTATCTCACGTAACAAAAGATCAAATTGTTTTCTTTTCCAAAAACATTCTGCTATCATTATAATATTTTAAAAGTGAGTCTTGTTTAGAAATGTTCTCGGGTTGAAGTTAAATATAATATGAGCCAAATTTGGTTTAAGATCCCTAAGGACAATTCATGATTCCCTAGAATGAAGCTAAAAATCTGGCTTGTTTGTTGAAAATCCCCGCTCTCCCAGGGCCCATTAAATCAAGCACACCTCTGTGCTGGAAAGGACAATAGACACTAAAGATTCTCTGGGCCAGTGCAGGACACACAGACGTTTAACCCCATAAGGACAAAAATCTAATTCAGAACCATATTTACTTCTTCTTCAAGATTGGGCAAAAATATATCATAAACTACTTTCTCATTAAACTTCCTTCTATATGGCATCAAAAAATGTGATTGCATGCCTTTTACAAAAACAAAACACAAATAACAATGTTAAAATTACAAGTAATAAATGTTGTTTAGAGTGAAATATGATCTCCTTTTAATCCCTGCTGGTCACAATATTCACTCAAAATGAGACACTCCCGTTAGTCTGAAGGCAGAGAATAGCAAGGCTAAAATTTGCCTCAACACATGAAAGAAGAGGAAGTAAATTTAGTGCTATTAAGTTCTAATAAACCATCAAAGCAATTCAATGTGAGCAACAAAAAAAGTCCTATAACATTATCTAAAGTCACCAATTTCTTAATTCTTTCATTTTCTAATGCTTGTTCTGCATGTAGAGAGTTAGAAAAAGAGCATCTCTGCCAATCACATCTTTATGACAGTACAGTCACTAATAAACTTTGGATTAAATAATTCGAAAAATGTTATGTATTTAAAATTGTCTTTTATCTATATGAGTGTCTGGTAAAAAATGAAGAAAACTAAAAGGATAAAATTGAAACCTTTTTTTGAGGACACAGATATTATTTTTTAAATTTCTCCGCAAATTAATAAATTTTAGGAAAATAATGACCACTATACTTCCAACCTCCAAAACTTGCTTTAAAAGCTGAGATTATGTATTTTGCTGTGTCTCTAAGTGGCAATACATTTTTATAAGATTCCTAAAATTTAATTCATTTTTATAGTTTCTTATAAGGGAATTATTTAAACAGGCATTTGTTTCATATTAGGCTAAATGCCACTGCTGACAGTAAAAAAATTATAGAAAGTAACAGAATTAGAAAATTGAGAAAAACTGTCTGGGTTTTCTCAATTATAAGTCTTTTTATCATTTCTAAGTACTCCAAGTGGAGAAATTACTTCCACTTAAAAAAAAAATCAAGAAATTGGCTTAAAAGTTCATAGCTGAGTTTCACTTCATTTAGTAAATCAGAATCTTAAAAAATGCCACCCATCACCCTATCCCCTACATAAACTCTGGAGTTTATCATCCCCGCTTTGCCACTTCATTAGCTGTCAAGAACAAGTGATACTGGTACGAAAGTCTTGATTCAGGTAGTTGAAAATGCTCTTGTTGCCAAAGTACCAACTATCAACAGACTTAAAGTCAAAAGATAGTCTGTCAAGGGAGGCGTACCATCTACATATATACAGTTGCTTATCATCTTTGTAGACATCAAAGAAACAGGGAGCATTTGAACTATCAGTGGTTCACTTACAGCATTCAGAGAAAAGGACACACGTTGATTTAATAGACACTGCAGCAGAGTTATCATTAACCTTAGAACTCTTATCTTAAAATCATCTGATGGCAACAAAATAGGAACAAAGAGTGCATATTTTCTTTCCAAACGAAAGACTATAAAATTCATAAAAAGAGTGCATGTTTTAATCTGTGTATTTAAATAGATTCTTATACTTGGCCTTATACTGTTGTTGTGGCCAATCTTCTTAAATGTATTTTTGTTTGTTAAACAATTCTACCATGAACTTCCCCTTTAATACTGAATAGATATACTATCTGAGGTTCAAAGTGTTACTTAAGTGTTGTTTAATTTTAATTATAGTCCTTTATTTCTTCTGTAGTTTCTACCATACTTCTACAGATGTAAAACACAAAACTAAAAAGGAAAAGCATGTTGATATAAAATCTTATATATTTCAAATATAAGTTAGAAAATATTTTCTGTAACATATTTATGACAGTATTTACATATTAAGGACAGTTGACCCTGTTTCTTTGCCTGATGAAAGCAAACATACATGGTAATGAATGAATAATTCTTTACTGTGAAGTTCTATAGAACACTAGTTTGCTTTCACTCAATAAAGAATTCCATGAGAAAATTAGTTTAGGGGAACACTATATATTTCATTACATTATCCTTTAAATAAACATATTAAAGACTGGAATGTCTAGGTATAAACAAATTTGGTTAAAAAAACATGATTAAGCCCAGTTTTGTCAACTTTGTAAGACATAGAACCTATTTGCTTTTTGTAAGAATTCTTATTTTCAAGGATATTTAAGGAGATACTGTGCTATTAATGTCAAACTTGGATTATTAAAAATACAATGAAATTTATGAATATAGCTGGATGTTAACATATTTGGGGAAAAATCATTTGATGGGAATTATTTTAAAATCATAGACATTGGATTAATTATTCTGAAAAAGTAATATAGACCAGTTCCTTTCTTCATGCTCTAATGTTGTATGCCACCCCTTTGTTTTTTTGGAGGGTAAAAGTATTTTAACAATAATGCCCCATATTTTCAGTACATTCCTTAGTATAATTTTAGTTTATTTAAAAAATACTAATTTCTAAATTAAAAAAAATGATCATCTTAGTGTAAATAGAACACTGAGACAGGTGATGGAATTAGTGCAACAAATATTTAATATCTAATTCAGCTGAAATTGATTAACTCACATTGTGTGAATAAAAAATTTAGATGGTTTCCTAGAATTTCAATCATACACCTAGAACTTGAAAATAAAACATAAGTGACTTTATGTTTGCTGTAAGTTTTAGGAGACAGTATTCTTTTTTAAAATTATTTATATCAGTATATTTTGGTCAAGTTTTTCTGTTATTGATTTATTTTGGGAAAATCATTATTTTCATGAGAAGCAGCATATCTGAAATGCTGGCGTCCAAATGTCCACCTCTCTTTGAGAGTTGTGGAATCTTTAAAATGACAGTAGCTAGTTTAATTCCATTTGTGTACAAGATACTACATTTTATAAAAGCACAGCTGTTTTTCATGGAATAAGTCCAGGTTTTCTCCTCAGGATATAAACCAGTGACCTCATACTTCCAACTCAAGACCTATCTATCAACACTCTCTTCCCTGCAAGATTTTCATTATGCAGGGTTCTTCCTATAATTGGATCAGCATATCCAGGATGACATAAAATAGTGCCTCTTAATTAGACTCAAATGTGTTCAACTCCCTTTAAATTTTCATACTTTTTTTGTATTTACTCCAAACTTTCTGGGAGAATTGGGGTAACTTTTACCTTTCATCAAACTCTATACCTTAGTAGTCCACAGCTTCCACATTTTGAGAAGTTGATTTGCTTTGAGCAGTTGTGATTCCTTTGTCCCAAACAACTTCACAGAAACATTTGATCTCATATAGGCTATCTTTTCCTCTTGGGAATGTCTCTCAGTTAGATTATAAATTGTGTCAACTTTCACCAAACATTGCCTTACAGGGTTACCAAATGTAGTCTTCTTGGCTTGCATTACTTGTTTCTGCTTTATACTGATTAGCTTAATTTAATCATGTAGGAGAGGATAAGGAAGATTGGAGTCAAAATGTTTTAAATATATTTCTATTCTAATTTTCCAATAAAATAGTGTTTAAAGTATGCATTCTATTTGCTTGTAAGATATGCTGAGATTTTGTTAAAATTATGTTAATAACTTTTTTCTTGTATTTAAATCAACATGGTATAAGTTTTACTTTCAAATATATCTAGTTTAACTGTAGGGTTAAGGAAGATTCAGAAAGCTCAGTTTTTGTTTTGAACGCTATATTTAACTCTGTAACTGATTTATGACAGAACTACTGGCAAAATCCTACATCTTTCTCTGACTCTGTTAGACCATATGTAACATACCTGCTCCTAAATATTTCTCAGGCAAAGTTGAAAAAGAATGATATCATGTCTGAATATCTTTAAGGCCTTTTTCTTTCTGAAAATGTTATAATGATTCCAATTTTTAAAAATGTCTAGACAACTCTTTCTAATTGGGATTTTGTAAATCATAACAAGATATTTTTATTTGTTTGTGTTTCATATCATCCTCTGAAATAATAGGTTATTGGTATTTACATGATAAATCAGAAAAAAAGAAAGAAAGAAATGATGGGGTTTACATTTTCTGAGTTCCTGAGGTATGTATCTGACCAAAGTACGGCATTTTTTACTCATGCTCTGGTTGTTTGGACTCAGTCAAAGTTGAAGTCTCCACTGATGAACTTTATGTCACAAAAGTTGACTTTCAAAATTTTACCTGTGATAGGTAATCATGAACCTCTGAGAGTGTGACACTTAATAAAATACTATTGTTAGGGCTATGATAACACTCTTGGACCATTCTATAACTTGCAAGCATTTTCAAAATAATCCATTAGAAAAAATGATTTAGATTATTGTTTCATATTTGAGTAGGCCACAGAAAAGATAGTTTTAACACTTCACTTAGTATTTATTGACTGGATTGTGTGTGAAAGAATTATTTGTAAAATTCACATTTCAATTCTACATATGTGGCATGTTTCTGTGGGAAAGTTTGTATGTATATAAGTCTGTATACAATGAAGATACACATGTCAAAAAGACATGAAATGTATGTGGGAGGATTATGGTTTTTACCAGCTGTGCATTTTAGCTGTACGATTTTTTTCTCTATATATTTATTTGAATAGAAGTCATAGTCCCTCAGTCTGACCCATAAAATGCTAATCTTTTCAAGAACATTTCAATTTCTTTTGTTAAAGGAATTCTGTATAGCATTATCAAGCCCACAGCTGATTTAACAATACATTATTATCAAATTCTTACTTGTAACTAATCTTTTCACCTACATTATGATGGCCAACTTGAAATGTCTATTATTCACGCCAACACTGATTTAAAATACATATATGGAATCTTTTTTTTTTCTTTAAATTTCTGAAAAATTAGCAGTCAACACTGTGATTTCCAAGCTTGGTCTATTTTGATCAAGCAATTAAATGCTCTATGTGATTTCAACAGTCCTGGAATATATGCATGGGGGGAAAAATATACTTTTGAATGGAAGTAGGAGAAATGCTGACTATTAACATTCCTTTGAGAATTAAAATCTGCTAATTTTCCTTCACACTGGTACCTCTAATTTTCCAAAATTCTTATAACAATAGTTCACAATGTATATATTTACATGCAAAAATGCAGATGTAACTACTTGCTATGAACCATTTCCCATGCTGTTCAATGACCACATCCTTTGAAATCCATACTTCATTGTAGAGAGGGGAATAACAACTGCAGGAATCTCAAAAGCCTTGTGGTCACAGCCTATTGAGTACTAATTTGAGAATTCACATGTAAGGTTTTTTTGATGTTATTGATGACCACACACTGACTAATTAATATCTACTAAGGTTTAAGGGACTCGGGAGAGCAGAGCTGCTCAGGAAAAAATTAAAAGGTGAATGCTGAATTCTTACCTACTTTAATGGGTTATATATGTGCATGAAAATAGCAGTAGCAGTCTTTTCTGAGGATCTAGTATACAGCTAGCTCAAGTAATTTTAATATTCTGACAAGATCTCTTCAAGATGTTATCTATTAGGGAAATCGAGAGAAAAGTCCACAGTTGTTGCAATTATCCAAATTTGGAAAGCCAATGTTAATTCTGGCCTAAAAACACATCTCAAACGTACACACATCTTTCAATTGCCACCACTACCACCCTAGTTCATCAAGACATTTTTCTTTTTTACCTGGACTAATGCAACAAAATTATAAATAGGTTTTGTGATTTGACTCTCTCATTCAGTGCATTCCACACAGAACAATTAGGAGTATGTTCTTACAGATCATATCATGCAACTCCTCTGCACAAACTTCTTAAAATGTTTCCCATTATGCATGGGATAAAAATTCCAACATTTCATTGGTCCTTAAGTCCCTGCCATAATATGGCCAGTATATAATTAATTCCTCCCTCCCTCCTTACACTTAGAGATATAATGCTTCTCTGTCTTAGGTCTTTAACAGATGCTACAACTTTGGTTTGGAATCGTCTAGTTCCCTCCCTCTCCTCTCCACTTTGCTAACTTGAAACTTACACTTTAATGTAAAACACTTCTTTAGTGATGCCTTACCTGATATGACAATCTAAAATAAGTCCCACTGTTAGGTTTTTTCATGACATCCATTTGCTTCATAGAATTTATCATAAGGTGGATCTATCTATCTGTAGTTACTTTTGCCATAATTTTGTTTATTGTCCCTCTCTGCAACTAGATCATAAGTGTCATTTCGTAGTGCCATATATATCTTTATATCTTCTGCACCTAATACCATGCCTAGCACACTGTAGGTGTGCAGAAAATATTGATTAAATAAATCCTGGATAAAAATTATTGAGAAAATATAATGGCTAATTGTTGTTACATTGATCATTACATATTGTTGCGATGCCCTAAATTGTATTTGTTTTTCTAGAATCTTTTAATATTAAGTGTTCTATAGAATATAAGTAAATCTGCAAGATGACAGCAAAGAAAATTTGTAGATTTTCCATGAGAGAATTGTATACGTCAGTTTTTGTAGATGACAAGTGATTCCTAAATTTGTATGATAGGTCACAGTTCAATCCTCAATTAAAAGTAAATTTCATGGACTAAGTTTTAAGGTTGGCCTCTATAAAAGAGGCAATTTTTAAAAAGCTTCATTTAACTTTCTGGACCTGGTAAATGATGACTTTATATTATCATTAACTCAGAATATTTTACTTTTTAAAAAATGTTTTTTTCAAAGAAAGGGACCATATCTACCACCTTCCTTTCTCTTTTTATAAAAACCCATTACAACAATCTGCCACTGTACATAGTGAACAACCATTTCAAATTGTTTACCAAGGTCTTAAGGATACATTCCTAACATTCTAATTCATATTTTATTGCTTGATACTGTTAAGGTGATACTAAAGGATCATTTTCACATCTACAAAGGTAGTTAGTCCAAAACTGATACATCTTGCAAGAATAGCAATTTAAAAAACATTTTTTTCAGTACCATTTTTATGTTAAAGTAATTTAAAAGAAGAACAGTGATGTTTTTGGAAGCACTGATCTTTACAAATGTATTTCTCCCAGGAAATATTACACATAAGTCCCATCAAATAGCAAAACACTTGAGATGCAAAACTCCTACATAAAGCTCTGTCATTCTACCCTTGCTTTATTTCCGAGGGAGCTGACACAGTAATTGTGGGGAAAATAAAATTAGAATACCACCTCTTCACACCAGTTAGAGAAAAGCATTCCAAAATTAAGGCAATTTGCAGTTGGAGAAACACGTTACTTAATGATACTATAATTCAATCACAAAAGAAATTGTTACAAATATGGTTAGACCTTTTCAGCTCTTGGTGCAATCTAAGAATCAATGCTTCTAATAATTTGAGGACTGGAAAGACCCAATTTTGCCATTAGCTTTAGATAATGAGTAATGTGCTAACAGGTTGTGGACAACTGTGTTCTAATGGGCTTAATATCAGTTTCCTAATTTCGAAATTTTGCTCTTAGAAAGCCAGGAAAAAACAAAACAAAACAAAACATTGAAACCAGTGTGAACAAGAGTCCTACAATGGAAAGCATCAATTTTCACACCAGAAAGAATAAAAACAGGCATAAAGATTATTAATTGAGCCTCAAAACATGATTGATTTTTAAGCTTTAGGAGCTATGAGGTCCTATTGAAATCTAAGGTAATTATAATCTTTGAGTAAATATCTATTCTTAAGAACTATGATAATTCCCCATCTATTCTTATTAAAAAGAATTGCACCAAATACTGGTACTTCAATGTTTAAATATAAACCATTTCATAGTATAAGAGAAAAATATTTAGTTCTAACTTATACCATGTGCTTTTTCATACACTTTTATATACATTATCCTTAAAATAACTTCATGAGGTAGGTAGTATTACTCCAATTTTACTGATGGGAAGACAGTTGTTTAATGATGGAAAGAAACATGGCTAGGACCTCAGAGCTAGCAAGTGCCAAGGCTATGAATTTAAAATACCCACAGGTCCCTTATCACAATTGCTCTTTCTGCTTGCTCCAACAGAATTGGTCCCCAGAACAAACGGTTGTTCTTTTGCATGACTAGGAGTGAGGAATACTTTTTTATGGAATTATTTTTAAATTTAGTCCAGAAATTAAAATGTGAAACATAATCTTTAGACTACAAACACTGTCTACAGCACAAATCATCCCAAGCACACTCATGGGACATCAGGAGTCCTGGCTCCCCTGCATTAGAACAACCAATGTTAGAAGCTTTTTACTCTACCAAACTATAAAAGTAGTTGGCCAGCTCATGAAATAGGTGGCTTGAAGTGATGTGTGAAATGATTTCATTGTATAATGTATATCTTTCCCTGCTTTGGAGATTGTAGCAGTATCTTGATTTATGGAGAGAACTGCTATAACTCTATGGTCTAATTGTGGAACTGGTATGGAGCAGACACAGGACAGACATGCACATTCATATGTAAAAAAAAGTTTGCACATAGGTTACTAAAGAACAAAAGCAAGTAGATATTTAAAATGTGAGACGCCAACTGTCAGGAGAGAGAATATGAATATATTCTATTAATATTTTTTTTTAATATTCAAATTCACTTAATGCTATTAATACTTTTCCTCACATGGATATGAGCTTATTAAAAACAATAAAAATAATATATCAGAAAAGTGCTTGGCTCTGTAGTCATTTTAATCCTGACTCTAATTCACAGCCCTGAGAGTTTAGCCTGTTTAAGTATAATATTTAACATAGGATCTTACTGTATTTACTAGAAATAAAATGTTTATATTTTGAGTTTAATATTACTGAACAAGAACATTCAGCCTCATATAGCACCTACTGAATACAATAAGTATATATTTTAATAATTGATTTCTGTATTAGTGTGCAGAAGTACTTATATGTTTGAAATATGTTCCAAAATACCATTTTTAAGTTTATTTTTTTTCTAATAAAAAAGAGTCACTCTAGAAACAAACTGGATGCTATTCCTCTCTGTGAGTGGCTAATAGAGTTGATGCCACTGCACAGTATAGCAGGATTTTACAAATGTAGACTGGGGACGGTGAGAGGGCATGGGAGAGTGGGGAGCAGCAGCACACCCAGCTGGGGTCAAACCTGGGATGCAGACTTGGCTATATTCCAGGAATTGGACCCGGGGACCCCTCATTTACTTTATGGTCTGGGAACGGGGAGACAAGAGAGGGAAACTTCATAACAAATCTCAAGAATAAGAATGGAGGGATGATTGTAAGTACAACAAGTTGTCATTAAATTTGCCTTTTTATCCATATCCTTCTGGACTGGCATTGTTTTTTTATTTGTCTATTTGTTTGTTTTTTTAGACAAAGAGGGGTTTAAGAAAAAATGAGACATGGGTTTTGCTTAAAACACTTTCTAAAACACAGGAGAATTTAAGACAGGCTGGGAGGGAATCATTACTGTCATCTTACCTACAAACAACCAAAGAGCTCGGGCACATCAAGGTCTTAGAGGCAATGCCTCACTGAGAGGTTGCAGAAAGGTCTCAGTACTTGAGGGCTTAGCAAAGCTGTAGTTATGTTTACCCAGTGCTTCAAGGGTCAAGAAGGCTAAGGATGCACAGCTAAGAAGAAATAGCAGTATCTGGCAAATAGTTCATGCTAGCTGAATTAGATTTGTTACTGAAAATTCATAAGATAACTTCTGGGGAACTCCCATAAATACTTAGGGTGAGAGCTGCTATGTGAAGGCTGGAATCTTGTATTAGGAGTTGTGTAAGAGAGTCAAAAGAATATAAGGGATTAATTAATGGAATGACTGGTAAATCCTTTAGAAATTCAAATTCTGAGTATTTGGCAAAATAAGCACCACTAAACTTTATAGGTAGCCAAAAGAGACTATTAGTAGTAAAACAAGTTGTCAAAACCCATACAGTAAGTTGTAAGAGGTAAATTTTAATCCAAAACAGTTGATTCCATGATCCAAGATGTTTCCAGTATTCATATGCTTTGTATAATATCATCTTAGTTCCTGTAAGTTATACTTAGAGATATAAATATGTAGTTTTAATGGTATATGTGTGTACATGTGTACCTAGGTGTGTGTGTGTGTGTATATATATATATATATATATATATATATATACTTATCTATTAAAGCACATTTATAAAAGCAATATAGTGGGTGGATATTGAGAGTAAATATATACCAAGAGGCCAAATAAAAATTCAACTGTCCTTATACTATGTGAATGAGTATTTGTATATTGGTCTATAATTTTCAGGCAAAACAAAACTAAAATAGCTAACTCTGATGACTGAAAATTTGGCTTAAATAATGTGATTATTCAGCTATCAAAGATGAATGGAAATACTTTGAATAAAATGCTTTCATAAAATATAAGATTGGAAAAAAACAGTATCCCTTATTATTTTATATGTATTTTTAAATTAGTGAAGATCAATTAATAAAATTAATAGTATAAACAGATATTTCTCTACTTCCCTAAATTTTATAAATTCAAGTTGACCAATATTTAGAAGAAAATTTATTTGTAAATCAGAGATCCCCTTCCAATTGATCATTTTTTCCATTGGCCTATATTTATGTTTCTGATGGAAATCATATTTATAGGGAAAATGGCAATTGATTTCACATAGTACTATTTTTAACAGACATATTTACTCATAAAACCAAATATAATACTTGTAAAAGATACTCAAATGAAGCATGGAAATCATCTCTTGTAATTCTTCTTATATTCTAATTTATCAATAAATGCATTGCCATGATTTATTCTAAATTATCAAAATAAAAACATGTTTCCAATGAACTTTCTGGAGTAAATTTGACGTTTTTATCACCAAAAACTCTTATAAAATTATGAAAAATTGGAAGTATATTTAAATAATACTCAGTTGCTAATTAAATATTTCTCTTTTGTGCCTTGGGAGTCTACCTACTCCCAATAATGGATAATTTTGTGTTTGCTGATGATAATACTCTGCTAACAACAACAACAACAACAACTGCTTTGACTTATGTTGTGCTTATATAGGTCAGGAACACTCATATATGTACATTGAGTCCTAGCAATAATTCTATAAGGTAGATACTATTATTATTCCCAACTTACAGTGAGAAAATTTACATGATGCATAATTTGTATGAAGTAAATTACTTGAGATCAGAACATGGACAGCTGGCTTAATAATACTCTTGTTTATTGTATCACATTGCCTCTATGCCCTGAATCAATAAACCAAGAAAATTATTCTTAATTCTTACCACAGTCCTGCCTAGTGAAAAGAAATATGATATATGATGAGCACATGAGTTTACATTGGTTATATATCAGTACCTTCTTAGTAAGATACTTTGGGGCTTACAGTTCAGCTTAAATTTAGGGTATACATGAGTATACATGATATGTAATAATATAAAATGCGGAAGGTAAAAAGTGAAAGATGAGATGGGTAGTAGCAATGTTGAGTTAATGAATGAATGATGTATTCTGTGAAAACCTTTTGTGTCTATTTTGCTCATTACTGTATTGTCAGTGCCTATCACATAGTAAGTATTGAATACATATTTGCTGAGTGAACAAATACTGCAAAAATAAATTCTGATTTGCTGGATCATGCATGTAAATGACAGCAAGATGATGAAATAATAAAAAGATAGGTGGATATGAAAACATAATGCATCTTGGAAGACATGATAAGAAGTACAGAATTTATCCAGAAAATGCAGGAGAATTGTTGAGGAGGAAAAATAATAGAAGTGGAAGGGACCTGATTAGGATTGAACCCCAGAAAGATCACATGGGGTTCTCAAGCTGCTTATGGGACATATGGTTGGCATGTCCAGGTGGCAGCTGTATATGTACTGAAGTCATGAATACTCAGTGTACACCACACCCATAGCATCCCTCTGAAAAGCAGAAACAGTAGTTCCCTGCCATGCTTTATACCATGCAACCACAATTTAGTGGATCGGAGACCTCTGACAGAGCCAAAGTCTCTATTCCATATACCTCTGATGTGGCCTGGCACAACAACTCTTTTCAGTAGAAGAAACAATTTGTTATTGAATTCAACTGAAAAGACGAAAACGACTCTCTTATGGAGTCCAAATACTACAGACACAGAGATTTGAGTATGGCAAACATCCAGACATAAAGGATGTAGAGAGAGAGGGTTGTAAGAAGAACTCATGACAACAAAAGTCATGAAAAGCAGTAACTATGAGGTGGAGTACAGTACAGAAGAATTTGTAAGTGGTATTAATGGAACAAGACAGAGAAACGACAATCATCTGGTGCAGGTTTTTCTGTGTCAACAGATACACAGTTAGAGAATTTCCCATGTCTTCATTTCCTAGTTCAAGCTTAATATCACACAAAGAGGATAAAAGTTATTATATCTCTTCTTAAATACAAATGTATGAAATAAGCAAGAATCATAAGTATTATGGCTATTTGTTGAAATGGATTAATTTTGAAATGCATTGTAGTGTTTACTCCAATGTTTTATAGCCGAAATTGAAGGAAATAGAGAAGCAGGTCATAAACAAAATCAACAATTAATGGCTGTAAGTTAATAAAAGAAACTATTGTGACAGAGTTCAGACATGTTGTTTGCTTATATTTACTATTGTCGTTCCCGGAGATTATACAACATTATCTCATTCAATAAGTGAGGTGTTACCTAAGAAGAAATAAAGGCACCATGATTTAAGGTGAAGGATAATTCATAAATAAGTGAAATAAAATTCCGGTATTCCATGTTCCAGGCTGATATTCAATTAGAAGACACTGCTTCTGAAAAAGGACAATGCAACATAAACAAAGGTAGCAAAAACAAATAATGTGTCTCCAGTTATTCCCTATACTCTCATGATTTTTGCAAAAATCAAACTAAATTGATGGGTATATTCTCTTTTTACTCATTTAGTTTATGACATATTTACAGATTCTTTTGTCCTGTGTGGCCCATATGCTGACATAACAATCTATTTTCTACTTTAATATTTTTTTTTTTTTTTTTTTGAGACAGAGTCTCACTCTGTTGCCCAGGCTAGAGTGAGTGCCGTGGCATCAGCCTAGCTCACAGCAACCTCAAACTCTTGGGCTCAAGCGATCCTTCTGCCTCAGCCTCCTGAGTAGCTGGGACTACAGGCATGCGCCACCATGCCCAGCTAATTTTTTATATATATATTTTTAGCTGTCCATATAATTTCTTTCTATTTTTAGTTAGAGACAGGGTCTCGCTCTTGCTCAGGCTGGTCTGGACCTCCTGAGCTCCAAGGATCTGCCCGCCTCGGCCTCCCAGAGTGCTAGGATTACAGGCGTGAGCCACTGCGCCTGGCCAACACTTTAATATTTTGGATTTGCCAAAAAATAAATGTACACAGGTCTTTCTACATTAAAAATATCTACTCTTCTATAATGTTGGTTGTTTTCATAAATAAAGATAACAATAATATTACAAACATACCAAGAAGTACTAAAAAGGAAGAAAGAATTTCTACAAACTTAACTGGCAGCAGAAATAAATGTATGTTCCAAATAAAAGCATCACATTTCTCTCAACCTAAAAGAAAATGAATGATGAATATCTAGTTATTAAAATTATGAATCTTATTTTAATCAGTTTATGCCATTTTACAAAAAAAATAGATGGTTACTAGAATGGAATATTATTTCAGAATCTGATGGGAACCAGTTGGTATACCATACATAATACCTACCAGTTCAGAATATATGAGCTTTACTATTTGTGTTAATATTTTAATCTGAACTTTTACAATTATCTCCATTAACTAAATTTGTCAGATAATAGTTTAAATTTCTTTCCTACTTTATTTTCTTGAAGGTTCAAGTTTGCATTAAACTATATCCTACTCAACAGTGACCATATTAATTAATGGTGCCTGACAAGCTTAAAAAAAAAGTTGAGTCTAGTATAATTGATCCTGGGTTGAGGTCCGGTATCAGTATTTTATTTTTTAACAATCTCACCAGGGGATTCTAATGCATACTCAGTGTTTCAAACTGTGCATTGTCCCAAAACATATTAATTATTGTGATGAAACTAACATGTATATTGTAAATTATAAATATCCAACTGCTATTAAATAAAATACTTCCCAAAAAGGAGAAGAAAATAGGGGAAACTTTCTGGACTGTTTGTCTGTGAAAATAATAGAGTATGATGAAATGTTTCAAAACCTTGACATGAATGAAAGCCCAGGCTATAATCCTATCTTTGCTACAAGTATTCAGGAATGAAAGCCAATGAATTGGGTATAGGCTACAATTGTATAACTAATAAAATTAAAAAGTTGGCCTACAGGGTATCTATTATTGTTTGCTATTATAAAATTTGATCATTGCAGATAATCATTATTATGTATCCATATAAATGTTCTTCATCGTAAGCTTTGTTTACTGCAAGAACATATAAGAAGTAGTGAAGGATTTTAAAATTGATTATAAAACGTTTACTGCATTTTAACAGAAATTATGACTATAGATAATAATCATATAATTTCTATCCTTCAGATATTGCAACTAAGATTCACAATATTAAGATAGAAGAATTTTTCCAGCAGTTCCTTCTTTGCTTGAAAAAACAAAATACCATTTCCTTGCTGTCAGGTCACCATGAATAATAGCCTGCAATTAATCAATCACAAAAGAATGACAGTTTCTTTGGAAGTAAGATTAAATAAATTACAAAGTGTAATGATGTTAACTTATTAATGCACATAATAAAGGTAAAGTCTATCTAAAAATAAGATTAGTTGTTACAAATTACCATAACTGGTAACAATTTCTTTGTACAAATCTTTAAAGTCAGTAGAAAAGATATCAGTCTTCTCTTTAAATAGTTTCATATTTAACAAAATTAAGACCTAAAGCTCTTCTTTCAGTCTACCTTTATTTAAAAATAAAGTGCCCTAATTAAATGAGAGTTCCAGCAGGAAACGTAAAAATGAAAAAAAAGAAAAATGAAAAGATAGGCAATGACAAATATAAGTGTCACCAAGCATACTGCAATTTCAGTTTTTAGGTTGCAAAGATGAATGAGACTTCAGGTGAAAACAGCTTTGTTAGCACAGCCCGACATAAGTTATGGAAGGTGAACACAGCTTGGCGCTCTTACTTACAATGACTCACTGCCTTGTAATGATAAAACATTTTAACACATGCATTGTTTTACATCTTGCTTATCTTTTTATTTATAAAAGACAACATTTCATTTAAAAAGTGAAAGTGACTTTTTTGTAATGTAAGAAGTACACAAAATTGAAATGTATATAAAGTGCAGCTACTGCAATATCTCAAGGTACTTTACTCCATGTTGCAGTAACTTTTAAAATGGAATGTAGGAGTCTTTTTATGGAGCTAATTTTTATACTAATAAGCCTGCACTATTACAAATATTGTGACTATTTGGATTATTTAGAAACATGGTATTGCACACTTTTCCTATATTGACCATATTTATATTTGTGACAATCATATGAGATAAATTTTATATGTGTACAAAAACTTTATAGACAGTTTACAAATAGAATAGAGCAACTAAGAATTATTCTAGGGTATTTTGAATAACATAATTAACTTGTTTTCATATAGATAATTATCTATATATTAAAATCTCTGGGAATGTTTACAAACTTTCCCTGCATTTAAAATTTTATTATTGGATCTCCTTGGGTGTGTACAATTGATCCTCATGAAAAGCTACTGCTGCATAAAGGGATTTCCAAGCTGGAAACAGACAGTGTGTGGCTTTATGTTTGCCAAATGTTGCCATCTTAAAATCTTGACTGTTGAAACAATAACATTTTGGCTGCTTTTATAACACTCATTTAATGTTTGCAGTTTAGTAAATGTGCATTTTTATAAACAGAGGGCTTACCTAATTAAACTGGACCAGTGTAAGAAGTAGGTCAATGTATTGTGAACAAAATAATCCCAATATGGTTGGGTTATGGAACAGCTCAATTTTGCTCATTGAGTTCTATCGATTTTTGGCAGAGAGGAAAGAAAGAAAGAACAGATGGTGAAAGAAAGAAATTGAGCTGCTGGTGATGGAATACACTATCACACTGAATTATAAAGAATGGTGCTCCAATCCCCTGAATAGTTATTTCAATTAGAGTAGAAAATCAACACATACTGCTTATCTCTGAAGCAACAGAATATTTTCAACAGAAATGAACATAGAGTTTAGTTTTAAGTTGTGATGAACCAACGTCAATTATATGATATCATATGAAGGGGAAAGGTTGCTATCTGCAGTTGGGTTAATGAAACAGATAAACTGTATTTCCCTGTTTGGGTTAGCGAATGGAGAGGGATTTATACTTCTTCATTCACAATTTGAGTGTTCAAACCTGAGGGATTTATAACACTTAGAAATAGGTGAAGCTTTTATGTATATGTAAATTACATGTAAATATGTAAATTCACACCTTTGCCCTGACAAAGAGTAGAAAATATCCTATTTTAAAATAAACAAAATCACTAAAAAAAATTCATCCTTTTCAAAATAATAACATGAAATTCTCAATTTAGAATAATTTAGCAAATTAATTTCATGTAGGTATTTGTATCTATTCTATTGTTGTATCACATAAGTCTAGATAAATAGTATCTTAAACAGTTAAAGAGTAGTTGCATGTAAGGTTTGTAAAAAAACAAAATGAGACAAATATAAAAATATTTATACTTTAATTCTTATACTTTAAATGAACTGTTTTGATAAGAAAAAAGTATCATATTAAGAGAGGACAAAACTATTTTAATGCTAAACATTTCAGGTTGTTTTAGCAAACACTATATTTTATTCTGCTTAAATAACAGCATCACCATTTTGAGTCTTTTGTATATGCTGTCCCATGAGAATAGCAACTTAAGCCATATCAGGTTGCTTCAAACAAGGGTCAAAAAGAGAAAGAAGAGCCATTAAGTAGTAGAGGAAGGCAGCTAAATGATCAATATCTCATTATACTTTTTCAAATCTCCCAAATATTCTTTTTAAGTGTTAAGCTAGAACTTGTCTATATTTTGTGAGTTAACCAACCAATATATTCATTTGTACATCTCCATATTGGTAGTCACTAGGATAAAACTGACCTCTGATCTCTAAAAGAGCAAAATGAATGGCTCACTCATTTTCTAGTATCATTTCAGTGCAGGCATCTGCAAACTTTTTCTAAGGGTCATAAAGTAAATATTTTTGACACTGCAGGCCAAGAGGCAACACTGAGAATATCGTCTGTATGTATAACATTAGAGAACATATTTCCATAAATCTTTTATTGACAATATTCAAAACATTATTTATGGAACTGAATTTTGAATTTCATATAATTTTCATGTCACAAAACATTCTTTTGATTTTGCTTTTAATCCTTTAAATATGCAAAATCTCTTCTTAACTTATAGGCTGTAAAAAACAGGCAGCAGGCTGGATTTGGACCATAGACTAAGATTTGCCACACTCTGATTTAATCTATTGTTTTATATTTGTTTAGGAAAGTAGTTATAGAAAAAGACACAAATTTCTTTACCTGAAGAAATATAGATCTCTTAACCCGAGATTTTTGTTTCTGAGATATGTACCTGGATGAGTTTTAGAAAAATATTAAAAAATTCAGTGACTGAATTCTGAGTTCTCTTGTATACCAGTCACAAGGTAAAGGATAAGGTTTTGTTTCTCCCAACACTTTATGATTTTATTTTAAGAAGAAATATATAGTGAGAGGCAACTATTTTTTAAAGCAAAATCAGTTATTATTTAATATTTTAATTATTGCATACATCCCAAGTTTCTCTCTAGTTGGCCTATTTTTCTCATACCATCTTTTAAAGTAACATTTTTAATCATTAAAAAAAAGTAAGAATCTTCAATTGAACCTTCGGAAATATTTTTAAAAGTTTTACAAAAATTGCTATTTTGTTTATTAGAAAGATATAATCAAATACATTTTAATATAATGTCAAAACCCAGCATGACTCAAATTCTCTACCCAGTTACCTGATGGTGCCATACACTGAATGTTAGAGGATAAAGAAAAGCTTTGGAACTTTACATGAACCAGGTCCAAGTATCTAGCAATGCTGGGGTAATATTTGGATATTAGGAAGTGATTCATGGTTAACAGAGTAAATCATATGAAACATAAAGAGTTTTTGCATTATTACAGCCTCAAGTAGACACAATATAGAAGTTTCACTTGAGTTTTGAATAAAATTTTCTTGAAGTCTATAATATAATAATGGTTTGTATGCTGAAACAATTTAAGTATTAACAAAAAACAGAGGCTAGAATTATTTGCTTTTGCAAAAGTTACTTTTTTATATTAATATATTACCTTTGTTATTTCAGTAAACTTAATTATGTAATGGTATGATTAGCTATGCACCACTGGAAAACTGTACATTAGAATTCTCTTCAAAACACAATGAAAGTTTTTAGAGAAATCCATATTTTTTCCCAAATAAAGATAGAATAAATGAAGATCTAGATTAATTTGCATGCAGTCCTAATTGTTCATTTTTATACGCAGTATTTAAGCTTAGAGAAAAAGATTTCACTTTTTCTGAAGATTTTAGGTATTACTGTGTGCTTTAATTTATGAAAAGAAAAACAGTCTCTGGTTAACTTCTTGGAAACATAATATTCTTTTACATGTTTAGCATCTCAAATCTAATAGCAGTAATTTGTAGTAAGAATTTTTAGGATTCTACTTTTAGTTCTTTGAGGATTCTGTGAGTTTATTGCTAAGTTTTTCTAAAGTTATTTTTTTCTACTGTAATGATTATGCACAATTGCACAGTTGCAGCCTTTGAACAATGGTCTCTGCCAGTTTTCCGGAATCAGATCTTCAACTAGAGCATTGCTTAAAAGTAAGTAATGGTGAAAATTCTGGCTTTTTTCCCATTACTTGTTTTATGTTTAGCCTTAGTTTCCTCATCTGTAAAAGGATGGAAAATAATTTCCATTGTCTGGGATTGCTGTATCAATTCCATGGAATAGTTTACATAAAATTTTAGTACTGTTTCTGCCCAATAATAAATTTTCATTAAGTGGGTATTATTTTTATCATCACCATTATTTATTGTAACAGAAACATAGAGTTATATTTTAACACATTAACTGCGATGTGAGTTGTATTTAACTCATGCTAGTTTTGTAACTCACAAGTCTCTTTACCTTGGGAACTGCCTGAACTATTTTTCAAGTTGCATATAATTCACACACAGAAAACAATAACAAATTTTTCATTAAATTAGAAAGGACCATTTTGTTTCCAAAGTTTTTATTCTATTTTTGTAATAAAACACTGTGGCCCCAAGGAAAAAATTTTTTTCTAGTGTGGCAGTCAATGTGTTAAAGTAACATTAAAAGCAATTGTTTTACAGCTAACCTTATTTCAAACTGCAGTATGTACCAACATTAGGGAATGCCAACCATCCTCAGTAAAATGGAATAGGAAGATTGATCTCAAGCTGGCACCTGACCAAATTACCTAGCCCACCTGGACATCCTGACTGGCACCTTTCCCTTGCTTTGGGAGCAGGAGTGTTCACCACTAGGAGGCACACGGGCAAGTGTAGTAAATAGCTGTCTGTGTTATTTGGGACACTCGTTCTAAGGTTGAAAAGGGGAATTTTCTTGATAACAAGTTCCATTCATTTCCTTCACAAAGTCATCTGGATGTCTTAAAAGCAGAGTATGAAACAAACGGTTAAACAGCTTTGGTTACCTAAATGATAACTGACAAACATTTTGGTTGGAAACCTACAGCAGCCTTTTTTCTTTTCTAGGTTATAACATCCAGCATTGTGAATAAAACAATCTGATGATCACTGCATCAGGTGTATGTATGTGCTATTAAAAGCCTGACATGTGAATCCTAAAGGTCTGGACTCTGGAAGAAGACATTGGAGCAGACTCTATGAACCTTGCCTGCCCCACAAAAGAATGCTCTGAAGTTTTATAGCAGTTTTTATTTATGGTCACAGTGATTCACCAACACTAACAAGCATTAAATTTTCATAGCACTCCTATCACTTTATTTGGCACGAGAAATGCTAAATATACTACAATCTAAATATGCAATTCTGAATTACTCCCAATATTTTTCTTTCCTAAGAACCATTGTTTCTATTTAGTTGCTGCCCTTTTAAATAATACAATAATTTTGTTTCCTGGAATTTATAGATTGTTTAGGATGCAGTTCTTGTATTTCAATTGATACAAATCTTGGTACAAAATGCGCATTAAGAGGTTATGCTGTGGTATGTTGTAAATTGCTGAAGCAATTTAAATAAAGGACTCAATTAGCGTGAATACTTAGAACTTTGAAGAAAAGGACCATCCAAGTCAAAAAATTATTATCCAGACTGGAATAAAGATCAGAGGAGTGTAAATATGTTTCCTATTGGGATTTCTACCACAAATGGTTCCTTTTTCCTGTATTTAATGGAAAACATACCATGAGTTTGATGTATACCTATCAAAAAGAAAAAAATCATTTATCATCTTCTAAGACGTATGAGCATATTTATTTATGAAAGATGGTATGGCAAATGACTAGGGTGCCAGCGTAATGCCTATAGGAGTCTACCAAGTGAATAACTTAACATCTAAGACTTAAGAGTGGTAAGAATGTTAAAGTATTTCTTCAAGCATTTAATGGAACTTTCAGATCTGACAGGGAGCATATCCTGGCATTCCCTGTTTACTCACGTTTCCAAGCCACTTGGACATTGTCAGTTTGTGAACTGGAAGCAATGACTTTAACAAAAGTAAATAATTCAAATAATTCAGTCTAGAGTGATTTTTCCTACTAGAATGCATTAAAACTTATTGTGTGCAACATTCTATTTCAGTAGTGAAGATAACGGACTTTGGAAATTGGAAAAACAGCACCATCTAAGCGTTCTTTCATTGTTGCATAATAATGTTTAGGCTTGGGCCATAAAATTAGACTGCATCAGGGGTGCTATCAAATTTCCTGGAAATATTTTTGGAATAGTCTTCTATTATTAGGAACACTCAGGGAAAAAGTTAAGAAAATGCTACTTCAAAAGTAAAAAGGACGTGATGAAGCATGTTTGTTCAACTAAAGCTCATCCTCCTGCATGAGTCATTTAAGTGAAAATATTTGAAAGAATAGACCTATAATCTAGAGGAATGCCTTTGAATTGTGATATCAGAAGAGAGAATGAAAAGAGGGTCAAACATACAGCCTTTACTTTATGTAGCTGGTATGCCATATGAAGCATATTTTTATCCATTACATATCAGAAAGCACATTATAATAAACAACCCTAAACATAGGTTATCTGTGTTTGGTTATCCTCAGTAGCCTATGCATTTCATTCTCTTAAATAATTATGATATAAAGTGATCACCTTGGTCCTTTAGCTACAGCTAAAAAGAAATGATGTATTGTTAAGCACATTTTCAATAATAAGTGAAATTTAATGAGATTATGGGAGAATGTTATCATTTGGTAATAATGACAGCTTAATTTTTATGTTTTGTTCTGTGAATGATATTTATTATGTTCACTTTTTATAAAGTGCATGCATAAAAGATGCCAGTTATTGTTATCCAATAATTAAATTTCATCTATAAAAGTTTAAATAGTTTTGCAAGTTAGAGTTGTTTCCTGTCTCAAATGAGTAAGAAATGTTAAGAAAAAAATGAACGTGTTAACTGATTTATTTTTAAGGAAGATTTTTCTCTTCCCCAATCCACCTCACAGCATCTATTTCCTTTCCTGGATTCTGTTCTTCTGATTTGATTTACTTCTATCCCTTTAATTGCCTTGAGAAATTTCTGGATAGATCATTATATCAAACACAGTATTGTTAGCAGTAACTACTGGAATATCTAGTCATCTTGGTCTTTCAACTCTCTCCTATTACATACATCCTGGGTTAGTTACCATGCATCAATCTTTTCAGAAAACAAATAGAATAATAGACAGTCATACACAACAATTATTATCTCCTGCAACATGTTTAGCTACACTGAATGAAATAATTTATTCAACCAAAGGGTTAATACAATGTGGGAAATGAGCAGTCAAATGAATTGTCTTTTTCCTCCCCAAATATAGTTCATGTATTTACCTAATTGCTAACACCATTACCTCAACTCTTGAGTTATCTTACTTATGCTGTTCCTTTAATCCTCAGCTCTCATTTCAATCCTTTGTGAAGAATGCATTTTTTGCTTTTTCATTACACTTATTATTTATTCTTTACTTTTATAACTTGACCTGATGCCTTATATTGTGAAGAAGTCTTACATTTTCTATTACTAATATTAATATTTTCTGAGCACTTTGCTTAGTGCTCCACATGTATTATCCAATACACATTTTTAAAAGGCACTGGCCAAGTCTCATCTACATGAAAATACAAAAGGGGTAGACCTTTTATTATCCCCATCTTACAAGTAAATACTGCAGCTTAGTCAAAGGCAATCAGCGTCAGATTTGAGCTCAAATCTCTCTAATCCCTAAAACCATACTCTTAGTTTTACTATACTGATTCCAAATAGATTGTAGCTCTGAACTTGGTGCCTTGCACTTAAAATGTACTCAGATATATCAATTAAAATAATACTTATTGAAATTATATGAATTATTTAATTATTTTCATTGGAAACTAAAGAGGGTACAGATAGATACCGAGTACCTCTTTTGTGGCATGCATTGTACGTTCAGGGAAGTCAAGTTATTTGCCAATAGTTATTCAGTTAGTACCTGAACTTATCTGATGTTCTCTTATATGCCTAGGCAATGTAAAATACCAAACATTTAATGAGATGCCCTTGACACTTTCTTGCTTTTTCATTTATTCTAGTTTTTTCACCTAGATTGTTCTCCATTCTCCCTCCCATTAATGCCTGCTAAAAGGTTCTTTGATGCCCACCTCAAATGCTGCTTCTCACATTAAAACTTTCCTCATCCTTTGCTTTGCAGTGGTATCTAAATTTTCTGAATTCTCAGAGTTTGGGATATATCACTCTTTGCACATTTTACCCATAATGTGTGTTTTGATATATTTGCCTATCTTCCCCATTGTATGTAAGCACTTTTAGGTAGAAAGCATGTCATATATTTATCTGTGCATATCACACAATCTATATTGTACTGCATTATATATCACATTAGTACTTATCAGAGGAATGAGCAAAGTTTATAAAGAGTCATTGGTCACTGACATACTCAGATTTTCAGAATTGGCTCCCACTGCATCATTATCTGCCACTCCGTTCCATAACAGTCTAAATCAAATTGCTGCTTCTCAGGTATGCAGTATGCATTAATGTCTTGTGTCTCCAGTCAAGTGCTTCTACTAGAAAGCCCTTCTCCATCTTTTCTTGCAAAATGTTTCTCATCTTTATAGGGTCACCTTAACTTTCATTCCCTGTATAAAACCTGTTTTCCTCATGGCTCAATAGCATACCATTGTTACCTCTGAACTTCAAAGCATTTTGTTCTATATCTAAATGATAGACAAATTTTCCTTATCATTATGTGGTATGCTTTCGCCAGCACTATGTTGTGATGTCTTGAGAAAAGAGATTAATCCTATGTGTCTTTCTACTCCTAGTAATCAGTACAGTGATTGGTGTACAATAATATTTAGTAAATCTTTGTTCATTTGAAGTGGATTTAAAAGTTTTAAAATAACATTTCCTGGAGGAGAAAGAGAATAATAAGTAAAGAAGCAAGAGTGCAATAATACAGATACACCCCAAGAGTTACCAGAGTTGCAGTGGAGCCCTAGACCAAACTGCAACACCCCCACCCCCACATGCACACACAGATTTATCTGCATTGAATGAATTTTCTCTCTTCTAGCACTTTTCACTTTCAGTATGTTTAGTCATTGCTTCTGTGCTCGGCCCCTCTGTTCCTGGTCATTCTCTTTCACCTTTCTTTCCTCTACCATTTTGGTCTGAAATGAACTTTAAAGGGCAACTGGCATTTATTTGGGGGACTGTGGAATCAATTCTATTTTTGAAAATTTTATGGTTTTTTAAAAAAAATTAGCCTGGATATGTACTAAACCCTAAGTATCCTAAGTTGATTCTGAAAGGTAAGGTCCTCTGCACAAGGGCTGTGCCCTTTTCCTCTGTCCCAGGTCTCCTAGGTCCTGGCACAGAACCTGACTGCATGAAGGATGTCATGCTGAGCCAAGACTTGCAGGCTATTTCTTTCTTTTAAATATTGACAAATTTTATTGAGATACTTAGTATAATGATTCAATTCTTGGTTCCCTTAAGTAATGATGCTAGAATGACTGAAGTTTTGTTTGTTTGATTTTTTTTTTTTTAATAAGCAAGTTGGGAATGCAATGGAACTACTTTCTAACAAAATATAATCTCCTACTTTTGGTGCATTGTAAAGTTAGTTATATAATGCTTAAATATTCATCTTTGATTTATTTTATTTTGCTCTGTTTTTGTTCCCTCCTCAAATTTGTGTGTGTGTGTGTGTGTGTGTGTGTGTGTGTGTGTGTGTATGTACATGTCTAGTAACACTACTTAAAATTTGTGTTATTTTAATATCTGGCTTTACATATAGCAGATGATAAAAATATTTTAAAAGAGGCAGAGCATCATCATATTGAGACTATGAGTTTCATTGTTTTGAATTTGAAGAAAGGAAACATTTATTTTTATTATATCCATTTCCTTTTCAAGGAGATTTGATTCAGGTTTACATGTTCAAAATTTATGAGATGTTATGAAACATATATATATACACACACACACATATATTAGTAGAAAGAGTATCTTATAGGAAAAAAACCAAACTGATATCATGCTAAAATAAAATAGCAGTGGGGCTATTTATTTTAATAAAAGTTAACTGTAGTCAGTTTAAAATGCTACTCTTGGCAAAAGTACTTTTTTAGGGATAGAGTGACGTAATTATGTCTAACTACAGCTACTTACATTTTAACAATTACTTAAGGAAAAAAATATTTGCCTTTGAATATTGTGTCCTAAAAATAATTTAACAGCACAAAGCAGAACTATATTTTACATTTATTGGACTCTACTAAGAAAACACTAATAGCTTTACAAATTCATCACTGATAATTTTACATTTAAGTTACTACTAAAAGAAAAGCTGCTCTTTGTGATGTGGTTATAATTTATAACCACAGACAGTCTAAGTTTTTAAGCTAAAACTATACCTCACCTTCACATATCATTTACATATACTGATTGCTTCCACATGTTTGGCATAAGGTAAAATAGTTTATGAGTATTGTAATACAGTTAAAGCCACAATGAAATAAAATTCATCTTTGTCTAGAGTACCTCCGAAATGTGTTCATGTTGGTACATAAAGTGTTTTCCAAAAGAGTTCTGTCTTCCAGAAATGCCCTATAAAAAGCTGACTATGGTTAGTGTCACCTCCTTTTCTAACGATGTCTAGATTTCCCAGTCTGGCTTCCAAGTGTCTTCTGTTAGACAAAAGCCCCTTTAAGTTACTCTCAACATGTTCTTCATCCTATTTACTAGCTTCAGACTGCAAGTTTATTTATTTATTTTTTTGAGTGACTGAATATCCTCTTTCCTGCAAATGGGTTATTTGCGATCACAGGTGGTTCATAGGATTGGTCAGAAAGACTCAGACTTTATGTCTACAGTGTTTCATTCAGACTCGGGGACATATTAAATAGGAATATTGTGCTAATTCCTGTGTGGATTCAATACTTCTTAAGTTGTCATGAAGGATGTTGTGTCTTCATGGACCAGGTCATAATAAAATAATATTCAGGGCAACCATTACACCATTTGAGAGGATATGCTGTAAGTACAGGAGCAAATAAAACTAGTCATTTCCTGGTTATTTTTACTGAATGCTAAATGACTGACTTTAGTTCATGTTGAAAACATGACTTGGAACTTACAGTCTGTGAGATGCAGCCAACCCTTTTCCTTAGAAACAGGTGCTTCCTTGCTCAGCCTGGCCCAGTGAGTATTCATAGCCAGAAGACCTAAAAATCAGGCCTCCTTTCATCCCCATCATTAACTTCATGTATACACTCATTATAGATTCCATTGCAATTACACTTACAACTGTGTTAACCACCAAGAGGTCTACAGTCTAAAGACATTTAGCTTCACCTAAGTGTAGGTGAAAGACTGAAAGACCTAATTTTAGATTCAGCTTTTTTTTTTTTTTTTTTGGATCAGTTGTTTATTTGAAACATTACCTTTTTACAAAGCCTCTTCATATCTTCACTGGCTAGCTGATATTGACAAATTTTATGTTTTTAAATATTCACACTATTATACCACAGTTATTTGAAAGCACACCACAAATAAAGCAATTTTGGTTTTTGATATTATTATTTTTAATATAATTCACAAAATAAGTAACAGCTAAAGAATGTATACAGGTAAACCCACTCCAAAGAAGCAAAACGCTGTAACCCAGAACCTACACGATTATTAATCTGCCTCAAGGATTTAACAGTTATTGAATATCTTCTATGTATCAAGCACTGACTGGGCACCCTATACATGTATTGTCATTGTCCCTATAACAGCTTTCATAAGGTAGCTGTTTTCTTCATATTAGAGGAGGAGAACTTGAGGCTGAAAAAGTAATGCCATCCCACAGTCCTCACACCCAGAAAGTGCCAGAGACAATTCAATGCTTTCATCACTATGATAAACTCTTGTCTTTGTGAATTTTTTTTCCAGTAGTTAAATTTGAAAACTCCATTAATTTTCAATAGGCCAACATGTAGGAATTGGATACTGTAAATGCAGTATGACTTACCACTCAGTAATCATAAGTAATAATAGTGCATATTAACAAATATATTTTTAACTGAATAGATGCTATAATTTTGCAAATTCTAAGAATGAAATTTTATTCTTTTGTTTTTTTTTGTTTTTTTTGTTTTTTTTTTACAATCATTAAAAATAATATTTATTTTAATTTTTACTGTGAGCATATATTACTTTAAAAAAATTGTGATTTAACAAAATGGAAAAGAGCTAATGATTTCATTAAGAAGTGGGACATAAAATTGTTTACTTATAATTACAACTATAAAACACAAAAACAAACAAAAACTGATGCATAGCTTTACAAAATGGAGGAAATAAACCAGAATGCTCACAGTAATTGTTCACCTCCATAGCTCTACCTCCTAGCGCAATTAAGTATGCAATAAATATTTGTTGTTCTTGAATAAGCATTGGGATTAGGAATGAATTAATCTATTTTCCAAATTTGGTATAATGAGATTCTGTAACTTTCATAATAAAAAAAATTATGTATAAAAAAGATGCCACGAAGTAGGTGGCAATGCCTTAACTGTATGCGTGTTGTACAGGCCCGAGAGCCTCTTCCATCCTTGTCAAGGGGAGTGCTAACCTTCTCTCCTTTCATACAACACGAAATTTTATTCTTTTGGAAATAGGAAAACACAATACATCTGGCACACAAAGGACATTCAGCCACTATTTTCATCTATGAAGAAAACTCAATGGTGTAAAAAATATGGTGTGATATGAATAGAACATTAAAGTGGGTGAATGTGGTCCATGGTGTGTGTTATTTGTGGTACAGCTCAGTAGTACAGACTTAGATCTGTACTAAAGGAACAAATTATTATACCATCACTAATTTTACTTTCTTACATGGAATCTGATTAAAATAGACTAAACAGATTCTGTCAAAATTAATGTGATGATGTTAATATAGTTGTGGACAGAACTGTCATAGAGTAGATAGCTTTCCTCAATTTGACAGCTGGAGAGCAAAGTTAATCAGATAATTATTAATCTAGGTCTTATGAAATCAGAGTGGACTAAACAGACTGACTATGCTTTGCTAAGCAATTTTACAGGTGCCAGAAAGAAACTTTTTTTGATCATTTGGTCTCATTTGGTTGTTATATTAGAAATCTTTCTTAAGTAGTTGTCTGGATGAGGAGGTTGAATGACAGAGAGGACGTCTCTGTGTTGGAGCGTGCAAAGAAAACCTTAATTCTATACTGAATAGGCACCTTGGGAAGCAAAAGAAGTCTGGGACGCTATTGAACGTGAAGATCACGCAGTGAAAAGTAAGAAACTCCATGGCTCAGGGCCAGTGTGTGCAAGCCTAGCTCTAGATTGATCTGCTAAAACGCCGCCACAAAAATAAAAGGTTTCTAACCTCCTTCCACAAGGAACTTGAGGGCTTTTGATGTTTAAGGCCTGGAAACTTTTCCCATACCCCCAGGAGAGAATTAATAGGATTTTGTTTTCAAAAGAATAGCCTTAAACAAGATTTATTTGGGTAGGTCAAGAAGATACGGATTGAAGATTTGTACTTCCAGAGAAAAAGGGGTGGTGGTGGTGCTGAATTAGGTGGGGTTTTATTTTTGTTTTTTTTTTTAAGTTCTATATTTCAAACCTGAAAAGCTAGAAGGCTACTATATTGGGGGAATCTGTGTCCTGATCACACCTTGCACCCTGGAGGTATAAGGACCTGAGAGTAGAAACATTACTTGCACGCCTGTGGAGGCAAGACACTAACTGCGATGGTCTGGAGCCAAGATGATGAGGAGGCTCAGTGGACGGGCTGCTGAAACAGGCCTCTTGGGAACTTCCTAGAGTAGCAGCACCCAAAAGAGAGCAGAGAACTTGGCTGGACGCAGCATGGAACAATAGAAACTGCCCTGGAAAGGTGCAGGACTGAAGATCATACCCAATCCTGAACCACTTAAGACCGGACACGAAGCAAAGAGAGAAACTGTCTCCAAAGACCCTTACCCAAATCCTCTACTCTAATGATTGGCATTCCACTTTCCATAATTCCCAAATAAGTGTAATATTAGTTAGGAAAATAACAGCATTTGTATTAGAGTATTATGGATGCACACACACACACACACATATATACTAATTATAAACACAGGGACTTACGTATTTCTTTATCTATATACAATTCTGCAAGCACAAGGAACTATACTATTATAACCAAAATTCCAGAAGTGAATTTTTAAAATTTGCATTGCAAAATACCATGAACCTACAACTTTGTCTACTATATTATGAAATGTTCCCAGATCTCATTAGTGTTTGTTCTGAAACTAATTTTTAAGTGATCCAGAGAAACATCCTGAACAAAATCAATGTGCTAAGTGGATTAAAATATATGTAATAAGTGACTTTACATTTAAAGATATGTGGGATGTGACAGAAATACAGTTAAAGGAGTGTTTTATAATAATACCTATGATATAGATGCCATAAGTATCTCCATATGAAAAGCAAAGATGTTTGTAAAATAGAAACTGCTCTTTTCATGACTTATTGGTGAATTAAAGAAATAATAAGTAAAGCAGAAAAAATAAGAGTCAACTAGAAAAACACGAAGAAACAAACATTGTAAATCAGCATATTTTATAATCTCAAAAAACTATAACAATAGTGCTTCATACATTGGATAACCAAACTCAGCTCACCTTTCTTTTTTCCTTTGGTTAGAAAGAAGCCTGTTCATATATTTTACAGATAAATTCTAAAGAATAGATAGATAAGCTCAAATAACTCTGTGACCACCGTGGACAGTTTTTATGTGCCACTTGTCCCTCCTGATGTCATTTTTAATCATACCTAGGCAACTGCATGTTAACTCAATGAAATTCCTAGCCTGCTATGCTGCAGCTTAAGTTATATAAATTACTTAAAATATATTGCTGCTTTTCTAAAAAGAAAAATCACAAAAAAACAATTTTTGATAGCAGTGGTTACCACTCCTCTCTACTTTTACCTTCTCACATTTTTCTTGTCATTCAAGGCTCATTTCCTTGTGCTCTATTTTAAAAAGCCCCCTAAAGTCTTTAGGTAGATGTGATATCACCTTCCTCAGAAGTCCTACTATATTTTCCTTTTTTTAATCCAAAAATCTATTCATTCATGAAGAAATCTGACAGACGACTTATGTGGCTTTATGTCTATGTCTTATATATAGAATGCAAGTAGGAGATACTTAATAATGATAATAACTAATATTTGTAAATAAAGTTTGCAAAACTGATGAAAATGTAGCCTCTATTACACTAATTCTTAAAGAATGATAACAGAGTTTATTCTCTTGAAATTTCAAATTTGAAGATAAAACTTAAAATTTCTGACCCACATTATGAAGATTCATAAGTAATTGTATAGCTTGGATTTGACTTCAAGTGTAAATTACTTTGTTTTTAGCTTTGCCCAAATATATTTCTTAAAGATTGGGACTAAGTATTAATGATATTTTAATACCACTTAATAGATAGGATCTGTATGTAACAGTTCTGTTGGTACTTGTCCTATTGTCCTTTCCTAATGATATTTCTACCTTGTCACAAGAATAGCATATGTATATTTTAAGAAATTTTCATTAAACATTATAAATTCATTTTATTCTAAATACCAATCTATAGACCTATACATAAGTTGCCCAAGGAAATTAGCCTTATCTTTCCACACTCTATCAATGATATGAGCTCAGGGCTTAAACAAATAACTCAATATATATTTTGTATATTTGCACTTCAACACAGATTCCTGTGGTATTTCCTATCGCATTTACTCTCTTGAGCAAGTGGAGGGAGGGAGCCTGAGCTGAGGATGGAAGTGGGTGGTGCTCCCAGGCTGCAGAAAACAAGGTCAAGGGGAGGAAGAGATTGACTTGGAGATGAAGTGCAAGGGGCAACGAGCAACTGTTGCTCTTGATAAGTGCAAGAAAGGAAGCAAGAAAGGCTCTGAAATGCTAAATCTCAGCAAGGTTTTCAAGAGCAAAACGAGGATTCTCCAAAAAATGTAGACAATGAAAAACCGTCAGTTTATTCAACAATTATACTTTCAACTTCTACTCAAATGTTCAAACACAATGAGACTGAAGATGAGACATGTTCCTTTATCTTCAGCCACTACTTTGTTTTAGCGTAATCTCACTTTCTTTCCTGGCTGTGTGTACTATGACATAATAAGAGAATAAGGAAAATCAGGGTATTCGTCTAAAGGAATGAAACAGTTTCTCAGTCTGGTTTATAGAATCTTCCAACATGTATATATTGTATATTTTCCATCTTTTACCTGCAGGCAAATAAACATGACCTGGATACTTTCTGATTCAGACCCGCAATAGGCTTGGTTCAGAAGGAGATGTTGCCTGTGGAGACAGCACTGCCTCACACCCTCTGTGCTCTCCTAAGTGCCTCCACTGATACCCTCCTACCCCGGCATCTAGCACTGCACTGACTATCTCTACAATATTATAACATACACTTTACTTATAACAAATTGATTTATTATAAATTTGCATTCTTTTTGTATCTGAAAGGAATTTTGTTTCATTAACAGGTATACTTTTGATTTAAAAACAAGGTGTGCCAAATAAAGCACGGCATCATTCAAAAGTGAGTGACTCTGTGCTAGTCATTGACAATATAAAGATGAAAATATTATGTATCCAGTCTTGAGAACCTTATAATCTGGCACAACAATGATGATTCACACAAGTAGTTTCACAGACTGAAGAAGTTATTTGACGTATTCAATAGAACTAAGCTTTTACTGATGAAGACTCAAGTGGGTGATGTGATATTTTATCTAAAGATATGCTTATGATTGCAGTAGTACTTTAAAAGTTACTGTAAGATTTGGTCAACATTGATAGTTTCCCACGCCATATCTGTCCTAGCAAGGGAAACTCAGAAAGGCAGGTTTAATGACTCATTCAGGAGATGACAAGACTCTTTAAATTTGCGGTCCCTTTACGTTTTACCCTCAGCTTGTAAAAAATAGTAAGACCAAATTATTCTCCATATTTATCAACAAAATTTTATTTTTGCTTATCCTCTTTCCCTAATTCAAGTATAAATTGTGTATTTTCTTATCCTGGGTTTGACAGAGTCCAGCTTTGTTTCTGTTTGGAAATAGTGTGCGAATTCCCTATTTATACTGATGTTTATGTCTTGGCAATAGAAGGAGATAGTAGCTGGAGACATTTAGACTTATTAGTGTCGGATGGAATTTATTCATTCTTCCATATGTTTAATTATGATAACAATTTAAAACAACCTACAATTTAAAAGTAGTCATTTTTAAAAAAATACCAAATGTAATTTTTTAAACATTATTTTATCTTCTCAACTAGCTACTCTCAAATAATAAATGATTGCAATAGTGTGCCACAGGCAGGCTACCTCATTCCTGGTAAGCACACTTTAGGACATTAAATATATGCACATACACACATATATAAAATGTTATATATTATAATGTGTAATGTTTAATATCTAGGAACATGAAAATGTCCTTCCATCATTCTAATGATTGGTATCATTATTTCACTCATTATTTTGTTTTATACTTTATAGATCAGCCTCACATATAAAGTATCATTTAAGTTAAAGCATATTTCTTTAGTTCTTTACTTACAATCATTTACTTTTTCAGGGTCAATATGTATAAATAGATGCATGCAAAGAGCACATAAATATCTTCAGCAAATTCCATTTTAACTAATGCTTCTGTTTGGTGCATGTAACATCTCATGACTCTTATGCCAGTTTTTCCCAGCTTGGCCTCCACACTCTTTCCTGTGTGTATTTATCCTAGCAGCCTGTCCATTTGTAAACTAATGAAAGAGCTGTCACAAATTGCTAGTGCCACCTATTAGTGGAAGCGTAGAACTGCAAATCATGATAATTCCTTTTAATAGCATCTTAGAAGTCATGAGGGCTAAAAGCCATCCCAGGATTCACACTTGTTCTAATTTATGTTTACAACTGCTAGTTTTGTTTAAAATAAGCCCTAACTCCATACATTAAATTTAGTTCAATATTGTCTTGAGTTTTGGTTATTTTACTTACAATGTTGCATCCATGGATCATTTTATTATAGATTTTTAAATAAAGCTTTGATAAAAGCAATGCATTATCTAATTAATATGTAACTCTCTACTACGTAATATCATGACTTGATAAATAAAACTTGTTAGATAATGATCAATTCAAAATTTAGTTTAATATTGATCATTTTGGAAGATTTTATAAAAATTCAAGTATAAGTTTTATTTAGGATGGTCCTGACTTTAGATTTAAAAATTCTTCAAAAGTTGTGAAGGTGTGGTATTTTGACCTTTGAAGCTATGATGCATAGGTATGTCATTGAAGTTTAAAAGAGAAAAATTGGGATGAAGCTAAAATACATGATTTCTTATAGACAACTTACAAAGTTCATAACTTTAAAATACAAGCTTCTTAAAGCACACACCTGAAAACATGACACAAAATTTAATCCACAATATAATTATATATCCACACTAAGCATAATATCTTCTGCAACCAACAGTTTAACATTTATTTTTGCTACAAGGAACATATATAATTGTATTTATTCTAATTAAATTTATTCCTGAAAGATCCTCCAATTACATTAAATCTTGAGCATAAAATTTAAATATAATTGACCCAAATTTGCAATGTATTTGTTAATTGTGTTATTTGATTTATGCGTGATAATTAAAAGTCAGAAAACAGAGAAATTAGATATCACAGATCTCTATAGCTACTTGGCTAAATATGTAGGTATTTCATGTCATTGACAGTAATAGAGTCTTAGAAATAATTCATAAGAAGAGAAAAAAATACAAAAGTTAGAATAGAAAACATCTATTCTGTATTCAGATTTATTCAAGTTAGTAATGACTGAATGTCATTTTTAAAAGTTGACGGGTTAGAGGCTTACATGAAATTGTTGTGTGGTCTCAGCTTTTGGCAACTTTAAGCAAAGAAGCCACAAACTGGAGATTTTCTCCAGCCCTCATTTGTTATGACCAGCATTGAATCACAAGATGTGTGACTGAGGATTTTGTTTTATTTTATGTTCATTTTCTATTATTTTGCAAGGGCATACTTGTGGAATAGATGAATTAAAAGTTCTAGATTTCAGTGGATTTAAATTCAAGATTTCAGATTCAAAATATGATTTGTAAAGTTAATAGCATTTGAGAAGAAAAGGTCACATTAAATAAGAATCAACAAGTCAGTGACCCGGTGCCCAATATGCAGTGACTATCTGAGAAAAGGCATTGCAAAGAATAGATACATTCTTTACTCTGTGCATATCTATGTGTGTGCACACGTGTGTGCACTGGCACTTGTGTGTCCTCCCCACCCCCATTTTTCCTAGAAACATTCCATTTTAGATGTGAGGAAATTTTTAGTATAAGACTAAGTCTATCCTATGCTATTATGTGAATACTTAAGATACCTCTAAAAACTTTCCAGGGCGCTCAAAAGATCACTCTCACTCTATTTTATATATATATATATATGTATATGTATAAAATTTAAAATATGAATATCCTTTTAAACTAGTAACAATTTTATTTGTGAAGAATTTTATTATTAAAACCTGTGGATTGATGCGAATACTTAATTATAAAATGAAGTTATGTTATTTTATATATTCAACTACATGTATGTGTTTACATATTTGTACATATATATGTGTGTGTACACACAAACACTGCTTCAATAAAAGAAAATCTCTGAATGAAGTCAAAAAGTTTGATTAGAAAAATCATCATTCATATTAATTAGTTTTGGAAGCAATCACAAATTATTGAACAAAAGGTAAAGAAAACTTTTGCAAATTTTACTTCAGAATCTTTAAATAAAATTATCTTCTAGTATCAGAAAAATATGATGATTTTGATTTAACTGATAATCTCATTCTTACAATAATTAAACAACTTGACTTTGGGGGAAAAAAACTTTAGAACATATAAAAGGAAAGCCTTTAATATGCCTGCCATTTATTTAAGTGCCCTTTACTAAGTCCTCTCTATCAAGGTAAGGTTAAAATCATTGATTTAACCTTTAGGTTCACAGGATCATCATCACATTGAGACTTACATGTGCCTTTGATTTCTACTAAAACTGAAGCACACAATGTCCTGGAAAAGCCCATTATATTGAATGATGGAATATTTGTCATTTATTTAAAACCCAAAGCCCAATCTATTTTCTTGTGATTCCCGTAGTTTTCTGAAGACTTCATTGTACCACATATCCCAAATGGAATGTAACGTTTTCTAGTAATTCATGAGAAAAGTGAAATTTGACTAGCTTTGTAGAAGAAATAAACAGTTATACACCATTTTGAAAAGAAACATTTTAACATTTAACTCTATTACATATATTTAAAGAGGACAAAAGTATCTCTGAGTGAATGTTTCTTAAGGATAGTTTCTATGTGACTGCTGAGATTTACAGAGTTCTCACATTTTCTTCCCCCATAAGGATTCTAAATCAGACTGGTTTAGAGGAAAAGCCAGCATACCCCCATTTTTCTAATATTATCACTTCTCCAGATGGTCCTGAACACATCTATTCAATTCCTTTTTCCTAGAAAGTAAAGAGGTATCTTATTAGGTATGTATGTATATCCACTACAAAGGCTACCTTTTTGTCTTTACTTATTTTTCTTTCTAATTTAACATATCAAATCTCTTTCATCTCCTCCTAGGCAAGACGACAAGTAGAAACTAAGCACAGTGATTGCCTGAAACTTCATCTTGGCAACCTTAGCAATGAGAGAGTTAATGGTGGATCTTTGAAAACAAGTGACCATGGGAAATTAAGGTTGGCAGGGATTTAACTCTTCATGAATCATGCTAGAATATTTTTAAGGGTAATACAGTGGATGTTTTAACTGTGTTTGACATCTAATTAGGGAGGAACAAGAAGTAGCTAAAAAGAAGAAGAAAACCTCTATTATACTTTAGAAACAAAGTACTGACAATTGGCTACCAGGTGCTTTCTTTGGCAAAACAAGTATACATATAAAGACAAAAAGGTAATGACAGACCAATAAAATGACAGAAAATAATTGACTGGGTCATTCCTTTTATGCTTCTTGCTGTTGTTTATTTCACAATATATTTTACCAAATTGCTAAGTTCCAGTTAATCAATAGAATTATTATGTAGCTATAGGTCAATTTTTGATTTAAATGAAAGCAAAATAATTCTAATGGATGCCACTGCTATGAAAGGTATGTAAAGACAGTGTCAAAGACACACATCTTGTCAATATATAAGCTTGTTTCATTAGAAAAGTTTAAAGCATGTGTGCACAACAAAGGGATATTCCAATTAAATGCTATATTTTTAACATATAGAAAGGACAAGTGCCTTCTCTATAATAGAGAGTTCATTACTATGGAATGAAATTCTTGCAAAATAAACATAATTCTTTACTTTTATTTTATTTTATAATTTATTTAGCACAGATATACTCAAATGTATTCAAACCTAGTAGATTTTAAAAATTTATTTCATGATTTTAAATTTGTTAATCTAAAATTATAGCCAATCACCACTCACATCTTTCAGAACTAAAGTTGTAAGTCAAACTTACTCATAAGGAACAAAACTTGGATACAGAGGACCATCAACCTAAGAATTATTTGATGACACCTTCCCAAGGAATGAAAATAGAAAGCAAAACTGATGAAAACACAGATGCCATAATATCATATACTATGGAAATAATTTTTAAAGATAGTTACTAAATAGAAACATAATAGAGATTTAATTAAATATTTAATTGATGCTGTATGATATTTTAAAACTTGAAAAATAAGTACAATTGTAATTTTGCTTGTTTATTCTTAAAATCTATTTCCAATTTGATAACCAAGAAAATATTATACTAAAAGATGAATATATTTTCCAATCAATGTATTTTATCTAAAGAGTATTAAATCCAAATAAACACATTTTATAGGTGTTTAATTTTCTAATCCAAAGTGTGAAAATTACATCTTTCTTCCTTATTTGAGATCCTCATTCACACCAGAGCACTCAGAAAGAGATGTTCCCCATCATGTGAAAATTAAAGTATATGTTTTCTGGCATAATAACAATGTACAGCAGACAGATATCTCTACAGATAGATTCAATAATTTTCTTTTTCCTTATAAACTAAAATATAAGCACAGAGCTTCTCACTGCCCCACCCCCAATTCTGGAAATCTGAGAATCATAAGAAATCAACACCTTAGGGAGTAAAACTACTTGAGTTAGAACAGTTTAATCTTCAACTCCATTTAAATAATACCTGAGTCATACAAATATTTTCAGCCACTACAGTTATATATATCATTTTGGAATCTATTTTAGGATTACTTTATACATCTATCTATAAAATCTATCTAAACACATGTAGAACAAATATTGTCTTAAAAATTCTCATTAAAAAACAAGCACATACATTAAACTGTAACCAAATAAAGTACCATTTGATAAAGCTGCTTTTATTCTTCTCTTTAATGTATACTTTTTAAAAAAGAAGTTCACTCAACTATCTATGCAACTAGAGAATAATGTCTATTCAATTCTCACTGAAGTACATATGGAATTAAATAACATTATATTTCAAAGACTTTAGCTTTATACCAATTAGCCAAATACACAGCCCTTTGTACAGTCATAACACACTGGAAAACTAGTCTGTTCTATCCAGTTTATATTCTCTTGGCAAACCATGATCTACTGCTTATGTTAAGCATCTGATTGTCAGATTTGAACAAACTGAATATTCATGATGACTATTAACCATTTAGTGTCTAAAATTAAGAAAATGCAATTCATCCTAACAATTATTATAGGTGAGACATGCACATCTACAAAGAGACAATTTTGCATTAGTATTTTTTAGAAAATATTTTCATAGAAGTAAAGTCAGAAAAATCAACAAAACATAGATAGGATCATAAGATATAAGGATCGGCATGTACCGGGCATGCAGCTCTTGTCTGCAAATGTGATTAAATGTTCTTTGTTTGCATTTAAATTGTCATATATCAATCAGAAGACATGCTCTTTTTTTTAAAAAAAGGGTTTAAATCATCTCAGCAAAATACAAATAATCACATAGGTTTTCCAGATTAAACTAAAGGTTTGATGGTTTGGGTTGAAAAGGAGTTCAAGGAATGAAAGGGGGGGTGGATTACAAAGCTAGCCAAATAAAAGAAAAATAAAGATTTACCTTTGTAGGATAATTTCAGCCTTGGCACATTGTTCTTTCCATTTTGATAGTTTGCTCTTGCTGTAAGTAATACTCCCCAGAAAAGACAGACAATCCTAGTCAACCAGCCCATGCTGCAGACGCCGTGGGTCCCTTTGCTGCTGTAGTCTTCCTTCCTGTATTGTGCCGCCAGAGAAGTTCAAACAATCTGGAAACTGGAGGTAACAGGTGATTTAGGTCAGTTTCATTCATAAATGCAGACAATCAAGACCTCATGGCAACACTAACACCTCTTCTTCTGTAACAGTCACTGAAGCACAGAAACTTCAAACCCTCAAAAAAGAAAAAAAAAAAATCCGAGCCAGGCACCGGATAATGAGGTACAACTGTTGTGTGGAAAGAAAAAAAAAAAAAAATTAACAAGGGCTGCTGCAGTGGTGCTTAAGAAGCAGTTCCTTTTATCTAAGCTCCTCTGATAGCCGGTGGCAGACTCTAATCCCGCTCCCTGCTTCATTCGGCTCCGGGGAAGCAGAATGAAAGGGAAACAGAGAATGAGAGAGAGAGAGGGAGGGAGAGGGAGAGGGGAGAGAGAGAGAGAGAGAGAGAGAGAGAGAGAGAGAGAGAGAGAGAGAGAGAGAGAGGAACCGTGAGCAGCGCGGACTTTTCCTGTACACATGTAGGGAGAGATGACACAAGATCCCACAGACAGGTTTTCCCAACACTCACTAGACTGGCTGACAATGGGAGAACAGGCGAGCTCAACCCACTCCCCTTCCCTCCTGTCACACAACACATGCAAAAACCATCTCGTAGAGATTAGAGCCGGGAGCAGAACCCTCCAGCGTGCCTGTGAAAGGCATGTAGCTATAAATTTACTTCCCAAGGCAAGCGTTGTTTTATAGCCATTTTTGGGTGCAATTTTGATTTAAAAAATCTGAATTCTGCTACCTACAAAATTTACAATTCACGCTCATTATACAATCTTGCTGAACTTGTGTATTATGTGTGTGTAAGCATGTGTGTGTGTGTATATATATATATCTCCTCATCAATATAACTTTAACCTCTGAAGGTTTTAAAGCCTTGTTAGAGATCATTCCCTCCTTCTAACAAACCCTCTAGGCTCAACCACCCCCTTCCCCCGCCCTACTGCAATTTCAGCGCAGAAATTCCTAGTAAAGCCCATTTCAACAATCAGTTCAAGACAAATATAGGTCCTCTGAGAATTATAAATTACAACAGGGGATTCTCAAAAGGATACTCAGAATTTAAAAACATCTATGGTTTTCCAGCTTCTGGAATGCTCTGGCTAACATTTTTAATGCATCACATCTCATTAATTAAAGCCACTTCCCTAGTTTTGGTTTAAAGGGCAGAAGAAGATGACAAAGTTCACAAAAGTCCCTGCTGAGTGTCAAGGACCAACATAAAAAGAACATCTCTGTGTCTTCCTGAGCTGGTGAAGGGTCACTAAATTTTCTGTGGGACACACACGCATGTATTCGGGCAGTCATACAAATACCATAAGTTCTCTCAGAAAGAGTCATGTTGTCTGTCATCTCTAAAATTTTCTCTCCTATTCTTCTTTCAGTTTTCCCCAAAACTGATATTCTTGTAAGAATTTTTGAGAGAGTTGTATAAAAGTTGACAGGACAGAACTTTCCTTTCTTTCCTCCTCAACTCTTTCTGCCCTACCCCTCCTACCACTGCTCCCCACCCCCCACAGGCATACAGCACTTAAAACACAGAAAAAAGAGCTCAACTTCAATAATATGGAAACTTCTGGGCTGAAAGGAGAGGGTAAGTCTCACAATTAAAAACATAAACACAGAAAGTGGCTTGGTATTCTTACAAAAAATGATCTAAGCATTGTCACTACCGCTTTCATTACTTAATGTCTACAGACCAATAGAGAAAGAGCAGTTTCTCTCTCTCTCTCTCTCTCTCTCTCTCTCTCTCTCTCTCTCTCTCTGCCTGTAGGTGGAGGATGAAGAGGATTTAAAGAGAGAGAGAATGGGGGAAGGGGAGGAGGGTGTCTACCTACTTCACTAAATTGATTCATCAAACAGATCTTATTGTATTTGTCAGTTACTGCAAGCCTATTGATCAGCCAGTATTGTTAAGAAAATAAAATCCAAAAATAATGTTGATTTTACTGATCCCCACACTTGTTATCCTGAGGACTTTTCATGCTCTAGGCAATGGATTAAGGCTACAAATGACAAGAGGCTTGTCTGTCTTCCATGGATTACTCTCTATAGACATTCATTCTGCACAGGAATTCATGTCACTTTGGGCTTATTTAAAGCAATGGACTAATGAATTATCTTATTGAAATAGCACATAAACTAAGTTTAAATACTTTAGATAGTTTCACTATTTTCATTAATATGTATTTTAAATGTCTTAAAATTGACTTTTTTTCACCCTAGTTCTTGTTACCTAGAATAGGAGAACAAGTTTATTTTTGTCAAAACTAAACAGGATAAGCAAATTTAGAAGTGTATCCATTTCACCTGTGTAATGTCTAATCCTGAAACATTTTGATGTGTTCCAGGAAAAATAAAAGGCTGTAAGTAAATTCAGATAAGAAAAAGGGTCAAAATTGACTCCATGGGGAAGAAAGACATTCAATCTGGATTTTGAACCACAAAATCAGGATAAAGTTATTTCATTTTATAAAACAAATAATTTAAATTAATGTTGATGCATGGAATTTGGTAGCACAGATGCCCCCACATATACACAATTTTTTAAAAAAACTTTGCTATATTTATTTATATTTGATATTTTTCTTACTCTCCAAATTATTTATGATCTTTGTATTTTTCAGATGTTTGAAAGTTTAATAGATTTACATTAACATTTGCTTTTCTGAAGATTTTTTATTTAAAAAAAGTAAAAATACAAAATTCTTAAGACAATCTAACTGTCCTAGACTGATTAAATTATAAAATAGTAGAAAAATCTAGCCACACGTAGATATTTTAACTGTGATTTAAAGAAAAATAAAGAAAAAAAAGAAAGTACATGCCTGAAAAATACTTTTAAAAGGATTAAAATCTTATATTTCTATTGCTTTCTCATTTGACTTTGGTCAGGGTTTAATAAAGTTGTTATCAACATTTTTTAATATCCCCAAACACCTGAGAGGTAACCAAGGTTAAGCCTATTTCTCAACTAAAGTAGAAGCAAGGTAGGGGTGGATATGGGTGGGTGTTTATCAGAATCTCTCAGAATCTGACTGCATGCGTGAAATGTGAATTTTGATCCACTCCTACAAAGATTACTCCTTACTCTGAGAAATCTGTGGCCCAAGGCCTGAAATGAGAAAGCCTGCATTTGCCACCATAACCACTGATTTTACTGCATCATTCATTTACTACCTATTAAATGTTAGAAATATTATACTAACCTTTGAACTTTGAATTTTATTTAAGGTGTAAGTGAAATATTCTTACTTGTTTCATCCTCAAAGCGGTCTATTTTCAATTATTCTCTAACCCACAGGCAACATCATGTACTATAATTAACTCTATTTGTAACTGAGTTCCTAATATGTTCTTACATTTCAAGTTTTCAAATGTGATTAACTCTTGCCACAGAGTCAAATTTGAGCAGGTATCTAATATGGTGATCATGCTATTGTATACGTTTCTGTCAAATAAATCAGTAGTTTTTAACCTCACCCCATTCCATATTAAGATGGATAACTAAGATTTTTTAGAGTGGCAACTTTCTGGGTGACATGCTTGATTTTCTGGAGAAACAACACTTCCCACTTCACGACAGGTTAGTTAACTTTCGTTTTTCAATAATGATCTGTATAGCCATACATGATACATATTACATTATTTTCCATGCAAATGTATTTTTGATCTTTTCATGTATTGGATGAAACCAATGCATACATTTTTTAAATGTTCACTTTTTTGTGCTTTGTTATTATAAAACAAATTGAAATGACAATAAATTGTAATTTAAGAGTAGAAATTGTTTTTTAATTCGTGAGATAGTATTCTAAGTATTTTCCTAGGTTATAAATACCCCAAATCTTTCTGTGAGTAGAAGGTAAAAAAAAAACATTTGCTGTATTTGTGCATAAAAAATACAAAAAGAAAGTATATTTTAGATGTATTTCAAAGATTTAGTGGATAAAATATACCTGAAGTTGTGGAGCATTTGATTAAACAAGCTTATCTCTCCCTGCAATTTCCCTCCACCACCACTTTATTGTGATTAGACAGATGAACTCCCCAAAAGTGTGTGCCACCCTCAGAAATAGATAACTTCTTTACAGGAAATTACTGAGTTGGGAATTTCAAAATGAGTTGGTTAACCAGTTCTTCTAAGAAACACCACCAAGAAGGAAACCAATAATAAAAACAAATTTCAGTACTTTTCCCAAGGTGTTTTTCAATTGAGTCATGTAAAAAACATATATAATTTTTCACCCAACATCTGTTATTTTTTTTCTTTAAGGGGTGCTTCATTAGTATTTGAAAAAGGCATATGATCAACAAAATTACAGCAAATGTCATAGTGGAACATTTGCCCTTGCTCTGACTTCTCATGTTGGAAATTCATTTTTAATGAGGATTTTCGAGTACAGGAAATTTGAACCTTCTTTTTTTCTAAAAAAGAATTGTGTGGGTGAAAAAATTCTTTAGAAGACCAGAAGACATCCTATTAATTGGGAAAACTAAATAGTTGATGTATTATTCATTCTAGCCAAAAATGATAGTGATTTAAGAACCACTGCATTTGTCCCTGGGAACTGGGGGTGGGAGGTTAAAAGCAATGTTGAAGAAATTAAGTTAAACTTTTCATAATCTGACCCTTATGAATGCTTTTAGTGTAAGCAACATGTGAAATTACAGTTGAGAGAAGGAATTGATAAAATGCAAGGAGAATTCAATCTCTAGGGAAGCATTAACTCCTCCCTTTCCCTTCAACTCCCCCCCCACCTCCTATGAATAGTGATTTCAGTAAAGCAAGCTCCTCCCCCTCTGGACTGAATTTGTAACAGTTTGGGGGAAAAAAGAATTTTGTGTTTTCCTGTTTTCTTTTGTGATATTAATGTTCATGATATTTTAAGGTAAAGAGAGACTTGGAAGATAAAAATACTCCTTGTTTTTCAAATGAATAAAAGTGATAAGTATTAAATCAAAACAGAAGGAGACCAGAAACTGGACAAATAGTCACTTTAATTGCGGCTGTAGATTTTAAGAGAAACCTAGACAATTAAGGCTATCAGAAATGACAGGGAAAGCCTTTTAGTGGTGAACTTCTCTTTCCAGGAGCGTTTGAGTAGGGGAGCCAGTAGGTGAATTTTTTTAGGTTAGTAAGTTTGAGTGGGGGATGGAAGAGAGTGACAAGAGAAGGAAGGGATGCATAAAATTTCATAAGTTCTGGTTAGTATCTAAGTTGCCAAAAGTGGCTAGAATTCAGTTATAGGAACATCATTTATCATTTCTATGGTCTCTCTTTTCTTTTGTCTCCTTAAAGCCATCATCTTTTTCAACATTCCAGAATGTTTTAAAGATGACATTTTCTCTCTGCCATTTCTATCTGTGTAAGGAGCTTGTCATCGCTATGCTTCTTTATTAGATTATCTGATGAATGAATGCAGTGTTCGTGAATATCGATACATTAAAAAACAATAAAACACTGAAAATACCTGGTTTTCTTTAAGTAAGTGTCTCCACCTCAACTCAAATGGAACAAGAAAGTTTTCAAGTGAGACAAAAATCCCATTGTTAATACTGATCAGCACAGGCTAGGCAGTGAGGAGGAAAAAATGAGGCATCTGTGGAATACAAATGAAATGAGCAGGTTGGCTGTTGAGTGTTTCAGGACGTGAAGTTATTAGTTATTTGCTTTCAGTAAAAGCATACCACACACCTTTTCATCGGGTAAATAAATAAGCAGATCTGCGCTAAATAAATAAAGTGAAGAGACTAGGGGATATTGTTTAAAGGATTGCTTTACATCTGACTCAGGCATAGCAGATGCATAGTTTCCCTTTGTTATCCACTGAAAGAGAATGTTGCACCTCAGATGTAAGTTCATTACCATCTCTATATTCTAGAAAGAGGCCTTTTTTGTTTTAAATGTGTTTAAAGAGTTTGAAACTGATAAGGATAGGGAACAGAAACGCTGAAACCTAGAATTAAAGCTCCTTTAAAGGGTTTATTATAATGGCAAAACCAACTGTTTGGTGGACTGTGATTCAAAAACCACAGTGCATTCTGCTTTTCAAGGGCACAAATTTCTTTAAATTGCAAGAATTAGAAAGAAAAAGACTTCAATTATTCTTTCCTATTCCATATTGTCTCAAGTGCAAAACATCATTTGATCTAGTCTATACCTACTCCCATTTTTTTCTTTTGTGATGTGGGGATAGAATTATATAACAGGTTTCATTTCACAGTCTTAGCTGCAAAGCAACTGTCACCTTATGGAAGAGATTAGAAAATGCCTTGCTTATTAGTTAACAATTTTATTATTATTATTATTAACAATGATTTGTGAAAAAAATCAATGTTCCATTTTTCCTTGGAGCATATCCATAGAATTAGTTTTTTTGAAAATCAATCAACATAAATTCATTTTCTTTTCTCTGTTGTATCAATGAGAAGATAAATAGCATCCAATATCTACAACTTTGAATCTTCTCAAATTACAGATCCAAGTTGAAAAGGTTTGACTTGAAGGCTTAAATGACAATGTGATTATTCCCTTGGTTGTTTTTTTATACAGTTGATACATGGCTTTGGTAACTTAAAGCACTTGAAAGACCCCCAAATATCTAATTGAATTTTATAATCCTCTTTTTGAGACAAAAATATTGTCTGCCTTATCCAATTGTGCTCTCATACAGTTTTTAACTTGATTATCTCAACTAAAGCTTCATAAGTAACTATCATAATATGCTGATTATGCATGAGGAAAGAAAACTCGTTTTTTTTTGACTTACGATTTTAACAATGAGTGTATTTCTCATTGCGTAACTTTGTAGAAATGGCATTTGATATTTTTTATAGAACTGTACAACACAGTGACTATAGTTAACAACACACTGTACCTTTGGAAAATGCTAAGAGAATGGATGTTAAGTATTCTCACTACAAAATTGATAACTATTTGAGGTAATCCATGTCTTAATTAGCTAGATTTACTTATTCCACAATGTATAGATAATCCAAAACAGTACGTTGTACATGGCAAATACATCTAATTTTATTATCAATTTAAAAAATAAACAAAAATAATGATAATCAGATATGTTGGTGTCCTCATTTGACTTATTAAATAATCATTGCACGTTTAATGCTGCTGTGAAACCTATTTCAGTTCTGTTAAGCCAAAATGACAGAGAAACAAGAAAACTAAAATTGAATGACTCAAGCTAAATGTGGTCATCTGTTTCTTGGGCTGTCAATGTGAGTTTGTAGGTACTTGCCATAGTATGCAATCCAGCATACCTGATTTGCTTTCAGAGACACAATTTTAAAGTATCCGCTTTCTCTACTCTCAAAACCAATACCATTTGAAAACATTTTACTTATCACATTTCTTGTACTGTTTCTTTTTTATATACCCATTCATGCAACAAAATTTTGAGATTTTCCTAGGTGTAGTCAATTACAAGTTTTTTGAGAATAATGATATATATTCCCAGTAACAAGTGTCCTAATTCCAATTTATCTTTTCCCCCCACCACAAGTCATTTAAAACATCTATAAATCTTTCTGTATCTATTTTGGCATAGTGTGCTTATTTTTTTTTTTTACCTCTCTACTGCTATATTCTTTTCATTAATTCCTGTATCTTTTTTTCATTCCCTCTAGTAATATATTCTCTATTATTGTAGAAGACTGTTGCTGATGACAGATTGTCTACATATTTTGTTGAATACTCATGATTACTGGCTATTGTATTCCCCTAAAGCTAACCTGCCTATATTTTGCATTAGGGACTCAGGATATGAGATTGTTTTATATTTTTTAAAAAGCCATCATATTTTCTAAGTATCCTGGGAGTTCCCTCTTCCCATGTTTCTACAGTGCTGGGTGCATTTATCCATTACAGTTCTTCTTACTTTATATCATAACAAATTTCCTTAGTAGGCTCTAATCTCAAAGAGAACAGAAACTATTTTTTCTCATCATTTTATTTTCAGTGCTCAGCATAGCATCTGGCACAGAGTAAAGCTTAACCTATTAATTAATGGATAAATTAATTAATTAGCAAGTCAGGGGAAATATATGTTAGATAGTTAAAAAATTGTGCCCTAGAAATCTCACAATTTTAATAGTTTGTTAGAAATTATATCTTTGCAAATAAAATTCCACTAGTTGTTTATGCTCTTATATTAAGCATGTAATGGAGTGTAGACCATAACATTAGAAAGAGTTCTAATTTGTTCCTATAAAATGCTGCTAATATAACCATATTATATATAGTCCATAAAACAAGATGTTTGGTCACTCCTTCAAAACATAGTTTCATCATTTTGTTATTATTATTCTTTTTATAGAATTATATATTTCTTTTGAAAGTTAAGACTCTTCAAATTTACTGTAGCCTGTGAACTATCACAGTGTGTTGCTAAAATCAGTGTTAATCAAAATTGTATTCTACAATGTTTCTATATGTGTAGTGCTTCTGAAGGATAAAAAGATCTATTTTTATTAATTTAAAAATTAAGAATAGAGGTTATAAAACTCCCAGAAATGAAGGGAACCACAAATTGTGAAAATATATGTATTATATGAGACAGCATACCTGGCTTGAAGTCACAAGATCACAGTTTGTAAAAATGTATTATCATTTTAAGTTTCTTTGTCTAGAAATGCAGGTGATCATCATCCCCTTCTTTCATCATGGCTGTCAAATTGGATATATTTGTCATTGCCAACTATGAGGGTATCCAAGTAGCCATACTGTGGAGTCAGACTCTGAAGTCACAGAGTTGGGTTAAGCCTCTGGGCATCAGTGTGGGGGATGGAGGTCTCATGTAGACATTGGGGAGGAAAGGCAATGATTCTGAAATACTATTTTGGAGAAAGAGGGGAACTTATTGAGAATCACCTGAAGTAGGCATCAAAAATATTAAATGAAAAAGACGAAAGGAAGATCTGGGCTGCTATTAATTTTATGGCTTGAAAAATTGTCCTTTAAACATTACATACTTTAAGCATTAGATTTTAAATATATCAAATTTACATATCAAGTGTAGTAGATGTGACTATGAAGAATAAGATTTTCTAAATTAAATGTGAAGAGAAGAGAGGGTATTAGTAAACAGAGAAACTATGGCTTACGCTAACAAGCATGAGGTTGCCTTCTCTAATCAGCCCTACAACTGCAGGCAGCTGCAAATTGAAGGAGAGCAGCATTTCACCACTTAACAAATTGCTGGTGACTCACTTGGCCAGATGTGGATTTGAGATCCTCCCACCTTTCATGGCTCGCACAGAAAGAAGGATATCTTTTATGGTATATCAAGCCTTAAATTATTGAAAGACTCATTACTAGTCCTAAATCTTCAACATGTGAGTGGGTTTTAATAACCTAAGTTGCAAACTTCATGAGTTAGTGAGTATTTATGTTTCAGAGCAAATTATTTTCCCAGATAAGTGTCATACTTAACTTTAGGAAGCAGAGAAGTTAAGGTCAACAGGTGAAACACCTGTACAATTATTAAGGGAATATCTCCTGCTACTATTTATATTTTAAGTCATTACATCCCGTAGGTCAATAGCTCTCTTTAGTATTTTAACTGTTCAACAAGTTTTGTTTCATGCTGTTTTCCGAACACTAGGGAATCCTGATTGGCTGGTAAATAAGTTAATTTTCCATCATAGTGCGATTTTTAGTATAATAGTTTCAACAGGAACATTCTCCTTTTACCTTTCGTGTCTTTGTTAAAATACATTGACAAAAATTGACAATGATTAAAATTATACAACTGTCTTTGAACAGTTTCTCACATCTACAAATGGATACCTACAAAATATCATTTGAATTCATAAGATGAATTCTTACAGATACTTTAATTTACACAATAATTCATGTTCATAGTTATTGTTTCATGATTATTGTCAGAAGTCCAGAAACAGTACAAAGTTAAGCATGAAAATAGGATTGCCACAATTTGAATAGAATTACAATTCATATGTATAAGTATCAGTCCATGGCAAAAATTTCTAGACTTACTGGCTATAAATAGTGAAATGTGTTCCGAGGATTCTAAGGAAAGAATCATGGTGTATAGCCTTATCCAACATTCTTAAAGTTTATTCCTGTTGTACTCCCTCAAAAATACTGTTTCAAATGTATTCAACAGCATTTTCAAATGTGAATTCAATAAATGTAGAAAGCCATTTAGTCTCTCACTAAATTGAGTCTATCAGAAAGTGGTTCAAATGACACTAATTATTTTATTGGAATAATCATGTTGTAGCTTTAAACAAACTTAAGCTTTAGTCTACTTTAAGACTGGAGTGCCAGGATGAAAATAAAGACCCTTCTGCTGAAATAGAGATGATTGAGTTACATTTAACAAGACGCAGGATGTGGCGCTTCAGCTATCTAACAGTGACGGGCTGTTTGCCACCCCAGCAGCTAGATCGGGTTTCCTTTGCCTCATACAATTTCAGAATAATTTTATAAAAATTACATGATTGACACCATGGCATTCTTCCCCTTCTGATTTATTTAAATGTTAATATCTCCATAATAAATACATACTTTAAAAGTACTAAAAAAGAAAGAAAAATAAGCCAATTTTTACTTTGGTGGATTTTTAAAAGCCCTGTTTATTGTAGAAACTAAGATGACATTTTATTTACTCTAAAAGTTGTTTTCTGATTACTGTTAGTTTTCTATTTTCTGTGTTTTCATTAAATGAATTTATAGTACTTTCTACAGTTCTTTCTCTTTCAGCTACAAAAACAAGTGATAGGATACAGTAAAAAAAGGGGTAAGATATTTTTCTATGTCTATTATAGTAAATACCCTCTTCTTTAGCTTATTCTACCTCTAATTTGATTCTCTATGTTTTTATATTCAATTCTTTACAAACTCTTGCAAAATTATTTATTCTAACTGTAGGCACTCCAGCACTCATTATGCACTATGAGTTCAAGCTCCATACATATATATCATGTTTGGGGCATGTTTATATGTACTCATTCTGTCAACAAAGTGCATATTTCATGAATATATTTGTCTTGTAGCACCACTTCTATTGGAGGACCTCTTCCAAGGCTCGTATGGATTGTTTCCTGTGAGGTTTCTAGTACAATTCCTTTTACACAATGGGGCCTTAATAAATGTAAGTGAATGACTTCCTGACTATTGTCATGGTTCCTTGGAGATGCAGGATGGGGTGGGCAGCAAGAGACAAAGTGGCTGTCAAAACTGTTATATTTGATCAACATATAACAGAATTTTTTTCAACTTTCAGAAGTTGAAAAAAATTCTGAAGGTTTTCAGAAGAACTCTACCAATTCTGTCAAAATCTGATTCAAAATTCAAATCCAGAACCCATTAAGATCAGTTTGAAAAACAAATCCCAGTATTCAAAACGCTGGTCAATGATTATTTGATTATTTTTTAAAAAGGAGTTTTTTTTTTTTTTTAAAGGCTATGTTTAAAAAAACTATATTTAACAGAATAAATTACTATGTTCTATTTTAGGATGTGTAGAAAAGTAGTTTGTAGTAGTAGGGTGATGAAATATCCTTAAATAATAGAATTTCATTAGGTATAGGTTTGACATAAATGGCTTTCATTTTGCCCAGTTTTCTGACCTATGAGCTAAAAATCAGGTGTTATAAAATTTAAGAGGTAAGTCCTCTTCCTGTGTAAGTAGGTGTGGGAAAAATGTGTCTCCCTTTTCTGAGGAGGTTGGTGGGGCTGTTGGTATGGGAGGCAGGTTTTCCTCAATTGCACTACAATAAAGTAATACTGCAATTGAGAGAATAAGGCCATATATGTAATGAGGACCTTAGAACAGTTGAGACAGTGAGGAGATTGTAGTTGAATGTTTTTCCTCCCAAGATTAAAAAGCATTTTAGTCTTTTGTATTTTATGTATATATGTATGTATATATGTACATGCATGTACATACACATTATACATATATACATAAGTACATATGCATATTTATGTATACATATATATTACATACACATATAAGTACACACTATATATACATATATGTACATATCAAATGTAATTCAAAAAATACTTATTGAACTTTTCTGCCAGGCACTGTGCTAAAATTGTAGGAATTTAAAGATAATGACATATTCCCTGCCATCAAGAATTTGCAGTTGAATTGAAGAAGCAATGTACGACTAGGCTTTTAGCAGTATACAGCAACAATATTCTACAAGCCATTTAACTAAACTTTAAAACATTGACAAAAGATAATTACTCTTGTCTCTTTTTAAGTACTTGGTTAAACTGAGATAGTTTCCAATAATGTGTTGTAAAATATTTTTCTTCTCTCTTGAATGATACAAACCCATGTGTGATTTCTGGCATCTTAAATACAAGTGGAACAGTTGGCTTTGACCCATTTCCTTATTCTGAATTACTCTCAGATTTCAGTCTTGGAAAAAGTGATAAAAGCTATTTTCAGAAATCAAACTCTTAGGATATAGAAAACTGTAGGTTTCTGATTACAGCGTTATAAATGGGTCTAGAGGTAAACACTATCACCTGAGTTTCATTATAAGCAATGGATACTATGTATATTTATTGCTCTAAAAATAATATCCACATCCATCTAAATAGTATATTATTTTGCAACTGATGGGCTAGTGGCCTATTTATACTTCGATTCAATTTTAAATATTGGGAAAACTAGTTTCTTTGTGACTAATATTTGCATTTCAAAATTTTATTTATTCTCTAAGTATTTTATTTCATGCATCCTGGAGATCAAACACCACTTCTCAGACATCCATTTTGTCATCTATACTTGCATAGAATGTGGAATGAAATTGCAAAGCAGAGAACATTCTGTAACAACTTCTTAGTGATTGTATTAATTTTATAGATGAGCCTTCTACTACTCGGTGGTTCAAGTAGGAAAGACAACAACAAAAAAAATTCTGTTATTTAACCACTTCATGTAATAGGTTGTACACTGAAAAGGCAGTACAGTGTGATGAGAGAAATTCAACCTCCTATTCCAGCTTGGGCACGTCCAATTATGTGTTATTAGATAATGAATTTTGGGGGGGCCTCAATTTCTTTCTCTATAAGTGAATTAGTTGGATTAGATAAATTCCACCTTCAATTCCTTCTAACACTGAAAATACTATATTTTGAAGTATATTTCCAAACCACAGTGTGAGATTTATCACCTAAATTATTAGCAATATTTAATGATTTTAGTTAGGAGTAAGAATTTAATGATTCATATTGCTCCATGTAAAACTATAATTTCAGTTGAGGAATACAGTGTGAAGGCTATTATATAAAACTCTATCATTCAAAATATTCAACAATATCTATGATAGCCCTAATAACAACATACCTATTTATTAAATAAAATGTTTATCATATACCTTCTACACCAGACTATGAAGTAGGAACTTAGGATAAAAGTCCATTACATGGTTCTGACATGAAAGATCATTGGTATGAATTTGGCTCAAGTTAAGGCTTCCTCAGGGTGTTTACTATTCTTACCATTTGAGGAAGAAAAGTTTTTTTTTCTTCTGAGAGGATTAATAGAGACAATAATATACATGTTCAATTTACATTCTTTTCATTTGATTACATTGAGAAATACATTTAATAGAAAGGAAGATAATATCATTGATAATTTTAATTCAACTTACTTCAATGAATATTTATCATTTTCAGACACTGGAATCATTTCTAGACACTGTACTAGCTACTGTAGGGAAGAAAAAAATAAATAAGATGTGATTCTTGCCCTTGAGGAGGTCCCAATCTTAGGGAAAGAGTGACATAAAAAGAAACTACAAATATAGCATGCTAATTGCTCAGATAACACAAATGATAGGCATTTAGCCCAACTGGGGTTTTATAGGAGGCTTCCTGTGGGAGATGGTGTCTGAGCTGTATCTTAAATGATGACTAAGAGCAGGTGAAGAAAGATGAGGAGGTTGTGCCAGGGCTTCAGCCAAAGCTACAAAGCCACAAAGTAGAAAAGCATGTGTGATTGCAGGAAATGGGAGCAATTGTGTCATTACCAGGGTATAAACTGCAAGGAGGAGAGAAGAAAGAGATGAAGGAGAAATCAGCAGGGGCCAAATCAAAAAATGTCTATACGGTCGTTCTTGTAATTCTAATATAGGTGATGAAAAGCCACAAAAGGATTTTAAAGAGGAGAATGCTATAGACAGATTTGCTTTTTAGATAAATGAGTCTGGTTGCATTCTGAGTGATGTATTTCCTAGGAATAAGCATGGAAGTAGGAAGGCCAGGTAGGTTTCTATTGTATGGTCTAGACCAGAAATGACTAGGCCCGGAATCATCACAGTGGAATATGTAAAGAAGAAAGAAGACAGATTAGGCAAGTATAAAGCAGGCAAAATTTGCTAGTCTTGGTAAAAGATTGGATATAAGAGGAGGATAAAGAAGTGAAATTTTATAACATTTCTCATAATTCCCATGATTACGGTACAGATGAATAGACCTATCAACTGATACTAGCAAGAGAAGAAGAGGAGCAGATATGCCTGAGAAAGAAAAGGGAGCTGAATTTTGAACTTGCTGATTTTGAGATTACCAAGTATGTATTTTACGTGTACATAAGCAATTTGGTAATTAGTTTAAAGCTCTAATGCCAGAGACAAACATTGAGATATATGTGGAATTCAAGAGGCTGAGAATAGAACCCTGGATTACAATAAGGAACAGGCAATAGAGGAGAACCCCAAACAGGAGAATAAGACAACGAGCCAGAGAAGAATTGGAAAAGGTGATGTCATGGACATCTAGGTAGAAACTTTTAAGGAGGTCAGGCAAATGTGGGAGAGGCATGTGGAAACTGGACAATGCATGTACTATTTGAAGCAGCAGGAAGAAAATTATCTGTAACCTCTGAAGACAGAGTTGGTGGTGGGAACAGAAGCCAAACTGCAGTGGGTTACAGAGACCAAACTATTAATACAAGTGAAATAATTAATAATTTACTGATTTTGGCTAATCAGCTCTCTCCTTTTCTCAACAATAAAAAGAAATTCTTTTCCATCCTAGAAGTTTGAATTCACAACGAAAATCGAGACATTTACTCTAAAAATGGAAACTACTGAGAATATACAATTGTTTACATTTATTATCACCACAATGGGGAAATTAATTCGCTTTTCTTCCAAACGATTTGGTTTATTTCTCCAGCTTTTCACCCAAGTGTTTTCACAAATTTTTCACAGAAATTGATCGAAAGATCACAGTGTAATATTATACCCTTTGCTTTTATTGTAGGTTGATATAACAAATGGTCTTTTGAAGAATACTCTTACTAGGTCTGCAAAACCACTATTCATTGTACTAGTCAACATCTCAATAATAATACACATGATAAATTCCTCCTAGAATGTAGTGCCAGAAAATGCTTTCTCTAATAAAGAACTGATACCTTTTTAAATCAATAAACAAAAATATATATCCTTTTTAACTGTGGTGAATGGGAAATTTAAAATAAAATTTTATGCTCATGTGTGGAAACCAGCTACTTTTATTTTCCTAATTGGTAGCTGGAGTATATATTTCCTTTCTTTTATGAGTTTTTTCATTCTATAATATTTTAATTGTGTGTGTACGTCTATGTGTATGTATGTTTACCTAACTCATCATCAAATTTTATTAAAAGTCAGCATCAAATTTTTACTGTTGCAAGAAACAACAGTAAAAATAATAGTAATAAAGTAGTTGGCTAGTATTTTATTTCACTTTATCTTCCTCACCTTAGAAGCTCCCTTTTCCTTGCCACACAAACCTAGGCATGTATTGTCTGAAGAAAAAGTGATAATTTCTGTGATATTACTTCAATGAAAAATAAACCTTCCTATGTTTGAGTTTTGTTATCAGTTATTTTGTTCTTTTTCCATACATTTACTTCTAAGGAAAGAGATACAGTAGAATTTAGTTCAGGCTCAAATAGTATTATCTATTAATTTATTATGCTTATCCTAATTTTTAATTATATAATTCTGAGCCTAATACCAACTAATATAAATATCAGCAGCAATTTTTGTAGGACATTTAGTTGCATTTAGCACCACTGAAATTGTAACATAATTCAAATAGATTTTATGATATTCTCTTCTAATGGCATACTTTTTGTGAGTGCTGCTTTTATACTTCATTTTCCCCAAACAGAATTTCTGAAGAGCAGCATGAAGAATGGCTGGTGCAAGTAAAGAAATACAAGTTACATCCAAAGCTATGGAAAATTCACAGTTTGAGTATAGGTGTGATAATTATAGAAAGGAATTTGATATGAGAGCTTGTAAAGCCTGCTCCTTTTTACAAGAAATCCCAAGATACACTCATTAGATAAATTTCTTCCCATCTATCATGATTCATCTTAAATGTCACTTTCTCTTTCAATCCATTCCCAAACTTTACACAGTTATCTTTGCCCCTTTCTGGATTCCTGACACTCTGTTCTTAGAGAATATAATGGAATCTCAAAATATATTATAATCATTTGTTTAAAAATCAATTTCCTTCCTCTATTCAAAAGGAGGAATTATGTCATTTTTGTCTTTTTAATGTAAGCAGTGAGCATACGCTATGCAATCAGTAAAGTTTTTTTGGAAAGCTGAAATATGAATGAGTGAGGCATATACTTGGGTGAAAGTACAGAATAATGAAGATAATGAAGCATCACACTGGATTTCAGATATTTCACTTTCTGGATATTCAAGATGATTATAAAATTGGTGGTGACATTTCTATTGACGACATGAGGTGGTAAGAGTAAGAGTCCTAGCAAGAAGTTGAGAAATTGGAAAATAAAACTGACTTCTGTGCAGTCAACATAATGTTCTACAGTAGTGATATAAAATTTCCTCTAAAAGATCCAATATATCCCAGAAGAAAAAGACTTGAACTGCATTTGCCTGAATGTGTTAGTAATAGTCAACATAAAAATGTACAAATCGCAGGAGGTAGAACTGTCATGGAGACACCAAGAGAAATGATCCAAAGGCAGCTTTGGAAGTGTACAGTGCTTCAATCTCCCCTGGACTTTCTAAAAAGGGAGGTTGTCCCAACACTATCATGGTAATTGGTTGGAGACATTGGACCATGCTCCTCAATATGACATACAAGTATGTTACTAACTTACCTTTTACTTACTTCAAGTGATGTGCCTCTAAGGAGAAAATGGAATTGTCATGAAAATATGAGCATTATGGGTTTTGTGACATTTTAGTTTCTCATAGTACTTTAATAATGAACAGTCTGATTAATTGCATGATAATAACATGCGTCGGCTTTCGATGTCCACAGTAAGTCTGTTACTGGACTAGATACTCTGTTATACAAAAACTTTAACCCTCACAATTGTATTCCACAATATAAGAAGTTCCTATTTGCTCCATTTTGCCCATGACAAAAACGAGGCCTGGGCAAATTAAGTAATTTTATGTCTGACAACAAAGCTCAGATTACATTTTTTAACACTCTCTCTCCATAGTTACAACTTAATTGGACTTATATTGTTATGCCTAGTAAAATAACATAAAAATATTAGCTATATAAAGGACTATGTTTTTAAAAACTCAATGACACTCTGAAGCTGAGACAAATATGCTACCAACACTTTAAAATTTGTTTGTTAAAATGATAGTTTATACTGACAAAACGGGAATGATGAGAGAACATTTTTTCCAACTTTCTGCACACAAGGGAATAGCTGAATTATACACGACATATTCTCTCTTCTTACCTTAGAAGAGTTCCTGGGTTAGAAACCCTGAGCTCTGCATTCTAGGCCATAAATAATCAAAGGCCAAAAGCTGCTGTTCCCTGGGCCTGCCATGCTCTTCCCTAGACAGCAGCATTGCCCATTGCTTCATCTCTTTCATGTCCCTACTCAAAGGTCACATTCTGAATGAGGCTGCATTCTGCCTGACCACCCAATTTAAAGCTGTAACTCTTATTTCTGTCCTCTCACTCTATTTTTCCTCACAGCCCTTATCACCATCTGAAATATTTATGTGGATTCTGTCTGTGTTCCCCCTTAGGAAGCTTCCCCTAGTCCCAATCTGTTTCATTCTATATCCCCAGAATTTGGGACTGTACCTGTTACATAGTAGGTGTCACTAAATATTTATTGAATGAATGAATGCATAACACATCCCAACGTATAACTGTGGAAAACTAATGGACTTATTTTTCATTCACTCTCAAACAAATATTAGTTTTCTATGTCATGTAGAAGACATGCAATCTTTTATAATAGGGCAAAGACAAGACTGTAGTCTCAATTTTTGAAAATGCACATATGTACATACATATATAATTATTTTAAAATTACAAATAAACTATTAAACATTAATATTCATTTATTGAACAAATTATTAAGAATGATCCTTTTTGTCCTCTATTTAAAAGTGACTCCTCAAGTATTGAAAAATGATCTATCTTGTGGATTTTCTTTAGATATAAGAGCAATTGGAAAAGAAGCTCTTTGCATTAGGGTATTCAGAATCTATGGCAAATATATTTTTAAAAGCATTTTTTAAACCTGATCCCTTTTCCAGCTTGAATTATACTGATATTTTTTGGACAGATTAAAACAGCACAACAGGAGACTAAGCTCAAGTTATGCCACTGAGAATAAGAAAGAAAGTGTGTAACAGTCATGCCTCAGTCGTGTTAGGGGGAATGACAAATGGACAATGACATACATAATGACATGGGAGTCTTTGGCTTTGCACAGAGGTCCATAAATATTTTGCACATGCTTGGAATACATGGACATCCAGTTGACAGGCTCTCCAAGAAAATTCTAAAATTAGATACTAGATCTAAATTGGTATCAGGAATTTAATAAAAAGGGATGTCCTCAGAGGCTTTTAGGTCATCCCATAAAGTGGTCTTCATTATGTTTTATTTAGCATTGCCTTGTAAGCCATTTTGGAAAAAATAGAGTACAAAGAACTGAACATTAAAACATTGATTCACTTTCCCCCCATATTGCAATCAATTTGAATAGCAGCAGATATGCAATTCATGTTAATTGTGCCAAAACAGCAGCAGCATGAATGTTAAATTATTCACCATGTTCACAAACTGTCAAATGGGGCAAATAGCCAACTATTCAAAATAATTGCAAAAAGATTGGCACAGCTGTAATGTGTTTTCAGTGTGTGTATTCCATATCCTTCTGAAACCAACAGTTAATGCAGAAAGGAATGCTTCTCTTTGATAGACTCAGATGGAAATTTAAATTTCATTCATAACTATTTCAAGCAAAAATTAATTAATTCATTTGTACTATAATTTTCTCCTCTCTAATAAATTAAAAATATCAAAATATTTCCAGATTAGGAGAAATCAGCAATAAAAAGAAACCCTCAAATATATGTTGATGATGCCCTGAGATGTTCTTTGTCTCCTATGATTAAAAAGGAACGAAGTTATTATTTCTAAATTGCAGGCCAGACTATTTTTATGCTAATAAAAAGACTTGACCCTATATAAAAAATCCAGTTTCCATTCTAAATGTTATGTTATAATATGGCATGCTAACTCTACCATGTGCTACAACGTTTAAATAAACTACATTTTTAAAAAGATGAGGGAGAGAGATTGAGGGGGGGGAAGCACAGAAGGAAAGGAATGAGAAAATAAGGAAGAAATTCACCAACTCAATGTTTAAAATCTTCGTAAAAATATCTTCCTATAGCAACATAGAACTGTCCTTTAACCTTCTTAAGCACTCATTCTTCTTCAGTAAGAATAAAAGCTATGAATTTTCATACCTAATTCTATAATTTTGAAAAGAACTATTAATTTTCATACTCACTAATAGTTAATATTATTTCATAGAAATAACTTCAAAATATTTGCTATTCATATGTGCTGAGCAACTAGTTTAAAATATCAAATAATCAAAATATTTGTAAAATTAGTTTCATAAAGGTCTTTTAAAATTTGTTGAAGATTTTATAGAAAAACCCATAGTGATGAATAATATAGGAATGTTTGAATAATGATGATAGAATATGGAGAAAATAGAATTTTGATATAGCATACTTATTGAAGGATCTCAAAAAGAAATTTAAGATTAATCTTAGAAATATGTTAATGATAAAAATATCATAATATGCCAGGCACGGTGGCTCACGCCTGTAATCCTAGCACTCTGGGAGGCCGAGGTGGGTGGATCGCTCGAGGTCAGGAGTTCAAGACCAGCCTGAGCAAAAGTGAGACCCCGTTTATACTAAAAATAGAAAGAAATTATCTGGCCAACTAAAAATATATATAGAAAAAATTAGCCGGGCATGGTGGCGCATGCATGCCTGTAGTCCCAGCTACTTGGGAGGCTGAGGCAGTAGGATCGCTTAAGCCCGGGAGTTGGAGGTTGTTGTGAGCTAGGCTGATGCCAGGGCACTCACTCTAGCCCGGGCAACAGAGCGAGACTCTGTCTCAAAAAAAAAAAAAAAAAAAAAAAAAATCATAATATTGTATAAACAGTAAGATGATGTTTATAGGAATGTTGTACCCTAATCCTAAATCTGAAGTGCTTAGATATTTTTATTGAAGTCTCTACTACCACTTATTATCATTATTAAGGATATTTGTTCAATGCTACAGTAATAGTTATAAATTTTTCAGTAGCAATATGTCAGATTTTTGCTTTTATCTCTGTGGTAATAAATTGAGATAAGGGCAGTTCATCATTACAATAAAGTCAGATAGGTGCACATATATTTATGAAGTTATGAAATATACAAAGATTTTTTTTCTATATCAGCTTAGGAAAAAACATTTATCTCATGCAATGTTAATTGACTTTTGTCTTTATTCAAAGTGTCCAGGTGCTATTTTATATATAATTTAACATACTTGTTACTTGAGAAAAAATTCTTAAATGTTGTATTTGTATAACAGATTTCTAGGTAAACTGTATTTCTAACTTCTTAACATTCAAAATCCTTATTATTTTAAACATTTCTGATATGATTCCTTGCTCTGCAAATTACCAATATTTGGTCCTTATTGAAAGACTAATGCTAATGATGCTTTATCATTGTTTAAAATGTAAGATGCTTTATCATGAAAAAGAGTTCTGTCCCAACAACTAAGTTGCATCTATTACTTGAAAAAAGAAAAAGCTAAATTCTTAGACCTAGTAAAATCCATATGGGATTATATGACCATATCTTCTGCTATTCAGGTAACTTACAGAATCACTAAGAATTTACTACTTTTACTTCTTCCTAATACAAAATTATGTACACAAGAGATGAAATAATCTAGGAAAATTGCTTAATGTTAAGGAGAGGAAGTCATTTAACACTTTATAAATTTGAGACTATACTTATATGATTTCCTGATATTTTTAAAAATATCAAACTACGTACTGAAAACCACAACTATCCTAATTATATTTTGGCCTCGGTGAAAATATTAAATTCAAATTTATGCTATTCAGTTGACCTTCATTATATAATGGAAAGAAGTGTATTTTTTTTTCCAAAAAGAAGGCATTGGCATCCTTAGGGGTTTCAACAGTGTATGGTAATATAAATTCCACATTTAGCATGACCTTACCTTCCTATGATTTGTCCCTTTAATTTTTCATAATTTAGAGGGGCCAACTCTAAGTGGTGAAGACATATAATATTTTATATTTAAGCTCCCTATCATATTACTCTGTGCCTACCTACCTTCAATTATGTTGAGATTATAACTCTTGTCTTAATCAGGATCCCAACATGAAATTGATGACTCATCCCTATTTAAAATAGAATATTTTGAATAAGATGTATTTACCAAAGAAATATTTCAAGAATGTTGTCATTGAGGACCCACAAAACACTCACTGCTCCTCTCAAGGAGGCCAACTCTATGTAATTCTTTCCCTTTGGGTTCTGGTAAGGGTTTTCAAAAAGATTAACAGAAGGCTGATCAACCAGCAAGAGTAATTTCTAATTAAAATTATTTCCCATTAAAATTTTTAACCAAAAATATTTAAATAATTATTTGTTGCCTCTAAGAATTCCATATCCCCACCTCACTTGCAAATAAAATGAACTAATTATGTATAGCCCATCAAAGAATAGGGAGTATTTCCAGATGTCTGACAGATCTTTAAAACTAGGGCTTAGTATGGTATAAGGAGGATAAACTGCCTGAGTAGACATTGAAGATATATTAATATAAAGATACTATTAAGGATCTAAACATAATAATCATAGTACCCACAAAAGCACTTGTAGAACTAACCATAGAAATTCCTAAGGAAGCTTGGCCTCTTATGTATAGGCATACCTCAGAGATATTGTGGGTTTAGTTCCAGATGACTGCAATAAAGTGAATATTGCAATAAAGCAAATCACACAGATTTTTTTTTGGTTTCCCAGTGCATATAAAAGTTATGTTTATGCTATACCAGGCGTGGGGGACCTTTTCATATTGAGAGTCTGTATTAATTTAGCTGTAATCAAATAAGGCCTCATCCAAGAAACTTCAATTAGACATACTTAAATATGCACATTATTTTATAAAAATCTAACTACTATGTACTTAATAATTTCAAAAAATGAAAACTATTTGTTAATTTTAAAGTTAACTAACCTTTTAATGACTTTGTTGTGTCTGCTTTTTGTTGGAAAGCATTTGAATATTTTGTTGAAGCATGGAGGTCTGCAGTTTCACTTGATCCTCTAGATGTGTAGCATTCATTTGTGACTTTAAGGGCTCTTTGATTTGGGTTGGATAGGAGGATGTAGATTAGCAGCAGTAAGTGGCTAAAAAGCAAGAAAGCATTTTTGGGACATGTTGGCAAAGGCATGGGTATTCTACTGACTTTTCCCATATTTCAATTGGATTTTTCCTATTAATAGTATCAAACAATGACTTTAAAATGTCATCTACTGAGAGCTCAATCAGTTCCATCAGTAGTTTTTTAGGTCCCTTGGTGATATCAAATAGGTGAGGCTGAAATGCTAATTTGAGTGTGATATCATGATTCTCAAAGTCAGTGAACCTTTCATTGTATTCTCCAATTAATAGGTCTAGAACAGCTGTGTATTCTTCAAATCAATGACCTTTGCTAACTGGGAAAACGTTCATCTGAAATTTCCTTTTGAAGAAGTGTTTTGCAAAAAGATAGCTTTTTTCAAAATCCTGGGATTTTTTTCCACATATCATATATAGACTGAGTTTTACCTTGCAAAGAAATATTCAAGTTGTTGTGATTTGACATGATATCACACAGAAATTCTGCATTTCTATAGAAATCTTCTTTCAGTAATTCACATTGCTGATTCTGTTCTTCATGAAATTTAACTATCTGTTCTTGCAGAGATAAAATTTTGGCTGATACCCGTCAATGTGGTAGTCAACACACTTTAGAATGCTATAGCAAATCCACACTGAATACATCATGCTTCAACTTTAGCTTTCACTTACATTAGTAGCTATAGGACAGAGATTTTGCTGATGCAAGATACAATCAAAAGAAATGAGAACATATGGATTGTTAATACTTTTTTTATTTGTGCAATAAACCCTTCATGTTTTCCTGTCATGGAAGGTACACTGTCTGCACATACACTCTCTAAATTTACCAAATTCAGTCCAACTTCATGACATTTATCTTGAAAGTTGTTGAAGATGTCTAATTCCTCGTGTTCTGTTCACAAGAGTGCCCAAAGTGAGTAACTCTTCATAGCAAAGAATATCTTATGTTATCACTCAAATGAAGTATAAAACGTGGGCCGAGTCAGTAGTATCAGTAGATTCATCCAAAGCAATTGAATAATATGTATTTTCCTTTTGAAGTATTGCATGAAGTTGTTCTGTTAAGTTGAAGGCTAATTCATACTGCTGATCAGTTATGGTTCTCCTTGAGAGAGGCAGTTGTTTGTACTTTGAAACGTTATGAGGGGCTAAGCATCCTACAACTAGACAATTCATTCTTTCACAATTTCTAGGTCACTGAATGGCTTCCCTTTTTCCCTAAGTATGTAAGCTACTTTATAAGATGCTTTAGTGGCATTATTTCCAGGTCTTATTGCTTCTTGAAAGAATCGTCTTTGCTTTTGCTTTTCATCTTTCAATTTCTGCAACATCACCTTTCACATCTCTATCTATAATTTAAAATATTTGCAGTCCTTATGAGTGTTATAATGCTGATGAGCATTGGATTTCTTTAATGTTGATATTGCAGTATCACAAAGCAAGCAAATCATCTTATCTTTAGCAGAAACAAGATAATATTGCAATTTCCAATCCTCATTAACAAATCTGTTTTCTTACTTCAGTGTTCTCTTGGTATTCTTTGACATAATAGGCTGTTAAGCAGACAGAATTAAAAAATAATGTCCAGTTGTGCAACTATTCACCAATTCCACTTCAAACAGAAACACAGTGCACCATTGTCAAAAGCTGATAGCAGACTGGTATACTTGACCTCCAAAAATTCTCTCCAACCAGGCTTATGCAGTAGTGGTGCCAGTTAGGCAGGCAAATTAGAACTAAATTATGAGCTTAGCAGCTGTTAATTTAGCCTTTATGGCTTACTAATGTTTTAATTGTGCTGGTCAATCTGAAAGGATTATTTCATTGAAACTTATTTTGTTCTTTGGTATTTTAAATATGTTCATTTTAATAAAATAAAAATATAAAAGATGAAAAAAACATATTAATAAAAATAAAAGTATTTGTTCTGTAAAATTTGGATTCAGTCAAAAGGCTGCACTTAAGGACCTAGAAGGTCACAGGTAGCCTTAAGGCTGCAGATTCCCCATCCCTGTGCTGCACTTCAGTCAATTAAGCATGCAAGCATTATGTCTAAGAAAACAATGCCCATACTAATAGAAAGTATTTTTAATTAAAAAAATGCTAACAATCAACTGAGCCTTCAGTGAATTGTAATCTTTTTCCTGGTGGAAGTTCTTGCCTTGGTGTTGAGGGCTTCTAATTGATCAGGGTGGAGGTTGCCGAAGGTTAAGGTGGCTGTGGCAGTTTCTTTAACTAAGACAACAATGAAGTTTGCTATATCGATTGACTCTTCCTTCAACAAAAAATTTTTCTGTGGCATATTATGTTATTTCATAGCATTTTTACGCACAGTAGAACTTCCTTCAAAATTGGTGTTAATCCTCTCAAATTCTGCCACTGATTTATCAACTGAATTTGTGTAATATTCTAAATCCTTTGTTGTAATTTCAATAATGTTCACAGCATCTTCATGAGGAGCAGATTCTATTTCAAGCCTTCACTTTCTTTCCTCATCCATAGGAAGCAACTTCTCATCCATTAAAGTTTTATCATGAGATTATAGCAATTCAATCACATCTTTAGACTCCACTTTTCATTCTAATTCTCTTGCAATTTTCACCACATCTGTAGTTACTTCCTCCACTGAAGTCTTGAACCCTTACAAGTCATCCATGAGAATTGTAATCAACTTCTTTCAAACTCCAGTTAATGTTGATATTTTCACCTCCTCCAATGAATTGTTACTGTTCTTAATGGCATCTAGAATGGTGAACACTTTCCATAAGGTTTTTTATTTACTTTGCCCAGACCCAACAGAGGAATCACTGTAAGGCAACTATAGCCTTACAAAACAAATTTCTTAAATAATAAGACTTGAAAGTCAAAATTCTTCCTTGATTCATGGGCTGTAGAATGGATGCTGTGTTGCTGGCCAGCATGAAAACAACATTAATCTTCTTGTACATTTCCATCAGAGCTCTTTGGTGACCAGGTGCATTGTCAAGGAGCAGTAATATTTTGAAAGGAATCTTTTTGTCTTGAGCAGTCAGTCTCAACAGTGGGCTCAATAATCAGTAAACTACGCTATAAGCAGATGTGCTGTCATGCAGGCTTTGCTCTTCCACTTATGGAGCTCAGACAGAGTAGATTTAGCATAATCTTTAAGGGCTCTAGGATTTTCAAAATGGTAAATGAGCACTGGCTTCAACTTAAAATTACCAGTTGCATTGACCCCTACCAGAGAATCAGCCTGTCCTTTGAAGCTTTGAAGTCAATGTTGACTTTTCCTCGCTAGCTATAAAAGTTCTAGATGGCATATTCTTCCATAGAAGACTGTTTTGTCTACATTGAAAATCTATTGCTGTTAAGTGTAGTCACCTTCATTAATTATTTTAGCTAGGTGTTCCGTATAACTTGCTGCAGCTTCTGCATCAGCACTTGCTGTTTCGCCTTGCACTTTTATGTTAGGGAGACAGCTTCTCTCCTTAAACTTCATGAACCAACTTCTGCTAACTTCAAACTCTTTTTTTGTAGTTTCCTTACTTCACTCAGCTTTTACAGAATTGAAGAGACTTAGGGCCTTACTCTGGATGAAGATTTGGCTTAAAGGAATGTTTTGGTTGGTTTGATCTTCTATCCAGACCACTAAAACTTTCTCTGTATCAGCAAGAAGACTGTTTAGCTTCCTTATCATTCACGTGTTCACTGGAGTAGCACTTTTAATTTCCTTCAAACATTTTTCTTTTGCATTCATAATGTGGCTAACTGTTTGCCACAAGAAGCCTTGCTTTCGGTTTATCTTGGCTTTTGACATGCCTATCTTACTAAGTTTAATTGTTTTTAGATTTTGATTTAGAGTGAGAGATGTGCAACTCTTCCTTTTACCTGAACATTTAGAGGCCTTTGAAGTGTTATTAATTGGCCTAATTCAAATTGTTGTGTTTCAGGGAATAGGGAGGCCCCAGGGGAGGGAGAGAGATGGGGGAATGGCTGGTCGGTGGAGCATTCAGGACACAAACATTTATTGATTATGTTCACCATCTTATATGGGTATGGAAAGTGGCACCCCAAAACAATTACAATAGTAACATCAAAGATCACTGATCACAGATCACCACAACAGATATAATAATGAAAAAGTTTGAAAAATTGTGAAAATTACCAAAACGTAGTACAGAGGTGTGAAACGAGCACAGATTGGAAAAAATAGCACCGATAGACTTGCTCAATGCAGGCTTGCCACAAACATCCAATTTAAAAATGCAATATCTGTGAAATGCAATAAAATGAAGCACAATAAAACAAGGCAAGTCTGTATATCAATATTATAAAGCTTTGTTATGATGACATGATTCTCTACAGATTTACTTACTAATACAATCTAGTCACTTTTCCCCAAATTCATTTTTATACCTATAAGAGACTTCTCCTATAGCAAGGTTTATGTCAAAAAATAAAGAACTTTAAATCACCATTGATCCTGCCCCATGTTATTTAATGATAAAGTGATCAAACAATAATTGAATTAAAATATGTAAAGGGAATTAGATTTCAAGTATTATACCTTGAGACTGACTTTAACCTCTAAACTATAAATATCATGTCCTATCTCCAGGTCTTACAATTATGAAAAAAGTAGAAGACACGGTCACCAATGATAAATATCTGGATGCAAATATTGCACAACTTTTCTTATACCCATCAAAACAAAAATATGGAGGGCTGGACACATGAGAATAGATACAAGCAGACTAATCCATCAGTTGCAATATAATGAGCAGATAAGATAAAACGGAAAAAAATAACATTTAAATTCCCATGTTGCCTTAGGCAATTTGGCATAAGTATTTGTTTTGAAGTGACAGTCGCTGACAAAGCAACCAATAAGGAATTAGTTTTTGTTCTAAACTTAATTTTAACAGTGAGTATAGGGTAGGTTTTCTCAAAGAATAATGTCTAAATTTCATATAAACGAGAGTTATATTTTAAAATGCATTATAGTTAGTTTTAGTAAAGAAAGGTTTATTGGTCCTAAATGTATATTTTCAGCCTTTTTCATTTACCCATTAAATCATTCTTTAAGCACATAATGCCAACCCTTTGTGACACCTGTGCTAGGGGAGTGGTTCTCAAACTTGGTTATATTGGTATCCCTGGGGAAGCTTCTTCAAAACACAAATATATAGAAATTACTCCAAATTTTCTGATTCAGTATCCAAAGGTGTGGGACATAATTATCTGTGCTTTCAATAAGTTCCTCATATGATGCACATGTCAGAGACACAGATCAAACCACTAAAAAATGCTTCTGAATAAAACATCATAACAGAGAAATTTCTTGACACATTATAAAGGTACAACAAATATTATACAGCAGTGTCCTTCAGCAAGGCAATGTAGAAAACAGGTGTGAATTGATAAAAGATTTGCCTTTATTAACAGGTTGAGGACTAAAGACAGGGAAGGGAAGATGTTTGATAAAAGGAATGTTAACAATAAGAAAATTGCCAGAGTCACAGCAAGTTTTCGTTAATGTTTCCAGAAGGAGAAATGGGGAAGACAAACCATTAGAGTACTGAAGAAAACTGGTTTGTTACCTCTTTTTACATAGAGGTGTGTGTCTGTATATGTGCATCTGTGTTTATGAATGTACATATATGTGTAATGCATATATTATGTGTAGACATATGCATACGTAAGACTTGCCCAGTATGTTATGTTGATCTGTACTGTTATTTTCGTGATTAATGCTGAGGTTAATCTATTGATAGATTTCAAATCTTACTGATAGAATGTTTCTAATTTAATTCTTTAATATTTTAGAAAAAATAAACTCATTTTATGAGATTGCACATAATTTCATATCCCCAAAATCTAAAATTTCAGTTACTTATGTTTCAAAATTCAACTCAACATATAGTGTGTTTCTATATGTAAGAATTTGCCAGCTAGAATGGGGATTTTAAAAACCATAGAACATAGACTCCGAGGGGGAATACTTTATATGCATATAAAAAACGAAGGCTTCAACATATGAAACCAATATGGGGAATAAAGATAATAAAATTAACATGACATCTAGAGAATTTCAGCTATTATGAACTTTAAGAAAGATAAGATGATATCATAGTTTAGAAATAAAATAGAAATCTTATCTTAACTGAACCCAGTTGCAGGGTTCACTGGTAGAAAACCTTGAGACTTGTATTACATATTTCTACTGAAATAAATATCCAGGTATACATAAAGCTAATTACAAGAATGAAATCTTGCCCAAAACAAGGACAAATATGGAAATAAAAGCACATGGCCAAGGAATATTTTTAAAAAGATTCTATAGAAATGTATCAAAAAGTAAAAGAGGTTAACAAAATAATTTACCAAAACTGCGCATTATTCAGATGTTAAGGATAAGCAAAATGGACTAATTTTCTCATATATTTTTTCTCCATCTTAAGTTCAATCATTCATTTGAAAACATCATTGACTTTCTATTATACATTAATTTAAAAGTGATGAATTTAATTTAAAGGTAACTAATTTAACGAAAGGATAGAAGAAAACATTAAAGTGACCTATATAAGAGATGATGCCCCTAAATCAATTATTCACTTTTTTATCTGACAGTTTAACTCAAAAGATATGGTCTTTGCATACAATTAAAGTTTGCTGCTTTCTAAGTTGTAGAAAAATTAAGCAAAATCCAAATATTGCAGTATTAATTGTATTCTTTGTATGACAAAAATTAATACATTTTCGGCGATCTTCACAACACTTTAAATTCTCTGAATTTAATTATTTATACGAAATTGTCTGGTAAATATACCAAAGGGTAAGAGCTCACGTAATCGTTTGCTCTATTTAGGTTTTAAAAAACAAACACCGTCATGATGAATGAGCATTGACACAGAGCTAAAACATTCCCATGAAAATATACACAATGCATTAAACAAGACAAAGTCCATTCCATTTTGGTTCCTTCTTAGGCAGTGTGAGTATTGAGAGAGAGATTTAGGACACCTTGAATACCCTTTCAAGTACCATTAATGAAATAAATAATATTTGTTGTCACATCACCCACTGGGAGGAGGGTGTGACTTCATGCTTGTTCATTTGTCACTTTCCAATTGTATAATGCCTCCTCTCGTACACAGACCTTTTTCCCCACAGCTAATACCTACCCACATAGAAGTCAATTGAGTCATTGGTTTTCCCTTGAATCTGTGAATGTTTGGGATTGTGAACCGTTAACATTGCATGTAATAAGGTGGTAGTTCAACCCCTCTTATGGAAATAAGATGAGCCTGGTTTATATTCATATATATATATATATTTATATACTCAAGTATATGTAAGGCAATCCTATGTCATTAGAAGGAACAAAGTTGGGGGAAAAGTGAATCAGGAAGTATGGAATGAGAACAAATTTCCTGAAGCTTTATAGGAAGTACTTTAAATAGTATTTATTGTTGTTCACCAAAAAGTTTGAATTTATTTTTCTGATTGATTATAAATTAGTGACTTCAATTGTATATCTTATAATTCTAAGTTTCAGATTTAATACAATTCTAGAAAAGCATCATATATACTGTAAAGAGAGATGAACCATGATCAAGAGATATAAGTTTGTGGTCATAACTCTGTAGAATAGGAACAGCATATGATCCAACAATTAAACATTTCATCATATTTCACACATTGTACTTGATTTTGATATGCCACAGGTTTTGCTTCTGGAGAAAGGATGACACATCCACAGTTGTAGTAAGAAATTCAAAATCCCCAAACTAGTTTATCTATTTGGAGAGAACAAGTTTATTCCTTTTGAGTGACCCATAAGAAAGTAAAGAAACAGGGCTTGAAGGTTTGTTGTTGTGCTATTAGTGGGATATCCCTTTCACAACCAATAGAATGAATGCAGACGAGGTTTTAGGGCTTCCTTTAAAAGTAAGGAGGCTCTGTTTATAAACTAGAGAGGTCATTTTTAACATATCAAAGCTCATGCAATATATTCAATGTGTTTGCTGCACCAATCATGTGCCTTACTGTCTAAAAAATACCAATAGGCAGATTGTAAACTCTCAGGGAATCTCATGGAAAGGAACCCAGAGACACTCGTGCAGTATGTGCTCTACTTTGAGGAGAAGTGCACAAGCAAGCTGCCGGTAGGGTATGGGCATAATAGGATAGAAGAATTCTAGGCAGCTGGAGTGGAATAGTAGAAGAAAGTGGAAAGAGTAAGATAACATGCTGTCTGCTTTATAAGCAGTTGCACGAAGATTGATGGGCTAATTTCTGAGAAGCACTTAAACAGTTGTGGATGCCAAGTTTAAATATTATTATTTATTAGTTGGCTATGTGGTAAATTTCCCCTGAGAGCACCACTGAAAGCCATATAAAAATGTATCTTCTTATTCAATTTCAATATGCATATTGTATATATGGTAGATTTTAATTGTGTGAGAGCATTTAGAAGGATAGTAAATCATCTAGAAGTAAGTCTAAGGGAAAAATTACTTCTCTCCAAATACTTAAGAGTGTTCACAATTCAAAAGGTGAAGAATCAGAAATTAACCATTAAATGAGACTTTCTGTCTCTAGAGAACAGGATTCAGGATAGGGAGCATAAATTCAGAATGGTGCTGTTGGGAACAGAGAAGGTGTCAGAAATCACATATTTTTGCCATGGACTCTCTTCTAAGAAGGTCTTTAAAGAAAATATCTTTAAACGTACAAGCAGAAGCCATAAAGCTTCACAAAAAACAGAATGGGAAAACCCAGACTTTCAAATGTTCTACAGAAATTTTGAAGAACTTTGAAGATTTGTACACAATAAGGTTACAAGCACAGGTAACAAGAATAAGTGTTCATGCAGCAAAAATCACATCTATAACTTTTACAATGTAGCTTCTTGTCTATTAGAGTAACCAAGATTTTTTCCATATACTATTACTATTGTTATATTTAAAATAAGGGTGATTTTTAAAGTGTCACAAAGTGGGCAAAGATTTACAGCTAATAGATCTATTTATAGCTAATATCATGGTGGTGATACTATATTTTGATTATTAATAAAAGCCAAAGAGCCAAACATTTAAAGCCATTCTGTATTGAACATTCATAGCTATGTTCTACAATAAATATCTGATATGTACTCCACAAAACTAATATTTGAAGCTAAAAGAAAGAAAGATGATTTGACATAAGGTTATTAAAAACATCTAGTACAAATTACATTATCATTGTATTCCTGATGGCTGTGGCATTTGGAAAATGAAGATTTATAGTTAGTTATCATTGCCTATAATTATAGAGATGCCATTAAAAACCCTCTTTGCATTAAATATGCCTCACCAATTCAACCCTCATTATTTGTTTAATGCTTGAGGTTTGTTCTTTGTAGGACAGAGAGGCACTGAATATGAGAGTAGCTATCCTGTACAAGGTTAATTTTTGAATGATAAGTGCTTTAAAATGAACTGCATAGGTTACAATTTAAACAGGTTCTGGCAGAAAATCAGTTTATTCAATTTGAGGCACACACACAAAAATGATTACTATTCAAAGTCTTTCTCAAGACAGATTAAAAAGTTTATTAGGATATTTTCAATCTTGAAGCAGGTAAGATTTGTGGTCCTAACTTGGATTCAACAAGCATTCATTTGCTACCTCATTTCTATTAATAGAAAGAACAGCAAAACTAAAAATACATTTTTGCTTTAAATAAGTGTGTCTTGTGTGACAGTTGAAAAAACAAAACACATTTTAATGAAATAGCTGCCTGGAAAAGTCATCCTATCCATGCTTTCAATTTATTCAGCTGAACTCTAGTAAATCAAGGCAACTTTATTATTAAATTAATTTTACTCTTGAAAATAGGACTTCTGTAGCCATGAATGTTTTTGCAATAACTGAGTAAGCATCCTCACATGCATTCTACTTAAAGGTATTAGTCCTGAAGCCTGGGGTAGGGAGTAGGGTTAGGGAGTAGGGGGGTGGATTATTCCTTACTGTGTAAGACCACCTGTGTGATGTGATTTGAATGAAATTGAAAGACCCTGCTTATGCAAAATAATTCCACCACCAGATTGTCATAGAAACTTGCTCTTCTTTGCCAGCTTAAAATTCTCATCACTAAGTAATTTCTTCTTTCCCTAGCTACTGGAAGCTGGTAGGTGATGTGTGTGGGGTGTGTGTGTGTGGTGGGGGGTAGTTAAAAATTTGCATGGGACTGGTAAGAGAAAAGGGAATCAATAATGAGATAAAGAAGGAAAAAACTAGATTAAAACATAAAATGTGTCTTTAACAATTTGTTAACATTCTCTGCTTTATCTGTATGGAGGAAAAGACATGACAGGGGTTGGCTCAATGCAGAGATGTGACTGCGTACATGTGCTCTAGAAAGGAGTGGTGATGAAGCCAGAGTACAGTGGGCTAGCATTAGCTGGTTGAGCCTAAAATAAATGGAGGATTGGGTGATGGGTTGATTGGGAACTGTGGAGTACAGCAAATGTTTCACTAGTGAGAAAATAGAAGTAATTTTGAACAATGTTTGATCAAGATTTAGGAACGCTTCTATTTGCCACCCCCAATCCTCTCTCCATCTTGTCTATACTTCTTTGTGCCCAGGATGCTTAACAATAAAGGTAAAAATTCAATGTGTACATACTTGGAAACATCATTTTGTGCACAATAAATACATATAATCTTATCTGTCATTTTAAATAGATAAATTTGGAGGACAAAGCCTTAATTGGCGCTTGTGTCCTCTGGTTTATGTTTGGGGTCTGCCAATGGGGATTAACAGCAGAAGGTCAGAGTGGGTGGGAAAAGGGATGAAGGAACGTAAAGTCCCATGTTCATTTCCCTGGTTTCCACCCTGGGAGATTTCATGGGCTAGCTGCATTCTTCCTGTCTCTTTTTCTAATTTCTGTAAATACTTCTTCCCTGCTATGCCGTAAGTCCTATGGTTGGTAATGGCACATTCTATTAAAGCCCTGGAATACAGTATTATCTCTTATGGTTTCCCTATCCTGACCATACTTTTCTATAAATTGTCCCTTTATTAAACTTCCCTCAAATTGCCATTTTGAATGTGCCAGCTGTTTTCTTCCAGGAATCTAACTCCTCTAATACAGTACATATGTTGTGGGACTTACTATTTATTTGAGATTGTCTTTCATATCATTCTGGTTTTTTTTGTCATTTGTGACTAGCAGTATAAGCATTCATGCTAGCTAAAATGGCTGATCAAACATGGATATAGTTACAATATTGCTTTAAAATTCTGGGTTAAACTTGGCAAAGTAAAAAGTTTTATACTATATTTTTCTCAAATCTCTTTTTGAGTAGTAGCATTTTCACTTGATAATAAAGCCAGAGAATTCACATATTTATTGGCCATGAGCAAATGAAAGGTATTTTTAAGAAGTTTAATATAACTTTTAAATACAAATGAAATTCACAAAAAGGACTCCCTTTGAGTGAATTTTCTTTTATACATATGAGTTAATAAGACAGCAGTTTCTAGAATATCATACATAAACATATTGTTTTTCCTTCTAGTTTCATTATCAATCCAATTTCATCTTGGATTACTGATTAAGTACAACATATCATCTAGCAGAATTTGTTTTCCCAGATGGATTCTCTTTAAATTATTTCTTACTTTCTGGTGATTACCATAATGGAGTCTTGCGGCCTCTATAATTTTTCAATGACTTCAAGCCCATATTTCTATGATTATATCAATGTTAGTTCTTGAATGGAAACAAAATAATAAAATTTAATCTTGAGTTTTGCAAAGCAAAACTATTAATTTCTGAACCTTAAAATATACCCATAGAATGATATCATATTAATCCATCTCTCTATTGTCTCTAGTATACCTCCCCTCTTTCCTCTTTCCTTGGTTCTTTTCCTTTCAGTCAACAAGCATGCTCAATTGCCTGATCATATGGAAAGAAAAACAAATGTGGTAAAGAACATTTTCCTCACCCTCATATGTCCCCCTTTTGCTTTGTACCAATCTTTATTTCACTTTACAGCCAACCTTCTTGGAAGAGGATATAACTAGGAGTGTTTCTAATCTTATCCTCACTCAGGGTAAGATTATTCTACTCAGCTCTCTGCAATCTTCAGAATGTACTAAGCAGGTCATTAATGATTTTCTAATTATCCAGTTATTACCTTATTTTGCATCTCTGGCATTTGACGCTAGGTCTTGACCAACTGAAATTCCTACTTGAAACTTCCCCTTCTTTGTTTTTCATTATAGATCTCTCACCAACCTCTGCTACTTTACAGATCTATGACCCCCTTCATCTTTGTTGTCTGAGTCACTTTCTCTGCATATACTTACTTTTCATCAAGGTTTTATCCCTGACTCTTCTCTTTTCATCCTAACCACTTTTTTAAAATAATATTTTCTCTCATTACCATGGCTTCAACTTTTAGATATATTCTGATATTTTCCAAATCAATGGCTCTAGCCTCTGACTCTCTTTCAACCCCAAAACTCACATTTGCATCTACTCTGAAGTCAGAGCCATACAGAGAACCTCTACGGAACTCAAGTTCAACAGGGGCAAAGTTAAATACATCATTACCACAAATAAAGCACTGTTTTTCCAATTGTATTTTCTCTAATGCAATCAATCATGTCCTTTCAGCTATGTTAGCTCATGTATCTGCTAGTTTTTTTTGGCTAATCAATCACCATATTATTCTTTTTTAAAATTAAAAAAGGGGATACAACTATTTTGGTTACATGGATTGCTTTTACACTGATTGAGTCAAAGTTATAAGTGTGCCCATCACCCAGATAGTGTGCATTGTACCCGTTAGGTATGATTTCATCCCCTCCTTTCCTCTCCTACCTGCTTGATTATCTCTGAGTTTTACATCCATATGTACACATGACTGTTGATTGATTAGTTCCAATTTAATAGTGAGTATATGTGGTGTTTGTGATACTTCATTCTTGTGATACTTCACTTAGATGAATGGTCTCCAGTTCCATTCAGGTTGTTACAAAGGTATTAATTCATTTTTTTTATGGCTGAGTAGTATGGTATACATGATATACATATACCACATTTTATTAATTCACTCATCAGGCAAGAGAAGGAAATTAAGGTTATCCAAATGGGAAAGAGGAGATCAAACTATTACTCTTTGCTGATAATATGATCCTATATCTAGAAAACCCCAAAGATTACACCAAGAGACTCCTAGAATTGATAAATTCAGCAAAGTCTCAGCTTATAAAACCAATGTACACAAATCAGTAGCATTCCTATACGCCAACAGTCAAACTGAGAACCAAATCAAAGACTCAATATCCTTCACAAAAGCAACAAAGAAAATAAAATACCTAGGAATATATTTAACTAAGGGGATAAAAGACCGCTACAAGGAGAACTATGAAACACTGAGGAAGGAAATAGCAGAGGATGTAAACAGGTAGAAAACCATACCATGCTCATAGGTTGGCACAATCAACATTGTTAAAATGTCTATACTACCCAATGTGATTACAGATTCAATGCAATCCCTATTAAAATACCAACATCATTTTTCATAGATCTAGAAAAAATAATTCTACACTTTGTATGGAACCAGAGAAGACCCTGAATAGCCAAAGCAACCTTAAGCAAAAAGAACAATTCAGGAGGCATTAATTTACCAGACTTCAAGCTACGTTACAAGACTATAGTAACCAAAACAGCATGATACTGGCACAAGAACAGGCACATGGACCAATAGATCAGAACACAGAACCCAGATATAAAATCATTCTCACACTGTCATCTGATCTTTGATAAAAACATACACTAGGGAAAAGAATCACCATTCAACAAGTGATGCTGGGAAAATTGAATAGCCACATGTAGAAGGCTGAAACAAGGTCCAAATGTCTTACCAGTTACAAAAATTAATTCAAGATGGATAAAAAACTTAACAAATTAACTGCCATGTTAGCTGTATTTAACTCATGCTGGTTTTGAGCCCAGGGGCTTGTGAAGCATATGTGTAACTCACATGTCTCTTCACCTTGGGAGCTGCATGAACTATTTTTCAAGTTGCTATAACTCACTCATAGAAAATAATAAAAAATAAATTTTTCAATAAATTAGAAAGGATTATTTTGTTTTCAAAGTTTTTTTTCTATTTTCATAATAAAACATTGTGGGCCCAAAGAAAAACATTTTTTTTTTCTAGTGTGGCAGTCAATATGTTAAATCTAAGACATGAAACCATAGGAATACTAGAAAAAAATGTTGGAAAAACTCTTTTAGATATTGCTCTGAGCAAAGAATTTATGAAGAAGACCCCAAAGGCAATCATAGCAACAACAAAAATTAATAAATGGGACTTGATTAAATTAAAAGCCTTCTACACAGGCAAGGAAACAATTAACAGAGTGAATAGACAGCCATATTCTTCTTATTCTACTCTAACCATGACTTGTCTGGTTCTACCTCATCCTTGCTGTCATCAGGTTAGTTTAGTGTCTCAACTTCTTTAGATTATACTCTTGCAATTTCCTCGAAAAACTTGTAACTGTGAATACACAGTTATTTAATTAAAATGAAAATTGTTCTTATTATTCTATTACACAACATTATTGTATGACTTCTTTTTCCTTGGCATTGTAAAAAAAAGGATTTTTAACAATATAGCTCTCATCAATATTTCTAATTTTATCTTCCAACATTCCCCTGTTAGCAGTCTGTCCCAGTTACAACAACAGTATTTATAGTTTACTCAAAATTTTAGAGTACAACAGTGAGGTCTGTATGCACAATGTAATTGTTTTGGCTGAAATGCCATACTATTCTGTTTCTGACTGGAAAGTCCTAATCTTACTTCAAAAATCTCTTCACCTGATCCTTCTTCCCAAGCCTCACAAAGAGTAACCACACCAAGCTTGGTGCATCCACATATATTTATTTGCACATATCTCACTATACTGAAATATTTCATTTACACATGTTCCAAATTATCCTGTGGTCTTCTTGACCACAGAGGATGTCCCTTAGTTGCTTTTATTCCTCAGTTCCTAGCATGGTGCCTGCATCATAATAAGCAGTCAATAAATATGTGTCTACCCACAGGGTATGAGTGTAGGAGAGAGAAGGAGACAGATGACAATCTCATAATAGTACATCATGTAGGCCAGGAATAAGAATCCATGATGTTAGACAGAGATGATGTGAGTCACCATCAAACCAGAGAAGATCAGAAGGAAGAGAAACTCTTTGAAGATAATTTTTCTGGGAGTGGAAAGTATAAACAAGGTGATAACAGCATTCTAAAACTCAAAAATAAAATGAGAATGCATCTTTCTTACATAGTTTTTAAAGAGAGCCCTATTACACTATTTAAAAGCCAATTAACATAGTGTACCAGATATCCAGGGGAAAGCTTCCAATGTGGCACAGCTACAGAGAGAGTCTTGGGAAGTATGAGAAATATTTTGAGGCCAGAAAGAACTGGAAAGCATGAATACTGTTGGTTAAATTAGCACCCTGAGGACATCCTTTGGCCAATCCTTGTTTTAAGAACATGTTTTAATAGGCTGGGTATAAGAAGACAGGAGACAAAACTAAAACCAATGTCAGGTTGGGAAACTACCTCAAAGCCTGAACGGTGACTCTCTTGCTTTTGGAAATAGAAAGATACACTTCACACAGAGGATACAATGGAATTCTTAGCCTTGGTTCTTAAACTTGGTTCTTACAGTAGAAAGAGAAAGAGAGATGGAAAGACGCATACATGAAATGAAAACAAAAGGATGTAAATATTAATATATATTTGTATAAATATATGTATATATATTATTTAAATAATAATTCAAAGAAAGCCAGTATAACTATTACTATCTGATTAGTCTTTACGTTAAAAAGTGCTACTTAAGAGCAAGATATACACCAAATATGACAAAATATTCAGCTCAATAGATGTATATTTTTAAACTTGCATAAAACTAAAAGCATAGTCTGAAAATATAAAAAGCAAAAAAGTCCAGTTTTCCAAACAGAAATTGAAAAATCCATGACCAGAAACAGATTTTAATACATCTCAGTGATAGATTGTTCAATTTCTCTCTCTCTCTTGACACACACATAGATGTATACACACACACACAGAGATCAGTAAAGATATAGAAGACTTGAACAAAGGTAACAAGCTAGTAGCCAACAATTGAAGAATGCAACTATCCCTTTGTAAATAAGAGCAATGCTATCGCTTTGTTTTTAACCATATTTCTTTTGACATGTTTTTTTCTTCATTTTAACTGAAGCACCTAAGAAAACACTGCATTCAATTTCAAAGTACTTGTCTGAGACAAGTTTAAGACATTTTCCTTCTAATTTTCTTACAAAACTTGCTTGGTGTTTCTATTTTCATTCATTTTCTTGAAATGCCTCCAAGTCCTCTTTATATGCAAAAGAATGCTTTACAAAAACACAGATTCCTCTTTTACAAACATTTATTCCTCTTTGCTCTTCTAGGTACTTTCCCCTCTCACCATCACCTCACAGATTCTTTCCAGGAGTCTGAGCCAAGGGTCAGCTCTTTCCTTGGTGGTAGCCTATGTGGCATTTGATATTAATAATTCTCTTCTTAGTATGTACTGAGTAAATAAAGGAATAATTTAATAAAGAACATTGTTTTAGCCCTAGGAAAATGAGAATTGATTAAGGTGGAATTGTTCTTTTGAGTTGTTCTACTCCTTTTCCAGGTATTTGAATAACTTAATAGACTTTCCATACACCATTTGCTGACTTAAAGAATTAATGTGACCAAAGATAAAGGTGAGGGTGAGTTAGAACTTCTCAATCATGCAATATTTTCTTTAATTTAATCTATTTAAAAAAAATTTGTTGATACATTCACTGGTCAAGAACAATCCTTTTCTTGATACATTTGTTGTCTTGGGTAAAAATTATATTCTGATCAATACTTTACAAAGCAGGAACACTTTTAAACATGTTTGAAACCCCAAATCCAGATCTTTGCTAGTTTTGTTATTTGGCTACTTACATAACCTCGTTAATTTTTTCATCCAAAAGAGAAACGAAGAAAATAGTATTTACTTAATGGAGTTGTTGTAAGGATTAACTGAATGTAGACTATCTAGTACAGGATACACTGTGTGGTGAAATGTTATGGGCAAATTTAAAAGTATGCAATTTTTGTGCATAATGAAAAATGAAAATTGTCTCATTGTCAATGAATATAATTTAAATTAATGAGGAAATTTACATTTAAAAGATAAAACAGCAAGCCAAAAACATCTCAAAAAGGCCTTGAGAAAGATTTCAATCATGAAATGACATATTTGATAACATCATACTGCTCTCTTATTGCCTGAACATTTGTAGTGAGCTGAGTAGATTTTTCCTTCTGTTTTCATTCAGATTTATTTATATTAAACTAAATAAAAAGGTAGAATATTTTAAAAATAATACTTTTGTTGTATTTACTAAGTGCCCAGTTAGTATATCTGGCAAATTATGCCATGCAAAAGCATAACAGTCCATTTAATGAGGCTCAGGGCCTTGGTAGGAACTAAACATTAAGTAGTTACTCAAATTTATGAGATATATTGAACTAATAATAAATTTAAGTATTTTGGCTACCATGTGTATCTAACAGATGCTTTGTACTAAAACAAAAACTCTCATATTAATAAAAAATATTACAGAACACTGTTATGTGCTTTTTTTGTTCATTTGTTTGTAATAATGGTTACCTCATAACCATAATAAAACATACAAAGCCAATAGAAGGTTGCACAAACATAAATCCATTGATTTGGGGAGGTGGGGTAGCAATCATACTATCTATTCTCATTCTTTGGACAATTCTAAACTGGAATTGTTTCTGGCTACATTCTAGATCTTTTAGAGAATTTAAAAATCCTAAAGTCTAAACTTTTTCTAGAATACCATCTCCACTTTCTCACTTGAATCAAAAGCTGATCTTACCCTGATGATGCTAAGTACCCTGAAACCCTCCCACATCCATAGTCATGAATGCATAAGGAAGGGCCAGTGTTCTCTACTCCTCATTGCCACGTTGACACTACGGCCTGGTTATCGCCTATCAATAACACTGTGCTTTTGGCACACATGCTATTCAGTTATGCTGCTCTTGCCCTTTATTTGTCTTTATCTCTCCACTTCGTGGGGCTTTCTCTTTTCTTCATTTACTTTAGTCTAATTTGATCACAATACTTTTTGATTACCCTTCTCTGCTCTGCTTATTAACATTCAAGTTGAGAAGCCTTTTAATCACACTTATAGGGCCTAGATACCTTCAACTCCAAAGACTTCCATTTTTTATTATATATATGTATTTCTTCATCCTAACTTTTTGTGTTCTTACAAGTTTTATCCCTTCCAGGTGAGCTCCAACCCTCACTGCATCCTTACCTGTTCTAGATTCAATAGTCTGACGTTCCATCATTTATTTCATGTATCTGTAGATTTACTCCTTATTCATTTTGACCTTCTGCCTGCCATGTGTGTGTGCCATTTCAATTTTCAAATCTTGGATTCCTTTTTCCATTTTGTTCCTGAGTGCTGAGCACTGCTGAAAAAGTTCAAGTAACAAAGGTAATTGTACCTATTACAAATGAAAGCTAACTAATATCAGTTGATATCCCAAAGCTGTTTTGCTGCCTTTAGTCTGGTATATGGGGAAATTTTTAGCTCAACTTACCTAAAGTGCAACTTGATGAAAACATTCTAGAAGGGCATTTGGTAATATGTATGAAAATGATTTAAAATACATCTATTCTTTAAAACAGGAATTTCATTATCAGCAATTTATCCAAAGAAAATTATCAAACAAGTACACAAATATGAGTGTTTTCAGTTGTATATAATGTATTTGTCACAGAAATTTTATAAATATAGACAACTCATGTAGTCATTAATTGCATATCTATATTAACAATGGTAAGATAGTTTTCTGTACTACTGAGTGAAAGGAAAAATAATAAACTGACATATTACGTTCAGTTATATATGTGAGTATATATTTAATATTATATACAAACATTTATATGTGTCTTGTATGTGAATAATTGTATGTATTTTGTAGTTTGGAAAATGTTTTCTAAATTATTAATACTTGTTGATTTCTGGTATCAAAATTTTATGTAATTTTGATATTCCTTTTTCTTATTCATACTTTTCGTACTACTTGAAATCCCTTAATGAATATATATTATTGGAATAAAAAATAATACAGTTAAATGATATTAATATGGAGGAAAATAGCAGTCTAGCTATAATTGTTTTAATTATTTTTCTTCATTTTGTTTCCAAAAAAACTGGAATTTTATTTCCTCATTCCAACTATTCTACTAAAATGGTTTTCATAAAGATCGGTTATCAGTGAGCTCATCATCAAACTCATGGCCTCCTTATTTCTTGGGCAATGCCAAGGAATCTGATATGGTTGAATATACTGTCTTTATTAAAACAGGGCTACTTTATATTAATACTTTATACCATTACATCTTAAGCTCTTTTCCTTTACTTGTCTATTTTCCTTTACTTGTTCCCTTAGTACAGACATTTCCTAAAGTCCCATGTTCAGAGTGCATTCCTTTCCACTCTACACATTCCTCACTAATCTACTTCCCTCCTACAACCTCAAATATAACCCTTACTGGATGATTCCCAAATCATTATCAAAACATCCAAGGTGCATGCTTAACTGCCTGCTGTTTACTGCACAAAACAAGCCTGAAGTCACCTCAAACTCCATAGGTGTGTATTGTAATTCATTAGTTTCTCTTCCAAACTTTCTTTCTCCTATGCCTTCAATTTTAAGTGCACTGCCAGCCTCTCCTTTGCTTGGATTTAAAACTCCAGACTTCTTGAACTTCCTCTCCCTCATGCATCATAGCCAGTCACCACATCTGTATTGATTATGTGCCTATCACATATTTGCCAGTGGTCAAACAAAGTAAAGTTTTGGATGAGGTGCTATTTCCTTTATGTTTCCAGTTATACTGACCTAATTTGGACATTAATCACTTCTACCCTTGATAACGAAAATAACCTCCTAATAGAGCTTTCTAACTCTCTTTTCCTTCAGTCACATAGTCCTTAGAGTTAATTCTCTAAAGTTCTGATTATGATGGTCTCTTTTTGTTAGAGAAAAGAACATAATAAAACATGAGTTTGATATTTCAAGCCCTTCTTCCAAGATATCTTTCCAATCTTCCCTTGAAACTTCATTTCCCACACACATTTATCCTCATCTCTCAAATGCTCTATTGGCTACAAAGGACTAAACTCATTCTCCTAAAATGCAGGATTTTTCCATCTATGACATTAATGTAAACTAAACAAAGAGTTTTGAATTTACTTGGAACACAGGTAATTATCAATTATGCATCATTCTCCTGATTGTCTTGCCTCATCTTATCAAAACTAATTCAAGTGTGCTTGCTTCCTCTACCTGGAATGAATCTCTTTCCCTGTTGTTTATGAGGTATGCACCTGAATTACTGAGCATTTCAGTTAATTCTATAAGTGAGTCACCCTCCCATGATTGTGAATACCTTCAAATAGAGGCCTTTTAAATAGGATAGATTTTATTTATTTTATTATTTTATTTTTTTGAGACAGAGTCTCACTTTGTTGCCCAGGCTAGAGTGAGTGCCGTGGCGTCAGCCTAGCTCACAGCAACCTCAAACTCCTGGGCTTAAGCGATCCTCCTGCCTCAGCCTCCCGAGTAGCTGGGACTACAGGCATGCGCCACCATGCCCGGCTAATTTTTTCTATGTATACTTTTAGTTGTCCAGATAATTTATTTCTATTTTTAGTAGAGACGGGGTCTCACTCAGGCTGGTCTTGAACTCCTGACCTCGAGCGATCCACCCACCTCGGCCTCCCGGAGGGCTAGGATTACAGGCGTGAGAGATTTTATTAATTACCTGGAAGAAATGACAGTGACTGATACACTTAAAGCATTATACACATCCTATTTAAAATAAATTCTTGGCCTGGCGCGGTGGCTCACGCCTGTAATCCTAGCTCTGGGAGGCCGAGGCGGGTGGATCGCTCGAGGTCAGGAGTTCGAGACCAGCCTGAGCAAGAGTGAGACCCCGTCTCTACTAAAAATAGAAAGAAATTATCTGGCCAACTAAAAATATATATACAAAAAATTAGCCGGGCATGGTGGCACATGCCTGTAGTCCCCGCTACTCAGGAGGCTGAGGCAGAAGGATTGCTTGAGCCCAGGAGTCTGAGGTTGCTGTGAGCTAGGCTGATGCCACGACACTCACTCTAGCCCGGGCAACAGAGCAAGACTCTGTCTCAAAAAAAAATAAAATAAAATAAATATACAAAAAATTAGCCGGGCATGGTGGCACATGCCTGTAGTCCCCGCTACTCAGGAGGCTGAGGCAGAAGGATTGCTTGAGCCCAGGAGTCTGAGGTTGCTGTGAGCTAGGCTGATGCCACGGCACTCACTCTAGCCCGGGCAACAGAGCAAGACTCTGTCTCAAAAAAAAATAAAATAAAATAAAATAAAATAAATTCTTCAGTGTTAGAAAGGAGGAGAAGGAAGATAAATTTAAGTACTCAAACTTAAAATGGCAGGATAAATAAATCAGGAGAAGCAATACCTAGCATTAATTGTAAAAGCATATTTTTAGAATAATTAACATCTGAATCATAATTAGCAATTAAGTGTAGGAAGAAACCTATGAGGCTGAAAAAAAGTGCGTACTTTATCCTAGAGTTAGAAAAAGACAAACATGAGTAGATAGGGACAATTGAATTTCTGAGCACCCACTTCTGAGCAACTGAAGTTTCACTTACAGATTTATGATTAATGCTTGAGATAGTATATACTGACTGCTGTCCTTATTAAGCAGTTAACCATTCATTCTCTCACTCAAGCTTATTGTCCATCGAGTGAATATAATGTGCAAGCCACTGCATTAGGGAAAATATCTTAAGACATTTTCAAGAAAAGATAATCAAGAAAAGAGAAGATAAAGGAGAAGGAGGATGCAGGGTGAGAGACGGGGTGGAAGAAGTGGAGGGAGAAGAGAAGGAGGAGGGAAAGGCAATATATAAAATTTACTGTATGCTTATAATATAATATACCACCCATTTTTCTAAGTGGTTTACATTTATCATCTCTTATAATCTTGGCAAGGTAGCTACTATTATTTTCTCCATTATACGTAAGAGAATATATACATTAGGGAACTGGGACATAATATGGCCAGATAACTTCTTACCAAGATCACTTAGGAAAGAATCTGAGCTAGTGAAAATGAGTACCTTCAATCCCAGAAGATATTCATGTTCTGCGGTTTATGCCTTTAGTTACTATAGTGTACTATAGGTAATATGCTGCACTGAGACCTGAATACAGTTATTAGAAATATCCTTCAGGAATGCTTTTAAAAAATTCTGTGGAAATGCAGATGAGAGTGAAAATCATTGCTGACTGAACAACAGAAAACTCACCCATAAAAAGAAGACAGTACTATCTATCCAGATCCTCTATTTTCCTCTCTCTGGATATAGGAATAGCAAGGCTGTAGGGGAAGTGCTAAGGAAACCACATTTCTTGAAGCATGGGTTGTTGGGTTGTTTTGGGGAAATAGTAGATGAGAGTGTCCCAGAAGGATGTTTATTTCATTTTCAATGGAACTCGAGTACAGGATGGTGGATAATCTGCAGTAGGCACAGCAAAGGTCTATACCATTTAATTTTCATTTATGTATTTAAATCAGCTGTTTCAAATCCCTTGGTTTGAAGAACAGGGAGAACGGTAGCTTGTGAATCAATCACTGGTAATCACTCATACCTAACATTAACTTAATTTTTTCTTTTTTTCTTTTTTAGAAACAGGGTCTCACTCTGTCACCCAGGCTGGATGCAGTGGTGTGAGCATAGCTCACTGCAGTCTCGAACTGCAGGGCTCAAGCAATCCTCCCACCTGAGCCTCCTGAGAAGCTGGAACTACCAGCACACACCATGGCTATTTTTTTTTTTTTTAATTTTTTGAAGAGACAATGGCCTTACTACGTTGCCCATGTTGGTCTTGAACTCCTGGCCTTAAGCAATCCTCCCACCTTGGCCCCCCAGCGTACTGGGATTATAGGCATGAGCCACCACACCTGGCCCTTAATTTTTTATAAGTAAATATAGGGGTATAAAGCCTATAAACAATACTTCTGTTTTCTAAAACAATTTTAAATATTTAACTCTATATGTAAAACTGCAAAAGTGCATATGTAGGCATCTCTCTAACTGTATCAATGAAAACTACAATGATTTAAAGCCATGTATCAAATCCAAAAATTTTAAGAATATAGACTCAAATAATGTATTATAATGGTATACTAAAATAATTTTTTTCAATTTAAATGATAAATTAACATATTGCAGAGGAATCTGCAAAATTCCATGCTGGGCAACTGTGCATATCTGCTTTACATAAAATCAAACATTGTTATTTATTATAGCTTATTAGGTATCTACTTATAATTATCATCAGAAAATTATTTTTTTTATTTATAAAACATTAGAGATTTTGTCTAAAAAACTCAAGCAAAAATTTTTTTTGCAAATAAATTGAATCCTTTGCTCATAGGCAATTGCATCCACTAAACACTTTGTAAGTAATCCATTTTATGTAGCAAAGTATCATACTCATTTTCTACTCAAATATCAAAGAGAAATTAAAGACATGGTTAATAGCTAATATTTTTAAAAAGTGGAACTGTCACAGGAAGGAATGGTTACAGAACAATTTTTGAAAATCTTTTATAATGAATTCATTTTATAAAGTATCTGGTTATATTTCTGACTAAAATACAGTACCAATTATATTTTATAGGTAGCTAATTCTTTTTAGTTTAAAAATTGGATTATAAAAGGAAACAACTGTGGTTAAAGTATTTTTTAAGTATTTTTAAGAATAAAATGATCTGAAGTACTAAATTGGAGGAGTTAGTGTTAAATACAAAACCACATGATTGATTTCTACCATCTTTGAGACCATACTTAAAAGAAATTGATTTCATGAATAATATAGATGCGTACACACTCACTACTTTTGTCACTGTGAGTCTAGTTAATGAATATTCTGATGAAAACAGAGGTCATAAAAATTCACCTGCTCCAAATAAATATTGAAGTTTGATATACTATGGTAGAATATTTTTTCCATAATTTTATAGGCAGAATTCACATTTTATTCCACTGTTACTAGTCTGAATAATGTTAGCTGAGTGTTTTAATTAGAAGCAATCTGTGTAACTACAACACAACAATATCATATAGATTCTCAAGTGCTTCAAATCACCATTTTACATCCAAATGGTAGGTAGGTCTCTGAGAGCCCCAAAGAAATTGTACTACTTGTAAATATTATAAAACAACACCAAAACTTGTCTAGATATAGTAGATTCAAATGGAGAGAGGAAGAGAAAGGGAGAGAAAGAGGAAAAGGGAGAGGGAGAGAGATAGAGAGAGAATATTATAAGAGGTTATAAGAGGTCTTAAAAATACAGAAGTGAACATTTAACTTATTAGAAATAATTTTTGAAGAAGGATTTTAGGAGGCTGAAGATGGCCAAAGATAACAGTCTGGAACCTGTGAATGTTACTTTAAGTGGTAAAAATTTTTGCAGATGTCATTAAGAACCATGAGATGAGATTTCTCATTATCCCAGTTGGGCCCTAAATGTGATCACGAATGTCCTTATATGAGAGAAGCAGAGGACAATTAGGTGCATACTTAGAAGACAGAAGACCATATGAAGATGGAAGCAGAAAGAAACATTTGAAGATGTTACACTGCGGTCTTTGGAGATGGAGGAAAGGGCCATGAACCAGGGGTGATAGCTTCAGAAAGTGGAACAGGTAAGGAAAGGATTCTCTTTTAGAGCCCTGGAAAGAAGTGTGGTCCTCTTGACACATTGATTTTGACCCAGTGATGCCAATGCTGAACTTCTGGCCTTAGAATTGTGAAAAAATTAATTTTTGTATTTTAAGTCACCACGTTTGTAATAATTTGTTACAGCAGCCCTAGTAAATAAATACAGGGACTTTCCAAGCATAAAGGCAATGGAAAATTGGTTAAAAAAATGGACCTGACAATGTAAAATCTTACACTTATGTCTGCCAAAAATAAAATAAAATATAAACTATTAATATTGCTTGACTACAAATATTAAAAAAGATTAAAAATTTCAATATATTAAACATAAAGAAAACAAGTTACTAGTACTCCACACTAAAATAAGACAAACGTTATAGAGAGACAATCTCCAAAATAAGAAATTCAAGAGATAAAATATACATGTATTTTGATAGCCAACATGAAAAGCAATCAAATAAATGCAAAAGAAATGAGCTACTAATTTTGTCCCTAAATTGACAAAAATCCCAAACCTTCTTTTTCTCAGTTTAGATGAGGGTATGATAAGTTAACTACTAGCATCCTCTTCTCATGGGAGGACAAATTATATTATCCTAGAAAACATTCTGATATATATACATGTATAAAGAACCATAAGTGTGTATGTATTTGATTGTGTAATTTAATTTCTAAAAATTAGTCTTAAGGAAGTCAACAGAATGATTTATACAAAGTTATTTTGCATAGTGCTACATATAATAGAAAATTACTAAACACAAATCAAATGGTTAATAATAGAATAGATTATAATAATTGCAAAATGATACAATGCAATAGGATAGTATCATGAATCATGGTTTATAAGTATAATTAATGACATCAGAAAAGTTTCTAGTAATAAATTTGATGACATTTCAATGTTTAATAATAAAGTAAAATGTCAAATTGTACAGTGTATAAAAAAATTTGTGGAAAGCAAATCAAAACAACAAAAATTTATGACAATGTACATTAAAAAATTAAGCATAGAAAAATCTATTCTCAAAGTTTCATAGTAGTTAAGTCTACATAGTAGCTGGTAGGCAAATTAGTTTTCTTATTTTGAAACTCTAGTGGTTCGATAAGATTTTATTAGCTTTAAAATTTTTTAAATATAAGTATTTCAGCATTACAGAAAAAATGCATAGCATGCATCCATTTATTCAGCATCAAGATTAACATATTGTAATATTTCCATCAGATTTTCCAGGTTTCAGTAAAAATGGAAAAAGTAACAATATAAAAAAGTAGCATCTCCCTCTCTCTCTTGTTTCTAGACTTAATAGATGTCACAAAGTTGATGTAGTTAATTTGTAATGAGAAAAAATATCAAATTTTTAAACAAAATAAAACTTTGGTTAAGCAAGGATAGTTTAATAAAGAGTGATAAAAATGTGTAATATTTCACACAGAGTATTTTGACTGGCCAGTCAACAGAAGAAGAAGATAACTATCTGCAAGATGTAGAATAAATAGCTGTTTCTGCCTCCAAAATTCTTTGAATAAACTCAGTGAGCCACTGAGGCTGTGTAAACCACAGCAACCCCTGCCCTGCTCATGACCACCTCTACCCCCAGGTAGCTGTCCAGAAGAGATTGCTGCTGCCCAGAAAGTGTGGCAGACAGTGATGACACAGTGTTTAGAAGGTGAAATATGTGTTAAGTTTAAATTATTTCTTCAAGAGCCTTTTGGCATGATTTACTTACTGGATTACATCTACATGGATTGACTACCTAGGCTCTTTTATAATTGGGGGGAACAGTTTTGCACTGAACCACTTTCTGCTTTGTGTTGGGCAGTATGATAAAATAATCATTCTCTCATCAACATCCAATAAATAAATACATAAATAAAATTTTTAAAATGGATAAATAACCATTTATACTATCTGTCTCTATCACCTCCATCACTTCAAGATAAAAACTGGCATATGTGGTCTCTTTTCCAGTAAATTACAGGCATAACTGATACTTAATCAATAGTTATTACAATTTTCTCATGTTCATATTTTCCCTTCAATCCTCTGCTTTCTTTTCAAATAACTTCTGGACTATCCTTTAAAATGTCTGTTAATATATTATCTGAGAGAAAATTATTAAATGGAATTTTAAAGAGTACTTCAAATTCTTGACCACACCATCTGACAGATTAAACAGCACAAATCCTCTCTGCACTGCTCATGTGTACGTGTTGCATGCTCCAGCCAGCAAAAGGGAATCTTGAGAACAGTAGCCTTTTTCCTGGAGTTTGTGGCATGTGGTCAAGCAAATAATTCCACCATATGCTGAGGACTCACTTGTCTTTTCATGAGAGTCAGCAGATATACATTCAGATTCCTCTAGAATGTGTCTCTATTCTGCCTAATGATAAAACTGCATTCTTTAGCCCTGTTATCTATAAAGGTTAAAATATTTTTTTCAGACACGTGTTTCAATAAACAGCACGTCAATGATTGTTTATAGTGCTAAAAGGTTTTTGCTAAGCATATCACCTAAAAAACTCCACTCTTTGATTATCTTTATCCTCTTTTTTTTCTTTTCTTTCTTTATTTCAATTTTTTTTTTTTTTAAATTATGCAGTGTGTGTGTGGTGGAAAGGTCTCCACCTAGAAAAGACTACAAAAAAGCTCCTTAATACTTTTAATAGCCTGGTGTTCCTACTATACAGGAGTCTAAGGCTTCAAAGAATAAGAAAATAACTGCTCCTCAGAGGGACCCATTCATCCCTCATGGTGTGATTTGGGTCAGCGTAAGGCTACATTTGACTAAACGTTTATGTTCCAAGCTCTAAGCTCATGGGGAATAGGAGACACGAGTGTACCTAGACTTGGCAAATCATATGCAATATTTTGTGCAGTTCAGTTTTCCCCTTTCCTGTTTCAGGGGAATAAAGTGCTTCCCTGCACTTGGTTGGATGCCAGTCTTCTCTGGCTTCTCAAGGACACCATGTCCCTGCCCCAGCTACTGATCTGAAGATTGCCCAGAATCTAAAGAATCTCTGGAAGGGCCATTCCTCAAACCTACCCCTCCTCTTTAATTGACCCCTTTATAGAAAAACTTATTTAGATTAACTTCAGGCAGATGGTATTTATTCTGAGAATAGCAATTAAGACCAAGATGGGGGAAAAATTAGTAAGGAGTGGACTTGTGCTGAACACGGTCCAATTTTTTTTTTTTTTACTCTTTTTTGACAATATATGCAGGTACGATAAACACATCTAGGTCTGTTCCCCATGGTGGTGCATTAAGATATTTCTCCACGCACATAAGATTCAGTAAATAATATGTTAACTTTGTTGGTAATGTTAAAAGGTTACTATTTAAGAATACCACCTAATTTTTTTGTATTAGAGATAAAACCAAGTACTACACAATACTTAAAAAAAAACATGATTCTAGGCCTTATGTCAGGTAATATGTGGAATTATTAAATAGTAGTGAATTTGAGTCTGGCTCCAACTCTTCCTGAATATGTCATCTTGGACAAGTTAGACAATCTTTCTGATTTTCGTTTAAAAAAACTCTTTTTTTTCAAGTGTCCCTCAACCTTATACAATTATGTTAGAAGTCAAGTGAGATAAAAAATTATTTCAAGTCAATTATTTCAGTCAAGTGAAAATTATTTGTATAAAATACAGTAGGTTATACTTGCATCATGCTCTAACGGAGGGAAACCAGTTACATGTAGGCTTTTTGACTCTGTGACTGGTTTTCTTTCTAATTGGCCATACTCAAACAAACATAAGTAATTTTATTATCCCATTTCAGCAAGCCTAATTTTTTTCCTCTCTAATCGAAAATTATAGACTTTAGAAGTCTTCAGACATTCTATTGCAAAGAGAGAAATCTTACAATCAGTTATTGGTTGGAGAAATACAAACTACTGGTGTGATGTTTTTTATTGAAAAAATAATGTATAGAAACATATAATTAAGCATAAAAAGCAATTTCTTATATATCATATTGTTACTTAGAGATATATAAAAATCTACAGTTTGGTTACACTGATACATTTTTTTGGGGGGTGGGTGGGAATCTGTGGGCTAAAACAAAACCAAAAAAAGTAACATTATTTAACCGTTTAATTGCTTCCATTTTGTTTGGGAAACTTAACCTCAATTTAACCTTTGTGGCTACTGTGCAAGTCAAAATCAAATGACTTTGACGATCTCAGTCCCAGAATAATAAACTCTTTGGGGGCTTTAAGCCTCTTTACCTTTAACAGGGGAACTGAGCAGTCTTCAACTTGTTTGTGTTCATTGATTGATAATGAGCAGTTTCTCTGTCTACATCTGTGTGGGACTATGTGAGGTCTGCTTTAGCCTGCTGGGAGTTGAGAGGAGGGAGAGGCAATCACAGTGTGTTTAAAAAATTGTTCTAAAGATGACATTTGGGAGGCACATATTTTGGCCACAAGCCAATGTAATTTTTTTTTAAATGCTAAAACAAGCTTGGCACTTTACATTTTCATTTTAATCTGTTTTCACAATTGAATATAACTTGACATTTCACTATTTCTAAGTAAGGGGAACTTCAAGTGGCTACCCCTATCAATAGGTTATTTTAAAAATACATGATGAAGGAATAACTCCAGAGTTATGGTATTTTATTCTGATTTTATCACTTGGTACAAAACGATTAGGAATCAACTCTTACTTGTCAATTATGACATATCTGAGTTTAACCTTGTTTCCTATTCAATCTGGCAAAATATGCCCATGTCCAAGATGTAGATAATCTCCTGAAGACTTAAATATTTCTTATTAAATGGAGATGAGATAGTAGTGATAACATTCATAGAGCTTACTTTTTCTATAAGGTTTTCATTATCTTAAGAATTTCACAATGTAAATCAGTTCAAATATAACCTATGCCTTTTAGCCATTTATGTAACAAGAGAAATGTGTGTCAAGTTTTAACATATCTATGGCCTTAATAACACTATCGACCTCTTTATTCTATGCTACTAGGTATCTTTAATTCTATCAATGTTATGTTTCTTTGGGTTTTCAGGAGCATTGGTCAAAATGAAAAGTGTGATTTGCTGATCCAAGGTGCTATGCTTTGGAAGTGATCGGGAGAGCAGCTGGGTTGGAATTTCTGACTGAGATACAGCAGGTTAGAAGCCAGGAGGGCTGATTTACATGACTGTTAGCCAAGAGTCTGCTTCCAAGTGGACAGGAGGACTTGAAGCTGGTACACATGGTCAGAAGAACTGACTCCAGCATAAGCAGCGAGTTCCCATTTATCCTTAAGTGAGGACATCTATGCTTACGTGAAGATAGAGAGACTGCCTTTGAGCCAGAAAGCTGACTCAAGAAAACTATATTTCTTTATAGCTTGAAAGGCTACCCATAGAGTGGATGTCCCACAGCAACCATGCTACACATCTAGGGACCGCCCCAGTACTCTTTACATAAAACTCATTATTACATGACTCATTCAGCTTCACCACATACTGGGCTTCTCTTGAGCAGTGACAGCAGTTTGTTTTATCCTAAGAACAACTAGAAGGATTTTCTGGGTCACTGAACCTACAGAATTCTTGTAAGAATTAGGAGCTCTCTTCTTCTTCTTTTTTTTGAATGAGGAAAAGACTTTCATTTATTTTTTTCAGAATATTATGAGGGTAAAAACATTTTGGTTACATGAATTGCCTTTGTACAGTTCAACTTATAAGTGTGCCTGTCACTTAAATAGTGTGAATTGTAGCCATTAGGTATGTATTTACCCATCCCTTCCTCCCCCCTTCCATCTACTTGATTTCCGTTGAGTTTTACTACCATATGTGCCCATGAGTGTTGATTGATTAATTCCAATTTAATAGTGAGTACATGTGGTGTTTGATTTTCCATTCTTGTGATATGTCACTTAAAAGAATGGTCTCCAGTTCCAGCCAGGTTCTCGTCCGATTACCCTAGAAGCCCAAGAGAACACAGACCTTCTTTTTCCACTTTTGTGACTGCTGATTAGACAATGGGGGGTTAATATAATCAAGAATGTGATTCAGGGTCCTCAAAAAAAAAGAAACCAACTGCAGGTAATGTATATTTATTGAGACTATAGAAATTTTTTCTTGGGTTCTTGAGAAATTTGATGTCATGTATTCTTATAATAAATAAAGCCATAAGAATAATATAGGTTTCAAAATAACATTTCATAATTAAAAAAAGTAATTCTACCTGAGGTTAAAATGATGTGTTACTTTGAATAGTCAGCTGAATCTAGGATTAGACTCTTCTGAGTACCTGCTAGAGTGGATAGAAAGAAAATGCTCCAAGCAATTTTCTTCGCTAATGTCATCCCTAATGTTCCCTGTAGAGATTTTGGTAAGCATTGAGCAGGTGTAAGATCAATGTTAGGCCACTTAACTGTTACCTGGTGGGCAGTCATTCAATGGTGCTGTTAAAGTGTAGCATCACCTAATTTAATAGCCATGGGGAGACAGGATTGACAATTACTTATAAAAGATGAGAGATGGGAAAACAATTCATACTCAAATAGAAGAATACTGACCTGCATATAAAGGCAAACCACAGAATAACATAGAAAGAATGAGATTTTTTTTCCAGATGTGATAGTGAGTCTGCTGGAACACATACAACAAAACGGGATACACATACAAGACCCATTGTTGAAAGTGAAGACTTCTTCATAAGTTATGAACTTATTACTGCTTACCTAAGATATTTTCCTAATTCTTAAAAGATACTTATAATTATTGAAAACCAAATGTCCCCATATATAAATTAGGAAAATGAGTTCTTACCTATATATTAATTCAAGATGATATGCAAATATTAAGAGCTTCTATCATATAGTAAAGAATCAAAATATATTGGATGATGTAATATAAAATACATTATTTAACTATCCCACCCATTGCTAGACATTGCTTTATATAAAATGACAATTTATTTTAAAATGTCAAAAGTTCGAATTTTAATAAAGTTGACTAAGAGCTTGGATCTAAAAGCTTTAGTGAATATTTCTTTTGTGTTTAAGTAATTTGGAAGTATACTTTCTACAAAGACCCAATGTTTTTAGAAATACAAGTTCTGGTTAAGAGCTTTATGATTTTTTAGAACAGTAATTAAAACACAGTAAATATTTACTGAGCATACACTGAGGGATTTAGAAATGCATACATAAGTGGCAAGACAGATCTAGCCCCAGCTCTTATAGAGTCTCTCGTCTGATGGAGAGAGAGTCTAAAAGAGCAAAAATTATGATAAGTGTTTCAGTGTGTCTACCAGATTAAGTGACCCAGTTGTCAGTTAATTGCAACTATAGTGATATCAGTTTTGTAGAGATAACAAATATGAAATATAGATATAGATAATTTATATATTACATATGTATGTATATATAGTACACATTTAGTTAGATATAGCTATACAATATATGTATTACATACATGTATATAATACATATGCTTTATATATAATACAGGTGGCAGAAAGTTGGGATAGTCTCACTAATGGTTATTATTTTCTCCATTGCAGTAGGAAACTAAATTATCTCTGAGGGAGGGATAGAGGAGGACAAAGACTGTAAGAGAAAAGATAAATCATTATGAAATGATTGCTGTAGAGAACTACAGAGAGAGAGTTGACAAAAATTAAGTCACTGGGCAGCATCAGGACTAGGTTGATGCTGGTCATCATGAATGTATACTGTTACCAACTTTCATTGTTTGGTGATTCTTTTTTCTAGTAGTCCTGGTGGAAGCATGGAGATGGCAGACTGGTTCAAATGATCCAAGATCAGGGTTTAGCAGAAAGATGCAAAGGATGTTTAACTGATTTGGAGAAATGAGATATTAACATGAAAGCAAATTATAAGCTAGATGGAAAAATGGAAAAGAAATGGAAGAAAATGACAACAATTGAGAAAATGGAGAGATCAGGCTACTGGATGTACGTATGAAACAAAGAACTGAATTACTTTACTTGAGTAACTGAGTGAGAAAACTGGAAGGAAGGAGGCTGTGATAGATTTTAGTCATCTCAATCTTTTATTCCAAACTGTTCATGGTGATGACAAGGCCCAGATATAACTATGGAATTTGGTCCCAGAGGATGAATAAAGTGGAGATGAGACCAAGAAAGTGAAAAAGCAGATTATTGTCTGAGCAAAATTAAAGACATTAAATTTCCCTAAGATGGTAATAGGTTTTGGATGGGAAAAAAAGAGAAAAAGACTTGAGTTGGATGCTAAAGTTCTCAGTAAATTACAGGAAATGATTTGAATGTAAGTAAAACTAACTAGGAAGAAGAATGAAGGGATAGATATTGCTGTGTGCTATGGCCTAAAAGTAGATGGGTTCACAACTAAGAGTTGAGGTGCAGTGACTTAGAAACTTCCCTGAGAATTGAAATCAGAGGGCGATGATCTGTAACATTCCAATGTTAATTCTAAATAACATGCATTTTGTTTTATAAAAAATCCTTAATGCTTGATATCTCTTTTTTAAGAATTTTAAGCACTTTCATTATAATCTGATGACTATAAAGTACACATATTCAATTGCCAATTAACAAATCTTTACAAAATGGACAAACCATGCAACCATTAGCCAGTGAAGATAGGAAAGGTGACCACTAACACTTGCTTTGTGCTCCCTCTCAGTCATTACCCATAATCTGAATTTAATCATCATTTTGTCTATTTTTGCATGCATTGACCGTGTTTGATGTCCTACACGTGTGTACCAAAAGGCATTTATTAAAAGTTTATGACAGCATTATTTGTAATAGATTTCTTCAAATTTTAAGGAAACAAAGTTTGGCAAGTACAAGAAGAATGTGAGTTTTGTCAAGTTCTGTTTTTTGACTGCTGGGGAGAAAGACCAAGTGAAAGGAGAGAATTAGGATGAGACTCTAAAGCTTTAACCTGAATGCAGATCATCATGGAGTGAAGCACTTGGGAACCTTAAGTACCTGACTATATCTACAAGCACTTGCCCATGTGCAGGCTGTGGCTTAAAGGTAAATTTATCAACAATAACATAGTAAATAGAAATGACAGTTTATTTTTATTGAGCATTTATCATAATACAGGTATTCTTTTAATAGCCATATATATATAATCTCCATTACCTTCACAACAATTTTGTAAGGTTGTTATTTATTACCACATTATATCTGACCAAACTGAGGCATATAGAAGTGAGCTTGTGAAAAGCTTACATCGTCTCCAGGCAGGAGGCAGGATTTCCATTCCAGCCTATCTGCCCCAAGGGCAACTCACTCACAGCCAGACTCCTTCCAAACTGAACCTTGATTCTCACAATGATTGTGGAATTCTAACTAGAAATGGGGAGGGACACATCTGCCACCCCACAGCAACGCTGCTGAAATTTGAAACCTGAAGCATTATTCAAATGTATAGTCTTCGGTGATTATCTCTTGAGTCTACATTCTCCCTTCTCTTTGGTCTAACCTAATAAAACTTCAGAGGCTGATCTCCCATCTCTGTCCTTGTTGTCTTATTTCCATTGATTGCAAAACTCCTGTGACTTTATTCTAAGCTCATGTTCATTACCAGTCTCATTATGAGAACTAATTGAGAAAAGGAAAGATGGTGTATACATCAGTAGGCATACCAAAATTACTTCCAAAAATAAAAACAGAAACACTCAGCAATAACTACACTAATGTTTTCTGATCCTTTAAACAATTGCCAACTGATAAGATAGGCAAGACTTTTAAAATTTTAATGTTCTTTTTATTGTGATAGAAGAGGAAACAATCCTGCTTCTATCACTTTTTAATTCAGATTTATTGAGTATCTAGAGATTTATGATCCTTTCCCAAAGCACAAGAATAAAATGTAATATGCAATTAGCATTTGGAATTTTTTGAAGATGATGTGATTGATGGGGGTGACATGATGTGATGATGGCAATAGCACTTAAGTCTCTGTATGCTTGATTGTGCACATTTGCACCCCCTATATTTGCTTAAATATATACAAAACATAGAGGAAAAATATGAATATGACTCTTTTGTACATGAAATGACATGTTACAGTAGATGAAAGAATGTTGCTTTACCATATTTAGCAGTCGATAAGTGGTATGTGAATTTGTGACGTGCAGGTGGCATATATAGATGTTTTGTATATCTTATGGTAATAAAAGTTATATTATTATCTAAAAGTAATGATTTATCTGTAACTCATTTATCTTTGAACAATTAAATATATTCCTAAAACCCTGTTAAAGTTCATTATGACTGATCATTGCTCTGAGACTTAGAGATCTTTGGACATTATTTAAGCCATTATTTCAATCAATATTTTATCAAAACATAGTGTTTTATAAGTGGCACATAAGGAAAACAAAAGCCTAGTGAATTTAGGCATGTGTCTGAAAGCATTCTAGTTAAATACAGTAATGAAAATGATGTGAGGTACTATGTTTGCTGAACAAAGGAAGTCCGCAACACACTCAAGAGTAGCAATGAAGGGGTTACTGTTTATCATAGTGTACAATGGAATGGAAAATGCACACTGGCTTTCAAGTTCAAAGGGCTTGAGAGAACTTTGGTAACTTTATCCCCTTTAGTCACAAACTGCGAGACGACATATGGTTAACATCCTTTTTTGGTGTTATTTTTAAACTTGTTTATGAGACATAAATAAAAAGTATTCTAAATCCTATGATGACTTTTCTCCCTGAATGGAAACTTGACTGTGATCGCCAAGCAGTACTTCTTGCAGTTTGATTATTTGATGACTTTTCTCTTCCCTGGTAAAGAAATAACAGACACTGGAGAAACCAAAATCTAGAAGGATAATATATTACATGGTTTCTCTTCTTTTTCCCCCCTTTTAGTTTTCCCATGGCACAGGTATTCCAGATCTAGACAGCTAAGATAGTTGAAAAAGGGATTTAGAGAACTGTCAAAAATCATAGATAAAGAGAGTGTCTCCATGATTTTCCATGAATCAAATGGTAACAAGGGAATATTATTTTCTGACTAACTTAATTTCTGACTCTATAGCAGTTTGGCCCTCCTAAATCAAACAAGATTTTTTTTTAAGGAAAAAAGAAAGCCAAAGGAAGTAATAAATGTCAAACACTCATCAAAAACAGGCTAGGCACTTTAATTTTTTTTATTTTAGTCTTCACTGGAATTCTTTGAACTTGTAACAAGCAACCCATCTGCAGTTCAAATCTACTGTAAAGCTGGTTTACCATGCTACCAGTTTTAAAACTCTCATCTTTCCCCAGGAGATCAGGAAATTGGGGCCACAATACATTATTAAATATAGGCCTCTATTCCCTTTAATTTTCCTTGCTATATATTTAGAATCCCATACACTATAATCAGGTAACATTTAAAGTATTAAGATGCATAAGCATGTGGGCACTAGCTATAACGTTCAAGTCGTTTATTTAAGGACAAGAGCATGTACCTGCTCTGAAACATTAATCCTCACAGAGGATGGCCAGGGCCTCCCAGTAGAAATTAAACAGTGCCTGCTGTGATTTTCCCTAATCTGATTCATCAACTGTGTGTGATTGGCTCTCCTTAAATGAAACTGAAAAGCAATAAAGACCCAGAATGAAATTTCATAAAGACACTAATTTTTGCCAGTGCTTAATTGTAGCAAAAATTAGGGTGTTTGTGTTCATACAATGTAAAGAAAATGGTTTAGATGGGGCGAATGTCATGACACAAACAACTTAATAAAATACTGAGACAAAACATATGGAAAACAATCAAATAAAAATATGTTTAAAATTTTCTCTATTTTCGACATGTAAATAGAATGGTATTTTATTTCTTGTGTTTGATACCTTTTCCATGATAACTCCAGTGTAATATATATACAGTATCTGACAAGAGAGAATAATCTCTCACATAAAGCTCTTTGATACATGTCACTGTCTTTGCGTTCAAAGACTCTCTCTACCTTTCTTTTGACAACACTTTCCTACACAGGGTCAACACATGACTGGTTACACCTTCTTCATCATATAGATTCACATCCAGCACTTCATTTACTGAGGTTGATCCTTTTTGGGGAGTCAGGGGATGGATGAGAACTTTGGCTTTCAAGCTAGTCTTCTGATTATAAGCTCCTATTTCCAAAGGTCAAACGCTGCCTTTGCTTAGTTATGACTGTTATTAAATTCACCTCACTTCCCATGTACAATGGCTGTTCAAAGATGAATGTCTACTAACGTGAGGTTTCTACTGAACTCTTGAGGAATTCTTTTCCACATGTAAAAGTTCAAGGGAAAGAGAAAATGTGACATAGTAATCCAAGGAGAGCTTTATATGCTGTATTTTGAGAAGATAATTCTACCCAATTCAATATTATGCTCTCAACCTTGTGCAGGGGGAAAAAAATAGGGGTGATCACTTTGGTTTCCGGAGGATTTTACACATTTTCAGACTAGTAAAAATAATCTCTCCTATGTTTCATTTTTTTGCCATCTGATATTTGAATAATAATATTTTCAGTACTTCTGGTGACAATGAATATTTGCTTAGTGTGCTTTTCACAGAGCCCTAGAAACAGTCTGTCAATATTTATTTATTAATCAGTGATACTTTACTGCTCCAGAGACAATGAGTAAATGGTGCAACCAAAATTATAACCCAGGATTCCTCACTTCTAGTCATAAATTCCAACCACAAAACCTCATTCTTCTTTTTAAAATATTGCTGTAGGAAACTAGTCTTATTCCAAAGCCAAAACTCTAGGGATTATCTAAACCAGAAGGGATGATTATTTTTTTCTTTTCTGAGCTGTGGCTTTGCCATCTGTTGTATCTCCCTTGTTGCACAAAACTGGTTTCTATGACCAAGAAACTAAAGTTCTGGCAAAGAAATAGGATATCTTATGACTTTATTTTATTTTTGAGACAGATATGTTTGACTAACCTCAATACTGAGATACCTGTATTTTATATATTTTCCTACAAATTAGTTTTTCCAAGAGGACTGAAATAAAGCATTTGCACATTTAAAGATTCACACTGTATTTTTAACTAGTCAATGACAATTATCAACAACTTTTCACTTAGTTTATACTGCGGAGGTTAGGTTATGTGGGATACTACATAACCTATTAATTCCCTATGACACAGATAATTTTTAAAGGGAATGTGTTTCTTATATCCTTGATCTGGATAGCATACCACCCCTAAATTACAACCAAAGGGACAAAAACATTGTTTTCCTCCTTTATACCTCCATCTCATCCATTCTGAGAACAGAAATTGGTTCCCTAAAGCTATGCAAGATTGACTTCTCAGGTCAAAGTTATGTATATTTGTGTATGTGCGTTAGGGGAGAAAACTGGGAGGAGTTTGTGGGAGAGATTTGGGGAAAGTGTTACCTGAATATGCTACTGAAATAAAAAGGAGAATATGAAAATGAATATTTATTTTTTAATTTTCCTGAAATAAGTCCTAGGAACTTATTTTAGAAAAGAGAAATATTTGTGGTTTTGGGAAAAAGGGGGAATCTTCCCTTGCTGAGATCAAATGTTGCTCAGAGGGCTATGTAGATGCCATCAATGGGAACATGGTAGGAGAAGACATTAAAGCAAGCTGCAAGTGAAGAACTGAGAGATCAGCCCAGTTCAAAAAAGCAAGGAGGGCACTTGGAAATAGAACACGCCATAAACTAAGGGCAAGGGCTCTTGCTGTTCTCTGGTGAATGAGAGTGGTCCTGAGCAAGACTCATTGCAGATGCCCATACATAGCAAAACTTTTGGTGCTCTGTGTCATCACATGCCTACATTTTTTTCAAAGCCATTTTCTTAAATTTTGTTGCATCTACAACAAATAGAATGATGCTTAGCATATAGTTGGTAGTAAATTAATGCTTGTTGAGTAAACAAATAAATGAATAAATGAGTAAATGAATAAAATAATATGAGAATGAAATGTTTAATCCTAGTATATCTTCAAGAGCGTCATAGAACAAGATAAGTAAAATATTACCCTCTCCATAACAGTAAGTCATAATATATTTAATAAATACTCTTTACCAGGCATATATAACTAATATTATTTATAATCCTCATAGTCATTCATTAAAGTGAATATTGTTATCCTCTTCTTACAGATGAGATCCTCTTTTAACAAATGTGTAGGACCCTTTTGAACCAAGAGCATGTACAAAAAAAAGGTTATATATTTTGACCTTGCCTGTTAAGACTTTGAACACTTACATTGGAGAACATCTCTGAGTTCAACGCCGCTTTTATCACATTCCTGCTTTTATCAATGGAGAAACCATAACAAGTATATCTTTTACCTAATGGCCATCATACCCTTTAGGATTGCTATATTTTCAATACATAATCACATTAATGTATGTATTCAATTAAATATATTCAACATTTTAAAAAGATGGAAACTGCTTTGCATTACATTACTTCCCATGAGAGGAAGAGCTAAGGAAATATTTCCTAGTATCCATAACTATATCTCCATCTGCCAATCTACCTACAGATACATAGGCGGTAAAACAACTTTCTTACAAATATAACAATCCTTGGTAACTTGCCCCATATTTGGCAAATATTGAAATGATTTTTTTTTCTTGTTCATATTCCATTAGCCTTACAGGTCAGATGATTATTTCACAACGTGAAGACTAAGAACATGTGGAACCTCTGCCAGGCTTTTATTCAGAGTGTCAGTAACAAGCTCAAAGAGAAAATAGATATTTTATGGATGTTCCATGGAGAGAGGAAAATATGTGAATTATTTTTAGAGGAAGTGAAAGGATTGGCTTTGAGAAGCTGTAATGTTGGATATAAAATATAAATTTATAAGTCTTAAATGTGGCATAATTTTTAAAGTAAATTATGGCAATTATACCTTACCAAATGGAGCTTTATTATTTATTTATAGTATTTTCCCTTTATATTATCCCTTGTGCAAAATATTTTCCAACTGCCTCAATTTTTAAAAGATAGTCCCAAATTCTGGAATAAGTTACATTCATGGATATGCGATAGAATTTGTTCTCTTATTGAATCTTGTGGACCAATACCAGACATGGGCAGGTAGAAATACTTGAGGTCTAGAAGTCCCAGTCCCTCCCACTTGGAAAGTCTTATAGGTAGTGCAGAGCACAACACCAGGAGTCATTGCTTCAGAGCAAGAAAATCTCAATCTTCAAGAGCATTTAATTTTACTGTTGGCAACAAGAGATATGGTATTTTTTTCTTAGCTTGCTTTTGCATTACTTTTAGCTTCCCCACTGAGATATTTTACACTGTATGTCTCTCTGTGTCTGTGAAATGTGTTTAATAAAAATATCTAATACCTAATCTTATGAAGATTAAATTAATTTATATTAAATAAATATAAAGCATTAATAATGTCTAACACATAGTCATTGCCATTAAGTATTTGCTGTGCTTTTTCTTCTCCCTCTCCCTCCCTCTCCCTGTCTCTCCTTCTCTTCTCTCCCTTTATCCCCATCTCTTGCTTTCTCTTTCTTCTCTCTCACATTGCCTTTAGTGTTATGTCTGGAAATGGTGTTTCATGCTCATTATTTCCTGCACCAGTTTTTACAGTGTTTGAAAGCAGAAGATCTATTCTACATCTTTTCAGTGCTTATTGAAGAGGGAGTACATATTAAACATATATTATAATTATATCATGATCATAATCATGACTCTTGTTCTTAAAAGGAAATAATGCATCACAATCTAAACTCTACTAGCAATTAGCAAACCTTTTCTTTACAGTGTTACAACTGAGATTCGAATAATGGAAACAAAAATCTACTCTGGCATATTTCAAACTGTCAAGTATAAAACGTAGCATAATTGTTTTTAAATTAAGTTGTAAACAAATTATGAAACAACATTATCACTGTTGGCCACCAAAGAAAGACACGAATGACTTACCCTACACTACTGTTTATGATATATTTTTTCTTTTTTTGTATTAATTCAGTCTTTATTTTTGTTTTAATCAGATAATGAAGGTTCATAAGTCTGTCTTCCTAGGAATACAAGTTTACAAATTCTTCTCAGCTATTCGCATAGATGGAATACTTTAGACAATTTAACATGATGATTCCAGAATGTGTTAGAAGAGAATGTAAATATTTGAGGAAAATAAATAGTAACCTGAAGCAAACTACTTGGGGGGCCTATAACAATGTGGATAGTTCTTTTCCTTGTTCTTTTTAATTTTCCTGAATATTTATACACTGTGCTTCTGGCTAAAGATGGCAGTTGAATAGCCAAAATTCTATAAGAATAATTACTTCTGTGGTTTTTTCTGGCTCCTGTAACAGCAATAAATTCAGGGATACTAGATATATTAAGATAACGTATTTCCATTAGATTTCTAACCCAATTGTGGATCCATGTGGTTCAGATAAAATGCATTCAAGTATACAGATCTGAAATGCTCATGCTAACCAAACTGAACTCCAGTGCCCAGAGCACTATTCATCATGAAAATGAGCCACATTCATGCCTAGAAAAATAAAATCCAGTTTTTAATTTGGGCAGGTCGGGGAAGGGTTTGGAAGCTCTTTTTTAGACTGCTTAGGGTTGACTTGAGGCAGGAAATGCTCTCTCATCTTCCATCTTTGTTTTGCTCTGCAGTAGAAATTTAGGTACTAAGTCATTGTCTCCTGGTAAGTTATCCTGGGTCGTAGTATCTAATGTTGAAGAGTTTGTTCCCAGATTCTAACGAGTTGAAGTTGTCCAAAGTTCTGTCCAATTTTCTGAGCCAGGTTCTTGTGTGGCCTCTATTTTGAGTTTCTCTGCCACTCATCAGCCTGCTTACGCATTTCTGTAGCAATCTAAGGCTCTACCAATAGAGTCCACTTCCCACCCCAAAGTACCCCACTTCAAAGATGAAGGCTTCTACTTGAATTTTGTTTTAGAGTTTTCAAATCTTTAACTGGGGCTTAGATAGTTAAGAAACTCCACAGGAATGAGGACTAATAAACAGCAAAGCTGAGTTTGTAATCATATCTAAACATATTCATTTGATTCCAAAGCTCAAGCACATATTCTCTAAGCTATTACTTTTGCTTTAGCTTATGTCTTTTTCCTGTGAATACAAACACACAAGCCTCTAAATCTATTCCCAGAACAGAGCCTGGCAACCCAGGGAATGGCCCCTTAGACACTGTTGGATGCTTGATCTTCATGTATTTTGTAAACCGAATCCATTGTAACTGTATTCTGCTTTTTTCTTTGGGTTTTAAGAGAACTACCATACTCTATTAACAGATATTTTGAGTGAACCCAAACTAAATATTTCTGTTCTACTGTGTCCACCATGACTGCCTGACTATTTGAGAATCTCCTTCCATGGTAGGCCTGTCTGCACCACTGGGTCCAGCCTAGTAGACTCATCTAGTGAGAGGTCTCATCCCTGAACCTCACTGCTATCTCCAATAACTCTATCACTTTGCCTTCTGGAAGCAAACAATTTTGCTTAGATAAAGCCCAAAATATGTTTGAAAGCACAGGAGATGTAAATGACATAGAAGATTCATAATAAATAGTGAGGAACAATACTAGAAAACCATTAGGATCACAGCATGAATGATTTTTCTTGAATACTAGGCTAAAGAATTTTAACATAATTTAGTAAGAAATGAGGATCCACTGACTATTTTTGGGTAGGTCAAAGTGGCGTTTTAGAAAAATTTTTCTAATGGTATCATAGTAGCAGAAAAACAAGAGGCCATTTCATCAATAAAGAGAATAGATGAGAATGGATATGAGAGAGTGACTATGAAAAGTTAGAGGGTTTTGTGTGGATCCATAACTGTGTAATATGAAATAATCATCTTTTGGCAAGTTGGGGGAATTTATATTTTGGGTTAACGAGAATGTGAAAAAAAAGACTTATGAGTCATCTAGGAAGAAAGAGGTACTATGTAAAATTGCAATGAAATGGAAGGCCAAATACAACTCAAAAAAATTAAAAACATAATTGAAAAGAAATGTGAGGTGCCAACTGGCACACAAATGGAAGGAAATTGCTTTAGCTGGTGAGTGAGAAAATGAAATGATGAATTAGCTGAGGTTTGGTCACCACAGGACTTGCTAGAATGTTGTGAATATTACACACAAAAGCTTATGGAGAATATTTACAACTTTAAGTATAAAGATTACCTAATCATTGATGTGTTTATCAAATCAGCTATAGATTATCATGTTTTATAGAAATAATAAATTATAAATGAAACATAAAAGCCATTTCATATTCCCTAATTTTATTTTCAATATATCAGATTTTATAAAAGCCATTTCATATTCTCTAATTTTATTTTCAGTATATCAGATACAATATGCCTGTTAAATCAATTTCACCGATTTTAGCAAAGGTACACATATGATGCTATCTTTTGAAATACTTATAATTATTAAGTATACAGGTAGAGCATCACAAATCCCCAAGTTTGAAATTCAAAATGCTCCAAAGTTCATAATTTTTTGAGTGCAATATTATGCTCAAAGGAAATGCTCTTTGGAACATTTCATATTTTCAGATTTGGAATGCTCAACCACTAAACAAGTATTCCAAAATCTGAAAAAATCTGAAATCTAAAACATTTCTGGTCCAGAGCATTTTGGATAAGAAATATTTAACCTGTATTATCAAAATAATACGCTTTCATGACTCTCTCACCCTTTCCCATGTTTCCTACACATGCATGTGTGTGCATGCACAATTATCAACTTTTCAATGGCAGAAATTGTTAAATCTTTTTAAAAAATTCCCCAAGCTTAGTACTTTTGCCTGACACTGAGTAAATTTGTCACTAAATAGTATTAAAGTTAATTTCTTACTTTACTCAGCAAAGTATACATATGATTTGTAAACATGTCATGTCTTTAAAACATGTATTTTTCCTATATCTGCATTTGTAGACCTATATTTGAAAATATATATGCTTTTATTTGCAAATTCTTAATAAAAATAAAGACATGTATAATGTCACATTTTACAAGATGATCTTTAATTTTGTGACTGTTATACAAAGTGGTTTGAAAGACAGTTAAAATAAAAGTGAATCAGTGGTCATTTAAATGTCTAAAATATTTCAGAAAATCATCAAATATTCTTTAACACACATATACACAAACACAAGGACTAGTTAACCAAAGTAAATCAACATTGATTTTTAGATACAGCTATGAAATTCAAGTTGTAATTTTAAGGGAGCAAACACTTGTCTCTTTTCTAAATCATTGTAAAGACTTTTTCATATATCCCATGATTCACACAACCTGATTGGTATGTTAATTTCTACTTTTGTTTGTAACCTGCTTGATTCCTTTACAGAAATAAATAGGCAATGTTTATTTGAATTGCATTAGGGAGGCTATAAAAATAGCATTGATAGCTGTGTAACTATATTACTTTGTTTCTCTAAATGTTTTTTCTAATCTCTAAATGTTATTGAAGGGAATAATTGAATTAAGTAGACATATAATAGCATCCATTTGATTGTGATGGGGCTGTAATTTATCATAATAATATACAATGTATACAGTGCATTTTTTCTATGTCCATGGTGATTTTTCTGTAAGGAGGAAGAGGCACCAAACTGAGTGAAACAGAATTCTTTCCTGGGAGATATATGCATGCGTGTGTGTGTGTGTGTGTGTGTGTGTGTGTGTGTGTGTGTGTGTGTAGAGAGGGAGAGAGGGAGAGAGAGGGAGACAGAGGGAGAGAGAGAGAGAGAGAGAGAGAGAGGGAGAGAGAATATTGGAGTGCCTACCTGCGGCAAACTCTATCCCTGTTCTTCCCAGTGGTTTACCTTTTCCCTTAGGATATGTTGGGTTGGCCTTGTATAACTATCTCCCACAGTGTTTCCTTGACTTTCTCAAGCAAGAGAGGAACTCACGCTCAGGGTTATGAACAACTTACAGCCCTCTATTACTCCACCCTTTGTTTCCTCTCTAGATAGAATGTCAGAATGGAAGCAAGGGGCTTATTATTATAGGCTTAACCTAAATATGTTCTGATTTACTTTAAAGAAAATCATTTGCAAACTCTGCTTCTTTAACAAATATCGAATTACTTGAAATTTGCCTCCCAACTGATCATGACCCACCAGTATATCCACACCACTCGAGAATTGCAGCTCCAGCTCAAGGAAAACGAATGGTTCTAATTTGCTTCTCATATACTTGGCTGATCAATGAGCAATCTCACAGTGACTCACTCCTCTTGCTAGCAAAGAGGACCTTACTGTATAACTAGAAGAAGGCTGAAGGTTTTTATTACTATCACTACTCTTTCCTTCCTTCTTTCTTTCCTTCCTTCTATCCATCCTTCCTTCCCTTTTTCCTTCCTCCTCTTTCTCTTTCTGAAATTCATTCTCCTCTCTCCTGACATCCTTCCTGGATCAATAAATAGCCTGAATTTGTTAACAAGTATTTTTTTTTCTATTTATATTTCATATATATACTGGATTATTTAGCCTGAATATGTTATTGGATAGATTTTTTTCTATTTGTATCTCTCATATATATTGGATTATTTAGAAATCTTTATCATCCTACAGAATTAGAAGACTCTGTTCCATAGTATATCTGATTTGGTTTAATTGTTGGACTTAAAATGCTACTTATTTAGCAAATAAATTTTCAAATATATTTTAACAACACCTATAAAAAAGTGAAACATGTATTTGAAGTAGCTTATTCCTATACACACTTCCCATGTCGGTAATCCATATAAACCTGTCAAAAACTAGGACATGTGAACTGATGGAGATGGGAATTATACAAGGTTAGTTTTTTAGCATCATTGAAATTTTAGAGCTTACAGGGACCTAGGAGATAATATAGTCAAACTCTCCAATTTAAGGATAATTGAATTTAAATCAAGAAAGGGTAGGGGAATTGCACAAGATAAAACAGCTAATTGATGGCAGAACACAGACTAAAATTGGGGTCACCTGTCTCACAAGTCAAACATCTTGCTTCTGCCACATGTCCTATGTTAGTCTAATGTTAAGAAGATAAACATTGTTATATTATTATTTTTACCATTTAGGTCTGTACAAACAACTATCCATTTTCTAAAAACGAAAAAGTTGGTTGTTTCATACTTCATTATTATTTACCTCTGTGGCATAAATTATTTTTGGTTAAAATATTTAATTTAGTATCTTTGGACATATGCATGGTTTTCCTTATCAACTTTCATAAACTATATAAACACATTATAATAATCATTGTATAACAAAAAAATAACCCTTTAAAAGAAGTATAATTTAACTTCTGAAGATAAACATAAAACATTTTCTTTATAATGAAATCATATTTCAAAACAAAGGCATTTTTTTCCCTACAAAACTTGTTGAGCAACTGCACTTTAAAGCAGGAATATTTAAATGGAGAATATGATTTGGTATACCCCTGAGGTAAGATCAATTTTCAAAGGATTAAGCTTAGAAATCTCAAATGATTTACCTGCTTGTCTGGTTGGCCATGAGTGCTGGAGTGGCACTAAGCCTTGTTTTATTTTTCAGCCTGGGTGGGCTTAATTCTGTGAACCAAGTAGAAAAATTTTTGTAACTTATTTTCCTTAAAAAATTTGCTATTGGCATGATGGAAAACAAAGACTGAAACACCTGTGTGCCAAGTACAAACATCTGTATGTCTTGCATAATATTTGCAGCACATACCACATTGCAGACCTTTATTTGACCTGCTGTACAAGAGGATACAAGTGAAGTGGGTGAATCAAGAAAAGATGACAAAATTGAGAAACAAATCCTATCTCTTTAGTTACTCCCAGCAAGTTTAAATAACTCTGGGTTTTCCTTTTGTTGTTGTTTTTTTAGATCTACTGTTTATTTTTCTTTGGCCATAATATCTCTTTTTTTTTTTTTTTTATTTTTGAGACAGAGTCTCACTGTGTTGCCCGGGCTAGAGTGAGTGCCGTGGCGTCAGCCTAGCTCACAGCAACCTCAAACTCCTGGGCTTAAGCGATCCTACTGCCTCAGCCTCCCCAGTAGCTGGGACTACAGGCATGCGCCACTATGCCCGGCTAATTTTTTCTGTATAGATTTTTAGTTGGCCATATAATCTCTTTCTATTTTTAATAGAGACGGGGTCTCGCTCTTGCTCAGGCTGGTCTCGAACTTCTGACCTCGAGCGATCCACCCGCCTCGGCCTCCCAGAGTGCTAGGATTACAAGCGTGAGCCACCGCGCCTGGCCAATATCTCTTTCTCTCTATTCTTATCTGCATGCACCTTTTATTGATTTAGTCTGCTTTCTTGTTTAGCAAATCTCAGGAATATATTAGGATTAAGTGTTATTTATTATGGAAAAAAACAGTTGCAAATATTGAATGTTAAAATAATCTACTAACATTTAAAAAAATAGAAAGAATCACAATTTATAGACAGAAATTTTGTTTCGTGAGTTCCTTTAACAGGTCAATTTCTATAAAATGGAACTTTCAGGTAGATTGCTTTCTTTAATCTCTGGGCCTATCTGGTTCACCTATTGAATAGGTAAAGATTTGTTCAGATTAGTAGTACCCAATTTTGCCGTTTCTATTATCCATTCATATTTCTGAAGCAATTTGCTATTAAGGGACAAATTTCAGAATCATTAAATATTACAAAAATTATATAAGGACAAAATATTGTGGACAATATTATCTTACTTTCTGATCTCAGTCTGATTTCCTCTTTCCTATCTCTTTTTCTCTCTCTACCTTTTAGGAACCTCCTCTAAAGTGATAGTACAAATATAAAAGACACAAATACACATATTTAAAGCTACTAAGATAACGGACCTATGAAACAAAAGTGCTTTAGCAGTTTGCAGCTTCAGTCAGAACATGTCAAGTCATTATCATAATTTCTGGACAAACACATTCACTAAACCTTTAATAGAAACAGAAAGGTGAATAAAAGGAAAATCAAATTATCATCCCTATAGAGACATTTTATCTGGTTTCTGACTATTGTTATAAACCTCTTGTGTCAAGTGGCCAGGTAATTCTGATAGCTGAGGGGGATACTAACAAACACAATCATCAGTAAGCTTATATAAGGCATCCAGTGTCCTTTATTTTGCAACCAGGACTCCCCCTTTAACCTTAACCATTAAAGGTGCAGAAGGGGTTAGTGGAGTAGGCACAGATCTGTCAGCTCTCTTCAAAGGTCACGCTCCACTGCAATCCAGTCAGAAAATTATCCTCATTATCACACTATCAAAAATGCAAATATAATGACTATAACAATATGCTTCCCCTAACTCAACTTTTGTCTATGATGGAAGATAATACTTTATACTTCCTAGCACTCCTTCAATTACTACATGCAATTACTTAGTCTGTTTACTTGCATTGTATATTGTTCTCACCAGTTTATAAACCCCTTTTTGGCAGATACCATGTATGTCCTGTTGACAGAGAGTATCTAGCACCTTTCATGGTATAGATTGGATACTTCATATAATGAATGCACAAAGTAACTAAAACAAAATATTAGCTTGATAAAAGTAATATCAGAGATTATATCAATAGAGCCATTACAATTAATCACAAAAAAGACTGAAATTCAAAGAAAATTTAGAATCTGTGAAAAAAAAGCAAATTATATTGATAACTGGGGTAACTGCACATGCCTGTTGCAGATTTTATGAAGTTGGAATCTATTTTGTTTTGGTGATGATCAAGGACATAATACCTATTGATACTTGCCTCTCTACTAGTTTATTAACCCAATTATTATTTGTTTTTTATTACATAATTCATATCCATTGTTCTCAGTAATTAATACAGATTCAACTGAGTATTAACATTAATGCAGTAACAAAAATTTGTTATTCTATTTAAATATATTAAATGATTCTGGCCAAACAACTTGCTTCTGAGTAGGTAGGCAACAAAATAAGATCACATCTTAGGACTTTTTAAAATATAATTTTCCTTTACCAATCCTATTGGTTTTATTTTATTCTACAAGCTGCATCAGTCATATTGATTATAAATGAGATTAGATTACAAACTCCAGTGCTAAAAGATATTTTCCCACATTTCCACCAAGTTAACCTTAGTATAGGCAGGTCAGGTTACACCATTATCTCTGAGCATCTGGAAAACTATACTATTTGGTCCCTAGGCACCAACAAGCAATTCTTTAGGGAATTTTCTGTTTTTCTAGCTCAGCCTTTTTTTTTCTCCATGTTAAGAAATAAATAATAATCATGAGTTGAAATGTAAATACAATTATTTTCCAACAGTGTATCACTTAAATAGCAATAATGATGATTTTGTACATTATACTTCTGAGATTATGTCCATCTTCTTTCAAAAATGTGCAGCTTAAAATGAACATAGTTTTGTACATATTAACATTTGTAGAATCACAGGTTCCATACCTAGGAATGTTTCAATACTATTTGTCAGGTTCCTAGTCAACCGGGTCTTTTGCCGATACATTATCGCAGGCATGAAAATAACATTGCTATTTCAGACACAGAGAAAGGTTCAAATAACCAAGCAATGGAAATCTAAATTTACCTAAAATATTTTGAAATACTTATCCAATACTGTTTTTGATATTCTTTAAACTTAGGTATTCATGTCAAGGCCTACAGTATGTAAGGAATAGTAATGCATCAACAAATTTGCTCTAGCTCAGAAATTCCCAAAATGTTTTCTGTGGGACACTAGTCTCCTGGAATATTAACAAATTTCACTCAAACTAAAGGTTTTATAATTTAAGAATCTTAAGTAATGATGGAATAAACAAAGTTAAACAACTAGTTTAGCTACGACAAGGAACTTTAAGACCACTAAGTATGTGAATGTGCAAAGTGAATTTTATTTAGGACAGTAGCAGAGTATTGTATAAGTTTTCCTAAATTTACTTGTATGTAGCATATTCTCCCCAAGGCCTACTGGAAAAGCTAGTGTTCCAGGTAACACATTTTAAGAAATGTCCCCATGTTTAAATAAAAAACAAAATTATATTTACACAGAATGGAGAAATACATCTACATAAGTTTCATTTTCTTAAGATACACTTTTAGAGCTTCAAAAGATTTTCAGAGATCATATAAACATCCATTTATATAAAGTATGGCCCTATTTTTAACCTTGAGATTTTTGTTGCTCTTTCTACTTAAACATGAAATTTCTATTTCTAGCATACATTTAACGCATCCCAGGAGAACCATAACTGGGTGATACACTTTATGATTTGCAAACTTGTCTTTAAGGCCTTACATGCTACTCACTTGACTTGGTTAAGTTAGTGCCTCCTGGTGATTCTGCCTTTCGTTCTGTCAGTAAACAATATGCTATGCAGGAAAGGCCTCTGAAATTCCTAACAATTACTTCTCCCTCTTCCCACAATTAGGGGAATAGACAGAGGAAAGAAAGTAAAGTATACAGTTCTGCTTAGACTGTCACTTTGCATCAGTCTGAGAGGGAACACATATTCCCAGCCTGAAAAGAGTTGCCGGGAACAATTAAGCATGGACTAAGAGTGAACCTGGGAAAGAGTCCAGTTTCTCACAAGTCAAGTTTTCACTGTGTGATCTTCAAAATAACCAAAAATAAATGAATAAAGAAATCTTTCCTAGAACATATGTTCATTCATTCCAAAATTATGTATATGTACCCTTTACTGTACTTGTATATTATATATATTGTAAAATACCTAAAAAACAAATTAGGTGATAAACAGGGTGATCAAATGATTTATCTTCTAAACAAGGCCTCTTTTGAGAGCAAAAGGGGGTACTATTAATGATTGGAAAACTCACGTGAGTCAGAACTCTCGTAGGCAAACCTGGATGTAGGACATGCCCAGCAAAAGGAGATAGAATTAAAAATATTTAAAATGTCTTACTAATTATAATAGCTTTATATTGTATACAATGGCTAAGTTCACTATTAACTATAGGGGTGTGAATCTATATTTCCAGAGGATATTTTGACAATTATACAGGTTTCATCTCTCTACTTAGCAAGTCTGATGATACCATCGTTACTTTTTACCTATCATTCAATCTGAGAAAAACTTTCTATAAGGATTAGAAGGGTTAGCTCTGCCACTTTTTTGTTTTGTTTTCTTATATTTGCAAAAATGTACTAGCAAAAATATTTTATAGCCTCCATTTTGTGAAGATTATTTTAATGCAAGGAAATATAATAGATAATAAAATCCATAAATCCTCTTATCAGGCACAGATAACAGATGATACATACTTGCTTCCCTTTATGTAACTTGAATTCTTATCTCAGGTGACCAGACATTAATGACATGAGACAATCTGACATTTGGACCAAAAGAATGCATCAGGATGAATACAATATCAAATATTTGTAACATTTAACTCACTTTGTACTTTTAAGACAAATTAATATAATTTGTAATTCTAATCTAATCTTCTTGAAGTTCAATAGCATTTACTTTATGTACTG